>NC_132789.1:71568849-73968849 GCF_048418805.1 Vulpes vulpes
GCAGAGACACAGGCAGAGGGAGAAGCAGGCTCCATGCAGGGAGCCTGACGTGGGACTCGGCCCCAGGACTCCAGGATCACGCCCTGGGCCGAAGACAGGGGCTACTGCTGAGCCACCCAGGGATCCCCAGAATTTACCTTTTTAAAGGGTTGGGACAAAAACAAGGCCAAAGAAGACTATTTCATGACATGTGAAAATTATATATATGAGATTCGAATTTTCTTTCTTTTTTTTAAAGATTTTATTTATTTATTCACGATAGACATAGAGAGAGAGAGAGAGAGGGAGAGACACAGGCAAAGGGAGAAGCAGGCTCCATGCTAGGAGCCTGATGCAGGACTTGATCCCGGGACTCGAGGATCACGCCCTGGGCCAAAGGCAGGTGCCAAACCGCTGAGCCACCCAGGGATGCCCCAAGATTCGAATTTTCTTGTCTATAAGTAAAGTTTTATTGGAACACAGCCATGCTTATTTGTTTCTGTGTTGTCTGTGTTTGCTCTCACACTATACCAGCAGAGTTCAATAGTTGCAGTAGAGACTATGGCTCACAAAGTCTGAAAAATATTTATAATCTGGGCCCCACACTTCGGATAAAGAGAAAGGCTGGAGAACAGCTTTCCATGACAGGAATCAGCTTTGTTTACCTTTCTTTTCTTGGTGCTTACCAGAGTGCTGGCTTAAAGCTAATGCTTAGTTCTAAAATTGTTTTGAGAGTCAAAAGCGGTGAGGCCTTTTCTTCAGGGCAAACTTTTCCTGTGAAAGTATGTTATTATCTCTGCCATTTCTTTTGAATTAAATTTTGCCAGAAGACATTTGTCATCCCAGGGCCATTCAACCTTTTCTTTCATTTCTAAAGTTGTCCATAAGGGAAAAAGAATTATGTCCAGCCAAACAGATAAAACTCCTTTGTCCTTTGCACATTCACACGAGGGTTTAATATCAGCTTATCCCACATACTTACTCACGGTTTAGTCTCAAAACATTTAAATATTGGGGTGATGAGATAATGTTAGCATTTAAGTACTAACCACAAAAAGAGTTAAGCAAGGTTTGCCAAAGTCATGAGCATTGGCTTTTGTTTTCATCCATTAGGTATTTTGTGTATTTTGTATAACCCCCTATCTTGTCTTTGTTTTCACCTCCATTAAAGGAAATCATTTACCATTGAAACTCAAACCTCCTGACAGGTAATGCCAAGTAAGGGTAAGAAATTTCTTCCCATTCCTAAAATAGCCATTTTGCTATTCAGAAATGTGGCTGTATGAGGTTTCTCAATCTGAGGCATTTGTTAACAATACATTTTGAGTGTTCACAGAGTGCTATGAGCTGTGAAAGGCATCAAAGTGATTACATCAGAAATAGAAAGTAAAGCCCTTGTCCTTCAAGGAGTTAGTAGTCTTTATGGCAAGAGAGGGGTGACATGCCTGGATTTTTGAACATTTAACAGAGGCCTGCAGAGAAATACCAGTGAATGGAGCTTTACCAGAGTATGCAGCATGAAGGAATGATCTCAGTGGGGAGGAGGAGAAAAGTAGGGAATGATTGTAGGGTGACTCTGTGTTGTAAGGAAGGTAGTCATGATTACTAGGAAAGAAGCCAGTCCATACAAAGTAGATGCTGAGTACTTCTTCCTAGATACCTTCCCAGGATGCTTTGCTGGAACATTAAACCCATCATGTTGCAAGTGGAACGACTTTTTGCCCAATAAATCCAGCTTGTCCTGCCTTTAGTAATGTCATCAGTGTCATTTTGTTTTCTGAATTATGTACCTGCCCTTTTCAATGTAGGTCCTTAAATGGGTTCTGTGAGGGGAAGGACAGTAAATTGTTTGGCTCAAATGGAGAATTGATGTGTTTAGAAAAGGAGAGAGTGAGAGAGGTAAGAGAGATGAACTGATGGATGATCTTATGTCTAGGCATTGGTTTGGGCTCGAAAAGGTAGGGGAACAAGCCTTAAATGTGAGGAAACTGGCCTAGGGAGAGAGAACATCACTCCATCTGCTATCTTCTGGGGGTGACTTCAGCTGCCCCATACTTTCCAGATTTCTCCAGATTTTAGCTGAGTTAGAGACTTTCATTCTGCTTCTCATTTTAACTTAAAGTTGTCTTCAGGTTGGTGCTGTTAGGCTCAATAGTGATAGACTTTGGGGGGAAACTGAGAATCCCATGTCCAGGTGGTATGTGACTATGACTCTGCATGGCATGATGCTCAACCCTGCAGTTTCTCTTGTGAGAGGGAAATAGCTCAACTGCTCTGTGAGGCTCTGTGCTCTTTCAGGGTCTTCTTGCCTCAGGGCTCCTGAAAGCCTTGTTCACACTGTGCCACCACCCCTAATCTGTATCTTCATGTCTTTTGTCCTTCCACTACTCCCTACAAAACAAACAAGCAAACAGAAACCCTGTAACTCTTTCCACGCAAAAGCAGTGCACTTTATAGGTGCTGTGGTGAGCCTGTGGATGGGGACATGGGTGTTGGTTGTTTGGCATTGCCAGTAGTTCTTGAGGGAGCGGTGGCTCTGGATAAATGAGATAAAATGAGAAGCTCTATTCTGATTCATTTCACAAATGGTTTAAATTATTTATGTTACTTTGTTCAATTCACTTGGGAAATGAAAACACATACAATAGATATTTTAATTGTTTTTAGAACAGTGTTTCACACCTACTATAGATTCCCAGAACCAGCCAAATGCAGATTCTGGCTCCAAGGTTGCTGATTACATGCTGACTGTGTTCTCAAGGACAGAAGTGAACACATCCACGGATGCTTACCACCTTCAAAAGGGGCAAAAAAGCAATTTCTCTTTACAAAGTAAAAGACCCAAACAAAACAAAAACAAAAAAACAGGTGCCATAAAGAAAACAGGTACCAATCAGGTATTGCTTTTTTCCCCCCTTTCTTAAATTCCTTTTAATTTAGAGATTTGAGTAAAAATTGTCATATACTCAAAAAAAATGAGGAATCAGTTGATCTAGGCTCAGATATTGGCTGTTTCTCACTGGTTCTGTGTCTTTGGACAAGATATTTTTTTAAATAAATTTTTACTTTGAAGTAATTTAAGACAAGAAGTTGCAGAAGTAGTACAGAGAGTTCTCAGGTACCTTTCACTCAGCTGCCCCCCATATAACCATAATAATACATTGTCAACCAGCACACTCACATTGATACTATTAACTGGAAAATGACCTTACTGGGATAGTTTTAACATGTTTTTAAAGTGTGTGTGTGTTCTATGAAATTCTGTCACATGTAGGTTCATGTATGCTTTTGATTTTTAATGCACACAGAATTATTTTGAGTTGTGTGAATAATTAGGTAATATTCTTTCTTTTTTTTTTTTTTAAAGATTTATTTATTTATTCATGAGAGACACAGAGAGGGAGAGAGAGAGAGACAGATACAGAGACACAGGCAGAGGGAGAAGCAGGCTCCATGCAGGAAGCCTGATGTGGGACTTGATCCTGGGTTTCCAGGATCAGGCCCTGGGGTGAAGGCGATGCTAAACCACTGAGCCACCAGGGCTGCCCATCAAGGTAATATTCTTAATTAAAAGACTTCTGGATTAGGATGTAGAAGGTCAGTTTCTAATTCCAGTTGTCCCTATTGGAGAGGAAATGGGGCACCAACCCATGGCTCCACCTGAAAACCTAGGAATCTGGCTTGCTTTTATCTTTTGCCATAGCAACCCTTGTCTCCAACATCTGACCCATTAGCTAACCTTCTAAAATATTCCTTAGATCTGTCTACTTATTTCCTTCCCTTACCAGGAGTATTGCAGTGGCACCCACATGCACTCCCTATACAGCCCACTGTCCACACAGCAGTGAGAACCATCTTTTAAAAACACAGTATTCAAAAAAATAAAAAAAAAAAATAGTATTCCTCTTCGTAAACCCTTCTCCTGTGGCTTCCTGTTGCACTGAGATGAAGTCCGTGCATAAGGCCCTTGTGATTGCAAACTCCTGCTGCTCTAGTCACATGGACTCTGGTACAGTTCTCTGTCCTCACCCGTGTGCTCCAGCTGTGCCAGCCTTCTGCTGGCCAGGCTCCTTCCTGCTAAGCCCTTTGTTCAGCTCTTCCCTTGTCTCATGTGCCCAGCTCCTGGCTTTGTTGTAGTAATTAGATCCTTCTGGTAATTTAGGTGACAGGCCTCTTCAGCAAGGCCTACCCGGTCAGTCCAAATTAGACTCCTCCCAAGACCCTTTTCATTACGTTCATGTCTTTTCTGTTTTCTCTCCTCCATAGCTTTTCACAACTATCTGAATTTGTCCCCTGTGCTTGATTGAATCTCTTTTTACTTGACCAGTCCGTTAGCCATCCTTAGACTGTGAGCTCACTGAGAAGTGAGTGTGGCCGTACTGGCTGCTCCACCCTGTGTGCCTGGTACCTGCCTCATGGGAGGCATCAGTAATTATTTTTTTGAGTAGCTGCATCAGTGGATGCAGTGATGCTGGTAATCACAGAGGTTCTTGAAACAAAAAATTACTTGATCAAATGAAATAATTCGATGTTTAAAATCATTAAATTTTTTCCATATTTGGGACTCTGAGGAAAACATGATTAAATTCCTATATGCTGTAGATCCCCTTTTATGTACCTGAGTATTAACAACAGGCCTTTTTCTGAGTCGGGGCCATTTGAGGTGGGAAAGGTACCTCAGTACCCTGCTGACAGGCTGCTGTCTGAATATGTCAGGCCAAGTTAGTTATTTGAAGAAGTAAATTTGAAGTATATTCATTTTCCCCATCAGTGGTACTTTGGCTGAAGAAGACCACAGACCAGATTTTAACTTTCTTGGTAATACAGAAGGTGCAAAAAACTTAGTATCATGTGGCTTGACATTTAGCCAAACTTATTTTCATTATTAACCCAAACACATTCCTTTTCTTTCACATGTAAGTAAGGGCTCCCAAGGCTGGAAGACACGGAGCTGCTAATGTTCTCACTGAAGTGAAAAGAGCATGTTTTATGGCCTCTGCTACATTTTTTAAATTCCTGTTTAACTTTCATTTTATTGATAACCAAAATGGCACCGTGTTTACTTTAGATGGCGTTACCAGCTACTTGTGCCTTTTAAGCAGTTTCAGAAATGTCATGCTGTGTAGGAATATAGATGCTTGTGTTTTTAGGCAAGTGCGATGCTGACTTAATGATTTACTGCTGCTGAAGGAGTGGTTTGTGTGTGAAGAAAATCATTGGTCTTACATTAAGTATTTTTATCCAAGGTTAATACATTTTCTCTAATTAAATTCTGGAGTTCTCTTTTGAAAAATGCGTGTACCCATATAGCTTCTAGTGATGTGAATGTTGACCTTTGCTTCCTTTTGTTATGGTTTTACTGTTCTTGTTAATAATGAATTATTCTTTAAGCAATTACATGTTTATAAATCTGGAAGGTGATATTTTCTGTTAAAAAAGCATTTTGCCTTTTTCACATTTCACATCTAGCTTGTAGGGTGTTTTTTTAGAACTTATTTTCTTTTGTTGATTTTAAAAAATGGCATGCCAGCGGTGATTATGAATTCGTATTATGAAAAATGTGAGTGGTGGAATATGATTAGACATACAACAGGGTAGTGGTTTATGTGAGAAACTGATACTCTAGAGCATTTACTACCAAAATTTGTTCTCTTTGTGTTACCCCTTCTCCCTGTCCTTGGGATCACCTAATGGTTCTGTATTTTTTTTTTTTTTTTCTTTTTGAAGAGCCAAACTTACTTGAAGAAGATAGTGGGAAGAAGTAGGAGTGGGAGCGTGTAAAATGAGCAGGCTATTTTCCCAGAAGCAGAAGCCTCTCACTTCCAGAGTCTGAAATGACTACTGTAGGGGAAGAGTGATACTCATACTGATGGGGGTGAAAATACCTGCCCATTTTGAGGAGCTTTTGTTTTCATAATAGAACTTCTCTGCACAAACAAAAGGATGTTCTAAAGGAGAAGGACCGTTTGCAGTTGAGTGTTTTCCATTCTGGTAGTGTCTGAGAATAATTTTCAGAGATTCCTAGTTTTGCATGTAATCATTGCTTAGCAGTTGGATCTTTTTATTTTTATGGTAGAATTGTGCATTTAATTTCTGTTTTAAGTCCTACCCATGTTTTTAAGTAGTATTAATACTGTTCACCCTTGAACAAGATTGGGGTTAGTGGTGCAGATCCTGTGCATAGTCAGAAGTCTGCAAATAGCTTGACTCCCCCAGAACTTACCTACTATTAGTCTGCTGTTGACTGAAAGCCTTACCAATCACATAGTCAATTAATACATATTTTATATGTTTTTTTAAAAATTTTATTTATTTATTCATGAGAGACACACAGAGAGGCAGACACAGGCAGAGGGAGAAGCAGGCTCCATGCAGGGAGCCCGATGTGGAACTCGATCCCAGGACTCCAGGATCACGCCCTGAGCCAAAGGCAGGCGCCCAACCACTGAGCCACCCAGGCGTCCCTATTTTATATGTTTTATATACTATATGCTGTATATTGTATTCTTATAGTAAGGTAAGTTAAAGAAAGTGTTACTAAGAAAATCATAAGGAACACCAAAGATTGCCAGCAACACTCGAAGCTAAAAGAAAGAAATGGAACAGATTCTTCCCTGGAGCCTTCGAAGAGTGCATGGCAGTGCTAACACCTTGATTTTGGACTTCTAGCCTCCAGAATTGTGACAGGATAAGTTTCTGTTGTTTTAAGCAATCCAGTTTCTAATAATTTGTTATGGTAGCCTTAGGAAACTAATATAGGGTGGGTAGAGCAGGGATTGCCTAGAAAGAAGCATTAGGGCACTCGGGGGGGTGAAGGAAATGTTCTATATTTTGATAGGGGTTTGGGTTACATCAATGTATACATTTGCTGCAACTCATTTAATAGTATATTTGAGATTTGTGCATGTTACTGTATGTAAGGTTTACCTCAAGAACAAAAAGTACCGTAAATAAGCATTGAATTCTAGTTATTAATATGCATGCTGAAGCATGTAGGGGTGAAGTGTACTGATGTCTGCAACTTATAATTGGTGGGCGGAAGGTTGGACAGATATGTGATAAAGCAAACATAGCAAAATGTTAACCACTGTAGAATCTAGTTGGTGGCTGTTTGGTGTTTGTTTGCCCTACAGTTCTACAGTTCTTTTAACTTTCTTATATGTTTGAAAGTTTTCATAATAACATGATGGAGAAAAAACAAAAAAGAGAAAACCAGAAGGCAGAGAAAATACATTTTTAGTACTATACTGTGTTAACTGAGAAAAAAATCGTGTAAGTAGATCCATGTAGTTAAAAAACATGTTGTTCAAGGGTCAACTACTGTAAATTGTTTCCTTACCTGTTGGGTGACTAAGTAAAATATATATAATTTGCCTAATAGCATAATTCTGTGACCTGTATAATCCAAATGGATGCTGTGGCTTTTGTGTTGGATGCATTTTAGGTAACTTTTCTTGGTCTGCAATTTTAGTAGTAAGATTGATTCAGAGTATTCATTCAAAGTCACCTACTTTATCTTCCTCATGTTTATGTCAAATCTCTAGGAAGAGTAGTTCTTTGGACATAGGACAAATCTTAGACTGTATCATTTTTATAAATAATTGAGGGAAAGGCACCTTTGTGAGTGGTGATGGTCTATGATTATTTTTTTTTTAAATAAAAAAAAATCTATTTTTGCTTAACAAAGTGCCCTCAAATTTGGCAGATTCAAACAACCATTTTATTGTGTAGGTTAAGAATTCAGGAAGGATTCAGTTGTGTGGTTTGTCTCTGATCCATGTGATGTCAGTTGTGGTGCCTGGGGCTGGAGGCTTCACTTCTAAGATGGCTTCTTCACTCCTACATCTGTTGCCTGGGCTGGGGTGGCTGACTCTTGATGCTGGTTCTTGGCAGGAGACTCAGCTGGGGCTGTAGGTTTGAGCACTGACACATAGTCTCTCCAGTGTGCTTGCGTTACTCACAGCATGGCAACTGGGTTTCCAGAGGGAGTGTTCCCAAAAGGTGTAGATAGAAACTTTAAGGCTCAAGGCTTCTTATGACCTAAACGCATAAGTTCCAGAACACTACTTCTCCCACATTTTATTGGTCAAATAAGTCACTAACACCAATCTAGACTCAAGGTGAGGGGAATTATCCTCCACCTTTCATTAGAAGGAACAGCAAAGAATTAGAGGCTATCCTTAATGGCTGGTGATAGGATCACATCAGGATTGAATTTACTTAATAGCAAATTTTGCCATCCTGAGGTTCAAATGGCTTAAAGTGCAAGTACTAATATGTAGTTGCTTTTAAGGGGACCCCATCCCAAATGGTACAGCCTTCATTTAAATAAAAACTCTGATGTGATTCATCCCAGTCATTTAATGGATGACTGTATCTCAAAATATCTAGAAAGATGTCAGTCCTCTGAGTCATAGTACAAACTGATTTGTTGAAAGAGTTCAAAGGAATCATAGATCTTAGAGCTGGAAAGTACTCCGGGGGATTACATCATCATTATCACCTTCCAAAAAAGATTTATTGAGCACCATGTAGGTGCCAGGCCCTGGAAATGCAGAGAAGAATATGACACAATTCTTGCCTTTAAAACATAGTTGAGGAAATAGGACTGATGCATAAGAAGATGAATAGAAATCCATGGAATATAGACTGAGTGGCAAATAAAAGGACAGGTGATATGTGAACAGGAAGAAGTGATCAGTAGAGACTCTTGGGGCTCGGTTGGGGGCTGGGAAAGGGCATAAGAAGAGAGGCTTCCCATTACACTGAAAACAAAATCCAGAGTTGTTGGTCATTAGCTGTGAGTCCCTATGTAGACTTCTTCTCTGATCTCCTTTTCTACCTCTCTTTTCCTTACTCACTGGCCTCCTTCCTTGAATGTGCAGGCATTTCAGGACTTTTGCACTTGCTCATTCCTCTGCCTGGAATGCTCTTTCCCCAGATGGTCCCAGGTTTGCTTCCTGACTTCAATCAGATTTCAGGTCAAATATGCCCTCTTCAAGCCTTCTCTGACCACCTACCCCTCTGCTTCCTATCCTTCATCCCTGTTTATCTTCATGAAGGTAGGGCCATTGTCTGCATTGTTCTTTATTGTATCCACAGTACCTAGAACAGTGCCGGCAAATAGTTGGTGCCCAATAAAAATGGTTGAATGAATAAATAAGTAAGCAAATGTAGAATTTGAATTAGGCAAAGGATTTAGCAAAATGGAGGACAGATGATATTGCTGGATGCCTGAAAGGTAGAGTGAAAGAGAAGCAAAAGTATATATGACAGATTCTTAGAACACTTGTTTTTAACAACCTGACCTCAGGGGTCCTCATTTTACAACTTTGGATCCTTCAAACCTCCTTCTTCATAGCTTCATGTGGTGAGCTCTACAATAGGGTTTGCACGGGGAGTGTTTCACCCGGACTAGAATAGCTGTGTCATTCCAGGGTCTCAGTTGTCAGAGAACTCACCATTCCTGAAAAATACTGTGCACTATAGTGCGTCTTTGTCTTTGCTCCTGTTCATATTTCTATCTGTAATATCCTGCTTTTGGTCTTGACCTATTGAAATTCCACATGAATGATCTCTTTCCTCCATTGTACTTAATAGTTATGTTATTTGATTATCAAATAAGCATATTCTGCATCACCTGGAAATATGTATGTACATATAGTTCTTTCACTTTAACTCTTGGCAGATACATAAAGAGATTTTTAATGTGTTAAATTTACTTGAATATGAGAAATGAGAATACTTCAGCCCCTAAGGTAAAATGACTACACATGCCTGGAAATTGGGAGAGGAACTGCTAAATTCCCAGAAATGAAACAGTAATAAAGTATCTACATTGGTGGGCTTCTCCGGTTGGTTTGATCTGTTTACCTTTCTCAGATGACATGCATGATTTGCAAAGGGCCTGCAGAATCAATGACTTACACATTTTTATATCAGGTGACTATTGCTGTGTAACATACTACCCCAAAATTTAGTGGCTTAAAACAATAACACTTTATTATTTTTCACAGTTTTGTAAGTTGGCTGGGCTCAGCTGAGTGGTTCTTTTGCTCCACGTGAGCCAGTTAGTGTCACTAATGCAGCAGGTGCAGAGCCTGGCTGGGCCTGGAATATCTAAGAAAGCTTCATTCACATGTCTCATGTTGGCTATAGACAGGAACATCTTTGCTCTTCTCCATTAAGGCTCGTTTCCTCTGGCATCTAGACCAGGCTCTTTATAGCATGGTCTCTGGATTCCAAGTGTGTGAATATGACAGCTGCCGCTTCTCTTGAGATCTAGATTTGGAATTGGCACAGCATCCCTTCCAACACATTTTATTGTTCAAAGTGAGTCACAAGACCAGCCCAGATTCAGAGGGAGAGGTGGTGACCCAACCCCTCTTGGTGGGTTGGGTCACACTGCATGTAACAGGGATATGAGGAATTATGAATGGTGTTGTTTGCAGACAGTACATATCAGCATGCTTAGATATTTAATAGTATTATCGTTTCAGTGCAAAGTAGAGTAACACTAGTGAAGTCACAGGTCTTTGAGTATTATTTGAACCCCCTTGTTTGCTTGTTTGTTTGTTTGTTTATTTTTTATTTATGATAGTCACAGAGAGAGAGAGAGAGAGAGAGAGAGAGGCAGAGACATAGGCAGAGGGAGAAGCAAGCTCCATGCACTGGGAACCTGACATAGGACTTGATCCCGGGTCTCCAGGATCGTGCCCTGGGCCAAAGGCAGGTGCTAAACCGCTGCGCCACCCAGGGATCCCGAACCCCTTTGTTTTTGAATTATGAATTGTTTATAGAAAGAAGTGTTGTGAGCATTTTGGGCTTACTTGAGTAGTAGCTGGAGATCATTGACTGTGTTGCCCTTGTTTCCTGCTTTACTTGCCATTTATATTGTGTTGTGCATGTTTCCTTGGTCTGGGCGGAGAGGTTGGAATCAGAAGCCAAACCTCTGACAGGTGGTCCTAGACTCTTCTCTAGTTCTCAGTGTAACCTAGACCAAGTGACTCCCATCTGCAGGGCAGAAAAGCACAGGCCAAGAAGCAAAAAGCAACACGCCTGTTGCTCTAGGCTGATACTATACTCTTAACAGATGCCAAAGGAGAACTTGAACTACTCAACTGCTGTTTGGCTTCTACCTTCTCTGTACTAACTGGTTTCTCTGATTCCATTCTTGCCTCCTACAGCTCATTTCCTACAGAGCAACCAGAGTGATCTTTTAAAAATGTCAATCAGATCCTGTTCTTCCTCAGCTTAAAATATACCAGTGAGTTTCTGTTGTACTTATAATAAAATACAGACTCCTTATCATAAATTGGCTCTTGCTCCCACTGTTTACACTTCACCTCCTCCAACTCTCCCCTCCGTCTTTATACTTCAGGTCACTTTTTTGCTTCTTTCTATTCCTAGAGCCTCTTAGGTTTATCCTGCCAGGTTCATCCTGTCTTAGGGCCTTTTACTTGTTCCTTTCTCTCTGGAACACTCTGCCTCTAGATCTCTGTGTGGCTGGTGCTTCATTCCAGGCCCAGCCTGGATGACCTTGGAGTGACCAGTCCTGATCTCCCAGACTGTAGTGGTACACCTGGCACTCTCCCTCAGTTCCTTTGTTCTGTTCTTTCTGGCACTGAACCTCTGTTTCTCAGTTTTCTCCTTTATAAAATGGGATTGATAATAACAGTACATACTTCATAGAGTTATGAGGGTTAAATTAGTATTTAGAAGGCTGTTGGGCACATGATATGCTCTCAAATGTTAGCTGTATTATGTCATTCTTTACCACCTGAAATTGCCCTACTTATTTATTTGCTTGTTTATTGACTTTTACCCTTTACTAAAGTATCAACTCTTTGCCAGTTGGGACTGCCTTTGTCTGTTTTATTCATGTCCCATTTCTCTTCCCATTGTATCGACATACACAGTAGGTCTTCCATAAATACTTATAAAATGGATAAATGAAAGGCAGGAATGGTCATCCTGAATAAGCCAGAAAAATCCTTGATAACATGAAATTAAAGCTTGAGAAACTTGAATGGATAGGACAAGTTGGTTTAATTGCTCAAAACAAGTTTAAGATTTTTGATCTAGAAGAATTCTATTCCAGGATACTGAAAGAACCTGGGGATAATTTATTATTAAATATTATTTCATAGAATTTTGAAGAATGGAAAAATGTTAGAATTATGAAGGTAGGTAAATGTAGTCCTGATTTTCAGTAGTGAGGAATATGGTTCAAAAACCAGAGACAGTGCGGGAGTGTTATGCTCCTTGTGGGCAGAGTTCTAGAATGGATTCTGTAAAGGATGGTTTGTGAATGCTTAGAACAGCATTGTTTTGTGGGAAAGTGGGGCACCCTTAGAGAAAAGAGGCCTAGAAAAATAGTTTTATTTAGTTTTCCAAGTCACCACTTAGTTTGGTGGCAGACTCAAGATAAAAATAAAGAACTCCTGATTCTTTTCCTTTTTTTTTTTTTAATTAATTTATTTGTGATAGTCACAGAGAGAGAGGGGGAGGGAGAGAGGTAGAGACACAGGCAGAGGGAGAAGCAGGCTCCACGCACCGGGAGCCCGATGTGGGATTCGATCCTGGGTCTCCAGGATCGCGCCCTGGGCCAAAGGCAGGCGCCAAACCGCTGCGCCACCCAGGGATCCCTCCTGATTCTTTTCCAGTAGTACTTTCAAACTAGGATCGTAGAGCTCCTCAAATTTTAAACAAAACAAAATCTTTTCTATGTTGTTATTTTGAGGATAAGCTAAAAAAGAAAAAAAAAAAAGCCACTTTTGAAGGCTTTTTGAAGGCTCAGTTGGGGAACACTGACCCCTGGTAGTTCAAGGACATGTTCTCAGAGGTCCATGAGATTTAATTCCCTTTCTTCTCCTTTAAAAGAAGTTTGTGCAGTACTCCAGGCTGAAGAACTTGATACTATATTTTGCCAATTTATTTGATTAACTGAACACTGCCTATTGTTCATCTACAGAAAATAGTATGTTTTTCCACTAGACCTGTGAAAACATGATAACTCCAAATTGATATGTCCTGAAAATGGAAAAATGCATAGTAGATTCAAATGCATACTGGATTTTAGTGCAAAAAAGTGATGTAAAAATATCTAATCATTATTTTATTTCGAGTATCTGTTGAAATGATATTTTTGATATATTGGGTTACATAAAATTCATTACAAAAATTAATTTCATCCTGGTGGCACCTGGGTGGTGCAGTCAGTTAGGCATCTACCTTTGGCTTGAGTCATGATCTCTGGGTCCTGGGATCAAGCCCTGTGTTGGGCTCCTTACTCAGCGAGGAGTCTGCTTTTCCGTTCTCCCTCTGCCCTGCCCCCCCACTTGTACTCTCTCTCTCAAATAACTAACTAAATAAAATCTTTAGAAAATTTAATTTCATCTTGTCTTTCTTTTTAGAAATGTGGCTGCTAGGCCACTAGAGAATTTAAAATTGTTATTGTTAAATTGTTATGTGGTGGCTTGCATTATTGGATGGTGAGCCATTAGAACTTGTTGTCTCTCTCAGAAGGAAGGGTTGAAGGAATTTGGTTCCTTGTGGAAGCAAGATAGCTGCATCTGTAAGGCTGGAGGTTAGTGGGAAGCGGCAGCTGCTGATGGATTTGTCACTTCCATCAGGAAAAGCAATAGTCTTCCCAGAAATCCCTAGCACATTTCCTCTTTGTTTTATTGGCTGAAAGTGTCACATGGCCACTCCTTGCTGCAGGAGAGGCTGCACAGTGAATGTTCTTTTAGCCTCTAGAATGGAGACAGTACAAGAGGAAGAGTCTAGCAATGATAGTTGTGTTAGCCCAAAGAACAGGGGGTGCCCTGCTTAAGCTGAGTTTTATTAAACAACTCCTATTTAGAGATGGGCTGAGGACCAGAGACATTCTGGCCTTTGATTCTTATATAAATTACTTGTAGGGTAAGAGTAAGATTTCTCTTTACCTCCTTCTACCTTTCTCACTTCATTAGCAAGAAGAGTGTATTCTTGCAAAATGATAGGGCATATTGGTATGATTGTCAGTTTTGCATCTTTTAACCATTGGTTTGGATGTTTTATGTTACTACAAAGGAATTTTCAGTCATCTTATCTGATGAGGAACAGACTTATAATTTTTATGTTAATCTCCTTATTAACTTGTTGTAATTCCCTATGAGTGTTCTATGTGCTTTTTTAACCAGTGGCCCATTATGGGTATTCTAATGTATGAAAAATGTATGTCTAAGAGTAAAACAATCGAAACCACTGTGATTACTGGCAGTGTTCATCCGAGTTTCTAATTGTCACCACCTGCTATGCTCCTTAGATATGCATATGCATGTTCTCAAACCATTCTGCTTTGAAGAAAAATAAATGTTGATTGACTAAAAAAAATACAAATCAAACCGGATACCAGTACTGCCTTTAAAGATTCCAGGCCCTCACCCCAACATACCCTGCCCCACTCCTCCCAGCAGATTCCCTTGGGAATAACTTTGGGAAATGGTGGCAGTGTGCGATGGTATTTATAGGAGCATGAAAATGAGAGGTTGGAAAATATAAGAAATTCAAGTTTTGCCAAAGAGAGTTGATTTGTGGAGTAATGTAGTACAGAATGGGTTTGGTGTGTTTTCATGGAAAGAATTCAAAACAGATGGTCTCTGACAGAATTTTTCACCTTTATGATGGTGTGAAGCCTGCACACATTCAGCAGAAACTGTACTTCAGATTATAAGTTGTGAGCTCTTCCCAGGCTAGCAGTACACAGCTCAACCCTCTCTAGTGACTCTGGGCAGCAGCAATGAGCCACAGCTCCCAGTCGGTCACATGACCTCACAACTCTCTGCACCTATACACCTATTCTATTTCTTACTTTCAGTCCAGTATTCAATAAATTATGTGAGCTATTCAACAATTTCTTATAAAGTAGGCCTTGTGTGAGATGACCTTGCCCAGCTGTAGGCAAACGTAAGTGCTCCGGGCAGTTGAGGTAGGTGAGGCTAAGCTGTGATGTTCAGCAGGGTTGATGTATTGAATGCATTTTTGATTTATGTTATTTTCACCTTATGATGAGTTTTTCAGGAAGTAACCTCATCGTAAGTTGAGGAAGATTTGTATTTTATTTTATTTTATTTTATTTTATTTATTTTTTAAAAGATTTTATTTATTCATGAGAGACACAGAGAGAGAGGCAGAGACACAGGTAGAGGGAGAAGCAGGCCCCATGCAGGGAACCTGATGCAGGACTCAATCCTTAGACTCCAGGATCACGCCCTGGGTGGAAGGCAGGCACTAAACCACTGAGCCACCCAGGGATCCCCAAAATCTGTATTTTAGATAGTAGGTGTCCATTGTGGGTTGAAAAGCTAGGGACATCTATTTTGACCATTTAGCGGTCAGAGAATTTGAAAAGGAAACTAGTAGGGGTGTGGAATGCCCTTTTAGTGTATTCATCATTGGGCTTTATATGTATATGCCTCTCTGTCAATCCTTATAACCTCTCCCTCTGAGGTAGGTATTTTTCCCACTTTGCAGAGAAGGAAGCTCAGCGAGATGAACTTTTCCAAGGCCTCAAAGCACATATTATGATGCTGTTATTGAAACCCAGAGCTGACTTTAAGACCTATGATTCTCCTACTGAGTTAGTCTGAATGTTTGCAAAGTCTGCAGCTGAAATTGTTTTTGTAGTTAATGTTCTTGAATTGGTAACAAGTAAATAGTTTATTTAATGATCTCTCAAATTGATTGGACTTATTTATTTGAGGCCATGTACTTGGGTCAATTAATGTATTATTTTTTAAAAGATTTTATTTATTAGAGATACAGAGAATGAGAGAGAGAGAGACAGAGACAGAGACACAGGCAGAGGAAGAAGCAGGCTCCACGCAGGGAGCCCGACCTGGGACTCAATCCCAGGTCTCCAGGATCACACCCTGGGCTGAAGGCGGCGCTAAACCGCTAAGCCACCGGGGCTGCCCAATAAATGTATTTTTTACATTTAACTACACATTTGATTTTTTTCAACCAGCCTTGCTTTTTGTAGTAGGGAACCAAAATTTACTCGTACTCTTTTTGGAGGGGTGCCTCTCTTATCAGGCACAAATCTTACTCAGAAAAATACATGTCACGACATCTAAAGCACGAAGAACTACAAGCTTTTTTCCTTATTCTTTCCTCCTGTGAATCTTACCAGGCTAAAATTTGGTTTTCATTGCAGGAAAGAACAAATGGGGCAACTTTGTGAAATGAGGTATTTGAAACAGGAGTACTCTAGCATACAAGTTAGTAGAAAGGAATAGAGCTGTTGCTGAAGAGGTAGGAAGGTCTGTTGTAAATGAGAGTGATCTTTGGCATTCGCCATCTCAGTTTCACGATAACACGAAGAAGCAGGAACCTTGGAATTGTTTTTCTTTATATTCCATTCCTGGATAATTACCAACTATACTAAGATTTTGAAAGGTCCTTTTATTTTGTGATTGCATCTTTTAGCAACAGCTCTTATTATCCTATTATGCAATTTGTCTCATTTATGATGCTCAGGTGGGAAAACTTTCAGCTTCAGCAATTAAAAAGATCACTATGAGCATTTTGTGGTTCTTTTGCTTGTTTTGCTGTTGAGCAAGCAGAGTTCAAGACAGGTGAATTCCTTCCAGATGTGCTTTTGAGTAACTGGACAGATCCCTGGGGTCTCTTCAGGAATAATACAAGTGACTGTGTATTCTCTCCCTCTTCCTCCATACACAGCTTCCTGTGGTCACTCTGCTAAGGGTTCTGTAGCTATGGGGTGATTCCACAGTTCATACTGAACCAAGGAGGAGAGGTAAATAGTTCATCCAAGCAATCAATCCCTGAGCTTGGCTAGGTCTGCTTATTTGGTACCCAAATCTGTCACTGTCTAGCAGACACACAGCAATTTTGCTTTCATTTGCTTTGTTACCATGTTAGACATGAAATGGAACCATTTTCTCTAGAACATAATATCCTTGTGTAGAAATAAATATGGGTTTTAAGTAGTTGAGAGCTGGACCCATTAGTAACTGAAACTATAATGACTCAACTTGACACTGATGGCCTTTTCCTGAGGTCGAGGAGGGGGGTATGGGAAGTGTGGCTCCTTGACCCACAGTGTTCAGTGTCCAGCTTAGTGATAGGCAGCCAGGGTTGCTGAGCCAGCAGGTGAAGCCAGCAAGTTGAAGGGATTTGCTGCCACGTTTAGACATGGAAGATGGGGCATACTCAGCTCTGTATTAATGGCACTTATTAGTTCTGGAGGGTTTAGTGCAGCTTCTAGATGTGCCTATTCATTTGCGAGGCCTATTCAAGGGGGAAATTGGGGCCCACCTGAGGGATCAGGGGTCAGATCTTTGGGAAGTTTTTCCTAACAATACCCTCTGTTCATGGAAGAGGACTTTGTGTTGTTCTCTTGGGCTCTCCTCCAACATAGAGCTTATGCTGCTATAGTATAACTTCTCTGTGTCCTTGTTTACTTCACTCTCCAGAGTATGAACCCTTGAGGACAGGTATAGTTTGCATACTTAGTGCCTAGTACATGTTATATGTTCAATAAATGTTATAATAATGAAATGATGATATTCAGCTGCTTTCTTCCACATGGTCCTCCATCCGTTCCAAGGAAAAGAAGTATATCAGAAATTCTACCAATTATGCATGACTAGTATCAGAACTAATGAAACATAGTAGTATGGACATGAACAGAGTTGAAAAATAAAGGTGATCACAAATATGTAGTAATTGCATAGAGCCTAGATGAGTATTTCCAAACTTGACTGAGCCATATAAAGGAACACTTGAATAAATGGAGAATCATCATGTTCTTTGGTGAGAAGTGTTAATATAGTAAATATATCAGTATTTTTCTTGTCCACATTAATCTAAAATTTGAAGCAATTCCAACAAAAATTACAGTAGGATTATTGTTCTGTGGAATTTGATAGAATAATTTTAAAATTCAGAAAAATATTGTTTGAGACTAGGGAAGAATGATAAATGGGAGATTATATCTCATCAGATTTTAAAATACTATAAAAGATAGTAAATAAAAAATAAAATAGCATTTAAACTCAGGGACTAGAGGTCAGTATAACCTGGATACCAAAATGTGACAAAGACATTGTAAGAAAAAAATCAGGCTTCACTAACATAGATGCAAAAATCCTTAACAAAATATTAACAAGTTGAACAAACAGAAAAATGCTAATGGATCATTACTAATTGGGGTTTATCCCAGAAATTCAAAATTGGGTTAATATTTGAAAGTCAATGTACTTTATCATAGTAACAGAATAAAAGAGAATTTAGAATGGCATAGCTACAATAGGAAGTCTAAAAGCAGGCTTGGGTGTATATAGAAACCTAGTACAGGCCCACAATTTTTTATTTGAAATGTTTGGGGCCAGCCATGTTTCAGAATTCAGGGTTTTTTTTTTTTTTTTAAGATGTTATTTATTTGTTTGTTTGTTTGTGAGAGTGGGGTGAGGGGGGGATGCGGGGAGGAGGGTGCAAGCCAGGGGAGGGGCAGAGGGAGAAGGAGAAAATCTCAAGCCAACTCCTCTCTGAGCATGGAGCCCAATACAGGGCTTGATCTCACAATCTGGAGATGAATAGAAATCATTTATTTTTTCCTCTCTTCCCCTATGATCCTGTGTTTTGTTTCTTAAATTCCACTGATGAGTGAGATTGTATAATTGTCTTTCTCTGACTGACTTATTTTGCTTGGCATAATACCCTCTGGTTTCATCCATGTTGTTGCGAGTGGCAAGATTTTATTTTTTGATGGCTGAGTAGTATTCCATTGTGTATATATATGTGTGTATATATATATACATACATACACACCACATCTTCTTCATTCATCTGTTGATGGACATCTGGGCTCTTTCCATAGTTTGGCTATTGTGGACATTGCTGCTATAAATGTTGGATCACTACATTTAGATACCTAGTAGTGCAATTGTTGGGTCATAGGGTAGCTCTATTTTTAACTTTCTGAGGAACCTCCAAACTGTTTGGAGAATGGCTGCACCAGCTTGAATTCCCACCAACAGTGTAAGAGGGTTCCCCTTTCTCCGCATCCTCGCCAACATCTGTCATTTCCTGACTTGTTCATTTTAGCCAGTCTGACTGGTGTGAGGTAGTATCTCATTGTGGTTTTGATATGTACTTCCCTGATGCCAAGTGATGTTGAGTGTCTTTTCATGTGTCTGTTGGCCATTTGTATGTCTTTGCAGAAATGTCTGTTTGTATCTAATACTCATTTCTTGATTGGATTATTTGTCCTTTGGGTGTTGAGTTTGGTAAGTTCTTTATAGATTTTGCTGGCATCAGTTTTTTAAAAAACAGATAAAAAGTTATTTGTTTTCAGAGCTTTATGATTTCTGGATCTCAGGTAAGGAATAATCAACTTTTTGACATTAAGATGGCATTTCAAATTGGTAATGAAAGGATTTTTGAAAGGTGTTAGTATTACATAGTAGTCATTTGAGGGAAAAAAGATAAAGTTAAATCCCTACTTTGTAATAAAATTAACTACTTATGATTAAATATTTTACTGTTAAAAAATTGAAGTCTATAAAATAAGTAGAATAAAATATATACCTAATCTTTATTTATGGTCTGGTGATAGTGGAGCTCTGGAAGCATGACACCAATGGCAGAAACTAAAGAATTAAAAAAAGAAAAAGATTAGATTTAACTATGTGAAGGTTAACTTCTATATAACAGAGAACCCCATAAATAAAGTTTATAACTAATGCCAACATGGGAAAAATGTTGGCAACATATGTGGCAGCCAGAGTTATTATTGCTCATAATTTATAATGAGCTCTTAAAGATTAATAAACAACAAATGAATTCTCTAGCACAAAAATGGACCAGGGATATGAAAAGGCAGTTAGCAGGAGAAGAAATATAAATGGCTGCTAATACACTACTACTGCTCTGATGACAATTATTATGACTACAACTAGCAGCCACCATTTACCGAGTGTTTATTGTGTGTTAGGCAATGGGCTAAGGGCTTTACATAATGCTTCAGAAAATACTGAGACAAGTGCAGTTACTCACAATTTGCAAAGGAGAGAGAGTCCAATTTAGGGAGTTCAGGCAGCTTGTCCTAGGTCACACATTTAGCAGGGCTTCTGTAACCTAGGACTGTTTGCCTCCAAAGCTCTCACTCTTCAGTAAACACTGACTTACTGCCTTTTTATATCAATACACTTATGAAAAGAAAATGCAAATGAAAGCAACCTAAAGTTACCATTTGTTTTGTCTATCAGATTGGCAATGGGTTAAAAAGAAAACTTATTGCTAGGAAAGGTCAGAATACAGAGAAATCTGTACTCTCTTCTGTAGTTGGTGGGAGTGTTAATTGACATGATCTTTCTGGAAGGCAATTTGGCAATATGGTATCAAGAGCCACATCCTTTGACATAGTATTTCTACTTCTAGGAAATTTGTTGGAAGGGACTGATTTGTATTGTTTATTAAAGCCCAAGGTTGAAAGAAACTTACTTGTCCATCAGTGGAACACTGGTTAATTAAATCAGTTATGGGAGAATTGAACATGTAGAGCTGTATTTATTAATTTTTGAATATTGTCCCTGATTTACTACTGGATGGAAAATAAAACAAAGCCTGTTGCAAAATAGACCATGTGGCGAAACCCTATATTTGAGAAACTCAGTGTTTATATACCCATACATGCCAAGAAAAAAGTCTGGGACATGGTGTTGACAGTGGTGTAATTATAAGTGATTTATTTTCTTCTTTATATTTTTCTGCAGTTTTTATTGATTTCTTTTTGCTATACAAATATATACTCTGGTTTTTAAAAAGTATATAAAAATACATATTATAATTTTCCCATACTCATGGAACATTCCAGCTTGAAGATTAAATACAAAATTTGGGGATATCATCCAGATATGTATATTTACTTTGCTTTTGTTATGGAGTATTTAGATACTTCCTGTACTTATATTTTACTCTTTGAGAGTTGGCATAGGTGAAAGTTTACACATACACATGATTTCCCACATGTTTTTCCAAGAATTGCCAGACTTCTTTATCACTGATTGGATTTAAAGTAATGGTATGCTGGCTATTTGATTTACAAATCCAGTTGGTGTGAAATTGATGTGAGTAAACTCAATAGATATAGGGGAGTCCTATTCATGCTTGACCAGTCAGTAGATCAGCAAGGTCAGGTTTCTCTATTGGCTGACACATTTTTTTAAAACTTAAAAACATTTTTTTTTTTAATTAAGTAATCTGTACCCACAACATAGGGCTCAACTCCTAACCCTGAGATCGAGTCACATGCTCCACGGACTGAACCAGCCAGGTGTCCCGGGCTGACATCTTAATAACAAATGGAATTTTAAAGAATAGTCTTAAATATAGCTGAAAGAGTCCTGACCAAGGAATCTCCTGGTTTAGAAAAGTCCTGTTTCTGATAGGGAGATAGTCATGTTGGGAATATCATTA
Source organism: Vulpes vulpes (assembly GCF_048418805.1). Classification (NCBI taxonomy): domain Eukaryota; kingdom Metazoa; phylum Chordata; class Mammalia; order Carnivora; family Canidae; genus Vulpes; species Vulpes vulpes. The sequence continues at coordinate 71,590,315 of NC_132789.1, forward strand.
AGAGGCTTGATACATAACCTAGAATGTATTATGCAATTCTGAAAGCTGATATTTTGTGTGGTATGTGGGCAATTTACACAGTGACTATGAACATCTTCCTAACCACTCCATATTGTTTAATGATGAGAATTGTAGACTAAATAACTAGTGTACATTTAGGTGGTATCCTTGAAGATTTGGATGTGGAGATAGGAGTTAATCTGGTAGTTTAAGATACAGATTTTTAACTTGTTTATCAATGAAAAAGGAAAACACTTGTAGTGGAAATGCTGGTTGTAGATAGTTCCAAAGGCCAACTGGGGCAACAGAACAAGGTGACAGTCACCGAGAACGTGGTTAGTAATGGGCTCTTAGAGACAGTGTCTTAATGCAGTAGTTATTTTGAATAATATTTAAAGTGGCTTATTGACTTTATTCTTCTATTTGACATTCTCTTTCAAAGGCATGTGTGTCACACTGATCACATTTGAAAGTCGAACTCTTATGTAGCAGTTAAGAGGGTGCATTTTGGAGTCAGGCAGACCTGAGTTAAAATCCAGTCTCTACTATGTAGCAGTGGTTTTACTTTTAGAAAGTTAGTCTCTCAGGCTTCAGTTTCTTCATCTCAAAAGTACCAACATTACAGGGTTGTTGAGGCCATTAAAGGAGAGAGTTTTTGTGAAGAGTTAAGTAGCATCTGGTACATAGTAAATGCTCAGGTTGCTCATATATAGTTCATTCTTTTTTACAACAGTTTTATAATGAGTGATATAATGGAAAGAATGTGTACTGTATTATATAAAAGACACAGATTTGAACCCTGGCTATGCCTCTTAATAACCCTGTAATCTTAGGCAAGTCACTTATGCTCTGAGCCCTAATTTTCTCCTCTGTGAAATGGGGTCAGTAGTGCTTACCTTGTCAAACTAGAATGCTTACCTTGTGGGGACTATAGGCTAAGTATCAAACTATGTTTGCAGTAAAGTAGGTATTCAATGAATGATTACTATTACCATTGTTATAAAGTTAATAAATATCAAAAGAACATGTCAGGGCTTTTTATATTATCTCTCTCATCTTTGTTTTTTACCTTTTTATTGTAATTCTTTAAGAAATTGGATGCACATGGCCAAGACTATGCAATACAGGAAAAGTTTAAGAAGTTATATAAAAATTTATTGTAGTAGTACATTTGGTAAATAGAGTAAGAAACTGAAGTGATGGTTGTATTAGTAGAGGAGGATGTATACACAGGGCCTGGCTTTGGGGTCCTCAGGAGCCAGTCTCTCAGGAGGAAGAAGCAGGGAGGGCAGAGGTTTCATTTCTCTCAGTCATCCTCTCTTACTCCACTGCAGAAGTGGATGTCACAGGTTCCTAGTCCTGTGCTGGCTGGCCCGCTGGACAGTTCTCTAGGATAGTTGCTGGAGGTATGGCAGACACTGAGGGAGGGCCTGGCTGGTTGGCAGGCATTTGTGATGTTGTGCCATTTAGTTCCCCTATGGGCTTCATCCACACCATGTGGGCTTCATTTACACATGGTACCTCTTGCTTCATATTTGCACAGTATGGTGCTCAATTGATCCATTTGTCTGCTTGTCCTTCCTCCCATCTACCCTTTGGGTGCTAATAATAGCAGTGAACAAAACATAAAATCCTCACCTTAAGGAGCTGACATTTTAGAGATTTCAAGCATTCTTAAATGTATGATCTCATGTGCTTGCTTTATTTATTTATAATTATTGAAGCATAGTTGACACACAATGTTATTAGTTTCAGGTGTACAACATAGTGATTTGACAATTCTATATATTACTTAGTGTTCACCACAATAAGTGTCATCACCATATTATACAATGTTATTACAATATTATTGACCATATTCCCTAGTACTTTTCATCTCCATGACGTCTTCATTTTGTAACTGGAAGTTTGTACCTCTTAATCCTCTTTGCCTATTTTGCCTATACCCCCAGTCCTCTTCACTCTGGCAACCATCAGTTCTCTGTATTTATGATCTCTTACTGGGTTGTTTTTTTTTTTTTTTTTTGCTTGTTTGTTTGTTTTGTTTTTTTAGATCCCACTTATAGTGTAATCATATAATATCTGTCTTTCTCTGACTTATTTCACTTAGCAGAATACCCTCTAGGTCTGTACATGTTGTTGCAAATGGCAAATCTCATTCTTTTTTTATGACTGAGTTAATATTCAATTATATATCTGTGTCTCTCTCACATCTTTATTCATCTATCCATCAAAACTTGGGTTGCTTCCATAACTTGACTGTTTATTGTAAATAATGCATTTGCTTTTTATAATAAGTATGTGAATTTGGATTTTGGAATTTTATTTTGACAATAAATAACCTACCCAGGGTAATAGTGCTATGATTAGAACCCATTATTTTTTGTTATTAGTTTAGCCCCCTTTATTCTATGACACTCTACTTTCTATTCTAAATATGTTTTCTATCATCAAAATACTTCACACCATTTGCTTTTTTCTAATACATCAATCACAGGTAGCCAAGGGAATTTGAAAGAACATTAAATGAGTTCAGTGGACTTGCTTTAATCTTTGTTCCTGTTGCTGTTTGGGTGAAACTTGAAATCCACTGCCCCCCCCCCCCCCCAAAAAAGGTAGCCTGCCGTGAGTAAAACATGAGAAACCTCCACCATTTTTTTAAGCTGCCTTCATTGCTACAATCATATTTTGGAGGGAAGCAAAACTGAACAAACTATAATTGAAAAAATGAAAAAAAGAAAGGGTGATATACCTCTTACCTTTTGAAGCTGACTTCTCATGTTCTTACTGCTGATATTAGAAATAGGAATAGTATGGTTTATGGAAAGAATACTGGATTTAGAACCAGAGAGACCTCGGTTGAAAACTGCTTTGAAAATGAGAATAAGTATGCCTACCAAGTGGGCTTGTTGGGAGGTTGGTAGATAGATGATGTATAAAATGCTTAGCAAGTGCCAGGCATATATACTATATACTATATATATATATCTATATATCTATATCTATATCTATATCTATCTATCTATCTATCTATATATATATATATATAGTAGGTCCTCAGATTTTTAGCTCCCCTGTTCTGCTTCTCCCTTTGGTCTACTCTCAGAAAGGCTTTTGAAGAATATGGTATGTAATTGTTAAAAGAGAGAAAGAATCTCAAGGCAGAATCATAGCAACAGAGCTATGACGTGGATCAGCAGCACTTGTGTTTGTCAAAGCAAGCATGACCCTGAGAGGCTTAAACAGCAGGGCAGCACATTATGTCGGAATTGGGGAATAATGTTCCTATTATTCTTGTTCATGGTCAGCCTATTACTAGAAAAGAGAGACCAACTGATTTATAAAGTCCTTCAGTTCAGAACTTTGTTTTGACCCCCATCATTTCTGTTATTCCCATCTTTTCTTACAAATATCACCTCAACCCAGTTCTTCCTCGGATTATTTCTTCTGTTTTCTTTCCTTTTTTGTAAAGATTCTATTTATTTATTTGACAGAGGGAGAGCACAAGCAGGGGGAGACACAGGGAGAGGGAGAGAGAGAAGCAGGCCTCGCATGGAGCAGCGAGCCCAATGTGGGGTTCCATCCCAGAACCCTGGGATCATGACCCGAGCCAAAGGCACATGCTCAACTGACTGAGCTACCCAGGTGTCCTTCCTGTTTTTATTTTTATTTTTATTTTTTTTTTTTCTTCCTGTTTTTAATAGTAGTTTTATTCTGTTCTTGACAGTCAATTCTTTTATTTTCATCAGTACCAATTCAAATAGTTAATGGGTTGGATGGAGGGTGTGTTAAATGTTGATGGATCCACTGATTTCCTTCAGTTCTACACCGATTTCCTTTAGGATATGACTAAAGGAATAATTGGTAAGCCGGTTATTCTCCAGTAACCCAGCTCCCCATGCCCCTTATCTAATTATTTTTTCCCCTTATCTAATTATTATACAGAGGACAAGGAAGTGTGAAGTGTGGTGAGAGTTTTTTGTTTTTTTTCCTCTAAGAGCAAGAACAAGTGGCTTCAGACAATAACATGATAGACATAGGATCAACAACAGAGTCTATGTGAACCTTGTTCTAGGGTCATTATGGTTGAAATCTAGAAGTCATTTTACAGCCACATCAATTTAGTTCTCTTTTTAAAAAATTTAATTTACCAAAAAAAAAAATTTTAATTTACATTTAATTTTAATTTAACTTAATTTTGTTTATTTGGTGCAAAATATGCAAGGCACCAGAGATGTAATCAGTTTCTTAAGGACTGTGAGTGCAGCAAGGAAGATGGACACATGAACACACATGATACTGTCTGAGATGGGTAGTACAGATGTTCCAGCAACAAAGGAGGCAATGATGACTTATGACTGGGCAGGTGAGGGATGGGGGCATAGGCTAGCTGTTGAAGAATGAACTAGAGTTTGCTACGTGGACAAGGTGGAAGAGGGTATTTTAAGTAGAGGAAATAGCAGGTGGAGAGACAGATAGGCTAGCATGGTGTGTGTGTAGGGAACTCCAAGTAATTAGATATCGCTAGATTGTTAAGTATAAAGGCTGTTGTGCAGTCTGGCAATACAAGCTAGGTTATGGAGTTTCCATTTTTTGGAGTCTTAAAAAAATCAAAGCATTCGCATCTGCTTGGGATGGTTCAAGTAGTAATTTTTGCCAGAGGTAGAGACTGTACCATATGTGTCAGACATAAGTTCAGTGACTATTACGTAAATATTGAAGTCGTATTAATTTAAAGAAAGGACTCAAACTTTGCACTTTCCTCTGCTATTCTGGTGTGTGCAGTTTTCAAGGCACCTAATAACTAAGGCAGTCTGTTGTATGGAACTCTGCTCCCTCTTGGGAGCAGAATGCATTTGTAAAAAGCAGTACAAATTTAGTGTCAACCTTCCTCCATTGGAAGGGTGGTTTCTTTGGAGCAGAGGTAGTTCCCATGGAATCAGTGTAAGAGTTAGAAGAAAAATGGAGGGTGGCTTCTCCTTGTCTACCCTTGGCGGCATAGGAGGGAAAAGGAACATCAGCCATGCTGCCTCTCACAGCCTTCCCAGGCTCAGGAACTGGGTTGTCATTCCACAGTTCCGAGCCCTGGAGCAGGACTGCTTGCAGTGCTTGCAGTTGCATGCTTTTTATGGAACAGGGAATGTTGTTTAGGGAATTTAGGCAGCTGGAACCTGCCGCATTAGCAATTTGGACCAAGGAAGAGTTTCAGAGTGAGAAAATAAAGCTCATTATATAATTTCACTGGGTATTTAGGAGGCTGAGAGAGGAGGGGATGACAGTATTAAGAAGGCAGGCAGGAGTGTTTCGTAAACAGCTCCCTCTCTATTCACTTTTACTGTAAGAGCTGGGTTTAAATAGGGTGATCACGTGGCCCACTTTGAAAAGGGCAGTCATGTTCTTCTGGTGTTTCTTAGCTGTTTTGTCAGTTGGATCAAAACAAGAGTACTGCTCATTTTTTGCAGGGTTAGAGGAAAAAGGAAGGGCTGGCAGAAGAATGGGGTGGGAAGCTAAAGAGAGGAGAGGCCAGAAGTGTCAGGCTGTGGGGACAAGGACCTGAAGAAGGCCTGGTGGCCTCAGAGATGGAACCTGGAACTCTGCCTTTTTGAAGCCTGCTGACGATCTCATCCTAATGTAGCATTTTGTGGAATCTTCCACGAGATGTAGTTGCCAACTTCAGCCTTCCTCGAGTATAGAGCCTGCTTAACTTTGTTCTGAGGTCTGCCTGAAAGAGCTGGCAAAGCTGGCCCCCTCCTTAGAACCAGGATAGCTAGCGCCCATATGAAGTGAAAGTCCTCTCTCTACTAAGGAGTCATGCTTAGTACTTCACACCTGCCCCCCCCCCCCCGCCCCAAAAAAAATCCCACCAAAAACCACTAGCCCTCAGAAAAAACCAAAGTCCTCAGGGTACCCTTTGGCTATTCTCTTTTGTGCATAAAGTGTCAGTCTCCTGTTTTATCTTCATAAACAAGAGAAATTTTTCTTTCCAGAAAATTACATGAGATAGGAAGGACCAAATTCTCAAACAGAATCAAAGTCATTAGTAAGTCAGGGAGTTTGGCTTTAAAAAAAGGGGTGGGGGGAGAAAAAAAGAAAAAAGAGAATGTGCTCTCCTTGGCCTTAAAATGTATCTTAAGGGGAACTCATTTAGGTTATGGGTGGTTTCTTTTTCTTTCTTTCTTTCTCTTTCTTTCTTTCTTTCTTTCTTTCTTTCTTTCTTTCTTTCTTTCTTCTTTTTCCTTTTTTTTTTTCTTTTTTTGATCATACAGTAGAAAAGTTTGATTTTGAAAGGCTACAGGGAGCTTGGGAATAGCGACTTTTATATTCTTTTTTTTTTCCTTCTTCTCATAGCAAAACAGATACCTAACTGTAGAGACACTTGAACTGAGTATTCTGATTGATTTTGACAATGGTCAGGACATAGTGGGGAGTGTGGTGTCATGGGGTGAATAGCTGCCCTAATGAAGAACCAGGCTGGCTGTACTTTCTCCTATACTCAAATGTGAAGGCTTTTTTTAAAAAAAAATTTTTTTTTTTATTTACTTATGATAGTCAGAGAGAGAGAGAGAGAGAGAGAGAGAGAGAGGCAGAGACACAGGCAGAGGGAGAAGCAGGCTCCATGCACCGGGAGCCCGACGTGGGACTCGATCCTGGGTTTCCAGGATCGCGCCCTGGGCCAAAGGCAGGTGCTAAGCCGCTGCGCCACCCAGGGATCCCTAAATGTGAAGGCTTTGAGCAGTAGTTAATGTAGCCTCTTCTTAAAAAAAAATTGTACTCTGCCCATTTCCAACAGTTTTGATGTTGGTACCCACATATCTTAATAGAACATAAATGTTGAAAGTATATAATATCATTTAAAATCAAATACAATGTATTACTTAGGTTTTATTAAAGTACTCTGTTTTTAGGGTATGTGGTGGGCTAAATTGGCCTAACCTACTGAGATTTTAGATTATCTAACTTTTATTGGTATTATAAGATTTCTTTAAAAAATAAGAACTGGGGGCAGCCTGGGTGGCTCAGTGGTTTAGCGCCATCTTCAGCCCGGGATGTGATCCTGGAGACCCAGGATCCAGCCCTGCATCGGGCTCCCTGCATGGAGCCTGCTTCTCCCTCTGCCTCTCTCTCTCTCTGTGTTTCTCATGAATAAATAAATAAAATCTTAAATATAAATAAATAAATAAATAAGAACTGTTAAGGTTAAATATCAATATCATATAAATCTTTCTAGGAAAATAGAATGAAAAGCTGTCTTTTGAGAATCAAAATCAAGGCTGTCTCCTACTGTTGGTAATTTCTATTATCTTGATTCTCAGAGCTGTGACAATGTCCATGAATTTCAAGAATCCAGAAAGATAAATAAAAATAAAACTTGGAGTTTTGACATGGGGAAAGGGAAAGATCCTGAAACTTCTCATCTGTTTTTAAATTAGTCATTCTCAGCTTAAAAATAGAAAAAATTGGAAAATTATTTTTTATATCTTAAGAAAAAAATGCAGTTGTACTTTTGAATTAAATGCAAAGACCCGTATTTTATAGATGAACATTAATAATCATTGTGGAGGCTACTAATTGCAACTCTGTTTTTGATTTGTTGTAAATATGCCTTCAATTTTCTTTCTCATTACCAGTCACCTTCTTTAATTACAAGAGGGCTTTCATTAAAACACTTGAGTCATTTATTTTGAAGCATCTGACTTTAGAAAAAGTTTACTGATTGTTATAGCATAAAATAGGAACATTTTAATTTAAGGGTACAAATCATAAACTAAAACTATACTTGGAAGTTTGGCCAAAGATACAAAAATATATAGAAGGAAAAGTATATTTAATTAATACTGTGCACATTTTTACAACAGAGCATATGACATTTGGATTTAGAGTTTTAACTATAATAACCTCATCTGTTTAGTAATGATTTTTAAAATAGGGGGGAAAAAAATCTACCAAAGCCAACCAGGCACTTTTAAACTTGGTTGAGCTGAAATTAGATAGCAAAAAAGGATAATTAGAATAGCTTTTTTAAAATCAACATCTACATATTTCTTCTTTTAACATTTCACTTAAATGTAAAGAAACCCCAGAAATGAAAGACCCATTAGCTGTGCGAAAGGAATTCTGAGGGTTATGAGCTATCTATATAGTTTTCTATGGCATGAAGATTGTTCTGCTTTTTCAAAAAATAATTTTGGAGGGGGGTATTTAAAATTTGCTAATCTTCTTCCATAATGCATTTAACAAAGGTTTTAGTGTAATAACAACAATTTTTTAAAAGGAGCTAAGTCAATCCATGTTTGTTTGCAGTCATTTTTGTTTTAGTGTTGCTGTGATTGATACATAAAAATTAGATAGATTGGAATATATTTCTGTGAAAGCGATAGTCTTAACAACAATACCTACCTAGAAAATGTGGGAGTCACACCGGATCAGTTATAAATCAGTTTGAAATTCCTGGTCTTCTTTTTTAAAGCCAGTGTTGGCTAATAGCATTGTGTAGCAAGTTATTTATTCTTGTCATGGCCTGTTTAGTTATTTTTGCATACCTATAGCTATTTCCTAATAGTTAGAAATAAATCTATTTGTGTTATTAAAAAAAAGTATGTACGGATGATAATTTTGTTGTGTGAAATACTTAATACCTGTTAAAAGCTGTCTGAGTTGACTTTCGGTTTTAAAACTTCTCTGTAGTTTGGTGACTCCTGCAAAGATTCTGGGTTTCTCCGTGGCCTGCCAGCTAAATAATTTTTGCAGTATTTTCCTTTGCTTTCTTATAAACATTTAAAAATTTTACTTGCTTTTCCATAAGTCCAACTACTAAGTTAGAAAGCACTGAAGTTACTATAAAATTGCCCTTTATTTTTTTCATACATCAGGGAGGAATGATAGATTTTGTATATCCCCTGTGAGCTGTTAAAACAGAAATACTTGGGCCTGCTGTTCTCATGGAGTGGTATACTTGCCTTGCTACAGATGAAATGATTTTGTCTGACTGCCTTGCTTTCAAATAAATGAGTTTTGATGCTTTCACGCTTAGGGAAAGATGTTTAATTTTCTATTTGTTGAGAGTACCTTGTAATGTGCTTCTCCCCCATCTCATGCTTCCGAGTTTGGGATAAGCATAGAAACCTTTTAGGACCACACAAGTAACTGTTTTTATTAGAAAGCAAGACCCATGTAAAATAGTGGCCAAGGATTATGAGTCCTCCCTTAAAGGTTATCAAGAAAAAAAGTTAAAATGTCAAAGATGATGCTATGACAATAAAAACTTTATTTCTTCTGTAAACCCTGGTATCTCACAGGAGGCCTAAGATCTTATTCTCAGCTATCAAAAATGTTTAAATATGAAAGTAAAGGTGATGTGGAGGTCGGAAGTGGGCCTACCGTTCTTAAGGTATCTGGTTATTAATCTTGGTTTGAATTGAGAAATTCTATAGGATGAGATTAATTTGCAGATTAGGTTGATGGAGTTTAGTGTTTGGAGTTTAAAATGAAGGAGGCTGATGAAACGTTACTCATAAAACTTTCTGCTTCTGTTTTTGACTCTCTGAAAATGCTATTAGATACTTCTACTCTTTCTTGTGCCTCTAGCTGTGGTTGAAGTAAACAAGCTTAGAAATCAAACATATTACTTCTTTGTAAAATAAGGGGCTGAACTGTGCCCTTTCTAGGCAGTTTCCAGAGACAGGAGTCTCCGATTCTGAGCTCTTATTACTCAGTTCTGTGCTCCACCTTTTTACTCTGCAAGCCCTGATTTTTGTTATCTGATTTGCAAGTCAATGTTATGGAAAGTTCTCTATTGTAACACAAAAAAAATCGCAGCTTCAGGTCCTAGCTGATATCAGTGAAAGAAAAATCATTTAAAAAGATGGCAAACTTTGCTTTCATGTTAACCCAAACCAAGTTCTCGAGCAGCGTCTGGCTCTGCCGGGTAATCCAATCTATTTTAACGCAAAGATTTTCCAAGAAGGCAGGAAACAGTCCAGGGGAAGGCTTTCAGGCATCTGCTGTTTTGTTTCCAGATCCCTTGTGTTAATTTAATGTTTCTAGGGAACCGGGCTCTTTCTTTTTTCTCAGAATGCCTTCTCTAGGAACTGGTGAGCGCGGTGGCGCTGCGCAAACAGCAGATAAGCCGAGAGCTTGGCTCAGGGCTCCCGGCAGGCAGTCCAGTGCAGCCTCGTCTGGGAGGCAGCTAGTCACCCCGCAGGCCCAAGGGCGCCCTGGGTGTGATCGGGGGTGACTGGGCAGTTCTCCCCGTTCTCGGCATATTACGCTGAGGCAGTGCCTGGGGTAACAGAGGTATACTTGAAAGACATGTTTATTTGCATTTGTCCCTTTTGGCCTTGGTGAAAGGTAAATATGGAATGATTGGCTCGCCCCCATTCTGCCAAAACTAGGGCAACTCAGCCAATCTCAAGGAAACAAACCAAACTTAACACGAACCTGAGTGAAATGTGAACCTTGCATAAACCCTTGCATCTGCGATGAAGGAGAATACAGGGAAAATTGGCATTCCTTGCAATAGCCGGCTGCTCATCTTCAGTAAATTAGCAATCACAGGTTGCCAGGAAACTTCTTGCTGTTGTGTGATGAGCAGGTCCTGCAGATTTCGTTTTGAAGGGGCAGCCTGTGCTAGTAAAGTCAGATGTTCAGGCACTCAGGAACATTAACACGTTGTGTTCTGGGTCGCTTCTCATCAGGGCAGCTTCGCCGCGTCTCTCTCCCATTCTCACCTTCCACCCTCGGAACCAGAGGGATGCAGTCAGACTTCACTTTTGAAAAAGAATTCCACAGAATCAAAAATAAAAGGCTGTCATTTAAAATAGTTTCGTTTTTGTATACTCGTGTATGTTGCTCCGTTTTAGAAACTTAGAATGCCAATAATTTATGTTGCTGGGAGAATGGCCCTGTCCACCTCAGTGTTAAAGTTTAATGTGTTCATGTGCCTGTTCTGTACAAGACTAGCACCGTAACCATTACCCTTATAATGCCATATTCTTGTAGCAGCCCATAGGTGGATGGAATCACAGAATTTTGCATTTGGAGCATAGAGGTCATTCAGGCCAATAATTTTTCTATGGAATTGTACTAATCTTATAACATTTCTGACTGCTTTTTGAGGCAGTCCATTCCTGGCTACAGAGCTCTGATAATTAGAATATTATTCCTTATATTAAATTGAATTTCCTGTATAATTAAAATAAGTCAGGATATGTCTCTAAAATCAACCGATAAGTAACCTTAATTACACAGCAAAGTCCCTTCACAACAGTACCTCATCTAGTGCTTGATTGAATCATCAGGGAATGGAAATCTTGGGGGACATCTTTAGAATTCTGTTTAGCACACCCTTCTAGGTACAGCATACCTGTGATGGTAATAGTCATAATACATCATTTTAAAGAAATTTTAAGCATCTTAAGTCTCAGAATTTTGCAAGGTAAAATTAAAATTTAAAAAGGCCAGTAATATGAAATAGTGCTTAAGAATTTTTAGAGGTTTAATGCAACATTCCCCTGTCAGTTTTTTTTTTTTTTTTTTTTTTTTTTTTTACTCAGACTTTTGTGTTGCAATCCAAAAAGAATTCTTGGATTTGTGTTGTCAGAATCCAATTTTGGATAAGGAACCAGGTTCCCTGACCTGGCTGCCACTTACTCATGCCTAAGATGTGCTGGACTATGTGCTATGACTTCTGTTCATAGGGCACATATGGCCTCCTAAAAAAGGAGTTTACCTTTTTTACTTCTTATAGAATTTCATGGTTCTTACAGTTTGGGCTGGGGGAGGGAAGGCCTACATTATGTATCCTAATTTACTATTTATGAATACTTATTACCATTTGTTAGTTAAATTCTAATTTTCCCCTCTAGAAAATTTTTAACTAGACAACTCTTCAGAAGTATGGATGATACAGGGAAAAATTCAAATGCTTTGGAACGAGTGAAAAGAAAATAAAAGGTTAATCACCAGAGGCAGCCCTAGAACAGAAAGTGTCCAGCTCTTAGGGGTTTTATGAATACTCTTTGGGACATCCCCATCTTTTAGTAGCTCCATTGTCTTCCAGTAATTCCAGCAAGTAGGGGGCCTGGTGCAGGGAGAGGGTATTTCATAATCTCAGGCTCAGATGTGGTGCTGTGGGAAGGAACTGTGGTCTGGGAATACAGAATAGTGAGAGAGTATGAATGCTGAGACTTGAAACTCATGCCTCCCCAGTGTTTGGGTTAAAATGATGGTCAAGTCTTAACCACATATCTTGGGTGACTATATATATTTTTGAAACATGCAACATTGCTTAGATGCTCTTTTTTGCTTTCCCTAATTTATGATTATTTGCATATAATGAATGATGGCCATGGCATTTTGATAGAGAAGGTTTTTTTTTTTTTTTTTAAAGATTTATTTATTTATTCATGAGGGACACAGACTGAGAGAGAGATAGAGAGAGACAAAGACATAGGCAGAGGGAGAAGCAGGCTCCCTATAGGGAGCCTGATGCAGGACTAGATCCTGGATCCCGGGATCATTACCTGAGCCAAAGGCAGGTGCCCAACCGCTGAGCCACCCAGGCGTCCCGGTAGAGAAGGTTTTAATTATGGCTCGGTATTCATGCAATTAATTAAGTAGAATGATTTAGAGTTCTGTTATTACTGAAGTCTTTATAGCTGGAAGTAAATGGATCCATGCCAGTACATTATTAAGTATACAATTACTTACTTCCTTGTTTACCCAAACTCCACCTTATTAAGAGAAGATTTTGAGGAAATTTACACAAACACACCCACTACCTCCACTAATACCACTACCACTATACTACATTAAATAAAGAGATGAAGAAATTGAGCTAAAGGAAAATAGGAGAAAAATAATAAGGCCAGTATGGGTAGGGTTAGTACAGAGAACATACAGTATAAAATTCTATACAGGTGCTGGAACTAGGCTATAAATTTTGCTCTGGTTTTTCTACCAAACAAAATGGGAGAAAAATAATCAGATGATTTTCACATTCATAAGATGATTATAAGAAGATTGGAATTTTGCTTTGAACATATTTTGTGTTGAAAAGGGCATTTAATGCTTTCCTTCTGCTAGAAAGGTAAACTTTGAATATCAATAAAAGTCATAAAAACATAATTTTGGCAGAAATATAAATGAACAGAATGACAGAATGGACACAATTAACAGGTATCTCATATTACCTCTTTTTTCTTTGGTCTATGTTCTAATATTCCAACACTCTCCTCAGTGGATAGAGAGGTTCAAGAAGATTGGCCATATTTTTTGGAAGCTGAAGACTTCTTGAAGATTGTGTGAGAATGGAAAGCAGAATCTGATCTTTTTTTTTTTTTTTTTTTTTTCAGGATGGAAACCTTTTATCCTGACAAATTTTTTTTTATTGTATACTTCTATATAGTTTCCAACCCATTAATTAGTAGTTTCCCAAAAATTCATTTTCAAATTGCTTGTTTGAAATTAATATATTTTCCTTAAGAAATGATGTTGTCTGTGACCTAATTTCAGACTTACGATGAACCCAAAATTCAAAGAGGTTAAATCTGAGTAAATATAGGTCTACAGTTCTGTATTCAAAACCTTTGAGGCTGGATTTTGTGGACTCTGGATTTTTTTTTTAAAGGATAATATTGTGCATATACCAGTTATTACATAGCACTACAGTGTGGTCTGGAGTAGGATCCTATAATTAAACACATTAATACTTTTGCACTATAACTGATGAATATTCACACTCAGTGGGATAAATAAGAACTATAAATAACCTCGTGTCATTTCAGGTCAGGATTTGTCGCCAAATGAATTCAGGCCAAATGAGTTCAGGTCAGGTCAGGTTTTGCTGCCAAATGAGTTATGAAAAAATTTAAGGTTTTCAGAGTGTTTTGGATTTCAGATTAGTGGATCTCTATTATCCTTCTTCTTTTTAATAAAAAGGCCATTGGTATTATAAACCCTAAACACAAGGTAATGTAATTTTATGGAAAAATGTGTTGAATTCCAATTAAGGAAGCTAGTAAGCCATTACTCTGTTGTGGCCTTGCAGCAAGAAGTGAAGTGTTGCCATCATGCTGGAGTTAGAGCAGAAATGCTCTCTCATGTATCACAGGGGAAGCTCATATAAGGCAGGTGAAGGTGCAAGGCCAAGGGTGATGTGGGGGGTGGCACTGGTAAGAAGCATCAGGGGACAGTGGGGAGAGCAGAGGTGGGGGATTTTCTTTCTCTTCCCTTATTCATTACTCTCCTCCCCAACTTTTCCTTTCCTCTTAATGTTAGGTCAGGGAGCAAGGCAGTGATGTCAGGATGGCCTTTCCCCTCCTCTCTACTATCCTTTCCCCCAGGACTGCCAGTAAAGACACCAGATGATGCCAGAAATATATAACTTTTACAGGTAGTTAAACTTAGGTTTAGATCTTGACTCTGCTACCCTATAGCCGTATGACTTTAAGTGGTTTATGCAACTTGTAAAATAGAAAAAAAATATCCAATCTGCTTTCCTAGGGTGGTTGAAAAGATTTTAGATTCTAAGGTCAGTGTGATGTTATTACGTGAAAATGCCTCACAAAGGATGGATGTTCACTTAATAGTAGTATCAATCAGCATTGTTGTCCCCTCTCATACCTTCCAGTAATCCACACCCACCCACCCCACCCCCGCCTCCAACCCTGGCTGAGGTGCAGGGAGCCAGCACCCAGGTGGAGATGCTGGGCATCTAGAAACAGGGGAGGGGGAGAAGCTTCTCAGGTGAGGAGTATGGCAGCTGTGATCTGTAAAGGCACGAAGGCCCCAAAATATAGGCATCTGTATCTCACCTGACCAGGATATCCAGTCCCTCTATAGAGCCTGATCTTGGTAAACCTTTAGACTTGGAAACTTCTGGAAAGAGAACAATCTGTAGGCTCTTCTGAGGTTGGAACCAGATGTCTCTGGGGTTTACCTGAAGCTATTTGCAGCTATGAGGGTTGATACTGCCTCATGGGTCAGGGCCTAGTAGGAGTAGCAGTAGGACCTTCCAAGAAGCTACAAGAAGTTGCACCACTATTCTAGGGCTTTGACATGGGCCCTGTTTGGTGGTACTCTAGTTCTTCATATTGACTATATGCATTCTTGCAGTGATATTAAGTGCTTAATATATGTTAGGTACTGTTCTGGGCATATAATGGGTAATGATGTAAACAAAATCCCTGCTGTCATGGAAACAAATGAGGGTACTAGGTTAGAAGATAATGAGATGTAGGTGGGTAGGTGGGTGGGTGAGGGCTCCTTGAGAAGGAGGGAAGGTTTCTCTGAGAAGGTGATATTGAAGTTGGGTTCTGAAGGATGGGCAATGTTAGCCATGCCAGGAAAATCCTAGATAAAGGGCCAGCAACTTTGAAGGACCTAAGATGGGGAGGAACCTGCTGTTTCCTAGATCTTCAGGAGCCATATTGGAGTTTCATGACTAAAGAGGAGAGAGGATCAGGGATGGAGAGAAAGACAGGCTGGGGCCAGACCTTGCTAAGCCTTGTAAGCTCTGAACAGAAGTATGGATTTCAGAAGAACAGAAAACTCCAGAAGGTTTTTACACTGGGAAAGGACATGGTTTGTATGAGTCCACTTTGCCTCTCAAGTGGACATATTAAAAGCTTGCATGGTGTTAGCCTCTTTTGCTAATATTCCAGTATTTCCCTCATCTTTAACTCAAAAATAAATAATTTTAAAAAAATATTTTATTATTCATAGAGAGAGAAATAGAGAGGCAGTGACACAGGCAGAGGGAGAAGCAGGCTCCATGCAGGGAGCCCGACGCGGGACTGGATCCCGGGACTCCAGGACCACGCCCCGGGCCAAAGGCAGGTGCCAAACCACTGAGCCACCTGGGGATCCCTCAAATATAAATAATATGAAGCTATTTGTCCCTCTTTATTTTTTAGATTTTTCTCTTCAAATCCAATTAACGGTTGTCATTAAATTGCTTTTTGGTAAAAGAATGCATGAGCAGTCGCTTCTGTAATATTGAGCAATTCTCCTATTACCTGTTTTTCTTTTTTTCCTACCATGGATTCTGTCTGTTTATTGTCCACCACACCCATCCTTTCTCTTTTCCTCCCGTGGTTTTACAGGTGTGATAATTTTTTTGTGTTTGTCATTTCTCTCAGGACCTTTGGGGCCTTCTCTCTTGGCTACGCTAATTCAAGTATAGAATTTGGTTCAGCATAACAGACCTAATTAATATAGGTCCTTGTGCATGATAAGTACTCACTAAGGTTTTGTTAGGTGAATGAATAAACAGCCGGATCTACTGGGCTTTTGTGATGAACATGAAGAAGAATATGTCATGTTTATGTCCTTAAGCAGACTGTTGTCTAAGCAGGGCCACTTCAGGACCAAACATCATTGTTTGGCATAGGACCCTAATAATGGGAGGTAAATACAATGTGGATAGGAACTTTGGGGTATAAATGTGACAACTGAACCTCAGATCTAGCCTCTGTTCTGGCTTTTTAATTAGGTGGGTTTTTCAGGGAGAAAAGTATGGACAATCAGGATTTTGTTCAGGTGAAGGAAAATGTTCTCTGAAGCTTGGTAATAAAATAATAAAAGTATAACCTTTTTTTAAAAAATAAAGATTTTATTTATTTATTCATAGAGACACACACAGAGAGAGAGAGAGAGAGAGAGAGAGAGAGAGAGGCAGAGACACAGGCAGAGGGAGAAGCAGGCTCCATGCAGGGAGACTGACGTGGGATTTGATCCCGGGACTCCAGAATCACACCCTGGGCCAAAGGCAGGTGCTTAACCACTGAGCTACCCAGGGATCCCCTATCTACTCTTTTTTTTTTTTTTTCCCCTATCTACTCTTAATTATTACTGACACTCTGTTAACGTTAAAAGTCAATTTATAGAAAATTGTTATGATACAAATGATTTCTCTCAGGTACAAGAGATAATCCTAAGAGTTATGTTTTGTAGCTCAGTAGAACCTTAACTGGTTTTGTATTTAATTTAGCCATCTTGATCCAGTATTCTTTTTTAAAATTTTTTTTTTATTTTTAAAGATTTTATTTATTTATTCATGAGACAGAGAGAGAGAGAGGCAGAGGGAGAAACAGGCAGAGGGAGAAGCAGGCTTCACGCAGGGAGCCCTACATGGGATTCGATCCTGGGTCTCCAGGATCACGCCCTGGACTGAAGGCGGTGCTAAACCACTGAGCCACCAGGGCTGCCCCAGTATTCTTTTTTTTTTTTTTAAATTCATTATAACAGTTTCTTTGCCATCTTGCTGTTTTCCTCATTAATGAGTTACATTAAATCTCTGACATGTGTATATATTTGTACGTGAAGTATATTTTTAGCCTTTTAAAAATCGTATTTTGACATTTGTATTCGGTGCTGTCTGTAGACCTCAATGTACACGTCACTCTCCATATTTCCTCATTATATGCCACCATGTAGCTTCTGATTGGGAACATCATAGATGTCACAATAAGGGGAATTATAGTGTGATATATAGGCAAAAATTTTGCTTATAGTAGAGCTGTATGTTGAGAGGTTCTTTGAGGGTATCTGCCCCTGTACAAGTTCAGTGTAAATAATCTTCATGAATTGTGGCCAGTTTCAGGGAAAGCGCTCATTGAACTGACCTGGGAATGGACCTGTATCTTATATGTATATATATATGTATGTGTGTATATATATATATATATATATAACTAAGCAAACTTGAGAGTGCTTGCACATATACAGTCTTGCTTTTTGTTGTTGTTGTTTCAACATAATTATAGGAAAAAGTGGATTCTGAGTTGTTTACCATAGTTTCTAGATCAAAAGTATAGGAAGTCACTAAAATCTCCCCAGTTCCATTTTGAAGTTCAGCACTGCTTAGTGTTTATCTCCTTAAAGGTTCTTTGCCTACAGTGAGGGGGTGCTGTCACCAACTGGTGCTGTTTTCATAGCCTCTCTGTCTAACCTGAAAGTTCATTTGAAGTCACAGTTGAAAGTTCAGTTGAAGCAACCTATGTATGTGGTCTGCCTTGTTAAAAACCTAACGAAGGGGGCAGCCCCGGTGGCTCAGCGGTTTAGCGCCGCCTGCAGCCCGGGGTGTGATCCTGGAGACCCAGGATCGAGTCCCATGTCAGGCTCCCTGCATGGAGCCTGCTTCTCCCTCTGCCTGCGTCTCTGCCTCTCTCTCTCCTCTCTGTGTATTCTCATGAATAAATAAATAAAATCTTAAAAAAAAAAAACTTAAGTTTGAACAGATGACACAGGAAGAGAAAAACTAAGGAAATAAAATGTTCATTTGGTACCTTTTGGTAATGTTAACTTCTCCAACACTTCACAAGGGAATCCTAGAACTGATCTCAGGGTTCTAGAATAATGCTTTATATAATTGATTCGAAATTCTTACCTTTGACTGCTCCTCTCAGGATAGCTCTGGAATTTGAATCTCCTTTCCAGAGCTTTATTCTCATCTTCAACAGTTTTTGTTTCTTTTTTCTACACTGTATTCACTTGAGGATGTTTATATACCTGCTTTGCTAGGGACCATGCTATTTTATGCCTGTTTACTCAACATCATTCTCAGTAGGGCTCCTTTGCACTCTCAGAGGTATCCCTGTTTTTATGGCAAACTATATGGTGACCCTACTTTACCCTGGTTAGATGTGGTTAAGGCTTATTAACCCAGATCTTGTTTGCTTGCTTTAGACTCTTGGCTTCTTCTTCTTCTTCTTTTTTTTTTCCGCTTCATGTTGCAGAAGCTACAAAGAGTCAACAGCCAAATGAATGTGTTTTCCCAAATCATTCTACTCTCATTTATTTATTCATACCTCATAGTAAGTAGACTTATTGAGTACTTACTATGTTCCCAACATTGTTCTTTCCTAGGATGACTCAGTTCTCACAACAATCTTACGAGACAGGTACTGTATGTTTTTATCCTCATTTTACAGGACTGGACAGATGAATAACTTGTCTTTAATCACACAATGGGGAGCATACCTTTGAAACCAGTTAGTTTGATTTTTGAGTTCGTGCTGTTGACTATGAATATATGTGTATTGTTTATTCAAATATAGGTAGTAGCTGGATCTAGGATGAATTGATAGTTGATATTGAATGGGTTCATTGTCAGCTAGCAACTTAACATTATAAAGTTGTATATTATCTATTTCTATATAACAAATTACCCCCAAATCCAGCAGCTTAAAACGGTAAGCATTTATTATTTCACAAATTTTCTTTTGGTCAGGGATTTGGAAGTGCCGTAGCTGAATAGCTCAAGCTTGGGATCTCTCATGACATCTCAAGATGTCATCTGGGATTGGGGATCTCTGGGTGGCGCAGCGGTTTGGTGCCTGCCTTTGGCCCAGGGTGTGATCATGGAGACCCGGGATCAGATCCCACGTCGGGCTCCCGACTGCCTCTGCCTGTGTCTCTGCCTCTCTCTCTCTCTCTCTCTCTCTGTGTGTGTGTGTGTGACTATCATAAATAAATAAAAAATTAAAAAAAAAGATGTCATCTGGGATTGGAGTGATTTCAAGGCTAGCGTGTAGCATGGAGCTGGAGAATACATTTCAAAGATGGTATATGTAAGTGCCTAGCACTTTTTTTTTTTTTTTAAAGATTTTATTTATTTGAGAGAGAGAGAGAGAGAGAGAGAGCACCACCAGAGAGCACAAATGGAGGGAATGGTAGAGGAAGAAGGGAGAAGGAGAAGCAGGTTCTCCATCAAGCAGACAGGCTTGATTCCAGGACCCTGAGATCATGACCTGAGCTGAAGGCAGATACTTAACTGAGTCACCCAGGCGCCCCACATTAGACTTTTTGATTGTAATGTAAGTGCCTGGCATTAAATTTTTGATTGTTGAACATCTACCTCAATGACTTGCATCTTGAATCAATGTATTTCCAGCTGTATAACACAGCTACTAGCAAAACAACTATGTAAGGAACCAGGCTGTCCCCAACCATGAAGTTCCCCTTTTAGAAAGACATTTCCCTCAATCAGGGAAGTGTTGGGGCCCAAGTAATTGGGCCTAGGGGATGCCTTCTTCATCCATACTGTCACTGTCAATAGGCTGAGACTGACACAGCAACTCACATGGGGCTGGGTGTTGGCAGATCTCACTTCCTTTCCATTTGAGCTCCTTCATGAGCTGCTTGAGTGTCCTCAGAACATGGAGGCCAACTTCCCCTAGAGCAAGCAGTCCTACAGAGTAGGGTGGAAGCCAAGAATGTCTTTTATGACTTAGTCTTGGAAGTCACGCTCTTCTGTCATTTTGGGAATATCTTATTGGTTACACAATTCCAATGGATTGGGGTGAATGACAGGGGAGGGTGAAGCAGGGCTTTGCTGGAGGTTTTTAGGTGGCATTCCAAAGTATAGTTAGCATTAAGGACTGAGGATGGTGACTATCTAGTTAACTCATAATATAGAGATCCTTTGCGTTCACCTCTAAGGCCTTTCTTTCTATTTTAGGCTTGTTAAGGATGTCAGCCATGTTAATATTAAAGGCAGGGATTTTAGGTTGTGATAGTGGTCACTGAGGGATTTTGATATCTTGTTTTGCCAACTACTGACACCCTATCTCCTGTTAAGTTTTAAGGAGAAATAGACTGGTCAGATTAACTCTGTGTGTTTAGACAATGAGAGGCAGAGTTCCCTGTGGATTAGTGGGTTAGCAGACATGAGGCATTTGGACATAGACTTGTACTAAGGGCTGTAGCTTTTACATATGTTCGGACAAAGATATGCTCTAACCAGTTAGGACAAAGGCTATATCTGTTGGTGAAAAGTATGTAGCTCCTGAATTGGCTTTATCCCTCACAAAGGAGTGGTGGGCTTATGAGGCCATATCTCAGAGGAGTCCAGCATTTCTTCTGTGCAGGTGTTTATCTCCTCTTGATTTGGAAGGGCCTCCATCTGTGTCCTAATTTCATTCTGTACCCTACATGACAATGAAGGCCTAGGGCAGAGCTAACATAAGGTGTTTATTTCAGGACCTTTCTGGTTTACTGCTGTATCCCCAGCATCTAAAACAAGGCCTGATCTATGACAGATGGTTGATAAATATTTTTTGAATGAAGAAAGGCAAAGTCTTCCCAAGTAGTAGGCAGACTTCGTACATAGGAGTAGAAGAGGGAAGAGTAGTCTAAAGAGGAAATGGGTCCAGTGGCAAAAAGCTGATGAAAACATGCCAGACAGGCATATAATCATAACCTCTTAGCTTGTCAGGTATCCAGGGAACTTCCAAGTAGAGATAACACATGGCCTCCCTGCCTTCATCCATCCTGGGTTCCCCCCACTCCTCCAGCAAACCTGTAGGTGGGAAGCTTGTGCACCCTCTTGAGATGAGCACACCACTGACCAAAAAAACCTCAACTTAAACAAGATTAGTTTCTTTGCCAATCATCAATTTTGTTTACTTTATTACCACCATCATGGAGGAATGACTTTTTCATCTGGGGGTAAATGAATTGTAACTTTTTAAGCACCATCACTTAAAACTATTGAAATTGTTTTGTTGGAGAATTTACTAAATTACTAAAACGTGGTAGATTTCCTCATCATTTTTTTTGTTGTTGTTATTTTATTTTATTTTTTTTATGATAGGCACACAGTGAGAGAGAGAGAGAGAGAGGCAGAGACACAGGCAGAGGGAGAAGCAGGCTCCATGCACCGGGAGCCCGACATGGGATTCGATCCCGGGTCTCCAGGATTGCGCCCTGGGCTAAAGGCAGACGCCAAACCGCTGCACCACACAGGGATCCCTGTTGTTGTTATTTTTAAGGATTTTATTTGTTTATTAGAGAGAGAGCATGAGCATAAGCAGGGGGAGTGGCAGAGGGAGAGGGAGAAACAAACTCCCCGCTGAGCAGGAGTCTGATGTAGGACTCAATCCCAGAACCTTGGGATCATGATCTTCATGAGTTGAAGGTAGCTGCTTAACCAACTGAGCCATCCAGGTACCCTCCCCATCTTCTTAATGAAGTATTTGGAATACCATCTAATGTTTTCCTGTTATTTGATGATCAGTTTGGAAATATGGTGCTGTAATAAAGTGATACATTAAGGTCTACTCCAGGTGGACTTTTTCCATGACACCGAGTACCATATATATTACTGTTGTCGTTGTTTTTAATTCTCATGCCCATTTTTCATAGTTTTGCTATCTCCTCCTCTCTGACAGGCTATTAGTGTTCACTTTCTGATACTGCCACATGCCTACCTCAAGAGCTTCAGTCGCCAACAATAATCCTCTCTTGTTATATGTAGGAAAGTAGATGACTGGAGTTACTACTTTTGTGTAAAATATGAGGGTATTTTAACATGGGGACTTTGTGGTATCTACGAGTCTCCTTTTCTATTTCTGTAACCTCTGGTTCTTTTTAGTTAATATTTTAGAAAGTTGGGCTCCTTAGACATGTGGCTTCTGGATAAGTGAGGTATTAATGACTCTTGTAATTTTTTTGCTCCAAAGTTTGAAAGTAGTAAGGTATCACTACCAAGAATGTGCTAATTTAATTTGGGGGACCAATTTTCTTAGCCAATTTTCATCAGAGCTTGAGAAAGAGAAAACAACCATAGGATGATGTGCATCCAGTCTATTCCTACAGGAAGAAGGATAAGGAGGAGGAGGAAGGGATGAGAAAATGTGCAAGGGAGTGTCATGTTCTAGTGGATAGTTTTGAAAGATTTCTCTGGCTTTGGAGTGGAAAAATAGATTGTTGAGGATCAGGGAGGCCAGTCAAGAGGCCATGGCAGTTGTCCAAGTGAGGGATCATGGTGACTAGACAGGTGTAGAAGTGGTGCAGGTAGCAAAGGGTGGTTGGATTTAGTATGTAATTGAGGTACAGCAGATAATATGGTACACTACTTCTTTTATTAGAGTTTAGTAATGTGTGTTCATACCATACATTCGTGTTTGCTAAGGAGTTAGTGTTATCAGTTAATCCTCATTGCTACTATTATTACCATAGTTGATTTGCTCTAAAAGTTTTATTACCAAATAAAGAATGAAGACCAGTCACTAGCCTGTGGACAGGCATCTAGATGTTTGAGATTAGAATCTAGAATTTGGTTCTGAAGATTTATCAGAACATATGTTTAGAAATGAACATGAGATTTTTTTGCTCCTTGTAATTCTTATTTTATAATTTATCAAACAAAGATAATTTGGGGGCTTGTCTAGAAACTCTACAATTTTTAAGGAAGGAAACACAAATCTCCAAATCAACAACTTAAATATTTCTCATAGGATACTAAGAAACATAATTTATAGTTAGACTCATTTCTTTTAGTTAAATCTTTTGTGGATCTTTTGTAGTTCATGGCAGCTTTATTTACTTATTTATTTTAAAGTATTTATTTTAGAGAGATAGTGAGCACACAAAAGTGGAAGCAGGGACAGATTGAGAGAGAGAGAGAGAGAAGCAGACTCTCTGCTGTGTGTAGAGCCCCACTCAGGGCTGCATCTGAGGACCCTGAGATCATGACCTGAGTTGAAATCAAGAAAGTCAAGAGTTAAATACTCAATCAACTGAGCCATCCAGGTGCCCCAATGGCAGCTTTAAATAGAATAAGATCATCTCAATGTTTCGGTGTTTGAGATGCAGTTGAACTTTTTTACATTTGGCATTGTTCAAATTATTGGATTTGTTGTTAATTTGATTTACATGATTTTATCATTAATTTTGGATTTTGTAGATTTTGATGTGATACCACTTTATATCAATTTATATTCAAGAGCTTCATTAAGATCCTGGGAGTATGGTGATCCCTGGATGGCTCAGTGGTTTAGCACCTGCCTTTGGCCCAGGGCGTGATCCTGGAGTCCGAGGATCGAGTCCCACATCAGGCTCCCTGCATGGAGGCTGCTTCCCCCTCTGCCTGTGTCTCTGCCTCTCCCTCTTTCTGTGTCTCTCATGAATAAATAAATAAAATCCTTAAAAAAAAAAAAAGATCCTGTTTTAGTATAACTCCCAAGTATCCAGTTTTATTATTTTATTACAAGAAAGAAAATATGGAACCTTTAGGCTGGGACTGTTCACAGCTCAGAAATCAGATAAGTTCTTCTAATCATTTTGTAACTATTGATTTGTTGTGCTTTTATAGCACCTTGTTTCTTCTGAGCTATCTTTACAGGTTTCTGGGAATTCAAGGGCTAAGAAACATTCTACTAAGAATTTGAAATACCAAAGCATTTAATTTTGTGGGAGTGTACAGTATTTATTACTTCTTAAGTTTCAAGGACCAGCAGAATGGAGAACTGTATTGTGTTACACAACATGCAGTATTATAAGTATGTTTACTTTTATTGCACGTGATGTAACTGGACTGGAAAAAAACCAAAGAAATAATAACTGTTGATATAATCTTGCCTAGGAGGTGGGGGGAGGGCACAGGGAATGGGAAGGATTGCACAAGAAGAGAAGAAATCTTTTACAGTTAAAAAGTTGCATAGATGAATGAATAATAAAACATTTATTTAGCTTCTCCGAACATTTATAGACTTCCTCTGTATTTTTTTGCTTAGGTACTTGATAAAGGGGGAAAACATTCCTCTTGAGTTCTTTGGCTGAAAAACTGATTCCATTATTTTGTTCTCTGAAGCTCTTCATCTTCCATGTTAGTCACCAGAGAATACTATTTGGCTATTTTGAAATCATTTCTGTTTCCAACTTAGCTTGCACTTTGCCCACTGAGAGCCTTTCTTCATCTCTTCTTCCTTTTCCTTTGCCCCACTGCTCGCTTTATTACCATCTCTTTTCCTATAGCCAAGAAAGGACCTTGTTAAGCATGATTTTCTCTTTTATGAACGGACTTAAAAAAATCCCTTTGGTACAATATATTCACAGGCACGCTCCCTCTGATCCCAGAAAAAACAAGCAACAGGAAGTAGAGGAAAACACGCAGCTCAACTCAACACGGATAGAAAAAAGTGGCCAAAGGAAAATGTGAGAACAACAAAGACTGTTCATTTGATTTCCAGGAATGGAAAGCATTGGTTGTCTACTCTTTTCAAAGTAAACTTTGATTTAGAGCTGACTGCCTGGTTAGTTACTCCCCTGGATGCTAAGGAGGGGCAGCTACCCTTTTTGGGCTTTCAAGGCCAAGTCTGCTAATTGTAGATATTACAGGCTAGCCCACCCCCAAGAGAAGTAGACAACAGTAGTCATTTGTCCATTTGGGCCCCAAGGTAAAAGCAGCACAAGGGTGTAGGGAGGATTTTCATTTGAAATGAAAAGAAGGTAGAAAAGAGGTTAGGGAAAAAATACAGAAATGTTGGCCAAAAATATTGCAGTTAGAAGAAAACTGTTACCTTACTTATCTGTGTGTTATATTCATGTTCCCTATAATTCCTTCCTTCTGTTCTTATCTTTTTCTTATGATTTCCTGATTTCCTTCCCTTTTGTTCTCTCCTTTTTTTCTCTCTCTTCCTTCTTTCCATCCTCTCTCCTGATCCTTTCTTTTATCCTTTTTTTTTTTTTTTAAGATTTTATTTATTTATTCATGAGAGAGAGAGAGAGAGAGGCAGAGACACAGGCAGAGGGAGAAGCAGGCTCCCTGCAGGGAGCCCAATGCGGGACTCGATCCCGGGTCTCCAGGATCAGGCCCTGGGTTGAAGGCAGCGCTAAACCGCTGAGCCACCCAGGCTGCCCTCTTTGATCCTTCTTTTTTGAGCTTTTAATATGGTGCCGTGGTGGAAACAAAGATGCTTAAGAACAAATCTAGCTTGGTTGATGACAAATACACACACAAATGATTAATACCAGGTACTCCAATGAGAATATACTACTAGAGAGATAGAAGACAAAGTTCCACGGTGGATCTAAGAAAAATGACTTCATCAACTTGTGGAGACTAATACTTAGACGTGATTTTTTTTTTTTTTAAGATTTAATTTATTTGTTCATGAGACACAGAGAGGCAGAGACACAGGCAGAGGGAGAAGCAGGCTCCATGCAGGGAGCCCGATGTGGGACTCGATCCCAGGACCCCAGGATCATGGCCTGAGCCGATGGCAGACGTTCAACTACTGAGCCACCCAGGCGTCCCTAGACATGATTTTTTTTTCATTCATTCATTCATTCATTCATTCATTCGTTCACTCACTGACACCTTCCTCCTGCCCCATATACAAGTATTCTACCAGGAACTGAGGGGACAGTGTAATAGTGGTGACAAGGCAGGTATGGTTACTGCATCCTAGAAGCTTATATGCTAATGAATGCATAATGAAGAGACAGCAGATAAGCCTATAAAGAGTAAATACAGGGCAGCCCGGGTGGCTCAGCGGTTTGGCGCCGCCTTCAGCCCGGGGTGTGATCCTGGGGACCCAGGATTGAGTCCCACGTCGGGCTCCCTGCATGGAGCCTGCTTCTCCCTCTGCCTGTGTCTCTCTCTCTCTCTCTCTCTGTCTCTCTCTGTGTATGTCTCTTATGAATAAATAAATAAAATCTTAAAAAAAAAAGTAAATACAGGCTGTGAAATGGGCTGTGAAGAGAATAAATACTCTTTGCAGTGGCAGCAAAGGAGAAAGCTGCCTTCTAGGGTAGGCTGGGAAGGCTCCTGGTGGAGGGGACTATTTCAGGAGACATCTGAAGGATGAGAGGAAGCCAGCCTTGGAATGCCAAGAGAGGAGTATCCTAGTCAGAAGGAGAAGTAAATACAAAGGGGCCAGTGCCCTCAGGGGAAGAGTGAGCCACTCTGCCGAACTGGCAGGAGTCAGGATGGCTGGGGTGAGCAAGGTAGGAGTGTCCAGGATGAGATCCAAGAGGGAGGTAGGCCTGGAGCCATAGGGACTTGAGGTTGTAGGCACAGTGGGAAACCTTTGGAAGGGAGTGGGATTTTACGTTTTAAAGTTCCGTCTGTTTGCTGTATGGAGAATACATTTTAGGGGACCAGAGTGAAAGCATGGAAATCACAATACAATCTATACTAAAGGGGAAAAAAATAGGTTATGAAAGTTCAGTGATTAAGAAGTGTATTATGAACATGATGATACTTTATCTGGACTTTTAAGAATGGTTGGAGTTTTGACAAACGGAGATTTGGAGAGAAGGGAATTTCTAGAGCCAGAGGAAGGATGATGAAGGTATGGAGGATGAGAGACATGAAGCAAGTCTGGAAGAGGGCTAAGCTACTTAGTATGACTGGAGCGGGGAGTGTATATAAGGGAAGGAAAATGGACCTTTCTGCCTTATAAATAGAAGGTCTTGAATTCCAGGCCTCAGTTTTAGGAGTTTGGCTAATATACTTAGAAGACCGGTTTTTTTTTTTTTAATATTTTTAAAATTTATTTATTCAGAGAGTGAGAGAGAGGCAGAGACACAGGCAGAGGGAGAAGCAGGCTCCATGCAGGGAGCCCGATGCAGGACTCGATCCTGGGTCTCCAGGATCACACCCCGGGCCGCAGGCGGCGCCAAACTGCTGCACCACTGGGGCTGCCCGAAGACCAGTTGTTTATTTAGGCATTTTTCATTTGCTGTGAGAAGTCTTCCTAGCTCTTGCTTTTGTTTTGTAGAAAAATTAACCAGATTAGCAGTTCTTATTATCTGTCTTTAGAACCTAAGATGTCTGAGTTGATAGGCTCTTTATATTCTCTTCCCTACCCCGTAGTCACTGGCCCTGAGTAGCTCACCACTCACAGTGTATCTATCACAACAGAGTCCAGATATAGGATGCTGGCTTCTCAGTAGAAACTTACATTGGAGGGTCCATGTCTCTGGTGGTTTGTTTGTTTCATTAATTCAGCAGGCACCCATTGAGCACTAGCGTGGCTGTAGGTCCTGTTTCTCTTAGGCAAGTGTGACGGGCTCCCTGCTTTCCATATTACTTTCTGTTTTCATCTAGTTTCCTTAGTGATGATTCAGGGATACCATGCACTGTGATAGGCAGCATTCACCAAGGTTGGGAAGGCCTCCCTGAGGCAGTGACATTTGAGCTGAAAGCTGTGATGGTCAAGGGGAAGATTTGCCCAATAGGTGATCCGGTGGCACACAGGCTGTAAGGCTGAGCTGGGTGCATGAGAGAGGGAGAGGAGGCTGCTTTCTGTGTTTGGGATTCAGGGAACGAGGTGAGAAGTGCTGGGAGAAGAGACTGGACAGGTCAGCAGGGTCTTAGCCCTGCCTGCACATTTGTAGTGCCCCAGCTGGCTCAGGCCACATCCTAGAATCTTTGTGGTAGGATTCAGGCATCAACATTTTAAAAAAGGTCCCTGGGCAACTCTAACGTGAATTTGGTTTTTTTCTGATTGTACTGGGAAGCATTTGGTGGAGAGTGATAGCGTCAGATTGTTGTTCTTTAAAAGATCACTTTGAGGCTGTGTATAGTGTGAAGAGAGGAAAAAGGTAAAGGGTATCATCGGGAAGATGAGCTAGGAGGTTCTAGTCATGTTCTAGGCAAGAGATGATGCTGGCTTGTACTAAGGTGGCGTTGGAGGCCACGGTGAGCATTGGTTACTTTGAGGAAGTGGGAAGTGGGGCTAAGAGAGAAGTCAAGGATGACTCCTAGTTTTGGGGCCTGAACAGTTGGATTGGTAGAGTGGCTGTTAATGGATTAGGGGCAGTGAAGGGAAGGCAACTTTGGTGGGACAGGGAGAGGGTAGAGGGATCAGTTGACCTGGACTTTCATCCCCTTCTCTTTGTCCTCATGTCACTTTTTACAACACTTTAAGTTCATATTCCCAGTTTAGCACCGTTAGGTTGATTGCCTGATATGGACTCTCAGATTTTCAGCAAAATTCTCTATGTGACCAAATTGGTCTTTAGAGCACCAGTTCCGCTTTGTCACAAATAAGAAGAAGGAAAATTCTTAGAAATTTCCCCAATTTTAATTCT
The DNA here is from genome assembly GCF_048418805.1 of Vulpes vulpes. NCBI lineage: Eukaryota > Metazoa > Chordata > Mammalia > Carnivora > Canidae > Vulpes > Vulpes vulpes. The sequence goes on from NC_132789.1 coordinate 71,619,139, forward strand.
CTATTGTTCAGTATGCTTTGGGCCCTGATGTATTTCTTGCTGATTTTCAGAAAAATTTTGTCATGCTTTCATATAAAGGAGGGGCAGATGAATACTGTGAAATAAAAAAATTGCAGTGTTTTTTGGAGGATGAATTTTGCTTTCCTGCCATCTTCTGTGTTTTTGTTTCTTACTAACATGAAAGCAAGTACTACCCTACTGCAATAGAAACCTAAAAGAAAGACCCAACTCAGCAGGAAGTAAAAGCCCAATAATATGACTTAAAATAAATTTGAAAAGATTAATAATTTGAAAGCTTTTTTTAAGCTCAAGAAAGAATTCATTGTCCATTGTCTTTTTTTTTTTTTTTAAAGATTTATTTATTTAGAGGGAGAGAGAGAGAGTATGAGTGAATAGGAGGACAGGCAGAGGGAGATAGAATCTCAAGCAGACTCTTCGCTGAGTGTGGAGCCCAACTGTGGGCCTTGATCACATGACCTTGAAATTGTGACCTAAGCCGAAACCAAGAGTTGGAAGCTTGACTGACTGTACCACTCACGCACCCCTGGATTTATTGTCTTTGAAGTGATAGCCTGCCTCAACCAGGTTCCATCATGATACATTCTGAATAAAGATAACCTGAAAATGGTGTGATCAATTGTAACTACTACTCTCATTATGTCAGGCAAGTGATTAATCAGTAAATATTTATTGCTATCATTTCTGAGGTGAGGCTGAGAGCAATAAAGAAGCAGAAGGCTTGTTCTTTGCTTTTACGGGATTTGCAGTCTTTTGGAGAAATATGCCTGACTGACTTACTGATTTTTCCTTCTTCCTTCCCTTCCTTGTTCCCTCCCTCCCTTCCTATCTTCCTTCCCTCCCCAACAGTAGCCAATGAGGTGAGAATCTGTGACTCTCCTGTTTTGGAGTTAGCACTCAGTGATTCCAGAATGATATATCTGGGCATGGGTCAAGACCAATGCAGATTTCTAGACAGTTATCTTTTTTTTTTTTTTTGGTTATTTTATTTTATTTTATTTTATTTTATTTTATTTTATTTTATTTTATTTTATTTATTTTACTTATTTTATTTTATTTTTTTTATTATTTTATTATTTTATTTTAATCATGATAAGTGTACTCTTTAATCCCCATCACCTATTTCACCCATCACCTCTCTCCTTCCCCTCTGGTAACCATCAGTTTGTTTTCTATAGCTAAGAGTCTGTTTCTTGATTTATTCTCTTTTTTTTCCTTTGCTAATTTGTTTTGTTAGATTCTACATGTGAGTGAGATCATATGGTATTTGTCTTTCTCTGACTTATTTCCCTTAGCATTATATTATCTAGCTCTATCTATGGTGTTGCAAATGGCAAGATTTCAGTCAGTCTTATGGCTGAATAATATTCCATTGAATATATAAATACCACATCTTTATCCATTCATCTATTTATGGACACATAGGCTACTTCTATCATTTGTGTATTGTGAATAATGCTGCAATAAACATATGGGTGCATGTATCCCTTTGAATTAGTGTTTTTGTATTTTTTGGGGGTATATACTCAGTAGTATGATTATTGGATTATTGGGTAGTTCTATTTTTAATTTTTTGAGGAACTTCTGTACTGTTTTCCGTAGTGGCTGCACCAGTTTATATTCCTACCAACAGGGTAAGAGGGTTCCTTTTTCTCCACATTCTCTCTAATGCCTGTTGTTTCTTGTGTTGCTGATTTTAGCTATTCTGAAAGGTGTGAAGTGGTATTTCAGTGTAATTTTGATTTGTATTTCTCTGATGATGAGTGATATTGAACATCTTTTCACACATCTATTCGCCATCTATATATCTTCTTTGGAACAATGTCTGTTCATGTCTTCTGCCTATTTTTAAACTGGATTATTTGTTTTGTGGGTGTTGAGTTGAATCAGTTCTTTATATGTTTTGGATACTAACCCTTTGCTAGGTATGTCATTTGCAAATATCTTTTCCTATTCAGTGGGTTGCCTTGTAGTTTTGTTGATTGTTTCCTTTGCTGTGTGGTGTTTCCTTTGCTGTATGGAAGCTTTTTATGTTGTTGTAGTCCCAATACGTCATTTTTGCATTTACTTCCCTTGCCTCATGAGGCATATCTAGAAAAATGTTGTTATGTCCAATGTCAGAGAGATTACTGCCTGTCTGCCTTGAAGGATTTTTGTGGTTTCAGGTCTCACGTTGAGGTCTTAATCCGTTTTAAGTTTATTTTTGTGTATGGTGAAAGAAAGTGGTCCAGTTTCATTCTTTTGCATGTGGCTGTCCAGTTTTCCCAATGCTATTATTGAAGAGACTGTCTTTTTTCCCATTGTATGTCCGTTCCTCCTTTGTTGAAGATTAATTGACCACATAATTGTGGGTATTATATTGATCTATGTGTTTATTTTTATGCCAGTACCATACTGTTTTAATTATCACCACCTTGTAATATAACTTGGAATTTGGAACTGTGATACCTCCAGTTTTAGTTTTCTTTTTCAAGATTGGTTTGGCTACTGGAGGCCTTTTGTGGTTCCACATAAGTTTTAGAATTGTTAGTTCTAGTTGCTGTTGGTATTTTGATAGGGATTATGTTAAATCTCTAGATTGGGGGGATCCCTGATGGCTCAGAAGTTTAGTGCCTGCCTTCGGCCCAGGGCATAGTCCCGGAGTCCTGGGATCGAGTCCCACATCCGGCTCCCTGCATGGAGCCTGCTTCTCCCTCTGCCTATGTCTCTGCCTCTCTCTCTGCCTCTCTCTGTGTATCTCATAAATAAATTTAAAAAAATCTTAAAAAAAAAATCTCTAGATTGCTTTGGGTAGTATAGACAATTTAACAATATTTGTTCTAACTCATGAGCATGGAATGTCTTTCCATTTCTTTGCATCATCTTCAGTTTCTTTCCTCAGCGTTTTATAGTTCTCAGACTACAGGTATTTTACCTATTTGGGTAAGTTTATTCCTAGATATTTTATTGTTTTTGGTGTAATTGTAAGTGGGATTGTTTTCTTCATTTCACTTTCTGCTGTTTCATTGTTAGGGAAAAGGAATGCAACAGATTTCTGTACATTGATTTTGTATCCTGCAACTTAATGAATTCATTTATCAGTTCCATCAGTTTTTTTTGGTGGAGTCTTTAGGGTTTGGTTTTCTTTTTTTATATGGCATCATATCATCTGCAAATAGTGAGAGTTTTACTTCTTTCTTGCCAATTTGAATGCCTTTTATTTCTTTATGTTATCAAATTGTTATGGCTAGGACTTCCAGTACTATGTTGAATAAAAGCGGGAGTGGACATCCTTGCCTTGTTCCTGACCTTAGGGGAAAAGCTCTCAGTTTTTTACCACTGAGTATGATGGTTATGCTTGACTTACTTGAATGAGTTAACTATTTGAGGTGTAATTGGGAGCTATATTATGGAGATGAGAACAGTGGACATTCACAGAAAGGGGAGGCCAGCCAGAAAGAGCCATGAGGTCAGTGAAAGCCTTATGGGCCATAGGGCTTGGCTCTCAAATGTTTGCATCAATCAAGGTGGAAGTTAAGATGGACCTTAAATGATACAGAGAACTTTATTTAATTTTGTGTTAATATTTAACATTTCACTTATTTTGAACTGCCAGCAGGCACACAAGTCATACATGTCGAAGGTCTCCTTCCTACTCCTGTCCCTAGTCCCTTGTCCCCTATCCAGAGGCAGTGCTCTGAGTCCTTTCTCAACAGGCTCTTTCAGAGATCATGTAATACTTTCTCACACATAGGTAGCATTTCTTTTTTTCTTTTTTCATAGGTAGCATTTCTTATTTGAATTGATGAAATAGTTATATTTTTTAAATGTATCCCTTTCCAAGTGCTAAAATAGTAAAGAACATGTGAGCTAAACAAAACAAAACAAAAGAAACCCAACAAATTATTTTCCTGTTGGGAGGCCCCCTGCTGTGCTGGTCTGATTTATTGGTGGTGAGCAACACATGCATGATATTTGCTGGAATATCGGTAGCTGCAAAGTTAGCAACTGTGAACCCTGCACTGCTTGGAGAATGATGATAATATTGTCTTGAATGTCATGCTGTGCTTGAAAGTCATGATTATTTTCTCTAATCTACACTACAACTCCACCAAGTGGGCCTTTTCCTTCTTTTGCAGATGAGAAAGCTGAGACCCAGGCCACCCAGCCATAAATAGGAGGTACAGTTAAGGTCTGAACTGACTTGAGCTGGAGTCACTGCTGTCTTACTTTATTCTGTGGCTTTAAGTTCTGAGACATTGATGTGAACTTGTGGTGACCCAAGAGAAAAAAAAAATGAGTGCAAGCTTTGCTCTTCTCTATTAAAAAAAAAATCTGCTAACAGGAAAAGGGCAGATTCACAGCTCTGGTATAGGGGGTATAAGTCAAGGCAGTGTATCTGTCTATCTATCTATCTACATATATATTTTTTAATGTAGATAAACCACCTCTCTCACTTTGAGTATTTGAACCTTAGATTATGGAGAGTCTTACGGATGATAAATAAATACTTCTTCTAATTCTAATTAGCATTTTGGATTCAAGTTTAGAAAGTCTTCCTATATTTTACTTTTTGTCCAACATCTCCCTTGACAAAAGATTGTTACCCACTTTTATTTTTATTTTTTATTTTTAGATTTCATTTGTTTAAGAGAGAGAGAGAGAGAGAGAGAGAGGGCCTGCACAAAAAGGGGGAGGGGCAGAGGGAGAAGTAGACTCCCTGCTGAGCAGGGAGACCAATGTGGAGCTGGATCCCAGAACTCCAGGACCATGACCTGAGCCAAAGGCAGGTGCTAAACTGACTGAGCCACCCAGGTACCCCTTTTAGCCACTTTAAAAGGCAAATAAATAAATAAATAAATAAATAGGGAGGACAATCCTCTTCTACTGTTTGTTTTGGTTTTGTTCTGCATTGGGAAATTTTTAATAGTGTGCTTTTGTGTAACTGTGGTCCCAAGCTGCACGCACAAAGCTAATAATGTGGCAGAAGGTGATGCCAGGCTCCACCGACTGCAGCATTTCAGCAGTGATGCGTGAGTTAGTGGCTTGTTCCATCTGGTGGATTTTATAGCCTGAGGCTGGAAAGAGAGCTCCCAGGTGGCAGATATTTGACAGGCTATTTTTATTTGTTTAGGGGAGGCTGAGTAAGTCTAGTTAAAGAACATGGACTCTGAGTTTGAATCCTAGATCTTCCACTTACTAATCATGGAATCTTGGGCAAATTATACCCACGCAATGGAGAATAGACTGGAATGGCTCCCTCACAGCTTTAAGTGGGTAAATGAATATAAATAAAACACTTAGAACAGTGTTTAACTCAACTAAAGTAAGCATACCCTTGGCTACTGTCACTATTTTGTTAATCCCACCCCATTTTCTAGTCTCTCATCCACCTTTTCTCATGTCTGGAATATGAATGCAAGATCCATAGCTTCCATATGGGACCTTGAGGGAGAGGTCTAAAGAACATCAGATTCACTGCTTCTCAAAGTGTCGAGACGTTCACCAGTGTCTCTTGCTTACTTGTGGTCTTGTTAAATGAAAGAAATGTGCCTTATTTCTTTTGGTTGCTCCATTATTTCTACAGCACAGAAGGAGAGAGAAAATATGACCTGTGCAGGGTGTTTTGAGAAGTTCGGTATGGTTAGTAGGCAGAGTGTGAGGGGCAGAGTGTGAGATGACACTGGAGCCATTTGCATGGCTTAGATGTTGAAGGGTTTTATAAACCACATTATGGATTTAGGATTTTATTCCTGCTGAGTTATTTTAATCGGGGGATCAGACATGATCAGGATTTTGGCTTAAGAAAAATCACTCTGAAAAAAAAAAAATCACTCTGGCCACTCTGTGAACAATGAATTAGAAATGAGAAGATTGGAAGCAGGGAGACCTGTTTGAAGGCTATTACAGTAATTCCAGTGAGTGGTGATTAAGGCAGTAGGGATTGAGGGAATGACAGAGTCCTAGAAATGTTTAGGGATAAAAAAGAGGGAGAAGAAAGCCTGGAGTAACTTGGGAATTTCTGGTTTGTGTGACAGGTTGGATGGTGGTGTTCTTCAATGACAAATGACATAAGAGATGGTGCTTCTTAGTCTTTTTTATCAATGGGTTTAATAAAATAAAGTCATCTTGGAGTTTCAAATATCACATTTCTTCCTGCTCCTTCTTGTGTCCCCCTCCCTTTTTTTTTTCTTTCTTATTAGTTTTTCATGGAAGGAGGGTTTGAGTCTCAGTTGCTCAAGAAATTCACCTTCATGCTAGGAAAGTGTCTGTGGCAGGCTTAGAGGAATTTTCTTCCTAATTGTAGAATTATTTGTGATATTTTGTAAGCAGTAGTATTATTTTTTGACTATAGGAAATGGAATGGAGGTCATTAGTATATAAAAACTTTTATCTTTCTTAATCTTTTGTTGTGATTTTATGTGCAATTCTTTCTATGAATATGATGAAAAGGATAAATACCACATATAAATGAAAGGCATCCTTCCAATTTTGCATTATTTGGGAAAGAAATCCCTATGGGCAAATGAATGTAAGGGATCAACAAATGTTTCTGATTCAGAAATTAAGACATAGCTGAATGGACATCTTAAATTTTGAGATGGTTATAAATTGGAAATGTAAGATTTAGTCTAGGTCCAATCTAGAGAATGAAAAAGGCTCAATATTTTTGAAATTATCAATGATTAGATCGTCAGCTTGATATACTTGAAGATAAACATCATTTTAGTGCTAACTGCCTGCTTCTCAGGAAGTAAAGAGCTTTTTGAACAGTTATTTGGGGAGAGGTCAAGAGGGAATTGCTGTGTTTTTTTTTTTTTGTTGTTGTTTTTAATGAAGGTTTAAATTAGTAATAATAGTAATAATAATGTCTTATATTTCTATAGCACTTTCCAGTTACACTGCTCTTTAAAATGTGTGATCTGTTTCACCTTCTGTGAAGTAGGTAGGGCAAATATCTCCATTTTAGAGACAAGGAAGCTGAGACCCATGGTTTACCTCAGGTCATTTGATTCCTAGAGCAGTACTTTTTCCAGTAAACACCAATATTCCCTGTGCCTTACAGTGAATGTATTCGCAGTGTGGCCGTGTGGTGAAGGGGAGCCTATTATGGAGGGTGAGGGAATGAATGGTTTCCTGGGGGTGCTTTCACTGATTGCCTTAGAATTTTGTGATATAAAAAATACAGTTCCAAGCATACATATGAATGGAAACAAAAAGATGTTGGACTAATAAGCATGATTGGCTATTTCTTATTTTTTTCCCCAATAAAATTTATCTGTTTTTTTTGTTCCCTTCTCTGTCTGTAGCATTCTTTAGGAAGAGCATTAAGTGCTCTTAATGCCATAGATTTTAGGGGGGAAAATGTGTGCAAATTACTTAATCAAGAATACTATATCACACGTCTATTTTTGCTTCTATTGCCTTTGCTTTTGGTGTCAAATCCAAAAACATCGCCAAAACCAGTGTCAAGGAGCTTACCCATGTTTTCTTTTCTGGGAGTTTGGATCTTATGTTCAAGTCTTTAATCCATTTTGAATTGACTTTTGTGTATGGTAAAGATGATAGTCCAGCTTCTTTATTTTACTTGTGGCTGTCCAGGTTTTCCCAGAGTCATTTATTGAAGATACTATCCTTTCAGGATTTTATATTTTTGGCTCTTTTGTTAGAAATAAATTGACCATATATGCATGGATTCATTTCTGGATTTTCTGTTCTGTTCCATTGATCTGTGTGTCTGTTTTTGTGTCAATACCATGCTGTTTTGATTTATTATGTCTTTTCAATATAGTTTGAAATCAGGAAATGTGATGCTTTCATTTTTATTCTTTCTCGACTGTTTTGGCTGTTTGGGGTCTTTTGTGATTCCATACAGTTTTAGGATTGGTATGTGTGTGTTTCTGTGAAAAATGCCTTTGGAATTTTAATAGGGATTGCACTGAATCTGTAGATCACTTTTGATAGTATAGACATGTCAGCAATGTTAATTCCTCCAATCTATGAGCACATAATACCTTTCTATTTGTGTATTCTTTAATTGCTTTCATGAAAATCTTACAGTTTTCAGTGTACAGGTCTTTCACTTCCTTGGTAAAATTTGTTCCTGTGTATTTTTTTGATGGTATTGTAAATGGGATTGTTTTCTTATTTTCTCTTTCTAATCATTTTTTGCTGGCATATGGACATGCAACTGATTTTTGTATATTGATTTTTTTTTTATCCTGCAACTTTACTGACTTAATTTATTCTAACAACTTTTCTTTAGTGGAGTCTTTTATGTTTTCTATGTATAATATCATGTCATCTATAAACAGATAGTTTTACTTTTTTTCTATTTTGGTTGCTTTTTATTTCTTTTTCTCATTTTTCTGGCTAGGACTTTCAGGCCTATGTTGAATAAATATGGTAAGAATGGGCATTGTTGCTTATTCCCCATCATAGAAGAGCTTTTAGCTTTTCACCTTATTGGGTGTGGGCTTGTCATATGTGGCCTTTGTTATGTTGAGGGACATTCCTTCTGTATCCAGTTTGTTGAAGGTTTTTATCATGAAAAGATGTTGAGTTTTGTCAGGTGCTTTTTCTATATCTATTGAGATGAAAACATAATTTTTATCCTTTATTTTATTAATGTGGTGTATCACATATATTGATTTGCATATGTTGAACCATCCTTGCATCTCAGGAATAAATCCCACTTGATCATGTTGTATGACCCTTTTAATGTACTGTTGAATTCAGTTTTTTAATGTTTTGTTGAGGCTTTATTTTTAACATCTATATTAATCATGGATATTGGCCTGTAATTGTCTTTTCTTGTGGTATTCTTGTCTGTCTCTGCTACCAGGGTAATATTTGCCTTATAAAATGAGTTTGGAAGTGTTCTCTCATTTTCTGTTTCTTACGATCCTTAATGTTTTATGTCTCGTCTTTCAGTTCTGGTTTTATTCATTTGAGTTATTCTTTCTTAATCTAGTTAAAAGTTTGTCAGTTTTGTGTATCTTGTCAAACAGCAGCTCTTAGTTTCATTGATTTTTTTCTATTGTCTTTTTAGTCTCTATTTCATTGATTTCTGCTCTGATCTTTGTGTTATTTTTTGACTTCTCCTTTGACCTATTGGTGGTTTAGGAGCATGTTGTTTAGTCTCCACATATTTGTGAATTTTCTAGTTTTCTTATAATGATTCCAGATTTTATTCCACTGTGGTCAGAAAAAAATGGTTGATATTATTTCAATCTTCTAAAATTTATTAAGACTTGTAGCCTAACATATGATCTAAGCTTAACATATGATCTATACTGGAGGATATTCCATGTACACTTGAGAAGAATGAGTATTCTGCTCCATTGGATGGAATGTTCTCTATATGTCTATTAGGTCCATCTGGTCTAAAATGTAATTTTAAGTTCAGTGTTTCCATATTGATTTTTTTTTGTCTGGATGATTTACTCTTTGTTGAAAATGAGGGTATTGAAGACCTCCACTGTTACTGTATTGGTGCCTATTTCTCTCTTCAGATATGTTAATACTTGCTTTATATACTTAGATACCCCTATGTTGAATGAATAAATATTTGCAATTGTTATATTCTATTGATGAATTGGCCCTATTATTATTATTTGGTAGCCAGTTTTATCTCTTGTTACAATTTTTTTTTTAAAGATTTTACCTTTAGGGGCAGCCTGGTGGCTCAGCAGTTTGGATCAGCTTAGCGGTTTGCTCAGCGGTTTGCCTTCGGCCCAGGGCGAAGATCGAGTTCCTGGGAACCCAAGATCGAGTTCCACGTCGGGCTTCCTGTGTGGAATCTCCTTCTGCCTCTGCCTGTGTCTCTACCTCTCTCTCTCCCTCTGTCTCTCATGAATAAACAAATAAAATGGTAAAAAAAAAATAAGATTTTACCTTTAAGTAATCTCTACACCCAACATGGGGATCAAACTCACAACCCAATCAAGAGTTGCATGATCTACCTACTGAACCAGCCAGGTGCCCCTCTTGTTACGCCTTTTAACTTAAAGCATATTTTGTCTGGTATAATTATAGCTAATCCCTTTTTTCTTTTGGTTGCCATTTTCATGGAGTATCTCTTCCTCTCCTTTCATATTTAGCCTATGTGTGTCCTTAAAACTAAAGTAAATCTCTTATAGGCAGCATATGGGTGAATCTTGTTTTTAATCCATTCCTTGTCTTTTGAGTGGATAATTTCGTCTACTTTTAAAGGAGTTCTTGATAGGTAATGGACTTACTATTGCTATTTTGTTTATTGTTTTCTGGCTGTTTTGTAGTTTTCTTTCCTTTTGTCTTGGTTTCTTCCCTTTGCGATGGTTTTCTGTAGTGGGATGCTTAGATTTATTTCTCTTTATCTTTTGTGTATCTGCTGTTGGCTTTTGCTTTGTGATTACTATGAGATTTACATAAAACATTTAACAGTCTATTTTAAGTTGATAACAACTAAACTTTGAATACATATGAAAGCTCTACATTTTTACATTCTCTTTTCCCAGTTATATGTTTTGATATCACATTTTATATCTTTTGTATTGTGTATCCATCAACAAATTATTGTACTTACAGATACTTTTAATGCTTTTGCCTTTTAACCTTTTCCTAGAGTTGTGATTTATCTACTACCATTGCACCAGTATGGTATTCTGAATAACTATGAATTTACCCTTACTAGGGAGTTTCATACTTTTCTATTTTCCTGTTACTGATTAGCATCCTTTCATTTCAGCTCTAAGAACTCCCTTTAACATTTCTTGTAAGGCCATTCTAGTGGTGATGAACTCCTTCAGCTTTTGTTTGTTTAAAAAGCTCTTTAATCTCTCCTTCAATTATGAAGGACAACTTTGCTGGATAGAGTATTCTTAGTTGGTAATTTTTCTTTAAGGATATAATTTTATTCCTTTCTGGCCTGCAAGTTTCTTTTGAAAAATTTGCTAATAATAGTTTTATAGGGCTCTTTTGTATACAACAAGTTGCTTTTTTCTAGCTGTTTTTAAGCATCTCTCTTTGTCTTTAATTTTTGACAGTTCAAATATAATATCTCTGGGTCTTTTAGATTCATCTTGTTTGGTATTTTGGACTTCCTGCTTCTGGATCTCTGTTTCTTTCCCCATGTTAGGGAAGTTTTTAGCTGTTATTTATTTAAATAAGTTTTCTGTCCTCTCTCTTTTCCTGGGACTCCTGTAATACAAATATTGGCCCACTTGATGGTGCCGTGTTAAGTCCCTTAAGCTGTCTTCATTCTTTTTCGTTATTTTTTCTTTTTGCCCTTCTGATTGGATGAATTCCATTGCCCTGTAAAGTTTGCTGATCCCGTCTTCTGCTTGATTTAGTCTGCTGTTAAACTTGGCTATGGAATTTTTCAGTTCAATTATTGTATTCTTCGGCTCTATGATTCCTGTTTGGTACTTTTTAATATTTTCTATCTCTGTTGAAATTCTCACTTTGTTCCTTCATTGCTCTCCTGACCTCAGTGAGCATTTTTATGACCATTACTTTGAACTCTCTATCAGGTAAGTCACTTACTTCCATTTCATTAAGATTGGTTTCTGGAGATTTATCTTGTTCTTTTTTTGGAACATATTGCCCTGTTTCTTCATTACCCGTGACTTTTTGTGTTGGTTTTTGGGCATTAGGTGAAACAGCTACCTCTCTTCTTGACAGACCGGTTTCATCTAGAAGATGATTCTTGTTAAGCAGCCTAGCCTAAACGCCTGGTTGTCTCTCAAACTTGTGATTGTCCAGCCTGCCACCTTTGTTGTTAGCAGTTCCTCGTTATTGATTGTGTGTAAGTGTTAGGAGTTAGGTGTACACTTAGGTAGTCAGGCCCAGGATCCTCAACAAGAAGACAGGGAGCCAGGACAGCTAAGACAAAACTGTGTTAGCATTCCGTTTTATAGCAACGTGGTAGCATCTTGTCTAGCAGTGTTTGCAGAAGTGACTTTTGCAAAACACCCTGAAACAAAACAGTTAACCCTAAGACACTGGTCACCACCACACATTGAGGCAGTTAGTTTCCAGATATCGGCCCCAAAGACCATCAACATGTGAACAATAACCTGATAGATAGACGGGTGCATGATCAAAGCCCTGATTGGCACACGTTAGCAGCCAATCCACAGGGGGCCCACACTCAGGATGCTCAAGATGGTTCCACAGAAGAGCTTATAAATACATCTAGATTTGAATGCCAAAACGTCAATCCTCTTGGGTCCCCTTCCTCTCTAGGAGCTTTGTATTATTGCTTAAAAAACTTTGCTGCCCACCAGTCTTCATTTGGTCTACCTCTTCATTCTTACTGTGGTGTGACCAAGAACTAAGTGCCCCAAGGGAATAAATTCTGTAACATAAAGACCCATCACTGTCTTAAAAGGGGGGGGAGGATTGCAATCAGTACCTGCTTGCAGGCTTATCTCAGGCAGCAGCTGGGAAAGTATATATACTTTAAGTATATGTGTACTTTATACCCCTTCCTGGTAGAAATTGGGAGATAGGCATTTTTGTCTGGTGCCTCTGCATTGATCCTGGGTATATAGCCCTGTGCAGTGGGTAAGTACTCCTGCTTCAGTTTAAAACTTCTTCTCTATTTACATTGTCCTATAGGACTCATGAATGCAAGCCACCTTGACTATCAAATGGGGGCTTGTTCCTTGAGTCAGCCATAAAAGTTGGGGCACTCAATGAGTAGAGAAGCTCCTTCCAGGGAAATACTAGTGACTCGGTTTTACTGTTGGGAAGAGCCTGAGGGAGGAGGAGGAAGTGCCCACTGACACTTTTGGACTCCAGAAAGGATTGCAGTTAGCCCCTATAAGCATGCTAATTAGAAGCTGATCCTCAGGCAGCAGCAGCTCCTGGAATGTTAGCCATAGTCCTTCCAGTGAAAACTAGGAGTGGGCATTTTTGCCTGTTCTGTCTGTGTTGAGCCCTAGGGGTATAGCCATAGTGAGTGCTCAGGGATGCCTATTAAAAACTGCTTCTTTGTTTGCTACAGTCCTGTGGCACTCAGGAATGTAAGCTCTGTTGGCTATCAGAGCTTAGTAGTCTGGGGGCCTGTCTCAGGTGGCAGTCCCAAAAGCTGGGGTGCCAGACAAGTGTTCAAGCTTCCTCTGGAGAGGTGCAGGTGACTTGGTTTTATCATTGGACTGGGCCAGAGAGTGAAGGTAGGGAAGGGTGCCCGCCAGCTCCCCCAGGCTCTAAAGTGGATTGCAGCCAGCCCCTAGATGCATGCCAAATGGAAGTCAGACCCTCAGGCAGCAGCTTGTAAAGTATGCACACAAATCCCTACTAGGTAAAGACTGAGTGATGGATGTTTTTGTCTAATTTCTCTGCAATGAACCCTTGGGGGATAGCCTGGGTGAGTGCTTCCGTGCCCAATAAGAACTACTTCTTTGTTTATCTATAATCTTATGAGTCTCATAGATGCAAGACCTTTTGGCTTTCAGAGCAAGGCGTTTGGGAGACTGTCCCTTGGGTGAGAGAGTCTTAAAAGTTGGGGCACTAGATGTGCGGTCCAAACCCTTCATTCCTCAGGGAGAAGCTGGGAGTTGGAAGTTCTCTTCCTTATTACATGGCACAATGTTGGGGGTGGGATTATGGCAAGATGTGTCTCAGCCTTTTGTGCCTGTTTTATTTTATTATTTTTTTAAAAAAGATTTTATTTATTTATTTATTCATGAGAGACAGAGAGAGAGAGAGAGAGAGAGAGAGAGAGAGATGCGGAGACATAGGCAGAGGGAGAAGCAGGCTCCAAGCCGGAAGCTCGATGTGGGATTCAATCCCGGGACTCCAGGATCATGCCCTGAGCAGAAGGCAGGCGCTCAAAGGCTGAGCCACCCTGGTGTCCCTTTTTGTGCTTATTTTAATGCGGGAATTTTCTCACTTGCCTGATCTGTAGGTGTCACTCAGCTAATTTCTGGATTTTTCTCAGAGGGCATCATTATGTGCAGCTGAATTTTTGGTGTGTCTGTGGGAGGAGGGAAGTTCAGGAGCCTTCTATGTTGCCATCTTGGTCCCTCCCTCTTGTTTCTGTTTTTTTTTTTTTTAATTTTTATTTATTTATGATAGTCACACAGCGAGAGAGAGGCAGAGACACAGGCAGAGAGAGAAGCAGGCTCCATGCACCGGGAGCCCGACGTGGGATTCGATCCCAGGTCTCCAGGATCGCGCCCTGGGCCAAAGGCAGGCGCCAAACCGCTGTGCCACCCAGGGATCCTTTGTTTCTGTTTTTTAAGATAATATTTATCAAGACATACTGTGTGTGAGGCATTGTGCTTCAGCTTTAGATCCTATATTATTACATTAATTCCCATAGCAGTAGCTGCTTGCAGTAGGTGATATGATCCCTATTTTACAGAAAAGAAACCTAAGTTTTAGAGGGGAGGCATGGCCAAGGATGTACAGTTAGCAAATGACAGAGCTGGAGTTTCAATTGATCTGTTTGATGTAATAGCTCAAATCCTCACATTTCACACTCCCTTAGAGGAGAGCAGACTTCAGGTCATCTATTTTCTCCAAATCCCACCAGTTTTCTTAAAGTGGTCTCATAACAAGCTTTTTATGACTTGAAAAAAATGTATGAATACAAGTCTCTTGAAGAAATACACAAGCAAATTAAATTAAACATTATTCTAATCCAGATAAACCAGTATTAACATTTTGGAATAGATAGTCTGTATTTCTTAGACAAAGACTTAAATATAGAAGTGCTCTTAAGGCTAAAAGCACTGTACTAACAAATGTTTCTTTAGTGTACCAAAATTGTGTGCTTACTAAAAGTCTTTTGTGTTTTTTCTTATTCTGTTCATACCAGTTGCATTTACTATTGCAATTATGTAATCTAAATATTACATAAACCAATGAAATATGGGTATAAAAATAGGGCAGTTTTCTCCACTAAAATTAGGTTGAATGCTTTAGCAAATTGTGATCGAGACCGATCCTGAAATAGTTGCTCTGGAATTCATAGCGGGTGGAATAACTGTAAAAGATTTGAGAAGAAATGTTAAAAGCCATGAAGGATTCCATATTCATAATACTTCACAAGTGTATTTACATTTTTGTTCCATGTTAACAAAACTGAAAATGAAAATAGAGAAGATGTATTATGGATATGATTTATGCAGGAAAGATGATGTGGAATTCTAGCAAGCAAATACTCAAGTCCTTAGCTTTAAGTGAAAAAATGAGATGTTTTAGGCAGCAGGTGGTGCTTTGTTTTTTTTTTTTTTTAATGAATCTTCATTTTCACTAGCTTTTGAAATCAAGCAATTAACTTCTACTCCTAGATATGTTAGATAAGAATGCTTCTATTCTATATATCTCAAAAGGTGAATTAGGTATAATTTACTAAGCTACTTTTTTCCATTTTATATATTATGGGTATATTTCCAAGACAGTAAACACAGATTAAAATATTTTATGGCAGTATAACAAATGTTCAGGAAAGTGCACAGATCCTAAATGATTGCAGAGCAAACACATTTTGTAACCCCCACGTATGTCAAGAAACATTTGTAGTACCCCAGGAGCCCTCCACAGCCTCCTCTTCCCCACCAGACATAACTGCTATTGTGACTTCTAACACTGTAGTGACTGTTTTTAAACTATGTAAAAGAAGCATATGTAGTTTTTTGATTTTGACTTTTTTCTCTACTTTTGTTTGTGAGTTTCATCCATGTTTTTAAACAGTATTATTATTTGTTCATTCACTGTGGCTGTTGAATATTTTTTCATTGAAATGAAATACTAAAATATTTACTTACTCAGTTGTTGATAGCCTTTGGGGTTGTTTCTAGTTTTGGAGTACTATGAAAAATGTTGCTATGAACATTCTTGGACATGGCTTTTGGTATACAGGAGAAGGTTTTAATTCTTGTTGTTTGTTTGTTCATATGCCTAGGAATGGAGTTAGTGGGTCCCAGAATGTATTTGTGTTCAACTTTAAGGTATACTGCCAAAGTGCTTGCACCTATCTACACCCCACATAGGTGAGTTTCTCTTGCTCCGTATCTTTGGCAACACTTGGTATTGTCAATTATATTGATTAATCTGATAGGTGTATGGTAGTATCTTGTGATTTTAATTTGCATTTTCCTGATAACTAATAAGGTTGAACACTTTTTCATGTATTTATTGGCCATTTGGGTATCTTTGGCAGGGATGGAGGAGGTTTAAAGTGCTTCTTTAGGTTTCTTGCCCTTTTTTTTCTATAAGATTGCCAGACTTTTTCTTATTTATTTGTACTTCGTATATTCTAGATATAAGTTTCTTTGTTCATTACATGTGTTAAAAATATACCCCCACCCCACAAGAAAAATCTTCTCCTACTCTTGGTTTCCTTTTCTTTCTTTTTTAATAGAGGTTAGTGGAAGTTTCTAATTTTAATGTAATCTAATTTACCAATTTCCTCTTTAATATTAGTGATTTTTGAGTCCTACTTAAGAAATCTTTGCTTTGGGGATCCCTGGGTGGCGCAGCGGTTTGGCGCCTGCCTTTGGCCCAGGGCGCGATCCTGGAGACCCGGGATCGAATCCCACATCGGGCTCCCGGTGCATGGAGCCTGCTTCTCCCTCTGTCTATGTCTCTGCCTCTCTCTCTCTCTCTGTGATTATCATAAATAAAAAAATTAAAAAAAAAAAAAAAAAAGAAATCTTTGCTTTGTCTCGAGCCCAAAGCCCTGAAGATATATATCCTCCTGTGTTATCTTACATCAGCTTTATTGTTTTACTTTTCATAGTTAGATCTAGATTTAATTTATGTCTATGGTGGGAAGTTAGATTTGTTTAATTTCGTAGCATGTTGGTATCCAGTTGATCAAGTAGCATTTACCAAAAAGATCATCCATTCTCCATTGCTTGGCAGTGTTATCTTTTTCATGAATTAAATATCTGTATATGCACAGATCCAGTTCTGGAATTTGTCTTCTATTGGTGTATTTCTTTTGTGCTAATATAAGTTTTGATTACTGTAGCTTAATAAAGTGGAGTTTAAGTCCCCTTTGTACCAATTGCTGATGATATTCTTTAGTTCTTTACATTTCCAAATAAAGCTTAGATCCAGTTTATCGATTTCTACAAACATACACAGAGACTACTAACACTTCAGGGATTTTAATCAAGGTTGCTTTGAATTAAGAAAGGTAATATAAGAAAAAAGATTTCTTTGGATTTATAGATCAATTGCTTTGAAAGTCAAATCTATAGAATTGACTTCTTTGTAATATTGAGCCTTACAGTTCATATGCATGGAAGATCTTCCCATTTGGTCTTCACTCAGTGTTTCATATTTTAATTATTTGGCTTTATAATTCTTTTCAATGGCTATAGGATCTTGTGGGTAACGTCAAAATTTATTTAATAAATAACTTTATGTTGTAAACTTAGATTATCTCTATTTTTCTCACCATTATAAATGGTATGACTATAAACATTCATGTGTATATATATTTTAATACCTTTTTATTTCCTTATAATTAACTTCTCAAACTATGAAACTGGAACACTGAGATTTAGCTTCCCCTGCAAATTGTACCATTTTAAGCTCTCACCCGCTGTTATAATAGTTTCTAAACTTGTCAACCTAGGGAATTAGTGATTTTTTAAAATATTTTCAGTTTGATGAGAAAAGATAATAACTCGTTCCTTAAATTTGCATTTTTTATTGCTAGTGGGATTGAGTAAGCCATTTGTAGGTCTTTGTGAGTGGCTTCTTCTTAGCTTTTGCATATTTTCTATCTTTATTTTTTTTTAATCTTTAGGTAAAACCCTTTGTCCCATATATTCACAAAATATGAGTCTGTACAACAAATGAGTTAACCAGCATCCTTTTGTTACTTGAATGGGCCTTTGCTGAAGAGCAAAAAGAAAACCCTATTTCACTTTGTGATTATTCTCCAAATCTCTGTGTCCTTTACATACTTAGTAATATCTTAGCAATAATGTGTGTAGTAGTGATAATGGGAGAGCTTGGTTCTTGTTTCACAGAGTTGAAGAATGAATCTGGTGGACAAAGGAGAGTAAAATGTTAGAAGTTTTTTAAGTGAGGATACAGAGAAAGCTTTCAGAAGTGAGATGGATCCCGATAGGGTTGCCACTGAGGGCTTGTAGTGGCAATCTTTTATTGAAAATTGACTGGGAAACTTGTGGCCTTGAGATTCTTGTGCCATCTTGGTTTGAATTAGGACTGGTGATAACATCTTTAATGGCTTACCTCTTCTTTGGGGTCTGGTTATTCTTTGGTCACAGATGACTGTCATAACTGCCCCTCCCCACCCACCCCCACACACATTCCTAGGGCAGGGTGGTCTGGCTTGCTCCCTCTCTCTGGTTTCCTTACACCTCAGCATTTTTGGGATTTCGGTGAGTCTGATTCTGTGGCCCCCTACCTAGCCCTGCCTAGCTCTGTTTGTCCCTAACTCACACCTCCCCCTGGAATAGTAACCCTAACTGCTGTTATGGAATGGAACAATGACTGCTCTGGCTTCTTCAGGCTAAAAAAGAGATGGTATGAGGGGACAGCAATCAGAGTATTCTCAGGGGTCAGTCAAGAGGTCCACAGTATGCTCCCTGGGATCATAATGGGCAGCAAAAGGTACATTCATCAGCACATGCAAAAGGATAAACATAAAATAAGTATTAGACCCCAAATTTTGATTACATTTCTTAAATAATATCTCCAGTTACCTATTTTGTCAAATAGATCATTGGATATCTTTATCTTTTTTAATTGATCACAAATGTCGCCTACTACTTGGGGCACTTTGCGAGAATTATCTGTAATGCTGAAACAACATATGAAGAAACTCTTCACACCCCAAATGGTGTAGTAATAATAGACAGTCAATAGTGGTACGGTTCTTCAGAAGTCGCTCTCTGACTTGACTTAATTCTTCGTTGAGTGTATCCAGTTGCTTGGGAAGTATTATTTAGAGTCTTGCTGAGCAAGCATACTATTTTGCCTATTTTATATTACTGTCCTGTCTAAAGTCCTGCAAGTCCCATAGTGAGCTTTGAGGCTCTTTTTACCATGAAGGCCATTGTATGCTTGGCTGTAGCCTTTGTTTGCAATTGTACCTTAGAGGTGGCTTTTAGGATAAATATGACTAAGGGAAAAACCATCAAGAAGCCCTCTTTGTTTGAGGGCTAGCCTGGACAGTATTATAATTACAAGGAATCATTTGCAAGTGGAAGAAAACTTGTCTCAAGAGATAAGTATATCCCCAAGTACATCATTCAATCCAATCATTAAGTGGGGTCATCCATTATCTTCACGTCCATAGTTAACCCAAGCAGGGAGATATGCTCTGGTGTTAAAGGAGCAATTTTGTCATCCTAAGCCATATGGAATTGGTCAGCGTGCTAGTTGAGTTATACAACTTGCTGGAGAATTCCATTTTTGTTGTTTAAATAATCATATACCCATGGAGTCCTGTTATTATTCCCATAGAATAAAAAGCATAAAGATTATCTTGTACATGAGCCATTGTGTAGAGATAGAAAGACTATTTCTCTGAATTTTACCTCAAGTAGTCTAAGTTTGGCAAACAACATTCATATAAAGAGGATCAAAGCTATAATTGAACATCCACAAAGATGTGTTATTGAAACATAGTTTTTCTCTATGATAACCCTTATTTTTAAATCAGAGGTAGCCAAATCAGGATGACCTGTCTGCAAAAGGTCCACTTTTAACAAACTTGGCCTCGTTATTTACATAAGCTCAGCAAGAATAATGATTGCTAATATAGATCTTTTAGAATCTGCTTTGCTGGAATTTTTAATAAGGAATCTTTAGGTTGAACTTTTAGTAGCCTTTCCAGGCCAGAAGCCAAGCCAAGTATTTGCCATCATGCCTATAATACCTATAGATTTGGGCAGATTCCTCTTCTTGAGGTCATCAAAGTATCCTGAGTTTCCTGCACCTGCCAGAAAGTGACATTCTTTACTCACCTGGTAAGGCTGCTGGTAACTCTGTGAGCAAGGTATCAGGCCAACATTTCCAAGTGGCTTTACGGCTCCAGATTTCATAAACTCAACCTTAGTTTCTTAAAGCTGTTTGGTCATACCTGAGTCTATGCGTGTGTCTCAAATATGACATTCCAGTCAAAGCCTTGGTAAAATAACCAATATTTCCAATGGTGTCCTGTAATAAGAACAGATTCTTATTGAACTTATGCAAATGACTATGACTGCCATGGAGAAAGAATACTTATGGAGACCTTTTGAATTTTAGAGGGTTCAAGTAGATAGAAAAGTTAATGTTTTAATTTGTTTACAAATGAATACCACATTTCTGTAAGTCATAGATATCTTAAGTTTTCTTAATCTGGGAGAGAAAATGATCATCTTTTGAAGTAACTTAATTTATAAAATATACAGCTTCACATATTTCTGAGTCTGTGGTTTGTGGGTTTGTACTTATTTGCATTACTCCTTTAAAAAGAAATGTTAAAAAATTGAATCTGATGTTCTTTGTGACAATTCAGAGTGTGTTTATGGTATATTGGCTTCTAGGGCACTAAGCTTCTGTCTCCAGTATTGACAGTCTTTGTGAGCTTATTAGCCACTGTTCTGGTAAAAGCCATTTTGATCTGTGATGAGGGTACTACATTAAAAGGGCATTGATGTTGAAATCTACACTTTGGTCCATTCATTAAAATGCATTCTTCACAAAAAAGCAATATGAATTTGCAATGTGAAGGATAACATTTCTTTTTAAAACTCTTGAAACCAGGTAATTTAATTATGTCTCTGCCATAGCCTTTTATCTTCCTCTGCAAAGGAACTCTGTCTCCTCTGACACCTCATATTGGAAGCTGCTCTTCTTATCCTCAGAATTAATTAACATGCAAATACTTGTCTAGAAATGTGGAAACAATGCTTTTCGATTAGCATTTAAATGTCATTCTTAATGATGTCAAATTGACTCTTTTAAGGGAGAATTAAAGTGATATAGTTATCTCTTGATTTGGTATTTCTGGTTATTTGGTCTTAGTGGGAGCTTTAATCTTCTATTGTTCATAGGCCAAATTGAGTCAGATACAAGACCATACTTGACTGCAGCAAAACCAAGCCTATGGCCTTCTATTTCCTATGGTTTCTAGATAGGCCTACTTGCCATATCCTGCACTGCTACTCAGTAACATGTTTATTTGTGTTGGAGTAGCACCTGCAGGAACTGTTAGCAACAAGTCCAAGGTACCCAGGAGCAAGCAGGGGTGTGTAGGGAAGCTTTGGTAGCAAATGTGTGATCAAGAATAAAGAGGGTGGACTTTGGAGTTAGAGATCCAGATAGGTTCAAATCTTGCCTGTGTCACTTTGACGCTATGCGACCTTGACATATTACTTCCATTCTCTGAGATTCAATTTCCTCATCAGTAAAATGTAAATAGTATTATCTACTGCTCAGATTGTTGGGAGGGTTAAAGGTGATCATGTATATAAGGTATTTCATAGGGCGAGTAGACCATCTGCTGTAACAAAGAACCCCCAAATCTCAGTGGTTTAACTTTGCGTATTTCCTGCTTGGGAGGGAGTGCATTGCTCCATGCAGACATTCAGTGACCCAGACTTCTTTCATCCAGTTACCCTGACATTCCCTATGGCCTTGGAACCCTTTATTGGATCATCTGTCTCTGGCTGGCAGGCGAGGGCAGGTCATGAGCCTGAGGATTGAGCAGAAGGCTCTATGGGCCAGGTTAGGGTTGGTGCATCTCACTTGCACTCATTTCTCACTGGCCAGAACTCTATTCCAAAGACACACCTACTTTCAAGTTAGCCCATGAAATGTGTGTATCAGGAAGAAAACAAAATGGGTTTGTTTGGTGAACACATAGTCCTCCACTACAAGTACACAGTAACATTTGTTGAGTAAATGGAAGAAAGAATGAATTCTGTTTATTTTCTTTTCCATAGACTCCTAAAGTATTAGAGCTGATAGCCTTAGCAGTGATCAAGTTTTACTCTCTATTTCTTTAGATGAGGAGTCTGAAGACCTGGGGAATTTAAGGGCCTATCTAGCTATTAATGACAGGACTAGAGCCTATTTCTCTGAAATCCTGCTATTTGTTCTGCACTTAATTATTTGAAACATCATTCTTTATTTTCTGCCATAGGATTTCCCTTGCCTTTTGGCATATGAAGATGGAGATTTAAAAAATATTTTATTCTGGTCATTATTGGTAGACTTCAGTTTTCTTTTGGAAGGAGAAATTTGGTACTTTAGGGTAGTGGGATATATGCTATAGGGGTTAGAGCCTCCATAGCCTTGTCAGTATTTTGTACTGAGAGTGAGAATTAATCTTCACTCACCCACTTGTGTGTTTGAACAGTCTTTCTTTAGCCGCCTCCTATGTGTATCAAATTATGCAAGGCAGTACGGATGGAGCAGTGATTAAGACAGAAATATTCACAGCCTAAGGAAGGTGTCAAATATTTAAACAATAATTACTATATAAAATGAGAGTGCAGTGGAAGCAATAAGGTGGAAGTGACCAGCTGATGGGGTGGGAGGGAGAGGGAATAAGGGACATGTTTCATGGAGGAAGCAGGTATTTGAATTGAATCTTAAAGAATGGGTTCATTTATTGGGAGTTTGATCTACTCTGAAACATTCACATTTGTATTTCTGTAATCTGTGTAGATAACTTTGGCTGGTGGTGACTATTCACTGGAAAAAATGAGGAGAAAATCCCAAATAGATAAAAATCCTGATCAAATCTCTTGTATAAAATGAGCGTTTAGCATTTATATTTACCATTTATTTATCATCTTGTCAAGTTTTTACAAGTAAATAATCACATTAACTTTTGGATATGGTCAATCACTGTCAACAAATATTTTATTGTGAGCTAGCAAGTTCTTGATACCATCCTTCTAGGCCCAATGCACAATTTTTGGTTCGGTAAAGACCCTTAACAGAGTTTGTAGAGGCAGGGGTAAGATGCATGAAATACCAGAAAACTGAATCAGTGTGAGGAGGGGACACACACACACTTCGGAGACTGCGCCAATGTGTATATAGGTTTGGATTTGGGAGTTGGTTTTTGAGCATTTACTCTTATAGAAAGAATTCAAGTTGTACAAAAAGGATATAAAATACTAAGGTAATTGTCCCTCTTCCCCAAACCTTTGATTCTCATGAAAATAGATGTATCTTTCTAGACGTTTTATGTGGACAAAGAAGCACGCACAGGTATATCCTCTTTTATGTGAGCGGACTCATTTAATACATGCATTTTTCTGTTACTCTCGATGTGGGACAGCTTTTTATACTACTGCGTAGTTCTACCTTATTATTATTATTAATCAATGGCATAGTCATCCAGTATACTGCTTTTTCATGATTGTTATTGAACAATCTTTAAGGTTTTTTTTTTTTTTTCCTTAACCCTCAGGGAACATCCTTGTAGCCACCCGCAGACTTCTTGTAGAGGGATTCTTTGGTAGGTATTTGCAGTGGAGTTCCTAGATCAAAGAGTACATGTCTTTAAAAGTTTGACAGATATTGGTGAATTGTCCTCCAAAAAGGCTGTACTTGCTTTCATTCTATCCATGGTGTATGTGAATTTTTCCCAAATATTTTTCTTTTTAAAGAGGATCCTGAACTTTGGGTCAGAGAAGAAGAGGCAAAGAGGAGAGAGTCTACTAAAAATAAGTGGTGGCCAAGAGAAATGAAAACATGTTCACATAAAGATTTGTATGTAGCAGCATTATTCATAACAGTGAAGAAGTGGAAACAACCCAAATGTCCATCGACTGCTGAATAGATCAGCAAAAAGTCATATACACATACAATGGAATATTATTCATCAATAAAAGGAATAAGGTACTAATATATTCTATAATGTAGGTGAACTTTGAAAGCATTTCGCTAAGTGAAGGAATCCAGTCACAAACACAATACATATTTATATAAAATGTCCTGAATAGGCAAATTGATAGAGGCAGAGGGTATATTACTGGTTGCTTAGGGTGGGGAGGTGGGGGCAGGGAAGATTTGGGAAGTACAAGGTCTCTTTTTGGGGTGATGAAATAGTCTACAAGTAGATTTTACCGATGGCTGCACAACTCTGTGAGTATACCAGAAACCACTGACTCGCATATTTTAAATGGGTGCATTTTATGGTATGTGAATTATTTATCAGTAAAGCTGTTGAAAAAATGAGTGGTGGCAGAATTCGTGGAAAGGGCTGGAAAGGATGATGATGTGGCTTTATCATGGGCTTATGGGACAGGCAGGAAGACAGTGCTGTAGCCATGTGGCAGGGAGTTGGCATGGGGAAGCAATTTCTCTGGACCATCCTGAGTTGTGTTCAGGTGGCTGATGATAGCCTAACAGAGGTAGAGGTGGGGTTTCTCCACGAGCAGAATGGAGACAAGGGGCAATGAATGCCATGCCCTCGTCAGGGTGAGAATGGGGAGTAGTACAGTGAATTACTGACTCCTTGTCCTTGTTCACTCCTTCGAATACACAGAAGATACTGTTCTCCTGGAAGGCAGTAATAGTTTCCTTTGCTGACCTAGAAATGCCTGCTATGCTCCAGCATTTGGAAAAGGAAGGTCAGAGAGAGGAAGCTGAGCTCAGCTGCTGAGTCAAGGAGAAGGGGAGGAAGGCCCAGGGTCACAAAGGACTATGAGGCCCTCCTTTGTAAGAGCAACTAGTCCATTTTAAATTCAGCAGTTAAGACTTTTCTACATAGTAGAAGTAACTGTTCTTATGGAATGTGTTCGCTAGCAAATATCATAAGAATGTTTAAAAGGAAATTGTGATTTTAAGGGGCCTCTGAGTTGTACTGATTGATAAAATTTAAGCTTAAGGGAAAGAGGGTTAAATGTACAGTGAACACTGAAAGTTAAAGGCAAATCAACATACTTTTCTGTGAAAGCTCAGTTTTCCTTGTCATCGGGGCTTTTTTTTTTTTTTTTAATCTGCTCTTTACTTCTCCTAGTTCCCCATCATTGTGGCTCTGTAGTACAGACTAGATTAAACTGTAACATCCAGAACCATTTTAGTTTCAAGTCTAAAGTTAGCATCAGAAAGAACTGATGGTTCCATTTTGGAGGTTAATCTTTTTGGGTGGCTGCTACTGTTTTACCAACAGTTTGCTTTAGAAGCCCAGGACAGCACATGCCATCAGGATTGACCTAGTGGCAAAATTATTTTTTAACAGGCAGAAGTGTGGAGCCTCCCCATCTGGCGAAGGCAGGTGGTGCTGGTGGTGAAAGAATTCACTCAAGGCAGAACAAAGGAGATGGAAATTTCTTGAATATCCCACAAGGGAGCTGTGGGCAGGACAGCAAAACAGAGACTGCCCTGATACAGTGGTGGGGAACTTGTATTTAAAGGAGGAAGGTGAGGAGGTGTGGGAACATATGGAATTCCCCCTTTTTTGGTACCTGTGTCCAGGTGTACATAATCCACTGGTCAGCTAGGGCTTATGGATTTTGGAGGTAGGTCACCTGTATTTAGCCCCACGGGGTTGGGTCACTGTGGGCCCTTCTTCAGTACTCAGGAACAACTTCTGTTGTTCAAGCTGGTTGCTTAAAAGAGCCTCTGCAAGAAGGCCCTTTTCACTATTTGGAGCATGCTTTATTCTCCAAAACTTCATTTGAGAAGATACCATAAATGCGAAACTATTAGCCTTTGTGCTTGATTAGGATAAACAGGAATCTTACCCACTTTTCGGCCTTTACAAGAAATCACTTTCCTTCGATTTTATGTTGACTTGCTAAAGAACCTTTAGCATTGAGAGAAACTTTGGTGGTTCAGAGCATAAGGGAAAGGAAGAGAGTGATTTTGGCACATGCACCCTAGTTGAATAACTGGTAGATATTTTTATATGTATTTCTATTCTTAGTCTGTGGCTGTAGTTAACTAGGGAGTAACTAACCTCAGTGATACTTATCAGACTTGGAGATCTTAATATATCAATATCCAGACCTCTGGAGGAACCTAAGTATGTTTAGCTGATTATTGAAAAGCAAACCCTCTTCTTATGGAATTCCTGCTCATTCAGTAAACAAAGAATAAAATTTTGACAGATTAAACTGCGAGATAATTAAAATTGCTCTTTATTTCTGTTAGCTAAATCTTAGCTACTACATATAGCCACACAGAGTTTTTGCTTGGTTTTGGTTTGTTTTACTTTTTGGGTTGTTTCTCTTAAATACATTTTAAAGGTAATCAGTTATGGCACATATTAGAATTCTTCCTTGTGTTCTTGTGGTAGGATTCTGGGAGTTGCAGTGGATTTACAGGAAAATTCAAGAATGTAAGAAATTAAATGTCAATCATAACTCAATTTTAAAAAATAACAAAAAAACACAAAACAAAAAGAATATAAAAGCAAGGTTTCTACCATTTACTGAGTTGGGGATATAAACTTTCATCTGTTGCTAGTCCCCTAAAAATTGTGAGTGTGAACTGTCATGACTTAACTTCAAAGCACAGCTTGCTGTCTTGGCAGTGGCACCAAAACATTTTCATTCTTCCTGAACAGCTATCATAGTTGAATATAGACAAGCGAATAAGAGCCTAACTTTTCTGGTTGGTGATACTGCACAAACTTAGATTTAGTGAAATGTCAAAATTGCCACAAGCCAAGATACAGTCATTGATGAGGGCTTAAACTTTCTCGGGGTCTTTCTGTCATTTTCTTTTTTTAAACCACAAATGGAGGAAGTGAGGGTATAGAAATATTACTGTGAACTTCGTTCTAACCCACTGTGACTGGAGTAGAATTGATTAAAACCTCGGGAGGGAGTGACCATGATTGTATTGTTTTGTAACTGCAAAAGAAAGGAGAGTTGGTTATAGCCAAATAGTTAATGGTGATTTCAGGAAAATATTGAGAAAGGGTAGGTATTTTTCAATGTCCAGAGCCTTGAAAAGAGGGCACACAAAAAGAGAAAAAAGGGAGAAAGAAAGAGACATAGAAAGAAAGGAACATCATTGAGGGTAGAATCACACTTTTTTTTTTTTTTTTGGATGAAGAAGAAAAAGGGAGGGGCCCACTCTAAGAACAAGGAAGTTTTTAGTGAGCTTGGATTCTAAGAGAACATGTACCCAAAGACAAGCACATGCTCAAGTAGAAATTCAGAAGAGTGGCATAAAACTAGTAAGAAACTATCTGCAGTGCTCAGGTTCAGACAGTTGAGGCTGGAGAGAATGCTAAATACAACAGAAAAGGGCTCTTAAAAAAAGCTGTGTTCAAAACAAGAAGAACAAGTAAAGGCTAAGCTCGTTGCTCAAGGCAGATGGAATAATGTTAACATGACGAAAAGCAGACCTACTCAACTATTTGGCTTCTCTTTCTCTATCAAAGAGTGATCTTCAGGCTGGAATGTGTAATATAAACATAGTTCAGAATAAATTGAAGCACACAAGATTGGGGATGATAATGACAGTTACGACTATAGTTTGTTGAGTTTCTATTCATGACTGAGTACTAGGAAGGAGAACTTAGTTACTTTTCCCCCTAGTACTTATAGCAGCTGTGCACGGTAGGTATTGTTGTCAACCCTATTTTATAGGCAAGAATGCTGAGGCTCAGGCAGATTTTAATAACAAGGCTGAAGCGCCATAGCCACTAGCTAAGATTCAGTCCCACACCTGACTAGCTTCAAAGTCTGGCTCTTTTGACTGGAGTATCTAACCATCTCTATCAGCACCAAACTGTCTTAAACATAAGAATTGTGTCTTCAGCTTCGTAATATCATAAGACACATAAACAAAGAATACCCGGTAGATGTTAGTTAAAGCCATAATGTATAATCGCAGGGAAATAAAGAAAATGGAATATCAAAATAATAAAAAACAGAAAAAGACTGTCTTGATTTCTTTTTTAAAGATTCATTTTGGGCAATCTCTAACCAGTTGCTTGTTATTGATCCTTGAGATTGTGCTATGCAAGCAAATAGTTGTAAATAAAAGTAAGGATCCTCAGGAGGTGGCATAGGTTCACAAAGCAGGCCAAATTAGACTCTTCTCTTCTTCCCTTCCTTTCTTCCTTGTTATTTTTTCTTTTAAATTTTTTTTTACTTATTTTAGAGAGCGAGAGAGATAGTGAGGAAGGGGTAGAGGGAGAGGGAGAGAGAGTCTCAAGCTGACTGCCTGCTGAGCACAAAGCCCCACTTGGGGCTCAATCTTACAGTTTTGAGATCATGACCTGAGCTGAAATGAAGAGTGGGATGCTCAGCTGAGCCACTGAGGTGCCCCTCTTCCTTGTTATTTAACTGATAACCCTATCATCTGAAAGAGGATTCCATATAGCTTATAAGCAAGTTGAATTAATCTAGGCTCAGTTGGGTAGATTCATATTTCGTTGAACTACTTTATGGATACTTTATGGATACTTTATATGGATATTCCCTCTGTAACTACTTTATGGATACTTTATATGGATATTCCCTCTGTATATCCATATAGCTATACCAGAAAAGGAAATGGAATTTTTTGGCCTGACTTGTTCATGGTAAACCCCTGGTAGTTCCTGGTATTTATTGCCTTCTAAGTGATTATGAATTATCTATGTCAGAATTCCTCAAGCTGTTATCTGAAGAACTCTAAAGATGCTGGAAAAGTTAATAGGTGTCATCTCCTGAGAGCACAGTTTGGGAAATGCTGATCTGTGTAGTAATTTGTTGTTAAATTTTGCTAGGGGTAGGCATTAAGTTCATTGAGCTATGATTTAGGGAATCAGACTCATCCATTCTTTTCAAAATATGGATTGTTTGCTCTCTCTTTAATTTTTCAGAGTATTCCACATCTTTACACATATCTGACAGTAAATTTAGCATCCCAAATAGGATTTATCTTGGCTTAGTAACTTGAACTTCTTTAAAGGAGTTAGGCATATTCTTTCTTGTTTTGGGCTTTAATCTCTATTTATACTTTACTTTTTGAGATTTGAGGAGGAATTAGACATAGTATGTATAGTGTCCAATAGCTTGAGGTAGGGGCAGTAATTTGAAGTTACATATATAGAGATTTCACATCAATATAAGGAAGAGCAGTCTAATAATTTGGAAGGTTCAAGCAGAGATTATATTATATTTGTTAGAGATATAAAAAGGAGATTCATACACTGGATGGATGTTAGAGAAGATGACCTTCTGACTCTAAGATTCTACGAATACAGACACGTGTTTTATACGTAGTCAAAAATAGGATAGCTCTTGGGTACTGTCAAAATCTTGGAAATCAGACTATTTTGTTGTACCATTATTATCCAAGGAAAGCATGTGCAGTCTCCTTTTTTGAAGAGAAATTACTGCCTTGGTTATTCAAAGGGGATGGATGGTTGGATAGTGGATCTATTTTACAGGCCTTCCAGTTTATTCCAGTTAAATGATTGGTTATCACCACTGCCTGCTCTTTGAATAGCACTATTTTAAGTGTTTTTAAATTAATCTTCAAAGAAGAGTAGTCAGATTTAGGTTAGGAAATTGCATGTAACCCAATTGTGCTGTATTAAAACTCTGCAGAAGCTTGAAATAAAATGAAATTAATCTTGCCCTATCGGTAGATTAGAAGCAATGCTTGTGAAATTTTTGCCAGGACAAAGAGCTGTGGTGTTCACTTTTTCAAAACAAGCAGTGGTTCTTTGCAGATAGTTCATTTTGCACAATAATGAATAAATTAGTAACGGGATTAACAGGATTGTATTTTATTGTTGAAATAAAGAATTGTCAGAAGTTATAGCTAGCTGGTATTCAGGACCCGATGGAGTGAATTTAGTGGCAATATCAGCCTTTTAAGAATGTTTAACAGATTGCCCCCCAGACAAACAAGCAAACAGAAAAACCCTTGTTTTCTTAATCAAGTGCATATAAAATATTTTCTATCCCCAACCCCAAAAAGAATGTGACAGGGAATAGTTTTATGATGTTTAGTGCACGCTTGGGGCTTAACAATATGAAATGAACAAGGGACTGATAAAATATGCCTGTTGAATAACATGCACAACGAATAACGTTGGGGTAACCATTATATGGTCTTGCTTGACAAACTTATGGGACACTGATTATGATGGTATTGATCGTTACAAAATCTTTTATAGGATTTATAGGATTTTCATCACCGTTGCCACCATGTTCCTAAGTACTTCATAGTATATATATATATATTATATATATATTATATATATAATATATTATATATATTATATTATTATAATATATATTATATATATTATATATTAATATATATTATAATATATTATATATTATATTATTATGATATATATTATATTATATATTATATTATATATTAATATATATTATAATATATTATATAATATATTATATATATTATATATTATATATATTATAATATTATATTATTATATATATATTATATATCTAATCATGTATAATGCTCTCAGTTGAAAAAGAAAAACCACTGTACTGGTATAGAAACAAAGACACAGAGAACTAAGTTACACATGTTCACATGGAAATGAAGAGAAAGTGCCAGGTTTCAACCCAGTCATCCCCGGTTCTAAATCTCACATTCCTTCTGTTATACTATGCAGCATCCCTCAATTGTGCCCCATCTTTGCTCTTTTATTTCTCTCTGACATCCCTGTCTCCCTCACCTGCTATTCCCTCACCCAAAACACAGACGAGGTGGCTCCTTGGCATACCACTTTTCAAAGGATACTGAAACTGTGCTCATCCTATATGATATTCCCAGTGTTCACTCCTGTTTAACTCTTTGGTTAACATCAGACCATTTCCCATTTTGCTTATCAGACCTACGTAGTCTTTGTGTCTCCTGTTACTTTCCAGAACAGGTCTGAGCACTATGGAAGAATTCTTTCTACCAGGCCAACTGTGCTGTTCTCCTTCAATATAACTTGAAAACAGGTAACTCTCCCTGTTTTCTGCCAGAGAGGCAGCATTAAGTGGTGGTTGAGATCATGGGCTCTAGAGTCAGAATGCCAGGGTTCAGATGCTGACTTTTGCTTCTCCCTGGCTATATGATAAATTGGATAAATTACCCCAGTGTCTCAGCTTTCTCACTTGGAAAGGGAATATGAAAAAGTACCACCATCACAGAATTGTTGATTGTGGATTTAATCCACAAAAAAATCCTTAAAGTAAAAAACCCATAGTCAAATACTCAATACATGTCAAGTGATTTTTTGAAGAAATGCTAAGAACCTCACTCATACTTTAAGGCTCATTCCCAAAGTGCTTGGGTTTTCCTGATCTTTTGATTTTTCTTTTTTAAAAAGATTTTATTTATTTGCAAAAGAAAGAGAGCATATGAGTAAGGGGTGGGTCCGAAGGCGAAGGTCAAGCAGACTTCCTGCTGAGAGAGGAGTTCCATGAGGCCCAGTCCCAGCAACCTGAGGTCATGACTCCAACCAAAGTCACATACTTAACCAACTGAACCACCCAGCCCCTCCTGAACTTTCGATTTCTGTTCATTCCTCCTTTCCCTCTGCCCTCCTGTGCCCTGCCTGTTCCTCCAGTCTGTGTCAGTCTGTGACATTGTCTTTGTCCACTCCTAAGCCTGCACCTCACTTCCACCAGCACCCACTGTCTGGTCTGGGTTCATCTTCCTTGTCTACTTCTGTCAGCTGGCCTCCCTTACAGAGCTTTAAGAGCCTTCAAAAGTCCCTTTCTCTTTGTGAAACCTTTCTTACTAAGAGGGAGAGAAGTAAGTAATCCCCTTGCTTGTACCTTTTCTGAACATACCACCTCACCTCACCAAAACACAGTACCACTGTGAAGTGTGTTTGTGAAAATCAAATCATTTGATTTCACTCTTTGCTCTGTACCTGAATGTGTGCTTGGAAGATCAGCATTCATTTAGGAAGAGGTACTTGTTTCTGTTTGTGTCTATTCTGAGCCCACAGCTCACAGAGAAATAGGGGCTCTGACTTCATAGGCTGCTCAGTGGCATCTCCGTCTATGAAGAGTAAATTCCTGATTTGGAGAAGAGGCCATTTAAAATCAATTATCCACCAAGAACCTAACTCCTAACATGCATTCTGAAAATGGATGTTTAATGCTTTACTCAGATTCAGCAGTTGAAAGGTCATCCAAAGCTTTCTCATCTTGCATCAGGGATATTTAAGTTTCTTTGAATCATCAGTAGATGTTAACTAAAGATTTTTTTCCCTCAGGGTAGATATAGAAAACACCCACTGCTTCTTCCCAGTCATCCCCCTCTTCCTTTGAAAGCTTTCATATATGCCCCTGTGTATTGTTTGACCATACCTTGCACTTCAAGCCCTGCATTGCAGGAATGACTTTCATAATCACATGGTAGGAACTGTTCAGGATCCTTAAGAAAAAAACTGCTACTGAATAGGTCATAGTCTTCTCCTTTGGAAAGATGATGAAAATTGTAGTGGTTCTGCCTGTTATTAAAAAATAAACGGACTCTGAACCTGTCTGGAATTATTGGCTTTATAGAACCAGACTGAAAGTACACCATGCACTAAATTATGGCAGAACAAATTCTTCTGTAGGGCATTTATGGTAAGTTGGGCTTTTCTTTCCTTCTTTGTGTGTCTCAATACTGGCAATGATTTCTGAGGCATCAAGCATTTTCCACCTTTGCATAAAATTAATCAAAGGCAGACTCTTAGTGGCCTTGAGTTATTTTTTTCTGTCTGTGTTGGATCAGATCCTTGTCGTGACTGCCTTATGGTGTCCTGGACAGAGGTGGGGTGGGTATTCCTGAAGAGCAGTGTGTATTCTATAAAGAATGCATTTTGGCTGCATTCAACTGGCCAACTTCTTTTACATGAACCTTGATGAATGAATCAATGAAGGAATGCGGGCATTTAGGGAAAATTGTGTGTCTTTAAGATTAATTTTGTAAGTAAGGATGTTTGCTAATGGAGAAGATGGGAACATTGCTTGAGCAGATGCCCTTCCTCTTACTGGATGTTAACATTTTAATTTTACCTTAGTTTTCAAACTGATCTCTCAAACGTAATTGTATTTGAACTACCTAGCAATCCTGTGAAGTTGGTAGCGAAGGTATTTATTATCTCTAACATACAAGGAATCATTCCCAAAGAAACCAGGGCTGCTCATGTCAGCTCTGATCTCCTGACTGAACCCAGATGACAGTCTTTCCATTCTAAGTACAGTGGTTTCCCCACTAGATCAGGGAGTCTCACACTTGATTATTCAGAAGGACTGGGGTTAGGCTGAGAAATTCGTATTTTTTGCCACACACCCCAGGAGACAAGGTGATGCAGGTGTGTGGTGGACCACACTTTAAAGAACTCCACTCTGTGCCATATTGTATCTTGGTAAGTGTAATTGCATTGAAAATACCATTTTTAAGATGGCATGTTTAACTTAGGTTTGAAAAGTTCATTTAAATGTTGTGTCAGAAATCCAGTGATACAGACACAGATTGTTCGTAATAGCTGAAGACTAGAAACCTTCCAACTATCTATCGATAGGGAAATGGTTGAATAGCCAAATGGTATGTTCATAAAGAGGAATAATGTCCATTATAAGAAGGAACAAGGAAAACCTCTACATCTTGCCATGAAGTAATCTTTAGGATCTACTGTTAAGTGATACAAATAAAATGGAAAAAATATTTGTGGAGTATGCTACTTGCAGCACAAGAAGAAAGGGAAGTAAAACATATTTATAATAAATAATAATGTAGAAATATTAATATAGTAAAAATAATATTTATGTATAGACATCTATAAACACACACATGCACAGCCTGTACTTTAGGGTAAATTTTTTTTTTTTTAATTTTCCCGTGGAGGATATTTGGGCATACTTGATGACAAGGAGGCTCCACATCTGAAAGAAAACGTTGGGCCTCATGGTGGGGAAGTGGGGTTTTTGCTGGGAGGTAGGACATGATAGGGGCAGCAGGAACTCCATCTCCCAGTCATAGAACTGCTTGACTGCCAGATGGTGGCACTTGCTGCCTGCAGTATCCTCTACCTTCATTATCTGGATTGATTGGGCCCAGGCATGGTGCCGGGTGTCCATGGCTTGGTGGCGCTGGGTGACAGCACCTGCAGTGGTCAGGTCCCCATACTCCCTGTGCACGCCGTGGGTGCTGCTGCAGCCGGGTACCCACATTCTTCACCTACCGAGGGGACTTTCTCCAACACCTGTGTATAGTAGACAATTTCCCCTGAAGGCTTCATCTTCTTCAGCTGAGACACAAAGTACCAGAAGTGGAACTTAGCAATAACATGATTAGGAGCAAGGATGCGTAGGTGGTGCATGGACAGAGTGTGGCATTTGGGGGTGGGCAGGCAGCACCCCACCTTGTTCTCCACCTTGTTCTCTCGCTCTTGCTGCCACCCGAAAGGAAGTGCCAAAATAGGTTCTTTATAGAGATTCCAGCTAATAAGTGCAGAAGGAGCTAGAAATAGATAACTACTATTTTGCAATGTTTAATGAAATAATGGAGCTAGGCAGCAATCGTTAATGGATGGTGAAATCTGAAGTGAAATTGGAGCTTTGTAATTGAGAATCAGCTTGACAACATTTGAACCCACTGGTCACTAAAAGTAGAATAGTCAGACATATTACTCCTGATGTGATCTGACTGAAGAGAACAACACCGCTTATGCAGTATTCCGCCCACGTCCCTTCTGCATGAGTTTGAACCAGAATCTCATCAAGGCTCAGTATCTACCTAATAGTTTACAGGAAATATAAGGGACGGAGGAACATGCTAAATACCACTACCAGGGTACCAATCAGCCAAGTCCTGAGTGTGGGGAGTTCTACAAAACAAATGACCCGATTTCTTCAAGCAAATACATATATGGAAAAAAGTAGAGAGGGGGAATAATTTTAAGTTAAAAAACTTAAGAGACCTATAAACCAAATGCCATGTATAAATCTTGTTTGGAACTTGATTTGAACAAAAATAATGTCAAATTACCTTTCTTGTTTTAAACAATAGGAGAAAATGAAACACAAGCCTATTATATGTTATTAAGAAATTACTGATAACTTTATTCCATGTATTAAATCTTGTTTGGAACTTAATTTGAACAAAAATAATATAAAAGTACCCTTTTTTAAAAAAGATTTTATTTATTCACAAAAGACACAGAGAGAGAGAGGCAGAGACAACAGAGGGAGAAGCAGTCTCCATGCAGGGAGCCTGATGTGGGACTTGATCCCAGGACCCTGGGATCACACCCTGAACCAAAGGCAGATACTCAATCGCTGAGCCACCCAGGCGTCCCCCTTTCTATTTTTTTAAACGATAGTAGAGAATGAAACACAGCTCTTAAATGTTATTAAGAAATTATTGATAACTTTATTGATCTACTAATGGTATTGTGATTAAGTCTTTACCTACAGAAGCACTTACTATTGAATTGATATGATGCCTAAGATTTTCTTTCTTTCTTTTTTTTTTTTTTTAAGATTTTATTTATTTGTTCATGACAAACACAGAGAGAGAGAGGGGGGCAGAGACACAGGCAGAGGGAGAAGCAGGCTCCACGCAGGGAGCCTGATATGGGGACTCGATCCTGGGACTCCAGGATCACACCCTGGGCTAAAGGCAGGTGCTGTACTGCTGAGCCACCCAGGGATCCCCAAGATTTTCTTTAAAAATAATACAGCAAAAGAAAAAAAAAAGTGTTTAGGGAAGTAGGTGAAATCAGAATGGTGGGTGTAATGGTTTGTTGAGGTTTGGTGATGTGTTATGGTGGTTCTTTACAATTTTCTCTCTACTTCGTTGTATATGGAAAATCTGCATAATAAGGAAGATCAAGTTGTACTATTTTTTAGAGGCCAAATCCTGGCAAATGGGCTGGATTATAGCTACTATTTGTATAACCCAAGCAGAATCATGGCTACTCACTCCCTTTTCTCCTGTCTCCCTGCCTTTTTGCATTTCTTTCATTCCTTCTGCTTTGACTGTTGTTTACTCAGCCACATTTTGTCCCAGGCACCACTGTGGTGCTACCAAGCCTTCTAACTATTCAGATGAGGAAACTGAAATGTGGAGAGTTGACATTTCTTGTCCACAAACCCACATATGTCTGTCACCCAAATCTTAGTTTTTATGCATTATTTCAAGTTGCTTCCCAGAAATAGTCCTTTGATTTTATAGTCTATTTCTATTTTTAATTTTGTTTATGGATAAATTTTAAACACTGAGTAAGTAAGGATAAATCAAATACAGTAGCATCTGTGTATTCCTTGTGTATGAGAAAGATGCAAGGTATCTTTCTGATTGTAATAATTACAAAGACCTAATTAAAGGCAAAGCAGTGATGGGATTGTAATATGTAGCAACTTTCTTCATACTCGTAAAGATATAAACCTCTATAAATTATAACTTAAAGCCACAAAATAAGGTATTTTAATGCTTGTTCTTCAACAGCAATATTTGATATCTTTTTACTAGAAATGGAGGCCAGAGAAAAATGGCTGATTTCATTTCTCTTGTGTTTGCAAAATACTTTTAGGATTATCCCAATAAAGAAACTCTCTAAAACAAACAAA
The DNA here is from genome assembly GCF_048418805.1 of Vulpes vulpes. Lineage (NCBI taxonomy): Eukaryota > Metazoa > Chordata > Mammalia > Carnivora > Canidae > Vulpes > Vulpes vulpes. Next base: position 71,655,618 of record NC_132789.1, read on the forward strand.
TAAATCCTGAACTTCCCCCTGAGCCATGATTTGCTTTACTCTCTTGCAAAATTATTTTGGCCTTTGTAAGACCCAGGTGTGCCCACGGGCATGTGCAGCCATGTCATTGTCATCTGTCATGTGTGATGCTGTAGATGTAAGAAGTAGCAGTCATCAGTCAGGGAATGATAGCAAAGCCACATCACTGAACTCCTGCTGCAGGGCATGCATGAATCATACCTCCTGCTCTATAAGATTTAGTGTGACTTTTCCAAACACCTGCAGTGTGGTACTTCATGGCTGGTCCCACATTATTTATGCCCTAGAGATGTCTGACTGGAATCTTAGGAAATTGTGTTAATGAGTTTGACATTGTTGTTTCCTTCAGTAATCAAAGCATAAATACAGTCAAGCTAAATGACAAAATTTTACTCCTACCTGGGGCATGCCAGTGAACACATCAAAAATGCATAAATAGTAAATAATGACTCTCACTGTATGCCAGAAGCTGCACAAGGTCCTTTAAATACCTATTAATGTTTAACCCTCTCAGTGATCCTGTTTTAAAGCTGAGGTGAATAGCTGAAGCACAGAGAGGTTAAATGACTTGCCCAAGGTTGCACACCTAGTAAATGGCAGAGCTGTGCTCTCAACTCAGTCATTCTGAGTCCTCAGCCTTTGCTGTCTAACTACTGTGCAGTCTCAGGGCACTGGCAGAAAGTAATCCCACCCAGATCCCCACTGCCATGACTTGCCCCTTTACAGACATTAGGGCACATTAAAAACTTGAGTTATGCGCCAGAGCTTCATTTTATGGTTTTACAGATATCTGAAGCTAAGCAGAAAAGAGATGAAGAGATTGATAAAGCACATGTGGCAAATCTTTGGTATTTGATATTAGATAGACAAAGTTAATAGTTGATATTAGAAAACGGTTCCAGAGTGATTTACTGTCCAGTGGGAAAGCCAATTGGCCTGGCTACTTTGCCAAGGCAGTTAAGGAACATAAGAATGGATATTCATTCATGATTATTAGAAAGAAATTAGGTCAGAAATGAAATGAAAACAAATGGCAAAGAAATATCATTTTGGTATAAATAAAACAATTTCTCCTGCTTAGTAAAAGGAGTGTGCCTATTCTTTCCTGATTCATTAGAGAAGCATGGAACCAGCTTACTTTGAAATCCTAAAATCTCTTTAGGCCCAACTCATTATTAATGTGGTATACTTTCCTCAAAAGAGTGATATTTTTACAAATGCTATTTCTGGCTTCAGTCACATATAGAAACACTGGAATGAGTCCAATATGGTGTTTTGCTTTTTTTTTTTTTTTTTTTTTTTTTAAATAGGAACTGTATTTGATAATGTATATGCTACAAACACTTCTAAAAATAATTTGCAGTTGGCAAGCTGTTTCTTTAGTATTTTTTTCCTGGCCTAGAAGAGGAAGCTTTAAAAATTCAAATTTGATCAACTTAGTACCTTTGAGAGTAAGGAAAAGAAACTTTGCCAGCTTATATGATTGGAATATGCTTTAGTATTTATGTAATAATTGAGAATGACTCAAACTGATTTTCTCTGGCTAACATCAGAAGTAAAAAATTTAAACATTAAAATTGTGTCTCCTCCAGAGGGTAGTACGCTTGAGTCACTGACTGGTATCCTCTTCCTCACCTTCCAGTCCTTGACCTATGAGTTAGAAGGCAAGGATGCTTCTCTGGAGCTTCCTTTATACCTTCTTTTACCCTTCAGTATTCAGCCATAACTGCTGTTGGCAGCTCCTGGCAGAACAGGAAAGGATGCCAAGGAGTGGATCTATAAAAGCATAGTGATTTGTTCATAGGAGCCCTTTGTTGAATGAAAGAAAATAGACTTGAAGTCTTGGCAGTACCAGTATTAAAAATGCAAGCTCATGATAATATCAGACAATTTTGGAAGAATAGTGAAACCCCACTTCACAGGTCATTAACTCAGATATATGCTTGGCTACCAAAGAGAAGCTAGGTAGCTGGGCAGACAAGATTAAGAACATTAGAGATCTAGTCCTATTGCTTGTGACCACGAACCAGTCACTTAACTCTTTGGCCTTAAGATTCTGTATAAAAGGCTTATATTTGATCTCACTGATTATATTCTGTTTCATCCAAATGGTGTGATTTTAAGTTCCTGCGGGGAATCCAGGTAAAATGAGACAGTGGAATGTTACCTTTGGGTTTTGCCTTAAAAGGAAATGTTGGCGAGGCAACAGGAAATAGTCACAGACTCAGTCACAGACTCAGAGGCTGTGCAGGCAAATGAGTGAAGTGAATGTGATATAGGGGAAGTACATATCCATATTTTATATAAGACTCCATGTTTTTAAACATTGACAAGTCTTATTTATTTTAATACCCAAAAGTTGAATTGCTGGATCATGTGGTTCTATTTTATGTATGTATGTATATATGTATTTAGTCAGTTTTTCAGTTTTTATTTCAATTCCATTTAACATACAGTGTAGTATTAGTTTCAATCAATTTAGTGATTGAACACTTATATTCAGCACCTGGTACTCATCACAACAAGTGCCATCCTTAATCCCCATCACCTATTTCACCCATCCTCACACCCAAACACTGACAAGTCTCATTTTTATCAAATCACTGTTGTTGGTTACAACAACAGCTGGCTGGACAATGGGCCTTTTGCTTTTTAGACTTCTGGGATAGACTCCATATTTAAGAGGTAAAGGAGGGTTTTGGGTTCTGACAAACCTTAGTTTGAACCTTGGCTCTGCCCTCTAATAAATATGTTAACTTATACATATGTCTGTATTTAACTTCTTAAAGTTTCAGGTTTCTTTATCTATAGAGATGAGAATGGCAGTACCTTTTTTGTTGGATTTCCTAAAGATTACATGTAACACAATACTTAACACATAGTAGGCACATTCTAAATGTTAATTCCATTACCACTGCCCTGGTGGTAGATCTTCTATAATTTTCTCATTTCTCATTCATGGCCAGTTGTTCAGCATTTAGAAAGGAATGATAGATGCCAGTGCTTTTTCATAGATTCTGAAATCTCTTCAACCTACATTTCAGTTGTTTAAAAATAGAGATTTCATCTTTAAAAGACCTAATTTAGAAGGATATGTTTTCTATTTGTCAGTGGACATAGGAGGCAGTAAAATCAAGTAGATGGTTACTCTGAAAAACCACTTTTGACAGTGAGGAAACAATACGGCATTTCCTCCTCAGGAAAGAAGTCTAGTAGCCTGGAGGTCCTGCTGTGACTGATAATTTCATAGTTTGATTATTCCCAAGGAAAATCTATTTTGAAAAGAATCTGCTACATGCCCTACTATGTGCAGGGCACTATTCCAAGGGAATAATATAAAGATAACCAAGACCTAATGGAATTGTCATATACAAGACTATCGTGGCAGATTACAGTGTGTACAGAACTGTGTTCACCTTGAGAGGCTACACAGATCCTCCAGTGATGTGCTGTTGTTCAAGGTATCCTTGAAGTCTTCCTTTAGAATTTGCCTTTACAGCCCTTGGTGCATTTTGCTGACAAATTTTTACACTGATGGTATTCATTCTTAGAGAAAGTAGATTTGATTTGGGAGACGGGCCAAGAACTCTTCATAACTAAGTCTACTATATAGGTGGTGGTCAGACTGGCTAGAGTAATTTTTGGTTAGAAATGACTCAGGACCATAAAGTAATGTAAGTGTTCATGTATGTCACATAAACTGATCATAAAGGTAAAGGCAGTTGAAAGAGAGGCATTCTGCAGGTTTTTGGCTCAAAAAGCAGTATCACTGGAATATATTTGTAGCTTCCCAACAGAATTGCTTGGAAAGGAATGGTGCTCATTGTCCATGTGTTACAGGATGTCTGCTTAAAGAGCCTTGTACTTACCTCTTAGCAAACTGAGTTTTGTTTTGTTTTGTTTTTTCCTGTAAAATAGTATAGCATTCTGTGAAGCTCTGGGATAGATTTCCCCTAAGAATATGAACAAATTATATCCTTTCTCAGAAGACTTTAGTGAACAGAAATACATGCTTATACTAAGTTCTTTAAAACTCTCTGAACTAGAAAGGATTGCCTCATTGTTGACCATAATTATTCTGCCATGATTTGGGGACAAATAAATTTCCTGTCAGAGTGTTTTAACAGTAGAATTAAAGAATTCTGTGTTGTGGCCTGTTGGCCTGATTCATTCATTCCATGGATATCTTTTGAGGCTGAATATATGCCAGGCATTATTAGGCACTTACGATGATGATGGTGATGATAGATACGTTTTACCTCAAGGAAGACTGATATGCTAGAATACAAAATTTTTCAAAAACTAACTTAATTAAAAAAAAAACCCTAACTTAATAATGTTATCAATTATCCTACTTTTTCCTTAAAGGATAATTTGGTGTTTCATGAAGTGCTGAGCCTCTCTGGTACATTTGAAATATTGCTCCTCTTAGGACCATTGGAATATGCATATACTCTTGAGGAAATACACCTCTGCCGTGGCACCTGGTCACCATGTGTGTGGTCCCTCAGGCCCAAGGACTGATCTTAAAGCACCTCTTAGCCAAATGTGTCATAGAGCCCTTCTTAGAATGATGTTGTTGGTTATTAGGGGAGCCTCTGAGGCTCTGAATTTGTCATGTTCTGTTACCTCTTGAGGATGCTGTCTGGGGAAGGAGAAGTAGCAATGGTGCTGGAATCAGAAGGCGATGCTTTCCAGTCCCAGCTCTGCTCTCCTCAGCAGTCAGTTGATCTACCTAAGCCTCAATTTTCTGACCTTCCAAAGGAGGTCAGTAACCCTGTTTATTCCCAGCATTGTGTGGGGCAGGAGGCTGGGTGTGGGCAAGCATTGTGGAAATGTTAGTTCTTTTGGCTGTCATGGTCCAGATAATTAAGCCTCGGCTGCACTGAGAAGCAGCTCTGTCCCTTGGAGTCCCCGACTCTTTGTCTCACAGCTCTTAGCTCTTCTGTCTTCCTCCTATGGGTTACTTGTGTATTCTGTCCTCAGTAACCAAGTTTTCAAAGTCGGAGACTATGGCAGTGGATGCCTCCCCCCACGATCCCTGACCCGCTTCGCAAGCTGACAGAAACGTCTTACTTTTCAGAGTGGCCACACTTTTTGTCTGAGAATCTGAGTCCTCCAAGCAGAGTCTCAGAAGTATTTGGTTTAGTCATCTTTTTTTCAGAGTATGGTTACTTTATCTCCAGAAAATTACTTGGGAAGCTGAAGTCTCCAGAGCAGTCATTCCATCTTTCTTGAGGGAGTGCCATATGCCCCTTTGATGTAGTCACTTCTGCGAGAACACGAATGAACCAGAAGTCATAGTATTTGGCTTTCAGTCGTTTATGATTTTAGAGATAGGGCATAAGATGATAGATTGGTTTAGGAGGTCCAGGGGATGACTAAGGAACACATGCAAAGTAATAGTGTTAAGTACACATTTTAGGTTTTGGTTAAAGAAAGTTCTTTTAAAATCATGGAGGTTTAAAAATTGAAAGCAGGTCAGTGGTTACTGGGGATGAGGGCTATGGGTAAGGTGGGAGGAAGGGATGACGAGGGCAGGCAAAGACTTTAGGCAATGGTGGATATAGATAGGTATTATCTTGGTTGTGGTGATTGTTTCACAGATGTATACACATGTCAGATCCTATCAAATTCCACACTTAATATGTGGTTTATTGTATGTCAAGTACAGATTAATAAAGTTGTTAAAAACTGTATAGCTTCATCATCTGAAAGGAGGATAATGTGAAAAGAGGTGTTTGTTACAGAAAATAGCATTTTAGAAAGAAAAAACAAACACAGTTCAAATTCTTTGTGCGGTTTTTCTTTTTTCTTCTTTGATAAATTCTCGGTTTGGAGGCTTTAATTGGATATCTCACAACTGGAAAAATAGTCTGAACTCTTTAAAGTTCATTTGAATTTGTGATCTAGGTAGTAGACCTGGTTTTAGAAAATTGTGTGCATATGTTGCTTTTGTGAATTGAATACCAGCCCCTCTCCTCCCCCTTGGGACCTTGTCACCTAATGGAATTTTGCAGGAACTCCTAAAACAATGTGAGCCCTGGCCTGAGGTCCTGGAGTCAAGGATGTTGTCTGCTCTGTTACTCAAGGTCACAAAGTCCACTTGAAAAATTTCTTGTGGAGCTCAGCTGCAGGAAGAGCTTTGCCTCTTTGGATGGAAATAGTAGGTATTATCCTTTCTGATGACTGTAATGGATGCTATTTCTTTTTTCTCATTGGCCCCCAAGAAACTCAGAGGTAAACCTGAAGCTTAGCTATAACAACTGTGGTCTGTATAAGTGTCTTGATTTATATTTTCATTGGTCTTGAATCTCTATTTTATTTACATTTTCCTGGCTTGGACTATAGTTTTTGAATATTGATAACTTTACGTTCTTGATGGAAGTCCCCCAAAATCCTTTTTGTAGTGACTCAGGGAATGCAATCTATGGCTTAATCCACTAACTTTTCTTCGGCAAGGGACATTTGTGCTAGAAAAACCAAAGATGATGGTAACTTTGAAAAACTAACATGGTTCTTCAAGTTTAAGCATGCTCGGCATTCAGGTTTGCCCTTGACTTTAGGAATGGCCTCCCTAGGTCTCAAATTTTGACTAGGTTTGAATTCATTATGAAAAATAATCATATTTTATAGCTCCCTAGCAAGAAAAAGAAATCATTTAATTAATAGTGATTATTGAGTATTAGCATCTCCTCCAAGATGTAAAATGTTACACACACACTCTCTCTTTCTGGTCACACAAAGTGAATCCCTCCTTCTCCTCTTCTTCCCTTTCTTTGCTCAAACATTGGGGTCTCTGCTACCCACAGGAGCTGTTGTAGAAAAAATTTAGGTTAAATGAAACAACTATGTTTCAAAATAGAACCAACTGTGAAAATCGTGCTGATAGATTTTTTTTTTTTTATTTCAAGGCCAGCTTCCAAAATAAGCTTGATGGTGTTCTAGACTGCTTGAATTTTTTTACTTAGCTTTCTTACTCTGCCTAAATTTCCAGTAATTAGAACTTCTGATAAAAACTTTCTTTTAAGAATAGAAATACTTCTGAGACTCTTAAGATGTTAATAGCTATATATACAAGTCATTGTAAATTTTTTAAAAGCACTTTTTTCTCCTTACACCTAGCTGGGGGTAGAAGGTCCTAGAGAAAGAATTCACTTTTGAAGAATTGGCCTGGCAAATATTATAGTAAAGGTCTTAGGACAAAACAAAGGTACTTGGGGGCTTGGAGAGCATATAGGTAGGAAGTAGGAGAGGCTTGTAGGAATGAGTGAGAGGACACCCAAGGCCCTTGTCCACCTACCTGTTTTATAATGTGCTCTAAGGCTGGCCCAGATTTTATGAAAGGACCCTTCTCTTTTCTCTGCGTTGTACATCAAAGAGTTCCAAGACCTGGAATTCAGATAGATTTGGTAATAAAGCTTGCCACCATTTATGCTATTATACCTGTCACTTATATAGATTTTGCGGTATGTTTTACTGATCTTCATAGAACCCGGTATGTTTTACTGTTTACTGTGTCATAAACAGTAACACTGATAGCAATTGTTGTAGCAGGAATAGTAGTAATATTTTCTGTGTTAAAAATAGAACTTAGTATGTGCCAAGTATTATCCCAGTTATGGATGCTCCCTCATATAAAGATACAAGTTGTCACTGTTTTTGTGAGTTGCACAGTTTGAGCACTATATGTGTTGTACTATTATTATCCCCATTTTACAGATGATGAAACTAAGGAACAGAAAAGTTATATAACTGAACTCCCAAGGTCACACAGCTACCAAGTAGCAAAGTCTTGATTTGAACCTTGAGTATTGAGATCCAGTTTGTGATCTTAACTGCTATGCTGTTTCAACAGGATTGAGGTTTTCCACAACTGGAATAAAATTATAAAGTCCCCTTCAGTTCATGGAAGTTAACACTATATAGAATTTTCTAGATTTTTAAATTTTGTGTCTCAAATCTTTGTGCTGGATACCACAGTGAAAGAACAAGTGGCAAGTTAATATCAATAATACAAATACGCATCACTATATACTGAGGATTTACCCAAACAACCCACAAGAGACTGAAGTGTTGCTGATGAAGGTAAGTAATTTGTCATCAGAAAGCAAGAATAGAAGAATTGCAAACCATAAACAACTCAAGACATGCATGGGTGATTAGGGTATAATTCCTTCAATTTATAGAAATCCCAATCGTATGTATATGTTCTGCAACAGTAGTAGGGATTGTGTGGCAGTCCATCTATTTGTCTCATCTCTCTGTTCCCACTCTAGTCCAAAGGTCTAACATCTTCCACTGGACTGCCATATTGCCTCCTGACCCGTCTCTCTGCTTCCACGCTCACCCCTGCAGTCTGCCAGAGGTAGCAGCCAGAGAAGTTATTTAAAACCTAAATGTCATTCTCCTACTTAAAATCCTCCATTGGCTTCCCACTGCACTTAGAAGAAAACCCAAACTCCATGACACAGCTCCTGCCTATATCTATCCCTTATCTCCTACCCTTCTCCCATGGTTCGCTACTGCAGTCACACTGGTCCTTATTTTGTTCTTCAGATATACCAAGTGGGTGTTGAACCTCAAGGTCTTTTCAGTTCTCTTCTCTCTTGCTGGCATATAGATCACTTTATAAAACTGACTTTTTCTCATTAGTTAGGCCTTAGTTCAATAAGAGCTGAGAGGGATTTTCTCTAACTACCCTAACCAAAGTGCCCACAGAGTCCTGGTTTATATTCCTGCCCATAGCCTGTTTTCTTTGAATTCCTAGAAAAGCATGCTTGTGCTTGTGCTTGTGCTTTTTTTTTTTTTTTGGCCCCTGGTCTGTAAACTCCAGAAGAGCAGATTCCTTATCTGTCTTGTGTGTACAGTCTCCTCAGTACCTAGAACAATATCTGAAACACACAGGAGGTTAATACCTAACTGCATGAAGGAACAAATGAATGATTTTTGTTTCTGATTCAGGATCAAAGAACTTTGCTCCCAAGGACTAATCTATACAGTCTTATCCCATATTTCTTCCTCCATCCTCTGTCCCCCGTTCATTTGGACTCTGTGCTTATGTACTGTGTAAATGTTTTTTCAACATTTTTAAGCAAGTTAAAGACATACTGTGTGGGGGTTTGTCATCTCCATTAGTCAGATTCTGTTAGGGGCCCCATCCACAAGGGTCTTGTCTAATTTCCCAATTTCTTGGAAAGACAGTAATATTTCATAGTTGCTCACATGTCCTCTTCTCCAGTAGTATTTGAACTTCTCACCATTCATCTGCAGAGCTGGAACCCTTCCCAGTTTGAGCAAACAACTGAGGTCCACCAGCTCCATTCGCTCTTTGATCTGTGACAGTCTTGTTTCTTCTTATCTTTCTTTGCTTGTCTTTAGTTGTCAGTTTGTTCTTTCCTTCTCCCCCATTTTTCCTTTCATGTAGCAAACAATAATCTCTAGTTTAGTAAGATCAACTGCTAGAAAGGCCCTTTCCCAGTTTTATTTATATAATTAAAAACTCTGTTTAAGTCTTAATTTTAATGTGATAATTGAACAACCTTCTAGAACATGATTAGGGCAAGTGCACTGTTATCAATTTGGCTGTTAGACTGGGATAGGCCAGGGCTGACACAGGAATTTGAACAAGTATGAATCTTCTCTGAGGAAAGCATAAGGAAATCCCTGACCACAGTGAAATCCTTGGTCATGTCTCAGAATAGGTTAGTACTTTGAGAATCATCTACACAGGTGATAAATTGGAATCAACAGATTTTATCTATTTATCTAATGGGTATAATCATAGCTATGTGTGTTTACTTGATAGAGAGCTTGGGTAAGCTTGTTTTCAAGGACTTTTGGGTTCTTAAAGAATTATTGTCTTAAGGATAAGCTTGAGAGAAAAACCAGGCTATTGGGATTTTCTTTTCTGCCATAGCTAACAGTTTTGTTACTGATATTCTTTTGCATGTAAATAGAAGTTTGTTCTTTTGCCAAGATCATTCTTTATGAACTACCATGTAAGACATCTGAATAATACTTATAATATCTTCTAAATATTAAGTATTTACTTGTGGATCTGTGAAAACATTTCTGGGACTGGACCTTTCCTTGTCAAGCTTATAACTTTTCTAAGGGGTTTTTACTCACAGTCCCTGTTTCCTAAGATCTTAGGGTTAATAGGGCTGGCTCTTTGACATTAATAATTTTCATTTTGCTGGTTCTTGCCCCTTGAAATCTCTCCCTTGCCTTTGGCATGTCTCTTAAGCAGCTTAGGCCCAAGGTTGTGTGACATGTCCTGGTACCACCTCTGTGGTTTTCACTGGCCACTGCTGGATCTGCTTGACACTCTTGCTGCTTCTGCTAAGATCAGCCCCTCCTCTTACATACAGATGTTAGGAGCTGGGGAAAAGGGAAATACTATTACCTGAACAGCTGGCAGCAGAATTTGCTTATGAAGGAAATAATTTTGGGGAAAACACCTTGATGAATGCTTGAGGAAGAACATGAGGCCCTAAAGGACTGGATGTTGGCAGAACTACTCTGCATGAGGTCAAGGGGAAGCATTTATTGATTGTTTATAGAGCAAGAAGGTTATGTGCAAGAACAAAAGAGAAGAGAGGATAGGGTGGAGGGTCAGGGTACCAGCTAAGTGCAGAAGATTGTGGAGAAGACCTTAATGGCACCATTCCATGGGATCCCCCAACTTCTCTGTGAAGTCTGCTGGGTTTGTATGTGTCCTGCATGGAGGTGTCTTTCAGGAGGTGAACCTGGAGATGCAGACATTCACATCTCGGTGCAGGGCGGTTAGGAGACACATCCATGCAGTTGGGAGCACAGGAAATAAGGGAGGCCCTGAGAACATAATCTCACCAAAATGTTGAGAAAGGCCTTTGGTTTCCAGAGGCTAGCGTTGATGGAGGTTTGAACCAATTTTCCCTACATCTTGAAGGGCAGCGAGAGCCCCAGCTAACACCTGAGTTCCATCTGGATGGTACCTGGCATCAGTCTGTCAGAAGAATTTTAACACCACTGCAATAGGTAGCTCAGCTGCTAATGTTGTATTTTATGTGTGCTCGACATGTTTCCTTATCTGTAATTCTGTTAAAAATTTTTTCATTGCACAAAGGATATTATAATGTATAACTGTGTACCCAGAACGACATTAAGAACCAAGACAAAGGAACACAGTCAGCCAAATGTGCATGGAATATGTGGCAGACAGGCAGTCAGGATGGGGCTGTGTGAGTAAAAGTCCAATAGGAGTCAACCACTGTTTTTTTTTTTTTTTAAGAGATTTTATTTATTTATTCATGAGAGACACAGAGAGAGAAAGGCAGAGACACAGGCAGAGGGAGAAGCAGGCTCCATGCAGGGAGCCTGATGTGGGACTTGATCCCGGGACTCCAAGATCACACCCTGAGCCAGAGGCAGGTGCTAAACTGCTGAGCCACCCAGGGATCCCCTAGTCAACCACTGTTTTTAAGCAGCTTTTACAATTGAGCTCACAGTTTCTGCACCCTGTGAATCAGCTGGTTTTGTTTTTCCAGTCCAGTAGCATCTTTCAGGCTTTGGGTAATTGATTAAGGGGAACCAATAAAGTTTTGCTCAAGACCAGAAATACATCCATAAGGCCTCAGTTAGAGTATCACTCCCTCAGCTCCCTCGCCAAGCTTTATCGAGGGCCCCCACCCCGTCCTGGTACATGCACTTGCTCTCTCCTCCCTGGTCCTATGGCACTTTGTGCATTCCTCAGTTTTTACACCTGGCATATGATTTGTAATTGGTCATATGTATTTTCTTTGTTTCCCGGGAGATGATAACTTCCCTGAAGGCAGTTACTCACCTTGTTACTCACCTTTATTTTGGTTGTTCAGTGAGCAAAGCGATTCTAGGACGGATTGGTCTTAACTGTCCATGACTAACTGAGTTAGTGGTACGTGCTAATAATGGTCTTCAGACTCTTGATACTGAACTTACTTGTGTTGCTGAACACTGTAAAAATTTAACAGCCTTGGGCCTCAGTGAGTGTGAAGTCAGCTGCAGTGCATTCATTGAATTTGTAAGACTGTGTGGGAAAAGACTAATGCAGCTCTCTGTAATGGAAGAGGTTTTGATCCCTGATGATGAGTATAGCCTTGATAAAATTCACACGGAAGTGTCCAAATACCTGGGAAGAATATGGTTCCCTGATGTTCTGCCTGTCTGGTAATCGGCTACTAAAGATTCTTTTTTTTTTTTTTTTTTGCTACTAAAGATTCTTAAAAATTTTTTTTAAATCGTTAAAGATTAGCTTCTTTCTTTCTATGCAAATATACATGTTAAGATACATTGCTGAAATATTTTAGGGTAAGGTATCATTTGCAAACTATCTTCATCAATTGCAGCAGAAAATTATGGAAAAATGTAAGAAATTTAAAAAGGCAGAAATTTCTATAAACAGGGCATTGACTCTATATTGTGGAATAGGTAGTTGATAGGCTAAAAACTATACGTGATTTGTAGATGAGTCCTTCAGCCTTCATTGAAGGCATATTTTAGCTTGCTAAATAAATTTATAATATTGAGCTTTGGATCCCTAAATGCGACATTTATAGCTTTATACTGCTTTAACTGCTCCTCTTTCATCTTGCTATTTCATATGTTTTATAAGATATGTAGTATTAAAATCAGACCCTGGGGCTGACTTACCTGTACTTAATTTTTAGCACAATATAAGATCATATTATAACTCAGTAAACAATTTCTAATACAAAAAGAAAATGTGAAGGCAGGAAACTGTGTCTTGTCTGTGTGTGGTGGCTCCCCACAATATTTGCTGAGTGAATGTTGTTGGGGACACGAGTAGACTTATACTAGAAGCAGAAGTGTTTTTATTTTTTTCCCAGGTATGGAGAGTGAGTGAAGAGGCAGAGCGAGAAATTAAGAGCAGTGGTGCTAATATTAACAAATCTGTCAGTCACTGTTCTAAGCATTCCACGGATTAACTCATTTAATCCTTGTAACGACCCTATAAGATAGCAATTGTTATTACCAGCCCCTCCCTTCATTTTATAGGGGAAAAAACTGAGACACAGAGAGCTCAAGTGACTTGCCCAAAGTCACACAGCGAGTAGGTGGCAGTTGGGTTCTGAACTCCACAGGCTGGGCTTTTAATGGTTATTCTTCCTTTCTAAGGTTGGGAGACACTGAGAGCCTAGATCCAAGACATGTGAAATCTGTCGAGTCGCTGTTGTACTGTATTATTATTGTACTATTGCTGTGTTAGGGTAATTACTATGACTATAATGGTAATTTTACTATTACTATAATATTACTAAAGAGTTACACTGACCATGTGGCTGCATCCCTTCTCCGCCTATCCCCTACAGATGTACGACTGCTGGACTCTCAGCTGGGACAGGTGAGTTACAAAAGGCAGGGCAAGGAAGACTGAGGAATTTTTCTCTGTGGTCCTGGGAAAATTTGTCCATGTCAGCCTCCAGCTCATCCTAAGTCTGGTAACCTGGCTCTGTAGGCGTGGGGGCCCATCCCCCCTACAGCCTGTGGAAGAGAAAGGAATTCCAGACACAGAGTTCTGAGCAAATAGAGTGAGGGTCAGGGAGAGGGGCCATGTATTCTTACCTGTTTGTGTTTGGCATCCTTATCTTAATATGAGGGACTTGGACTACAGTATTCTTTCTCAAATCAGGGCCTAAGGACCAAGGGGATCTAATAGTCCTATGAGAAGTAGGTATTTTTAATGTGAACATTAACCAAAAAATTAATACTGCCTTATTCAGGGTCATTTCTAATGGACCCCCTGTCTCTTGATTTCGGTTTCTGAAGTTGTGTTGGTCACCGTGCCTATGATGGGAGCAAGTATCGGTCACCTATAGCATCAGCCTTTTTGAAATACATGTTATAGCTTGGCACACACAGCCATGTGATATACAGCAACCAAATGCTTCCTGAAATGTCATATGCCCTTTCTACCCAGGAAGTACCCTGTTGTTCCTCCACCGTCCCGGCTAGTCATGACCATGACTTCAGTTAGAGGGGTCACAGTATTGAGCAGTGAGCATGTCTAGGCTGCTATGTTCTTTTGCAGTGGAAAGTTTCCACTGAAAGACATTTTACAGTATAAATCTTCAGTGTTTTCAGTTAATTAAATTGAGTCTTTCACTTGAGATCGTGGAAACAAAATAAAGGTATGAAATAATGACTGTTTTGTTCTGGATTACTGAGAAAAATACACAGGTGGTTTAATCGTGGATCAGAATTACACCCCAAGAAGAGGGCAAATCAGAGTCTCTGCTGTAGGAACAGAGGTTGTGCCACCGGCCTATAAGCAGCTACAAGACAGCCTGTACCACAGCATCTGGGGCCCTGTTTATGAGCCTGTCTTTGAATCTAGCAGTTTACAACAATTTATTAGCAGGAAATGTAACAAGTAGTTATTTTTTCATTAAACTTAAAATCTTTGTTTTATTTATTTTGGGACCACTGTTAAAGTGGGTATATCATTTAACTTGTACCATTTCACACCTTCTAGATTTGGGTGATTTTATTCTTGTGGTGGTGTTTAGTATGTTTTTCCTTCCCTTCTATTTCCTATAAGCTGAGTAGTTGGATCTAGAGGCTTGATTAAATTTAGGCTAAATATTCAAGTGATACTGTATGCTTTCAAGTGTATCACATCAAGAGGTGCTGAAAAGTTGGCAGTCCCATTTGTAATGTATGGAAGCCACCTCTCCATCGTGTTTGCTCACCCATTACTGTTTGTGAGAAAGAAAAGAAATATGTACTGTATTTGAACCAATTTAATAAATATAGTTTCTCTCTTAAAGCCATTTTTACATCCACCTTTTGGCACGAAGTATCTAAAACCATCGAAAGAATTTTAAGTGCCTTGCCTTGCCAATAGACTGTTAACAAGTCTTAACTCAGGAGATCTGTCTCTCCTGGCATTCTGAGAAGCAGAAGTCTCAGATTACTTCCAGCTGAAATGGAAGATAAACAAAACAAAAACTCATCTGTGGTTGGCAGAATAAGGTTCCCCCCCTCCCTGGCCCCCCAATGTACACATCTTAACCTGCAGGACCTGGGATTATGTACCTTATATGGCAAAAGGGACTTTGATTAAGGGCACTGATTTTGAGATGAAGGGATTATCCTGGATTATCTAGTTGGACCCAATCTAATCACATGAAAAAAAAAAAAGGCAAAGGGAGGCAGAAGAGTGGTTTGGAAAGATGTGACTGGGAGGATTTGATCTACTATTGCAGTCTTTGGAGGTGGAGGAAGGGGCCATGAGCCCAGGAATGTGGGCAGTCTCTAGGAGCTGGAAGAGGCAAGGGAATGGAATTTCTCCCAGAGATTCCAAAGAAGAACACAGCCTAGCTGATGCCTTGTGTTTTTTTTTTTTTTTTTTTTAGCTCAGTGAGACTTATGATCTATATAACTGTAAGATAATAAACCATAAGATAAAGAAATGTTGTTCTAAATCATGAAATATGTGGCTATTTGCTATGGGGGCAATAGAAAACTCATACCAAAAAGCACTTGAGCTTTTATCCCTATCTATAACATATCTATTTGTATGTCCCTCTGTCCATTCATCCACCCATCAATCTATCCATCTCTCTATCTCTGTACAATAGATACACTTAATGATCCTTAAGGCTTAGTATTTATCTCTAGAAACCTGGGTGCTTAATGAATGTATTTTGACAAGAGTGACATCAATGAGGATATTCCTTAGCAGCTGAAATATATTCAGGCTGGTGAAATGATGCCAGACATTCAAGGGGAAATGCAAACATTTAGTCAGACCTGTGTATGACTTAGATATCTGGATGTTGAGATTGTATAGCTAGGTGTAGACCAGCTACAGCTGAGGGGAGCTTTTTAGTTTTCATCTGGATACCTGGCCAGCACTGACACATCCAGACTATGTGAGATCTTGCTGGAACTAATGGAGTTCCCCTGTGGCAGAAGAACAATGAAATGTGGCCCTGGATGTCTGCTAAACTCATGGTGCTTTTATCAGGATGAACCCTGAATGTTGTGGTCAGGCCCTTGGGCAACTGATGCCATTGAGATTTTCTTTCCTTCTAAATCACCACCCTCCTTTACTGTTGAAATGTGTCTAGCTGGTTCATCTCTCAATTAGGGTGTCATCCTTCTAAGTCACACCAGGCAAACAGTAGGAAAATAAAACCTCATGGCTGGGCTGAGGGGAGGGGGGAACGAGAGGAGAGGGAGCAAGCACACAACTAGGAACCAAGAAATGAATGAAAGTCTCATAGGTTTTGGATCTTGTCTTCTTTCGGCCAGGGATTCAGTTTTGACCTTGCTTTAACCTCCTTGATCCTTAATTTCCCAGAACTCTAAAAGGTGATTAATAGTACCAGCCACACAGAGGTGGGGAGAACTAATAAATGGTAGTTAAGGATGATGAGTAAGCCAAATATAACAGCTACTGCTTTTAAGATTTCTTAGAATATATTCAAGTTGCTTTTGTTTTAAGGACTGTGATGAGTTCAAGAAGTCATCTCTGACTTCTTTTTGTGCTAAAGATTCCTAAAGCTGCAGGAATTTCTTTGCCAGAGCTGTAAAGCAGTTCTGAAGATCAAATCATGTCGTTGTGCATAGGAATTTGAGGTTTGACTCCCTTACCCTACATGGAATCCTGTGATATGGGTATCAGCCTTACACTGAAGTTACTTGAGGTCCAAAAGGTCTAAGTCATTTTTTTTCTTAACAAATATGAGATGTAACTGAAGTAACAAGAAATGGGAAATTATTAAAGAAATTACTTTTTTTAAAAAAAGATTTTATTTATTTACTCATGAGAGACAGAGAAAGAGAGAGAGGCAGAGACGCAGGTAGAGGGAGAAGCAGGCTCCATGTAGGGAGCCCGATGTGGGACTCGATCCCGGGTCTCCAGGATCACACCCTGGGCTGAAGGTGGCACTAAACCGCTGAGCCACCTGGGCTGCCCTAAAGAAATTGCTTTGAAAGGGGTACATATATATAGTCTAAATCATTGTTTTATTTTTATTAAAAATGTTAATAGGGATCCCTGGGTGGTGCAGCGGTTTAGCGCCTGCCTTTGGCCCAGGGTGTGATCCTGGAGACCCAGGATCAAATCCCATGTCGGGCTCCCCGTGCATGGAGCCTGCTTCTCCCTCTACCTATGTCTCTGCCTCTCTCTCTCTCTCCCTGTGTGTGACTATCATAAATAAATAAATAAATAAATAAATAAATAAATAAATAAATAAAATAATAAAATAAAAATTTTAATAAATTATATTTATTTAAAGATTTTACATTACTTTATAGTCAGTTTCCCCTTTTGCTGTTTTGAGCTAGTCTTCAGATCCTGTTTGCAGAACACACTCTTCTCCTCTCCAATACATTGAGTCACTCAGTGGAGAGGGACAACACAGTGTATGATATATATGTCATATATATATATATAAGCTAAATAATGTAGGAAGATGCCTCACAAATTCCCTGAAGAAAGATATATTAGCAAGACTCCTAGAAATCTGTATTAATTTGTTATGTGAAATTAGGACATTAAAACCATATCTACCTGCACACTGCCCATACCTTGTACCCCGGGCAGCAGGCTGCTGCTTGGCCAAGGAACTGTGTATAGGAAGTGCCTTTAGGATAATATGTCTGCCAGAGGGAAAGAGGAGAACATGGATCATATTAACACTGCGAAGTACTCAGTTCCTTCTGAAATTACCCAGAATTGCTTGGCCGGACAAAGTACAGTAAGCCCCTGAAGGATGCTGTGGTTTCTCTGGCCTGATAGAGGAAAGAACACTGTGTGTGTGAGTTGCTGTCTCCTTAGACATTGGCAATGGCAGCATGCCTGGTAATGAACTGATTAGCTATTTCAACATATTTTCTTGCCTTGGGAAATTTTCCAGGTCCACCTCTGCTTTCTTTCAGCCGCCAAAAATGTCAGTTACCATCAGACAGGTGTAGCTGACCATTTTAAGAAACAAAAGCTGTGGACTGACACACTGTCATTCTTTGTCCTCTGGTGGTTTGAACACTAATGAAGTGCCTTCTATCCATTAGGTGAGCACTTCTGCTTCTCTTCTCCCCCACTTCACCCCTTGCATGTTTTTGCTGAGAAATGCTGTGAATGCAAAGCACAGTAGTTGCTTTATCCCAGGGTATGACATAAACGTTTATAAAAGATCAAGGTCAGACTTTTGGATTGCTGACAGTTTCACCATACAGGCCAGATTATTTTTAAATAGTGGTTAGTGCCTGAAGATAGTCATCTGAGACTCCTTCCTATCCTAAATGATATGTAAAATAAGAAATATTTTGTTGAGTGCTGGAAGTCCGAGAAGGATGCTGTCCATGTGTCAGAAACATGAAGGAGTTTCTGATAGACGTAGGACAGCTGGTTCCCGAGAATTCATTTCCAGCTCAACTTCACAAAACAGAAGCATTGCCTTGAGAGAAGTCAGTGATCTTCTAACTTCTTTGCTGGATAGCCCCTTTAAGGATTTTTTTAAGGTGTACTTTGAGTTTTTAGCTTGACATCTAAACGTATTCATCATTTTTTTAAAATAGAAGGTAGAAAACAATTACGTGGTTTAAGCTGGACAAAGGTGAAGATAGACCATGCATGGAATAAATTATTTCATGACATGATCTGATAAAAAATAGGTTTTAATGTCCTCACTGAGTAATACATTAAATCTGAAAGGAATCAATAAAAAAGATATATAGACTATACCCAGCACATCTGGTGGTTCCAGATTTTTTTTTAAACATTTCAATTACTTTAAAATAATCTGTAACACTACTGTGATTACTTTATTCTGGATTCAGAGCTTCCCAACACTGACCAAGTTCACCCCTGCAGACCTGTTTAGAGGACAGAGTGAAACAGAAAAACCTAAAGTTCCCCCAAACCAATATTTGGAATCATAGAGAGTGGTTCACCATAGTGAGATTGGAGATACATGAATAGTATGACTTTCTTTTGTCGAGTGGGAGAAAAAAATATTGTCACTGCTGAGAAGCTGTCAGACGATTTTAGAAAAGAGTACATATGGAAGCAGATGATACAAGAACTCATTTCCATAAAACTATCCCTTTGGAAAGTCCATTTGAAGAGTACTGGCATAGAGGCTGCTGGAATTCATCATGTACCTGATGTAGTCCATGTGTGCTAAGAGGGATATGGAAGGGGCAGTAAGGCAGACTGAGGGGAAGAATAGGGATGCTCCCTTTAGATCAGTTTTGATGCTGTGGGTCAGGTCTGTTTGAAGGTGTGCTAAACTCATTTTGGGTGCAGGCGGTTACCTCCAACACAAGGTGACAGAAGAGGTGGAGGAGAGTCCCCAAAGTAGCAGACTCAGCCCTGTAAGCTTGTTCAGTCTGCTAGATGTAAATAGTCCTCCAGCTTATGATCTGAGGCATTTATTGCATGTCTACTGCATGCCAAGCATTGTCTTAGGTACCAGAGATACTCTGGTGATGAAAGCAGATAATGTGTTGTACATTTGTGAAGGTGAGGAGAGTGAGATATAGAGACAGAGAAATACATCTATGAGAATGTGTGAGATAGAGATAATGCCATGAAAATAATCACCTGTGTGATATGACTGGAATAGTGACTTTAGCTTGGTTGGTCCAAAATAGCTTCTCAGAGGAAATGGTGTTTAAGACCTGAAGTCATCCACAGGGGCACCTGGGTGGCTCTGTGGTTGAGCATCTGACTTTGGCTCAGGGTGTGATCCCAGGGTCCGGGATCGAGTCCCACATCAGGCTCCCTGCGAGGAGCCTGCTTCTTCCTCTGCCTATGTTTCTGCCTCTCTCTGTGTGTCTCTCATGAATAAATAAATAAAATCTTTAAAGAAAACCAAAGTCATCCACAAAAAAATCAAAATCAGTACATCCAAAATCAAGAAATATTTATTGGGTGCTTGGTATATGCCACACCCTTTTTAGGTGCTCAGTTTATACTGGAAAACAGGCAAAGATCTTTGCCTGGGTATCTTATATTCTACCCTAGGTAGGAGGGGACACACAATAAATAACAAGTATTATAAATAAGTACATTATATGGTATATCAGAAGGTGGTGAGATACACAAACAAAAGATATAAAACAGTCTAGGGAAAACAGGTAACATGGGAACAGAATGTAAGGGTAATTTGAGTGCTTGGGGTAGGCATCACTGAGCAGTTACCTGTGAGTGCAGACTTGAAAGAGGTGAAGGAATTAGCTGTATATAAGGGACTATATAGAGGGGAGCTAGAGCAAAGGCCCTAGGTCGCAATCATGGCTGACATGTGTGAAAAACAGCAAGAGTATGGCTATAGCAGAGTGAAAAAGGGGGGCTTAGTGTTAGGGGATCAGAGATGTCACCAGAGTCCAGGCCATCTAAGCCTTATAGGTCCCTGGGAGGAGTCTGTGTTTTCACTCTGAGCAAATTGGAGATCCATTTCAGGATTTTGAGCCAACTTTGATTTCAACAGGGTTATTGTGGCTGCTGTGTGAAGAACAGATATTTAGGATTAAGAATGAAGAGGACCAAATTTAGCAAGCCAAATAATCCAGGTGGGAGGTAAAGATGGTTTGGAGCAGGCATGTTGAGTGGAAATGGTAGATGTGATTGGATTCTGGATGTATATTGAAGGTAGAGGCAGTATGATCTCCCATCACATTAGATTAGGATGTGGATAAAGAGAAGACACAAGTATAATTCCAAGGTTTTGGCATCAGTAGGTGGAAAATGGAATCATATCAGTGGAGATAGGAAGGCTGTTGTGGAGCAGGTTTTGAATTGAAGATTAAGGGTAAGCATAGAAGCACAAGGAAATTTTTTTATTCTGTTATTTATATGTTAAAAAGTGTTCCTGAATTTTATACATCGAAAAATTCATCTGGGGCTTAAGTAGTTTATGATTTTAAAAATGGAGAAGTGGCAAAAATGGGGGTAGAGAGGCAAAGGAAATAGAAGGGAGAAAAGGCATTATATAGATACTGTTTTGCTTAGGTTGATATATAAATATACTCTAACGAGGTGCCTGAAACTTAATCAGTTGAGCCCTCAGGTCTTGATTTCAATTCAGGTTATGATACCAGAGTCATGAGATAAAGCCCTGTATTGAGCTCCATGCTCAGCAGGGAGTCTGCTTGAGGTTCTCTCTCTCCCTCTTTCCCTCTCCATCTGTCCCTCCTTCCCACACATGCACACACATGCACTCTCTCTCTCTCCCTCTCAAATAAATAAATAAATCTTTAATAAATAAATATACTCTTAGCTATGTATTAAAAGTTCTAAGTTAAATGTGTTTTTAAAATTTATCAGGATAAAAATAGAATATATACTTTTAAGAAAAGGGGTGAGAAAAGTGATAAATTATTTCACTAGAAATCAGGAAGGAAAAGAAAGAAATGACAAAATATGGTATGTAAAAATGAATGCAATGAGTCAAAGAAGTCAGTCTGAGAAATGGGTAGGGGGTAATACCATTTACTGACATGAGGAAGCCTGGGCAGAGGAGTTTGTGTTAAGAACTTGATTTGGGGGATCCCTGGGTGGCGCAGCAGTTTGGAGCCTGCCTTTGGTCCGGGGCGCGATCCTGGAGACCTGGGATCCAGTCCCACGTCGGGCTCCCGGTGCGTGGAGCCTGCTTCTCCCTCTGCCTGTGTCTC
This sequence comes from Vulpes vulpes, assembly GCF_048418805.1. Taxonomy (NCBI): domain Eukaryota; kingdom Metazoa; phylum Chordata; class Mammalia; order Carnivora; family Canidae; genus Vulpes; species Vulpes vulpes. Next base: position 71,677,305 of record NC_132789.1, read on the forward strand.
TGCCTCTCTCTCTCTCTCTCTGTGTGTGACTATCATAAATAAATAAAAATTAAAAAAAAAAAGAACTTGATTTGGTGTAGAGAGAGAGAGAGAAATCTGATTTGGTCATGTTAAATTTAAGATTCCTATTTGACATCCCAGTCATATCAAATACTTTAAATACATGTCTGAAACTCAGGTAAGAGATCTTCACCAGAGGTTTATATCTAAGAGTCATTAGCAAATGAATGAGTCCATCCATCCATCCACGGGCATGGATGATGATGATGATGGTAATGATGGTGATGATGGCTGCTACCATTTGTGGAGTACTTAAGAATAAAAATTTTGGAGAAGTAGATCTCCTATGCTGATGGAAGTATTGCAGCACTGGGAACCCTGGCAATTTGATAACTTGATACTGCTGGTCTTGCTCTTGGGAAGAAGGGGGTAGGGGCTGGGGTTCGTGATGAGTAAAGATCTCAAGGCATCCTGTTTACCCCCTAAGTGTTGAGACATTCAGGAATAGAAGGCTCAGAACTTGGTGGGACTCTTTAGTCTGAAGATTTGTAACTTTCTTCCAAGTCAAGAATTTTAAAAATAGAATTCTTTTGGCTATTTCCTGTCCTCCAGTCTAGCTGTCCTCTTCTAACTTCTGTTAGGTAGATATTAGAACTTCTAAATCTTTTCTCCATATCTCTCAACTTTTCTTTCATACCATCCATCTTTGTCATTTTGAGCTACATTCTTCCAGAGTGGAAGAAGACTCGTTTGTCACTCTTTCAGCTCTCAAATTTTTTGCTTCCACTATGTCTGTTCTGCTCTTGGTTTTATTTCAATAAACATTTTTTTTTTATTCTCAAGTTTTATAGTCAGTTCATCTTTTTTTTAATGAATCTGATATATTCTTGAGTCTCTTTGATATTATATATTTGTTTTAACTGAGAGATACCAGGTATACTGAACATTAAATTTTTTAGGGTTTTTGTTTGCTTTCAAGTCTATTTAGCAATACATTTGTAAAGTGTGGAGACTGCATTGTAGTGACCAAATATAAAGGCAGGTGGCAGAAATACTATTTTAGAATTTGATTCAGATTTTATAGTAATTTTGTTTATAGAACTCAGAAAGAAGTGGTAAGAGATGTATCTCTTTATTTCCCAGATTAGATTAAATACAGCAAAATTCCGTTTTCTTAGCTCTGTCAGCAAGAATAAAATTGAATCTCAAGTTATACTAAAGAATCCTGACAAACACAGGAAACTGTGAGATTAAGGCATGGTATAATAAGTGGGCTGACCTAGAAAATGTTTTTTGCTTTTGGGAAAGTAGGTATTTAAACTAACTCATAGTGGTCAAACTTGTTTTTCCCATGCAAGTTTGATATATTCCAGGAAGCCAGTAATTAAATACAGTAGCATTGTTTGCCCACTGATTTTAGTGACTTAAATGTTTAGAATTTTGGAAACTTTAATGTTTCTCTGAAATATTTGTGTTGGGGTCATTAAAGTTGGGTTTTACAACTTTGGTTTTTACTGTTCGGTTTTTACTGTTAGACCTTTTGGTATTAACTTGATGCTTCCTATCATCTTAAAGAATATAATTGCTAGCTGTTGATTAAGACAATAAGATTATTTAATGAGGCTCTTTGATTTGTGTCGGTATAAAGAAATATGATTTCTGAGGCCTGTATTCTACTTTGAGAGAAGCTAGAATACAAGTAGAGTTGGGTCTTAGATAACCCACCCAAAGCAGCCCAGAGAGCCACAGGGCACAGGGTTGAACACAGCCATAGTCTTTTAGATGGCACAGGCATCAAGATGGGGAAACCGAGATTATTTAAAAGCATAGAAAGCAGAAACACAGAGCATGGACCTGGATAAAACTGGAATGGAATAGACAAATCCAGATCCAAGGAAAGAAAGGACTGTGAAAATCGGACTGACCTTTGCTTTTAGTGATTTCCAGGCACAGATGTGTGAGTTAGTCATCTGGGCTTAATAGTACAGGTATGCTGTGTAAAAACTGAAGAATTAAGACATATAACTGTTTACTTCTGTTCTATGTAAATGGAACAGTCTCCTTAGATAATTTCAGTTTTAATAACAGAATAGGACCCAGAAACTTTTGTAGTCTCGTGTGGTCTTTCAAGAAAATGAAGATGAAATAAGAAAGTATATATTTGCTATCTAAAAATGTTTTCTGAATTTGATACAATGCAGTGCGCACTCTCTAGGGCTGAACATGTCACCTCTTCATTATCTAAGTTCTAAATATGTCATAGCCCCATAATTTGGAAACTAAGTTTTTAAAAAACTTTTAAAAGCTCAGTGTTAACAATGACAGTTGGCTCGTTTCCAAGTTCCATCGTGGAAGTAGATCACCAAACTCAGAAAAGAATATATCTAATATTATAGCTAATACAAGTTATTTTATTTATACATTTATTAATTAAAGTTGCTATTTTTTAATCAATCATTTATACATTCCTGTGACAAGTTCTTGGGGGAGGAGTGGGAAAACTAGGAAATACAGCAGTCCCTCCTTATCCATGGAGAATATATTCTCAGGCCCCAACGGCTGCCTGAGGCTACAGATAGTCTTGAACCCTGTCTATGCTGTTTTTTCCTATACATACTATAAAGTTAAATTTATAAATTTGGCACAGTCAGAGATTAAGAACAACTAATAGAACAGAACAGCATACTGTAATAAAAATTATGTGAATGTAGTCTGTCTCTCAAAATTCCTTATTGTATTTCAGTTCCTTTTTTTTAAAGATTATATTTATTTATTTGAGAGAGACAGAGCATGAGCAGGGGGAGGGGCAGAGGGAGAAGCAGGCTCTCTGCTGAGCAGGGAGCCCGATAGGGGGCTTGATGTGGGGCTTGATCCCAGGACCCCAAGGTCATGATCTGAGCCAAAGGCAGACATTTAACTGAGTGAGCCACCCAGGCACCCCTACCCTTCTTCTTGAGATGATGTGAGAGGATGGAATGCCTACAGGAGGAATGCAGGGAGATGAATGACACAGACATTGTGACCTAGTGTTAGGCTACTATTGACCTTCTGACAGTGTGTGAGAAGGATTGTCTGCTTCCAGACCACAGTTAACCATAGGTAACTGAAACCATGGAAAGCAAAACCATGGTTAAGGTGGGACTAGCTTCTTTAGACAAACGATTCAAGAAGTTTAGTCACAAAGGGAAGGGGGAAGGCATTTTGCCTGGCCAGTAATTGAGTATTCAGTTCCTTGGGGGAATGATATGCCATTGTAGATTTGTTTGATTTTATTGTATCTTGAAATTATTCACCTCCCCTTCTTTCCAACACTGTTCCTACCCAGTTTCTCAAGGAGGGCAGTGAGACTAGGAGGTACTGGCAAGTGACAGTGTTTTGGATTGCTCTCCATTGTATCCTTTCAGTTCAGCTCTTTGTGACTTTAGTTAATACATTCCCAGTCCCTGGTCATCTGTAAGTGAACTAATGTTATTAAAGAGCTGAACACTATGAATCCATACTTAATGCTTCTCTGAAGTTTTCTCTGAAGAACTCCTACCTCAGACTGACCATGTTCCCAGGAAGATCTGGGAAGGTAGACTGTAGTAGCTTATCTCAAGCACAGAATCTCTGTGAAACTTTTTTTTAGTATACTTTTTTTCCACTTCTATTCCAAAATATATTCATATTTGTCTTAACATAAAAATGTTTATCATTTAATAAAATCAATCCTCCAGTAAAATGCACCATATTTATCTTGTTGCTTGCACACTGGTTTTAGTTTTACTCTAGGGGGTGGTTCTGCCTCAGTTTGAGGAACTGGATGTACTTAAAAGAACATTGGGTTGGGGATGGAAGTATTTGGGCAGCCCTGTGTTTCCCATAAAATAGCTGTGTGACCTTGGGAAAATCATTTAAAGCTATGGGTTTCCATTTTCCTCTATATTAACAAGGAGAGGTAAGCCATCAGATTGTATAATCAAAGTTCCTTCCTCCTGTCATTCGGTAACAACAAAGAATCTAGAATGACAGACCCATGACCCCACAGGACCTAAGCGGTTACACATCATCAACCATGAGATCCAGTTTGTATAACTTGCTGCCCCTCTCCTCTTTACTACTTCCTGACTACAGTAAAGACTTTTGATTCTCAAATGCTTAACGAATGAGTGGGCATCTTGGGATAGTTAGTTTATACATTCATCTTTCCCTTTCCTACCTGGTTGGAAATATGAATTAAGTTCATAGCTCTCCCTTGACAACTAAAATGGGCATAAAGTTTTCATGAATTTAGTCTGCTTTCATATTCAAGTTTCATCCCTTCCCTCAACCTGTATCCTCCCTGACAGAAGTCTAACTTATGCAAGTGCCAGCCAAAGAAATATTCTCCTGTAACCTCTACCAAAAGCCCAAAAGTTATATAAACTTTTTAAAGAAATGATTGCCAGCAAAGGGCAGTGCTTCTAAGATTGTCCAAATTGCTGTGTAAAGCACACTCTCTAACCAGATCATATTATCCATGAGAACAAGCATCACTCTTCTTCTTAAGCTTCTTAGCTGTTTCTCTAGGCTGTACCAAATTGTGCTTCCTTTTAAAGTACGACACACTGTGCCCATTTGAGAGCTGGTGTGACTAATGTAGCCGGAATTGCTAAAAAGAAAAAGGAAAAAGAGAAGGAACTGAAATGCTTTAAGAATAGGGAATTTCACTAGGCTCTTTGCAGAATACAGTATGGGTGATATGTGGAAATATTATCCCCCACCTTATATGTAGTGGCATGGGCTCTGCCTCAAAGTCATACTAAGTAAGTGACAGAGCTAGGCCTCAAACCTAAGGCTGGCCATAGCCCCTGCTTTACCCAACCATCCCTGCCTGACACTCCTCCCTAACACCTACACTGTATATTGTGGTGATCAATTAGCTAATATACAGGTGTATCTGGATTTCTGCTTGAGAATTAGGAATATCTCATATCACAGTTCAAACACGCAATGTAAGGGACACCTGGATGGCATTTTGATCTCAGCTCAGGTCAGGATCTCAGGGTCTTGGGATTGAGCACTGTGTTGGGCTCCATGCTAAGCATGGAGTCTGCTTGGGATTCTTTCTCTCTTTCCAAAAAAAAAAAAAAAAAAAAAAGCAATGTAAAACTCCCTTGTCTTGAGCTAAAAATACAGTTACTAAATCCCTTAGCTTATGGGTCTTAAGTTTTTTTCTGTCAAAACAACTTACAAATGGCAGCCAGTGACATTTTCTCCCCATCTTGCATCCTAGAATAGCCAGCTGCTGGTGTTCTAGATCTTTGAAAAATACTTTAAATTCAGAAACCAGATGCTGGGGCTTTTGGTTAGTATTTGCATTACTGAAAGTGCTTGTATGGAGGGATAATGCAAAGGTTAATGATGGCAAACTCTATCTACAGCTGGAGGTGTACTGAGGTATGGTGCCACTGACCCCCTGCCCTCCTCCCTGCTCACGGGCCTTGAAGCCCATTCCTAGAGCTGTGACAGGAGGAGGGGGTTCAGCGGAGGAGGCAAATTATAAGACTTGCGTCATCAGACATTTCCTTGATGTTTGGCTTTCGACTCAGGACAGGGATGTGAATACTTGTAGTAGGAACTGGCTACATACACATACATGTACCATTGAAGGACCCCTGCTTTGGCTGAATGTTTGGTTTGCTCAGAGATGTAGCATGGTATAGTAGAAAGATCACCAGCTTTAAAGCCAAACCACTCAAATTTGAACCCCAACATTAGCCCTTACTCTGCTGTTTGACTCTGGGCAAATTATTTAACCTCTTGGAATCTCAGTTTTCCCTTCCGAGTAACAAGCATAAAATACATACATTGAAGGACTGCTAAAAGATTAAATAATAAGAAAACAAAATAGTTATAGCTACTTTGGGAGACAGTTTGGCAGTTTCCTAAGCAGCTAAACATAGTCTTACCACATGATCTAGAAGCCCTGCTCCTAGATATCTACCCAAGTGAGTTGAAAACTTAAGTCCACACAAAAACCTTGCACACTAGTGTTTATAGCAGCTTTATTTGTAATTTACCAAAGAACTGGAAGCCAGGCAGCCCCGGTGGCTCAATGGTTTAGCGCCGCCTTCAGTCCAGGGCATGATCCTGGAGACCTAGGATGGAGTCCCACATCAGGCTCCCTGCATGGAGCCTGCTCCTCCCTCTGCCTGTGTCTCTGCCTCTCTCTCTCTCTCTCTCTGTATCTCTCATGAATAAATAAATAAAATCTTAAAAAAAAAAAAAACTGGAAGCGACCAAGATGCCTTTCAGTAATTGAATGGATAAACTGTGGTATATGCATGTGATGGAATATTTTTCAGCAATAAAAAACAAATGAGCTATCAAGTCATGAGAAGACATGGTAGAAATATATGCATGCAGCTGATTGAAGGAAGCCAGTCTGAAAAGGCTACATACTGTGTATGATTCGAACTGTATGGCATACTGGAAAAGGCAAAACTATAGAGACAGCATAAAAAGATCAGTGGTAAGGGTTTGAGGTAAAGGGCTGAGGGATGAGTAGATGAAGGACAGGGGATTTTTAGGGCAGTAAAAATACTTTGTATGATACTGTAATGGTGGATCAATGGCATTATGCTCTTATCAAAACCCATAGAATGCACAATACAAAGACTGAACCCTAATATAAATTGTGGACTTCAATAAGCAAATAAAGTTTCTCTAAAAAGATCAAACAAGAGGATATATGTCAACTACTAACTAGTACATATTAGGCTCTAATGGTAGATGCTATTTTTATTCTTATTTTAAATTCTAATAATGTCATTGAGTCATAGTTTCTGTTTGGGTTAGATATATCAATTTTAGCTAAAAGTGATATTTAAAAATCTAGGTGGTTACCAAATGAGAATTAGTTGTGTTTTATAATTATGAATTGGTTCAAAGAAATGTCATGTTTTCTCCCCTGTCACTCATCCTATGCAAAGTTAATGATTTGTTGCCGAATCCAAGGAAAGCAAACTGTGGCTCAGGCATGAGTTTCATTGAGTTTTATTTCAGTCCATGAATTACAGTTGGTGTAAAATTTGAGTCTGGATTTGCTTAGTTATAATGCAATTGCAGTAGAAGGAGCCTTGAGTTGATTTTACCATATCCTGTGTTGTTATGTAAAATACTAACGTTAATCAAGAACTGCCCTGATACAATATCCTTATTTGTCTTGCATGAAGTTTCTCCTCTTTATAAGTTTTTTTTGTATGGTTCAAATTAGTGTGGGAAGAATAGACAGGAAATATAAATTTAAGTGACACATGTTAATCATAAAAGAACTATATGACAAAGCATTAAGATTTTAATTTTAATTTTGCCAACATCTGATAGAATAAAAGGGATTGTATAATTAAATAAGAACTAATGCCTGTTCTGTAACTGGAACTTGAGTGTGTCAGAGTCTCTTTCCTTTTTTCATTAGATGCTAAGAATCTAGCCATGCAAAAAATGTCCGAAATGGCCAAATATCACAGAACTTAAATCCAACACAACAGTGCAGAGAAGTCGTCAAGAACATGCAATAAATAGTCTTTGGGCTTTTACAAAGTGCTAAAACTAAATGTTACATTTATGTCCTTATCCTCTACCTCTTTCTTTCTTGGCAGCTTTTCTTGGCTCATTTCAGAGACATGGAATTGCAAGCAATCAGGGGAAGATGGGACACTTTGTCTCTTTTCTTTCCTTTTCTTTCTCCTTTACACATGTGTGCCTTTATACCTTCTCTCACATATACATTATCCATGCCTGTTGGAAAAATCTTAATGACCAGTCTAGTTGGTTTCTTTTGTCCTACCTCTGTACTTATTTTAGGTGAGGTCTCTGGCTCATGTTCTGGAGTCTGTATGACAGATTATCCCAAAGTCAAATGGTCCAAGTGTCAGCAACAGGGGTACTTGCTGGCATGATTTGGGCTTGCTTTGGGATATGTGGATATTGGGGATCCACTGGCCTGTGGAAGGGTATGGAGTTGAACCAGGGTGGGAAGCAGGATAAGTTCAGAACTACCCATGAAAGAGAAAGAATATATGCTTGAACAAAAGGTATTTCTGGGGCCTGTGAGAGCAGATTGTAGTTCAGGGCAGACTAGCAGCACCCTCTACCCGACCTGCTGAGGGTGTCACAGAAAAGGAGTGGGCTTGGAGCCAGAGAATACGGCCTGCAGACCAAATGTGCAGGTCGAGGGTGGGACAGGTAGGGGAAGCAAGGGCAATAGTCAGGTGGCTTGTTGATTTCTCAGCTGCCTGCTGACTCTCTGCTGAGTCAGTGCCAGCCACACAGTACAAGCCATACTTTGGTGCTGGCTGTACACATACTGTTTCCTCATAACTCCTGTCATTCAAACAGGATCTAGTTTCCTGGCATGAGCAAATTGTTCCCACTGAGTACACACACTCTGCTGTGAGCAAGGCAAGGCAAATCCTCGGAAGAACCAGAAGGATTTCTTACTCTGAGATAAGGAAGGAGATGGAGAGGGGCTGACTTCACCTTCTGTTTATGCAGGTTTTGGATGAAGTGAGTTGAGCCCACACTTCTCCCACAGTAAACAAAGTTCAAGTGGGTTTACCCAGTAGAAATCTAGTCTGACTGTCATTTATTTGACTTGTCTAATGGATCTAAATATTTAACCTACCCTCATCATGAATCCTAGAGTCATGTGTAGTGCTAATGACCAAGGCTCCGAAAGCAAACACTGCAACTGGAGTCAGAAGTGTTGCAACTAGTACAACTGCTGTGACGTCCTAGAAACTTTTGAGTACGCCAGAGGAAATAAGCCTAAAACCATGGAACTGGCAGCCAGGAGGCCTGGGCTCTCCAACTTAGTCTGAACCTCTGGGTCTCTTCTGTCAAGTGAGGACATGGGCAAAGCATCTCAGGGGACAAGTCATTTTTCTGTCTTGCAGCCTGACACAACCAACAGGGATTCATGAACTTAGCCGCATGAATTGTGAAACCTAAGTTCGTGGTTCTGTTCATTCTGTGATAGTGTGTTGGTGCAACAGTTTCTTCAGATAGAAAATGAATTTCCCATTACTGCATCTACTCTCTGTGCCTCCCCCCACCACATTTTATTCAAATTATGCCAGTGATTAAAAAGTTTGGGCTCTCAGTGTTTCTCTACAAAGACTAGAATCACCCCCTTGAGTGCTTTTAGCAGTCTGTCTCTTAGAGGTCACAGTGATTGGGGGTGAGGTGCTTGTGATATTTGATGGGCAGCAACAGAGCCATTGAATTATTATTATACTCTGGACAGTCCTGCAAAGTCAAGAATGATCCCACAACCTGCAAGGCTTTCATCTAGTCTGCCAGATAATAAGAGAACGTAACTTTGTTTTACACACAGATATATAATATTTTTCATGTTTGAAAATATACACTGAATTTTCTAGGAATATGTATAAATAGAAGTAAGACTGTACTTTGTTGTCTTCAAAACTTAACCAAGAATCACTCGTTTCAGAAAAATCAGGTCACCAGTAACAGACACTAATGATCTTTGAGTATCAGAACAGCATACTGTATTGCATGTAATGGAATAGTCTGTATTGTAAAGGTCACATTATGGTGATTCTAACAGGTGGATGTATCTGAGGCTTCACTGCTTTTTTTAGAGCAGTCATGCAAGGTATTTATATATTGAAATACTTATTATTTATAGAAGTTATTTCCTTTTCATTGCTCCTTTATATTATAATTTACAAACTATATTATTTTTAAAAACATGTGTATTGGTGGGTTGTTTTATATCAGATTGATAAATACAGCACTACAAGCCACAATGTAAGCCACAAATGTAATTCTAGATTTTCTAATAGCTACATTTAAAAAAGTAAAAAGAACGTATAAATAGTCCAATACTTTGTTTACCAAATATGCCCAAAGTATTATCATTTCAATGTGAAAGGAATAGCAAACAATTTTTTTTTAAAGATTTCATTTATTCATGAGAAACAGAGGCAGAGACATAAGTAGGGGGAGAAGCAGGCTCCCCATGGGGAGCCCAATGTGGGACTTGATCCCAGGACCCCGGGATCATGACCTGAGTCAAAGGCATGACCACTGAGCCACCCAGGTGCCCAGAAGCAATTACTAATGACATATTTTACACTTTATTTCATACTAGGACTTCCAGATCCAATGTGTACTTCACATAGCACACTTCAGTTTGTTTGAGGCTTCTTCCATACATGGCTAGTGGCTTCTGTGTTGGACAAGGCAGGTCTAGTGACATGGCTTTCAGTGCTCCTCCAGCCTCTGTGCAGTTCAGCTTTCCAGGTGTTCCCATCCATGGCTTCGCATTATTCCATGCCGTGATTTCCACCTAGACCATGCCCTCCTGTGACGTGACCTTTGTGGGGCACAGGGGCACTGCCGCAGCATTTACCAGCCTCCACCCGTTCTCTATGCTGGAGCCAAAGGCCCTGAATGTACGGACGGTTTCTCCGAGTCTTGCTGACACTGTTCAGTGTGCTAGGGTACCAGCCCCAGAAGGGAGGACTAATGATCTGGAAGCAGAGGTCTGGATTTAGAGAAGTGTTTGAGTGGCAAGAACTGAAGGGCTCAGAACTATAGAACTTTACTACAGAATTTCACAGATTTATTATTTTTTGAGTAATTTCTTCTTTTCTTTTCATCTTCATCTGCTCATTTGGCTCACTTACAGAATGCACATACAAAGGGAATTGGACCAGGTGATTTTCTGAGGCCCTTCCCTGTCCATGGTACTGTCCCCTAATTTGGAAGGGGGTCCATCAGAGCTTCTGACCTGGTCCCTCCAAGGACTGCCAACTCCCAACCAGGTCTTCCTGGCCCCCTAGTATTTGAAATGTGTTTCCATAATGCCTAAGAGCTGTGTTCAGGGATATATGTGTAGAGGGTGGTGTGGAAGGTATGGGGGGCAGAGAATGTGGAGCCTGGCTGGGCAAAGTGCTTTACTTATGTTGGCCTACTGAATTAGTAGGACAGTGGTTTGAGGTACATGCTATAGTTATCCTCATTTTTCACAAAAGGAAGTGTGGGCAAAAGAGGTTAACTAACTTGCCCCAGGACGCAGGAACTGTCCTCATTACATTTTTTAAGCTGCCAGGCAGAATTTTTTTCTTTTTTTTCTTTTTCTTTTTTTTTATAATAAATTTATTTTTTATTGGTGTTCAATTTACCAACATACAGAATAACACCTAGTGCTCATCCCGTCAAGTGCCCCCCCTCAGTGCCCGTCACCCATTCACACCCACCCCCCGCCCTCCTCCCCTTCCACCACCCCTAGTTCATTTCCCAGAGTTAGGAGTCTTTATGTTCTGTCTCCCCAGAATTTTCTTCTTGGCATTAAGCTGCCTGCCCCTTCCTACTCATCTTTCTTTTCCGTGACATATTCCCTCCGCCATCCCCAAACGTGCTTCAGGCGAGGAGCCCCTCATAAAACAAGTTAGGGGCTTCTAATCCACCATATGTGACCCTCAGACTTCTAAACTGGTTTTCTATTTGATGACTCAGGTTCCTTTTATAAGAAGCTCAAGCTGGGAATGTGTGACATTGAACTTTTGTCAGGACATTATTCAGCCTATTTGCCTGTCATCTCCTGGGAATCCAGACCAAGGAACAGCTGCTGTGGTTACTATAAAGCCTGAGGGGTTTATAGGAAGAAAAGCTGCTCCCCAAGACCAAGAGAGAGCTGTCTGGCCACTCAGGTAGGGCCTTGTAGATGGCAAAGCTTTGCCAGGATCCCCCCCTCTTCAGATCTGTTCTTCAGCTTTGCAAATCAAGGGTCATCTGGGACCCCAGTTGGAATGGAACAGGCTAGGAGAGGGTGTGGGAGAAACTGACTCATAACAACCGGTCTTAGGAGAGACTAATGTGTAAATCAAAGTACCTGTTCATTAGTGTGCTGGAAGAAAAAATTCTCCTAAGAGGAGTCATATTTATGTTTGCAGGTCAGCATATTTTTATTTCCACAGAAAGCCTTGTGTGAGCAGCCAGGGTTTTATCAGAAGGTTGTTTCACACACTTGGAATCAGAACTAGGAGAGTTAGATTATTGTTGAAAAGTTTCAGTATTTATTATTAAAGAGGAGGTGATGCAAAATGGCATTTAGTGAAAAAGGTCAGCCTCTCTTCTAGGCCTGGCCCCTTGTCCTCAGCCACTTCCTCAGAGGCAGTGCATATTCCCAGTTTCTTTCACAGGTTAGATCATCTGAGGCCTGTATTTCCCAAATAGGGATATGCCTGATGCACAGGCCAGGCATTTTTTTTCTAGTTGTATATAAAATTAAATCTCATCAAATGTACTTCCCACATTTCGCATGTATGAGGAACCAGTGCATCCTTTCATGTGAGCATTGTCAAACAAATGGAAAGAAGAAATTAAACGGCAGCCTGGCATTGATGGTTGGCAGAGCTCTGAAGCCTGCCTTCACAGGTGCAGACGCATCCACAAAAGTAACTGCAGTGGAAATAAGAACCGTCCTCGGGTGGCGCAGCGGTTTGGCGCCTGCCTTTGGCCCAGGGCGCGATCCTGGAGACCCGGGATCGAATCCCACGTCGGTCTGCCGGTGCATGGAGCCCGCTTCTCCCTCTGCCTGTGTCTCTGCCTCTCTCTCTCTCTCTCTGTGACTATCATAAATAAATAAAAAATAATAATAATATTAGAACCGTCCTCTCATTTCCTGAGTCAGTCTCAGGAAAGGGGGATGATATTTGCAGTTACGTTTACAATTTTAGCCTTTGGGTTCAGTAAGGACCCGTATTTGGTCCACTTCACTTCTATAACCAAAGCCACTGGGTCTGGATATAGACACTGGGCCACTGTGTTGTCTTCTGGGTAGTCTCCCTTCCTGGACCAATTTTTTCTTGACCTATCAGAGCGTGGGAGGTGAGAAGCAGTAGAAATGATAGAGGCCCCTTGTGGGGAGGGACACACAGGGTTTGCTGAGTAGCAAGACCTGCACTCTCAGAGGGGATGGGGTCGGGGGGGCAAGGGTGAGCCAGGAGCTGCCTAGCGACAGCACAAAGGAGCATTCCCAGGCCCCTGGCAGGGAGCAGACAGACGGTGGGTATTCTCTCGCTGTCCGCATGTCTGGGGAACAGGGCAGAAAAGGAAACCATAGAGTGAGAGAGGAGAAAGGGGGGCTCTGCCTCACTGTCTTGAAAGGGGCAGCAACCCTGTCCCAGGAAAACACCCCACAAGGACAGGGCAGGACCAAACACCTTGTGAGAGATGGTCCGGCCCCAGAGCAGCTGTGTGGTACACATAGTCATGTCCCGTGGTGCAGCCAAGGTGCCCTCCAGCTTCCATGCCCTGACCTGGAGACAACACTGGAGAAGGTCTGCAGCAAGTGGGAACAATTAGCCAATTCATGATGTTGACATCTCTAGCCACACGATAAGGTCTTTCCCCTTAATTAGGGCTGTGACAGATAGAGATATATTCCCAGCCAACTCTTCTTATCCACACGGGCAGACCTATTATCCTGACTCGGTCTGGCCCTGTCCTTATTTGAGGGCTTGCCTTTTTGTGCGCACACTTGGCAGCTTTGTAAAGGACTCGGAAAGAATAAACACAGGGCCTGCTTCCTGTCCTTCGTCTAGAAGACTCATTCATATACATGGTCCATGCCAGCAAACTTCAGTGGTTCAAGAGCAGGAAAATAAAACTAATGGGGGGTGTCTAGAAACCAGTTCATGTGACAAAAATAAAGCGAATAAGGGATCTAGGCACCAGTTCAAGTGAGGAACCAGGAGTATTTAGTGTGGAATAAAAGAAGCTATGGACACCATCTCAGAGGTTTGAGAGGCAGTGAGACTTAACATGTGGTAGGTGAAAGCCAAATTGCCTGAATCTCAAATTCTGACGAAGGCACTTACCACCAGCATGACTTTGGGCAAGTTTTCACGTCTCTGTGCTTCTCTTTCTCCATTTAAGAAAGAGGGGACGTCATGGTACCTACCTCATCTGGCTGATTCAAGAACTGAGCAGGTTGCTATATAGTTAGCAGTCTGTAAGGGTTTGAGGCTGCATCTAAGAAGGCAGGGAACAGATGGTGCATTGCACCAGGTAACCAAAGCAGAATCAGTGGTGGAAAATTGGCCCGAATATATATATTACCTTCTTTTATTTTTTTAAAAAGGTTTTATCTATTTATTCATAAGAGACACAGAGAGAGAGAGACAGAGAGGCAAAGACACAGGCAGAGGGAGAAGCAGGCCCCATGCAGGGAGCCCGACACAGGACTCAATCCTGGGTCTCCAGGATCATGCCCTGGGCCAAAGGCAGGCACCAAACCGCTGAGCCACCCAGGGATCCCCCATTACCTTCTTTTAAATTAGAGTTACCCCACATGGGACCTTGGGAAATAAAGAACAAAGAAAACTCTAGCGTTTGAATGGGTTTATTCTCTAACCCAAGCTCATTTGAGGTCTGTGTATCTGTCTAGTTACCTGCTTCACATTTCCACTGGGATATCTCCCAGGCATCTTCTGCTTAACATGTTCAGACTTCATCTCTGGATCCTGCTTTTACCTGCTTCTCCTTCAGCTCTTCTCCATTTCAGTACCAGCTGTGGCAAATACCAGCTACCCAGCCTTTCCACATAGAAACTGGACAGTCACTTATCCTTGATGCCTCTGTCTTGGTCCTTATGTTTAATCAGTCAACAACAGATGTCCATTCCACCTCTTTGGAGAAAAAATAGAGTCCCTCTACTTTTCTGCATAGTCACTGCCTAGTGACTGGTTTCTACTTCAAAGATTCATTCTCTCTCCCCTGCAGGAACACTCCCACTGGCCTACTAGTTTTACCTCTGTCCCCAGGCCAGAGAGCCCACAGAGCAGCTTGGTGTAGAAAAAAAGCATACTGTCCACCTAACATGATGCAGCTGGGGCCAGGCCTTTATAAGCAGACCGAGACTGGATTTCACCCCTCATTTTCTCCCTGGGCTGGTGCCCTTGTGCCTCGACACCTGCTCAACCATGTGCACTGGCTCTTCTTTCCAGTTCCTTCTTCCAAACAGAGTGATTTTTTAAAATGTAAATTGAATCACACCACACTTCTTTCCAATATCACCCCTACCCCCAGTCTCTCATGGCTTTGTGTTGCCCTAAATCAAATCTGGGTTCCATCTGCAATGATATAGTAATGTCCATCATTTGAATATACTGTGAAAGCTAGCTCTGGGGTAGATCAGGGACTATTAGCTCTAAGAGAGAAATGAGAGGCCCTCTGCCTACTACAGAGGCCATAGACTGAACATGTAAGGGCCGGAGCCAGCCTGTAGACAGGCTGTTTAAAAACAATATTTAGTTAACCCTAATTTAAAATTGAGATTTCATCTGAAATAGGGATTCTTGGCTTCTCCTTAAAGTTTAGAAGATGTGGAGACATTGGGTCCTCCCCGTCCCAGGGTGATAGATGATGCTGAGCACCCTAGTGTTGTGCCCAAGATTGCGAATCCGAGAAACCACCAAGGAGCCGACGCGCAAACATACAAATGCACGAGGGTTTGTTAGCAAGCTCGAGCTTGGGTCCAAGTATACCCGATACAGCGGAGCAGGGACTTGGACGCCGAGGTGGTTCCAGCTTAGTTTTATGGGCTGGTCTAGGGGACCTCCAGAAGGAGTGGAGGAATTTCTCAAGTTCTGTTTACATTCTGATATGGGGCTTTCAAGGGCATTAAGCTCTGTTCTCATTCTGATAGGGGACTTTCTGCCATGGGGCTTGAGCTCTGTTTTCATTCTAATATGGGGCTTTCTAGGCCGTTAAGCTGTTTTTTTCCTGTAACTGAAGTAAGGTAAAGTTCAGCGCTTATTCACAGGGGCCTGAGATGGCTGTAGTTGTGCTAACGCTGAACTTAAGGTGGAATGGCCTTAATTTTCTGGGCCTCCACACCTAGCTCCCACTGCTCCATATTTTGTACTGATTTGTGACCCCTAGAGGCCCTGGCAGATACTTGCCTTTACAGCCCCTAAATTCATTCAGTGCCTGCATTTGACAGGAAGGAAGCTGAGGCTAGAAGGGTCGTGTGCCAATCTCCCAAGTCTTATACTGGATCTTGAACCATCTTGTGACTTCTGCTGTCGCTACTAAATCACAACTGCCTCTCAGTTGAAGACTGAAAGGAAACATACTATGCCACTTGGTTAATTATTCTTTCTGCTGTGATTGCTAGCCAATGTGTCCTTTAGTTGTTTTGCTTATATCTGTAGTAACATGAAAATTAGCACAGACAGTCTGGAGGACCAGGATGGTGTTCTATGAATATCACCTACGCTGCATGAGACTGTAGCCCAAATAAGCAAAGTAGAGAAATAGGGAGGATTGGAAAGAACAGGGAAAATAAAATCTGGAGAGTTTTTGAGAAGGGAACAGCCTCTTCCTTGTGGGGTTGCAGAAAGCCACCTGGGTTGCCACCTTTCCCAGAATGTGGAAATCGAGATGTAGACAGCAATGAGTCAGTCAGTGGCAGGAAAAGGACCAGAGAGCAAATCTTTGGGCTCCGTGTCCCATACCATGCTGTCGCACCCTGAAAATTACCACGGACAGAGCAATTGCTGCAAAAAGGGAAATTGGCAGTTTACCTTGGCAAATGATGGCTTTGGCCAATCAAGAGGAACTTGGATGAAACCTAGCCTCAGAGCCTTGAGTCCGATAAAGTCTTCTTGTGTTCTTTAGGGAAAGAGGTCACATCATACATAGGGAAATTAGTCATGACAGCCAGCAGATCCTGCTGGATACTCTTTGTCCCATAGTGAATTATTGCCATAAAGCTGCCATGAAGCTATTTTGAGTCCTGAGTGACATAACACATCATCCTCATGGCAACTCTGGGCTGCTTTTTCCTAAGCTACAAGGAGGCAGGCTGTGTACAAGGAGGTAAATGAAATGACAGGACATATCTCCAAAGGCAAGCTAGGGCAGGGGGGCTGGTGGGGGAGTGTTGGTGTAACATGCTTTCACCTTCTGGGCTTTGTCTCGCTTGTATTATTCTCTTTTTTGTTTCCCATTGAAGTCTAAAAATGTTTAATGGTACTTAATTATACTTTTATCTTTATTCAAGTGTATCTGGGAATTTTTGCATACATTAACACTCTCTTATGATTAAGCCAAGGCAATTAGAATATTTTATCAGTACGAGAAATATTTTCCTCTAGACATAGATGTAGAAATCAAATCCTCTCTTTCAAATCTCTGAGCCATTGCTCAACGAGGAAATCAGATTTATGATTTCATAGTCATCTCCTTTTGATGCAAATGAAATGTGCTCATTGAAGACTAGGCTCACATTGTTGATTTCATTTCTGGAATCCCTGGGGCTTTTATCTGTTTCCATAAGCACTATACTAAAAAAGTGAGTAATGGATCAATAACTAACACCAGGTGAGGTAGGTGGGGAAGAGGAGTGAAAAGATATTAAAGTGATAGATATTAAGAGTACACGTATCCTGATGAGGACTGGGTGATGCGTAGAATTGCTAAATCACTATATTTTACACCTGAAACTAATATATCACTGTAAACTATGCTGGAATTAAAATAAAAAATAACTAATACCATCTCTGTCCCCTCCCTTCTCTTAGGCAAAAGTAGTTTTCAAATTTCAGTGTAAATTACTTCCACTAATGACGTATTTCCATTGGTTGGATCAACAAGAGTAAAAATACATTTCTTTTTCTATGAAGAATTTCTCTGCCACCAAGTTCTTTTTGGCTTAAGAATGTTCCTTCTTTACAATACCTCCTCAGTTCAGGCATTTGCTTTATTCATTTGAAGTGTGAATCTGTTGCTATTCTCCTCTGTCTTAACTTGTCTCTTTAGAAGTGAGGCCTTTTTCTTTGCATGGGGTTTCTGGCAGGAGTGGTGATGAAGGATTGCATTAAAAGTGCAATTAGGGAGTGAGGGGGGGTAGAAGTAGGTAATGAGAGAGAGAGCCAGTTGGGAAGGGTGGATTGCCCCAGGAGAAAGAAGCAGGGCTGTTGGAAAGGAGGGGCCCGAAGAGACCCTGCTATAAAGGGCTGCCGTCACAAAACCCCAGCTGCACAAGTCTGGGAAATTATCAAATAGCAGAGAGCCTGCCGTCCAAGCAGCTTCGGAGCAACTGCTCTGTGCAGTATAAATACTGAGTTGCGGAGAACACAGTGACCCACACTGACAAAAATAATGAAATGGATGGCGATTCCCCAGTGGTTGGAAATTTGCTTTTTACCATGTTCCAAAACACTGGTTCCAGTTGGGTGAGTGTTGTGTTTTTGTTTGTGCTACCCTGCACTGATGGTTCCTGGAAACTCTCATGTGAGTCTCTGACTTCTGGTGCAGGTTCTCAGGAAGCATCACCCTACCTCCAGGTCACTGTTGTGACACACCCTGGGTCTCATTTTCAGTGTCTCAGCATACTTTCCAATGCTTCCAGTAATTGATTGTGCAAAACACAAAACCAAAAGCAGATGGGACATATGTAGATAAGCTGTTTTGTTTTTCATCCCTATAATTTCCTAGGTTTGATAGCACTTCAATTTTCTAACCATAAAAGCTGTTTCTATGCTCTCTGGAACACACACACAAAATGCTGCCAGTAAGTAAGCTAAAAGAATATTACATGCGGTTTTCTGTTGTTGTTTTTTTTCTTCTTTCTTTCTTTCTTTCTTTCTTTCTTTCTTTCTTTCTTCTTTCTTCTTTCTCTTTCTTTCCTTTTCTTTCTTTCTTTCTTTCTTTCTTTCTTTCTTTCTTTCTTTCTTTCTTTCTTTCTTTCTTTCTTTTTCTGTACCTTGCTGCTGGAGAAAGAAATTCAAAAAAATTACTTAGAGTGTGTTTGCCAGAGCTCAGATTACTTATGGAACTATTGTGTCAACACTGAAGAATACTTTAGAATGTCATATCATAGTTGAGGTTAAAACCTCACCTTCTACTGAAGGTGCTCACTTTGGGAAGTCTTGGTATTCCTAAGCCAAAATTTTAGATGCTGGTTGTGGTGTCTGTATCTCCTGCGTTGGTGAGGGGAGGCCGTTCTGTCTAAGAAATGTGACTTACTGGCAGGAGGTGACAGCTGCCACTAAGACAAATAGAACATGTTGGTGGGGACACTTGACAGGAAGTGTTCCTTTGGACCCACTCATCTTGTTGTCAAGTAAATGCTCACATTGTCTTTTCAGTCAGATAAACATTACCAGGGGCTTGTTTTACATCAACTATGTATTATGTATTAAATAAATATTTATTATTTACGTTATATTGTTTATTAAAATACACCTTCCCCTGACACTAAGGCCGTAAAATGAGTAATTTCTTGTCTGCTAACAATCTCCACATTGGCTCTGGGCTCAACCATTTAATAGGCGTCTCTGGGTATCTGGACAGTTTGGGAACTATATTTGAACCAGTACAAAATTACTGCCCAGCAGTCTTTCTTTCTCAAAGGATTTGTCGACACTCATCTTCTCATCAGACGAGACAGCAGAGCACAGAGACTCATTGGGAGAGCAGATCCCGGAGCCAGACAGACCAGGGTTTGAAACTAGGCTGTCGCTTCTTAGGCTGGGTGATTAGGAGAAAGTCATTCAGCTTCTCCTAATATTAACCCTCTTTATAGAAAGAAAACCATAATGACACCTGTCCCATGATGATGGCTTTAATAGTATTTTCATTACCTTCCCTCTTCTTTGTTTTAAAGTGATCCAGGGAAGGAATGCACTGACATGAGAACTTTCTGAAACCACCCAGGGCTGTATTTGAAACCACTGATAAGCTTGGAGTGGGGCATTTGTCACAGTAGTCATAGTGGAAAGTGAAATGACTTATCTTGCTTCTCTGTTATCCACCCAGTAGCTAGGAGGGGAAATAGGGAGACCAGGAGAACCTCTTTGGTGCAGCTTTTTCTCAGCCCCTTCCTGGAAGAGAGAGAGCCGTTACAGCAAGGAGGAGTAAGCACGTTGTCAGGTACTACATTTCTCCCCACCTCTCAGACCC
Source organism: Vulpes vulpes (assembly GCF_048418805.1). Classification (NCBI taxonomy): domain Eukaryota; kingdom Metazoa; phylum Chordata; class Mammalia; order Carnivora; family Canidae; genus Vulpes; species Vulpes vulpes. The sequence goes on from NC_132789.1 coordinate 71,697,270, forward strand.
TTCCCTGCCCAGGGCTTCAGCCACATAGGACAGCAGCCAGCCGTGGCCTCCCTCCTCCTCCATCCTGCCCCGTGGTATTGTTTTTCCCATTGATAAAAGCAGAGTTCCTTTGAAATGACCAAATTAGTGAGGCGAATGCATCCCCAGCATCTGACACGTATTTATGGAGCTCTGTGTTTTTATGTTCTGTTCTGCCTTAAATGCATAAATGGAAGGGCTTCATTGTCTTCAGGAAAATCTGAAAGCCAAGAACTTGCTAACAGGCTTCACACCTGCCTCTGTGAGGAACTTCTGAAGCCAGAGATATTTTTTGTAACTGAGGTCCATCTGTTGCACAGATTTTTAATTCAGATCTATTTTTCCTTCTCAAGCCAAGGCTGAGAGAGCAGCCAATTTTGTGGAAAAATCTCTTTAATATGAAACGAATAAAACTATCAATGCTAAATAAGATGGACCACTGTGAAACTTGGGTTAAACCCCATAGGGAAGAGGATGTGCGATTAACTGCATTATATAACAAGACCGCCTGTAATAGCTGGCACCGTTCTCTTTGTTGTTCCAAGGGAGAAGCAGCCAAGGCTGGGGCCAGAGCACATGATATTATTTTAAAGTGCTGCAGCCTCTGGAATTTTTCCTCAGAGAGATGTCTGGAATCAGAGTTTTCCTTTGATTTATGGTTGCTTTAAATGTTTAACACTTTTTACATTTTCAAAGCTACATCCTCTGCTTCCAGCACCTAGGGGTGTGTTTCTGTTGCTTTGAAAGATCATTTTCAAATGGGAAGTTTTCAAATTATGCAAAAAGGAGGTTTTACAGTACAGAGTATTTGAGTGATTTTAAGTGGATAAAAGGGATGAGTATGTAAAGGTAGGGCCCCCAGAGCCTTTTTTCTTGGCTACTTGTGATGACAGAGAGAGGGGCTAGCTGGAGAGAAAAGGATTTCCAGAGTGGCAGCACATTCACTTAGGAAACATCCTTGGGCCAGACTGTCCTGAACCTCAGAAAATTCACCATCAGGTATGGTTGATAAGAAAGCATTTAGGTTGAGCCATTTGAGATTGCCATTTTTAGGTCAGAAATGGTAGAACATTGGCAGTTTCACATGGCTCAACTTAATGGCTAGATGATAACTATACACAGTGACAAAGGCTGCAGTGGGGTCAGTGGGCAGTGCTATGGGAAAGTCTAGGAAAGAGGACCTAACACAGTGATGTGGGGTCAGGGGACAAGAAGGAGACAGCATAGCTGAGTGTTGTTCCATTGTTTCGGTTTTGTTTTGTTTTTTTAGACAAATCATTTTATTGAGGTATAATTGGTGTACAGTAAACTGCACATATTCTTAGTGTATAATTTGATGAGTTCTGACACATATATATACCACGAAATCATCACTACAACCAAATAACACCCCCCAAAATATCCTCATTTTCCTCTGCCCCATCCCCAGGCAAACACACTTTCTGTTATTAGTTTCATTTTATAGAATGTTCTAAAAATGAACGTATATAATACTCTTTCTTGCCTGGCTTCTTTCACTCAGCACAGTTATTTTTAGATTTGTTCATGTTGAGTGTATATCAATATTTCCTCTCTTTTTATTACAGAATAGTATTTCATTGTGCAGATATACCAGTTTGTTTTTTCACTTGTTGGTGTTTTTCCACTGTTGATAGACACTTGTATTGTTAGCTCTTACAAATAAGTCTGCTGTGAACATTCACGTACAAGTCTTTGTATGGACATAGGCTTTCCTTTCTCTTTGATAAACACCTAGGAGTGGAATTGCTGGGTTTTGTGGTAGGTATATACTTAACTTTTTAAGAGACTGCCATACTGGTTTCCGGAGTGGTTATCCCATTATATGTTCCCACCAGCAGGGCCTGAAAGTTTGAATTCTTTCACATCCTTGCCAACATTGTATATGTCTTAATTTTCAGCATTTTAATAGGCATATAGTGGTATCTCACTGTGGTTTTCATTTGCATGTCACTGACTAATGATGTTGGGCACTTTTTTTTTTTTTTTTATGACAGTCACACAGAGAGAGAGAGAGAGAGAGAGTCAGAGACACAGGCAGAGGGAGAAGCAGGCTCCATGCACCGGGAGCCCGACGTGGGATTCGATCCCGGGTCTCCAGGATCACACCCTGGGCCAAAGGCAGGCGCTAAACCGCTGCGCCACCCAGGGATCCCTCGGGCACTTTTCATGTATTTATTTGCCATCTCTATATCTTTTTAGCTAAAGTGTCTGCTCAGATCTTCGGCATTTTTAAATTGGGTTGTTATTAAGTTTAGAGAATTCTTTGTGTGTACTGTATGTAAGTCCTTTGTAAGATGTATAACTTGCAAATGTTTTCTTCCGGTCTGTAGTTTGTCATTTCATTTTCTTAGTAGCACCTTCCAAAGAACAGAAGTTTTACATTTTGATGACATCTTGTTTTCTTATGGGTCTTGCTTTTGGTGTCATTTCTAAGAAATCTGTACCTACGCTAAAGTTGTAGATGTTCTCCAGCTAATGTTTTCTTCAGGAAGTTAATATAGTTACAGGTTTTTCACTGGGGACTCTGACCCATTTTGAGTTAAAATTAGTATATGGCACGAAGTGTAGATTGAAGTTCTTTTCCTTTTCACTTGTGCATCTATATAGCTGATTGTTTCCCCATCATTTGTGGAAAAGACTCTCCTTTCTCTGCTGGATTACCTATGCACCTGTGTTGAAAATTTATCGTTCATATAGGTGCAGATCTGTTTCTGGACTTTAGGCCATCACATTGATCTATTTCTCTGTCTTTTCACGAATTTCACACTTTCTTCATTTCCTTAAGAATGAGTCTTGAAATCAAGCAGTGTAATTCTCCAGCTTTGTTCTTTTTCGAAATTATTTTAGCTATTCTAGTTCCTTCACATCTCTGTATAAGTTTTAGAATTAGCTTGTCAATTCCTATTTAAAAATATGCTGGGATTTTGATTGAGAGTGATTTCGATTGAGAGTTGTTGGGCTCTCATGGGGCTGTGTACATGGAAGGAAGGTATTCAAACATCACTTTTATATCTGAACAACTTGAATGTTGAGACCAGTACAGAATTTAAAAATTTTTCCACAGTCTCACTTCCAAGTTTATTGAAAACCCACCTGTGCAAAATGGTGTTATTCAGTGCCAAAGGATACAAAGAAAAATAAAATGTTCTAATTCTGGTCTTTATTTCCTATAAATTCACCCTTTAAAAAAACATCTCCCAGAGGCAGAGAATAAGACAATTATCTCAGGCAGTTTTTCACCCCTGGGAAAAGATCACAGATAATTGGGAGGATCTGTGCTTTCTGGAGAGAGAAAGCTCCCTTTTGCTATGCTCTCTTCTTTCCCCCAATGGCTACAGGCTCATTCACCAATTGTAGCCTGTTGCTTGGTACTGGAGTCACAAATCAAACACCTGTAGGGCCTGAGCCATCCCAGACAAAGGAGAGCAGCCTAGCCACTGGGCTTTCACGTGCATTGTGGGAGAGAGTTATGTTGGGGGGTAACCAGCATGAGGATGACTCTGCTCAACTGACAAGCAAAGCCACAAATCTGGAATTTTGTGAAAGCTCCCAATTTTCAAATGCTGTCTGTGTAATTTTTTGAACAGTGTAGGCCAAATGGAACACATCTGTGGGCCAAATTAAGTCCATTGGCTACCAGTGCGCAGCTTCTAATGGATGGACATTTTTATTTGCTTTCAGGGTCAGTTCTATCATCAGGTCCCTAAAGGATTTATTTCAACAATTGCTTATTGAGTACTCATGTTGTGCTAGGAAGTGCTCAGTGCCCAGGAAATTGATTGGTGGTGGGAAGGATCCTTTCTGCCCCTATGCTCAAGGGGCTCCTGCTCTAGTGTGGGGCTTAGATGCAGCATAGACATTCTAGTGCCACCTCCCATTCTCTCCTGCATCTGCTCCTCTGCTGTATTCTCACTGTCCCTCATTTCAGGCTTCCTGGAAGGGCATGGTTGATGATACTTGGAAGAGTTCTGAAAGGCTTCTCTGAGGAGGTGACATATGAGTTAATTATTGAATGGAGACTAGAAATTAGCCAGCTGAATGTACACTAGAACAATGTTCATCAGATTTCTGTTTGCTACCTATTTGTGGAACGTGAGATCAATTTAATGGTTGAATCAGGATTAAAATAAAATAGGATATCATATACTAAAGGTAAGTATTTTTTGTTTTGTTAAACTTTTCATTCAGTATTACATACACATACATGCTTCTGATACATGTATTTTTTGTAAAAGAAAATTTTGGTTAAAAAACAGAAATGTAGTCTGGAAGATTTTCCAGTTTTTGAGAGTAACAAGGAGATTAAAAGAATCTTTATTAATGATGACCCCATGTTATTTCTGAGATCTTTTCATAAATTGTTAACTTCAGCTGCTGACTTCCAAGTATAAGTAGACACTGAATACCGACTAGGATAGGCATCTAAAGATCACTCTTTGGTGCTTCTTCACCAGGGAATTGTGAGAATGAGCAAGTGACCTGAATTCCTCTGATTTTATTTCCTGAATTATTTTCCTGGTGAAATAAATGAAATAGTCTAGATGGGTAGTTTTCATGCCCAAAGTTCCATGGAAGTGCTTTTGGCATACTGCAAACAATTTGCATAAATAGCTAAATTTGCACCCTGCTGTATCATTAGGCACTAAAAAGCACCCACCAGCATAGTAGGCCTCAATTAATATTTGCCGAATCAACATATCTGTTTTCAGACTACCATTCCATTTTATGTGAAGTTAGGCATCTTTGAGTTAATTGATCAAAATTTCACAGTAAGTTTCACTTTAGGCACAAACTTTGAAGTCATGCAATTCCTAGAAAATTAGAATTTTGTCAAAAACCACAAAGTTCCGAAGCCAAGTGGAATGATCTTTGTGCGTAGCTCTTGGTACATGACAGTGCTCCTGTGCTTTGCCAGGGTAGTCTGGCATTATGCGAGCTGTTTGGAATGTGTCCCCTGTATAATGTGCAACTCCTCCATACATTTTTAAAAGCTAAGGTCTTAAAGGATATTTCTTGGGAGCTGTTAGTACAAGACACATACTAGGTCCTCACAGTGAATAAGACAGACACACGGTTTCTGTCTTAGTAAAACTCATAGTTCACTGTGGCAGATGCCAGATGCCTTCCACTGATGTCATGTGTGCTTGCAGGTGAATGTCTTTGGGTAGACCCTGCATCAGGGTCCCTATAATGTCTGAGACTCAGAGGTCCACATCTCTATCCATATAATGTGCTTAGATCATTAATTGGGAAGTGGTCTAATGCTAGTTCTGTGAGACTGTCATCTTTCTTGTTTCTGACTCTAAACTCACGTGATTTTTTTGGTTTGTTTGTATGTGTGTTTTGTGCGTGTGCTAGGTTCCTACTGCATTTGCAGGCAATTAAGACATCTGAATCTCTCCTCCTGAACTGCATTTTAAGACAAGCTGAAAACATTCTGTACCTTTATACTTGATTTTCTGAGCTTGAGGGGATGTCACATTTATCCCAACACAAATGAAATCTTGTTAGTATCATTCCACCAATCCAAACTATTTTAATTCTTGATTATGTTAATCACCACATTCATAGTCTCTTCCGACTGTGGGAAGACAGCAGTTTAAAAAACCTGCCTTCTCTCCCTCTGTCTCCATTGCTGGTAAGAGGACTGAAAGTTTCACTTTTAAGATTATTGTTGTGTCATAGCTTTGAAAGATTTTGCTTGGCAAATTGACATGATCTTCACCTCCTTTTATTTCTTTGGTCTTATCGCTAAGCGGTTCAACCCAGTGGAACTCCATCAAACAAATGTACTTTTGATGTCTGGAGCCAGCTGTCTGTAAGCACTCATTAGTGATCTTATCCTTCTTCTAGGCAGGTTTAGTGCTGATAAGGAAAGCATATCTATCAGAGGTGTTATTTTATAATTTATAATATACAATCAAAGCTTCTTAAATTAACTCTCTTTACTCTTTACTGCCAGGCACTAGCCGCAAAGATAATATCAAGGGACCCTAGGGGCAGCTTGTTGGGTATCAGTTTAAATGTTGATGTTTTGATCTTGAAGACTAAAATTGAGTTACAGATATTTCTAAACAATTTTGAAAATTTTGAAGAACAGTCATGTGGGAAATAATGTGATTAATGGGTTCGTTTTGGCTATTTAGAAAAGGGGAAAACTCAGAATTCATATCTGTATAATGGAACGTTCATATAAAGGAATCTTTAAAGTCATTTGCTTATCGCCTGTGAAAAAGCAGCACTGTCATTAATGTTGAGACTTTGCCTTTGTGACTTATGCACTCTGGATACTCTACAAGGCACTTTGGAATTTTGTCTCTCAACAACAACACTCTTTTTAATTTCAAAAGGTAGTTTTTAAGCACGTTTCAATAAGCCAAGTAATTTTTGCCACCTGCCAGTAAATTTGTAACTTAGAAATACTAGAAACAGGGCTGCATTATGACTTGCATGGGCTGGAGGCACTCTTGCCTTTGTGACCCCTTCCTCCATAAGAAAATATTAAAAATGATGTTTTATGACTGTTGCTATAAAGATGAATATATTATTATATATTCAAACATTGTCTTTGACCTAAAGCTCATGTTTTCTTCTCATTTTAAAATAAAACATTTTCATGGGCTTCAAAAAGTATTGTGGGCTCTCATGGGCTCTCTCATCCCTGTCCCCACTGTGCCTTATGGATAAGTGGGCTCTGATGATTAGAAGTTATTATTTTTCCTTTTCAGTTTATTAATTGTTCTTTTTTGTGTTTAGTGTCCATATTTTTTAAATAGGAAAAAAAAAACTTCATTTCTGTAGAGCATCTCTTTTAAACTCAACAAACAGCTGTAGATTTGGTGGGAATGACCTGTATCAGCCCTGACATTTATCAACAGCTATCCTGAATGAGATACAGAAGACTTTTAAAGAAATTGGCAAGACAGAAATGTATGTCCTTTACATGTTAACCGATCAAACCAGCTACATGGCCTGAAGCTATCAGCATTCACCCATTTTATAATTTCAAACAGGATATAATGATCATGAAATACCACATTTTCTATTCCTTTAATTCCCTTTCCTTTCCTATAGCAATGTAGTGCTTCGTTTATCTCTTTTTTTTACTGTCTAGTGATTTTAAGGCTTAACAATAGAAGGTCAAGTGTTATTTCTCATTCATTCATATTCTAATAATGATTCTGCTATGTTTATAAAAATGATACATGTTCATTATAAAGAATCCAAGGAGTGCAGAAAAGTATAAAGATCACAAATCCTATCACTTAGAAATAAGCCTCAAAAAAAAAGTGTGCATCCTGTTGGACATCTCTTTAAGCATGGATGGGAAAATGTATGGATAGGTGGATGAAAGGAAGAAAGAAAAGAAAAAAATGCTTTTAAAAAATTAGGAATATATGATACATGCTGATTTTTACATTTAATTTTATTTGAATTTAAAGTAAAAGAAAGTAAGTGAATACAAAGAAATTACTGAAAATTGAATAAAGAGATTATTTTCATGGTTAGAAATGTTTTTTTCTTCTGTGGTTAAGAGATGATAAAGAACTTGTTTTGTTTTTCTTTTCCCCCAGTTATGTTTCTTGGTAGACATTAGTGCTCTTCACCAGGTCTCTCCCCATCCTGAGATGGAGGAGAATTGTATTTCCTCACTCTCTTCAAGTTAAGTAGGACCTTGTGACTGACTTGCTTTAGTCACAAAATGGGAATGGAAGTGAGCAGAAGGTCACTTATGGATTGCTGTGTTTGATTGCCCGATCTCTTATCTCTTATCTTTTCTTTGCATCTTATTGAGCATGGATGCCCAAGTGAATGTGGAGAAGTATGGTATCAATGCAGCAGAGAATGCAGAACCAGCTCGTGGATGTACTGTCCTGAAGAGCTAGGCGGGCCTACAGTGGTGGGCGTGTGAGAGAGAAATGAAATCTTGTTCTGTTAAGTCACTGCGATTTAGGGCTTCTTTCCTACATAGAGAACAGTCTGTCCTGACTGCTGCCATCTCCATTTTAGAGAAGTGTTGATTTCCTCTCGACTGTGATAGATGAGGTCCTCCATAGTCCTCATTTCTCTCCAAATACTTTAAATTCTGCCTTTTATCTCTGTTTACCTTAAGTCTTTCCTGAATATAGATAAATTTAAATCATGTTAATTCTATGCTTTGGTGTTTCCAATTTATTTATGAATTTCATGATGATGCTGTTTTGGTCCTCAGTTTATCATTTTTATATAAGCTTATTTTTAAAAACTTTTACTTAAATTCAATTAATATACAATGTATTTTTTATTTCCTAGGTAGAGGTCAGTGATTCAGCAGACTTATATAACACCCATTATGTCATGTGCCCTCCTTCTTGTCCATCACCCAGTTACCTCATCCCCCCACCCTCTTCTTCTCCAGCTGAAGCAGGAGAGCCAGGTTCTTGTCTCATGAAGTCAAAGAATGAATCTCATGGACAAAGGAGTGAGTAAAGCCATAGAGTTTTATTAAGCTAGGAAACAGAGAAAGCTCTCAGGAGTGAGAGTGGACCCCATAGGGCTGCCACTGGGGGCTTGTAGGGTGGATCTTTTATTGAAAGCTAACAAAGGAACCTAAATCCTTTTATCATCTTTATTGATAGCACCATTGAGTAAGGACTATAACATCTTTAATGGCCCATTTCCCTTTTAGGGTCCAGTATTTCTCTGTTGGTCCTGAGTAGAGTAGCTGTTATAACCAGATCCCACCTCTGACACCTGGGACAAGATGGTCTGGTTTGTTTATCTCTGATTTCCTTTCATCTCCACATTTTTGGGATTTTTGTGAGCTTGATTCCATGGCCCCCTACCTAACTCTCCCTCCCCAGCCCTGCCTGTCCCTTACTCAACAGGGATGCTCTGCTCCAAGAAGCCTTCAGGGACCCAAACTCCTTCTGTCTTGTTTCTCTGCTATGTTTGACCTCTATTCTTAAGGTCATGGTCCTCTCAGGGTCCAAGATGTTTGCCCCAGTTCCAAGAGGGAGGAGGAAAAGGTAACGAAGAGGGGCAAAGGGTAGGGAGTAGGTGATTTACAAAGAAGGCTCCCAGATTGTGACTCATACACCTCCAAGTCATCGGACACAACTTAGTCACATGGCCCTTGCAAGGAAGGTGGGACACGCAGCTCTTATGTTGGGGAGCCATGTGCCCAGCTAATGACCGGAAATTCTGTTACTAACAGTCTTGGCCATGGAGCCTGACTTCGGGTGTCGACATCTAATTTTGCCAGTAAATGTAAAACGCCCTGAAAGTTTTTCCTCGGTATATCACAAATCCCCCCTCACTGCCACAGGCTTTAGTAATTTCTCACCTTGCATTAATGCAACAGCCTCTCTCTGTTGCCAGGGTGATCAGCCCAAGATGCAAATTTAAGCAGATCAGCCCTCTGCTTGAAATGTCCTGGTGGATCCCTATTGCCTTGAAAGAAAACATCAACTCTGGAATAAGATGGAAAGTCCTGTTGTCACACTGGAGTCTTCTGTGTGCTCATGACTTTCCCCCATATACCCCACAGTCTGGGCACAGTAGAGGACAGGCAGTTGCCAGGATGTTCCCTTGCTACTCCTCTGTCTGGAATATTTTCTCCTCCAATCTTGGCAACTGGCCAACTTCTGTAGAATTTTGCTGAGGTTAATCTTCATCGGGAAACCTTTGCCGATTCTGTGTCCTACACCCCTGCCATCTTCTCGTTCCCCCTCCCTCCCCTTACCTCCACACAGGAAAGCCAGACCTATTCAAAGAACAGGATGCCATTGCCTGGGTAACAACCAGTGCCAGGCCGTGGTTGAATCACCAGCCCCATCCTCAGTGGGGCTTCTGGTGGTGGATCTCTGGTTGGCCCTGTTGGCCACACCCTTTCTCCAAAGACTCTCCCTCTCCTTGGACATGCCTGGCCCTCTCTGCCCTTTCTGTTTCTTCCTACCCTGCTCACCCTGGAATGTTGATGTCTCTAGAGATCAGTGTTTGGTCTTGTTATTCCACATAATACCCCAAGATTCTTCATCCCCCTTTATGACTTCACGCACCACCCAGAGAGTTCTAAATCTCTATTTCCAGATTAGATTTCTCTTCAGAGCGTTGGATGTGAATATCTAGCTGCTACTAAACACGTGAGATAGGGAGGAGGAAGTCCAAACAAGGAAGTGATGCAACTTCACCCTCATATCTCCTCCATTATGTCCCTGGTAGGACTGGCACACTCTGAAGTTACCTTGTTTATGTGCCTGTTTATTGTTTGCAAGTGTACGGCCTCCTTCCCAGGCTTGCTCACTTTTGTTGTGACTAAAAGCATGGCTGCCACATGTATAGTAGGTGCTCTACAAATATGTGATAAATGAACAGAAATGAACAGAAATAGTAAAGAAGGAAAACTATCACCAGACCCCACCAGATACTGTTGTTCAATGTTTGGATTGTTGTTTGGTTTATTGAGGCCTTTACCGACTTGAGTAAATATAATATGGTAACAAGGTTGGCATGTTCCATAATAGGCCACAGAAGCGAGCATTCACATCAACTCTTTCACCTCCATACCTCATCCCGCATACACCACAGCTCTGGGAATGAAAAAATAACTTTCCTTGAGAGAGGCTCCGTATCTCACTTGCCTGAGTCAGCTTCAAGGCAAAATAATACTGTGATTTGGGTTTTCTCCAGGGCTGTAAAACTCTTGATGAATGCATCTGTGCATCCGTGCAACCTTTTTTAAGGTTCACCTTCCTGCTGGCTGTGTGAGTGTGCAGTGGACATTTCTGATACACTGCTGATAAACCCAGGTGTGACCAAAGACTTACCTCCAGAGAGGTTACCTTTCTTCTTTCTTGTGTCTTTCTCTTCATGATCACAGAAGATCTCCTAGGCTATATGAGCAGGAAGTGCTGGCTAGCTCACGAGGGCTAAGAGAAATCAGCCCCATCATTGTCAAGGTTTAGGCTGCATGTTGTAAAATGGAAAAGCTTTCAAGGAAGTATAAAAAATTATGTGTGTATGTGTGTGTGTGTGTGTGTGTGTGTGTGTATATACATACATACATACATATATGTATGTGTATATATATATACATGTGTATATATATATACACATATACATGTATATATATGTAATTTACTTTTTAAAAGGATTTTATGTATTTACTTGACAGAGAGAGAACACACGCAGGGAGCAGCAGGCAGAGGGAGAGGGAAGAGCAGGCTCCCTGTGGGGGAGGGATCCCAGTGTGGGACTCGATCCCAGGGATCATGACCTGAGCAGAGGCAGACGCTTAACCAACTGAGCCACCCAGACACCCTATATATTTGTTTTAAAAATATATCTGAAATAACCGAAATGCCCATTGACAGGTAATAGATAAACACAATGTGGCTTGTACTCCTAGTGAAATGTTACTCGGCCTCTTAGAAGGATGAAGTTTTGACACAGACTATGGCAGGGGTGAACTTTGAAGACATTACATGAGGCAAAACAGAACCGATCCAAAAGAAAAAATATTTGATAATTCTTCTTATGTGAGGTGCTCAGAATGGTCAAGTTCATAGAAGCAGAGAGTAGACAGTGGTTACCAGGGGCTGGGGGTCAGCGGGGAGTGGGAGCCGATTGTTGGGTATTGAGTCAGGGGTGATGACAAGGCCTGGACACAGATGATGTGTTGGCAGCATAACAGTGTGCATGTACCTCATGCTACTAAGCTGTAAGTCTAAAGTGGCTAAGATGGTAAAGTTTATATTATGTATATTTTACCACAACAAAAAAAATGTATGTCAGAATGTTTTTTCAAATGTGTCTCTTACTTGTCTACTGTTACTCCAGCAGATTTCAGGAATTGTACTAGAATTGCTTTTTTTTATTTAAAAAAATGACTTTATGTATTTATTTGACAGGCAGAGAGCACAAGTGAGGGGAACAGCAGAGAGAGAGGGAGAAGCAGGCTCCCTGTGGAGGAGGGAGCCTGACACGGGACTCGATCCCAGGACCCCCAGATCGTGACCTGAGCCAAAGGCAGATTCTAACTGACCGAGCCACCCAGACACCCCTTGAATTGCTTTTTTCGTATGTGCTATAAATTTGTTTTCTTTAGAGTGCCAATAAGTCCCAAACCTCCTCAGGAAAAGGTGTATATGTGCGCACGCGTCTGTGTGAGTGAGTGAGTGTGAGGGGATCGAGGTCATAACCATGTGTATAGATGGAGCCAAGGTATTAGAAACTGAGGTAGAAAAGTCGCCCAGCTGCTGGCTTCTCTCTTTGCTTCTTCTGTGTGGAGATTTTGTAGGAAATTGTATATGTCCTATTTCAAAAATTCAAAGTCTAAGGCACATCCTAACTCTGTAAGTTTCAAGTGTAGAAGTTTAGGTAAAAGCAGAAGTACGAGCATTTGTCACCCACATGACTGTGAAAGTGAAGTTCATTCATTTCGAAAATATTTATGAGCACATGACGTGTTAGGTTCTGGGGACAGAACATGTTTTTGGGACAACCCCTCCAATTCCTCTAAGCAGGACTGGCTACATCATTTGTGGGGCCCTGCACAAAATGCAGGTGCAGAGCCTGTTGGAGCAGGATGAAGAATTGCAAGGTGACGGCAGCAGAGCACTAAGCCAGGCTCAGGGCCCTTCCAAGTGCAGGAGGGGGGTGGCCAAGCGCTAGCGCCCTGCAGAGGGTCACAGCGGTGCTCGGGTCAGTCTGTGCCCAGCGTGGGGACGGCAGGGCCCTGAGCACGGAAGTTTCTCACTGCCGTATTATACTGCACCTCGCTTTGGTTTAAGGAAATCTCTGGTGTCCTTATATCTCAGCACTTTGGGGATTTTTGTGAGCCTGATTCTGTGGCCTCCTCCCTATCTCTCAGCCTCGCCCTGCCTGCCCCTTTTCTCAGGGACCTTCAGTTGGTTTCCTAGGATTAAGAGTCTCATGGTTTGTCTCCCTCTCTGATTTTGTCTTATTTTTTCTTCTCTTCTCCTGTGATCCTCTGTTTTGTCTCTTAAATTCCACCCATGAGTGACAAGCTGCTTTTATTATTTTTTAAAATATTTTATTTTAAAGAGACACACAGAGAGAGAGGCAGAGACACAGGCAGAGGGAGAAGCAGGCCCCATGCAGGAAGCCCAATGTGGGACTTGATCTCAGGACCCCATGATCACGCCCTGGGCCAAAGGCACGCGCCAAACCACTGAGCCACCCAGGGATCCCCGAGAAGCTTCTTTTAAAATCTTATTTTGTTATTGGACTATCTGATTATTATTATTATTGTTTTACTGTGTTCATGTTCCTATTATACTCTTATTAAGTTGTTTTATGACAGAAGACTTTCTCTTACTTTGGGGAACTATGGATTTTTGGGTTTTTATGTCAGGTTTTGTTTTTGTTTTATATAATGTTCCCTTTGTAAATCTCTTGTTACTCTAGTGTGTTACTCATTTGCCGTCATATCATTCCATCTTGCTCATTATGGAGCAGCTGGGTTCTGCCTCTGGTGCTCTGATATCACTAGGGTGATTTCTCCTCTGTGACCCCTTGGGGACTGGCTGTTTCCTTCCCTTGAGCTTAAGGACACATGTGGGCAAAAGACTCAGGGCAGGGGGCGAGCACAGCTGAGTTGTTTGTTGCCATGTTTAACACCTGTGTCCAGCGGTCCTTCCTGGGCCCTCGTGAAATGCCTTGTGACTTCTGTTCAGGGTAGCCAGGCCTTGTTCACATTTCTGAGTTACCATCCTCAGTCTACTGAAGTCAGAAAAGAAAAAAATAACAATTCATTCCCCTCCAGATTTGGGGATATTAGAGTGAACCTCTCAGTTAAGTTTGTTGGATAATCCGTACAGATTCAGGGAATCAGGAATTAGAGTGTGGTTCTGCCATCTTTTTTTTTGTCGACCTATTTTTTATTATTTTTTTGTTCAATTCCTTAAGTATTAGAGAGGATGAAGACTGGAATCAGCCTCAGTTTGCTGTATTTATCCAGAAAACATTTTGGAATCTTTCTAACTCTCTTCAAATTAAACATGGGTGTGGTCCAGTTCAGTATGGAGAGTGGGTAGCTGCCTACGCTTAACCTTGACAATATTTTACTATTAGGGAGTCATACTCCTTTTTCATTTTCTATTCAGTCCCAGATTATGCAGCGTAATTTCTTTGATTTGAGTGCTAAGAACCTAAAGGTGGGAGCATTTGGTAACACCCTAGCCATAAAGTAGGAAGCAGAGCTAAGTGAATATATCGTAATTGTAATGGATCATTGATTTTAATTGCTTTATTTGTCCAACAACATTCATTTATATGTATTGACTGCTTACTATCTGGTAGGTACAATTTTAGGTGCCTGGGATACATCATTAAACAAAAGCAACAAAGCTCTCCTGCCTGTGAGAAGCTTACATTCTAGAAGAGATGGGATGAGTGTGTAGGGTGAGGAAGATGGCAACAAAAAATACAGTGCATCTGTGAAATATATATATCAGAAAGTAGTACGTAAATAAGGGAGATCACAGAGTGGAATGGGTGTTGTGATTAAGAACAGGGTGGTCAATTGGGGGGCTCTGTTTGATAGGAGTCATATTTGATGGAGAAAGACAGTGGAAGAATGTTCCAGGGAGAGGGACCGGCTAGTGCAAGGCCCTAAGGTTCCAAGCTGGCTGGTGGTTTCAAGGAGCAGGATCAATGACAGGTGGATGGAGTTGACTCAGATCTGTGCAAGTATGTGAGAAAAATTAATGGTATAGAAAATTGTAACAAACTTTTGAAGTTTTTGTACTATTTTGAAAAAATTGATTTTTACCAATATTCACTGAGGTTTTGATGTTTTTGTTTTTGTTTACTGTAGGGAGGATAAGTTTCCACCAGTGATCGTTTTTTAGCAGAACAGATTAGCAAAAACCATGATTAAAACCTCAGAAGTCTTTGTTCTGTCTAGAAGACATATAGGGAAAAGCAATGCAACAATAAATGAATAATTGTTCCCTAATGAGAAGTCAAAAAAGATCTGTAGAAAATACAATTGCTTTGTTAAAAAAAAAAAGATAATATAACATGTTATATCTAAATGAGGCTTTGGCAATCATCTGGTTTTACTTTTTACAAATGAGAAAATGATCTGAGGAAATTTAAATGCCTTACCCCAAGTTATATGGCTAGCTGATGGCAGATTCAAATTTAGATAGGAACCACGCCTGCTAATTCTTAGCCCAGAGCTGTGGCCACCCTACCTCCTGCCTTTTATTTCAGTGAAAACTCAATTATTGCTAATAGTTTTGTTGTTGACCTTCCATGGACTTAATAGTCAAATCAAGTTTTCCATTACAATAAGTATGATTTACTTGTATTTTGCAACACAGCCTTGTTATTTGGAGTGGGTGGTCACTTCATCATCCTGGAATCAGGTTTTAGAAAGACTTATTTCTCCACCTTTCTGTGAGGACCACATTGTTCTACTCACAACAAGTAGTTCTTATTAGTTTTCTTTTCAAGGTGCTTTTCTTTCATTTCCAGGCAGCCCGTCCCTCAGCCAAAGGGATTTCTCTTCTGAGCCGCTGCACTCCGGGACCAGGGTCCCTGGGAGGTGGCCCGTCAGGTTGGCTTTCTGTCTGCAGCATCCCCAACCCCTCCGTTCCTGTCGCTCCCATAACAAACCGTTCTTTCTCTCTCAAATACATTCTATCATTTGTGGTGTTTTCACTCCTGGTGTTGTCTTGAAATACATATTTTTAATTTTGCATTGGTATAAGTCTCCTTTTTCTTATGTTTTTGCTTTATCCTAACTGTCCAGCATTTCCTCTGTACTCCCTCTTGTTTGTCTCTTCCCCTAGTAATGAGCTCCAAGACTGCTTCTAGCTCCTTTCTTCCCACAGCATTACCTGATGTAGACAGCCTAGAGATTCCAGTTCACGAATCTGTGTGAGGATTTTTCTGGGATCTAGAAACCCCCAAACAGGAGAACTGGGTTATAAGGCATATGTATACTTCCTAGCACAAATAATGCAACTTTGTATAAACAACCTTCTACATGTCCCTTATGGGACTTTTTTCAGAGTTTTTCTTAGGTACATGGACATAGGAGCAAGATTATACATACACCACATTCCAATGGACCCACATGCCCACTGGCTTGTAAAATGGCTGGCCAGTCTTCATTCCCACCAGCCCTGAACATAGTTCCTACATCTCCACAACACTGCCAAAACGGTATGGTCTAGAATTCTAGGCACATAAAGGGATTTATTATTATTATTTCCATTGTTATTTCTTAAATTTCTGTGTTTGAGCATCTCTCTCTCTCTCTCTCTCTCTCTCTCTCTCTTAGTTTCCTCTAATTTGAATTACCTTGTCATACCTTCATCCTTTTTTTCTGTGGAGGTGCTTATCTTTCTCCTCTTGGTTTCAGGAGTACCATATAAGTCCAGATAGTCTTGTATATTAACAAGTATCTTTGTCCATTCTGCTCTGTCATCTTGAATGATGATCTCCTTCACTGAGCAGAAATCTTTGATTTTGAGGTAAAAAAATTCATCTTTGGGGGATTCGTTTAAAAAGACACTTCCTACTACAGGTCATGAAGGTACTCTTCCTTATTTTTATTTACTTTGTAGTTTTACCTTTTATGTTTGTACCTTTATCCACACAGACTCCATCACTTTTTATGGTGTGATGTAAAAGTACAGTTTTACTTTTCTTTGTATAGCTAGTTTTCCCCAGTTTGGAAAAAACCTCTCCTTTCCCCATTATAAAATTTTAATTGTTATTACAAGAACTGTCATGTTTGTATTATAATAATGTTATCCCACCCAGAGCACAAATGACTCTCCATTTATACAGATCTTGCTGTGTCTTTTAATTAATGCTTAAAATTTTTCCCATTGAGGTCTTGTGTGATCTTTGCTAATTTAATTTCTAGATACTTTATAGTTTTTATTGTTTCTTTTATTTTGTATCATATTTTGTGTTTGGTTGGTTTTTGTTTTAAGTTATCTGGCAATTTTACTCAACCCTCTTAGTTGTTCTAATGGATTAACCTTTTTTGAAAAAGATTTATCTGTTTATTTGAGGAGGGGAGGGCAGGGGCAGAAGGAGAACAAGAGAGAGTCTCAAGTAGACTCCTTACTCAGTGAGGAGTCCACCATGGGGCTCCATCTCACAATCCTGAGACCATGACTCAGGCCAAAACCTAGTTGGATGCTTAACCAAATATACTACCCAGGTGCCCCTCTAATGGATGATCTGTTGATCCTGGACTTTTCTTACATATTAGATTGAATAATCTGAAAATAGTGATAGTTCTTCCCTTCAAATGCTTATACCTAACTTCTTTTTTTTCTTTATAGCTCTGGTTAAATGTAATGGTGACATTGGGCATCCTTGTTTTGTTTCTGTCCTTAAGAGGAAAATGTTTACAAGCTACCTATTAAATCATATACTATTGAAGGCTTTTACAATTTTTACCATGTTAAGTGGGTTCCCCATATTCCTAATTTTTAAAGAAATATTTTTAAGAAATCATGAATACATGTCAAATTTTATGAACTACTTTTTTGCATCTATTAAGATGATAGTGACCTCTTTTGGACTATTGATATGTTGAATAAATTGATCTTGTGATATTAAAATTATTTAATCCTGGGATAAATTCTACTCATTCACAATATCTATTTTAAATAGATTTTTTTTTTACTCAGTTAATATTTAGGATTTTTACATCTAAAATAATAATTGAAAAGAACCTGTAATTTTTCTTTTCTTGTATTCTCCTTATCCCGTTTGGAACAAAAAATAAAGCAGCCTAATAAAATAGGCTATAGAGCTTTTGTTACTTTTCTATTTCCTAGAACAGTTTATAGAAGATAGGAAATTAAATGTTTCATAAACATTTGATAGAGCTCACCTATAAAACTGTCTGGGCTTAGGGCTCTTTAGCAGGGGAAGGCTTTGATTGCCATTTTAATGTATTTAATACTTAGGTCTATTTAAGTTTTCTGTTTTTTCCTGCACTAATTTTGGCATTTTATATATATATATATATATATATATTTTTTTTTTTTTTTTTTAACATCTTAAATTTTTAATCCTTTCTTTACAGGTTACCTAGACCACTTTTGATTAAGAAAACTGTAGAAAGTTAGTAACTACCACAAGCAAATGCCAGGCGGTGGCACGTGTCAATTTTCCTGCTTTGCGGGGTGTCTGAATATGCTGCTCGGGGTCTCCGCTCATGCTCGCTGGAATCGGTGGTGGCAGAGTTTAGTCCACAGGTTGCTTCTCCCCATATTTCTTTGTAAACTCTTCAGCATTCTTACAGAATTTTTTACAGTCCTTAGATTATTTTTCAGCTAGGTCAGCCCGAAGTGGGTGCTTGGGCTGAGGGTCCTTCACCAGTGCTATGAGGGATTACTTGGTTGGTTTTGGTTGTTGGCTTCCAGTTTTCAGCACTAATTACTGGCAGACAGACCTGCCCCTTTTCATCGACGTTTAGGTGATAGATCTTTGTTTTAAATGTGATCTTCGGTGGTTTGAATGGGTACTTTGCTGGAAAGTTGATTTTGATTCTGAAGGCCCCCTTATCATATGGAGGTTGTCAGGAACAATAAACCCTTGCCAAGTCAATAAATTAGCTTCATCAACCTGGATGTTACGGAAGTTTTTCATTCCACATTTTGGATTTCTTCCGGAGATAGATAGATATATCTATCCCAGTGTCAATTCATCTAGATTTCTAGATAGATAGATATATCTATCCCAGTGTCAATTCATCTGGATTTATTCCGGAGATAGATAGATATATATATCCCAGTGTCAATTCATCTAGATTTTAAAAATGTATTAGTATACTTGTGAATGTTTATAGATTATTGTTCAGCAAATTTTCACTCCTGCGGCCCTGTGAGAAGATTTAATACCCTGTCCTATTGGTTTTGGGCTTGGCCAAAACTCAACCTGCAGAGGCCTTACATGTAAGAGGCCTTACATGCATGTAAGAGGCCTTACATGTCCTTGAGGCAGGAGTTGTTAGCCTTTTGCTCCTAAAACATGGCTACACTAGAAAGGGACAGTCCCTTAGCTCAAGTTTTTGGTCCAGCAGACCTAAAGCATATGATACTTCTATCAGTGATAATGGTTAATTGCAGTAGAGAGTTGGGAAAGGTGCTATATTACCAAATTCTGCAAAGAATTTGCAGAAAGAATTTATATAGTTTTTAAAAGTGCAACCCCATGTCCAGCCAAGTCACTGTTACTTACATATGTAACATACGTACTTATACTTACATATGTACTTACATCTCAGGTTATATTACAAAATAGTTGAGGTTTAAAAAGAAATTTTATAGGGGGTGCCTGGGTGGCTCAGTTGGTTAAACATCTGCCTTCAGCTCAGGTCATGATCCTGGGGTCCTGGGATTGATCCCTGTGCAGGACTCTCTGCTCAGTGGGGAAGCTGCTTCTCCCTTTGCCCCTCTCCCCCACTTGTATTCTCTCTCATGTGCTCTCTCTCTCTCTCTCAAGTAAGTAAAATATTTTTAAAAGAATTTTATGATTAAAATCCTTTCTGTTATTGTAGATTCCTGAGCATAGATTTAGTTGAATCTCCTAGCAACTGCTTATGGGTCTGCTGTGCCTTTCCTTTACTCCATAATCTTCAGTCTATGAATTGTGCTTTTGAATCCTGTATACTTTCTCTTTTTTAGGTCAGTATTAAGGTTCCCACATATTATAGAATATAGATCAAAAAGGGGCAGTCGACCAGACAGGAAGCTGGACTTGTGGACTTTCCTTCACTTGGAGATTGTACACTCAGTCAAAATAGACCAGAGAGTGCTGTCTGCATGAAGATTTGTTGGAAGAAATGACTTCATTTTCTAGAACAAATAAAGTCAGAAGCACATAGCTAGTGGAGATTGTGAACTGGAAACTTGACTTGGAGGAACTTCTTGTGTTAAGAATATGATTCGTTTTTTTCCCCACCCTTCCCCCATGATCCTCTGTTTTGTTTTTTAAATTCCACATATGAGTGAAATCATATAATTGTCTTTTCTTAACTCTAGGAAACAAACTGAGGGTTGCTAGAGGGCAGGAGTAACTGAGTGATGGGCATGAAGGAGAGCATGTGATGTAATGAGCACTGGGTGTTATATGCAACTGATAATCACTGAACTCTACCTCTAATAATATACTATATGATAATTGAATTTAAATAAAATAAAAATTTAAAGAAAGATATGATTGTTACTGTACATTGAGTTCCATATTGTGCTCACCAAGGGGGTAAAGATTGGAGAAGGAGGGCAAGAAGTAGAAGACATGATCTCTGTCCATAAGGAGCTTGGGAGGCAGAAACATCCTTCAAGAAACAAAAAGTTAAGTATGAATCTTTTAAACCTGACCGTATATGCAATAGGAATTGGAAAAGGAGATTAATTAAGTATGAATGAGAGAGGAGGAGATGGTTGGAGATGTAATGACCACAGAGATGGGAGGGTACAAAGGGAAATGGGGAGTGGGGCATTTATTCCTTCAAATGGATGGCTTCATTATGGTAGATGGATTTGTTAGAGAATGCTGTTTTGTTTGAAACATGGGAGTTTTAGCTTAGAATGGGATTAAAGAGTTGCATAAAAAATTTAGGATCTGTATAAGAGAGATATTCTGTAAGTATAGAGGGAGCTATTTAAAACTAGTGGATACTTATGTCATAGTATCTGGTGGTTCTTAAGCAGGCACAATTGTGCCTCACCCCAGGGTATTTGGACTTGCGTGCTCAGGCTGGGGTGTTACTAGCACGTAGGAAGTGCAGGCCACAGATGCTAAAGACCCTGCCATACACTGGACAGCTTTGCCCTAAATGCTGTGATGCACTTGTTGAGAAATACCAGACTTCCCACACTTCATTTGGGTTCTATTTGTATAGCTTTTGCTATATCTTTGTACCACCTGTACTGCTAATTTATTGCTCTTATTTAAATTTACTTTTTATTTAAAAATTTACTTTTTTATTACTTTGTCATTCTATATCTGCTTTTTAACATTTATTTACTTATCTTAATTCTCGGGAGTCGTAAGTTTGAAATGTTATTTATGCTTTTTAATTGTATTAAAATAGATACATGACTATTCTAATACAGAATGTTCACCCATATATCACCTGATTTCATATTGTACACTGCTAGTGGTATACACATCAAGCTCTGAGAAACAGTGGCCAGATGGTCACAGTGGATTAATTTATAGCCTGACCTGATGTTATGTGGTATATATCCTTAGATGTTGACACTAAAGCCTTAGGACTCTCATTTTTTAAGTAACGTCATATTCAGTAGAATTCATGAGTTGGGAGGGCCTCATGAGGATACTTTTCCTGCTAGAGGTCAGACAGCACAAACAGCTGTTATTATCTCTTCATGTGTGTAATATCTCCATGGAAGGGCTTGATGTGCTCTTGGCTGAATAGCACTTCTGTGCCAGTTATCTTTGCTCCAGCCTGTGTCCACAGACTGCTGGCCATCTCCCAGTTATGTGGCAGTATTCCCAAGGGATATATGACCCTGAAAGTGTGGAGCAATGAGAGCAAATACTGCCTTCACTCCCAAATAATTGGCCCAAAGCCTATGTTGCATTAATAGTTGGCCAGGAATCAGAAAGATGACGGAGTAGCAGAATCACGGAGGCTCCCTCCCCAACACCCAATGAACTGAACCAAAAAGCAGTTAAAAACAAAAACATATGCCAGCTGCAACCAAACAAACAAACAAAAAAAGCCAGTCACAACTTTTATGCCAATGTGCTTTGAAAAGTGGCAGGCACTTTTCAAAGAAAGGAAACACCCCACCCTGACCCTGCAGAAGCAATCCTGGGAAAAGAAGAGAAGGATACAAAATCCTAAGGACCCCTGCTAATTCAAATCAGTATGAAAAGAAGCTGGTGGAGGAGATGAGTAGATGGCCTTAGTAAATGTCAGGAGACATCCTCAGTAGAGGCAGAAAGGCAGCCCAGGGCAGGCCATTTTTGTGCTGCAAAAACTAGACCACAGGAGTGAGTGTGTCCTGGCTAGGGAGAGGAGGCTCTGGTATAAAACATTTCATTGGCTTCCAAAAGAGAGAGCCATACCCTGGACCGCCAGCAAGGGCAGGCCTGGTGTGTTCTAGCTCTCTTCTGTGGCAAAACACTGCATAGCAAGCATCAACCAACCACAAATTGTAGCTCAGAGGAAGAAAGTGTCAAGTATACATTGGCTTACTATAAGACAGCAAACAGTCCTGAACAGAGATGCTCATGTTAAATGTGCGCAATATGAGGATGTGTCATGACAACTATGCGAAAATGCTATAGCAGAAAAAATGAACATAGCTTGCAAAAAGTAAACATGCAACCTATTGGGCCTGAACAGAAACCCAGTGCAAGAAAACTCAGCCTCACAAGTATTTCGTGCTATAGGAGACCTCAGGATCAATTCAGTGGAAATAAAAACTCAATGTAGTTTATGATAAAACAACAGTGAGACTTTTAATTTTAATTTTTTAAAATTTTTAAATTATTTTTTATTTTTAATTGTGGTAAAATACATATAGAATTTACCATCTTTTCCATTTTTAGGTGTACAGTTCAGGAGTATTAAGTACATTCACATTGCGCAGCCAACCTCCAGAACTCTTTTCATCTTGCAAAACTGACTACCCGTTAAACAGTTCCCCATTCCCCCCATCCTCTCTCCTGGTAACCACCATTCTTTCCATCTCAATGAATTTGACTACTACAGGTGCCTCTTAAGAGCAGGATCATAGAAGTCTTGTCTTTTTGTAACTGGCTTATTTCACTTAGCATAATGTCCTCAAGTCTCACGTGTGTTGTAGCATGAGTCAGAATGCTTTCCTTTTTAAGACTGTTATTCTGTTTTAAGCTTTTTATTCTGTTTTTAAACTTATTTATTTAAATTCAGTTTACCAACATATAGTATAACACCCAGTGCTCATCCCATAAAGTGCCCTCCTCAGTGCCTGTCACCCAGTCACACAATCCCCCCACCCATCTCCCCTTCTGCAACCTTTTGTCTGTTTCCCAGGGTTAGGAGTCTCAAATGATTTGTCTCCCTCTCTAATTTTCCCCACTCAGTTCCCTTCCTTTCCCTTTCACTATTTCTTATATTCCACATATGAGTGAAACCATATGATGATTGTCCTTCTCTGATTGACTTATTTCACTCAGCATAATACCCTCCAGTTCCATCCACATCGAAGCAAGTGGTGGGTATTCGTCCTTTCTGATGGCTGAGTAATATTCCATTGTACGTTTAGACCACATCTTCTTTATCCATTCATCTGTCCAGGGACATTATGACTCTTTCCACAGTTTGATTATTGTGGATATTGCTGCTATGAACGCTGCTTGTAGTGGCATTCCACTACAGTATCTTTGGGGTAAATACCAGGTAGTGCAATTGCTGGGCCATAGAGTAGCTCTATTTTTAACTTCTTGAGGAACCTCCACACAGTTTTCCAGAGTGGTTGTACCAGTTTGCATTCCCAACAACAGTGCACGAAGGTTCCCCCTTCTCCACATCCTCTCCAACATTTGTTGTTTCCTGTCTTGTTAATTTTTAGCCATACTCACTGGTGTGAGGTGGTATCTCATTGTGGTTTTGATTTGTATTTTCCTGATGGCAAGTGATGTGGAGCATTTTTCTCATGTGCTTATTGCCATGTGTATGTCTTCTTTGGAGAAATGTTTATTCATGTCTTCTGCCCATTTCATAACTGAATTGTTTGTTTCTTGGGTGTTGAGTTTGATAAGTTCTTTATAGATTTTGGATACTAGCCCTTTATCTGATATGTCATTTGTAAATATCTTCTCCCATCCTGTAGGTTGCCTTTTAGTTTTGTGCCAGTGTACTTTGAAGAGTGGAAGCTATTTATCTTGGTGAAGTCCCAGTAGTTCATTTTTGCTTTTGTTTCCCTTGCCTTCATAGATGTATCTTGCAAGAAGTTGCTGTGGCCAAATTCAAAAAGGTTGTTGCCTGTGTTCTCCTCTAGGGTTTTGATGGATTCTTGTCTCACACTTAGATCTTTTGACCATTTTTGAGTTTATCTTTGTGTGTGGTGTAAGAGGATGGTCCAGTTTCATTCTTCTGCACATGGCTGTCCAATTTTCCCAACACCATTTATTGAAGAGACTGTCCTTTTTCCAGTAGGATATTCTTTCCTGCTTTGTTGAATATTAGTTGACCATAGAGTTGAGGGTCCGTTTCTGGGTTCTCTATTCTGTTCCATTGATCTATGTGTCTGTTTTTGTGCCAGTACCATACTGTCTTTATGATCACAAGTTTGTATAAGACTGAATAATATTCTAATGTATAGTATACCACATTTTGTTTCTCTTCCATCCCTTGATAGACACCTGGATTGCTTCCACTCTTTGGCTACTGGAAATAGTGCTGCTATGAAGATGGGTATAGAAATATCTCTTTGAATCACTGCTTCAATCCTTTTGGGTATATGGCCCAGAAGTAGAATTGCTAGGTCATATGATAATTCCATTTTTAGTTGTTTGAGGAGTCACCATACTCTTCTGTAGCAGCCATGCCATTTTATATTCTCACCAACACTTGTTATTTTCTGGAGTTTTTTGACAGTAGCCATCCTAATAGATCTGAGTTGGAATGAGAGTTTTAAAAGATAGACTGAAGAGGGGTGCCAGAGTGGCCCAGTTGGTAAGCATCTGACTATTGATTTTGGCTCAGGTCATGATCTCAGGGTTGTGAGATCAAGCCACATTGGGCTCCGTGCTCAGAGGGAGTTCAGCTTCGGATTCTCTCCGTCTCCCTCTGCCCCTCCTGCTTTCTCTAAAAAAATAAATGAATAAATCTTTAAAAAAAGATTGAAGAGCCAAGAAAAGAATTTGAGGGAAACAAAACCCCTATAATATGAGATTTGACCAGGAAAAAAAACAGCATAAGCATAACCATCAAATGAATAGAAAAAGGCATGAGATGATCACAGGAAAGGAGTAAAGTAATAAGGCAGAAAATGATAGTCATGGTGATGGGGAAAGGCATCCAGCATCTGGAACAGAAAAAGAATGCAGAAATACAACCCAGGAAAATTTTTCTGAAAGAGAGGAAGAGCTAAATCTTTGGTCAGAAGATCATCTTGAAAACAGATAGAGAATGACCAAGACCTATCCTGATCTAAAGCTTTCTCTCTCCCCTCCTCTGCCTCTTGCCCCCTGCTCGCATGCATGCATTCTCTTCTTGCTAAAAAAACAGACAAACAAAAATGATATGGGCAAGAAAAATCATGAGATACGAGGAAAGGAAGAGGAAATGTCAAGTGTTAATTATAGAGTGTTAATGTGAAAATACATGGTTTATGTCTTAAATTTTCATATATTTTTTTACTGGCATTAAATCGTGTGTGTGTGTGTGTGTGTGTGTGTGTGTGTGTGTGTGTGTTTTGGTGGTGGTGTTTGAATATTTAACTATAGGTCAGAAAGCCATTTAGTACCCTGTCTGTTTCTTTTTTTTTTTCCTGTTATATTCAAACAAAATTAAATAACCCTTATGAGAAAAAAAGCAATTAATACAGAATACGTGCATGAAGAGATGTCCAGAATGATGTTCACCAACTCTAAGTACACATTGGATAACTTGTTTTTTCTTTTGTACTTTTTTATGTTGCCTGAATTTTTTAATGAACCTGCATAAAAGTGCCCATATTTTTATACAAGCATAAAATCATTACTGTTAATAAAATATTGGTCAGTAGTAGCATCATTATTTCAGTTGTTTCCTAATCATTTTTTAAAAATTACAGTCTTGACAAACACCAGAAAGACCCCTTGACAGTATTTTTTAAACTTGTGCCTAAGATATTTGCAACTGCTTTGGGATAAAAGGCATGTGCAGTGAAAACAGCTATTCCAATTGGGTGCTTTTTGCCTTCTTATTGAATTCATAAATCTAAACAATGAGCTGGTGAGTGTGAAGTGGGATTGACTCGGATTCCCATGATCCTGGTGACAGAGAATGTAGTACAAATGTAGCGCTCTTGTACACATGACTGAACCAGGAATATGAAAACCTCACTTCTAGTTCTGGCCTAACCAATAAGCAGCACCAGAATTTTGAATGTTTAGCGTCCTTCTCAATCTCTGCACTTTTGCTACACTGAACTTCTTTAAAAAAAAAAAAAAGATTTTATTTATTCACGAGAGAGAGAGAGAAAGAGAGAGAGAGAGAGAGAGAAAGAGAGGCGGAGACACAGGCAGAGGGAGAAGCAGGCTCCGTGCAGGGAGCCCGACCTGGGTCTCGATCCGGGGACTCCAGGATCACGCCCTGGGCTGAAGGCAGGCGCTAAACTGCAGAGCCACCCAGGGATCCCTGAACTTCTTTCTTTTCTTGAATTTGCTGTGATCTTCTGCTTCCGGGCCTTTGCACAGGCAATTTCCTTTGCTGAGGGCATGCTTCCTTACCTTTCCCTTCATTGGATTCTTTCTCACATTCAGGGCTTAGCTTTAACCTCCTTCCTCTAGAAGGCTGTCTGCATTGTAACTGATGGTACTTCTTACTGGATATGCCTGGCACATCTGTAGGCAGTCACTCAGTGTCATGGTTCCTCAGCAGACTGGCCTCGGGGAGACTGGGATATAGGAAATGCAAGGTCAGGTTCCCTCATTGCCCTTCTACAGCATGTGCTGTCTCTCCCTTTGCTGGGCCCAGGGTGGTAACTCTCATCCTGCTACCTCATGGCCTCTGAGTTTCATTTTTTTCTCGGCAGGCCTCTTTGGTTCTGCTTCTGTTAGAGACTGCAGCGTTTCTTGGTAATGTTCGAGTTTATCAGCAGAGAGTAGCTGTCCTGGTTAGCCCATTATCCTCCAGCACTAGCCATTCCTGCAGGAGAGAGCGCCACCCCAGTGCCAGAGAGAACTGGGGCCCAGGCTGTCATTCTTCATTCTCTTGGAACCCCCTGCCTGGCCTCTCTGGTGAAAGAGATGATAGTGAGAAAAGCATGTTATAAAGCTGTATGTGCCATGTAATGCCAAACATATGTTTTATACATAAAAGACAAAATCAAATTGTTATCACTAAGTTTCTCTTGTGGGGTTCCCAGTTATTTTTATTTTCTTGTTTTCACATTTTCTGTAATAAACATTTCCAAAGATGCTAAATGGTATTTTGTAAGCTCCTGTATGTGACCTTTTACTGAGCAGCCCCCAAGAAGACTAGGAAAAGTTGGCCCTACCATATGAAGCATTGTGCTCTTCTCCCCACAATTTCCATTTCTGCCCCCATCTGATGTGTTTGTTTGCTCTTTTCACCCTCGTATCTTTCTTTTTCCCAGATGACTGGATGACTGGTTTCCCCCCGCACATCCTCAACAGCTCACCATCGGACCAGCAGATTAACCAGCTGGCCCAGAGGCTGGGCCCCGAGTGGGAGCCTGTTGTGCTGGCTCTGGGACTGTCCCAGACAGATATCTACCGCTGTAAGGCCAACCACCCCCACAACGTGCAGTCACAGATGGTGGAGGCCTTCATCCGCTGGAGGCAGCGCTATGGGAAGCAGGCCACCTTCTGGAGCTTATACAGAGGCCTCCAGGCTGTGGAGGTAGAACCCTCGGTGCTCCAGGACATGTTGGAATGACCCCTGCATGCTCCATGTCATCCTGTGGTTGGGGGAGTGTGTCCCCAAGTTGTGTGGGCAGAATCTTAACTTTCTCCAAGGGCAGGTGGTTTTGGGGGGTTTTGCGGGTCTTTTCTTTTTAATGAACTTTAGATGAAAGGAGAAAATAGGATTTCCGGTATACATTACTTGAAAGGTCAGATTACTCAGTAGCTCTCCCACATTGACTTGACAATTCATTGTTTTTAACTGCTTAAAGATTGCATTGTTTTAATTGTGCAGGTTTTTAATTTTGTGGGTGCCTTTTAATAAACTGGTAAATCATAATGGCTCAAAAAAAATTACTGTGTTATCACATTACATGTAGGTGTCCTGTATATAAAGCATCCACTTCTATATTGCCTGGGAACTGACCTATGGATTTTGCTATTAATGGGGATGAGCATAAAAAGTTAATTTACTACATATAATATGGCCCTTTTGTCAGATAGGATTGTTTGTTTTTTCTCATTCCTGTAGTGCATAGATTAAGAGTGTCAAATAACGTAGTTATTTTTTTGAAACAGAATTACTAGTAATAACAAAATGGTTATTTTCTCTAGTTAAGATAAATTGCTCAGGCAGGGTGTCTACATTAAATTCAAGACAGTGAGGCTCCCTGCAAGACCAGTTCAAGTACCAGCATGCATACCTGAGCCCTTCATCTTTAAAAGATTGCTTAAGAAAATTCTGTGCCGTTTATTTAAAGAATTTATTTGGGGAACAAAGGAGGATGTGGTCTTTCCATTGGGGTAGTCATGATTGAAGTGTTATGTTCCTAAGGAGTATGATTTAGTCTTCTGTCTTTTATTAATGACACTTGGTATTTGTCAAATGCTTTACTGTTTTCAAGGTTTTTCATATATGTGGTCTCATTTGAGCCTCACAAAAATCCTGTGAAGTGGTTGGGCAAGAGAGGTGAGCCTCCTTCTGTAGTGAGATCAAGTGATTTTTCTGGGGGTGAATTGTCTAGAATGTCCAATGTCTTTGGAGCACTTCTCCTTTCCAACTGCTCCATGCTGATTCTCCTTCTCTCTCTCACATGCTCCTTGAAGAAGCTTGAGTCCTGCTCTCCTCCTGCTAGCAACATTGCCTTGGACAAGTTGCTCCTCTTCTCTAATCCTCTACAAATGAGGACATGAGCGTCCCCTCCTCCAAGGTTTTTGTGATAATTAAAAGAATGTCTGCCAAGGGTTCATCTAGTGCCTGGTCTTTAGTCAGCTCCCAGGAAATGGTAGCTGCTAATTTGCTGCTGTGGCTGCATGTGGCTAAAGTTCAGAGGCAAAGCTGAATAGTGGCTAAAGCTGAAGAGACTGCAGGAGGAAGTGCTGTTACCATGTTTCCTGCTAAGCTTTAACATGTGATGTAATTTACTGACTCTCCCATGGGTCCAATCAACAGAGAGGGAGAGATAAACATTCCCACTCTGTGATCTGTTCTTCTGAAAAACTGGGGAGTCTATTTCCTAATCCTAACCAAATTCAGGACTTTTTTCAAAGGGAAAAAAACTATACTTTTTACCTCTCTCTATTCCAGGACAAGCATATAGAATGGTAGAGTTGAATGTGAAGTGGGTGCTCAAAAAGGTGACAGTGGCATGTTGATTGCATTCTCTCAGATGTCTGGCAACCATATTCCCTTTACTGAAAAAAGATCAGTTACTTTTTACAGTTCAACAAACAGTTCCAAATGATGGTCTTCTGGCCTCATAAGTTCTAATTTTCCATTTTGTAGCCCAGCCATTAATTCATTGTCTTGTAAAATTTATAGACTTCTGGCCCCATCACTGAGCTAGTGATAGCCTGTACTTCTCTGGCATCTTCAGCCAATTGCCTGTCATTCTGAACCTTGGACTTATTACATTGTATTTGCCCCCCTGAGTTTGCTAATAGAGAGTTGCTTGGACTTTTCTCACCACATTTATAGCCACGTGAGTAAGGCTGTGCTTTGCAGCATCTGACTAAATGGCATTTTAGAAGTGGATCTGATGATTAGCTAGTTCAATTTCCCACCATTTGCTTGGAATCAGAATCTATCATGTACAAAGACACTTCAGTGCTTTGTGAGCAGCGAAGGACAATTTGTGATGGACTGGCCCATCCGGGGCTGCCAGGGTCATTAGAGAGCTCTGACTTGCTGCCCTTAATGAGCAGGGTGTCTCCACCATCAAACGGCAGCTGCACCTGCTGGGCCTGCTCACATTCTGGCAGAAAACTTGAGAATGCAAGAACAGAGCATCTTAGTCACTACCTTGTTTCTGCCTCTGGGTGTGGAAAGTGATGCTGAATGGCATCTGCCCACCTCCCAGGAGAATCAGGTAGGTGATGTGCCTACAAGGAAGGAGTCTATGTGTTTTTGCATGGGAGAAGATTCTACAGTTCCAGAGGCTCCCTACCCCCAACAGAATTCTGGATGAGTACAGTGCAGTGGCAGAGCACTTGCCAGCACTGACCAAGAAAATATAAAATCCACTTTGGTTTGAGATGCACATGCACATGCATTCATGAGTATGCCCTCTTACTTTTTAAAAACTATAACTTTTATGAGATTTTTTAGTACAAAAATAGTGCATGCTCATTATAGCAGTTTAAAAAATACTAATGAGCAAGAATAAAAAAATTAAAAATTACTCCTACTTCTGTTTTCCAAAGATAACCACTGCGACTTCCCACTTTTAATCTCTACCCCTAGTTACTTTCCTAGGGCTACATATTCTTTTTATGATAAAAATAGGATTGTATCAAATCAACTATAACTATAATAAGTAGTTAAAGGATACACAACAGATGTAGGTATCACAATCCTAGTTTTCAAAACATACTGTAAAGCTGTAGTAATCAAAAGTATGGTTCTGACACAAAAACAGACACATGGGTCAATGGAACAGAATCAAGAGCCCAGAAACAAACCTAAACATACATGGTCAATTAATCCGCAACAGAGGAGGCAAGAATATGTAATGGGGAAAAGACAGTCTCTTCAACAAATGATCCTGGGAAAAACTGGATAGTTACATACAAAAGAATTAAAATGGAACATTCTCTCACACCATTCACAAAAATAACCTCAAAATGGATTAAAGACCTAAATATGAGACCTAAAACCATAAAACTCCTAAAAGAAGACACAGGCAGTAATATCTTAGACATTAATCTTAACAATGTATTTATGGTTATGTTTCCTCAGGCAAGGGAAACACAAGCAAAAATAAACTATTGAGACTACACCAAACTAAAAAGCTTCTGCACAGCAAGAGAAGCCATTAACAAGACAAAAAGGCAACCTACTGAATGGGAGAAAATATTTGCAAAAGATATATCTGCTAAGAGGTTAATATCCTAAATATATAAAGAACTCATATAACTCAACACCAGAAAAATAATCCAATTTAAAAGTGGACAGAAGGCCTTAACAGACATTTTTCCAAAGAAGATATCCAGATGACCAACAGACACATGAAAAGATGCTCAACATCACTCATCATCAGGGAAATGCAAATCCAAACCACAATGAGCTATCACCTCACACCTGTCAGACTAGCTAGTATAAAAAAGACCAGAAATAACAAGTACTGGTGAGATTGTGGAGAAAAGGAAACCCTTGTACACTGTTGGTGGGAATGAAAATTGGTGCAGCCACTGTGGAAAACAGTATGGAGATTCCTAAAAAAAAAAAAAGTATCATACAATCTAGTAATTCCACTTCCAGAAATTTACCCAGAGAAAATGAAAACCCTAATTTGAAAAGCTATCTGCACCCCTCTATTTATTGTAGCATTATTTACAGTAACCAAGATATGGAAGCAACCTAAGTGTCCATCGATAGATGAATGGATAAAGAAGAGGTGGCATACATATTCAATGGAATATTCCTCAGCTATTAAAAAAGAATGAAATCTTGTCATTTGTGACAACATAGATGAAATTTGAGGGTATTATGCTAAGTGAAAGAAATCAGACAGAAAAAGACAAGCACCATATGATTTCACTTATATGTGTAATCTAAAAAATAAGAATAAACAAAATAAAATAATAACAGACTGATACATACAGAAAAGAAAATGTTGGTTATGGAGTGTGGGGACAGGATGGGTTGGAAGGGCCAGTGAAATAGATGAGAGGGATTAAGAAGTGCCAATTTCTAGTTATAAAATACATAACTCATGAGGATGCAATGTACAGCATAGGGAACATAATAATATTGTAAAAACTTTGTATGATGACATATGTAAACTAGATTTATCATGGGGATGACTTCATAATGTGTAAAAATAACAAATCACTATGATGTGCACCTGAAACTAATAGGATATTATATGTCAATTATACTTCAATAAAAATATGGGGTTGTATTATATGTGCTGTTTTACAGTTTGCTTCTTTTATTTAACATATAGCTGTCTTTCCATATCATTAAAGCTTTTTCCATACCAGTGATTTTCATTGTCCTTTGTGTTTGGAGCACACTTTCAAGTCCTGTAATTTTCAGCAGCATGTTTAAAGAAATTAAGAGACTCTAGCTACTGAATTTGTAAGAATGTCTTTCGCTGTCAAAACATTGGCCATTATCCTGCTATTTGCTTGACGCCCCCCACCCCTTTAGAACCATGTCATTGCTTGAGTAGAGCTGTTTGCTGCTCCTGCTACTGTATACTCCTATCCCGAAAAAGCAAAGTTGAGCACTTTCCCATAAACATTCTGGGCTTAATCTGAGCTTTATATTTATTCCTCACAGCAGGAAGCCCTCCACTGTTCTGTGTGACCCACTCAGCTCTGTTCCAGTTCTACCAGCGTGTGTGTTCCGGTGGGCAGCAATATTGTGCCGCTCTGGAATTGGTGTGTGTGGCTATTGCCCTACACCATCATGTTTAGCAGTGGCATTCTGTGCCAGTGTAGGCACATGTCATCATTTGTTAACCACTTTCCTATTACATGAGATGGATCTTTAAGTGGTTTATTGCTTTGTCACTTTTACAAACAGTGGTGTGATCAGGGGAGTTCCTTGTTAAATATTTACATTCACCAGAAGTTACAATGAGATGGATCCCTCTTTTGTTTAGCTCTAGACATATTTAAATTTTATTATCAATTAGTTTTATTAAATAACAAACCACCCCAACATGTGTTGGCTTAAAACCTACTTCACAATTCTGGGAGCCAGCTGGACAGTCCCGATCTGGGTCAACTCAGCTAATCTCTGCTGGACATCCATGCATCTGGGGTCAGCTAGTGGGCTGGCTGAGGCCAGATGATCAGGAGAGCCTCACTACATGCCTGGTAAGTGGCGTGTTGCTGCCTGCAGCAACAGAGGTGTCTCAGTTATACATCTCTACTCATAAAGTTTGCCTTGCCTTCTTCACTTGGCAGTGGTGGCCACGGTCCCATGGGCAGCAAGAGCAAACCTCAGTGTGCAAACACTTTTCAGGCCTCTGTTTGCATCCCTTTTCTTGATATTTGGTTGGCTGAAGCGAGTCCTAAAGCCAGCCCACCCAGAGTCAATGTGGGAGGGCACTACCAAAGGGCATTGGAGAGGAAGTGGAATAATTTAGGTACATTTTTTTGCCATCTACTACAGCCAATATTTTAAAATTGAGATTTCTGGGTCCTATTGAAAAACAAAGTTTGGCTATTCTGGATCCCCCTTGTCACATGGCAATAACGGGCAGACACACTGCAGAGTCCACCATCCTTACCTTCTCATCCAGCTCCTCTCCCTGTTGCTTTACCTACTCAGCCCCCACAGATACTTATATTTATGGCCTCTAGGGATATAGCAAGGAAGATTCTTAAGATACGCTCCTAGAAGTATTGTCCAGTTTAAAGTTGTGCATATTTTGAAAAACTACAATGACTTTCTAAAACTTTTGAAAATTTTGAAAACAATTTTTGCTTGAGCAAAACACAATGGGTTGGTTTTATTTATTTATTTTTTAATGGGTTGGTTTTAAATGCCAGTTAATTCCCCCGAACTTCAGTGGTCCCTGAGGAAGTTCTTGCTGGGGCACACGCACATACACATGTACACACACACCACCACTACACACACACAAACAACTGAGGCAGTAAAAAGAGTCTCTCTTCATCCCTTTCTCTGGAGAATTCCCCAGAAGTGGTAGTTTTGGAAACAGACTCCTCTCATTCAGCTCTTCAGCAGACACTTACTGAGAAACTACTATAAGCCAGTCACTGCAAAAAGATGACTGATAAATACACAGTTCTCCAGGAACTTACTGTTTGGCCGATGAGACTAACGTGGATTGGATCTCCAATCACAATAAGACATAAGGTCCATGCCAGAGTGCCTATGTGCCCAGTCTATGGGAACACAAAGGAGAAAGAATTCATTGTGCCTTGATTCAGAGTTGGGAGGTATGGGGAATATTTGCATGAGGCTCCCTCACTTGGACACATTTCTGTGCCATTTTCCTCATATATAAAATAGGTAAGATAACCATACCCACCTACAGTTACAGCAAGGATCCCATGAGATAAAAGCTGCTAACAGTGTCAGGTATAGAAAAATGTTTTGCTAAATAATTGAGCTGAATTATTTTAGCTACCAGGGTTTTTCTTATACTCCTCACCCTTCCAGGGCCCTAAGAAGTGTGAGGGTCAAAATCACCTTTTCCTGCTGTGATTTACAGCAGGAAGTCCTTCAGTACTTTTACCAGGACTTTAAAAATTAGGATTATGAACTGGTAGGCACACTTCAGAGGATATTCAGAATTGGGATGGGATTCTGATCTAACACATGAGTGTCATTAAATGAATCCCTGCATACATTGAGCTACCAATTTGTGTAAGCTACTAGAGCTTTAAAGATAAATGAGACCCAAATCCTGTCCTGTAGGATCTCAGCCTGTTGGGGAGACCAACATCACAGCCAGCAATTATGACACCATTTGGCCAGCACAGAAGAGGGAGCAATTAAGTTGGCCACAGAGGAGGTGGCACTTCAACTGGGCTTTTGTGCATTCTGCCCAAGTTTTATTTATTAAGCTGGTCCCTTTGTGGGACCCTAATGCTTATTGACACCAGAATTCCACTTTATTTGATATCCAGTTTGACAAATAGCACTTCTTGCCATGAGTCTACAAGATGCTTCCATGGTGCTGTCTCAAAGCAATTTAGAAGCAAAGGGAATCTTATTTATAGACTAAGTGGCCAGTATTAACCAATTCTGTACATTGAGACAATAAGACATTGAGAAATATGGTTTATCCACAGGGGAATTGGATCAGGCTTCAGATTTTAGAGATCTGAAGGTGTATTTGGGGGTTCTTTGTACCATTCCTACCCCTTAGTTCTTCCTCTGAAAGGCCCACAGATTAAAATTAGATGTTGCTGGCATACAGGGAATGTTTTTAATATAATAACTGCCTGTTTACTTGTTAGAATCATAAACAGAGCTTAGAAGAACAGGGATGTCTATCTTGTTGGCATTTACTGTTTCTGTAGAAAAATTAAAGTATCACAAAGACACAGTTCAGTGAGCCAGTTAAACCTTGTTTGTTAAAATTATGCAAAATATATGGCAATAATTCTGAAAGCTAGTATTAATTCAAAACATAGGCCATGAAATCCAGGTTTGAGCACTTAAGAAGAAAAAAATAGACCCAACGTCTTGATAATATTTATATGTCTTCATTTCATTTTCACATTCTGTCTCTGGCCAGTGCTGTTTTTAGTGTCAGATTACATTCCTTTTTTTTTTATTTTTTTTTTCAATTTTTATTTATTATTTATGATAGTCACACACAGAGAGAGAGAGAGAGGCAGAGACACAGGCAGAGGGAGAAGCAGGCTCCATGCACCGGGAGCCCGACGTGGGATTTGATCCCGGGTCTCCAGGATCACGCCCTGAGCCAAAGGCAGGCGCCAAAGCGCTGCGCCACCCAGGGATCCCCAGATTACATTCCTAATGGAGAATATTTGTGGAAAATATTTGCCCCCATTTGTACGTTGAAATTTTAACACCCAAAGTTGATTGTCTCAGGAGGTGGAGCTTTCGGAGGTGCTTGGGTCACCGAGGTGGAGCCTTCATGAAGAGACCCCACAGAGCTTCCCAGCTCTTTCCTCTAAGCGAGGATACCCCAACTCTGAGCCAGAAGAGATTCTAGAACATGACCATGCTGCTGCCTTGCTCTTGAACTTCCCAGCTTCCAGAATTGTGAGCAGTAAGGTTTTGTTGTTTATAAGCTACCCAGTCTGTGCTTTTTCGTTATAGCAGCACAAACTGAGACAATATCAAATGGATTAGATCAAATAATTATTCTTTCTTTTGGTGGCACATGACCGACTCCTTGTCAGTTTCTAGGAGATTATTTCATCAGGACTTTGCTGATACCACAGTCTTTGGCATGACTTACCAGCTCATTGCTGATCCCAGGAAAAGACTGAGTGCCTACAAATGAAGTAAGTCCATTCATAAACTCATTGTGAACTTAGTGCCTCTGGCTGTCATGGCCAAGAATGAGGGGCAGCTGTCTAGGGAATAGTTCTTTGAAGGCTCAGAGTATCTGTGATAGGTGGTGGTTCTTACTCATTTAGGGGGTATAGATCCCTTTAAGAATGTGAGAAGGCTGTGGAGTCTGCAGGAAGAATGAAGGCTTCTTTGTGGCATCATTCTTTTAAAAAATGCACATGTGTACACCCACGCACACAACACTTGGCATTTAATTTTTAGGAGAGTCCCCCTACATCTGAATCTAGTTCATTCACCCCAAGAACCTGAAGTCTGTAGGGTCCCTGGCATCAGACTTCATCAGCATCTAGGCCTAATTAGTCACATTTTGGTTTTGTAGAGTATTTAGAAGACTTGTGTTTAACAGAATGAAGCTAAATGTTTCTGTGGATTTCACTAGCATGTAATTCCTGGTATGAAGGGCTAACCATGTTATTGGAAGAAAGGTGAAACCATTTGTCTAAACCCTGATCTTTATATAGCAGGTCACAGATCTTCTGCCCTATGGGAAGACAGGCAGGTGGTTATCATGGACCCACCTCTTGGAAAGGTAAGAGCTTGCAGACATGCAATGTATGACAGTCTCTAGGTTCTAAGAGCTTTCTGTCTCCACCCCATCTCTTTAGAACCAGGGATCCTAGACAGGAGAGGACTGAGACTTTTGTGTCCAGTACATTGGGAATAATTGATATCAGGGTGAAATTATATAGAGTCTCATCTACTTTATATACTGGGAAATTATTTCCGACAGTATCTTTTTGTCCAGCCATCTGCTTGAATCAAGTTTCTGCCAGCCTCTGGAAGAAGTAATTATCCCTGCTCTGAAACTGAACTCCATGCTGGCTTTCTGCTGAGGGAGTGGACCCTTTGGTTGTCTGTTTTCTATTGTCAAGAGTTCTTTTGTCACTTACTATTGTCAGCTGCTGATTTTCCAACAAACACTATCTTTGAAGCTAAAAATAAACCCTCCCAACACAAGTCCTCTCTTTATGATAGTGTGAAAGCAAAATAGGACGGTCAGTTGTGGGTATAATTTTATTCTGGCTATTGCAATACAGGGAACATTTATTAAGGAGAAAGATCTCAAAGAAAAAGAAGGAGGCCTGAGTTTTATAGAGGCAAGTAAATAGGGGGTCATCCACAAGTCTTATGGGAATCATGAGGAAGGGTAGAGGTGGATCTTATCTCAGAATTTGGGAAGGCTGAGTTGTCCTTTGTGGTGGTTAGCTATTTTTTGGAACCCAAAAGGGTGGGGGATTTCTCAACCATCACTGCTTTCAGGGAGCACAAAGTTCAGACAAAGTTCAACGTTGTCAGAAGTCATATCTTTTTAAGAACCTAAAGCAAATTTGTAAGAAAAAATTGTTTTTGTAAGGGGATGAGGGGATGTTTGGGGATGAGGTAAAATCAAAATTCTGGCATCTTGACTGCCTGTTCTATAAAAGACACTTAAGCTATCTCCTTATTTAATTTGGGTAAAGGAAAATGAATGGCCTACATGACCAAAGCAAAAAAAAAATTTTAACAAAAAAAAACAAAGGAAACAAAGCTATTATGATTTTGCTAGAGACACACATGCTAGAGAACCATGGAGCAATTTTCAATTGCACCAATCATGGCAACTCTGTGACTTAACAAAAATTCATTCAACATATATTTTTTTAGCACCTGCTGTATGCCAGGCATGTATAGAGATGCTGAACATACAGCAGTTAATGTACCAGTCCAAAACTTCTCCCCTCATGGAACTCCTTACTATGGAGAAAAAGAATGCACAAAGGTACAGTGAGAGCCAGAGGAAGGAGCAGTGCGGTTTTTAAAAAGGTTGGTCAGAGAAGGTTTCCATAAGAAGATGGCAGGAGTAAAAGCCTGAGGAAGTGAGGGAGGGAGCCATGCTGAGGCCTGAGGGAACCTTTTAGGTGGAGAGAAAAGCATAATGTGAAAGCCTGAGATGGGCACTTGCCAGATGTTTTCAAGAAATAGCAAGGAGGTCAGAGTGGCTAGAGTGCAGTGGGCAAGAGGGCATATAGTAGGGGCGGAGGCCAGAGAGTCGTGGGAAGCCGAGAATAGACAGTCTGATGGGCCATTGTAATCACATTGGCTTTCACGTAGGTTGACATGGGAAGCCACTGGTTGGCTTTTGGTAGAGGCATAATATTGTCTATTTTTCAAAGGATCACTCTAGGTAACATTTTAAGAGAGCTGAGGGTTACAGTAAAGAGACAACTGCATTCTTGAGAAGATGGGAGCTCAGATCAAGATGGTCATGGTGAAGTGTAGTGAATGTGTGATATGCTGCTGGGCTCCCCTTCAGGAACGAAAGATCTATTCCTCCAGCAGCTGGGAGGTCTCCAGCTCATGGCCTATGGCTGTCAGCCCTCTTAGAATTGCCTGCTCTGAAGACAGCCATGGTGCCCAATGGCATTCCTCCTTCCCAGGGCAGCCTGCATCCAGTGGCCTGTCAGTAAGGGGTAGAAATGCCTGGCCCCTCACCTCAGTTCAAGACAATCCCCAAGGGTTGTTCCAGCTCAGAACTCCGTGTGGAATCAGTGAAGGCCTTCGCTGTGACCAGGTCACAGCCTAACTTTTCCTTCCACCCAAGCCTGTTTGCTTCCCTTCGTCAGGCATTGTTGATCCCAGGGACACTCCCTAGTAGCCTTCCGGCCCACTTAGCTCTGTCTCAGAATCAGCTTCCAGAGGGACACAACCTGTGACATGCAAAAGGGGAGTGGTGGTCAGGTTCTGAGTATATTTTGAAGGTAGAGCCAAGTGGATTTGCTGATGGACTGGATGTGATGTTAAAAGAAAAAAAAATTGATGATGAAACACCAAGATTTTTGTCCTGAACAAACAGAAGGATGGAATCACTATTAACTGATATGAGAAAGACCATGGGAAAGACAGGGGCTTGGGGGGCTGGTGAGGAAGGTAGGGAATATAATAGAAATATAAATAAATAAAAAGATTCATGTAGGTAAATGGTCAAATTCCATTTCCAGGAGGACATTCTTAACTCTGACTTTGAATACTCTCAACATTAGACAGTTTTAGATAGCCTCTATTGTAGTAGACATTTCATTTAATTTGGGGAATGTGAGAGCAATTAAATATAGAAAGTGTGAATACATATTTTCAACCATTACACAATGGTTGCTAATTCATGGAGACAGAGAGAGTCTAAGAAATTTTAGAAGGGAACAAAGCCAGCTATTGGCACATCCACCAGGATATGTATCAAGACATGTTTTTTTTTTCTATAAGGCCCTTATAATTCATAAAACAGTAACAGGCTTCCCATGAGAAGTTGGAAAGAAGTAAAACTGCTTACACACTGTATATATCACACACCCAGACAATAATCCCAAAGCAACATGGTAGTAATCACAATGACATGACACCACCTTGTACAGATACAACTCTCGGACAATTCTAGTAAAAACAAAGTCTTCTGTAGGGCACAGTAGATGGAACATGAATCTTGAGCTAGGGCTTGACAGAGTCTGGAGGAGCTGGAAAGGCTAGGGAGGGGTGTTTCTAGAGGAAGGAGGAACGTGAGAGAAGGCCCAGAGGTGAGGCTAGGTAAGACAGAGACCAGGAGAAATTGTGATAAGGCTGCCTCCCAGGAAGATTTCATCAATTGGGTAAAGCGGGGCAAGTCAGAGAACTATTAAAACCAGGCAAAGAGTTTGGATTTCTCCTTTTTGGTCACCAAGGGAATGGAAGAAATTTTCTTAAAACGTCTATTAAGGTGCCAACACACATTGTGAATCTCCAAGATGGAAATGGGCAGTATTTCCCAAACTTATTTGACACTGGAACCTTTTTTTCCACAATACCACCTGTTACCATCTTTGGGAAGATTTATTCTCCAGGTACATTGAGGCAGACAACACCCAAACATGGAGTGTGCTGAGAAAACCGTTGGCTCAAAGCTGCCAAGAATAAAAATAACCAAGATTTGTAAAGGGCAGGGACAGTATCTTGGGTGGTGTACAAACAACAATAATTTATTCTCACCCTCTTACTATTCATCCTCACTGTTCACAGCACTTTATGGGTCACTTGGAAAGAGATTTGTGGTTTTCTGGGACCTTCTTTTCCTGCCTTGCTGATTGATAAGCCTGTCACATTTTGTAATCGGATGATCCCAGTGTTCTTGCAAGATGCCTTCCTGGCTTGCTGCCTCCTCGATAGGTTGTACCACCTGTTCTCCAGCAGGCAGTGGGCACTTTCTCTGGTCATTGTCAGATGCCAGGTGGTACCCGTCAGACAAGCAGGAAGGAACTGCCCTTGCCCCATAACAGCAGCCCCAAGCCAGAAGGCTCTGTCGACAGCCCCAGGCCTTCACTGTCTGTCCCCACTCTTGCCAGGGCTTCCCGTGTGTTTGCTGTCTTCCCGTTCAGGTTCTCATTTGCTTACTCTGGTGCCTCTCACTGTAAGCCACTTGGAAATTGAACTTGACTTTTTCTTTTCCTCCTCCTATATTTTAGAAATATCTGAAAATAGCTGTTTTTTTCCTCTCTT
The DNA here is from genome assembly GCF_048418805.1 of Vulpes vulpes. Lineage (NCBI taxonomy): Eukaryota > Metazoa > Chordata > Mammalia > Carnivora > Canidae > Vulpes > Vulpes vulpes. Next base: position 71,737,927 of record NC_132789.1, read on the forward strand.
GTATTGTTTCTAATGGAGCCTCCAGCAAGTCTTTAGAAGTAGTTCCCACTGGGGGGGTGGTACCACACACACACACACACACACACACACACACACACCAGCCCTTTACCATGTGGCATTTGGAAGTGTTTGGGGGCATTTTGGGGGACTCGTCCCATGCTTGGGGGGTACTCTGGCCTTTTTGTGAGTGGGGGCTGCACATAGTAAGCATTCAGCAGTGTGAGAGGTCACCCTACACAATGAACAGCTGCCTTGCCCCAATTGCCAGTGATGTCCCCAATGAGAATCCCTGTATGTTTCCCAAACTGTGGTCATTTGAGGCCACTTTGATAATTTTTAGTATCAAATTACCACCTGTGCCATTATTAGTTTATTTTTTTATTTTTAAAATATTTAATTTATTTATTCACGAGAGACCCAGATAGAGAGGCAGAGACATAGGCAGAGGGAGAAGCAGGCTCCATGCAGGGAGCCAGATGTGAGATGTGATCCCGGGACTCCAGGATCTCACCCTGGGTTGAAGGCAGATGCTCAATGGCTGAGCCACCCAGGCATCCCGCTATTATTAGTTTAATATTTTTTCTTTGACTTAACTTACTTAAAAAAAAATCTTTCAGCAATAGTATGTTTGAAATAATGGGTCGATGTTTATATATTTTACAGTACACATAGAAATAAATACCCAACACCTCATACAAAAGATTCTTTGTCAGTGATATGCATATGAAGTTTGGGAAATACTGGGTCCTTCTTACACCTGTTGGGTTTTTGACGGGAGAATTATCCTGACACCCTTCTCTCCTCTAACTATGAAGGTTTAAACAAGTGCAAGTGATGGACTCCTTAGTATGGACCTTATAAGGGCAAGGGCCACATCCCATGCTTAACATCCCATAAAGATCATTTCTTTTATATAAGGAAGAAGTCTGTTCCACTGGCAAGATAAACCCAAGCATTCTTGACCCAAGTCTGCTGTCTCTTTGCTGGATGCAAAGTCCTAGGATAAAAGTGAGGCTTACTTGGCATTTGCCTCCTTGGATTGTCAGCTCCCTGAGGGCAGACCTGCATCTTGTGACTCCACCTATCCTAATGCGAAGTCTGGCACAAACTTCATGATTCATGAGTCTTAGTGAATGAATAAAAATGTGAACAAATGAATGTATGCTTACCTGTCACCACTAGACAAACAATGAGGCACTGAAAATGTTACCGTCACTGAGTAAAAAAAGTCCCGTGCACGTTTCTTGGGGAAGTTCTGTAATTTCTCTGCTTTTGTTTCATCACCCCTGAAATAGGGATAACATAGTACCAACCTCACAGCACTGACATGAGGAGTCACTGAGAATGGATTTGTGAAGTGCTTAGAGCAGTGTCAGGCATAGAATAAATGTTATAGAAATATTCGATGGCCAACGAATGGTATCTATCTTGTACTTACTTAGGTTTCCAGTATTTGTGGAAATAAAGAATCAGGGCAGCCCGGGTGGCTCAGTGGTTTAGCACCGTCTTCAGCCCAGGGCGTGATCCTGAAGATCCGGGATCGAGTCCCACGTCAGGCTCCCTCCATGGAGCCTGCTTCTCCCTCTGCCTGTCTCTCTCTCTCTCTCTCTCTCTCATGAATAAATAATCTTAAAAAATAAAATCAACAAATGTGGGGTCACAATGTTCCTACACTTCACATCCTTGATGCTGAGCAGTTCCCAAGGGCAGTACAGCTACTGAAGCAGAGCATCCCAGGCCCTGGTGAGGGGTCCTGCTGCAGTCCTGAGCACAGAAAGAACTCTCTGGAACAGGTGACCCAGGGTGATGTGCCCCTTATCCCTACCTCATTACAGGTTGCACAGAAGCTGTGTCCTGGTCTTTGCTTAAGGCAATGCTAGAACATATCCAATTAACTAAATTCTTGCTCTGGCTCAATGGACACATTCTGCAGGAACACCACATTCACATACATTGAGCCCAGAGTGTGGAAGGGGAGACAAAGGAGAGGAAGCAGTGTGCTGACAGAGCTTCTATGATGAACTAGACACAGGGAAGGTGGTCACAAGTGTTGTATGTCACTTCATCCTCTGACAACCTTGAGAGCCAGGATTTTAGCCTTACTTCCCTTATTTCACAGGTCAGAAACCTGGTGCTCCAAGCAATTACCTAACCTGGCCAAGGTCATTCACTAAAATAGATAGCAGTACCAAAACTTTGAACTCAGGCCCATCTGAGTTATTTTTTTTTTTTAATAAACCCCTGGGGTACAGCTGAGGCTTCAGAATGGCCAGGTCAGCCTCATACTAAAATGTTTCCAGCCCACCTGCTGAATCTTTAGTGTCAGCACCCTTCTCCCATCCTTATTACAGAGATTAAGTGAGCAATGTTCATGAAATAGGTGTGCTTTAACAGCTCCTGCTGCGCCAGCCATCAAATCACGTGATGTAGCAGCAAAGTGAGGTTGCAGTTACCACTCGTGGGATTTCATCAAAAGCCAAGATAATCCTAGCTGAGACAGTCTGCAGGCAGGACACGGCTCGAGTGTGAATAGAGCATTTGTGTCATTGGCTGAAGGAAAAGTACTCTATTCATAACCTTCTCCTGATAGCCTTTTGCATGAAAAAATGTAGGAAAAGCCAGCTTCTCAGCAAGAAGGGGCCTGTTCCCGTTCTCTGAGCATGGGGATTCCACATTACATTCCTGGCAACCCTGCTTTTAGATAAATGGTTTAAATTTTCTTTCTCCCACAATTATGGGGATAGTACTAAGGAGTTGTCTTAGTATCTGAGTGTGCTGGGGAGTATTCTGACTTGATCTAGCTGAATGAAATCTGAGTTCCTCCTTGACTTCACTAAAGAACCTCTTTGCTCTCAGTTCTCACCCCAAAGCCTTCCTTCTGCCTCTAGGGGGTAGACTCCAAAACTCCATCCAAAGTGAAATGTCATTTATCTACTCTACTTTCTGAGGACTAATTCTCTTGACCCTTATAGCTGTGACTGCATCGGGCCTTCCAAACAGCTTATTTGCTTGAATCCCCACAGGATTGAGACATGACCTATCATCTAAATTTGTTAATTCCAGCAAAGATTATGTGAAGTTTGATATTGGTCAATCTAAAGTTTGGGCTCCATGTAACCATCTGAGGCATTTCCTTCCTGGTCCCATTCACCGTAAGCTAAACAGATCTCCAAACACGGTGGCCTCCCTTGCAGTGCAGGGCTTGCTCAGGCAGTAATGGCCCCAGTATTCAAGACTCATGGTGAGTGCTTCAGGCACAAACCCATGTGTATGTGTCTTCACCTCTCCAGTCTCCAGGCATAGTTGGCATCTCTAAGAACCTCTTCCCTCCCATATCCAGGCTGTTGGCGTCCAACATCAAGGCACCACAGTTTCCTCTTCTTCAGGCTCTACATCTCACATGCCACCTCAAACTTTCCTGCTCTTACTTGGTTCTTTCATTCATTCATTCATTCATTCAACAAGCTCTGCTTTGTAGTACCTATGACATGCCAAGCATTGGGGAGGGATAGGATAGTGAACTAAACAAGCATACATCCTCTCCTCATGGAGCTTACAATCTAGTGAAAAGTTACAACAAATGATAAGAAGGAAAAGATCAGTGAGCTATGGGAGCATACTGGAAGGAGACCCACTCTCACCTGGAGGGCAGAAGGTTCCTGTGAGGATGCTCTGATTACCTACTCTCTGCCTCACTACCTCAGGCCTGGTCCTGGAGTTCCCTCATAAGTTAGCCTTCCATTTTGATGGCTCAGTTGAACCATTTATTTCGCTTTCGAGTTTTTCTCTCCAAGATGCCACCTCTCAGTAATGCCCCTTTATTCTATGAACAATAGCCAAAGATGACAGGGTAAAGGCTATCAAAGATTATTTTACAAATGCTGGTCAGTGACTATGGAAATGAGGAGAAAGAAGTTGACATGAGACACAATAGCTTGTGGCCTGGAAACATTCCTATAAATTAAAAGTGCTAGTTCTACAGCACTGGTAACAAGGTGCCATTTCCTCTGCCCTGGCCCTTCACCATACTCAGGTAGGATATACTGTGCCAGGCTCTACATCCAGGTCCCCAATATTCTAAGAGGTGATATCATATAATATTATTTCATTTGCCTTTAGTTTGTATAGGACTTAGCTTAAGAGTGTTGTTTTATTTTTTTCACTAATTCAAAATAAATATTTAAGCCAATGTGTCAGGTGCTATGCAAGTGCATTGGAGGGGGTTATGATGACAAGACATGAATAGCACCTTGTTCAATGCAGCTCATCACCATTGTCACCAAATTAAATAAACATATCAGGACATCAGTGGAGGAGCTGCTACACTGAAGGGGTGTCATATTGAGGCCAATTCAATGGCCCAGACTTTACAAAAGCCACAATCAATGCTGCCAGCATAGGGTGTTGGCAGGAACTCCAGAACTTTCCACCTGCTCTTCAGTCACTTGTTATTTCATTTTTACTTTCATTGAAGTAATGCGATTCTATAAATAGTCAAATAATCTTATACAACTGAGTACAAAGAACATCTCTTGACCATCCACTTCCCTCATTTAAAAGTCCACCAGGATAACTACTTCAATTTATTTAGCTATTTCATTATAGATTTACCACATCTCCTAATAGCTGCTACCCCTTGATTTTTTTTATGACAATTATATTGAGATATAATTCATGTACCATGAAATTCACCCTTTTAAATAATTATGCAATTCATTGATTTTTTAGTATATTCACAGAGTTATGCCACCATAATCACTATGTAATTTTAGAACATTTTCAATACCTGAAAAGAAGCACTGAACACATTAACAGTCACTCCCTATTCCTTCTGCCCCTAGTCTCAAAAACCACTAATCCATTTCTCTATGGATTTGCCTATTGTGCACATTTCATATAATAGGATCATGCAATATGTGGTCTTTGTGTCTGGCTTCTTTCACTTAGAGTAATGTTTTCAGAGGTCATTCATGTTGTAGCATTTTTATTCCTTTTTGTAGTTGAGTGATATTCCATTGTAAGGATATATCATTTTTTGTTTATCCATTCAATATTTGATGGATGTTTGGGTTATTTCTATTTTTTGGTGATTGTGAAAAAAGCTGTTACAAACATCTGTATACAGGTTTTTGTGTGGACATGTTTTTATTTCTGTTAGGTTCATACCTAAGAGTGGAATTGCCAGCCACTGATTTTTCAGGCTTTGGGCATTATCTACTGGCTTCTCACTGTGGAGTCACTGTGAAGACATCTTACCTTCCAATACTACCTCTCCCCCACATACACACTTCCTATCTTTCAGTCTCCCAATGTTTATAGCATAATTTTGATTGGATTAGTATTAACATGATAATATAAATGTTAAAATATGTTTCATTTTCCTTAGGGAACTTTTGGTTTTACCTGGAGTTATTTGTCTTATTTTCTATATATTTATCACCAATTCATCCTTAAACTCACCCTCAGGAGCTTCAGCTCTTCTCAGATATTCATATGCATTAGGCATTCTATCAATTTCATCATCCTAGCTTTCTCTGAGTCTTCTGACTTGCTCTAATCTAGATTAGTTGTTCTTTAGACCTGTAGCATGGCTGTTATCCTGACATTTCCCTTTAATAATATGTAGGGGATTTCTTTCATGTCTCTCTTGTATTAGGTTCCTTTTGTCATAGATCTTTTATCGTTTTCTTTCTTGTTTCACTCCCCTATTTTTGTGGAATAGGTCCTCCAGTTGCATCCTGAGAACATTACATAGTGAGTATATTGTTTCAGAACTTGCCTATCTGAAAAGGCTTTATATTATTTAATTATTGCTATTTTTTAATTTTAATTTTTGCTACTTTCAATTGATATAAAATTCTATAACATTCACTTTTTTCTGCAGAACTTTTCTAGTTTCCATGTTTGCTATTGAATGATCAAAGCCATTCTGATTATTTTGTCAGAATCTAACCAGTATTTTACTCTCTAGAAGCTTTTAGAATTTTCTCTTTGACTCCAGTATTTTTCAATTTAAGGAAATGATGTATTTTGACTAATAAACCTTATTCATTTTGCTGGACACTTGATGGGCTCCTTTTATTTGACAGTAGCATTCAGTTCTGAGAATTTTTCTTGAACTATGTCTTTAGTGATTTGATTTCCTCCATTTTCTTACTATTTTTTCCTCTTTCTATGATTTACATTATTTGGATATTGAACTTCCTGATTTTGTTCTTAAATGTTCTGATCTCTTCCCTCCTATTTTCTGTCATTTTGTTATCCTTTAGAACTTTTTGTCAAATTTTTCTTCCAAAATTTTTATTTTATTTTTAAATTAAAAAAATTTTTTTTTTTTTTACTTTTTAGAGAGAGAGTGTAAGAGTGCTGGGGGGAGGGTAAAGGGAGAGGGGGAGAATCTTGAGGCAGGACTCCATCTTGCAGCCCTGAGATCATGACCTAAACCCAAAATCGAGAGTCTGATGCTCAACCAACTGAGCCACAGGTACTCAAATTTTTTTACAATTTTTTAATTGGATTTTTAGTTTATGCTATATTTTTACATTTCTAAGACTTCCTTTGTTTTATGAATGTACCTTTTAAAACATCATTCTACTACTTCATGTTTTAAATATATCTTTTTATTCTCTGATAAGTTTCCATCTTATTTGTTTTCTTCAAATTTATTTAGTATTTTTGTTTTAAATCTCTGTTTTTCACATTTGAGGCTTCCTTCAAATGTGTGGTGATCCTTGGGTATTCATTTACATTTAAAATTGGGGCACTAAAAAGCTTAATGACATTGTGAGCAGACCACAGATCACATGTTGAGACATTAGGCTGGGCTGCTTAAATGGATAACCCTAGTGTCAGTATCTTTAGATCTTTCCTTTGGCTTGTCAGATGGCTTTTTGGAGAACTGTCTTATATCCTGCACAGTATTATGGGAACCAAGTGATGGAAGAGGGCTAGGAGCTATAGGGGAGGGTCTTAATATTTAGTATTTTTAACCCTTCTATTTTCAAAATTGTTACATCCCTCAACTGTGTCATGTGTCCCCCATCTCAGAGACCTATTTTACTCTCTCCAGGGTATAAACCCCATTTTTTGCTGAGGTAGAAAGAGAGGGAGTCACCTGGCTGCACAAAGTAAGGAAAAGAATTTTTGCTTGTCTAGCCCTTAAATTTCTGTCTTTCCCTTTATCCGCAAATTACAAACTCCTATTGCTTGTAATTCTTGATACTTTTGGCTTCTATATAGGAAAATGGGCTACTATTTAGCTTGCTTACTTAGGAATTAGCTTTCCTGGGTCTGTTAGGTAGGTTATCTTTCCTCCTATTTTTTTAACTTATGTTTTCTAGCTATCATTTCCCCTCCAATTCTCTGTTTCTCTTGGGTTTATATCTTTTTAAGATGTACCTTTATGTCAGTTAGTGGGAATCCAGAGAAAGTACAGGAAAATGTGATTGTTTAGTTTTCTAATTTTAAAGGGCTTTGGACTCTTCCTTTACATGTATTTTACTGAGAAAATGCCCCAGTATGTAATTTGCTCTCTTAATGATTACTTTTTAAAGGTAAGAAAGACAAGGAAGCTACAGCAGTAATTTTGAAGGTATATTAAAGCATTTCTTACTGACAAAGTTGGCAAAACTGTGGCGGGTTAAAATGAAATCGCAGTTACCTTAGTTCACAAAGACAAAGCTATTTAAAATTTTGAGGAGTGAAGTAAATTGTGAAAGTAAATGAGGGACTGTGAAGGGAATGAGGTCAATTGTGAATATTCATGGTGGAGCAGCATTGGGGAATAAAGCTCTGGACCAGGTTGGACTGGGAATGATGTTTTACAGGCATTCAGAGGAAGCATGTCTGGAAGATCCAATTTGTTTTTGAGGGTAGTCCAGAAGCTAGCACTGATTGTCCTATTCAAAGGAAAGGCAAGACTGAGAACTGATGTTGGAAAATTGGATGAGGCAATAGCTCAGAATCAAGATTGCGAACAGAAAAAGAGGGCTAGATACTTCCCCTTTTGTGAAGTGCCATATGCATAGTTAATATTATGGGAAAGATTTAAAAGATTAATAATGCCCAATGTTGTTAAAAAGTCATAAAGAAACAAGCATTCTCATATACTGTTGGAGAGTATATATTGATATAGCCTTTATTAGAGAACAATTGGTAATTATATGTTAAAATTTTAAATGTGAATTTACTTTGATTTATCAATTCCACTCCTAAGATAGTGACTCTGTAGGAAAGACCAAAAAATTAATGTATAAAGATGTTTATTACATCATTGCTTGTAATAGAGAAAGCTAGAAAATGACCAAAATGCACATCAGTAGAGGATTGTTTAAATTCATAATGTTGCAGACCTGCATTGAGCTCTTGTGGTTCATTCTTCATAAAGAGTAGCATTCAAAAGAAAGTAATTTAGTATCTTTCAAAGAATATTGAAAGAGGTCCAACTCATAACTCATAGTTTCATTTAAGTTTATTCTTGTTATATGGCCTTATAGTTGAATACTTAGAGCACCATATGTCAGGCAAAATAAGGTCAGTTAATATATATTGGCACCTAACAATATCTAAAATATGTTATTCTATTTTAAAAGTCTTATAGAATATATGGCATGATCTATTTTATGTTTGAAAGATTATAAAGGTTTCCAGTTTCAAGTATTGGCATAGTGGTTTGGATCAGACCAAACCTCTCACTGATAATAATTATAAACTCTGCTTATCAATCTACTTCAAGGCACTAGAGAAGGACTGCAAACAGACATAAAGTAGAGGAGATACAATCCACATTTAACTGGCTTCCCCCCCCTCCCTGCCCCACAGACATGGAGCAGTCTGTAGGACACAGACTTACTGGACTAAAGAGTTAGAGGCCTGAGTACAAGGATGCCAGAGCAACAGTAAATTAAAAGGGGAAGGGAAATCCCAGAAGGTTAGGAATAATAGTGGGGGAGCCCCCAGATCTATGTACAAAATCTTCTCAGAACCTTGGCTGACTCTTCAACTGCAAATCCTCAGGGCAAGACTCTGAGGAGCATAGTAGAAAAGAAGAGCTGGACTGTTGAAAGAACTGAGCAGAGATATCATCAGCTGCCTGGTGCTGAGGAGACTAAGTTTGAAGTTAAAGCCTACCAAATTAGAGGGGCTAGAGAAATGTCTCTTGCATTCCTAGAATATGCCAGAAGCATCATGCTTCGAGACCGCATCCTAGAACTATGAGCTATATCCTAGGACTAAGGGCAAAAAATAAAGTATAATTCATTTAATAAAACCTAGAAACAAACCTGCAAAGGATTAAGATTACCCACAGGACATTTAGCTGCTTCCTGGAACAAAACCCAATATTCACCAGAGGAAGATAACAGAATTTAGAGTTCTCACAATGTATCATTTACAATGTCCAGTATACAATAAAAACTACCAGACATACAAAGAATCAGAAAAATATGCCCCATAATAAATAAAGAGACTTCCAAAACCCCCAGAAAACAAAAGGAGACCCACAGACAACAGAATTGTTGGAATTAGCATAAAAGGATTTTAAAGTTACTATTATAAATATGTTAAAGAATTTACAGGAAAAAAAATGGATATAATTTGTGAACACATGGAGATTTAAGAAAGATACGAAATGCTAAAAAGGGAGGAACCATATGGAAATCATAAAACTGAAAAGTACAATATCTGAAATAATAAAATACAATACTGAAAAATTATTGGATGGGATTAATAGTGTGAATATAACAGAAGAAAAGATCAGGGAACTTGGAGAAAAGTCAACAAAAATCACCAAACAGAAGGAGAAAAAATTGAATAAAAAAACCCGCTAACCTTAGAAAGAGAGGAGAGAATTAATGGGGCAAAGAATATTTAAGGAAATTTTGGCTGAAATTTTTCTAAGAAGCCCAGTAAACCCCAAGCAGAAAAAAGCAGAAAGAAATCCATTATCAAGGCACATTATTGTTAAATGGCTAAAAACTGAGGATAAAGCAAAATATCTTCAAAAGAGCCATCATATGTATGAGACTGTAGAAAGAATAACCGAAGGTTGTTCACCAGCAATGATGAATGGGCTGGGGGAGGAGGCAGGAGTTCCTAGACCTTCTCTCCAGGAAAACAATTTAACTTAAGAAAATACCTTTTTAAATAAATCATTTCAAGTCTCTGGGAATTGTCCCAAGGGCAAAAAGCATACAGCAAATAGAGAAATATTTATTCAAGAAAATCTACTAAATCTTGGCAAGAACAGCAAGAGTCTGTGGCACTTGAGCCACCACAGCTTCATTACCCCATCTCTCCCCAGACCTGCTCATGGAAGCTTTACGGTGGACATGTGCCGCTAAGATGGGAGGCTCCCCCTTCCGTGAGCTTCCAGTCTGGGGCTCTGGCTTCACCCTTGGAAGGCGGCAGACTGCCAGCTTTTCAAAAATCCTCCTCAGCCCCATGTTGCTAGAGTTCTATTCCAGACAGGCATGGCAGAGAAAACCAAGTCTTGCTTCTTCCACCTAGACCCCCACTGATAGTGCTCAACCAACTGAGCCACCCATAGCCCAGGCCTGTTGTTTTTACTGTCATAGGCATTTGTCAGAATTCTTTGAACTGTAACAATTAAGATCTGTGCATTGCTTTATCAGTTTTTTAAATTAGAAGGGAAAAAAAAGTCATTAGTATCGCACTGAATTTGTTGATTTACCTGAAGATATTTGCATTTTACAGTACTGAATCTTCCAAGCCAAGAAAGTGGTATTTTATGCAGGTATTGTTAGTGGCCTCCCATTATCCATCCTCTCTCTCCTTCCTCCTTTGAAACAGAACTCTGATTTTCAGCTCAACCTACATTGCCATAAAGAATAAAAGGCTAAATTTCCAGCTTCTCTTGCTCTAAGTATGAGCATGGGACAAAGTTCTGGCTAATGAGATGTAAGTGAAGTATTGAATGGGATCTGAGGGCTCTCCTTAAAAGATGTTACCTCAGTTGTGAGTGTCCACTTGCCCTTGCTACTCTCTGGAATGTGGAAATGATGGGTGGAATTCCAGCAGCTCTTTTGGACTATCTGATGACTTGAGGAAGGTCATTCAGGCCTCAAGATGACAGAACAGAAAGTTAGGAGACAACAGAACAGAAGAACACTGTTCCTCTTATACCAGTCCTGAACTATTAGGCTTATTTTATGTAAGAAACAACTCCTTTTGTTCAAGCCACTTTTGCTTTGAGTTTTCCTATTATATACAAGCAAACTTGATACAAATCTTCCTATTTATTTTTAAGCCTTCTTATATGAAATAGTTATTTATTCATTTATCCATCTATCTATCTAGAAGTCATTTTTGTTCATGAAATATATGCCTGTTAAAGTTCATTTAAGTTTAAATCACACCACTTATAGCCTTTCTTGTTCTTTCAATCATGTATATACTGTAAAGCCTTCTGAGTGGAGGGAAAGTAATTCTATATATCTAGCAGCTAAGGGTGTTTCAACTGGAGAAATGACTTTAATTTAGTTGTAACTGAAAAACTCCAGAGAGCTTTTTACTTCCATTCTGGTATGTATTCTGAATCCTTGCACATGTGAAATGTCTTTACTTTGCCTACTCACTTAAAAGCCAGCATAGCTGGTAGATTCAAAATCCTATTTCTTTAAAGTGTGTAGGCATTCCATTGTTGTCCAGTATTCAGTAGTAAAAATGGAATGTTTATTACCAATCTAACCCTGTGTCCTTATAGAAAAGTATTTCCACCCTATCCCACCATTGAATGCTAAGGATTTTCTCTTTTATGTTTGCATTCAGAAATATTGGTGGAGTATAGCTATGTGCCTCTCCTTTCAGTATTCTTGCTGACACAGCAGGACCAGAATTGTTGTTGTGTGTGTTTTTTTTTTAATTTGACCTTAAGAACTTGAGTATTTATTTAGCCTGGGTGAATATTTTTCTATTAATGGCTTCCTATCATCCTGTCTATGATGTCTTAAATTCCTATTAAATAGGTTTTATTTTTCCCCCCTTTGGGATTTTCTGTATTTTGTTTTCTTCATAATTTCTTTCTCTGACTTTTTGCTTTATATTCTGGGGGAAATATCTTGATTTGATCTTCCAAATCATGAGTTCTCTTTTCAGTAACCATTCTGTAATTAATCCCTGGCATTCAGTTTTATGATTTATTAATCAAATTCTTAATTGTTTAGATGTCTCTATTTTTCTCTGATGGCTTTTTTCCTATGGTAGCTTACTCTTATGTTGCAGTATCCATTGTATCTCAGATACTTAATAAAATATTTTCACAGTTGTCTTTGGCTTCCTGCATTTGCTCTTTCCTCAGAGGTTAGTTTGTCACTGATTCAGTTTTTAGGCCTCAGGTTTGGTCCAAAAATCTGGTGATTCTGGGTTTTTCATTTTCATATACAAATTGATCAGTATTGATAACTAGTTTCATTTTCTGGGCGATTGTCAAGGTTACCTTCCAATATCCCTTGCTAGGCCTCCAAATGTGACGACTGATGGTGGCCAATGTGCTGTGCTCTAAGGTTAATGGGAAGGGGGGATAGGCCAGCACATTGGTGGCACTTCTCAAATAAGCAAGTAGGGAAAGTTACCCCTCCCCCCACCTCACTTGGAACACATCAGGAGATTTCACATCTGGTCCAAGTTGCCTTTCCTTAACTAACAGTTCAGTAACTTTTACATCATGCCCTTCTGTTCTCTCTGGCCCTGATCCTCATTTATGAGTCGCTATGGATGGTCCTTTACTCAAGGGCCTGGGGCATGCACCATAACTAGCTCTTCTCTGTGCACCTTGGGGTGGGGGGCAAGTTCCAGCTAAGCATCCCACAATAGACTTCTATCCTCACCTGCTGACCTTGAACTTACTATTCTCTTAAAACCATATAGTCGTATTTAACAGTCACTGTTGAATACCTGCTCTGTGCCAGGAACTATACAAAGGAGAGACAACACAGTCATCTATAAGGCTGATGATCATTTGTCCTGAGGAAGCTTATAGGCTATTTCTCATCCAGCAGCCCCCTTCTTCAGTTATGTTTCTGAGCAATCTGGTATTTTTGTTATTCTGCTACCACCCAGAAACTTCCATTTCTACTCAGCTAGCATTTTCTAGGGAATGCCTAGGACTTAGTCTTATTTTATGTGTCTTAGTTTGCTGGGATTTGGGAGGAAGGAGAAGTAGCCATTTTGGCTCAGTCCACCATCCTAAACTAGTCACCTTTCTACAAGTGGAGGAGGGATGGCTAGTAGAGTTGAGATACTCTGTGACCAAGGAGCAAAGTAGATAGTTTCCACATTCCATAGAAAGGCTTTGAATAGAGTTATTTTTAAACTGTGTCTGGCTCTGGCATTGGGGCCTCTGGAGATTGGAGGAAGAAGTTACAGAGTTCTCATCAGATTCTAATGTTAGGAAGCAAGCCTAGGGGTGAAACTGTGCAACTTGATGTCTAACATCCTTCATGATCACCTTAACAACTGTGACTTTAAAAATATGGTTGAGAATGCACCACTTTTAGAGCACAAGAACAGAAGAGCATCTGATCCCCCTAAGATCCCTTATACATCCCTGACCACCTTTGCTTCGAAAGAAGAAGCTTTTCCCAATACTCTACAAATTTTGTTTTATTCTCTGATATCTGGAGACCAGCCAGGCATGTGGAGTCTTTAGGTCTCCTTTGGGACCCAGATCTCTTTATGCCTTTCAATTACTCTGTAGCTTTTATAGAAAACTCTATTTTCAGAGTCAGTATTGATTCTAGTTGACCTCTGTTGGTAAGTCCCCTCTCTCTTACTGGTTTCAGTAGATTTGTTTTTATTAGAACCAAACTGAATAATAGGCTACTTTCCCGGAAATAAGGACAAGAACCTTACTAGGTGACTTGTTTAGCCACTCTTAGGCAAACACCAAATTGAATATTTAGCAATTTCTGTTTTGAAGCTGGGGGGAGGGGGAAAGGGCCCAAGGAAGCTAACTCCCAGTTCCAAGAAAGTATAAACATTATTCATGCACTTTATCTTAGATGATTATCTTTTTAACCAATTGCTGCATGGTCAACATCAGATACCTCTTACCACATGGAGGTGACAAAGTCAATCCATTGGCCTGTCTGCCCCAAAGCAACAGAGATCTTGTCTTCTGGTGACGATTTAAGGAAGCCCAAGTCATCCTTGCAAAGAGGAAGTGAAAAAGGATTCAAACAGCACTTTTTTGGCAGCAACAATGGCTCTGTGGCTGTTCTCTTTTATCAGAGAAAACATCATGGCTGATAAATATGTCAGAGCTCTTTAGAGACAGTGTCCCATCTTATGTGTGTTCAGCAGTGCTCAAAAAGAGGGAAGCTGGTCTTTTGTGGCTTCCAAAAAAAGAGTGTTTTTCTTCTCTTTTTGTTTGTTGCACATCTAAATCCCAGAATCATCTAGGAAGAGGAAGAAGGTGAAGACTTTGAAAAGGATTGAATCTCTCATTACTAAAATAATATGGCACTCCACATACACAGATGCTGGCATGTAAGGAACAGAGGTACTATTTGTCTTACTGGATCATAATTTAGATATTTGACTTATGTAGAGAAGCCTTGTATTGTACCCAATATGTATTATATAAAGTTACCCCTGACACTAATCCTCAAAAACTGGATAAATGGAACTGTGCTCTGGAAATGCTCTGACAAAATGGCTCCCTAGGAGATCTCCCAGGAAGATAAGAGAACACTTTACCATATACCAAAGAAATAGTATATTATATGTAAACATACATACCTAAATTTTCATATAGAGGTTTCACTGTTTTCAGAATTTTCTTGGATTCATCATGAATATAATGTTTATTTATATCTCTTCCTTCCTGTTTTTATTCTTAATCCATCTCTAAAATAAATTTGGCACTTTTCTGAATTAAAGATTTTTAACTTTATGGTATCCACATGTAAATCAACTGATTGGCTTGAGAAGACTGCTTTGTCTTTGAGGGAAGGGGAAGGAGTACACAGAAATATAGGAGGAGATTTCTTGGGCCTTTGGCTCAATGTTAGCTCAATTCTGAGAATCTAGATTTAGGAGACAAACAAAATGTTGGACTGGCCCCTGTGGTTTCCCCTCCATCTTCTCACTTCTTAGAGGTCTACTCAGTCTTTAGAATTAACATCTGTCAATCTCAGGAGACTATATAATTAAGTAAAAACAGACCCAAGTGGCAACAGCAAGGGACTTGGAATTAATACATCCTGGCAGCCAAAATATTTAGCTTAGTAAGTATAATTTGATTAACATTGGATATAATTTAATTAGGCTTATGGATAAAGAAGGGAAACAATAAAGTTCTCTATTGTGAAGAAGGGATTAACTCTAGGATACAGACTAGAACTAAAAGCATGAGGCCAAATTTGGAGACAGAGTGGAAACCCTTATTTAAGTTCAGGAGATTTCTTGTCTTTTACTTCCACCCACAGACTTCTTCAGTGATCTTTAATGTCTACAAAATCCAGTATGGATTGCTACATTTGACTTTTACTGAAAAACATTCAAACTTTACACTTTTGAAATTTAAAATATGAATGTTAGGGGAACCTGGGTGGCTCAGTTGGTTAAATGTCTGACTCTTGATTTTGGTTCAGGTTATGATCTCAGGGTTGTGAGATCGAGCCCCGTGTTGGGCTCTGTGCTGAGCATGGAGCCTGTTTGAGATTCTCTCTCTCCCGATACCTCTGCCCTCCCCTCTCAAAAAACAATAATAATAAAATAAAACGTGATATGATGAGATAAATAAAAATGTTATTCAGCCTAATAGAGAAGGAAATTCTGGCCTTTGTGGCAACATGGTTGGACCTGGAGGACATGATGCTAAGCAAAATAAGCCAATCACAGAAGGACAAATACTGTGTGATTCCACTTATATAAGGTCTCTAAAGTAGTCAAATTCATAGAAGCAGAGAATATAATAGTGGTTTGCAGGGGCCAGAGGGAGGGGGAAATGAGTTGTTTTTCAATGGGTATAAAGTCTGTTATACTAGATGAATCAATTCTAGAGATCTACTGTACTTATGGCATTATGCACTTCAAAATCTGTTAGGAGGGTAGATATCATGATAAGTGTTCTTATCATAAAAACAAACAAAACAACAACAACCACAAAGGGACAGAAGATGGCTTTGGGAGGTGTGTTGGATGTGTCTAGGACCTTGACTGTGATGATGGTATCATGTGTGTTTACATAGGTCCAAACTCACCAAAATGCACACCTTAAATATGTGCACTTCTTTATATAGAAATTATATTTCAATAAAATTGTTAAAAAATTGATACTTGGGGCATTCTAGATGGTTCAGTTGGTTTAGTGTCTGACTCTTGGTTTCAGCTCAGGTCATGATCTTGGGGTCCTGGAATCAAGGACTCTGGGTTAGGTTCTGCACTCAGTGGGGATTCTGCTTGAGATTCTCTCCCTCTCCCTCTGCTCCACCCCCTGCTCATGCTCTCTCTCTCTAAAGAAAATAAATAAATCTTTTTTAAAAAATGGACACTTGAACAAAAGGAAAAATAAATAAAATATTAGGTATGACTAAATTTCCTTCCATTCTTTATTCAAAAAACATTTATTGAGACCCTACCATGTGCCCAGTACTGTGTTAGGCACTAAGGATTCAGGTACAAGGAAGAAATGTCCATTCCTGGCTTCAAGGAGCCAGGGAAATTCAGGTAAGCATTCAAATAAAGCTAATGAAATATAATGGATGCTACTTGCCATGGGGCATGGGGGCAGAAAAAGAAGAGGAGTAAGTCCTAGGAAGGAATCACAGAGGCCTCTTCATAGGGCTTCTCAAGACATGGTAACGGCTTTCCACAGAGCAAATGATCCGAGAGAGAGAGAGAGAGAGAGAGAGAGAGAGAGAGAAAGAGAGCAACCAAGACAGAAGCCAGGAGGTTCTTTATAACTAGTTCAAAAGTTACATACCATCACTTATGCCATATTCTATTGGTCATAGATCAACCTTGGTACAAGGTGAGAGGGAACTATAAAAGAAGTAGGAGCTCACTGAGGACTGTCATGGAGACTGGCTACCACAGTTCTCTAGAAAGAGATAGGCAGAGGACATGAGTCAAATAAGAAAGTACTGCTTTTTATTAATCAAGCCATCAACCAATAATGCCCATTACAGGTATTGATTTAAAATGAATAGAAGCACATGGCTTAGACCTTGAAGCCTAAACAGAACCTCTTACTCCTTCCTGAATCTAAATTTTGGGATCTTAGTACCCTCTAGAAGAATGTCTGGGGTAAAGATACAAAATGACAGAGAAAAATAATATGACTAGTAATTTGACTAATCTCCCTGGGCATTTACAGAGAGGAGGCAGAGAGGAAGAAAGAGGGCTGAGTCCACATGCCTACCCAGCTGCATAAAATAACAAAGAAAGAGAGCAACCCTGCCCTGGTTCCAGATTCCAACCACTCAAATTAGCAAGTCCTCTTCCCTTGGGTTGGGGTCAGGAGGCTAAGAAGAGGTAAGATGACAAGAAGGAAGGAATTGAAAATTCCCTTTTCCTATACTGAAGGTAATGTTGTTCTCTCATTCATATGCGGAAATTGAAATGTGGAAAGATTAACTGAAATTTCATGAAGCCTATTTCCAAGAAGTTGTGAAAGAAGATCCCAACTTTTAAATTCAGCCATAGTGGTCATATTGGGTCAAAGATACCATATTGAACTTGTGATGTACTCCATTTTTTAAAAAAGTATTTCTTCTGTATCATAGGTATTTGGGTTATACCTTAAAGTAACCAAAGATACACATTCAAGAAATAGAAACATAGGAGGGAACCTGGAATGTCATTTATTGCTACCTGTTCTTTGTAGAAGGAAGGAAATTGACATCTCAAGAGTTAATAGTTGGGAATGGGGCTTAGGTCTTTTTCATTCCCAGTCTGGTGCCTTTTCCTCTATGACACTATGAAGAGGTTCCTGAATATATGCTTCCTCTGAGACTGGTTCCTCATCTTCAGCTGTGCAAGAGGGGAGCAGAGTATGGTAGAAAGAGTTCTGATCTTGGAATCAGAATCCTCAGGTTAAGTACCAGCTGCATTTTAAGTATGCATGATCTAAGCACACTCTCCTTAGTTTCTTCTTCTGAAAAATGGGTAGAGCAATATTTGCCAACCTGTTAGGATGGTTGTAGGGATGAAAGGAGATATGATTTATGAGAGATCTCTGTAGCGTATAGATGCTAGGCAAAGGTAAGGAATCAGTATTTGGGAATCTAAAACTATAAGGTGTCCAACTGCCAAGCTAAAATGGCCATGCCCCAGGCTTCTTACATTTCACTGCCCCTAGAATTTTTTTTTTGACTCTCCATCCTGAGGCGTTGCATCCGCTCTTTCTTGCATGATTTTGTCTCCACTGATGGTGGTCCAGCTGAATTCTGGACCCAGCATTCAAATACTGAGAGAAGTCAGTGATTCAGTTTGCTATGTGGGATGAGGTTTTCCCCTCTCCACAACCACAAGAAAGAGTAGAGCATGTGAGTACTACTTCGGAAGGAAAAAAGCAAAAAATCTTATCACTTAATAGGGGTCTTAAAAGCTTTAGCTTCTTGGGTGAGTATGGATATTGAGACAGACTGGCAAGTGCTCCTGCTAACAGTAGAGATTTATTATCATAGAAAATTATTTCAGTCCACAGAGATTCCATAGGGACCAGTGTATGGTCATGGGTATAATTAATAGCAGAACTGTTTGGGAAGGACATTAGCGTTTATGCAGTGCTTCCCACACTCAAGGCAGAGAGTAAGGAGCGAGACTGGCATCATTCTTGTTTTCCAGAGGAGAAAGATGAAGTTCAGAGAGGTTAGATAGTTGGTCCAAGGTCACAAGCTTATAAATGTGGAGTTAAGACTTGAATCCAGGTCTTTGCACTTCCTATAGTCTCACACCAGAGAGGATCCAAAGCATTTTGAATCTATTATTTACCTATGTTTGAATAAGAGATGAGTGGAGGAACACAATAACTGAAATAGCTTAACCAATTGCCCAGAGTTTGGAAACGTCAGGTAAAAAGGAGGTCAAAACATTGATTAAAAATTAAAAGTAAAAACTTCACGCTTCTCCTGCCCCTTGACACCAAACACAGATACACTTCTAATGACAGCTTTTTCTGACATTGTCACCAGGGGGAGATTTCAACTTCAGGGCCATTGATGAGTGGACGGTATGGAAACAATAAAACACAGAGGACCTAAAACAAGGGTTTGAAGCCACTCAGGAAGTTCTCAAATACAGGGATTTATTTTGGTTCACAGCTTTTACAAAAAAAAAAAAAAAAATCCAAATTATGTGGACTTCTAGGAAGCAGGGAAGTTAGCAAATTGCCAAGGCATTAATAGTCAGTTCTTGGTACTGTGAGAGCACAGTCTGACTTGCATGTCTGACTGAAATATTTTCCTTAGCAAGCATAGTCTTTCGTGGTAGTATTCTTAATGTTTGTGCTAAAAGGTGACTCATGCTTTTGGTAGTCTGTTCACTTCAGTCAGAAAAATAAGAATTTATTGAGCACATACTGTGTGCCTGGCTGGTTATGATCTAGGTTCAAGGGATAAAAATGTAAACAGAATAGAATACAGAATAGAATACTTTCATGGAGTTTGCAGCCTGATGGGAAAAGCAGTTAAGTCAACAACAAGGAACTGTAACATGTGCATTAGAATAGGAGTTAATATGAAAGTAGGACAAGGTGCTGTGGAAATGCAATAGGGAGAATAGGGAGGTATCTAACTCAGTCTTGGAAAGTCAGTGAAAGCTTCCTGGATAAAGTGCCATCTAAGCTGAGGTCCAAAGGATGAATAGGAGTTAGTGGGAGTAGATTAGTCAGGGCTCACAAGATAAACAGAATATATGTATATTTGTTATAAGAATTATATATATATTTTAATATATAATTTATATATAAAATAAGAATTGGGTCACATAATTATGGAGGCCAAGAATAAAGTTATGGAGAACCAGGAAAGCTCGTGGTATAATTCATTCTGAGTCCAAAGGCTTGAGAACCAGGGGAGCCAAAGGTATAGTCCCAACTCAAGCAGACAGCAAATTCATCCTTCCTTCACTTTTTTGTTCTATTCGGACACTCAATGAATTGGAGAAGGGAGATCTTTACTCACTCCGCTGATTCAATAGATCATTTCTTCCAGAAACACTCTCACAAGTATACCCAGAAGTACTGTTTTACCAGTTATCTGGGCATCCCTTAGCCCAGAGGGATGTTTAAAGGTGACACATAAAATTGACCATCACGGAGGGTGTATATTTAGCAGATAGAGGAACTATGTGCAAAGGGGTGGAGGTGGAGAGTGAATTGTGTTTGGGGAACTGAAAGAGATGTAGTTTGGCTGTAGTGCTGAGACCAGAGGTGGCTGGAGATATGAGCGGGTGCTAACCTTGCATAACATGGTCAAGAGTTAGCACTTTATCCTAAGAAAAATGGGAAACCATCAAAGGGATTTAAGCATGACATAAGATGATCATACTATGTTCTAGGATGATCATCATTCTCTGTGCATGTATTTTGGAAAGATCTATTTGGTGATTTGGAATATGAAACACAGGATGGGGGACAAGACCAGAAGCAGGGTAACCAATAGGTGGTAATTGTAGTCATCCAGGTCAGAGATGGGAGGGTCTAGTTCAGGGTCACACCATTAGAGCTAGAGAGAAGTAGATTGAAGAGCTCCTTACATTGATTGACCATGAGGAATGAGGTAGGAAGCAGTCAAGGATGGTTCCCAAATTTCTGGGAAGTATGGATGGGGATGCCAGCTCCTGAGCTAGAATGCTGCTGAAGGAGCAGGTTTCAGAGAGATGTGGAGGAGCTTCCTTTGGGGAGTTGCCGGAAGCCTGTATGGGATGCCTAAGTGGAGCTGTTCAATATAGAGTAAGAACTATGGGTTGGAATCTCAGGAGAGAAATCTGAACAGTTTCTGGATTTCTTTGAGTCATTGGCAAATGAATGGTAGTCGAAGCCAAGGCTACAATCACATTGTTAAGACCAGCTTCAGCAGTCCTGTCTTCAGAGAAGGTCGAGAAGCTCCCACCTTCTCTTGGTTTGCCCTTATCAGAGCATATACTTGCAATTCAGACAGACGTCCATTCTCAAGTCACTTTATGTGTTTGCAGTAGTCTCCCTGTGTCCCTAGGACTACTGGGTAAGTTATGTAGAGAGATGCAACGCACACTTTATATGTGTCCAAGGTCCTGAAGCTCCAAACTGTGGCAGAGCTCAGCTCTGGTTCCTCTCTGTGCTCTTCCCACTACACCCAACTGCCTTGAGGTCACCCTTCCCAACACTCTCTAAAGAATACACTCAATTCCCAGACAGCCATGATGGCCTGAAATTCATGACAACCCATGAAGGGCTTCCCCTGAGAGAAACACGGAGAGGAGCCTCTCCCAGGCTCCTGTGTCCTTACCCCATCCCCCTTATCCTCACTGTAGCACTCCCTATCCTGCGTTTGGCTTCACAGTTTCAGACTGCCCCTCTCTACCCTCAGCAGGTCTTGGCTCCGTGGCTCCTGGTTTCTAGACACATGGCCGACCATTCACTGGTTATAAGAGGCAGCCCGACCAGCACCCACACGCTCAAAGGTGGGAAGAGAAAGCTTTCCTGCTGGTCTAGGAGAACATGGTAAGTGGAGAAGAGATAAAAAAGAAATCATTTGGGCTTGGGGCTTTGCTTTGTTTTTGTTTCTCAACAATGAAATTCTTTTTCCCAAAGAATGCTTGAATGGGATCCCAATTTATAAAATGGTTTAAAGAAAGAAAAAAAAAAAAAAGGAGCTGCTCTAATAGAAGCAGGAACCCTGGGGGCTAAGCCAGCCATCTCACCCCACACGCACTCAGCCAGGCCCTTTGCCCAGTGGCTCTGAGGCTTCTTGGAACACTTTTGAAAAAGTCATTCAGTCCACGCCCTCAGGATGCTGGAAGATACAGAAGAATGAGAGCTTGGGTTTTCTAGTCAAACTACCCTGGTCTGAGTCTGGCCACGCTGCCTATTAGTTGTGTGATTTGGGATAAGTTATTTCAATTTTCCAAGCCTCCTGTTCATCATCTGTAAAATGGGGGATAGTAAGTATAGAATGGCTGTGAGGGTTGAAACAGAACAAACATCTCAAGCCCTGAGTACTGTGCTCAGCATTTAGTATATTCTCAACAACAGGTATTATTGTTATTGTTAGTTGTCAAACATTTGGATTTTTCAAGACGAGCTGGAAATTTGGATTTTTTAAAAAAGATTTTTAATTCATTTATTTGAGAGAGAGAGTGAGTGAGAGCACAAGCAGGGGGAGAGGGAACAGAGAGAGAGGCAGAAGCAGTCTCCCTGCTGAGCAGGGAGCCTGTGGTGGGGCTCCATCCCGGAATCCTGGGACCATGACCTGAGCTGAAGGCAAAAAAGCTTAACCGACTGGGCCACCCAGGTGCCACGAAATTGGATTTTTAAAGACAGGCTAGCAATTTGTGGGGCTTTTTTTGTGAGACTCTCCCAACTTTTTTAATGTTGGCAAGTAATTGATTTTTTAAAAATTGGTCTGAGCTAAATAAGATGCCCTCCAGCAGTCAGTTTGGGGCCACTGGAGTGACTAGTCAATACGCCGCTGTACATGGTGGGTTCTATGTGTGATTAGGTGTGTACGAGGCCTCAGATAGATGAGGCCTTATTGTCCTCCAGCAGGAGGCTGAGGCTGAGTGGCCTGGGGGGCGAGAGAAGCCCATAGCTGTGCGTGGATCTGTGGGCAGGGGGTTGTAGGTTGCGGCGGCTAGTACAGATTAGCCCCTGTCCTCTGGCTGTGGGGTGGATGGATGTTTCTGGGTATGGCGGGAACATTCTCTCCCCTGGGCTGCCATGGTGGTACAAAGATTCACAAAAGAAACGCTGATCCCAGCTCTTCCTGGTTGCACTGCACACGAGAGGAGTTTTTATGTGGACCCAGCCTTAACTTGAAATATTGATGTTTTGTTTATCATGGATTTTTTTTTTGCATTAACTTTAAATTTTTAAAGATATTACATTAAAATATACTTATGCCAGTTACTGAGTTTTTGGGTGTCCCCTCAAACTTTGTGCCCAAGGCTAGCACCTCACTCTCCTCACCCTAAGTCTCCACCCTAAATCCCAGCCCAGCTGTGGTGTAGGGGTTTGTCTGTGTCAGGCTGTCTGTCCGAGGCAAGTGCTTGGAGCAGGTGGACTCTCGGGAATGCAGACTGGTTCTGATTGTAGCCAAAGCAAACAGTCTCTAAGAAACAAAGCTACTGGAGAAGAGGAGGGGAGGAGCAACACATTCCACAGGCAAACAGGAACTATTTCCAGAAGATTTATTCTTTTGGATTCTTGGCATTTCTTCTTTCTCCCATTCTTTAGTAAGGAAATGCATGGACTGATTTCCAGGGGATCAACTGTGACTTGCACCTCCCCAAGCTTGCAAACAGCCCTCCCCTTTGTTCCATTATGAAAGGTACAGAGATTCCATTCAGAGGAGTTCAGCTGTTCAAGGAGAAAACTATTTCCCCTGAAGCATCTCTCCTCTGAGGCTTCCATGAAATCCCAGTCTGGAACTGCCTGTGGAGCCCAGCCCCTGGGGCTTCTAGGTCAGAACAAGATCTCAGGGAGCCAGGTCAGTCTGGGAAGCCACAGGCCCGTGAACCATGTGGTAGTGCAACTGGACCTCTGCTTGCTCGGGGCAGGCAGAGCCACTAGGGACACTGTCCCCTCTGTGGGGGGGCGGGGGAGCTGCAGGGACCCTCTATCCACTCTCAGAAATCCCACCTGACTTTGACCTACCTGAAGGACAAGGCCTGGAAGTTTGATGGAATCAGTAGGAGTTCTAGATGAGTTCAACTGTTTCAGAAACAGAAAAAGAGACCAAGAGATTGAACTTTGTACCTTCCACCCAACTTGAGAAATCAGACATTACTGATATGAATCAAAGTCCCCTTAAACGATTTAAATGTCTACCCTCGATAGAATGGATGTACAGGCATGTTCTAGAATAGTCTACAGCAGGTAAATCAAATGAATCAGAGCTATGTGTGTCATCACAGACAAATCTTAAATACATTGTTGCCCTTGATTCTTACCATGGTTGTTTCCTGGGAAACTGGAACTGACTTGCCCTGAGAGCTCTCAGCTCAGGACAGGACCTGAGTGTCCCCACTTTCTCCTCTTCCTTTTCCTTCTCCTTCCTTTCCTATATTCCACCACCCCCCTCGATTCTCTTCTCTTGCCTCTTCCAATCTTGAGTTATAGTCTTCCTGCCTCTCCCATTTCTCTCCTTTCCTTTCCTTTTCTCTTAATGGGAGAAGCCTGGGGTAGGGGTTTGAGAATGCAGGGATTTGTGTGTGTGTGTGTGTGTGTGTGTGTGTATACACACATACAGATTACTTTATGGTGAATCCATCATTTTCTCTCCTTTCCTCACCCAAAATGTCCCCCATTGCCCACCACTGCAATCACCAGTATCATTGCTCTACTTTCTGTTGTCATTTCAAGAACACCTTAGGTTAGGGTCTATCAAATGTGCTTGTGAACAAGGTTTTACTTAGTCCTAACCCCCATGCCCACCCCTGTGAGGAAGGTGTGACCAATATGAAGACCACTTTATAAGCCAGAACCAGACCTCAGAGGCTGGGGCCATGCTCAAGGCCATGTAGCTGTGGCTGCTGTTCTGTCCCTGACTCTGAGTCTGGGTCCCTTTGGTTACCCTGCTGTGCTGAGACCCTCTAAAGCCACAAGACCACTTGAAGTCAAGTGCTGGTTATTGGAGACACACTATGTTTCTGAAACCAAACCCTGTCCTTAAATTCTGATATTTTATTCATCATGGATTTGCGGGGGGCGGGGGGGGGGCATTAATTTTGAGTTTTTTGAAATAGGGCATCAAGATATTTATATTATTTATGTGATGGCTGGGGTTGTTCGTTGCCCTTAAATTTTCCATCAGAGGTGATGCCTCCCTCTGCACACCCCCCTACCCCAGCCCTGTCTTTACCTCGTTCCCAAACTGCACTGTGTCTGGTTTTAATGAGGTCAGCATGTGCCAGTTGGTTTTATAACAGTGCCACCTGACCGCCTTTTCTGACCCTTCTCCATTAGTTTGGTTCAGAGTTTCACTTCCCCAAGTTCCCTTCTGGGAATCCTGGCTGATCAGAGTGATTCCGTAGAAGCCAGTGGGTACCTTCACCCTTGCTGCAGGGATAGCAAGGCCCCAGAAAGAGAAGGCCTGCTTTCGTGCACAGGGCCCTTGCTGTCAGTGGTTGCCCAGTGCTTTGAGCTAGATGGAATAATGAAGTCTTTTTCTGGGAAGGGACTATTTGGGAATAAACTTCCATGGGTACCTCCTCCTGTGCCTGCTACTCCTACTCTCAACTGTTAGCCTTTAGGGAAATAGAAGGAACAGCCTCATCAGGGTTTTTCCTAGAAAAGCCTTTTGATGGCCCCATTATGGAAAACGGAGCTGTTTCTGTTTTCTTTGATTAATCTCATTGTCTTGTCTCTGAAAGCAAATGTGGCCTTGGGTCGTCCATTGTACACAGCCACAAAGGAAGGGCTGTGGCTCCCTGGAGTTTGACAAGGACCCCAAGACTGGGGGAGCCAGGGAGGGAGGGCAGGGGGGTACATGTGT
Organism: Vulpes vulpes; assembly: GCF_048418805.1. Taxonomy (NCBI): domain Eukaryota; kingdom Metazoa; phylum Chordata; class Mammalia; order Carnivora; family Canidae; genus Vulpes; species Vulpes vulpes. Next base: position 71,763,585 of record NC_132789.1, read on the forward strand.
GGCCCTGTCCTCAAGGACTTGGCTCTTTGAGGAAGGTCAGTTACCCATTTCCTTCGTGTTTTTCTGCCAGTGCGAACAGGAGAAATATTAGCTTTTAAAGATTTCTTTATAGTTCCTTGAAAGCTGGTGGGATGAAGTCAGCCAGAGAATTATATAACAGTAAAGCTCATTTAAAGCAACAGTATCTTTCTATAGGGCTGTGGCATTTCATTTCTCAATTTTTTCACTAGTTACTAAGAGAAAGGTACTAATTTTGTGGAAAAAAAAATAGAAGGGGGCCCCACCACACACTCCCACTTCCTTACTCTACTCTGTCACAGGAGGATGTAAATGCCAGGGTGTTGATTAAAACAAAAAGTAGAAATCCTCCTTCAAGGAAGGCAAAAGGAAATCTACGTTCATTAACCTCAGGCAGCCATAGCATTCTTAATCTTATTTGAATTCAGAAGGAAAAAAAAAATAAAGAGGAAAGCTTTCTAAAGCACTTGGTTTTAATTTAAGAGTCTTGGGGATTTTATAAATATTCAACTCTTTTCTCCTTTTGAAGGGAGCCAGTCCCTTTGCGGTAGGGAAGGGCTCAAGCGTTAGCTATTCTGCTGCTTCGCTGTTTTACGTGGCACCTTCTACCTCTCGACTGTGGTGTGGTGCATTACTTCGACTCCTCTCCACACTCCCAGCATTTGCTCTTCTCTTTCTTCCCGTTTTAGAGGCAAGGAAACTGAGGCCCAAGGATCCCGTGACTGGCCAGGCATCACACGGCTCAGCTGGAGGCCAGATTCTGAGACTGTCTCTGTCTTCACTGGCATCACCCCAGAGGGCCCGCATCTCCTTTCCTGTGCGCACAGGGTGACCCGGTCACAGGTAGTCTTGGTTGTCACAACTGGGGGAAGGGGGCCACGGGTCAGCCTACTGGCGTCTAGTGGATGGAGGCCCAGCATGTGGCCAAAGGTGCTAGAACACAAGGCTCCGGTGAAGCCTCGGGCCGCCAACGCCCCGGGTGCGAGTGCGGAGGCCTGAGGCCCGGAGGGGGGACGGGGGACGGGGGACGGGCCCCCCCCGAGCGCCCCGGGCCGGGCATCGGGGCCGAGCGCGGGGCCTGGGTCTCGGGGCCGGCGCCGGGGCGGCCGCCGCTGCGAGTGTCCCCGCCGGCTCCTCGGGCCCGCGGGGCGCCCGCCGAGCTGATGGGGTTTCTGACTTCTCGTCCCCGGGCGTCGGTCTTCGGGGAGCAGCGAGCCCCGGCCCGGCTCGGAGCCCCGGCCGCCAGCTCCGCGGAGGCCCCCGCCCGCCCTCCCGCCCTCCCGGGGCCCGGGGCCTGGGGGCTGGGGCCGGGGACGCCGCTGAGCGCGCCGCGACCCGGCCGCCCCGCCGAGGACGGCCCATTGAGCATTTCCAGGAACGGCGCTGCCAAGCCCGTCAACTGCTTTCTTGGAAATTCACTCGGGGAGGGTGGCGGGCCTCCAGCCGGCGGCGCGGAAAGCCCGGCCCGGAGCGCCGGGGACCGGCCCGCGGCGGGGCCGCCGCCGCGCCCCTGGGCTCCGAGCCGCCCGCGCGCGCAGCCGGGGCCGAGGTCACGCCCTTCGCACACCCTTCGCACGCCCTTCGCACGCCCCTCGCACGCCCTTCGCACGCCCGCCCTGCTGCGGAGACAGCGGCCGGCCGCGGGCGGGGAGGCGGCCGGGCGGGGGGAGGCGGCCGGGAGGGGGCGCAGCCTCACCCCGGGCCGAGCCAGAGGAGCGGCGGGAAGCGGGCGCTGCGCCCCGGCCATCCTCAAGATACGGCAACAGGAGATCTAGGAGATGGGGGAAGGAAGACCTGGCAACTCCCCCCTTCTCCTCCCACCGCAGACCTGACCTTTTCCCTTGCAGAGACCAGACTTTCCTGCTCCCGCCCCCCCCCGCCCCCGCCCCCGCCCCCGCCCTCTGAGCTCCAGCCTTCCCCAACCCTTGGGTGGCCCAGGAAGGGCAGCTGCCCTGAGAGGAAAGCAGCTCCGAGATGTGAGCACCACACAGAACCTCTCTGCTGCCTGGGGTGTCCAGACAGTACTGGTTACTCACTTTTTTTTTTTTTTTCATTTACAAGAGACTTAAAAAGCTTATCATGGAGCAGGTAGGGAACATCTTTCTATTTCCAAGAACCACTGGCTCACAGGACACGTGTTATTTTAGGATCACCCCGGGCTTCAGCTAGTTGGGGATAGGGCTGCCAGACAGGATATCAGATGCCTAGTTAAATTTAACTTTCAGGAAGACAACAATTTTTTTTTTTTTTTTGGTGTAAATATGGCCCAAATATTATTTGCTGTTTATCTGAAATTCAAATTGACCTGGGCATCATGTATTTTTATTTATTAAGCGCAACCATTCTGTTTCGGGGATACATTGACATACTTAGGTTAATAACAGGGAACATTCAACATGTGTGGAAAACCATACTGGTTGAGAGACCCGGAAGGGAAGGAGGAGGGTAGTAAAGAAGAAGGAAGGAGAGAGAGAGGTCAGGGGGAAAAGGGAGATACACATTGTGAGGGAGAAAAAGATCTAAGTGAAACAAATAGGAAGCATTGAGAGACAAAACCGGGAATGTTTCTGAAGGGCCTGAAATACTTGATAAATTGCAATTGTTCCACACTACGTCATTTCCCTGGGAAATGTTGCTCCTTTGGCTAACCACTGTTCTGGATCTTCTGTTGCTTTGCTGTATCAAGTAAATAAAACCAACGGTGGCCGCTAGAGAGAAACGAATGCTCGCCCCCTAAGCGAGGGCGCAGCAGCTGGGCCAGTGTTACCCTGGGGTCAGGTTGAAACCAAACCTAAGGCAGTAAGTAGCCTACCCCAAGACCCCAACACCTGCACCCACATTGCTGTCCTTAGTGGAGTGTGGATTTGGAAATAATTGTAATTGAAATAATAAAATGGAACCAGTTGCCATAATTTTGAGACATTTGATGATGATTCATAAAACCCTTCAGTAGCTTCTCTTGCCTGAGGGTCGGAGTGGTGATAAGCAGGGCACGCATGTGGACAACAGATATATTTTTTTTTAATCATTAATACCCTTGTTCTCTGACCTACAGAGGTCGGGTTGGCTTAACCTGAAGAGAAAAGAAGCCTTGGTAGGCTTCTAGGGGGACGAGGGATCCAGGCTTCACAGGAGAAGTTGTGGTGGTGGTGGTGGTGGTGGTGGTGGTGGTGGTGGTGATAAGGAGGCGGACCCTGCCTCAGGGCTCCCCGTCACATATGTAACCCCGGGGAATTGACAAGGGCTGCCCCTGGTTACCTGGGCTGCACTATTAGATGTGTAACATCAGAACAAGGGAATAGATCGTCCCAAAAACTCCAATGGGGAGCAGGCGAGACTGACCAAATGTTCCACCTTCCTATGACTCATTCCAGACGCAGGCTCAGGCTGTCCCCCTTGTGGGACATTGTCCTTTCAACAACAGGTAACATTTACTGAGTATCTACTCTGGGCCAGGTGGGTGGGAGTGGGGGGTGTTTTATATACATTATCCCAAATGACCCACTCCTTTGTAGGTTTTATATATATATCACTATGTTCCTAATTTAAGAGACATCATGACTGCAAAAAGTTCAGTTGTTGTCTCAAATTCAGTTGATTAGTGAGTGTTGGGGCTGAGGTTTGCCTCAAGCCTGCCTGACTTCCAGCTCACAGTTCATCCCTGTCCCAACCATTGGAGCGAGGGTTCACATCCCAGCTCCGTTACTTACTAGTTACTAGCTGTGTGGCTTGGCACAGTTACTTAATCTCTCTGTGCATCTTTTTCATTGTCTCTAAAATGGGGATAAAATGGTACCTACCTTACGGAGCTGCTGTAAAGGTTGAAGGCGTTGGTATGTGTCAAGCACTTAAAACCAGTACTTGATGTCCCTGACTGCATCCAACCCTTAAACTATCCCGTGAGGCAGCCAATGCTATTATCCTTATTTACCTATGAGGAAACTGAGGCCCAGAGGGGCTCATTAACTTGGTCAAGGAACGTGGGAGAGCTGAGACCCAATCCCAGACAGACCAAAGCATAGCCCGAACTTCTAGATTCCACCTTCTGTCTGTAGGCTGTTATGGATTCTTTGCACAGCTTCTGTGTCTTACGGTTAGGACGTGGCGCCAGCAGCGTTTTCGCATACTTACACTCGTGAGCGAGGCATGGGATCTACCTTACAGCCACCAAATACTGAACCTTCATAATCCAATTACTCAGAAGATGCTTTTTTTTTTTTCTGATTTTGCTCTCAATCACTGCATGTTGGTAATGACTCATGGTAAGACGAGGCAGGTGAGGTGAGGCCGCGGTAACAACTAAGGCCTTCAAGGGCTTTACCACGACAGAGGTTTCTTTCGCCCTTATGGAAAACCCAAAGATACTTTCTTCCATGTATTGGCTTTGTGGTGCCACACAAGGCTTCCCTGGTCACAGTCAAATAAGCAGGAGGAAGCCGAGGAAGCACTCCTATAACTGCCTCCGTCTGGCTTGACACGCATCTGGTATTCCCAGTCCACTGGGCAGAGAAGTCACACGGGCCCAGGCACCACAAGGGAAGCAGTGACGGGCCCCGGCTACCTCTACCTCAGTGACCAAACCCAGCTCGCGGTCCCAAGTTAAGGACAACTGCTAGCAACTTTATTGGTCAGGTCATGGGCACCCTTTTCTCATTCATGACAGTTGTATTGTTTTGAAATCTCTTTATTATGTCATTCAATAAATATTTATTGAGTGTTCCCCTTCTTATTTTTTTTAGTGTTCCTAAAAGCCAAGCACGTTTAGGCTCGGGAAGTATGTCAGTAAATGAAGCAGAACAAAACCACCATCTTCTCAGAACTACCAGTCCAGTAGGAAATGGGGAAAGATGGATTATTAACCCAAAAAATAAGAAAGCAAGGTAATAGGCATCTGTTTGTGCAATGGAGAAAGAGAAAACAGGGAAGAGGTATCAGTGTATGAGTGTGTTGTGTTGGCACATTGAGGGGGTACTTTCAAACAGGAAGGCTGGGGAGGGCCTTCCTGAGAAGATGACATTTGAGCAGATATCTAAAGAATGCAAGAGAGCTCTGGGGCAAAAGCATTCTGGGAAGAGGAAGTAACTGGTGCAAAGGTCCTGAGGCAGGAGAGTGCCTGGCACATCAGAGGATGTGTGGCTGAGGTAGGGAGCAGTAGCAGACAAGATCTGGAAGGGGACACAGGTGGGCCCTCCGGAGCCCTGAGGGCCTTGTGACCTGTGTAAGGACTTGACTTTTCCTCCTGCTTTAAAACCTCCATTGCCTTCTTCTTGCCTTCAGGACTTGGTCCTGCCTCCTCCCACACCTCCCAGCACACACACCGTACTCCTCTCAGTCCCCTACAGCAGTTGTTCTCAAACTTGGGGAGGCATCAGGATACCGAGGGGGGTTAAAGTCAGATTGCTGTGGTCTGTCCTTAGAGTCTCAGTGCCGGGGCTCAAGAGCCTGCCTGCACGTCTAACAGGATCCCAGGTGACAGTGCTGCCGCCTGCACAAGGCCACACTCTGGTCTGGTCCAACAAGCTCCCTCTTGCTCTTGTGAGTGCCTGGACAGTGCCAACCACATAATTTGTGAGGCCCAACGCAGAATGAATACAGGCTCCCCGTTCGAAAAGTAGGAAAGAAAGGACGGTGAGAAGTAAAATATAAAGCTTTTCCTTTTAAAATATTTTGTTACTTATATAGCAAGGATAGCCATGATAGATAGTAACAATATACATTTTTTAATGGCCAAAACCTATTTTAATGTCATAATTTTTTATAATATGATACATAATATGGATTAATACGATATCAAGATTTTTTTTTCTGGTTTGCTTTCCTACATATTCATTCTCTAGGTCATAAACGTTACTTTCAGCAACTTCATTTTCAACTCACGCAAGAGGAAGAAATGTTAGTGGCCAGGGATAAATGCAAGGTCACAAAAATATTTTGATAAATTTAGTTTCAGCAGTTGAAATCAAATCTACAGATGCGACTGTGACAGAGGCAGCATATTTTATAGGCCACAACAACACTGGGATATATTTTCCATAAATTATTTTGAAATACAAGTTTTAGTACAACTGGAGGTGATGGTGCCTGTGGAACTGTTTTTCTAAAAAAAATTAACTCTTCCTGCAAATCATTTTTATGTTCTGAATTTAATATGTAAATTTATATTATTTATAAATAATAAATACTCTTTGCAGAGTATTTATATTATTGAACCCATGTTAATGATATGATTTTTTTGTATACAAATTTATGTTTTATTTCCTCTGACAATACCTGCAGCTTGTGGAGGTCATACAAGAAACCAAACAGCAGCTTCACAATTTTTATACAATTCAGAATGCCCCCTTATGCATTCTATCACTGTATCTTCAAATATGAGGAAAATTAATTTTAAAATTGTCTTCCTTGTTATTGTTGGTTTATCTGAAACTTTATATGAAGGTAGTGGTCTGTTCTGTTGACTGGGACAATCTTTAAAATTGATTTCCATATCTAAGCCCAGGGATATTTGGTTTGCAATGTCGCAACAGTTTTCAAAACTAGAAATTCTAAATTCTTGGAAGAATTTTAACAGCTCCCTAATATCCCTTATTGCAATGTCTGTGCAAACACTTACTCTATAATAATTTGCCAGCAGTTCCTGTCCTGGTAGTCAGAGTAGAGTTAATATTTGCAGGGGCCCAGGGACAGGCTCTGAGGAGACAGGCAAGCCAGTCTTCCGGGGTGCCTCCCAGTGTGGCCCCTCAGGGCAACCCTTCGGCTGCTACCGCATCTGCTACTGTTGCTATTACCATGAACCAGTCTGGGCCCAGGTCCCCAGCAGGGCCACCCCTCAGAACCCCACGGGGCTCCGGACAGCCCCCCAGAGTGCACACTCTCATCAGATGGCCAGGTCAGCCACTTGCACTGCCCCCTGCCACCCATGTAGGCTTGAGTCTGCCCCTGTGTACACTAGCACCTGGCACAGCGTCTCTTTGTATACACTTGCTCCATGGGCCCTTCTAACTTAACGAGTTCAAAAATAAAAATTATCAGGAATTTCAAGACTGTGACAATAGAGCCTTAAACTTAGCATAGCGTCCCTTCTGAGTAGGTCCTGTGTCACTGGACAGGTTGTACACCCATGAAGCTTGGCCTGCTCCTGGACCAAGAGACTTATGCTAGCTTTGCCCACAGACCACATTGTACTGTAGTATTCTCTTACCATCTGCATCTTATATTATTTAATGTCTGTTTTCCCCAGATCAGGGTCAGCAAACCATGACCCACTGCCCAAATCCAGCCTGCCGCCTGCTTTCGTGATCTAGTTTTGCCACAACACCAGGGCACTCATTTGTTCCCCTATTGCCTATGGCTACTTTTCTATTACCAGGCCAGCATGAGTAATGCGACAAGGAATGTTTGGCCCACAAAGCCTAAAACATTTGTTATCTGTTCTCTATAGAATGTTGTTGATGCCTGCACCATACTGTAAAATTCCTGAAAACAGGAATCATGTCTGTCTAGAACAGTGCCTGGGATATAGAAAACTCAAGAAGAACAAAAGAACCAAACAAAATGAATACGTGAAGAGCGTAGTATTTTTTAATAAATTTAGTTTATCTTTAAAAAATCATGTAAATTTTGTTTGACTTCATTTTTTTTTATTTTTATATAAAAATTATGTTTAAAATTACTTACCATACTGTGAAATGGACTCTCCAGCGAAGTGTGAGGTGTTTGTCTTGTGGCTTGGCCTACCCCTGGACATCCTGCTACACATCTCAATCTGAAGGAGCACAGGCCCTGAATATCATTCATCATTTAATAAATATTTATTGAGCAAGAGCACAGGGCTAGGTAATATGACAAGAATGACAATAATTCACACTTAGGTCTTCCTGGTAGACCTGTAGAGCCTACAGGCCAAAGGAGAAAAGAGTAACAAATATGTGTTCTACACAAATGCAAATATGTAACTATATGATTAAAAAAAAAGTTAAGTAATAGAAGGAAACTTCTGGATCAAGGCTTTGGGCTTTCAGAATCAGGACACATTCCCTTTTGCTGTGAAATCAGGAGAGGCTTCTCACCATTCTGTTTGGTCTCAGATCCAATCCCTGTCCTACACTTTGCTCTGCAGCACAAGGAGCTGCTCCTGCAAGCTACATTTCTCTGGCCATTCTGCCAACTGGCTGCAGCTAGAGGCAGTGAGTGGAAGGCCATAAAGACTGGCGGGCTGGGGGAAAGGAAAAGCCAGGCTATTTCTGCCTTCTCTCTCAGCCTCTTTTCTACTTGTACATGGTAAAAACAACCGTATGTTTTCACAGGGGTTGTTGTTGTTGTTGTTTTTAAAGATTTTATTTAGTTATTCGTGAGACACACATACACACACACACACACACACACACAGAGAGAGAGAGAGAGAGAGAGAGAGAGGCAGAGATACAGGCAGAGGGAGAAGCAGGCTCCATGCAGGGAGCCCAACATGGGACTCAATCCCAGGACTCCAGGATCAGGCCCTGGGCTGAAGGCAGTGCTAAACCACTGAGCCACCTGGGCTGCCCTGTTGTTGTTGTTTTAATGAGAATTAAATCGGTGTGCAAAATGTTTAGCCCAGGAGCTGGTATGTATAACAAACCTTCAAAGAATAGGGCTACTATTGCTTTTAGCCTTGCTTAGGTAAGTAAGAAAGAGTGCGGTAATCAATAAGTGATGTCTGCTAAGAGTGAAGCGGGGAGAGTATTGCTAGGGGAGATGATTATTTACCAACCCTGAGATTTTGGAGCTGTATTGTGGAGATAGATCTGTTAGGCTCTGGCAAGGGGACCAAGAGACTCTTGTAAGGTATTGAGAGAAACCTAAGAACTGGGATAGTGACATCAAAAGTAGGCAGAGATAACACATGAGAAAGAACAGGTCTGAGAGACAAGATTATGGACTCATTTTTGAACAACAGTGTTGGGCTCTTACCACTTGCAAAAAAACCAAAGCGAAAGAACCACAAACCAATGATACACTTGAGGATACCTTAGGAGATGTGGCTTTTTGATAGAGACACATTTATATGCGGTGAGTTAGCCAAGAAAACCATCTCAGCAGTGACACATTCAGGTCTCATGAAGGACTGGAAAACCATTCAGGGAAACCCTAGCAGCTCTGGTTATTGGAGTATGGTCTCCTCCAAAGAGGAGAAGCCATCGTTCTGTACTTAGTAATTCTTCCCTGCTCAAGGTACCCTCTGTTTCTGCTACCCTCTCTTCCAGTTTTCTTCTTCCCGCCTATGTCTGTGCTTATGTTCTCTGAGTGTTGCATTCAACTTGTTCCAGCAGGGCTGCGTGTTTAGCCCAGGTTACCTCACAGTCTCCTCTTGAGGTCCAGCTGGTATCAGATGTCCTTGACCAGCATAGCAGTTGTGGCTGGCACAGTGGTCACCCAATGCAAAGCATGAAGACCCACCTTTCTCAGAAGGAGCTATGTCACCGGTTTCATGGCCAGTCTGGTGTTGACGTGATGAGTGAGTTGGAGATGCCCCTGAAATCTGGGTGAAGCTGAAGGGTAAGATCGGGTCATGGGGGAGAGTATTGAGGATACTTCATGACTCCTAATAGTCTACATCTCATATGAATTTGATTATTCCAGATCAAAATCTGTCCAAGGTTTAGGGCAAAGACATCAGAAATTATTTATGAAAAAGATAGTTGTTTTAATGGAACCCAGAAAATTAGACATATATGGAGGGAGGGATTTTCTTACCATTCTTTATAGGGACTTGACTGGCTTCTTAGAGGAACAACTTAGAAATTGGTTTGGAAGGGTGAGTGTGGTGGGGTTCGGGTTTTCTTACTGCCCTAAGAGCAATAAGAAACAAAACAAATGAAACAAACCAACCCTCTGCAATTCTTCCCAGAACTCTTTAAATCCGATATCCATCTTCATGTTGGAACATGAGGGACCCAGAGCTTGCAACACACATATCCCAAGGATAAGCTGATACAAACTCATTTATACCAGTTGCTTTAAAAACAAAGAGAGGAAGAAAAAAAAAGAAGAAGAAAGAGAAAGAGAGGACAAAAAATTAAAACAATGTTTTGAAAATCTATTGTTGCTAGAAACAGATGGAACTGTGAGGAGCCAGGTGGCTGCTTGCTCTTAAAATCCCAGGTGAGGACAAACAGGACAATTCTTTATTCAACAACACTGGGGAGGAAGTCTGTGTGATTTTCTTTTAAACCTTGAGGGAGAAGCACCCCAACATGAAAAGTCTTTTCTGAAGACAAATTAAAAATAATAAATGTCACAACACATTTGGAGAATGTGTTGAAGGAGTGGAAAACCTTTAAATGAAAGAAAAATAGCCAGTACCCTATCCTCTCACCAAACGCCCCTTATTCTATAAGTGTTTTTTATCATCCTTATTCACAGACGTATGTAATTTTTATGTCATTCTCATTGGAAGCTCTTGGACTCACCCAGCAGAACCTTTGAACCTGAATGCTGCCTCTAGCACTTGCAATCTAGGCAAGCTACTTGAACTCTCTGGGCCTCAGTTTTCTTGTCTGAGCAGTGGGGATGATAATAGTAGGTACCTGAGGATTAAATCAGACACCTACAAAGTGCCTGGTTTGATGCCTGGCACCCACTCAATCCAGTTGTAACTGCTATGACTACGTATCATTAACATAAGGCAGCTTTGTAACCCCAGGTTAATGGGGACAGGGCCGCTTAGCAGGTGAAGTCTGTGCCAACCTCCCCTTTTTTTCTCTTTCCCACAGTGCTATGATCCTGAGTCTCCCCTCCCTACCCCTCCCCGACCCAATCCAAGATGAAAGGAGTAACACATGTTATTAAGTAAGTACCCAGTGCATGCTGGAAGGACCCATACTAAGACTTGAGAAAACATAGCAATGATGCCAGCTGGTCCCACTGAGAAGTTGCAGCGCTCCAGCACTATGCTGAGGGCTTCCTGGGCATAGGCTGAACCAGTGCCCAGAAGGTGGCTAGGATGACTTTAATTCAGTTGAGGAATGTGCATGTCAGGAAGGTTACTGCTCAGGGCTGAGGTGTCCCCAGAATTCCTATGTTGAAGCCCTAACCCCCCCAAACCTCAGAATGTGACTACATTTGTAGTAGGCCCTTCAGAGAGGTGCTTCAGTTAAAATTAGGGTTGGACTCTAATACAATCTGAGGAGTGGACTGATAAGAGGAGATCTGGGTTAGGGATGCATGCACATAGGGAATGGCCATGTGAGGACACAGCAAGAAGGTGGCCCTGTCCCAGCTGAGGAGAGAGGCCTCAGAGGAAACCAGGCGACACCTTGATCTTGGATTCCAGCCGCCAGAACTGTGAGAAAATAGTATCTGTTGTTGAAGCCACCCAGTCTGTGGTATTTTACTACAGCACCCCCGGCAGACAAATACAGTTACATAAGTTTTAAGAGCTTAGGGGGCACTCAGCCTTAAGAAGGAAGGACATTCTGACACATGCTACAACACAGATGAACCTTGAGGACATGGCACTAAGTGGAATAAGCCAGTCATAAAAGGACAAATACTCTGTGAATCCACTCAGATGTGGTATCTAGAGCAATCAAATTCATAGAGACAGAAGAAAAATGGTTCTACCAGGGGCGGGGGCAGGGAAGAATGGGGAGTTATTGCTTAATGAGTTTGGAGTTTCAGTTTTGCAAGATGAAAAGAGTTCTGGAGATTGGGAGTGGTGATCGTTGCCAACAATGCGAACGTACTTCGTGCCACTGAACTATTCACTTGAAAAATGGCTAGAACGGTAAATTTTACCACATGAATATTTTACACAATAAAAACATCATTAAAAAAAAGCTTAGGGGGCTCCCTGTTTTCCTAAAGTTGGGTCTCACTGGGATCTTGGCTAATTGCAGTTGGAGAGATGAAGGAAGGGAACTGGAAGAGGAGGAGGGATTGAGGGGCTAACTTTTTCAGCCCTGTCAAAAATGTGGCAGCGTCCCCAGAGGAAAGCTGCGTGCCCCATTGCTCTCCCACGCTAGAATCATAATGCACACCCAAGATCCTCGCCCTGCTCAGTAATGATGACAGAGGAGATCATGATTTCCAAGTGTGAGGGTGAATCCCCTGAGGTGGTTGGGTTTTCTCCCCCTTTTAATGCCCTTTTCTTCTAGTTTCCCAACATCTCCTGGGCCTACTCTTTAGCATGCACAGGAAGAAAACACATCATCAGTGGTGGTCAAAGCACATTCGCCCAAAGCAACAACAAATCCCAGCAGCCTTTCCTGATGGTGTGGGTTTCCCGCCAAACCTAAGACCTGAGGAGTTTAGGCCCTTGGGATCTGCCTGCCGGCTTGGTTTGGGTTGAGCAATGGGGCCCTCTCTGGGGAGCCCCACAGCTCCTCACCCCAGAGGCTGCGATGCAGGCTCTGTCTCCCTGGGTCTGCACCCTGCCTTGACCTCCAGGTGCTCCATGTTCTTCCTCCGGGACCCATGAATAAGGAACTTCTACTTCAATGTCTCCTGCGGCTTGCCATCTGCCATCCTCTCCTCGACTTAACAAATGCTAATTTAACAAAGTCAGAGCTTGAGGCCAGACCCAGACTGAGGGAGTCCTCCAACATGACTGGCCTTGAAATCTTCAGAAGATTGCAGGCCTCATGAAAAAAGACCAAGGAAGGATTAAAGCGGTTCCAGACTGGGGGAGACAAGACACAACCAACTGTAACTCAGTTCTGGGCTGAATGGTTTCACCATAACAGACATGATTGGGACAACTGCGACCATTTGAATGGGGGCCGAGGATTAGACTTTGGCGGTACAGCAGCATTCACTGCCTGACTTGGATGGTTGAACTGCAGTTACGTGGGACAATGTGGAAGGAACCACGTGCTGATGTGTTCGGGGGCGATGTGCCATCAGATTGGCAGTTTTCTACCAAGTCTTCAGGGAAAAGATCATTCTTTGTACTGTTCTCCAGCTCTTCTATGAGTGTATGTTTGCCTCAAAAGAAAAAAGGAAACAGTGTCGTGTTTTGTTGGGAGGGACGCCATGGTCACTGAGCCTGTTTTTCAGGTGGTTTTAAGCACAAGCCTGAGAACTTCGAGTTCAAAAAAGCTTGACCTTGAATCACCTCTTTGAGAACTCCTATAGGGACATTGGTGGCAGTCAGATGGAGGGATATCAGATGAACAAGTTTATACATAATCTATGGCCAAGACCTGTGATGATTTCATGTGTGAACTTTTAGTGGTGTGTGTGTGTAGGATCAGAAACTTCTTTTAGTGCAAAACACACAGTCCAAACTATTTATGACCTTACCAACTTAAGAATATCCTTCTACAACATCATTTTTAAAGGTTAACAAGTAAGTTTCTCATTGAATGTGAATCTTAATTTCGTTTACTAACCCCTGCTGGGGTTGGATTTGATATTTCTTGCTCCACCCTCCATGCCTTGGATTTTTGGCTCGTATTTTGCCTGAATGTGAAAGGGGGGGAAAAAAAGGATGACTTGCCAGGTTCTTTCTGGGAGGATTTGTGTTGTTTCCTGCTTTCCCACAGATAGAATAGGGCTGTCAGGAGGAAGTTTCCGAGAGTGTTTAAGATGACACATCTCAACAGACAAGTTGGGCTCAAGTTGGGCTGACTCTCCTCTGACCAGCTGTGTGAGGTTAGGCACATTAACCTCTATCTCTGGGCCTGAGTTTCCTCATCTGTAAGGTGGAGGAGAAATGAATAGTATCCATCTCACAGGGTTATTGAGGTCTTCATAAGCTGTCGGTAGCTGGTGCCCAATAAGGGGCTGTTGGTGTTGATCATTGGTAATACTATGAAGAAACATAAGCAGCAACTTTTGAGGTCTGCAGAAAGCTAGAAAGACATCAAGTTGGGCAATCTCCTCCCCAGGAAAGGAAATAGTCCTGTGTTGGTGGCGAGAAGTAATTATGATGGAAATAACATTTTCCAAGGTCTGGAGCTGACGTGTACTCCTTGTGACATTTTAATCTCTGAGTAATAGATTCCATTGCCTGTGGAGCTGTGATTTTTCAGTTTATTGCTTTTTCCTCTTCTCTCTTCAAACCTGGATTCCTCTCCTCTCGGCTGCAGCCTGTCTCCAGCAACCATGAACTGTTTCTGGACAGTCCCCATTCTGGAGCCGGTTTCTTTACTCAACTCAGGCGAGGAAGCCTGAAGCCCCAGCGCAGCACACTGGCCTCCTTGTGGAGAGGAGGGGACCAACCACATGCTCCATGCTCCTTCTGTCGCATCACCTTTCATACTGGCGACAACGTGCAGGGCAGATACTGCCCTGGGACAATCTCGGCTCTAGGATTGGGCAGGCCAGGGGTGGGGTCCATGCGTGGGCTTCCAAGCTGGGGAGCTTAGCTCTGATTGCATCATTCACACATTCACTGTGACACCTTGTGTGAGTTACTAACTTCTCTGAGGCTCCATTTCCTTCTCTCTAAAAGAATGCTGGCCTTAGAGGGTTGTTTGGAAGTTTGAATTAAATCACATATATAAAGTATATGATGTAGCTCCCAGAGCACGGAACATGCTCACTAAATGAATTAGCATTGCTGTTTTATTTAGAGTTGAAAACCCTGAGCCTCAGAGTAGTTGTAATTCTTATTGGATTTTGCAGGTAAGGAAACTCCGCTACACCTTAGGGCTTTTCCCACTAGACATAGTTGCTCACCCCTCTGGCCATGACTATCATTCCCATGCTTTTGAGAGTAGTAAAAATTTTAGATGGGCACAAGGACTCCATTTCCCAGCATCCCATGTGGCTAGATGTGGCCACATGACTAGTTTGGCAAGTAAAATGTACCTAGAAGTGATATGAAGCTTCCAGATTGGATGGTACAAGGAAGGGGCTTGCCTTCTCTCACCTTCTTCTCTTGAAATGACTACATGGACTTTTATATCAGAAGGATATAAACTTCTAGGTTGTATAAGCCATTGTATTTTGGGTGTCTTTGTTACAGCAGCCAAACTTGTGTAGAAAGAGAGCAGCCTTTTTTTTTTTTTCTCTTAAAGATTTTATTTATTTATTCATGAGAGACACACACACACACACAGAGAGAGAGAGAGAGAGAGAGAGAGAGAGGCAGAGACACAGGCAGACAGAGAAGTAGGCCCTATGCAGGGAGCCCAACGTGGGACTCAATCCTGGGTCTCCAGGATCAGGCCCTGGGCTGAAGGCAGCACTAAACCACTGAGCCACCCGGGCTGCCCTAAGGGAGCAGCCTGTTAATAGGATTCTGGCTAGGAGTCCAGAGACCTAGGTTTCCTGGCCCTGCCCCTTGTTTGCCACACACAACCAAAGTATTCATTCATGTCTTCATCTCCCAGCATTTAGGCAACAACTGCACTAGACATTAGTAAGACAGAGATAAATAGGACACAGCCCAGAGACGATAGACTCTACCTGCAGTCTTGATGCTGTTATGCATGTTAATCCTCTATAGTCTCTAATAGAGGATACAGATTCTGTTCCAGATGTAGTCCAGGGCCCTTCTCCATGGGTTCCAAAATGGGTTCCAAATCTGTTTACATACTTATAAAAATGCTCAAAACTATCATAACTTAATAGTTGCAAGTCCTTGGCAAGATACTGAACATCAGCTCTGATGGTTCATTGTCAAGTGAACATAATGGTACACAGAGGATTACGTGAGAAAACACATGTAAGGTACTTAGCACAACATCTGACACTTGGGAGACACTCAGTGAATGATGATGAATGTGTAAGCTTGACTCCTGGCGGCTCTGTAAAGTGGGCTGTGATCTAAGCTGGCCAAACGAGGCCCTCTGAAGAGTGCTCATTACTGTTACTCTGCTCTCCAGAGCTGCCATGAGGCTTAAATGAAGTTGTGTGGGTTTTATTTTTTATTTTTAATATTTTATTTATTTATTTATCAGAGCAGGAGAGAGAGAGACAGGCTTCCTGCTGAGCAGGAGCCCAATGCTGGCTTGATGCTCCATCCCAGGACCCTGGGATCATGATTTGAGCCAAAGGCAGATGCTTAACTGACTGAGCCACCCAGGTGCCCAGAGGTTGTATGTTAAAAACACTTTTCCAAAAGGGTGATGCAGTATGTGGGGTGAAGTCTTTGTCAACATTCAAACCTACATTTCATGCTACCTGCCTTGGTCTCTCAGACTACTTTCCTGTCCTTGCCAAGATTTCATCTGATGACTGCTGCTGCATTGCAATTCTTTGGTGTTCTTTCTGAGAGTTTATGTTAATTGACTGACGATCATATAGTCCCTATGTCCATTGGGTTGGTCGACATACATGCACAATTAATCAGAGTTCAGGAAAAGAAAAAGTTTCAGTCTAATCATTATAGTATATGGCCTCTCTACATTTGAATACTCATAACAAGTGGCCAATTTTTGAGCTCTAGAATGCTCAGTCTCAATACAAGTTACTTGGACCATAAATACTTATATATAGAGAGAGATTCTACAAAGTAATGATCATTACCCTCACTTTATAGGTGATGATATGGTGATTCAGAATGATCATGTAACTTTTCCTGGAAGCGAGGTCTACTTAGAGGCAGGTCTAACCATGAAGCTAATAAAGTGTAAGCTAAGACTTCTCATTTAACATGAGCCTCTTAGAAGACCTGGTATTGATTTTGAATTCATGCTTTTGTAATTCTTTTTCTTCAAGAGCTCCCCAGATTATATAATCTTTAAGCCCTATAAAATCTAGACCTGTCCCTTATAGGGTCACAGAGATGCTAAATACTAGAGCCAGAATTTGAACAGAAGTCATTTGGGATTTCAACTGAGTTTAAATTGACTATAACAGGGACGCCTGGGTGGTTCAGCAGTTTAGTGCCTGCCATCAGCCCAGGGTGTGGTCCTGGAGTCCCAGGATCGAGTCCCACATCTAGCTCCCTGCATGGAGCCTGCTTCTCCCTCTGCCTATGTCTCTGCCTCTCTCTCTCTCTGTGTCTCTCATGAATGGATAAATAAAATCTTTTTTAAAAAATTCACTGTAACAGTTCACTGTAATTTATTAAAATAGTAGTAATGACATGACAATAGATCAATATTGGTCTATAAGATTAGGATTGGAATCTCCCAGTGATTGCCCAAATGATATGCTGGATAAAGTTTATAAGGCCAATTTATTGATATCAGCACTTCCTAGGACTGTCCAAGGCACTATGCAGTGATAATGACCATAGTATCTTGGTTTTACAGAACATATTCCCTCTGACATGCAGTGATTGCATCCATTTTTCTTTTTTTTTTTAATTTTTTTTTTTTTTTATGATAGTCACAGAGAGAGAGAGAGAGAGGCAGAGACACAGGCGGAGGGAGAAGCAGGCTCCATGCACCGGGAGCCCGATGTGGGATTCGATCCCGGGTCTCCAGGATCGCGCCCTGGGCCAAAGGCAGGCGCCAAACCGCTGCGCCACCCAGGGATCCCTGCATCCATTTTTCTAAGGGAACAGAACATTGCTTCCATTTTACAATTGCTAGTTGAGACACAGAAGCAAACATCTTAAGAGAACCAAAGTAGATGATGAGGGAACTGGTCATGAGCACACATATGAGACACACCTCTGGGAATTCCCAGATATGACTCAGTAACATGCTGAAGGTACAGAGCAGCTTGCCTTTAAGATGTGAGTAATTCTTCGCCTGACTCTACTCTGTCTGCAGCCTGAAAGCTTCTAAATGATCTCGTTCCTTCCCTCAGATCTTCCAGCCTCAGATTTCTTCATTCCTCTCTTCTGAACACTCACTTTCAGAATCGAGGATCTAGAATTGCAGAAGGATGTGGAAAAGGGGAGATGGTCACTCTCATCCAAAAGTATGGGAATGTGAAGTTGGGAAAAGATGCATGTGGCCACTTTTTGACTCTTGTGATAACTCAGGTCATTGTTGACAATCAAGCTGAATGCTAACATTACAACACTAATCTCCTCTTTGGGGAGGTTAGCCTGAGAACTTGTGGGATTCTCTCTCTCTCTCTCATCTACTTCCACTGAGTCTATCCTGCCTAACAATCTCCATGCATGTCTTAAATCACCTCCAGAGTTTCATTCACTAAAGAAAAACAAAGACATCTTGAAATTTCTGATTTCTCCTAATTCAATGCTGGGAAAAGTGCCATCTCCACACAGTCATTATCAGGGTCTGACCTTGTATTATCAGTAAAATGCGATACAAGAACAGTGAAAACTATGCCTCACATTCAAAATAAATCATGTGGTCTTAGAAATATGGAGATGTCATTTTTCATTATCACCTGAGAGTAGAGGAGATAAGACTAGTTCTGGCTTTCCAGGAAAGCAGAGTGAAATTGGGTAAGGAGATGGGCAAAGAACAAGTCAAAGCATCCAAGTCCTGTGCCAAATCCTGATTTAGGAAAGACATTAGGGTTCAAAGCCAATGGCAAGAGAGAATTCTTGAGATGTCTTTGGTGCAAAAAGGTGATTTTATTAAAGCACAGAGACAGGACCCGTGGGCAGAAAGCTGCACCAGGGTCATGAGGAGGGGCCCATTATATACTTTCAAGTTGGGAGGGGGTTAGGGATAGCATAAGTCTCCAAGGAATTTTGGAAGCAAGGTTTCCAGGACCTTGAGGGGGGCTAGCTATTGTTGAGAAAAGGTCATTTATTACCATCTAATAAAACTTGAGTCATGAGACCCTTCAGATGTATATCGGTGGGACATGTGCTTGGGGGATGATGGCCAACACGTATCTTGGGGGATTTAGAGATAAAGAAGTTTCTAAAGGAATTTTTATATGTTCAAGTAGACTTACAAGATCCTGGGGGTCGGGCTAAGATTGCCTTTTGCCCTTAGCAAAGTATGAACATTGAGGCAATTGAGCCTAGAGGAAGGTCACTCTGCCTGTTTCAAGGACTTATCAATGGGCTGTAGGTAGTCAGGAAATTTAGTAATTTTTCTTCGGCCTTGTTTCTCACATCACCAACTCTAAGCTTGGCAAGGGCATGTCAAGAAAAGGCAGACATGTTTGAGGTGGTCAATAGGTGGGGATCCTGTGAGGGCATTCAAGGTGGCAACAGCTCCTCCCTGCCTAGTCCAGAAGTCCCATGGAGATCCACCAATGGAGCAGTGTTGCTCCCTCCCTCAGAATCTGAGACAGAGCTGTTACATGATGTGGCATTTTCCAGAACAGCTTCCAGGGGCTGACTTCTGTTTGGAGAAGAAGGCTTTGAATTCTGAACCATCTTCATTATAGATAGACCAACAATCTTTGTTCCTCACCTCTTTAAAATTAAGAATTTTATCAATTAATGTAGACACTCAGGGAAAAATTAAGATGACTTATAACAAAAAGAAATAGTCTCTTGTCCTACTTCTCCTTACCTGGTCCCTTTTGTCCAGAGACCATTTCTCTTTTTAAATTTTAAAGTTTTACTCATTTATTTAGTTTTATTGTGGTGCTTATTGCTAATTTGTTATATTGTTCTTTCATGATTAGTCAGCTTTACACTTTTTATACTGACTTCTTGTTAAGAGGTGAAAGTTCTGCTCACTAGGTTCCTCCTCTAATCCCCCCCTCCCTTTACATATTCACATCACTATTTTCAGTTCCAGCTTTAGTAATTTAAAACACTGTCATTGGGAACTCTGGGTGGTGCAGCGGTTTAGCGCCTGCCTTTGGCCCAGGGTGCGATCCTGGAGACCCGGGATTGAATCCCACATCGGGCTCCCGGTGCATGGAGCCTGCTTCTCCCTCTGCCTGTGTCTCTGCCTCTCTCTCTCTCTCTGTGTGACTATCATAAATAAATAAAAATTAAAAAAAAAAAAAACACTGTCATTGAATTTCTATTTATCTTATTATGTCTTACCAGTTGAAACCAATTCTTGCTAAGTTATGCAAAAATTGAATTGGGGGTTAGTGAGGAAGACAGATACCCATAGAATCAAAGAAGCTGAAGAGTCAGGCGCAGAAAAGCCACAAATAGGGAATGTTCTGGGAATCTAAGGTTGTTCTGAGAATTAATGCATGGTCTCTTTAGGGCACTACCCAATGTGAATTAACAGAGATTCCCACTTTACCAGGAAGACAAAGTCTGAATGGCTTATACTGGACCACATGCTCACTCATTGGCTAAAGAGTGTAGGACGTGTGGATTGACAATCTCGCTAAGACTGCATGTTTTGGGAGGAGAAATGACCCAAAGAAAAATTGAGATGCTATTGCTAGAAGATAGGGGGAAGGATGCTGAGTGCTATACTCCTTGCTTTGTAAGATACTATTTAGTACATAGTCATCCTTTCCTTCCCATAACCTCCCCCACCCCACTTCCTAAGTCTCTCATCTGAATTTGTGGCTTTACACTAACAAGAGTCCTAATATCTACAGTCTTTGCTGTGCAGGCTTTGTCTTTTGCTGGTTTTAAAAGCTGAAAATCATTAAACAGTTTTTACCATATTATTTTTCTGGAGGAAGAGTAATGCACCATAATAACATTCATCTCAGTTTTTTAAAATTTTTCCTGGAATTTCTAATTGCCTTAATTTTTGTATTTTCTACCTTTATCATCAGCTTATGTTCCTAAATGTCTCCAGCACAATATCTAGTTTATAGACATCCTATTCCCTCCAGAGACCTCCGCTGGGCACTCTCCATTTGCCTCCTCTAATTGAGACTGATTGCCTTCCGGGAACGGTGATTAGCTGGTGTTTTCCTTACCTTCTGTTCTCTAAATTGGACACACCATTCCCTGGATCTTAGGACTTCCTCTTTCTCAATTTACTTCCTCATTTTACTGGAGCACATCTTCTCTAGTAACTCCCATGTGAACAATGCATAGGCAAACTTCCTGAATCTTGTATATTAAAAAAAAAAAATCTATCTTGCCATTATTATTTAACAACATTTTATTTGGGATAGAATTCAGGTCAAAGACCATTTTTTCTTCACTTTGAAGGTGCTGTTGCATTTTCTTTCAGTACCCCGGTGGTGTTGTGCCAGATTGTTTCTTTCTCAATCCTTTGTAGACACCTTTTGTCTCTCTCTAAAGTTTTTAGGGTCTTTATCTTTGGTGCTCTGACATGTCTTGGAGATGTGTCTAGGGGGAGTGTTTTAAAATTCAGACCTTTCGGTATAGAAATTCTTTTCCTTCATCTTGGGAAATAAATTGGTATTATCTCTTTCTTTCCTTTTTCTCCATTTTTTTTCTCTCTTTTTTTTAAGCTCTTAATGGTCAGATGTTGGATTTTCTGCACTGATTCTTCAGGGTGACTTTCTTTCTCTCTCTCAGATTTTAAGGAACTCCTACCAAGTGAAGAAGACAGTGGTGCTGTGAAGCATGGTGCATATGGTTGGATGGCTCACTCAGCACCTTCCAGCTTGCCTTCCTCTGCTACATAGACTGGAAGGGTAAAACTTCTGTTTCGTAGACCACTTGCTGCTGGTGCCCAGGCACATGGCCTGCGTTCTTCCAATTGCATGTACTAGCACAAGTGGAGGCAGAAATGATCTACATGAGGTAGTAGCCAGACACCACAAGGTTTAGTCTTCTGATGAGAAGAGCTGTAGAGGTGTCTAGTTCTGAGGTGGCTGTCACCGTGCCTGTCTCCTCAGGTCTCCTTTGGGCCATCAGAGCCCAAAGGATCAGCAGCAGTTGCTGCCATTCTTCTTCCTCAAGCAGCTATGGGATCGGGCTCTTCCCTCGCTATTATTTCTAGCTAGGAAGCTTTGAGACGTGGTTCTTGATCCTGCTTCAAAATTTTGTGAGCCCCTCAATATCCTGTAACAAATCTCTTTCTGCTGGAACCAGCCAGAGTGGGTTTTGTTGTTTGTTTGCATATAGAACCCTTGACGTCTGTGTGGTGTGTGCTGGATACCATGGCAGGAGAGACAAAGAGGACTTCCCCTACCTAAAATGAAAAACGATTTTGTAGGATGAATGGTAACTGAGGAGAGACTTTTAGGATGAGTAGAAGTTTACTGAATGGACAGAGGTAGAAAAAGATTTCAGACTAAGGCACAAAAGTGAGAGAGCTCATATATATTCATTTACCCATTTATTCATTTATTAAATATTCATGAATACACATTATGTTCTAGGTCCTGGGCTGGATGCTAGGCATCCAACAGTGAGTAAGAAGATAATCATGAGGGCAGCCCCAGTGGTGCAGTGGTTTAGCACTGTCTGCAGCCCAGGGTGTGATCCTGGAGACTTGGGATCATGCTCCCTGCATGGAGCCTGCTTCTCCCTCTGCCTGTGTCTCTGCCTCTCTCTCTCTCTGTCTCTCATGAATAAATAAATAAAATCTTTTTTTTTTTAAAGAAGATAATCATGATTCTTGCCCATGGGATGTTTATATATTTTCAAATTGTGCAATTTAGATATGAAGGTGACAATAAGTAAATCGTGTGTCCCTTTCACATTAAGTACTCGCCTCTTGGGAGATGAAGGGGAATATTCTTTCTTACCTGCCTTCTTACGAGTAAGTACTGGTGAGATAATCCTTAGAATGCTGGGCATAGTTGGTTCTATCCAGGTGAAAATGATGACCCTTTTCTGAATAAATTGAATAGTCTTGTCTATCTTACTTGACCCACATCCCAAGTGATGTGTGTTGGTGCTGCAGAAAATCAGAGCTAGAGGGACACCTGGGTGGCTCAGTGGTTGAGCATCTGCCTTAGGCTTAGGGCGTGATCCTGGGGTCCTGTACCAAATTGGGCTCTCCATAGGGAGGCTGCTTTTCCCTCTGCTTATGTCTCTGCCTCTCTCTCTGTGTCTCATGAATAAATATTCGAGATGCCCATTACCATTGCAGGCTTTGTGTCTTGGACTCCAAATGGCCAAGCCCAGTCATGGCATGACAGGTTCCCAAGGACAACACATGATAATTGGGGCTGATGCTCTGAGATCCAAGGAAATCCGCTGCCAGCCACTTTCTGTGTAATAATGATCTCTTTACCTGGAAGGCTTGATGCGTTGGCTAGGTTTTAGATTCATTAATGACATGAAAGATAACGTTCCTTCCTGATTTTATATTATTGTCTATAATACCAAATTCCATCCCTGCTTTTCCTGGACTTTTTCCCTTCTGGGAACTGGCACAGTCCCATGTTCATTAAATTATGGGAACTGGTGGAGAGCCAATGGCAATGGCAATCCAAGAGGCAAATTCGGGATTCCAATAGCCAGTTGCAGAATCAAATTTTCAAAGATTTCATTGCTAGGACATTTTGTGAACTACTATTATTATTATATGGCCTATAATAATAATAGAAGTAGTTAACATTTAAAGAATGCTTTTTATGTGCCAGTAGCAATGATAAGTATTTATATGCATTTTCACCCATAATCTTTACAACATCACCATGACATAAATCTTTGTATTGTTGCCATTTTAAGATGTTGGGAGTGGTTAAGTAGCTTGTTCAAACCAAGTCAGTTAATAAGTGCCAGAGCCAAGATTAGAAACCAGGACAGTGAAAGTGACAGCCTGAGCTCAGAAACCACTTCATTGTCTCTCTTAGAGAGTAGGGGGTTTTGTTCTAATAATCTGTCTCTATTTGACATTCTTCCTCACCCCTGGGATAGAATTTGAACAAAACTAAGATTTTCTTAAGCTGAAGCTTTGAAGAAATTATGAAATGAACTTAGTCCAATTAGTTTCATGCATAGGCATAACCTAAAACGAAGCTTTGCCAGCTCCTCCTCTGATTGGTCTGACTAGCATAAATTTTGCATAAATTGTAAAATTTATAACTCTAAAATATGCAGAATTTATGCCTCTAAAATAGTTTGGATTTTAACTCAATATAATGAAAGAAAATGCTGTAGAGCATTCTTAAAATTTTAATTGCGAATATATATCCTCTCTAAAGTACCATAATGTTACAAGATGATGTTTTACAGTGCTCCGTGATAACCCATTGGTGTTGCTACTATTTTTAATACATACATTTATTTCCAAGATGTTTAAATGGCATTTACAGAAACTCAGCTGGATTTTGATCTTTAAAAATCTGGAAATGACGGAAATAGTTTTCTGGATTTAAGTGAGAACATCCTCACTGCTAAAACAGCCCCTTAATTAGATTCATTTCTAGAACTGCTTTACTAACACATGCAAATGATATAAACCCCCCCGCCCCCGGTAATAACCCGGGGGCCTCAATAGTGCTCTTCGGAACAAGTGTCATTCAATTCTGCACCTCCTTCATATTTAGCATAGCAGTGTCCTGCTCATTGAAATGCATTCCTAGTTCTTGAAAATGAAGGCTTTTTAACAGTAGTGAGTGCATCTTGAAAACTGAGAGCTTTAGCTTCCTGGTGAAAAATGGCTGATTTTCTCCTCTTATTGGGCAAAAACAGGCAGTTGCAAGAATCTGAAACAAAGTGACAGACTACTGAAATCACAGACTCTGATAAGTCGAGAAGTGCAGTGTCATCCAGGCCAAACCTCTTCTGCAATCTCTGAAAGATGCTCATCTTTTGGCTGAATGGTTCACTGAAAAGATATTCACCATCCCACTGACACAGTTCCAGCCAGTGTTTATGGAGCACCGGCTGTGTGCCAAGCTCTGTTCCCCTGTCCCCTGGCCCCATGGAGTCTGTGGTCTGAGGCAGGGGGCACGCGAGTGAGCAAGTAGCTATGGTTATGTGGGCTGTTTTAGTTGGCCCCTGTTGTTGAAGGAGGTTATTCCCAACCTGGGGTGGGAGGGATAGCTGAACACATGCCACTCAACACTGGACAGGGGAGGTTGTCATGTATACTCACAGCCTGGGGGAGGAAGACACCTCATGCCCATGAGGCCACAAGAGGGGTGCACTGCAAGATGGAGCAAATCGTCAAGGCTATGAGGGTCAAGCTTTGCAGTATCAAGAAGGTGGGGTACTCTTGGCTCCTGCAAGAGGATGTGACTGGCTTGTCTGAATAATTTCCATGAGGTGGCAGGGAACTGAAGCCCACTGGTCAGAGAAGAGTAGGAACTGCACCTGGGCCATTGAATACAGAGGCTCACTTTGCTGCAGGGGTAGAGTGGGGGGATGCTTGCAGGTGGGCCATCCGAGGCCCTCTCCATTGCACCAGATGCCTGGGCGGTATATACTGCTGAACATCCAGCTTGGGCCCTACACGAGAGGACACTCTGAGGTGGGACGATTAAAACAGGGCTTGGGGTAGGTGAGGTCAGGGACAGACATTCCTGAGAAAAGATTATTGATTGATTGATTGATTGATAGAAAGGAACATTTAAACTGAGACCCGAAGAATGAGTTGGAATTAGACATCCCCCAAGTGGGTTGGGGTGGCGTATGCAGAGGGAATGGTGTGGGCACACTGGGGCGAGACCAGAGCCCAGATTGCGTATATGGGAGGGTGGGGTGCAGAGGGAGACTGGGAGAAGTTAGCCCACCTGGAATGGGCATGCGTGAAGAAAGGGCAGTGTGAGATGAAATGGGAGAGGGTCCGGGGGTCTGTCACACAGAGCCTACCCATCCACAGTGTCATACAGGTAACCTCAAGGAACCGTAGGAAGGTCACACAATAGGGTACTGCAGGCTGAGAGCCTCCATCCACATGGGAGAGCCCTACTCAGCTCTAGACAGTTCTTGCCATGTGAGGGCGTGTGCCCAGTGTTAGCAGAGGCACTGATTTTCTGAGGGAAGCCTTACATTTTGATTTGTACACGAGATTTTCAAAATTATAAACATTGGCTTTCCTTGAAATTTACAAAATTTCAAGTGTGAGCCAAGCAAGACCTATCATCCCACAGGCTTCTGGTTTGCAATCTCTAATGAAAAGCCTTGAAAGCCAGGAGAAAGAGTTTACGTTTTACCCCCAGAGCAACAGGGAACTATTGCAGAGCTTTGGAAGAGATAAGGGCAGGATTGCACTTGTATTTTTAGAAGGATGGCACTTCCTGAAGACCAGATGGGAAGCTAAGATGGCAGTCTCCATGCCTGGCCTGGGGAAGTGTCTGTGAAGATGGAGAGCAGTTGTTTTCATTCAAGAAACATGCAGGAGACAGAAACGACAGGCCATGGATGTTGGGGGGGAAAGAATCAGGCTTCTGACCTATCGCATTATCAGGTAGTTATTAGAAATCACCTTCTTATAACTTCTAGATATTGAAAGCCATCAAAGACTCGCCCTGCATCTTCTAATTATTCCATACGTGGAGGCTGAGGCGGGGAGTAGTTGATGTCATGGAAAAGGCAAAATGCTTTCAGCCTAGAACTTTAAAACCAGAACAAAATATGATTGGGGGGGGGGTGCAATTAATGTACTTCCCCAGCCATAGGCCAAGATTTAAATGAATTTTCATTTTCTGAGTTCTTACAAAGTGATTCAGGGGCTAGGTTATCCCAGCAGCTTGCTGGGTGCCATGGGGATTCTAGACCGTAATTAGAAATGTGCATAGTATATGATTCACCTAGTATGGTTAATTTAATTTCTTATATGATGTTCATATGAAACTGAGTGAGGGTGGTAGGTTCTGATCGAAACTAAATGCCACTAATTTAGCCATTTCTCTACATTTTAAGGAGTTGGGAATGTAATGCGATAAATGCCCTTCCTCTTGATAAATGCCCTTAATAATATTTAGATTTTTGCCCTCAGAATCAAATGCTGTCAGTTATTTCAGCCTCTCAAGCTCAGGTAAATAAGATAGTTAGTGTCCTGCTTGGATGAAGGAGGGAAAGTACCTTAAATGTAATCTCTTTGAACAGCAAAGTCCCAAACTGTGAAGGACAAAAACCAGGTTAGCAGATATAAATGGCAGGTCCTCTGCAAAGAAAGTTCTGGGAGGTTTTCTAGAAAGATCAGAATCCCAGATATTTACGGAAGAGGAGAAAGGATGAAAGATAGTCCAGAGGACACAGGAGATCCTTAGCTTGCCCGGACCCAGCATGAAAACCAAACACATGTCGGTGGAATCTCCTTCATCCTCAGAATGAAATGGAATAAACTCTGAATGCTGGTTCTTTTTCATTTTTCTTATTTTATTCTGCTGTTTTTTCCTAACAAAATAAGTTCATTGTAGAAAATAAGAAAATTGTTCATTATGAAAAACCAGAAAAGAAGATATACTTAGAGGGTGGGGGGAAGGAAAGAAGGAGAGAGGAAAAGAGAGAGGGAGGGAGAAAGAGATCCAGTAGTTGCGCCACCCAGAGGTAACCTCTATGAATGCTGGGTATACATCTTTTCAGGGTTTTTTAGTGGATCCACGTATCCTTAATTTTTTTCCCCCAAGAATGGAATTCTACTCAATAGGTTAGAAGAATATCAGCCAACCCCCAGAGCTAACTTAATTTATATCGTAAATTCTTGGGGGATGGGGGTGTGGACAGAATGTCTCAGTTCAGTCTCCTTGCCGGCTTCACTCCTGTGGCCAGATGCAGGGCCGGGGCACCTGGCATCCCTTGGCCGGTGCTCACTGACCGCATGGCCACGTCCCTGCCTCTGATTCTCCACCCGGAGGTGCTCAGTTGTTGGTACACACAGGGTGCGGCTGAGCCTGCCTTGTTCTCACAACCAATTGCCCAGGGCTCCCTTCATTTCAGCTGTGGCTCTGCCCCCTCTTGGGTCCTGCTCAGCTGCCAGAAACTCAGGGAGCCTCTCTGAGGGGCCCTGTTGTTTGCCTGCCACTCTGAGACATATGGGTCAGTTCACCAGGGCCCAGGACGTGCCCACTGGTTATGCAAGCCTCCTCCCGCATGCACACATCCCTGGGCCGTTTCTATTCCCTGCTGTGCCACCTCCCCAGCCTGTGCCCGAGAAGAAAATGCAGGCTCCCCTTTGCCAGAGAGTCCTACAAACGTCCGTGTACTCATGATTTCCCTGCTTAGTTTATCCCTCGCTCCACCCAGCATCTGAAGAACATTTAGAAGTTTTCCTCCTTCTCATGGGATCTTCCAAATCTGTTGTGCATGCTCTGGTTTTTGTTGTCTTTTTATTCCTCTTAAGGGCTTAACTTTTGAAAGAAAAAGTCAGGCGAGGGTCCCATTTTCTTTCTCCTGCTGTTCAATTCCTGCTGCACAGGCAAAAACTCAAAACAGCCTCACTTGAAGGGTGGAGGGGCCTCGGGGCAAAATATCAGGAAGGTGAAAAAAGGCCAGCCACAGTTATAGAGTCAGGTCATACTATTCATGCTTAGGAGACCCGAAGTCCTGATCCTTCCCAACAGCCTGGGAGGTGCCTCCTATGGGACAGGAGCTTTCTAAGAGGATGCATGCGTGCGTGTGGGGTGCCCCTTAGCTGTGCTTTCTATCCACATCCTGTGGTTCATGGTCTCGCCCTGTTGGATGCAAACACAAAGGGGTTTCCAGGTCCTGGGCCTTGACCCTTGGAGCACAGAACCAAAGTATCCATCATCAAGCACCGAGTTTTCTTATCTCACCTCTCACCCACTGTGTGGCCAGAGGTGGCAGGGGGCACAGAGAAAGAGGATATCCTTGAAGGGCTATAATCTCCTGGTGGGAAATGTACTTTCTAACTGCCACGGAAATAGGATTCATGTAACCCCTGCAGCCAGGCTCCCATTTATTTCCCTGACTCGGAAACATAAGCTGTAGGTTCTTCTGCCCCAGAAGGGGACCATGATCAGGGCTTGGTAATGCCCCAGCCTTGAAGCAGAAGCCGCAGCCTTGAGATCGTGCCAAGGCAGAAAATGAAGTGTTGATGACTCTTCTCAGGAACATCTCTCTAGATGTTTGGCTCTCCCCCAAAGTCTGAGCTTCTCTCCACCAGGCACCACACATGGAAATCCGGGAGAGCCACGTGGGTAAGAATTCTCATCCTTCTGCCAGTTTTCCCTGGACCTTGTCTTTGGGCTCTGGAGGGAGTGGGGTGTGCCCGTGGGCCCCATCCTGGTGGCCAGAAACTGTAGAGGAAGAAAAATAAATTTCCCTTTACCCTTTGCTGGGAATGGTTGGCTGAGATCCCTTTATGTGCAGGGCACCTTGTAAAAGGATGAGCGTATCTGGGTGGAAAGTCCTCAGCTGTGGCTGCTGTGATCGAAGATGCTCTTTGGTAAGCTTAATCTGCTTGTTCAGCCTTAAAACAAAATTGGACTCACCTAAAGCCTCATGCTGACCACGTACCGCCACTCCCCACCCCCAGGCCAGCTGAAGTCGACCAGGTCTGGTTTTCAAGTCAGACCCGGTCCAGAGAAAGAAACGCTCAGATGAGTCTGGAAGCTCCTGATGCGAGAGCTGCAGGGGATCCTAGAGGGACTTCCCTGCCCTGTCCTGAGACAGCAGCGACAGCAGCAACAGTGGGCTGCAGGGGCTCAGCAGGTACCCACGTTTGCTCCCTCTTAAATGTTGCCTGGCGTTCCATCCTCTGACACCCGAGCTGTTAAAGATAAACTGAGGCACACTACAAATGTGAAGAGTTTATCAGAGTGAAAATTCCATTAGAATCGGGCAGCATCCAATCTAGCAGAGAGAAAGGAGCTTCGAGCTGCTGCACAGACGAAAAGCAGGCGGAAGGGAGCAGGAGCAGGGAAGTTATACCAGGCAGAAAACCAAGTGGCTTATTGCGAAGTCTCTTGGCTTTAGGGGATGGCAGGGGTCTATCAGGCAGGTTACTTAAATAACACTGTTTGGGTGAGCTGCGGTGGTTTCGGTTTGCATTCCTGGATTGATTCCTTGTGATGAAGTCTTGGTTTGGTGATGTGGGCCTTAGCATCAGCATCTCCAGTTTGGGCCTGTTGTCTTGTTTTTGACGGTTCTTACATATGATTGTTTTGAGGGCTCTAAATGATTGGCTCTGTTGTATTCTTAAATCATTTTTCATCTCCTCAAATGCCCTTTCCAAACATCTGTTGGTTTATTGTTTTGGGCACAAAAAATTACGATCCGTGTAGTGGCTGTTTAATGCAGATTCAGAGTCGTTTGTCAGAAGATCAGAGCTGTTTGGGGCTAAGCAGCAGATAGATCAAAGGAAATCCTTATTTCACGTCTCATTTGGTGTAACTTATCTTTAAATGTCAGAAAATGGACATTTGGAATTTATGTTAGCATAAAAGTGCTCTCCCACTTCTGAGTAAACAAGCTGCCCAGCCACCAATGTGCCAAGCAGTGGAGTGGGAGTGTGAGTGACAAAGCCTGGGATCTTCCTTGTGCCCTCTAGTGATCCTTATTTACGGCCCCAGTGACTGTGTTCTACTGTGTTCTCTGTACCAGACATGTGCTGAATGCTGGCGACACAGAGATGAGTGGAGATGGGTGAGTCCCTGCCCTCCTAGAGCCTGCCTGGGAGGACAGACATTCGTGTGAATGATTACCCTGAACCGTAGGGCATCTTACAACCTGGCAGGCAGATACAGAGCAGGGTGGAGGGATGCTCACCCAGCCTGGACACCCCAGAAGGCCTCGGTGAATGAACACCTGGAGGACAAGCAAGAGTGAATGGGAAGATTCTTCCGTGGAGCAGCAGAAAGGACCCTAGAAAGGACAAGGGGAGAGTATGGTTCCTGGTAGGAAGTGCATGGGAGTTCAGTCTGGCTGGGACAAAGAATGCAAGACGACATTGCCAGGAAGAGATGGCCCACGGGAGGCAGCATCCAGGTGACACAGGGCCTTGGGAGCCAGGGTTGACTCTGTCCTATACTCTAAGAACCATGGGAAACCATTGGGGGGATTTTAGGTAAGAGACTCATGTGATTAGATTTGTGTATTTGAAGAGTCCCAGGAGGGGATTGGTGAAAGTGCGTGTGTGGCTAAATCTGAAAATCTCTCTGTGAACCTGTTCTCTCTTTTTACAGCAAGTTATTACTCATATAAGGAAAATACGTTAAGTGTGCGTGTGCACGGAAGATCTCTGGAAAGACACAAAGCAAGGCACAATGGTTGCCTCCCAGAAGGGAGCGGAGGCAAGAGGGACAGTTTGCTATGCACCTTTTGACACTTTCTGTGGCTGTGTTGTCCAATTCAAAAGAATTGTATTAAATCTGATTGTTCCAAAAGCATCCTTTAAAGGGGAAAGAGTCCAGTTCCCAAGGTCAGATGAATGAAAGCACCTCTTCTTCATTTTCCCTAATAGCTGGGCATCTGTGTCCAAACACTTTCTGTGATACTTTCAGGACTGAGACATCAAGCATCTAAAATTCAATCTGACACTGAGCTAAAGTCTATGTTCCTAGAAAGCTGCTCCCTCCACTCCCCAACCCACTTGCCCTATGTGGGTGCTTGTTCTTTCCCTGCAATACAGAGCAAGCCTCTTCCTCTCAGTCTTTAAAACATTTGCAGAAGGCTGTTACAGTTTTCCATAGTTGGAGGTCACAAGCAAAAACCATCCAAGCTGGCAGGTAGTATAAAAGAGTAAATCAGCCAAGCCAAGATAAAGTGGCCAGTGCATCCCTTCCCCTGGAGACAAGGGCACGACGAGGAGTGGTACGCGCTGTGCCCAGGAGACTCAGTGAGGCAGCAGCTGTTGTCCAAGAAAATACTGCTATGGAAGGAAGAGGGCCAGATGCTGCCACAATTCCCAGGGAGCAGCAGAAACTGATAAATCTTTTTGAGGTACTTCAACTTTAAAATGTTGACAGCTGGGATCCCTGGGTGGCACAGCGGTTTGGCGCCTGCCTTTGGCCCAGGGCGCGATCCTGGAGATGCGGGATTGAATCCCACATGGGGCTCCCGGTGCATGGAGCCTGCTTCTCCCTCTGCCTATGTCTCTGCCTCTCTCTCTCTGTGACTATCATAAATAAATAAAAATTAAAAAAAGTGTTGACAGCTACATCGTTGTTTTTTTTTTTTTAACACTGTGCTGACCACACAAAATGTATATATATATAGCTAGGCGGGGCTCGTAGGCCATCAGTTTACAGTGTGTCTTCTCATCTTTCCTCTAGGTAGCATGAGAATTTCTCTTTTTGTTGTATAATGCTTGGATTTGTAATTAGGATGCTTGTGAAGTTACCATTATCCAAATTCGCCTATTTCTCGAGTTTTCTTTGAGCATTAGAAGTAGGAGGAGTCTGGGCAGCCCTGGTGCCTCAGCGGTTTAGCGCCACCTTCAACCCAGGGCCTGATCCTGGAGACCCAGGATTGAGTCCTCACGTCAGGCTCCCTGCATGGAGCCTGCTTCTACCTTTAAAAAAAAAAAAAAAAAGTAGTAGGAGGAGTCAGGCAGCTGAGGGTATGCTTAGCTAATAGTTTACAAAATGTATTTTGTTACAGTTATCAGCAGGATAATTATTGCAGATGGAAAGATACATATCGTAAAGGGATGTCTCACTTTTTCTTCATTACTCTAAGTACGCTGGATAAATGTAATTCTTTCAGTGTTTATGGTTCACAGTTTTACACTGAGAGAAAGACCCTCCTCTTAATCATTGCTACTGTGATTTTCAAGAGTTTATAGGAACACTTTGGTTAGGTTTCTATCACTTATTTAAATTTTCTAATGATCAGAACTAAATATTTCATGATGGTAAATGGCCACAGCAGAGACTCACTTAACTAATTGTCTTTTCAAGTGTTTATTTAGAGGCTTTGAAACTTACTCTCCAAACAGTGTGTATAAGAAAGACCACATTGCTTTATTTTCTTTAATCAATTGAAATTTCACTTTACTCTCTAGCCTACCATACTATTGAAAAATGGGTGTTTAGAAGTCATGTCTCAAAGTAGGCTAAGGAAGCTTTACCTCCTCCATATTATCCATCAACAAGCCATCCTCCCATTCTTTGAAAGAGATGATATTTTCTTGATGTTTCATGCAAAAGTGGTATTCATCTGAAAATTCAAGCTCCTTCCTTGGAATCTGGCTTGCTCTTAAGCTCTTCCAGTATTGACATTTTGGAGTCTAAATATTAGGGCCTCCCTTAGTCTTCCTAGCCCTTTCTCCCCTAGGGACTTAAAAAAACTCCTAGGGTCTTATAGGAAAACTTAGGAACAAAAACTTACTGGATACAACTCACAGTTCCAGCCATAATAGAAAAATAGGTATCAGATTTCCTATCTACTTTAAACAATTATAATGTTGGACAAAATGTATGGAGCAGTGGTGGACATTAGATGATAGGCAATAAAGGGGTATAATCTTTAAGAGAAGAAAAATGCACAAGATGAACTTCCCATTCATCCCTATGAAAAATTCAGTGTGTGAAAAAAAAATCTGCCTGGGGCTATGTTGTAAATCAAGTCACAGAGAAATGGAGTCTGAACAGAAAAACAATGGTTTTTCTGGGTAGAGAAAAGTAGATCAGAATTTAGGGATGCAGAGGCTATTAGAATTTTCAGGGTAGAACACCTGAGAGAAGAGAGGCCCAAAATGATGGGGATCTCCTTGAGTCTTGGCTGGGCACTAAACTATATATGTTTAGGATGAGGCTCTAAGAGGCCTGACAGAGAACAACTATTTTTGAAGTGTAAAATGGGAATTCCAGAGATATTTTAGCTATGATAAACCAGAGAGTGAACTTCACTAAAATCCCACAGCAATTAGTTGATACTCCAGAATAATCAAATGTTAGGAATATGCCACTCTAGCCCTAGAGTAAGAACAACTTTACACTTGCCCTAACAAAATCTAAAACCAAACCTTGACAAAACCCGGCTAAGCTGCAAATGAAGTAACTGCCATGCAGGAAAAAAAATATCACTTGTTAAAGGAAAATACTCAATGAAATAACATCCCTAAGTCAAGCACACAGTAACAAATTACTAGATATAC
Source organism: Vulpes vulpes (assembly GCF_048418805.1). Classification (NCBI taxonomy): domain Eukaryota; kingdom Metazoa; phylum Chordata; class Mammalia; order Carnivora; family Canidae; genus Vulpes; species Vulpes vulpes. The sequence goes on from NC_132789.1 coordinate 71,797,226, forward strand.
AAGGAAGTGGGAAAATGTCTTACATATTCAGGAGAAAAAATAGTCCATTGAAACAGATCCAGAGTTGACAGAGATGTTAGAATTAATGGCTGTTATGTATAAGGATGCTAATTCTAAATAATTCTAAATAATAATTCTAAATTTAATTCTAAATAATAATTCTAAATTCTAAATAATAATTCTAAATAATTCTAAGAGTTTCAAAATATGTGAAGCAAAAACTGACACAATGAAAGGGCTCAGTAGATAAATCCAGTCATTGTAAGAAATTTGAACACCTTTCTCTAAGTACCTGATGGAAATCTGACACGCAAAAAAATTAGTAAGTTTCCAGAAGACCTGAACAATATTGTTTAATTGACTTTTATAGAACACTGTGCTTAAAAACTGCAGAATACACATTATTTGCAAATGCACATGGGACAGATACCACCACAATAGAGTATATGCTGGGCCATCAAACAAGTTTCATTTCATTTCATTAAATTTCAAAGGATTTAAGAGTTTAATTTTCTGATCATATAGAATTAAGTTACAAATTAGTAACAAAAAGATATCTGAAAATATCCCAAATCCTTAGAAACCAACACATTTCTAAATAACTCATGGGTCAAAAAGAAATCATAAGAAAAAATCAAAAATATTTCAAGCTAAATAATAGAACATATGGAAATGTGTGGGATGCAGCAGAGCAGGGACAGAAGAAAATGTATAATTTTAAATACTTTATTAGAAAAGAAGAAATTTCATTTTAAAATCAGTGCCCTAAACTTCTACTTTAAAAGCCTAAAAAAGAAAAAGGACAAAGTAAACCCCAAAGTAATCAGATGAGAGAAAGTAAGAACAGAAGCCAGAAAGAACAGAAAGTAATGAAATAGGTAAGACAAACAATAGAGAAAATAAAAAATTGTTTCTTTAAAAAGATTAATGATGTTGATATATCCCTAGCAAGACTGATCAGGAAAAAAAAATAAACACAAATTGTGAATACTAAGAATGAATGAGGGAATACCAGCTCAGCTATTTCAGACAGTAAAGGATAATATAGTAATTGTATGAGAAATTTATTCCAATGAATTTGAAAATTTAGATGTGAACAAATCTCTTGAAAGACAAAAATACCGATCCACAAAAATAGAAAGTTTGATTATTAACTAAAAATTATAATTATATAATATAGTATGTAAGTTTGTCTTATATAATTAATAACATAATAATTAATATAGTAATTAAAATCTATATAGTTCCATATCTGTTAAAGAAGTTGAATTTATAGTTGAAACCTTCCCCAATAAGGAAATCCTAGGCCAGTTCCTCTGGTAAATTCATCAAACATTTAAGGAAGAAGTAATATCTATCTTAGATAAACTCCTCTAGAAAATAGGAAAAAAATGAATACTTTACAACTCATTTTATGAGACCAGCATAACCTTGGCACAAAAACCTGATAAGGACATTATAAGAAATGAAAATTACAGAGCAATATTCTTCATAAACATAGATGCAAAAATCCTTAACAAAAACATTAGCAAATAAAGTCTAGTAATACAGAAAAGAATATATTCTGACCAAGCGTTTTTTTTTCCAGGAATGCAAGGTCAGTTTAATATTTAAAAACTAATCAATATAATTTACAGTTTTAACAGAATAAAGAAAAAAATGCAATAATCTTAATGTAGAAAAAGCATTTGATGAAATTTCAACACCCATTCATCATAGAAATTCTAGGCAAACTATGAATAAAAAGAAAATATGATAAAGCCCTTTCACAAAAACCCCAGCATGAATATGAATTAAGTTTGTTAGAATGTTCATAGCATCCTTATACATAACAGCCCCAATTTGGAAACTACCCTAATGTCCACCAACAAAATAATTAAGATACAAATTGTGGTCTATTCACACAATGGAATACCACTGAGCAATAAAAAAGAATGAATTACTGATACATGCAAGAACATCGATGAGTCGTAAAACACTGTGATAGTAGAATATACAAGGCACAACATTGTACATACTGTATTACTGTATGCTCCCATTTAGATGAAGTCATAAACAAAACTATGTTGACAAAAAACAAAACAGTAGTTTTCTCACGGGTGTTGGGATTAACTGAGTAAAGGCATGAAGAAATTTTCTAGGGTAAATGAAGTGTTCTCTATCTGGATAGGAGTGTGAAAATATGGGTTATGGGAGTATATGCGCTTGTCAAAACTCATTAAACTGTACATTTAAGTAAGATCTGCACATTCCATTGCATACAAATTATAGCTCAATAAATCAGAAGGAAAATCTTTACTGGATTTACCTCAGATCTTTGGTCTACATTCATTTTCCAAGGCTGTGTGGTCATAAGAAAGTAAAAAGTTTTAATATCACACCAGAAAAAAAAAATCTCTCTGATACCATCTGTAGGTGATTTCTAAGAAAACACTAATATCTGGGTCACAAGCCTGGAGACAAATCAATTGGACTAGACATTGCTTTTTGGTTTGGTTTGGTTGTGGTTTTGCTTTGTTTTTTGTTAAAGCAAAAAGAAACACCAAAACACCTCCCCAAGTGATTCTAATATGCAACCAGGATTGAAAATCCCCACTTTAGATGTTCTCACCCACCCGGGGCACTGGAGGGAACAGGAGCTTAATTTTCACTCTTTATGGAACTCTTGGCTGAGGCTCTCCCAACCTCTATCAGCCATTGTCCTACCGGAGAAACTGAACCACTTAAGATGTGAAACAGGAAACATAATGCAGGGAATTGCTTACCTACATGTATGATGGGAGAACTAAGAAGCCAATAGAAGACAGACAACCCTGAGATTAGAAACAGCAGGAAGTTGCTAGGAAAAAATCCAATGTTTCAGTTCAAACAGCCTAGCAAGAAGAGTTTCTTCTTCCTTAAGACAGGATCAATCTTTTTTTTTTCCTGTCCAGGCCTTCAACTGATTTGATGAGGCCCACCCACATTAGGGAGTACAATCTGCTTTCTTCTGTCAACAAATGTTAATCTCCTCCAGAAACATCCTCAGAGACACACCCAGAATAATGTTGGACCAAATGTCTGGGCACCCTGTAGCCAGTCAAGTCAACACATAAAATTAACCATCATGGTTTCCCAGAGAAAAAAGCTTGGAGTTGTCCCTGACTTCTCTCTTTTATATCCTATATCAAATCAATTAGCAAATTCCAATGGCTCTACCTTCAAAATATGACTGGAATTTGACCATATTTCATCACCTCTACCACTGCCATCCTCATTCAATACCACTATTATCTATTGTCTGGATGATAGCAATAAATGCCCTCCATCTACTATTACCCTGTGTCCCCCTCTATACTTTTTTTTAAAAAGGATTTATTTATTTGAGAGAGAGAGAGTGTGTTGGGTGGTGGTGCAGAGGGAGAGGGAGTGGATCTTCAAGCAGACTCCCTGCTGAGTGCAGAGCCCGACCCTGAGATCACAGCCTAAGCAGAAACCAAGAGTCTGATGCTTAATGGATTGTTCCCCCAAGTCCCCCCCCCTTTTCTATCTATCCTTACTCCAGCAGTCAGATGATGAAAGTGAAATGTGTCAGCTGCTGGCAGTCCAGTGTAAAATCCTCTAATGACTTGTCAGATCCTATTGAATAAAAATATCTCCCTGCTACCTCACTCACTCTCTCTCTTCCCATTCTCCCCATTACTTACTCACTCTGGCCATTTTGCTCACACATGCCAGCACATTCATCTCCAAGCCTTTGCACATGCTTCTTCTCAGATCCACTTATACCTCACTACCTCTCACCTTCTGTAGTTCTCTGTTTAGCTCCAAGGATACCTTATTTAAAATAGCACATTCCAAGGGGACACCTGAGTGGCTCAGTCACTTGAGCTTCTGACTCTTGATTTTAACTCAGGTCATGATCTCAAAGGTCATGAGACTGAGCCCTGCACCCAATGTGGAGCCTGCTTGAGATCCTCTCTCTTTCCCTTTCCTTCTGCCCCTTCCCTGCTCACATGCTCTCTCTCTCTCTCTCTCTGTCTCTCAAAAAATAAAAAAATAAAAAAAATTAAAAAGAAAACACATTCCATTGCCTTTGGCTATTACTGTCTGCCTCCATCCTCTGAATTATTTTTCTTTATAGAACCAAGAGTGGTATTTAGAACAGTACGTGGCACATAGGCAATCTAATTAATTAAGGTCAGAAACCAGTCAAAGCTGGTTGGCTTCACCATTTTGTAAAATGGTTACCATGACAAGTTGCTGACTTGACGCAATAATCATTGAATTTCCCTTGAGGTAGCAAATTACTGCCCTATACACAATTATAAACCAGAATACTCTACTAATTTTTTCTTCCCTGCCAGGATTTGAGGAGTCTAGATATTACAAAAGCCTCAAACAAAGGAAATAGACAGTGGAAGAAAATGCTCCTCAGATACCAGTCTTGAAATTGCTGGTATCTATGTCTCAACCTAAAGGTACAGTCACCAGTGGGACCTGTGGGGTCAGTCTTCCCGCCATAGGAGATGGGTAGTGAGATTTGTCTCTTCATTTCCCCACTGAGCTTGAAGGAGGTGCCATTATGGTGTACCTACAACAGTGACAGCTATTGCTTAATGAGACTCTACTACTTGCAAAATACTCTGTTAAGTACTTTTAACTCCTTTAATCCTCATTACACCCTTAGGAATGATATATTTCCTTGTTTTATAGGATCAGAGACTGAGACTCAAAAAGTTATGTCCCTTTCTCAGGTCACACACTAGAAAAAGTGGAGACAGGATTCCAACCCAAATGTGTGTGATTCCATAACCTGCAGAACTCACGGTTCTTTTCCAAAATGTAGAACTATTTCTTCTCATTGTAAAATTGCATTTCTTGAGGATGCTGTGAGTCTTTGATCTCTTTTGTTCTAGATATTTTTATTAACATTACTGAGGACCTTCCCCTAAGGAATCATGGTCTTCCTGGCATAAGATAGAGAGGATGGATACAGCCTGACCAGTGCAGTCATAGAAGACTTCATTAGTTCCAGGGGGCACTTGGGTGGATCAATCAGTCAGACAATTGACTCTTAATTTCAGTTCAGGTCATGATCTCAGGGTCAGGAGTTTGAGCCCTTTGTCAGGCTCCAGGCTCAGCGGGGAATCAACTAGAGATTTTCTCTTCTCTTTCTCCCCCACCCCCTGATCACATGCTCTCTCTCTCAAATAAAAACATCTTTAAAAAAATTATTTAGCTCCATAAGGACAGCCCCATACCACGTGATATGCAGTACATGTGGCTTATGACATAGACTCGGAGGCCATGTGATGTCACAAGCTCAAGTCAGAGTGAGTTCTCATAGCACTTTTTATAGGTGGAGCCTATTTAGATGTCTTTTCATAATTTTCTACTCAATCTGGCCCCCTTCTCAACATCCTTCTAATTTATACTCCAAAGTCAGCATTGAGGCCATTGTGGATAGAAATGATCTCCTCAAGAATGAAAACATAACATTTGTCCCAATTTGGAGATGTTTGTCTCTGTCGGGCAGGTCTCCTGTGGCGGTATTATCTTAAGTTCTCTCAGCCTTTTGCTACACACAGCCTCCAGTCATTGCCCTGGAAAAGCCCCAGATGGATCCCAAGGCTCCAGAGGTCTCAGCTGCAAGGCCATTATTTAGAATGTCCTGGGTCTTCTTCAACATTGAGTGAACTCCCAATTTTATGTAAATCCTAAAAATTCCAGCTCTGTCTATATAAGCATACTATGGTCACAACAAAACATTTTGGATAAAAGGAATTTGGCTTCTTAAAAAATGATCAGAGTACCTTCTAGCGGAGCTAAGGGAAGGCAATCCCATGCAGGATGGATTGGTTATCAACCTTATCCTTTATGCTCACTCCATTTGCATTTGAGGAGTTCCATTTTTTTTTTAAATCTCCACAACAGTTGTTTTGATCTTTCTGTGGATTGCACAGTAGACATTTCCTCTCCCAGTAATTTGAAGAGTGGAATTGGATTATGATTCCCTCCTGGTTCTGGCCAATGGCTTCTGCTGACAACAGCTAGTCTGTTGGCTCAGCTTTTGTATAGTCTTTTGGGTTTTGATAGAGATATGCTGACAATCGGCATCTTTTTATTTTCTGGAGGATGTTAACTTTGCTCATACCACTCCCCAGATTTAGGTTGATCTGTTCTCTGTTTTAATTGCTGCATTCATGAAATCTTGTCATCATCATTTCTTTGACCTCTGCACAATTCAGAGATATTTGACTGTAATACCTGCCAAAGTTTTGGCTCATGCTTTACTCATTCCCTGACTGTACCATCCTGAGACTCCTGGCTGCCCTTCCCATTTGTCTGCAAGGACGGGCTTGCCAAGGTGCTATGTCTTATTTCAAGGATTTTTGTTTTTCAGTTTCTCTGTAAGTTTCATGTTAACCTGTTACTTGATCAGCTTCATTGCTTCTCTTTATCTGAAGATTTTTTTTTTTTTTTAATATCCTACTAGTTGGAAGCTCACTATCTTAGGACCATCACATTTCAGGTAGAAATCAGATTCTGGCTTGGTGCTTTGGCATATTTCTTATAAATCCTTCTATTTCCCCTTCCCTCAATGACTTCCTCAGTTGATATCATACTTGGGCTGGTTGCCCCAGGACATGGGAGAGGTTGGATATGATGACACTAAGCAAGCATCCCTAGGCCATATTGAGTTGACAGAATGTTAAAGCTAGAAGGATTGGTTAGTTCAACTTCCCTCCCAATGTAAGACGTTATTCTACAGTACAGCATCCATAATTCCCTCCTCTGCTTGAATCCTTTAAGCTGGGAAAATTCATTAGTTAGCTAGAAAAAATTACTCCCTTCTAATTATTGGAATTGTTTTCTCTTTTATTGAATTGAACTCTGTGTTCCTCAACTTCCTCCTGTTAGTTCTAGGTCTGCTCTCTGGAGTGATATGGAAAAAAGTATAATAGTCATTGTCTATCAGGTAGTGAGTCCTTGCAAGTTTCTATACCAAGTCTTTTGAACACTGTAATAATCAGGGTTCTTTGGACAGAAGTCAACTCTGGCTAACTGGCTAGTTAGTTTTCTTTTACTAGATGTTAAATTATCCCCAAACTGAGGGGCTTAAGAAAATAAACTTTAATTACCTCACAGTTTCTGTAAGTCAGGAGGAATTCCAAAGCAACTTTATGAGTGATTCTGGGTCAAGGTTTCTCTTGGGTTGTAGCCAAGATATTAGCTAGGCTTAAATCATCTGAAGGCTTGACCGGGGCTGAGGAATCTACTTCTAAGATCCCTTGCATAGCTGAAGGCAAGAGCCCTCAGTTCTTTGCCATGTGGACCCCACCATTTGGCAGCTCCAGTATAGCAGTTGGACTCTTCTGGAGAGAGTGACTTGAGAAAAACAGACAGACAAAGACAGTGAAGGAAGCTACAGTCCTTTAATGACCTGATCTCTGAAGTCATTGATGAGTTTTTAACATCTATATTTATTTTAATCTGATGGTTAAAATGAGGTTTCTGGGCAGAGGGAGACTGATGATTCAGTCTGAAATATTTTAATGGAAGTTCCTGTTTTCCCATTTCCCCTTTGGGATGACAAGGTAAGAGGCAGTGGACCCCGCACACATGAGGGAGCATCCGTACCACAGGAGAATGATGAAATTATGAATGTCAAAGCTTATGTGGGAGCTAGAACGTTTACCATCCTCCCCTTCAGAGAAAGGGAGAGAGAACTTGGAATTTAATCTTCCTAATCTGGGTAGAAAGATCCCCCTACCCAGCAATGTAAGCATCTGGCATGAGAGAAGAAAATAAAGGTTTTATTATCTTCTCAAGAGGAGTAGATGGCACCACCAAAAAGGGGACAAGTGGCATCAGTCTAGCTCCCTGAAAATGGAAAGAGTGAATGGATGTGGGGAAAAAGGAGATATCTCTCTTTTAGCCCTCCTAAATTATGAGGAGCTCCCAGGTGTAGAATTTAGACCAGAGTTAGGAGTCAGGTCAGGCTCTGACTGGCATAGGGAAGGTGGAGGGCTGAATCGGAGTTACAGAACTTCAGTGCCTGAAGCCAGGCAGAGGCAGAGACAGGCTCACATTTAAAGCTGCTACAAGCCTTTTAAGCATTTGGAGTTAGTTACCATGGAACACGACATTCAAATTCTTCATCATTCAGTGGCCTTTCTCCAGCCACTCTCTGTTTCATCAAAGTCCCACTGACTGTGTGGTATTTAATGCTCCAGGCATAGTATGTCCAGCGAAGAGAACAGTGGGGCCATTAAATACATCCAGAAACAGTGCCTGAGGTGCTTGTTTGTGGGATGGATCAAACAAAAGAAGATTGTCATGACAAGAACTTGGGTGGGGATTGAGTAATATCTCCGGGATTCATAGCAACATATCCAGTTTAGTTAAGGTCACCATTTATTGGACACTTTTCTATCCCCAGGCCACTGAGCTAGTTTGGGGGATGAAGACATGAACATCACATGTATTTCTTGGCAGTTAAAGATCTCACATCCTTGACTCTCAACTCCTCCATCCAGCCTCTCCACCAGTCCAACCACCTCAACTACACATGCGCACTTGGAATCCATCCAGTCCTCCCCCTCTCCACCATCACCTTCTATGTCCAGGCCACCATCACTGGAACACTTTTGACAGGTCTCCTCCTGCTCACACTTCTGTTTCATCCCAATTCTGTCTCCCCCACTGCCTCCAGAGCATACTTTAAAATTTTTAAATAATATGTTATACACAATATAAATAAAAGATCACTCTCCTGCATAAAAAAGTCTTCCATTGCTACTTAATTGAGTTTGAATAAAATTCAAACTCCCTACCAGGGCCCCCAAGGCTCTGTGGGATCTGGTGTTTGCCTCTGCTGTACCATCTCTTTCTACTTGCCTCTTGCTCACTGTGGCGCAACCATACTAGCCTGCAGTGCCTAGAGTTCTCCAATGTTACAGGTCTTTCATGCCTCAGGACCTTTGGATGTGCCAGCTCTCAGACAGAAGGCTCTCCCTCGTGCCTGCCACCACCCTAATACACATCTTTTCCCTGTTCATTTCCCTGGGTCCATTTCACCTTCCAGACCTCCCTTAAGCATCCTATTTATACCATCTTATTCTCCAATCAAGGCACCATTTGTTTCCACCAGAGAATGCATCCCAAGTTATAACTATATGTTGCTTACTCATTTATAAGCCTTCTTTCTCCACCAGATTAAAAGAACCTTGGGAGAAGAGACTATACTTTGTTGTCACTGTGTGCCTGGGACTTAGCACATGCCTGCCTGGCCAACAGTAGCAGGTTCTTGACAAATAATAGTTAAATGAATGTTTATTTGAACCATCATTTACATAATTTTAAAAAGAGGTTATTAATTGGGAAGCATGATACCCTTCTACATTTTTGTGAGGACTAAATATATTCTTGTGAAGGATAAATGAGATATGTAAAAGCATTTAATATAGTGTGTATTGTCCCTCTCTCCCTCCCTCCTTCCTTCCTTCCCTTCCTTTCTTCTTTCCTCTCTTCCTTCCTTCTGGTGCTAAGAAAAACGTGGAACTCTCTTGACTACCATTTTCTCTCCCTGCCTCTCCTCTCTACTTATGGACGTTGACTGTGAAGAGATTTTATCTCCCTAAAGAAATTCTCTCCTTTTAAGGACATTGGAATATAGAGGCAAGAGGTTTTAAATGATCTTTTAAAACCATCTGCAAAGAGCATTGCTCTGCAAAAGTGTTCAGGCCTCCCTATACCTGTGAGAGATTCCTAGACAAAGTTGCCATCTGGAAGGCCTAATTCATTCTCAAGACGCAAGGCACAGACCATACCAGAAGTAAATTTAGAAATAACAACAGTCACAACTAGTGCTTAATGAGCTCTTACATGTACAGGCTCTGTGCTAAGCACTTTACCTGCCTCCTTTCATTTAATCCGCCAGCAACCTGAAGAGGAATGTACTGTGATTACCCCACTTTACAAGGGAGAATATGGGGCTTAGCAAAGATTCTAAAGCAGGCCTGTCTGACTCCAGAACTCTCTGGCAATTTCCGGAGTGGGTTCCCAGTTTTTATTCTTCTCTTCCTGTTTGTACTTTATCCTGGCCCAAGTCAATGCCTCACCCTCTCTCGGCACAGCCTTTTAGGTTTCTGTGTGACGGCCAGCCTGGAGAAGTGTACCTAGTTCTGTTGTGAATTGTCCCTGCTTCCTAACTTCCCACATGGCCTTCCCAGTTGTCCCTTCTTGTAGATTACTCCACATTTCAAAGATTAATATTCCTGAAACATATTTTTGTACATATCACCTCAACTTGAAAGGTTTTATGGATTCTCCTGGCATTCGAGATGTTGGTTCTGATTCTCCCTTTCACCAGTGGTGTGTCACTGGGCAAGGTAATGAATTTCTCTGAGTCTCTGTTTCCTTCTAAAATGAAGAGGATTGTAACTACTCTATAAGGTCATTAAGGTTGGATAAGATTCTCTGTCATTCTGGACAGGCTAGGTTGTGCTCTTATGATAAATGGTCCCTAAAACTCTGTGGTTTTGTCCACAATCCCATTGTATCCTTACCCCATGCCTATCATCTTTACTTCGAGGCTCCAGCTGGTGGAGCAGCCTTTATCTGAAATGTTGGTAGATGTGGGCCGGTGAATATGGGTGATTAGTCATATAATCTCCCAGATAATGTAGAGGCCAGGCACTGGCACACAGTGTCTGTCTAACACGTGGTATGTGCTGACTAAGCACTTTCTCTTCAGTGTGTACCCTCAAGTGGAAAGTGGGCCACACTGACATCTACACTTTATGTACGGATGTGTGGAGTTAAGATGCTAACCATTTTACCATCCACTTTCAGTGGATGTGTTCTTTTGAATAAATTCTTCTTTACGTCTCCTGGCTTCATAATCTGGGTGGGTTACTGTATCTGTTTCCTGGTGCAGCCATAACAAATTACCACAAACTTGGTAGCCTAGAACTACAGAAATTTATTCTGTCACAGTGCTGGAGGTCAGAAGTTTAAAATCAGGATGTTGGCAGGGCCACTGTCTCTCCAGAGTTTCTAGGGGGAAACTCTGTTCTTTGTTTCTTCCAGCTTCTGGTGGCAGTCAGCATTCCATGACATGTGACCACTTCACTCCGACCTTCACCTCCACAGTCACATTGACACCTCCCGTTCTGTGTGTTCCCTGTGTTTCCTAAAAAGACACTTGTCATTGGACTTAGTGCCCATCTGGACTATCCAGGATGATCTCATCTCAAGATCCTTAAATTAATCCCATCTTCAAAATCCTTTGTCAGATAAGGTCACTTTCACAGGTTTCAGGAATTCAGATGTGGACACATCTTATGGGGCAGCCACCATTCAAGTCACTCTAGTTACCAAGTGAGTTCAACACTCAGTTGTTTTTTACTGTTTTGGGATGAGGTTGATCTTACGCATAACCTTCTTTCAGTGATCAAGTGTTTTATATAAATCCAGAACTCAGTGAAAAGATTTGTTTCCACCATAACACTTTGTATCTCTGAGCAATTGCACAAATGTCATAAGGCAAAATAATAATAATAATAATAATGTTAAAAACAAAGTACCCTCTTTTTCCGCCGCCAAGATTGATACTTCATTAGGTGCAACTCTTTTTTTGCTGAGATTAATCATACAGACTATGTTGATGTTTCTAGGAGTTCTCCATATAAAAAAAAAAGGTCATTTTTTGCCTTTGACTAAAATAGAAAATTTCCACCTAACTCTGGGTTGACCAAGGCCTTCTGTGAAATTCTCTGTACAGTGTCTGGACACGAAACACAAAGTCTTGATAAGAGATATTCTACGGTTAAAGAAAGTAATTATAATTTCAAAGGACTTGATCTATAATTAGTTACATTTTTAAATGAATTATATTTGCTTTACAGCTTTTTGGGAAGAATTAAATGTAATTTGTATTCCTTAAGGGGCAAAAGATCAACTTCTTCATGTATATATTTCTTTTTTTCTAGTACTTGATCATAGTTAATGAGGCACATTTTCCTCTTCACATAAATTCTTACTCTTGGTGTGAAAATATATTGACATATGCTGCTCCTTCTATATCAAGTGTACATGATAAAGGAAGAGAAAGAAGGAGAGTAGTAACTTGTCATGGAAATGAGTTAATACAAAGCTGGTGGTTTGAGCTATCCTTTGAGATGCTCAGAGGGGGAGTAGAAAGGATGACAACATCTTTATCACAGTGAAGCCCAAATCCTTAGAGAAATACTGACAAATATCTGAGAAAATTTTTGTTCCCTCTCTGTGTCCCCTTCACATAAGTATTCAGCCGTTGAGCCTCTGCTGGTCTAGCAGAACTAGACAAGGTCCCAAGAGTTTTTACCTCTTCTGAGTATGGCATGACCAAGTAGAACCAGCATTCAGTCTCTGTGTTTCTTGCATAGGTAAAACTCTCGACTCTCTTTTAGATAAAAAGATCAAACATAGAGGCATTTACATCAGGTCCCCTTCATGCCCTGCAATTAGATAGGCTGCATAACTTCCAATGATGCCCCCTTTTCTGGGAATGCTCCTAAATCACAGAGTTGTCCCCCCATGGCCATATCTGGACCACTTACCCTGACTCCAAACCATTAGATAGACTTCCAGCCCCTGGTTCAAGGTAGGACCTAACTCAATTTAGCCAGTCATGGTCATTTGTCCTTCTGGTCTTGGTTGATTGGTTCAGGAGTAGCCATCCAAGCCAAACCAGACCAATCGGGATTGTCCCCCAGAACTTTTCAAGCTGGAACTAAGAGAAGACCATTGGCTACATTTTGGAGGTAAAGGTATAAGATATGAGGTCTGGCACCTCAAAGTGGCCATATTGTACATCTCTTCAAAGAAGTCTTTTTAAGAGAATGAAAGGTTAAAAAAAAAAAAAAAGAATGAAGTGTATAGAGTGGCAGATGAGAGATGGAGAAAAAGTTTACAAACAGAGCTCAGTTCTCCAATTTAGTTGTCCCCAAGGTCGGGCTGCACTTCCAACCTTTCCACTGTTATGAGAATCTATTTCTAATAAGTTCCCATAGCTTGACCAGGGCATTTAGAGACAGGTTTCTATCCCTGGAAATCATAAGAGTCCTAACTAATATACTTCTCCCCTTTTGTGTTGTGATTAAAAGTGTTCCTCAGTCAAGACCTGTGCTTCTCAGGGGATGTTAGGGGCTTGGATGACCCAAACTAATGAAGTCACAAAGCCCTTAAAATATTGGTACACTATGTGAGGTTGGGGGGGCTCAGGAGTTCATTAGTGGGAATATCTGTTTTGAACAGTTTACTCAGATCTGCTGAAGACCAATCATGGATTAAACACAACACACCTGAAAGTTGCAGACTTAAAAAAAAAAAAAGTCACCTATGTCAAATGCAGTCTTTTACCTCTACAGAGTTCTTTATATCTTTTCTATCTCCTACTGTATTTTTACATCCACTATCATATTTTACCTCTGAGGAGCTCTTAGAGGTGAGTTAGCCAAATGTCACCATTACTCATTTGAACAGGGGGAGGCAACTGCATTCCAGGAGGATTAAGTGTTTTGTCCAAGTCTGCTGAGTTAGTCCACTGAAAAAACCAGCCTAAAAATTGAATTTCCTGACTCTCAGAACTTTATCCCTGCTCTACCCACATTTGACAGAAAACAAATGAGCCTTGTGACTTTGTCTTCTAGTTCTGAATCTAAGGAACAGAGAAAGGGGGCCTGGGAAATGCCTCTTCAGCTGGCAGATGTAACAAAGATCATTGTGGGACATGGGGGGCAAGGCTCATTTTGCTGCCTTCTCACAGAGTGGAATGGGAGAATTAGATGCACATTGTTAATTGCAGTCTAATGGAGTAGATTAAGAGCAATGTGGGCTAAAGCTGAGGAGGACAGTCTGAGCAGAGGAAAAGCAAAAAGTGTGTTTGTTTCTACAATCCAATTTATGTCTCAGAGAGGATGATATCATGACCAGGACCATTTTCCAAATTGGAGGAAGGAATTTCTCCTTGCCAGGGCTTGGCAGGCTCCTAAAAGGCAGAAGTTTGCAGAAATTACTTGGCTATCTTTTGGTCAACTACATTTCCCCTTCAAACAGGTGGGAATCAGAGAGAGGGCTAGGGTTTCCCAATGGTTCTTCCCAGCCACATCCCTGGAAAAAGGAACCACTGAGACTCCATTAGCAGTACAAGGAAACATAGTCAGAGGGTACCTTCCACCAGAGATGAAAACCAAGTGGATCTAGGACCATACCCTGAGGCTTTTTCTAGCTCAGGGTCCTGAGAAAAGAAAGAAACTTTGTTAACAGTATTTGACTACAGGGCCCCCAAACTTTGGAAATGGGACTATCTTCTGAGCGCTAAACCCTAACACCAATATATTTTGAATTACATGTAAAAAGTCAATGGAGAAAGACATAATGGCTTCCAGGGCCATAGGGATGGTTGGGAGCTGGAGGTGGAGTGGTGCAAAGGGAAGTGGTGGTGGTGATGGTCAAGCATGGAAATAGAGGCAGCAAATACAGAGATAAATTTTAGTGGTGTTCAAACCCTATCCCAAGGCGAAGGAGCCTTAGCCAATGATTTTGAGGATATGATACCATTTCTAATGGTAGATGTATCTAATCGTTGTGCTTTGAGTCTTCACATCCTATCTGTAAGACTATCCCTGTGTGAGGCGAGTGCATGAGGTTAGCTTGCCCCGCTGCTATAAAACTTTAGCTTCTCTAATTCCCTCTGAACTGATGTCACAGTCAATGCGCAATCTCCTGATTATCACCTAGCTTCCGTAGGGAAGTGATATATTGATCCTAGAGACTTCAGCCTTGGTCCTTCTAAAGGGTAGTTTATCATGAAAAGCAAATAACCTGGCATTCTAATTTTTTATATCAGCCCCTTGAACATCATTAGCATGAGCTTGCCCTGGAAGATGAACTGTATGGTACTGTATGGTGTGCTGACAAAATCAACTTTTGAGCTTCCCAGACTAATTATCTGTCTGTGGCTGATTATAAATTTGTAAAATAAAACATGACACCCTATCAGGTCATTTGGCAGACAGACAAGCCTTTTCATGGTGGGGTACCCTGGCATTGCTGTTTGGCTAAGAAAACACATTTTGAACTTTAACACACCCTTTTTGAGGGGGAAATAGTACAGCAAGGTAAAAATAGAGTCTTGGTCATGGAGGGTGGGAGGAACATACAAGCCTTAAGGTGGTGCTGCAGATGTTCATGGGATGAGTGTGATGACCACAAGAATGTGCCTCGCAGACCTCCAACCACAGGGAAGTAGCTTTGCTCTCAAATCCATGTGGTATTTACACAGAGGCCACAGTTCCCATGGACTGCTCCCTGCCACTGACTAAGCACAGCGGCAATACGAAGGCAGGCCCCTTCCTGGGAGATGGGGGACTCCTCTGGTGGCTGATGGTGGCCTGAGAACTCCCCGACAGCCTTGCTGAACCTTCTTTAGATTGCATGGCAGTTTAGCACGCTTCTATCCAAACCTCTTTCCCATTCTTCACTCGGGGTCAGATTTTCATCATGCTCCTTACACACAAGAAGAGTTTTGTCTTGGTATCCGTTTCTCAAATGCCTTAGATGAACATGGTGTGGAATGTACAGAGTCAGGAAAGCGATGACACGCTCCTACTGGGATCCTCTGAACAAACTTTAATACTGGAATTAGCTTTAAAGGGTCTAGAGAAACCACAAGGGGAAGGTAAAATTGCTCAGGGCCAATGAGGGACTGTTCCCCATCTTAGGCCCAAGGGAGGAAGAAGGGGAGCTGTCACTAGATTTCAGAGAACAAGGGGCTGCGGAGAGAGGCCTGCTTTCTCAGAGTTGGAAGCGGTACAAGGGAGGCAGCCTCCTGCAGGCCCCTAACCTGGGGAGCTAAAGGAAGGGATACTCCTGCTTCACTGTCCTCCCCACCTCTGATCTCTTGCTGGTGCTGCCATTGTCCCAACTCGATAGCTGCAGGGACCGTAAGCCTATTGATGCAGTCCCTAGATGTCAGTGTCATGCATCCTGCAGCCAGAGGATGAAGATGGAGAGTGGATGTAAAGGCGAGAGGGACATCCAGCCCACAGACAATACTGAGCTTCTGTGTGGCGGCAGCAAGCCTTCTCTCTGGGCTTTCCTGTAGCAGAAATGGCAAAAGGGAGCCCCAACCTGGCAAAATTAAAGTGCTCTGATGCCACTTCCCTCGGCATCTCTTAGCCTCAAACTCCCCCATGTGGTAGCTTCATCCTCTGCCTTGAAGGCTGATAACCCTATCCATTTCTGGTGTCTCGGCTAGTCCTCAAAATGTCCAGAGATAGAAAAGGCTATCTCTTCTCTTGTGCTTCAGGTAGGCATGAGGAAACCTTTCTAAAACTCCCCCAGGAGAACCCTCTAGCGTACATGACCACTCAGAACATGCTGGGAGTTCTGTTAGGAAGGAGGAAGGGGGCTACTACCTCTATTTTTCTACAAAACAAATGGAGTGTTCTTTCTAATGCATAAATCTCATCTAATGCATAAATATCATCTCCTGATTAGAATCCTTCAATGGCTTGGGGTGCCTGGGTGGCTCAGTGGTTGAGCATCTAACTCAATTTCAGCTCAGGCCATGATCCCAGGGTGGTGAGATCAAGCCCCACATCAAGCTCCATGCTGGGTGTAGAGCCAGCTTAAGATTCCCTCTCTCCCTCTCCTTCTGCCCCTCCATCATCTCTCTTCTTGTCTTAAAAAAAAAAAAATCTTTCAGGGGCTCTCACTACTTTCATGCAAAAGTTCCTATTTTTTGTTTGGACATACAAGGCCCTTTATACTATGGCTCATCTACTTTCCCAGCCTCATTTCTCAGACTGCCCTCTATCCTGCGGTCCTACTAGAACACTTCCATTTATACAATAAGCCAGGATCTCCCCTCTATCGCTTGCTTCTGGGTGTCTGCTCTGTGTTCTGTCTGGGGATCACTGCTTCTTAGCAGACTTCCTCTGCCCTTGCTGTGTGTCCACAGCACTTGTACTTTCCCCTATGGTGTCTGGCTATATTCAGATGACCGACCAGGAGTCTCTCCTCCTGGGCTCTGTGCGCCAAGAGGGAGAAGTCTGTGCCTACTGTAAGGATCTGTCTGGTGGCCTAAGAGCTCAGGTCCTAGTATCAGACAGCCTGGATTCAGCTCCTGGCTTCGCTACTCCCAGCTAGTGACCTTGGGCAAGTAATTTAGATCTCCTGGTCTTCTGTTTCCTCATCTGTAAAGCAGAAAAAATAATAGGAAAGACTTGATAAGGGTCAACTGAGAGGATTCCTATATGGCATGGAGCACATATTGGCTGCGTCCCAAAAGAACAGGAATTAGTATTTGTTCTTCATGAGCTTTTGCTGGTTTCTGCAGTTCATCTTCTCTTGTTCCAAATGCTCCTGGAGCCTCCTGCTCTAGAATCTGGCCTGGATCAGCTCCATTCTCACTAGGCTTTCATTGCAAGACCCATCTGCTTCCTCTTTTAAAAAATGGTTCCATACCTTTGGTTGTCTCAAGTTTTCTGGCATCTCCTCGATTTCTCTGATTTTCAGGAAGATTATGCCGAGCAGTTTGGTCATCTCATTGTGAAATGCCAATGATGTACATGTGCTTTTTAATATGTTCCTTATGGATGTCACTCCTTTTAGGAGTCAGTTTATTGGTGCAGATGTCATAACAAAGACCCCAAATCATAGCGAATTAGAAAAGATAGATGTCCTCCAACAGGGAGCCTGTTACCCTCTGTCACAGCCCAAGTGTTAGCAGTACTGGACTCCTGTGGCAGCATCAAGGACTCCACCCTTCCATCATTTACTATTTCATCTCGAGAGTTGCCCTTGCCCGCTTGGTTCAGATGGCTTATCACATCGACTCACATGCCACCTAGGCGGCAGAAAGGAGGAAAAAAGGAGCAAGGCACATACCTTCTTTTAAAAAATACAACCCTGAACTTACAGATGTCATTTCTATTTATATTCCATTGGCAAGGGCTTGTAGACTTGGGCATCCAGCAGCAAAGGAAGCTCGCGAATATAGTTTCCCCACGAGCTGTAACAAATCCAGCTAACGACGTGCAGCTCTAGTTCTGAAGGAGGGAAGCGGACGGACTGAGGGACAGTCTCTGCCATACTTCAACACGGCTTCCTTTCTGTATCCCTGAAGGACCCCTCTGTTCTCTCAGATCTGAAACTAGGGAGCCATTTCTTCTTTTTCCATTTCTTTTATATTCGCTCACAAAATGCCATTCGTTTCATATTTTAATCAATTCTATTTCATGTCTTAAAATATTTTTATCCGTTTCTTTCTATTTTCTATTGCCATCCAAATACAGCCTCTCATGAGTCCTTGGTTTTATTCTCATCAGCCCCATCCGGAGGTCCAAATTGATCATCTTTCATCTGCTGACTGCTTGTCAGGAAAGGTAATAGTCAAACTGTCTCCACCGGCAAATGGCATTGAACATAGTTTTCTATTGCCCTCCTTACAGTTGCCTATTGGGACAGATCTTCTGGCCTGTTGGTCCCTCCCCAGGAGGGGATAAGGAATCACTGATTCTGCCTCTGGGACCTTCTGTCCACATCCTGCCAATTCCCCATGACCCTGGCTCAGCACCCCCCTCCCTCCCTGAGAACTGTGGTGCACCAGTTTTTATAATTTATTTCACCCCCTTTTGAAAGATATGTTTTCCCATTTTGTCAATTCTTGACCAAACTACAAGAGTCTTTTAGCTTGTTTCTCTGAAAACACCCTGTCTGCCTCTAATCCATTCTATGCAAAGCCAAGTTAATCCTTAAAACACTGATTTCATTTTTAAAAAACTCTTGTACTTTAAAATTTTTAAGTGATAGGTCATTTATCACAGCAGGGATCTCAAATGTGTGTTGCCTTGTTCAAGGCCAACCTCACTAATCAAGATGCTGTGTTCTGCTCAACCTAGATGAAGCTGTAGAATCCTTTTCCACAGTTGGTGCTACCAAATTGATTGGAACTTGCATGTGAGATAAATCCTATTTATCACCCCTAGCCTACAAAATTATTTCCAAAGGTTGGGCATTGAGTGTCCTCCATCTCTGAATATTAATCATGTGCACTCAAATCTTGCTGTTCAATATATGTAAACCTTGTTCCCTTAAATAGTCCATAAGTTCCTCATTCTGTTTTTGTTTTTTTCATTAAATGTCTGGGTTCTGCTCACAGAGTTGAGGCAGATACTGTTTGTAGGTATTCTCAGGTCAAAGAGGAGATGTTGAAGGTGCTGAAGGCTGAGCTGATGGATGACAGAAATGAGGCCAGAAGGAAAATCTAACTCTCATCAAAAAAGGTAGCAGGGGAAAAAAAAAAAGGCAGCGGGAGGCTGTAATTTAAAAACTGGTGCCAGGTGTGAGATCTAAGGAGCAAGGCAAGGTCACAAATGGAAAAGCCAGAGGATAGGAAGCAAGTCAGGTTGCAAAGTGCAAATTGGGACAAATGATTCAGAGGTAAGATTGTGGAAATGCCTCTGGGAATTATCAGACCTGCCTCTGTGCAGGACCAGCCATTAACAGAACCATGTATATAATATGCACTAATACATAAATAATCAAAAACATAAATCAGAATAACTCTGTGTGATCCTCTGTTGAAATGCTATATTGAACAAGAAATATCTATAGTTTCTCTCAGTCTCCTATCCCAGTTTTACACAAAAACATTGGCAACTTTTAAATTATTGGTATCTCCCTAGATGACTTTAGTATTGTATTTAAGCCAGAATGGAAAAAGGTATCTCTCAGTACATGCTCTAGTAATAAAGCAGACCTTGAAAAAAGTGACAGATGGAAACAAGAAAGACTCCACCCCAGGGACTTTTGCACATTAGATCCCCAGGAAGCCTTTGTTGCCCCTCTGCTCCTTCCAAGGTGGAGGGACAGGCTTCTTG
This sequence comes from Vulpes vulpes, assembly GCF_048418805.1. Lineage (NCBI taxonomy): Eukaryota > Metazoa > Chordata > Mammalia > Carnivora > Canidae > Vulpes > Vulpes vulpes. The sequence continues at coordinate 71,817,142 of NC_132789.1, forward strand.
CTGCAGCTGCCTTTGCAAAAATTAATGTCTTGCTCCTGCCAAGAAAGCAGGTGACAAGCTCAGCAGCTGTCCTTTGGTTTGTTTTTTTCCATGGCAGGAACATGTGCCCCCCCGAGTAGGCATTTGTTTGTGTAATCAATAGGACGGCAAAAGCAAAGGCAAAGAGAGGAAGGGGAGTCTGGAAGGAAAAAGTGGCACCTGGGAGCTGAAGAAAACACCAAAAAGCCAAGTGATGGAAACAAGGCCAGCTAGCATTCACCCACATTAATGAGAGCAAGTTGACTCATGCAACACTAAGGATAGTGAAGATTGTTTGCATATACACGATGACTCATCTGATGTATAAGTCAAGCCACCAACTATAATTAATCTTGTGCATTAAGACAAATCTGAGCATTTTGAACATGAGCTAATGAGATTGACCTGTATGATCATGCAGCACTCCTAGCTGGGTGTGTTGAGGACACGGAGGAATCTGAGGGTGCTCTTGGTAAGTGCTTTCCTTTGTGGCCGGCAGTCTCACCCATCTGATGCTTCACGTGCGGCGTGGACATCGACAGTAGGTTGGGCTGGATGGTACTTGCCCTACCACACTGCCCTCAAGTTCTCCTTTATTTGCAGTGCTACAACGTCTTCTGGAACACAAGGACTATGATGTATACCTGTGGTTCTTTCCAGTTTGCAGTGGATTTTCATACCGATGTGGAATTTAGCACACTAGAGTGACCAACTGCTGGCTGCTGCCATCCAAATTGGTAGTGGACGGGGGCGTCTGGGTGGCTCAATCAGTTAAGCAGTCAGCTCTTGATTTTGGCTCAGCTCATGATCACAGGGTCCCAGGATTGAGCCCCGAGTTGGGCTCCATGCTCCGGAGGGAGTCTGCTTGAGGATTCAAAGAGAAAGACTTTCTCTCTCTCTCTCTCTCTCTCTATCTCAAAAAATACATCTTAAAAAAAATGGTGGTAGACATTTGTTCGGTTTTGGTGGGCCAGCATCTATTGCGTTATTCCCCTGGTAATAGCACCTGATTCCTTGAAGATTCATTCTTTTCCATTGGAGGCAGCTTGGTAAGACTACAATCAAGGTGTCCTGCTCTTTCTCAACTAAGGAACAGGCACATGACCCATGCCACTCATGGACTCCTTGCCCACACTTTTGATTTTGGCCAAGATGACAAATAGCTCAAAAAAGAGTAGATCAGTAGATTAAATCTGTCCGGCAGTAGCTCCTATGAAAGAAAGCCAAGTGTTCTTGACACCACAAGATCTATAAGGTTGCTCTGGTGCCAGGCTTGGTTCTCCAGCTATTCTGAATTTGGCGCTCTGAGTCTCTTCTTTCCACTATTCCATATCCTTCCCCAAATCTCCCTTTTTTTGTTTAGGTTGGCAAGAGCTGATTTCTGCTGCTTGTAACCAAAGACCCCTAACTGACAAAATTTATGTACCCAGAGTTTCTACTACAGATATTCAAGGGAATGGAGATTACTAGTAAACCTAGCAAACCGATGACATGGATGTTGGTTAAGAAAATATCTATGTATTTTACAAGGCTCATTACACCAAATCTTCTCTTTGTATCAGCCATGTCTTGAAGTTTCTCTTCCGATTAACTTGTTTATTTCAAATCCTTTATCAAATATTTCCCAAAGTATAATAAATGAGTGATATATCACCTGAAACCTTGCTTATCCACAAATATCTTCCACCCTGACAAATCTTGTAAGGGTAGGGAAGGGGGACTGGTGGTACTCTGTTTTCTTAGAATACATGAAGGTATGTATTTGAGGTATGTATTTGACTATCAGGGGGTAAAAAGAAAGGCAATCCTCGTGGAAGAGAAAAACATAGCAAAACACCCAAAAACAATGGAGAAAGGAAAATAATCATATATTTTATTCAATCAAAGGCACCATCAATTCTGAAACACTCTTATGTACCACCAAGGAAGGGGAAAAAATGCTACCAATCACTTATGGCACCTCATCCCAACATCAGAGATGTTGCAAAAAGTGCAAGAAAAAGTGTTCTAAAGTGATGACTTTTGGTAATAAGAATGGCAAATAAATGTATGGAGCTCTAACTACATGATGGCCTCTGTTTTAAGTGTTTCACATACATTAATTCATTGAATCCTAATAGTTTGATGAGATAGTATGATGCATTAACACAACTAATGTCCATAGTTAGCTGAACAGATGGCTTAGGCTTAAAGTAAATTCAAAGTGAAATTATTAAAGATTTTATTCGAGCCGACAAATTTGTGTTTTAATCAAAGCAACAATTTACATGGGAAAATACTGCTCTGATATTTTCTCTAATGAGATTAATGTCTAAGATGTAACCTTGTCTCATGCTCAAAAATTCATTATTAGTTTTATTTCAATCTCTGTAATTAAGAAAATATGCCATTGTTTCTAATCCTTGCTATGAATCTTAAAAGGCCCTTGGGCCAAAAGCGATAAATATTTTGTTTAATTCCCTATCTCTAGCCCTGGTTGTGTACAATTGAAAAACAGTGTTACTCAGCAATTCTTTAAAGCTATTTTGTAGAATACTGGTATAAAGATGTTGTGTTATAACCTGAAAAAGAACATCCCAGGGCTTAGGAAGCTAGTCTCAACATGGTGAACATTCAAAGAAACTCAATCCAATAATCAGGCATGATCACTATCATTCCCTTGCTTGCATTTCTCAAAAAATGCTAAAAGAGATCCGGTTCATAATTCACAACATCATTTCTTAAATATTTCTTTTCCTCATTCTTCTTCAAAAATCATCATGCATGTCAAGGTTCCCTAAGACTCTCCTTTCCCCATTTTTTACATTCAACTCCCTCCCATAAACTATTCTGGGCACCTCTACCCTTATAGGATCGCCTCTTTTTGTCTTCTCTCCCTTTCTTTCCATTATTTACAATTTCTTTTAAGAAAACCCCAGCTCCATCTGTTGCCATCATCTCCTTCAGGTACTCTGGGTCTTCCACCCTCTGAACAGATGGGTTTGTATAGGAAGGACCATGAGGTGAATACTACATTAAAGGAGAGATGCCTTTAAGTAGTTTGCATAGGGGCACCTGGGTGGCTCAGAGGTTGAGCATCTGCCTTCGGCTCAAGGCATGATCCCAGGGTCCAAGGAGTCCCCCACAGGGAGCCTGCTTCTCCCTCTGCCTGTGTCTCTGCCTCTCTCTGGGTCTCTCATGAACAAATAAAATCTTACGAAAAAAAAGTTTGCATAGAGTATGCAGGTAAGGAAAGAGGGAGAACATTTCCTTCTATGGTAATGATATTTTGGGGTTTTATTTTTTTAAAAATGTACTATGGTCACTTAAGGTGGTAAACATTAGGTACCTCTTGGAGATTTACAATCATATTAGCATATTGAAGACTGTGGAGTCTTACAGTAAAGAAGCTTATTTATTTTTGTTTTATCCAGTGCTTCTGAAATGTACTTAAAAATCTTCTTTCTTTCCCCCACTGCTTCCCACATGTATACATAAGTACCCATGGAATGCCATTTGGGCAAAGTGGCCTTAAATTATTTAAAAAAAGAAAGAAAGAAAAGTAATTGAAGGTACACATATATATAGAATGGTAGGACAGATATTTCAACAAGAGCAACAGTTTGATTGTGATCTGTGCTTTTCACAACACTGGGAAAGTAGTGCCACGTTGCCTCTCACCTTGCAGTTATGATAAGATAACTTAGCCAGAACAGTCACCAACTGAGTCTGTATAACCAATATTTACACAGATACCAGTTGCAGAACTGGTTCTGGACAACAGCTGTCCTGAATTTGATTTTGCCAAGATGTTGTGTGTTATTTGCTCCCCAAGTATCTTGATTTACCTTGGACAGCAGCCACCTCCTCAAGCTAATGCTGGATATTAGCCCGTTAGTGGTTACATAAGTTTAATGTCCCTGGGTATGGAGAGTATGATTAGATCATGGATGGGCTTGTCCATAGCTGGAGGTAATATGTACCTGGATGTCTGAGCAAGTTTCTATGTGGGATCATCTGGAAAAGATTAGAAAATAGCAAAATAGCACCTGAGGCCACACATGCTCACTTGGGCATCCAAAGCATTCATAGATTCAGGGAGAGGGGCAAGAGCTGATGGATTATTTGCAAACTGGTGAGGTTTTAGCTGGATCTGACAACATTGGAGATTTTCCTATACAAAGGTGTAGAAGACCCATTGTTAATTTTACAAAGACAAGAGAGAAACAATTCTTAGGCAATCTAGGAAGCAGACTTGAATATTATGACTCTTTTATTCCCCGCTTTACTTTGAACCATTGTTATCTGGAGCAATGCTGGAGGCCAGGATGTAAACCCATGTCACTGCTTGGGGCTTGTAATTTGTTTAAGATTTGCACCAAGTCGGTATAAATGACTGTGTTCACTAACATTTCCACCTGAAATTCCCTGGGAGTCCTTGCACCTCTTTAAGAAATATGCACCTACAAACTTACTCAATTTACACAAAATTTGGAAAAAAGCATGTCTCTAAACATAGGCTATGGGCTATCATGTTATATCCATATATGGTAATCATTAGGGCTATCTCAAAATGTTTTCAGTTCTCCTTTTGAACACATGGTAGGATTACATCTCTTTGCCTGCATTATGTTAGTGAGGCCACATGACTAGCTTTAGCAAGGAAATGTCAAAGCAAATTCCATGTCACTTCCAAGCAGAAACTTGAAGGACCTATTGGTAATTTTCTATGGTCATTTTCCCTTCTGTCCGAATCCCGGAGTGAGCACAGTACGGAACAGAGCTCCTAGCTGACCCACAACAGGCACACAGAGTGAGCAAGAAATAAAAACATTATGGCTTTAAGTAACTGAGACTGGGGAGTGTTTACCACCGCAGCTTAACCCAGCCTATTCTGGCTGTTAAACCACACAACGAAACTCTAGGCAGTCCACAAAAATCACAGAGCAGAAAAATATTAAATAAGAAGAAGATATACACATCAGATATTAAATAAAAAAAAATACAAGTTTTGACAAACTTGTATTCAGTCACTGCAAAATATATATGAAATGAGGCTTCCTCGAGTAGATAGGATCTTTGGAATTTTGAAGTTGGAAAACATTTTTTTTTTAAGATTTTATTTGGGATGCCTGGGGGGCCCAGTCGGTTAAGCCCAATGTGGGGCTCAGTCCCAGGACCGAGGGATCATGACCTGAGCCGAAAGCAGACCCTTAACCGACGGGGTCCCCCAGGTGCCCCAAAGTTGGAAAACATTCTATTAAATTGACACTTTTGTAGGTAAAGACCAAAAACTGACCTTTGGGTTTACTTACCTTTGGGGGGACACCTTTAGATTTGGATACTTAAAGCAGCTAAACATTGATTTTCCTTGAATAAAAAAAAATCATTCCTCTTTTTTTGGGGGGGGGGGCTTTCAGGATGGCATTGGACGTCTCCTCCAAGAGGTGGAATGCTCAGCTCTCAAAGTGCCCCCAGATGCGCTGTCCCGCTGACAGGGCAGGAGAAGTACACATAGGCCAGGCCGTAGGCCGGGCCTGCACCATCTTACCTCTGCGCTCTCCCTGAGGACAAAAGAGGATGACAACACAGAAGAGCTCGCTGCAGGAAGCTTTTCTCTGAGAACATAAGCAATCCCAACGGGGTAAAAGAGAAAATAATTATCTGGAAAGGCTATAATTAATAGAGGCAGCTCTAACCTTTGTTCTACTATGAGGATGTCGGTGCTAAGACATCACCCAAGACCTAATGCTCTGTCTACAAGAAAGATTTGTCTGTAGGTATGGGAGTCTGTGCTCACCACACCTAGGACGGTGTTCCCTCTAAGGCAGCCACCAAGGCCCCCCCCCCAGAATTCAGCGGGGGTCCTGTGGCTCTGTCTTCTTGCTATTACCAAATTAGCCCTCTCTGTCCTGCCCCCCAAAGAACCCATTGCTGGGTCTAGGGCACATCAAACAAATGCAAAATGATTTCCTCAAACCTGAGACTCTAGAGCAAAAATATTTAAAATGCAACTTGGAGAATCCGTGTGGCTAAGCTGTTCGTGTGAAGGGTGCAGGTGGGGGGTGTTCGGGGCTGAGCCTGCACTGATGATGCTGGTGTGTAGGCAAGGGGGGGGGGTGTTTGCCAGAGAAGCCTCCATCCAAGGGAGTGCTCACAGGGTGGCCAAGAGCTTACATATGGAGGTGGGAGGGGAAATCCATATTTTAGGGATTTTTTTTTCCCTCACAGACAAGTGACATTTTTTCTAACATCTATTCTGCGAGCGAAAGGGGGAGGGACATATGTCAGTGTTAAGTGCTTGGAAGAGGAATTACGGAGCAACACTACCCACTTATCTCAGCTCCATGAAAGATTGTAGGGTTTGGACTATTTCTGGCCGCATGCGAGTATCTGAAAAAAGCGGAAGTCAGCGTGGTTAAGTGGAGTGGGCATTTCATGCATTTGGTGATTCACCTGGCGTAGAGTCTAGACGCCCCCCTGGGAGGGTGAGGGAACATAGTACTCTGCGATGACCTTCACTCTTGAAAGAGGAGAGGCAAAGTCCTTCTGAAAGACCCTGAAGCCAAGGGTCCTAGTAGCTCCTGATGAAAGCACCAAGAGCAAAGTGGAAAGTGCAGAGATCTGGTGTCAGGCCTCACCTGGGAGAGGGGCAGCTGGAACCCCGGGACACTTGAAGGCCCCCACTGCCCCCTAGCGCCGCAGATTTTCCTCCCTGGGCCACCTGGAGACAGTAATTCAGTGTCTCTGGGCCTCGGCTCCTTCATTTAGCAAGCAGGCTAAATGTTCCACAACCCGAACAGCTAACACTCAGGGAGAATGGCCTAGGTGCCAGGAACCTAGAAGAAACATTTGATTCATTTATTCTGCTTGGCAGCCCCAGGAGGTAGTAGTTTTAGTAGATTTCATTGATTCTAAGATGGCAATTTTTTCTTTCCTATCCTAACATTCTGTTCTCAGAATGCAATCGATGAGAAAACATCTAAATCGGGACCTGATTGATACTTTTATTTTTTTTATTATTTTTTTTTTTCTGATTGATACTTTTAATTCTTTCCTAGTGGCACGTAGATTAGTGATATGTTAGATGCAGTGAGGAAACCGAGGCCCAGGTGGGCTAAGTAACCTGCCTAAGATCAGACAGCTAGAAAGTGGATTTTAATCCAAGCTGTTTTTAGCATGGACTTTCTTGTAATGAGCTCAATCTCCTGGTTCCCCCCCTTACTAGCTGTGTGGCCTTGGGCAAATTCTTAACCTCTCTGGGCCCCGGTTTTTCACCTGTCAAATGGTGATAATAATAGTAACTGCTTTATAGGATGGTAATGGGGTTTAAACAAGCTCATACATGTAAAGGTCTTAAGAGAGCCTGACGTATGATGAGTCCAATAAAGTCCGCTATTAGCTTTAATTATTACAAAGAGGAAACCAGCATCATTTGCTATGAAGAGAAGGTGGTCAGAAAAAAGGACAGAACCAGGAAAAGAATATGTTCCCTGGCATATCCCTAAAATTGGCTTGGCCCCAGGATAGATGTGTTTCCCATTTTCGGGAAAATGTGTTTTTCTTGCCCCTAAAACTGAAGGATGAGATACAAGTGAAATGGGGGAATAAGCTGAGGGGGGTAGTCATTACAGGTGAGAGAGAAGGGACTCAGGGAACGGACAGTGGGGCCGAGGGTGTGCTCGCAGAAGGGGGCATGGCCTCTGTGTTTGGGCTGCACGAACCAGTGGTGGGGTTCCTGACAGGTGCTAGAACATGCTTTGGTTCTGCAGATGGCAATCCATCGGTAAGTCATGAGATCAATGGGGGGCGGGGGGTGTCACAACCAGTGCCTTTAGAAATGCAAGATGGAAAAAATATATAAAAAATTAAAAAAAAAAGAAATGAGAGGGGGAAGGGAGATGATCACAAGGCAAGGCAAGTATCAGAGGGCTGGGTGTAATAATGAGCATTGTTTTATGAAACTTGGGTTTCAGTTAAGAACAAATAGGTGGGTGTAATGCATTCTTTTTGTTTTTTGTTGGTTTTTTTTTTGTTTTGTTTTTTTTTAGGATTTTATTTATTTATTCATGATAGAGAGGCAGACACAGGCAGAAGGAGAAGCAGGCTCCTTGCGGGAAGCCCAATGTGGGACTCGATCCCAGGTCCTGGGATCACTCTCTGAGCTGAAGGCAGATGCTCCACCTCTGAGCCACCCAGATGCCCCATCCCCCTTTCCTTCTAAGGTCATGCGACACTGTCCTCCTACTCAGGCCATGTGAACTTGTGTGTTTCCAACTTAGTTTTATCTTTTAGGTAAAACAATGACTCTTATTTTTATCAGTTAACAGCATCAGGAGACCCCACAGGAAAAAGCAGTGAAAGCTTATCAGTCTATAAAATTAGAGGTTATCGGCCCATCTTGCAAAAGGTGAATAAAATATGGACATTGGCAGATTCAGAATAGGGTCACTAAAATCCTCCTAAGACTAAAGAAGGTACCAAACCTGTGGACATCACTGAGCATGACAAAGGCCTCATGTGCGAGAATTCCCATAGTGGAGGCCTTTGAAACGTAGCCACTGTTTCTAAGCCCGTGTGGTCTGTAATTCAACCATTGTGTGGTGATTACTTTTTGGTCACTAGTACATAATTAACCTCCTCCCATTCACTATTTATACCTCTATTGATATGAAACAGGAAAAAAACCTTAACTTCCAGAAAATATTCCTTGCTTTTTTATTTATAAGAGAAAATTGATTTTTATGTAAGCATTTAAAAATGTCCCTGCGTGGATAGGAATCTCATTACTGAATATGTTGAGAAATGAGTGTATTAATTCTTGGGTCTTGTGAGAAAGCTAGACTGGAGTCGGCAGCAGGCTGGAGAAAAGTTTGGCCAAATCCCTGGGTTGTAGATAAACATCGAGCTGCTTGCAGTCTTGGGCTGTTGGCCCCAGGAGCTGAGCTGGGAGGTGACACCACGCTCCTCACCGCTGTTTCTGGAATTCCCCACTTGTAAGCTCGTTTGGTGCCTGTAGCACAATCTCTGGGATTTCTTTGGAGGTGTCAACCTTTATCCTTTGAGGATGTGTTTACTTTTCTTGAAATGGCCAGTAGTCTATTGGAGTCAGGTAGGGTGAATTGAGTCAAGCAGGTTAAAACAAGCTATGGGTTGGAAGTGACGGCCTTTCTCCTCTAGCTCATAAGCAGACCCTGTAGGAATGAGCCAGCAGTTCAGGAAAGGTCCATGGAACATGGTCCAGGGAGAGCGGGAGGGAATAACTGAGGAAAATATTAATCTTAATGGCATGCAGCCAGGAGTAGAGCTTCTAGGGTTAACATCAGCTTTTCGTATTTGATTTTAAGGCTTATCAACAAGGGGAAAATGAAAGTAAGGCATGCATTTCTGTTTCCTGTGATGAAAGCCAAATTCCAGCACAACCCCAAATTCTAGAACTGAGAGCCAGAAGGCTCTCCCAATGGTGTTCCATTCTGTGGGTGCCTCCTCCTCCTCCTCCTCCCCCCCCTCCACTCCCCCTCCTCCTTCTCCTCCTCTTCTTCCTCCCCAGTACTGAAGAAATCACCAACCCAAACCAGGGGAAGGGCATTGGAAGAAGACAAGGAAAATTCAGTCCTTTCTCTGTTGACATAAGTCACCCATGATGTCGAAAGGGAAGAATTAGAAAACAGGGCTGAAAAAATAAAAACCTGGCACCAAGAGATAAAGCCTATTAATATGTTTTGGTGTATCTCCTTCAAAATGTTTACATATCATCAGTATGCATAAATGTGTATTGATATGTGTACATATATATGCACATAAAATTTTCCTCCCAGATGGTGTAGCTTTGCTTTCTCTTAAATAAAACGTGAGTATTTTACACGTCAGCATAATTTTAGATGGTTACTTTGCGGGATTTTTCACAGATGGATGATAATTTATTTAAACCAAATCTTAAAAAAAATAAAAAAAAAAAAAATAAACCAAATCTTAATCTTGGACATTTACATTTTTTTACTGGTTTTTCCTGTTTATGCATAACATATAAGGTATCCCTACTTAGTCAAATAGCTCTAAGCATTTGTCCAATTTCTTCCTCCCCACAATGAAGAAAGTCTATTGCTTTTTCCCCCTAATAGAAATTGAAGATAGTCATTGCCAAAAAAAAAAAAAAAAGATTTTTTTTTTCAAGCAATACATTGAGGAAAAAACTAGAAGTCACCTGAAATCCACCTTTTGGAGAGAATGACTATTAGCATTTGACTGACATCCTGTCCTGTATCTCTTTATGCATTATGTACACTTAGGTATAATTTTACCTATCTGTGTACATACACACATGTACACAAGGTGTAAGGAGGCATTTTTCAAGGGATTGGTGATATATAATTCTTTGTATCTTAACCGTGCAAGTAATGGAAATTCCTGCAGGTCAAGTAGCATGTATAGATCATTAAGTTTTAATTCTTGCATAATAGTCTCCTGTAAGTTTCATCATAATTCATTCAGCTATTCTTTTATTAATGGACTTTTGATTACCTACCAGCTTTGTATTATTAGAAATAATGCTGCAATAATCATCCTTGAATACATATATACACTTATGTACTAGAGCATTTACTTCTACAATATAGAATCCCAGGGGTGAGATTGCTGGGTTGAATTGTATATGCCTTTGAAATTTTTAATAGAGATCATGAATTGCCTTTCCCCATTTCCACCAGTGCTGAGAGTGCCCTTGCCCTGCTCCCATCTCTGCTAATAATAGGTGCTATTACACTTTTATTTTTGCTACTCTGATGGGTATTATCATGGCAATTTTAATTTCCATTTCTCTGCCTACTGGAGGAAGGTTGAGCATTTTATCATACTTGCTCTTCTGTCACATTGCTTATTCATACCTCCTACCCATTTTGCTACCAGGTTGATTATCTTTATCTTATAAATTGTGATCCTTCACAATTTCATTTAGTACAGATAGTAAATTCAAAGCTACCATTTGAATTTAAAATATTTTTCCTAACTTGTTTGTGAGTTTGATTTTGTATCTCTTGAACTATAAATAACACCTTGAACCTTTAATACCTTAATATTTTCTGTATGTGTAATACATATTTCATATACATATATGTCATATATATATATCACATATCTTAGTTTAAAAGATTTCTCCAATATTTCTCCAATTCATATGTGTACTGAAAGTACTCTAACTTTTCGTTTTTAATTTCTACTCTTTAATCCATCAGGAATTTATTTTTGGAATTAATGTACATGAGAGTCCTCAAATTTATTTTCTTCTAGAAGTATATCCAATTGTGATGAGCCTATTAATTAAATTGCGCCACAATAAAATACACACCAGTACATGTGCATGTGCACACACACACACTGAAACCTAATTTTGAGCTCTCATTTTTTTTTTAAGATTTTATTTAAAATAAATAAGAGAGACAGAAAGAGAACCAGTGCACAAGCAGGGGAAGGAGCAGAGGGAGAGGGAGGAACAGACTCCCTCCTGAACAGGGAGCATGATGTGGGACTCGATCCCAGAACCCTGGGATCATGACCTGAGCTGAAGGCAGACACTTAACCAACTGAGCCACCCGGGTGCCCTGAGCTCTCTGATTTGAATTGATTTTTTGGTACAGTACTAAGTCACTACTGTACTTTTTTTTTTCATTATGTGGCTCTTGAGTAGTTTTAATATAGCATTTTAATGCTGCATTCTTTATTCATCAGCTTAAGAGCATTTTATCCAATTAAAAATAACATTGGGATTCTACTGGGGTTGCACTAAATTTCTATACTATCTTCAGGAGAATAGAATTTTTTTTTAATAATAAAGAGTATTCCTTTTCAAGAACATAGTACAGACTTCTATTTGTTCAGATCATATTTTTGCCCTGTAGTATGATTTTTAAAACACAAATCCTGTTCCCTTCTCGTATAATGCATGCATTCTAAACTCATATTTGTCAGTGCCATGAGTGGAATGTTTTCTTCATTTCCATTTTCACACGCATGCTGCTCATATAGAAAAAGCTAATAATTAAATATATTTTATTTTGTAGCCACTAGTTTATCAAATTCTTTTATTCTACTTGTGGTTTTACTAGACTTTCTTGGTGACAACAGGTATGAAATATTATCAGCAAAAAATTTCACCTCTTTCAATATTTATATAGTGCATTTTATGTTTATTGCATCCTCTAGACCCTCCAGACAGTATTAAATAATAATGGTGATAGTGAGCATTCCTGTCTTGTTCTCGATTTTAATGGAAACAGCTTTAATCACATGAATACAAATCTATTAGTCACATCTTACTAGTTAGCTTATGCTGCAGCAAAGCAACTCAAAAATATTGGAGCCTTGAGCAACACAAGTCTATTTTTAGCTCACATTACTTACTGGCTGCTGATAGGTTGTAGTCTTGTTCAAGAAGTCTCTTTCTTTCTTTCTTTCTTTCTTTCTTTCTTTCTTTCTTTCTCTCTCTCTCTCTCTCTCTCTTCCTTCCTTCCTTCCTTCCTTCCTTCCTTCCTTCCTTCCTTTCTTTTTAAAGACTGATTGATTGATTGATTGATTTGTAAGAAACACATAGAGCGAGGCAGAGACATAGGCAGAGGGAGAAGCAGACACCCTACAAAGAGCCAGATGGGGGACTCGATCCCAGGACCCAGGATCATGACCTGAGCCAAAGGCAGATGCTCAACCACTGAGCCACCCGGGTGTCCCAGGAAGTCTTTCTTTCTGATCGAAACTAAAGATAGAGTATCCGTCTGGGATCTGCTATTTTGTGAAAGAAGAAAAAGAGTAATGGCCATACCATGAGATGATCCTTAGTACTTCTGTCCAGGAGGGACATACATTGCTTCCACTCACATTCATAGGCCAAGGCAGTCACAAGGCTGAGCCCAATGTCAGTGTTGCGGAGGGAGGCCAGCAAATAACTGGAACTGTAATACAATCTGCTGAGGTCTTCTCCCAGGTCAAAAATATGTTTTTCTCCTTTCATTCACAAGATAAAAATATCTGTTTTTCCCCCAAGAGAAACCCTTAAAATGTCCTAGCCAGTTCTGAGTGACGAGACCATTCAAGATTTTATGATAGTCCCTATATCATATTTGGATGTGGCTCCTCTTGATCTTGAAACCAAAAAAAAAAAAAAAAAAAAAAAAGAAACCAAAAATAAAAAATAAAAACAAAAAAGATAAAAAAAGGATGTACCCTCTACTACTCCCAACACACAACGGTAGAAAACAGAGGGAGAAAGAATGGAAGGTACACAGCAGTCACCAATGGCTGGCAATTCTGAAATTCCACAAAGGAAACACTGTGAGGACATCAAATCCTGGCTAAAAAGGAGAATTTCTTGATTAGTCCTACTCTCTGCTTTCCATTGTTTTGGTCACCGTTTTCCATTTGAGAGGCCCTGTTCCCTCAGAGGTCTTTCTATTTATATTATTTCTCTTGATCATTCTTAAAGGATATCAGAGATTATGTCCTCCCTTGGGGGCTCAGCACCCTTTTTTCTCTTATCTTGTTTTCTGCCCATAGAAGCTTGGAGATCCCAGCCACTGTAGGTTGGTAACTCTTTTAGCAATCCAGCTTTCCCAAAAATGTTGCCCAATTTTCTGGTGACTTTATTTGGAGTAACTTGAGCTTATAGACTTCTGTGGGAATAGTCATTCTCTGCTGAGCCATCCTTTCCAACTGTGTGCTACCTTCACTGGTTCAGAAGCTTTCACCGAAGGCTTGATGGTTCTTGTCACACAGCTATCTCACCTGGCCCTTGCTACTCAGAGTGCTTCTCAATTTGATTGTATACTGGTTGGAGATAATGAACAGTTCCATTTTTGAATCATGCTTGCAGTTCTTTCCTGAGTTTATCTCCTCCTTGTAATCATTTGTTACACCCAGACAATAGCCACCAGTACATACTAGTAGCATTTTATTCCCAAACTTTTCATTTAATTCATAAGCTCATTCTGTACATTCTCTGCCTTGGGAGACACAATTGGCAAGAATTCTGACAATGTTTGGCCACTACATCACACAGACCATCTTTCCAGCCTCCTGACAATTTTTTTTTTTACCATAACTGCCTGGCCCTGAAAGCCAATGCCCTATATTTTAGGTTTTCTTTGTTGATTGCTATTTTTGCTTTGTTTGTCTGCTTTGGGCATCATTCTGTTCCTGGTGGTAACTTCCATATTATTTAGATTTTGCTACATTATGTTGTAATAATAACCCTAAAACCTCTGTGGCTTACAACAAACGGCAAAGTTTTGTTTTTTTTACTTCCTAACAGATAGGCTGTGGGCGAGCTGTGGCTCTGTCCTTTTGTCTTCTTATTCTAGGATTCAGGCTAAGGATCCAGCTTTCCACTGACATTTGCCATTTTTGTAACAGGGAAAATAGCAATGGTCAATTCATATGGGGGTTCTGTATCATCCATCCATCACCATGCTCTATGCAACAGCTCCACAGTGACATTCATCACTCCCTCTCATATTCATCGACCAAAGCAAATAAAATGGCTAAACCCTGGCCCCATGATGTCACAATGTCAGTGGGGCAGGGAAGAATAATCCTTTTGCATAAAAGGTGACAAATAATTAAGAACAAGAGTGCAGTCTACCATAGCCCTTCACCATGTAGATTTATATTTGGTGCTAATTTTCCAGGCATAATCTTTGTCATAACCTGAGTGGTTTCCTTCTATTCCTATTTTACTGTGTGTGTGTGTGTGTGTGTGTGTGTATTTTATGGAATACTTGTTGGATTTATCCAAAGCCTTACTAGCATCTATTGACATGAAGGAACGTTTTTTCTCCTTTAACTTACTGATGTAATATTTACCAATTTTCCCATATTTAACTATGCTTAAATTTCTGGAATAGACTGTACTTGATAACTATGGACTATTCTCTTTATAGTCCAATGACTTCTATTTAATAAAATGTCCAATGTTTGCTTGTGTATTTATTAGGTAATTAGTTGATAATCTTTTCTGGTTCAATTTCAGGCTTGGGTATTAAATTATGCTCGCTTCATAATGTGAATTGGGAAGTTTTTAACCTTTATTTTTATGGATTACTGTAGTTTATTGAAATTATCTATTCTTTAAATCTGTCTAGAACTCAGGTTTGAAACGATCTGATCCTGATGACTTTAAAAAAATCATTTATTAACCATCTATCCAAACATTTCTGTGATAATTGATGTATTAACGTTTTCTACTCCTTTGGTCACTTTTGGGAACTCAAAATTTTTAAGAAAATCCTTTGTTTATTGTAGGTTCCCAAATATGTTGTAAAGAGTTGCATGCACATTATAATCTTATTTACTTATTTTGTATCTGTGATTATGTCTCTTTATTCATTTCAAATTTGTACATTTTCACTTTTTTATAATCATACTTATGAGTCATGTACTTATTTTCTTGATTAAGGTAGCTCTTGAGTTTAGTTCTCCTTTTACTATAATTTTGCTTTCTGATTAAGTAATTTCAGTTTTTGTCTTTATTCATTTTTGGTTTGCTTTTTAATGTTTTAAGAAAAGCACTACCTTTTTGCAAATGTTTTATCTTCTTAAATAACAGATTATTGCAGCTATAAATTCTTCTTTAGCAGTCTCTCATTTCTTCTGTTGCAAACAGACTCATTTTCATTACTTTCTTGGTAATTTAGGATAACAGTTTTATCACTGTCCCATATCTTTTATCTTCAGACTCATTAAAATTATATATTCCCTTTATGGTTCATCTCAGGTTCTCCCATGATTTAAGCTACTACTTTTAAACCGATGGCTTCCAAATTTCCCAGAAGCTACAGGCTCAGATATCTAACTTGCCTCATGAACATAACCAGCTCAGTCTGCTTGACCTTGTCAACATTTCTTTAAATCAACAATAAGCATATTTTTTCACCACAATAACTATATTTATTTGTACCACTATCCGTTTGGTTGTTCAAGCTACAAAGTTAGGATTCATCCTTGACCCCTCCCTACTCCTCATGTCCATATCCAGTCAAACACCAAATCCTGATTATTTTATCTTTCAAATAGTTTGCCCCCATCCCATCTTCTCCATCTCTGCTGTTGCTGCCCCAGTTTCAACCCTCATCATCTACACCAGATTATTACAAAGGTGTGCAACTTTCTTCTTTCTGTTACCAGCCCCATCACACCTCAAACATACCCTACAAAAACTCAAGATTAATTTATCTAAAATATGAATCTCACCATATGGTATCCTCACTTAAATACCCTTCAGTGTTCTCCATTTCTTTCTCTTTTTTAAAGATTTTATTTATTTGTTCATGAGAGATACAGAGAGAGAGGCAGAGACATAGAGGGAGAAGCAGGCTACCAGTGGGAGCCCGATACAGACTCAATCCCAGAACCCTGGGATCATGACCTGAGCCAAAGGCAGACACTCAATCACTGAGCCACCCAGGTGTCCCCAGTGTTCCCCATTTCTAACACAAACTCAACACAGCCCATAAGGCACTACATATCCTCACCTAAAGAGAAAAGCAGGTAACACACTAATCACTTAGTATGAATCAGGTAAAGAGTTCCTGAATTACTGACCCTTTATATTTAATGAGATCCCGAGGGCACTGGGTGGAGAAAAAGATTAATACTTATTCTTTGCCTACTGTGAACCAAGTCCTGTGCTAAGGTTTTATCATCTCATTTAATCATTATCACATGCTTGTGAGATGGACAGTCAGGAATGCTTCCAGCTGCAAGAATTAGAATATCTTACACATGGGAGCTTCAACCACAGACGCAGTTAATTTTTTCATGTTGCATTAAATCTAGAAGTTGATGTTTTCAGCCACACGATGCCATCAAAGACTCCTAGATTCTATTTTTCCATTCTGTCATATCTAGCATCTTGACTTTTCATCTTTTTTTTTTAAAGATTTTATTTATTTATTTGAGAGAGAGAGAGCACACATAAGCAAGGGAAGCAGCAGAGGCAGAGGGAGAAGCAGAAGGAGGCCCTCTGCTGAGCAGGGAGCCACCAATGCGGGGCTCCGTCTCATGACCTGAGCCCAAGGCAGATGCTTAACTGACGGAGCCCCCGCAGGTGTCCCCTTGGCTTTTCATCCTTATCTTGTTTCCACATAAATGCTACTAAAGCCCCAGTTTTCAGAGAACAAGGGAGAGAGGGGACACCGGTGAGCAATTCCTTTGAGCCCATCCCCTTTAAAAGGAAGCAAAAATTCTCCCAAAAGCCCCTAAAAGGTTTCTACTTACACCTCACTGGCCACCACTGGTCACCCAGCTACTTCTATCCTCAAGGGAGATGAGAGAGCATGAGTTTAGGGAAGACGGGCCCAGGATAGTGGCTCCACATATCTCATTATCTCCGATTTGCAGAAAGGTTAAGGTTGCTCAAAGTCCCTACTGTTGGTAAGCGTGGATTCTGGGTGAGGAATTGAGTTTTGTCTCCAAAGTTGGTGCTGTCTTCTCTATACTAGAGGCATCTCTCCATATACTCTAAGAGTAGAATTTCAGATATTTAGACGTGGTTAAGGGACATTGCTTGGCACCTACTTTTTTCCCAAAATCACACCACAATATGTTCTCAGGAATTGGACAGAACCACCCTAGAATGTTCCAGAGATGAAACCAGCCTCCTGCCTCTTTGATGAAGCCACATGTAAACTGTTCCTTTCGTAAATGGAAACACTAGGGACTATGCTGAGACTGTTTTAGATTAGCTCCAAAGTGTAGTACTTAAAAAGAAATCAACTCAGAGTACTGAAACCTGTATAGCACACTTCTCTAGCCTTTCCACTCCCCAGTTGAGAATTCTTATCAAATTTCATCATTTAGTTGTGAATAAGGTTCTGGACACAGTCATCATGACCTTTGGACATTTCACTTGGTCTAACGAATAGCTTGTAAAGCTTATAACTTAACTAGTAATGAAGGTTAAATCTTCTCTAATATACCAAAGAAAAAATTTTAAATACCTAGGAAGCAGGTCCATTTCAACAAGGAGTTTCTAAGAAGGGAGAATCTGTATATGAAAATTCGTATCTTAAGCTCCTTTCATCTTGCTTTAACAAATGACAAGCCACAAGGCAATAGTCCAATTTTTTTTGCCTTTGTATGGCTAGGATGTAAATGTTTATTAGTTATTGTGCAATGACTGTGACATCACCACGGAAAGATTATGACTTTAGGTCATAAGTGGAAGAAGTATACATAAGGAGCACAAACATAAAATGTGCACTTATTCTAACTCCAGGGGAAATCATTCTTCCTGTCAGTGATTTCCAGTTCCACCTGCTGAAAACTGACTTTCTATAAAAAATGAAGCTGCAGCCAACTTAACCTTCAAGGTTACCAAAAAAGTTCTCAGGAACCTGTGGATGGGAATTTTTTTTTCCCCATATCTCAAACCTTTTCTTGAAGCAAAGTAATCTTAGTCATTAAAATGGACGAAAAAGACCTGCATCCATCAACAAAGGCTGGATAATCAAGAATATTCCTGCCACTCTTGGAGCACCATTAGGTTAAAAATGACTGCATTATTTCCAGTCTTACTAATCGTTTTAATGACGTCCTCATTTTTCTTTCAAACTTAGACAATTTTCCTATGATGGAAGCATATTACTATTGGAGAAATAAAACGCCTTGCATAAAAATTTTCAGCTTCGAATAGGGGACAGCCATTTCCTTACCCATTTTTTTCTCCCCAAATCATTTGAAAGACTGGAGTTTCTGTTGTTGCACGATTTTTCGGATGAGAAAAACGTTAGAATATACAATTAAAACAGCATATATATAACATGTAAAATCTTGAGACTCTGTAACGTATGGTATGGGATGAAAGAAACACAACATTACAGAAGCAAATCCCGCAGCATTTTTCAAACTTAGTTTATGCCACAACAAAATGTTGCTATAGAAACACTAAATCCCCAACAGAATTCCTGGAAGTTTAAGATCTGCCTTCCAGATGCTGACTCGCTTGCTTGTTAAATAAAACAGCATTTATCGCATGAGAGGTTTTATCTTAAGACACACTATAAAATTACCTGGGACTTCTAGTGCAGGGCTCGCAGTGGGGAGAAAAGTCTTAATATAGTAAGAATGGTTTGTCTGGTAGATGTCTCAGGATTCAGTGCCTATCGTCCTGTTTTTTGCTGTCCTCATCAACACTCCATCTAAAGAAGTAGCTCTAAAATAGGATTGGCCCTTAATGACCAGATGATGGAAAATCACCCTCTGTTAATAAAGTTGTTCATCCACATTCAGCAGGTCAAGTCTTCCTGAGCACCAGTAAGGAAATCACATTTTCCTGTAGACAGTTCGGGGGTGCTCTTTAAGAGTGATTTTCCCCAAGTAATTATACAGCAGTTTGCTCTCACAAAACAGACTGATTAATTAGGAAGCAGCTAAATGAGTTATTTAAAAATGTCTAAAATGTTCGTCTTCTTTTCCTAATCCTCCTCAATCAAACTGACAGTTTTTTTAATCCTCTTAAATAGTGAATGTATAACAATTATGTTGGAACTCAAAGAATTATCACAGGCCTTAAATCCCTTAAAGGAGAGATTTTAAATCATATTGAAGAGGACTCCTCTATTCATGGTGTATGGCTGGCAGATGCTCCCCCTCTGTCCTCTAGCAGACACCACCCACTTCTCTGGCTTCCTGTCATCCCATTGTTTTACCTCATTTGATGGCTTTGACTTCTATGGGAGAAAATCAGTCCGTCTCCACTGAGGCATCTGTCCTCAGGATGTGAACTCAGCCTTCCACTGAGATAATCACTTCCTTCCTTGACAGCCCTTACTCACAGTCACAAAATATCCAACCTTTAATGTATAAAAATACACTTAAAGGTAATGTCTCATGCCCTTTAAAAGGGAGGAGGAGCCCCACTCCTGAAGAGTGGATTGTATATAGTGACTTTCTTCCCAAAAGGACAGAAGAGGAACTTTATAGTGGAGAAAGCTGATAAATTCTACTTCAAGCCAGGTGATCAAGGTCAACATCAATAATCTTAAAGCACATTAATAGTTCATACTTTTGATATGACGTGATGAAAAATGGCACTGTACCTCTGTGGTCTTCCTCTCCAAAGGCTATAAACCTTTGCAATCATGAGAAAAACATCAGATACATCCCAAGAATTGGGGCATCCCGTGATGTGTATAACCAGTGCTCTTCAGAACCACCAAGGCCATCAAAAACAGGGACTCCTAGAAACTGTCACAGCCAAGAGGAACTTGAGACAACATAATGACCAAATGTACAGTTGTTTCCTGGGGCAGAAACAGTACATTAGGTAAAAACTAAGGAAATCTGAGGAAACTATGGACTTTTGCCAAGAATAATGTATTGATATTCATTTGTTCATTGTAACGCATGTACCCACAGTATTGAGAGACTTTAATAATAGGGAAACTATGTGGCAGCTGGTAAATCTCTGTACTAACAGCTCATTTTTTTTGTCAATGTGAAACTTCTATAAATGAGCCCTATTAATAAAAATAAAGGAGAGATAGGAATGGTTGAAGTACGTAGGTGGCTAATGAGGTATAAAAGCCTGAGGTTTGCTATCACTGAGCTTGGGTACCACAGTGGAGCTCTGGGAGGGATGCAAAGCACAAAGCTCCCCTGGGGGGTCTGACCTGGCTGAGGGGGACTGGCCGCAGGTGAGAAGAACCACGTGTTCTTCGTCTGTAACTCCATGCCCAGCTCAGCACCTCAACACGCACCAATGGTCATCACATAGTCACCATGGAACTGACACCGCATAAGTCCTTTTGGTACATGAGCTCATCAACCTGATTGTACAGATGAGGGAAACTGAAGCACGTGGAGTGGTGAAGTAGCTTACCCAAAGACACACAGCTAGTAAATGGCAGAGCCAGTATTTGAACTCAGGCAGTTTGACTTCAGAGTACCCTACTATGCACTACCACCGGTAGACATGCAGTAAATGCTGGCAGCATGAAATGATTTTCTGTTGTCACATTACATTTCAGGGTGAATCGTTCACTTTGAACATTTGAAATTCCCAAACTATGTTTGGTAGACCCAGTCGATCCTCAGCATCGGATTTATAGTTCTTGGGTTTGGCTGCAGGAAGGAGTCACTAAAAGTCCATGACGTAGAGCAATTTGTAACAGTGCTGAGACATGAAGCAGAATCACGCTGCTGTGAGGCAGGATTGTGGAATTCAGTTTAATAGCAGTCATTTATTTTGGAGAGTTTCAAATCGAATCCCTACAGACCTGGGTCCTCAGATCTGACTCCTTGGCTGCATCCTTTAGCAGGTCAGCATCCTGCTGGAGGGATCCACCTCCGTGGGAGGGTGTAGAGGTGATACAAATGACAAACATGTACATGGATTTCTTACCATAATGCTTTATTGACACACTAAGGTATTGGCTGCACAGTACTGGCTGCGCAGTCATTAAATAGATACGGGCTCTAACTGAACACATCACCAGATGCTTTTCCTATATGTTTAGACATCATGATTTCCCCAGGACAGCCCAGCTTATGGCTGTTATCCCCACATAATTTTTAACAGCACCCTCTTTTGCTCTCAAAAGTGCCCATTTAAATAACTTGCACAGCTACCATATCTATAATACAGAAATAATGTGCTACTCCCAAGCTAAAAACTCTAGAGACCATACCAACTGCTATTCTAATATGTCTGTGACAGCTGGGCCTCTTGTTCCTAGAGCTTTGGTAGAGTGAACTCAACTGAAAAAAAAAAGTAATTGTGAAAGAGATCATGATTTTCAGGGGTGTGATTATTCACTCATTCCATGGAGGTCATGGTTTTGCAACTTTGAGAAATTTCAACTACATTTCTTTTGCAACCAAAGACTGTAACTATTACCAAAAGCACATTGATTTACAAAGAAACATACTTTGTGATCATCACCTGAGCTCCAAAAATGAGATGGTTGCCTTTAAGAAGTGACAGATGGCATGATCCTCCATGAGGATGGTCAGCATGGTCACATGTGACGCTACACTGAGCATCAAGCATCAATGGCTAGCCTGCTGGAACAGGGCCAAGGGCAGGAAATGCTTTAGTTTAACCCCAATTGTCATTTAAATTTGTTCACAGGTCTCATACCTAGTGACCTACATCCTAAATTTCTTTTCAGGGCTAATATACCTTGTGTTACACTGAGCGTACAAAAATTGATACTGCCCCTCCAATCAATTAGCAACATAAACGTCTTCTATAATTCTTTATATTTCTCTTCCATCTGAATCATTTTGCTCTGTGCATCTCTTTATCATTTGCAAAGTTAGCAAACTCACTGAAAATGATGGGGTTTCACTTCTAAAATCTCTTAAGGTAAGTGTGTCAGCTTTTAATTCCTGTGATTTGCTTTCTCTCAAGAATTTTAAAATTCTCTTCTCCATGGTCACCAGTGTGTAGCAGCCACCAAGAAATCCCAATATACACAGAATTCTAAGCCTCGGCTGAGATTGTTGATAGTGTTGTGTTCTGTGTGGTAAAGGTCACTGATGTTGGCTGTAGCCAAACTAATCATAAAATATAGACCAGACCAAATTCTGGAGATGGAAGGTGGTGATGATGATGCAGTTGTGTGAATAAACATAATGCCACTGAACTTAACACATAAAGTGGTCAAATTGGTAAATTTTATGTTATGTATATTTTGCCACAATAAAATTTATGTATATGGATCACTCAGAAGCACTGGGAGACAAGGGCCGTACATGTGTGCATGCATGCGCGCGCACGTGTGTGTGTGTGTACACACCACCTGGCTTAGCTGAAAAAAATGAAATTCTCTCAGCCAAGAATGAGAGAAGGGCAGAAGTCTCTGAGACACGTTTGCCTATTGTTGGGTGGTCTAAAGGGGCAGCAAACTTTTTAAAGAATAGATATGAATCCTGTCTTAGGAGACCATATTGGCTAAATGCTGTCCTAGAGCTGCAAAGACAAAAGCAGACAGGCATCATCCTGAAGATGCAAATAGATGCTAAATACATTGATCTGTTCATCAAATATGTACTGCACTCTTGCTACCATATTTCATCAGATCTCAGACAATATGAATTATTAAGTCAGTTATGAAGTATGTGTTTATTATATGACGTTCTGTTTTTTTTTTTTTTTTTTGTATATTCTGAAATACCCAACTGTTTAAAAGCTCTAATACCATTGCAAATACTTTGAGTCCGGGCATGATATAAATTTACTTCATTCACGTAAAACCCAAATAGGAAAGGAGCATATCAGATCACAAACAAGCACAGGAAAGAAACAGAAGCTCTAGTTACAGAATGGAGAATAATTGGGGGGCAAGAGAGAAAGAGAAGTTAGCGACTATGCCTAATAATTTTCCTAGAAAATACCTATTTTTTTTTAATGTCAAGTGTTTTTCACACATTCAAGGAAAAACTGGATGGCTGAAAAATCCTAAGGTCCTACAGAAAATCTAGAAATGCCATCTTATGACTCAAAGCCCAGGCCTCCTGAAGTTAAAACAAGTGACTATGCAGAACTCTTTAGAGCTAAAAATGTGCTATGGGTCACATGATACCCATAGCAATGGGCCCCAGCATATTGAAGTTGCTCAGGTTTATATGTGCAAGCCCAAATGATCATCACTGATGATCTAATAATTATCTACGCGGCCTTGGTGTCACACAGACTGCTGACAAAGCCAGATTTAATTATACACTCACTGGGGCTTTAGAGAAGTTACTTAAAATTCACTCTCTTGATTCAGTTCCCTGACCTGTCATCTGGAGTCAGTCACAACCTCCTAGGATTGCCGGGAAGGTTGAACAAGATGGTACATACGGAGCATCTATCACGTGGTGCCAGGTATATATTAAGTGCCCAATAAATGTTAAGTGCCAGTATTATTAATATGCTGAGAATTTTGTATCTTATCATTGGTATGGGTGAAGGCAGACTAAACAAGGAGTCAGCCCTGGCTCTGACCCTAAAATAGCTAGGTGGCCCCAGGTCAGTAATCCTCATCTGTGTGCCCTGATTTCTTTAACTGTCCAACTAGAAACTCTCCCAAGTCAATTCCTCTTATGGATTTGTTGTCTCTCCCGTATCTTTCGCGTGACCCCTGCCTCTCCCTGTTCCCCCAACTCCTCCCTCCTGTCCCCATGTCAGACCTGCTTTACTCTGCAAGCACCGGGGCAGCTGATTTCCTTCTCTCGTGGGGACAACCACCCTCTTCTACTAATTATTTACTCTGTTGCCACTTTTTCCTTCTTCCAAGTCTCATTCCACATGGCTTCCAGGATTTGTGTTCTGTAACCCGGCTCTGACGACAACTTCCTGAAGCTTACAGAGCTCTCTTCCCAGGATGGCCTCGCTCCACTCGGATTGCCATCCTTCTTCTCCAACAAGGATCTGCTTTGAATGTTATATTTTCTTTCAAGTGTCTCCAATTTCTCTGGGACAAAGCTAGATTCTCCCTCCTTTGTGCTCCTGCTGCCCTATATACACAGTCTTTTAGAAGCCTTTACTATAGTGATCTTTTAAATTTTTATTTGTTGAGAGAGAGTGCATGGAGAGGGCCAGAGGGAGAGAGAGAATGTTAAGCAGGCTTCCACCTGATATGGGGCTTGACCTCACCACCCTGAGGTCACGACCTGAGCCGAAACCAAGAGTCAGATGCTTAGCCCACTGAGGCACCCCTAGTAATGATTCTTCGTAGTGAAACAAGACAAAACAAGCAATGTAGAGCTAAGTATTTTATTTATCAGTACAAGAACTAGAATGTAATAGGTATTTGATAAGCGTCAAAGAATTTTAGGAAATGCTGTTAAGTGACACGATCCAAGACACGTCCAATTATTTTAGTTTCAAATCCATTACTCTTCTGTGTAACCAGGAAGAATGGAGGGGAACTGTGTGAGCAAAATGTTTGTGGAAAGGTAGAAATCTAAGGTCCCCGAGATCCCCTTGAATTGGAGGTCTGTTGAACTGGAGGTCTGTTAAGCTGGGGCTATAACAGATATGCAGCAGAGAGCATGCAATCTCCAGATGACCGGTGCAGTTCAGCAATGACATGATGATCACTTCAACATGTACAGCATTGGTAATGGAAACGGGGAGTACATATAGCTGAGAAAAAGGCAAAAAGACAGTATATTTCCATGAAGTGATTGCATGTGAGAGGTGTCCATCCAGGGTGACTCTTGAGGAGACAGTGGTATCGGTGACTGAGATCGAGACCTTAGGAGAAGGGCCAGGGAAGGTCAGGGTGATATCCCAGAGGTAGGTGACATATCACAACTCAAGGTATTCTTTACCTTCTTCTCCACCCCATGTCTGAGCAAAGAATGGGTATTAGTAGGATGAGTGTGAATCCTTGATGGGGATCCATGGACGTGCCAGTTGGAATACCCAGTCTGCTGCATGGACGTCCACCTTTCCTCCTTGAACTCTGGATGTTGCGATAGTGCTGAGATCTAGAGGTCTTGGCTTAACTTAAGGTTGCCCACTCGTGAGCTGTGTGACTTTGCCCTCCACACATCAGTATCCTCATTGGTAAAATGGCCAAAAAAAAGATGATTATCTTAATGGTTATCATGGCCATCAGAGTGCTAATGTGCTTGAAAACATCTTACGACTTATAAATGACTGTTAATATGTCATCCTAACCTTCCCTGCTCATCTCCAAAGCAGTAACACAGTGACAATAAAGAATGGAATCTTGTGGTTGTGTTTTAGGGATTAAACTAACGGTAGGAACAATTGTTTCCAGAACACTGTGCTTCTCCCCACAAGCATCATTGCTTTTAATTTCTTACAGCTCTTGGGTAGCTGCTGTGATGATGAATGTGCTTTATCTGATCTCAGAAAAACATACCGACAAGACTTTACCAAGTCGCCAGGGGCAGCTTTCAGCGAGACTGTGGAGCTGTTTTGCCATGTTTACGAAATCATCAGTGTTCTTCATCCTTCTGGGTCCCAACCACCCTCATGGAGGAACGTGCTCTCCCTCCAAGGGCTGCTTCTCAACTGTGGCTGCACCTTAGAATTAACCAGGGATCTTTAAAAAGTTCTGATGCCTCAGACCAGTTAAGTCAGACTCTGGCAGCGGGACTCAGGTGTCAGCGTTCTGTAATGTTCTCCAGGTGATGCCAACGTGCAAGTGAAAGTTGAGAACCATCGCCCTATCAACCAGGGTAAGTGCCTGAGAACAAAAGGCATTCAAAGGACAGAATTTCAGGCTAGGCCACAGGCCACCTGAGTGTATAATTCTGGCTGGACAATATGACACTACTATTTGTTGTCTTCACAAAAATGACTGGTTTCAGACAATCCACCCAGAATCAGGTGGGGATGTGAGGCCCAAAGCAGCCATGGTCTGTGCTTTTATATCTGACTGTAGATGTACAGTAAGGGCTTCGAGGCTATAAGTCATGACAGAGGCCGCGTTTATGAGAGGAACCAACAGTTCTCGTGGTTCCCACTCTGCCTGTGTCACCAGCTATCTAAAGAGGCACTGTCAACTCCAATGGAAGTCCCTCCCCACCCCAGGCAATCCGAATTCCTGTGGCTTACAAGGCCTGTCACAGTCCAGTGCTAACCCACCATTCTAATTGAGCCTCCGGTTCTCCTCCACACATACCTTGTATTCCGGCTACATCAGACTCAACACTACAGCCCTACACGGACCCACGCACTGCAGATGCTGCTGGTTCTATCTCCAGGGCTCCTCCCCAGCAAGCCCCTGCTTCTCCTTAGAGAATCCAATCCACCGGAAAGACACCTTCTCTATGAAATGTTCCCTACTCACTCCCACCCTGTGCTCCTCTATGCAGCAACACCTCTATTGCCCAGGTGGAAGGGAACATTTCCTTCCTTCTGCCTGTGTCTCTTCCCACCTTTTCCCCAAAGTGGGAGGAGAGTAATCTGGTTCGATTTCAGGACAGTGATTGGGTCATATTCACCAGTAAGCACCAGTGAGTGTTTTCCAGCATGTCCAAAGGTCATAGGTCCACGTGTAAATAGCACAATAGAGTCAGCTCACTTGGGTTTGTTGCTTGCTTCTGCCATTTACATGTCATGTGACCTTGGGTGAGTTGTTTATTCCATTAAAGCTCCAGTTTTCTCATTTTTAGGGAAAACAACATTTCTACCTCATAAAATTGTAGATTAAATCATATCATCCACATATGGTGTAAGTTTCTATTTTGTTGCAAATGTATCATTCCCAATATCATGAATCAAAATTAGGGTTCAGGTTTAGCGAAATAGAGACACATACTTAGCTTTCATGCTAATCAGGTTGCTCCAGCTCTGCTTGGACCAGGGCTGTCTAGCCAGAGTATCAGCCACTGTCCCCACCAAAAGTGAATAGTACCTTAATTATCATTTGTTTTTTATTAGCACATTGCTTCTTGTTGGTATAGCTTCATCAAGAATTTTGAAGTAGAGTTAGTAGGACAAGCGTTCCTAGATCTCTGGCCTTGATACTATTTATACAATATGATTTGAGCAAATATTATGTGCTAACTATTGTTCTAGGTACTGGGGTTCAGCTGAGAACAAAAAAATAATACTCTACTCATATTCCTTCCTTGGTTCTTTTACATATCTCACTATAGAGCCCTTTTCATACTAAGTCATAGTTATTTGTTTTTTTATCTACCAAAGCCATGGCATCCCATCAGTGTCAGCTAAGGGTGGGAAAATGGAAGTATCTAGAACCATCAGGGAAGAACTGGCTCTCATCTCTGCTTTCCCTGTCTTTTTTTCTCTGTTTTGTGTTCTGAGTAATTTCTTTAGCCCTATTTTCTAGATTACTAATTATCACTCCAGCTTTGTCTTCTCTGCTATTATCTCATCTACTGAGGGTTTATTTCAGTCATTTGTTTTTTTTTTATTCTAGAAAATTTGTTTGGTTCTTTTCTAGATCCTCCTAGATCCTCTAGATCCTCTTTTCTAGATCCTCCTTTTTTTTTTTCTTCTTTTTTAAGAGAGAGCATATGTGAGTTACCACAGGGGGCAGAGGGAGAAGCAGAGAGAAAATCTTAAGCAGGCTCTAACTTAGTGCAGAACCTGACATGGGGCTCGATCTCCATAAAAGTCAGAAACTTAACTGACTGAGCCACCCAGATGCCCCGTCCTTGTCTTTTTTCATAGTGTTATGTTAATTTCTTGTGCTTTTAAATCCACCTTCTATTTTCTTTAAATATTTTAAATTAATTTCTGTATCTTATATCTGATAATTCCACTTCCTGAACATCTTGAGGGGATATGGTCCTCCTCCTACTTACTGTTTCTGCTGACTGTGGCTTGCCTATACGATGCTTGCAATTTTGGATAGGAAACACAAGTGTAATTGGGCTTTATCTATGGGAATCCTCTGACTCTTGGATTGGAAGTTTATCCCCGTAGGAAGGACTTTTTTTCCTCCTCTGCTACATGTGTAGGAATATTATAAGCCTGCGGTCACTTTATATCAACTTTTATCTTTGGAATTTCTAGGACTAGGTAGTATAAATGTGAATCCAAACCCATGCACTAATAGATCTATAATCACTAATTCTGAGATGTTTTTACTCACTCAGAACTTTCGCCAAGACAGACACATTTATTTCTCATCTCCCATTATGGGGAAAATGTTTTCTAGCCTACTCTTTCCCCAAGTGTGCCTTTCAGGGCTCCAGGTTTACAAAGCTTTCTCAATCCCATTCCTGACTTTTGCAGAGCTAAGATTTTGTTTTTTGTCCCTACAGAGTCACTGAAACCTTGTTCTTTGGTTGTGAAATTGGCAAATACCTTCTGAACTGAGGATTTCAACTTCTTGTTTTGGACACCCAAGGATTTCTCTGACTTTTTTTTTCATTCTCACCTTGGCATTTGAGAATACATTTATCTTATTTTATCCAACTTTTCCAAGTATGTTGCAGTGGAAGAGCTTTCATATTGCCACCATCATCTTTGAAAGGTTGAGTCTCCCAGACACAATTCAGATGGGACCAACACGATATGTTTCACTGCTCTTCTGTACTCCTGTCACTGCAAGCATGAGCATTGTCACTGTTGCTTGGGGTAAGTGGATACAATACCCAGTTGAGCACAAGAACTTAGCGAAGTACATTTGAAAGTTAGGGCAAGAAAACCATCTAAGAAAAAGCTTTTTGACTAATGGAAGAGAGACTTCCAGGTGTCACTCAAGCCAGGATATATTCATTTCCCCCAACCAAAGTTGAGAAATCCTCTATAATCTTTATATCCCAGGGGAAGGCATTTTATAAGTAGTGTTTTTCACAGAGGGAGTCATCTGACCAATAGTTTCATAATTATGTTAAAATTTTGTTTTAAAATATAGAGTTCTGGGGCACGTGGGTGTCTCAGTCAGTTAAGTGTCTGACTTAGGCTCTTGATCCCAGGGTCCTGGGATGGAGCCCCAGTTGGACTTCCTGCTCAGTAAGAAGTCTACTTCTCCTTCTCCCACTGCCCCTACCCAGTGTGAGTAGTCACACTGTCCCTGTTTTTCTCTCTCTCAAATAAATAAATAAAATATTTTAAAAACAAAATAAAATATAGAGTTCTAAGCTCTACTCTCAGAAATACTGATTCAGGGGTCTAAGGTAGAACCTGGAAATCTATATTTTTAACAAACACCCCCTGTCCCCAGGACTCTTAAGTATGCAAGTGAGAGAGGCCCTAATGCAGAGTGTGCTTGCTTTCTAAAGAGTATGTTTCCATAATTTGAGAGGCTCCACTGATTCATGCTGTAGGAATAGAAAGAACCAAACAGTAGAAAATCAATTTCAGTTCTTGAGATTGAAAGACTCTAAGTCTCTGTTGTATTAAAACCAAAACTTTGAGCCATTGCAGAGACAGACAGACAGACAGACAGCCCTCTGTCATTGTTCAGCAGGCTTGATCCAAATACACGCCCATCCAGACTTTCATGATGACAGACCTGTCATTCTGTTAGGCAGAATTAAAAGTACGTAACAAGAGTCTGAGAAATAGACCCAGCACCATAAAAGAAGAACTGCTAGAGCAAAAGCAAGACTGAAACTTCATTCTGGGCCCTCCTGGAGGGACCCTGTCCTCAGTGGAATTCAGGAAGAGCCTAGTCACTGGTGCCAGAATCACAATGGATCTAAAGCCATATGCTATTTGCCATTGTATATAGCATATTTTGTTTAACCATTACTTAACTATGTATATCTCCTCCCATTATGTGGGTTTAATCCTTATCCCTAAATTAAGCCTTCATAAAACCCAAGCTATAAGAATACCTTCTGGAAAGTTTATATAGAGATACCAGAATCACTGTCTGCTGCCCAGAGACTGAAGTGGTGCTCAAGTAGGGGTTCCTGGAGCACTAACAGGGGGAAAACATGTTACATAATATGGAGTGTGGGAGGGGAAGCGAGACCCATAATCAACAGAATTAGGCAGAGGATTAGGTTTATAAGAAATAATTACAATTATAATGGTTTTAAAAGAATGTTATTAAAATGAAGTATTCTAAAGAGTGCCATGCATTCATGGCATGCATGGAATCATTTGGGGAAAAATGGAAACATGTCAAATGAAGAACTTTGCTGTGATTGTTGCTTTAAGCACCATTTTTGGTTTACAAATTACATGCCATTTTACAGACAACTAAAGAAACATGATCCAACTGTATTATTCTGTTACCCCATGTATTAACAGTTCCATATGGTTAACATCAGTCAGCTGATTTCTTTAGAAACAATTAAAAGTCTTGCCAGATACACAAGAAGAAACCATGTGAGCATGTTTGCTGCTGGCTGGTGACATTTCATCCCCTCCCCACCACTTTAGTCCTAACAAATTACTCAGCCCACTAGAGCAGGATCCCTCAAAGGCCGGGAAATGACAGCCCTTATCTGAGACATCCTTTCTTACCACAATCCAAATTGGGCCTTTAGGCAAACAATAAAGCAGGAAGAAATCGGTTTTGTTTCTGTGGCACCAAGTGACAGTATTAAGAAACGGAGCCCATGTGAAAACCAGTTGGTGAGGGTCTTAAAATGCAGTACAATGTGTACACCAAGGTAAAGGAATTGACAATAAATCAAAAAAAGGGGCATTTTGAAATATTGGTCAGGAGGGGCTAGATTTTGCTACAGTAACATCCATCCCCAAATCCTAATGAATGGTGATCATAAAGGTTTATTTCTCACTCATGTTCTCAGTTTTGGGGGGGGGGGGGCACAAGTCAACTCATTGTCAAAGTCATCACTCTGAGTTTGAAGCTGACAAAAAAGGAAAGCATAAAATCTAAGACACTTGTGTGTGCCCTTGAGAAGGAACTCTGTTTCCTGAGTTGCTGTCCCCATCCCAGTCCTGGGGAGAGGAATAATAGAAACTCCAGGTGGGTTTGGGGGATCAAAGGACAAAGAGACAGGCACCTCTACTTCAGACCTGGGGAAGGGGGGGGAAACACAGGGCAAACCTGGGAGAGTTTCCTGGCCCTGAGCCTGGCCTAAGAATAGTAGAGACTTAGCTGTGGGAGGTGCCCAGGTGGACAGGCAGGTAGTCATCTGAGTAGACTCTTGATAGGAGGCCAAGTGGGAAGGAGGGCATATTAGTATTAGTAGATGTCAGGACAGACAGAGAGGATAGCCATCTCCCCTCCCTAAACTCTATTTCAGCACTTTGGGAGCCCCCAAACTTAGACACAACTTAGGGATTGGGGAAAGGTCCTCAGTTAATGGAGATTTAGCATCTGCTTCTGGGCAGGAGAGAGATTTGCAATATAGGTTTTAACCTTTCATCAAAATTCCTTCTAAATCTCCACCTCTTCCCTTCCTTAGAGAGGGAGTGTTTGAGAAACCTAAAGGGTTGTATCATCCTAAAAAGTGGGTGCTCTGGACAGGAATTCTATTCTTGAGAATTGCAGGTAATGTAAAAAGAATCAAGAAACAGAATCACGCCAGGCTCAGCCCCAGACACCCTGCCTTCTTTGTTTCTTTCCACTGTTCTTCTGGCTCTGATTCCCCAGAGTTGTCTCCAGCACATCCCTTCCCTGACTGCTCCTTATTTGTCTTTCATGAATTTTGCTCCACTCCATCTGTAGGATGCCAGAAAGAATCATAATCATAACATATCATTTAAGATCACACTCCTCTCGTCTCTTCTATTTGATACAAGGGACAAGGAGACAAGACACTCAGGTTCCTCCAACTTTTCTTTTTACCCCTCAACCCAAACCCCTTTATTGCCGAAACTGAGACTGGCAAGCCAGACCTTCCTTTGTAAGCAACCCTGATTCCTGGCTCCTCCTGCACATTTGTAAGATTCTAGGGGCTTAGGGAGCCAGAGTGGAATTTTCTGGATTTGGGAGGAAGTTGGACACGCAACTCTTGGGGACTTATGTCTATTAGTGTTTAAGTGTGAATGTATGTCCAGAGGTGAGGGACAGAAGGGCTCATGAGCTATTAGAAAATAGACAAGAAAAACAAAAGCAAGCCAGATAACTATTCATCTAGAAGTCAATTCCTTATGCCCCTAACCACTCCATCAATATCCTTTTGGTAGAAGGGGAGAACTGTTCTTTTGCAACATAATCAACAAGTACAGTCTGAGTGAGACATTTGATGCTTGGTCTTTTGGTCTGGTCCTAACAAATATTTGGATGCTTGTGTGATTATAAACCTGGGACCACAAAGTTAACAGAGGAGAACAAAAACAAAACATAGGTTTGTTGTTGTGTATGTGTACATGCGTGCGTGCACCCATGTGCGTGTCATCCCCACGAACTGAGAAAAACCTAACAGCAATGTCAGCCTCAGGCACAGAGTAACTAGCTCCTAGTTACCTAACTATCTAGCTGCTGTTTCTGTTTCCTGCTGTCGTGGAATTGATTTTCCTTACCTTCTCATCTGCTTTTAACCTGCATGGCTCCTCCACCTTAAGGCAAATCCAAACTTTCCTCTCAGCCACGATTTTCACTCACTTCTAGTCTCTGTTCTTTTTCATCACATTTTGGGGCATGAAAAACCCTTCCTCACTCCTTCCACTGTCCCTTCCAAAGGGAGTCTACTCTGTAGTCAACCAGCTCTGTCTTCTAGAAAAGCTGCTCTGTGGAACCAGAGCCCTGTATTTATTTCCTGTGCCTGCTGTACCTAAGTGCCACAACAGGGTGGCTTAAAACCATACCTACTTACGGTCTCACCGACCTGGAAGCTAGAACTCCAAAGCCAAGGTGTCGGCAAGACCAAGCTTCCTGAAGCATCTAAGGGAGAATCTTTTCTTGCCCCTCTCAGCTTCTGCCGATGGTCGTCATCCCATGTCCCTTGGTTTGCAGTGACATCATTTCCTTCTCTGCCTCTGTCATCACCTGGGGTTCTCCCTGCATGTCTGTATCTTCACATGGCATCCTCTGTCTGCATGTGTCTGTGTCTAAACGGCCCTCTTCTTAGAAGAACATTGGTCATGTTGGATGAGGGCAGACCTTAATGACCTCATTTTACCTTTATGTCTTACGAGATTACATCTGCAAAGACCCTATTTCCTTTTTTTTTTTCATCTGCACTCCCATGTTTATTGTAGCACTGTACACAAGAGACAAGATTTGGTAACAACTTAAGTGTCCACCAAAGGATAAAGAAGAGGTGGTATATACACAATGGAGTATCATTCAGTCATGAGGAAAAAGGAAATGCTGTCATTTGCCATAATACAGAATGCGCTTAAGGACATTATGCTGAGATAAGTTAAACACAGAGAGACAAATACTACATATTTTTATATGTGGAATCTTAGGAGAAAAACAAAAAAACTGAACTCAAGTAGGAGAGTAGAATGATGGTTACCAAAGGCTTGGGTGGGGGGATGTTGTTTAAGGATACATACTTGCAACTAGTAGATAAATAAATCCTGAAGATCCAGTACACAGTACAGATATTATGAGGAACAAAACTATATCATGAACCAAAGACCCTATTTCCAATTCAGATCACATTCACAGGTAGCAGGAGAACTTCAACATATGTTTTGGCAAAGAGAGTTCAACCCTCATTGTCTCCATATCCCCATCTCGGAGTTAAAAGCGGAGCCTCCTCAGGTGACCAAATCAAGACAAGAAGCCAATGCAGGCCCAGGAAGGACGCTGAGGGCCTTTGATCAGGGAATTTTGGGAAGTACCCTAAGAGTGGTTTAGAAGCGGAGGCATCTAAGGGGCCCCTGGGTGGTGCAGTTGGTTAGACATCTGACTCTTGGTTTTTGGCTCAGGTTGTGACCTAAGATGGTGAGATAGAGTACAACCCATGTAGGGCTCCTCACTCAGCATGGAGCCTGCTTAGGACTCTCTTCCTCTCCCCCTGCCCGCCACCCCTTAAAATAAATAAATAAACCTTTAAAAATAAGAAGAGTCGTCTAAGCTCTGGCTGGGCACATCCTCTTAGCCTATCTACATTGTACCATGTGAGGATGCATGCAGCAGAAGGAAGGTCTGTAGAAGGCCCACCCAAAGTTTGGTCCTGGGAGGGCTGCATTAGCATCACCAGGACCTTCTTGGAAATGTGCACTCCCAGGCCCTACCCAGACCAACTGAATCTGAATCTTTGGAAGTGGAAGGTAGGGTAGCAAGTATCTGGGTGTTTTCCAAGCTCGCCCATGATTCTTATGCAGGCTAAAGCTTGAGGGCTTTAAAGCTTTCAAATACCCCATTGTCTTAAAGCCCGGGTGCCAGGCAAAGCCCATCCTTCCCTTCTAAGCATCCGAGGGCAGTACTAACCTCAATAGCATCCCAGCAGAAGATGTACGGCCGCTGCTGGCCACTCAGGTGATGCGGAGGGATGTCATTATCTAAAAAGGCAGCCAGACCCTTTGATGCAAAGATCTCTGGAAGCAAAACTGCATTTTCTTTGTTGGGCAAAAATTGCATCTCTGTAGTTCCCACCTCTTGGTTAACATTTCTCTTTGGAACTCCAAAAGAAATCAGTTCCCTTTTCCACAAGCAGCCCTTGAAGGTATTCAAAAATAGCTAGCATGTCCTCAATTTTTTCCTCCCATGCCCATCTTTCTAGACCTGTGCTTTTTAATGTAGGAGAAGAAGGTATGATATAGGGGGTAAAACAGAATTGAGTGGAGGCATTGTTCAATTTGCTGCTGGTGAAGACATTTGATTTGAAACCTTAAATAACATTAAAGGAGAACATGAGGGTTTGTTTTTTTAAAATGTTTATCGAAAAGGACCATACATTAGAAATGACCTTTTCAGTTAGAGGACAGGAGACATAAAGATCCCATCTCTTTTTTTCCCAGATCCTTACTCAAAGAGGTAAAAAAAAAAAAATTCCAACGTACCTACAAAGCCAAAAAACTTTTGGAGAGAAAAATTGTATGAGATTTTGAAATGGAAAAAAGAAATTACTGAAGATCCTTTCCACGGAGCGTCCCTGGATCATCAGATTCTGCAAGTGTGTGCATCGTGGTCACCCCTTCCTCTAGACTTCTATCCATTTGTAAATGAGTTTTGCAGATTCCTGATTGGACCATGTAGATGTGGTACTTTGAAAGAAAAGTTGTAATACTTTGCTGGTTCCCTCATTAATTTCTGAGTTAAAATCTTTGGCATATGTTTTTTTTTTTTTTAATTTGGATGAGAGTCACCATTGTATCTTATTTTGAAAATGACCCTTTAACAATAATTTTTCTTATAACTCACCCATCTCTCTGCCCATCTTTTGCTTTTGAATCTACACCCCCTTCCTTCCACCCATATTATATAGACACAGAAGCTCCTACCATTCTAATACTGTTATCAGTGTAAATTCTGGAATGGAGCTGCCTTTGCTCAAAATCTAGAACCCCAATCAAGCTGCTGACATTTCTGGGCCTCAGGTCCCTCATGTGTAAACGAGGAGACCTCACAGGGTGTGTGATGAATAAGTGAGTTACATAAACAGAGCATTTAGAAAAATGTGTAGGACATTTTTTTTTTTTAAGTCTGTTAATTTTATCACCTTTACACTGCAAGGAGAGAGATCATTTCTCTCTCCCTCTGGCACTTCTTAAGGATCCGAGAACCATAGTCCCTTCTCTGTTGCTTCTGTTAATGAAAACCACATTCTAATTTAGGACTCTTGGTATCGCTAGTTTCTCATTTTCTCCTCTGCCAGGATATTATCAAGGAAGGATTTATATCACAATTTTTACCTGAAGGCACTCAGTTTTGTTTTATTTATTTATTTTTAACAGAATGAATTGACCAAATCACCACTCATAATTGCCCTTCAGGTGGGTCAGATACATTTACTGCATTTATGTATTTGGAACTTCAGATTGTAGAACACCCGCACCCACCCCCCAACCCTCACCCCCGGAGCCTCCACTCCAGCTGAGGAGAAACATCAGTTGGCACCGTAGGGGTGGAAAGACCATGCCCACCTTTTAGGTGTAAGACAAGGGATCCCACCTGAATGATCCCTTTGGAGAAATGGGGAAAAGGAGTTTGTTTTAGTTTCCTTAATCTGCTTCTGGACCACAAAACTCCTCTTGTGGAATTGAGCCATTAGATTTTAAGTTTCCAGTGAAGGTAGTTCCTGGAATACTTTCCAAGTCCCTCCCAGTTAGATCAGTCAGGATGGACTTGAATTTTTTTGCTGTCACAAACAACCCCCAAATTCCAATGCCTTAACCCACAAAGGTTTATTTCTCGTTCATGCTGCATGGTTTGCCAGTGGTCCCTGCTCCAGGACACAGGCTAACAGAAGGTTCTCCAGGCTCACCAGCAAAATGAAAAGAACATGGAAAATCGCAACGTGGCTTTTAAATATTTTTGCCCCAAAGTGACTAACATCACATCTGCTCACCTTTCACAGCCACACCTAATTGCACGGTGGGGCACCCATGTGCCCAGAATGAGGGGCACCGTAGTGCTTTACCCCACCGCTTATGGCTCCCACGCCTTGACTGCATTATCAGACCTTGACTCTGTTCTAATTTACTAGCTTCTCCGCCAGCATTTGGAACAGGATGTAAGTCCATTTCACTTGGCTTTGCTTCTAACTTAACAACATTCCTAATATTATCTGAAACCTGTGGGGAGGAATGAAATTCCTTAACCTTACCAATTAGCTTTTTTTCAACCCCAAGCTTTCTCGAAACAGGCGCCTTTGGCATTGCCAGAGTAAGCTTTGTTTTTTCCTTCCAAGTTCCCCCTCACCCAGCCCCTGCCTGGGTCTAATTGTAAAAATGCATCTGCATGTTTTAAAAGCTCATTATGTAAATGTATCAGAGTCCATATCTATCAACAGATAATTAAGAAGACTATATACATATTTATGAGTTTGCTTAATATTGCTTTAATGAGGAGGTTTGCTAGAAATACCAAAGCAAGGAAGCAAGAAGAAAAATGATCCTAACAAAGATGGGCACAAGTTTAGAGCATTTCTTGGTAATCCTGAGATCCCTCAGAACACTCAAAGGGAACCTCAGATTTCCTGGTAGCTAACCATAAATGGTAGGGGAAGCTGGGGAGACGAGTAGACAATGTCACTTGGCATTCTGAAAATAGGCTATACTTTTTTTTTGTTTCAAATAACAGCTATTCAAGGAGCCAATGTCTCATGTTTCCACCACCTGCAAAAGCAAGGTCGCTGTGGGGTGTGGTCTGAAAGTGTGACATGCAGCCCCTAGCTGATTCACAGACTGCAGAGACAGAGCCACTGCTCCAGCCCGTATGTTTTCCTCAGGGTGCCTGGGTGGTTCAGTGGGTCAAGTGTCGGCCTTCGGCTCAGGTCATGAGCCCAGGGTGCTGGGATGGAGCCCTGAGTTGGTCTCCCTGCTCCATGGGAAGTCTGCTTGTCCCTCTCCCTCTCTGCCTCTCCCCTACTCCCATCCATACACTCACTTCTCATGTTCTCTCTCTCTTTCTCAAATAAATAAAATCTCTTAAAAATAAATAATTTTTTTTTTAAAAAAGAAGAGCTTCCCAGGAGAGGAGGAAAACCTATATGTATTCCTCTAGCAGGCAAAGCCCCCCAGGTCCATGGCTTAGTGAGGAGAAGGTGCTTTTGCAGAGACATGAGTAACCTTGCCATAGGCAGATGAAGCCTAGTGCAAGGACACAGGTGAGGTAAGTGGAGCTTGGGCTAGAATTTACCTAGGCCCCTTTGTGTGGCACACAGTCTACACAGCCACAGAGGCAGTCCTGTCCAGAAAACTCCATGGGAGCGACTGTCACCAAAAGCTGGCCTAAGTCTAAGAACAGAGGCCCCTTCTTCATTCTATCGACAAACATGTCCCTTTGATTTGTGCAAATGGTGGCTCAATCCCACCTTTCGAGCTTCTCTGCTCTACTTCTCCTCACTGTCAACACACATTCCATTGGCCAGAACACAGTCATGTGGCTCCACCAAATTACAAAGAAAGCTGGGAAATGGAGTCTTACTAGGTGACCAGAAAGAAAAGGAAAAAGTGTTCTTGAGCACAGAGCACCACCTCTGCTGTCCCCCATCTGTTCATCCGTGTCACACCATGTCCCTCATGCAGAGAGCGCAGACCTCATCCCAAGTGAGACGACCCAAAGACCACCTAATGACCACAGCCAGCCTGAGGGCTAGGATCTCGGTGATGTGGTGCAGTCCTCATCAGGTGCAGATGTGCCTCCCTGTGACCTGGTGACCTGTGAACTAGAAGACAAGTCATCTTCTTGCACCACTCCCTACATGTAAGTGGCGTAGGAACAGGATATCCAGAATTAAACCTGCCATTCAACAAAGGAAGGAATGGAAGAAGCGGTCCTTGCCCTGAGCGATTCTGAAGTTTCTTGATTCAATCTAATTCTGGTTTCTGGGCTCACTGCCTTGTCTGTCACTCTCTCAGGCATGTCTGAACAAGATGCTGACAAGTACACTCTTCTTGGAGGCCCCGCAGCCTCAGGACCTGGATTCCTCCCGGAACAAGTTTGGAGGCTGAGATTATTTTACAACTTCAGCAAGACTTTTTTTCTTTTAAATTCAGATTTGTAATTTCTTTGGCTTAAATGTGGTAGATCTTGTGTTCCATTTGTGTTTGGTCAGTTCTGTGTGTCAGGACTTATATCCACATCCATGCCTAGATATAACTCCAAAAGATGGTTTATGTCTTTGCTTCCTTACACCTCCCAATTGGTCTCTTTCTCTCTCTTTCTCTCATTCCTCGCCTCCCACCCCCCCGCCCCACACACACTTAGAGAATGTCACAAATCACGTCTTCCCACATTCCATTGGCCAGAACTCATTCACATGCCCACTTCACTACAATGTAGGCTAGAAAATAAGGTCTCCTTGTGTGTTTGAAAAGAAAGAGAAATGGGGTTTAGATCTGCATCATGATTTCTTCCTCATCTTGTCTGGGAGATGGTTATATCCTGGTTGGCAGCCTCCACTCAATGCACAAATTTGAGCAAAGTAAGGCATCTCCAGAAGAAGAGGGTATTGTTTCTAGAAGAAAACAGGATAAGAAGTAGAAAACTGGATTCCAGCCTAGATAGAGGTTAAGTATTTTGGGGGCCAGGTAAACCTAGAATGAAATCTCATCTTCAACATTTACCAGCCTCGGCTCCCTGGGCCTCAGTTGCCTCATCTGTAAAATAGAGGTAATAACCGTACTTCCTTCAAGATAGTTGTAAACTTAGACAACGTTTGTCACACACTTGGCACAATACCACGGAGAAGGAAACAATGATAGTGTAGAAGGTACAAGCCTCAGGCCAGATACCCAGTGGTACAAGAAATGTAACTTAAATTTCCTGTATCTGATCTTCATGTCTTATTAAATCTCCCTTTCCTCTGATAACAGAAACTTAATCTCAGTCAATTCATTGGCTCTCCCAGGATAGTTGGAAGTTCTAGGGAGCTAATGTGGATCCAAAAATGGCAGGGGTGAGAGTGTAGGCACTTGTCCTTCCATATTGTTCCTCGTCTATGGTGGCATCTACTTTGCATATTATTTAGTCTTTGTTCTATTTGGGTCACAGCTGTGCCCTTGCTTGTTCCCAATCACCGAGCATCTGGAGATCTGCCAAATCTGGGTTACTCCACAGTGCACTAGAAACACTATTGTCCAGGTCATTCCAGGACCCCAGACACCTCTATGAGGTTGCCTTGGATTTGTCTGTCTTGACTCATTGCACCTTCTTTTCTCATACTTATTGGCTTAGAGACTTCTGGAGTCTTTCCACCCCCTGGCAAAGAAGCTCAGGTACTTCTTGTTCTTGGTTCTCCCTATCTGGAAGTTTCATCATTTGGCATCAACCAACTGCCTTCTTCCCATGACTCTATTCAGAAGAAAGGCCCTGGTAGTATCTAAGACTAAGATGTCCAAAATAGTAGCCACTAGCCACGTTTGGTCATTCAAATTTAAATTGGTAAAGTCTGCTAAATTAATTATACTAGCCACATCTCAAGTGCTTAGGAGTCATATGTGCCTCATGGGTACCATTTTGGAGAGCACAGTTTTTACTATAGAACACTTCCATCATCCCAGAAAGTTCTATCAGATGACAGTGGTCTAGGGTCTCTTTGTTGTC
Organism: Vulpes vulpes; assembly: GCF_048418805.1. Taxonomy (NCBI): domain Eukaryota; kingdom Metazoa; phylum Chordata; class Mammalia; order Carnivora; family Canidae; genus Vulpes; species Vulpes vulpes. The sequence continues at coordinate 71,857,659 of NC_132789.1, forward strand.
TGGCCTTCCCATCCTCCTCATCTCAGAATCTTTATCTGGCCTGGTGGAGAAGCCCAGCTCTTACAAGATCTTTCAATCTTAGAACCAACCTCCTTCATGTCTAGGCCTACGTCATGAAACTCAAAAGCCAGAACTGACTCTCTTATTCTCTATGTTTAATGGAGTCATCTCTTCTCTGAAGCCTAGAGATTGGGTTGACTTTGTTACCAATAAAGTGACCAACTGTTTAAGTTTGCCAGCACTGACAGGATTACTGGGACATGAAGTTTCAGTCTGAAAACCAGGAAAGTCCCAGACATTCCAGGAGAAGTTGGTCACCTTAGTTATAGAGAACCTTGGCTACCACGGGCTGTGGGGAAAAACATCAGTCTCTATATCTCAAAAGTTACTTTAATTCTGAAGCTAAAATTAATCTAACTCCAAAGTTAGACTTGGATATTATATTTCCTCCTCTCTTTCTAGAAGCATTCTTTGTCCCCATAGTCCGGCCCCTTTCCCCTCCCTTGTCCCACGAATTCCCTGGATTTCATTGATTCTGCCTAGTATTTATAAGATGTAGATCTCCAGATCACCTTTCCCCTTTGCCACCCGCTAGGGGAACTGTTTGAGAGTCTGATATTTCACCCCCTTTTCAAGGGAAAACTATTGATCCTGAGGTCATTTGAAGAGTGAGCCACATAAAAGACTTCTGCAGGGCAAACTACGAGGGCCAGCTCCAAAAAACCCCTTTAAGCATTAAACTCAGACCCTCAGTGGATTGTTAATAGCTACCTCTTGGCCCATTTCTAACTCAATAGTGACAGTTTCAAACACAGAAGCTATTGTAGAGCTCAGCTGTAGGGGAACTGCTGTCACTCACCCGCCGACTGCCTTGCCCCTTCCATCCTCTCCCTGACATGTGCCTGCCCTGGCTTATTAGTTTGTGTGAACTGCCTAAAAATACCTTGATAGCAGCAGTTCAGAGGGTTAAAGGAGAAAAAGGAGCCATTTGGTAAGAAGACGAATGTTGTTCTTTCTCTTGATTCCTCTCCTCAGTGAAATTCAGACCCATGGAGACCCTGGCGTAAGTTCTGTCAGAGATTCTGACCCATTAACATGATTTGTGCTGTTCTCTGCTCCTGGAAAGCCTCTCTTCCCCCATTAGCCTTAACCTATAAGGTCCAATACAAGTACAACCCCATCCAGGAAGCTGTTCATGATTCACACTGACCAAATCATGTGTCTCAACTGCCAATATGACAGATTGGAAGCATAAAGGCTTATTATATAACCTTACCCCAGACTTGAAAGGAGGATACCAAAAAAATGCCTTTTTAACAAACACTTCAGGTACTTAAAAAACAAACATTCTATTGCTATAGAAGTCACACGCCATACAAGTCACCCATTTAGAGTGTGCAATTTGGTAGCTTTTAGCATATTCCCAGTTGTACATCACCATAGCCACCACAATTTCAGAGCACCGTTTTCATTCCGCAAGGACACTCTGGCCTTTAGTTCACACCCACCTATGCCCATTGCCCCTGCCCAGCCCTGGGCAGGCACTCGTCGATCTCTGTGTCTGCGGGCTTTCCCACTCAGGACATTTTGGAGAAATGGAATCACACAGTACGTGGTCCTTTGGGACTGGCTTCTTTCACTTAGCATCATGTTCTCAAATTTTGTCCATGTCGTAGTGTGTATGCCGCTGCATTTCTTTTTATGCCTGAGTAAGCTTCCATGATATGGATATGCCACATTTTATTTTCCCATCCATCAAAGCATGGATGTTTGTGCTATCCTACCACTTAACACTATTGCCTCATATAAACAACACTACTGTGAACATTTGGGTACAAGTTTTGAATAGATGTAGATCTTCATTTCTCTTGGGGATAGGCCTCGCAATGCAATTGCTGGGCCACATGCTCATTCCATGTCTGACTTCCTTTCTTTTAAATATTTTTTTTATTGGAGTTCAATTTGCCAACATATAGTATAACACCCATTGCTCATCCCATCCTTGTCTGACTTCCTGAGGGACCGTCACACCATTTCCCACAGCGGCTGCACCATTTTGCATTCCCACCTGCAGAGTATGAGGGCTCAGATCTCTCTACATCCTCGCCGACACTTGCAATTACCTGCTTTTTAAAAATTCTAGCCATCCTAGTGGATGTGAAGTGGTATCTCATTTTCATTTTGATTTGACTGGTGCAGGTGCTTCTCATGTTCACTAAGGTTTGGAAACCTTTGATACACCTCCCTGCAGCAGGGGCTGGAGTTCGCTGTCGATGGCCCCTCCTAGATGGGAAGCTCCCAGCAGTTCTGGACCACATTACATGGCTGCCTGGCTCCCTCTCAGTGATTGCCCCGGGCCTGGCACATTGTAGGGGCTCATAAATAAAAGCTAATAACTACTGAAGCCTTGCTCTGTGTCAGGCATAGGTCACACAAATTAATTCATTTCATTGTCGCAACAACCCCATGAGGCTGGCACTATCATTATCACCATTTTACAGAAGAGTTAAATAAGTTGCCCTTATGTGAACCAGGTCACACGATGCCAAACTGGTCTGCCTGCCTCCTGCAATACATAGCTACTGCGTAAGTATGAAGTAATTCATCCTTTAATGAATTTGAAACTCTGAAGAAAGGAGGAGATAGCAGGCTGCAGACGCTGGGCTCACTCTACCATCCATTCGACTGAACGGCTGTCTTTCAGAAAGAACTGGAAATCTGAGCTGCCTTGCTCCTGAGTGACATCGAGACACTTCACAAAACCTCGATTCCCAGTGAAGGACATAGTAAATTTCACAGGCATGCCTTTTTAAAAAAAACCCAGTAGGTACTAATCCTGAGTCACCAAGCCCACCAGGAAGTATTTATGGTGGAAAAAAGGAAATAGAGATTCATTCTGGTAGAGACTCAGGAAAAATGCATGTATTCCAGGGATGCAGTGGCAGTGAGGTTGAAAGGTAGAAAGAGGTCTTTATACCTCTGAATTGAGCTATTTTGTATCATATGTCTCCTTTTGAGAGTAAACCTGCTGAAGATCGGCTTCTAACCACCAACATAATTTTCTGCCTCCTGTGCAAAGTAAACCCTTCAACATATCTTACCAAGCAGGGCTGCGGAGCACTGGTATCACAACTTCCACAAATTAGAAAAAGTTGCTCCTTCAGTCTGGGCCAGGTCCATGGGTCGGTAAGCTGAGCATGGGCTGGATTGCAGCCCACATCAGCCCACTTGGCCAGGCATCATTGCGCAGTGTCCAACCTAAACAACTATATATGGTAGCCCCTACTACCAAGCACCTTACATTCCAGAGAGTAGGTAACTCTCTGTATACTAGAGTCTAACCCTGGTGAACATGGGAATCTTGGTGATTAAGGAGATACTTACCATAAATCAAATCATGAATTGTTAAAAACTCTTAGCTCTTTATAATCCAGATAAAAGAAACAACCACAGGAGCCGGCAACAAATGACTGATAGAGCTTTGTCTGACATAACGAAATATAGAAGCTAACTAAACCCAGGCATACAGAATCTAAGCCAATGCCATCCTTCAAAGCCAAGCTCATTCATCTTGACTTTGGTGCTTTATCCAGGAAGCCAGAGTGCCCTTGGAGTCCTGAAAGAGAGAATATGGCACCAGCAGAGAACTGAAGGTTTGCAGCTCAGGATGGCAGGCAAGCTGCTTACCACGGAGCCAGACCAACTTCCAGCAACACATCATGCTTCTCAGGCCTTAATGGAGCCATCTAGGGCACAGGCTTTGTGAGGTAACCCCACAGAGGTTCTGGCCAATGGCCACCACCACCACCAAATAACGTCTTCCTCAAAGCACTCCAGGAAGTTGGCCACAGGGAGTGGGAGCAGGTGAGAAGCTGTATGAGGTACCCAAGCATCTGTCAGAGGAAATGATGACAAGGAACAACACCAACTGCTCTTTGCGTCTCTCCAAATGCCCAAGCCTACTGGTACACAACTTTGAAGGATGTGGCATGGTGGCGGCTTGCTGAGAGACTGGTCACAAACGGAATAGCAGTATTCAGAGAGAGAGAAAGACAATGCCCGGACAGAGACGATGAGCTACTATAGTAGGCAGCACATAAACACAGCACAAATTTAATAACATTACCAATATTAATTTAAAAAATGAATAGTTTATTATTATAGGTTGTTAAGCCTGTGCTATGCTCTTTACTCCTCTTATCTCATTTGCATTATTAAGGCACGCAATAGTCTTCAGAGGTGAGCGTTAGTCATGTAAGCTTCTCATGGGTGAGGACACTGAAGCACAGAGAGGATATATAATTTTCCCAAGATCACACAGCCTGTAAACAGTGGAGCCTGGATACGGAGCCCTGCAGTCTCATGAAACTCAAGCTCTTGACTGCAGTCCTATTTTGCTTCTCCAATGACCAGACAGTTATTTGATAATGTGAAGCCATAGTGGGTCTTTGGAGCCACTACCATGCATAGTAGGCATGCTGTCCATCCAATCATCACTCCATCCCTCCATCCATCCATACATACATACATATGTACTTACACATCTTTCCAAGGAATATTTATTGTGCTCTGCTCTTTGTATACATTGCGTATTTAATGTTGCTAACAACTCCAGTTTGCTGGGAACACAACATGGTTCCTACCCATGGCAGATGGTTTCCCAGAATGGCTGCGGTATCTTTTAACCATCACATTGCTTCCAATGAGATTCCGTCAACCTTCTCATATATAGGTGGACCCTGCTTACCCTCAGCTTGAATCTGGGCGGTCAGTGATGCTTGCTCTGCTCAGTAGACGTATTCTGAGATTTCAAAGCCCAAGGTTTAAGAGGATTGGCAGCTTTCAAGTTTCTTACTTCTTAGTGGCCATGTAATTAGCCTGGCCACCTGACACGGCCATGTTGTGAGGAAGCCCAAGTGAGCCACGTGAGGAGAGCATGGCCACATGGAGGAGCACTAAGGCACCAGACTTCTGGGGAGAGTCTTTGGAGCTTTCAGTCTCTTTTAGTCAGGGTCTTCCAGAGAAATGGAACTGATGGCATATGCATGTGTGTGTGTGTGTGTGTGTGTACACAGTTTGTATACACACACAAACATATAAGAAAAATTGATTTACGGAAATGGTGCACATGATGATGGAGCCTGGCAAGTCCATATCTGCAGGGTGGGCCCGCAGACTAGAGATCCAGGGAAATACAGATGTTGCAGTTGAAGTTCAGAAACCATATGGTGGACAATGCCTTCTCGCATGGAGGAGGTCCACATGCTGTTCTATTCAGACCTTCAACTGATTGGATGAGGCCAACCCACATTATAGAGGGGGATCTGCTTTACTCAAAGTCCACTAATTGGAATGTTGATCTCGCCCAAAAACACGTTCACAGAAACAGCAGAACAATGTTTCACCAAATATCTAGGTGCCAAAGTTCAGCCAAGTTCACAGATTAGATTAACCTTCACAGAGAGCAGTTGAGTGAGCCTTACTGATATCATGTGGAACATAAGAACCAACTAAATTCCTGATTCACAGAATCACAAGAAATAACAAATCCTTGGTTACAAGCCACTGAATCTGAGGGCTGTTTGTTATGCAACAGAAAACCGCCCCCACAGAACTTCTAATTTAGCGGCATTCAAAAACAAGTAAATAAACACACACACAAGTATCATTGTATGTTTAATACATATTAAGATGGAAAGAACAGAATTGTTCCATCACTGGATGTATGAAACACCTGCCAGGTAAAACGCCCCTAGTAGTGTCAGGACACTGACTTCAGAGTCTCCCTTTTCTAGCCTCTGGTTTGAGCTTGAACTGATAACCAGGCAAATCACCGCACTCTCTGGACCTTGGCTTCTCCATCTGTGAAATGGGCCTGATAGCACTCATCCTCCCTGCCTTGTAGGCTCTTGTAAAGATGAAAGAAGGCAAGAAACAAAAGTGCTATGATTGCTGAAAAGTCCTTGGCAAACTACATCACAGCCAGATAAATGTTCCCTTGTGCTAAAATGCAAAATTGCTTTATAATTTATTGCTGAAATGGAAACATCTGGCCCAGGAAACTTGAAGGAAGCAAGCAACCTTTCTGACCAAAGCAATTTCATCTAATAGCTGGTCTCTGGAGTCTCTTGCTTCAGCTCTGATTTGTCCATTGCTCTGAGTTTTATTTTGAAATATGTCGGGCTTGCTTTTTTGGCACGTCTGTTTTTCTATTTTTACTTTTGATGGGAATAGAGCAAGAAAACCTCATAAATGATAAATATCCATTGTTGGGCATTCTGGCTGAGGTATAGAGGATAGAAATCTCTCCATGAATCTATTCACCCATAAACCTTTAATTCTAGTTACAGGGCAAACTGCAGTGAGCCAGCATTGTATAGATTTTTATTAGCAACCTCCGCAAGCTGCAATTAGTCTACAGATGAATGTGACTTCTACCTGGGTTATGAAACAGCAAACCCAGGAGTCAAATCCAGCTATGTCTTGTCCCTGTTTCAAAACTCCCTAGTGATTCCTCCATGGCCCCTGTATAAAACACCAGCTCTGGCACAGCACTGAGGTCCTCCATGATCTGACTGTTGCTTACCTCTCTCACCCCTCACATCCTTGGGCTTCATGATGTGTTAAAGGCCTTTACATAAGCTCTTTCCTTCTACCGAGTACAATGTCCCCCTTCTATCTTTGCTTCACCAATTCCTTCAACCTCTCACATCTAACTTCAGATGAGCTCTCTTTGAAACATCTCGAAAACAGCAAGACTGAGTTTGGTGTCCCTCATCTGTGACCACTCAGCACCATACCTCTAAGGTAGTGGCAAATTAAGATTTCCAGGAAGTCAAAGGCACAACTCATAAAACAAATCCTGAGCCTATTTCAAAGATTTATTTACCTTATTTACAGGGGAACCAGCAGGGTGATAAAGCTGGATAAAAGGGGCATATGAGAAACCCATTATTACGTACCCAGTGAAAGACAGAATGCTGACCTAAGAGTGGTAATTTAGAGACAAAATGAAATGTAAGATAATGGATAATGTCCTGTAGGTGATAAGATCATAACCCTTAGGAGATGGCTTTTCCAGTGGACAGAAATCATCTATGTCTCTACCAGACAAAAATCATTTTGCAACTTAACAATTTCCTGCAAATTAAGATCTAATTTTTCAAAGTCTAGACCCTAAGCAGTCGTAATAGCCAAATTAAGGGTATCAGGTAGCCTTTGGGCCAGCCTATTGGACAATGCTTTAGTATGACATTGAAAGGCATGCAGTCGTTTTTCTGGTTTTTTTTTTTTTTTTTTTAACCACTAGTATTAACACTCTCTATTGTAGCTACTGATCATCTTGTCCAAAATTCCCAGCAATTGAAAGTTTCTTAGGGGACAGGAATATGTTTTGTTCACTCTTGTAGCCTCCAATCTTAGCTCAGTACCTAGGAAGTGGTAGGCACTCAGATGATTGTCATTGGATGAATTAAAAGCTTTTCTCTTGGAAGTTAAAGTGCCTCCACCCAGGAGCTTTTCAATTTCTCATTGATCAGGATACAAGTGACAAGAAATCTGTGTAGTGACCCCAGAGCACAGCCCAGGTGCCTCGCCCACCCCAGCCAGCATCCCTGCGACCCCAGTGGCCCCAACCCCTTAAGCATGGAGGCCTGACTGTCACAAGGAGGGTCAGCGGCAGAAGGCTGGGTGAAAGAAGCTTGCCTCCTTCCTCTACTGTCTCCATTCCAGAATCAGGTGGTCTTCCTGGAACCACTCCCACCTGAGGTGGTTTCTCCCTGCCCGCAGGTTGGGCTGGAAAGCATAGCCTCTCTAGCTGGCTGCCTCAATTCTTGGTGCTGCTCTTGAGAGCACAGGGGCTCATTCTATTCCTGGAGTCAGCTCCCCAGGGGGAGTTGTAGGATGGTAGGCACAGAGCTCGTCTTTGGCAAAGGTGTAGAGGGCAGCCAGGTTTTCTCACAGATAATGAGCCCACATAATCCAAATCAAGGCTGATTTATGCACTTGGTACTTGTTGCCAGCATGGATACACTGCCCTGTTTATGGCTTGTTTTTATTAGCACAGGAGGCAGGTAAGGATCACTCGACTAGATGGGGGAGGCGCGGAGGCAGGCCTGATTTGCAGGCCAGATTTGGGGTCAGGAAAAGTCTGGCAAAGGGAGATTTGAAACAGTGTGAGTGAGAGGGGCTTTACCACTTCCCATCACACCTGTGTCAATCTTGTGGGGACCTTGGAAAGATTTCAGAGAAACAGGGAGTTCCTGGGTTTGGACAAAAATAAAATAAAACACAGGCAAGAGTGTGAGATTCCTTTGGCAAAGGGTGGGCTCCCCTGAGCCCCTCCCTGGGCTCTGGTAGAAGGTGGTTTGGGTGCGTGAGAGAAAATAAAGAACAACACAGCAACAAAGGCTTCGTATGTTCTTAGGAGCAGGGTGGATCCCTGAAAATGTAGGAAGTGGGTGCAGTTTGCACTTAGAGTTTCCAGTTTCTTATTTCCGGGCCTCCTCCCTCCACGGGGGACCCCTACCACCACCGCCCTACTTTCCTCTCCCACTTCCAAAATGCTGGTGTGAACCATTTACTCCTTTATTGCAAACTGAAAGCTAGGTGCTCTCCCTCTCTTCCTTGGCATGGTATTCACACTTCAGCCTTTTCTCTTTGAAAAAGGAATACGGTGGCCATATAATTTGTCATCCATCCAGGAATATTTTTAGCGCTCTTTAAAATTACACCAGAACAACAGGAACAAACCAGAACTGTCCCAGAAGAATCCTGGGCAAACCAGACCTAAGGCAGGTCATCTTGGAAATGCAGGGCCTTGTCTTCTGTTGGAGGAATTTGTGTCTCCTGTTGGAGAAATTCCTGGGCAGGTGGAGAGGGGTTTCTGATTCTTTCCAAAGGGGAGGGGATGGGAGCAGGGATGTATTGGAATGTTCCCAGCTGCCTAGCAAAGTATCCAGCTATGATTGGCTTAAATTAAAGAGATTTTTGTTTAAGATTTTTATTTATTTGAGAGAGAGAGAGAGAGAGAGAGAGCGCACATGCATGCAAGTAGGGGGAGCAGCAGGCAGAGGGAAGAGGGAGAAGCAGACTCCCCACTGAGCAGGGAGCCGATGTGGGGCTTGCTTCCAGGACCCTGAGATCATGACCTGAGCCAAAGGCAGATGCTTAGCTGACTGAGCCCCCCAGGTGCCCTAAGAGATTTATTTTTCTCACATAACCACCTCCCTGGTCCAGAGGGAGGTGGTTCCAAGCAGGATCAGTGGCTGTACCGTGTCAGGGCTTCTCTGAGAATCTCTTGGCACCCTCCCTCATTATTGCAAGAGGGCTGCCAAGGCTCCATACATCATGTTTCAACAAAAACACAAGGAAACGTAGGAAGAAGGAGATGCAGCTTTTCCGCTTGTCTCTTTCTTTCCTCACAAAGATTTTATCTGCCCAGGATTCCCCCAGCAAAGTTCCCCTCTGGTTTAATTTACTGATACTGGGTTATATGGCATTGCCAGCCTTGCAAGAGCAGCTGTGAGAGTGAGAACCTGCATTTTCTGCCTCTGTGGTAAATCCAGGTTTTGCACATTATTGGTAATTTTAGTAGTAAATATATTATTGGTAATTACTAAAATTAATGTTATGAAATTAAAATTAGTATTATTAGTAATTAGTGATTATCACTTACTCCTTACTCCCAAATCCTTATAGGTTCTGTGTGATTTCTTTCTTCTTTCCTTTGTCTACTTGCCCCCTCAGCCACTGTATATCGGCACAAAACAGCTTATTTCTACGTCTTGATTGGCCCAAGCTGTGTCTTGCCTCAGGACCTTGGTGCTTGCTGTTTCCTCTGCCTGGAATGCTCCTGTCCCAGCTCCTCTCTTTTCAAATTTTAACTCAAAGAAGCTTTCCCTGGCCATGCTAATTAAAGCACCCCTCTTCTTTTCTGTAACAGCACCCTAATGATTTCCCTCCCCAGGTTTAACACTGACATTATTGTCTTACTTGTATGAGTATGTCTCTCCTCTAGCCCCTGCCTCCCTAAGATCAGAGGCTTTGTTCTTGATTTATCCCCTTTTGGCTAGAACAATGCCCGACACGTAGTAGTTGCTCAATAAATTTGCTAAATGCTTAAGTGGTTTTTAAGAACTAAGGCCCACATCCAAGTCTGAGCTGCTCAGTGGCCTGTGGTCGTATAACCACCTTGGAGCACAGCTAGAAAACACTGGTCTGGTCTAACCTCCACGTTTTAAAAATGAACATGGGGCCAAGAATTTTCCCCTTTGAGATAGTAGAGTGAATTGGTAATCAAGGTGAGGCAAGAACATGAGCATCAGAGACTAAATATTCCAGGTACAAGCCAGATTGCCTTTGAGTAGGCCTTCGAGCTATCCTACCTCAGTGTCCACACTTGTAAAAATAGGAGTTAGGCCACTTCCCTCACCGAGTGAGTTTGGGGTTGACATGAGAACAGGCAGGCAGAAGAGTCTAGCGTGGGACCTAACTGACAGGGGTGCTCAGGTAAAGATAGCTTCTGGGTGCCTGGGTGCCTCAGTGGTCGAGTGTCTGCCTTTAGTTCAGGGTGTGATCTCGGGGTCCTGAGATGGAGTTCCGCTTCGGGTTCGGTGCAGGGAGCCCGCTTCTCCTTCTGCCTGTGTCTCTACCTCCCTCTATGTGTCTCTCATGAATAAATTAAAAAAAAAAAAAAAAGGATAATGCATGACAAGCTCCCCACAGAGTTCTTGACCTAAACCTGGGTTCAGTAAGGTCAGCGATTTACATCAGTGTAGACAATTCTAGACAAGATTTCAAAGCCAAAGAATAAGAGATAGGGGTATAGTTCTCAAAGGTGGGTAATTTTGCTTTCTCTGCTCATCCTTTTCCCTTTTGCAGGTGAGAAGCCAAGTAAAATCCAGCCTGTCCTCAGCCTTTATGCCCACCCCATTTCAAGATGACCTTGGGCTACAGAGTTAGAAACTTGGTCTTGCCCAGAGTCCAGACGTTTCCATGTCAGCCCGCAGAAACGGACCGTGAGAACACCCTTCGGCCTGTATTTGCTGCCTGTTTCTCCGGATGCCAGCGAAGAAAGCCTTCTAGTAATGGGATCAGTAATCCAAGCAAGAGCACTGAAAAGGCAAGTCTGAATTTATCCCCGCCTGTCATGTTCCAGGGAACACTGAAAGCCCGGTAATGGGAAGCGCTGGCTTCTCACAAGTCCCCGGCCCACCCCTGCTAGGTGCTATTATTAGCACTGATATTAATAAGTGCTCCTGACACGCAGGAGAAGTTCAGAGTGCTGAAGAGCTGCAAAGCGTGCCAACACCCCAACGGCCTGCCTCTGGCGGCCCACAGGCCCGGGGCACACGAGCCAAGGCCCAGATGGCAGAAAACCCGGGCCTCGGGAGGGGTCACTGCAGGTGAGGCAGAGGGATTTTCCAGGGAGCGAGGGAGAGACAAGGCTTGGCCCCTGCTGTCTGGTCACCAATCTCGTTCGGAGAGCTATTCTTGAAAATCATTGAAGAGATGATAAAAGATAAGGAACAGTCCCCTCTGAATGTCACCCCTACCGTCCTGGAGCCTTGGGGGAAGAGGGTGAGCGGTGTCCAGCCTTGCGGCTAACTAAGGTCAGGCTGGGACAGAGACTGTTCCCCAGAGGCTGCTCCTTCTTTCTTGTATATTATTATTATTATTATTATTATTATTATTATTATTGTTATTATTTTAAGATTTATTTATTTATTTTAGAGAGCAGGGGAGAGAGAGAGAGAGACAGTGAGAATACTCAGACTCTGCCCTGAGCACGGAGCCAGATGCGTGGCCCTAAGACCCCGGGGACCCTAAGAGCGAGACCTGAGCCGAAATTAAGACTTAGCACCTTAGCCCCCTGAGCCACCCAGGCACCCCTCTCTCTTACTCATAGAAACACAACTTTCTGAGTTAGCAAGGAATTCTCAGAAATAAGATCCTTGAGCAGCAGCTAGTAGCCACCATGCATCCTAGACTCCATGACAATGAGTGTGGTCACCTGGCTGAGCTCTGGCCCACAGCTGGGAGCAGAAACCCTGTGGACAGCTTCCAAATCACATTTTTATTTTTGTATGGAAGCACCACACTTGCATTTTTTTTTCCTCCCTCCTCCTGTCGCTGGCTGGGGTATGGCACCAACGAGAGCACTGGCCTTGGACCAGAGAAGGAAGCCACACGTTGACAATGGTAGACCTCTGTGGCAGCATCCAGTTCCAGCAGCCCTAGACCTCTCATCTTCCCTTGGTCCGCTGGATGGAAGAAAAACTTTTACCCTATTTAGGCCGTGATATTTTAAAGCCTCTTTCTTACAGTAGCTTATCCCATACCACATTCACAGGCCCCGGCTTTGGACTCAGGTAAATGTTTATAGACATGCCCTCAACCTTGCCCCCCTCTCTCTCCCTTGCCCACTGGGCTCCAGCCAAACTGCCTGCTTTTCTCTTCTGGGAGCTCATTAACTTCTTCGTCATCTCAGAACCCCTTCCCCTTGTATGAGTTTGCTGGGGCTGCTGTAACAAAGTATCACGGGCTGGGCGGCTTAAGCAGAAATTCACTGAGCGATTGCTCAGGAGGCTGGAATTCCAAAATGAAGGTGTTGGCAGAGTTGGTTCTTTCTGAGGCTGTGATGGAAAAATCTGTTCCATACCCTCTCCTTGGCTTGTAGATGGCTTTCTTCTCCCCATGCCTCTTCATATTGTCCTCCTTCTAGGTGTGCCTCTGTCTGAATTTCCTGTTTATAAGGATACCAGTCATATTGTTTTAGGGCCCACTCCAATGACCTCATTTTTACTTAACTACCTCTGGAAAGACCATCTTTCTCCAAAGAAGATCACATTCCGACATACTATGAGTTGGGACTTCAACATGTGAATGGGGATGGGAGGGACACAACTCAGACCATAACAACTCCCCCTTAGAATATAAACTTGCTTTACTTGATACATAGAAATATTCAGTCCTTACTGAATGAAATCAGTATACAAATATTCATAATTTCTATTACATAATCAATTAGAAATATTTAACCAGCATATCTATGCTTCTATACAGTTGACATTAATTGATATTTACTTGATAGTTAATAATTCATAAAAATAATATTCTGGAATTATGGAAAGATCCCAAAATGCAATTCAAATAATTGGAGAAAGATTACAGTAAGTTCAGTATGATTTTAATGTTGATTTTATTTTATTAACATAAAATTTGGTCGTTCATAGATGGGATTTATAATAATCACCAAATATCAAGAATGTTTGTTTTTACTCTAATCTAAAATAACTTGAGGGTTTGTTTTAGTAATGTGCCCAAAATAGGATTTCAATAAAATGAGAATAAAAACAGATAAAGTGGGATTAAGCAAAAATAAAAAATAAAGCAAATGTTCTGGCCATCAGAGAGTCACTATAATTGTTCTACTAGAGCATAAAATTTATATTTAAAATTTTGCGCAACATGGCAGCAGATACAAACAACATCATTGGAAACAATGGATTTGGAACAATTTTTCAAGAGAAAGAAGTTTTTTACCTTGTAGAAAACGCAGAGAACTTTCCATTGGGTGCAATCTGTAGTGCACAGTTGCCCATTGTATCATTCAGTGTCTTCCCCAACAGTTTCACCAAGAATTCAGAATTTAAGCTCTTTTTCTTGTACCCAGCATTATAAAAGTCAGGCAACAATATTAAAAGACAATTTAGTGACAGTAGTCTTTGAGGTGTGTGGTATAGATATGAAAGCTTCCACGCAAGAGCACTGAGAATATATAGATGAATAAATAGATACCACATCCCTTCAATTCCCTCCTTAAATCTCATCTCCTTTTCATTGGGCTCTTTGCAGGAATGGGTTCAAGTGCAGTGGTTAAAGGAATCACACATCTGGGTTTGAACACCACCACTTCTGAGAGCCATGTGATGTCAGGTCAGTTACATACGTATAAAATGAGGGTGATTATAATGCTTATTTCAAATGTTTGTGGTGAGGATTAAATTGTGGAGGCTGAGAAAAATCAAGGCCATTTCACCGCAAGTTTAGCATTAGCACAAGTACAGCCATCTAAGGCCCCTGTAAATAAGAGCTGAACTTTATGGGAAAAACTGCACCATGTCCTCAATGTCCTCGGCAGGGAATCCCATATCAGAAAGACAACAGAGCCCATGTCCATGGTAGAAAGTCCCATATTAGAATGAGAACAGAGCTCAATGCCCTTAAGCCCCACATAAGAATGTAAACAGAACTTGAGAAATTCCTCCACCCCTTCTGAAAATCCCCTAGACCAACCTATAAAAAACCCAGCTGTAACCCACTTTGAGGTCCAAGTCCCTGTTCCGCTGTGTCGGGTATACTTGGACCCAAGCTCGAGCTTGCTAATAAACCCTCATGCGCTTGCATCGGTGTGGGCTCCTTGGTGGTTTCTCGGATTCGCAATCATGGGCACAACATTTGGGGGCTCATCCGGGATCCGAGAGACCTCCAGGACCCCACCCAGAGGGTTTCACACGTGGCGAGTGCACTCAACTTTTTCCACCTTTTGCGCGATAGTCTCTGAGAGCTCTAAATTGTACTTTTTACCTGTACAGGTACTTTTTACCTGTCCAATCTGTATTGGGTCGGCATTGGCTTAGGCGCACATGCTGGTGGGCCATCGACTGGGGGTCTTGAGGAGACGTCCCTTGCCCGGGCCTGGTGGACAGGGTCCGCATCTGTAAGGAGGACGGGGGTCCTCATCTGTAAGGAGGGCTGGCTGTCAGTCCTTCGGATTACTTTCTGTCTTGTCTCTGTGGCCGCACTGGAAAGTGTGTCTGTGTTACTATGTCCTTGTTAACTGTGCGTGTGTCTTTGTTATCTGTTATAGCTGTTTACATAAGGAGAGGGAAATTTCAAACTTACTGCATGTCAGAATGGCCAACCTTTGGCATGGGATGGCCCCGAGAAGAAACTTTCCACCTACCTATTATCTTACAGGTTAAGGCCGTGATCTTCAGGGACAAACCGGATGGCCACCCTGACCAGGTGCCCAACATCCTGTTCTGGCAGGACGTGATTGAGAATTCCCCTCCTTGGCTAAAACCATTTTTACCCCCCAAAGTGCACAACTCGGCTGAAGGTAAGGAGAGACTCTGGGTCCACCGCCAGACTCTAGGGACAGGTCTCCAGGCTGCCGCGCACAAGCCTACCCATCTGGCGGAGGTATGGTTATGTAAGACAGGGTAAGGACGAGAGTCCAGCAGCCTTCTTAGAGAGAATACTAGGAGAGAAGAGCTTATAGGACTTACAGTAGCAGAAAGAATCTAGCAACAAACCAAACTAAGTGACCGGCAGACCTGAAACCTAGCCAAGATCCTGCTGGCCACAACCACGGATGACCCACAGGAAAGACGAAGGCACCTCAAGAAGCTGGCTTCAGGGAAAGGTAAGGAGGATGGCCCTGGTCCCTGTTGGGAGCGCCCTAAGCTGAACAAAAACCAATCTGCTTATTACAAAGAAGAAGGCCACTGGGTAAAAGACTGTCTTAAAAAAAGACCTAAGGCCCCTGCCAAGATCTTGGAGATGGAGGACCTGGACGACTAGGGGAGTCGGGGTTCGGTACCCCTCCCCAAGTCCAGGGTAACTGTGAGTGGAGGGGCAACCTGTTGAATTCCTAGTAGATGCTGGGGCACAATATTCGGTTTACGGTTTTCCTCCACCTATTATCCCCAATTTAAAACCTCTTCACCTTTGAATAGAAGGACCCTGAGAAAGTCACCAATGGCCAGCTCACCTGGACTCGACTACCACAAGGATTCAAAAATTCACCGACCATCTTCAATGAGGCCTTACACGAAGACTTGGGTGAGTTCATTCCAAGCATCCTTATTTGATATCCTGTCGGTGGCAGAGGACCAGGACACATGCCTGCGAAGCACCAGAGACTTGCTCCAAACCATAGCAGCTCTAGGATACTGGGCCTCAGCTAAAAAAGCCCAGATCTGCAGAGCAGAGGATCCCACAACTGCAAACTGTCCACCAGGATGGACAGAGGCATTTCCCACCAAACATGAAACAGCACAGACGGTGACCAAGAAACTGCTGGAAGGCATCTTACCGAGGTATGGTTTTCCTGTTAAGATTGGATCAGACAATGGCCCAGGATTCGTCTCTGAGGTAACACGGGGAGTGGCACTAGTACTTGGGGCAGATTGGAAATTACATTGTGCATACAGGCCCCAGAGCTCAGGACAGGTAGAGAGGATGAACAGAACATTAAAGGAGACCTTAACTAATTTAGCCCTGGAGACTGGCAGGGACTGGGTGACTCTTCTCCCCTTTGCCCTCTATAGGGTGAGGAAATCCCCATATAAGATGGGACTGACTCCCTATGAGATCATGTACGGTTTTCCTCCACCTATTATCCCCAATTTAAAACCCTAGGTGCTTGCTGAATTTGATCACCAACTCCCTTTCTTCCTCCAAATGTTAAAACGAACCCATGAGCAAGTGTGGCCTAAGCTGAGGGCCTTCTACGAGACTGGACCACCCCTGGACTCCCATCGATACCGGCCGGGTGACTGGGTGTACGTGCGGAGATACCAACACCAGATACCTCAACCTCGCTGGAAGGGACCCTACATCATGATCCTGACCACTCCCACCACTCTCAAGGTCCACGGGATTACTCCCTGGGTCCACTACACCCACATCCGACCAGCTAAGCTGTTCTCAAGGACTTTGTTCCAGAATAGAAAGGCCAACCAGACAAGGACAACTCCCTAAAGCTAAGGCTGTGCCGTTCTCACTTACCCCACTAATGTTGCTTCCCCGTTAGCCATTTAAAATGTGCACCCAATTCAGCCTTGCTTTTAAAGTCTTTTAACGGTTAAAAAGATGGGAGCATCTTTTTTTTTTTTTTTAAGATTTATTTATTCATGATAGACAGAGAGAGAGAGAGAGAGAGAGAGAGAGAGAGGCAGAGACACAGGAGGAGGGGGAAGCCGGCTCCATGCTGGGAGCCCAACGCGGGACTCGATCCTGGGACTCCAGGATCACACCCTGCGCCAAAGGCAGGCACCAAACCACTGAGCCACTCAGGGATCCCCAAAATGGGAGCATCTTAACTGTAGAAAGGCTTTTGCAAGCAAGGGGGGGTTATGTGTTGCCCCAAATGAGGAGTGATGCTTCTTTACTGACCACTCAGAAATAGTCTGGGAATCTATGGCAAAAGTCAGAAAAGGTTTGGCTAGACGTAAACGGGAGAGAGAACAGCAACAAGGTTGGTTTGAATCATGATTTAATCATTCCCACTGGCTCACTCTGAGACCAGCCTGGACCCATGATTGGGTCCTTCCTTAGGTTCCTCTGAGAGGGGGAAATGTGGAGGCCGGGAAAAATTAAGGCCATCCCACTTAAAGTTTAGCATTAGCACAAGTACAGACATCTTAGGCCCCTGTGAATAAGAGCTGAACTTTATGGGAAAAACTGCACAATGTCCTCAATGTCCTCGGCAGGTAATTCCATATCAGAAAGACAACAGAGCTCAGAATTGCCCTCAGCAGAGAACCCCATATCAGAAAGACAACAGAGCCCACATCCATGGTAGAAAGTCCCATATTAGAATGAGAACAGAGCTCAATGCCCTTGAAAGCCCCACATCAGAATGTAAACAGAACTTGAGAAATTCCTCCATCCCTTCTGAAAATCCCCTAGACCAGCCTATAAAAAACCCAGCTGTAACCCACTTCGGGTCCAAGTCCCTGCTCCGCTGTGTCGGGTATACTTGGACCCAAACTCGAACTTGCTAATAAACCCTCATGCGCTTGCATCGGTGTGGGCTCCTTGGTGGTTTCTCAGATTCGCAATCTTGGGCACAACAAAATAATGTCCATGGAACTCTTTATACAGTCCCTGGGACATGGTAAGCATTCAGTAAGGTTAGCAGTTAGTAGTAGTAGCATATGCTTGGATCGCAGGTATGTTTATCTACTTTGGGAACCACATGGGTCCGTGGTAGAGATCACATTCCCATATGAAAATCAAAGTGCTCAAATGGTATTTCTGCTAAGATGGAAGGCTGCTTAGTGGAAGGCTTCATGTGTAGAAGAAAGGTACAGAAGACTCTGTTCTGGTTTCACTATAAGAGCTTCATCTCTGATAGAAAACAGATGAATCACTGACCTCTACCTCTGAAACTAATTATACATTATATGTTAATTAATTGAATTTAAAGAAAAAAGAAAAAAACAAAGAAACAAAACAGTATGCTAAATCCATTGGCAACCTAACAGCAATACCCTCAGTGTAATCCCTTGTTTTATTTCTTGACATTAATTCACCTGATTAAATAGAAAACAGACTTTAATTTATCCAACTCTAATAATAAACAAACAAACAAACAAAAAACCCTTTGTATAGATAACCCATCTATTATAAAGTTGAGAATTTGACTTACCTTTGTCCCGGATTCCTGGGAGGGAGACTCAAAGTCCTTGGAATTCTCCATGTAATAGGAATGTCTTTGTTACTCATGAGCCTCTTGGATCACACCTGAGTTTGAAATGAAAGATAAGATGACTCAGAATGGGAGTTGGTCACCAGAAAGATCAACTGCATGATTAGAAGGTTGGGGCTGTGAGTCAGTCCAGCCTCTGGGGAGAGGAGGAAAGCTAGGGATTGAATTTAATCGCATGGCCAATGATTCAGTCAATTGTGCCTATATAATGAAGCCCTAATAAAAATTCTGACATGGATCCTTGGTGGGTCTGTGTGTGCTTCCACTGTGCTTGATGAATGCATTGATAGGTCAAAAGCATGACATGCCCTGATGCCACAGGGAGAGTGCACAAAAGATCTCCCAGATCTTGCCCTGTGTATCTTTCTTTGATGGGTCCTGACTTGCATCCTTTATAATAAAATTAAAATCATAAGTACAGTACTTTCCTGAGTTCTGTCATTCTAGTAAATGGTCAAATGTGAGGCATTCTGAGAACCCTACAGATTTATAGTTTATTTTTTTAAAGATTGATTATTTATTGGGAGAGAGAGAGAGAGAGAGAGAGAATCTCAAGTAGACTCTGAGCTAAGCATGGAGCCTGATGTGGGGCTCGATCCCACGACCCTGATATCATGACCTGAGCTGAAACCAAGAGTGGGACACTTAACCAAATGTGCCACCCAGGCGCCCCATTCAGGGATCAACTTCCATGGCCTCCTTCAACAAATATTCCCAAGAGATCCCTGCATTAATATCCACTGACAGAAGGGGACCAAGGGGGTGGAAAGGGTGTGGTGTTCCATAACCTTCATGCCTGGGGAGTTACACATACTAGTTTTGTTCACATTCCTCTCATAACACATTCCACATTAGTTACATGGCCTCATCTGGATGCAAGAGAGGCCGGGAAAGGAAGTTCTTCTCTGGGCTGCTGCTTCCCAGACAGAGCTTTGTAATTTGGGAAAATGAGCACAAATCTTGGTGGACCATTTGACATCAGAGATTGGTCAAAGGGTAGACCCATAACATGGCCTAGACTGAAACAGCCAAAGAACCCCTATGGGATTGATATTTGCAAGCTGGGAGAAAATAGAAATTTTTTTGTTTTGTTTTGGGAGACAGGTGAAGGGGGAAGATCTGAATTTGGACTTCTGCAGCCATGGTCTCTGCCATGAAGGTGACAGCCTGCAAATGAAGCCAGGCAGAGAGGGAAAGAAGGAGAGAGACAGAGACCAAGAGACAACACACACACACACACAGAGAAAGAGAGTTAGAAAGTGAGTCCTGGTGACCTCAACCTCCAGCTCTGGTCCTGGAGGCCTCGGTGCCCATTCTCCCCTTCAGCGCTCTGAGTCACATCACTCTCCTTCCCATCTGCATGAACCAGTGACTTCCCTCCTTATTAGAGAGAAAATTGGGTTTCTGTCACTTGCTTCAGCCTTTGAGCCTCAGCCATATGCCAGAAACTACGATGGGCATTTTATATACATTTCCAGATGGATCCTTAATCCAATCATAGATATCATCATGTCTAGTTCAGAGATAAGAAAATATGTGGAAATGTGAAGTATGTAGAGGAATCAGGACTAACATCTAGATCTATGGTATAAGACAAACTGTTGACAAACTGTTTCTGTAAATGGCTGGAGAGTCAAATATTTTTGGCCTTATGGGCCACATATCATTGTTGCAACTGTGTCATTGTCACGCAAAAGCAGCAGGACCAACAGTAAACTAATGAGCAGGGCTGGGTTCCAATACAACTCCATAAATCAGGTGGTAGGCTGAAGTTGGCCTGCAGGCTGGAGTTTGCCAACCCCTACTCTAGGGGGAAAATGAACAATGTTAACCTGATAGTCAAGAGAAGGATGGTTTTGTCAATAACTAAGTTGGTGACCTTGAACATATTCCCTGACACCTGAGGTCTGTTGATACATGTTTCCTTATTTATTTCACTACCTTCATTGACCTTTTTAATTCTCCTGTCTCCTTTTCCATGTCCCCATGCAGAATGTGCATAACTAGTGCATGATGGTCCCATTTTTAAGTTGGAATCCAACTGAGAACTCCATGTGTATTTTGATTTTTAACTTGGTCTCTGGCACACTGTACAGAACAGGAATTATTCTCTTTTCCTTATGCCCCACTTTGTGGAGGGCATCAGTCATTTTGTGGGCTTCTCTCCCTTGGGTGCCCCTGGGAGGTGTGGGGACACTGGCTGCACACTCTGTGGCTTCAGCCTGCTGTGCTGGGAAGCTGGTCAGTCTGCTGCTCTAGCCTCCCTGCCCATCCCCACTGCAATCTGCTCTCATTTCTTGCGGCTGCTAATCCGCTTCCTAAGGAATCCTCACCACTTAGATCAAGGTCCAAGAATGTGTCCTTGTCTGTCCCTGCTTCAAGTAAACTACAGCCATGCCCCTAGAGACCATACCTGTGACTTCAAAGTGCACTTCTAGGTGCTGGGTGGTTGGCATTCCCAGAAACATGATCCTGCAAAAGCAGGGCATTATTTAAATGCCTGCATGTTTACTGCTTAGCAACAAATATGATCCTCAAGTCATAAGACTCATTTTACAAACCACTCTCTTCTTAAGTGATGAGGCTTTCAGAAATCCTCAGCACCCAAAAATTTTCCATGAACCCTGAAAGTCAATGAAAAGAGAAGCAAGCAAAAGCTGAAGACTCCATATTGCTCATTTTCAGTAGGGGCACAGAGAGGCCCCCGGGGTTTTTCTGGTGAAAGCCCACACTTGTGCGGTGTTAACATGAACAAAACAGGAGCTCCTGGGTGGCTCAGGGGTTAAGCGTCTGCCTTTGGCTCAGGTCATAATCCTGGGGTCCTGGGATTGAGTCCCACATCAGGCTCCTCACAGGGGGCCTGCTTCTCCCTCTGCCTATGTCTCTGCCTCTCTCTCTGCGTCTCTCATGAATAATAATAATAATAATAAAAAGCCAAGCACCAAATCTCTTGGGGGGATATTTAGAAATACAGATCTGAGGGTTAGAATGAGTCAAGGAAGGCGAGATAGTAAAAGCTCTCCCTCCCTGATAAAGGACTGGTTGCTGACAGACGAATTGTTTTTGGAAAGGACCAGATAGGAAAAATTTCAGGCATTCACTCTGTATATCATCTTTGTTGCAAATTGTTCTTCCTTTTTTGTGGGATAGAGTCGTTTAAATCCTTTAAAATTATAAGAAACTATTTTTGGCTACTGAGAGAGGAGACCTGGCTTTGCAACTGCTAGCTGTATAACAGGGGTGGGTAAACTACAGTTTTAAAGCATTGCTTTCATCACCTATAAAATGAGAATACCACCAGCTTGGGGTGCCTGGGTGGCTCAGTTGGTTAAGCATTCAACTCTTGATTTCAGCTCAGGTCTTGCTCTCAGGGTTGTGAGTTCAAGCCCCACATTGGGCTTCATGCTGGGTCTAGAGCCTACTTGAGAAGAGAGAGAGAGAGAGAATACCACTGGGCTTGTTGACTGGGACGCTTTATCCTGGTGCCTGGCACAGAGTGGTGTTCGATCCATGAGTGGTGGCTGGCATTGCTATTTCCTGAATCATCATGAGTACATGTTAATTGCTATATACACACAATGGATTATTATTCAGCCTTTAAGAGGAAGGAAATTGTGACCCACGCTACAGCGTGGATGAGCTCTGAGGACATTATGCTAAGTGATAAGCCAGTCACAGAAAGGCAGAGTCTATACGATTCATTCTACTTATAGGAGACCCCGAGTGTAGTCAAATTCATAGAGACAAAAAAAAAAAAAAAAAACCAGGAGTGGTTGCCAGGGGCTGGGGGAAGGGAGAGGATATTTGTTTAATGAGGACAGAGTTTCGCTTGTGCAAGATGAAAGGAGTTCTGGAGTTGGATGGTGGTGTTGGTTGCACAACAGTGTGAATGTACCGTGATGCCACTGAGCTCTATTTAAAAATAGTTGGGTGGCACGTTAATTTTGTCACAATTTCAAAAACATATAGATACATATCTCAGATATGGAAAAATAAAATGAGGGGAGCAGGGAGTGTTGTGAGAGGGGTGCAGTTTTAAACAGGGGGGACTGAGGAAATCCCCCCTGAGAGGGAGATATTTGAGAAGGAGGGAGGGAGGGCGCTCTGGGTAGCAGGGGTGTCTAAGTTCAGAGGCTCTGAAGTGGGAGTGGGCCAGGGCTGTCCGTCCGCCTTTCCCTCACCCCTAAGCACACACTGGAGCAGAGCAAGTGAGAGGAAGATGAAATCCAAGGAAGAAGAGGAGTGTCAGGGTCCAGGGGGCAAGAGCACAGAACTCGCTGGCCACTACAGGCCCTTGACTTTTACTCTCCGTGCAATGGTGAGCCACTGCAGAGTCTTAAGCAGAGGAATTACAAGAGCTGAGCTATATTTGAACAGAAGCACCATGGCCACGCTGTTGAGGGAAAGACCACAGGGACCGAGGCTAGAGGCTGGGGGGCCAGACAGAAGGTTCTAGAATCATCAAGGCCAGGGACAATGGAGGAGAGGATGAGGGTACTGACAAGGGGAGAATTCATTGGATTAGGGATCTGTTTGAGGGTGAGTCAGCAGGATTTGCTGGAGGATTGGATGTGGGGTGCGAGAGGAAGAGAAGAATCAAGGACTGCTCCCAGGTTTGGGACCTGAGCTAAGGCTGGTTAACATGGTTTATGGGACATATTCGGGTTAATGATTTCATTTCCATCTCTCCATCAAGGCCTCACGGAGGTCGAAACTCCAGGGCTCAGGCATGGGAGCTGGCAGGCCTGGGTGAGAATCCTGCTTCTGGTGCTCATTAGCAGCATGGCCTGGGCCAAAGCCCTTGCCATTTTTGAGCATCTGTATCTCCATCTGTAAAATGGAGAGTTATTGTGAGGAGTGCAGCACCAGGTGCCCAAGAACCGGTCAGTAGTGACAACTGTTTCTATTTCACCAGCACACCTGGAATTGGAACTTGGCTCTCAGCACCCAGTCCCTTACTCTTTCCCTCAAGTCCTCTCTTCCTGCTTTCTGGACAGCAGCTAGCCAATCCATCACTCTTGGGAATAACATTCCATTTTCAGACATTTTAACTATACTTGATCTCACTGAAGACAAGTTTTCTTCACCAATAGACTCTTTCCTAGGAGGTAGAGGGAGTTCCGGAACCGGGGCATCGCTGTGTGTGTGGTTGGTCATAAGGGGCAGGCGGCATTTGGGGTGACTTTTATTTGGTCTTGCCACCTTCCAGGCAGGAGCAACATGCTCTAGACCCTTCTTCCCTCCTGGCTTAAAGCATTGGGTGGAACTGCCTGGACATTTGAACATTTATCAAGCATAGCCTCACTATGCCTGAAGATTTAGTTCTAACGTAACAGTACAGAGAAACATTTCCTCTCCCTCTTCTCACAGTTTAGTCCCTAGACTAGGAGATGGGAAGAAATGCTGATGCCATCACCCCTCAGGCCACGTGGGATATAGGTGGATTGGCAGAGGCTAGCAGAAAGAGCACTGGCCAAGGAGTCTCAACCCTTGAATGCTCCCCAGCTGGGAGTCACAGATCACAGCCGCTCTAAGTCTTAGAGTCTTTGCCATAAAACAATATCTGCTGCTGCACCTCATAGAGAATCAGATTAGAGAAAGCAGGTCAAGGTCAGATGTCACAGGTCATGAACTACAACTTTATTAAGTTCAAGTGTGTAAACCATACTCCCAGTCATCCTCTGCTCTATCTCAAATCACGGTCTGTGGACTTCCTTCACTAGGATTGTCTGGGGTTGCTCAACAAAATGGTGAGTTCTGGGGCCGAGTCCGGCCTAAGTTTCTTCCCGGTCCACCGGCCTCACAGTTCTTGAACTCAATAAAGCTTGGACCCACTAGGCCAGGAGTTAACTTTGATGGAATAGGAAAAGGGATAAAGGACAATTAGGCACCCAAAGACTCTTGGCATTCAGATAGGTGCTAACCTGTGATATACATCATGGACCTTATTCATCACATTTAAATCTTCCCAATGGGTGGGACATAGAGTTCCGTTAAAAACAGCTGGGTTGGGGCACCTGGGTGGCTCAAGGGTTGAGCATCTGCCTTCAGCTCAGGTCGTGATCCCAGGGTCCTGGCATGGAGCCTGCTTCTCCCTCTGCCTGTGTCTCTGCCTCTCTCCGTGTGCCTCTTGTGAATAAAGAAATAAAATCTTTAAAAAACAAAAATAAAAATAAAAAAACAGGTGGTGAGGCCACTCGTCAGGATTTTAAATATGCAATGTGAATAGTTACACTCTTCCCTTCTGAAGGGAAATTTTTAATGTAGAATCTTTTTTTTTTTTTAAAGATGAATTTCCAATGTTCTTTCCATGTGTTCCTTATGCCTCCAGAACACCCAGCCTTGGCTTTTCTTAGTAATTTGCTAAGTATCACAAAATCAAGGACGCGCCACTCTCATGCCAGCATTTCAGCGCTGGGCCCTTCTCCCACAGCCATTCCATTGCTGTGGCCAAATTAGCCATCACACCTGCGCTATTGATCTGGGCAAGCGCCCAGGGGACAGCCTGTCCTGGTTGAGGGCAGGCCCTAAAGTTCTTGCAGCACACTGACTCGGCAGGACCCAGATGCTTCCCCAAGCCAGATGGGCCCTGGGAGTTTCTAAACCCTTGGCCTGCAATCTTTTAACCAGATAATAGGCCCATCAATTCAGCTGCCAGTCCTAAAGTTTTCAGCTGGGCATCTCTCCATCTCCTCAGGAGACAATAAGCTTTGTGGACGCACAGATGCTGCAGAATCCATTTGGAATAAATTGAGCATGTGGCAGAGGAAAAGAGTAGGAAGGCTGCAGAAACGCCCAGCGGCACTTGCGGGGCGGGGGGTAGGGGTTCCTTACTTGTTAGCCACAGCTCCCCGGCTGCTCCGATCCTGTGGTCCTGGGAACTTCTCTCCAAGGACGAGGATGCCACACACATGCATGCACTGCTGAGCACTACAGGCACAGACGCAGCCTGGGGTGACCTTAGGAAGCTATGTCCCCTTAGGAGACACAGAAACCTTGAGAATGGTGCAGAATGGGTGCACGTGTTGAGGTTGTCTAGATATTGGGGACCAGGAACCTCCAACAGCTGGTTTACATTTTTGGTTTTTGGTATTAATACCTTCATAATTGCCCTGGACCCACTTTGGGGGCCCTGACCCATGGCACCTCCCCATCTGGAATGCCGTTCTTCTCCCTAAGTTCTACTCACGATCTTCAGGGCTCACCTCCTCCATGCTGTCTTCCTGGGCCACCAGAGAGCTCAGTGACCGCCCCTAGCCTCCCCCACCCTCCCCCCAGCTCCACAAGGTCCTAACAGCCATCTCCCTCATGTCATTCCGTGTGTGTGACTCTGAACATTCCCAACTAGATTCCGTGGCAGGCACCATGCCTGGATGTCCTTGGTTATCCCCCTCAGTACCTAGCACGATGTTCAGCCACGACAGGTACTTGCTCAATGCCTGCTGACTCATGAGCAAGGACTAGGACATGGAAATAATCTTTAAAAATTGAGTTGGACAACATAATAGGCTTTGTGAAAATAAGATACCACCTGAATGATGAGAAACCAACTTTGGCAAAACGAGCACAGTAGGATTATTCCATTATTGTGCACCTAAAAGAAGTAGAGCCTAAGAGCAAATGGAAGTCCTTGGTGACATCAGTTTTTGGCAGTCCCCAGTGGAAAGTGACCCTGCCAGACCCTCCTCCCTCATTCAATCCGGGAACGCTTTCCATTAACGCTATTAACCCGACACAGCGGTCAGGGGCATCACGGGCCGGCCAAACACACTCAGTTCCAATTGCTGAATCATCTCCATCTTGTCTGCCCTCTCTAATATCTTCAAGAATGAGAAGAAGTAGAGGAAGGGAGAGGAGCACCAGGGACTATTCTGCTTTAGCCAATCCTCAATAGGAAACAGTCTGGCCCATTCCTTCTCTCCCTGCGAACTCTTTCCATTAAAAATATTTCTCCTCCACAGCCGTGTTTTCAACTTCTCGTTGTATGATGAACTCAAAGAGAAATTCTCAGCCCTCCACCCTCAACCACTTACCCTTTTAAGGGCGGAACTCACCCTCTTCAGTGGACAGCTTGATTGCTTGACATCAGCCAAGAGACCCAGGAACATCCTGACCTTCTGAAACCAGACTGGAAGATCAGAGAAGACTTTGCTTGCTGCCCCCTGGACTCAGCATTTTCAAGAGATGCAAAAAGACCCCAGGATTGAAGACGGAAGGCAACAGCAAGAAGGCAGTGGAAGTCGGACATAACCAAAGTTGGCAAATTCAGTCTTCTCTGGAAAATTAGAGCCAAGGGAATTCTATTATTTGGAGAACCTCTTCTCAAGGCAGGAAGCAGGCAGGTTGGGAAGAAGGCTACACCGCCCTCTATTGGGGGCCTGCCGGCATTCAGCCAAGGGCTTTCATTCATGATCTCCAGGGTCATCATTGTGCAACCAATACGGGAGCCATTAGTATTACCCGAAACACACTACTGAGACCAGACACATCAAGCAATCTGCCCAAGGCCGTGCAGCTAAGACACAGCACAAGCAAGGATGCTAAACCAGGGATAAACGACTTCAAAGTTCATTTTCTTGCCATTTATCTTTATAGATAAGCTTTCCTTCTTGGATTCAGCTTCCTGCTCTGAGAGTTGGCCAGCACTTTGCTCTACTGTGGTAGTTCTCAGAGCTAGTTATATATTAGAATCATCTGGAGAAAAAAAAGAATCATCTGGAGACAGGCTCTAGCTGGCGAAGTGCTCGAGCCCCACCTCTAGAAATTCTGATTTTAATTGATGTGGATTCTGGTTTAGATAGGTTTTTAAAGTTCCCCAGGTGATTCTAATACATAGCCAGCACTGAGAATTCCTCCTAGCTGCAGAAAAGAAGTAGGCAGAAACAGGTGGTCCCTCGAAACTAGGTTGCACTATTTAATGGAGAAAAAGTTGGGGGGGAAGGTTCACTAAAGAAAAATCACTCTTGAAAGAGGTAGGCTCAATAGTGGAAAGCAGTTATACTTGTGATGTTGAGGTAGGGTGAATAACTGCCCCCCAAAGAGCTCCATATCCGAATCCCTGGATCCTATAAATAGGTTGCCTGACGTGGAAAAAGGGACTTTGCAGATATAATTAAGTTAAAGATCTTGAGATGGGAAGAGTATCTTGAATTATCGGGGTCACCCTGGGGTAACCACGAGGGTCCTATAAGGGGGGAAGGGGAGTCAGAGAAGTTGTGATGACATGATCCAAGCCAAAATCAAGAGTCAGCCACTTAACTGCCTGGGTCACCCGGGCACCCCATGTTTTATTCAGTTTCTTTTAAGGAGCTACAAGAGAAAATAGTCTAAAATGAGAGCCAGATACAGTCACTTATTCACTCAGCCAACAATTTTTGAGTGCCTATTATGCACCAGGCCCTTTTCTAGGAACCAGGAACCTAATGATAAACAAGATCTGTTCCCTATCCGTGGGAATGTCCAGTCTAGTGATGTAAGAGACATAGTAGATTTCCATAAGGACAGCAGGATACATACAATTAGGGTAGGTAGGGTGTGACGAAGGTATACATAGGAGAAACCTAAATATAGATCTAGGAGAGGGCATACCATGGAGGGCTTCCTGGAGAAAGTGACCTCTAAGATAGCTGAGTGGTTATTTCCCAGAGGAAGGGATAGGGTTATGGAGAGTTTTAGGGGGCACCAGCTCTTCCGAAGGTTTGAAGTGAAGAGCAAATAGTGTTTTTAGGGACCTGCAGAGACTCCATATAAGCATAATATGGAGGGCCAGACCCACAAGTGTGAGATGGTGAGAGGTTTGGCTGGAGAGCTGCTTAAGAACCATGATAAGGAGTTAGAATTTTAGATTGAGACAGTGAAGAGCTGTTGAAAGACTTTAAGCAGGACAGTTTTGTAATAAGATTTGAACTTTAGAAAGATCACTCTCAGGGGAGCAGTTGAAGAGGGACAAGATAAAAAAATCAAAAGACAAACTGGGAGGCTACTGCAATAATTCTCAGGGAAGATCATGGATGTTGGAGCCAAAGTACTGGCAGTGGTGTGATCAGAGGTGGATGGATTTAGAGACATCAAGGCAACAGAGCTGTAGCTGTGTTGTGAGATAAGGGAAGGGGAGAGAAAACTTGCCTTCCATGTTTGCCTTCCAGGAAACACAGGAACCAGCATTTCGGTTTTTTATTTGTTTTAAGATTTTATTTATTTATTCATGAGAGACACAGAGAGAGGCAGAGACACAGGCAGAGGGAGAAGGAGGCTCCCTGGGGGGAGCTTGATGTGGGACTCAATCCCGGGACTCTGGGATCATGCCCTGAGCTAAGGGTAGTTGCTCAACCACTGAGCCACCCAGGTGCCCCAGAACCAGCAGTTTGAGTGGCAAGTGATGTGCTCAACTTTAGACACATTGACCTAAACACGTTGAGGTGTCCCATGGGATCTTCAAGTGGTCAAATGCAGTTGGGAGTTAGATGTATGTCCAGAGTTCAGGAGAGAGATTTGGAGTGAAGACATAGATTTGAGAATCATCAGCCCATGAGTGGTCTACTTGAAATGATGGAAGTGAGGAGATCACCTAGAGAGAGTAAAAGCAGGAGTAATGACCTACGGTCAGGCAGGAGAGACTGAGGCTAACCACCCCCAGAGGAGGAAAAGCGGGAGAGCATGGTGCCCAGAATCCAGGAGGTGAGTGCTTCAAGGGTGGGACTGGTACATGGTCCTGAATGCTTCATTGAGGTCGTGGGAGACAAGGACACGGACTTGGTAAAACGAAGGCCATGACCAACTTTAGCAAGAGCGGTTTTTCAGGAGAGCATTGGGGGTGAAAAAGCCTGAGGGATGTGGCAAGAAGCAGGAGATGACAGGTGGAGAGAGCCAATGGGGACTTCTCTCTTGGGATGAGGATGTGACATTCTCACAAGAGCTTTGAGAAGAAGAGCAGAGAGACGAGGCAATAACTGGACAGAAACAGAAGGCAGACTTTTTTTTAGCATATGAAAAATGAGAATATTGAGATGCTGTGAGGTGAAAGAAAGGGAGAACGGAAGGGGGGGAAGTACCATGGAGCTCGATTATTCTCAGATTCCATATCTGGAAATTCTCCTGCTCAGTGGGATTTATTTGTAATTCCAGAAGCAATACTTGCAGAGCTGTCATGGTAATTTCTGGACATGCTCAGAGCAGCAAAAAGTTTGAGCTTCCCGACGTGCATATTCCCTGCTGAGGTTGAGCCAGGCAGTGCTCAGCCTTCTTGCTTCCGCTCTCACACTGTAAATGCTCTCAGACTGCTGTGTTTTTCACATTTCTGTGCTTTTTTTCTTGCCAACGTCACTGTTTAAAATTGCCCCACACGTGAGGCCAAGGTGGTGTCTAGGGTTTCAAAGTGCAAGAAGGCTGTGATGCACCTAATGGGGAAATCATGGGTTAGATGTGCTTGGTTCAGGCTTGGATTACGGTGCTGTCACAGTGTGTTCAATGTTAATGAATCACCAGTATATTTTAACAGTGTATTTCTGTTCCAAGACAAAAACACAGGCAAAACTAGGTAAAAAATATATATATATTGATTGATTGATTGATTTTGTATTGATTATGTCTTGATGAGGCAAAAGGCTCCCAGGAACCTAACCTTGTATCTCCCCTGGAAGGGGTGGTTCAGGATTCAGTAATTCATTGTTCATGGTGACTTCACAGAACACGACTATGGTGAGTAAACAGGAGTGGACTCGACAAGAGAGAAGAGTCAGAAAGAGTTCTCAGAAATGAACGTAGGGGGGCCCACTTTGGGGGAATGGAATGGTCATCTAGAGTCCCCAGGCTTGTCATCCAATCAGTTCACTAGACCAAATAGCCCTTTCAAATAAAAACCCAGGGAGATTGCTGTCAACTGGGCTTTGCTCAGAACAAGCAGCCCTGGGATGTGATGAGGGGAAGGATGGGTAGTGGAGGAAGTGGTATCAGTAAGAGGACATTGAAACAAAGATGTGGGGAAAGAGGGAGGTCTCATTTAGTTGTGCTCTCTACATGGTGCAATTTATCAAGCTAAAAGGCGGGGGGGCTTTTTTGAGGATTTCCTGCCTCTTCTGATGATGCCAAACTTTATTTTGACCTCTACCCCTACTCTAAAACAGTACAGTTTAATCTTTACTTTGTTCGTACCTGGATTGAGGAGGAAGTTAATTTCAGACCACTGAGACTTGGCATTACACAGTAATCTCCTTTTTATTAACTCATCTCAGCAGTTGAAAGCATTGGAAAACACTATAAAAACATTGCAAACAAAAAACAAAAAAACAAAAAACAAACCTTTGCGACCAAGCATGTATCCTGTGGGAAACATTTAAGAACTTTTCTTTCCCATTGCCCTCTTCCTATATTAGAAAAGTAAAGCTTCTCTGCTCCCAAAGTGAGTTCAAACAAAGGGGAAGCACCACTTTGTTTCAAATGGTGCTGTGCACATTTTGAAGATAGAAGCAGCAGGACTTCAGACAGGAGGAGACACAAGTCCTCGGATACTGAGCACCCTTGCTAGTCTAGGTGAAGTTACCACGAAGTTCTGATAGTGGGGGAGACTGACACCTGATAGATTTCCACGCTGGGTCACAAAAGGTGGGTGCCTTCTGTTGGCAAGCATAGGGAACCACACTTAGCTAACCCCAGTGAGGTGTGATCTATGATTTACCAGGGAGGCTGGGCCAAAGCTCACTCTTGTTCTATCTGGAGAAAAAAAAAATCTTTTAGCAGACTGACAAGGTGAACAAATTCAGCTTATTCTTTAAACCAAACACACTTTCCCCTTGGCAGATTATAAATTTAACAGATTGGTGATACTCAAGAACTTTTTTATCTTTTTTTTTTAAGATTTTATTTATTTATTTGACAGAGAGAGAGCAAGAGGGCGAACATACAAGCAGGGGGAACAGCAGGCAGAGGCAGAGGGAGAAGCAGGTTCCCTGCTGAGCAAGGAGCCTGATCCCAGGACCCGATCCCAGGACCCTAGGATCATGACCTGAGCCAAAGGCAGACGCTTAACCAACAGAGCCACCAGGTGCCCTTGATCTTTTTTAATGCACAGCCTTTATTTTTTTAGAGTGCTTCTAAGGTTTACAGAAAACTTGAGCAGAATGTACCCAGAGTTCCCATATTTTCCTTCTTCCCATCTTCACACACAATTTCCCGTGTTATTAGCATCTTGCACACCCCTGTGCAGTACATTTGTTACAATTGACTAATAACACGTTATTATTAACTCTGGTCTATAGTTTACATTGATTTGCTCTTTGTATACAAAATATCCTTTCAATGTGTTTTAGAACAAAGGAAATCATAATAATAAAGCTAACCATCCAAAGAGGTATTTCTAGGTCGTGATTCTCTATTGCACACATCATTAACTCATCCTTACCATCTTGAAAGATAGGCTGAGACTCTTGCATAAGAAAAGGAGCTGAGGTTCAGAGTCCAGTGACCTGCCCAGGGTCAAATGGTTCTTGAGTAGGAGAGACAAGATCAGAACCCAGGTCTTCTTACTTCTTTTCCAGTTACTCTAATGCCACTTTTTAAGATGCCACTCTTAGCCTCATTCCTCAAATCCAAGTTTACATGTCTAAGCAGAGGATTATGATGCACACTGCTAATATTTCCACTGAGAAGCAAAATGTGAGAAAGTAAACAAGATGATACTTCCTCAAATACTTGGCAGGTGAGCTCATGCAAGTGCTAATTCATCTTTGGACTTAAGTATTTAAAAGGATCCATACTTCCTGCTAATTTATGTATCTGTTTCCTCGGCTCTACAGGAAGCCTTGGGAGAAAAGGAACATGTCTGTCTTGCCCATTGTTGTCCCTTGGTTGCTAATATATTACCTGGATCATAATAATGCCCAAACAGCAATTAGTAAGCAAATGAATGGAACGGTGGTATGTGAGTATATATGGGTGTGTATTATTTATGGATATGTTATATGCATAGAGGGAGAGGGAGGGACTGATTTAATACGATGTGAGGAATTGACCCACGTGATTATGGAGGCCGGGAAGTCCCATGATCTGCTATCTGCAAGCCGGGGCCCAGGAAAGCTGGTGATCTTTTGAGTTCCAGCTCAAACCTAAAATGCCAGAGAACCAGGGTAACCAATGGTGTAAGTCCCAGACTAAGTCCAAAGGCCTGAGGACCAGGCATGAGGGCGGCAGAAGATGGGTGTCTCAGCCCAGGCAGATGGCAAATTCGCCCCTTCCTCCATCTTTTTGTTCTTTTTTTTTTTTTCCCCCATCTTTTTGTTCTATTCAGGCCCTCAGCCGATTGGAAGTTGCCTACCTAATTGGGAGTAAGCAATCTTCTTTACTCAGCCTACTGACTCAAATGCTCATCTTCTCCAGAAACCCCCTTAAGGACCTGCCCAGAAATCATTTCACCAGCTATCTGGGCATTCCTTAGCTCGCTCAAGTGGACACACGAGATTAACCGTTTGGATATTGTTATCTGTGAGGAATAGTGACCATACAGAATTGTCTCTGGAATCCCTTTTTGAAATGTTCCCTTTTGCTTTTCTGGTCGTTTTCCAACTACTATTTCATGTGACCTTTTCTACTTCTTCTGATATTTTAGTCCTTACGATTTCAACCACATCCTGTAATTACAAGATAACTTGAACTGACACCAAATTTCCCATTCTCTTTTCCTCTTACTTAACAGGGTTCAGATACAATTTACCATTGCTCTTAAGATAATGTTTATACCTTTGGGCTGCTTCCAGTCCCCAAATCCACATGCATGTGGACATGTCCATGCAAAGAGCTTTTGCCTGGTACCTTCTCCTCAATTTGAAGGGCAGAGGGAGGTGATAGAAGGAACACCAGGTAAAGAGTCAGGAAATCTAAGTTCTAAATCTGAGCTGTGTTTGCAGCTCCTTCATGTAATGGAAACTTGTTTCCTTTTGGCTCCTTAACCACAAGAGGGAGATAACATCACGTATTCTTAAGACAACCCCTGAAATAATTTTTTTTTCCATATAAATGAGCACATAAGGGATGTTAAAACCCTTGGGTATTTCATTAGTTGTTTATGAGTTTTAGTAAACATTGAATCCAAGGTCCTAAAGCAAAGATTACAAACTGGTAGCTCCAGGGACCATTGTGAGTCAAAGAAGTGTCTTGTTTGTCCAGCGGTGCTGTTTTTTAAATTGTAATTCAGTTACTAAAATGCTTAGACTTTGAGAGACTTCACATGAAAATTCTGGCTTCCTTTAAAAATCTGGGGATTTGGCACTTTTAGGCCCACATCACTGTTTGGCAACAGTGGCCAGAGCTGAGCGATGATTGCCTCCTGGTAAAGACAAAAGGGCCTCCCTTTCCCAATACCACCACACACACACACACACACACACACACACACACACACTGTGTAATCACACCCAGTCTGTGCCCTAGTCCCCACCACTCCTATTTAATTGTACCCAGCATGTTTGACTTCCTTATGTTACTCTCTGGTTCCTGAAGGCATTTCGAATTTGGCAGTTCCGGTTTTAAAGGGTTGTTACCTAGCATGTAGTTGACTCCCCTGGATAAGCCACCAGCCTGAGGGGATATTACACAGCCTGTAGTTGATCGATCCTATTTACGGAGTTCCAAAGAGAAAACCCCTATTACTTGATAATCCACTAGAACAATACAACCTCTCTCTTCTCTCCAGAAAATTTTCCTCACCATAAATAAACCATCTAGAGCGAGATGGTATCTTACAGCCCATCTGGTCCAACCTACCCTTACGTAATAACAGATGAGAAAACTAATGTACCAGATGGTAAAGATGCCTGCTTAAAGCCCAGAGGCCCAACAGAACTGGAATCAAGAGGCAGAACTAAAATCAGAACCAGCCTCCTGGTGGAAGGCTTTCCAGGCAGCCGCTTCCCTTCCTTTTCCAGGGTGGCCATAGAAAGCAGCTGCTTACTTTCCTTCATGAAAAGCATGCTAAGCTTGGACTCAAAGACAAGAAATGGGTTTTTTCATCTCTGGTTCTAGGCTTTAGATTCGCAGCTTGTTTGCCTGACTTTAATTACCACGAGGATTCTCTTTTGAACCCCGTCCTCATTTCCCAGGGCTGCCATCACCAGGTGGCTTCAAACAACAGAAATTCATTCTCTCTCAGTTCTAGGGGCCACCGTTGTGAACTCAAGATGTCAACAGGGCAGTGCTCCTTTGAAGTCTCTCGGGGAATCTTTCCTTGCCTCTTCCTCGAGTCTGGTGGCCCCTGGAAATCCTTGCATTCCTTGGCTTGTAGCCACACTGCTATAACCTCTGCCTCCTTTTCTTCTCCTTCATCTTTAGGACACCAGTCATTGGTTTTAAGCACGCATGCGTGCACGCAAGCACGCGCACACACACACACACACACACACACACCAGCCCCCACCCGCAAGTCCTTACAACTTCATATTAAGTAATCAATTGCATCTGCAGGGACCTTAATCCCAAGTCAAGTCACCTGCGGAGGTTCCAGATGGGCCTGAGTTGGTTGGTGGGAGAGGGGGAGTAAGGAAGGGGATGATCCATTCAAGCCACTACAGACCCTCTCCAGATTTTCCTAAAATTGCAGGCCAATCCACTGAGGCTGATTATGCCATGGCTCCTGCATGCTCTCTCACCACTTCTGTAGGCTGTCATGACACCTGCTGTTAAGCTAACATCTATACAGACCTTTGTTACCTTTCGGGTTCTTTAGGTCTTTACCTGCTGTTCTCATCATGAGCAGAGATAGAGTGCAATGGTCATTACTTGGGCTTTGGGGTTGGGTGGGACCTGAGTTCTAGCTATTTGGGCTTTAATGCTCAGCTTGCCTCTTCATGGTTGCAAGACAGCTGTCTCAACTCCAAGACCACTCCAGTCCATCTAGACTTTTCTCAGATCCTACTGGCCAAGATGGAGTCACCCGACAATGTCCTAGCTCAGGATTCTGAAACTTTTCTGTCTCAGGACACCTTTT
Organism: Vulpes vulpes; assembly: GCF_048418805.1. NCBI lineage: Eukaryota > Metazoa > Chordata > Mammalia > Carnivora > Canidae > Vulpes > Vulpes vulpes. The sequence continues at coordinate 71,893,133 of NC_132789.1, forward strand.
ACACTATTAAAAAGTATTGAAGACCCTAAAGAGCTTTCATTTTTGTGTTAAATCTACTGATACTTACCATAGGAGAAATTAAAACATTTTAAAACATTTAAAAATGACAAGAGTAAACTCATTACTGGTGAAAACAAGTCTTTTTATGAAAAATAACTCTAATTTCCAAAGAAAAAATTAGTGGGAAGAGTGGTATTGTTTTCCACTTTGGAAACCTCTTCGATGTCTACCTTAAGAAAATTAATAGAAGGAAGCTATATTCTCCTATCTACTTCTGCGCCTCTTGTGATGTGTTGAAGAATGTGTGGGAAACCCAGGGCATACAGATATATGGTTTAGAAAGGGAAAAGTATGTTGACAGCTTTTTCAGATAATTGTGAATATCCTTCTTTGATATTGCACCAAAACTTGACAAGTAGTAGTTTCTTAAAAGTTAGTTGCCACATGGAATCTGAAAACATACCAAGGAATTTTCCATACTTGATTACCTTAAAATCTTGTACTTTAGACTTTGTCACTTATATGTTAGTCATTTGGAAAATATTAGTTCACTGAGTTACGCAGATCTTCCACATGATGACACATTTCCGTGCACAATATAAAAATATCACATTTATTAATATCACTACCAATCTCATTCTAATTACTTTTGGAAGCTCGAATTTTATTATTGGCAGCCAATGTGGTCAGTTGTTTTCCTAGATATGCTTACCTCACTTCCTTTTTTGGAAATATTTCTTTCAAATACCTAAGCCTGAATAATTATCGTTCGCTCATCACTTGTTTTAAGTTAACAGTGGTGTTCTACAAGAAAACCAGCTAGCTCAGCTTGCAACTCAGACAGTTGCACAAATGCTTTTCCTTGGGACGACTAGCATTTGCTATGCAGTAGAAACACTTCATGAGTACTTTCCAGGTCAAGGGTGGCAAAGTAATAAAATTAATAACTTTTACTGCTCCGGGGACATTCTTAAGTAACATGCTTTTGTATTACTCTGTGTGACGGTGAAGACAATAGTGACTACTTTTGGTGCCATGACTCAAGCTAAGCCACCAGCAATCTTTACCCACCATTGCTTTTGCAGCATCAGTGCAAAAGATGACATGGGGAAAAAGGCAAATAACATCTTGCAAAGATTATATATGTATGCTTTGTTGAATCTGCATGTTCACTGGGGGTATATATACCTTGAAAGCATGCTTGGCACAGAGAAAAACACTCCTCGATGTTGGATGTTGTTGTGATAAGTATTAAATCGTACATGAGCAGTTTGATTTTCCTTCCTACTGCCTCCTTTCAGCAAGGTTTTTTGTTTGTTTTTTGGTAACTAATTTATTTGATCTTCTCAATACCCTATGAGATATAACAGGTACTTTTTCAGAGAAATAGGTTAAGCAACCTAAGATCCCACACAAATTAGGGGGGAATGACAACATCACTCAACATGATTTAGGGCCCCACACCTAGTCCTATGGCCAACCCATGTCTAATAGATGTCTTCCCTATAGACCTCTAGGCTCAAGAATCATAGCTGGTGAAATCATGTCAACTCAGACCTCTAGAAGCTTCTTCAGACAGTTTGATCCAGAAGTAGATAGGATAAAAAAAAAAAAAAAGAAGTAGATAGGATATTCCTAGTTTGTTTTTTTTTCCTCTGTGCTGCTAAATATCTCTTCCTCGTTGGCTGAACATTTCAAATGAACATTTTTTAAATTCTACCTCTGTGTTAAATTATGTCATGAGAGAGTCTACATTCTTTATTATATTACTTTATCTCCTTACAGAAATGTATTCATTAAGTGGGTACCATACATCACTGCTCTTCAGGTGTACTTTTTTTTCATATTTTAACATATTCTAAATTAGAATGCATCTTCTAGTCTACAGGAAGTCATTATTTGGCACTGTTTTCCCTTTCTTAGTGATACATAAAATAGTGGTATAGCTATTAGCAATGGCGTTTAGAGCCAACAAAATATGGTATTTAAAAATCTAACTCGACTTTTCCAGCCCTGACATAAGAAATAACTATTTGAACACCACCTCCACACTTTCTGCAGAATTATTGTTATGCATCCTGTGTTTTAGCATTTGATGCCTCTAACACAAATCTGCCACAATAAATCTTAGAGTTCAATACTAGGAAAAGCCCTCGTGTCTCTCACTGAACCACTGTGCCTCTCTTACTGGGTAGCCATAGTAATGGAACCTTGTAACCTTTCTTTTTGATGAAGACAGCCAAGAAGCTCAGAGCTAAGTTTTGTGCTAAGTTACAATAGTCTTCTTTCTTCAACCTAGGTTCTCTCTTCTGAACTTCCGTTTACCATCTTTATCCTTATTTGATCATGGTAAAGAAGGTTCTGCTTAGTTCTTTTTCAGAAGTGGGGCACAACGTACCAAATAGAACACACAGGTTTCCTAGAATATATAAACTATGATCGAAATGCCCTCCTGGACCTGTGATACGCAATCTTTGTTTTTGCATCTACACATGTGTGATACCCTCTTGGCAATTACCACCTCATGACCCACAGCGAATCAGCACGAGGGTTGAGGGAAGGAGAAATGCAACAAATCTGCCTAGAGAAGTGCATTAAAGGCCCTGAGGGCTGTGCCAAGAGCCGCTTATGATCTTAACCTACCTCTATCCCTGCTTTTGGTCATCTTTCTATGCCCCGGATAAGGATGGGCACACAGTAATGGGTTAAAAAATTGTACTTGAAGATGATTGAAAATAATGTAAAGTTAGGACTACAAACTTGGGCATTAACATTGGCAAGAGACCCTAGCAATGAATGGCTCCAAGGTTTAAGCTTTATCAGCCTCTAGGTGGGGTCATGCGCATTTCTTGTTCTAGCCAATGAGAACAGAAGTACTGTGTGACACCTCATGGAAATCTCCTTGGAGGGAAAAAAGAAGGCCTCTCTTCTTTCCTTCCTCCATTCTGCTGCCTGGAACTCACCTAAGATGATGACGCCTCCATCAACCAACTTGGACCAAGAAAATGAAGGTCACAGTTCAGAGAGTGGGAAACAAAGTTGAAAGAATCCAAGTCTCTGGTAACTGTGGAGCTGCCTACAATGCTAGGCTGCCTCACTCCCAGACCTCTTTTTTTATGTGAAAGCATAAAGCCTTGGGTGTTCAAACCACCTTCCTGGGGTCTCTCTTACTGTTGGCTAAACATAGTTCCTTACTGATACAGCATCATAAAATAAGTCATACAAGGTCATAGATGAAGGCAGGGATGAAGGTCATCAAATAAGACCAGGCCTGGAGGTCGAAAAGCCCTTTTTCTGGTCTTTGCTATGAGAGCTATGCCTTGAGCTTGCTTCATGAATTTAAGTAACCCACTTAACCTCTATTTACTTATGTTTCCTCATTTTAAAAAAATAGAACTTCCTCCCACAATTATGATGGCTAAATGATATACACATGGGAAAGTCCTTTGAGATGGCGAAACCATTCATCTTTATTATGGTTAGTTGTAGTAGTGATGCACTACGGAATAATCTTTCTGTTATTCCATTTCCTGTCAAATGGGCTCAATTCTAGACTCCCATGTCCTGGGCAGTGGTGTTGACATTAAGATGAAACCATGGTGGTTAACAGGGCTGGAATTGTTTAACTGAGGAACAGAAGGTGGGAAAGAAGTAGGCATTGGAAAAGTCTTCAAATAGAGAGGTAGTTGCTAAGGGTGATCAGCTGTTTTCTATAACCCCCAAAGATAGCCTGTGACTAGGAGAATAAGAATTTCCTGGTTGGGTACTGTTTTGGAGCTGGTTCTCTAGAAGTAGAGATCGGTATTCTTATGTGAGAGATTTCAGGAGAAAGATGTTAAGGAAGTTAGGGAAGCAGGTGAGAGCCAGAGAAGAAGACAAAGATGTGGATTCAGAGTGAGTCTAGCCTCAGCCTGACCCCACAGGGAGCTCTGGAGCCTGAAGAGCACCAAGGAATGTGCCACTTGAAGGAGGCAAGGAGGCAAGGGGACCAGGCTTGTAGCAGTCAGTCACTGGGACAGACCACCCCTGAAAGGGAGAGGGAAATATAACCTCCCAAGTGACTCTGAATGAAGAGGCCCTCAATGGCCAAAGACAATGCTTGAGAAAGGGTGCAGCTGACATTGGATAGCAGCCAGTACTTAGAGCTGCTGAGAGATAGAGGCACTGGCCCAATGAAGGGGAGCTGGTGGTGCACCCCAGCATCTACTAGAGGAACAGAACACTGAAACGGTAGAGTGGGTTCTGGAGGAAGCATCTGGCTACCTTTCTAGGAACACTTAAAAATAGAACCAACTTGGGATACCTGGGTGGCCCAGTTGTTTGAGCATCTGAATCTTGATTTTGGCTCAGGTCATGATTTCAGGACTGTGGGATCGAGCCCCAGATTGGGCTTACTCCTCAGCGGGGTGTCTGCTTGGATTCTCTCTCTCCCTCTCCCTCGGCCCCAAAATGACTCTCAAACAAATAAATCTTTAAAAGACATAAGAGAGGCATCTAAGGGTGGCTCAGTGATTGAGCATCTGCCTTTGGCTCAGGCCATGATCCCGTAGTCCTGGAATCAAGTCCCACACTGGGCTCCCCACAGGAGCCTGATTCTCCCTCTGCCTATGTTGCTGCCTCTCTCATGAATAAATAAATAAAATCTTTAAAAAGAAAAAAACCAAATCACCTGTCTGGCAGAGTCAAAATGATTGGGCTTGCCATGAAGAGATGAGTGGATGAGACCCCTTCACAATAGATTATGGAGTGCTGCAGGTCTGTCTTCCTGCATCCTGGGAATTCAACTACAAACCTGACTGAAATGAGAATGTGTGGGACTCAAGAGCTCCGTCAGGTGAGTGCCCACAGACAGAGGGGAGAGATGAGTCAGAGGGACATTTTCTCCTCATTCCTTCTCGTCCCCCTCCCCCATAATCAATGCCTGCTGTCAGAGGCAGTGTGGAATGATCACTAAGATGGCAAGCTCTACTGCTAACCCCTGTTGGTTCTGCCCTTGGACTGGTTAAGATCCATAAGCCTCAGTTTCTCCAGCTGTAAATAGGGATGATGGTTGTGGCAGAGGTGGCTGGCTGGGTGCCCATCCACAGTGGAGACGTGTGGCTGCCCCGTCAGTAGGAAACTAGGTTCCAGTCCCCGCCGCGGGCACATGTGTCTTATGCTCGCCATCGGAATGTAAGTGGGAGTGATAATCTCTGATCAGAGCCAGGAAGGAGTAGGTGATGCCCCCACCAACTCTTTCCCCAACTGACACCTGAAAGGAGAGAATTTTGAAGCCCCTAGAGGAGGGTCAAGGCTTAGGTAGAAGGAACCTCAATTCCTATGTTACACCAAAGGCTGCCTGCCCAGGATTACTCAGGCTAGATGGAAGTGAAAGGAGAAATCAACTTCTTTTATGGTAAAGCACAGTGATGGAGATGATCTCTGTAAAGAATTTCAGGCTCCTCAATGATCTCCATCATCTTCTCTCACAACGTACCCCCAAATAGCCATAGAGTCTGTGTGAGAGCACGATGCTGATGCCTCTCAATATTTGGCTAAAGAGTAGGCAAACGGGGCTGAAAGACAAATTCCCTAGCTCCCCTCAAAATCTGAGATACAGAAACTCTGGAGTCACTGTTGCTTAGCAACCTGGCAGCTAAGCAGCACTTATAATTGTCGGTTCTGAGTATTAACGGAGAAGGGATATAATTTTTTTTATGGAAACAGTAATGAGAAATAGTTAATTGAATGCTTATGGTATAGTTGATGCTGTACTAAGAACTTAGGCATGCTATTCATTTGATTCTAATCATAAACCAATTAAAGTATGGATGTTACTCTTCCCATTTTACAGACAAGAAAACTGAAGTTCAAAAAGTTTAAGCAAGTTGCTGGGTTAGTGGTAAACCTGGATTTGAATCCAGGTCTGCTCAGCCCCAAAGCCTGTGTCCTTTTGTCTCTAGGACATAACTGGTCCCAAGGCTGCCCCTCAAAGCTAAGGGCTCTGGCCACTGAGGGAAAATTTCATTGATACAAAGCATAGCCAGATCCCTGTCCCTTGGTAGATTTTTTTTTTTTAATCTCCCTTAAATCAACAGGCTATCCAAGATGGAAAATTGTCATTGTTGTTGTTTAAGCCATAATTTACATTGGTCACCTAATGGTGACATTTTTCAGTTTTATGTTAATTTCAGCCCCTCCCCACCAATTGGCATCATGGGAAAAAAGGGACCAGAAAACATATAAGGGGAGAGCTGGGAGGGGTGAGTGATTCCCCCTCCCCCAAGATGAAAGACGCTGTCCTCAGACGTTTCCTCTGACTTCCCAGGTGAGCTCTTGGCATGTATGATTTTCAGCATAACCCTTCAGAGCTCAGGGCTCTGACATGCCTGACACCCTACACAGAAAGGTGGCCCAGCCCAATAAGCTAGATGAAGACAGTGCTCTGTGTCACTCTGGGGAAGGTCCAGGCCTCTCAGACCATGACTGCACCTGTCACAGGGTGGCCCAGTGTGATGGACCTCTGCTAACAGTATGTGATGAGGGAAAGGGGTTGCAGGGTGGGGGGCTAAGGGCCATCTGATTGGAAAGAATGAGCGGGCAATGCTCTCTCCAGAGCGGATTGCACTTGCCTGAAGTCCGCCAGGCTCCCCTGTTCCTGTGATGGTCATGCATTTAAAGCCTTCCCAGCCGGCTCTGCCGCACAATTTTGGTCACAAAGAGCTGCTGCTCTCAGGGCTCCATTTCGATCTTGCTCTTTAACAGCAACTCAAGGCTATGGATGGTGGGGGCGAGGAGAGATGGAGATCCAAAAGTCAAATATGACCAGATTATAATCTGTTTGATGCTAACAGCATAAGACTGTTTACTGAACTGTGCTATGGACAGGTGTCGAAGTGTACCTTAAAAAGAAAAAGGGATTTCCTTAAGCCAAAGTGAGGTGCAGTATAATACAGCAGTGAGAAGCTTCCGTGCTCGGGGCCCTGCCGTCCCCACGCTGGGCACAGACTGACCCGAGCACCGCTGTGATCCTCTGCAGGCGTTAGCCCTTGGCCACCCCCCTCCTGCACTTGGAAGGGCCCCGAGCCTGGCTTAGTGCTCTGCTGCCCTCACCTTGCAATTCTTCATCCTGCTCCAACAGGCTCTGCACCTGCATTTTGTGCAGGGCCCCACAAATGATGTAGCCGGTCCTGCTTAGAGGAATTGGAGGGGTTGTGCCAAAAACATGTTCCGTCCCCAGAGCCTAACACGTCATGTGCTCATAAATATTTTCGAAATGAAATGAAATAAATAAATAAATAAATAAATAAATAAATAAATAAATAAAAATATTTTCGAAATGAATTAACTTCACTTCCACAGTCATGTGGGTGACAAATGCTCGTAGCTCTGCTTTTACCTAAACTTCTACACTTGAAACTTACAGAGTTAGGTACCTCTGCGCCTTAGACTTTGAATTTTTGAAATAGGACATTTACAATTTTCTACAAAATCTCCACACAGAAGAAGCAAAGAGAGAAGCCAGCAGCTGGGCGACTTTTCCACCTCAGTTTCTAATACCTCGGCTCCTTCTACAACATGGTTATGACCTCGATCCCCTCACACTCCACACACACACACACACACACACACACACAAACACACCCACGCCCGCTCATACACACCTTTTCCTGAGGAGGTTTGGGACCGATTGGCACGCTGGAGTAAACAAATTTATAGCACATATGAAAAAAGCAATTCAAGGGGCATCTGGATTGCTTGGTCAGTTAGCATCTGCCTTTGGCTCAGGTCACGATCCCGGGGTCCTGGGATCGAGTCCCGTGTCAGGCTCCCTCCTCGACAGGGAGCCTGCTTCTCCCTCTCTCTCTGTTGTTCCCCCCACTTGTGCTCTCTGCCTCTCTCTCTGTCAAATAAATACATAAAGTCATTTTTTTAAAATAAAAAAAAGCAATTTGAGTACAATTCCTGAAATCTGTCGGAGTAACAGTAGACAAGTAAGAGACACATTTGAAAAGATATTCTGACATACATTTTTTTTGTTGTGGTAAAATATATGTAACATAAACTTTACCATCTTAGCCATCTTGGGGAATTATGTGGAATAGCAAGACCAAACACTGATCTCTAGAGACATCAACATTCCAGGGTGAGCAGGGTAGGAAGAAACAGAAAGGGCAGAGAGGGCCAGGCATGTCCAAGGAGAGGGAGAGTCTTTGGAGAAAGGGTGTGGCCAACAGGGCCAACCAGAGATCCACCACCAGAAGCCCCACTGAGGATGGGGCTGGTGATTCAACCACTGGCTGGCACTGGTTGTTACCCAGGCAATGGCATCCTGTTCTTTGAATAGGTCTGGCTTTGCTGTGTGGAGGTAAGGGGAGGGAGGAGGGAGGAGGAGTTGGCAGGGGTGTAGGACACAGAATCGGCAAAGGTATCCCGATGAAGATTAACCTCAGCAAAATTCTACAGAAGTTGGCCAGTTGCCAAGATTGGAGAAGAAAATATTCCAGACAGAGGAATAGCAAGGGAACATCCTGGCAACTGCCTGTCCTCTACCGTGCCTGGACTATGGGGTACGTGGGGGAAAGTCATGAGCACACAGAAGACTCCAGTGTGACAACAGGACTTTCCATCTTATTCCAGAGTTGATGTTTTCTTTCAAGGCAATAGGGATCCACCAGGACATTTCAAGCAGAGGGCTGATCTGCTTAAATTTGCATCTTGGGCTGATCACCCTGGCAACAGAGAGAGGCTGTTGCATTAATGCAAGGTGAGAAATTACTAAAGCCTGTGGCAGTGAGGGGGGATTTGTGATATACCGAGGAAGAAGAACTTTCAGGGCGTTTTACATTTACAGGCAAAATTAGATGTTGACACCCGAAGTCAGGCTCCAAGGCCAGGACTGCTAGTAACAGAATTTCCGGTCATTAGCTGGGCACATGGCTCCCCAACATAAGAGCTGCGTGTCCCACCTTCCCTGCAACTCTAAGGGCCACGTGACTAAGTTGTGTCCGATGACTTGGAGGTGCATGAGTCACAATCTGGGAGCCTTCTTTGTAAATCACCTACTCCCTACCCTTTGCCCCTCTTCGTTACCTTTTCCTCCTTCCTCCTGGAACTGGGGCAAACATCTTGGACACTGAGAGGACCATGACCTTAAGAATAGAGGTCAAACATAGCAGAGAAACAAGACAGAAGGAGTTTGGGTCCCTGAAGGCTTCTTGGAGCAGAGCATCCCTGTTGAGTAAGGGACAGGCAGGGCTGGGGAGGGAGGGTTAGGTAGGGGGCCATGGAATCAAGCTCACAAAAATCCCAAAAATGTGGAGATGAAAGGAAATCAGAGATAAACAAACCAGACCATCTTGTCCCAGGTGTCAGAGGTGGGGTCTGGTTATAACAGCTACTCTACTCAGGACCAACAGAGAAATCCTGGACCCTAAAAGGGAAATGGGCCATTAAAGATGTTATCTCCAGGCCTTACTCAATGGTGCTATCAATGAAGATGTTATAAGGATTTAGGTTCCCTGGTTAGTTTTCAATAAAAGATCCACCCTACAAGCCCCCAGTGGCAGCCCTGTGGGGACCCCTCTCACTCCTGAGAGCTTTCTCAGTATCCTCGCTTAATAACCTGCTATTTTACTCACTTTTCTTTGTCCACGAAAGATTCACTCTTTGACTCCGTGAGACTGGAACCTCGCTCTCTGGCTTCACTGTCAACCCAGGAGCACCTACCTCCAGCACCTACCTTTCATGGTAGAGATAAACTTTTTTTTTTTTTTTTAAATTAATCTTCTTTTAGACATTGTTATATTAGACCTCTTTTAACTAATAGATCTCCTTTTTAGCTGTTCATAAAATCCCAAACTTTGGGAGCCATTATTCTGTACCCCACCTCAGCTTTTCCCACATCTCTCCTTTTGTCTCTGGTGAATTTCTGGATCCTTGGCACTGAACACACAGCCCTATACCTAGGAGGTGTTCAGTAAACACTGGAGGAGGAGGATGCAGGACCTGAACTGTCTTCTTGTTTTCAGAGCTTGTGAATCCTTGGGTCGCAGGAGAAATTTGCAATGTGAGTTTCATCTCGCCAGGCCGCACAGTTACTGCCTTCCCAGGGCCTTCCTCCCAGGAGTTGAAAGGAGTAGGGAGGAGGCTCCAGGAAGACTCTGACCCGGGTTACCTCACCTGGGGATAACCAGCCTCGCAAACCCTGACTCATCTGCCCCCGGGGGGCCCTGATTTGCATCCGTTTGCAGCAGTTAGAGGAGGGAGGAGAGCAGCGGGGTGAACCTGGAGGAAAGCTGTGGCCAAGATTCAGGTGGAGACTTCTGCTCACTGCGGGCTGGCGCCCTCTCCCAGCAGCCTCTGCTGCGGCTTCGGGGCGAACACCCCATTTACCAGGAATTCGTGTTCCGGCGCTTCTTGGTTCAGTAGGTCTCCTCCGCTGGAGCCCTGGCTCCACGCAGCCCCGACCCGCGCCTGCTGCTCGCCCGAGCCCGGAGCCCGGAGCCCGGAGCCCGGAGCCCGGAGCCCGGAGCCGCTCGCTGAAACCCCCGCCCGAGAACAAAGGGGAGAGAGATGAGCCCCTGGGGCGGCTCGGGCCGTGCTGGGGAACCCCCGTGGCAAGTTTTAAAGGAAATCATTGATGCTGATAAGATCCCTCCCTGAGCGGGGGCCCGGGAGGAGCCCGGATCCGAGGCCGCGTGCTCAGCCCGGATCCCAGCCCGCCGCCCAACCTCCCGGCCCGGCGCTCCGGGAACTGCGAGTGGTTCTCAGTATTCGCTTAAAATAAAGATGGAAGAGGGAGTGAGTCAGCAGGGCCCGCGGCGCGGGGCAGTCGAAGGCCCGGCCCCGAGGCCCCAAGTCCCGAGTCCCGAGTCCCGCGAACCCGCTGGGAGGTCCTCCCCGCGCCTGGGCTGGGGGGCCCGGCCTGCACCAGGCAGGGCCCGCGGCTGAGCTGGGGGGGCGCGGGGGCGGGGCGGGGGGGCCGAGGCAGAGCTGGAGGGGGCGCGGGGGCGGTGCAGGGGGGGCCGGGGGCGGTGCAGGGGGGGCCGGGGCAGAGCTGGGGGGAGCAGGTGCGGGTGGGGGCCCCGGGGCTGAGCAGGGGGGCGGGGGGGGGCGTGCGCCCTCTGCCGGGGGTGGAGGGAGAGGCGTCGGCCCGCTCTGCGCAGCATCCTCCGTGCGTCCGGGACCCCGCGAGGGAACCCCAAATTCATGCAGAGGGAAGGGGGGAGAAAACCCGGCTCCAAGTGCCGCCGAGGTCGAGTTCTTCAGGAGCCCTTTTCGCGCCCCGCCCTTACAGCCCCCCCCCCCCCGGGCTCCCCCGCTCAAGGGGAAAGACTGCGGTTAATGGTTAATCGCAGATACCGATCGCCCTTGGGCCCAGAAAGCGGGGTGCTCCCCACTCCATCCCGTCGTTGCCTGAACCGGTCGGAAACGGCAGGTCTTACCGGACCCGCAGGACCCCCTCTTGAGCACGTCACCCTCCCTCCCCGGGTTGTGGAGCCTCCCGCAGGGCTGGATCTGGGGTAGGACAGGGGACTGCGTGGGGCCTGAGCGCCCGGAACTTGCTGGTCTTGCGGGAGCCCCGCGGGGCAGCCCCGGGACCGTCCAGGGCACCCTCGCGGCGGGGAGCCGGGACCCCTGCGCTTCCAGGAGGGTGCCCGCGCCCCACCCACGTGGGGGCTGCAGCCGGCTCGGTTCCGGCCTCCCTCCCCGCCCGACACACACACACACACACACACACACACACACACACACACGCTGGTTGCTCGTCTACACAGTCGGGAGGCTGAATTAGATGGTCAGGTGGCCCCAACCCTGGGAACCCCTGATCTGCTGTCCTGTTTTAGACCCCGACTGTGTCAGCAGGGGGAGTTTTAGGACAGGATGGTTTCGAGTGTGAACCAGAAGAAAACAATGGGTGGGACCAACTCCCCAGCTCCCTTCTCGTGAAAGGCCCTTAGGGCCCTCTAAGGACCTGGTCTCTCTTTACTGAATCGGGAGTGACACCTAGTGGCTCAGCCGCCTCACCGTCGCGGTGGTGCCGGGTCTCTCTGGGGCATCCCGAGCCTTGCCCGCCCTCCGTACTCTCTGCTAAAAGCTCTGGAAGCACCGGTTACCGCGGACGTTTCCTGGGGCCTCCCAGGCTCTTATCAACAGCCCTTTTCCTACAGTATCTGCGGCTCTGGTTTACATGCCCTTCTTGGGGCAGCTCCGGTGGCGCAGCGGTTTAGCGCCGCCTGCAGCCTGGGGCGTGATCCTGGAGACCCCGGAACGAGTCCCGCGTCCGGCTCTCTGCATGGAGCCTGCTTCTCCCTTTGCCTGTGTCTCTACCTCTCTCTCTCTGTCTCTATGAATAAATAAATAAAATCTTTAAAAAAAATAAATGCCCTTCTTGTCTGGCGAGCTGGCTTGGGCACATGCCTCACTCTCAGGCAGCGGGGAGGTAAGGGAGCTGGGGGCCCTTCTAAAGCTGGGTCCCTGCCCTCGAGAAACTCACAGCCCAGCTTGAGGGAAATGGAGCTGTAAAGAAATATTATATTACACTGGACAAATGTTAAGAGCGTCTGTTGGATTCTGGGGGTAACAGGTGGACTTTTAACTCTGCCTGGAGGCATCGAGGAAGGCATTAATCCTCAAGCTAGGTAGCTTTTCCCCCCAATTTTATTTAAATTCAATAGTTAACATACAGTGTATTAGGAGTTCCTGGGGTAGAAGTCAGTGATTCATCAGTTGCGTATATTAGATGATGTGGTAGGTGGAAGTCTGTGGTGACCTCCCAAAGTTCCCAGCCCCCAGCCTACACTCACCTTCTTCCAGTTATTCAAACCCTGATTAGGTTCAGCTGTAAGAGATTTTGCAGATGCAATGAAGAATCCCAAATCAGCTGACCCCAAAGCCTGGAAATTATCCTTGGTGGCCCTGACCTAACCAGGCAGCTTCTAAGAGAGATGAGGCTGGTCCTGGCAAAGGAGATGTGAAGAATTGATCAGGGGCAGCCCGGGTGGTCCAGTGGTTTAGCGTCTGCCTTCAGTCCAGGGCGTGATCCTGGAGACCAGGGATCAAGTCCCACATCGGGTTCCCTGCATGGAGCCTACTTCTCCCTCTGTCTCTGTCTCTGTCTCTCTCATGAATAAATAAATAAAATATTTAAAAAAAAAAAGAATTGATGACAGGTGAGAGTCTCATCTGCTAGCTCTAGAGAGGAGGGGGGCCACGTGGCAAAGACCGTGGGAGCCTTTTAGGGCTGGGAACAACCCCTGGCCGACAGCCAGCAGAGAAAGGAGAGAAACTGGATTCTGCCAACAACCAATGAGCTTAGAAGAGAAACCCCCGAGCTCTAGGAGAACACAGCCCCAGCTATAACTCTGGGACTTCACCTTTGTGGGAACCTGAGCAAAGAGCCAGCCGTACTGTGCCCAGCTGCTGACTTCGTGGTAATTTGTTATCCGGCCACAGAAAGCTAACACAGATGGCGATTTGAAAGAGAGGAACAGCATGGGCGAAGGCTCAGAGGCAGAAAACAGCAAGGTGCGTTTGGGAAATTGAAATCAACAGCACAGCTGAGTGGGAAGCCTGGGAAGCAAGGAGGTGGTAAAATGTACCGCTGAGAACTTGGCTTTGGGTTGGAAAGACTGTGCCCTTGGACTAGGTAACTTAGTTCTCTGTGCCTCAGTTTTCTCAAAGCTAACATGGGGCTCACACTGGTAGTTACAGTGAAGGGTTGTCTAGTGGGACCTGTGTGTATGGAGGGTCCAACACAGTCTTGTGATGTAAGTGTTGGGAAAAGAGTGGGTAGGAATAGCTGTAGTAATTAGTCATGTGGACAATGGACCAGACTAAGGAGAAGCCAGGCCATGTGGTTTCTTACAGCGTGGTCCACGGGGGGGCAGTGCCTGAAGCCTACCTTGAGTCCAGACCACATCGGACTCTCTGGGGCTGGGGCCCGAGAATCTACACTTTCGGGAGACTTCCCAGGTGACCTTGATGAGATAACCAGACCTTGGGAATACTCCAGGTGAGAGCAGAGTGCCTGACAGGGTCGACCAGGGCATGGGCAGTGAGAACCAGGAGAGGGTGGTAGGCTGGGAGGTGGGTAAGACCCGGGGGACATTTGTGGAGGGTAGGTGGAGGCGAGGACATTGACCTGGACTGGGTCATGAGAGTCCAGGTGTCGGTGGGGCACCCTGCTGGAAAGCTTGCAGACAGTGGGAAGGACTAAGTGGAGGGGGTAAGCTGGGGCCAGCAGTTCGCTTTTGAACATCTGCGAGTATAAGAAGTCATGGGACGGTGCCTGCAGATTGAGAAGGAGCTCAGGGAACAGAACCTCAGACGAACCAGTCAGGAAGGCTGGGGCATGCTGCGTGGTCTGGGAGGGTGGCCGTGACCGTGTCCCTGGCCTTGAAGCACCCCGGAGGGAGAGAGTGGGAAGGCACCCCAAGACCTGGCCACTGGCAGCTTATGGGCAGGAGCAGCGAGGCCCATTTCGGTGGCGTGAGGAAGGAAAAGGCCAGGCCTCCTCAGACAGGGAGTAGGGACTGTCCTTCAGAATCGTGGCTGTGAGGAAAAGGAGAGAAATAGGGTGGGGACTTGAGAAGTACATAGCCTTCCCCTCATGCCGGGTGCTGTGAACCCAGACACAGGGCTGACAACGTGGCTCTAGCTGGGCAGCCCCAGGCCCGCCGAACCCAGACTGAGGTTCTCAAAGGAGGGGTGCCTAGATGCCCAAGGTTAAGAGTGCAGATACATTTATAAGTGGGGGGCTGGGCCCATGAGGAAGAAAGAAAGACAGGCTTCACCCTGCATCTTTGGTTCAAGGCAGTACCCCCAGGCCTGGAAAAGATGGCGGCCCACAGGCTCAGTGGTCGCTGAGCTCTGTTGAAGGCCCAGCTGGGATTAAAGAACAGAGTCTCGTGCTAGAGATGCTTCCCTGGGAATGTGCAGCAAGGATCCTCTGGGATGGCCCTATAGGATTGACATGGGAAGCACTATAAGCAGCAGCTCTCCGAGGGTTACCATTATTATTATTATTATTATTTTATAAGTCCAGTAATGGCCCCTCTCTGCCCAGAACCTTCTGATTGCCTCCTACCTCACACAGCATGGGAGCTGAGGTCCTAAACTAGGAGCCTGTGTCTCCTTCAGTCCTCTCTGCCCCACTTGGGCCTGGGCAAGTGTGGCAGGCCGCCCCACCTCCATGCATCAGCTCTGAGGGTCCCTTCTCCCTCTTGTTCCAATCACCCCCCTGGCTTGCTCTGTCCCTCCTTCAGAACTTTGCTCAGCTGTCATCTCAGTAAGACCTGCCTGGATCTGCCCGATTTCAGCTCACAACGCCCTTGTCCATGCCCCCAACCTCGCGGCCTGCTTTTCTGCTTAATGTGGTCCCTCGGTGCTTCCCGCTGTGGCCAGGCGCCAGGGTTTTTCTGTCTGTTGCCCATCTCTCCTCAGTAGAACGCCTATCTTTGGTTCAAGGCAGTACCCCCAGAGCCTACATCAGTGCCTGGCATGTAGTTGGCACTCAGCAAATACCTGTCATGCAGGAATGAATGATCCTTCACCAAGGTCTTGGATCAAATGCCACCTCTTCAGAAAGCCCCACGGCCACCAGCTAAAATGGCCCTCCGGCTGTCCCTCTCTATCCTCACTCTGCTTTGCTTTTCCTCAACAAACTTATCCACAGCTGGTGTTATGTATTTGCCTGTTTGCTTATAGGTTCTCTCCCCAGCCTATGTCAGCTTCTGGAGGGCAAGGGTGTAGTTTAGTGCATTATCCCAAGTGCCTATAATGGCACCAGGTCCAAGGTGAGCACATGAGGCATACTTACTGAATGGCTGTGTTCTTGTTATTTACAACTAATAGTGGTATCGGAAAGCAGAAGGTAAGGAGCAGTTTGCCCTGTGAAGAGTGGACTAGGGCAGGAAGAAGGTCTTCAGGCAGGACATCCTAAATGCATTTCCACTGGAAACTTCAGGAGGGGACGAGGAGCCTCACCTCCTCACCCCTCAGCCTGGATGACTCCCTATCCTCAGCGCTCAGTATCAGAACATTTCTTTTCTCTTCTCCTGAATTACCGGCAACAGCACACACTGGTGCTCTATAAATATTTGTGAAGTGAATGCATAGGAACTTCCTGGGATTTTAGAAGGAGCACTTCATTTTCAAAGTGAAATTCAGTAGCTGCAGCCAGCTCTTGGCTTTTCCACCCAAGAGAAGAGAGCAAAAAAGCAGAGAGCAGATACCCAAACCACATTGCCTGGGTCTAAACCCTTGATCCACTACCTACTTGGTTAACCTCTGTGCCTCGGTTTCCTTCTCAGTAAAATAAGGATGAAAGTAATACCTCATAAGGTGGTTATGTGAGCAGATATATAACATACATATATATTTAACATATATATAATATAGAAAGATTTGTGTGAATATATATACATATTCATGCACACACACATTTTTTAATGGTTCCTGGTATGTGCCAATCCCTGTGAAAAGTTTGAGAATTTACCCTAAGTTATCTTACCACATTTTCATAAATGTTGGCACAAGATTCTGGCCAGAGGCAAAGGATGAAGGACTTTATTAGGTGCATCAGTAGCAATAGCCAGAGTATCAACCATTGTGCCAGTTCCCTGAGCCTGATTCTCATGGAGCCATGCAGAGGTGGTACCTGCACGTCCAGTGGGTTGTATTACAGGAGTGGAACCTGGACCTTAGGAAGCCAAATATTTTATAATGGGCAGTAAGAATTCCTCTTTGCTTCAGAGGGAGACACTATCTCTACCTTCCAATGCTCTTTGCCAACGAACATCTCTGAAAAGATCATCTGGAATGAAGAGAGGACCTGTGCTTATGGGTTGTACGGAAGTATAAGAGATCCATGAGAATTGTCTCCCAAGAGCATGTGGTAAGAGCTATCATTATTATTAATAGTAATAATACTAAAGAAAAATGTACCTGCACAATATAACTCTGTTTCTTTTGGCGACTCTGAGATGGATAGAAGTTATAATAAAGCAAACCAAGACAGGGACTAAAGAAAAGTTACAAAGACTAATGGCAAGTCACGGCATATGAGTTAACATTCAGTGACTAGACTACCAAATGCGCTTCACAAATGGGTTTCTGGGGGTGGGGGGAAACTGCTGTCAGCAATTGATTGTGATATTGGGCAAATGAGTTTGCAATTTCATGCTGAATAATCTATCACGCTGTATCTTGGAAACTCAGGCACTCAATCTTTTTTGACAGGCGGCATGTATATTCCATTGCCAGGAAGGAAGGCAGTTGTCAAATTCCTAATTTTTCTCTGTGAAAAATTAACATTTAACTCAAATATAAGATCTGGAGGAGCACATAAGACCTTAATTACATAGCACAATCCATGATTTGTGCTAATTAATAAGCTGATGAAAAATTCATTGGAATTCAGAGAAGAATCAAGGGGGAGAAAATTGGCCAGTGTGAACACTGAGTTTTTATAAAATGTTTAAGTCTTTCCAAACGGGCAGCCACTCCTCTGTCATAATTATAATTTAATCATTCACATGATTATTTCATTTTGTAAGAGTTTAGTTACGCATCAAAAACTATGCAGAGAATATTTCTTTGAACTTTGTGATTGCTAACAGTGCTATTGTGTGAGCACGTTGGACATTTTCGAAGAAGACCAGCTCAGCTACCTGAAACACGGATTTTTATTTTTTTATTTTTTGGAAGATGTAAGATAGGACATCTGTTTAAATCCCAGCTTTGCCATTCACTAGCTGTGACCTCCAGCAAGTTCTCGGAGCTCTTGAAGCCTCTTCCCTCTATGCAAATGGAGATGATAATGACGCATGAGGTTGTGGTGAAGGTGAATGGTTATGGCTGTGAATTAATCATATGCCTCCTCCTCTCCAGAATCTTAACCAAACCAGACTAGGAAGCAGATGGAGATTGAAATGCAGCAACTGGCTTGTTATCAACACAGCTGGATGGTTAAGAAGATGGTACTTAGGCAGAAATTGGGCTCCTGCATCCACCCACCGCACCCTGGGAGCTGGCTGTGGGGTGACACCCAGGCAATTCCAGGGGGGCCACCAGGCTGCCTCACATCCTTTCAGGAGCAAGAAAGCAAGCAGCTAGTCAGAGGCCTATGATTTTCTAGCCTTCATGTGGAATATTCTGGCTTCTTGAACATCGGTTGTTGTGTTCAATTACATTCACTTATTCCTTTCTCCCACAAGTAATTATTGACGTTATATGACTTGTCAAGGGTACTTGCAAACTCTTTGCAAACTAAATAATGAACCAGGCTTTGGTGCCTGCCTTCATGCAGCTTATAATCTTGCATGCAGCTGGACATGTGATCAAATCACTGCTGTTTTTCTCCAGGAATCAGGAGTGGAGATTATGCAAGAACAATATTTGTAAAATATTTACCAAAAGTGCCTGGCTCATCCTAAGTGCTCTTAACCATCGGTGGCTACTACCACTATTATGAACCAACTTTGTGATTTTGCATATCACAACACCACTGGTTTATTAATAATTATTTCTTTAAATCAGCTTTGCCAGTCCCCTGACCAAGTGTCTGTGAAATTACAGGTTGGAAGGGCAGGTTATGTTTATGTGATACACATGAAAATAAAATATGTAATCATTCAAATAAAACCTGATCATCTGAAGACCTGCCACAATCATTTCCTCTCCCAGCACACCTGAGAAACATTGTTGTTGTTGTTAAAGATTTTATTTATTCATGTGAGACAGAAGGATACAGAGAGAGTGAGAGAGCATGAACAGGGGGAGAGGACGAGGGAGGAGAAGCAGACTCTCCACTGATTGGGAGGCCAGGCGGGGGGAGGGAAGGGATCCTATATTTCCTGTTGGCTCTTGTTAACAGAGTCAGCATTTCCAAATCTTAGACTTGAACAAACAAAACACCCAACAAAAAAGAACAAGAGAATAATTTAAAAGTTGAATCATTACTTGACTAACAGACTTCGGTCCACCATGTCCTTTTCACAGCCCCTTCTGGAACAGTCACCTTGTTAATTTTATTTTTGAAAATTCCTTTCCTGCTCTGCCCTTTCACCTCTGACTTTCCTAGTCTGTCCCTGCCATTCTGTTTTTATAAGTGGCTACACTTGCCTTCTGAGTGATGGAAAGAAACTTTTACATCTTCTCTTCCAAAATAAAAGTAACAAGCTGACTGTGATACTTAAGTTGAGACTAGAGCAGCAGACAGAGGTCTCACTTTAAATTTGTCTTTTTTCTTTTTTCTTTTTTTGCACAGGGCATGGCTTGAATTAGTTTTATTTTTCTTAACTTTAAATATATATATGAAAATATATATTAAAATGTTCTCTAAAAAAAAAAAAAAAAAAAAAATCCCAGGACCCTGAGATCATGACCTCAGCTGAAGGCAGAGGCTTAACTATCTGAGCCACCCTGGCGTCCTGAGAAACACTGTTTTATGCGAGGCTTCAATCTCATTCCATCTGCCTGCAGAACTTAAACTGCATGAAGGCAGGCATCAACATTTATTTTTTAGTTTTGCGAATAGTTTGCAAGCACCTCTGACAAGTAGTAAGCCCTCGATACTTGTGGGAAACGAATGAATAAGTGTAATTGAATGCATCATCCAATGTTCAGGAAGCCAGAACATTCTAGGCAAAGTACAGAAAATAAGCAGCAAATTAAGAATCGCAGTGAGCTCCCTTCTGCTTCTCGGAGCCTCTGCCTCTGGGATCACGGGCCTGGCCTGCCTGGCCTGCCCTCCCCCTTTTCCCTCTCCCCTTTCAACAAACCAACCTCCTGGCTCATTTGACAGCAAGCTGGACGGGCTTTAGGATGGAATGAATCTTGCAGTTGTCATGAATCAGAAACTGGGCACCGACACCAGATCTCAGCAACAGCAGAATGCCCTCACTGTTTAAAAAGCGCTCATGCTTCAGGCTGGAACAGATTAGAGGCTAATAATTTATGTTGAAATCCCGAGAAGCCCTCCACAAAGTCCTATTGCTTGTCCCTGCCTTTTGACTGATGGATATGAAAATCGGGACTGATTTGAAAACCTAAGGCTGTTTAGCTAGAGCAGCATTAATTTCTCCATTAGAAGCTAAGCAATGAGAGGCCGGGGAGGCCCCGGACAACCACAAAGAAACAGATGCTGGCGGTGGAAGGCCACGCCTTTTTCCAAATGGGAAACTCACACCTGCTCTCCCGCTCCAGTTAGCTTTCTGGGCCTCCAGGACCTCAAATTGGCAACGATAATTTTTTTCCATGCTAGTTAAAATGCCCTTAAGCTACAGTCATTAGATTTGCTGGACAGCAGCATCATTCTGATGTTATCGGCTCTGTCTTCCTGTTTTCATGAATAATGTATAAGAAGGAGCTGTTAGAAATGGATTCTTCCCTGGTTGACGGTATCGCCACCAGACAGGTCCCTGAATCCTCAAGTCATTTTATCCGCAGCACTAACGGATCCCCTCCTTTGCTGGCTACCCCCTCCCCCGGCTGCCTGCCACGCTTGGAGAACCTTCCAAAGATGCCCCATCTCCCCTCCTAATCTCGACAGTAAAGAAACAGGTGGCAGGGAGACAAGAAGAGGTGCCCACCACCTTCCTTCCTTCCTTTCCATTTTTGCTCCATGCGGGGGTATTGAAGGCCAAGTTCACGGGTTTGGTTCCTGGCCCTGCCCGACGCGGGCCTGCCAGCCTTGCACGGTCTGCATCCAGGTGCCTGCTGAGGAAGCACTGCTCGTGGGCACAGGTGAGGGCTGAGGACAACCCCTGCCTGCCTGCTTGATTCTGGGTGTCTCTGTGCTTGCGTCTGTCTTATCTTTATGAAGAAATGGCACGTCTTTCGGCCCTGGCCCTTTACTCGCTCATTCATGCAATGTATTTTTATTATCTGCGGGGCTTCCAGTGAGGAGGCATGCAGTAATCAAGGATTATAGAAATGAAAAGAAATTGTGTACAAAGAAGAGCATCCTATCGCGAGCATGTAATAGAGGGAAGCAGCTGAGTCAGGGAAGGCAGGGGAAGGATGCGAGCCTGAGCTAAGCACTGAAAGACAGGGACCTCGAGTCAGTGGATGTGTTCAGGCAGCAAGGATAGCATGTGCAAAGTCCCTGCAGCAGGAGCGGGCCCGTTAGAAGAAGCAGAGGGCAACCCAGGGGCCAGAGGTGTTTGCAAATAAGAGCCAGGACTTCTCTGCCCCCCTTTGACATCTTGTCCCCTGATCATCCACTTTCTCCTTCCCGACAGCCTCCCCCTCCCTCGGGGTCCCAGCATTGCCAGTCCCCTTCCTGACTACTCCTACCCTCCCAGGCTCATCCACTAGTGACTCTTAACTGAGAGCATTAATTTAGAACTTTCCTACCCCTCTGTGTGCTGATGTCAAGCACAAGCCTGTCATCCAGAAGGAGCCCAGTCAGTACAATGGCCATTTATTGTCCCGAGTGCCCACTGAGACCTGGGAGACATTCCAAATACCCAACAAGGGCTTGGGTAAGCTGTTGCACCCCCACACTGGAGGCTCACACAGTCATTAAATGTGACGTTTGAGGGCAGCCCAGGTGGCTCAGCGGTTTAGCGCCGCCTGAAGTTCAGGATGTGATCCTGGAGACCTGGGATCAAGTCCTGCGTCGGGCTCCCTGCATGGAGCCTGCTTCTCCCTCTGCCTGTGTCTCTGCCTCTCTCTCTCTCTCGGTGTCTTTCATGAGTAGATAAATAAAATCTTAAAAATAAAATAAAAGTGACATTTGGGAAAACTAACGATCTTGGAAATTTCTCACAAGATGACACGAACTTAAAAGCAGAAGATAAAACTCATCTGAAAGTATGATCTCAACTTCTGTGGAAAAAAAGAAAAAAAGACCAGAAACAAATTCATCAATATATCAATAGGCGTCTCTGGGGGGTAGACTTATTCGTGGTTTTCCTTTCTCATACTTCTCCATCTTCCCCTTCACTGGGTTAACTAATTTCGTTCATAAATCACTTAAATTAGTTAATTTAATTGAACTAATCATCAAGCACTTATTACATGCTAGGCATCACTACCAATTCAATGATGGGCAGGACACAAACATGGTCTCTATCCTAAAGAATTGCTTTTATAAATAAATTAAAAAATTTTTTTAAAACAAAGTGACTTAAAAACATCACTGAGAAAACCACGCAAAACTGCTCTTTCCTGCAGGTGTCAGCAGGGAAACTCCATCCAGCAGCATGTGGATATTAGTAGTTAAGGGTGCCAAGGACTGAACCTTGATGACTGTCCATTTGTCATTTGTGCCTGAGGCAAGATGCTGGGAACAAGGACTCCTTCCTGTCAGCACCTATTACTCTGAAGTGGAAAACTCTGTACCACCAGCTTATAAAATGTAGTCCTCCCCACCCCCCCCCCACACACACCTCCCTGGATGTTTGCAGTCATTCATTCCAGCCCTCCTGGGACATTTCCAGGAATTTTCTTCCACTGAAATCAGGCCTCGAAGATTCTAGATGAAAATGCTGCCTCCTCACACGTCTGAAGCCCGCCTCCACCACCTGCTGCTCCCTAACCCGAAGCCCGGGCTTGCAATCAAACCACAGCAAAAGCACTAGCTTGAGCAAGCACGAAGGCAGCAGGAGCCCAAAGGCTCCTGTAAAACTAAGAGTCTGATGGTTTTCGTGCAGATTTTCAGGAGAAGGGAAATAACAGGCAAATAAGATATGGGAGACCAGCAGAGATTTTTCTGAACCAGTGGTAGGGGTGGGGAGTTCTTTAATAAAACCACAGCACATGAACCAACAGTTAAACTATCGGGCTCCATGCCTCTTGTCAAGCAGGACAGAATTTCTCCCTCCCAGGGTTCTCTTGCTCGTCTTCCAGCCCAGCAGTCTTGTCTCTTCCTGCTTCTCCAATATTCCATCTTAGTCTCGTCTGAAATAGTCCCATTTTGGAATGGCAGGGCTTCCTAATGATGAGTGTATCACCCGCGAGAATGAGTTTAAGTGGTAGACAGAATGAGCAGTATTAATTCTACTAGTTGTCTATTTTAACACATTTAGGAAAATCTGTGTCTAGCACATCAAACCTATGATTTTATTATAGTCCATGGCAGCCTATGCTTTAAAAAAGTCAATACACAGAGGGCCAATAAAGAGAACTATTAAATAAATTGTGAGACATGCAGTATGCAAATGTGGTAAAATTGATGAAGCGGCGCATCCATGTGTGACCCTTGGAAAATACGAGGGGGAGTTTGGCAAATCCAAGGCGCCTCCTGGGGAAGGGCCAGAAACGTCTCTTGGTTCCTTGCAGTAACTCAGATGCAGACATTTGCCTCAGTTCTGGATCCTCAGCAAGCCTGCAGAGTTCTGAATCCCAGAACCTCTTGAAGTCTAAGATCGGAGTCCCCAAGCTGGTAGACTTCATCTCCATCAGGGAGTGGTGTGTTTTTTTAGAAATCAGGGAATCTCACACAAAAATAAATGCAGGGTGTGGTCCTCTTTAAAAACTGGAAGTTCTGGGACACCTGGGTAGCTCAGTGGTGGAGTGTCTGCCTCCGGCCCAGGGCGTGATCCCGGGGTCCTGGGATCGAGTCCCGCATCGGGCTCCCCGCATGGGGCCTACTTCTCCCTCTGCCCTTGTCTCCACCTCTCTGTGTGTGTCTCTCATGAATAAATAAATAAAATCTTTGAAAAACAGAGCAGCCCAGGTGGCTCAGCAGTTTAGCACTGCTTTTGGCCCAGGGCATGATCCTGGAGACCCGAGATTGACTCCCATGTCAGGCTCCCTGCATGGAGCCTACTTTCTCTCTCTCAATCTCTCTCATGAATAAATAAATAAAATCTTAAAAAAAAAAAAAAAAAAAAAAAAAACTTGGAGGTTTCTGGCACACTGGGTTTGCATCCCTGCACGGCAATCATCGGGTGACCACAGGCCCTGTGCATCACTACACTGCCCTATGGGGGTCCTATGGGGGCATTTGTGTTACTGAGGCTGCTCAGGGATGAAGGGTAAAAAGAGGGTCCCTCTTCTGTAAGGTTTCTCTTCCCCTGCTTCTTATCCTTCTCTTTCTTCTCTCATCTCTCCTCATCCCTCCCCACCCCTACATGCACACACTCAGAAATACAACTCCAGGAAATGGCTGTGAGAATAGAATTTCTCTCTTCTCCCACTGATGCCCATGGTATCCTTGCCTGAGCCATGGCCCAGATTCACTGATGAGTCCCGGCTTGACGACTTATTGCCTCTTAGCTGCTTGATTGGCACAGGCTCATCTGAAACTGCCTGTTATTTTTGTGTAGGATGTGTGGAGGGGGTGAAAATTCGATTTTCTTCCTACTGCTATCTTGTGAGGGAAAGGACACACGATTCGGAGCCAGAGTGTCTGGGTTCAAATCCTGATTCCCTCGTTCGCTGGCTGTGTGATCTGAGGAAAGGCATTTTAATGTCTCTGCACTTCAGTTTCTTTATCTGTAAAATGGGGATAGTAGTATCTGTTGTGCAGGATTCGTATAAAGATGAAATGAATGTATATACAGTGCTTAGAAGAGGGCCTGGCACACAGTGAGGGAGGGAGGGTTGTAAAACATGGACCTATTTTAGGAGAAATAGTCTTCCACCCTATGAACTGCCACTGGGACAAATTCTAACTCTGTACCTTGAATGCGATACTGTTAGCCATATTCCTCTTACGCAGCGACTCCTAATATGACTGTCAGGTAAGTGCCAGGCACTACGCTGAGCCTTAGACACAAAAAAATAAAAAAGTATCTTTGCCCGTCAGAAAGCTTCCTACCTCTAGTTGATTTGGATTGCAAGGTTAGATTAAATAAATATCATGACAATTGTTTAAATATAAGGTTATATTAAGCAAGCATCAGATGATAATTGTTTAAATTAGGCAGGAGGCTCATGGAGAACAAAGCATTGAATTATTCTAGATTCAGTCCACAGAACTCAGTCTCTCAAAGAGAGACAAATCGGCATCTGGGAAGTTACCCCACTCCCCAAATTTGCAATGAGAAGAGTGGGAGCCAGAGGAGACCCATGGAGGCTGTCACATGAGATGACCAAGAGTATGTGGGTCACACACACACTGCCCCCCACCCTGTTCCCTGTTTGAGGGAACACGGACTGGGGTTGGGACTAGGGATAGGACTGGGGGTGGGACTGGGGGCGGGGCAACAGATCTCTGATTCAGAGCAGCTGGGATCTATTCAGTTCCGTTTCTTTGTGAGATTTAAAGTTAATTGAATTCACTGTGCCTCAGTTTCCCTGTTGTAATGGAAGCATGGTATGCCTTTCCTCATTTGTGTTGAAGCACTTTATAATAACCATCAGGGATCCCTGGGTGGTGCAGCGGTTTAGCGCCTGCCTTTGGCCCAGGGCGCGATCCCGGAGACCCGGGATCGAATCCCACATCGGGCTCCCGGTGCATGGAGCCTGCTTCTCCCTCTGCCTGTGTCTCTGCCTCTCTCTCTCTGTGACTATAATAAATAAATAAATTTAAAAAAATAACCATCAGGGCGATGTGCTGCATCTGCTAGGTGGTCCATGCCTTTGGAATGCTAACCCAGAGGGGGACCTACTAGCATTACTGCAGGGCTGGCCAACTCCAAGGGCAGCTGCAAGTCCTTCTGCCATCGATACCTCAGTCAACAACCAGTGATTTGTTAATTAGCATATTGAATATCAGAATTTGGTTTTTTTATTGCTGAAATTAGTGACTTGTTAATTTGCATAATGCACCTTAGAAACAACTTTCATCAAAGACAGTCGAGGAGTGTGATTGGGCTAATATGGTTCAGAGACAGCTCCACAGCTCCACCTCCACACCCCTCACACACCTGGAATCATTAGGCGAATCCAGACAGGCCCTAAGACCTATACCACTGGGACAGCATCTGAGGCTTCACCCTGAGTCAATTTCTGGCCACGGGTATAGGGGATTTCTTTATATATATATATATATATATATATATATATATTCTTTTTTTTTTTAAGATTTATTTATTTATTCAGAGAGAGAGAGGCAGAGACACAGGCAGAGGGAGAAGCAGGCTCCATGCAGGAAGCCCGACGCGGGACCCGATCCCGGGTCTCCAGGATCACACCCCAGGCTGTAGGAGGCGCTAAACCGCTGTGCCACCGGAGCTGCCCTATATATATATATTCATATATATATATAAAGCCTCCAAGGCACCCCAAGGTATAGGGGCCTTCTGATGGCACCAAGCCTGCTGGGGGCACAGCATCCTGCCTCAGAAACCACAAAAGGATGGGGAGCTGGAACTTCATCCAGATCTTTTCATCAAGGGCCCCCTGAGTGGCTCAGTGGTCGAGCATCTGCCTTTGGCTCAGGCCGTGATCCCAGGGTCCTTTGATCGAGTCCCACATTGGGCTCCCTGCAGGGAGTCTGCTTCTCCCTCTGCATATGTCTCTGCCTCTCTTTCTGCATCTCTCATGAATAAATAAATAAATAAAATCTTAAAAAAAAAAGATTATTTCATCAAGGTTTTATGCCTGTGTGGCTAAAGAAATTCTGTCTAAAAGTGGAAGCATGGCAGATTTTGGCTTGAAGCTTGCCTCAGTTCAGCCAGGAGGTGGGGTTTGGGGGAAGAGCCAGCACCACCACCTGGGCTCTCTCATGGCAGCTGTTTACCATCCAGAGAAGATGCAAGTGCAGTGTTTGACCAAACCGGCCTGGGTCTGGTTCCAAGAAGGGATGGGGCTGCGAGCATGCCGGCACCCTGCCCCGATGACCCCTTTGATTTTCTGGGGTTTCTCTTCCCTTCCAGCCCCACCGGGCAGATCCTGAAAGGCCAGGCCCCAGCAGCGGCCTGACTGGCTGGTGTCTCTAGAGCACCGGGTTGAAGGAAAGTTCTCAGTGGTTTTCCTCTGGCTTGCAGATGCTTTCCATTTCATCCTGGCTGTTCCTAAGGGTCCGAGGAAGTGTCCCCACTCTCCTTGCTACCCACTGGCAGGTCCCATCCCGCACTTCTCTAACTCCAACTTAACCTAGAGAGTGACCCGTCATCAGTTTCCCAGTCTCCAGGCTGAAGCCAAGGGGGGTGTTGAGGCAGGCCAGGGAGACACAGACCCATCCCAGCCCTCCTCCAGGTGGGCCTCCCGGGGCAACCACAGCGGAATGCTCTCCCTAGGTTGAAATCTGGCCATGGAATGGAAGAGGTCAACCTCAGCCGACGGCTCAGAAGGTCTAGAACAGAGCTGTCTGACGGAACTTTCTAGAGACCTGAGCACGTTCTCCATCAGTGTGGCAGCCACTCAGCACCCAGAGCTGTCTGGCGTCAGAAGTGTGACCTGTGTGGCCAAAGAACTGAGGTTCAAATTTTCTTTCCTTGTGATTAACTTAAGTAGCCACAGGTGGCCAATGGCTACTGTATTGGACAGCACAGGCCCTGGCCTGGTCACTCATCCCAGCCCTCAGGGCCTTGTTTCGAGTCTGAATCATTCTGATGGACTGCCAGCCTCTTTCTCCTGATCACTTGTCATGAGCTGAGTCTCCTGGTTCTCTGCCCTTAACTTCAATTCTCTGGAGTGTTCTGGCTTGCGGGGAGAGCAGGGTGTCACAGGGAAGGAACCCAGCGCCCTTTGAACATTCTCGAAGCAGGGACTGGCAAGAGCTGGGGCCTCCAGGAAAGCGCAGAGTTAGGGGTCTACGGGATTCATAGAACGCACTCATCGGCCTTACTGAATCTAGTGGTGCTGTTACAGCAATTGTGGTAACACGTTGGCCTGCACTTGTCTACACATCTGAGTGTGTCATCACGGTGCATCCTGCGTGTAAGGCGAGTAGATCAAGACTCAGACTCCCCATTTCAAGGTTAAGAAAACCGAGGGTCAGTTCAGCTGAGGAGGCCGCACAGCAGGTAATGATAGAGCTGCGACCAGAACCAGCTGCTCCAACTCCTCACTCCTCACCACTGGGATATTTGAATCAGCCCTGATTAGAGAGGGAACATGGAGGGGAGAAGACAACAGCACCCCAACAGGTTGACAGTGTCTTAAGTGGGGCTCCTCTCTTTTATAACTGCAGAGAGCCACACTGGATCTGCTGTCTATCGTTTCATCCTCTCGTGCGGTCAAAGCCCTTGAGTTCAGACAATTCAGGTGGGGATCTGCTTTCCAGAGCCCCCAGTCAGCCGTCTGGATCCCTCTCGCATCCTTTCTGTTTCCTTAGGGATCTTATTAATGAATCTCTCCCTAGCAGGTTCTCTGTGCTTTGCACAACTCCATAGACGGGTACCTCCACATACAATATGATATGCAGCACAGGGGCATGGCTCTAAGGGACTTTATTCCTACATTGGACAAACTAGGTGTCTTTCCTTCTGCTTCCAGTTCATTTTCCCATTATTATTTTGCAGGGGAGGGTGTGTTTCCATGAAGCACGTGTTAGGCTAAGAGTTCACAACTGTAGCGGTTTATCTGAATGTGTGTGTGTATGTGTGTGTGTGTGTGTGTGTGTGTGTGTGTGTTTTAAAAACAAGGTTTCACGCCTTGAGAAGCTGGGGTGGGCTGGGCATCTGCTTTTTCTCAAAGTTTCCCCAGATGGTTCCGGTGCCAAGAACGGAGCCTCCTAGAACACTGGACCAGTAATCAGGACACCCACTTTTCCCACACGCTAGCCTCCCTGAGCCTGCTTCCTAGTCTGTGAAATGGAGAGAGACAAGGTCTGTCCTACTTTTATTAGTTTTATGCCTGCGCGCTGGTGTGAGAGAATTTTGAAAAGTCATCCGTGTATTTACGGTAGTAGGGAGCTAGTGGCCAGCAGTCCGGCCCCACCTGCGAACAGGCCAGGCCTTCAGTCAGTTGGTGACATTTCCACATGGGTTCTCACGGCCTGCTTGCCTCCATCACACCATGCTAAAAATGGGCAGAGGGTGGGTGGAGCTCAAAATACTTTAACTAGAGTGTAATTGTGTGGGCAGCTTCCACTTTAGCTAGGTAATTCTGGACAAATGGAAGCTCAGCCTGCAGGAAGCTATATTTATTTCCAAAATAGCTGGTGAGAGCCCCCAGGAGTTTTAGACATACATTTCAGTTTTATCTGTTTTGGGACCTTCAGGCCATGGGATTAGAAAGCTCCAGGCATGAATCAGAAGGCAGGAATCCACAGTTATTTATGCCCAACCTCAGAGCTAATACTCAGGGTAAACCCACAGCCATTTGATGTGGGAACATTTTAATCTGAGAAATCAAACGCAGGAAAGATACCAACCCCTTACCCGTCATCCACACACTATACACCCAGAGTTAGGCTGCTCTTGAACCCTAGCCATGTACAAATTACAGATTACATAATACTCAAAGATGCTGACAGTACTTTGTTTTGCAACTTCATGGTTCTACCTCGATGACAGATCTCTGTCGTTCCCATTAACTACATTTCGTGTATTTGGCATATCACAAAATTAGCCACAGCAAGAAAAGAAATGCATTACGGATTACAATTTTTGCCCAGCATTGATAAAGCTACTGGGAAGAGGAAGTCAGGCTTTCGATGGCCCTGACGCAACTCTCAAACTTCAAATTCTTTCTAAGACATTTTCGAACTATGGCTTCTACCAAAATTATGATGAGAAATACTTGTCAGGGATCCTCTCCCAGACCTGGAGAACCAGAAACTACTGGGGATGGGGGCGGAGTCATCTGCATTTTTAAACAAATATTGAAACTCAGTCACCCAGTATGCCTACAGGGAGCTGTTCAGAAGTACCAAAATGTGGGATCCCTGGGTGGCGCAGCGGTTTGGCGCCTGCCTTTGGCCCAGGGCGCGATCCTGGAGACCCGGGATCGAATCCCACGTCAGGCTCCCGGTGCATGGAGCCTGCTTCTCCCTCTGCCTGTGTCTCTGCCTCTCTCTCTCTCTCTGTGTGACTATCATAAATAAATTAAAAAAAAAAGAAGTACCAAAATGTGATAGAGTAAATAAAGCAAGAGAAATCACAATCCCCATCTGAGCACTCCTGGAACACCTTAGGCTAAAGACTGCTGGCTTGTGAGGGATCCCAGGGATCATCTTTCTGTCTTCCTGATAGATCACAGGTTGGGTACCACTGAAGCACATTAGAACTTTGGATTTCTGACAGGATTACCCAATATAGTCGTGGGAGTTGAGC
This sequence comes from Vulpes vulpes, assembly GCF_048418805.1. Lineage (NCBI taxonomy): Eukaryota > Metazoa > Chordata > Mammalia > Carnivora > Canidae > Vulpes > Vulpes vulpes. The sequence goes on from NC_132789.1 coordinate 71,923,234, forward strand.
ACTGCACAAGAGGACCACATCTAGAGGACCACCATTTATAGCAAATGCATTTGATTTATGTATATGACTAGTTTCCTGGCAGATGGCACTAGGTGTCCTGTTCCAACCCAAATCAGCCCGTAACAATTTTCCAACTGATGTAAGCAAAGTGTCTTGAAGATGGGGAGGGGGGTTGTCCTTTTGTAATTCATCCATAGGTACAGTCTGGGCTAACTGAAGCCCTGTTCTAGTTCCTGATGCCTGGCTTCTTCCCTGATCACCCCTGGCCCGGGGGAGTGAGCAGCAGTCTAACTTTCACACCCCACAACCTCCCACCCCCCCACCCAGCACCCACTCCAAGGGCAGCTTCCTGTGCACTCCTGGCCATAACATAAAAGCAGGGCAAGCAGCCTGGCTTCCTATTGGTCAATTTCCAGGTGTGGCCATTTGTTCTGGCACTATCCTACAGGAGCAGACCTCTCCTTCCTTTCTTCCTTCCTTCCTTCCTTCCTTCCTTCCTTCCTTCCTTCCTTCCTTCCTTCCTTCCTTCCTTCCCCAAGTTCTGTTCGGGTTATCCCTGTGATATAAAAAGACCCACTCTCAGTCCCCCTTTTTCAGTTTTTCCTTTCCTTCACCTCTGGCCTTTACCTAAAAGACATCCAGGCCATTCCTGTATCTTACCCTGGGTGTCTAAACCCTCTCTGGACAGGGATTTTAGGGTACTGTTGATTACCCCAAAACTTTGAAGTTTGGGCCTCTACTTGCTGCCTCCCAAGCAAGTATCAAAAAGGAAGTGTTAAGAAGATTTATGTATTTTAGAGACCGAGAGAAGTGCACACTCATGTGAGTGGGGGAAGGGGCCAAGGGAGAGGATCTTCAAGCAGACTCCCCGACCCCCCTTCCCCCGCCCCGGAGCAGGAAGCCCAGCTGGGGGCTCTATCCTACAACCAATGTGATCATGACCTGAGCCAAAACCAAGAGTCAGGCATTTAGTCGATTGAGCCATCCAGGCGCCCCAAAAAGAAAGTGTTTCTTAGTGAGAAGCAGATGGTTCTCCAAATTCTGTCTTGCTCTTGCCCCTCCTCTTGCACACCCCAGCTGCTGTGAAGGGTAACCTCCCTTTCTGTCTTTGTAACCCGGATCAGAATGAGGAAGTAGGTGCTGGTAGGGCCAATTTAAAATTCTCTGAAGGTGGGGGGATCCCTGGGTGGCGCAGCGGCTTGACGCCTGCCTTTGGCTCAGGGCGCGATCCTGGAGACCCGGGATCGAATCCCACATCAGGCTCCCGGTGCATTGAGCCTGCTTCTCCCTCTGCCTGTGTCTCTGCCTCTCTCTCTCTCTGTGACTATCATAAATAAATAAAAATTAAAAAAAAAAATAAAAAATAAAATTCTCTGAAGGTGGGACACACAACTCCTAGGAGCCTGGAAGACATCTGGTGTGGGTGTGGGTGTGTGTTTTGGGGGGTCACTCTTCTAAGGGCTGGTGCGCTTTGGAGAGGCAAGCATCTTACAGAACAAGTGGATGCCGTGCTGGCCCGAGGTCGTCACCTTGCCTACAGCAGGAACCCTGACACATTCATTTATTCCATGTGTGCACAACAGGTGCACTGATCATTCATTCCCTGAGCATCTATACAGGCTGAGCATTTTACTAGGAGCTGAGGATGGTCGGTAACACAACTGGTGAAGACGCTGCACAGACAGGTAAATACAGAATGCCACATGCAAGTATGCACCGCGTTCAGTGCTCTACAGGGAATGAACCCTGTGCTGGAAGAGGGGTACGAGGGGACCTCCTTTAAACTGAGCTTGTCTGAGCAGATGCGGTGAGATCTGAAGAACGAGAGAGAACCAGGATGCCTGTTCCAGTGGGAAGGACAGTAGTTCAGGGACTGTGAGCTGAAAACCTCCAGGGTATAAGTTTCTGTCCTTCTTTCCCTCCTCAGGTTTCTCTCCATCCCCGTTCCTTTGTGATTTCCACAAGTATGAAAGCGCCCTTCCCGGCACGTGTAATAACGGGCACCTGTCACATGAACACACACACCGTTGTGAGTCTGAGTGTGTTATATGCATTCACTCAGTTAATCCTCTGAACGACCTCACCATGGAGGGACTGTGCATGTCCCCACTTTACAGATGAGGAAACCGCACGAGTCAGTGTGCAACAGTTGTCACCACTAATGTTACAGTTATTCAACAATGACATATTGAGCATCGTCGGGTTCCTGGAAGACTTCATTTTATTCATTTCTGACCCTTTCACTACCCATTTGGATCCTCCCTACTGGGCTCTTTTCTGTGTGACTTGCAAATTTCAAGCTTGTTTTTAAAATCTGCTGTTCAAGTTATTGGTGGGAAATCTTTTTACACACTGCTGATCAGATTTTATAGAAAAATCATTTGCCGCATCCTCCCTAGCTGGGCATACTCTTTGAGTTCTAGCCAATTCCATAAATGGTTTTTGTTTTTTGGGGTTGTTTGTTTGTTTGTTTGTTTTTGAGAACCTCCTTATTGTCCAGCATGATCCTGGATGCCAAGATCACATCTAGAAATTCAAAACCAAGGAAACACACACACACACACACACACACACCCTCAAATAACTATTATAGAATAAGATCTATGCCCTCCTCATTTTAACACTGAAAACCAGATACAAACGAGGAAGTGACTTTGGCTCCCAATGGAGAATAGGACTGACTGTCAAGTGGACAACTACCCAGCAGATACATTCTCAACCTTAGTTCACTTTCTTGTTTTATAAATACTAAAGGTGTAACTGATCCAAAGGCTTTCAACGGGGAGAGGTAACAACTCTGTATTTTGGAATGTGTGGCTCTTATTAATCTGAGTTGTCTGAGAATTGCTCCCCCCTCCCCGACTTCAAGCTACTTAGTTTCTTCCTAATTACCTACTGTGTAGATGTAGATTTAGATGGTCAAATACAGTTTTCCCTTTAAAAAAAAATTTATAGGTACAGAAGCGACTTGGAAGACACACCTATAAGCGAAGTCATAATTGTTGAAGAATCAGTGCCCGGTGTGCTTAATTCTAAGTTGAGAAGGGACTTCAGTTTTGCAACAATAAAATAGTGATCTGCCCTTCCCAACAGTGTTGGGACACTTTCCTTGGGTTCCCCTCCCCTTCTCACTTAGGTAAGTCCTAAAATAAACAGGAAAGGGGAACTGTGAATCAGCCCGGTCAATTATTACAGCCTTTTATGTGCCAAAAAAAAAAGACAAATTAGACGGAGTTTCTCATTTATATTTTAATGGTCACAAAATTCCCCTTCCAGAGGGCCCTGGGCTCCTCCTTCATCCATTTTCAGAGTGACCTCCTGCAAGGGGCAAACTGCTTCTTTAGGTGGAGAGCCTGAATGTCCACTCCCTGAGCCATTTTCTGTCTCTGAAATGTCCACATCCGATGAGGCAAGCATACCACAGAGGACACAAAGGACCCAACGACTACTAAATCAGTGGAAAACACGGTAACACCAGTGTTAGAGAACCACATTCCAAGAATGGGTCACAGGAGTGGATTTTTAAAAGATCTTCCCTGCCCAGCATCCTGATAGGGCCCTATCCCCTTCCTGGTGTTGAATCTATCTAAGAACCTTTTTTTTTTTTTAAGGAGCCGAATACACATTGTAATGTAATTACTCCAATAGGCGGAAAATGACATCCTAGGCCTGTGTCCACCGACGGCAGGGAAACACATACTGACCCTGGTTTTCATTTTGGTCACCCTGTGGCAGCGGGACCTTGAGATGGTAGTTTTTAAATCTAGGTCTGTGAACTTGGATGGTAAAACAAAATTACATCTTCATTTTCCCTAACTGGAATTTAGCATTTCCTTCAATTATGGATGTAGGCAACAAATTAGAATAGTAATAGGAGCACCTGTGACTTTGTTGCCAAGAGAAACTACAGATCTTTTTTTTTTCCAAATCACATGACAACTGTTGCAGATCTCTCCATTTATCCTTATCCCTACTTTAGGTCCTGATTAAATATCAGAGAGGCTGTCAGTTCTCGTTATTTACAATATTACTAAAGAAGCATGTCTGTTACCATGTCATAATGTTATTATTTTGCAACACTATTTCAACATTGTCGCTTCCTTTGTGATTCTATGTATTTTCTTTCAAGTTTAAAAAAAAATTAGAAATTGGGGTGCCTGGGTGGCCTCTAACTCTTCATTTTAGCTTGGTTCATGATCTCATGGGTCGTGAGATCGAGACCCCCGTCCCCCAGTCCTGCATCAGGCTCCGTGCTACTTAAGATTCTCTCTCTCCCTCTCCGTCTGTCCCTCCCCCCAGCATGTGTTCTCTCTTTCTCTCTCTAAAAAAAAAAAAAAAAAGTTTAAAAATTGAAGACCATTCTGAGACACAGCTATAGATTTCAGCGGATTGTCCAAGAAGTCTGTGTCCCCACCCACCCATTCCCCACGCCGCCAAAAAAGAAGTTAAGAACCTCATAGGAGACTCTCGGTTTGTCCAACCCTAGCCCCGTTGCTTTAGTGATTTCAGTGTCACCCCATTGCAAAGACACAGCTTCCATGCAGCGAGGAGGCCCATAAAATTAATCATTTAGTGCCTTGCACTGTGCCTTTCACGTGGTTTTAGTTCCCACTCTCCCAATAACACACCTCAACAAAAGCCTCAAGTGCAGGACCATTGTGAAACTCGGAATCATTTGATCTTCAAATCACTGGTTAAAACTGCATCGGCTTTCAGCTGTTCGAGAGCTGACAGAGCTGTGAATCACCAAGGTCCCCTCTTCTCCCCGGTCTCCTCTGTGGCTGTTTACCATGGGTAAGCATGTGACCATGGGTCACAGGTGCACTGGCAGACAGGCATGGCACTCGGGGGAAATGACATTCAACTCTGACAATTTTCCTCCAACCCCAAGAAGTGGTGGATGGGGAGGTTGAAGGCGTTGATTAAATGAAGATTTGGGATTACCTGCAGGTTTTAATTACTGTGCCATCTCTGTCCCAGTGCCCCTGTCTCCCCCTGCCACTGCACTCCTGTAGCTCTAAAGAGACACTTATCAGATGCCGTTTTGTACTGTTAGTTATCTTTGCAGCGCACATGCTCTCTCTGAGTTCACGGAGCCTATGTTATCCTCTTGGGTTGCCCTGGTGCTCGGCAGACAATAGACCTGCCGGAAATAGGTGTGGCCCAGTGGAATGGCTGTCCATTGTGCACGTTTAGTTGGGCCTTCAGGTTGGAAGGTGCCAGGCCCAACATGATTATTTTCTACCTTGGATTTATTTATGCAACACCTATTCCACAAATGCCAAACACTACTATGTGCCAGGCGTCGTGCTAGACACTAGAGCCGAAGATGACTATGATCTAACCACTTCCTCCAAGGAGGCTAGGGCCATAGGGACACTCCATTGTCATGCAGTGTAATGACAGCAAAGATAAGGCGGTGAACCCGGTGTGTTGGTGGCATCAAGGAGGGAGTGGTGAGTTCTGGAGAATGGAAGTCAGAGAATGTGCTAGACTGGGAATCCAAGGAGGAGGACTTGGCCGCTGGGAAGAGGGGCTGGAGACCTTCCTGGAATGGAGAACCCCAAGTCTTCCATTACTAGAGGAACAGACATCATTCTTTACCTATCCATCTCCCATTTCCTCCCCTTCCACCCTTCTTCCTTGCTAACAGAACTGTAGTTTTGTATCTGGAATGAGCTGGAATAACCTCAAGGTAAGCTCCTCCCCCTGGGACCCAGGCTCAGGGGCCCCTCAGGAGCCAATCATGGGCCGGCAAGACTGGTCTGGAGCAGGCATGTGAGCACATTCTGGTCAACGAGAAACAAAGGGAAGTCAGCTCAGGTCCTTGCTTTGGGTGTAAGAAGAGTCTTGCTAGGAGAAAGCTAGCTTTCCCCTTTGTGGCTTGATATTGCAAGTGTGGCAGCTGTCTTGTGATGGCAGGAAGATACTAAGGCCTTAGGGGTTCTTTGATTTTAACACTGAATAGCAACCAATACTGGCAACTGGACTCCTTGTGAGTAAAAATTTAACCCCTATTGGTCTATGCTACAAGTAGCCAGATTTTCCCCCTTATAACTAAACCCTTCGTACCCGATTTACACAGCTCCTGTTAACTACTTCTCACAGGCCTCCCCAGGGGAACAGTGAGATCACATGACTAGTACTCCTGAGTTTTATTGGCTGATGCACCTGCACCGCACTGACTCCTTCCTTCTTCAATCTTGCTAGTCATTTTAGGGAGATCCCAGCCAAGCATCTTTGAGAAGGTGGCTTCCTCCCTGCTTCTCTGCCTCACCCCACAGCATGCTGAAGCAACAGTCTATGCAAAGGCAGGAAAGAAGCCCTACTCTCTGCTTCTGTGTTCACTATGCCACTGACCCTGCGATGGGGTGACTGCCTTGAATATCATAAGCCTTGGTCAGAGTACAGCTTCCAGCTCCTGCCTACCCTTGCTCCCTGTTGGAGAATGTCTGAGGAATAGGAAACATACTGTTTTTCTCTACTTTTCTTTTGGTCTTTCCACCGAAGCCTAGCATCAACCTCCTCCTTTAGACAGAACAAAACAACAAACCCCCAGGCATGTCAACCCATACCAACAGACGCCTCAGAATTCAGGTTTACTGGCTCTACATAACTACTCTCCAGTAAGCTCAGCCCAGAGTGTGGTGACTTGTGTCTATGAAGGAATGGGAGCATAATATTTCAAAGACAGGCAGGCAGGGACCTGGTATACCAAGCTAAGAAGTATAAGCTGTAATTTCTAAGCCAGAGCTTCCCCCAAAAGTATGCTATATGATGTGTTGAGATACTATCCTATTTTCTCAGCCCTTGCAACTGCTGGGCAGAGCCTGGCAGCAAAGAGCCCCTAGTCCAGTTACCTCCAGCAGCAAGTGGCCTTGTGTGGTCTAGGAGGGTGGGGTGAAGCAGAGTGGAGCCTCATGGGGCCATGATGTAGAAAGACTGCAAAACAATTAGGAGTCATTGAAGGATTTTTAAAAAGAAACAATCAGACGAACTTACCATTTAAGAAAATGAGAGGGCAAAGGATAGGAGGGGTGGACAGGGAGCCTGGGACCAGGAATACCGATCTCACCTAAAACAGCCCAGGTCTGAAGTGGGGACAGACCAGATTATGGAGTAGAAATGAAAACACAGAAGGGATCTGGAATATGAGAAACCCTAAGGAGATAAAATCAATGGACTTGCTTGTTGATTAGATATAGAGAGGGAGGGAAGTGTCCAAGATGACTTTCCAGCGTTTGGACTGAGAACATGGGTGGGTGATGGTATCATCAATATTGGGAACCTGGGGGAGTGCAGGGAGGTGTGGAAGAAAGCTGGTTTGAGGTGCACATGGAATGTCAAGAGAGATGACCAGGAGGCATTTAGACATAGATATAACACTCAAGAGATCACTCTGGTGTAGAGATTTTAGAGTTTTCAGTGGGTATGTAACGGTGGAAGCCCATGAGCATTGGTGATGTTGACCAGGGAGACTAGAGCAGTGAGAGGAGGGTGCCAAAGTCAGAGCAAGTGATAGAAGCCCTAACCAGCTAGTCAAAGGACCAGTCCTAGCCGGCCATCTCTCTCTCTCTATGTGACTATCTTCATCTCTGCTTCTCTTGGAGTGTTGGCCTCACTGTCTGCTATTTCAGACAGGACTTTTCCACTAGGCAAAGAATAAAGTCACTGGTAGCTCCAGATTAGCCATCTCAGTAAGAGACATTTTTTTTTTCTAACATCCATATAATAATCCCTAGAAAGAACCCTGACTGGTTTTGCTTGGATGACATGACCTAAGCTTAGACCAAACACAATTGCCAGATCTGGAGCACTTGGATTGTCTAGACTGAGTCATGTGCCCACATCTGATTAGGGGTGGGGCATAGGGGTAGGTTCAATTACCAGCCAAACTGGGATGGTAAAGCTTTCTGGGCAGATACGTATAGTTATCATGATCCCTTACACATCAACATTTAAAGAGGTGGGTAGAAGGGGAACCAGTAAAGGAAACAGAAAATTGGCATGTCAGAGTAGATTCTCAGCTTTACAAGACCAACAACTGTGTCTTACCCATATCTGTTTCCTCCTGCCACCTTCCTCTGCTACCGAGTGCTGTGCCTATAATCAACAAGTGTGTATAGACTGAATTTATAAACACAACACACGACAAGTAGTAGGGATTCATTAAAAGACATGACAAACACCTAGAAATCTGATTTGGACAATATACAAAAGCACTTAAAAAAAAAAAGATTGTATTTATTTGTTCACGAGAGACACACACAAAGAGAGGCAGAGACATAGGCAGAGGGAGAAGCAGACTCCACGCTGGGAGCCCGATGTGGGACCTGGGGATCACGACCTGAGCCCAAGGCAGATGTTCAACCATGGTGGCAGCCAGACACCCCCAGAAAAGCACATTTTTAAAAGAAGCTGGCCATCACTGATATAGTTATTACTGGATTCTCTGGAAAGAGCCAATTTTTTTTTTTCATGATTTGGTTGAAGGTACCCTATCAATGTGGGCCAAAATAGTGACAGTTGAGAATTTGATTTGGGGACCGTCTTATGGAAATCAGGTGGCATTGTGTCAAAGGACGTTTTTTTTATTGCTCTGTTCCACGGCTGACTGTAATTTCATGCTGCATTTGTAAGCCTGCACCTTAATTACTGCAGATGCCACGCTGAAAGAGGACTCCTAATCAAACCTTTACTAATCGGTGACATACCTTCACTTTGGGGGAACAGATGCTAGGAAGGAATGGAAGCTTGGAACCATAGGACGCAACAACTCCCCTCAGCGGCCAACGTGGACTCGTTTTTATCAAGTACCTTTTATATCCACTAGGGGGAACCCTAGTGCACATAAAAAGTGGGCTGTTTATATGTGTAATGGGATGATTTACCCATGAAAACTTGCTCGTGGGTCAATGGGTGTGTCCTCTACTGTGTAAGGGGTCAGAGACTGGGCATGTCCTCACACTTTTCAAGCAAATGAGAGAAGATCATTCAAAGCATGTTCGAGAAAGTCAGTTGTTTAAATTCTTACTGGATTCACAAGGGGTCCACTAAGCATCTCAGGTAAAAGTTTTTACTGCAAAAAGAAATTTCTATCGTGAACAGGAGAGTTTTTGTTGTTGTTGTTAGAATCTTTGCTTATTAAAAAATAGAAAATGCTGAATCTGTGCCCTTGCAATTGGAAAGAGCTTAATTTTACATACCTGTTAGACACGAGTGTGATCTTAATGCTCAGTGGAGTTCTTAAAGTATTATTGGCACTCAGTTGATAATTATTATAATTATTATAAACTTGTCTAACATAATTACAGTATAAGACTCTTCCCTTTTCAACACAAAGGCATCTGCAAACAAAGTTTGAAAGATGCTGTAAATTAACAAATAATCCAAATGTGATGTTCAGACTTAGAGTCAGTGGTGGTTCCTCCATATTGTCAATAATATTTTTGCGGGATAGTTCTTTTCTCTTTTTGTATTCACTGTCTCTAACAGACATAATCAATTCGCAAATTGGTAAATATGTATTGCTCATTTGCCTGGTTAAGTCATTGTACCTGGGGCTCTGGGTACTCCCAAAGAATGACCCCCTGTCCCTAAACTACTTACAGTCTTTGAGTACAATTCAACCAATGTTTATTGCATTGTGAATCTGTACAAGGTCCAAGAAGCTGCATAGGGATATGACCATCAGTTTAGCTCACTGACACATCCCCAGCTCTCAACACGTAAGTTTAGCACATGTTGGTTCTTGGGAGGTATTCGTTTAAAAAAAAAAATGAGAAGGTAAATGAACAAAAAGTTTGGAGTATACAAAAAATTTTGGAGAGAAACTAAATGAGACACCATCCCTGACCTCAAGGAACCTACAATCGGGTAAAAGCTACACACAAAATAAATGTATAGTGTATAATGTAAATTGCAAGATGTAAATGCTGTCATATAAAGTGCTATTCAGTGTCACAGGAGGGAATTTGTACACAAGTGGAGAAATCAGTTCAGTTAAACAAATCCAACAGGCAAGTTTGAGTATAGTACTAGAATGGAGCCTGACAAGCACGAAATACTCATTATCATTCTGGAATAAATGAATGAGCATTTACTATACACCAGGCCCTGTGCTCATTCCTGAGGACACAGAGATGAGTCAGAACTTTGATTTCTCTTTTAATTTAATCTTCTAAGGAACTCACAGCCTGGTAGAGAGCTTCTAGTATATTTTCAAGAAAGACTCCCAGGAGAAAGTGGCTTTTACACTAAGCCCTGATGAATGAATAGGAGTTTGCAAAGTGGAAACAAGGGGAAGGATGTGTTGGGTAAATCGTAGAGCATATGCAAAAGCATGGAGGCATGAAAGGGCTTGGCTTGTTTAAAGAACATCCCACTGGCTAAAAATGAAAGACAGAACCTGGTATGTCCCCAGCTTTTAGCATAAAGCCCTATAAATGGAAGTCCTTACTAAATACTTGTTGTTTTTGATAATAATGATGGTAAGAGCCCAAAGATGAGCATAATTTATAAGTGCTGGGCAAACCCAACTAATATGCTTGGTCCAAGGGATGTGCCCAAGAAATGCTAGCTAAAAGTTCTTCCTTAGGATGCGACTTGAAATGGGTATTATGGGCTACATTGTGTCTCTCCCCTCCCCCATTCATATGTTGAAATCCTAATCCCCAGCACCCCAAAATGTGCCTGGTATTTGGAGATGGGGTCTTTGATGAAGTAAAATAAAGTTGGTCAGGGTGGGTTCTAATCCAGCATGACTGGTACTTTTAGAAGAAGAGGAAATTTGGACACAGGTGTACACAGGGAAGACCATGTGAAGACACAGGGAGAACCGAGGCCATCTACAAGCCAAGGAGAAAGGCCTCAGAAGAAACTCCGCTGACATCTTGGTCTCAGACTTGTAGGCCCGAGAACCGTGAGGAAATAATCTATTCTATAAAAGAATCCTTGTATCAGCTACACACAGTCTGTGGTGTTTGGTTTTGGCAGCCCTAGCAAACTCATACAATAGGTCAACATAGACTTGGAGCCCTGGTATCTAATAATGGTAATAATAATGATGATGTTATTATTTGTGGAGCATTTCCTGGGTGCTGGACATTGTGCTACATGTCTTGCACATATTATCTCATTTAATATGCTTGGAAACCTGATGAGATAGAAGCTCAGAGAGCCCAAGGCTACATGGTTATCAAGTGGTGGCCCTGGGTCTGGAATCTAGGCCTGACTTGGGCCACAGCTAACCTACAGAGCCTTTGTACACAGAAAAAGCGTCTCTTCCTTTGGACATACCCAAGCCCATGCCAGGGAGCAGGGTGTGGTGAGCGGAAGGCAGGCTGTATTTCAGTCCTAGAAGGTGGGCTTCCCGGGATCCTACAGCCACAAGGTGGGTCTTGATCCCCACTGATTCTGCTAATTGGCCTCACAACAGCTGTCTTTAGCCCTCTTTCAGTAAGAAAGCCAACTTGGTGGGATCACATACCTGCCCTGTCACCAACATCCCCCCCACCCCCCAATCAAAGGGACTGACAAATGCGTCTTTGATTATTTTGACAATGAATGTAAGTGTGCCTTTCTTGACAATCGAAGCTCCCAAATGTTCCATATGCACAGCTTTCATGGTGGGGAAATAAAAAGGGCCTCTGACAGTGTAAATATTTAAGCACCATTAAAAATGTCCAATAAAAAAAAATGTCCAATAAATGAGGGGAGCTGGGTTTCAAATTGGCTGGTTCAGATGATTAAAGCACAGAAATCATAGCAGGGTAAAAATAAAGTACCCTCAAAATAAGTACCGTCTTTAGAACTCAAGATGATTTCTATTTCTACTCCACAGAATGCTGTGTGGGTCACCTCTCCTTGAGCCGGGAGGGAACCAAGAATATCCAATTTATCTGTAAAGGTTAGTGGGGGGTGGGATGGGCCAAGGTCTGGAGATGGGGAAATTTGGCGATCTCTTAATAATCTTGTGTCAGTAATAATGAATAAAAATGGAATGTCTCGACTGTATTGAAGGGATGGCTGAAGCTCACACTTAAGGAGAAATGTCTAAAAAGGAAAAAGCAGTATGTTCAGTTTCGTGTCTTATTTGAAAATATACTTCAAACGTTCAGCAGTGTTTTAGAGATCATAACCACCCCCGTCCCCACGTCACCTTCTGAACCCTTAGCTCCCAGTAGTTCCTGGTTTACTTTTATGGTAAAGCTTTCAGTTTTATGATTCAGCTGGAAAAAAAATATATATATATATATATATAATCGTACCCAGTCGAGCTTCCATTTGTCTGTATCATCACCAGGTTGAACTTCATGTAGGAAAGTATGTGCCAAAAAAAAGTGGAGCTTTCCCATTGCCAGATTTGGGGAGAACCAAACATTTGGAAAGACTAGGAGTGCCATTGTGCCTGGCAGTCTCTCACGCTCTCCATCGATGGGCAGACCGAATGTCTGGGTTTAAACATCATTCTAGGGATCCCTGGGTGGCGCAGCGGTTTGGCGCCTGCCTTTGGCCCAGGGCACGATCCTCGAGACCCGGGATCGAATCCCACATCGGGCTCCCGGTGCATGGAGCCTGCTTCTCCCTCTGCCTTTGTCTCTGCCTCTCTCTCTCTCTCTCTCTCTCTGACTATAATACATAAATAATAATAATAAAAAAAATAAAAATAAAAAAATAAAAATAAAAAAAATAAACATCATTCTAGGTCACTTCTCTATCCATGTGTGGAGGCGGGTGGATGTATGGTTCTGGCAGGAAACAGGGGGTGCATGCAAGCAGGTACCTTAGTGAAGGGACCACGGCAGAGGTATGTGCGGGATGAAGGGACAACAGCAGGTGCTGGTGACCAAGGAAGGCATTGGCTGCCACAGGCCTGAGGGTGAGGGAGTGGTTACAAGCTAGAGAAGGCTCTGAGAGAAGGCTGCCCACGGGATCCATGGCCCTCAAAGGGACACACTCAAGGCCTGTAAACGGAGCAGTGAGGAGGAACGTGAGAGGAGAAATAAGTGCACATCACCCCTAGCCATTGACCTCTGGACACCCTGATGGCACCTCCCATTGGCTGAGTCCAACTGGAAGCCAAAAGGCAAGGGAGATGTCCTTTGGGCAGGAAGCAGGATGGGGAAGGGCAGGGAAATGGTGTGTGGAGAGGATGGAGAATATCCAGCACAAATGGGAAGCACTAGCAAAGATGCAGAAGGTGAGGTGAATGCTCAGCCTTCCATGGCATCTGCACGGGAGGTTCCGTGCATGGGGTGGCCAGTGTCTGGGAGAGGCTGTTGGGACCCCCACCCTCCCAGTGCCCTCCTCTGATGGGCAACGAGAAACGAGGTCCTTACCCGGAGACCAGCTGCTGAGCTTCCCAGCAGCGACGGGCCGTGCTCAAAGCTGGTGGCAGCTGCTTCTTGCCCACCTTGGTGGGAATATATTCCAGGGAGTGGCAAGGGCACAAGCATCAGAAGGGGTGCCAGTTTGGTGGCGAGTGGCATGCTGCTCGCCGCCAAGTCCAGAAACTTCATTGTCCGCTCAGAGGATCTCCCCGTCAGAATCTCAAGGAAATGGAAGCATGAGTGACTGTGAAGCTATCTGCGTGTTTATCTTATCTTCTGCTATTCATTTCAAGAGTTTGAGTTATTATTAATATGAGGGCCTGGTTTCTGGCAGCTCTTCTCTTTGAATGGGTTTATGCCAAGCTGCCAGTTATCAAAGGATTCGGGGCCTAGGATTATGCTGGCAGGCAGCCTCTGAGCTGTGATGGCAAAACAGAGACACAGGCAAAGACGCTGCATTGAAGGGGGATCAGCATTTTGTGTCTAGGCCTTGATGCCCTTTGGGCTCCATATTTCAAAAGAACAGCAAGGAAGATATGAGCGGGGCTAGACTTGAATCTTGTGAAAATCTGACAAACGCTGGTGACCAAGAGACTGCTCGACAAGTTGCGGAGATTTCCCCAAGTCGGAAGGAAAAAAATTAGCCAATGATTTTGTGTACTTCCTGCAGGGTGAACTCCAGCTGGGCTGGGAAAACACTGTGATGACTGATGATTTACCATATTTTGCTCTCAGGCAGCCAGGGTCTCAGATGCTTAACCACTGATGGTATGGATGAATGTTTTGGAGAAAGGGCTCAAGAGAAACTTCACGACGCTGAGTGTATTTCCTGAGAAGGGGGGTACGAAGGCACCAGGATGATGTTTTAGACACCAGTCTCTTAAAAACAACCGACAGTTGACATCCCCCTCTATGGGAAAGAACTCATTGGTCCCTAATGCTGACTGGAGGCTCTTACTTAGCTTAAAGGAAGTCTTTGAGTCAAGACTTGTTTATTTATACCTCCAACCCATTCTCCTGTCTACCACTGGAACTCTGCTGGTGAGTGACCATGAGCTATTAAGCCGTGACACAGGAAAGAGGCCAACAGTAGTGCTTGGGGCAGATCATAATTCTACCTTCCAAAGAGGCCCACACCTGGGCCTTCCTCACTATAACCAAAGGCATGGGGCAGTATCACCAAACTTATGAATGCTCCACTATCGACTGGGGCCATGTTGGGTGGGCAAGAAGACAGAGCATCGCATTCCTTCAGCCACATCTTAACTGTGCTGCATTTGACTGACTTTTCACGTTGATTGAATTGCATTCAACTCATCTCTCAGCATCAATTCAAACTTATTAAATGGCTCTTCATCTTATCTGCTTTCAACCATCTACTCATCAGCAGACTAGAAAGGAGGCTGGCTCATTCTTTTTCCTGTCAGTCACCAAAAGGGGCTGAGAGCTTTGGTAAGGGCCTGGATGTGTAAGACCACACAGATCTGAGCAAAGCTGTGGAGAAGGAAGTGGCCTGTCTTAGGTCCTAGGAGGACAACACCGGTACTATTCAACCCACTGGCATTTCCCAAATGCTGCCTAAGGGCTTGTAGCTCCTTAGATGAGACAGAGAGCTCGTTGACTACAAGAACTAACATCTTAGTTGTTTTTGGAGCCTGCCAGCCTAGTCATCCTACAGATCACTGTCAGATTTTTTTTTTTTTTAAGTCAGAAAGAAAACTGAATACACCGATGATAGCCATCTTGTGACTGTGACCCATTGCCTACTGAACAGTTCTTAATGTCTTGAGCCTCAGCAGGAAACCACTGAATCTATAAAGTCCTGTCCGGCAGAAATGAGTCTGATTGTGGATGGTCTGGTTAACCCAGATTGTCTTAGATGCCTGAGGGAGTTGATATTTTCTCATTATGAAGACTTTCCCATCTAGTGAATGCTACAAATAAAACTGCTCAGAACCAGTCTGAACGGCCTGTTTCCGTGGTAGCAGGCCTCTGTCTGGAGGATAAATCTGCACCATCTTCTTTTTCCTTTGGGTCTCGGCCAGTTGTGTTACAAGGAGTTCCGTATGTGCAATGAGTGACCCCCACCGGGATGGGCTCCATCAGCTGGAGAGGGAAGCTTTGTCACCAATGGGACTCGCACCCTTGGCCAGACACCAGCGTCCGGGAGAAAGCGATCAAAGACACACACAATCCACATGCCCAAATATTTATTTCTGTTGTTCGTATTTCCCACACTTTTCAAATGCGAACTTGTGTCCTGAAGGTGGAGCTTTAGTACACAGGAAAATTGGAAAGGCACAAACATGTGTACAAAATGGGGTAGACTCAGCAAAGAGCACATTTATATGCTTCCTGGTCTCCTGCATTTTTCATGCCAAAAAGTAGGCACAGCTTCTGATTTCTTTCACCATAGGCGCCTGCATACAATTAAATGGGAAGAAAAAAAAGCGTGCTCTCAAGAATGGGGCTGGTGGGCCCAGATTCTAGAATGGCTAGCAACTGTAGCCATCAGAGCCATTTATACTTCTTGCTGGCAGTATTTTTAAGATGTTTCTTTCTCAAAATGAGGCGGCAATGAATTGAATAGTGATCAAAATGCTGCACCATAGAGTATGTTTAATCCAAATAGCTCCCAAGATGGTCTGCTACTGATTGTAGCAACTCTGCAGGACTTAGAGAAATTACTTGGTTACCAGTGAAGTAAAACTATCTCCAGAATGGAATGGAACTGTTGCTTCTCAGCACATAACAGCACTGCCGCCAACGTTCATGACAGCAGTGAAGATCATTGTGTTCTTCATCATTCACAGGAAAGATTGTCAACATGTCTACACGTAAATCCCCTACTACGTTGTGCGGGCTCCTGTGCATTTCTGCAGATGTTTCTTAGATACCACTTTGCCCATTTCCAACTGGGCCAAAGTCCTTAAAATATTTCAGGTGGGCAGGGAATGGGGGAGGGAGGCCTGATGATCTTGGAGCAGAGAGAGCACCTGACTTGCCTTCCCGACCATCTCCGAACTAACATCAGCCTGGGGTCCCAGGCCCTTTCCCCTGCTCTTCCACCCTCGTCAGTGGCCCCCGGCCACCACCACCCCTACACAGCTCATGGGAAAGTATTTACTGCCCACTGGCCAGTGGAGATGATGTTATCCAATATCAAACAAGGAAATTATGAATGGAACAGTGACCACTCTGAATTCAGAATCTGAGGGTCACCGCTGGAATGCTATGATCTTTTAACTGCGCAGCAAGGGCAGAAACTTTTGTTTCTCTTCTGCTTTTTGACTCACCCCACCCTCTGTTCCTCCAGCCTTGCCACGCTCCCTCTCCTGGCTTATCCCTCAGCACGGGGAGAGCCTGAAGTACTACTGCACAAGCTGAAAACCTGCAGCAACTTCTCCTTGAAGAGGGTTCAGCATCTGGAGGCAGCCCACTCACCCCATCTCCCCTCCCCCCCAAACCCAGTCCACCTAGAGCTGGGGAAGCAGGACAGGAAGGAAGAAAGGGGAGGCAACCAGGTACTCTCCCTGGGCCCTCCCGCCGGGAAGTAGCCAGGAAGGGACAGAGATCTTTTCGCAAGGGTGCATAGTGGTCCTCAAGAGCCCCCTGGTACACCATCTGGAACACCTGTGGGACTCGAAGTGTGCCAATGGTGCCATCAGCTGCCTCAGGGAGCTGGCAGGCATTTGTGCATCCCGGATGAGCCCCCTTCTGAGGAATCATGAACCTACACTGAGATGTGCAATGAATCAGAGGGTCACTGTGCTCCAGGAATTCTTGGTGGCCTCCGGGTCACCCCTCGGTGAGTTGGTAAGACCTCAGAGGGTCCAAAGGAAAGAAGTTGGGAAAGGCTGAGACAGAGGGAGAGCCTCTAGGGAATTAAGAGTACCTGGCTCTAAAATTAGAAGGCAGGGCTGGGGAGGGCAGGTTGGAGCATTTAACTTGGGGAACTTTTCGGTGCCACTTGCTGAAAACGATCTCACAGTGGTACTGTATGGGCCACAGGTGGCACCTGGCTAGAGCGGGATGTGTAAGCAGCGCTGGAGCAAGATACGGATTCAGATCTCACCTCTACGGTTAAGCAGCAGTAGGACCCAGGCGAGTCCCATAACCTCACCATGGTCATTCTCACTACTAAATGGGATGATGGTAATAAGTCACTAATTAAAAGGGTTATTAGGACCTCAAACGAGTCTTAGTCCGCGTGGTAAACCTGGAGCAGCAGCTGGCACATAGTAAGTGCTCAATAAACGTTAGCCAGGCTCCTTGAGGCTAGATGGCGAGTAGAACTTTCTAAAGGTCTGGCTAGGTCTGGGAGCCGGGGACTCCGTTGCCAAGGGAGACTGGAAAACCTTTTCAAATACGGGAGCTCTGGCCCCGGGGATCGTCCAGAACCGGAGTCCCGGCGCCGGCCTTTGCTCCATCCACCTCACTCCTCCGACCCGGGGAAGCCCGACCCCTGCGGCAGGGACGCCTCGGTCCCGCGCGCCTCCGGCTCGTCCCCGGCTCCCGCGCGCGCCCCCAGGGCCTCCCTCCCGCCGCTCCACACCTGTCGGCCGCCCTGAGCCTGGGGCCTCGGCTGCAAACCCTCGGCGCCCGGGGTGCTCGCCCCCCGGCGCCTGGCGTATCCCCCGGCTGCCCCCGTACACAGAACCCGAGCGCTGGAGCAGCCCCGCGGGCGCAGCGGCGGATTGTCAGCGCGCCCCGGGAGCGCCGGGAGCGCCGGGAGCGCCGAGGGGCGATGGTGGCGGCCGCGGCGGCGACAGCAGGCGGCTCAGCTTTGTTATGAATAGATGAAAGAGGCCACCTACACAGTAACCCAAATTACGAGACCTTCCTCCTCCCTATCTCACCGAATCGAGAGGGGAGGGGAGATGGGCGTGGAGGGAGGGCGGGCGGGCGGGCAGGAGGCGGGGGGCGGAGGAGGAAGAGGATGAGGAAGGGGGCCAGTTGCATCCCACTTTCACAATGGGAAAGTGAAACGCACAAGCGCACCCAACCTCTCCAGCCCTCCCCGCCTGCCTCGCTCCCTCCGCCCGTCCCCTCCCTTAGCCTCCGCGCCTCCCCGCGAGCGCCGGCGCTGCACAGAGGAACTCTCCGGAGCAGCAGGCGAGGAGGAAGCGGCGCCGGAGCGCGCAGGGCTTGCCGCCGCCGCCGCCGCCGCACAGGCTGCCGGAGCGGCCCCGCCGCGTGCCGCCCTCTCCGCCCTGCTTCCCCGGCGGGCCGCGGGGATGGGGCGGCCGCGGGAGCCCGAGCGCGCGCAGGAGCCGCCGCCGCCGCCGCCCGCGTCTCCGTCGCCGCGCGCCTGAGCCGCCGTCGCCGCCGCGCGCCCTGCCCGGGGGCGGCCCCCCCAGCCCCATGGAGGTCTCCGGGAGGAAGGCGCCGCCGCGCCCCCCGCGCGCCCCGCGCGCCCCGCGCCCCCCGCGCCCCCCGCGCCCCGCCGCGCCGCTGCCCCTGCTCGCCTATCTGCTGGCGCTGGCGGCGCCCAGCCGGGGCGCGGACGAGCCCGTGTGGCGGTCGGAGCAAGCCATCGGAGCCATCGCGGCGAGCCTGGCGGACGGCGTGTTCGTGGCGAGCGGCAGCTGCCTGGACCAGCTGGACTACAGCCTGGAGCACAGGCTCTCGCGCCTGTACCGGGACCAAGCGGGCAACTGCACGGAGCCCGTCTCGCTGGCGCCCCCCGCGCGGCCCCGGCCGGGGAGCAGCTTCAGCAAGCTGCTGCTGCCCTACAGCGAGGGGGCGGCCGACCCCCAGCGGCTGCTGCTCACCGGCTGGACCTTCGACCGCGGCGCCTGCGAGGTGCGGCTCCTGGGCAACCTGAGCCACGGCTCCCTGCGCAACGGCACCGAGGTGGTGTCGTGTCACCCGCAGGGCTCGACGGCCGGCGTGGTGTACCGCGCGGGCGAGCGGAACCGCTGGTACCTGGCGGTGGCCGCCACCTACGTGCTGCCGGAGCCCGAGACCGCGAGCCGCTGCAACCCCGCGGCGTCCGACCGCGACACCGCCATCGCCCTCAAGGACACGGAGGGACGCAGCCTGGCCACGGAGGAGCTGGGCCGCCTCAAGCTGCGCGGGGGCGCGGGCAGCCTGCACTTCGTGGACGCCTTCCTCTGGAACGGCAGCGTCTACTTCCCCTACTACCCCTACAACTACACCAGCGGCGCCGCCACCGGCTGGCCCAGCATGGTGCGCATCGCGCAGAGCGCCAAGGTGCTGCAGTTCCAGGGCCAGGCGGCCCTCGACTGCGGCCACGGCCACCCCGACGGCCGGCGCCTGCTCCTGTCCTCCAGCCTGGTGGAGGCCCTGGGCGTCTGGGCTGGCGTGTTCAGCGCGGCCACCGGGGAGGGCCAGGAGAGGCGCTCCCCCGCCACCACGGCGCTGTGCCTCTTCAGGATGAGTGAGATCCAGGAGCGCGCCAAGAGCTGCCCCTGGGACTTCCAGATGGCCGAGCACAACTGCGTAAGTCCTGCCCCCCACCCCGGACGCCGCGGGGAGCGCTTGGGCCGGGGAGCCGCCGCCGAGGCCGAGGGCAGGGGGACCGGGTCGCCAGTCGCCGGTACCCGAGGCACGCAGCCAGGCGGCTGCCAAGGAGCCGACCTCTTAGGGTCTCCCAGACCGGAGACCGCGGGCTCCCCGGCCACACAGCCAGGGGGGCCCCAAAGGGAGTGCAGAAAGGGAGGTGGGGAGGGCAGGAGTTTGGCTCAAAACTCTAGTGACTGCGTCCCAGTGCCGTCCTTCTCTGTGTCCAAGCGACTCCTGTTTGGGGCTGAGCCTCCGCGTGCAGCGGACCCCCTCCCTTCCCCCCATCGCTGCCCCAGGTGTGGGGTCCCAGCAGGCGTGCGGGTTGGACCTGCTCGACACGGTTACCAAACAGCGCCCCGGGCAGAGCCGCCTGCGAACCTGAAGGGCGTGCTGCCACGCCCCAGCCTCTGCGCCCCCCTCCGGCCCCCCACCCCAAACCAGCAACACGCGGGATGCGGTCCGAAGAGTTGGTAGGCTGCCCAGCGGGGGTCAGTGGCGGCCGCGGAGAGGGGCTCCCGCTCGGTGGAACCGAACCCGCGGTGACCCGGGGCGAGGGGGCGGGGCTGTGGCTCGCCCGGCGCGCGCTGTGGTCTCTGGGGCAGAGGAGGGGCGGTGGAGGTGGCTTTGTGGATAAAAGCTGCAGCCGGGAGGGGAGGGCAGGCTAGGGTGTTGGGGTGCCACACAGTTTCTGGGCTCCACAACTGGCCGGCCCGGCCCCTGGGGCGCAGAGGCACCACCCTTGCCGGGGTGCCCAACCAGCAGGAGCACAGGTTGCCCCTGGGTTCCCAGGGCAGCTCCGGCCCCACTCTTGAGATTGGCAGTTCTTTGACTGGGAAATAAAGCCGCGGTTCAAGAGGGTCCAGTTGATGGGGATTATGGAGCCATTGTGCACTTCTCAGAGGCCCTTTTCCTTCCAAGGCTGCTGGCACATCGACTCCACATATGGCTCCTGAGAGGGGAGCCTGCTGAGAGCCTCCTTTATAACTGGACAGAAATCAAAGAGCAGAAATGAACGGCTACAGGTGTTGCCATTGTTTTGGTATAAAATGCGTCAGAGAGGAAGGGGAGAAGTCTCCACTTGGAAAGCTGTTGTAGTGATACACTGTTGTGTAAGCCTACAGGGGAGCCTTGGCTCCAAGGTATGTTAATATGTGTACAGAAAGGCTCTCCCACCCCCGCCCACCCCTTTCTCTGCAAAGCACATCTTACCAAATATTAGCCCTATTATCTGGGGAGGAAAAAGCTGAGGTCTTTTGCAGGGCTCCTCAGATGGTCATTGGCTTCTCCCTCCTTGCCTGTCCGTTGTGTGCTGGGATGTGCGCGTTATGCCTTCATTTAGTTACTGGTTATGATTTTTTTTTAACAATAAATAACAGATAATGCTCCCTAAATGCCTTCGCCTTGCCATGCACATATATTTCATATGTTTTTTATTAGATCTTTAAGAGTTCAAGTTTGGCAGAAATCATTGCCTTCTACTCCTCTGTTGAAAGACTTGAATGTACCCCCCAAATAGTACTTAGTGCCAAGCTTTAGGCACACTTGGTCTCTGGGGTTAATGACAAGACGGCTCAGAGGCCCCCAGCAGGTAATAACAGTGGAAGTCCAAGCTTTGCCATCTGACAGCTGTGTAGATGTGTGGAGCCAAAACATTTCTCTTGACTGCCTCTCTGTACCCGTTGGGTCCTGGAGGACTTTAGTTCCCTTCCAAACCCAGCAGGCATCCTGAATGCGCTCAGAATCCACGTTTTGGCCCCATCAGGTGTTCCTAACTCCCTCTGGGATGAGGAGGGGAAGGGGAGGTTGGAGAGCTGTGTATCCATCTTCATGGGAGCTTCTGGGAGAGAGCTGTCCCTTGGAAATCAAGCCAGGGATAAATACATGCTGCCAAAAATCTGGAATTGGAAAAATAAATAATTAAAAGAGGTCCCTCCACAGCATTTCTTGCTGCTGTTATTTATCAGGAACTCCCAGTGTGCTCAGAGCTGTGTATTCTGAAAGACAGGGTCCCTACTCCCTGAGCTTGTCATCCAAGTTAAATAATATACTCCGGTTCGAACAATAGCATGTCATGGCTGCACAGGTGGGAGCTTGGAGTTTTGCTTTTTATTTTTTTATTTTTTTCATTTAAGTAAATTCCTTGCTTCTAGTATACCTTAAGGAGCCTTACTGGAAGTGAATTTCGAGAGGGGTTTGAATGGAAAAAAAAAAAAAAAAGGTGGTAGTTTTGATGAGAAAGCTGACAATTTTTCTAACCTTTTAAACATGGAGATAAGATACTTAATTCAACAGATATTTGTTTGATTCCTGCTTATGTGAGCAGTGCTCTGTGCTGGATGCTACTGATTTTGCCACTGAAAGGACAATAGCAGGTTGCAGCCCCATTTAATGGGGTCATAGGATCAGAGTGCCCCTGCTTGTCACTCAGAGCAATGATGTCATTTGATTGCATTTGTTCTGCATTTTATTTTCAGGTTTCGAATGCATTTTGGAAAAAGGCATGCTGAATTATAGGGTGCCTAAAACAAGAGACTGACTTGAAACACTCTAGAGGGAGCCTCAATAGATTCCAACAGCGATTCCTTCAGAGCAGACACAGGAATATTAACAGTAATCCGTAGGCAGTGAGGCACAAGTGGCTGGTTTGCTGGCCCTCTCCTTCCCTACTGGAGGGCTCTCTCATTTTCCGTCTTCAGTCAACCACGGGTAGCAAAGTGATGGGAGGGACTGGGTTGTGCTTTCTCCTTTCTGGGCGCTCTCACATCAGTTGCTTCTGCTAAGGATTAATTTACGAGGTGCTTGTGCAATGAGTGTGTACCCAGCCTTTTATGTGCTGGGTCATTACTTTTTCTGCCTTGCCACCAACTTTGAATCGCTTTCACAACTGTAGTAGGTTAGCTTCGGCCTGCACATGTACCAAGGCAGCAGATACCTGTAGACCCTCTCTCTGATGATCCTAATGAGTATTTGTGCAGTACTTCCCTGCATATTATTTCCTCTGAGCTCCTGTTCCAGTCTGAGGTTGATTCTATGAGGAACAGTCCCATTTACCTGATGAGGAAGCTCAAGAGAAGTAACTTGCTCAGGATAACAAAATAAGCCCCTGAGACTTCCAGCTTAAACTCAGATCTTGAAATGTCTACTTCTATGTTCTTTCCACCACTCTAGTGCTTTGCAGACTTTCCCTTGAAAGTCCTAATTAAAGAGGCAACAACTAACCTCCCCTACAATGTGGGGTTGAGGCTGGATGGTCCCCTTTGAAGTGTTTTAAAACTTCATGTGATTCCCCACCCCACCTCCCATTCTGTTCCCTAACCTACCTATATGCTTGGGTTAATGTAAAAAAAAAAAAATGCTTTAAATTATGTACAAGTTAATTAACTTCCTCCCCTCTCCGAACTCCTGCCATTTTTGGCACACCAATGCGCTCATAGAAGAGTGTTCCCAAGTTTCAAAGTCTTGTGGTTCGGTAGTTGTTTGGCCATCATAGTTGGGTCCTGGGGTTGCTTGGGGTCTAAACATGGTGCCCACCCCCTCTGCAGACATCGAGGGTGGTATGTTTTTATAACTGTGGGCTAATAGAATGGACTCTTGTAGTTTGTTCTACCCCTTGTAGGGATACACACCCTCTTCTTCTCCACTCCCATAATTTCAAAGCCTGATCTAATTTAACTGTCGTGCAGACAACCACAAAACATTCACATGCTCTCTAGCAGACAGTAACGCAAGATACTTCTAGCTATTGTGTGCAGAAGTGATGTCCCAGGATCACTCAGCGATGCGGCCTTGCACATTGCCTCTTGACCTCAAAATCCACAGTCTTCCTGTGATGTTTTTTTCTTCCTTTAGTTTCTGTTATAATCCTGTCCAGCCATTTTGCAATCTGAAGACTAGATGGTGAATTTTACCCCTCTACACACATCCTGAAATCCAAGGATAGATCTTAAAACAAAAAACCCAACACCCACCGAGAGGGGAAAAGCAATCATAGCTACTATCTACTGGGTAGGTTTAATGGACAGGCTTTGTGCTAAGCACTTGATGTGACTTATTTTTGGTTGATCCTCAGAGTCCGTAGCTGTTATGATATTTTTATAGGTGGGAAAACGGAGGCCTGGAGTGCTTTGGTTAGGTTCCACAGCTGCTAAATGGCAGATGATTCAGAACCTGGGTGGTCTGACTTGTGGCCTGGAGCTTTTAAACCACTGCCATGGACAGTCCAGCACGTGGGTGTTGGGTTCTGGTGTCAGTCCTACCCTGTGTGGAGCAAGTCAGGTCCTTGCAACTGCTCTGATAAGATCAGCTGTTTGCAGACATTAGACATGATAGAACAGAGAAACCGTGACTCTCAACTGAGTTTCTGGGTTTGGAGATTGGATGACCAAAGTTCAGGCTCTAGGAGGGTTTTAAGCTCCTCAGCTGTCAACGTTTGGACTGTTGTGGCATTCTTTGTATTAAGGCTCACAAACGACCTCAGACCAATAAGGCCTCAGGGGGCTGCTCTCAGTTTTTGTTCTTGGACACAAGTTAGCTCATGTCCTGGATCCAGAGATCTCAACCTGTTAAGTCTGGGTTACAGGCCCTCTTGTCTTTCTTAGCAGCCACAATTAAAATGTAAGCCCCAGAAGGTCAGGAACCTTACTTAACATTTTGTTCTCTATTGAACCCAGAGTACCTAGCACAGTACCTGGCATGATGTTAAGACTTGAGAAATATTTGTGGAATAGTTAAATGCAGGGTCTTAAAGCGTAATGTTGGAAATGTTTCCTGTGCTCGGCAGCAATGTTTTCCTGAGTCTGGCCACTTCAGACTCCCTTAACCATTGGCCTTTTCTTAATGTCTGATGTCAGGACCTCTTTCATCCTGGGTCCTAGGCTATCTGGCATCCTCTATCCCTCCAGCTCTTCCCAGAAATCCCCTTTTATTGGAAGAGCCAGGCTTCTAGTCTTACCAATATGGGAGTTCACTTTGACCGGAGAAACTCAGCGTGGTTGGAATTTCTATGGTGTAATTTCATAACCTGCGTGATCATGCCTTTCAGTGACAGGAGAGGGCTTTATGCTGTTGGGCAATGGTTCTCCAAGTGTCATCTCTGGACCTGCAGCATCAGATCAGCATCACCTGGGAACCTGTTAGAAATGAGTATTCTTGAGCCCCCATCAGACTTACTAAATCGGAAATTGAGTGTGGGGGTGGGATTGGCAATCTGGTTTAACAGGCCCTCCAGGTGATTCTAATATACACTCAGGTTCTATAACCACTTGTGGTAAGGTGACACAATTTTCCTTGAATTCTGGCTGAGGCACATGGAATAAAAACTTGTCCTATTTTTTCCATTGCAGTTTTACTCAGGGCCATATAAAGTAACCAACCCATCCCACTACCCTTGTTTTCCTTATACTTCACTTATTGAGGTGTGTAATTAGCATGTTTGATTAGCTTCAGGTGTACAACATTGACTCGCCCATTCCATACATTAGTGAGGAGACCATAGTAAAGGTAGTCATCACCATGTTACTATACCATTATTGATGAGATTCCCTATGCTGTACTTTTCATCTCCATGACTTATTTTCTTTTTTAAATATATTTTTTAAAGATTTTATTTATTTATTCATGATAGTTACACAGAGAGAGAGAGAGAGAGAGAGAGGCAGAGACACAGGCAGAGAGAGAAGCAGGCTCCATGCAGGGAGCCCGACTTGGGATTCGATCCCGGGTCTCCAGGATTGCGCCCTGGGCCAAAGGCAGGCACTAAACTGCTGCACCACCCAGGGATCCCTCCATAACTTACTTTCTAGGTAGAGGTCTGTACTTCTGTTTTTTTGTTTGTTTGTTTGTTTGTTTGTTTTTTTGAAGTCTATACTTCTTAATCCCCTTTATCTATTTCACTCATCCCTCAGGCAACCACTAGGTCTCTGTATTTAAGAGTTTGTTTTGTTTTTTTCTTTTAGATTCCACATATAAGTGAATTCCTTTGATATGTTTTTCTCTTATTTCACTTAGTATTATTCTCTCTGGGCCCACCCATGTCATCACATCAAGTAGCAAGATCTCATCCCTTTTAATAGCTGAGTAATATTCCATTGTATATATACCACATCTCCATTATCCATTCATCTCTTCATGGGCCCCGGGGGTTGGTTCCATATCTTGGCTACTGTAAATAATGCTGCAGTAAACGTAGGAGTGCATATCCCTTTTCGAATCAGTGCTTTGATTTTCTTTGGGTAAGTACCCAGTATTCCAGTGGAATTGCTAGATCATGTGGCAATTCTATTTTTAACTTTTTGAGGACCCTCCATTCTATTTTCCACAGTGGCTATGCTAGTTTGCACTCGCACCAGCAGTGCAAGGGCTCCTTTTTTTCAACATCCTCACCAACACCTGTTGTTTCTTGTGTTGAGTTTAGCCATTTTCACAGGTGTGAGGTGATACCTCATTGTGGTTTTGATTTGCATTTCCCTGATGATGAGTGATGTTGAGCATCTTTGCATATGTGTGTTATACTCCTTAGACACTTCTAACTGCTTAAAGCAAATACCTAGAAAACCTAAAGCCTTTCCAGTTTTTAGCTTGTAGTCTGAATCTCAAGAACCTAAAGGTCACAGTTTAATTAGGTCCTCCACTCTTGTATACAGCCTATTTGCATTTCAGTCCAGGATGTGGGGAGAGTCTTCCATCCTGCAGTACCTCAGACCCAGCGCCATACGTTAAAACTCTCTGAGGATCTACTTTTAGAGTGTCAGTCCTGATACGAATTTCTATCTTAGGCACAGTTGGTTGCATGAAACAAACATCTACTGGGCAAGTTCAAGTAAGGAGGTGGAGGTCTTAGTGGAAAGAATTATGAAGAATTCCTCGGAAAGCTAGGAATAGGAGCAGTACTATAATACTGGTTACAGACTCCAGAGCTAGGTCAAGGGGATGAAAGCTGCCGTGTCTGAGTTGTGGGCCATTGAGAAAATTATGTAACCTTTCTGTGCCTCCATTTCTTCATCTATAAATAGGCATCCTATTTGCTTCATAGAGTTATTGTCTGGATTAAGGAGTTAATATGTCTCAGGTAAATATTACCTGACCCATAGGAAATGCCATGTGTGTATTTACTACCCTCACCATCATGATTAACAGTTGTAGGGTGGGACTTCCTTAATATTGAATTGGAAGAAGGTTCTGGGCCCAAGGCAGCTCACAGCGGCTCAACAGCAGGAAGTAATAGATGCTTATTCGAAGGTTTCACTGTCCACATGACTTAGCATGCTACTTCCCTCTGTCGTGCCAAAAATGGCCTCTTCTTCCTCCAGCCCTCCACCTGAATCCTGCAGCCTGCTTTGATACCCAGTCTACTTCTCAATAGCATTTAACCTTCGACATTGGCTATCCACTGATGACAACTCTCTGTATGATTTATTCAAATTATCAAGAATGAGATAGCATTGGGTCCAGCTCCCCTTTTCATACCAGGTTAGAGCCCTACTGCAGGGTAGGGATTTCTTGTCCTTGGGGCAGGAACTGACGCCTGGTCCAATTAGAAGTGGGGGGTCAGCCTGGCCCCCAGATGGTGCAGTGGACAGATTCCCTGAGAATGGAAGGGTGAAGAGCCATGCCACACTGTGACCACCATGTTGACCACAGTAGCATGGTACCATCTCCACCTTCTCTGAAGCTTCTTGGTGTTCTCCATCTGCCCTGAGCATGTGGTGGCACATGGCTGATAAAGACTGGGGCCTGCTCTGAGAAATCCCAAAGTCTGCTGGGAGTTGAGGGGTGGGGGAGCAATTTGTAGGCATTCTAGGTCTGACTGGTTTATAAGAGCATGGTAGTCTTATGTTTTTTGTTTGCTTTTTATGAAATGTGCTTATAGTGTTTTTTTTAATTTCAATTATATATTTTGATGAAAATGCTAGTTTTTATACCGTCAAACTAAATAGAATTGTGACCTTTTCCCCTAGAGTCTGTAGTTGGGTTTTATAATGGTTTGTCTACCTAAAAGTTATAGATACTGTTCTCCTTGGAAGAGTTATGATGGGACCCCAGGAATCCCAGCCTTACTATCCTGGCCAGTGCTCTCAAACAGAGGTCAGCAGACCTTTCCTGTAATGGTCACATCATCAATATCTTAGGCTATGCA
The DNA here is from genome assembly GCF_048418805.1 of Vulpes vulpes. Classification (NCBI taxonomy): domain Eukaryota; kingdom Metazoa; phylum Chordata; class Mammalia; order Carnivora; family Canidae; genus Vulpes; species Vulpes vulpes. Next base: position 71,951,227 of record NC_132789.1, read on the forward strand.
TGCCACATACAGTCTCTGTTGCATTCATTCAATGCTGCTGCTGTAGCATAAAAGCAACCATAGACTGTACATAAATGAACAAATATGACACTGTTTCAATAAAGCTGTATGCACACTGAAATCTGAATTTCATATAATTTTCACTTATGAAACATTTTTTTTTCTAGCCATTTAAAAATGTAAAAACTGTTCTTAGCTCATGGGCCATTAAGAAAAAAGAACCCTAAAACCCCAAACAGCCAAAAGAAGTGGTGGCCAGATTTGGCCCACAGGTGTGGTAGTTGCCCAACCAGCCCTTATGGAAAGGGCGAGAGTAAAACAAACCTTTACAATGCCAGGATACATGGTATGAGAGGTAGCAAAAAGAAGCTGTGGAAGCCCTTAGACGGAGTGTCAAACTCAGCCTGGAAAGATCTTGGAATCTTCAGAGAGGTGAGGCTGGAGCTGCTGTATCTTGAAGCCATGTGGAGGAGGCAGGGAAGGGAGTTCCAGAGAAAGGGAACAGCTTGTGCACAAGCGGGTCATTGAATAAGCTTGTGAACCGCAGGTAGCTCACCCTGGCTGGGGAGCGTCCAGAAATGAGCGTGGGCCAGATGGCCACGGGCTTAATGAGACAGGCAAAGGCGGCTGGATTTCATCCTGACGGTCAGTAGTTCTCAGACCTTCCAAACCTGGTCTCTACAATAAATCTTAACTAGCCGCTCGGTATGAGAATGAGGTTAGTAGATCATCATTGACTCTGGGTGATGCTCTGGGTGATACCATGGCCAAGGGCCAGGACACAGGGTACAGTAAGGGGTTAGGAGTTTCCTCGAACCCTGCAGCTTGCCCCCCCCGCCCCCCCTCCCCGCCTGTCCCTGAGGCAGCTCACAGGAACTTCTAGGATTCTGCTGAACAGGGTGTGAAAATCATGGCCTTGGCTGATGGAGGACAAGAGCAGGGCAATATGTAGACATGATCCGATTGTGTTCTAGAGAGAGTGCTCGGAAGAATGGAGAGCCGATTAGAAGGATGCTCACTGGTTCCAATGAACAATTTCTTGAGTTATTATATGCCAAGCACTGTGCAAAAATATTTGTCAGTGGTAAATAGAATAACCTGTAGCAAATAAGTCATTTTTATCTTGAAATGAGAGCATTTATAGAGCACCTACCATGTACCAAGTGGTATTCTAAGTCCTTTATCAATATTCACTCATTTAATCCTCCCCACGCGTTCTGAGGTGGGTAATGCGGCTACGTCCATTTTACAGATGAGGGGCCAGAGGCTGGGGTTGGGACTGCAAATGAGCTGAGCAGGTGCTGGGGAATGTTCTCTTTAAGGAGGTTGAGTCAACACCAGGAAGATGAGAAAGGAAGGTAGATGTCCCCGTGGAGAACTGGGGCACGAGCACTCCTGACATGCTGAACAAATGTGAGGTCTAAGGGGAAATGACAAGGTTAGTGTGGTAGAATCCTGGGAGGTGTTAGTGAGGAAGGTTGGAGAAGGCAGCAGCAGCCAGATCCTGTGGGCCTCCCAGGCTGTGGGGGGAGAGGATGTTTTATCTTAAAGCACAGAGGAGCCTTGGAAGGGAAAGGAAATGATGGGACTTGAGTCCCTAGATATTGGCTGTTCTGTGGGGAATGGATGGGAGGTTGGTCCTGGAGGAAGCCCAGAAAGCTGCGGGAGGCTCCTGAAGTGGTCCAGGCAGGAATTGATGTCCCTTGGTCTAGAGTGGTGACCGTGAAGATGGGGAGAATCACACGGATCCTGTCAATTGGAATGAACCTGGGTGGTGGCAGTGAGGGTGTGGGGTCGGGGGTGGGGGGAAGGATGAAACAAGATAGCTTTTTAAGATGTAGAATTGCGAAGTTTTGGTGACCAGTCAGAAGACAAGTTTAACTCATGTTGATTTTTAGGGGCCTTTGGGACCCCCAGGAAGAGCCACCAGGCTGGCAGTTGGCAGTGAGGTCAGGGACTGGGGGCACACCAGGCCCTGTGTTGGGCTGGACACAGTGTGGTTTGGGCTGTATGAGCCTTGAGGGGAGTGGCTGGATCTGTCGGTGGTTGCCAAGCATTCTAAGATGGTCTCACACCTAGTGAGCCCTCAATAAACATTTGTCACACTGAAAAGGAGTTCTCCATTTGGTGGAGGTGGTAATTATAGCACAGTGACCTGAGAGCTTCCGGGGTGTGTGTGTGTGTGTGTGTGTGTATGTGAGTGACACTGGAGCTCTGTTGATAGGAAACCAGGTGGCCCAGAGGGAAGGGTGTTTCTCCGTGAGGGAATGAAGCCAGACTCCTTGTTGTTCTCCTATCACTCCCCACACCCTGCCCCCACCCCTACCTGGGCTTGGAAGAGTCTGCTTGAGAAGCAGTTTCTCAAACACACCAGCTGTTCCTGATCATTGCTCATTGACATCTTCCTGAGGCTCCTAAATTTAACATCCGTGTCCGATCTTGAAAATTGGATTCCAAGCACTGACCCTTGTTTCTCTGTGGGAGTCAGGAAGGGTACAGAGCCCAAGCAGCCAGTAGATGTTGGTGTCACCCAGTGTCAGCTTCCTGTGTGTAGCAATATTTCTGTGTCCTCTATCCTGAAGGCTCCTTCCCATGCCCCCCCACCCCCCCCCACCCCCCCCCCCCGCCATGGAGCTCTTGTGCTGTGGACTTCTATAAAGGCTGTAGATCCTTCTCAGAAAAAATGGTCATGTATATAATTTGTGTTTTCAATTTGAGATATATTAATATGTCTTCTTAAAGACATATTTATTTACTCAAGGGAGAAAGGGAGCATGCATGTGCAAGTGGGGGAGGGGCAGAGGGCGAGCATCTCTAAGCAGACTTACCACTGAGCTAGGAGCTGGGTATGGGACTCCCTCCCATGACTCATGAAATCATGACCTGGGCTGAATCCAAGGGTCAGAGGCTCAACCTACTGAGCTACCCAGGTGCCCCAAGATACAGTAATATCTTAACACATCAAATAGCAAAATCTAACAGCAGTGACTCCCATAATTTCAAAGTAGCGATGAGCATAAATGATATTTTGAAATATCTGAACAACTATAAAATGATATGAAAGTGTCTGATTTCTTTTGGTGACAAAGTCCCAGGTTCAGTTAATACTCCTGTGTCTTGCATTCATAATTAAAGGAAATGCCAAATTCCAGTTGGAGTTAGCTAAAATATAACTGACCCTTTAACAACACTGGACCCATTGACAACACAGGTTTGAACTGTGCAGGTCCACTTGGATTTTTTTTTTTTATAAATACAGTACAGTAAATGCATTTCCTTATGATTTTCTTAATAACATTTTCTTTTCTCTAGCTTACTTTAAGAATACAGTATATAATACACATGTAAAATGTGTGTTAAATGATTATGTTATTGATAAGGCTTCAGGCCAACAGGTTATTAGTTGTTTAGTTTGGAGGAGTCAAAAGTTATGCACAGATTTTCATTGGCACAGGGGTTGGTGCCATAACACGTGTGCTGTTCAAGCTCAAATGGAAATTTATTTATTTTTTTATCCCATTCCATTTATTCCCTGAATTCTATCCATGAACTGCAGGTGTCGGTGGAGCCCCTCCTCAAACTATTCCTGTCAGTTCCTGTTTCAGAAAGCAGCGACATGAAGTGGAAAGTGTTACATTTTTGTTCAAAACTCCTTCCATTGACTTATTTTGATAAGGGGGTTTATTCCCGTTTGTATATTACAGATCATGCACTTGTCCAAGAGCAAGTGCTCCATAAACCAGGGGTGGGTAGGTGGATGGTAGGTAGATGGACAGGCTGTGGTGGGTCTGGAGAGGAGGTTCAGATGGTTCAGGTTAGATGGTCTGCCTCAGACTCACAACTCAAGTGATAGAGCTTGAACTTGAACCCATAGCTTTTTTAACTTGAAATCTCTTGTTCTATTTTTCCATGCTGCCATTATGCTATTTTTATTTTAAAGAGTTAACCCAGTGTGAGGCCGTGTTCATAAATTAGGCTATTCTAATCACGAAAAAACAGTCCAATTATTCTCTCTTGCTCAGAGAATATCTAACGTACTCTGCTCACATGGTAGAGCCGTATTTTCAGGAGACTGAGCCTGATGCCTGCCTATGGACTGAGATATCAAGAGATGCAGAAACTTCCTCTTGTGACTCATGGATGGACTACGGATGTAAAATCTAGAGAAGGCCAAGATGCGTGGTCGTGAGAGGTATGGGGTAGCTCAGTATTGCTCCCTCAGGCAGAACCAAGGTCCAGTGTTTACAAGAGCAAATTTGGGCTCAATGGCAAAACTGCGTAATGATTAGACCTACTTAGCAATGTACCAAGGTTGCCTGGTAAGATATTGACTGTAGAATTCAAACATTGATCCACGTATTTATTCGTGCATTCAATAAACATTTATTGACAACCTACTACATATCCAATGCCTAGGTGTATGCTGCCTTCAAAGTGCAGAATCAGATAAACTATTGTCAGAGCCTAGAGTCTACTGGGAGACAGATAATAACGTCTTAAAACAATCTTGAAGGAAAGAGTGGAGTGCTATGATTCATAATAACTGGGATGGGGATGGAGTTACATGTCTGCGAGGAGGTGACATTGAATTTGAAACTGGAAAGATTAGAAAGACCCAGGCTACAAGGGAATGAAGCCTGGGGAACTAGAGGCAGCATATACAAAGGCCCTGAGGCAGAAATATGGTAATAGGTTAAAATGTCTGAAAGAAAGTCACTGTGGGAACTAACGTGGGATGGAAGAGAGGAGATAAATGTGAAGAAGTCAGCAGGGATGAGCTCAGGAAGGTTCTGGGGAGACATGTGGGTTTTGTTCTAAGTGTGATGGGAAGGTGGTAAGGAATTTTAGGCAAGGGAGTAACATGACTTGTTTTATATTTTAAAGGATCACTCTGACTGCCGGTCAGAAAAAGATTGCATGTAGATTGACAGGGAGGGATGAGGAGGCTCTTGGAGTAGATCAGGAGTGAGATGGAGGGTGCGTGGCCTGGGGGTGGGGTATGGAGATGGAGAAGACAGGCGAAATTGTTGGCTGATCCAGCTGAGATTTTTCATGTATGGCTGTGGGGAGTGATGGAAAGAGGGGAGCTGAGGGTGATTGGTGGTGCCTTTCATCATGATGGGGAAGAAGACTAGGTGCGAACAAGGGTGGAGGCAAGAAACATCTCGATAATCACTTTCCGGTAACTCTGAAACCTTGCGACAGAGTCCAGTGGCTCTTGAGGAGGAGGATGCCATTTACTTAGTCTATAGAGATGTGGGGGAAGGAGCTTTCGTGCTTGTCAAATGATGGGATGGGGGGCACTACTGACATTTTGTGGACTGGGGTCAGGGATGCTCCACATCCTGTATCACGCAGGACAGCTCCCATGATGAAGAAATGGCCCGTCTAGAAGGCCAGAAGCTCCCTCATGGAAAAGCGTTGGTGGACTGAGAGCTTTTCAACTGTAAGAATGTAGAAAAGTGTTTGTTTGTTTTTTTCCCCCTACACTGTCAGCCATTCATCTCTTTTTGTGAATTATTTGAGTCAGATTCTTTTCATAAGTAATTGACTGAAATTAGCCACAGGGAACAGATGGAGATTTTGATGGGGGAAAGGGTGTAAAGCATGGAGAAGGAAGGATAAATCTTGGAGAGTGGAACTTTGGTGGTGGGTAGGCCTTTGAGGCTGAAGGACACTGAGGGGTCTGGAGGGAGGAGAGAGGGTGGGAAAGCAAGTGGGAACATGCAAAATTCAAACTTCTCTGTTTCCTATGGTCCCACCGCAAGCTGCCTGGTGCTCACTGGTGTCTGTGCTGCCCAGCTGGGTCCCTAAACTTCACTTCTCCACCCCTTATGCACACTTTGAACTTTTCCTTTTGATCATTTGAGTCCCCAGGGTAAATTCTTCCTTCAGATGATCAGAGAGTTGCCATAAACTTAGAACCCAAGCAATGCTGTATACTCTAGAAGAATAAAGAAAGGCAACAGAGTCTTAATGACTAATGAAATCACTCACTTGGGTGAAAAATGGTTCTTTCCATCTCTCCCGCTTCATAAAGGGAGTTTTCTACTGATTTTCACATGTGTGGTTTCCTTTGAGCCTCACAACAATGCCATAGGCAGGGCGTATGTGTTATTCTGTCCATTTTATAGATTTGGTCACTGAGGTTCAGGGACTCATCAAAATCAAGCGGCCTGTAGGGGACAGAATGGAAGGAGTGTGTGTGTGTGTGTGTGTGTCCACGTTCGCCCACAAATCTTGAGTGTAGGACCCCAAGTGAGGTTTCCCAACTCCAAGTGGACCCTAGGAAGTGGTAGAGAAACTGTTTCAAAATACGTGTACAGAATACAAAGTTAACCGCCCAAGAGGCATTTTATCAAGGTATAAGAAGTTGATAGGCACCCAGTTGGTATCTTTTCCTGGTCCCACAAGGAAAAGCTAAAATGAGGGAGTCTTTTTAGCACCTGGGAAGGACACAACTTGACGCCTGCTGGGTCTCTAACACTTGAGGCCCCACCTGGGTCCGCAGTCCCTGCCCCCCCCCCGCCCCCGCCCCCGCCGCTGTTCCATGATAGCTGCAGCATGGCTGTGAACAACCTGCAAAAGCCTTGATGAGTCAGGCCATCTTTTGCATGGTGGAGCAGGACCACAGAATTGCTCTACTGGAGGGTGCCATTCACTCTAGAATACATGACCAGTGCCCCCTGGAGTTGTGCAGTACACAGGAATGTTTATTGGCCACGAAAGGTCATAGAAGGGTACGGCAAGGAGGTCAAGCTGTTTCCCCTTGCAGTAGGCCCACCGTGCCCGGTACACGCACGTACTCCTGCACCTTTCCTAGTACCCTTGGTTCCCCTTTGGTAGGTCGAGCTCAAGCCTCTCCCTTTTCGAAGCCAAATATTGTTTGAGACAAGGCAGCTTTTCCCTCAACCTGAGGAAACTTTCCCTCTTCGGGCTGCGGGGTAGGCGTGACGTTATGGTCAGACATGGCGGGCGGGAGAGGCAGAATGACGACTCTGAGGGGACCAAGAAAGCCCAAAGGGGAGACGAGGGTTAGAGCTCAATCAAGATTGGATTTTGTCATGAAAGGCAGAACTGGCAAAAGCATCATTACAAGACATTAACCTTGTTACACACAGACGAACAAGCAGAGGCTGGGATTCAGAAATAAATTACACATAATAAACTAGAGAGAATAGGCTGAGAGCAACATTAGCGATTATGCCCTAAGGGGAGAGAAGGGCAAGACAGAAAATAGGCCAAAAAAAAAAAAAAAGGAGTAAGAATTATCTCTGGACTTGGGTGGGGGGAGCGACTGTGTATGTCACCCCTTTCTTGGCTTGACTCCCTAGGTATTAACTTCACTTTCATGAGGAGGTTTCTCTGAAGGCTGTCTGTCTTTTGTTTTCATTTGCTGAAATGAGCATAAGAAAGCCACTCAGAGGGCCCCTTTCTCCATTCACAGGGACTTGTCCATTTCTGTGTGTTTCTAGCACAAAAGAATCCATTTCCATTCAGCCACAGCAGCCCTTAGAGTTTACGTGAGATCCAGGCCTGCTCTTTCCTATTTTCTTCCAGGCTCGCTATTGTAAGTGGCTGTACAATCCTGACTGTGGCCAAGGTCCTCCATGGTGAGAGGATAAGCGCTTAGCTGGTTCTTGGTCCCTCGCAGCTCAGGAAAAGCTAGACTCTAGCGTCATGTCCAACACGGCTCTCGTTGCTTGTAGTGACTTGCTTTCGATAGCAAGTAACAGATAACCCATTCGACAGCAACTGAAGCCATACTGTCTGTTGTTAGTCAAAGGTTTAAGGTCGGCAGCTGTGCTCAGTGGTGCCCTCAGGAACCTAGAGCCTTTATTTTCCCCTGTGCCATGTTGATTTTCATCTTCCATCTTGGATCTCATGGAAGCCAAATTCTCTGTGCATGGTGGCCTCACACAACAGATTTCAAAGGGAGCAAGTGAGGGGAGAGGGCAAGTGGGCTCTTCTCAAGAGCCGCCTCTTATCTCAGAGGAAATTTATTCCCAGAAGCCCCTGTCCAGTGAACTTCTTCCATTTCATTGGCCCAAACGGGACCACATGGCGACCCCTCGCTCTAAGGAGTAGGAAAGCAGATACTTGGCAGTGGAGAATGGGATTACTGTGTGGCTTGGACCAGTCATGGTTTCCCAGGCTACCTGGACAGGATCAGGGTTCTCATGGTGAAGAAGGTGGGAAGGACTGTCACGAGTGTGGTAGCAACTGTTTGTGTTTTTAAATGAGGTAATGAAAACGAATACGGGGATTGTGTATGACTGCGCACCAAACACTGTTCTGAGCTTCACTGGGACTTGCATACTCAGTCGTTGCTATCACTTCCATTGTGTAGAGGAGGCAACTGAGTCACAGGTTAAATAACATACACAAAATTACTAAGCCAGAAAGTGAGAGGACCAGGATTAAGTAAGGTAATAAAATAATCCAAGTAGCACACAGTAGGTACATGTTACTGACACCAGCTAACATGTTATCAGCATGTGATTTTTACTACTAACATTACTGTCTCTTCTTCATAACCCCCCTACCAATCAGACTAAATCATTAGCCTTATTCACCACCAAGAAAGCCAACCCCTAACAGGGTTACGTAAATTAAATTACCGGGTCAGCCAGTGGGTAAGAACTGAACCTGAATAGGGACCTAAGCTGGCCCCCTCCCCCCAGGAAGTTTGCTTATGCCAGTAGCTCCCAAATTCGAGACCACTGATTTCACGGCTCTACTACTCATCTGTGCTACTGATCCAGGACTTAATATGGAGAAGTACAATGATTACAGAATGGTCAGAATTCAGGGTAGGACACTGGCAAACATGGTAATTTGGAAGCAATTTTTGTCCTTGTGCCTTTAGTAGCTTTTGAGCCACTTCTGTGTTTTTGGCTCCAAGCAGAATATCACAGAGTATTTCATCCAGCCTCAGCAAAGCCTCCCTGTGATGTCATGGTTCTTGGGCAATCAAAATGGCCACACTTATTAAGCAACTATTGTATACCAAATGTAGGCATACACTGCTCCATTTGGTCCTTGTGGATGAATAATCAGCAACCTTTAGCCATACATTTTTCTGTGCCTTGGGATGAGAGGGAAGGGAGTCTTTCAGTCAAAGATAGCAGTATGAGAACATTCCAGATGCTCAGACAGATGACACCCAATTCTCTGAGTTAGCCTCTCTGCGATGCTCAAATATTTAATAAGAGTAATAGGCATGATCAGCTGACCTTAAATTTGAACAATTCTGGTTTTATTTTGAAACGAGATGTGTCGTGTGGTTTTGTTATTTTTTTTTCAATCTAAAGGTCATCCGATTTTTCTCTTTCTACTCATAGTCATGAGGTATCCTTATCTAAACAGTGATCTATTGTTCTGATTCTCAGACCCACAGAGATTTTTTTTCCTTAACTTCAATTCTAATAGGACAATTCCTCATCTTCCCTGACTACATGACAAGTATCTAACAGGAGAAAAAAACAAAACAAAACCCAAAAAACAAATCTCTAATGGGCTTTCCAAAAAATCTTCTTAAACTGAGTTCGCTCTGGAATATTTTATGCAAATAAGTCACTTTCTCTTAGGTTATGACATCTTTCCCTTGAAAAGTGATCACAGCATTGGAGAAATCCTTGCTACCTTATCTTTTCTTCCCAGCGCAACTTCAACAAAGAAATGGAGACGGCACTTTAAAGGCTTCAGAAATCAATTTAGTCCATGAATCCATTTACTTTAGATGTTAATGAAACTTGGTGGGCTTAAAAATAATGAATGTTTAATAAGACGTAAATTGAAAGACATAAACACTGTCAGCAATAATGTAATGAAGTTAATAAGTCTTAGCCTCCCCTTGCTCACCGCCCTTCTCCCCAAGCAGGGCAATTCTAGGAGTTACACTGAGGCTCACTGGAGTTTTTACCAGCTCTCCTATGGGCTAAGACTTACATGTGGGTTTGGAAACCTGAGTACAATTGGGAACGGAGCTCTGGCAGATAAAGTCTGCTATCACACTGTGTTCAGTAGCTACCGACAGTAACGGCTCGCTCTGGCTCCGTATCTTCCAGAGATTTGTGTAGCAAACTCAGTTTCCTGCCGTTGAAGGCAGGAAGCAGCGTGAAGCACTTCTTGCCTTTACCCAAGAGAGACCAAGACGTCTTGGTCGACACTCTGTCTGCCCTGGGTTTACAGAGGGGCTCTATTTAATGATCAGAACCAAGTGTGTGATGCTATGCGCTCAACGCTCCGGACCATGGAAATGCCTTCAGGTTGGAAGTTGAGCTTTTTGTTGCTTCTTCAAGAGCATCAGCACCACATCCAGTCCTTTTGCTTAGTTCCCCCTTTGGCTCTGTGGTTTTGTCCTACCCGCCACCGCCCATGACCATCTCTTTCCCTTTTTACCCTCTGAATTAATTACCCTGTCTTTGGGCCTCACATTGCATCTGTCTTGTAAATCCACAGTCTCGACTCTGCCATCACGCCCCACAGGGCGGTCTGCCTCACATCTTGGGAAGTGGCTCGTCGAACCTCCCAGGAGCCAATCCCTAGCTAAAATAATTTGCAGCAGGATCATGCAAACCGCCAAGCACAAGACTGTCTCCCTCCCAATTCAGCAGTGGGCTCTTTCTTGGCGATAAAGTGGAACTCGGTTTCATGTATCAGCTGGAGGAGTGTTAAATGGATGGCTGGCTCACTGCTGGCAATCAATACATGTTAATACATAGTAAACAAATGGCTTTCCACGGGTTGGGCAAGCGTGGGGATCCTGCAGATCGAGCAGATAAGCAGTTGCTCCTGGGGATCTTGTCTAAGAAAATGTATTTGGGGCTCAAGCAGGATTCTTCCTAGGTGGGCCTAAGTGATTATCGCTGTTAAAAATGATCTTTTTTTCATTTGTGCGTTTGTGTGCATGTTCAGAAAGACGGGGAGCAACCTGAGAGAGTCCCACCAATCGCATCATCTACCTTGATCCATTCCGACCTGACATCCGTTTATGGCACCGTGGTAATGAACAGGACCGTTTTGTTCTTGGGGACTGGAGATGGCCAGTTACTTAAGGTTGGTTTTCTGTGCCCTTCTGCAATGTCAATTTTAATAGTGATCCATTTTGTGCTTTTACATTTATTTATTTATTATTTTATTGTTCCTGGGTTATACACAAGACCATATGAACTGCTTTGCAAACTGCTTTGCAAACTGCCCAGAGACCCTCAGAAATGACCACAAAGAGATTTCTGGAAATCTGTATGTGATAGCCTCCCAAGCCGTGTAAGGAAGCTCTGGCTGTCCTGCTTCCCAGTCATTCTCCTTCCCTTACTCATAAGCTGCCTGGGGGAGGTGAAGGGGGGGCGGTGTCTGGCCCTCAGCCTCCCCCAGGCCACCTTCCTAAGACATTTAACCTTTTGGTTCACATCTCCTTTGTAATGGAAATGTACGACGCTCCTGATTTCTTACAGCTTCAGACAGGTGAAGGATTATAAAACCTTGAAATGTAGAAAAACAGTGCTCCTTCCCTCCAAGCCTGCTTGCCACCCATGGAGGGGTTTTGTTTTCTGCCCTTGGTACTCATACCACAGAGAGGTTAGACATACTTGGAGACTTCCCCTGACATCCTTGGAGACTCCCCCTGACTTATCTCAGAGGAGCCTTTTCTCCCCACGAATGGGTATACCACTGGTCAAGTTGGGATTTTTATTCGCTGGGGGGCGGGGGGCAGTGGGAGGAGGAGACAGTAATGACTTGTCTGAAGTGGTAGAGTGGCTAGCTTATCAGTTCCATTGGCAAGCATTTATTGAACACCTTCCTGTGGCCTCCATCAACATTCATAGCTGGGAACCGCACGGTTTCTGTCACCCCTAGGCTGATGTCCTTTTGCCTCCCGGTAGCCAGTTGCTTTACTGTCAGCTCAGATTCCAAATCGAGTACAAGTAGATTTGATTTCTCAATTGATCTCCCATCGACAACTAGCTGTGTGGCTGTAGGTGAATCCCCTAACGTCTCTGAGCTTCCCGTTCCTCATCTCTAAAATGAGATTGGGCTGGACAACCCAGAAAACCCCTTCCTTTCCTGATGGCCTCTAATTCTGTCTTCTGTGCACTTATCCCCTGCTCTAGCCAAACCTATCTGTTCCCCCATGTGCATTGTGTCCTCTGGTCCCCCCCCCCCCCACCAACCTTATTCCCACTGTGCCCCCTTCTGGGATTGCTTGCTTTTTTTTTTTTTTTTTTTTTTTTTACTTTCTCTACTGAATCCTACATGTCTATGCTTCTGCTCAGCTCATGCTCCGTCTCCTGTTTGAAGCCAGGCCGATCATGTTTTCCCCTCATCTGAAATACTCATTATCTGCCTCATTCTTTTAGCTCATTACAGATGTCTCATTTTGATGCCCAACCTCTTCACTCATGTTTGTCTTGCCTCCCCAACTTGATTTTTTTAAGCTTCTCGAGAAGGGGGTCCTGGATCCCCACAGCCTAATACAATGCTCGGTGCCTGGTAGGCATTTGATTTAATCTGTTTTCTTTGGAGGAAACCCAGTAACATATGGGAAGGAGTTTGTTTGTATACACATTCTTTTAAAATATACATTGATCATCTTTCCTGTTGTGTTAGATTTCTTTCCTGGGGAAAGGTAAACACCCATCAGTCATTCGACACAAGTTGCTTGGTGCCGGGACAGTGACACATGTGGCTCTCACCAACCTGGTCAGGCAGATTGGACCCATGAACCTGGCTGAGGAAGAAGTTGCCATCCATCCTTACTGGGGCCTCCTCACCAATTATCTCTTCAGATTGAGGATATTTTTGATGAGTTTTAGGACGAGAACAGTGTTTCCCCAAAGCTGAGCCAACCAAACTGTTTCAGGATAAATCAGAGGTGAAGGAACACAGGGCCGTAAATAGCTTCCCAGGGGATGGCCTGTCCTGTGTGCTCAGTCCAGGAGTTTGTGTGCCCCTGGCCAGTTTTCAGTGATGCTGTGGCACTGGGGGGGCTGGGGCTGGGCCAGGTGGCAGCTCGACGCTGCCGAGGAAGAGGTAGCTGACTGGCGTGCGGCTTTCCCCTGCGCCTGTGTGGTGCACACCTTCAAAAGCCGTACCTGAGGCCTTGTTTTTAGGATTCAGATAACATGGGCTGGTTGGGTGTTCTGGTTTATTTTGTGACTGCTGATGTTTGTACAGTGTTTGCCCTTGTGCCAGGCCCTCTACGTGTTCTGACTCAGCCCCCTCCTGTGAGGTAGTTACATACGCTGCCCCTCTTCCCCATGAGGGACGTGAGGCCCAGAGAAAGTGGACGGTTTGCCCAAGGGACAGACGGCAGAACAGAGATTTGAATCTGGAGTGACTCCAGAGCCTGCGCTAATGTCCCTTGTGCCACCCAGAGTTTGTAATCTGTGTGCCAGGCCCGGGCAGCCATTCCCTGAGCGTTCCCTGGAGGGGGTGGGAGTGAAGGATAGGAGGCACGTTGATAGGGATCCGTGGAGGCCAGTGATGGGGGAACCAGTGTTCCCGGGGTGTTGGTCAGGGTTTTTAGAAGCTCCTGGAAGAACCCCACCCCTAGATGGAGGCAGACCATCTATCTGATTGAAGGAACAGCTAATGGCACGATAACGTCTTGGGAGTTAATCCTGGCTCCCAGCTTCCCTCAGGAAGGTCCCTTCCCTCAGAAGGAAGTTGTGAGGGTCAAGTTGAACTGACTTGGCCCCGCCAGGCTCCCTCGGACAGCCCAGGAATTCCCAAGACATCCCCTGTGTATCCCATGTACAGATTCTTGGATGCCGCCCATAAAATTACCCAGAGTCCCAAGACCCAGGATTGTGTCGATGATTGGAAGGCACAGATCATTCCTGAAGCCCTTTATTCAAAAACTTCAAGCTTCTCCCTTGCCAGACTTGTCACCAGAACTGTTAGAAGAGACGAACATTGATAGACACAAGCTTGGCTTCTTAAGCCACAGAGTGGAGGTACTAATGAGCAACGAAAAACAAAACCCAACCCGAGGCAGCCGGTGGGAGGAGGAGAAGAAAGGGGGCTTGGATCCCCCACAGCCTGACTCATCAGATTTACAATGATCAAGAGTTGGCAGCATTTTGACAGATGCCAGGCACTGTAGTATATGCCTGGTTGGATGAAGGGGAGGAAACAGCAGTTGGGGGCCAATTGCTTTTTTTTTCTTTTTCTTTTTCTTTTTTTTAATCACGACATACACACATAGACACACACACAAACTCCAATCTAAGCCTCTGAAAACCTCATGGAATTTTAACATAGTTTGGTGCAACTTTTTTTTTTTTTTTTTTTTTTTTGCAACTTTAAACATCAGGTCATTTAAATAATTTTTTCTTATTGTGAAAGTAATATATGTTCCTAGAGAAGGTTACAAAGTAGCAGGGGTTGAGGGGAAAACAGAATCCCCCCCCCAAAAAAACCCACCCCACCTCTAGTTCTATTATGTAGAGGCAACTGTTGGCAGCATTTTAGATTTTTTTTTTTTTTGCGCATAGTTGAGGTCAGACTCTATCCAATTTTACATCCATTTTTTCCCCCTTCAGTTAATGAAGGAAAAATGCCAGAATTAAAATGTTATGGCAGACCCTTTGTAAACAGTATTTTTAAATAGCTGTGTCATGTTCTATAATGTGGAAACTTGACATTGGTTGGGCTCAGGCTGAGCTACTCATTCATTTTCTAAGTGTCCTTAAGGACCCATGCTGCTTCCAGGTGATCTTGCACCACCCCCAAAGGTAAGATTTTGCCGGGAGAAGTGGAAAACCGAAAAGACTTGGCAATGTGCGAATGCCTTCGCTGCCCTCTTTCTCCTGCCTTTATTCCTAGGTCCCTTTGTAAGATTTTAGAAAAATGGAAGGAATTCAGAACTTGAAAGGGTCCTTTTAACAGTGTATCCTTCCTCTTTAACTTTGTGAAGTGTGATCCAAATGGCTGTGAGATGGGTTTTGTGTCGTCACTCTCCCACCAACCCCCTCCCCGGTCTGCTATTTCCTCATTTTACTTCCCTTCTGAACAAGATTGCATGCTGTACTTTCTCAGTTGTCAGCGTCTCCTGTGAGATCAGCTGAGCGAGGATGGTCACACTGAAGTCAGCTTTTGGGGACTCACATGTCACGTGTTGCAAGCCCGCACGCTGCAGAGTACGCACCCAGTCTTATAGACACACGCTGAATCTTTGTCCAGACGGTGGCACAGCCTATGGTGGGCTTTGGATTCCTTTGAGCTGACTGTTGCATATAGAAAATTGTCCTCATTTCAAGGGCACAATTGAATATTTTGAGCTTTTCCAGGTGTTAAAATAAGTAATAATGGAATATGCATGAAATTTGAAATTTGTGACTTTATGCATGCCCATTAACCTTTCCTGTAAGCATAAAAGAAGAGGCAGCAGCCGAGGCATAGTAATAGCTAACATTTCTGAGCTCTGACTTCTGTGCCAGGCATTAGAACCAGTGTCTGCATGGGTCAGCTCGCTTCATCCTCGCGAGGCAAATAGTGTTACCATCCCTACTTGATAAATGAAAAAATCCCGAGGCTCGCAGAGATGAGGTAACTTGCTCAAGGTGATTGGGACTAAAGCAGCCTGTCCCCCAACCAAACTGCACTGACAATTAACATGCAGTGTGCAGAGCTTGGTAGGATGTGTGGGACTGTTTTTGTTTTGTCTTTTTACATTTTCTTTCAAAAATTGGAGTGTCTGGGTTAATACCAAGATGCAAGTATTTGAGGTTTTGTTAGAAGGGGCTTTGGCTTCTGTGGTTTTAGTTTGTTCCTATTTGGGGACAGCATCTGGCAGCCCAGCACAGTGCATACTTCTGTATTAGAGGAAGGCAGCAGAGCCTCCTCCTCCCAGGACTGCAAGTAGCTCATGGGAGCCTCTGAACCTCCTGTGGGACTTCAGCTTTTCCCCCATGGGCTCTTTGAGAGCAAAGGTAGGAGATCTGTGTTCGAGTTGATTTTTGGAATGGCTCTCGCAGTGTTGGGTTCCTCCAACATCCCTAGGACTGAAGTAGGTTTCAGGGTACAGAAGCTCCATCCTGCATGTCCCCTCCCTGTGTCCAGCAGAGAAGCACTGCTCTCGCTGCTTAGAGTCGGGACTGGCTAGCCATGTGGCCCTCAAAACTCTAATCCTCCAGGTGGATTTCATTTATCCAGACCGTGGAGCAAAATTCAGACCAGTTCCAGAAAGTTCTTCTGTATTCTCACAGATATTTGTAAAACGTGTGCACCTGAAGTGTGCCTTGATTCTGGTTTGGAAGTTTTCAAATGAAAAAAAGACCTAACAAAAATAACGAAATATTTTATAAAGACAAGCTCTATTTTTATTCCCATGGAATGTTCAAGTAAGGGAAAGGAAGCCGAGCAGAACCTAGGACAGGACCTGGGACTGGAAGGTTGGTGTGGTGGGGATGGCTGAGCTGAGGTAACAGGCCAAAAAGTCAAAACAGCAGGCAGTGTCAAAACTTGGAAATGGCTTTTCAAAAAAAAAAAAAAAAAAAAAAAACTTGGAAATGGCCTCCGTGACTGGTTGTATAGGATATCCTGTGAGGCTTGTTCAAGTTCACCTCCATCTCATTCTTTCTAGTTTGTGAGTTTGCAGGGACTCCTCAGTTTAGAACTATTACTGCCTTGTAATCCACAGCCCAGAACTTGTGGTTCAAGCTGTACTCTTCTCTTACTACTTTACACTGAAATAAGTAAATTGGAAATAAAAGAGGAGTTTGCCTTCATCTTGATATTTCACCTTTACTACTAATGACTGAAGCACTTTAAACACTGTTGGATAATTACCTTCCTTTCTCGTGTGTGCATGGTTTATGTCCCCTTCACAACATTTTAAAGAAACTATTTATTAAGAGAGGAAGATTGGCTTGGTTGCCCTTTAACTGGTTAGCCCCACAGAGTTGAGGCGTAAGGGAAGAAATTTGGAGTATATTATATTAGCTTTCTTGACTACCCATGGCTTTTCCATTTCATGGTAATAGTAAAGAAAAAAAAAAGAATAATCTTTTAATTTTTCTCCTCCCCTCCCCTGCCATCTTCCTCACCAGACTATCTTTTCCGTGGATGGTGTTGAACTTGTAATGTAACTGTCTGGTGTGGAAGTCTCACACACTGCACATTTCAGGACTGGAGTTGGGAGGTTTTTGTATGCAACAAAAATCCCAAGGCTAGTTAATAGCCTACCATGAGACTTCAGGAAGATGTCAACAGAAACAATATGTTGACACAAACTGAAATTCTCCACCAGGGAAAATTTGTTTTCTACACAGGCTTCAGCTGGAAAAATCTGAAGAGCCCTATAAAATCTTGAATGCTAATAGAATTGTTTTTCATTTAATAAATATTTATTGGGTTACCTTTTATGTGTCAGACGCTATTCTGGGTGCTGAGGATACAAAAATGAATAAAACAGGCAACCCCCTTGCTCTCATGATGGGAAGAAAAAGACAGGAGATACATAACTGAATTAATCAGCAATAAAGCCATTTCAGACAGTAGGAAGGGTCCAGAGGAGGAAACAGACTGATGGGTAACAATGACAGTGGGTTGAGGTAGAAAGGCAACCAGGGAAAGCTGCTCAGAGGAGGTGATGCCTGAGAATCGAAGGATGAAGGGGTAAATGAGAACATGCGTGGCAGAGGCTAAGGTTGACTTCGGATTAGATCGATATTAAAGGGATATTCTGGAAACAAGAGCTAAAAATCCACATCATGCCCAAGGAGTGTGTGTGAATTGGATGAGTTTCTTCTATACAAAACTCAACCCATTTTGGGTTTCTGTGACTCACTGTTACTTCCTGCATCGCTTCACGCATTGCGTTCTTTCTCCAAAGCTGCCCAGCTAAATAAACTGAGCTGAGGAAGGAACATTTCCCGTGCTCCGGTCCTGCTGGCTGGCTTCTCTGTGTTGATGTTGACACAAATTTTGCAGTTAGAAGATCCAAGTGTTGCTTTGATGCCTCTCAGATGGGCTGGGGGAATGAGAGGCAGAGGAGGTGACATCAATAGAAATCTAAAGGGGAAAGAAAGTCATGTCTCTCTGTCCTGGAGTCACCTGAGAGAGGTGAGGACCATGACCACAGAGACTCTGATCCCTCCATGTTTGGGCCCCTGTGATGAAAATGAGACGTTGCTGTTGTCCGATCCTCAGGGTTATAGTGACTGTTCTCTGTAGAGTCTAGCAAAAAGAACAATTTGGCCACTCACTCTCACTTTTTGAATGTAAATCATATTTTTCTCAGATAATACACTGACATTGTTCAAAACTCAAATGAACCAAGAGGATATACAGTGAAAGTCACACGTTCCTGACCTGTGGGGCACCAGGGATATGGGTTTCTTTTTTTTTTTTTAATTTTTGACTGAAATATTCTCTCTAACCGAAAAATCAGATTACTTTTTTTTATTTATTTATTTACGATAGTCACAGAGAGAGAGAGGCAGAGACACAGGCAGAGGGAGAAGCAGGCTCCATGCACCGGGAGCCCGATGTGGGACTTGATCCTGGGTCTCCAGGATCACGCCCTGGGCCAAAGGCAGGCGCCAAACCGTTGTGCCACCCAGGGATCCCGGGATATGGGTTTCTTGGGTATCTTCCCAGACATATATATGTCTGCGAGCAAAAGAGGGAAGGTAGTCTTTCGCCATTTTATCAAATATACAACATATTACACATGCTCTATGTGTATATAAATATGTTTATATAATATGTATAGATATATATGTAATGTTTTAAACATATACGCAAAATAATTAGCTTCCTAATTATTATTATGGCTACATGGTACCATACTGTTTATACCATATTTAATCAGCTCCCTATGGTTGGGCATTTAGGTCGTTGCAATCTTTTGCTTATAATGCATGATGCAATAAATCTCCATGTACAGGGGCGCCTGGGTGGCTCAGTGGTTGAGTGTCTGCCTTGGGCTCAGGTGATCCCAGGGTCCTGGGATCAAGGCTCCTGGCATCAGGCTCTCTGGAGGGAGCCTGCTTCTCTCTCTGCCTGTGTCCCTGCCTCTCTCTGTGTGTCTCTCATGTCTCTCTCAGTCTGGAGCAGCCACCTCCCATCCTTTATCCATAGCCATTGACTGACTGGGGAAATGAAGTCTGTTGTCTTGTTGAATGTCCCATAGTGTGGATTTGGCTTGTTTTCTTGTGGTATCTATCATTCAGCTGCTTCCTTCCTTTTTTGTTTCCTAATGCTAAATGGAAGTTCACACTAAAGGCTTGATTAGATTCAGGTTTGGTTTTATCCGCAAGAATGCTTCACAGGTGGTTCAACCCAATGATGCCTTTGGCGTGATGAATTCTTCCCGGACAGCAGCCTGTCTTCTCTTGAGCTGCACTTGAGAATATTTTTATCAAAAGTTTTTTTTTTAATGGCTTCCTGTTTCCTCTCTTCTCTATGACCACTTCTAGAATCTGATCAATTGTTTGTATCTGAGTTAATTAAGGACTATGAATTAGAGATGGGAAGACAAGAACTGGCGAGTCCACACTTGGGCGGTGTCTGCGTGATGTTTCCCTTTGTTCATAGTTTTTGGTAGGCCAGTGTTGTCCGATAGAACTTTCCACGATGAAGGAAAGGTTCTGTATCTGTACTTTCAGTATGGTAGTCACTAGCCAGATGTGGCTAGTGAGCACTTGAGATGTGGCTAGTCTAACGGAAGTTCTATACTTTAAATTTAATTAAATTTAAATTTAAATAGCCATATGTGGCTGGTGGCTGCTGTACTGAATGGTGCAGTTATTGTCATTTTTAAAAGACTTGAGACACAGACCTTTTCCACCACCCTTAGAAACTGATTCTAGTCCTTCTTTGAAAGTCCTATTTTAGTTACTGAGGTTGACTCTTACAGAGCTGCTACTGAATTTAGTGGCAGTTCATGGGCTCCTAGTGAGGTGCGAGTTGTACCAAATCCCAAATAGACTTGACCCAGAGCAGATGATGGAGGGAAGTCACCCCTGCAAGGCAAAGCCAGACTCAGGCCCAGGTCCTGGGAGTGGGGTCACATGCAGGAAGAGGCCCCATGTACCAAAATAATAAGGCGTCTTTTATAAAATAGCAAATATGTAATTGCCATCAGGATATGTGATACAGGCTTGCTATTGCTCAGTAGATGCATGAATGTAGACTTTGAAAAGAGTCTCTCAGGTGCCAATTTTGCTTTTACAACCATGTGCCCAATGTAATTGCTGTCCTCAGTGGTAGAGAAACAGATATGGGTATTCTAAATGGATGTGTTCAAACTGATGAAATATTGAAGACCTTTGAATTTGAAAGTATTGCAACGGGCAAGGGGATGGTATAAAGACAATTAAGGCATGGCCTCTACTCAAAAGGAGCTTACAATCTAATAACATTATTATCTACTGTATATTTATTACAAGCTAAGCATTTTTCATAATTCTCCTTTGATCCTTAACAGTTGTATATAAGAAAGGCATCATTAGCCCCATTTTATAGATAAGGAAGTTGAGGCCTTGAGGCCCAGGAAGGTTAAGTAAGTTACTGGTTCAGAGTAGCACAGCTTACTCAAAGGATAGAGCCAGGACGCACACCTGAGCTCAAGCTACCACCCTGTTTCTCTAGGGCTATGGTAATGGTCTCCTGACACATATCCATACTTGTGCTTCCAACCTGCTCCTTTAACCAGGTCACTACTCTGCTCAAACCCTGCAGTGACTCCATGTCTCTCACCTTGGAGTAAGAGTGAGGTCTTTACAATAGGCTGACAAGAACCTATGTTATATCCCTGTTGCCTCTCTGCCTCACTTGTTTTGTTCAAATCACACTGGCCACCTCAGTACCGGTGGGTTGCTTGTCCAAGAACCTGTATCACCCAGACATCCAAATGACCCAAGTCATCGTCTCCTGCAAGTATCTACCTAAATACCACCTCTCAATGCAACTTGCCCTGAGCACGGAGCATCCTTCTGTCTTTACCCCACTTTATTTTGACTTACATCACCTTCTCATAGAGTTTATAATTTATGTATCATCTGCTACCACTCCACTATACAAACACACATACACACATTCACAAGTTCTATGAGGGTAGGATTTTACCCCCCACCCCCCACCCCATTTGTTCAATGCCATTTTCCAAACATCTAGAACATACCAGATGCCTAAGGACTGTTCAGTAGATATTTATTGACTGAGGTGAGTGAAACTCAGGTTTGTCCAATTTCAAAGCCACACTTATATTTTATATATAAACACATACCTACCTGTTTGGGCCTGTTAAGTTGTCCTGGTTATTTTAAAATGCCTAAGTATGTAGAGTATTATAGGAGAATCAGAGTAATCTGTGCAAATCTATGTCAAGCTGACTTCCTTTAAGTTTTAAGATCACTTGGCACAGTGTTAATGAAGCTGTCACTTGTAGCTTCTTGTAAAGCTAGATGTGGTAGGGAATTGTGGCCTTCGAGTTTACACATGCGAGGACACTTACCCCGCACTGAAGGGTGACTTTGGGATGTGTGTGTGTGTGGCTGTGCTCGTTTTTACCAGCCTCGTGGAAGACTGAGTCAGGAGACTCTTAGGGAACATGGCACTCAGCCAATATATGTAGTGAGTACAAGGGCACGTGGTCTTAGAATTAAGCTACAAGTCTCACCACCCCGCTATTCGACATATTTAATAGAAATCATATTTCTCTTTTTGAAAAAAAATAGGTTATTCTTGGTGAGAATTTGACTTCAAATTGTCCAGAGGTTATCTATGAAATTAAAGAAGAAACGCCTATTTTCTACAAACTGGTTCCCCATCCCAAGAAGAATATCTACATCTATCTAACAGCTGGGAAAGAGGTAGGTAAAAATACTAGTTATTGCTTCTGACTTACGAATAAAAAGTGCTTAATTAATGTCATCATCTAGTAGTGAAGCTTTTACTTTGAACTATTGAGTTTACCCACTGCTGCAGGCTTTGAGAAGACCCGCAGTGGCTCACAGACACGGAATTAAATACCTTACTGTCAGTAAGTAAGCAAGAAATATTACCTATTTAGACAATTTTATTATTGGCTATATTTCCAATGCCAAGTTTTCCAGAGGAGGGTGTGCTTGCAAATGGGTGCATAATCAGCAAGGTAACTGAATTTACACATTTATTGTGTGGGCACTGAACGGTTAGATGCATTTATGAATATACCCAATGGTATTGGCTTTGGAATTTGGGGTTAATATCAGGCCACAATCTCATACACATTCATGAACCAGGAAATATATGGCACTCACCCTCTCTCTCTTAATTTATCTGGCTGTGTTAGTTTTTCTTCTTGCTTCTGCTTACTGAAATAAAAAGAATATCTTTTTACATTTTCTTCATTTTTACAAAGTGCTTTCACCAAGAGAGGGAAAAAAACTAATTTTTATTCAGTCCCTATTGACCACATACTAGTTACCATTCTAAATATGGTCTCTCTACATGCATACAGTTGTGCCTGTGCACACACACACATATAAAAACCATGGTGATGAAGTGTGTTAATAATTTAATGAGATAAAATTGCCCTTGTTTTATATATGAAGAGCCAAAGACTTGGGGGAGTTAAATAACTCACTCAAGGGCGTATACACACACACACACACACACACACACACACACACACACACACACAGGTTAGGCCCTGTCAAGGCTGGGACTTCAATTCTGGCCTGACCTTAAAGCCCATGAAAACAAGATCAAATTCCAAACTTGGGAAAATAGCAGCCACTTCTGGCTTGGTAATTTAGACTCATGGCCACTGGAACATACAAAGTATAAAGGAGATAATTGAGACTTACAGAATTATATAATGGAATAACAGCTGTCTTTGGGGTGGCTCAGTGATTGAGCATCTGCTTTTGGCTCAGGGTGTGATCCCACATCGGGCTCCCCAGAGGGAGCCTGCTTCTCTCTCTATGTCTCTGCCTCTCTCTGTCTCTCATGAATAAAGAAAAGAAAAGACCAGCTGCCCTTGGTCCACTCCTACTTTCCATTCTTTTGTCTCTCGTTCTAAGGGGAATAGCAATGATATCAAGCTACATGTGCTGTTATAGTCACCAGGTAGGTACGCAGGCACTTTGTAGTCTCCAGAATTCCTAGGAAGGCCATATTGCCCTTTGCCCGTTGAACAGCTGGCTTTGTCAAGATGAACACAGTGGGATGGGCAGTGGACCTGATCTATGTTGGTAAAGCACTTCTTTGCCATACGGAATCTTCCCCAGCAACTTGTTTCACTGTTCAACACTTTTCATTCTATTTCTTCCCTGGGCTTTCCACATTTGAAAGATTTTTGTCTGTTCCACAAACTGCATGGATTAAGTAGCTATTCCCATTCCTAGGCTTTATTTATCAAGGGCATCTGAAAACTGCCAGCCAGAGAATGGACTGTGCTATCACACAGAGCTGATAAAATTCCAGCCCAAAGTGGAGACTCTTGAAGTCTTGCTTGATCCAAGCATGTTTTTCCACTCAGCTTTTTGAAACATTGCAAATAGCTCATAAATTCTCATTACTGCTTTCCTCAGAACTCAAGCTGAGAACCACTGTGAGAGCCATGGATAGCTGACAGGTCCTCACTTTCTGGGAGGTAAAGAGCGCTTAGCCTCTGGTCATTCAAAGCCTGAAGTCCTAGGGAGAATTTTTGACTGGGCATCAAAGCAGGTTATTCCTATATTCTTCACTTAGGTTTAGTGCTGGGGATCCTATTAGTAAGCTTCTGGTTGAGCCAGTATAATCCCCGGAGAGGCAAAACCTAAGGAAGGTTCTTTCCTAGACTCTTGGAGAGATAGTAACAGCCAAACTAATATGCCCTGGTACATCCATAGAATATGTGGCCGTTAAAAATAACTGTATGAAGATTTATGCATTGCTGTGGGATAGTCACTATAATGTGTTATTAAGTTAGAGAAGCAGGTCCAGCGTAAGTATTTATATTCTCTTTTACATGGAGTTATGTTGTTTGTGTGTTTAAGTACACCATATAATGGTTCTCATAGAATGTTCTAGAGACTCATATTCCACTAAGTGCTCTGAGCAAAAGTGGCCCTAGGAGGAGATGTTATTGACTAAACCCTTCCTGGAGTATCGTGATGCTTAGCATATTCAAAGGCTCTCAGAAGCCTTGTCCTAAGGAAACCTATTTGCCTTTTCTGTGTAAGGTTTCACACGTCTGTTGGACCGTGGAGCCTGTTCCTCACACAGTAGCAATAGCTAACATTTATTGAGCGCTTAGTATGTGCCAAACAGTATTAATAGTCAACAGCACTGTCACCATTTCACAGGTAAGAAAACAAGGTTAGATAGATTACATATTTATGAAAATCCTCCCAGAATTAAAAGGATGTTGTGTGAGCTATGAGGAAATATCCACATTCTGGTGAATTCTGGCTCAGACTGGTGGTGTGCCCCCACATCATTCAGCAACATTGAGGACTGTGAGGAATGGGTGGGTTTATTTTCCATGAAGTCAACTTAGAATTGAAGAGTGCTCCTCAGCATAGCCTATTTTTCTCAGCAACCCTTTCTAGAAATCTCTGTGTCTCTAACCTTTTAAAGAAGTTACTTATACCTTCTAGCGTGTACAACTTCCTGGCTTAATGAGTTCCGCAAGTTTCCTTACTACCTGCTGTGGGATTTTTGCCTGCAGAAAATGCGCCGTTTGACACTGAGGTCCTCTCTGCCTCCTGCCACCCTGCTTCCAGGCCCCGACTGGCTGTCTCAGATACCTGGGTCTCCCCAGCACAGGCACCTGCTCTGTGGGTTGCTATTTCCTGGCAACTGGAAGAGGCAGCTCAAGGGGCAGGCAATGATTTGAATACTCCCCATTTCTTCTACAGGGAATGTGAGCAAGCTAGCCAGGAGCTGAAGTGATGGAGTTACCCTGGCAGGGCTGTGGGATTCTCCTCATTTCTGGGCTGGATCCCAGCCCTACCAGGCAGGAGCCTCCGCTGTGGGGGGCCGCAGGGTACCTGGGAATCTGTACTCTCAGAGGCTTCCCCAGGGGATGCTGAGAAGCGACTTCACCCCCAAAACTCTGAGAACTGCCGCCCAGTGTCATTACAGAGCCCGTCCCAGTCCAAGTTGATAAATATGCTCCGTGTGGCCCTTTATCAGATAAGGTGTTGTAGTTTTTCTGGTGTTGCTTATAATTCCGTCTGAACCACTGCCGTCTTTGTTTTTAGGTGAGGAGAATTCGTGTTGCAAACTGCAGTAAACATCAATCCTGTACGGAGTGTTTGAAGGTAGCAGACCCTCACTGTGGTTGGTGCCATTCGCTACAAAGGTATTTCCTGATTCTTTCTCACCAACTCACATTTGAGAGAGAGAGAGAGAGAGAGAGAGAGAGAGAGAGAAGAAAAAAAAAGTGTCAAGCGGCCGAACACTTGTTGCCCTACTTTGACAATCCGTTTCAATGACCTGGGAGCGCTGATGAGCTCTTTGCCTGAAATATCACGGGGTGATGCTAATTAATTCTCAGGATGTTCCCAGTTGTGCAAATGGGGGGAGCTCCTTGGGCCCCATCACACAGGATGGCCCAGCCCCCCAGGGGTGGGAGCCAGGTGGGTCAGCCACTTAAAGGAGAGGCCGGAGCTCTGCTTTTACTTTCTACTGAGTTCTCCAAGACTCCAGAGAGAGAGACACACAGAGAGAGAGAGAGAGGTAAAAGATTTTCCCCCTCAGAGGAAATAAAAGAATAGGGATGTTTGAAAATTTTTGGCTGAATCCTCGTAATGTCACGCACCCGGTGGGCTCCGTGGGGGCCTTATTCTGGACGCTGCTGTCTCCTGATGTGCGGCGAGGCCGGGGCCTGGTGTCCAGCCTCCAGCCTGGTCTTGAGTGATGATGTTCAGACCCATCCAGGCTCGGAACAGGCTTCCTTGAGCGTTGCTGGGACCAGCCTGGTTGGATCCGCTGTTGCCATGGCAACCCAGTACTCGGCTCCGCTACACTACATAACGAGGAGGAGAGCGCCTGAGCTGCAGCTCAGGCAGGAGGAGGGAAAAAAAAAAACCCATAACAGTGTCTGTCAGTTTGGTGCTTTCAGTTTTTAAAGGTGAAAAGGGATGAGGAGGAGCAAAGCAGGTGCAGAGAAGCTGAAGGCTGAACGAGGGGCAGTTGGGGGAAAGAAAAGAGGGCAGGGAAGAGAACTGGGGAGCCCCTGGGCAAGGCAGCCCAGGGCAGTGAAGGGAGAGGGCGAGAATCCGGTACAAGCAAGAGGTTCAGGAGACAGACCAAGAACGTGGGGCTGGAATCAATTAGGAGTTCACTTGCGAAGCAGAAAGCTGAGATGTAGCAAGACGCACACTTGCCCTTGCCTTTCCCTGCGCTTCCTTGTGGGGCTGTTTCCCTCGGAATCACAGGCAGACAAAGGAAGCAGGGCCAGGAAGATTCTCATGAATAATCGTAATTGGGTAGGGACGCTTTCTTCTTGTCTCTTGCCCAAGTCTAGAGTTTAAGAAATTAACTGATCATCGACAGCATTTCATCGGGAAGGGCACCCACTAGGCGTCCTCTTTCCCACCCCTTTCCGTTAGGTAGGCTCCCCTATTTGCAGAGCTCCCCTATTTGCAGAGCCCCGAGCAGGGGTGAATTCAGCAGTGGCCGGGGATGAATTAGCCACGCAGAGCTAGTGGCTACTGTGTTGGCAAACATGGGTCTAGAGTTCACAGGCAGTGTGTCCCGGCTGGTGAGATGAATTTGGGGCTCAGGCATGTTTAGATGGGACGTCATGAAGCCCTAAGACCAGATGAGAGAGGCTATGTAGGGGACAAGTAGTTGGGGAGCTGAGCACCGAGGTGGTACCGTGGTTAGGGATGGAGGGGGGATGATGAGGAAACAAAAATGGGGATGGGACAGCCAGAAAGGGAAGAGGAAAGACTGAAAAGTTGGTCTCCAGGACACCAAGGGAAGAAAGGGAGCAGTCCGCTGAGCCAGATGGTGCTGAGAGGTGGGGCAAGAGAACTGAGCCACTGGGCTTAGCAGGTGATGATTGACCATGACGGGGGCTGTTTGTGGCAAGTGGTGCTAAAGCTGCAAGAGAAACTAATGAGAGGGCAGAGCAGAGACAAACTCTTTAGAGGAGCTTTGCTGAGGGAAACAGAAAAATGGAGCAGACACTGGAGGAGAAAGTAAAATCCAGAGGGTCTTGTTGTTTTTAAGATGCATGAAAGAACACTGTGCTTTGGGGCTATTGGGGAAGTTCCAGTAAAGGAGAAACTGATGGTGCAAGAAAGTGCAGGGGTGGTTGCGCAGTGTCGGGTCTCAAGATGAAAGAAAATATGATCTAGCGTACGTGTAGGGAGGCAAGCCTCAGGCATGAGGGGGCAGGTCACCCTTGGTCATGGGAGGGAAGGTACAGAACATGGGTCCCCGTGCAGGGGGCCGCTGGAAGCGTGTGCAGTGTCATTTGGTGTTGCTTACATCATTTTCAGTGACTGCGGACCAGTGAGAGTGACGTGGGGGAGGAAGTGCCAGAGGTTTGAAGGGAGGACAGGGAGAGAGACGATAGGAAACAGAGTTGGAGAGAGAACAGAGATGGGAAATATAGAATGATCGCTTAACAGCAGGAAGGCCCAGTTGAGGACAGTGGTCTTGCTTTTGAAGTGAGAGCAGTCAGTGTGGTTTTGCTCTTCGAAGGCTGTGTTCAGCGCTGCTGGTGTAGTGACAGACTTGGGGAGAGCTAGATTTAGCAAGGTAGGGCTTTGCAGGAAATCTGTCAAGAAGGCGAGAGGGGCCTGGGAACTGAAGGTGTATCCAAGGGATAGATGATGGCATTTTTTTTTTTTTAAGATTTATTTATCTGAGAGACAGAATGAGCAGAAGGAGAGGGAGACAAGCAGACTCCCTGCTGAGCAGGGAACTAGACGTGGGGCTCAATCCCAGGACCCTGAGATAGTGATCTGAGCCGAAATCAAGAGTCAGACACTTAACTGACTGAGCCACCCAGGTGCCCCTGGACAATGGTATTGACATGGATATTGGTACTTAAAGTAGTGGCCCCTGGGCTCTCAGATGGAAGCGAACTCTAAGGAGGGGAGTGAGGGATAGGAACAGGTGACAGGATCTGTGCACAGGGGGTTGTGGTTGGATTTAAGACTTGTTGGAGCTGGGGAACTGGAACAGGATAGTAGCTGGGCTGTAGGGAGGTTGTGGAGGGGGTGGTGTTATTGGCGATGACAAGGTCTAGGGTATGATCGTGTACCTGAAGTAGAATGGAAGACAAGATTGTTGGTAGAGAGGGTCAAGGAACTGAGGTAGCAGAGTGTGAGATCAGTCATCTGTTTGGAAATTGCAGTCACCAAGACCAACTGTGGAAACAGTGTTGGAGTGAGGAGCAAAGTAGTCCAGAGGAGGAAGGAATTTGTGGGGGTGGGAGGGGTCTGTAGATGGTTGCAACAAGCTGGGCTCTGAGTGGTGTGGGCAGATGGCCTGACTGCCTGAGCTTCCAGGCTGGGGCGCGTTGGGCAGCAGGCTTGGAAAGGGGGAGGAAAGAAGCATCCAGAAAAGGCAGCAAGACACAAGCAGGACACTCACAATGAGGGAGAGGAAGCAAAACTGTGTCCCAGGGGAGAGGCTGGTTCCGTGAGCACACGAAATTAAGAGGAATGATCAGAGAAGAGGTGGAAGACACCAGGGCATTTCTTGGTGACCGGCTAGGAGTTCCAGCCTTCTACACAACTACTACTCATGCTTCCTCCCTCCCTCCCCCTGTCTCAGTACTCTCCGACAGGAAGGATGCTTTCTAAAATCTAAACCAGGTCATGTCATTCCCCAGTTTAAAACCTGCATTGGCTTTCTCTCTTAGAATCTGGTCTCTCGGGGATCCCTGGGTGGCGCAGCGGTTTAGCGCCTGCCTTTGGCCCAGGGCGCGATCCTGGAGACCTGGGATCGAATCCCACGTCGGGCTCCCGGTGCATGGAGCCTGCTTCTCCCTCTGCCTCTCTCTCTCTCTCTCTCTCTCTCTGTGACTATCATAAAAAAAAAAAAAAAAAAAAAAAAGAATCTGGTCTCTCTGACCGCAGGACCTGTGTCCATCACCTGACCCTTTTGTGCCTCTCATGCCTCTCTCTCCTCTGTTCACTCCACTTCACCACACTGGGCTTTCTTTCTGACTTAGGAATATACCAGACTTGTTCCCGCCTTGGGCACTTTGCACTTGTTGTTTCCTTAGTCTAGAATATTCTTCCCCAGATCTTTCCATCGCTGGCTCTTTTCCTAATCACCCAGCTGAAGTGGCCTCGCCTCACTTATAATCACCTTGCTGTTTTATTCTCACCATGGCCCCATCGCTGTCTGAAATGATTTTATTTCTCTGCCTCTTTTGTTAAAATGTAAGTTCCGTGAATATTGGGACCTTGTCTGTCATGTTCACTACTATACCCCCATAGTCTAGAACAGTGCCTGACACATAATAGGTGCTCAGAAAATATATGTTAAGTGAATGAAGTAGATCGAGTGATTGAGAAACTCTACCAGTGACGGGTTGAGACTTGTGCATCCAGTAATACAGAACATTCTAGACTGATGGCCCTTCCCAGCCACATCAGATCACTTAGTTTTAAGCTGGCTTCATTCTGGCCTAAGACAAAATAAAATTAAGCCTCAGATCTGTGACTCATATTGAGTTCCCAGTACCATTCAAAATTAGGAATTCTAAAGGGGATGTTTTCTTATAACTGTAGAGCATCCCACTGTGTTTATTTTAAATGTCACAGATTTATTTAGAAAAATAATTTATTTTCTCTTTTGAGAAGGTTGAGCTTTCTTGCATATGTGTCTAGAAAATGGATTTGTTGGGAGTGGGGGGTGGGCAAGAAAACTATCCTAACTTCCTTTTGATCGGGTGTTAAGAATAGGCATCTAGTATAAGCAGATAAAAAGCAATTAGATAAACAATGAGCTCTGAAAAGTCTAGTATTTTATTGTTGGAACCTCAAATCCAACCTGTGCTGAATTTGTCTGTGTGGGTGGAAAGCAAATTTTTGCAGGCTGAGTATCTTGGGTTTGGAAGCAGTTTCTCAGTTTCTCCCATATTGCAAAGCACAGCACATGTGTTCAGTTATGGATTTCCACAAAACTGGCAATCCTGAACCAATGAATGGGTGAGGTTCCAAAAGTTCATTTGCAAGTTTGTTTGGCACTCAGAATGCCTTCTCCCATGGAAACAATGTCATAAATTAAGGACTCCGTCCCACACCAGCCCACAAAATTCATTTGATTTCGTTTCAACAAATATTTATTGAATATCTACCAAGAACCCAATGTGGGAAATCAGATGGTGAGGTGTTATTGAGAGAAATCAGATGCCATTCTTGGCCTTGAGGAATTCCCAGGCCAGCTAGGGAGACAGACATGTCAACAACATGAACATGCATTCATTCAGCCATATATCCGATTGACAAATATTTATTGAGCAGCCACGTTGTGATGAAGCCTGTGCTGGGTGCTCGGGTTATAGTTCTTTCTTGCCTACGGAGAGTCTGCAATCCAGTGAGGAATGTAGACAGGTGTAAATCAGTGAGGTTTCTGCTCTGGTGATACTGCATTGACAAATTCTTAGTGGCTTAAAAGAAAAAAACATTTGTTTTTCTTGTTCATGGGTGAGCTCCAGTGGGATGGGGTGGGGTTGAGGGTAGGATGCCCTTTGCCTCAGGTACAGATTGAGAGATTGATTTAGGTCGTCTTCACACATCTCTCATCCTGCGCATACCGTTGTCAGGGCAGACGGTGGAGACACAAGGGGCCGTACTAAACTCTGCAGCATATTCAAAGCCTCTGTTCACATCATGGTTGCTGGTTCTCTGCTGGCAAGCACACCACATGGCCAAGCCCAACATCAGTGGGGTAGGAAAATACTGTCTACCCTAGTGGGAGACGATGGAAACAGGGCAGAGGGTATGGATTTGTCATTACACCACGGGACAGATTGAAGAATTGGGCATAGCAATCCAGTCTACCTTAACAAGTAAAAGAGCTACCAGTCTACTGATAAGTGAGTAGAGTATATAGTAGGGGTTCGCACAGAGGCAGTGGAGACACATGAAAAACATTTAACCCAACTTCAAAGTAAAGGAAGGTTGGCAGGGAGGAATGTCCACACCAAACCTGAGGTGTGAGCAGATACCAGCCAGATAAAGCTGAGGCAGGGGACTGGCTTGGGGGACAGGTGTGCCAAAGCCAGGAGCTGTGGGAGCACCTGGCCTGATGCTCAGTATGAACAGAGCATACAGCCTTGGGCTGGGGGGTAGATGGCGAGCACTGTTGAGAAAGTGGTGTGGTAGGAGGAGCAGTGGAGGAGGGTCTTATAAGCCATATGAAAGAATTTCAATTTTGTTGGAAGGACTTTGGGGAGCTACTGCAGAGTTTCAAGCAGAAGAGTGACCAGATCAGGTGTGTGTTTTAGAATAAGCATTCTGGTGAAGATAGACTAGAGGGGAGCTGCTGGATGCTGTGGGCCACTTAGAAGGTGGTTGTAAACCAGCAGGAGATGGGGAATAGGTTACAGGGATGATAGTAGCAATGGGAAGAAGTAGATGGACTCAAGAGCTATTTTGGGAGATGGAATTGACAGGACTTTGTGATTAATTAGATTTCCCCTTGAGTTTGACACACTCAGGGCCATAAAATAAAAAATAAAATATCCAGGTGGCCACTGTTTACCTGGAAGATGTATTCTTTCCCCCTGATCTAAGTCCTCATAAAGACAATAAAGAAGTGATACCCAAACACATGATGGATTGGACAAGGCCTTAGATTGGAGCCCAAGGATGGGTACTTAAGTCAGAGGGAGCAGGACTTTGGAGTGATGCCAGAGCTGAGTCTCAGAGGGTGTAGCGGGGTGAGTCACTGCCCTTTTCTCAGCAACACAGTGACCTTGGTGTTGAGATGGTAGGGGAAGGAGGCAGGCATCTGGCTTGGGTGACCATATGGACAGGTGTGTCATCACTGAACAGAAATGTAGGAGGGTGGCTTGTTAGGGATGCACAGCAATGCAGGGGGTGACAGCAGAGGACGAAGAGTGCAGGTTCTAGAGTTGGCTTGCTCAGGATTGAATCCAGGCTTCTTGAGGAGCAGCAGGTTCCTTACCTTCACTGTGCCAAATCTCCTCTTCCATAAAGTAGAGCTGATAAAACCTTCTAGGGTGGCTGAGAAGATTAAATCAGATAATGTGCATAAAGCCCTGGGCATGGTACCTGAGTCCTAGCGAGCACTCAAGTAATGTTAGCTATTGTGATGGTGGAAGCCCACAGGAGGGAGCCATTAGTTGTAACCAAGGTTAGGGAAGGCTTCAGAGAGGAGATGGCATTAAAACTAGGCCTTGACTAAAATTAACAACACAGGAGACAACAGGTGTTGGTGAGGATGCAGAGAAAGGGGAACCCTGGTGCGCTGTTGGTGGAATGCAAACTGGTGCAGCCACTCTGGAAAACAGCATGGAAGTTCCCCCAAAATCTAAAACTAGAGCTACCCTATGATCCAGCAATGGTACTAGTAGGTATTTATCCAAAGGATACAGAAATACATATTCAAAGGAGTACATGCACCCTGGTGTTTATAGCAGCATTATCGACAATTGCCAAACTATGGAGAGAGGCCAAAAGTCCCTTGACTAGTGAATGGATAAAGAAATTGTGTGTGGGGATGCGTGTGTGTATATGTATTTGTGTGTGTGTGTGTGTGTGTGTGTGTAATGGAATATTACTCAGCTATCAAAAAGAATGAAATCTTGCCATTTGCAACAATATGGACCAAGCTAGAGTGTATTTTGCTAAGTGAAATAAGTCAATCAGAGAAAGACGAGTACCATGGGATTTCACTTATATGTGAAATTTAAGAAACAAAATGGATGAACATTTGGGAGGGGAGGAAAGAGAAAGGGAAACAAATCATGAGAGACTCCTAAGGATAATGAATAGGGTTGCTGGAGTGAGGTGGGAGGTGTGGGCCAGATGGGTGATGGATGTTAAGGAGGGCACTTGTGATGAGCACTGGGTATTATGTTGTAAATGATGAGCCACTGAACTCGACTTTTTTTTTTTTTTTTGAACTTGACTCTTGAACCAATGACTGTATGTCAATTCGCTAGAATGGGAATTAAAAAAAAAAAAAAGATAAAAAAAAATTAGGCCTTGAAGCCTGAGTAGACTTTGACCAAGGGAACAGGGAATGGAAAGCATTTCAGAGGATCCAGCATAGGGAGCTGTCTTTTGAAGGAGTGGCAGGTTGGCCATTAGTCCTAGAGCTACTGGCTCTAGAAGGAAGGAAGGAAGGGAATGGGGGTTCGGTGGGACCAAGACGTGAAGGGCACTGAGTTTGGACTTTATTAGTGGGTCCTGGAAACCCATTAAAGGATTTTCAGCAGAGGACATGATCGTATTTGTGTTTTAAAACAATCATCCTGATGGCAGCATCCAGCTTGACCTGCATTAACCCCAGCACCAACTGTATCAGATTTCCCAGCTGTACCCCTTCCAGGGTACCCTGTCTCTTGGTGTGCCTCATAATGGATGAGCTGCTTTCACATCTTTGCCTGAGTCATCTACTTGGCTGCTCTTTCTCCAGATTTCATGTGCCTCCCCGTCTCTCCTGGCACCACCACAAGACTCCCCTTGCTCGGTCCCAGTCATGCAATGGAACCAGGGCTGGGTCCTCTTCAGAAAATGGGCCATGTGGGAAAGGCCAAGCTGGTCTTTGTGGTCCCACTGTGCCGTGGCCCTCCTCACACAGGAGATATGCAGGATCAGGCTTACTAATTAGCAGGTGCGTTAGCTAAAGGTATCTGTAGTTCCCCTTGATTATTTGCATAAACCTAACACTTGGCCCATATTCTTCTACATATTTCTTCCATGTAGACACATGGAAAAGCTTCAAGAAGCCCTGCTAGCAGCTGCTGGTAGATCAGTCCTCAACTTGGCCTGACAACGGAGCTCTGACCAGTCCCTCTGTCAGCCTTTCTGAAAGGCTGGGGGTCATGGAAGGGGGTTTGAATGCAGGAGAGAAAAACTGAAATCTGACTGCTAAACCGTATTTGTCTCCAGCGCCCCAGAATAACAAAGAGTTAAATGATTTGCTTGTGGCCACATCCAGTTCCTTACGCTGCTGTCCTGGGTTGGGGTCTCCTCCCCTCTCTCCTCCAAGAGACATTCTCTCCTCAAGTTTCTCTGGCCATTTTTAACTCAAAGGGCCATAGACTGTTATCACCCCAAAACTTGGCCAATGCAACCCTTGGTACATAGTGATCCATGAGGTCGGCCTTCCTGCAGCCTGGTCAGCCCTCCTGAGAGGTGGGCAGTATCAGCAGAGAATCCCCCCTGAGGGCTTTCCAGTAGGAGCCTGCTGGGCTGTGCCCAGTGACCCTTCGGGACACAGTTGCAGGTTCCTCTTACAGGAAGACTGCCCGGGCCCCAGGCCAGTCAGAAGACAGTCTGCATGGGCGGAGGGGGATGTGCCCACACAGGACACTGTGTCCTGCATTCCAGGCCCTTTTCCTATAGTCCTCCTGCTACCCTGGGAAGGAAGTACTAAGACAGTACCCACTTTGGGGATGAGAAAACAGCCTTAGGGTGTATATTTGTTTTCCACAAATTGCCACAACCGTAGTGATTAAAACGGCATATGCTTATTATCTTACAGTTCTGGAGATCAGCAGTCTGTGGTGGGTTTTGCTAGGTTACCTTCGAGGTGTCTAAGGGACAGTGTTTCTTCTGGAGGGAGAACCCATTTCATGGTATTTTCTGGCTTCTGGAGGCAGCCTACCCGCCCTGGCTCATGGCCACTTGTTGCCTCTTCAAAGTCAGCAACGTAGTGTCTTCACATCTCTCTGGCTCTGAATTCTGTTTGCATCGTCACATCCCCTTCTCTGACTTGACCCTCCCACCTCCTCTTGATCCCCCCTGTGATTATTTTGGGTCCATCCAGATAATCCAAGACGATCTCTCCATCTTGAGAGCCTGAATCACACCTCTGCAAAGTCCTTTTACCTGTTCCAGGAGATACATGTGCAGGTCCCAGGGACTGAGACGTGGGTATCTGTGGGGCCCGTGATTCTGCCGACAGCAGGTTGTACAAGAGGTGGAACCTAGCTCGAACTCCCAAACCAGTGTGTTCGCCTCCCACTGTAGGGAAAGGGAAGAGAAACAAGGAAGAGACATTGTTCCCTAGAGGGAAGAGCCTGGTCTAAATGGACCCTGCATGGAGGACTGATGGGATTCGGAGTCAACCT
Organism: Vulpes vulpes; assembly: GCF_048418805.1. NCBI lineage: Eukaryota > Metazoa > Chordata > Mammalia > Carnivora > Canidae > Vulpes > Vulpes vulpes. Next base: position 71,986,454 of record NC_132789.1, read on the forward strand.
GACTTGTAGAAAGCCTTCCACCTTGGAAGCTGAAGCATCCATGCCTTCGTTTAATTGGTATCTCTTGAGAACCTAGTGTGTGGTGGGCACTGCCCTAAGCCCTGGGATTCTGCAGCGGTGAGCAGCACAGTATGAAATCCTTGCCCCCGTGGAGGTCCTTCCGATGTGGTGTTAGATTCCTGATGCTGCCCTAGCAGATGACCACTAAGTCAGTGGCTTACACTAACACAGATTTGTTCCCTCACAGTTCTGGAGGCTAGAAATCCAAAATCAAGGTGTTGGCAGAGCCATGTTCCCTCTGAAGGCCCTCGGGGAGAGTGCTCCCTCCCCTATTCCAGCTTTTGGGGGCTCCTGGTGACTCATGGCTTCTGGCAGCAGAGCTACAAGCCCTGCCTCTCTCACTACATGGGCCTTTCCTCTTGGTGCATTCAAATCTCCCTCTCCTTTCTCTTTTCGAGGCTGCAGACATTGGATACCTTAAATCCAGGAGGATCTTCTCTTGAGATCCTTTCATTACATCTGCACAGACCCCATTTCCAGATAAGGTCACCACCTTCTGAGGTTCTGGGTGGACATGAATGTTGAGCGAACATCGTTTGACTCACTCTGTGAGGCAAGAGGGACAGTGTAAACATAAAAAAGGAAATAGCATGTCAGATGGCGATCAACATTCTGAAGAAAAATACAGCTGAGGACGGGGGTTAAGGAGTGCTGGCTGGAGGCCCAAGGGGTTGCAGTTTGAACCGGACAGTCTCCGAAGGCCTCACAGTGAGGGTATGTCTCAGTCAAGACCTGAGGATGTTTGGCTTTAGAGATGCTTCCCCACCCCCCCCCCCAACCCCACCCCCTGGGTGATGCCCACACAGAGCTGAGTGGCCAGGAAGACAGTTTGACACAGAAGATGATTCCAATTCTGTATTGAGGCCTCCTTTCCTTCCAATCCGGGATGTGTCCTGGTGCTGGCAGCCTGTACAGTGACACTCCTTTATGGTCTAGGCGGCTCTAATGACAACGATAATGGTAATAATGGGATTTGGGGGCAGCCCCTCCTTCTTGTGTGAGGACCCCATTGTGCCGACTAATTGTGTAGAAGCAAGTAGGACAACTGTCTGTGGGGTGGAAGCAGTGGGGAGCAAAGAGGGATATGTTCTTGGGGCCTCGGGGCATTACTGAATTACCCTGGCAGAGGCCCAGCCCCTGCATCTGGGTTACTGAGAATCCTAAAGTGATTCGGGGGCCTTTGAGCAATGGAGGGGGCTCTCAGGTGAACCCAGCTCTTCTGGATTCTTCTTCATCTTTATCCACTGCCATAAGCTGTGAACACCTCCTACTTACTTCAAAGCAGAAAGTGGAGAGGAGATGACATCACTGGGGGGCACATCTCCTGGCACCCCGAAGGTTGACAGAGGTCAACATGGGGAGAATGCTCATCTTACTCAGAAGCCCATTTTGTCTGGAAGAGAGGGCAGCTGAGGTTCTCAGAGCTCAGCATCCAGACTGCTTATCTGTACCGTCTCTTTAATTGATGTTCTCTGACTTGGAACAAGTACCATTAGGAACGCCCCTTTTAGTAAATACATGTTTTAATGGAATAGATTTTTTTTTAAATGACCTTATCATCTCAGGCAGCAGGCACTTTCACAAGTAGGTATTGATTGGCTTTTAAACATTCCTCAAATGTTTTCCCTTGTCTTTGTGACCTAGCATATGTCCTGTTCCCAGCACCTTCTCCACCTTCGAATGCAAGGTTCCCATCTTCACTGGAAGCCTTCCAGGCAGCCTTTCATGTTTTTGCTTGTGTAATGTTTTGTAAAGCTTAGGAGCTTATGTTCTGCTATAGAGAGAGGGGGGCCACTTGTGATATGCCAAGTGTGGCGCTCAGTATTGCTCTCGAGAAGATGGGCCACCTGCTTTCCTGATGGGGAACATGAGGCCCAGAGAGGGGAGGGAATGTGCCGTGCCCCCTAACTGTGCAGGAAATGTGTGGAAGAGCAACCCTGAGCCCAGATCTTCTGGACTCAAGGGGCATCGTTTTCCCACGTTTATTCCCATATTACATATTTTAAGAACACCTCCCTTAAATTCTTCATCTTGTGGTTTGCATTTGGAAGTAGAGACACCAGCTTTTGTATGCTCGTCACCCACAAAAGAACCACACGGGGTGAAGGCTACAAATCCCTTTTGTGTGAGTGTTTCAGTCCGCAGATGTGTTTTATGTGTGCTAAATAGCTCAAAGTTTCGAGACAAAGGCTGGTTTTCCACCATGCCAGTTAACAGGCCAGCCCACTGAACAAAAATCAATGAAACAACTTAGGCTGGTATCATGGAGACATAGTCAAGAATTTTAGTCACTTTAAGATGGAATTCTTAATCCAATTCAGCTAGCACTTGTTGCATTCAGGCCGTAGGTCAGGCCCTGAACTAGGCCGTTGGGGGAAAGAGCTGAATGAGGCTCTGCCCTGGAGAAGCTCACAGGTTGGGGTGGGAAGCATACACCAAGCAAATCCTATCCGTACACTGTGGAAAGTGCCCCTAGCTGGTGCTCAAGGTGTAGGAAGACCCCAAAGAGCCCTTTAGTCTTGGGAGGAAGGTGCATTGTGATTACGAATCCTTCAAGAAGGGAACCCTGGGTGGCGCAGCGGTTTGGTGCCTGCCTTTGGCTCAGGGTGCGATCCTGGAGACTCGGGATCGAATCCCACGTCAGGCTCCCGGTGCATGGAGCCTGCTTCTCCCTCTGCCTGTGTCTCTGCCTCTCTCTCTCTCTGTGTGTGTGACTATCATAAATAAATAAAAATTAAAAAAAAAAAAAAAGAATCCTTCAAGAAGCCTTGAACTGTGCCTGCCTCCTCAGGGAGGAAGGGTACACTGACTGCTGACCTGGCGAGTGTGAGCAGCGCCCATGGGCCATCTGATGAGCCTTACCGCCCGGATCCCTGTCTCAGCACTACCATTCTGCATGTGATGGCTTACGTCATCCAAATTTTCGCCTAAAGTCTGTTTCACTTGCCCACATAACAGGTGTAACGACAATGACTAGTATTTACGGAGGCATTACCCTAAACCTTACTTAACTAGATGTACGTTTTACGAACCACTCCACAAGGCAGAAACTATTAACATCCGCATTTCTGCAGATGGACAGCCTGAGATGCAGGGAGGGTGCATGACTCGCCCAGGGTCACCAGCTTGTCGTTGGCACAACCATTCTCCTCTTCGTTTCTGAGCCAGGCTGGTCTTTCATCATTTCCTTGCAGAGAATGGAGTTCCAAGCTTTAAGTGAACTTGGGGTCCTGGCACATGCTGCTCCTTCTCCCATTATCCTTAATGTGGCTCGGTGGCTTTCATCCTAGATTTCTGAGCTGAAGTGCCATCTTTCCCGACCAATCTAAAGTAGCTCCTCTGTGCTACCTTTTTAGTTTCTGCAGAAGACCGACTTTAATTTGAAATTATTTAAAATTGTTGTTGGTTTATTTGGTTTTTGTCTGTGTGTCACTGGAATGTAAGCTTACTAACAGGGGGACTTTAATTGGCTTATACACCGATGAGTCCATGGTGCCTACTGTGGTGTTTGGTGTCCGGTGGGCACTCAGTAAATATTTGTGGCATGAATGCCAAATATGGTACTAGGTTCTCGGGGTACCAAGGTGAATGAGGTGAGTCTTTCCCTCCGAGGACCTGCAGTCTAGTGGGAGGGACAGGCAATCAGCAACTGATGCTATGTGCTGTATATACCTGGAATGTGTGTAAGGTGCCACAGGGACACAAAGGAGGGAGCTGCTGCTTTGCCTGGAGGTTGGGCAGATGTCATGGAGGAAGAGACATTGACCTAGCCTTGAACAAGGAACTCACTTTCACTAAGTAGACTGCAGACCCAAGAGCGCTCTGGGCTGTGGGAGCAGCATAGGCTAGGAAGAGCCAGGCATGTTTGCTTTGGATGCATCAGTCAAATAGACTTGTCAAGCCACAGTTGCCTAGGGATGAGTTTGGAGAAGAAGGCAGGAGCTAGATCATAGTGCCAGGATAGAGACATGAACATGGAAATGTGTGCTCTAAGTTCCTGGGTGTAAAAGACAGCTAGGTAGAGGAGTTTGATACAGGCACGGGTGCCATTGAAGGCTTTTAAGTCGGAAGTGCTATGATCGGCTCTGCACCTGAGAATAACCTAGATGTCTATCTGGAGGCTGATTGAAGGCCCTGGAGGTGGCAGGAGCCCAGGTGAGAAGTGATGGACGAGGGTGGAATGCAGGATATAGCATAGAGGGATGCTTAGAGTTAATAGGTCCTGATCAACTGAATATGAGAGCTGAGGAAAAAAACCGAGAAAGGCCTGAAGTTTTGTCATTTGATCCACTCTTTGAATTATTACTCATTGACCAAGATCAGGCCGTATTTCCCAGCATGCATGACTAGAACTTCTAAAAAAAAATGTTGGAAGATATTGCATCATTCATTCCTGTCTTGAAAAGTTACAAAGCATGCCGGCATAGTCAAGGCTCTGAGAAATCCTGCAACAGAGAAATTCATTTAATTTTATTTGGCCAGCGTCTCCCAGACCTCTTAGCAATAGAACCCTACCTTAAACTTAACACTTCAAACAACCCAAAGAACACTGTTGTTTTCTGGGAAGTGACTAAAACCTATCTTTTACTATATGGTCCATGTGCTATCCTGGGAAGCCTTTGGAAGCTTTGAGGAATTTGGCACCAGGCACAAAAGCATGGACGCCAGTGCCAGACTGCTGAGGTTCACACTGTGCCACCTGACCACTGCACCTCCAGTTTCCTCATCCGTGTGATGGACCTGATTAATAATAATAATAGTAGTAGTAGTAGTAATAATAGTAATAATAATACCTGCTTCCTGAGGTGGTTGTGAGAATCAATGAGTTAATTTCTGCAAAGCCCTGGGAGCAGCACCTGGCCTGTGGGAAGGGCTCAGTGAGCGTCAGCTTTCTTGCAAGGCCACAGAGGCACATAAGTGAGACCGCAGGAGTAGCCCTCCACCTGCTAACTCTGTGACCTTGGGAGAGTGATATGGTGCCTCCTGCACTCAGTTTCCCCCATCTGTAAAGTAGGGACAATGATCATTCTTACTGCATAGCTTTGTTATGAAGAATAAATGAATCAAATCATGTGAAAGAATGTGGCCTGGTGTATTAGATGGTTTCATTTTTTTTAAGTCTTCTAAATGGTCTCTGTTATTAGCATAATTTTATCATGTAAATTGCCTTTCAGCTCCAGGTTTTCCTCTTCCCCAGCACATTATTTGGATCTGGTATTTTGGCATTGCCCTTTCCTGACTCTGAAGGCCTTGAATTCAGGGTGTAGTCGGCCACTGATGGCCTCCTGTCTTCTATTCGGTCCAGTTTGGTTTCTTCATCTCCTGGACTGGGGATCACCAGGAGAAGGTCCTCTGTGCCTTTCCTACAAATACAGACATCTGAAATCACTCAGCAGAAGACCTTGGGGTGCTCTTGTAGTGAAACCTTCCCCCAGTGTGGGCGCAGCCTCTTGTTCCCTGAAAGAGAAGCTGGGTTGTTCCCTTGCTAAAAGTTTTCTGATACTGTATCAGTCTAGAATCTTTGGAAGAGGTTACACCAACCCCACATTCAAGCCAATTACCTGGTATTTAGCTATCGGTTTCCTTCGGGGACTGTCTGCTCTTGGTGAACAATTAGATTAGGGGATGCTGATGAATTTCGAGTGGCAGGAAGTAGAAGTTATGTTTCTGAGTTCAGAGTTTCTATTTCAAGGTTGAGTAAGTGGGCTTTTTGAGGTCGGTGGCAGGGAGGATGCCACCTCCTCCCCTGCACTGGCCCTTTCTGGAACCTTCCAGGTGCATGTGGGTTCTGAGTGTGAGGTTTAATGTCCACTTGATTCCTCTGGGCGCTCCAGGTGGCAGGGCAGGGTCGGTCAGAGGCTGTCTCCAGAGGAAGGGCCATGACACCGCGTTGTAGATTGTGACCTTGGAATGGATGCCAGGGACCCAGCAGAGACAGCAGGTGTAGTAGTTTCCTTTGGAAAGAGATCACCCTAGGGTGGAGCTGCTGGCAAGGGGTCCAGTTGGCCCCATCGGAGCCCTGGGGGCTCTCTGACCTGAGGCCGGGACACTGGGCCCTGCTGGTCACAAGAAAAGGTCACAAGAATTTAGGAGGGATCCTAAATTCTGTTAGGATTTTGGACAATTTTTGCACAGTGAGAAGCTCTGGGTTGCTCTCTGGGCTTCCCAAAAGGGAAAAGCTAACTCAAAGATTGCAAACTGTTAAATATTCCAGCATGTTGCCCACCTCATTGGATAGTGTACCTCGAAAAGTAGGTGAGAAAGGGCTTCCTTTTTCCCAGGTTGTCAAAATGCTAATGACAGAAGAGCTCACTTATGTGCCAAAATTCACTTTCCTTTTTTTTTTTTTTTTTAAGATTTTATTTATTTATTCATGAGAGACACACAGAAAGAGAGAGAGGCAGAGACATAGGCAGAGGGAGAAGCAGGCTCCATGCAGGGAGCTAGATGCAGGACTCCATCCCAGGTCTCCAGGATCATGCCCTGGCCTGAAGGCGGCGCTAAACCTCTGAGCCACCCGGGCTGCCCCAAAATTCACTTTCATACTAGTTTTTCAGTGCTTTAATATCTGTCACTTAAATTTTAAGACTCATGTTTACAAAGTTACTACTGTAACTTCACTGAAACTGAATTGTGGGATTGAAGCTTTTGGCTTACTATAGCATTTATTACACTACTTAATTCAGTAAATAGGTAAAAGTAGCCTTCAGTTTATATTATTTTACATGTTTTTACCTGTAGTTATGAGTGTGAATTTACCTGGGTACTGAGATGGACAAATAAACTCTCACTGAACAAGAAAAAGAGAGAGAGAGATTAAGGCCTAATAGAGTCAGATTCCAAGGTCCCCCAGCCCAGCACATGGGCATTTTACCTGCCTGGGAACTTCAACTACTTTTCAGAAGTGGGTCTCTCTCTTCTTTATGTTGGCATGAAAACAATTAATAATTTAAATCCTACCCATTAAAAAACCAGAAATACTGTATAAATACAATAGTATAGTAATAAATTTAAGAGTGGATCCAGCTGGGCACTGTTCCCAGACTACCAGCTGAGCAGAAACACAAATAAGTAAAGTAGAAGAAAAACTGCTATATAATGCAAATGGCTGCAATCTCATTGTTTCCTTGCTACTCTTTATTGCAAATATGTAGCATTGAAGTTACATTATGGATAAATAGGCTTTGTGGGCTAACCTGGAGACCTAATCACAGTTTATAACATTATTTCTAGGGGAAGAAAAGTGTATTCTAAATTACAAACAGATAGGTAGCAAGCAGATTGGAGGTGAGTGTGCAATAGATTTGTAAATTGGGGGCCTCTTGGGATTTTAACCTGTAGATGCATGTTTTGTACTCAAGGCTAGTGATCGATGAAAATCAGAGGCCTCTCACACGCCCCCCTCACCCTCAAGTCTTTGCTATCTTTCAACCTAGAGACTCTGCCTGACTTTCTTTAATCTCTGTCCCTGGGATGCCTAACCTGGCCCAGCCTCACCCTCCTCCCCAGCCACTGTTGAGGCCCCAGGAAGCCAGGAGGAACTCTGAATGTCTTTGCCCTTTCACACCTTATTAAGTGGGTAGTTAGGGTTCATAGGAGGCCATGCAGCAGGGTGGCCAAGTGGGTGGCTCTGCAGGCACACTTCTATCACTTGTGGCTGTGTGACGTTGGCATGTTATTGCACTTCTCTGAGCCTCTGTCTCATGCCTATAGAACGAGGTGGTTGTGAGGACTAGAGCAGGAGGGCCACCTGTAAGCACTCAGACCAATGCCTGGTGTGGGGCAGCGCTCTCTCCTTGCTACCTCCTGCTGGGGTAGGAACTCAGGGATATTTGGGTGTTTAGACAGATTTCCATGAACCCGGGAAGCAAACCCATTCTAGGAAACTATGTTCTGAATTCCAAACAGCAAACTTAAAGGCAAGTGTCTGGAACCTTCTGTTCAAGAGTGGAGGCCTGGATAGGTTTTGAACATACTTCTTCATGAGTCGGAGGTGGGGGGGGGGGGGGACCATGTACTTATATAGTTGAGTGGGCAATATCGAACTCTGTTATTATTTTGAGTAGATGAAGCCCTATAGCACATTTAATAGCAAACTAATAAGAATGAGCCTTCCTAACTAGCTTTCTTCATTAAAGTATTTTTGCATAAAGTGTTGTTGTTGTTGTTGTTTTTAATTTCTGATCTGGGTTTTTTTTTTTCTTTAGGTAATCTTTTCTTTGCATTGAGCTGGTTCTGTTTCCTGATTTGCGAATAGGCTAGTGTCTCCATGTTGGCCATAGGGTGTAGGCATGAGCTCTCCCTGGAAATAGGACTGGAAAAAGAAAATAGTGATTGGGAGTCTTAGGACTTTTGGTTAGACCCTCAGTAGAGGATGGGGCAGGAGCAGTAACACAGAGGAAGGGAAGCAAATCCATTGCTTGCTGTTCTCTCCAGAATGTGCTCATTCTAATCCGAATCCAATTTTCGTCTCATCTGGGGTCTGAAGAAATTGAAATGAAGCCACTTAAGAGATCAGCCTACCTGAGAGCACCTCACTGAGGATCAGCCTCACCAAGAGTCATGTCCAACCATGAGATTTTAATTTCATTTGGGCAAGGGGCTTAAGTGTCTGTGCCACCTGACCGTTGCTTTTGTGATACATAGGAGTAAGAATGGTAGCTTTCGAAAGGGATGGTTTCAAAATAACTGCTTTTGTTTTAGTAAAATGGGGAGGGGGGCTCTAAGATCTGCTCCCCCTCCTTAAGAAATTTGAATGTGTGGGTAACATGCTGTCATGAAGATTTTATAATTTGCAATATTGCAGAAGTAATAAGATACTGTTGTTGGTTGACCATCTGGTTGTACATTCTTGATGTCACAGTTTGCTGTTTTATTTTTTAAATTTTATTATTTTTACTGGCGAGAAGCAAGAAATGGGAGTTTAGAAATTTCAGAGGTGTTTTAGAAACAAGAAATATATGTTTAATTGCTTAACATGGCTAGATTTTGTTGCTACCTTGTACAAAATAGGAAGTAAAAGGTTCACTATATATTTTTTCTTTTCTTTTCTTTTTTTTCTTCTCAAAAGATAAATTGAAAACTTCTAGTCTGTTTCTTCTCTGGCCCCAGATTTGAACTTTGAGCTTACAGTAACAGTAGTCTCTTTATCATAACTAAGAGTCAGACATACGTTATAAGAAAACTTTAGAAAGAAAAATCACCAACAGAAGGGACCTACAGCGATTTCATATTTCATCCATCCATTCAAAAAATATTTATTGAAACCCAGTATTTGCATATCATGCTGCCAGACATTGAGAGATTTGCTGAAGAAATCTTAAAGACATCCTCTCTTCCTTTGAGGAGCTTAGAGCTCACTTGGGGGAGAAATGACACCGACATACGAAACAGTTAAGTTGTAATTCAACACAGCATATGATTAAATACCAAAATGTGCGGTTCCGGCAAGAAATGCTACAGGAGTTCAGCAAAGGGAGTGATAACTCAGTGGCACTACTGTGTTCTGCCTACAAATTGGCAAATTGCAGCACTATTTGTATGAAATGTTTTACACTTGTTTTTTTGGCAGCCCTTAGGCCTTGACTTCCAGGCAGCATTAAGAGCCTACGACAATATTTGTACTCCAGTCTCTCTAGAACTGGCTTTTTGTTTTGTTTTTCTAATAGACGGAGGAAGTGCCTTACACAAACCAGAGTGCCCGAGAGAGGCAGGTAGTTTTGACAGTCATAACCTCTTTCAAACCCAGAAGAAGGAACCAGCTCCGTCATTCTGTTTTTCAGTCCAGCCTCACTCGTCCCTGGGTGGCACCCTCTCCCTCATACCGACCGACGGTTTAATTTGAACTTAATGTCCGTGACGGACGAGCTAGCCATCAAGGGTCAGATAAATTTATGGCTTTGGAGAACTGCTGATGAAAATCCCCACGGTCAGGACGTTGGAGAAGGAACCAATACAGATGTAGGGGAGTTTGGACACAGATGTGATCCCTGCAAGCAGGGCTCCCCAACACTTGCTCGGAGTACTGTGCCCGGGGATGATGTTTAATGAAACTCACCGGCTTCCTGTTCTATTTTTGTCATATTCAAATTAGCACAGAGCTCAAAGATGAAGCCATGAGGCCTAAATTCTAACAAATGAAAAAAAAAAAAAAAAAAAGGAGAGAAGAGGAAGAAGAGGAAGTAAAAATGCTTGTGAAGTCAGCATACCCTTTCGGGAGACCACATCCCACTCCACTCCGACCCTTACAGGGACTCCCCACAGATGAAAGCCTTTATCACTTGGTTGCTTTTCGATCTCGTGATTCACAAATTTTCCATTTCTTTGAAAACGTACTGTCACTGGTTCTCCTCTACCCCTCCATTTTAACCTCAGGCCCTGACGAGGCATAGATATAACAGAGATGTTTTGGTCTTTTCTTGATATTATCCAATGGAACATTCATGGAGTTCAACCCCTTTGAGAATAACACAACCCTGGCTGTTCGTCCTTTCTGTGGGGTTGCTGGCCCTTCTGGTGGGGCAGGAGTTCCCAACTGAGCATGACTTGGAGTGGCCAAGACATCCTGCAGAGGAGGCCTCTCACTCCTCAGCTCCTGGTCATGTTTATTAGAGGCATTGGCCCTGGTCACAGATTAAGATTTCTCTGGGCCATCCTCTGAGCTGACAGACTTGGGAAAATAGCCCTGGAAAGTGTTGCACCCATATCTTTTGATATAATTGGGTGTCTGTCTAAATAAATGTTCTGTAGCAGATGGTTATGGAATGGCTTATCACATTCTTGGGAGGACTCTGCCCTTGAAATATTTATATTTAATTATCATACTACAAGCACAAGATGGCTTCATTATTTTTCTAATAAAAAAAAGATTTTCTCTGTGGGTTGATATTCTGGGAATGAATCACAAACCTAAAATTTATACTATATGTAAACCCTTTCTTGGGCTGTTCTGTGCACCAGGGTTTTCTAGAAGGGAGCACTTTAATTTTAGAATCCAGAGAGGATGAGCTTTGGGTGTGTTTGGCGATGTCATCCTGAGAGATGCCGCAGGAGCCAAAGTTCAGCGTGTTGTCTACGTTTGTTCTCTGCTCGTGGACTTGATGGAAAAAATGCTTGGCTGTTGTCCTGTTGCTTTTCATGGTTTTAGCATCATGTTCCTATTCTCGTCCAAAATCAATAATCCTCTGTACAAAGCCTGGCATTCTGTACTGAAGCCAAGTATGAGAAAGTTTTAACTAATGCATGTGTGGGGTTGCTGTTTTGTTGCCTTTTCCTTTTTTTGATAGGTGTACTTTTAAAGAAGACTGTGTAAATCCAGAGTATGAAAACTGGCTGGATATTTCATCTGGAGCTAAAAAATGCCCTCAAATTAACCTATTTCGAAGCAGCAAAGATAAGGTAAGAGGAAAGATTTTAAATCGTCTCTATTGTCTCATTTTGCACCACTGATGCCAACTTCCTTCTGTGTGTAAAATATCTACTAGCATTAAATAAGCTTAGTTAGGAGAGTCCATTTATTTAGTTACTAATATTGAGAGCCTGACAAATGCCATACGCTCTGCAAGAAGACATATGTCATGGAGTTTGTCATCTTGTAGAGCTGAGGAGGATTCTCATCCATTGAATTTAAAGAAAAAATGGACTATTCATGTGTAGTAGAAAAATGTATTGATAAAAAAAGTTCAGATTCATGGTCAACAAGAGTCCTTAAATGCAACTTAAGTATAGAATTTTGTTTTATGGTCCTTTCTCTAATTTGTTTAAGCTTCTCCTGATAGCTATCTTATATACATGTCTTTAAGCAGTACTGGTAGGGCAAGAAACCACTATGGGCAGTGAGTATTATGAATTGGGTCCCTTGGAAAGCCAGTGGGCTTTTGTTATGGGCGTACTACCATTGGCAGCTCTTCGCCCTGTCATTGGATGAGAGAAAGGATGCAATGGGCAGCATATTCAAGCATCTTCTGGTTCACACACCATCCATACCCTGTGGGAATACGGAATTCCTGCTTTGTAATCTCAGTGGTGCTGTAAGGAGGCATTTTCTCCCTAATTATAGTTCTTATATTATGAATAATTATACAGAATCCCCATCAGCAGCCAGTTGACCTGTCTGCTGAGCCCACTCTGTTTTATTTGAATGCCACATTAACAAGGAAATGGGCCACTTTCTCTTTTCCCATACACTTTGCCATTTCAAATAGCAAGAACCATACCACTTAAGATGATTTAACATTTAATAAAGGAGAGCCAGAGCATTTAATGAGTGATAAATAATAAAAGAATAAAGCTTTCAAGTCATAAGTGATCAGAACTTACGGATTTAAAGTTATTTGGCTATTGTCACTTTCTATTGTCTTCCAGCAGGTTGGGGTGCGGGGTTGAGAAAAGAACTTTCAAAACCTTCATCCAAACCTCCACCAACCCTGAGTCAGAGTGAAAAAACTGTGTGAAAAAGATGCTGAGGTATCTCAGCATAGGCGTGATCAAATTTTTCTCTTATCAGTCTGAAAAATAGCTAACTTTGATGTTAATAGAGAATGATAAAAAAAAAAAAATACCAGTATGTTTGAAAACCCAGGACTCTGATAAATGGTTAAGATTACCCTAGGAAATTTTTTTATCGTTTTGAAAATTTTAAGGGTGACACTTCAGCTAAATGTAGTAAGGGAAAGTAGCTTGTTCATTATATAAAAGATGCTGCTTATGTAATTTGCTTACCTATCTTTGGATTCACTGCTATAAACTAATCACCATTTCTATCTAGTTTGGAGCATTGCAAAAAAAAATATTTACCACCCAAACAACCACTAGTGCTTTCTTCTCTACCCTGAGTCCCACTGTGGTTTACCCCAATCCCTGTACAGCCTTCCCACATAACCATCACCTTACTGTCTCCAGCTACCATCACTGTCAAGGTAAAGGAGATAAGAATTTACTAATCTGAATGAAGTTCATCTTTAAAACCAACTTTGGACCGATTATTTTAATAACATTGATAAGACATGTGATACCATCTTTTAGTTATACTGTTTCAAAATATTTCCTACCCTTATGGTCATCTGTGACTTACCTGAAAGTTCCAGATCTTTGTTGATTTAAATAACACCTGATCCTGATCTACAGAGATGATAGTCAAAGAGTGTTAGCTACCTGCCCACCATACGCTTAGTAACATTCTAGTAACTTTCAGAGTACAGAAAGACCCTGATATAATGCAGAGCCTCTGCTTCCAAGAAGCATCATCTCTTTACACAAAACAATTAGAAGATTGTATATCCTCATCCTCATTACAGAATCGGCATTAACAAGAGATAATTGGAGCAATCCCAGTTGGCTTGGAGGGATTTCGTGAGGTTTTGTTGAGCAAAAACAGCAAGATGCAGAAAAGTATGTGTAGCATGATCTTGTATTGATCAAAAACTCAATATATGCTATTGATATATATAGCATATATGATATGCTATTGATATAGCATGATCTTCTGTATATGTTTATGTCTCTATATAACTATTTGCGCATGGAGAAAATTATGAAAGAATTCTTACTAGGTCATAAACATGAGCTCTTCTGATGGTATGACTGATGATGTGGTGAGAGGGAAGGCCAAGGCAAGTAGGAAAAAAAAAACCAAGAAAAATGAAATTCTCACATTCACACAAAAGGATGTGTGCCATCCCATTTTTGCATTATGTAATGTTGTTTATATACCTACAAAGAGATTGTAACAATCAGGAAAAACAGCTTATACTAATAAAAACAGAAAAGACCTAGAAATAGAAGTGTTTCTTGCAAACAACAGGACTCTTAAAGCAGAGACTCTAGAAACGTTCTTTTACAAATAAGAATGGAAAACAACATATTTCACCATCCCTGATACAACCAGCATCATTTTTAAAGTTGGGTCTAGTGTAGTATTACAAGAGACAAGTTATAGAAATGACTATGGGAACATAATAGGTAAAAAATATCACTATTTGCTCATCTTAAGTGGTTGTGATCTTCAAAACCTAAATATATTAGGTTTTTAAATTATTCAAATTAAAAGTAAAATATAAGGGCTAAATGTTCATTGAACATTCAAATATCAATAATTTTAGGAGTTAAGGTCAATTAATCAAAGATCACATTCATTAAAAACAACCAAAATATTCAGGCATAAACTTAAAGGGTGGGGTGTATACCTTATATTTTAAAATTTACTAGGAGGTGAATGTTGAAGACAGCTACCAAAAATAGTAATTTGGACTATGCAATAGTTTAAGCAATTCCTTCTAATAGTAATTAGATAGTTGAGGCTCATGATAGGGAAACTTTATCAATTAAAAACAAACATAAATAAAAATAAAAACAAAAACATGCAAAGTACATTCTTGGAAGCTACGAAAAACATCATGAATATATCCAGACAGGGGATCCCTGGGTGGCGCAGCGGTTTGGCGCCTGCCTTTGGCCCAGGGCGCAATCCTGGAGACCCGGGATTGAATCCCACATCAGGCTCCCGGTGCATGGAGCCTGCTTCTCCCTCTGCCTGTGTCTCTGCCTCTCTCTCTCTCTCTCTCTGTGACTACCATAAATAAATTAAAAAAAAAATTAAAGATTAAAAAAAAAAAAGAAATGAATATATCCAGACACAGTATATGTTTCTGGGTAGGAAAATATCATAAAAATGTTATTTCTTCCTTAACCTATTTTCTAGATTACATGTCATCCCAGTGAAGATTTGGTTAGACTTTTTTCTTACAAGTACTATAAAATTCAGCTGGAATAATATGAACTGGTCAAGAATATTCAAAATGTATTTTCAAATAACAGAAATGTGTTTAAGCTAGACCATTTCCATATGATTATAAACTTGTAGATGACAACAATAACTCAATCCATGATTCTGTTTAAAAGTAGGAATACAGATCCTGGGAATAAGCTTCAAAGCTCAGAAATGAATGTAAAAATTGTAAAGATTAGATATCATAAAGAGGAAACATGAGAATTATTTCAAAAAAGGTGCTGAGACAACAGACTTAAAATATGGAAACCTAACTTAATTCACATTGTACATTAAATATAAAAATTTAAATTAAGAAATTCATATAAAAAGCTAACACTTAACAGAAAACAGAAATGAGTACTAGACAATTGGAAGTATAATTTTCTTAGCTCTAAAGCAATGTAGTATGCAACAACAAAGGAAAAATACTTGTGTACTTGACATTTAAAAATACACAACAAAGGAGATAACTATAGCACAATTCAGGAAAACATTTGTAACAGGCAAGATATTAATTGGAACATATTAAAACCAGGAGAAACTGGGATCCCTGGGTGGCGCAGCGGTTTGGCGCCTGCCTTTGGCCCAGGGCGCGATCCTGGAGACCTGGGATCGAGTCCCACGTGGGGCTCCCGGTGCATGGAGCCTGCTTCTCCCTCTGCCTGTGTCTCTGCCTCTCTCTCTCTCTCTCTGTGACTATCATAAAAAAAATAACAAATAAAAAAAAATAAAAAAATAAAAATAAAAAAAAAATAAAACCAGGAGAAACTAAACAAAAAAATACCAGGACACCAAAGAGTGGGCAAAGGCGTATCTTCTCACAAGAGGAGGTTCAGAGAATTAGACATAGTTAGGGGAATACGTTCAGCTTCACTAGTTATCTAATAAATATAAATTAAAATGATAAGGTTTGCTAACACCTGGCATTGGCAATGCCAATTAGCGCAACCTTTTTGGAGTGCAATTTGGTGTTCTGTTTCAAAAGCCATGAGTGTATTCATTCTGTTTGAAACACTAATTCCAGGCTTCGAATCCTGAAGAAGTAACGATGTCTTTTGAAAGATGAAAAACCGTAAGCATGCAGATGCCATGGCAGTAGCTTTGTAGACCGAGAAACCTGGAAATCACCCAGCTGTTTGGCAATAAGCGAAATGGTTAGGTAGACTGAGCTGCTAGGATGTTGTGCAGCAAGCTCTCTGGTGCCGTGGGCCTTACCAGCTAATTGACATTCACACTTTCTATCTCCTCTGACTCTGTGTCTTCCTCCCTCTCTATCCAGCTTAGTTGGAGGAGCTGTCAACCTGGTAGAAGGATTCCCAAGTTGGGTTTATTAAGCCAAGGTGTCAGCTTTTTATCCATACTTGCCCCTGGAACCCACACTCACACAAAAATGCCTTCAGCTCCCTGGCTACCCTCTCCTTCCACTGCGCTTGAAAAAAACTGGCTATTTTCAGATCAATTCCAACGTGGCTTCTGCCCCAGTGTTCCCCTGGAACTGTTCTTGCTGAGGTCACTAGTGAACTCCCTGTAGTCATCCCAGCAGATGCTATAAGCCCTCCTCTTATTTGGCCTGTTGTCTGGTTCTTGAAACCCTTTCTCCCATTGAACAACTCCCCCCTCCCCCCTCCCCCGGCATACCCTATCCATGCTCTCTTTCTTCTCTCCAGCCATGCCTCAGCCTCCTTTGCTGGCTTCTTCTTTTCTTGACTCTAAACACTAGAGTTGTTTTAGACCTAGTTTGGGCTCTTCCTGTCTTTAGCCTTCTACTTTGTCTATAGACCATTTTATCTACTCTGTGTCTTCATATCTCATCTCTGTGTTCATGTCTCCTTTATCTCTAGCCCAGATTTTTTCTCTGAGTTACAGGCCTATATCTAACTTGACATATCTCTTGATTATTACACAAGTATCTTGAACTATACACATCCTAAATTGGAATCTTGCATTTTTCAACACAAATCTGCTTCCATCCATCCATTTTTCTTACCAGAAATCCTCCATATTCCAAATGCCCTACTTCCAGTCCCACCCCATTTTACTTCTAAAGGGTCTCTTAAATCTGTCAGTTCTTTCCATCTCCACTGTACCATCCTATCCAGGCTTATATCCCCTCTTGAAGATCTCTTCGTACTGCATGGCTCTCCAGTTTCTGAAAAGTGGACATCCCCACGTTTCTGCTAGACTCTAAGCTTTTTGAGGGCAAGAACCATAGCTATTTGGTTCACTAAAGAATTTAACACCTTGCACAGCATCAGCACATGCTAAGATCTTGATAACTAGGGAACAAATAAATGCAGTGATTACAGTTACATAAAAACTATATGAGAACCAGAAAGAAGTGTGGAAAATTTTAAATGAGTAAAGGATTTAAAAAAGATTTCTGATCCTATTGTTATAGTGTTTGAGTAATGAAATAAATTCAAGTCCTGTGTGAATACAGGATAACACGTGATGTGATCGTGTGCTGAGATGGGTTTGCAGATAGAATTGCTGGGTTGAAGAAGGCGACATGAATGAGAGCTCAGCCATATGTTGGAGGTGAGCTAAGAGGAACAGTTTGGGCTTTGTTGTTATGTTCAAGTCTGCTGGAGATGGTTGTACTTCAGTCAAAGCTGGATTATACGAATTTGCCTTTTCCAGCAAGATTTTATGGCTGAGAAACAATGTTTTTAAAATGGAAAGATGGCATGGACACTAGGACTAAATTAGATAGAGCAAGCTTATCTGAGGACAAGAGATAGCAGAGTTTGAGGTTGGCCATACGGAAAGTCTGAGTGAGAGTCAGAAGTATCACAGAGGATGGACACCTCCCGAGTTGTCTGGGAGCATAGCTCTTCATCACAGGTGACAGGGTGTCCACTTCCTCTGCTCCCATCTTCCTAACGCTTAGACCATCTTCCCGCCAGATCCCCTTCATACACCTGCTGCAAAGGTGGTCCACCACTGGCATATTAATTCCTTGAATTTCCTTTTTTTTCTGATCTTCATTTTCTTTTTTTACAACTGAAATATAATCACATCTAACATTGTGTAAGTTTAAGATGTACAACAGGTTGGTTTGGTACATTGATATATTGCCATGTAATTACCACCGTAACATTAGCTAATACCTCTATCCCATCACATTACATTTTCTTTTGTGTGGTGGAATAATTTTCCAACCTGAGAACTGGCTGCTTTGTTTCTTTAGATAATTCATTTGGGAAAAAGCTGCTTTTGGGGAAATTTCAAGATTTTTTGTTTGTGTCCATTTGTGTACACACACATACACATAGCCTCCCTCCCTAAAATTCTGATCATGTTTTAGTGCAAACATCATCTTAATTTTAAAAGTAGATTTCATAGGTCATCTTCTTTATAACTAAAGACATTATCAATAAGGAATAAAGAAATGAAAAAATGCATCTTAGCACCTGAGAAATCAAGGTACATCCTCTTAAATAAACGCTGGCCCAAACAGAAAAAAATGAAAAAAAAAATAATGTGTTTGGATGGGAATACTTAATATCACAAATATATAAGATCTTCTAAAATTGTTGCATATGTTTAGTACAATTCCAATTAAACTCATAGTCTCCTCAACCCATTTGGGTAAGATGATTGTAAAATTTACCTGCAAGAGTAATAACTAGGAGATGCTAAGAAAATTATGAAAATATAAAGACAGATTTGCCTTTTCAAATGTTAAATGTTATTTAAAATAATAGTAGCAAAAGCTTGACATTGGAATAGAAGTGTATCAATAGATAATCAGAACAGAGCAGGATTCAGAAATCTATTCCACATATGTGGTAATTTAATATATTAAACTGAAAGTGGTATTTCAGTTCAGTGGGGAAAGGAGGGTATTTTTTAAGTAAACGGTTATGACTTAGCTGATTAACCATCTGGGTAAAAATAAACTTGGGCCCTCATCTCATACTATATATAAAAATAAGTTCCAAACAGATCACAAATAGAAATTTAAAAAACAAAGATGGTGGAACAATTTTATAATTGTCTATAAGCAAAGTTTGGGAATAACTTCAGAACCAAGGCAAAAACATGATGACATAAAAACACATTGTGTGAGGTAAAAGATACCACACATACAAGTTGCAAGACAAACAGATTAGGAGACAATATGTGTCAGAAATAGAACAGATAGGGATTATATATATATATATATATATATATATATATATATATATATATATAGTACAGAGAGCTCTTAAAAACTGATAAGAAAAATACAGAGCAAAAAAATGGTCCAAGAATATGAATATGTGATTCACAAAAGGGCAGATCACATAGGCCACCAAACGTCTCTTTACATCAGCAGTCTGAGAAGTTCTCCTTCTGTGGCATGTCCAAGGGCACGTTCACTTGAGGCTCTAGGATGGATGGAGAGGGTACAAAAGCAATTACTTGGTTCCTGAATCATCATCTTCCTCGCACAGACTACAGTGACTGTGGTGGGAAGCTTCCCTCCGAGACACTCAGACTGGGAGTGTGTGGTGAAGAACCCGGACACGGGCAGGCAGCTCTGCAAGGGTAGAAGTCCTCCAGACAAGATATGCACATGCAGCATCCCAACCAGAGCAACCTACAAGGGTAAGCAGATTCTTCACTGTTTTTTGGTTTGAAAGTGAGGAAGGCAAAAGGACCTCCCAAGTTCAGATGGTCCATGAAGCGAGTTGAAAGTGAGAGAATCTGTATAGACCCACCCTCTGCCATCCCCCTGCCCGCCCCTCCATGGTGTTCACCTCCACTTGGCCTCATCCTGCGACTCTAGGGTCCCACTCTGACATCTGAGTGAAGAATGATCGAGGAGGGTAGGCTGGATAGGAGAGCGGGGTAAAGCTAGAGACCATTGGGCAGACCCTACCCAAATGGTTCAGAGAATTCAGAGAGCTAAAAAGCTGAGAATGCCCTTGACGAGATGAGGAAATAGAACAGCTAATGTTCTATCACCTTAAGATCATTACATCCATTCAGAAAGGAAGTATTTATTGAAAATCTACTATGTGTCGGGCACTGTGCTAGGTGTAGGGATACAGTGACCAAAAAAGACAGATCTGGTCCTTGCTCCCAGTATCTATAGCCTCTTGGGGAGTAGAGTCAAGTAAATTACCTGTTACAATGCAGTGTGTAGGTGAAGGCAACATAGAGAACCATGGGATGCCTAGGAAAGGAGGGGGTGGCTGGGGTGAACAAGGAAAGCTTCCTAGAGGATAAGTGGAGCCAGGGAGAAGGGGGAAGAGTATTCTAGGCAGAGACCAACTAGTATAATGGCTGGAAAGAGAGAAAAGGCTCTTGAAGAGCCCAGAGAGGTTCTACGTGGTTAAGGCAAATGAGGTAGGGTCAGTGGAAAGCAGAGCAACAGGAAGTGGCTACCAAAGAAGGCACAGAATGTCTGGTGCAGAGGAGCCATTTCCAACCCATAAATTTTTGTTGAATGAATGGCCGCAGGTGGAGGATGCCTAGGGGAGGAAAGGAGTGAGTTCTGAAAAATCAGATAGAAGGAAAGCTGTTTGGAGTGATCCTGGTGAGGGTGACCATGAGAGCTGGTGCTGAGAGACAGGCATGGAGAGAAGTGGATGGATAGATTCCAGAGACAGGAAGGAGTTATAGTGGATACACTGAGGATTCAAGAACCCCTGTGGGTGAGAAAGATTAGAAGTAGGGTCCCATTGTTGGTACAGACCTCCTAAAATGGGTGAAGATCACAAGGGAGCAGAGTTTTGTGGCGAGAGCTGGTGTTACTCCTCCATTAATTCCAAATCCCTCCAGATGGAATTTGGTGCACCAGGCCAGAGACCCAAGCTTAAAAAATGCCTCTCAGCTGTGGAGCTCTTCTTGGTGGTTGTTTGGGATCAAATTGCTTGGAAAATTATTTCAATTCGCCACTTTTCTTTGTTTACAGTATTGTAGCCTTTGTGATATACTTCTAGTTAATTTTGCTCATTATAATGCAGATCATACTCATGTATAAAATCTGGTTTTCAAGTATTTGAGATCACCCCGTAAAGCTGTTTGGCTGCTTTTATTTTATTTTATTTTATTTATTTTATTTTATTTTATTTTATTTTATTTTTTTATTTTATTTAAAAATTTTTAAAATTTTTGTATATTTTTTATTGGAGTTCGATTTGCCAACATATAGTATAACACCCATTGCTCATCCCGTCAAGTACCCTCTTAGTGCCCGTCACCCAGTCCACCCTGTTTGCTTTTAGAGCCTCCATCACTTGCCCCAACCTCTGCCTGCCCTTTTCTTTGAATGCCTTGCAGTGCGTATTCTGAGCCAGCAAACAAACTCACGTCCCACCTCTTGCACTCAGCCAGCCAGTGGTCATTGCCAAGCCTCTGTCTGTGCCCTCACCCCTTTCATCAAATCCCATTGCCTTTGTCCTTGGAAATGTTGGAAGAAAAGTCACCTCCTTCATAAGTGTTCAGGCTACTCCACCCCCACCAGGACCCCCATCTTGGTAGCAGGGTGCTATGTGGAACACAGACCACTCGTGGGACATTTCCTTGACTGTCGAGTCATTAGGTGGCTTTTCCACCTAAGCCATTTTATCTCTAGCAGAGCAACTGTAAATGCTACCAGAGCAGAGATCAAATATTTTCATTTCCGTGTGATATTTCCCAGTAGTGTTTTGTGCATAGCCAACATGAAGAATAGTACAACTTTTCCTGGTGTTCGTCCCTGAACATTGTAGACTCTGCTGAAATGTATTTTCCCAGGGAGTCTCTTGTGCTGCCGGCCCGTATGTCCGTTCTACTAACATTTACAAGGGGCTGTGCAAATGCCCTTGCTGAGAGGTCACACCAGCCCTCTAGACCTCCTTGTGTTTACAGCAAAGGGTTAGCCTTTCACATATGATCACTGAATGTGAGCAGAATTTTATGTGGCCTCCTGGCTTTTAGAATGAATTTTATCACTGTAGAGAAGTGTCTTACGGTGAGGGTTCTCAGACGTTGGCAATCACACGCTAATAAAATTTCAGTAAGAAACATAAGGCTGCCAACAAACTTAGGCCAACTTCTTATTTGGTCAGGGAAAGCCTTTCATTTTTAAAGTATCATCCTCTGTCTCCATTAACTCATAAAAAGAAGACTGTATCCTACCAAATGGATGACCGTGAAAACCTCACAGAGTAGCCCTGGTCCCTGGACACAGTAGCCTCTGAAAGGTGCTGCTCCAGGCTGCGGCACCCAAACCCAGCTGTATACAGTTGTTTCATGGGGGCATCATTGCCAACCACAGAGTCCCAGGTGCTCTCCAGGTGTGGTGAGTCACGATATCCAGGAGCATGGCTCTGGGATCTATTCTCATGATTTTCTGAAGTGATTCTGATACGCCACCACTGGGTTGGGGAATCACCTTGAGTAGAATAAAGTTAAAGACATACAGGAACAATAACAGTTCTGTAATGCTGATTGAACATGTTTTTTTTTTTCTTTTTTAATCTTTCTTGTCACATTATTCTTTTGTGGGCTTTCTACCCCATGAGTACATTTTCTAAAGCAAATAAGAAAACTTTTTTTGTTGTAGATTTGGCAACAGTTGCCTCCAACAAGATCATGGAGCCCAGCCCATGGGAAGCACACTTAGAGTTTGTTGGGCAAATATTGATAGTATGGATTTTGCTGAAGGTACAGGGTTTTCGTCTGTAACGTTCTGGTTATCGTGTTCTAGGCAGTTCTTGCTCGGTGACTTGTTTTATTCTTATACTGTGGCCAATTACAGGCTGAGATAGTGATCCCGGGGAGAGTATGAGATGTAAATGGGCTGTAAAATGGCTTTTTCCTAGTGATTATCCATGGGAGGCTTGGAACGGGAGGTGGGCCCCGGTCTGTTTGGAGGCTTGCGCTGTGCACTTTGGCTGCCTGATGTGAATGGCCCACGGGAAGGAACCACATACTGATTGAAATGTTAGCGAACAGCTGGCAACCCCCCCCCCATCCTCTATGCAAAGGAGGCAAAAATACTTATTTTTTTGCATTTACAGCTTTGCTTGACGATAGTGGGACTCTACCATAAATGACATTTTTTTTCCCCTTTGCTCCAGATGTTTTAGTTGTCAACGTGACGTTCTCCATGGATTCTTGGCATTTATCAAAAAGATTCAACTTTACCAACTGCTCATCATTAAGAGAGTAAGATTTTATTTGAAATTTAAATATTCTCTCATTGGTTTTAATTTATTTCCTTGCTTTAGTCCTCCATTTCCTCCATCAAGAACTCTTTTGTGGAGTAGAATTTTCTAAAGTGCCTTGAGGGGTATGGCCTAAGGGGAGGTAGGAGGACCCTGAGCTAATAAGCTGACCTGTTCAAACCCTAATAAGTAAGGTGGGGCAGCCAAGGAGCAAACAACTGTGTTTAAGCGTTCCTACCCATGGGGAGGGAAATGCGTTTTCACCAGACCAAGAGGCACCTTGAAGTGAGTACAGCAAAAGGAGTGCTGCTGTGTTCTCCCCTGATCTGAACAGCTTTGGGAATTTGAGTGGAAGCAGAGGGTGCGAGCATGAGGCAAGGGAAATCATCAAAGAGGACAAGATGAAATCGCTTTCGTGGAGAGAACATGTTAGTCCTCCCCTCCCTTTTCTTACCGCCTTTGGCCATGTTGGGGTATGCCCCCCACCGAGTGAGTTAGGGCCACACCTCACTCCTTCCTTGCTTCTAAAGCAGAGAGAAGACAGGGAGGACCTGTGTTTCTCAGTTTCCTGATTTTCCGGTTGAAAGATGGGACAGAGGTTCCCATGGAAACCACCGGAAGCTGTATTATTAGTGATTCTATAGCTCATCCAGGAGTTCGATTGACCAAGTATGTGGGTCTTGAATGCGAGTTTCTTTTGGCCTGGCCTGGCCTGGGAACCGCTGCTGCTCTGGGGAAAACGAGTCGGGCCTGAAGCGGGGTTGGGGGGCCCGCTCTACAGCTAGTCCACCAGGGGCGCCCGGCCTCGGTCTTGGCCACAGCGGCTCTCCTCAGGAGGGATCCGGTTCGTTATTTCTAATAATCTGGATGGGTTTAGGGAGGGGGAGAGGGGTTTAAACACAAAGCAGGCCACCCAGCCCGTGCAGGGGCCCTGGGTCCCAGGGTCCTGGTGATGGGGCTGCAGACGGGGGGCTGAGTGTGCTCCTGGCTGGGCTGGAGTCCGTCCCTCTGTCCCTCCCTTGGCAGAGTGGTCGGTTGGGGACCCGCACCCGAGGGCAGGGGTGCGAAGGAACGTCTGCACCCCGCTTCTAGCTCACCTAGGTGGCTGGATGAACTCTCCAAGCGAGCCTGCCTTCTCTTCTCCCATCGAAACTGCAGTTTGCCTCCATCAGAGGCACAGGATGCTTTGGCATTTCTTGAAGAATCTATAAAATACGGACAATGTCCCCACTCCTCACACTGGCCCTCCCACTCCCCCAGGCCCTCCCATGGCTGTGTTTCGGGACCAGCCTCAGTTTCTCTTTTTAATCGTTCCTTCAACTCCGATTTTCCTAGGAGGGTGCTTTCCAAGCCCTCTACTCTTACCTCCCGCAATAGGTTATTTGATCAGTAGACAGTTCTTCCTTCGTTTGATTAAAAAGCAAACAGTGGCACCCCATTCTGTCTCCTTGTCAGGCCACACATGTGGTCTGGCATCTTCCAAACCAGGGGTGGGGTGGGATGCTCATCTAGGGGTGGACACGGGGAGCTCGGTCTCCAGAGGGAGACTTACCTGAGGGTAGACAAATAGCAGAACCAGATTCAGAAACAGCCAGTGAGTGCCTGTTATCTACCTGCAGCGCAGCAGGTGACCCCAGCTTCAGGTTTCCATGGCAACATCCTGCAGGCCTGATGACAGTCCAGAGCCTGGAGGGCTGCCCAGAGCAGGGCACAAAGTAGGGGCTCCATCCCCAGCCTCAGAGGACTGTCCTCTGTCCTCTGGGTTTATCAGTCTGTCCAGGGGTTGGGTTTTTTTTTTTTTTTCTTCTTCTTTTTCTTTTAAATGCTTGCACACTGAATCGCAGAGGGAAATGCTAGGATATGAACATTTTCCTAAAAATGCAGGAATTAAGTTGGCTTTCCGTGTTACCAGATGCCCAGTATGTATTGGAACTGGCTGTGCATGGTGTAAAAGTGAGAGAAAGTGTATCCACCCCTTCACGGCTTGTGACCCTTCTGATTACAAGAGAAACCAGGTAAAGTATCATTTTTGGTATTACAGGGTTTAACCAAAAATAAGTGGCTGTGACCCACCCAGTCCCCATCTGTCTTTCGTGTTTGTTTCAAACTCTAAATTTCCCACCTGTTTGGTTGTTGAAGGGATATTCTTCATTTCAGGAACACTGTCAAGTTGCTGTTGAGAAATGGGTACCATCCAAGACAGCAGGAGAAGGAAGATTCCTGGAGAGTAAGAGTAACAGGACCACTCAGGGCTTGCAGGTCAGACCCTGTTTTTTATACTCAGAACAGAAAAAAAAATTCCCCTTTTACATGACAATAACAACTCCTACTACCTTGGGTTCCTTTTAAAAATTCCCTGTTTTACTTTCTACCAAAATCCCTTTTTTTTTACCTTTGATTTTTAACCAAGTTTCACTTAATTGGCTCAATACATCAAAGGCTGCACACTCACATAAAAGAAATTAAAATTCTGTAATCATGAAAAATGATATTGTTCCAGTAGGAGTAAAATTTTAAAGGTGACTTTGCAGGCTCACTCTGGAGGAGTTAGGAGGAAGCCGATAGCACACAGCACTGAAGGCTTTCAATCCGAACCACTTACTACGGTTGCATTTCTGGGGGGTTATGTGGGGTAAGGGGAGTCTATGCAAAGTGTACAAACTAACCTCATTCAGATTGCCTCAGTCTTTACTTTGTGGAGGTGATCTGACTCATAATCAATAGTGCCAAAACAAAGAGTGGTTTCTTATGAAATATATAGAGAAATACTTCTCTCCGTTTCCCCCCAAATTTTCTTCTTGGAAAAATATTTTCCATGAAATTTCCTTTGAAATTCCTCTTAGTTTCTTCATAGCAAATCATCAAGCTGAACCAACAGACACATTTGAAAAGAATGGATATGACAATGTCAATGTTTCTGGGCAGAGAATAGTGGCTGTGCTCAGAGTGGCTGGCTTCACGGAGCCGACAGGAG
Organism: Vulpes vulpes; assembly: GCF_048418805.1. Classification (NCBI taxonomy): domain Eukaryota; kingdom Metazoa; phylum Chordata; class Mammalia; order Carnivora; family Canidae; genus Vulpes; species Vulpes vulpes. The sequence continues at coordinate 72,012,399 of NC_132789.1, forward strand.
TTAATTGAGCATGTACTATGTGGTGACAAACAAAAAAGGATACGCTCTGGCTTTTATTAGTCTGGAGGTCTAGCTGCAGCAGACAAATTGAAAATCAACATTTCTTTTTCTAAAAAAGGCTCAGTTTTCTATTTCATGACTAATCTCTGGCTTTGGTTTATCCATTTGCTGTTATTTAAGGTCAAGTGCCAATATAGATAAGTGGCACACTTTTAATCACTACTGAAAAGTTGATAGTAACTTTAGGTGAATAACTAACAGGCAGAGGGAATGTGAATCAAAGTGGATTATGAAGTTAATTAAAGGCATCAGAAAGGCTTGGTGTGCCAATATATCCAGATTTGAAGTCTTTGAGGTTTTATTAAGTGATGGACTACTCTTCTCTTTCCACTGGTTTATAAAACTAAGACATGATGACAGGTATTTGGATCAAGGAGGCAGTGGCTTTTTAACAAAATTAAACTTCTCTTTTGTTGTTTTGGTTGTTTCTTTTCTATTTGAGTAAGATGGACCTAACAAAAGTTACCATCTTTGCCATTTCTAAGTGTATGGTTCAGTGTTAAGGACATGCAATGTTGTGCAACCATCACCACATTCCATCTTCAGAACAAATTTCAACTCGCAAAACAGAAACTTTGTACCCATTAAAAATAACTTCCCATTTTTACTTCCCACCCCTCACTCCAGCCCTTGGCAACCACCATTCTACTTCCTGTCTCTATAGATTTGATTACACTAGGTACTTCATACAAGTAGAAGCATGTAAGAATTGTCCTTTTGCGGCTGGTTTATTTCATTTGATATAACGTCCTCAAGGTTCATCCATATTATAGCATGGAACATGATTTCTTCCTCTATAAGTCTGAAAAATATTGCACTATACATATATACTACATTTCATTTATCCATTCCCCTGTGGATGGATACTTGGGTTGCTTCAACCTTTTGGCTATTATAAATAATGCTACTATAAACATCAGTGTACAGATCATCTCTTGGAGACCCTGTTTTCAAATATTTTGGGTGTATATCCAAAAAGAGGAATTGACAAATCATATGGTAATTCTATTTTTAAAATAGCTATTTTTCATAGTGTTCTCCTGTATTACATTGCCACCAACAGTGTATTAGCATTCCAGTTTCTCCACATCCTTCCAACTCTTGTTATTTTTGTTTTATTGTTATTGTTGTTGTTTTTATGGTAGCCATCCTAAGTGGGTGGAAGGTGGTATCTCATTGTGGTTTTGAGTTGTATTTCCCTAAAGATTAGTGATATTGAGCATCTTTTATTTTATTTTATTTTTAAAATTTATTTATGATAGTCACACACACACACACACACAGAGAGAGAGAGAGAGAGAGAGAGAGGCAGAGACACAGGCAGAGGGAGAAGCAGGCTCCATGCACTGGGAGCCCGACATGGGATTCAATCCCGGGTCTCCAGGATCGTGCCCTGGGCGAAAGGCAGGCGCCAAACTGCTGCGCCACCCAGGGATCCCCGATATTGAGCATCTTTTAATCTGCTTGTGCGCCATTTGTGTATCTTATTTGAAGAAATGTCTCTTCAAGTCCTTTGTCCATTTTTTAAGCAGGTTGTTTTTTGTGGCTGATTTATAGAAGTTCCTAATATATTCTGGATATCAGCCCCTTATCAGATATGTGATTTGTAAGTATTTTCTCTCATTCCTGAGGTTGCCTTTTCCATCTGTTGATTGTATCCTTTGATGCACAGAAGTTCTTAGTTTTGAAGAAGTCCGGTTTTTCTCTTTTTTCAATTTTGTTGCCTGTGCTTTAGGTGTCCTATCTAAGAAACCGTTGCCAAATCCAACGTCCTGAAGCTTTTCCCCCACATTTTCTTCTAAGAGTATTACAGTTTTAATTTTTACATTTAGGTCTTTGGTCCATTTTGAGTTAATTTTCATATATAGCATAAAGGTCCTACCTCATTCTTTTCCGAATGGATATAAGTATTTTGGTTTCTTAACCCAAAAAAACTGGAAGTTAAACTTTTATTTTCAGGTAATTATAGATTACATAGTACCTGTCAGAAAATAACACAGAGATTTTCCACATCTTTTGCCCAGTTTCCCCCAATAGTAACATCTTGCAAAACCATCACACAATATCACAACCAGGATATTGACAGTGACAACAGTCAAGATACAGAACAGTTCTATCACCATACCTCCTTCCCTCCTTTCTCCCACTCCCCACTTCTGACCCCTGGCATCTACTAATCTGTTCTCCATTTTTATAATTTTATAATTTCAAGGAGTCTATATAAATGGAATCATCCAGACGTGCCCTTTTGGTTTTGACCTTTTTTAACTCAACACAATTCTCTGAAAGTTCATTCAAGTTCTTCTATAGATCAATAGTGTGTTCCTTTTTATTGCTGAGTGGTAATCCAGGCAGTGCCTTTTAAAATTTCTTTTATGTTAGTGTCTCCATGTGCCTTTTGACCTTTGACACTGTGTGGCTAGAAGAACGGGCTAGGTTACCAAGAGGGCAGGACAAGGCTTAAAATAACCAAAAGCCCAAGCCAGTTTTCAGTGCTGCTGTGTGAATGGCACCTTCTTAGTTTGGAGAAAGGTATTTTGTTGATACTGGAATGTTTTCTTTAAATATGTGGCTCAGAACAGAATCTCAATTTTGGTTCTAACAGGGAATGGCAAAGTATTTGTCACAGGAGGGATTTCTCATGCACTGGCCAGTGTTACTGTCTTTCTTTATCACTGGATGCGTAAATCCACATTTCCAGTTTGGGTCCTGTGTTGACCTGAATAAAGTCCTGAACACTTTTCCCAGCAGAGAAGCCACTGAGAGCTTTCCCCTTAATGTATCTTCCCACATCACCCATGTTTCGGGTGCTTCCTATGTGCCAGGCATAGGAGACAGGAGATGGGAATGATGCATATATGACCTTTGGCTTTATGATGCTGAGCTGCAGGTGTATATTGAGCACCTAATCGGTGCCATTATATTGAGCTTCATGGCTGCAGTGAGGAGGACACCAATGAATCAGGCACATGTCTTGCTATCAGCCTCAAGAATCTTGTACATGAAACCATAAGAATAGAAGATAAAAAATACTAACATTGGAGAAGTACCAGGAAGTACACAAACCCGGAGAGCCTGTCTGTGCCTGCAACCTTGGCTTAGTAATTCCTGTTTATTTAAGCCCCAGTGACTGGCAGCTAAAAGCACTTAACCAGTGTAGTTGGTTGAGGTTTGGTGGATGGATGGATTGATAGACAGAGATGGCATTTCAGCCAACCGTTGAGGAATGAGACACGTGGAGACAGAGAAGACTGGGTGTTCTAAGCAGAGGGGCTAGCATAAATAAAAGTGTAGTGGGTTGCCAGAGTTCCAGGGCAGCTATACCTGGGGTCCAGGAGACCCCAAGTAATTCAATTTGGCTAGAGCAGAAGGGTGCAGGAAATCCCTGGATACAAGGCTGACATGACCCTGTAGCCTGCATCTATGGGGCCTTACACCAGGCCAAGGCGCTTTGGTTTTATTCTTCACAGAATGCTGCTGGAGACATGTCTTAATGTATGAATTTGCTCATCCAAGGACATGGTACTTAGGAGACAGAGTTCTGGTTTAGTCTCAGGTTGAGCCTGTTGCCTTCACGCTGTTTCATGACCCTGTCTGCAATCCCTTTACCCATGCTACAAATACACATTGTCATCTATTGGCAAGGGGGCTGCATTAAGGAAGGATACCCCCAAAATAGGGAAATGAACTCAAAAGCTTGTATTTGCACTTTGGATGGAAGGTATTTTCAGCTCTGGAGGCCGGTCTCTGGCCGATGGTTGGCCCTGCTGCCCTGTGCTCACCTTTCTTCCTTCCTTTTCTTAACAGTCTTCTCTCTGGGGCCTCTGCCTGCTGGGAGAAGAACTGGCTCCTCTCCCTTTCCTGTGCTCGCAAAAAGGTTGTGAAGATCTATGATATGATGATGATCTACTATTTGTTACTCTTCGCCTTCTGCTTATCTTGGTTGGATAGAAATACACCCTACAAAGACTTGTCCACCGCTCTCGGGGGAACCAACATTCACATTGTTCTTTCTCTGCCTCCCTTGCCTCCTCTTCTTATCTGCCACCACTTCAGAATGTGCATCTGAATTTCTCACAAGCAATCCAGATTGACTCCTTTAGAGACCTTGCCTATCGGAGGGAAATGAGGTTGAAGATATACCTTGTTGAGTAGCTTCTGTGGGCGTATCACTGTGCTAGGTGCTGTGGAATGTGCTTGCAATCGTCCATTTATCTGTTCATTCAAAATGTTTTTACTGAGCGCTCACTGTGTGCTGGACAGGTGGACCAAATGTGTGTCCTTGTCCAGAGCTTACACTGTAGAACTTAGAGTATTTTGGAGGAAGTAAAATTCATTTCGACGAAGCAGTTGAGTACAGCAGAAGATGTGAGAAGGAATACCAGAATGCACTAAATTGAGTAGTGGTAACCCATATTTGTTGAGCCTGTGCTAAATCCTGAGCTCAGAGGATATCTTTATGTAAGTCTCACAAGGGACCTGTTTTCCCATTTTATAGATAAAGAAATGTTGGCTTGCAGAGGATAAGTAGGTAGTAAATGATAGGCAAGAGATTTGAACCCAGGTTGTCTGACCCCAGAGCCCACAGTTTTAACCACGACTCTACATTGTACGACCTCAGTGAATATAAACAAGCATTAAATGATGTAGTACTGATGATGAGAGTCCGTCTGGACGGGAGAAAACGAACATTGGCTTCTCTTGGCATTAGACTAGCAAAGCCTGTCCTATCTGTGGCACAAATGTGGGTGGGCTGAGGATCTCCAGCTGGGGCAGGCTGTGAGCATCAAAGCCTCCAGAGAGGGAAAGTTGGGGTGTGGTCAGAGTGGACGATTCAGACTGGGAGGGCAAAAGAGGCTAAGGATGGGAAGCGGAGGCCGGTAGGGGAGTGGTAGAAGCAAGAGCCTCAGGGTGGAAGTGAAACTCAACAGAGGGGTAGATTTGGAGTGTCCAGGTCTAATTTGCAGGGTGGGGGTCTCTGGAAGGGAGGAGCTGCCCCCCTGGCCATGGAGTCCCAGTCACCCAGGCCAGTTCTGAGTTGCCACACTCAGAAGGTTCAGTGACCAAGAGTTACAATTATGTGGCTTGGCCTCAGCAGCTCCACCTTACAGTCCCAGGTCAGAGAATCAAGCCTTGATCTCTCAGCAGAGGACCTTGGTCTGTCATCTTCTAGTCTCAGTGGCTCACTCTGACACTGGTACTTCCTGGGACCAACTGGAGATTGGAGGTTACATCCCAAGTTCCCTGGGGCCAGTACAGGGGACTCCATGGAGGAGCCTTCACCTGGGGGCTGAGCCTCAGAGGCCTGACTACGTTGTTCCATCTTGTGCTCTCATTTTTCTTTGGCGGGATCGTATTTTCTTTCAGCATCTCACCTCCTTTTATGCTCTCCCATTTCCACTGCTGGTCACCACTTTTTTCAATTTCTACATTTCATGAATACATTACTTCCATCCTTCTCAGTCATTAATAAAGATGTTAAATAATTCTGAACCAAATAGTCACCCCTGTAGGGCCCTACAGGACACTTTCCTTTAATTAGTTGTGGTACCTTTCATCTCTCTAATGTCCTTTGGTTTCAGATTTCCAGCTGGTTTTGAATCCGTGTGACTTTTTATCCAGTCCTGTTTGAACTAATTTCACCAGTGAAACTCTGAGAGACATTTTGCTGAGCGTTGATTCAGGTCCAGGCCTACAGAGAGCTTTGCTATATTCAGATTTAAAAAAAAAAAAAACAGATTAATAGAGTACAATTTGGTCTTAATAAACTGAGCCTTCCTAATGCACCTCTTTCCAATATTCTTTTCAATCATGGCAGTATAATGTCATGGTAATTTGAATTGTGTTGACGTCAGACTTCAAAAAGTACTCTTACTGTCAGAAGTGATCTTCTTAGACCTTTTCAGAGGTAACTGTTTCTTAGTGGTTGTGCTATTTCCAATATCTTGCAATGACTTCACTTAAAAAAAAATAATAAAAAGAATTGGGTATTTTGTAATCACCTAATTAACCAATTTCTAATATGTTTTCCTGTACAGAATAGGGAGTAATTTAAACTGGTGAGCACCCAGAGTTCACAGTGTTTCATTAAATAATTTAAAACTGGTCAGCCATTTAAAATAACTCTGATGTCTTTAAAATGTGACTGACAGGAAGTGGACTATTCTGAGGTTAATTGCTGAACAACACAGGTTGTGACGGTTATCACCAGTGGTATTTGGATTTGGCATGTGGAAATCCTTGGACCTAAGAGGAGGGCGGAATTTCACTATATGGCTGTAAGAAAGCATCTCTTCATATCAAACTAGGTTGCTTTTAAATTAACCCCTTCTGTGTGTCAGCTCATGGGACCCACTACTTCATACCAGGCTGTGATGATTAACTCTTGATTAAAATATAAAAATAGATCTAAAACAAGTGTGTGAAACATTTGCTAGGAGATCATTCTTTGCCTTCTGTCTGTACAGGAGTTTTAAAAACCTTTATCAGTAAAAATAGAAAATGTCATAGTTCTAAGAATTGTTACAGCCACGTAGTATGGCCATCTAGCTCTCCTCTCCTTTTTTTCTTTGTATACCTGCACAGTTTCTTTGATGAGATCCTCTTGCTAGCTCTTTAACTCACTTATTAACATGAAGAGAGGTTCTCCAAGCAAACAAAGGACAACTAATCTGACCCTCTTTGCAAACAGATGAGAAGCATCTGCTTTCAGGAGATAGACCAGGACTGGATTTCATCCTAGACAGCCAATGGAAACTTCTCTAAACAATAAGGTTTAAAAATAAAATCCTTTTGAAGTAGCAGGGCTGTCTCTGCTCAGGGAGAAATAAAAAGTTAATAAGGCAACATGGTGGGTCCTCTGATGGTGTTTATAGAACTGTTTAAGGAGCAAAATATAACCCCCTTAAAATATATTCTTTTACATTAGTTATAAAGCTCTCCTTATCCTCTCCTGAGAGTAGAGAAGTAGCATTTACTTGGGGTGTTTGAAAATCTTGCTGGAGCAGATATCACGGTATAAACACAGGAATCCAGAAGGGCTATACAGAAAGAAACGTGGGGATGTAAATGTGAGTCTTCGTTGGGGTTATACATAAAACAAAACAAAACACAGTCTGTCTTGCTGCCCTAAGAAGGCAGTGGACTTTTACTGTGGGAGGGGTAGCACATTTTTTCTACAAAGAGCCAGACAATCAATGGTTTAGGCTTCGTGAGCCCCGCTGTCTCTGCCACAACTACTCTGCCCCTGTAATGTGAAGCAGCCACAGGCAGTTCGTAAATGAATGGATGTGGCTGTGTTCCAAAAAAACTTTATTTAGGGACACTGAAATTGGAATCTCATGTATTTTCACATGTCATGGAACACTATTACTTTTTTGACCTTTTTTGTTTTTTCATAGCCCATCCAAAGGCAAGCAATGGACTGGATTTGGCTTGCTACAGGCAAATCCGGTAGTTGGCCAACTCCTGACCTGGTGTGCACATAGATCATGTGTCCCCCACAACACCTGGAGCTGTACTGAGGACCCCATACATGCTCAATAAATACTTGTTCACTTAGCTGTCACCGTGTCAGTGCGAAGAGTAAGCCTTTTGCTATATAGCACACACTTGACATTTGCAAGGGATTTATCTTGAAGTCTTTGCTAATCCCCCCATTCCAAGTACCACTCTTGCAGATAATTTCCCCCATAAAATGCAGTCAAGTATAACAGAATAATTAAAGTGACCCTTTCAGACCCTTCATGATTCTATAAATATAGGCCTAAAGTCCTCTGCTAAGTAATTAAAATAAATTCTGCCACTGAAATCAATTCTCTGTCACATTACATCATTGCTGTGATGACATTAACGATGAATTTACCTCAATCCGCAGAACCAATCCATGGTGTTAATGAGTGATGGTGACCGCGCTACCATATAGCACCTTTGTTTGCCAAGGAGCAGAATAAAACCTCCCTCTCAGCAGGATGGACAGACCGAACAGCCCAGAGAGTCCATTGTGACGAGCATTACACATATAAAGGAACAGAGAATATTAGGCTGCTTTAGGAAGCAGGTGGCAGGCAGGTACTGGGCATGAATGAGGCTCTCCCAGTGCCATCGGGGCATCCTGCTAGATTTGATCCTCTCCGTGGATACGTTTGGCATTTATGGCTTAGCCAAATTTCACATGATTTTGTGTCTCTGGCCCTGGAGGTTGTTTTCAAATGTCAGTAGTGTGAGTATGAAACATATTCATGCTAAAGATCTGCTGTACTTTATATTGGCCAGAATCAGAATTTTATGTTCTGTTTTGGTTACCATATTATAGAAGAGTACAGACATGCTGGATATGGTCTATGAAAGAACAACAAAATGATCAAAATGATAGATGTTAGCATCTGTAAAAGAAAAATGAAAGAAACCAGGATTGTCTCGTCTTTGATTTCTTGAAAATTTTCTCTATAGTACACTCCTTGATTCAAATAGCCCAACTCTGAGACAAACAAAAAATAGGCACTGCTTTCTAGGGAATTAAATTCATCCAGAATGACATTTATTCCAGCTTAATGATAACTGTTGTTGGCCTCACGTCAGTGGACTCCTTGTCTCCCCTTTTGTTTTGTTGTATTCGGAGCCTCCAGAGGCTGTAAGGCACTGAGCATTTTCAAGACTCCAGTGAGATCTCACTCTTCAGACAGAATGTCAGACTCTTCAACTGCATTTTCAACTGTCTTGTGAGACAAAGACTAATTGGTTTGACCTCATGCTGTCGCATGTTGAGAGACATGAATCTTCAGCACTCTTCCTTGAATTCATTGATTTCATTAAACACTGTCTGCTTGTGTTTGCAAAATGTCGTAATTTCCCAGTGATTTCTTCGAACCGTGGCGCATAAACAGATTTTTTGGAACAGTGCCATTTCTTAGCTTTGATCTTGTGTGTTGATCTTCATTTCCAACAGGTCTTCTACATTAAGTCCATTGAGCCACGGAAGATATCGACTTTAGGGAAAAGTAATGTGATCGTCACGGGGGCAAACTTCACCCGGGCATCCAACATTACAATGATCCTGAAAGGAACGAGTACTTGTGATAAGGATGTGTGAGTTGAAATAATAGTAATTTATCCTTGATAAGATAGAAAAAGTTCAAACTTATGCCAAAGGAATACCATCATGATTATAAACTTTTCAAAGTATTGCCATGTGCCAAAACGGGCAATTGGGCTGCATAGTGGATATAACATAATTTCAATAAGGAGAATAACTTAAACACCACATTTGAAGTTAACTGTGAGAGACTCTGTCCTCTCTTACCCTCCCAAACCTCAGAACCCGCTCATTTCACGGTGTTGCCTGTTTGAGGTCTTGATTCATTTCCATGAACAAAATCAAGTATTTTAAGTAACAAACATCATCTTGAAGATGATCCCCTTAGAAAAATAGTTGCATACTTAGAAATTTGTTGGTAAAATATAAAATATCACAGCTCTTCCTATGTATCAAAGTTGGAAAGAAGAAACTTTCTAATCTGTTTTATTCTTTGTAGCCTTCTCTTTATTGGATTGGTTTCAGGCTAAATAAATTAAATGGAACATATTATTAGTAATTTAAAAAAAAGATCAAACACCCTAACACAGATATCTGGTCAGTATACATTTGAACATCATTCTGCTATGACTGCTTTTTCCTCTAAGTTATCCTTCCAATGAAACTTCGAGAAAGAAAAGAATTTTTCAGCGTTTCACTGACATCGTTGTGTAAATGTTACCCCCCAAAGAGATGTCATGATAACAACAACAAAATAGATAAATTGAGTTTTCTGCTTGTTAGCTTTCGTAAGTTTGGGTTAATTTGAAGTAGAAGACATCACAGTCTATATGAAGTATAACACTGAGCTCGTTCTCATCATGGAAATGCATTGAAGACAATCTGCTGAAGCGTGGTGTTTTGGTTTTTAACTCCTAAAACAGTTTTGTACAGCATTTTAATCTGCCGTACTTATTTACTGAATTTTCTGTTTTAATTCATTTGCTGCATATAATTGCCATCCGCTTCCCCCTCCTAACAGTAGATTTGGGATGTCTATCATCATGATGGAGAAAGCCGTTCATGGGTGGCTCTGGCCCATTCTGCTACTTACTGGAATTATCAAGCACACATTAGCGGCTGTGTCTATGCAGCATAGGCATTTTTGTGCTGTTGATCCTGGCTAAATACTTTATTGCAAGAATCTTTCATTTTGTTTAGCAAAATCTGTGAAGTTAGACACCTGTGTGTTCACTGCAAGGCAATCACCTTCACTGGAAAAGAAGTCAGTTTTCAGAGCATTACCCTGTCTTTGACTCTTTATGCTCTCATTTCAATTCTGCATGTGTCTTGAGATACTGCAGTTATTAAATTAAATGACTCAGAGGCCTTTCTGCATGTAGCATTTCAGTAACCACATCAGAGCGGTGAACCCAAGTTCACAAGAAGTAAACATAATACCCAGTTAATCCTATATCTGAGTTCATGCTGTAATCCCAAACTCTTTTAATATGGCATTTTTCAAATGCCCAATTATTTCGAAGGGAAAAATACAAGAATAATAGCAGAATGACCCACATTTCTGCCTCCCTCCTTCCAAAAGTTATAAACAAGTTTGAATTTTAATGATCAGCCATTTTACGATGAATTTTCTAAGAGCTTGGCTCTGAATATAAAGCTCAGAATGTCAATCTGAGGCAGTGTAAATGCACACTGGCTCAGATGCTTTTTGAATTTGCCTTATTGTCAGGATCTGTTATTGCTACTTAATGGACTTGTATGTTGACGTTAATCATCATGTACTATCCTTTAAGTAGTAAGAGTAGATTCACATGTAGCATCATTATCCTGAGTATTATTCAGCACAACACAGTCTTAATGTTTTTTTGTTTTTGTGTTTGGTTTTTTTTTTTTTTTTTTTGCTTTAGAGGGTCACTGTAAACATTATATATGGAGGAAGTGAAGGTTACAGAATGAATGTTGTAGAAGGCTTTGCTCTGGGCCCTGAGGGGTGTAGAGGGCAGGTGCGGCAGATGTTGGAAGCACCCAGGGTAGTCCCAACTCATTTCTTGTCCGGAGCTCCTTGGGAGGCGGCTTGGCTCTGATGCTGATTGACCCTGAGACGCCCAGGCTCTCGGCACAGACTCTGGTCATGGGCTCTCTGCTCTCTGAATGCCAGAGTCCCCATGTCTGCCTGGGACGAGCTTCTACTCTTCTACTGCAACTACTTTTCTTTCTCTAAGTTTCGGAAATGGAGAAAGAACTTTTCTTTGTCCATTCATCCCATAAAATGACTGGAATTTTATGATGGAAATTTCCAATATACTCAAGAGAGCAGAGTACAGTGAACCTCCCTGTACCCATCCTCCAGCTTCAAAACTTACCAACATGTTGCCACTCTCATTTCGTCATTGGAGGGGAGGGGCAGGTGGTGGCTGGAGCTTTTAAAAGCATATCCCAGACACCACATCCTTTCCACTCATACACACTTCAGTGTACGTCTCTGACAGGTAAGGATAGTGTCATTCTCAGAGTCAGCAGAATTAACACGACTCCCCAGTACGTGTGCCACTCTCTGTTATGGCTTGTTCAGGGCAATGGTGACATCTGCTTTCCCCACTTCTAAGGGAAATGCAAATGAAAACATAAAAATGTACAGAAGAAAGAGGAACCCAGCCCCGATGACACCCACAGTGGCTAGTGGCCCCTGATGAACTACCAGTTTGCCAGCATCTGTCCTGATAGTTTGTGGACTGTTGCAGTTCAAGTAAAATTTGTATGCTGTCATGTTCAGTAGTCAGCGGTGCTAAGGATCTGTGTCACTTACCAGTTGTTTTTCTGCCCCTTTCTAGGATACAGGTTAGCCACGTGCTGAACGACACCCATATGAAATTCTCTCTACCATCCAGCCGGAAAGAAATGAAGGATGTGTGTATCCAGTTTGACGGCGGGGACTGTACATCTGTGGGACCCTTGTCATATATTGCTCTGCCGCGCTGTTCCCTCATATATCCAGCCACCACCTGGATCAGGTGCTTTCGAGATTCATATTCCTCTGACATTGTGCTTAGAGGGGTCATGATCTCAGGGTTGTGCGATTGAGTCCCACATCAGGTTCTGTGCAGGCGTGGAACCTGCTTAAGATTCTCTCTCTTTCTTCTTCCCTTAAAAAAAACAAAACAAAACAAAACAAAACAAAACAAAACAAAACAAAATGAATGAAAGAAAGGAAGGGGTCATATGCATACAGATCATGGATTTCACTCAAATAAATATAGAAATAGTAGTCCTATGCAAATTCCTCTCACAGAATCCCCCCTGAGGGTTTGTTCCTGGAAAACACACACACCCAACCAGCCACTGCTTCCCGTTGTCACTGTGAACACTGTGAGCAGATCCTGCTTTACTACGAGCTGTGGCTGCCAGGAAGCTCACAGCTAAAATGTTTGCTTTGTACGGTGGTTTCTTGTCATTGTATAAATCCTTTGCCTTTTAAAATGTTTGTTCGGTTGCAGTACCTACCCCCAGCCTACGTTTCTGATACACATGCACCACATCTCACTCCTGCCCACAACACAAAGCTGCTCTTTGACAGCTTTCATTTTATAACCTTTAGAGTAAGCTGCTTTGAATAATTCGAGGAAATATTGGAAGCTATGGAAATGAAAAGCAGTAGCTACATTTCAAAGATACTCCCTGTGAGAAAGATTGACATTCCAAAATAAACTCTTCCAGATGACTCCAGTATATTTAAAAAAAAAATGCCTAGTTGAATTTAAATTCACATTCAGATTTTGGAATATAGCTCTAAAGACATTTTCATAATAAGATATTTCACCTAACACAGCATGAAGCTGACTTTCAAAGTACTGTCTAAATGAAACTATAGATGTAGAGGAGCCTTTGTTTAAAAAAAAAATAGAAGAAGAAGAAGAAAAATACTTCTAGTCTGGTGTTCTTATTTAAGATTAAGTCAGAAGTAGATGTCAGGGTTGGTTTCTTCCAAGGCCTCTTTTCTGGGCTTATAGAAGGATGGTCTTCTCCTTGTGTCTTCACATGGTCTTCCCTCTGTGACTGTGTCCTAATCTCTTCTTATAAGGACACCAGTCATATTCCTGGATTAGGGCCCACCCCAATGACCTCATTTAATCATAATTACCTCTGTAAAGACCCTGTCTCCAAATATAGTCACATTCCACACAACTGGGGGCTCAGGACTTCAACAGTGCTGCCTCTAACCATTGGCATGAAAAATATTGAAATTTCCAAACCAAGTCTATAGTATTGCGCTCCCGGCTCTGGGTATAAATCCTTCCTGTAAATAAAAACAGACACTGACGTGGCATTCCCCACATGCCTTGTGTGTTACATTTATTAACTCAGTTAATCATCATGAAAGGAATAGCTCCTTTGGCAGAAGAGGAAACAGGCATAGAGTAGTCAAACCACTTGTAAGCTCCCAGGCAGTCCTGCTGTAAACCACCACTGTGTTCTGCCTTGCTATAAAATAAGAGGCTTCTTTATTTTTATTTTTTTATTGACCTGTAGTCGACCTACAATATAACATAGCTTCAGGTGTACAACGCAGTGATTTGTTAGGCTTCTTAGTGTCCACTCACCTGTGATATCCTGGGCCTGTGACTCTGAGTTATTCCCTGGGCAAGAACAGGGCTCTGCAGGCTGACCGTTGGCAGAGCATGCTGGGCTCCACTTTCTAGTAACAGTGATGGGCTGGCATGAGGCCAACTAGACCCTTCCCCCTTGTGACTGGTTGAGAGCTTGTTGTCTTCCTTCTGCCCTGCACAAATTGGCCTGCTCATGCCTACCTCCCGGTCTTGTCATCCTGGGCTTGGCTGGTGCACGGAGCTGACATTCCCCAGCTCCTGTCCCCCAGAATGACCTACATGAATGGGGGGATGAGGGCAGCCAGAGCTGTGGACAGCTGTTTATTTCACGTCTAATGACCACTTTGCTTATAAGCGATTATGTGCTGAGAATATGTGAAATCATTTGGCTTGGTTTTGGAGAGAGAGAGAACGTAGCTGTTATTTATATGGCCTACCAAATGGGAATTTATAGTTTTAATGCCATTTATAATTTTACCTTGTCCAAAATGTTCCCCATCTCCCTAAATAAAGTATAATTGGTAGGTTGGGAGTTTGATTTTGCAAATTGTTAGATTGAAGTGTCTTAATATAGATTAAACAGCAATCAAACAAAATTCTGTTTAGTGAAACCTTTTTGGGGTATAGCTGATGATCTGATTATATGTGGCAACATGACACAACAAAACTCAAAATTCTGTGAAAGAATTTGGGCATTTTCCTAGAATTAAAACAGGATCTGACCTGAATTTTTATATTTATGTATCTTAAAAACTATACATTTTGTGGCCGGTATTGTTAAAAAACTTGTAGAACTATCCTGCCTTTGAAGTTAAAATGTATTACTTGGCTCTCTAACATAACTGAGTTTCATATTAAGTGTGGATAAAGTGATAGCTTTGTTCGTAGATGAAAAATGCCTGTATGTTTACTATGAAACTCCTATTGTTAATTTTTTTTTCTTTGCAGTGGTGGTCAAAATATAACCATCATAGGCAGAAATTTTGACGTAATTGACAACTTAATCATTTCACACGAGTTAAAAGGAAACATAAATGTAAGTCTTCAGCTACCTTGTAATAATAGTAATTTTCAAGGATGATTTTGTTTTCATCACGCTAATATCTCTTGGGGAATATCTTTTATTTCTGTGCCTTTGTGATGTTACAAGCGTCTACCTGTTGGGTGATATCCACCATCTGGGCTATCATGGAGATAATAAGACTCTCTCTTTGTGGTGGAGCGTTTCCAATCATGGCACAGAGGAGAGAGGAGTGAGCTGGGTACGGCAGGCCTGCATTTTCTCTGCGTGGGCTTTGTAGGGAGGCACTGTAAGGAGCCGATGTTTAGGAGGACACGCAAAGATGCCCTGTGAGGGGTGAAGGGGAGATGCCAACAAGAAGAACGGTCTTGTGCAGGCTGGTGGTGGTGTTGCCATTGTGCCGACAGATCTGCGGGTCAGAGGCCCAGTGCCCTGCCCACATCCCAGAAATCTTGTCACATCCTTCTGCCCTGACCTCCTCTTACCTTGCACTTCCCCACACAGGGTTCTGGCCTCCAGCACCCTGTTAACACTGGTAGGAGTCCAAGAAGGGCCTCATCACACAAAATGATGGATTTCTGATGCAGGTTGGGGCCTCCTGAATGCACTTTTAAATGCTTCATGAATGCTCTCCCCATTCACCATGCTCGGGACCCGTGTGGGCTCGGGGCCTAGGTCCAGGCGGCTTTCCTGAGTCATCCTTACAGCCTTGTCACACACACATCTGCCTCCTGCTGCACCCAGAGCCAGTTCTACACCTTACCTTGTGTCTGATTCCAGGCCACATCTCTGCAATGTGAGGACAGAGAGGTTTGTTTGGTTCTTCACCTCGCCAGAAATGAGAACGAGAGATCCAGGGCTGGGGAAGGTTTGTTAAGAAGGAAGTAGATTTTGTTTGTGTCAGATATTCCCACCTATGGCCTCATCCTACCCTCTCTTTTTTTCTTTTTTTTTTTAAGATATATTTGAGAGAGAGGGGAGTGGGAAGAAAGCGCACACATGCACACACACACACACACACACACACACACACACCGGAGGTCCTGGGCAGAGGGAGAGGGAGAGCACCCCAATCAGACTCCATACTGAGTGTGGAGTCCAGCACAGGGCTCGATCCCACAACCCCAGGACCATGACCCCAGCTGAAATCAAGAGTCAGATGCTCAATTAGCTGAACCACCAAGGCACCTTCTGCCACCCTTTCTTTTCAAGTCTGATATTAGAAACTAAAAGAACAGGTAAACTCCCTACCTGACAAATTTCTTTCCACGATTTGTATTGCTCTTCTTTTTTTTTTTTTTTTTTTTTTGAGATTTTTCTCTTTAAGCAATCCATACCCAATATGGGGCTCAAACTCTCAGCCTTGTGATCAGGAGTCACATGCTCCACAGACTGAGCCAGTCAGCTGCCCCTTATTGCTCTTCCTTAGGACCTTTGTCAACCTCCTCTTTTCCAGCAGCTTTCTCTGCCCCATTTCTCTGCACCTCTAAAGATGACAGTATTTATGTTTTTTATAAATAAACCTGTAAAGGGACACCTGGGTGGCTCAGCGGTTGAGCATCTGCCTTTGGCTCAGGGTGTGATCCCGGGGTCCTGGGATCGAGTCCTGCATCAGGCTTCCTGTGGGAAGCCTGCTTCTCCCTCTGCCTATGTCTCTGCCTCTCTGTGTCTCTCATAAGTAAGTAAGTAAGTAAGTAAGTAAGTAAGTAAATAAATAAATAAATAAATAAATAAATAAATAAAATCAATCTTTAAAAAATAATATTAATAAACCTGTAAAGCAGGCCACTCTTTCTGTACTCTTCCCAGCCTTCATGCTCTGCATTTGCATGGGGGCCACATTGTCCCTTTTGCTTTTGTTACCCTGATTTCAGGTCAGGCCTGCAAAACTGCTTCCTTACTTGTGGTCAGTGACTTGTGCTAAGCGCTGCAGGAGGGATGCGGCCAGCAGTGTGTGGGTCCCTGCAGCCTCCCTAGGGGATGGTCCCCTCCTTGCCCACATACCCCAACCCACCCTGAGGCCTCGCAGGACACACAGGCCCTGTAAAGTTGCTGGTGCCAAGTCCTCCTCTTCCCCTAGGCTGCTTCTCTCTGTGCACCCTGTCTGCCTTGCATGAGCGCGGGCTGCTCTTGATAGCTGGCAGTGTTTGCAGTGATACCAGTTAGCGTTCGCTGAGTGCTTACTATGTGCCAGGCACTGTTCTAAGCTTTTCTGCACATGTAATCTCATTTAATTTAGCCCCCATTTCGTTTAATGAGCCCTTGGCTCATTGAGTTTGATTTCAGGTTAATTCCGCCCTGTAAGGGGAGGTGACATCACTACCCCGAATTCTCAGATGACAAGTTGGAAGCACAGAGTTCAGTTGTCGCCTCGATCTTCAGTCACAGGACTGGGACTGGCTGATGAAGTTGTTAAAAATGCTCTTTTCTCCTCCCCCAGGTCTCTGAATATTGTATGGCGACTTCCTGCAGGTTTCTAGCTCCCAGTTTAAAGAGCTTGAAAGCACGTACAAACGTCACTGTGAAGCTCAGAGTCCAGGATACCTACTTGGAGTGCGGAAGCTTGCAGTATCTGGAGGACCCCAGGTTCACAGGGTGTCGGGTTGAACCCGAGGGGGACACAGAATTGGAAGTGAAAATCCAAGTACGTTTCTCCCTTACTTCCGCTGGGATGTGTCCTGCCCCAGTGCCCCGATCCCGCCTTGCCGGGTGAGGTGTGCTGGGGTCTGTGGGTTCCCCCATGTGCCCCGATTCCTCCATCTCCTCTTCATTCTTCGCAGAAAGAAAACGATGAGTTCAACATCTCCAAGACAGACATTGAAATCACCCTCTTCCATGGGGAAAATGAGCAATTAAATTGCAGTTTTGAAAACATCACTAGAAATCAAGATCTCACCATCATCCTTTGCAAAATTAAAGGCATCACTAATGCAAACAGCATTGACACCTCTTCCAAGAAAGTTCGTGTAAGTCACCTGACAGGCCCACCTGTTGGTTTTACCTTATTTGGGGCACTTCCTCAAGCTACTCCAAAGCCAGAGTGGCATCTGTCATGGATCTTTAGATCTTCACTTTAAATAGCAGATAAACAAAGCTGCTATTGCAAGCACAAGCATAATTCCTCCAAAATAGCTGGCAGCCTCCGTCCATGTGCCTATTCGAATGTCAAAGCATTGAACATGCCATTGTCTCCAATACTAATGAGTCTTGATAGCTTTTGTTCTAGACATACATTTAGACTGTAGCATCTGCAAGCAGAATCTCCAGACCACTGACGAACGAGCTGTCATTCTTCTCCCAACTGTGGAGGTGACATGTCTTAGCAGAAACCCAGCACACTCAATAGCAGTAGATTCGGATGGAGACCAGATAATCTATGGGTCAAGGGCTGCTCCCTCCATCATGGAGTCCTACTTGCCACAATTCATCTTTTCCCGACACATTGGAGGGTCCCATCACAGATATATTTATGTCCCACAATAAAGATGTGAGACCCTTGGGAAAGGAAACATATTAGAAGTCTTTCTTTATGGTGTTCATGCCATATGAGGCTCTCCACAGTCTATACCCAAAAGAAATGTTTTATGATCTGTAGTCATAAATATTGAATAAAGGTCAAGAAGAAAGAATATCAGACTGGAAGACCAAAAAAAAAAAAAAAAAAAAAAAAACCAAAAAACACACCATGGTCATGTCCCAGCTGCTTGAGCTAATAGCTGCGTGGCCTTAGGTAAGTCACTTGGCTTTGCTGAGCCTCCCATTGTCCATCTGTACAGTAAAGAGGGTACTAATTATCATCAAATCAGTAATGACCACTGAACTCACAAGCACTCCCACCGGTCACCTTGGTTGGGTGGGGGGGAACGCTAGCCATCTTTATTAGTGAAATGGTCCCTGAGTGCTTATTCTGTGATGGGAACAGAGTGGAGAAGAAAACAGACCCCAGGTTCTGCCTTTGTGGGGATGAAGAAAGCAAATTAGAAATGTATTAGGGGGTGGTACTCACCACAGAGAAAAATGAAGCAGAGGGTAGGCAGCACTGCAAGTTGGATGGTGGTAGGCAGGGAAGGTCTCTCTGTTAAAAAGGACTTTTGAGTACGGACCCCAAGGAAGAGAGGGAATAAACTGGGGGCTCTCTGGGGTAGAGAGTTCTAAATAGAGGGAACTGCAGGTTGCAAAGGTCTTGAGTCAGGAGCCTGCCTGGTGCTTTGGAGGGACCACTAGAAGACCAGTGTGGCTGGAGCAGAGGGTTCAAGGGGGCATATTCAAGGAGGCTGGAGAGTTCGTGGAGGGAGCAGTGAGAGGGAATAGATCATTAGGAACTTGTGGACCATTGCTTGGCTTGGTCCACAAGGGCTTGGCTTTGAGCTCTGGGAAGCCACTGGGGAGTCTTGAGCAGGACTGCTGTGGGCCTACTCACTCAAATGATGAAGTGTATCTAGTCTTCATGACAACCTTGCCAAGAGGCACTATCCACATCCCACTTTAGAGACGAGGCAGCTAAGAATAGGATGGCAGAGTTAAACCCATAGGGCATAGAGGACTCCATTCTAAAATTTCCAGGTCTATACACCAGTGCACCTCAACTGACATGACTGGAAACCGAGGCACAGTGAATGTTCTTGATATGCTCAAGATCACATAGCCATTCTGTCCAAAGTAGGACTGGAATTCATATATCCTACCTAGCTTGTCACTTTTTTTTTTTTTTTTTTGTATCTTGGGGAAGATGTTTTGGAGGAACAAGTGTGTACATAAGTATGGTGCCCAACTCAATGGAGTCTAATGACACTCTTTCCCATTAGGTTAAATTGGGAAACTTGGAGCTCTACGTAGAGCAGGAAACAGTTCCTACCACTTGGTATTTTCTGATTGTGCTTCCCGTCTTGCTGGTGATTGTCATCTTTGGTAAGTGCCCCGTTTGATATTTGTCAGAGAAATTATTCCCTGGGGCCTCTTGTCAGGCAGGCAGACTCTCAGCTTGCTGGGGATGTTTGCTTCAATTAAGTATTAATGGAAGAAAACCCAAATCACAACTTTGGGAAAGGAATAAATAGGTACACGTTGAGGACTTTCAAACATTTTTTAGGATGCCTCATCAGTACAAAGATGGCATCTTGGTGCTGGAGAAATATAGTCCATGTTACTTCCCCAATGCTGTGAATCATGATGACAAATGTCCCATTTACATTATCCCTTCAGAATTCCTCTGGCATTTTGGACTTTCAAGATCTGGTCATCTCCTGCTGTTTTCTCACCTCACCAAACACCCCTGCTCCCATCCCAGCTCTGCTTTTCCTGGCAGAAACCTGTCTGAGAAGTGTGATCTGTACCATCTATTAAAATATCCCAAGGCTCATCCAGGCACGGCGATCCCAGGGTGGTTGCTTGCTGGCTGAATGCGTCCCACCAATCTGTTTCATTTGGCCCACACAGCATTGTTTTTAGATGGTGAAATGGTTGACGGCATTTTAAAATTAAGTGATTCACCTATGTAACATTTGTGTCAGCTGTACTTCAATTAAAAAGAAATTATTAATTCATGTTTTTTGAAATACCTCTTGAAAATCTGAAAGATCTAGATTGTTGGATCTCCACTGTTCCCTAGCATGGGTTTACTGGAGCTGAGTAGCAGTGACACCTTGGCGGGGAGGGGCCATGTGGGTCCCTGGGGCTTTGCCACAGTGCCTACCACTCCCTGCTGTCTGCACCTGGGCCACGCGACTCAGCTGTGTACCTGGTCCCTATAGCCATTGAGTGTGTGACGTGGTTCTGAGCTGGTTCATCCATCCCTGCATCCATTTACCTTGTGTTCACTGGGCACTCGTTGTGTTGCTGATAACTGCACAAACTTCTGGCGCTGGAGAGGATGAGTGAAGGCCTGGCCCTTTCTCCTGGCTGGTTCTCAGTCCAGTGAGGGAAAGATATTCTGTGTGTGACTGACTGGCCCAGTGGGGTGGATTCATTGTGCAGAGGCCCTGTTTTGCCCTGTTGATGATCATTTCAGGTATTTTCTTGGGCTTCTCCTCATGTTCTCCATCTGGAATCCAGAATGGGGCTTGTTATTTTAATAAAGTCCTGGCTGGTGCTGGCTTCAAGTAAGAAGATTACTTATACATTCTAAACGCTGAGCTGTTTTGAGAATCCGCTAGTGTTAAGCAGCTGTAGACACCAGTCTCACCATGGAGTCATCTCCGCTTTGCAGCTTACTAGAAACCTCTGCTCTCTTCCTGTGCATCGTGCGATTCACCACCGCCCTCCCCTCACTTTGTCGTCGAGATTGTTTATGCTCTGTACGGTGAAGTGGGCTCAGGTTGACACGTGGCTTTGGCTTCATCGGTATCTGCAAAGCCCTTTAAAATTCTCATCCCCTTCTTGCTGCGATTACAGGGCAGCACCTGTCGCCAGCAGCTTGAGCAAGTGTAGAATGTATAAATATTTTAGCCTGTCGGTCACATCATGAATGAAAACACAAAACATACCGGACCTAGGCTTGCCACCTACAAAACCTACCATGGCTTCCCCTGGAAATGTCAGCCATAAAAAACTCCATGGCTCGGGATCCCTGGGTGGCGCAGCGGTTTAGCGCCTGCCTTTGGCCCAGGGCGCGATCCTGGAGACCCGGGATCGAATCCCATGTCGGGCTCCCGGTGCATGGAGCCTGCTTCTCCCTCTGCCTTTATCTCTGCCTTGTCTCTGCCTCTCTCTATATATATGACTATCATAAATAAATAATAAAAAAAATAAAAAAAAAAAAAAACTCCGTGGCTCGATAGACGTGGCTGCCCAGCTCCCCTTGCTTGCACTGAGCCAGTGCAGCCTGAAGTGCAAATAACCCAAAGTCACGCTCCTAGAAAAAGGGGTTCTGTGGTCACAAAAATGTGGAAATCACTGTGTGCCCCATCCTTTTTGAAGATGCACAGTGCATATTATGGTTAAGACTGTTGACTTTGTGAAGTGGTCCCATGAAGAACTGTATTGGGTTTTGTTTCCTCCAGGATCATTCATATCTACTGGTAGTGGGTCCTTTTAGCACACAGGTTCTGTTAAGGGAGGGAAGCTTTTCCAGATAATAATGTAGTTGACAATTGTTGAGTATTCTTTAAAAAAAAACAACACAACTTCTGAATGCTTCCTGTGGCTTACTTCTTACAGCCCCCTCTTCTTGCAATCACAGTGAGGTGGGCACTTTGACAGACAAGGCAGCCAGGCACAGAGAAGCTAAGGAGCTCACCTGACGTCACGCAGCAAGTAATTGGCAGAGCAGGGATGGTAACCGGGTACCAACCCCGTTCAGTGCACTGTCTTGACAGCACAGTTAGAAGAGAGAAGCGATGTCCCAGATCCCAGGGCTCAGGGTAGATCGCTCTCCGCGTTGCCCAACTCGATCTACACAAGTCTGGCTTGCGTTGCTCGCCCGTGGATCTGTGGTTTCCTTCTGCAATTGCGGCTCGACTTTATTTCTCCCGGGATGTTTAGAAACAATAAAAAAAGAATGGAACAATATCAGTGGCCTGTGGCTGTAGGGAGACGGGGCTTATTTCATTACTTTTCAGCCAGCTGGGATCTTTGGTTACAAGTGGAGGTTATTTGATTTAGTTTTTGCTTTTAAGGTGGGTGGATTTTTGTTTTCCTGCTGCACTTGGGCATCTTCCTCTTCTGAATGACCCCTCACTGGGAATGTTTCCTCTGATAAATTCCACCTCTTAAAGGCTGTTCCTTCGTTCTTTCTTTCTCTCCCCCCCATCTCTCTCTCTCTCTCTCTCTCTCTGTAAAAGAAATGTCAAGGTTGGCTTCGTTTTCCTTTTTTGTTTTTGAAGTTAACATGTCAATCTGATGCCGGATCTCTGTCTCCTCAGCGGCCGTGGGGGTAACCAGGCACAAATCAAAGGAGCTGAGCCGCAAACAGAGCCAACAGCTGGAGCTCCTGGAGAGCGAGCTCCGGAAAGAGATACGCGATGGTAGGCTCCAAAATTTTATGTGTTGAAAAACAAGCCTTCTTTATGGTCTCCTCTGCTCCCCTCCCCCCCACCTTAAATGGAGCTGGCCGCAGTAATGAGAACTGTTCCTATAACAGAAGACATCTGAGCGGTGGGGTCTAGGCCTGGCTCTGTGTTTATTTCAGCTCTGCTCTGCAGCCAACCAAGTAATTATCCATTGTTTCTTCTTTAATGAAAACCAAGGTCATACTCCGTGTTAGACAAAACAGCAGAAGATCTTATCCATTGTTTGCTGAGTTAAAATATTGCTCTTGGGATTCTGTTTTGCAGGCTTTGCCGAGCTGCAGATGGATAAATTGGATGTGGTTGATAGTTTTGGAACTGTTCCCTTCCTTGACTACAAACATTTTGCTCTGAGAACTTTCTTCCCCGAGGTAAAAGACCATTGATCATATTCCTAAGGTTGAGTCTTGAATAATAATGAAGGTGCTTGTTGCTATCCTCAAAACGGGTGTTGGCTTCCAAGGCAGCCGTAGATGATGTGCTTGGTAGGAAATACTCATTTAAGTTTGAGCTGAGCGGGGAGGAGGGTAATTATTAATTGGATTCATCAGGGTATAACACTGTGATGGGTCACTGGCAATTATTCTTTGTCCAGTAACAAAAACCTAGGAGGGACAGAAGTTCAGAATGATGTCTTTTGTTTTATTTTACTACTTGTTTAGAGCTGAATTTGTAGCTGGGAAGCAAGCTGGTTTATTTAAAAATCAATAAATTGTGGGCTGGCCAATTTGTTGTGTTTATCTGCATGACTTCCATTGCAGCTACTAGATTATTCACTATTACTCCTCAATTGGAAATGAAAAGTACTATGGGATGAGAGAGAGGGAAAGACACATGTGTAGAATTCGAGTTGATAGCAGCCATTTTTAGCAATGTCGAGTTTTTATGGTTCTCTCCAGCAGTTATTCTTCTGCTGATCAGTCCATATCATACCTATTTAGTGAAAAAAAAAAAAAAAAAAGAGCTGCACAAAATGATTGATTAATCCGTTCTAGGACTCCAAGGAGTAGTCTACTTTAACCCTTTGGGTTTCCGGTCTCTGTTGTAACACCTCATCTTCTCCCCCACTCACTCCCCCTTCCTCTCTGACACTCCCAAGTACACCCATCCGCCTGTCGTCACCTCCGCATCCTGATGCCTCTGCTTCACCATGCTGCTTTTTTTTTTTTTTTGTCCAAAACTAGTGACCACAGTGGGGCCCAACCTCTGGAACATCAACACAGATGATCATATTTAAATCTAGACTTCTAAGCAAAGCCAGGCCAAAAAATAGAGCTTCTATCACTTTACCAGAAGCTTCTCGGCTACATTGGGCCAGAAGCCCAGAGTTCAGAAACTCAGACACATGCAGTAAGCAATTTCCAGTTTCTCTATCATTCTAGAAGCAGACACCATGATATGTGATGCTGTGTCCAGAGGTTGAGATACCTCCATAAAACACCCACCATATTTTTTTTTTCTTGGTGCAAGCCTTATGGTTGTAAATCAAGAAGGCTATAAGTGAGATTTCAGGTTTTTTTGTGGTTGTACAATATACTTTTTTAAAACTTCTCCTCCAAGAGTACCAGGCACTAAGACTTGTATTTGCCACCTCATCCATCCATTTCTACGGCAGAACACCACCTATGGAGGGAGGTCAGTTCCCTGAATCAGGATGACTATGCAGGACATCAGGAGTCCTATTTCCCAGCTATTTGAGATCCCCATTAAGAATTTAATAGCAATAAAACAACAGAGATTTCTACCATCAACATGAGGATTGTGTAGGCTTTTACAGTTAATGATTGCCCTTGAGTGCTGAGGAGAGTTATCTGTGGCCTGCAAAAGAAATTGTCCTATCTTCTAAAGTCAGTAATCAAGAGCAAGATAAGGGATGAATGCAAAAGATAGTATTGCAAGTTGAGTGTTTTGAGGGGGAAAAAAATCCCAGAAAAAAATGCTTATTATTTTAGAAGAGAGTTACGGTTGACCCTTGGACAACACGGGTTTGAACTGTATGAGTCCATTTATACACAGATTTTTTTTTCAATAAAACAGGACAGTCCTGTAAATGTATGTTCCGTCCCCTGTGATTTTCTTAATAACATCTTCTTTTCTCTAGCTTACTTTATTGTAAGAATACAGGATATGATACAGAAAACATACAGAATATGTGTTCATGGGTAAGGCCTCAGGTTAGCAGTAGGCAATATATTTGTAGTTATGCTTTGGAGAAAAGTTACATGCAGATTTTTGACTGTGCAGAGGGTCAGAGGGTGACCGTCTGCAGAGGGTGCAGAGATTTTGACTGTCCGTAACCCCTGCATTGTTCAAGGGTCAACTGTAGTTGCAAGGAGCCAAACTGATTTAACTCAAGCTTAGGGATGGCTGGGTGGCTCAGCAGTTGAGCGTCTGCCTTTGGCTCAGGGCGTGATCCCGGGTACCTGGGATCGAGTCCCTCATCAGGCTCCCCAGAGGGAGCCTGCTTCTCCCTCTGCCTGTGTCTCTGCCCCTCTCTCTGTGTGTCTCTCATGAATAAATAAATAAAATCTTAAAAAAAAAAAAAACCCAAACCCTAAAAAACTCAGGCTTATATATGATCTCAAACAGTGACTGGGAAAATCTGGAAAACCAAAGCCAGGAGGAATCATTAAAGGGGGAGGACCGAGAAAAATAAGCATAATGATCAGAACCCTATCAAGACCTCAGTGAAAATCAAATTTATACTAGAAGATATAGAGGACGGAGGAGCATATTCCATGATGACAGCACTAGTTGAAACATATTCTAGGCTGCAGATACGTCCTTGTGTCAATTAGGCCCTTTACGGATGGATCAGGGGCCACATCCTCTTGGCCTGGAGGTCGGGTGGTAGATTGAGAACTTGAGTGGTCACCACCTCCCAGACAGCAGTCTGCAGAACCAGAGGAAATTGTCAGTTCACAATGGCCAAGGTGATGCCACTTCCTGGCTCTGTGCCCTGCTGGTTGGCTTTTGGCTTTCCAAAGCCTTCCTTTTCATGGTAGCAGCTGCTTTGTTTTGCTGAAAACAGAAGAAATGAGGGTGAGCAGTGCATCCTACCTTCTAGAAGAGAGAAATTTAAATGAAAGGGGAAAGGAGCCTTAGAATATGGGGAGCATCATAGCATTTCCTTATTTGGGGTCAGGAATCCATCTGTTTAAACCGTCCATAGAAAGTTGGTTCAAAAAAAAAGAAAGTTGGTTCAGCAGAAAAATGTTATGAGCTAGAAAATGGAAACCCAGGATGTGATTTTTCTGTATATTACTAAGGGAGAGTATGACCAAAATAGTTTGAGGTCTTCTGCTTAGGCTAACAAATTTGAAACTATAAAGCAAAAAATTCTCTGCAGAAGAAATTTACTTTAATGAGGTATAAAAATAGCCTAAAGTTTCAAATATTACCCCCAAAAAAGAGGAAGAGGAAAACCTGAATGTTCAAGTTTATATTTTCATTCTGTTGACTCATTTAAAGTGTTACTCAGCATGCTTTTAAAATTTAATCCTTTAATTCCAAGAAGACTTAAGATACATGAAAAAAGGAAAGTCAAATGGAAAAGTTCATATCCAGGAGCAACATAGGATAGCAGATAAAAATAGTTGTAGAAACCAGCAGGACAATAGCACTGTGATCTTGTTTGCCATAAATTACTGATAAAAGCAATAAACATAGCTGACACAGATCTTACGGTGCACTCTTTGTTTTTTTTTTTTTTTTTTTTCACACCAAACCTAGTAGGCAGGATTCAGTAGTGTCCCCATTTTGCAGATGAGCAAAGTCAGGCACAGAGGGATTACATGACTTGTCCAAAGATAAAAGTAGAACTGAAAATCCAAGTAATTTGGTTCCAGATTCTACCTTTTTTTTTTTTTCTTTTTTAACCACTTTTCTCACCTCCTCTTCATTGTCTCTGGAGTGAGTGGATGCTACAACCTATAAGCTAAGATCTATAAAAAGTTATGGAGACACCTAAGTATTTACCCTAGAAGGCCAACTGCTTGAGGAGTGGTCTACCCACTTGCATAATCATCTTCACTGCTTCTTTCACTTTTGAGTCTGTTCTTTGAAAGTGTGAGATGCCTTCCTCTACCAAAAACGGGACTGATGCAAAGATAATGATTCATCTTAGAGGCTTTCAGAATTCACCAGTGCTTCTTGAGAGCTGAATAATTATTTATTATGTATTAGAGGATGTAAAATGAACAGAAGCCCAGGGGCTCTTCAGATTAGCAAACAGTGTCTCTACTTTATTAAAACGGACTTGGGTATTGTAACAAAAATACTCTATTCATTTCCTTTGGATGTTATGAATAATGAAAGTGTCTCCTTCCTCTCAGTCAGGTGGCTTCACACACATCTTCACTGAAGATATGCATGTAAGTCTCTAAGTTTTCATTTTTAGTCCATGACTGCCTGACTTTCATAGTGTCCTCATCATCATCATCATCTCCATTATTGAATTTTTGTGACCTTTTTGGAATCATGGATTCAGTATTAAATAATTCATTGTCTTGGAAAACCCATTGTGGATCTACCTTCTAATTTCTAATATAATATAATTATATTATATTATATTCATTTATTTTTTCCAGAACAGAGATGCCACTGACAAGAATGAAAGTCTCACAGCTTTGGATGCCCTGATTTGTAATAAAAGTTTCCTTGTTACTGTCATCCACACCCTTGAAAAGCAGAAGAATTTTTCAGTGAAGGACAGGTATTAGTCAATTTATTTTTATTTCCAAACCACAACCTGAACTTGGTATCCACATCGTTTGAAAACGTGGATTTATCCAGAGGCTATCTGATCGAGAGGATCATGAAGTCACAATAGCTCCATTTCAGATCACGCAACCCCAATACATACTCACATACACTCCTCCCCCACAAAAAAACCCTAAAAAACCCCAATACCAAGAAACAAAACATGAATCCTGAATCAAAAAAGCAGAAGTGCTATTTTCTATTTTTAAAACACCTAAAAATTTGGGAAAAACATTCACTTCTTGTTTACCACTCTAGTTTAAAGTTTAAGAACTGAAAACACAGACAGTGTCCTGGGGTCATGTCAGTGCATGGTTTTCATGGATCAAGGACAAGGGTGGTTGGCTGAAGGCATTAAAAAGAAACGACCAAAAAACCAAGTACCCACAGGACAGTGCCCATTTTCCCTTAGCTTCCGTGGAAACTACCATCGCGTCCAGCCTAGCCACAGCTGGTAGTTAACCTCATTAACCAAGGCTCCTTTTTATGTGCTTCTTTGTCATCTGTAGATCTTCTTCTTTTTTTTTTTTTTTTCTCTTTCTCTGTTTTCTTTTTTCTTATTTTTTTTTTAAGATTTTATTTGTTTATTCATGAAAGACAGAGAGGCAGAGACACAGGCAGGGGGAGAAGCAGGCTCCCCGTGGGGAGCCCAATGTGGGAATCAATTCCGGAACCCAGTGATCATGCCCTGAGCCAAAGGCAGACGCTCAACCACTGAGCCACCCAGGCATCCCATCCTCTCTCTGTTTTCTTGAGATGGAGTTGGCATACAGCACTGTATAAGTTTAAGGTGTACAGCATAATGAACCGCCTTACGTGAACTGCAAAATGATGACTACAATGAGTTGAGTTAGCATCCGTCATCTCATACAGATACAAAAAGAAGGAAAAAATGAACTTTTAGGGTTCACTTTCTTAGAACTTCCAAATTACACAGCAGTGTTAACTGTAAGTCACCAGGTTGTACATTAATTACACCCCTAGCATGTACTTAGCTTATCACTGGAAGTTTATATATTGTGTTCACCTTTCTCCAATGCTCCCCCACCCCCCACCTCTGGTGACCACAAATCTGATCTCTTTCTCC
Organism: Vulpes vulpes; assembly: GCF_048418805.1. Taxonomy (NCBI): domain Eukaryota; kingdom Metazoa; phylum Chordata; class Mammalia; order Carnivora; family Canidae; genus Vulpes; species Vulpes vulpes. The sequence goes on from NC_132789.1 coordinate 72,040,969, forward strand.
ATGAGCTTGATTGCTTTCCTGTCTTTTAGAATCCACATATAAGTGAGGCCATACAGTATTTGTCTTTTTTTGGCTTTTTTGCTTAGCGTCCTGCCCTCAAGGTCCATCCATGTTGTCACAAATGGCAAGATTTCTTTCTCTTGTATGGCTGAACAGTATTCTGGTGTGTGTGTGTGTGTGTGTGTGTGTGTAGTGTGTGTGTGTGTGAGTGTGCACGTGCAAATGTGCATGCACACACACATGTGCACATATACCACATTTTCTTTATCCGTTCATCTGCTGATGGACAGTTAGGTTGTTTCGATGTCTTGAGTAGTGTAAAACTACCTCTATTTTTAAACAGGTGTCTGTTTGCCTCCTTCTTGACCATTGCGCTGCAAACCAAGCTGGTCTACCTGACCAGCATCCTGGAGGTGCTGACCAGGGACCTGATGGAACAGTCCAGTAACATGCAGCCTAAACTCATGCTCAGACGCACAGAGTCTGTGGTCGAAAAACTCCTCACCAACTGGATGTCCGTCTGCCTTTCTGGCTTTCTGCGGGTAAGTGTCACATCCCTTGGCAGTGTCAGAGGTAAGACAATAGGTGGTGATTTTTAGTGGATGCTTACGTCTTTGCCAGGATAAGTCGTAAGCACTCCATGGTGTGCTTTATCCTCTTTTAGACGTGGTCCCTCCTAGGAGCACATGGAGGGGAAAATAAAATTGCTCTTACCATAACGGGCCTCAGCAAGTCATTTAGACTTTTTTCTCTTTTAAAAATCGTATTGTGGTAAAAACGATTAACACAAGAGCTACCCTCTTACCAGAGCTACTTAAGCATGCAAGACAGCATTCTTACCTGTAGGCACAACATTGTGCAATAGGTTTCTAGAACTTACCTTGCATAACTGAAATTTTATACCATTGACTTTTGAGCCTAACTTCACATCGTTAATTGACAACCAGAGCCCCCCTGGTCTGTTAATAAGCCGTACCAAGTGGAGGGAGTATTTCAAATATTGAAGAGAAGGCACTGCTTGCAGGGCCTCTGAAGCCTCTTGGAGATACCCATTCACCTACTAATACTGGAAGCTGATTACTCTCCATTCTGACAGTTGTTCTACATTATTCCATTTGTTTAGCGAGGCCCCAAAGAGCTGCTCAGCCCTTGTGTTTGCTTTGTTGGAGGTATTGTATGAATGTGGTTGGAGCCTGACTGAATCTTAAAATCACTTTGAATGCCAACTTGGTGCAGATTCCAGCGGGTCAGAGAGCGGGTCCTGGAGCCCACCGCCTGGTCTACCTCTGGACCCCATCATGCACTAGAGGAGGCTCCCAGCCCCATCTGAGCCTTGGGTTTATAACCTGTAGCACTGAAGGAGATTTTAGGGCTGTTCTGAAGCCTAGATGAGAAAATGTATGCAGTGGCTTAGCACCAAGTAAGCACTCCGTAAATGTTGGCCGTTAGTGTCATAAAATATTAATAGGACAAGAAGAGTGTTCTGTTAAACCTGATCTTCGTTCAGCCCATCTGAGGCCCTGGTACAGAAGGTTCTTATCCTTCTTTAATTTCACCAGCCCTCCAGATTCCAGCAAAACTGCATAATTGCGTATTTGTAGCTAGTTCCAAAATCTAATTAAACTTTGAATAAGATACACTGCTATGCCACAGGTTTTAACAGTGCTCCTTAAGTTTAGATCCAAAAGCAGCACTTTAAATAGACTGTGCTTAGTTTAATGTTTAATGCAATCTTACAAGTAGATGCACAACATTTTTTTTTTTACCAATGCCTTCCTCTCCCAAGGCACTCCCCATTTATTAAGATTAATGAAATCTGCCTTCTTTTCTGTTTACTTGGTATAAATCATCGTATGCTTTGTGGGGAGTGGGGAGGTGTTAGCAGTTATTTCTGGGGCAGATATTTTCGCTTCCCACCATCCTAGCTTCAGCCACAACCACATCTAAACAGAGGCAGCAGGACCCACACCCAGTTCTGGGTCTTAGTCTTAGAAAGCAGACTCCTACCGCACCACCTGTCACTGAAGCAGAAGCCCTGGCAGGAGGACCCCATACTCCATGCTTCCCAAGCTCCTCTTGGGTGATTGCCTGTGCCTTCCTTGCGTTCGAGAATCCTGAGGTAACAGGAAGAGCCCTGGGCTAGGAACCTTGGTCAGAAGCAACAGGTTGAGGCTCTAAATCATCTCAGCCCCAGTTCACTGGCCCCAGTTCTCTGTGTGTCTCCGGGAATGGCGCTTTTCATCTGGCCTAGTCACTGGTTTTAAATTTCTTTCCTGCTCTTCCTTCTGGGATCTTGAGATCTGAGCCCTCAAGTGCTGGTTGGAGCCTTGCTTTTGCTGCTCTTGGGCGTTAAATGGGTGAGATGTTCCAAACATCTGGGCTCTCACCCCAAACGGCTCCCTTGAGTGGAGGATTCTGGGTTAAGAGGTTGCAGTGCTGACTCACGAGTATCTTGGGCATTTGAGATGGTGAGGGGTGGCGTGCCTCCCAGGAGGAAGTGACATTGAGCTGGTCAGCGATGCTTTCATTTTCACTGGAAAAATCCCCACTGGTGCAGAGGGCCTGACTTCTCACACGGGGTGCCCGAGGTGGATGTAGGACTCGGGCAGCCTTGGTCCTTCTGTCCCGCTCCATAGACATTTGCCTGGATGCCACTAGCTCTGTGACCCCAGGTAGCTTCCTCCTCTGAGCTCCAGGGCTCAGTGAGTGATGTAATGATAACATTTGCCATTTGTTGAGTGTGCCAGACATACTAAGAGTTTTGCTTATTTTTCCTTATCGAATCCTCTCATTTAATGCTGTGAGATAAGTACCTTTATGGCCATTTTGCAGAGGGGGGAATTGGAGCATGTGGAACAGACGTGACATTCCCCCCTGGTGATGGCACCAGGGTTTGAGAGCTCTTAGCTGCCACTTCCCCGGTGAGGCGGGTACCTTCTCAGAGGCTTAGGGAGGATTTGGGGATGGAACGAGATCCCGGGCATGAAAGCCTCTGGTTGAGCCAGGGCCAGAGTCTGGCCTCACACAAGAAAGGAAGGTGAAGGGCTGAGCTGAGTTCCCACCTCAGGAGAGGGAGGGAGGGTGGGCATGGCTCGGGAAGGAGGTGCGCTGCACCTCAGCCAGCCCCACAGGAGCTGTGCATTCCCTGGTCTGATAACACACCCAAGCTCCCCACAGGTTGACTGACTAAGGACTTGTGTTCACCGGGGTAAAAGAAACCTCGTGGTTTTCTCAGGCAGCCACATAGCAGAATCCCCTGGGAAGGTGTTCAAACCACAGAAGCCCAGGCCTCAACTGCAGACATTCGGGGTCCATAGGTCTAAAGTTAGGGCCCAGGCATCTGAGTGTTTTTCACGAGAACCCCCAAGAATCCTGGGCATGATTACCCAGGGTTAGAACCATGGGCGCGGATAACAACGTGAGACGAGGTATTGCTTCTCGCAGTCCAGCTGCACTCTGGAGAGTTCTGGGGCACTCCCCGCGTACGGAGCCCGTGAGGCTGTAGCTGCCCCCCTGCGCCCCCAACCGAAGCCTCTGTGGCACAGCCAGCCCGCAGGGCTCACAGGGACACTCAGCCCCGTCTCTGATGTGTGCTGGAGGGAAAAGGAGAAGTAGAAGTTCTAGGTTTGCAGTCAGGACGCTCCCCGAGGGGGGCAGAGGCAAAGACCAGAGAGCTGTGGGTTGTGAAGCACTAAATAAAAGAAGTTTCCCATAAGAATTTTAAATGTCAGGTGCTAGTCCCAATATTATCCCCGCCTGGGAAATTTCTCAACATTCCACCTCTGTCCTTATGCTAAGGAGGAGACTCAAGGATGTGTCAGCAGGGAAAAGTCCTAACTCCCACAGGCCAGCCCAGGGACTTGGGACTTGGGGAAAGTCTGTTCCTTGTGCTCTAACCCACCCCACCCTCACCCTCACCCCCACGCAAAATGGCCAGATATTTGCCTCAGAGGATTAGATGAGAGGATTCAATGAGGAAAAGTAATGGGAAAAGTGCCGGGGAGCCGGTGGAGTGTAGGATGCCCAAGGGGCCGCAGGAGGCCCTGGGCCGGGGAGGGCCCGTGGGCTTGCAGGAGTGGGATGGGACAGGTGAGCGGTGGGAGGCCGAGGCCTAGGAGAGGTCTGGGTTTACGTTTCGGGGCAAGCAGGGCAAGCAGGGCAGACGGGGGGGCCCCCCCCTCTCCTTTGAAAGCAGGGCCTGGAAACTCGCGTGAAGCCTTGGTGGCTCGGGTGGCTTCCTAGGCCGAGGGCGGTTGCTGTGACTCCAGGTCTGGCCCTCGCTCTTCTCGCGCCTACTCGGCAAATGTCTGTGACGGCGACACCGCCCGTGTAGCCCGCGTGGCGCTGTGGGCCGGGGGAGCCAGCTCGCCAGCCGCCTGCTTGAGCCACTGGGAGTCCGGGGGCACCTGCTGCCGCGCCCCTGGGAGCCGAAGCCTGGCGGGAGGAGGGGCTCGAGGCAGGGGTCCTCGGGCCAGGCCAGCCGGCGGCCGGTGGAACTAGCTCTGGTCCAGGGAAGGGAGCTGGAGCACGTTGGTGGGTCCCCGCCAGCAAAGGCGCACAGGGCTGCCCAGGCACCACCGGCCCTGCACACCAGGGGGTGCAGGGCGGCACCGGTGGGGGGACCGCAAGGGGTGATACCTAAAGGCCACTTCCTTCATCAGAAGCTCTTAACACCAAAAAGCGTCCCCTTGGCCACTGTACAGACCGTTCCGACGTTTATTCTGGTTACCAAGGTTAATCATTGTGTATTTTCTTTTAAATGCCCTTTATTTTTGCTTTGCTCCAAAGGCAGTTAGGTAGGAACGTAAACAAAGTCAAAGGTCCGCATCCACACTGTAGCTGCTGAGCATCAGTCTGCCCTGTGGGAGCCTCAACGTAGAGGAACCGCCCGCTGGGAATTCCACTTCGCTGTGGCCCCCTAGATGCAGGCGTCCGGCGGGGGGAGGAGGTGGCATTCCCTGAGCTTTGCGCCCAATCCCGAGGAGAGCAATATGTATTTTCTTGGGAGTCTCGTGTCGATTGTTGGAAAACACTGCCTCCTGTCTCCTGTCGTGCTGCCATAAACTGAAACTTTCACTCTTGGGAAGGCGCGGTGGATTCCGCAGACAGCTCACTGTCGCTTTTGTGTCTTTTCCAAGGAGACTGTTGGAGAGCCGTTCTATTTGCTGGTGACGACTTTGAACCAGAAAATAAACAAGGGTCCCGTGGATGTAATCACTTGCAAAGCCCTGTACACCCTGAACGAAGACTGGCTGCTGTGGCAGGTTCCGGAATTCAATACTGTGGTACGTTTGTGAGGAGGCCTTCCTCCAAGACCCCGAGACAGGCCCAGCTGGGAGCTAGATGGGGGGGGGGGTCACTTAGAGCAGTATCACGCCTACTGCGGGAGGCCTCCGACGATGAGTTAATTAAAAACAGTAGTTGATAAAATATTAACACGTGTTCACATAATAGATTTTAATTACTCGGATCGGGGGGAGAGAATTGTAATGACACCTGGGGTACTCATCAATTTCCAAAGATTTTAATATCAGGATAGCTTATAGCTTTCAGCATCGTCAAAGGAAATGCAAAGTACTCCCTATTCAGCTCTTATAATTGCAATCAGAATTTCTCAAACGGCTCTGCTCTGGAAGACAATGTGTGAAGATATATTTCAACCAAATTGAGGCCGTCTTATTTTAGAATGATAACACAAGACAAATTCCACTGTGTTCCCCGTGCAACATGACACCCTTACTTTATTTTCGCGGATTAGTTACAAATGTTTGGTGTCACGCACTTAATGTTCTGTGATCTCATAGATATTTTTAGAGGCACGCTGTAAATCACAGGAAGATGATTGCCGGGCTGCTGGAGGGTTTCGCCCATTTGAGAACTCCTTTCCACCCATCCCCATCCCCACCCCAATCCCAACCCCATCCCCATCCCCACCTCCACCTCCACCCTCTTCCCTCCCCGAAGGAAGAGAGACCAGTCTCTTGCCCATTCACAAATTGTAGAGAGAGGGCCAAGTGTGGCAAGTGTCTCCAAAATTACATGGGCATTTTCTGTGCTTTTCTGTTCAGAGAGACTGGGGAAGGAGATCGCTGTCTGTTGTCTGGCTTGATGTCTAGCTTCATGGAGACTCGTTAGTGGAGGAGGAGGGGAAGGAAAGGCACAGTAGGGTTTTGGTGTTACCCAGTAAGGGGGCTGAGTCTCCTGTGGCTTAGCTCTGGGCGGTGATAACGATGGCACTGTTCTGGAAGGGTTCATTTCATTGGAGAAGGCGCCACGGCCCTGGGGGCCGGGATATGTGTTATGTCCTCTGGTGGGAGAACAGTCTAGAGATCAAACTGGTCGAAATGGGTCCAGGTCACTGCCAGATGTGGTGTTCCCCACAACGAGGCCGGTACCACGCTCAGCTGCCATCCACAGGGCCGGAGCCTGAGGAGCAAGTCAACACTCCTCAGCGCTCTGTTTCTGCAACTGTGTGTGGCCGAGGTGGCAAGGGGCGGAATCAGCCAGACAGCTTGCGAAGCACCTGCCCGGCAGCCCCCGCATCCCCGGACTTTCTGATTCTGTAGGTCGGGGTGTGCCCGGGATTCTGGGTTTCTGAGGAGCTCGCTGCTGGCCCAGGACCCACACGTGGAGAAGTGTGGGTATAACGGCGGGGAGCCAGGCACGTTTGCCTCCCACCCCTCCCCTGGCTGACTGTGCGATGTGGGGCAAGCTTCCAAACCTCCCTGCCCCTCAGTCTCCTCACCTGTTAAATGGAGAGGGTACTCACGGCGCCGGTTCCCAGGGTGCTGCAGGGGTGAGAGCCTTGACGGCCCTGGCTTGACCTGTGAAGATTTTCCTAAATTGAACTCCCATCTCCTCGGGCACTTGTTAGAAATCCAGATCCCAGGGCAGCGCCAGTGTGGCTCAGTCGGTTAAGTGTCCAGCTCACGGTTTCGGCCCAGGTTGTGATCTCAGGGCCATGGGATTGAGCCCCGTGTCAGACTCTACGCTGTGCATAGCACCTGCTGGAGATTCTCCGTTTCTCCCTCTGCCCCTCCCCACGCCCTCATGCGTGCTCTCTCTTTTTCTCTGTTTCAAATAAGTAAATAAATCTTTAAAAAATTAAAAGGAAATGCAGATCTAGGTAGACCAGTGCCTAGGCCTTCCCTTTGAGTAAGTCAGAACATTTCTTAAACACTCCAGCTACTCCCAGTGTAACAAAGGACAAACTTTGCATCAGGTCCTGTGACTCCTTCCCCTGTGATTGAGGACAAATGCAGGGCCCTCATCTTACCCCCAGAGAGGTCTATGCTTTTACTTCGAAACATTATCGAAGCCCACAGATCCCCAAAGAGAAATATTTGTGAGTGTATGTAGGTTGGAGGAATCCAGCAGTAATTTCCTTTCATGGAAATGTGACCCCCAACAGGAAGGCGAGGACCAGACTGGGAGTGGGGAGGAGAAGTCAAATGCCTGAAGCAACTTTTGAGGTTTGAATCCTTTTTAATGCTTTACATAGAAACATTTTTTCCACCTTTCATTTTGAAACATTATTTATTTCACAGTCAATTAAGACCATGTGTTTGGGATTTGTTAACTCTCAACGCGTCATCAAAATGTTTCTTGATGTTTAAGGAATTCATGTCAACTCCTGGAGTTCCCCCCCCCCCCCCAACCTCTATAGCCCCTGGGGAAAAGGCTAATGGGAAATTATGATTTTAGAAATCCGGATAAATCTTCCTTTTCAAATGCAGATTTGCCAGTAGACAGAGACTGGAAAAGGGGTTGGCCACTCGTTTCTAGGGGCCTTGCCTTAAAAATGATTTGTAATGCCTTTTATTGTACCTGTCCCCACCTGTGTGATCCATGGTAGGTGGTTACCTTAGAAGCTCCAGAGGGAGGCACATGATCTGGGTGATGCTTGTATGACAAACTGTTAGCAGAAGGTCAATATAAAAAATTCAGGGTTTTTCATTTCCTTTCAAGCAAGTTCCCACAGCCTTAACCATCGTATTATAATTTTCTTCCTACCAACCCCCATTCTCTCCCCCTTTCTCCCTCCTCCCTTCACTCCCTCTCCTCTTTCCTCCCTCTCTCTCCTCCCCTCCCTTCTCCTTCTTCCCCTCTCTTCTGTCTCCCTCCTCCCCCTCCCCTCTCCTCCCTCCTCCACTTTCTCCCACCTCCCCCACTCTCCCCCCTCTTCCCCTCTCTCTCTCCCTCCCCTGTCCTCTCTCCTTCCTCCCCTCCCCCTTCTCCTCTCCTCTGTCTCCCTCATCCCCCTCCTCTCCCTCCTCCCTACTCCTCTCTCCTTCCTCCCTCTTCCCTTCTTCCCCCTCCCTCCTTCCCTACTCCCCCTCCCTGTCTCCCTCCTCCCCTCATCCCTCCCCCCTTCCCTCCCCCTCCCTCCTCCCTCCTCCCTCTCTTCCTTTCACACCAACCCCTCACCTCAGTCATGTATACCCAGTGGTTTGTGATCTTGATTTTCTAAATTTGCCTGAGGTGGTTTATGTAATTGAAAACCAAGGTGTGCTGAACAAACTCAATTGTGTGTGTGTGTGTGTGTGTGTTTGTGTAAATTCTTTCAAGGAAAGAAAAGTCAGAGAAAAAAAAAATCAAGAGCAGCCACATAAGCAACTTGAAATGACAGAGCCTGTGCCATGACAGGGACACACTTAAAAAAGGCCCCAAACTCCTGCGTGGCTGAGGGCTCGGAAACAGCGCCTTGCACAACAACCTGAGAGTTAGGTTTCACACCTCTAAGATTAGGATGTATTCTCCCTGAGGTGTGGGGTGTTTTCTAGAACATGAAGATATCCTGCCAATTTGTTATACATGAAATCATTCTACTGACACATGTGCTCGGAGTAATCCTCTGTTCAGTGCATCCTGGGAGGGAAGCCTCTCTGTCTTCCCTCGGCTGTGAGCAGAGCCCCCCGTACAGCCACCCTTCCCCCAGGACCGAGGAATCATCCTTCCCCAACAGGGCACTGAGGCTGGTGGTCAATGAAAAGGCCGCCCTGACCCATTATCCCTCCCAAGGCCAGCATTGGGGAGGGTTTGCACATGCAGGACTCGGTCCCCCTCCAACATCAGGGCATCCAGATGTGACAGCTGGAAGAGGAATAAGCCTCCTTGCTCTGTGGTTTTTCTCCCTTTGCAACATTTGAGGCATGTTCGGTTGCATTGCTGAGGAAACCTCAGGCCCGCCTTCCTGTGCCCCATGTTTAGTGTCGAGAGAATGATTTCAGAGCAGGTCTCCTTAAACTTGGGGAGCATGGAGGAGGGCGGGAGGATTTCAGTTCTAGCAATGCGCACCACGCAGGAGAAGGGACATTTGCTTCACTTTCAAAAGGAGATGAGAAAACCCAATAACTCGTGGCAAGTGTGCTGAATTAGCAAGAGAAGGTTGACTTGTAATCAAAGTTAAGCGAGAAATGGTTTTTTGAACTCTTAAACCCAGGAAATGAGGCTGCCAATCTGCTGTATCTGAGAGATAGCATCTTGGCACCCTGGGAAACCGTGTTCCGACAAACATATTATTGCCCTCGTTCTCATATCTATGAGAAAGTCTTTAAGATTATTAGAAATTCTTAGAAAAAGTACAGTTACATGCCTATAGAAATCTTCATGCCTCCCGGACGGCCCGTTGACAATTCATGCCAGCCAGCACCGGGGGCGGGCGGGGGGGGGGACTCTCTGCACCCACTAGTTACGTTTTGGGGACAATCGTGTTTAACAGGCCACTTCCTCTAGGACAGAGCCCTAGCCACTCTAGAGAGGTTCCCGTCCCTGATGCCTCTGACACAGCGGCTCTCCCCACCCGTCCCGGCTCCTTCTGTTCCATTTAGCTTGTCCCTTTCAGAAGATCCATTATCCCCATAATTAAACAACCCACTGTCCCGATTAAGTCATTCTCTGTTACTTCAATTACATCCCATTGTTCATTAAATCCTGATGTTTGCACTTCAGCAATCTTGTTTTTAATACTCCTAGCATTTGTGGAGAAACAGTGAAGTTAATTAACAATTCTTGGGTTTTTGTCCCCCCCCTTTTTCTACCATAGTGCAAATCATTTCCATTATGACTTGCAATAATACCGAAACCATTACTAACTTCATAGTTACTGTTCTGAGCATCCTGATCAAAGAAGTGAAACCATTTTTTTATAATCATTTTAGGTAAGTCATTCCCTCGTTGATGGCAAGCAGTGGAAAATGAAAAATTAACATTAAATGAGTGCTCGAAATGACTTTCCTCTTCATGCCCTTTCTTCTCATACCATAATCTTGGGATTAGAAAATAATTTAGTTACCTAAGTACAAAAGTATTTAATTTTCTTCTTTATAGCTCAAAGTGAGTCTGTTATTTCATTGGTAAGGATCCTTATTTATACCTGTACTCCTCAGAAAACGGTTCCTTTTATAACAAATCATGGTGGAGACAAGAGGCATTTTTTTCCCCAAAATGTCTTTTTTGACATCGTCAAAGTCAGCATTCCATTCGAAGTCACCATTGCCTAGACCAGGATCGGCAAACAAGAGCCTGTGGGCCAAATGCAGCCCTGCTGTCTGATGTTATAAATAAAGTTTTATTGAAACACAGCCATGCACATCCGTTTACTATTGTCTCTGGCTGTTTTCCTGCTACAACTGCAGAGTCAAGTAGTTGTGACAGAGACCATACAGGCCTCAAAGTCTTAAATATTTACTGTCTAGCCTTTTACAGAAAGTTGGCCAGCTCTTGTCTAGGGCCTGACAGAGAAAAAGAACTAAAATATGCCCTCACACTAAATCCCAAAACCCCCAAAACCTTGGCCTCTTTCCTCTTTTTCTGGGGACATGGCAATGGAAATACCTCACCACTATCCATAAATCTGAAACTCATGGGAGTGCTTTGCCCAAAGACAATCTGTGACATATTCATGATAAGCCTACGAAACCAGTCATTTTGGGCTAAATCAGACAGATTCTTACTTGATTCTATCATGAACAGATGTTAGCAAATGCTAGCAAGTATAGAAAACTTTGTGACAGAAACTTAAATTTGAGGAATATCTCTCCATTAATTTAGTTTTTCTTCAAGATGGAAAAGGCCTTCCTCACACCTTGGTGTGCACCGAGCGGGACACAGGGAAGACCCTGGCTTAAATGGGGTGGTAAGGGGCGAGGTGGCCCTTCCGTGGGGGGATCTTCTTTGATGGGGAGCAAAGCCCAGCGTGTGCTTTCTGAGCCCGGGGTGGGGTGAAGGGGTAGGGCCCTCGCTGGGAGCCCCCGGCACCCCCTCTGCCGTAGGAGATGGCTGGTGGAGCACTAATGCATCAGCAGCATAAAAAAATCAACTTGTGTCGGAACTGACTCTCACAATTCCCTGTGGCCTGTCTCAAATACCACCTTCCCTTTCCCCATCCATCTAGCTGTGGATGCAGTGGCAGGTTTACATTCTTTTACATCCAGTTAAGATTTTTTTTCTCTCTTCTCTCCTTTTGGTAATGTGTTTAAGTAGAACATTGCCTGTAAAGAGGTGTTTCTGTGAAAGACAATAGTGCCCCTTGGGTGGTCACACAGTCTTATTTCACAAATACCTATGAAACTATTAAATGAGCCGGGATGGCTGGAGCTCTGGTTAAAAGGTGCTTTCCGGTTGGCTTTATCCTTGAAAGGCCCGTGGAATCGTGGAATCACGGAGCCGCCCTCCTTCCCGTGGAGGAAGGGGAGGCCTCGGCAGGTCCCCGCGGGCCGTGAGGGAGCCCACCCTGGGGGTCAGGTGTGTAGCCCGACCTAAAACAGGGCTCCCCAGACCCGAGGTTCCTGGGCTAGAGGGTGGGAGCAGGAGCAAGGGGGGCCTGGGTGGGAGGAGGAGGGAGCCCGTCACCCAGTGCTCTGTGGTGCCCACTCCGGGCTCTGCCACCCACCAGCTGTGTCCCCGGGACAAGTTGTCTGGCCCTTCTGTGCCTCGGCTTCTTCCCTCAAAAATGCAGATAATCCTACTTCAAAAAAAAAGGAAGAGGGCACCTGGGTGGCTCAGTTGGTTAAGTGTCTGACTCTTGATCACCGTTCAGTCTTGATCTCGGGGTTGTGAGTTCAAGTCCCACATTAAAGCCTACTTTAAAACAAAAAGGGGGAGGTAATGGTAACACAGTCTTCTAACCAGGGGGCTGGGAAGATTAAAAGAAGTGTGCCCATTACTGGCAGGATGTCAGTAAATGTGCTGAGTTGGGAAGGTGAGAGCGAGGACTCTGGCACAGGTGGCTACCCTGGTTCCTTCTAGATGGTCCACCCAGTGCTTGCCCTCTTGCCGGCACTCCCTGCCTCTGTCCCGTCTGGGGTTTCTAGGCTTGTGCACAGAGGGGCCTTCAGCCTCCCTTCTGAGCCTCAACTGGCCCCGATCCCCAATGTGCTCAGACTGCCAGTGAGGAGGGACCCTCTTGGGAATGAAGGGAACTGCAGGCTGAGACCCCCTGCTTCCCCCAGGGCTCAGACTCCACTGCTTCACAGTGTTAATTGTCAGGTAGGATTGGACCAAGAGAATTTGAGTGCATGTAACCATAAGCAGGAGCGTGGGTGTCAGGGTTAAAGGCCATAAAGAGGAGACGTGCCTCTGAGACCCTCCCAGGGTTTGCAAGTCCCTGCTCCCACGTCCCCGGGCCCACCGTCTTTGTATCTCCCAATGGCTTGTCCGCCAGATCCCGACCCCCGTGCCCCGAGCTTAACTCAGGTCACCGGCACAGGTGCCCAGGGCCAGTCTGCATTGTGACTCCCACTGAGCAGCAGAGAAAACTCTAGAGTTGGATCTTAGAATGGATGCGCCACGAGGCACTGCTTGCAGGTCACACGCTCCTTACTTTGCTGGATACAGAGCATGAGGTCCAGGCCTGGCTGCTCATCTTCGGAGGGGGGGGGGGGGTCCCTGAGTCTCCAAATGAGGGTGCACGACGCTAGCCCTCATAATAATTCTGATAAGGGACATGAAACAGTCACCACTTTTACCTTCATCATCATCATCTCCATCATCTTGCCCCCTCCAAGCAGCCTAGCCCTGTGCCAAGCCTTTGATGTGCATCATCTCACGTGAATCTCTGTAACAACACTAGAAGGCACGTGCTGTCATTACGACCATTTGAATGTTGAGTGAACCCTAAGGATCCTTGTTCCCTAAGGATCTTCATTCTCCCCTTAAATGTGTTTTCATTATTTTTTAACATTTCCAGTAATCATTTTACATTCCCTCATTGCATCCAGGTTCAGAAACATTCAATAACTGTGCATTTTGTACCATACCCTCGATTCTGTGATGGCCAAGGTGTCCTGGGATCCAAACCATACATTACGCTAATCGCAGAGTACTCGTAGCCTCTCCCCAAATCCGTTCCCCCGAGGAGCTAGAGTAGGTAAACTGCTTTGTGTTAGATGTGTGTGTGTTCTCAGAGTAAACCTGAAATTGCTTTTAAATTTGTTTGGAAATACTCCCTAGCTCTGTGTTTTCACATGTTCACGATCTTCCCCCATCCCTCTGATTCTGAGTTTTTGCTGCGCCAGGAGAGTGTTGGCTGACAAAACATTAAATAATGGCACCGAAATGTAAAGTAATCCACGCAGGAACAATATTACAGGGTGGGGACCTCGGGTTTTAATGAGGGCTCGGGAAACTGTGAATGAGGCTGTCGGGGCAGAAGGGGAGATAAATGTTATCGTCGTTAATGCTGTGCCTTCAAAAGTGACCTCCTTCAGCAGGATCGATGCGGGGACCTCCTGACCTTTCCTGTCACCTGGCACTTCGCTCCTGGGACTGTCTGGTCCTCTCAATAAAGAAGATAATCACCAGCCTGCCCTCATCTACTGAGGAAACTTTTCCATTTTTTTTTTTTGTTTGTTTGGAGGGTGAAATTAGAAGCCACCACTTCTAGAATATTTATGTGTGTATATATTTTACTCTCATGTATTTATTCAATGCTTGCTCTGTAATGAGAGTTTTCACTTTCCTCTTTTCCTTTCCATTATCTCCGAAAAGAATGGATTACGGAGAAAAGATGAAAGTAGTATAATGCGGCGCAGCGTTTGCTAATGTGCTGTCAGGGGTATTAGTAGGACCCGCCGAGGTGGGTGTCTTTTATGACCGCCTTTCAGATTGCAATTATCTAATAGACTTGGAAACCTGCTTGTATTCTTGCAGGCATTGAACGTCGTCTTCGAGAGGATCCCCGAGAATGAGAGTGCAGATGTGTGTCGGAACATTTCAGTCAATGTTCTTGATTGTGACACCATAGGCCAAGCCAAAGAGAAGATTTTCCAGGCATTCCTAAGCAAGAACGGCTCTCCTTATGGCCTTCAGCTGAATGAAATTGGCCTCGGTAAGGCAGGGAGGGAGCTACTTCGTGCCAGGCCCCGAGGAAACGTCCCCGCCACCCCCTCTCCCTGGCCCGCAGCCTGGAAGCAGCCGGGCCGCTGGTTGACCCCTTAGTGGCCTGGGCTGCTCCCCGCGGGCAGGGCTGGGGGCCAAGACGCTGCACGGGAGCACGGGGATTCCTTTCCTAGGAAGCGCTGTCCTTCCAAGACGCTGGGTCTTGGTGTTTGTTGTTGTTGATATTATGTTTGTAAATCAGATGCATGAGGTTGCTAACCCTGAGACTGAATGGATTCACCTCGCATCAGGAAGGACACAAAGGCGTCAACCCTGCGCCCTCTGTATGTGTCGCGTTCCACGTTGGCATTTGATTTGTTTGTTGTGATACCGAGTGTGTCATTAGCCGGTGGCTCAGGCTCTGGGTGTTACCTCCAGCGCACGCCGCTAATGCTAATCGCATCCTGCATGAGGTGTGTTCCCCGCGCTCCCCCACCACAGGCAGCATCGGCTCTGAATTCCTCTCCGGGCTCTGCGAGGCGGCGGGTGCGCCCGAGCGAGCGAGCGAGCAGCGGCCTCCACTCGGCTCGATGTTCATCAACATTTTAAAGTTGAGCGCCCGCAGCCCTCCCCAGGGACCGTCGTGGGATTTTATAGCAGATAACGGGACAGGAAAGAAGAGTAGAGTCACGGCCGTGACGGGCAGCGTGACAGGATTCCCGTCCCCTCAGGGTACGGCTGTAGCCTCCAGGGAGCAGGCAGCGAGGATGGCCCCCGGCCCCGGAGCCCAGCCTCCGCTCCCAGGCCGCGCAGGGAAGGCCGCCCCGGAGCCTGCGAGAGAAGCCGCACGTGGGCCGCCGCCACGAGGTGACGTGGCTTCAAGAGAGGGCGCCGAGGTACCTCCCGTCCGCCCCGCCTGCTGCCCTCGCTGGGCGGACTGCGGGCACCCGGGGCCCTGGGGCCCACCTGGCTGAGGCCGGGTCCGAGAGGCCGCCCCAGGCAGGCGACAGGGGACAGGGGAGCGTCAGGCTCTGGGGGAGCCCCAGCCACCCGGGCCTAGTGGCGTCCTGTCTGCTCCCGGCCTCAGGCCCGTCCGTTCCTCCTGGTACAGGAAGGCGGGGGCCAGAGCAAGCCAACCAGAAGCTTCGCGTTGTTGTCTGGTGGTCGGTGGGGCCCAGCAAGCCTCCACCTGAGGCTGCCTCCAGCCGAGGCTCACACACTCGGGGGGGGCCCGGAGCCTCAGGGACGGTGTCAATGGCGGGCGTTGGCCCCCCTGGGACAGCAGGTGGTGGGACCCGACTTAACTGGGGAAAGACACTTGAGCTCAGGGGACGGTGCCACTTAGCTTCCGCCAGTGTCATCAGATGACCCTGTTCTTTAAAAGAGGACACAGCCTGAACGCTTATGTGCCCTCTCCTCACCTTGAAAAGCGTTGGTGCTGAGTTGACATTAGTAATAAGAAAAACGTTGGGAGGGCTCAGGCACGCACAGAACGCACACCAGTGGGCCCCCTCCCGGCCAGCTCCATGACAGAGTGTGAACCGTGTGGCTCGGGCTCTGCACCCCCACCCGGGGCCCGGAGAAGGTGGTTCACAGCGCACCTGCCCGGGAGCGTCGGCCCCCCGAGGGGGCATTATTTTGTTCTCATTGGTTTGACATCCTGGCTTAGCCTCAGAGCGGAAGCGTCAGGGAGAGAGACACAGGCTTAAAAGTCAAATCCCTGGGCACCCTGGGCACCCTGGGCAGCCCGGGTGGCTCAGCGGTTTAGCACCACCTTCGGCCCAGGGGGTGACTGTGGAGACCCGGGATGGAGTCCCACGTCGGGCTCCTGCAAGGAGCCTGCTTCTCCCTCTGCCTGTGTCTCTGCCTCTTTCTCTCTCTGTCTCTCATGAATAAATAAATAAAATCTTAAAAAAAAAAAAGTCAAAGCCCTAAACACAAAACAAATACAAAACAAAGCTCAGGTGACCCGTCTTGGCTAATATTATCTCCGAAGCTTCAAACAAACATTAGCCACTTTATTTAAGTTGTATCTATAAATAACAATTGCTGCTATTATCACAGAGTAACCTTTAAACTTTCTCACTATAATTTCAGAGAACAAAGTACACACACCCTCTCTCTCTCTCTCTCTCTCTCTCTTTTTTTTTTCCTTCCCAGAGCTGCAAGTGGGGACGCGACAGAAAGAACTTCTGGATATTGACAGTTCGTCTGTGATCCTCGAGGACGGAATAACCAAGCTAAATACCATCGGCCACTACGAGGTAAGAGCAGGGCTCAGCCCTCGACGCTCCCCCCCAGGCCCAGTCCTGACTCAACCGGCTCACCTCCAGGTAATGCCACGTAATTTCTTTTTTTTTTTTTTTTTAAGTCACAGAACTCCCACCAGTTTCTGGCATAGTTTGCAGACTGCTTCCTTAGTCGCGCTTCTGGAAGAGCCGGGAATTACTGCCTCTCGTGGCCTGCGGGTCCCCTGGGTCCCCCTCTGAAAGGCCTTTGATTGTCATGTACTGATCCCTCCGCATCCTGCAGTCTGGGTGGCAGGTGTCACCTCACTTCCCTCCACGGTGTTCGCACAACCACATAACCTTGGCAGAGGGGCCTTTTTTTTTTTTTCCTAAAGAACTTCTACATCTCCTGTTTGTTTACGATAGCCAGCCTTGGCTCCTCTGGCCTCTGGCCCACATGTGGGCTGAGCCCAAGGTGGGAAGGGCGCCTGTGACCTCCCAGCGCGCCGCGTCCTCGGCTCTCGGCTGTGGCCGCTCTCTGCTCGGTGCCAGGGTTGCCCGCAGAGGGGTGAAGGCCGGGTGGCCTACAGCCTCAGCAAGGGGGTGAGGAGGGGCCCCAGGCACGAGGCGCCGCCTGCGGGGTGACAGTGCTGTGGCCCAGGGCGTCTGGGAGGGCTTCCTGGAGGAAGCTCTGATTAAGCAGAGGCCTGAGGGTGAAGGGAACCTTGCCGGGCCGGTGCCAGCATGCCTCACAGGGAAGCCCTGGGGGCCCGGGGGCGGCCGGAGCCAGGAGTAGCCCAGGCCATGGAGCCCTGGCACCGGCCTTCCTGTGGCCCCGGCCTGGGAGGGAGGAGCTGCTACGGGCCCAACCCCGCAATGGGAGCACTGGGGCGCTGGGGCTTGGGGCCGCACCAGCAGCTGCTCAGAGCGGAGCCGGGATCTGGACCCCACGCTGGGGTGCCACACTCTGCGGCTTAACCCCCCACAGCCTGTTGGGGAGGGAGGCCCGAAGGGGGCGCACAGACGGTGCAGCCCTGTCAGCTTCCTCCTTTGACTTTTGTCCCGAGAAGAGTCCCAGGAAGCCACTGAAGCAGGATCTGCGCCTCGGGAACGCCTGTGGCCCGTGTGGCTCTGGGATCCGCATAAGAGGCACAGCCTGGGGATGGGGACACCCTGAGCAGCTGCCGCTAGAAGAATTTCCGGTGTGAGTGATGTTGGCCGGAGATGACCGGGTGGCTCCTGAGATGGGGACAAGCCGAGGGATCAGACAGGCCGTCTCCGGGGTAAGGGCGCTCAGGATGGCGCTCAGGATGGCGGGGCGCACCCAGAGCTAGAGGAGGCCACAGGAGATGGCAGGAGCCGCCCCCCAGGCCTCTTGGAAAGTCAGCGCCTCCTGTCCTCAGGCCTGCGAAGTCCCCGGAAAGGCCTTTGGTCCCCACAGGCTCTCCCCTCGCTGGCGTGAAGCAGAGACTGCTCCTGAGGGACAGGGGACACCTCTTCCCTGGGGCTCTCTGGATGCGCAGTCCCCAGAGCTGGTCTGGAAATTGCTGCTTCGGGTGACACCCGGCTGGGTGCTGTCCCTGCAGCCTCCGCTGGGGCACGTGGCAGAGAAAGCTGTGGAGGGACAACCTGCTGCTGTGCTCGGCCGCCTGCAGCCCAGACTTCCAGCCTGTGAGTCCTCCGCCAAGGAGCAGAGGCCTGTGGTCTGTGAAACTCCCCGGGGACGTCCTGAGAGCACGTGTCTCCGTGCTCCGGAGGGAGCTCCGTGGCCAGGAGGAGGCTGGGGCCGGATGCTGCCCGCGCCAGGTGCTCACACGGGGGCTTCGCTTGGCTTCTGTCAGGAGCGTAGGGCGCAGTGTCGTCGGCAGGTGTGGAGGGACCACGGCCGCAGGTGCCCTCTGTGGTGCTGGTGACTGAAGCACTTGCCTGCCCCACTGTGCGGCAAGGCTGGGCCACCCGGTCAGGCCCCCCAACCTGGGGCGGGAAGTGGGCCACAAGGGAAGGGCTCGGCCTCTCGCTGCCCGTCATGGGGAAGGCAGGACAAGCTGGCCCGGCCGGGAGAGGGAAGAGCCACAGCGCTGCCCGCCAGGCTGGGGAGGTGGCAGGAGAGACGGAGCATCAGCCTTCGCTGGAGACACCGGCCGCGCTAGACACCTATCTGCTTAAGGATGATAATGAAATTAATCCGGCCTGTAGTCACTTCCCGTCCAAATGATTTATTGGCTTCATACCCTAGCATTGCCACATGGTGGTAATAAATGACAAGACTAGGACACGAGGGCTTAAAGGATTCTCCTTATGTTTAAAAAGCTAAGCCGTAAGGCAAATAAACTCAGAGAGCTTGAAGGAAACTGGGGAGGTCATTGGCCCTGTGCTCTCTGCCTAGACCATCTCAAATACCCTGTGTTTCAAAGAGTGCTGGGGGGGGGGGGGCAGTATCCACCACCACCCTCAGCCACCGAAATCTATACCCCGCATCTCCCCTGCAGATTTAAAATTTGGAGTAATTTGACAGGGGTAGGCTGAAGCTTACTTTTGTCCTTTCGTTAAAAAAAATTTTCTCCTGGAGCTTGCATTTCCTTCCAAAGAGACAAGATGCTAATTACCACTCTTATTCATTTACTAAAGTACCCTAGTTTGAGTCACTATAAGTGCTTGAAAGCAAAAAAAAAAAAAAAAAAAAAAAAAGAAAAAAAAAACACCAACCTATATTTCGTTTAAAAATAGGGTCTAACTCAGAATGTTAAGTGATTCAGACTCATCTCCCTCCAATTAGCCCAAATTAGTTAGGTTTTAAAGTTAATCTTTAGTGACGGCCAGTTCCTCCTACCATCTAAACAAAGTCCTCTTGCTGGAGCGGGAGCCTGTTTCTTCTCGCCTGTTTTCCATCCTTGGGGCAAGTGGAGTGTGGCCCGTCTCCTTGGAATGGATTTGAAGAACAGGGATCTCGAGGGGATCTGAAGGCACAGCAGAAACCTAGCATCTCATGGGCCGGATGCAACATCCCAGCCCCAAATTGCTGGCAATGCTGTGTCGTCTACGGGCTGGTTGCTTTGTGCAGCGACCCCGGCACTGTTCACACGCATCCGCACAGTGCACGTCCACCACCACCCTAGGCTGAAGATGCCCTTATTACCCTCCTTTTCCATCCGATGTGACAGAGGAGGGCGGGTTTCTGCTACAGTTTCATTCTGCCCCATGCGGACAAGGGGTAGATAACGCCCCTTACAAGCACATTAAGGCAGAGGCCTCTCTGTCCCCTATAACCAGCTCCTCCCCGAGTGCTTCCTTAACTGGCCGTCACTGTGTGTCATTTGCGGTGAGGGAAGCTGCACTGTGTTCTGGAGGTGACGAGGTCAGGTGTATGGGCGGGGGGGGGGGGGGGGGTTTCTCTGGGTCCAGGCTTTCTTCCCCTCCCCTGCGTTCCCCTGTGACCTTTTGCTGGATGGTATTATTGCTCTCACACCTTGCTATCGAGTGTGCACAACAGGCATTGTGTCCGGCAGGAAGTGTTCTGCTAGAGATTGCACCTCTCCTCCTGAGCTGCAAGGTTTGAGGGGCAGAAAACACGTGTCACCGCTGTGGTGTTGAAGGGTATTCTCGTGAGAGATGCAGGCTGATACCACAGTGGCCACTGCTCATGCTAATTGGTTGTTCAAAGGATATTGAAAGCTCACAAGAATGTTCCAGAATGTCTGCTAGGTGAAGCCAGTGGTCCTCCCAGTCTAGTGGGCCATCAGTGATACTAAAATGAAGGGATCTATCTCTAAAGGTCTCCCACAGCGTGGTGACGACTCCAGTATCTACTGCACAAGCCCGGAGTGCTGCTTGTATACCGGGCACTGTTCTGGGGGCCCTTACAAACGGCACCTGCTTTAGTCCTTGGTACCTGGTGGGATGGACATGGTCATTATTCCCATTCTAGGGCATGGGGAGGCTGAAAAACTTGACCAAGTTCTCATTAGCTCTTCTCGCTGATGCCCCAAGGATCAGCAGAGAATAGGAAGCAGATGGAATAAGGGAATCGTCCTGCAGACAGTGGCTCTTCTCCTTACTTGGAGCCAGGCGTGTGTGGCCCATGCCTGCCGCCACTAAAGCAGCCGTGGTGAGGGAGGTGACCAAATCATGAGAAACCCTGGTAAGCTACCTTCTCTGATGTCAAATTCAAAAAGGTAACGTCTTCTAAAGTCTTCTGATGAATCCCGTGTCTGTGAGCTTACCGAAATGCTTCCCTATGCCTAATCCTGCATGATTTAAGGCCAGTCTTCCTTGAAGATGACAGCAGTTGCCCTCATCAGATGGGAGGCCTCTTTCAGGCATCTGAAAGTTCACAACGCCAGCCTGACCAAAAAAAAAAAAAAAAAAAAACCGGGGAGCGCTTAGGTTCCCAATGACAGGCACAGTCTTAGAGGCCATGCTCACTCCCAGAAGACAAGGTTAGGGTTCCAAGGGTCCTTGGAGTCCTCAGAGGGAGCTTGCTACTGGCCCAGGCTTAATCCCAAGGCTCCAGGGAAGAAGAAGGAGCCCTAGTGGCACTTTAACTAGTTTCAGGAATCCTTTATAGAGGTCTGTCCTGTCAAAAACCACATGTGTGATTTGTGTTTTGGGAATGTTCTGATGGCTCCCGAGCCTCCTTTGCTAATAGACTGAGCAAGGTTATCCCTCAGGCCCTGAGAAATGAGACTCCTTTTTCATTTGCCTCCAGCCTTGGGGTGTCAATGAGAAGAGCTAAGGGGAGATGGGGAGAGCAGGAATGAGGAGAGGTCGTGGGGGTGACACCTGCTGAACAGAGGTCTGTTTTCATATAAGACCATTTTCGGAATGAGGGGTACCAGTAAAGGTTTCCACATGGTGCTTTGTATTGATTATTGTGTTTTTGATCTTTTAAGAAAAAAAAAAGTGTCACAATATTTTACAGTTTTCCATAAAATTCTTAGGCTAAAATCCAGCTTGTCTCTTAGGCTACATGGTATGAAATTACCAATATTTGACCATTTCTTACTTACAAAAGTGGCAGTTTTGTTAAGGTTAAATGTAAGTTCAACCTTTTGTATGTAGAAAACCTATTTTTATAGAATTTTCTTCAACTTATGCCACAAAGAAATGTGGCATTTTCATCACAAAGAAATCCCACCTTCACTTGGACATGACTTGGAGGATATTTACCTTCTGCTTATTTCAGGAGTGATTTCAAATTGTTGACATGAGTTCCTTTTTGCCCTGTGTGGTCACAATCCCTAATTCTGATACGGGGAGTCTACGGTTTTCTCCACCCTGTCCCGACACGGGCCAGTCATCACGGAAGGGGCACAGCCTTCCTGCCTCATTGAATCCTGGAGCACTGTGAGACTGGAAGGAATTTAATTTGAAATTGTCGTGTGTTACCAGCTCTGCTCTGGGCTGGAGAAACATTCCTGCCATAGATCCATCTAGTGACATTAATCTTTCTTTGATTTAATTTGGTTTTCATTCCTAAAGTAGGGGCCCACAGGACGCTCCCTGCCTCACAGGAGCACAGGAGGATTAATGAGTCACTCTTAGGAAAGCATTTGGAGCTCCTCAGATGGAACAAACAGTATCATATTTTTAACACTTTAGATTCGGTAGCACTTCTCAAAAAGGCATTTCTGTCCTTAACTCAGCAGCAGCTGACTTGTGCAAAATAGAAAATGGAGACCTTCCCCCACTCCCCCTCCCCCCAAACCAACCCCAACATCTGTTAAGTACAGTAGTTTCTATCTTACAATGGTGTTAAAGTGTCACGTGGGGGGAAATGTTCCAGCCCTAGAGCAGCTGGGAAAGTTAGAAATACACTCAGATACACACATACACAACTCATCCACTAATAAAATGCTTTTACACTTGCTCTTGGGAGATAATTTCAGAGTAAAATTTCCTTGCTACAAGCTGCGGCTGCGCTATCTTAATGCCTGAGCACAGTGCCAGCAGCGAGTCATTGCCAGCTCTTGAAAAGACATTTGAACTTTTGGCAGCGCTCCTTATCAGAAGGCCCATCCGTGGTGTTTGTGATTATAGACTAAGGGTGCTCACGTTCAGCAAAACAAAGCATCTGACAGTAGTGGAGTATTGGCTCAACACTCAACAGGATCCGTTTGGGATTCATTCTTTGACAATTACCCAGAATGAATCACCAGCTTCCTTTTATGAAAAGATATTTATTGGCTTAGAAACAGAGCATATCCAGCTCTTTGTGGGGAGGAATTTTCTAACGATGTGCAAACGTTCTCATAAACTTGGTGTCTGAGTATTGCTAACGGGGTGCCTGCACAGAGTGTTTAATTGCATCAAATACGGAGGAGAATGGAACATTCAACCAGAAAACAATGAATGGCTCAAGGGGAAAGGAGAGGATGGTTTGGTAGTAACAGCAGAACGGCAAAGAAGTCAGTGAGAGTTCCGAATCCATGCTGGAGACGCTTGTCCGGAGGCCCGGTGGCCCAGCCAGCCCCTGCTCAGCTCTGCCCCTCCCTACGAGACGTGGCGAACACTGCAGCTGGGGGCCTCTGGCCCAAGCCTAGCAGCTGGCTGGACGCTGCCTGCTGGACAGCAATGCCGGGGCCGCTGCCGGGGCAGCTCGGCTCCACGTTCCTTCCTCTGCGGGTGCAGCCCGAAGGAGAGGAGGCTCTAATCCTCTGGTGCTTGCTAAGCAGGTTTGTGCATGCTGATAACCAGTGTGCAGGAGGCCAGAAGAGAAATTCTAGGTTTCTGCATTTTTTCCCCAAAGTGGGGAAGGACTAGGTCCAAAGTACTATTAGAATTCAGAACAGACTGAGGACTTTGAGAATGGAGGGAAGAAGCACTTATCTGGCCATGTTCCAGAACGACAGGGTTATTAATCTGCAGTCCCAGGATGAAGGCAAAGATTTCGGTATCCCTGACCTGCCTCTTCCTCAAGGCCCCTCTGTCTTAAACTTTTGCGGACTAGCCCCTTGGGACAATTTAGTCCTCACAAGAGGGGAGGCCTGCCCTCTGCATCTTAGCATCGAGTCACCTGAAGGGCACTCCTTCCCCTGGTTGGTGGCAGGGGAGGGCTGCACTGGAGGGCCATTTGGCCCAGGGTTCTACAGTCCCATAAGGCCTCAGGTGAGAACTCTTGACTTCATTGACAAAGGAGGGTACGCAGGGGCACTGTAGTGGAGTGTCGGTGTGGTAAAAGCATTCGTTTGTCAAATGTGTACATTAATATATGTGGCCATTTTTTTTTTTTTAGCAGCTCTGTTGAGAGATCATTTATATGCCATAAAGGTCACCTTTTAAAATGTACAATTCAATGGTTTTTGGTGCATTTACAGAGTTGTGCAATCGCCACCACAATCTAATTTTAGAACATTTTCATCACCCCAAAAAGAAACCTTGAATTCATTAGCAGTCACTCCTCACTCTTCCGACCCCTGCTTTAGGCAACTAGTAATCCATTTTCTGTATGTATAAATCTGTCTCTTCTGGACATTTTATATAAATGGGATCGTACAATATGTGGTCTTTTGTGCCTGGCTTCTTTCACTTAGCATAATGTTTTTGAGGTTCATGTTGCAACATGTGTCAATACTTTTTATTGTAGGGCAGGTTTTTTGTAGTATATTCATACAATGCAATAATACAAAGTAATTTTAAAAGAAAGTACTGGTGTTGCAACAAGGTGAATAAATATCAAAGACCTTATGTTGACCCTAAGAAGCCAGACATCAGAAAAAAAAAAATATATATATATATACATATATATAG
The DNA here is from genome assembly GCF_048418805.1 of Vulpes vulpes. Classification (NCBI taxonomy): domain Eukaryota; kingdom Metazoa; phylum Chordata; class Mammalia; order Carnivora; family Canidae; genus Vulpes; species Vulpes vulpes. The sequence continues at coordinate 72,065,262 of NC_132789.1, forward strand.
TTGACCCTTGAACAATGCAGGTTTGAACTGCACAAGTCACTTACATGCCTTTTTTTTCAACAGAGTACTATAAATGTATCTTCTAATTTTATTTATAATTTTTATATTTTCTCTAGCTTGTTTTATTATAAGAATATAGTATATAATACATCAAACATACAAAATGTGTTAATTGTTCTTGGTAAGGCTTCCTATCAACAGTGGGCTATTGGCAGTTAAGTTTTGGGGGAGTCAAAAGTTATATGGGGAGTTTCAATGGTGCAGGGTGGGGGGCAGTACCGCCAGCCGCCATGTTGTTCAAGAGCCAGCTGTACTATAGGATTCCATTTATATGAAGTTCAAGAGCAGATGGAAGTCGGAATAGTGATTACCTCTGGCTGAGGATGCAGTGGTTATTGACTGGGAAGGGACAATGGGGGTACTCCTGGGAACCTTGAAATATTTTATATCTCGATGTGGGTAGTGTTTACACAGGTATATACATAAATGGACATTCGTTGAGTTGTACCCCTGTGAACGTTAAGTGCTTTCCTGTAAGTTATACTTAGTTTTTATTTAAAAGTATGTGCAATTTTTATTATTTTACAAGCTTCTTTTTAAAAATATATACCTGCCGGATAGAGAACAAATAAGTGTACCACCAGATGTGTGGTCACAATGTGAGCACATCCTGTAACTACTACTCAGGTCAAGAATTAGAACATTATGGGTCCTTCAGAAGCCCCTTCCCGACCCCTCCTAATCACTAACCCCACTCTCTTCTCCAAACATCTAACGTCATAGTTTGACTGTTTTTGTGTTTAGCATTTTTTTAAAGCTTTATGTGCATGGAATCACAAACTATATATTTCTTTGTGTGGCTTCTCTTGCTCAACATTATTGTGAGGTTTACCCATGTGGTGTGTAGACATAATTTGCTCATTTCTGTTGTTTTATATTCTGTTGTATGGACACACCCCAAATTATTTATTCATTGATGATATTTGGTTGTTTCTAGTATAGGACAATCACAAATAGTTTATCAGGATATGTACTTATTTCTGTTGGGTATATACCTAGGTGTGAAATTGCTCTGTCCTACGATTAGACAATAGTTATGGATACCTGTTTCAGCGTTTCTCAATATAGTAGGAATCTCAAAAAAGCTAGTAGCCCAAGCCTCTCTTGATTTCTGAAAGGCTGGGGAACATCTTAGCACAGCCTCCTCTTCCCTCCTTCCAGGGTTGGCTCATCTCCCATTGGCTCTCCTCGCCCTCCCAGCCTCACTACACCTCACTGTCTCGTTCATCTCCTTCACAGAACTATGAGCTCCTTGAGAGACAGTGTCTTGGTCATCATTATAGCTCCAGCACAGGGCCCACAACATAGACACTCTTGATAAATAATAAGTGAGAGAATGTAAGATCCATCCAGCTATCTACTTCCTGGATGAAGTTGAGAAATACATTAAATTTTGAAGACTCATTTGTTTTTTATCTTTGTTTTTCAGATATCAAATGGATCCACTATAAAAGTCTTTAAGAAGATAGCAAATTTTACTTCAGGTAACCAATATAATGTTAACCTTTTGTGCTCACCCACTTTTATAACGTATCACTTTCTGCCTCTCTCAGATGTATTGTCACAAAGGTGAGATTGAATTGTTGCTATGTAATTCTCTGAAACTGGAGAAAAGCCATTTGGATCTGCTTTTATTCCTAAGGATGTGAGCCTTCTGAGGAGGAGGACAGGAGATGTAAACAGCAGTTGGCCAGGACTGCCCAGCACTAAGGAGGTCTCTGCCTCTTGACAGCCCTAACCTCAGGGAGGAATCTCAGCATTCCTCGCTCCATTCCAGCTCTTCAGTAGGATGATGGCTAATCAGAGAAGAGGGAAGCTTGTAGATAATCACACACATGCTTGCAAGTGCTGAACAAATAAGATAACCCACTTAGAAATCCAAATCTCCTTTGATAGCATCTACAAAATTTCCAGAAAGTGGAGCAAGGCAAAATAAACGGGGAGCTTTTATGGGGAAAGTCTATAGGCCAGGCTCTAAACTCTCTACCACCTCCCTGATAGCCTCGGGACAGGAAAACATTGCGTTGGTGCTTTGAGAAAATCCCTGGATCCTGGCCCAGACTTGTCTCCAGAGAAATTGTACCCCAAACCTCAGCCCTTAGAAAGGTTCTGGGCCTCACCCAACAGGACTTCTTACACACATAACTGGAAGGGAGGCTTCCTAGATTCAAGACTAAGAGCAGCCTGGTGGGTCCCAAGACCTAGTCAGTGCACATAGGGAATGCACAACCCCAAATTCAATAGAAAGGATAATTACATAGGTTGAAGGACACCTTTTGGGGGGACTCCCCCCCCCCAGTCCATCATTACATCTGGCTGCAGTGAGAGAAGCCACCTTACAGAGGGTGGCTGTCATTCTCGCATAGGGGAATTGATATCCTTGCGTTATAAAAAGTGGAAGGGGAATTGATATCCTTGCGTTATAAAAAGTGGAAGGACTTCAAGGACTGGGCCTGTTGCGAGCCTGCTATTTGGGGATCTTGCATTTGGATCTCCTCATGGGACCTCAAGGCAGTCAGTGCCTCTGCTTCTTCCCTGACCAGTTCAGCTGAGAGCCATCATTTTGATCACTCCCCTGCTAACCCTTCAAACCTCCTGCCCCTGTCCCCCTTTCCTACTCTCTCTCTCTCTCATACCCCCAGCCCTGGATGAATCCAACCCCTGGCCATTTTCTGAGCGGACACTCAGGCAGCCGCTAGAGGAGAGGAGAGTTGGAGTCACTGTAAATTCATGGTGCCCAACGTGACCAGGACCCCCAGTGCAGCCTACACACACTGTGCTCTCCAGAATCCTACCTTCCCTCCTTGAAGTTCTGACCCACACAGGTCTATTAGCAGCTGACTTGATCCTCTATTTCAAAGAAAACAGAAATCAAATCTCCCTCAACATCTAGACCAAACCTACCGCCTTACCTGTGTCTGCCTTGGTGCTAACCCTGGCATTCCAGGGTTGTCCTTCCTCCCATCCAAGGCCAGTGTCTCACCTGTGCCTTCGATCCCATCCTTTCCAACCTTGCAAGCATTCTTATACCACAGATAATCTTCTCTCACCTATACCTCCCCATCTACTGCAGTTTTTCCCTTAGTGTTTCAGGGTCTTAGAGTCTCCCCCATTTTTAATACAAAAAAAACCCTAGTGCCTTAATTCCTCTCCCCCTCCCCCCAGTTACCACTCCCTTTACTGCCACATTTCTTTCAGGATTGTCCTTACCCTCTGCCACTCTCACACTTGCTCTGCAAGCTCCAACTTGCCCTTCTTTCACATCCCAGGCAGGGTTGCGTTCTTTCTGCCTTAGGGTCTTTGCACCCATTTCCCTTCTTCCATTTGCCTAATTCCAGCCATTCGTTTAGGTTCAGCCCCGACATTCCTTTCTCTGAGAAACCCCCCCAGAATAGGACAGACCCTCCTTACTTTCTCAGCATAGACTTCTTCATAAACTGTATCACAATTGTAAATAATTAATTGTATAATTAGTAGTAGGAAGTCTCTCCTTGCCTAGGATGTAAATTCCGTTGGAGGGATACTAGGTCTGTCTCAATCACTGCCTTTCACCAGGAGCCCCTGGCACTCAGTAGGTGCCCCAGGTACATCTGTTAATAAGGCTTGAACCTCTCCTACCCCACCCCCAGCAAGGGGACCATTCAGCCTGTTTTAATACTTCCAGAAATAGGGAACCTGTTCCTAACTCCAGGTTCTGGCCCATTCTCTCTTCACATTGTTGAGATCTTAAGATGCAGCAGGGTGAAAAAAATGTAGCTATGAAGAGCTCAAGTAACCTTTTCTGTTTATAGCACAAATAGGGCATTTTATGACAAGGCCAATTAGCCCGTGGTTGTTTTTTTAATAGACTGCTTTCTCTCCCCTTCTCTGGTGTTCAGATGTGGAATACTCAGAAGACCACTGCCATTTGGTGAGTTCAGTCTTTCTTGTGCTTGCCACTAAACCCGGATGCCTTCTGTAGCATGAACGGTCTCCTTGGGTAACGCTTCTACTCTGTCTTCCCGTTAGATTTTACCAGATTCGGAAGCATTCCAAGATGTACAAGGAAAGAGACATCGAGGGAAGCACAAGTTCAAAGTAAAAGAAATGTATCTGACAAAGCTGCTGTCGACCAAGGTACACTTACTGTTCTGGGAGTGCTTTTACGGCTACCTTGGGGGTGTATGATGTGTTTGACTTAATTTCCACTGAAGTGTGAAAATGTTACAAATCCCTTGTGCCTTCTAGCAAAGCAAAATGAAAGTTTAAATTGTAAACACTTCCTACCCTCTTCTTTTTTTTATAAACTGCGAAGATAACAGCACTTTACAAATTTTGACTGTCGTATCTTCAATCAGGGATTTAATATTGTTCCCAGTCCTTTTACCCACCATTTCACTATTGTTATTTTTTAGGTTGATGGCATAATTATTCTTTTTTGTTTACTTGTTGTTAAAGATGAGCAATAAAACTCCTTCTCTGAATTACGAATAAATGAAGGGCGAGGTCAGTGACTATAAACCTTTTCAATCTTTTTTCATTTTAAAGTTAAGAATTCTGTTCACCTATATAAGTGTCAGATGTGAAAGCTGGTGGAATACCAAGTCAGAAGCAAATTTTACTTTATCTGGCTTTTAGTGGGATTAACAGAAGTCTGTGGTGATCCGCTTCCCCCCCACCCCAAATGACTAGTACTATAAATGCTATTATCTACACCTGGCCCTGGTCTCCTGATGGGGCATGCTTCTTCAGATTATAGCAAAGGGTATGTTTAGAGCTCGGTAGATGACAACCAGAGCCTCTTGATTTTCTCATCTGTCCCACAGAGCTCTGCCTATTTGGCTTTTGTAAAAACGTTCAAATGCTTTGGAAAAAGTACACAATAAACACCTGTTGATAGAAGTATATGCAACGAAAAACTTCTGGGAACTGAGCAACATTAAGTTTTTCCAGGTTGAACATAATAAAAGCTAAACATTCGTGGCTTCTTGGTTTATGTATGCAGTCCTACAACTGACATTTCAACTGCTAGAGATTTTTCTAAGATATCCTCTCTGTTGACGAAACAATGTTATCAGCAAGAAGCTGATGAACCAAATCTAAACCTGGGCATAGATTTTCAGGACTCTTGTCCCATTCTGTGAGTGTTGGCCTAATTTTACATATTTTCTCTTAAAGTTGTTTTTTTTCTGTTTTGTACATCATCTTCTCTGAACTGGGATTTCATTTTTCCGTTGTATTCAAAACTTTTTTTTTTTTTTTAAATCTCCCAAGTCTGATATTCTCTATCTTTCAGGTGGCAATTCATTCTGTGCTTGAAAAACTTTTTAGAAGCATTTGGAGTTTACCCAACAGCAGAGCCCCATTTGCTATAAAATACTTTTTTGACTTTTTGGATGCCCAGGCTGAAAACAAAAAAATCACAGATCCTGATGTCGTACATATTTGGAAAACAAACAGGTGGGAACAAACAGTAGGTGATTACTGTTTTCAAGAATCTGGGACAGAATCTTAACTAAAAGGAGGGCACAGTAGTCACAGAAGGATTCATTATCCCTAGATCAGAATGTTTTGGCTTGGTAAGCTATCATGTCAAAGCAGATTCTTCCTCTGTTACTATTTTTAAACAAGAAACAAAACCCTTCCTACTCCGAGGTCCTTTTCTTTAGAATAAAATAAACTTTATCTTTAATGCATGAAAAAGACCTTATAAGGAATGTTAAATTTAGCTTGACCAAAAGATGAGAAATTAGTATTTTGTGATTTTATTATACACTTTTCCATTAGAGAATACTTACTTTGCAGTTACCAAGCTGTTTATATTCTGATTCTACATAGACATTTGTTTTTATTTGATCAAGTGCAGTATTTAGATACCATGAGAATTTGCCAAAGCCTGTGTTTTGTTTTGTTTTCTAACATTTTACCTTAAACTGAGGCAAGGCATCCAGATCTAAACTTCTCAGTAAACAAACAGAGCTCCTTATCTCTATTTGAAATACTTTGTGCATGAGCTATGAATAAAACTCAGTGCTAAGATGTAATAGAAGTTTTCAGCGCAGTCTCCAGCCCTCCCAAGCACCGAGGGTGTGCAGGCTGTTTTAATAAATACTAAAATCTGTAGTTCCCAGAGCTCTAGGCCTCATCTTCTCCCATTTAATCCAGGTCTGTCCCACCTATCTACACTGGCTCATTCCCATCCTGTGTTCTAGCCTCTTATTCCCAGGTCCTGCTACTCCCACACCAAGCTTGGGTGCTTCAAGCTCCCATTTCACTGTGAAGATTGTGGCACCTGAGCAGGGACAGTAGTCAGGACAGTGGAGCTCTGGAGAGGCCCAGCAGCCTTATGATGGAGCTAATTTGCTAGGCCAGAGTTGAGAAGGAGACAACGGACTCTGAATGATTGATTCCCAGGTTCATATTCAAATACTCATTTGAGTACCTACTATGTGCCTAGCACTGTTAGGTGCTAGAGATATAGCAATGAATGGAATAGACAAAAATTTGTGTTCTTAGGGCTTGCATTTTAATGGCACTAGGTAAATTATAGTATATTAGAAGTTTAGTACAGCAGACAAGGTGGGAAGGGATAGAAAGTAACAGAATAGAGTGGTCAGAGATGATACTTGAGTCAGGTCTTGAAAGAGGAGAGGGCATAAACCATGAAACTATCTGAGGACGGTTTCTGGAAGATGGACAGCAAAAGCAAAAGTCCGGAACTACAAGCTTGCTGGTATGCATGAAGAATGATGAAGTGCCCAATAGTGGAGTTGGAAGGAATAAGGTGAAGAGTAGCAGATGAGGGTCGTGGCCCAGACCATGCAGGGACTGTCACCCGAGGCGGATGGAGAGCACAGAGGGTTTTGAGCAGAGGAGAGACATGATCTGACCCCATGTTAGGAAGATCGCTGGTAGTTGTGGGAGAATGAACTGTGGGGTTCTAGGGGCTAATAACCCAGCTGAGAGACAACGGTGGCTTAGGCCAGGGTGTGGCACTTAGAGGGGGTGAGAAGAGGAAGTTCTGGAGACACAATCAAACGTTTTCATGGGTGACCACCGTCTAATACAATCCAGAACCATTTGGAGAAAATTCTTGTCAGTGGCCACTTTTGCATTTCTCCTGTTCTAGTCTTGCCTTTCAGTAGCGCTTGTCAGTTTAACCCTTTCGTGTTCTGAGCGATGCTGCCATCTGTCGCTTGGTATGTTTGGCAAAGCTGACGTGCGTACTTCAGTAACAAGGGCAAAAACACCCGTTTACAAACTGCGATAAACAGAGCATCCGCCTCCTACGGAGGGCTGTATCTGAAAGGAGATTTCTCTTTGGAACAGCCTTCCTCTTCGCTTCTGGGTAAACATCCTGAAGAACCCTCAGTTTGTCTTTGACATTAAGAAGACACCACACATAGACGGCTGTTTATCTGTGATTGCCCAGGCATTCATGGACGCATTTTCTCTCACAGAGCAGCAACTTGGGAAGGTAAGTCCTAGCTTTAGTGTTGCTTATGTGTACTCCTGTGAGTCTCAAGCTTTTTTTCTTGTAAACATCCAAACAATAAACAACTGTCTAAACCACGGAAGATAAAAAGAAACAGTCATTGGTAGTCACTGAAAATTTGCTTTTCTTTAAAAGCTACCGAATTTATTTTTCAACTAGTTTACATATATTTAAAAAAAGATTATCTCCATCCTACTGAGGAACTCTGCCTACGAATACTTTTACCACAAAGTATAAATTTTGTTTCCTAGAAAAGCATTCTTCAGACACTATTGAAACTATTGAAATTTGCTTAGCTAACTTAATCGCATCTGAATACAGGTGATCCTTGAATAATGGGGGGTGATGGGTACCAATCCTTCATGTAGTTGAAATTACCCTGCAACTTGTGGCTTCCCCAAGACTTAACTGTTAATAGCCTACTGGAAGCTTTACTGCTAATATAAACAGTTAATTAACACATATTTTGTATATGTTATAGGTATTATATATACTGCATTCTTACCATAAAGCCAGAGAAAACAGTAAGGAAACTGTACGAGAAAACATATTTACTGTACTGTATCGAAGAAACACCATGTAGAGTAAGAGCAGACCCAGAGTTCAAAACCATGCTGCTCAAGGGTCGGCTGTACACCTAAGAGTCTATTTCAATATAACAAATTGCTTATGGGGAAGAAAATCTTGCCTGAGATTTCTACCACCACCAGCTCGTCAATTCATAATCAAAATATCGATATTGTTTTTCTTTTGGCTTTCTTTGCTGAGCAAAAGCCCCAGGAAATCAAAGAAAGATAAAAATACAGAGCCAAATATGAAAGGGATGTTTTGGTCTTATTCAAGCATAAACTGAGCAATATCTGTACCTCTCTTAATGCTGAGCAGTGTGCCTTTGGTATAAGGATTGAGAGTGCCTGGAATGAAATGCAGTTGACGTTTCACAGGTGCCTCAGCCTCCTAGTCTGAATCTATACTGTCACCACTATTTCTGCAAAACAAACCTGTCTGTACTTTTGTCTTTCTAGCATCCCCTTTGTCTCTCAAGGTAAACTCCTTTGGTCACTATTTCTCATTCTGTCCTATCCGTTGGTCCCCTCCCCACTGGGACACCTGCCTCAGAACTGGTCTTCTGGCCCCAGCTGTCTCATCCCCCCATCTTTTCCTTTTCACTGTGTCTCAGGTCTCCTCTTAAGAATTGTAAATACTTCCCATTACCTACCAGGTAAAATCTTCACAGTGCCACATGGCCCTTCCTGATTGGGTGTCAAGTCTCTTTTCTGGCAAACTCCATATGCTTTCTATGTTACAGCTTTTACTTTTCCGAAACTTAGCATGAACTTGTTTTTGTATCCCTTTCTGTCTCATTACCCCTGTGTCTAGTGAAACTTACTCATTCATTCGCTGTGCAAACATGTGTACCAGAAACTGTAGGAGACTGTGATCAGTCTAAATATACCTACTCTGTGACCATTCCTGACACATTGCCCACACCCATTCTTCATTTGACCAATGCAATGAAAGACTAAAATGCTGCTTCATTCACAGTTAGAAAAAAAAAAAAGGCAGCTGTTAACTCATTAAGTGAAATATACCAAGAACACAGTAATCATCACAAGAACCACATAAGGTGGTTATTACCCTTATTTTATAGATGAGGAAATTGATGTTCTGAGAGGTTAAAGTCTTGGTTAAGATCCCACAAAGTGATTAGGATCCCTGATTTGTCCAACTCCACTGTGCTTTTCTTTATACCTTGCTACTAATTACTAGTATCATAGTAAGCACTCTGTTAAGGTTTGTTTCCCCAACTAGATTATAAGCTGCTTAAAGGCAGGTACTAGTCTTCTTTATCTTTTTACATTCAACATTTGCCAGTCTAAATAAATTTTTATCGAATGCACGATCACATGATTTAGGAGTTCTACTTGATAAGTACAAAAAAATCTCAGTAATACCTCAGTGCAGGCATCCTTCACAGTGATGCAGCCACTAATACGGCTATTCGTGCCCTCAATACATTTAAAAAGGTACTGGGACATTAGACCTATTTTTAACTCGCCCATCTTACCTGAGTAGGAGAGTTTTTTAATATTTTTGAAAAATGACTTTGAAAAATAAAATCTTGATTGTTAATATGATCACTATTCTAATTACATAAAAACATTCAAGCTGACAGGGAACTTTTGCAAAATCAGACATCAGAGCCCCCAATACTAACGACCGTGTACTTCCTTGTGGACAGTGAAAGATCTTTATAATCTAATGAAAGGGACAAGCAGAAGAATCCACCACTGCCAATTACTTACCACTTTCATGGTTATATAAAGGGCTCAATCAGACCTACAATCAAGTCTTTCATAAATGCCAAAATTCACTGGTGGGTGAGGATGAGAGCAAATGTTTTAATTCAGGCTTTTTACAACCATTAGTAATGAACTATGATTGAAATAAGTTCCATTGTTACAGTAACTCAAAATCATGCAAAAATAATAATTTTAGTTCTTTTCTGAGAGGAAGGCAGAATATATTAGCATTTAATCCGCCTAAAAAGAACACTGACTCACCAGAACTATCTAGATAGCAGTCAGTCATTCAGTCAACGTTTATGAAGGCCCATTGCATGACCAAGCCTTGTTACTAGGAGGTAATCATGGCGGACGTTCAGCTACACTGGTACTGTTACAAATTCCCCATGGTTTTTTACTCTTGGCCATGGCTGCTCTTTTTTTCAGGAAGCACCAACTAATAAACTTCTCTATGCCAAGGATATCCCAACCTACAAAGAGGAAGTAAAATCTTATTACAAAGCAATCAGGGATTTGCCTCCATTGTCATCTTCGGAAATGGAAGAATTCTTAACTCAGGAATCTAAGGTATTGCTAGAAAGTAGAAATAAGAGGGGCGAGGCACCTGGGTGGCTCAGCTTCTGCTTTTGGCTCAGGGCGTGATCCCGGGGTCCTGGGATCAAGTCCCACATCTGGCGCTTTGTAGGGAGCCTGCTTCTCCCTCTGCCGCTCTCTGTGTCTCTCATGAATAAAATCTTTTTTAAAAAGGGGGGAGGCTCCTGGGTGATGCAGTCAGTTCAGCTTCTCTTGGATTTTGGCTCAGATCTTGATCTCAAGGGTCCTGCAATCAGGCTCTGTGTGAGGTGTGGGGGCTGCTTAAGATTCTCTCTCTCCCCTCCCAAAATAAATGGCACAAGTAAGATAATATTGGGTTACTTAAAAAAAAAAAAAAGTCACTTGAGAATCCTCTCAACAAGACTTTCTTTTTTTTTAAGAAACATGAAAATGAATTTAATGAAGAAGTGGCCTTGACAGAAATCTACAAATACATCGTAAAATATTTTGATGAGGTAAGATTTTAAATAACATTTAAAAAAATTGATGTGAATCAGTCACCAGGATTTGGTTATAAAGCATTCTATAGGTCTCAGGACAGCTCTGGCATCCCTAAAGGCCAGAAAGGGAAGCCAGGAAGCCTGTGTGAGATGGGGGATCCTGGCACCAAGCCAGACCCTGCATGTGGCTGCCCCTCTTATAGTTTTATCATGCTGCCCACCTTTGGACCAGCCGGAATTTACGTTTGAGTTAATGGGGTCTGTAGCCACACTGACTCAAGATAACTTTGAAGAGTAAGTAGTGGCCCTATTAAATAGGGCCAGCTTGTGCTTGATTGTAACCTGCTGAAGTGAAAGCTAAGCTTGTTAAATTGCCTAGATACTGTGTTCAATAGATCTATGAAAGTATAACATATTTCTAACTTTAAGCAACTATTTCAATAAACCATTCTCCTTTATGATTAATTCTCCTTAATCTGGATTTTTTTCTTTGGGGATTCACACAGACACAGTCATCAGATGCGCTGTTTCCAAATATATGTTAATTCCCCCTTCCCTGATTCCCCCCCACTCAGTCATGCTGGGACAGGCTATCCATGTCAATGGTGAGAATAGCTCACCAATTCCATTTGCTACTTGAAGATCAAGTGAAGCGCTAAGGTAGGGTAGAGGCAATGAGTTCCTTAAACATGATAAGCATCCCTCTTTCCAGGGGCCAGGGGTTAGATGGGAAGCACTGGGGAGGGGAGGGGAGGGAAATGAAGAACGCTGACCAGGATGTCCCTGCCTGCTGCATTTAAGAAGAAATACTTGCCTGCATGTTGGCTGCCCAGAATGCTTGCTGTGCTTGGAATGGCTGTGACATAATGCATAAAACAGGGTCTTGGAAGTCTGGCCCCATATTTGTAAGCAAATAGTTGGTATTTCTTGCTAGCTTCTATTTTAAGCCAAAGTGTTGTTGATCCTGTGATAATGACTTAGCAAAAACAACTTGCAAAGTGAGTATGTAAATTATCGAAGAAAATGTTGGCATCTGTTTCATACAGATTTTTACCACTCACGGCATCAGGAATGCAAAAAAAAAAAAAAAAAAATCCCAGAATTGTAATGCTAAAAACCACAATATCTAAAATAACTGTTCTAATTGTCAACAGATTCTAAATAAACTAGAAAGAGAACGAGGGCTGGAAGAAGCTCAGAAACAACTCTTGCATGTAAAAGTCTTATTTGATGAAAAGAAGAAATGCAAATGGATGTAAGCACTCTGGGGACTGGCTTAATCTGGCAAAATTCTTCAGACGACTTGGGAGAAAATGGCTGCTTGAGCTACTCTGTGTCGTTAATTTTTAAAGTTTGCACATAGGTTCCACTTTGAGCACTGTCTTTTAGAGACCAAGGCACATGCACAGCTTTTAGAAAGCAAACCAACCACTGTGCCTGTGCCTATACTGTGGGAACCTTTCTGTAAATAGAGTCGAAGTGGTTGTTGCAAACAGCCTCCTTGTTTACAGAGAATACAGGGCCAGTAAGCAAGTGTCAGTATTGTTAACTACAGTCTCCACTTACTTAAGCACAATGATAAAGAGGTTTTGTTTGAAAACTACAGTTATGTAGCACTTATGGCTACACTGCACCTCTGCAGAAAAGGGGACACTGCCAGTGATCAAAAGAAAATGTGAAATGAGTCATTTGGAAACAAGGTGGGGATGTTAGGGCAACCTCGAGGATTTGCAGCATTGAAACTTTCCCCAGTAGTTCTTGGAAAAGCTGACCACAGAATTTGGTAGTGTGTACACTTAGCATTTGTGAGTGTGTGTGTGTGTTTTTAAACCAAAAACTGACAGTGTTGCAACATTGTTGAAAGGGCTCGTGTTTTTCAGTGGTCACCATCTGCACTCCATCCAGCTCACCTCCATTTCACTTAAGGAGCTCTAAAGCAAGGAGAGTGAGGAGGCTTTATTTAAATGCAACAGCATTTTACCCATTGTGTCCTGATGTGTGTTCCTTTTTTTCATTTTTTTCATACTAAATGTATTTGCTAGTGGACATGTTGGCTATTGTAAAAAAAAAAAGTCAGTTTATTTCTGTCTAAAAACTTTGATCAGAGCTACCCTGTAGAAGAGTAACTCCCTCCCCTAAATCCTACATTTCTATACTTCGTGTCTCCTTGCTTTAGATTTCTGGTGAACCCTGTGGTTATAAATACTGTGTGTGATTTAAAAAAAAAAGGATACATTTTACATTTCATGAAATTGCTGTTCACACTGGAGTATTATATATGAATATATATATTTGAGGCCCAAGGCCTGAAAAATATTAGTATACAACTTGGTATCTTAGTCTATGTACTTTTTGAAAGTATTCCTCACAAGAGAAAGGATTCAAAATACCCATTTTATTCATGCCTTTCTTTTTAAAGAATTCCCTATCCAGTTATACTATAGTCTTTTTATTGCTGATTTTTTATTCCTGAATTTTTGCTGCTCATGACCAATTTTAATACCACTGTGTTTTCCTTCTATTACAAGTAAAAAAAAATGTAATTGGCAACTCTCAACTTTCCTTGTGGCACCTTTTAATCTGGGATTTGGAGCACCAAGGATAAGACAATTTTTCAAGTAGCAAATAAAACACTGATCATAAAGTCATTTACCAACACTGTACAGGATTATCAGCAGTTGAAGGTGAATCTGACTTCGAAAATGAAATTCTTTTTGCTCCTCAATATCTGGCAGAGTAAGAGGTGATACCTCAATAAAATGATCAAATAAGCAGTTACTACCCAGATAGGCACCTTCCCAATCCTGTCACTTTTGACCATTGTCTGTCCAATGGACACACCTCAAAAATACTACCAAATAGGTTACTTACAAGTATAAAGGTGAGAGGTCTGGTCCCCATTGAAGGCTTCTACAGTCTTGATGTGAAGGCATTCATAAGAGAGTAACAGGAGGACAGTTGAGAGCCAAGGGTAGGAGAGTTGCCCAAAAGACTTCCCTTCTTTAGGGTACAGAAATGCTAAGAAAAGGATCAGCTACAGCTTTATCTAAGTATTCAGTAAATGCTACATGAGGGTGTCCCTGTCCAGCTCTCTGGCACGAGTCCCATGGGGAGCCTTACCTCCTCTTCCAGGGACGATGCTGCTGGGAACTTTGGGCAAGTCACTTACCTCTTCGTGCCTCAATTTCTGTATAATATTTCTAACCTACCTCACTGAGGTGGTGTGAAGATTCACTAATGTATGTAGCGTGTTTGTCAATCCTCCAGTGAAAAGCACTATCTAGATCACATTTTGGATCACATTAGCCAAATGCAGTACATGGCCAAATTAGATGTGTGCTGAAGACAATCAGTCACTGGGTCTATATTAAACAGCAACCAGAGAAACAAATGGCAAACAACTTCTATTTTCAAGTTTCTTTGCATATTTTTTTGGTGCAAACAATTCATTTATAAACTTTTTTTCCTAACACTAGTGTCTACAGCAGCATTTAAAAATTAATTCTGTTACCTTTTCTGTATTAGGGATTTAAAGTCTATTTCTTATTGTATACCTGATTGAAGCTGTACTTGGAGATGAATGTTTTAAATGTCTATATCCAAAAATAAACATTTTGATGTAAATATGGACTGCTCGTCTTTTTTCCCCCCCTTCCAATGTTCTAGTTATAATAGATTTTTTTATTCTAAGTAGCTCTGTGGAAATTCTCTAGGTGCCAATGCATATATGAAATAAGCAGCTCTGTAATGTAGTAGGTAAATCTAGTTTCTTTTAAATGATGCTAAGGAGTTATACCCCTGGCCTCCACTATCTATCTACCTGGACTTTTGATCCTGAAGACTTCTGGATAATGAACATTCCACTTAGCTTGGCGGACTTGCAACTCTGCCTTGTTCACGTGAAGTTATTCCAGCAGAATTCCTTTAAAAGAGGTTAGGGATACACAGAAATAAACATTTATAATGAACTAGAAAATATCAATCAGGGACATCATCTGCATTGGTAAATACACACTGGTCAAAATAAAATTAAACACACAATATAGAAAAATATTTATTAAGCTCTTTAATTATGTGCACACAGCTTTTAGAATGGTAGCATTTTGTAATATTTAGAGATCTTCAAGTTTTATTTTTTAATGCTGACCTTTAAATTGTCTTTTTTTTTTTTCAAGAACTAGAAGTTTAGAACTCTTGTAAAATGGAAAATGTTTACTGATCCTGTTACTAACAAGCACCTCAAAAAGGCAGAAGGAATTCAACATGGGCATATTTCAGGCAAAATACCAAAAAATTTCAAAGCTAAATTAATAAAATAATTTAAAACCTGATTCCCCAGTTCATTCTTTTTCTTTTAATTCTTTTCTTTTTTTTTAAACATTCTCAAAGGGTTGCCAATAAGTATCCTAAATATTTCTGGAGCTGTTTTAACGCTTGACCTGTCATTAGTATAATCCTACAATCCTGACACTGATGCAACATAGCATGTAGCCAGTACCTTTTCTTGAGGCACACAGTAATACAGTATCTAAATGCCACATACGTTAAAACTTCAAGCTTTATTGAGTCACACTGATTTCATCCCTTTTGATCTGCCTTTTCTCCAAGAACATCATTCCCCCGTAGATCCAAGTTCCTCTAGTTGTTTCCTTTGTGTTGTTTCTAGTTCTTCTAGTCTTTTGCGAAGTAGAGAGAGTTCCCTTTGATGCTGTTCCTCCTTAAAAGCAAAACAAAAAACAAAACAAACAAACAAACAAAAAAACCCTCAGAAAAGCGGCTGGAAAAATAACTGTTAGGCAACAGGCTGAGTGGCTCTTTCACTCAGGCCTGCAGCATCTGGCAGGGAAAGGATGACCATTTAAGCAGTCTGAGAAGACAGCAGCATGGGCCAGACTACTAACTAGTCCTCACTTCTCCCCTGCCTCAGGCACTAGCCTTAAGCAACTCCCAAAGTCTGCTCTTCTGTCTAGGTATAAAACTCACCAGGGAGTGAATTAGAAAATACTAATGCAGGGCCCAGACATACTTACATGGCAATGTTCTACCAAGGCTGGAGTTTAAAAGCAATTTATTATAAACAAAGCACTTGGTCTGAGATTCAACTCAGTGACTAAAATCTTTGCTGCTTACAACATTATAAAATATAATTACTTATTAACAGCTCATCTTGTTGAAAATCACCCAGTTTGATTCCTCCAGTATCTCAGGGACCTGATACAGTGGAATGAGCCCAGGATTTGGAATCAGAGAGACTGAGGTCTGACACTCAATTCTGTAACTTACTAGCTATGACCTGAGGCAAGTCACTTCACCTCAGACTCATCTTCCTCATCTGTAAACTGGAATAATAACACCTTCCCTCAAACTATTTTCCGTTAGGATTAAATAATTTTATGGAAAATGCCTAACGCAGAGCATTAGTAAATGCTCAGTAGTAGCCAGTAATCGAGTGAGCTATAAACTCTAGGTTACTCAAAGACTCCTCAGTCAAGTTTCTTCTTTCCAACTGCCCAGGAGATTTCATTCCAACACCATCACTAAAGGATAGAATAGATTCAACAAATTTCTACAGATATTAACCCTGAATTTAAATAGGTAAAAACTTACAGAAATGTTAGTGCCTTTTTTCCTCTAACATAAGTGCTCCTACCTGCATATGAGCAGGAAAGGATAGGTCCATGCCTGGAACCGTGCCTGATGACTGAAAACTAACAGGATTGATGGATGCTCCTGGAGGTATGTTAGGAACCAAAATTAAACTTCGAAATTCATTATGTCTTCTCTGTATGTCCCTCAGTCTTTTTTGAAGCCTTGTATATTCTTCAAATGGAACATTTTGTCTTAAAAAGAAAATAAGTGTTTGTTATTTAATAGTTCTATTCTATTGAAGAATAGTATGATTCATAAAATATAATTTTAAACTGGAAGAAAATGGACTTCAAAATTGTAAGATTTATCTGTATACAGACATAAGATTCCATCTAGAAAGATAAATAGGAATATGACATCTTAATCATATGCATTACTGTTAGCACTGCAAACTCTAAACTCTTTTTTTTTTAATAGATTTATTTATTTTAGAGGAGGTGGGGGGAGAGAATCTCCAGCAGACTCCCTGTGTCATACTCTGCATGACAATCTACTTAAAATTGAGCAGAGCACACTGCACTCTATGTCAAGCTTCACTCCACACTGCGACCCTAAGATCATGACCTAAGCCAAAACCAAGAGTTGGAAACTTAACCAACTAAGCCACCAGGCACCCCAACTATCAACTCATTTTAAATTTGCCAATTAATCAAAGATTAAAACTCTTGATACTTTTACTTTCATTTCCACTGTACTCCCCCAACCCATGAAGCCTGAAACTAAAAGACTCCTTAAACCAAAAGGGTGCCTTATTTTATAGAGGAATCAAATAGAAATAGAGAAAATACTAGGTTGAATCTTACAAAATTGCCATTTTTATGGCAATTTAATTTTTATGTAAAATTTTATGGTCCATTACAGGGAATTTCATGTTGTTCAACCTAATCATTAAAATTGTAGCTAATGGGGGTGCCTGGGTGGTGCAGTTAGTTACGATGACTCTTAGTTTAGGCTCGGGTCACAATCTCAGGGTCATGAGTCCCCACATGGGGCTCTACACTGAGTGGAAGCCTAAAGTTTCTTCCTCCCTCTGTCCTCCACCTGCATGTGCATGTACTCCCTCCTCTCTCTCTTTCTCTCTCTCTCAAATCTTTTAAAAAATGTAGCTGATGGCAGGTGAAGCTACCCACCAACTTTAGGGGAAAATGATTTGGGATGATAAGCTGATAAAGCTAACTTTTCAGGCCTGTAATTACATACCATCACTCTTTTGGACGTGAATTTCCTGACCATCAACCACACCACTAATTAAATACAATTTCAAAACCACTCAAAGTTCTAGATAAATCAGTGCCACAGCTGCCCAATCATGAATTGATAATATTTCTAAATGAATGGTTATAGAAAAGGTAATAAATTGAATTTTATTTTAGAATAAATTTGGTGGCTTCATACTTTGGAATAGAGTATTATAAAGTTTGCATGAATTTGGGACTCCGGGTGGCTCCATCAGTTAAATATCCGACTCTTGATTTCAGCTCAGGTCATGATCTCAGCGTTGTGTGACTGAGCCCCATATTGAATTCAATGCTCATCGTGGAGCCTGCTTAAGATTCTCTCTCTAGGGCAGCCTGGGTGGCTAAGCGGTTTAGTCTGCCTTCAGCCCAGGGCATGATCCTGGAGACCTGGGATCAAGTCCCACATCAGGCTCCCTGCATGGAGCCTGCTTCTCCCTCTGCCTGTGTCTCTGCCTCTCTCCCTCTCTCGGTGTCTCTCATCAATAAAGAAATAAAATCTTAAAAAAAAAAAAAAAAAAGATTCTCTCTCTACAGGCAGCCCTGGTGGCACAGTGGTTTAGTGCCGCCTGGAGCCCGGGGTGTGATCCTGGAGACCCGGGATCGAGTCCCATGTCAGGCTTCCTGCATGGAGCCTGCTTCTCCCTCTGCCTGTGTCTCTGCCTTTCTCTCTCTCTCTGAATGAATAAATAAATAAATCTTTAAAAAAAAAGATATGAATTCCAGAAGTCTATAAACTTCAGGTGTTCTAAAAAACGAACTTCCACATTATATAATAATTACACCCAAGAAGGCCAGTGCACATTATTAAACATCACTACTTGATATTATTGGCAATTTCCACTACAGAAAAGTCTGACATTGTCTCAATGCTGAATGAAAGTTCCCATTAAAATTAGCTGAATTTGATAAGTTTGTATTAACTTGAATGAAATAGGTCATATAATGCCACTAGCACTAATATGGCAAATCACCTCTGCTCAAAAATGCTCATCATGCAAATCATTAGCTATGTTTGTAATGTAAATGAAAAACCAGAAGCTGGGGGCCAATAATATTTTTCCACACCAAGAAATCAAAAGTCTTGATTCAAAATTCTAGCTACATTTTGTGAACTATGCAATGCTACAACTGTCTTGTCTCAGTAGCAAGAACTCATACCACTTCTGTCTACCAAAGCCAGTGAACTTTCCTGACCTTTCCTGTCAATCCCAATCATAACATAAATGCCTGGGATGTGTTTAAAGACCTTTTGGTTTGAAGGAACATTCAGCCAAAAAAAATAACAACAAAGATAATGAATTAGAAATACAACTAACAGTTTTAGAATTCTAAATGTAAAAGAAAACAAGTGCCTTACAGAGAAATGGAAGGGAGGGAAGAAGGAAAGGAGAGAAATTTTTAAAAGAAAACAGTACATTATACTCAGTATCAAACTTCTGTAATATCAAAGTCACTAACTACATGGGATATGTATGTATACAATTACCTATTTAACACCTGATTTTCTGTTTCTAATTCTTCTCTCTTTGCCTCTAAGATTTCTACTTTCTCCTGTAGTCTCTTCAATTTGTTTTCATGAAGAGATTTTCTCTAGAAAAAAAGAAACAATATGAGCAAGTACATTAATACAAAATCTCCTATTTAAACAAAATATAGAGAATATTTTACTCAACAAAAGAAATTTTACTTAGAGATAAATATTTTCAGTGAATACTAGGAAAGATTAGTAGATATGATTCTTATTGAAAATTGCAAAGATAATAAGCCACAGATGTACCTCATATCCTCATGTGACAAATGGAATTGTTATGAAAGCAAACCAGAAAATGGGAATCAATAACTAAACTGCTGCAAGTAAAGCATCTAAAAAAGGAAGGAGTCAAATTTTACTAATGAGCTTGCCTGTCACCTGATAAGGAATCACAAGCTCCTTATTTTCCCAAAAGATACGTGTTTTATAAAAGAACTAAAATTTTAAAATTAAAAGCATGCTTACAGGGGCACCTGGGTGGCGCAGTTATCTAAGTGGCTGCCTTCAGCTCAGGTTCCAGGGTCAAGCCCTGAATCGGGCTCCCTACTCAGTGAGAGTCTTGCTGCCCCTCCCTCAGCTCATGATCTCTCTCTCTCTCTCAAATAAATAAATAAAATCTCTGGGGGAGGAGGGGAGAAAGTATGTTTACAACTGATAAATTGCTACCAAAGCAGTAAAGAATCAGAAAGCTAAGATGGATTATGCATGCATCTCAGTTTGAAAGTATGCCTTTCTAAATATTAAAAAGAAATAATTTAAACTTTATAAAGGGAACATTTTCTAATATGGAAAAATCAGTGTATAGTACAAAAGGAGTATATAAAAAATAATTATTTTTTTCATTTTTACAACGAACTGTTTTTTAATAGAAAAATATGTATAACTGTTGCAACTCCTTTAGTAGCTATAGCTCTTTCAGGTATTTGTTTTGTAATTCTTTCTTTTGAAGTATATCAGGCTTATAGAAAAATGCACAGAACGTAAATGTAAAGCAAAATGTAAAACTCACAAAGCAAATGCTGACATTCTGACCTGTAGGTCAAGAGCACTGCTATACCAGAAGTGCCCCTACCCTTCTTCCTCGTAATCTCTACCCCTTTCTTTCCTCTGAAAAGATAACCAACTAATTTACTTCCAAAGCTATAGCATAGTTTTCCTTATTTTTGAACTTCATATGAACAGAATCATAGTCTTTTTGAAATTCTTTTTGTCATCCATTTTATAAATATACATCTTATCCCTTCTCCTATTGATGAAAATTAGAATTGTTTCAATTTAAGGCCATTATGAATAAAGCTCCTATGAACGTTCCATGTTTTTTCTCTTTGAAATTTAAAGAATTTCAAAAAAGAAAGGAAAGAAAGAATCCTTTCTCAAAGGATTGTGAGATTTGTGTTATTGCTTACAGGAATAGTTCACTACCACATCTTAGACTGTACTTATGAATATCACATAGTTTAATGTATCTACCAGTCCACCACTGAGGGTCATCTGGGTTATTTCCAGTTGGGAGATAACACTGCTTTGGACATTCTTTCTCATCTTCCCATTGATTCCCATCCTCCAGCACCCCCAAAAGCTTGCCTCATGCCACTTCCACTCTACCCTGGCAAAGGAACCATTTTTCTGTCCTTAATCACCGTAAGTATGTATTTGTATGTTTACAGGTAATTTAAGACTCTGGCTATCTACCCGTCTACCTGAAGAAAAGAAATTATACAGTATATACTCTTCAGTCTCTGAGTTTTTGTTGTTGTTGTTCAATATGCCGTCCATATGACTAAGACATGTTATTGTATGGCACAGTTCTCTTCCATTGTTATGTTGTCATCCATTTTATAAATATACATCTTATCCATTCTCCTATTGATGAAAATTAGAATTGTTTCAATTTAAGGCCATTATGAATAAAGCTTCTATGAATGTTCCATGTTTTTGCTGGATATAATCTACTCATTCCTCTTGAGTACATATTCAGAAGTGAGTCACAGCTCTAATAAATACTGCCAGTTTTCCAAAGTGGTTCTATTAATTACATCTCCACCAGCAATACAGGAGTGCAGCCACTAGGGAAAATAGTACAGTGATTCCCCAAAAAATTAAAAATAGAACTATCATATGATCTAGCAATTATATACACAATGGAATATGATTCAGTCATAAAAAAGAAGGAAATCTTGTCATTTGTTATAACCTGGATGGACCCTGAGGGGACTATGGCAGGCAGAGAAAGACAAAATACTCTATATTCTGTTATGTTGAGAATCTAAACAACAAATGAAGGAAACAAATTCACAGATACAAAGAACAAATTGGTGGCTGCCAGAGGCAGAGGGTGAGGTGTGGGTAAAATGGGTGAAGGGAGTCAAAAGATATAAACCCTTAGTTACAAAGCAAGTCCCATGGATGTAATATACAGCATGGTAACTATACTGTATCAGGTATCTGGAAATTGCTAAAAGTAAATTTTAAAAGTTCTCATCACAAGAAAAAAAATTTAAACTATGTATGGTGATGGATATTAACTAGATTAATTTATTGTGATCATTTCACAATATATAAAAATACTGAATCATTATGTTGTCCACTTGAAACTCTGACATGTTATATGTCAATTATATCTCAAAAAAAGACTGTTGAACTCTATAATAGCCTAAGAGGGCAAGCATAACAAAATGATGCATACGAATGCTTAAATTTAGTTATTCACAGAATTGCTAGAAATAATAAAGCAAATGGGATAACAAAAAAAAATTTAACTGTTACTTGACCTTTTTTCTGTAATTTTTAAATTGTACATAATAGTTTGATAGATTTATTTGTACTTTTATCCATACAATCATGTCATGTAAAATTGTCATTCACAATTTTACTTCCTCCTTTCTGATCTTTTATTTCTTTTTCTTGTCTTATTATGCTAGCCAGGGCCTCTCATAAAATGTTAAACAAAATGGTGATAGTGAACATACTTCCCTTGTTCCTGAGCTTGGGTGCATAAAGGGAAGCATTCAATTATTTAATAAGTAAGTATGATGTTAGATATAGAACTTTTATAGTTACAATATCCCTTCTATTATTATTTTAATGAATGTATCATTAAAGGGTGTTGAATTCTGCCAATTATTTTTGTGTCTATTAAGATGATCATGATAGTTTTTCTTCTTTGTTCTATTACAGTGTTGAATTATACTAATCAATTTTGAATGTTAAGCTACCTTATATTCCTGGAATAAACCCTACATCTTCATGATATATTATCATTTTTATATATCACTGGATTCAATTTGCTAGTACTTAAGATTTTTATATCTGTTTATGATGTAATTTTTTTTTCTTATAATGACAGTATTGGGTTCTAACCTTATAGGTAGGGATGTTTTCCTCTCTTTCCTATTTTCTGGGAAAGTTTATGTTAAGAATGGTATTATTTCTTCCTTAAGTATTTGGAAGAATTTATCAGTGAAGCCAAATGAGTCAGGCATTTTCTCTATAGGGGGTTTTAAATTATGGTTTCCATTTGCTTAACAGATACAGGACTATTCAGATTATCTAATTCTTTCTGTATTAGTTAAGATGTTCCTCAAAGAATTGGTTCATTTCATCTAAACTGCATAATTAGCATAGCTGTTTTTGTAATATTCTTGTTGTTCTAATGCCTTTAAGAGGGCCACTAGGCTGGCTTAATCGGTAGAGCATGCCACTGGTGATTTCGGAGTTGTAATTTGAGCCCCATGTTGGGTGTAGAGATTATCTAAAAATAAAATCTTGAAGAAAATATATATAGTGATATCCCTCTTTCATTCATGATATTGTGTATCTGTGTTCACCTACCTATTTTGTGGTAAATTAGGAAAAAAATGAGTCTAAGGCTTTATCAATTTTATCACTCTTTTTTAAAAAATCAGCTGTTGGTATTTTAAATTTCCCTAATGTATATTTTATTTCATTTATCTCTGGTCGTATCTTGAGGATGACGATGATATCTGCAGTTAAATCTATACAACAAGTTTGTAATTCAGTTATTGTTTTAGTACTATCCTTGCTAATTATTTTAATGGTTTTGTTTTCTGGAGCAATTCTCAAGCTTGTATTTTTTAAACATATAACAACATGGTAATTTTAAAGTCTTTATCTGTTAAACTCCATTGCCTAGATCCTCTATTGGGGAGTCTCTTTATATTGGTTAGCATTTCTCTTGATTTTCCATGTTATCTTATTTCCTCGTGTGACTGGGATGATGATGATGATTATTCTTTATTAATAGTTAGGGCAGTTTTAGGTTTATAGAAAAATATAACAGGAAGTAGAGAGTTTTCATATATTCCCCCCATCACAGTTTCTCCTATTATTGACATCTTAAATGGGTGTGGTACACTTATTAAAATTAATGAACCAATATTGAAACATTATTATTAACTACAGTCTGCATTTGACATTAAGTTTCACTCTTGGTGTTGTACAGTTCTACAGGCTTTGCCAAATGCATTATATCATGTATCCACTATCATGGTATTATATAGAATAGTTTCACAGCCCTACAAAATTCCCTTCGTCTACCTATTCATCCCTACCCTCTACATCTTACCCCCACCACCCATGGCAATCACCGGGGTTTTTTCTGTCTCCACAGTCCTGCCTTTTCCAGAATGTCATACAGTTGAAATCATATAGCATATAGTCTTTTCAGACTGGTTTCCTTCACTTAGCAATATGCATGTTCCTCCATGTCTTTGCATGGTTCCTCCATGTCTTTGCATTGCCTGACAGTTCATTTCCTTTTATCACTAAATAAAAATATCCATTGTATGGACATAACAGTCTTTTTTTTAATCCATTCACCTATTGAAGGACATCTTGCTTACTTCCAAGTTTTGACAATAACGAATAAAGCTGCTATAAATGTGTATGTGAACATAAGTTTTCATTCATGTGGATAAATATCTAGGAGCATGACTGCTGGATGGTATGGTTTGACTATGTCTAACTTTGTAAGAATCTACCAAAGTGTATTCCAAAATAAATGGCTGTACTATATTCTAATTCCACATAATGAATCAGAGTTCCTATTTGTTCCATATTCTTGCCAGTGTTTAGTACAGTTGGTATTTCAGATTTTAGCTATTCTAATAGGTATGTAGTGTATTTATGGTTATATTATATTTTATTTATGCTTATTTTTAGCTTTTATTATATAAACTATGGAAATAATTTGAAGTCTTTAATGTTATTTTCCCTTAAAGTAGATTTACATTTGCTTCTTGCAGGCAGCTAGAAAACTAATATTTTGGGTAAATTTAATCTAATTAGAAGGACTGACATTATCTTTGCAAGCTATGTTTCAATTCTTGCAAAGGCCAGGCTAGTTTCACTTCATTCTTAGTCCAAGAATATATCCTTCCCCTTTGGGGTCCCAACCCAAAGCACTAGTGTACTTAGACCTGAGATCTTCTCTGTGGCAGATTCTGAACTCCAATTTGTTCCCCAAGCCCTGTGAAGTTGTCAAAAGCTTTGCTTCACTCCTCAGCCTCTCAACTATTTCTTCTAGAATCAGCAGTTTCCTCTAAGGGAAAAGCAACTCTTCACAGGCCTTGCTCACCTCTAGGTTTCCTCCCTCTCCAGGATCTTGGCCTCCTAATTCTTCACTGCTCTCCATGGCGATATTTTTTAAAATACTTTGTCCGATTCTTCTAGCTTTCATGTGGAGAGCTTATCCACATATTTCCTAGTCTGTCACCATCAGAAGCATATGCTCCTTTTAGGAATTTTAGTCCAACTAGTTAGCAGACACTTTAAAGATGGAAATGCTCAATATTTCATTATTGTATGATTATATAAACCTGCAATCTTAAAATCTAGTCATATTTCTTCATTTCATTTTTATTGCTCATTTAAACTGCATATGCAATTTTCTTATTTCATCATCAAATCTTAATCAAATATATATACACATAACACACACACACTGAGTGCACATTACACTGGGCCTTATATAAACTATACGTAATATAAAACATAGGTATTTCTGAAGAGAATTCCAGCCTATAAGTACCAAATCATGAGAAAGGGCTTTCTAGAAAGGATAAGAAATGAATTAGGGAGAATCTATAATACTCTGGAGATGTGGTTTTCCCTGAAGGTTCTCTAGGCAAGGGATTGATAAGTAAAAGACATTGTTTTATGAAATCTGATATGGCATCAGTGTATGAGATAGACTCCAAAGTTTGCCTCCTAAGAGGCAAAGATGGAGATAGGCTTGATGCCAGGGTTCAGGACAATGTTGTCCTCATTCTCATCACTGTAAAACACCCAACCATTTACTAATCACTTACGAGATGCCAAGAAATGAGCTAGAATGCAATAGGAGCACTGGCTGGTTGGTTGACTAAAAGACCCAATGAGTATCTCAGACTCCATCACTATAATCATTTCTTTACAGACACCCTCAATATCGTGACTCGAGTTCCACTTTTCTTCAAAACTTGACATTTATTAAATACAACTCTACTGACTGCACATCTGGGCCTACACAATTGAACACAGTTGGTAAACACACCCACAGCTATGCACTGTGCTGACAATCCTAATTTCCCCTTATCTAATCATTCTCCCAAACTCTTACATTTTTTTTTTTTTTATAACTTCTTGTCTGTCCTCATATCTCTAACACCGACACTCTTCACAGTCTTTTCTTCATTTGGCATCTAGAACCTTCTTGGTCCTCCTACCACTTCTTCTCAGTCTCCTCCTTTTCTTCTCAACTTCTAAACTTTGGCATTCCTCAAAGTTCAATCCTCAGACCCACTCTCTTCTCAGTCTTCCTTTACTTCCTAGCTGACTTCATTCAATCCCTTTGCTTTCAATATCATTTATGCGATGATGACTCCCAAGTCTTTATCCCTAGTCCAGTCTTCCTTCCTGAATTCCTGATTCAGGTATCTATACCAGACTACTGAACATCTCCACCTGGAAATCTAATGGGTATCTCAAAGAGCTAACATGTCCGAAAGAAGTATCTGTATTTTGCCAAACCCTTTTCCTTCTGTCCAATGTCAGTAATGGCAACTCTATTTTAACTAAGTGTTCAAGTCCAGTATCTTAGTCATATTTAATTTATATTTTTCATGCCCTACAACTACTGTAAACCCCCACCTTTAAAATATAAACAGAATCTGACCACCACTCCACTATTTGTCTCTCTATACAACAGCCAGAGATTCTTCTAAATACATAATGCAGATTATATTATTTTTCAATTTAGAATTCTCTAGTGTGTTCCTCTCACATTCAGAATAAAAACCAAAGAATAAAAACATCACCTGGCCTCCTACTACTTCTGTCTCTATTCCAGTGACCTAACTCTCCCTCCTTGTACTCCAACATACTAAGCAGACTTCTGCCTCTTTTACTTGCCATTGTGTCTGGAAACACTGTTCCCCTACATAAACATGGCATCCTTCCTCCTTTCCTTTGGGTCTCTGCTCAGGTGTTATCAGAGAAGCCCTCCCTGACCACTTATTTCAAAGAGCATCCTCTATTCCCCTTAGTTTTCCTCTTAGCACATATCTCCACCTGAAAAATATTTTTTTACTGTCACCCACACACTGCAATGTAAGCTCCTCAGCACAGTTTTTATTTCTGTATCCCAGTGAACAAAACTGGTACATAAGTAGGTACTCAATAAATCTGTTGAGTAAATTGGCTAAATGAATACAGAGCAACCGTCTAGTGGATAGAGCCTGAGTGAGCTAGGATGTTAGCAACAGGAATAAAAAGAAATGAGGGGAGGGGGAAAAATGCAAGACACATTACAAAGAAAGAATTCATGGGCCCGAGTGACTGTAAAGGATTGAACAGTGTCTCCCAAATATTCATGTCCTCTGAGAACCTCAGAACATGACTATGATATAAAAAAAATTTATTTGGTCTTTGTCCTGGGTTTCTAACACAGAGATCCTACAATCCTTGGAATTTCCAGAGTGACAGGAGTGTTTTTTGTAATTCACAACCAGCCCTTTTCAATTACCCCTGAGTTTATGCTAATAAGGTAACTTAAGGTTAGGCCCCTAAATAGCTGTCAAGATGGGGATGGCCACCAGAAAGACCAAGAGAGAGGGAATTTTCAGTAGCATTCCCCAACTCTCGACTCCTCAAAAGGAAGGGGGATTGGAGATCAATCTCTATAAAAACTCTTCAACAAAGAAACCTACACAGTTGCCAGGTTAGTGAGCACACTGATTTGCTAGGAGGATGGCACACTCAGAGAGCACATGGAAACGCCATGCTTGCCCTCAATCCTTCGCTCTATGCATCTCTTCCATTTGGCTGTTCCTGAGTTGTAACCTTTGTAATAAACCAGTAAATGTAAGTAATTTGTTTTCTTGGGTTCTGTGAGTAGTCTAGCAAAGTATCAGACTGGAAAAAAAGTCATGAGAACCTCCAATTTATAGCCAGTTGGTCAGAAGTACAGTGGCCTCGGACCTGGCATCTGACACAGAGGCAGTCTCCTGAGACCGAACCCTTTACCTTGTGGAATGTGATGTAGTATCAAAATTTAACTAAATGGTTGGATAATCTAGTCCAGAGAATTAGAAAACTAGTTGCTGGTAAAAGACTCTAGAGTGACCTTCTCCAGAAAAAGAGTCTTTACAGATAAATCAAGTTAAAATGAGGTTACATTATATTAGGGTAGCCCCTAAATCCAGTATGACTGGTGTACTTATAAAAAGAGGGAAATCTGGACACAGAGACAAGATGCAAAAGGAGAACACCAAATAAAGACAAAGAGACAGAATAAAATAATATGCCTACCAGCCAAGGGACACCAAGGAGTGCTAGCAACCACCAGAAGCTAGGAGAGAAGTGTGGAACAGATCCAGCCTTTGGAGGGAGCACGGCCCTACAGGCATTTGATTTTGGACTTCTGACCTCCAGGACTATGAAACAATATCTTTCTGATGTTTTAAGCCACATAGTTTGCAGTAATTTGTTGTAGCAGCTCTTAGAAACCAATACAGTGACTAGATCTGGGGGAAGGGAACCCTCAGGATGAATCAAAGGTTTGAAGCCTAAGTGATAGGAAGAATGATATTCTACTAAAAGAAATGAGAATTCAGAGGGTAAACTGGCTATAAGGAATGATTTTAATTTTGATTTCAGTGGTCCAATACAATCACAGGATTGTCAAGTGGGTACCTCGGTGTTAAAAATACTATTACAATACAAAGGGACAACAGAAAAATCGAAAGAACACTAATAGAAGAATCAAATCTGGGATTCCCCTTTTACCACCTTCTAGCCAGATTCAGTGAACTCTTTTCAGTAATGATGCTAAACGACCACTTATCTTTGATACCATTCTTTTCCTGTGGCTTCTACAACACCATACTATAGCTCTTACCCCTATGACCTCTATTGACGGGGGGTGAAGTGGCACCTACATCAGCCAGGACCCAGTTAGGAAATCAGACACCACATAAAGTATTTCACCAGGACCCAGTTAGGAAATCAGACACCACATAAAGTATTTCACATTTCACTCTACTAAATCTAGTTCCTCTAAGTCCATTTAATTCTTTGATTCTTCTAAGTCCTTTTATTCTTCAAACACTTGCAAAATCTCAAGTGTCTAATTCTTTATCCTAATCTGAAGTACTAATCTCTATGCTTTACATTCCATTATTTCTAGTTATTTGCACAGTACCCTCACTTAAGAGACTAAGACATGAGTACAAGGAAGAACTGCCATCAGTTCAGATCTGACACGTGTTTAGTGGAATATATCTTCTCTTTCTACTCCTCACCTGACAGGTGTTCTTCACTCCATCATGACAACTCCATTTATATCCTTTCATAACTAAAACACTTCATATTTTTCTCTTATTTAGCACCATATTCTATAACTTTTTTCCTTCAAAATAATTTTAAAGAGTCACTTTTCCCCTTCACTCCCATTTCACAAGCCTAAATTCCAGACTTCTTACCTCATTTTATTAAAATAGCTTCCTAATCGGTCTTCAGGCTTTCTTCTCCCTGACACTGGTCTCAAACTTTAGCGTCCATACAGATCACCCGAGAGTGACCATTAGTATTCTTCATATAGTACATGTTATCTTATTTCTCCAACTAGATTATATGGTCATCAAAAGCAGGAATTAATCATGGCTTCTATTTTCCTTATGTGTATAATATAATGATAGGCCACACAACATATTCAACAGATATTTTACAACTTCAAGACTACAATTCATTTTTCCCCAAAAACACTCATAACAGTAATCTAGCCAAGAATAATTTCAGAGAAATATACCTTAAAATAAAAATAACAAGTTGTCATCTCAAGTGCCTCAAAAGGAAAAGTACAACTTATTCAGCTCAAACCAAGAGATCTCTCTTCATACTCACACATCAACAATGTATAAGAGAAAAACATACAGGGAAGCCAACAATCACAGAAAGGCATTTCAACTCAAGATACCTGGTCAAGTTTTTCCAAACAAATCAACACATCAAAATATCATTACATAAAGACTTTACCTAGAAACACTTATCAGAAATGACATAAGTTTTGTGCATAGGAGGTTGGAGCTGTAAATAAACAAACTCAGATGGCAGTGAGCCATCTTTTCTATCCTCAGGGGAAAAACAAAGCTGCTACATCCCAGTTATAAGAATCACTCACAGGAAAACAACCCTAAAGGATTTTGATTTCTGCCCTAAAGTTAGTATTCTGTGACTTGTTTTAAATAAGAAAGTTATGATTTTTATTAAAGAACTTAAAAAGTCTATTGCACTCTTAAGATTTATATTTATGTAATCTTACGACCAAAATTTTCATATAGAAGCATTATCTTTAACTTGAATGGGAAAGAGTTTGAATTAAAGAAATTAACTTTCTAGAGGATTATTCTGCCATAAGGAATAAGACTCATACGGTACAATGAAGAGAAAAGCACTTAAGTATCTGGAATCAAAGAAATTGGGAAATTAAAAGAGTAACAGCACAGAAAGAGCACAGGATTTAGAACAGAAAGTGTAAATCTGAGTCATGGCATTAAATCTTACTAGTCAGATAATCTTGGTTACCTACCACTTCAGTTCCCTAACCTGTACAAACTATCTGAATGCCAAAATCCCCCACCCCTAAATTTATATATACTTACAGACTTTTAATAGTATTTCTATGTCACATATATTATCTTCCCACTTTAACTAATGTAAAGTTGTAAGCCTCTAGGGAAGTGTCCCACATGATGATGATAGCCTTGAGTCATAATTATTCATTGAACTGAACAATTTTCTAGGACTTAAAATCATAACTCACAGATCACATTTTTAAAAATGATATGGATATTTCCTATGTTCACATCCATCATTTCTTTGCTATTTCAGTAGCAAAGAAAATTCACCACAGGTCACAATATTGATGAAAGGTTATTTTGCCAGTGTTCTTAGATTATCAGTTCTTCCCTTATTTCTAGTATACCTATGATTAAGTTGGTAATCTCTCTCACCACTGGATGTCACTTTTGCTCCAGAAGAAGTCAACCCAAACTAACCTCAGTGGTAATTAGAATCTATCTGATCTTTAGAATACTAATCTCTAAAACCTTAACATAAATATTTCTCTGTGAAAGATAAAGTCAGCTCTTATAATTTCTAGTGATTTTTGGCTAAAATCTGGCTTCAGATGCTTCTAGGCTTCAAACAGTACAAGGAACCATAAATAAAATTTCTAAGATCATCCCAAGCCACAAAACACTTCACTGAAATCCCATCAATACCCACACAACACTCAGTACTTATATGGACAGAAAGAAAACGAAATGATACATACAGGGGAAAAAAAGTTTACATTTGAGTATAAAATACTGAGATTCCTATATAATAAATGCTGTTTTCTAATCTCAATGTTATACTACTTCCAGCATTATGGGAAGAGAAAAGCAATATTCAGAAATCAAAAAAGTGGAGAAACAATGACTTGTAGACTTCTCATATTGTCACTCCAACTCTCAGGACACATTTGGTAGTTATGTCCAATAACCATAAATAGGTGACTAGGAACAGAGTCTTTGGTTTCCAAAATCAGAATACCTAAATGATATAGAGTTCTCTTCTCTTATGAAAATATGAAGGGCTAACCTTTCCAATAAACACTAAGAGAAACAAGAAACACTAAGAGACTGGTGTGCCTATGCCTAAGAAGTACCTTCCTCTCATCTCAGACCCTCTCGCCTCCCTAAAACAAATGCCCTTACTAATGGAACTTATCAAATGGGAGCATATTAAACCATTTATGGGATTTTTTAATGCCATCCGCCCAACCTCCATCTCCACACACATGCACCAAATCTTGTTGAAAATAAGTGCTGAATCACTGCACCATGAGTCATGGTTATGGATGGGACCATGCTACATTCCTTGGGTTTGTGCAGTAGAAACAAAGTTGCAAACCACTGACCTAGATGAAATCATCTGATTACATTATTTCTATGATGCCCTGAACTATTTCCAAGAAAACAAAGTTTTTAGATTATGGAGTAAATATATGCCTGCAATTGCAAAACTTGGAAAAGATCATAGCTGTGTTAACTATCATGCTGTTTCAGAAGCCAGGAGAAGAAGGCTTAGTTTCTCCTCCTGGGGCAAGGAGACACTTGCTCCTACATTCCTGAGTTGGAAACAAAAAAGTATGTTAAACACAAAAATGATGTTACAAGTTTATTGGTTAAGCACAGTTGAAACAGACCAAATCACCCTGTAATTTAATTGCAGAAATGAGTTAAATAAGACTTACATGGGCTGGTCTAGAAACTTTATCAATGAAAAAATTCTGTGGGAAAATGTATGTCAGCTCTGAAAAACCAACTTGAACATGAAATTTAGAAATAAACCTGTTGAGCAGTTTGCATTTTCCCAATTTATCTCTGCAAGGTTGACAGCAAAATCTCATGTTTAAATATCAAATTAAACATACACTAGAATCTCAGTTTTAATTACATTTTATTCTCCCAGAATAATTATGTTTTACTCTATCGAAATCATTTTAATAAGAATCACTTGCCTTTTTCTGAGCAATTGCAGCTCGCTGTAGTTTTTCTTTAGCTTGATTATACTTTTCTTCTCTGTCAGTGATACGTTCCTGAAGCTTATGCTTTTCTTCCAACCACTGTATCTGTTTCTCTTCCAAAGTCCTGTCAAAAGAATGTATGCAAAACATGGAAGTTAACTCTTAAGATTAAATAAATATTATCCCAAGTATAATCAAGCTCATTACCTGCTTCACTACACTATTAGGTACCCAACTGCGGGAACTCTTGCATGGCCACATATTTACTAATTCTCTCATTACTGAGTACTTCTTATGAACCAAGCACTGTGCTTAGAACCCTGTGTCCTATGCCATTTATTCTTCACAATAACCCCTTGATTTAGGTACTACTATCATCTCCATTTTATAGATAAACAAACTGAGGCCTAGAACGTAGTTAATGAATTTGCTTAAAGACTCACACCTAGGAGGCACGTGGGTGGCTCAGTCAGTTAAGTGTCCACCTTTGGCTCAGGTCATGATCCCCAGAGTCCTGGGATGGAACAGCATCTGGTTCCCTGCTCAGCAGGGAGTGAGCATCTCCCTTTTTCTCTGCCCACTCCCCCCAGCCTGCTCCTGCTCTCTCAAGTGAATAATTATTTAAAAAAAAAAAAAAAAAAGACTGACACTACTTAACAGCAGGATAAACACTTGATAACCAGCTATGAACCATTCTAACCATCAAGCAATAAAAACTGGCTCTAGCAAAAACAAAACAAAACAAAACAAAAAAACAAAAAACAAAAAACAAAAAAACTGGCTCTAGCGAGGGTAATAGATATTAAGGAGGGCTATTGTGATGAGCACTGGGTGTTATACGTATGTGATGAATCACTAAATTCTACTTCTGAAACTAATATTGTATGTTAACTAACTAGAATTTTTTTTAAAAAGCTTGAAACATTAAAAAAACAAAACTGGGTCTAATAAAGCTGGTTAAAAATCAACCCAGGTAAGTCTTAATGCAAGATGTTTTCTGACTAGAGTAAAATTCATATAAACAGTATTTTAAGATAACATACAACTTAATATCTTTAAAGTTCTTCTGCACACCTTCCATAATATTTAGTATCATTACTATAGATAGGCAGTACAAATGAGATTTATAAACCCTAAAATGTCAGATTACACATCTAAGGTCATACAGGCTTTTAAATGTTTTAGCTGGGACCAAAATCATATTTGACTGACACTTCATCGAACTATTTTCTACTATATAATCCTATGAGTAACATTCAGAAACCAATGATCAATTACATAAATTTGCTACCTATACAGTCATTAGAATTCTTAACTGCATTTTAATCAAACACTTGAGACGATTCCAAGATATAAATTTCAATTTTTTTGCAAAATATAAGCAAAATAATTTGGACCCTGTGGAATGTCATAACGCATTATGGAAAATACTTTGCTTACTTTCTTGTAATTCACATGTGTGAAACCATGGAAAGCCTTTAAACACGAAATAATGAGAAACTGAAGGAAAAACGTTTTATGTGGCAAAGTAGCCTTCAGAAAGAGAAAATCCGAAAAATGTTTTGTAGATTCAAACAAAAATAGAATACTAACATATTATAAAGACATACCATATACAAAATAGTTTTCTATCATATCTAAACAAAATTTTCAGAGAATGTAAGATCTTGAACATCACCTAAATCATCTCCTTGCCAGTTTACTATACACGGTCTACTACTAACAAATTTCAAGACCAAAAACTAAACAAATAAACGAACTTCTCAAAGGAATAATCCAAGAGATTATAGTTCTAATTTTAGGAAGTTTTTCAAGTCACAAAAAATTTTTTTCTGATTCTCTGGCATTCAGAAGAATAATTAGATATCTGAAGTAAAAAATATATTAATGTATTTGTTTATTCAGTGAATAAAGAAGTGTTTCTCTGAGGATTTTCAGAATACTGTGGTTAGGCAGAATTTTTAAAAGTCTTCTGTCCCAGGGACGCCTGGGTGGTTCAGGGGTTTAACACCGCCTTCGGCCCAGGGCCTGATCCCAGAGACTCAGGAACAGGTCCCACATCAGGCTCCCTGTATGGAGCCTGCATCTCCCTCTGCCTGTGTCTCTGCTTCTCTGTGTGTGTGTGAGTGTGTGTGTGTGTGTGTGTGTGTGCGTGTGTGTCTCATGAATAAATAAAATCTTTAAAAAAAATTTTTTTAAAGTCTTCTGTCCTAAATGCCTTAAAAAATTTTTTTCAAGAGTTCATAAAGCTCATTCTCTAGAAAGTACATTACCTAATAACCATTGTACACTGTCAAAGGGTATTTTAACCAGGTCCCAAAACATAATCAACATTGGAATCGTCACTAAAAGGACTACATATAATATAGCAGAAAGAAGAAATAGTTTGTACATAAAAAAGAGCAAACTCTCTCTACCTTTCAACTTCTAGCTGTGCTTTTTCAGCTTGGCTTCTGAAATTTCGGCATTCTTGTTTTAACCTCTCCACCATTTCCTTCAGTATTTGGTTCGAATTCAGCAACTCATTCTCTGACTGTGCAAGTGAAGTCACTTGGATCTGCAAACTACTGATTTGCTTAAAAGAAAAGAAAGAAGAGAAACATGAAGGCCACGTATGTAATAGTGTGTGAGAGAGGCAGAGGACAGTAAACACCTTCCTTTACAAATGCCCGGCCCAAATGAAGTGTCCTTGAGGACGCTCTGAAATTAAATAATAAATAGCCAATAGCATCAGGATCCAGTAGTATAGGATAATTTCTTAATGTGACCAGAGACAATCAAGATTCCTTAGTCTGCCACTAAGTCCTCTCCCCTCTTATTCCCCAAATAAGCAGGTACTAGGAGTGGAGAAAGGGGTTAAAAGAAGGAAAGTAGAGGAAAAAGGAGAATCCAACCATTAGAGAGATTCTCCATGGGACTTCCTCTAGCCTCCTAGGAAAAAACAGGTTTTAAAAGCACATCAGCTGGGAGAGCTGCTACAGAAATCTGTTCTTCCACTCCCATGTGCCCTATGATCAGCAACCCTTCCATGAGTTCTTTCTAAATCACTGGGAGTCATAAATACAGAAAGGATTGTTCAGACATTGTTTTTAAGTGGTTTCTAAGCATTCCACCACACATCCAGTGTTGGGCAGAAGGAAGGTATTCTAAGAAACTTGATTAATGGCAAGGATTCCTTGCCCTCTAAAGGCATTTATCAAACCAGAAATGTCACTCAGGTTTTTCTTTCCATCTTAATGTACTTTTATCTGGGAGTACTTTTTCTCATGAAAAGTAGCTAATTATCTAGTTACAAATTAACAGGCTTTTAAGTTACATCCAAATGATTTTCATTTGGAACACAGTTATACCTATTTCCTCCATAAGCTATTTTACCAATTAATTAACAAATACTCGGTTTTTTTCCACCTTCTCCTACCTCTTAAGCCTTTCTCTGAGAGAAGTTGGAAGCAGAGAATCAAGAGACTCTGGATCAAAAGAACCCATTATGAGACTCAAGAGCTGAAAGAAACCAGATTCTTTACACAATAAGTTAAATAAATGCAAAATAATCACAGCACTTCCTGGAGGTAGCAAAGCCAAGTAAGATAGGACTGTATATGTTCAAAGAGCAATTGTCAGAATAAAGTAAAATGATATGTCTCAGATTTATACTCTAGAACAAATTTCCCCATGAAAAACTATTCATCTTTATTTTTAACTGGAGTTGTAAATATTAAATCTGTATTACAGCTGACTGAACAAGCAACTTTCAAAGAGCATAATACCGCTTGTTATCTAATAAATGACAGAAAGCCCAATACCAATGGTACTACATAATTTCTCTCAGGGACGCCTGGGTGGCTCAGTGGTTGAGCGTCTGCCTTCAGCTCAGGTCATGATCCCAAGGATCCTGGGGAGACTGCTTCTCCCTTTGCCTATGTCTCTGCCCCCTCCCCTCTCTCTCTCTTTGCGTTTCTCCTGAATAAATAAATAAAATCTTAAAAAAAAATAATTTCTTTCAAGAGTATCAGGCATTATGTCCTCCTAGTCAAGACTTAGAAACCACAACTGCTTATGCAGAGCAATGCCAGCTAGCTTGCAAGCATAAATCCTAAAAATGGAATCTTCACTACTTCATAACTTTAAAAAGAAAATAGAATCCAGGAAAGAACACTCTTCCATGTTTTGCCCATATACATTTTTCTTTAACCCAAATAACTTTAATTAAAATATAAATTTCCTTCCTTAAATATAGCTTTTAGATTTCACATTTAACAGGGATATAATAAGATGCAGCTCATGGAATAAGAAATAAAAAGTTACAAGTCAATCCCACAGGAAACTTAAAACTTAGATTTTATTTCTAATCAATTTTTAAAATCAGAATATTAAAATATTGTTCTTTACAATTTTAAAAAATTCACTCTGGGACAGAGCATATAAAAACATTAAGAAAAAACAGTGCTTAAGAAAAGCAGCTTACTAACTAGAGCTTTAGGAGGTTTAAACATATTTTATCTTTATCAACTTCATCAATACATATCAGTTGTAATGATTATATTTTCAGAATACCAGTACATGAAATAGATTCAACACACACACATAAGCAACCTAAGTGTCCATCCACAGATTAATTGATAAAAAACATGTCATACACACACACACACACACACACACACACACACACTGGAATATTACTAGCCATAAAAAAGAATAAAACCTTGCCATTTGCAATAACATAGATGTACCTATGGGGTAAAATGCTAAGTGAAATAAGTCACACAAATACCATAGGATTTCGCTCATATGTGGAATTTAAGAAACAAAACAAAGAAAAAAAGACACAAAAAAATCAGACCCTTCAACACAAAGAACAAACTGGTGGTTGCCAGAGGGCAGATGGGTGAAACAGATAAAGAGGATTAAGAGTACAGTTACTGTGATGGAAAAAAAATGAATATATACTTAACATGATGAACACTGAATAATGTATAGAATTGTTGAAAGATCATATTGTATACCTCAAACTAATACAACACTGTATGTTAATTATACTTCAATTAAAAAAAACACATACATTCAAAATACAGATTTAAAGAAGCACTTAAAGAAATAAAAGCAAAATGTTTGCTAAAATCATACCTGTTTCAAGTCAGAATTTTCATTTTTTTCTTTCTCTGCATTTTCAATATTCACCATTTGTTGTTGAAGTTTTAACCTAAATATCATACCAACAAAAAACATTATTAAGAAACCATAATTCATATATCTCAATGAATTAGACAATCATTTTAGAGTACCCATATTGACACCAGGCATTGTGCTTGCTAAGTGGCAGATAAAATGATAAAGATTTTGACTTCAGGCAGCTAAGCGTGCTCACAAATAACCAAGATGTAAGAAATTTCTGCTTTGCTATGGAAAAATCTACAAACTACTGGCAAAGGGAAGATGAGAAACCAAGTATGTCTAAGACAAGAGACTGCTTACATGGAGATATAAATTTGATGAGTAGAATTTTGATAAACATAGAGAACAACCTGAACAGATGGCCTTTGGTAGAAGAGTGCACAATGTGTTGTTAAGGCATTAGAAAGTCGTCTAGTGTGGGAGAAGCCATCTTTATCACCATATAATATTTCACAGCTTTCAGACATAGTTATCTCACTTGTTTCCTACCAGATTATGGAGCTTTTCAATGTATCTTTAATGCCTACTTGGACATCTATAGTAAAATAGGTATTTAATTAAGGCTGGTCTTTTCTTTTTAAATTTTATTTATTTGAGAGAGAACAGCAAGAGAGAGAGAGAGTGCACATGCACGAAGGGAGAAGGAGAAGCAGACTCCACGCTGAGCATGCAACCCAACACAGGGCTAGATCCCAGAACCCTTAGATCATGACCTGAGCCAAAGGCAGATGCTTAACTGACTGAGTCACTCAGTTGCCCCAAGGCTGGTCATTTTTTACTGTAGTAATTTCTCACAATAATTCTATGAAAGTAAGCAAAGTCATTTCAATTTTACTGATAAAGAGATTAAGGCTCAGGCCCAAATCATATTAGCTACCAACCAGCCAAATGAAGACAGGACTCAGGTCTTCTAATCCAAGTAAGTGTTCCTCTCCCACTTCAACATGCAGCAATTTTACGGATTTTAAGTTTAAAAATTTTAAGAAAATTATCTAGTATAAGACATAGTGTATTCTATAAAACATATGATGAGCTTTCATCCCTGAGATATTTACACAATGGGTGTCCTTTTCAAAAGGAATGATTTTTTTTTCTAAAGATTTACTTATTTATTCATAGAGACACACACACACACACAGAGAGAGAGAGAGAGAGAGAGAGAGGCAGAGACGCAGGCAGAGGTAGAAGAGAAGCAGGCTCCATGCAGGGAGCCCGATGCGAGACTTGATCCCGGGTCTCTGGGATCATGCCCTGGACTGAAGGCGGTGCTAAACCGCTGAGTCACCTGGGCTGCCCGGGAATGATATATTTTTAAGCAGAACCTTAAAATGTAGAGCACCTCTGGTAACCAAATGACTAATCACATGAAAAAGACTTAAAGCTAACAGGATATACCAATATGTGATAGGATATGCTCTTGACCATTCCCTTTTTAAAATCCTTCAAACACTTATCTGAAATACAAGCCATTTGGCATTTATTATTATAGTTTGGCACTATCAGCATGTCTTATTAACCCAATTAGAACTGCTTATTGGGAAGACAATGCTTTAGGGCTACGCTTTAAACACTAATAAGTGTTCAATAAATATTTGTAGATGAACTGAATGAACCAACCTAAATCCTGGGTTAGACATTTAAATCTGAAAATCTGGGCAATATGACATGGATGAAACCATTAAGACCCAATGCTTCCGGAGATATTTACATATGAATGCCAGAAACAATAGATCTGAAGGAAAAGGGTCAGTTTTGCTCTTACTTCGCTCCTTTAACAGTACTAGTCATACTGTTATAATTCCAGCTACATTAATACTTTGTCAAACTTCCTGTGCATTTCACCCTTAAATGTTTATAGATGTTATTAACTTGGTGCTTTTAGATTATGGAGTTAATAAAGGATTCTGTCTACAAAATCATGACAATAGAAACAGAGGAGAGAATACTGTGGGTCCCAGCTTAGGTCCAGAGCTAGAAAGTTAGGCCCCAAGTAAATCTTAGCTCTGGCCAGGACTTTGGATATACTTGGTAAGTCAGTAAGAAACAAGATCCTGTTAAGAAAACAATGTGGCCTCAATTCTTTCTAAATAAATGATGTAGGTAAGAAAGGAAATAATTCCCTACAAACACTGAAGCAAAAGAAACCAATGATAAAGTGTTTGATTTTCATTAAAATATGAAAGGAGTAAGAACACAATTATGGTAGACTATAAAAGATGACATACAAAGTATTCTTCAGTTCACAAAGCAATGTAGGGTCAGAATCTACAACTAATATGAATTTTTTAAAAAGAAAATTAGTCCATGATATGAGATCATTACAGTTAGGATTGTAAGAGATATGGAATTTAACATAAATAAAAATTAATAGAGCTGAGACACCTGGGTGGCTCAGTGGTTGAGCGTCTGCCTTTGGCTCAGGTCACAACCCGGAGTCCTGGGATTGTATCAGGCTCCCCGCAGGAAGCCTGCTTCTCCCTCTACCTATGTCTCTACCTGTCTCTGTGTCTCTCATGAATAAATAAATAAAATCTAAAAAAAAAAAATTAATAGAGCTGATTAGGATTTAGGAATAAATTCAATGGTCTTAATCTCAGTAACAAAAGAGTTTAGAACAAATTATTTCAAAAAGCAATGCTACACTTAGGAATAAAGTATCTTTTGATGAGAAGGTTTTGAATATTTAAGGTATGTCACAACAAATCAAAACAAAGCAAGTCTTAAAGTAGAACTAAAAAGTACAGAAGAAAGTGGAATTAACTTTCATTAGGATATCAGTAAAGGCAGGGGCGTCTGGGTAGCTCAATTGGTTAAGCCTCCGACTCTCGATTTCAGCTCAAGTCATGATCTCAGGCTTAGGAGACTGAGCCCCATGTAGGGCTCCATGCCATGCATGGAGCCTGCTTAAGATTCTGTCCCTCTCCCCCACTCCTCTCTCTCTCTCTCTCTCTTTCTGTCTCTCTCTCTCTCTATAAAAAGGGGGAGTATTAGTAAAGGCTACCTAAGAGAAATGTAATTTGAGCTAGACCTTGAAGGTAAAGTAAGTGTCTGAGGTAAAGAAATTAGACACAGATAAAGAAAAAGATAATGAAGCAAGACTCTAGAGGAAACAAAAGGGATGGGATTCAGAACTCTTGAGAAGTAAAGGGAGAATGAATATCTTCATTAAAATAGAAAAGGAGGAGAGAATGGATGAGGATATAGAAATTGTCAGTGAGAAGTTGAAAGAATTTACATCCAGGAGCTTTTGCTCAGATACAATTGAGAGCATGTCGAATAATGGACAAATAGATTCCAAGCTGAATGGGAAGCAAGGGAGCCAGGCTAACAGACTAGAAGAAGAAAAAAAGTATAAGAACTAGTATCAATACCAATTTGAGTATCAAGTTTCAGTGTCTTCAGTGAAACTGAAGTGGATAAGAGAAAAAAAAATATGTCTTTGAAGTGATCAATTCTAAGGGATGACAAAGTCCAAGATATGGCTAAGTGGAGGGGCTGCTAAAGTAGAATGAAGAGAAATAATACCGAGAGAGGATAAACTGTAAGGCTAAGGTGTTAGATGGGTCAACAATATGAATGGTGTAGTCACAAAGAACAATGACAAAGGATAGAAAATAAAAACAAATTGAGCCAGAAGTTAAGGTCTTCAGCGACTGTCAGGGAACATGTTGTAGGTTAGTCATTGACAGAGAAGGAATTAGGAATAAGATGGATACAATGAATACCAAAAGCAAAACCATTTTAACCCAAGTTAGTCAAATGACTGTATAGAAGCAAAAGTGGGGTTCACAAACAGATTTCCTTCTTGGTCCCTAGTTGCAGGAGAGAGAAAGGAACAATAATTCCAATTAAAAGGGTTGCCAGAACAGTCAGGGTTCAGTGAGGGTGTATTTTTTAAAAATGTAGAGATGGGAAAAAAAATTATCAATAACGGAATAGAGATTTTGGAGACTACAGCAAAAACTGCTGAAAAGACAGCTTTAATGGGTTAGCGGTGAGGAGAAATCAAGAGGTGAAGGATGAATAAGCTGCCAAATGAGAAACTATGAGATCAAGTACTTTGTATTTTTAAATGGTAGACCAGAGGTCCAAGATACAACATAGAATGGAGCTATAGAAAAGTTTAAACAGAAACCACAGGAGTAACAGTGAGATGGGAGTCATTCCAAGTTCTCTTCAAAGTATAGGCAGCTAATTATGATTATTGCCTAGGTTTTCTGTGGCATGCAGCTCATGCGTGTCATTTCAACATTCAACAAATATTTACTATCTACAAATGCTAAGCCTAGTCCTTAAGTGTTACACATATACCGGAGAATAACAAAAACTGAATTCCTACCCTTAAAGAATTTACAGTCCAATGGCACTATTTGATATTTTTTTAATGATTTGGACATGTTCTATAATTTGTACCACTGAATATGATAGCCACTAGCTAGCTACATATGGTGATCATACATTTCATAGAGTGCCACTGAAGAACTAAATTTTTACTTTTTAAAAATTTTAATTAAAGTTTGATTTAAATAGCTCTATGTGACTAGTAATAACGTATCAGACACCCACATTCTTACTCTTGCCATTATAAGCAAAAAGAGACTTTGCTGGGTAAGTATGAAACTCACTAAATCTACAGGAAACTAGAGAGCCACAATTAGGCTAAAATGACCAGAACACCAGCAAGGACATAACACAAGAACCATCTGGTCCTTCAAATGTTGCCACAAATTCTATTATTTCCTTTGCAGTTCAAAATGGAACAGAACTTGTCCAACTGGCCAAGGAGAAGTTCCCTCCTCCCCACTAAGATGATATACAACAGATAATTCATCTAAAGATGAAATATAGGGGCACCTGGGTGGCTCAGTGGTTGAGCGTCTGCCTTTGGCTCAGGTAGTGATCCCAGGGTCCTGGAATCAAGTTCTACATCGGGCTTCCTGTAGGGAGCCTACTTCTCCCTCTGCCTGTGTCTTTGCCCCTCTCTCTCTCTCTCTCTCTCATGAATAAATAAATAAAATCTTAAAAATATATAAAGATGAAATATAAATAGAAAGGAGGTAATTAAACAGATAAATTTTTTTCAATGTTTTTGAAAAAATTAGAAAGCCATAGATGGAAAATAGAACTCTGACTTTTAAGCAATGCAAAAAATATGGGATTCCCTACAGGATTACTTCAAATGATCAAATTCCCTTTCCTTGAGCTAGTAATTGCTATTTCCCCAACATGTCTCCTCTCACTTCTGATAACAAACTGTACTTCCTCCATTCCCACCACTCTGAAATAAGCATGAAACCTAGGCTAAGTCAGAGTACCCTATCCCCCTGGCCATAGTAATGGACCTAGAGATGGGCATACACCAGGCCCAACATCTTTTCTAGATTTTTCTGATTTACATCAAGTAAGACTCCTATCTTCTTTGATCTCAAAAATAAAGTCTTGCCTTCAAAGAAAATGCAGTAAGAAAGAAACAGACCTAAGACGTAGAAGAGAGACATGAAAGGAAGGTAGGTTTCTAGATCCAGGTGTCTATGAGACCAGTATAGTCCCTGTCCTTTCCACAATTTACGTCTGTCAAGACTCTTTTCTTCACTTGAGTTAGTTGGAGGTGCATTACTGTCATAACCAAAAGTTGACTAAACACTTTCTTATTTAAAATTCTTTTTAAGAGACACACAGGTGGCTCAATGGTTGATAGTCTGCCTTTGGCTGACCCCGGTCCCAGGATCAAGTCCCACATCGGGCTTCCTGTGAGAAGCCTGCTTCTCCCTGCCTGTGTCTCTGCCTCTCTCTCTCTCTGTGTCTCTCATGAATAAATAAATAAATAAAAATCTTTAAAAATAAATAAATAAAATTCTTTTAGAAATATTTTAAAATTTTAAATAATTTTTCCATGTTTTTAATTTGCAGGAAATGGAGTTTTATAAACTCATTGTGGGGTGGGGCAGCCTTCTGAAACACAGAATACAAAAAAAAAAAAACACAAAAAAAAACACAGAATACTATTAAAATAATAATTTTGTTATTTAGTCTAGTGAAGAAGTAACCACTTTAATAGGACATGAAACTGGTATGTAATTAATAATTTAAACCATCTGCCAAAGCAGTGATTAATCCTACTTATCACAGATACTTGTGTGTAAATAAATGAATACTTCTGGTTTATATGATTTAGACTTTTCGGTTCCTTAAGCAAGACCTTTTTCTCTATAAGTAGTCTCTTGCTGACCTATTATAAATTTTAAATAAGACAAACTGCAATTATGAGTAGTTTATTAAGTGACCAAAATAGACCTGGTTTATGTAGCTAGATTTATAAATCAGAAAATCGGAACTGCCATGTTTGAAAAACAATTGTAGACCACTGAAAAAATATATATAAATTTTGCAAATTACTTGTTCTGCTATATTTTATGTTGGTTACTACATCCATATTTTAAAATGAGTTGGGGTCAATTATACATTATAAATGATCTAGAGAAAGTGAAGAGATTAAAAAATTATCAAAGTGACTAATGGAACAGAAAATGATTTCCGTTAAAGAAAAGCCAAAGAAATGGATGCTGTTTTATATAGCAAAAAAACTCCCTAAGGCCACATTCATTATTGTCTCAAGTAACAATAGTTTGCTTAACATCTATCACTATGTAAAGAGAAGCCAAACCAAACCAGGAGAAACAGGGTTAATTCTCACAGAAAAGACCCTAACTGGCTAAACTGTGGGACCATAATGGGATAAAACATTAGAGTGGTTTTTTTGAGAAGAGTGTCTCTCTCCTATCTAGAAACTGTCAAGGAAAAATAAAACAAACAAAAACTTTATGCATCTAGAACAGTTAAAAAAAATGTACTCA
Organism: Vulpes vulpes; assembly: GCF_048418805.1. Taxonomy (NCBI): domain Eukaryota; kingdom Metazoa; phylum Chordata; class Mammalia; order Carnivora; family Canidae; genus Vulpes; species Vulpes vulpes. The sequence goes on from NC_132789.1 coordinate 72,109,649, forward strand.
CCTAAAAGCAAAAAGGAAGACAAAACTGGATCTGAAAATCCATTACAGATTTATGATTCTAGAATTGTAGCAGTTAACATTTAAATTAATTGTTCATAAAAACTGACATGAGTAAACAATACATATCTCTGTGCCTGAGGTAATTTTTTCCCGAGTAATGAGATTAATATAATAACACTGTATGTTAACTATACTAGAATTTAAAATTTAATTAAAAAACAAACCTTGTCCCAAAACATATACCTTAATTAACATGATTTTTAAAAACCTCTCAACCTTAATCTATGTAATTATGAAGTCATTTAAGATTTTAGAAATTTAAAAAGCAGACATAGGGACTTCCAGGTAGCTAAAGATAAAAGCAGATGTCTAATTCTGTGCTATCCATATGTCCTGCAAAATAATACGGAAAAGCAAAGAGAACAAATAAAGCTACACAAAACCACCTTCTTTCCATAAGTAGAAGACAAAATGCCCACACAGTGGGTATGGGCTTACTCCATATAAATGAACTTAACTCATACATTAAAATAAAAATATCTCTAAAGGGCTCTACAGCAAGACACGACTATTTGCTACACATACAAGACACATTTTAAAACACAGAATGATTCAGAAAGACTAAAAATAAGGGGATGAATAAACGCACACCAGAAAACAGGAGTAATGATATCAATGCAGAATCCAAGCAAATGACATTAAATGACAAAAAAAGCCCTTTTAAGTGCTAAAACCACAATTCACAATTAAGAAGTAACTATTATAATTATCTATATGCCAAATAATACAACCATCTTTGTGAAGAAAACCACAAGAAATGCAAGGATTAACAGAAACAACAACAACATCATCATCATCATCATCATCATCATGACTTACTCTTTTAATTGAACACTTTCTTTTCTAATCCTTATGCAGCAGTAACAAAAACCAATGATGTAATACAGGTACAAAGCGAAGTGTAAAATTTAAGATTCACTTTAGAGCTTCTGCATGTTCATTACTGACATAGAAGAGTGTCTTCCTTAATTTTTTACCCTGGTATATTACTTGCTTAACCTTACTCCTGTCCTAAATTATTAATTAGATACCAGTCTCTTATCCTCATTAAAGTGGTTTCTTCCTCAATAGACTAAATAACAAAATTATTTTCTAATAGTATTGTGTGTTTCAGGAGGCTGCCCCACCCTTACAATGAGCTTATAAAATTCATAGTTACCTATAAATTAAAAACATGGAAAATTATTTAGAATTTTAAATATTTTAAAAGGATTTTAAATATTTTAAAAGGATTTTAAATTAAAAAAAAAAATTCTTGTTGGTCACAAAAAGATATTAGTGCATTCCATAAAGTAGAAATAATAGAAACAATACTCTCTGATTACAATGCAATAAAACTAGAAACTGGGGATCCCTGGGTGGCTCAGCGGTTTAGCACCTGTCTTCAGCCCGGGGCATGATCCTAGAGTCCCTAGATCAAGTCCCACATCGGGCTCCCTGCATGGAGCCTGCTTCTCCCTCTGCCTGTGTCTCTGCCTCTCTCTGTGTCTCTCATGAATAAATAAAATCTTTTAAAAATAATAAAAAAATAAAACTAGAAATTAACAAAATAAAAACAAAGCCCTCCTACCTGGAAACTGAAAAACCTGTTATGGACTGAGCTGTGTCTCCCCATAATTCACATGTTAGTCTCAACCACAGTCCTTTGGAATGTGACTGTATTTGGAGACAGGACTTTAAAGAGGTAACTAAGGTTAAATGAGGCTATCTGGGTAGGTCCTAATTGGTATGACTGGCATTCTCATAAGAAGGAAAGGTACTAGAGACACACCCACACAGAGGAAAGACTGTATGAAGGCAGAGCAAGGAAGTAACCATCTTTAAGCCAACAAAAGAGGCCTTGGGAGAAACTAAATCTACCAACACCTTGAGATCTCAAACTTCTAGCAACTAGAACTATTAGAAAATAAATTTCTACTGTTTAAACTATCCTGACTGTAGTACTTTATTATGACAGCCCTAGCAAACACAATTAATTTCAGCTTAATTAAAACACTACAGAATATACTTTATATACTTAGAGATAAATCTTATACTAGAAACTTGGCCAATAAAAATGGAAGAATGAACACTTGTTCAGTTAAATTCCCAACTCAAATTATAACAAAAAAAAATGAACAAAGTAAACTAAAAGCCTAAGGCATACAACATGATCTTAGAAAAACTCTAAAAATCTACAAAGCAGCTAGTAGAAAATGACTTTAGTAAGGTCACAGGTTTCCAGGTCATTACATAAAAGTCCACTAACTATATTTCCATATGCCAGCAACGAATTAGAAAGCGAAATTTTTTTTAAAACCACTCCCATTTATAATCACATAAAAAATGCTAGAAATAAAACATAACACAAGATAAGCATGATATATTCAATGAAAACTACAAAACTCTGGTAACAGAAATTAAAGATGACTTAATTAAATGAAAAGATACGCCATATTCATGGAATGGATAGGCTCGATATTGAGATGACAACTCTCCTCGAATAGAGCTACAGATTCATAGCAATCCCAATCAAAATCCTAACAAGTCCTTTTGAAAAAGGTGACAGGCTGATTTTAAAATTTATGTGGAAAGGCAAAGGACCCAGAAGAACCAAAACAATCTTTACAAGAAAGAACAAGGTAGACAGGACTTGCACTACCTGTATCAAACTTCCTATAAAGCCACAGTGGTCAAGACAGTGGGATATTCATGTCAAGATGGACAAAAAGATCACTGCAATAAGAGGGAGTCCAGAAATAGATACACTTAAATGGTCAACTGATTTTCAAAACAAAGGTACCAAAATAACTCAATGGGAGGAAAAGACGGTCTTCAACAAATAATACTGGAACAACTGGATACCTAATTGGAAATAAAAAACAAATGTCTACTATCCTCTCACACTACATGAATTGGATCATAAAACCTAAGTGTAAGAAATAAAATATTAATCTTTTAGAAGGAAACAAAAGAGAAATCTTTGTGACATAAGATTAGGCGAAGTTTAAACAGAACACTCAAGAGGGGTGCGTGGAGGGCTCAATCAGTAGAACATGCAACTCTTGACCTAAGGGAGGTAATTTCAAGTCCAATGTGGGGCATAAAGATCACTTAAATAAGTTTTTGGGGAAAAAAAAAAACCAGAACACATAAAAAACACATACTAGAAAAGAAAAAAATGATAAAATGGACTTCATCAGAATAAATTTTACTTTCAATAGACACAATTAAAATGAAGCAATCCACAGACTGGGAGAATCTATCTGTTAAACACGTATCTGACAAAGGGCTTATATGCAAAATAAAGATCTGTTACAACTCAGTATGAAGATAACTTCCCAGTTTTAAATATGGACAAAATATTTGGACAAATACTTCCAAAAACCACATTATAAGATACTAAACATCATTAGCCATTGGGGAAAATCAAATTAATACCATAATGATATATTACTACACATCTACTGAAGTTAAAAAACCTGACAATAACAAGTGTCAGTCAAGAGGTGTGAAACAAATGGAACTGTCATAGGGGAACTCTCATACATTGCTACAACGAATGAAAAACAGCATAACCACTTTGTAAAGCAGTATTGTTACAGATGTTACAAAGCAGTAATGCTGTATGTCACCACTCAGCAATGTCAAGGGGACAAATAACATACCTCCTAATACAATGCACTGAGGACACATGACTGACTTTGGTGTTATTTTTGCTAAAAATATATAACCTGAATTTAATCATCAAGAATTTAAGACAAACTCAAATTGAGGGATAATCTACAAAATAACTGGTTAGCACTCTTCAAGTGAAGACAACGTGTGATTGTGGATTGGATCTTGGGCCAGAAAAAGGATATCAGTAAGACAACTGGTAAAATTTGAATAAAGTCTATAGGTTTGATAACAGTATTTCCTGATTATATTAATGTTAATACCTTAGCTTTGATTATCGTAATATGGTTATGTAAGATGTCAATCTTTAGAGATCTTGGTGATGTTCATATGGGAATTCTCTGTATAACTTCTACAATGTTTTGTTAGCTCTGAAATTATTTCAAAATGAAGTTTAAAATATATATACATATACATATATAACCTAATACTCTGAAGTTCCCTTCTGGCCGACTCTTCTGCCACCTGTGAAGCCCGCAATTTCTCTTCACACTGTTCCTTTTCAGATTGCCTCCAGACATCACGTTCCACTTTCATTTTCTCTAAATCCGCTAATCTGTTCTCAAGTTCTATCCTAAAACAACAGATGATAATTATGTTATAAGAACTACAATGAGGATGATAAGACAGCAAAATGTTTTCATTTCAAGGAGATTGAACACAAAATAAGGTAATTAAGTACTTACTTTTCATCTTGTAATACCACAAGTTTTTGATAACCTTCTTCCTTGGCAGCTTGTACCTTACGTATTAATTCACGATCTTTTTCTACTAGGAGAGCTTTGTGGTGTTCAACAGCTGACTTGAGAATTTCATTGTCTGACTGTAATCCTAGTTTTTTTTTTTTTCAAGGAAAAAGATAAGCTGTATTCAATGTTATTAAGCTGAAAATTCATAACAGCAAGCATCCATAAACTGGTAAGACAACTAAGAGTGTAGAAAGTCTGTATATATATTCTCAAAGATCTTTATGTTATTGATAAACCTTTTAAGAATGAAACAGACTAAAACTCAGTTAACTATTCTGTCATTTTATTTAACATACATATTCAAATGCTTTAACAAAAGACTATATACATTTACTCACTTGACTCTTGAGAGCTGAGGATATCAAACTAAGTGATATCCAAAGAGATATACTTCACTTCTAAAAGGATTCTGTAACCTTAGCCCCATAGACAGCATCATCATAAAGCTAGCTGGAAGGAAAGTGAATAAAATCACAGAATCCTTCAAACCCTATCATTCTAGCAGAACTGTCAGATTTCTGATAGAAATATAAATTGGAAACTTTCAAGTTTATCCAATGAATTCATAAATTTTCTTTATAGTGATATGACAAGTATTTTACAGATGAAATAAATAAATTCATATCTAACATAAAACTTAAAAAAAAAACGCAAAGATCACAAACTCTTTAAGTCCCTTGAAAAGTTATTCCCTAACTATAGAAATTCATGAAATCAACATCAAGTAGAAATTAATGATGAAAACACTAATTTATCATAAGCTCTGACAGAAACTACAGAGGCCAGTTCAACCAGAGATCAGCTTGAGGACAGTTACAGGCCAAAGGTAGCTTATTTAAAGACCTTTTAAGAAAAGTCAGAAATAAAATAATTCTGAGGAATCTTGATGAGGACATTCTAAGACTAAACTGGAGCTTAAAAATAAACTAGGTTTGGGGCGCCTGGGTGGCTCAGTCAGTGAAACATCTACTTTCAGCTTAGGTCATGAGCCCTGCATCAGGCTCCCTGCTCAGTGGGAAGTTTGCTTCTTCCTCTCCTTCAACTGCTCCCACTGCTTGTGCTGTCAAATAAATAAATAAAATCTTTAAAAAAAAATAAAATAAACTAGGCTCAGTAACTAGCCTAGTGTCTACATAAAAAACAAAAACTGGGCCTGGGACTCACCTATCTTCCTTACATTCTTTAGACTTAAAATGGTCTGGAAAAAAAAAATGGTCTGGGACTAATAATCACATGATAAACAGATTCAAAACTATAAACCCGGGCAGCCTGGATGGCTCAGCGGTTTAGCGCCACCTTCAGCCCAGGGCCTGATCCTGGAGACCTGGGATTGAGTCCCACATCAGGCTCCCTGCATGGAGCCTGCTTCTCCCTCTGCCTGTGTCTCAGCCTCTCTCTCTCTCTCTCTCTCTGTGTGTCTCTCATGAATAAATAAATTAAAAATCTTTAAAAACAAAACTATAAACCCAGAAATATGGAATCCCATTTGTAAAATTTCATTTATGTATTAATAATAACTGACATAAACATAAGGTTGGTTTTTCTAAAAGCTACCTCAGAAAATGAACATTCAACATAAATAAAAAATAATCCATATATGCTCTAAGATTAAAACTCAGGCTGAAAATCTGGAAATAAAAATTCAGTTTGATATATTTTAATATTTTTTATATGTAAAAATAATAGTAAAAAGCATGGGAAATCATATATTACCATCCAGTTCACTTTGAATCTTATTTCTTTCTCTTTCTAGCTCACTCTTAGCTCTTGCTGCCTCCAGTTTGATGTCTGTTATTTCTAGTTTGTTTGAATGTTTAAGTTCTTTCACCTGTTGATAATTAGAAATTGAAATTACTATAGGTCATTTTCTTGCAACTAACTGCTTACCCCAAAACATCAGTAGAAATGAGAAAACATTTTGGTAGCAGAGTACACAGTGTAAGTACCTTGCATGAGGGAAGGAAGGTGCTTCAGTGCCTGGAACAGTATTTGGTACCAAGAAAACAGCCTTTTCCTCACAGAATTATTTCTTTACAAATATCTGGCTAGGGTTCTCTGGCTTAATCTTGCCTAAAATCCAATAGTCAATGACTATTTAATTTAATTTTATTAATTAATTTATTAATTTAATATTAATTTAATCTTACCTAAAATCCAATAGTCAATGACTGACTCATCTTCAGAGAAAAAAAAACCTGAAACCTCCCTTTAAAAAAAGTGCTGGTGACAAGAAGCCATTCTAGGTATAAGGAACAGCACACAAAATGTTATAATGGTATAACGTCACACACAGTATGCTTGGAAAACAGTGAGCAATGTGTTAGTGCAAAGGAAGGCATGAAAGCTGTGGAGTGGCAAGGAATAAACTTTATATGCCGTACAAAAGGTCTGTGTATCCTATTAGCTACTGAAGGTGACACAATCAACTGTGTTTCAGAAAATTAACTCTAATTGCAAATTAAGATTAAGAAACTGAAGGTAAAGACACCAATTAAGAGGCAGAGGATTGACAAGGCAGGCAAGAAGGAAGAATCAATTAAATTTGGTGTGTGTGTATGTGTGGTGGTAGTGGGAAGAATGAGTATAAAACATAAATCTAATTTAAACTTTTACTGCCCAAACCTGATTATTTTAAACTGCTAGGTGACTGGCAATAACTGTCAATATTTCCCATATAATTAACCAATCATTTAAAATTTTGAAGAAATACAACTACAATGAAAATCCAATTTCTATAACAAGTGAAATTATAAGCTATTATATAACCTGCTGTAAAAGGTTAAGAATGACATAGTAGTTAATTAACAAACCACACCGTAGCTTCTTTAAATATGAGGTGGAAATTTGCAGCCATCTTATTTTGCAAAAACTGGATTCATTTCAGTTCAATAAGAACTATGAAATATATACAAACCTATTTCTTAACTCATTTCACCCTGAAAAAAATATTTTTCAACTAAACTATAATTATTGAAACTGAAAGAACAGTAGACAGGAAGTCAAACAAGTAAATTCTGTCTTCAGGCCTACTTTTATTATAAAACCAGTGGTATATCCTCAAGCAAAGTATTTGTCCTCACTGCATTCGAATTTACTCATCTATGGACCTATAAGAGTTGCAGTTCCTTTAGCACCACACTTCTATCATCCTAAAATAATGAATGCACTTACACTAATAGTAATTGTTAACTTCATAAAATGTTGGTATCATTTTTTGTGATCAGGCCTCAAAAGTCCTAGGAAACTAGAGATCTTTTCCTAAACAAAATGTATAATGTTAAAATGTTAAAATAATTTCAAGAGTTTCAGAGTCTTTTGAAGCTCCCTTGGGCTGAGGTACTCTGTTTTACTTTTGTTTTTATCACAATGCATTTTCCGTTCTGGCCTTCATGTTGCCAGTTTGCTTTATGCTTTTGACATAACAGAAACCAAGTATTTAGAAAGTACTACTTACTACTAACTTTAAGAATAATAAAAAATGGCAATAGTAGGCATTTTACAAGAGTTCAGAAGCTGCTAAATTACACATATACATATAGACATGCAAGAAAACAATATAACTAAGCAAGAAAGAGTGGAAAAAACTTATTACTCAAGAAGCTCTTGACACAAATTCCCAAGAAGAGTTCTCAAATTCTGATCTTTTTCAAAGGTCTGAGATGCTATGACCTCATTAATGTAGCTAATAAGGATAACCATGTGGGATTATTTCCTTAAAACTGCATATTTGTATTGGAGTTTTAAAAATCAAACACCTCCTGAGGTAACTAGAATTTATCTCATTGAATGTGAAATATCTTTAAGGTCACCATTTTCAAGCTATCTTTGGTAATAGTTTTTAATCCAAGACACTTAGAGTCACAATGACATAATTCTGTTAAAAAACCTGATGAGCATTTACAAATTTGAATAACTTAGACAAATACACCCCAGGTGCTCCTTTGCATTGCAAACAACCATTTGCTAGAGTTGTAAAATATTGTGCGCACTTCGGCAGCACATATAGAGTTGTAAAATATTGATGAAAATTTCGAGTTGCAAAGAAAACTGTGACAATCACGTTTGAAAAATCATTTTAAAGTTTAGCCTTCCAATGAAATATTTTTACATGCATGATTCAAAAAAAACTTGGTTTTTCTAAAGCTGAAGGGTAGTTTTTAATATGCCATTTATATGCAAAAAATCCAAGTGTGTCTTTAAAATAGGACAACTCTTAGCAATATCAGAATTGGAAGAAAGGCATGAGAGAAATTCCCGAATTTACTTCTTTGTATACTCTATTTCTTTGCATACTCTATCATTGTAGGAACTCAACATGTATCTCAATATTGAATGTACAAATAATCTATTTAAGCTAATTAGGAAGCAACTAAATTATTAATTTATTTTCCAGTAGAACTTACATAATCTTAGGAGGCTAGATGAGTTCCTAGAGATGAGCTAGAACATTGTTCATCTATGAGGAAACTTGCCTAAAGTTCTACACATAGTTATTGATACAGTGAGGAATAGAACTAGTCAATAGGCTCAAGTTCTGTTATGTTGTATCATTTTCTTATTTAAGGATATCACTAGTGTAAAACTGTCATTATTTTAATCATAGGCTACTATTTACTGTATTCAATACCATGTTTAATCTTAGAAAAATCATGTAAGAGATAGGCAATGTTCTCACTTAAAAGTTAAACAAATCAGGGATGCCTGAGTGGCTCAGTGGTTGAGCATCTGCCTTCTGCTCAGGACATGATCCCAGGGTCCTGGAATCAAGTTCTGCATCAGGCTCTCTGCAGGGAGCCTGCTTCTCCCTCTGCCTATGTCTCTGCCTCTCTGTGTCTCTCATAAATAAATAAATAAAATCTTAAGAGAAAAAAGTTAAGCAAATCAGAAGTTACACAGGTAATGAGTGAGATAAAAATGAGTCAGGATCAAAAAACAGATTTATCTAATTCAAAGCCTATGGACTTTTCCATTGTATTTCATTACCTCCTCCAAAGTAACAGTTTTTAACTTCTAAATACATCTTAGTCTCAACCTGTAAGCTAAACTAGAAGACATCTGAATTAAAGTATTTCAACAATTAAAACTCTTCTTGCCTCATTTTCACTTATTCTTTCTAGTGTCAGCCATTAAATGATACGCTGGCTACAAAACCACTTTGTCAACTGTAAGGTATAAAAATTCAAACAAAAATTTTAAATGCCATTAGAAACAGAATCTGCAAACATAAAAGAGTATGTGTTTGGCATGGAAAAAGCTGGGTAGACTATCTCCCAAGGGTGGCATCTAATGCATATAGTATTATGGTTTATGACCTTTTAGACAACACAGAAATCTCATCACTCTCAAGGCTGGACTCACATTAATGAAGTTTACAAGGATTGGTCTATAAAATCAGAACTGTAAGAAAAATGGTGAAAAAAAATTTTAATGGAAAAAAGAATACTCTATATCTGAAAAACAAGGATGCATTCTCTCCCTGTAGACAAAATTACATGGGAAGTCAAATAACAGAAAGTTGTCTGGTGCTCATACAATCAGAACAAATGGAATGGAATGAAATGAATTAATAGTTTCATGCCTACCATTTAAAACAGACTGGTGTATTCCTTCCAGAACAAGAATTATCTCTTCAATGGGACCAAAATACTTACATTCTACTGAGTAAAACTCTATTTTCTCTCTGTCATAATCACTGCCTAAGTTTTCTCAAGCAACTCCTTGAGCAAGGAATTTATGGTAACACATTACTCCTCTAGATAAGTTCATTTCTACTAGGCTACAGTAAGTTCCTTCTGGTCTGGGAGCCATTTTGTTTTTTAAGGTAATTTTACATAACTCTGTTTTGATGGAAAATAAGTGATTTCACGATTCAGAAACCAAACTTATTTCCAAGATGCCTTCAAGTAATATCATTAATAATAGTTAATATTTGGGTGATTATCTACTAGACCTTATGCATAATATTGCATATAATTTTGCCATATTCTATAAGGTAGATATTAGTTTTACATTATAAAGAAAAACACTACTTGCTCAAGGTCACACAGCTAATAAGGAAAAGAAACAGAATTTGAACCTAGTCTGTCTGACTCCACAGCTGATACCATTATTCACCACGGTTTTCTACAAAACACTTTTATCATTGCTATTCTATTTCTGGTTACAAGATTCCTCATCTATACATATACAGCATATGAGGGGGAAAACTGTAAGTTCCTGAGAAAACTTGGTATATAAAAGATGTACAAACAAAATTTTAATTTTAAAAAATTAAAATAATTTTTGATTTTTATGATATTAAAGATATCATAGGAGCACTTGCATGGCTTAGTTGGTCAAGTGGACAGCTCAGATCATGATCTTGGGGTCCTGGGACTGAGCCCCACATGGTGGTGTGTACTCAGCAGGGAGTCTGCCTGAGATTCTGCCTGCACATCCCCTTACTCTTTCTTTCTCTCTCTCGTGCTCTTTCAGTCTCTAAAATAAACAAATCTTTTAAAAAAATAAAATTAAAGTAACGTAAATGCAGACCATGCTGCTATTATTAGTTTACTCATTTAACAAATATTTATTAAGTGCCTGTTGTGTGTCAATACTGTTCCAGGGGATGAAGTGTGAGGAGTAATAAAAGCAATGTCCTTCTTCATAAAGCTTACAATTGGTTGAAGGAAAAGAGGGTGGGAGAGAAAAGGAGACAAAAAAATAAGACAAATATAAGTATATCAAATGGTGTTAAAAGCTATGGAGAAGGGGTACCTGGGTGGCTTAGTGGTTGAGCATCTGTCTTTGGCTCAGGGTATGATTCTGGGGTCCTGGGATCGAGTCCCGCATCAGGTTCTCTGTAAGGAGTCTGCTTCTCCCTCTGCCTATATCTCTGCCTCTCTCTCTGTGTGTCTCTCATGAATAAATAAGTAAAATCTTAAAAAAAAAAAAAAAAAAGAGCTATGGAGAAAAATAAAGCAGGTAAAGAAGACAGAGAGTGAGGCAGGAAGAAGGGAGATGGTATTTTACAAAGTGAAGACAAGAAGGCCTGTCTGATAATGTGACATCTGAAAGAGGGGAGAAAGCAAGTTACATGAATGTGAAGGAAGACCATGTCAGGCAGGCAAGTGCCAAGGCCCCAGGACAGGCACTTACAGGAGTAAGAGTGAGAAGAAGGCCAGTAAGGCTGAAGCCAAGAGAACAGGAGGGAAAAAACTGGACTGTGATGGCTCTGGAAAGACTGCAGAGGACAAATCACACAGAGCTCTGAATAGGTAGTTAGGGGCCCACTGTAAAAGAGTCTAGAGAAACCATGGCTCAGACAAGAGTAATCACAGTAAACGTGGTAAACACTGGTCAGATTCTATATGCATTTGGAAGGCAGAATGACAGAATAAAAGAAGATTTCATTATAGAGAAGTAAACAATTCAAATACAAAATTTATTTGTTATTATGCCATATCAAGCATTCTAAAGGATGAAGTAGAAACATGAGATGACTTACGTTACTGGTCAACGTATTTATTTCCCGTTCAGCTTTATGCAATTTACTGATTAGAACAGTATTTTGTTCACTGCTTGATTGTAGCTCTTTTTCCAAGCGTTCAGCCTGTAGTTTAGCTGACTGTTTTTCAGCCTTTATTAAAAAATATTTTAAATGTACTCATGATTTTTATATAAAAATAAATTAAGCACTATTTTAAATATATGTATAATCATACTATCCCCAGTTATTCAAAACCTGAGCAATATTAACATGTATCAAAGCAACAAGAGTTTTCTCAAAATAATTGGTAGAATTTAAATGAAAGATATTCACTCCAGAAAATATGCAACAAAAGTCTCTGGACAAATGACATTTATCAACAGCCACCAACAAAATAAAACACACACACACTCCTCTCATGAAAGAGAGTATCTAATGCACTCACTTGATATCTATTTACTCTTATTGTTGGCACAATTCAAACAAACATTTCTGGGGCCTTCAATGCAGAATGTAGAAATATAAAAGTACATTAGAAAGTAGAAGAAATGATTCATTTGTATTAGTGAGTGAGAACTAAAAATCTGAAAATCAAGGGCGATTAAAAAAATAAAAATGAGATTTAAAAATTCAAAATCCTCAATTAACCTGGAGCCTTTAGAAGGATGAACAAAGAGCTCAAGAGCTCTTAAACCCATCATATCATATAAAGATTCTTAAGTCTGTAACTTGTCAAGAAAATTTCTGGTTGGTAACATAGTACTCTTCCATTAGAAAGTGAAAACTAAAGGCTCTTTAAAAATACTTCTCAAAACAGGTAAAATTAAAATGACATTTAAAGAATAAGCTTCACAGTTTTGTAAGATCTCATTTCCTATATTTCTTAAATATTCCTTAAATAGTATATTCAACAAATAATTCAGGAAAAAGCTATTTTCCTCACATATAAAATGATACTCTTTGGGCACAACAACAGCCAGAAAAAAAAACAAAACTCAAAGATAGAAATGCTGCTGCTTATTTCATCTGACAAATGATAAAATTAACTATAGGCTCTTTTGAAGATGTCACAAATGAACCTCCCATCTTTCATAATCACTCAAGTCATCCTGAACATCATCTCTGAATGACCTCAATGAAAAGCACTGCATCGAGATCATACACTGTATTCAGTTGCAATCATCCCACTTATTCTGTCACTATAAATACATTAAAGATGGAAGAGTAGCCACGTAACACTACCATTCTGAAGTGCCTCATGTCTAAGGTCCAATGATACAACTTTAGTTCAGGAAACCAATAAATACTGTCAGAAACTTCATCCAAAAATAAAAAGGTGATTTCTACTCTTCAAATCATACCAATATGCTCCCTGTACCCAGTTTGTTGGCTTAAAAAAAAAAAATCACTATCTTGCTAGGCGCCCACTAATTTCCCTACAACTCTAATCATCTCACAACTATTCTAAAACACACACACAGACACACACACACATACTCTGGATTGCTCAAAATAAATCCAACAATTAAAAGGATATATTTGCTACATGTTAGACACTGAGAACTAGGAAGAGTAAGCACATCTAAACAAGATGGTGAAGGGATACAGAATATGTCACTGCAACATAAAAATTATTTTGAGCTGAAGGCATTTGATAATCAATAGACACAGGAAAAGGTTTTTCCCTGAACTCCTGTTAGCTGCTGAAAAGCAGAGCCTCCAGAAAGAATTATAATTCCCCTCCCTTAGGGTTTCATAGCCAAGGAAGACTGACTCCTATTAAGGGAGAAATCAGTACTAGGATAAGAAATCACCTATACGTTGTCACAAAATGGTCATATCCCCCATCTATTTTCCTAGGGGCTCATTTATCTTTCCTAAAAGTCCTCTGTGTTCCCAAAAGTACCCTTTCCCCCTCTCCTTTCCCTATTAAGATGGTATATAAGCCCCAAATTCTAACTACCACTTGGAGCCACATTTTTCTGTTAAATCCTGTATACATACATGAACAAATATCTATATTTTCTCGTTAATCTGTCTTTTGTGAGTTTAATTCACAACCCCCAAACACTGAACCTAAGAAGATGAAGAAAAAAAGTTTTCCTCTCCAACAACAGAAACCAAGAATTTTCACAGAATACCTCTAAGAGTAACAGCTTACCTCTGCCAAGTCTTATCTTCCTCTAATGAACTCAGGGAAATATTTCACTAAAGACTCATATGCATTAACACCAAGGTATATTGTATTACTCCAGAAAGAAGCTGTTGTAAGAATATTAAATTATGGTATCTTTGTTTAAACAGGGCTTATGATTTTAATATCTTGAATCCCATATAAGGAAATAACTACCTAGGAAAAAATTGTTCTTTTTGGTTTGAGAGGACTTTAACCCTCTGAAACTCAAATTCTGAACATTTTGCACATTCTGCTTTCTGGCATTTCAAGGGTTAATTCATTTCAACTAGGTGTCTTGACTCTCAAAGAATAAATAATCCCTTTGTAAATGTGGTAGCACAGCTATTGCTTATGAATCAATAGCTTTCTTCTTTACAAAAAAGAATATATGCTCTCGGGACTCTACAAATGCGTCAGCATTAGATTGGTAAGCATACATTTATGCTCTAAAAATCAAAGGCTTGTCAATTGCACTTTTAAAAAAGCATGCCATACTCTACTGGGAAGCAATTAAAATCTTACCTCCAGGGATCTGACTGTAGCCTGCATCTCAGCCAACTGCCGCACCTGAATTCTTTGGACATTTTCTACCTGAGCACCAGAATTCTCTTTTTCAGCCCTTAATTCTGCTACTTCAGCCTCTAAACCTTTTAATTTCTGAGACAAATGGACTTTCTCTCGAACAAGTTGCTCCATTCGTTTGCTGTCTTTTGTGGGATCAACGCTAAGCAGCTGATTATGTATTTCTTCTTTATCTTTCTCCAGTCTTGCAATCTGGCAATAATTTGAAAGAAAGCACAGAACCTTAAATTATTGAATTTTCAGTCATGAATATGCTTTACAAGTCAGTAAATTAAAATTTTAAAATACAAAATATGAAAAAGAAAGCTCAGGTGGTGAAATTAAGAACAAAGGAAAAAAACCTAAAACGTCACCTTCTTCATTCTGCACTCAGAATGACTCAAATGTGAGGGCAAGGACCTTGGCCTATTTTACTCTATCTCCCCATTTCGTCTAGAAAGGGCTTCACCAGTTGCTGACTGAAATTCAAAATTACAAATAATACTATAAAATACTTAAAAATGTGTCAAGTATTTTACAGTTCATCAGAACATTATAGGGGTTTATGCAAGATCAATATGCTGATTGTTGCTAAGCTTTTCCTCATGTGACAATAATTCTTGGGCTATGTCTATACTAATAAAATTATCTATTCCAAGCCACTTAATTCACAAAATAGCTGCTTGTCTGTGTAAATAACTACAAATGTGACTGATGAGAGTTTTTAAATGATAGCTGGGAGTTTATTAAGGGCTTGGTTGCACTAATAGCCTCATTCTTACTTCGCAGATTCAAGAAAGAACTAAAAATCAGTACTCCAGGGTATGTGGAAGTCAATGTGTTTCTGATGAACAGAAACACAAGTGATCTTCTCATTCATACCAACCACCACTGCGAGATCCCACAGGACTCCAAATCTGAGTTTCAAATTGCTTCCTAACCTCAGAGGCATTCTCTGGAGGGAACCTCACCTCCACGAATGAGAGGGCCACATTATCAGAGTAAAACCCATCCTCTCCCTTTTCAGATCTCCCCAACCACCACCACTACCCATGTCTTTGCTAACCAGTGCAGCTCCTCTTTGAGTCTCTTTTTATATATGGGGTTTCTTCATAAGATTCAACTTAAAAATTCAGCTGTTTGAAGAAAAAAAAAAATCACTGGTCTTAACAACTAACCAGGATGAGCTTAGGAGGATCACTCTAAGCCAAAAGGACTTAAAGTAATGCTCTGCAATCTAGGCAAAAGTGACCCAAGAGATGAATGATAGCTCAAACTGCTATAAATGAATCTAAGAAGCGTGAGATCTCCACCTTAGTGCAGAATCTGTTTTCCTCATCTGTAAAATGAGAGGTTAGACTGGAGGCCCTCAAAACTCATTTTCAGTTTTAACATGTAGTGATTCCAATTTGGTTTTAGCCATGTTGAACTGAAGAGGTCAATCAATGAGAAATGTAGGTAGAGCTATCTACCTAGCAGACAAATATCATTTTTTTCCAGAAAATAAACTTCACTATAGAAGTCAGCTATAAAAGTCGGTGTCAAGTTCAACTAATTAGTGTCTATTTTTCCTCTCACTCTTTACATATAAACACTACCCTCAGGTTTGGTCCCTGACTACCTTTTTTCCCTCCATATTCTCTTTCCTTCAAATAGCTGTGTGACTTTGTCCAAGTTATTTTCACTTTGGCACTAGGTAAAATGAAGGTCTCAGGCTGGATATCTTTAAAATACCATTTAACTTTTTGCATGAGGTAACTCATAGTTTTAATGTGCTATATTCCAAGTGTGGTTGCTCATCTAGGTCAGGAGTCCACGTGTCACTCAAGTTCAGACAATAGTGTCCTTTACTGAGTACTATCGACCAAGTGCTTAGCTAAGTACACTAGAAATAAAATTGCATTTAGTAACAATAATCTCTCTTGTCCTCTTCATTTTACATATAGGGTCAGGCAGCTAATGTTCTTGACCAGTATGTTTCCTGTATTATTGCTCTCTCCAGTAGTTTGAGAGCTATCTGTGGGACAGCCAGTGTGACAGCTGAAACAATGGTCAGAGCTGGCAAAGAGCATAGTCAAGATTAGATGCCACCCTTCTAACTGCCAAACTAGAGCTTGCTATCCAATTATTCCTATAATATCTGATTACTGCCTTTTCATTTCTCTATTTGTTTACTCACTTGTGTAACAAATATTGACTATTATGTATCCAGCACTGTACTAAGGTAGTAAGGCTATACTACAGAACCTAGCAGACAAGCAAATAATCACAAAACCTGTGCTATGAAAGAACTTCTATTTAACCACTACTATGACACTGCTCTTGCACCAGTTATCAGGACACAGATCTTGGACACATCCTCAGCTCTTCCCTTTTCCTCCACTCTCAATCAGATTCATATGCAATCTCCCTTGATACCCATAATTTGTTGTTCTCTCCAAACCCTTTCTCTAAATTTCCCAAAGGCTTTGTCTGAATTTCTTTTATGACATTTATCCAAATTTGACTGTATTACACTTACCTCTACATTTACTTTATTCTCTTCTAGAATATAAGCTTACCTGACAGGAAACATGATGTATTAACCAATTTTACTTTTAAAAAATTGTTGAAGGAAACACTATAAACAAGAAACAGATCCAGTACTAGGAATAGTTGTTGTCTATCTTTTCAAAGAATGGTGGTACCATTCTAACTCCCCAGGCACACAAAAGGAAAAAGTGGTGTATGTAATTACTCCATCCATCTCTGTTTTTATCATCTTTATGATGCAGCATAGAGAAATGGTTAAGAGCACAGGTTCTGGAATCAAACAGCCTAAGTTTTTGATGTTGTTTTTGTTGTCTTTAGTATTTTAAAGATATTTCTCTACTGTCTTTGGGCTTTTATTACTTCAAAAAGGAAGTCTGTCATCATTCTTACCTTTGTTCTTCTGTAGAAAATAACTTACTTTTACTTTTTTAAAAGATTTATTTATTTATTTTAGAGAGAGACAGCAGGAGGGGCAGTAAGAGAAGGAGAGAGAATCTCAAGCAGACTCCACACGGAGCATGGAGCCCGATGTAGGGCTCCAACTCACCACCCTGAGATTACAACCTGAGTTGAAACCAAGAGTCAGACACTCAACAGAGTCACCTAGGTCCCCTTATCTATTTTTTTTTAATTAAACTTTGTCAATGATTTTAAGTTCACATGCAATTGTAAAAAATAATTTAAAGTGTTTCTGTGTACTCTTTATCCTGTTTCCTCAACTGGTAATATCGCTCCTCTTCTATTTTCTGGAAGACATTGTATAGAACTGGTTTTCATTCCTCTTTAAACACTTCATGGAATTCTCCAGTGACATCATTCTTTTGGTGAGTTTTTAATTTTTTTTAAAATTTTTTGGTGAGTTTTTTAATATGAATTTAGTTTTCTTAATTGCTATATGGCTATTCACATTATTTATTTCATATGTAGTTAGACACAATAGTATCTGCCTTTTGAACCATTTCATCTATTTTTATCAAATTTGTTTGGGTAGAACTGTTCTTCAGATTACCTTATTACCCTTTTGATGTCTACAAGATCTGGAGTGATATGGTTTCATTCTTGATACAAGTAATTTGTTTCTTCCCTCCTTTTTGCAAGTCTTGCTAGAGGTTTGACAATTTTATTAATCCTTTCAAATAAAAGCTCTTTGCTTCACTGATTTTCTCTATTGTTTTTCTGTTTTCAATTTCATTGATTTTTACTCTTATTTTTCTTATTTCCTTCCCTCTATTTACTTTGGGTTTATTTTGATCCTCTTTTTCTAGGTTCTTAAGGTAGGAGCTTAGATTATTAATTTGATCTTTCTCTCTTCTTTTCTAATGAATGCATTTAGTGCTATACATTTTTCTCAGCACTGCTTTAGCTATATCTCAAATATTTTAACATATTACATTTTCATCCAGGCTAATGGAGTTTTTAAATTATTTTTTGATTAATATATTTTTATTGAAATTTCCTCTTTGACTCATGAATTATTGGTGTGTGTCATTTCATTACCAATTGTTTGAGGATTTCCCTATCTTTCTGATATTGATTTCTAGTTTGATTCTATTGTGGTTAGAGAACTCACTCTATATAATCTCAATTTTTATAAATTTGTGGAGGTTTATTTTATGGCCCAGGATATACCCTGTTTTGGTATATATTCAGGGCCCACTTGAAAAAAATGTGTTTAGGCACTGTTGTTGGGTAGAGTGTTCTATAAACGTTGATTAGATTCTGATGGTTAATGGTGGTGTTTTTCTGTTTTTCTAGATCTTTTCTGTTTTTCTAATTTTTCTATCAATTGTTGAAACAAGAGTGCCAAATCTCCAACAATTATGGATTCATCTATTTCTCCTTTTAGTTCTATCAATTTTTGCTTCACATATTTTACAGTTCTGTTTACTTCACATGCATTTATGAATGTCCGTTCCTGACAGACTAACATTTTTCATTATTACATAATCTTCACCTCTGGTAGTTTTCTTTGCTCTCAAGTCTACTTTGTCTGATAGTAATATAGCCACGTCTGCTTCTTCTAATATTTGAATATTTACAAGACATATCTTTTTCCGTCCTTTCGCTGCCTATACTGTTATATTTGAAGTTTCCCATAGACAACATACAGTTGGGTCTTTCATTTTTAAAATCAACTCTGCAGGGGTGCTTGGGTGGCTCAGTCAGTTAAGCATCCAACTCTTGATTTTGGCTCAGGTCATGATCTGAGTCGTGAGATCCAGCCCCGTGTTCGGGATTCTCTCTCTTCCTCTGCCTCTCTCCCCACTCACTCTCTCTCTCTTTCTCCAAAAAATAAATTTTAAAGACAAAATCAACTCTGCAAATTTCTTTTGTTATATTTACACTCTTTACCTTTATTATGAGTATGCTATGGCTTAAGTTTTTCTTTTCCTATTTCTTGTTCTAAGTTTGTTTCCCTTCTTCTTGCCTTTCTGTGAGCTCCTTAAACATTTTTTTAGGATTCTATTTGATTTACCTATATTTGTCTGTATCTATATCTTTGTACAGCTTTCTTAGTTGTTGCTCCAGGCAGTATATATATATACATTATTACCGTCTACAGGGTTCATTTTACCAATTCAAGTGATAGTTAGAAACTTTATCTCTCCTTATATCCTTTTGCCCTTGTTTATAATTGTCTTAATTACCTCCACTATTTAAAACCACATCATTTTATAGATTTATACATTTAAAATCACATCAGACAGCATTGTGTTTCCTTTAACCATCAAACAAAATACAGAAAACTCACTCAGGAAAGGACTATCTATTGTATATATGGACAATTTTGATTACTGTGTTCTTTTAGCCTCCTTGATGTTTTGAGGTTCATTCTTTTACTGTTTTCTTTCTGTTTAGAGAATTTCCCATAGACATTCTGCAACAGATTGTCTTAGTTTTCCTTATTCTAAGAATTTCTTAATTTAGTCTTCATTCCTGAAGGACATTTTTGCTGGATAACTAGGAGTTGATACTTCTTTCCTGTTAGCATTTGATAATATCACAGCACTGCCTTCTGGCCTCTATGGGTTCAGATGAGAAATGTCTTGGAAATGTTAACCCTCTCTAAGTTAGGTATTATTTCTCTCACTGCTTTCAAGATCTTTTGAAAGAAAAATGATTTTTTCAAGAGGAAAAAAAAGATTTTTTTCCCTATGGTTTTTATAAATTTGAGTATGATGTTTCTTAGCGTAGATTACTTTCGTTTTATCCTGTTTTAATATTCACTTAGCTTCTTGAATCTACGTTTGTGTCTACCAAATTTGGGGAGTTTTCAGTCTTTATTTCTTCAAGTACTTTGAGCTCTCTTTTCAAGAACAAATTCTTAGACCTTTTGTGGTAGTCCACAAGTATCTATGGCTCTCTATGTTCATTTCTTTTTTTTTTAAATCCATTTTTATGGCTTGTTCATGTAACTTCTGATGTTTTATCTTCAAATTCACAGATTCCTTCCTCTATCCCCTCCATTCTGTTGTTAAGGCCAACAACTGAGCGTTTGTTTTTTGTTTTAGGGAGGGGGAATTCAATGGTCATATTTTTCAGTTCTAAAATTTTTATTTGGTTCTTTACATTGTCTACTTCTTTGCTAAGACTATTTTTTTCCATTTGTTTCACATTTGTAATTGTATATTAAAACATTTTTGCCATGGCTGCTTTGAAATCTTTGTCAGATAATTTAATATCTCTGTCAGTATTAGCATCTATTGTCTCTTTTCATTTAGTTTGAGATTTTATTTCAATTTTTTATTTAAATTCTAGTTAATATGTACGGTAAAATTAGCTTCAGGTGTAGAATTTAATGATTCATCACTTACATATAACAGCCAATGCTCATCGCAACAAGTACCCTCCTTAATACCCATCACCCATTCACCTCCCTATTTGTTCACACCACCTCTGTTTGTTCTCTATAGTTAGGTGTCTCTTATGGTTTCATTGCCCCTTTTCTCCCTTCCCCTGTGTTCATCTGTTTTGTTTCTTAAATTCCACATATGAGTGAAATCATATGGTATTTGTCTTTCTCTGATTTATTTCACCTAGCATAATACACTCTAGCTCCATTCACATTGTTGCAAATGGAAAAATTTCATTATTTTTAATGGGTAATATTCCATTATACACACCCCACAACTTCTTTATCCATTCATCAGTCAACGAACATTTGGGCTCTCTCTGTAGTTTGGCTATTGTTAATAATCCTGCTATAAAATATAAACATCAGGGTGTATGTGCCTCTCCAAATCAGTTTTTTTGTGTCCTTCGGGTAAATATCTACCTTGCTATAATTGGGTCATAGTTCTGTTTTAACTTTGAGGAAACTCCATACTGTTTTCCAGAGTGGCTGCACCAGTTTGCATTCCCATCAACAGTGCAAAAGGGGAAGCAAAGGGGTTCCCCTTTCTCCACATCATCTTCAACATCTGTTGTTTATTATGTTAATTTTAGCCATTCTGACAGGTATGAGGTGGTATCTCATCATTCCTGATGGTGAGTGATGCTGAGTATCTTTTCATGTGTCTGTTAGCCATCTGGATGTCTTCTATGGAAAAATGTCTGTTCCTATCTTCTTACTACTTAACTGGATTATTGGTTTTTTGAGTGTTTAGTTTGACAAGCTCTTTGTAGATTTTTGGGCAGTAACCCTTTATCAGATATATCATTTGCAAATACCTTCTCCCATTCCATGGGTTGTCTTTTAGTTTTGAGATCTTCAGTATGACAAGTGATTTTCTACTGAAATCTAGACTCTTTGGGGTATTAGGATACTCTGGATCTTAAAGTTGGTTTTAGCTGGCTTTTTAGGGCATGGCTCTGGCAGAGGAAGGATGGTATCATCACCTCATTGCTACAAAGTGGAAGCAGTAGTACAGATACCCTAATTTAGTTCTATGACACCCAAGATGAGAGAGGTAGGAGTTCCAGCTCCCAACTAGGCACACAAATAGCTCCCTAAATGGCAGGGGTGTTGTTGTACCCCATGTGACCTCCACTGACACCAGAGTCAGATGTAACTTCCATTAACCCTCCAGGGCTGGTTAGTAGCAAAAATCCTGATTCTGCACTGGGTCTTCTCTGACATGACCTAAGCAGACAGGGGAGGGTATACCTCATTACTGCCAGTTGAGGTTGTGGAAATCTAGGCTCCCAATGTCACCTCTAACACCATCATGGCAGGAAGGTAGAAGCCCTACATACTGCCAAGTGTGAATGAAAGCCCTGGCTCCCTCCCTTGCCTTGGCTTCTCTGGTAATTATCCAGGCTGAAAATTAGGTTTCTTCATTATAGCCTGAGGAAGATGGAAATCTAGGTGCTTCAATGGCCTTTGCTGGTATAAGTTGGGATGGGGCTGGTTTTTACCACAGTATTTCCTAGTGCTTTTGCCTTGAAAGAACAGGACTCCTCTGTCCTGTAACATCCAGAGTTTTTTGTTTTACTTACTAAAAGGAAGAGGGGAAAGTACATCTTCTCCATGTTCCTGAGAGCAGAAATCTTCTGGGTGCTTTTTAACATTTACTCTTTATCACTAGTTTTAACTAATAAGTATGTGCACTTGGTGTAGTTTTGTGTTTTCTATGCATATGTTTCATGGAGAGTTTCAGATCTGGGGGTTTACAGTTTTCACGAAATCAAAAACATTTAGCCAATATTTCTTCAAATATTTTTTTTCTGTTTTCCCTTCTCATTTTAGAATTTGAATTATCACACATTGTCCATCTCTATATTATCATCTTTTTTTCCCTATCCTTTTTCTCTCTGGTTTACATCTTGGATAGTTTCTATTGTAAAATCTTCAAGTTAGCCACATCTTTTCTTCTGCAGCATCTAGTCCATTTATAGTATTTCCCAATTACATTGTTGATTCTTGAATAAAGCAGGGGACTGGGGCAGCAGCCCCCTCTGAAGTCAAAAATCCACGTATAGCTTTTGGCTTCCCAAAACTTAACCACTAATAGTCTACTGCTAACCGCAAGTTTTATGAATAACACAGTTAACTGACACATTTTGTATGTTATATGTATATATACTATATTCTTACAATAAAACAATCTAGAGAAAAAATGTCAAGAAAATCATAAGAAATATATTTACAGTATCATACTCCATTTATCAAAAATAAAATCATCTTATTAATGGATCTGCAGAGTTCAAATCCATGTTGTTAAAGGGTCAGCTGTATTTTTTATCACAAGAATGTTTTCTTAAAAATGTCTTCCAGGAACACCTGGGTGGCTCAATGGCTAAGTGTCTGCCTTCGGCCCAGGGTGTGATCCTGGAGTCCTGGGATCGAGTCCCACATCGGGCTCCCTATATGGAGCCTGCTTCTCCCTCTGCCTATGTCTCTGCCTCTGTGTGTATCTCTCTTGAATAAATAAACAAAAACTTTTAAAAAAACTATCTTCCATATGTCTCATTATGTTCGAAGTTTCTCTTAACTTTTTTGAGCTTATGGAGTATATTTATATGGTTTAATGACTGTCTACTAAGTCTGTAATTTATAGGTCTATTTCTGTTGACTGATCTTTTTCTTCACTATGAAACAAATTCTCCTGCTTCTCTGTATGCCCAGTCAATTTTTTAAAAATAGTTTTTATTCCATGCTCATGGATTGGGAGAACAAATATCATTAAAATGTTGCTACTACCCCTAGCAGTCTACAGATTTCATGCAAGCCCTATCAAAATACCAACAACATTTTTTACCAAACTAGAACAAATGATCCTAAAAATCTTATGGACCCAAATAGCTAAAGCAACCCTAAAAAAAAAAAAAAAAAGAACAAAACAGAAGAGATCCCAATCCCAGATTTCAAGATATACTACAAAACTGTAGTAATCAAAACATGGTACTGGCACAAAAATAGACACACAGATCAGAGAACAGAACAGATAGCCCAGAAATAAACCCACAATTATATGGTCAATTAATCTTCAACAAAGGAGGAAAGAATATGCAATAGGAAAAATGTCTCTTCAAATGGTGTTCGGAAAACTGGAAAGCTACATGCAAAAGAGTGAAATTGGACCACTTTCTTACATCATACACAAAAATAAGCTCAAACTGGATTAAAGACATAAATGCGAGACCTGAAACCATAAAAATCCTTTAAGGGGTGACAAGCAGTAATTTCTCTGACAATGGCTGTAGCAACATTTTTTCTAGATGTCTCTTGAGGCAAGGGAAGCAAAAGCAAACTATTAGGACTACATCAAAATAAAAGCTTCTACACAGCTAAGGGAACAACTAAAAGGCAACTTACAGAATGGGAGAAAATATTTGCAAATGATATATCTGATATAGGGTTAATAACCAAAATATATAAATAACTTACACAATGCAGCACCAAAAACCCCACAAATAATTCAATTAAAAATAGGCAGAAGGCATGAAGATATTTCTCCAAAGAAGACATACAGATGCCAACAGACGCATAAAAAGATGCTCAATGTCACTCGCCATCAGGGAAACGAAAATCAAAACTACAATGAATTACCACCTCACACCTGTCAGAATGGCTAAAATAAAAAACACAAGAAACTAGCGTTGACGAGGATGTAGAAAAAAGGAACCCTCATGCACTGTCAGTGGGAATGCAAAATGGTACAGCCACTGTGGAAAACAGCATGGAGGTTCCTCAAAAAGCTAAAAATAGAATTACCCTACAATCCAGTAATCACAGTACTGGGTGTTTACCCAAAATAAATGAAAACACTAATTTGAAAAGATATATGCAACCCTGTTTACTGCAGCATTATTTATAATAGCCAAATCATGGAAGCAATCCAAGTGTCCTCAATATATGAATGGATAAAGATGATGTGGTATGTGTGAATACAAGGAGGTATTACTCAGCCACCAAAAAGAATGAAATCTTGCCATCTGAAATAAAAAAGATGGATCTAGAGGGTAAAATTTAAGTGAAATAAGTCAAAGACAGACAAATACTATATGATTTCACTCATATGTAAAATTTGAGAAACAAAAAAAAATGAACAAAGAAAAAAAGAGGCAAAAAATAAACTCTTAACTATAGAGAACAAGGGGGTGGTTACCAGAGTTGGGTGGGGCAATGGGTGAAACAGATAAAGGTGATCAAGAGTACACTTACCATGAGCAATGAGTAATGTATAGAACTGCTCAATCACTGTATTGCACACCTAAAACTAATATAACACTGTACGTTAATTATATTGGCATTAAAAAATAAGTCGTTATACTAAAAAAGGGTCTTTATATTTTATAGCAGTTTTAGGTTCACATCAAAATTGAGCAGAAAGTAGAGCTCCATATGTCCCTATCCCCACATATCCACAGCTTCCCTGCTATCAGTATCACACCCCAGAGGGTAGATTTGTTACAACTCACGAACACACAGTAACATATCATTATGACCAGAAGTCTACAGTTTACATTAGGGTTCACTCCTGGTGGTGTACATTCTATGAGTACTGACATGTACCCGTCACTTTAGTATCACACAGAATAGTGTCAGTGCTCTAAAAATTCTCTGTGCTCATCCCTCCCTTTCTCCTAATCCCTGGCAACCATTGATATTTTTAATGTCTCTATAGTTTTGCCTTTTCCTGAATGTCACATAGTTGAAATACTACAATATACAGCCTTTCCAGATTAGCTTCTTTCACTTAGGAATATGTAATGAAGGTTTCTCCATTTCTTTTCATGTCTGCACATACCACCGTTCATTTAACCACTCACCTACCAAAGGACTTATCGATTACATTTTGGCAATTTAGGAATAAAGCTGCTAGTAATAACTGTGCACAGTGTTTGTACGGAAACAAATTTTTAGTTAAGTAAATATCAAAAAGTATGACTGGTGCATCTCACTTAAGATTATGTTTATTTTTTTTTTTTATTGGAGTTCAATTTGCCAACATATAGCATAACACCCAGTGCTCATCCCGCCAAGTGCCCCGCTCAGTGCCCATCACCCAGTCACCCCAACCCCCGCCCACCTCCCCTTCCACTACCCCTTGTTCATTTCCCAGAGTTAGGTGTCGCTCATGTTTTGTCACCCTCACTGATATTTTCACTCATTTTCTCTCCATTCCCTTTACTCCCTTTCACTAACTTTTATATTCCCCAAATGAATGAGACCATAGAATGTCCTTTTCCGATTGACTTGTTTCACTCAGCATAATACCCTCCAGGTCCACCCACCTCGAAGCAAATGGTGGGTATTTGTCGTTTCTAATGGCTGAGTAATATTCCATTGTATACATAGACCACAGCTTCTTTATCCATTCATCTTTCGATGGACACCGAGGCTCCTTCCACAGTTTGGCTATTGTGGACATTGCAGCTAGAAACATCGGGGTGCAGGTGTCCCGGCGTTTCACTGCATCTGAATCTTTGAGGTAAATCCCTAGCAGTGCAATTGCTGGGTCGTAGGGCAGGTCTATTTTTAACTCTTTGAGGAACCTCCACACAGTTTTCCAGAGTGGCTGTACCAGTTCACATTCCCACCAACAGTGCAAGACGGTTCCCCTTTCTCCACATCCTCTCCAACATTTGTGGTTTCCTGTCTTATGTTAATTTTCACCATTCTCACCGGTGAGAAGGTGGGATCTCATTGTGGTTTTAATTTGTATTTCCCTGATGGCCAGTGATGCGGAGTATTTTCTCATTGCTTGTTGGCCATGTCTATATCTTCCTCTGTGAAATTTCTGTTCATGTCTTTTGCCCATTTCATGATTGGATTGTTTCTTTGTTGTTGAGTTTAATAAGTTCTTTATAGATCTTGGATACTAGCCCTTTATCTGATAGATCATTTGCAAATATCTTCTCCCATTCTGTAGGTTGTCTTTGCGTTTCACTGTTTCTTTAGCTGTGCAGAAGCTTCTTATTTTGATGAAGTCCTAATAATTCATTTTTGTTTTTGTTTCTCTTGCCTTCATGGATGTATCTTGCAAGAAGTTGCTGTGGCCAAGTTCAAAAAGGGTGTTGCCTGTGTTCTCCTCTAGGATTTTGATGGAATCTTGTCTTACATTTAGATCTTTCATCCATTTTGAGTTTATCTTTGTGTCTGGTGTAAGAGAATAGTCTAGTTTCATTCTTCTGCATGTGGATGTCCAATTTTCCCAGCACCATTTATTGAAGAGACTGTCTTTTTTCCAGTGGATAGTCTTTCCTGCTTTGTCGAATATTAGTTGACCATAAAGTTGAGGGTCCACTTCTGGATTCTCTATTCTGTTCCATGATCTATGTGTCTGTTTTTGTGCCAGTACCACACTGTCTTGATGACCACAGCTTTGTAGTACAACCTGAAATCTGGCATGTGATGCCCCCAGCTATGGTTTTCTTTAATACTCCCCTGGCTATTTGGGGTCTTTTTTGATTCCAAGATTATGTTTATTTTGTAAGAAACTGCCAAACTGTCTTCTATAGTTGCTGTACCATTTTGCATTCCCACCAATAATGGTGGGAAATCCTGATGTTCCACATCCTCACTGGCAACTAGTATCACCAGTGTTTTGGATCTGACCATTCTCAAAATGTGTATTGTAGTATCTTGCTTTAATTTTCAATTCCCTAATAACATACAATGTTGAACATATTTTCATACACTAATTTGCCACGTGTTTATCTTTTGGTGAGATGTCTGTTCGAGTGTTTGGCCCATTTTTAAACTTTAAATAAGGTTGTTTCTTGGGACGCCTGGGTGGCTCAGTGGTTGAGCGTCTGCCTTTGGCTCAGGTCGTGATCCCGGACTCCAGGATCGAGCCTTGCATCGGGCTCCTTGCGGGGAGCCTGCTTCTCCCTCTGCCTATGTCTCTGTGTCTCGAATGAATGAATGAATGAATGAATAAGGTGGTTTCCTTACTGTCGAGTTTCAAAGTTCTTTGAATATGTGAAGTCCTTTATCATATGTGCCCTTACCAAATATCTTCTACCAGTCAATGGCTACTCTTCTCATTTTCTTAAAATGTCTTTCACAGAGGTCTTTAACTTTAATAAAGTCTAACTTATCAATGACTGCTTTTGTGTATTGTATTCTTCATTGTGTATCTAAAAAGTCATCACCAAACCCAAGGTCATCTAGGCTTTTCTCCTGCTATCTTCTAGGAGTTTGATATTTTTAAGTTTTATATTTAGGGTTATGTTCTACTTTCAATTTTTGTGAAAGGTATATGGTTTGTGTCTAGATTTTTTTTGAATGTGCATGTTAAATTGTTTTAGCACCATTTGATGAAAAGACTTTCTTCATTCTGCCTTTTCTCTTTTGTCAAAGACCAAATGGCTATATTTGTATAAGTCTATTTCTAGACACTCTGGACGGTTCTATCGATCTATTTGT
Organism: Vulpes vulpes; assembly: GCF_048418805.1. Classification (NCBI taxonomy): domain Eukaryota; kingdom Metazoa; phylum Chordata; class Mammalia; order Carnivora; family Canidae; genus Vulpes; species Vulpes vulpes. The sequence continues at coordinate 72,138,169 of NC_132789.1, forward strand.
TCTTTTGCCAATAGCACACTTGGTTGCAATAGCTTTATAATAAATTCTGATGTCAGACAGTGTCAGTCATCTGACTTTGTTCTTTAACATTTTGTTGGCTATCCTGGGTCTTTGTCTCTCTATATACACTTCAGAAGCAGTTTGTTGATATCAACAAAATAACTTGCTGGCATTTTTATTAGGATTGCACTGAAACTACAGATAAAATTAGAACAGGCATGTTGACAACACTGAGTCTATCTACAAACATGGACTATCACTCCATTTACTTAGTTCTTTAATTTTGTTCATCAGTCTGTAGTTTTCTTCATATAGACCTACATTTTTTTTTCAGATTTATATGTCAATATTTCATTTTGGGGGATGCTAACATAAGTGATACTATGTCTTTAATTTCAAATTCCATCTGAGCATTACTATTACATATGAATCTGGTGGTCTTTTGTACATTAACCTTATATTCTGCAAGTTCACTATGATTATTAGTTTCAAGAGTTCTTTGCTCACTGTTTCAGATTTTATGCATAGACAATCATGTATGTGCAAGCAAAAAGTTTTATTTCTCCCTACCAAATCTGTATGTCTTTTATTTCCTTTTCTTGTCTTACTGTATTAAATAAGACTCCCAGCATGATGTTGAAAAGGAGTGGTAAAAGGATATCTGTGTCTCATTGTTCCTGGTCTTAGTGGGAAAGCTCTAACTTAACACCATTAAGTATGATGTTAGTTATAGGTTTTTTGTAGACGTTCTTTAACAAGCTGAGGTAGTTCCCCTCTATTCCTAGTTTGCTGAGGTTTTTGTTTGTTTGTTTGTTTGTTTTAATCAAGAATGGATGTTGGATTCTCTCAAATGATTTTTCTGCAGCTAATGATGGGATCATTTTTTCTTTTTGATAGGATTTTTCTTTTTTGGCCTGTTGAGGAGATGGGTTACATTAATTCATTTTCTAATGTTGAACCAGGTTTTCATGCATGTCATAAACCCTACTTGTTCATGGTATATTATTCTTTTACCACATGTTGGATTTGATCTGCTAATATTTTTTTCAGGATTCTTGAATCTTTGTTCATGAGAGACAGTGGTCTGTAGCTTTTTCTTCTTATAATTCCTGTTTGGTTTAGACATTAGATTGGTTTAGGTATTAGGTAAGGTACTAGGTATCTGGCCTCTCAGAATGAGCTAAGAAATATTATCTCTGATTCTATTTTCTGGAAAAGACTGTAAAGACCTGATATTTCTTCCCTAAATGTTTTTGTAGAGTTCACTTACAAATCCATCTGGGCTGCCTAGTCATTTTTTTTACTGGATGCCAAACACTGGGAATTTTATAGATTTTTTTTTTTCTTCAGTGCTGGATTCTTTTGGACCCCTTTACATACTTGTAAATCTTCATTCTGTTATGCTTTTAAGTAAGTTACTTAGAAACAGTAAATCTTGCTTTTACACTTGTTAGGGAGAACCAGAGTAGCCTTTAGTGTAGGGCTAATTTGGCTTTACGACTGAAGTAAAATCCTTCTGAGTCTTCTACTCAATGCACCACACATTGTAAGGCCTTTCCACTCTGATGGACTACTATGGGGAAATCATGGGACTTTATTTTTCTTCCTTCAGGGATCACTGCCTTGTACTACCTATTTTCCAGTGTTTGAACACCACTGTTTCCTATATTTTGTCTCAGGTTTTAGTCAAGGCCTTAGGAAAAAAAATCATTCCTTATTATTCCATCCTGGCCAGAAGAAACTACCAGACAAAAATCAATCATGGTTCTACCACATACTAGCTGTATAACCTTGGACTAGTATCTCAGTGCTTCATGAATGTTTTTTCATAAATGTTTTCTCATTTATAAAATGGGAATAATGATTACCTAATTCCTATAGCTGACAGAATTCAAGTATAAAGTGATTCTCTCAATAAACTAAGCATGAATGTGTCTTGCCTCTATGTATTTCTTCAACTTATGCAGCTTGTCATTTACAGATCTGAAATCTGTTTTAAATATCTTCTATATTTTTATGATAATTAGTACTATGATTAATGCTGACAGATACTAATAGTAATAACACCATTAATTTGAACATTTACTATGTGTCAGGCATTATGGTAAATATTATGCACATGAAGTTTCAGGTTCTCAGCTTTGTTTTCAAAATCAAGTTAGTTCACTTTTTTAATATTTTTACTATCCTAAATTTCCCTTCTTCCTCTATATGTACTAGAATTTATCCCAAATTAACGATGGAATACAAAAACACTGTCATCTATTCATACTGAGAAAAAAGCAGCAATTAAATTATTTATAAATCTAAAGTTCATATTTTAATCTAATTTTGGATGTTATGGTTCCTTTTCCTTATGTCCTTATTTTCTCCTAGTAAATAAAAGATAGTCACAGGAAGAAAGCAATTCCCAGAACTATGTACTTGCCCCCAGACATAGTTAAGGAAAGATTAGGGAATGGGACACAAGAACTCTTGGGAAATGAGATGATGTTCACAGTGTCTTAAAAAGAATTGTACTCAGACTGAAAAAGAGAATAAGGATAATAAAACATAGGACACAGACCACCCGAAAGCAGAGCGTTCCAAATGCTGGGAGATGAAGGTGGGGTACAGAGGAACTGAGAGATGCTCTGGAACTATTTAGATTATCTAAAGTATAGACCTGACACTGAAGACTTCAGCATGCTAAATGACAGGACCATATACTCCAAAAATTTTGAGTATGTGCTAACATTTATTGAATATTTACTATGTGCTAGATACTTTTCTAAGCATACTAACTGATTAAATTTCACAGAACCATGAGACAGATACTACTGTTAACACCATTTTACAAAAGAACTGATAAGTTCAGTTCTCAATGTCACATTAAATAAACATCTTCAATATTTAAAATTTTATATATAACAAGTTCAGTTTTTGAGATACTCTAAACTGTATCCATACAGAGAATTATTTTTCATTTTTTATTTATTCTTTTTTGAGAGAGAAACAGTGAGTGAGAGCAGAAGCAGGGGGCAGAGTCAAAGGGAGAGGAAGAAGCATACTCCCTGCTGAATAGGGAAGTCCAATGCAGGCTCATCCCAGGACCCCGGGATCAGACTTGAACCAAAGGCAGCCGTTTAACAAACTGAGCCACCCAGGAGCACCCATACACAGAATTTTAATGACTAAAATTTCACACAGCCCTTCTGAAAGGTTAGCCAAAATCCATCCCAGAGAATTCCCATTTGGAGGTAATATTTATTTATTTATTTACTTACTTATTTACTTATTTATTTATTTTTATTTTTTAGTAATTTAATTTGGGAGACTTTTGCCTATTATAATGTGGTTAATAGTACTCTGAGAAGGGTACAAGTCAGAGAACTTGGAATATTTTAGATAAAGGAGCCATATGGGTCACCTAGAGCTTCACAATATACCAGGACAAAATTAGAAAGTGTTTTAAGAGGTTTCATGATGTCTACTGATATGTGTGTCAGGATAAAGACCAAAATGTGGAAATCATTATCAGTTTTGTGCCACCAGTGTGTAAGAAAAAAAACAGCCTGTGGTAATGGGGACCCAGAAAAGTTCTCCTTTTGCCACAAGAATTTTGGCTTCTCACCAGCCCCATAAAAACAAACATACAGCTCAGTTTGGACAGCCAGATGGAATAATCTCAGGGGCTTGTCACTATATATTGTCACTCTAAAGTTTTTCATATAATGCAGCGCTCACTGCACCTCTCTCAACAAATTTACACTTCCTCCCTGAATTACTTTTTGCACTCATTCAGTCGACCAGTATCACCTATACCTAAAACTCTTTGTATTGTTCTTTATTACTATTTGCAGAATATAAAATTAGAAACCAAATAACATAATGAAAGCACAATAGTACCACTCTGAATAATACCTATATATGCAACTTCAGAATTTCACGTGTATGAAATCCCAGACTTAGTATGTTCTTACAGCCAATGCATTGAGAAGTCAGGACATTATCTTATTCATAAGATAAAGACATTTACTTTCATATATTCTTTTTAATTCAGAATATCATGAGAGAAATGTGAATCACTGGAGTGCTTCTCATAAAAACACCAACAAAATCTTCCTAAAGTAGGGGCAGCCTGGGTGGCTCAGCAGTTTAGCACCGCCTTCAGTCCAGGCAGATCCTGGGGACCAAGGATCGAGTCCCACATCGGGCTCCCTGCATGAAGCCTATTTCTCCCTCTGCCTGTGTCTCTGCCTCTCTCTCTGTGTCTCTCATGAGTCAATAAATAAAATCTTTAAAAAAAAAAATCTTCCTAAAGTATTCACCTAAGAACACACGAAGAATATTTAGTTACTTCTTTTATCTGTAGAAGTGAAAATGCACAAGTATTGTGTGAATCCTTAATTAATGCAAATAAAGCCAATTATTTTTAGTACAAATTCATATATTTTATACCAGTTTAAATTGGAAGATGGCAAGAGTAGGCTTTTCCTTGAAGTTTCACAGCTGTATCATGATCCACAATCATATCACCAGGTTTTACCGTTCTTGTGTACAGAAATTAGTGTATAAAGGTAAGTGATGGAATGAAAGCACAAATACCCAATGATCCACTAATTAATACTGTTCCTGCATAACTGGGAAGTAGAAAGAAAAGAACTTCAATCTTACCAGAAAGTTTTACTTCTCTAGCCTCTACTAATTATGCCTTCCCAGCTAGCTATTTATCAGATTTCTTCATAAGACATTTAAATTAGGAGAATTAATGACACCAATGACCCCTTGAAAATTTTAATGAATATTATTTGGTCTTTCATGGGTGAAAAATATAGGAAAACAATAAAACTAAGAAACTAGAGAATACAAACAGTCATTACCTGATAAATATCAACATTAGATTTTAAATGCAAAATATAAAATAAAGCACCAGAATCCTTAACCTCAGTGGTTACTCTTTAATACACTAAACCTACATTTTAGCTGGAAATCTTTATCATTCCTATTTTCTACTAGAAAATTTTTAAATGTAATTCCTTTAAGTCTGTCATGATTATAGATTCAAAACCTTTCATCATCATAAGTAGTACATATTGACAGATCTCTTGATAAAATTAGTTAGATGGCTGTTAATTGAAATTACCAATAACATGAAATTACCACACCAAACTAAAAACTTTGAGCTGAAAAAATATAAAAATAAAAATAAAAACTTTGGGCTGGTAGCTGTGGCACAAGAGATCTACCATAAACTTGGCTGTTGACTTTTTGTGAGACTTTGGGCAAGTTGCTTATCTTTTGCTTCAAGTGTCCTCATTTTAAATGGATAAAATACCATCCTGTTCCATCACAGTGACTATTATAATAAAAGATCATAGCTAAATAAAGCATGTAAAGCCATAAAGAAGTTTTTAATAAAAAAGGACATTAGGGATCCCTGGGTGGCGCAGCGGTTTGGCGCCTGCCTTTGGCCCAGGGCGCGATCCTGGAGACCCGGGATCGAATCCCACATCAGGCTCCCGGTGCATGTAGCCTGCTTCTCCCTCTGCCTGTGTCTCTGCCTCTCTCTCTCTCTCTCTATGTGACTATTATAAATAAATAAAAATTAAAAAAAAAATAAATAAAAAAGGACATTATAAATACAGTTTTCTACTACTGTATTACGAAAAGATGTAAATGTTCCAAAGTTCATATAGCTTCTTACATATCAATTATGAAACAGTTTGCTTACTGATTAAAAATAAATATTGTTAAAATGTCTATGCTACTGAGAGCAATCTACACATTCAGTGCAATCCCTATCAAAATACCATTGACTTTTTTCACACAGCTGGAACAAATAACCCTAAAATTTGTATGAAACCAGAAAAGACCCTGAACAGCCAGAGTAATGTTGAAAAAGCAAACCAAAGCTGGTGGCATCCCAATGCCAGACTTCAAGTTATATTACAAAGCTGTGATCATCAAGATAGTATGGTACTGGCAATGCAACAGAAGAGAGAACCAAGAAATGGATCCTCAACTCTATGGTCAATTAATCTTTAACAAAGCAGGAAAGAATACCTAATGGAAAAAGACAGTCTCTTCAACAAATGGTGATGGGAAAACTGGGCAGCCATATGCAAAAGAATGAAACTGGACCATTTCCTCAAACAATACACAAAAATAGACTCGAAACGGATGACAGACCTAAGTATGAGACAGGAATTCATCAAAATCCTAGAGGAAAGGGCACGTGGGTGGCTCAGTGGTTGATCTGCCTTTGGCTCAGGTCATGATCCTGGGGTCCTGGGATTGGGTCCCACATCAAGCTCCCTGCAGGGAGCCTGCTTCTCCCTCTGCCTAGGTCTCTGCCTCTGTGTGTGTAGCTCATGAGTAAATAAATAAAATCTGAAAAAAAAAAAAAAATCCTAGAGGAGAACAAAGGCAGCAACCTCTTCAACCTTGGCCACAGCAACTTCTTGCTAGACACATCTCCAAAGGTGAGGGAAACAAAAGCAAAAATGAGCTATTGGGACTTCATCAAGATAAAAAGCTTTTGCACAGCAAAGGAACCGTCAACAAAACTAAAAGGCAACCTACAGAGTGGGAGAAGATGTTTGCAAATGACATAATCAGATAAAGGGCTAGTATCCAAGGTTTATAAAGAACTTACAAAACTAAACACCCAAAAAACAAATCCGGGCAAGAAATGGGCAGAAGACATGAACAGATATTTCTCCAAAGAAGATAGACAAATGGCCGACACATGAAAAAAATGCTCCACATCACGCGGCATTAGGGAAATACAGATTAAAGCCACAATGAGTCTCCACAGAGACCTGGCAGGCCAGAAGAGGCTGGCATGATACATACAGGGTACTAAATGAGAAAAACATACAGCCAAGAATACTTTATCCAGCAAGGCTGTCATTCAGAATAGAAGGAGAGATAAAGAGCTTCCAGGATACACAGAAACTGAAAGAATACGTGACCACCAATCCAGCTCTGCAAGAATTATTAAGGGGGACCCTGTAAAAGAAAGAGAGAGCCCAAAGAAACAATCCACAAAAACAGGGACTGTATAGGTAATACAAGGACACTAAATTCATATCTTTCAATAGGGACTCTGAATGTGAATGGGCTAAATGATCCCATCAAAAGACAAAGGGTATCAAACTGGATTAAAAAGCAAGACCCCCCAAAAAAATAAAATAAAATAATTTTAAAAAAAAGCAAGACCCATATATATATATATATATATATATATATATATATATATATATATATATATGTTGTCTACAAGAGACTCATTTTAGACCTAAGGATACCTCCAGCCTGAAAATGAAGGGGTGGAGAACCATTTACCATTCAAATGGCCCTCAAAAGAAAGCTGGGGTAGCAATCCTCATATCAGATAAATTAGAATTTTTACTACAGACTGTAGTAAGTGATCAAGAGGGACACTCTATCATACTTAAAGGGTCTATCCAACAAGAAGACCTAACAATTATGAGTATTTATGCCCCTAATGTGGGAGCTGCCAAGTGTATCAATCAATTAATAATCAAAGTAAAGAGATACTTAGATAATACACTAATAGTAGGAGACTTCCACATGGCACTCTCAGCAAATGACAGATCTTCTAAGCACAACAGATCAACAAAACCAGGAGATGGCTCTTTGAAAGAATTAATAAGATAGATAAACCCCTAGCCAGCCTTATTAAAAAGAAAAGAGAAAACCACAAGGAGATACCACCTCACACCAGGCAGAATAGCTAAAATTAACAACACAGAAAACAGCAAATGTTGGCGAGGATGCGGAGAAAAGGGAACCCTCTAAACTGTTGGTGGGAATGCAAGCGGGCACATCCACTTTGGAAAACAGTACAGAGGTTCCTCAAGAAGCTAAACGAAGAGGTACCCTATGACCCAGCAAATGCACTACTAGGTATTTATCCCAAAGATACAAATGTAGTGATCTGAAGGGCATCAGCACCCCAATGTTTATAGCTACAATGTCTACAATAGCCAAAATATGGAAGAGTTGAGATGTCCACCAATAGATGAATTGATGAAGAGGTAGTGTGTATATGTGTATGTATATATATTTTATATATATGTATATATAGATACACATATACACACACATACTATATATATACACACAAACATACAATGGAATATTGATAAAGATGTGTGCATATATATATATATACATATACACACACACACACACAATGTAATATTACTCAGCCATCAGAAAAGATGAAATCTCATCATTAATATCGACATGGATGGAACTGGAGGGTATTAGGCTGAGTGAAATAAGTCAATCAGAGAAAGACAATTACATGGTTTCACTCATATTAGGAATATAAGAAACAGCACAGAGGATTATAGGAGAAGGGAGGGAAAAACAGAATGGGAAGAAATCAGAGAGGGAGACCAAACCATGACAGAGACTCTTAACTATGGGAAAGAAACTGATAGTTACTAGAGGAGAGACGGGTGGGGGCTTGGGACAACTGGGTGATGCGTGTGAAGGACGGCACGTGATGTGATGAGTACTGAGTGTTATGTGCAAACTGATAAACTGATAAACTCTACGTCTGAAACTATTATGTTCTATATGTTGGCTACTTGAATTTAAATTAAAAAAATAATTTTAAAAAGTAGAGCAGTTTGACACAATTAATAACTGGCAAAGGAAGGTAAATATATTCTAATTCTTTTTTTTTTTTTTTAAGATTTTATTTATTTATTCATGACAGAGAGAGAGAGAGAGAGAGAGAGAGAGAGAGAGAGAGGCAGAGACACAGGCAGAGGGAGAAGCAGGCTCCATGCAGGGAGCCTGACGCGGGACTCGATCCTGGGTCTCCAGCATCACACCCTGGGCTGAAGGCGGCACTAAACCGCTGAGCCACCTGGGCTGTCCTATATTCTAATTCTTAATTCCAAATAAATGTTGTATGATGTAATAAATACGTAATTCAGATGTGTTTGTACATAAAATATTTCATATATCTACAGATACCAAGGTGTTTTGTTTTGTTTTGTTTTGTTTTACAGAATATAGCAGGACAAAATTGATATTTCTACCTTGAAAAATCATATAAAAGTACATAAAGAATGATAAACACAAATTTCATTTTTGGAAAATTGGGAGACAAAATATAAAATGAGTAGAAAGGCTGACCAAGCAATACCGTAGGCAGAGACATGTAAAGAACATGCTGTAGGCATCAGAGAGAAAATTCTGCAGTTAAGGATGTCAAAAAGAACAAAGTGCACTTCTTGAATGTGATGAGCACACCCTAAAGTATAAACCCCTTATTCTATCAGTAGAAACAAGGTACATGCACTGGTGGCCATAGGTCTCCTGGACATGGTTTGGTTCCAAAAAGTAAAGGGGGACAGTGCTACATAAAAAATAATATAAACAAACTATATTTGCAAAAAGAAGGCTATCTCTCTGGCTATAGAAGAAAAGAGACTATCTCCACTGACAGGGGCAAAATAAAGGAGGAAAATCTAATAGCCAAAAAATAATGTTCACCAAAAATAATTACTACAGAACAGATAAATAACATGCCAAATACTTCACCATTAATTAATGAAACTGAATTATGCAATCAATTCTAACTTGGAATTTCCAAAAAATCACAAAATTTTACTGACTAGAAGGATAATGACTAAACTAGTATAATCAATCACTCACCTCTGATTCATATTTTATTTTTTCTTCTTCTAAGATGCGTGCATGTTCTTCTTTCTGGTGTTCAAATTCTGACTTGAGAAATGTATGTTCATAGCGAAGCTTATTATATTCAGATCTATACTTTTCCACTTCCTAAATTAAAAGGAAATTGCAATTTATGACAAATTTATGAAATTTGTACTCACTCCAAAAATCACTTTTGCAAATATAATTTTAAATTGCATTATATTGAAAGCCATTCTAAAAAGCAAAAAATAAGCTTAAAAGAAGTATAAACAAACCCTGGAAAAATTCTTATGACAAGTATTCTACATACAGAATTAGTACATTCTTGAGAAGGTGCCAATAAAGCAAATTACCATTCAATTTACCTTATTTCCTCACTGATTCTCATAATAAGAAAAATGAATTTGACCTATGGGCCAAATAAAATAATACTAATGTAGTATACCTTTCAAAATTAATTAAATTTTAAAAATTAACTCTAGAGTGAAATATAAAAAGCACTCTAAAAGCCAAGATGAATTCTAAGTAGAGAGAAGATTATTTGAATATTTAGTACAATAACTTAAGGTTCAATCAAGTATTACAATGATAGTTCAACATACCACTCTGAAGAGTACAGGCAGCACCAACTTTCCTAACTAACCAGGAACACATGCAAATCTCTGGCATGCTCCAATTCTACTTACTAACACTACAAAAGTTGCTGACATTCTAAATTCAATAAGAACTTGGGCAATAGAGAAGATGAAGGAGACAGACACTATTTCAACATTCATCAGGAAATTAAGTAATAACACCTTCTAAAAGATTCTCCTCACTGTAAATCTTTGAATGAAAGATTCCTCTAAGCCGGTTTACAAATCTAGAAAATGGGTTTCACAATTTTATTAGAAACTTACTCAAAAAAAAAAAAAAAAAAACACAAAAACAAAAACAAAAAAAAAAAACCACCAAACTTTTACCTAACTTGATCACCTACCTTAGGTCTAAATGGCTTTGTTTAAATCCAAAAATTAAGTCTACTCCCAACCATAATGCTTTGTTTATTCACCAGGAGGATATTCAAAAGATGACTTTATCAAGCCAATTAAGCCATTTATAAAAGTGGATTCTACAACTGTACTGTGCAATGGAAGCATCACTAGACTACAACTTTCCAAAGGGAGTCCATTTTGAAGGGGACAATATTCATGTGCCATGTAGAAGGCCTAGTCTATTTGTTAAATAAGGTTACATATAAAAATTGTCTGGCATAATACTTAATATACTATAATATATGTCATCTTTTCCTATCCCATTTATTAAACATTTAATCATACCAACATTTCATTAGAGGAAGGAAATCTTTCAGTCTAAACAGAAAACTGTAACAAATTTTTATTTTTCTGAGGTTGCATGAAATACACTGTTTCATTCCACAAATATAAATTGAGCATCTATTGTATGCTAGGAACTTGGGATATACAGTGAACCAAACAGATAAAGGCTCCTCCTCTTATGCAACTTACATTCTAGAGATGGTAATAAATAAAAAATAAGCACAATAAACATAAAGCATATTAGAGGATAAGTACTAGAGAAAAATAAAAAGTAGAGCAGGGAAAATGGGAATCCAAAGGTCTAACAAGTGATGGAAAAGGCAGGAAGCAATATTAAATGAAGATGCAGGTTGGTCAAAGTAGGCCTCAATGAGAAGGTGACATTTTAGCAAAGACTTTAAAGAGATGAGGAAGGAGTGCCTCAGTTGGTTAAGCTCAGGTCATGATCCCAGGATCGAGCCCAATGCATGGAGCAGGCTGCTCAGCAAGGAGTCTCCTTGCTTCTCCTTCTCCTTTTCCCTCCCCCTATGCCACACACCCTGTGCTCATGTTCATTCTCTCAAATAAATAAATTTTTTAAATCTCTAAAAAAAAAGAGAGAAATGAGGAAGTTGGCTAAGAGAAACTTGGAAGGAGACTATTCATGTCACAATTAACAGCTATAGCAAAGATTCTTGATTTGTTTCATTTCTAGAGTGCCAAAGAAACATCAAAGAGGCCAGAATGGATGGAAGTCAGACAGAGAATGGGATCTAATTTTGTGCAACCCTAAAAGCCACTGTAAGGATGCTTGAGTTAAAAGTGGAGCTACTGTAGGGTTTCTGAGTAGGGGAATGATGCTTTTCATCAGCCATTTAAAGATAAATGCACAGTTCCTTCTATATAAATTACTTACTTCATCCAGATTCCTAAAGCGTTCTCTCATTGGAGTTTCTAATTCTTGTTGTATTTGGGCTCGTAACAATTCCAACTTTTGTGGCGTTAATACCTATTATGTAGAGAAACAAATAGTTCTAAATATAAAATCATAAATATTTAAATCAAGAAATCACCAAATTTCAACACCTAATTTTAACAAAATTTAATTCATAAAAATTTCACAATATCCCTAATTTTACAGTCATCATTATACAAACAGAACCATCATTTGAAACAATACTTGAAGATCTCAATTTCAGGCTCTCAGAGATGTCAAAAAAATCCATTAACAGGAAGCAAAGATAAGCACTGATTATTATTATTGTGACTGTTAGGAATAACTGTGTTGACAGCTAAGGTTACCATGTTTAAGATAATGGCTAATAGTATATTTTCTAAAGTAATCAAAATAAAGGTGTAAAAATTGAGTACCCCACAGAGAATTCTTCAGACTTATTTTCAATCAGAAAAGGCTTTTACTCTACCCAAGGCTCCTCCCTGTTATGCTCTCTTATAGAACTCATATTTCAATAAGTGATGAAGTACTTACGAAAGCTCCTGAAAAGCAAACAGTCTTTATTCACCAGGGTGTGTCCCCAACACCTCACACTACTGCCTGGCACATAGGATCACTCAATTATCAAATACTGGCTATAAAACAAATGGAAACCTAGTTTGTATTTACATTACCTCTGAAAATGAAGAATAATTTGTTTAACTCATTCATTTACTTATCAATACTCCAGTTCAAAAACTTCAATGAATACTAACTACATACAAAGCATTCTGCAACATACTATATAATCTATGTAACATACTGTAAATACCTTCCATGCATTAACTTAATCTCTGCAATGACCCTCAGCTATATTATCATCCCCTTTTCACAGAAACTGAAGCATACACAAAGTCTAACTTTCTAAAGATCACAAAAACTTAGAGGAAGCATTTCTTGCCCCATAAGAAGTTCAAATTCTCATATGAAAAATAAAACATATACACAAATAACTATAAAAGTAACCAATATAGGCTTACCAGACAGTTAAAGACCATCAGAAAAGATATTAAGTATAGAAATAGCACATCAAAGGAATGGGAAAACTAAACAAGAAACTTAAAAATGGATGACATTTTTAAATTCCCTGGGGAGAAAAATTATCCTCACAGGTAAGCTAAAGGCATTTTGGACTGAACTGCCTGAAGTACTATAGATAATTTAGAACTCTGGATCCTTGAGCACTGATGCTTTCTAGATATATGACAATCAAGGCCATGCTGAAACATTTCTAAATGCCACCTAGGATAGCTACCTCCTGGCCAGGAACAAAATGGAAAGAGGTGGGAGCTACAATTAGAAGATTCCTAAATATCAAGTCCCTACTCATAACTTGCTCAGTATTCAGTAATTTTTTTTTACTTATAATGAAATAAATAGAATTACATAAATAACTCAAACAAAAAAATATTGAAAAACTAAGTCGTCTTCTTTCAGCCATCCAGTCTCTCTCTTAGGAACCAAACATGGAACCATCTTTTGGGTCCCTCTTGAAACAATATACAAATATATAAGCATATATACCACACCACTTTTAGTTTTTACATACAGAAAGGCATACTATACACATTTTTCTGTACCTTGTTTATTCACTGAAAGTATTCAAGCTTAAGAATGGCATCACCATATCTCCATTTTAGGAAGAAGCAAGATGGATCAAAACCTTTGGTGGGAGAAAACTGCTGACTGTGGAAGAAATAGACAATGAATGTAGTTGGGAAATCAGAAAGAAAGCTCTTGTTATGATCTGGTTTATGATGTCAAGAGTCTGGGTGATAGTATCAAGAGTCCAAACTGAGGAGGGGTGGTGGTTAAAAGGTAAAGAGTAATACATAAATCGGGATCCCTGGGTGGTGCAGCGGTTTAGAACCTGCCTTTGGCCCAGGGCATGATCCTGGAGACCCGGAATCGAGTCCCACGTCGGGCTCCCGGTGCATGGAGCCTGCTTCTCCCTCTGCCTATGTCTCTGCCTCTCTCTCTCTGTGTGACTATCATAAATAAATAAAAATTAAAAAAAAAAAAAAAGAGTAATACATAAATCTTACTTGGATCCCATTTCAAACAAGCCAACTTTAAGCAAAATTGTGGGAAAAGTAGGGAAATGTGAACAAAGATGCAATATTAAAAGACATAAGAAAATAAGTACTTTTAGGTATGATAATGGTATTGTGGCTATGCTTTTAAAGGAGAGATTGCTTTGGTATTTAACAGTGATATATACTAAAATACTAGAGTTGAGATAATATGATTTGCTTCAAAATAATCCAGAGGGGTTGAAGAACAGAGCAGCAATGTGAGAAGATAAAACAAGACTGGCTGAGAGATGGTAATTATTGGAATTACTGGTGCTGGGTATCTGAGGATGCAACCCAACCACCCACTCTACAAAATCTACTTGTTTCAGATTTCTGTAATTAAAGGTTAATTAGAAATAAAAGTGCTTCTACTTCCAACAGATGGCATAAGAGAGACCAGATTTTCCTGCCTAAAACAAAAGAATAAACAAAAATCAGTTTTCAAGACACTGGGCATAATAAAGCAAAAAAGATCCCTGAGAGACAAACAACAAAGCTAGCTAGCTTTGAGAATGCTTCCAGGCCATGCACAGAAAGAGATATCCAGGCAGTCTGATGGACTCTATGACCTAAACAGAACTACAAATCCAGGAGAGCAGTGTGGTTAGAATCATAAGAGAGGGTAGCAAAAAAGAGGGTGGAACAGAAACAAAATTATAAAGATCTGCAAAAGGTCTCTTTTGGCTCATTCAGAAGAGTGCCCCAATCAGCACATGCATGTAAGGAAAATATTTAAATAAGGCCAGGAAAAGAACAACCTGAAAGAATTGGATGGATGAGTAATCTGAGCTCACACAGAGCTATGAATAGTTCCTTTTCCCAAAAGCCAGACTGAAAATCTTCATTTCAATGAGTACTCAGAAGGTTCTCAGCAGTAGCAAATAATGAGCACTAACCACTAATCTGCTCTCACTTAACAAATCTTAAAAGACCCAGAAAGATGAAACTGCTTCCAAATAACTGTCCCAGAACAAAGCTCAAGAATATTTATCAGAATACAAAAATATCTAGCACTCAAAACAAAATTTACAATGTCTAGCATCCAATAAAAATTTATCAGGCATGCAAAGAAGCAGGAAAATACTACCCACAATAAGAAAAGAAATTCAATCAACCAAAACCAACACAGAAGTGAGATAGATGTTAGAATTAGCAAAGACATTAAAATAGTTCTTAGAACTGAATTCCGTTTGTTCCAAAAGCTAGAGAAAATACTGAACATGTTAAGTAGATATAAACAACTTATGAAAAAGACCTACATTAGATTTCAAAAGTAAAAACTACAATTTCTGAGATGAAAAATATACACTATACGGGATTAATGAAAGATTAGATACTGAAGAAAAAAAACATCAGTGAACTTGAAGACATGATAACAGAATCTATCCAAAATGCAACAAGGAGACAAAAAAGACTGAAAATAAATAAACTGCATACCAGTCAGCTATGGGAGAAGTTTAAGTGGCCTAATAACGGAATCCCCACAGGAGATCAGAGAGGAGGCAGAAAAAATATTTTCGCAAGTCACATCCAAAACTTTTCTAAATGTAGTGAAAACTGCAAACCCACAGATCGAATACACACTAAGCACCATAAATATTTAAGTACAAAGTCATGTCAACCAAACCGCTCATCATCAGCAATAAAAAGAAAATCTTAAGGGCAGCCATGAAAAGAAGACTCCCTGTGTATAAAGAACAAAGATAAGGATGGCAGCAAATTTCTTATGTAAAACAACATAAGTGAGAAGACAGAAGAGCAACATCTTTAAAAGTACTAGGGGGGAAAACAGTCAACCCAGAAATTAATACTCAGCAAAACTATCTTTAAAATCAATTATTTTTATTTTTTTAAAATCAATTATTTTTAGACATATAAAAGCTGAAAAAATTTCTCCTAGATCTCCCTGTTAGAAATGTTAAAGTCCCTAAGCCAGAAGGAAAATAGTACCAATGGAAATATAAATCTACACAAAGGAGAAAAGAACACTGAAGCTGGTAACTACCCAAGAGTCTTGTAATCTATAACGTCTCTGATTTTTTTGTTACCTCCTAAGAATCTTATAAAAAACAAGCACACATACATAAGAAAAATTTCCCTTCCCTCCCAAACCCCCACCAAAGCACATGTACACAAAGGCATAGAATTAGAGGATTTTCACCATGCCATTTTAGGAAAAAAGTATGCTGTGTCTTAGACTTCTAATGGAATACTGCCACCACTTGTCTCAAAAGAAACTTAAAAGAATGCTTTATCATACACCAGTCTACGACTCATTACCAATATTAAGACTATATTATACCAACAATGTCATGTTAATATAAAATAGATCATTATTTTTCAAAGAATATTTTGAGAAGTAGATATTGCTGTGCCAGAGATTCTCAGAAAGATAACAACAAACTAAATAATAAATTTAGTTGCCAAATAAAATGGGAAACATACAGGGTTATATAGATTCCACTGCCTGACACAAACAAAGCATATAAATTTTTAGTAAAGTAAGTTTCAATATTTGGAACAGAAATATTATCAAATAACTTCTATTTTAAAAAAGGTTTTGCTAACATAGTACATAACAATAATATAATAACAACAGCTAACATTCTATCTACTTTCTATATCAAAGCACGGTACTAACATGTTCTATGCATTGTCTCATTTTATCTTTACAATCATCCTATAAGTTAGGCACTATTATTATTTCCACTCACTACAACAAGTGACAAAGAAATATTCTTTAATTGACTATCTTTTATATCATTTTTCTATAAAAAAGCCAAAGGGATATTAAATCTTAGCTCAGAAAAGGGATTTTGCAGATAGACAAGATACTACATGCCTTTTCTGAAAATAATCATCTTTCATAAACACTTATTACAGTATTTCTGGTTGATTCTACTTTGTTGAATTTCTTTTATTCAGCTCGCATTTTGTACAAATTGCAAACATCCACAAAGCAAATAGCTAAATTACTCAATATGTGTATATAAATACATAGATCTTTATTTTAGTGTATTTTTGCCAGATAAATACCTTGAAGAAACCAGTCACGTTTATCTTGAAAAAGAGAAACTTTACCAAATTATATTTGTCAGCAAACATTTGAGAAGTTATCACATGGAAAAATGTCCAAAGTTATTTTGTGTAGATCTAAGAACAGTCCAAGAACCAAGAGAGAGGCAACAGGAAGGATGATTTCATTTCAACAAGAGAGGGAAAATAATTAACATACCCCAATCCATAAATGGAACTGGATCACCCTAAACATTCACTAGGTTCTCTCCCACTGAAAGCGCTGAAGCAGAAAATAAAGATCCCTGTGTCACAATTGTTCCAAAAAAGAATTCTGCTTTGGACAGTGTATTAGTTTCCTAGAGCTACCACAACAAAAAACCACAAACTGGCTATCTTAAAACAACAAAATTTATTGTCTCATAGTTATGGAGGCTTGAAGTCCAAAATCAAGGTGTCAGCAAGGCCACATTCCCTCTGAAAACTGAAGGGCAGGAGGCTTCTTCACCTCATCCTAGTTCCTGGCAGTGCTGCTGATCCTTATCCTTCCCGGGCAGCTGCAGCACTTCGATCTCTCTTCTGCCATGACAGGGCACTTACCCTGTGTTTCTGTCTGTGTCTGTTCTCTTCTTAGAAGGACACCAGTCACAGTAGATTAAGGGCCCATGATCTTTCAGAATGACCTCATCTTAATGAATTACATCAGCAAAGACTATTTTCAAACAAGGTCACATTCTGAGGTACTGAGCATTAGAAGTTCAACATATATTTTTGGCAGACAAGAAACTCATCACAGATATGAAAGAATGAGAGGATCATCAACTCTAAGATGCTTAAGTTTTAAGTACATATGAAGTAAGAACACTATTATATATGAACAGAACAATTCCAGTTCATTCATTTATTCTATTTATTCATGTCATTCATTGTTGAATATTTGCTAGTATATTATAAAATATATAAATACAAACATAAATACACTTGAGCACTGGAGACACAGTGAAAAGAGCTCCTGCCCTTATAGAGCCTGCATTCAAACAGAATAAATGGCCATAATTTATGAATATCTATTATGTGTCAGACACTGTACTAAAAATACACATTATTTCATTAGTTCTCACAACAAACTGCTGTTAACAACTTTTATCCTCTTTACCACATAATAAAACCAAGGCATAAAAACAGCTGTTTGCTGACGGTCATCATCTCACTGGTTAACTGACCTTTTTTTGTTATAAAATGACCTTTGTACGTGACACTCTTTTTGTCTTGAAGTAAATTTTATCTGATATTAATTACTGTTTCTTCAGAGTAACATGTAGAAATGCTTCTCTGTACCAAGGGCATATAAACAGTAAGCTTAAGAAGACTAGAGTGTTTATATCTACAATAGCAGAATATTTTGAATTCCTTGTATTCAGTGCTCACAGATTCTCATTTCTATAGGCCTCTCAATATTTGCAAAACAAATTAATTTACCAATTCTATAGTCTTAAATTACATTTGCCTATTCAACTCATATTTCTGAGGTTTTTGTTTGTTTCACTATCCTAACTACACCTAGGAATAAAACAACTCAGTAGAGGCTCCAACTCAAGCTTAGCGGTGGCGTTCCCAATAATGGAAGATTTCAAGAAGATACTAAATAACCAACTTCTAATGCTGCTATCAAAGGAATCCATGAATTGGGTGATATGCCATACTTGCTAACTTGAAAGGTAGCTTTTTACTCTACCAACTTATGACTTCAATATTAAAAATACCTTATTATTTGTACCAAGCACTAGATAAAAAGAAATACACAGCTGGTGCCACCTAGAGATTAAATGAATACAGGAAAATATCACTGCTTGGCATCTACTAATTTTAAATTTATAATAAATTTGGTGCTACAGGAAGTTTAGCTTTGGTCTTCTTTTTAGGCAAATAAATGAAAACTATAGTTAGTACTTCACAGTACCAACTATTTTTTGCTTTAGAAACTCCATTTACCTTACACTGCACACACAAATTATGTGCACATATTGTTTTTATAGTCTTTTAAAAAGTCCCTCAAAAATAACTCAGTCTTATCAACTATACTTCAGTAATAACTTTTTTCATAAAAAATAAAACTTCAAGAAAAGTCCATCAGTCTTTTTTAGCTCAGTTTGTTATAATACTTAAAGGAGAATTAGTAAAACTTCCTTTAAAACAGTATTTTTTAAACTCTGAATATTTATCAATTCAAACCAGCCTTTCCCCCAATTATTCTGAAGAGTGTAATATTTAAATCAGAATAGTAATTTAATGCAAATTTACATGAAACAACGGTTTCATGGCGTAACCCTACATGGTAGCTAACAGTCCAGAATATTTGAAAGAATATTAAATTATACCACTGGATATACAGCAAAACACTCATTCGAAATATAGGCAGAATTCATCAAATTTAACAACATCTGACTATTTGTGTATCATGGCGCAAAGGCAGGCCTCCCAAAGATGAGCTGCTTTGGCATAAAGATTATTTTCACTTACAAGCAATCAAAACCAAGCAGATTTAGGAAAAGCTCTTTACCTGCCCCTCAACTGCCTAAATTTAATTGGAAAGGAGAGCCTATACCAAGAAGAGCGCGATTAACAGAGGTTCCTCTTTACCTAACAAATTTATCTGCTTAACAGGGCAACCTTTGTTTCCCAAACATCTCCTCTCACCATCCTGCTGATGATCTTCTTTCTCTTTATACCCCCAGACCTTGTCTGTCTCCTTAGCTCAGGACATCACATAAGCCTCCTGTTGCCTATCTTTGGAATTTCACAATTGTGTGGATTCTGCATACTTTCTAAACTAAATTTGATTTTCTCTTGTTAATCTATCTCATGTCAATTTGATTCTTAGTCCATCTTAGAAGAATCCTGAAGAGCAGAGGAAATTTTTTCCCAATAGCACTAACTGAAATACATTTTCTTACCTGCAGTTTCATTTCTTCTAAGTCTTTAGTTTTCTCTACTAATTCCCCTCTTAGCTCTTGGAGCAGCAGCTGAAATTTTTCCTGGTGAGTTTGCTTTTCATTTAACAGGCGCTTGAGTTCATTTTGTGACTTTATGTACTCATCTTGCAATCTGATTTTTAAAAAAAGAATTCCATTTTAAGGGTATTCTTTGCTTTCTAATTGCATTACTTTATGTAAAGTCAACCAACACCACAGAACAAGACCAATTTCGTATATCCATTAAATTCACATCTTTTCTTTTAGAATTTAATTATTAACACTATAGTTTATTTATACAATTTTACTTGGGGAGGAACACACTTAGCCACCTAAATACATTTAATTTTCTATGTCTTGCTACTTTCAAAGAAAGACTTCTAAATACATAGCACATTTAAGATCATGTTTAGTTGTGAATATAGTAATTTTAAAGCAAAATTTTCACCGTATTAAAAAAATGTTAAATGACATTTTATGATATTTCGAAATGACAGTTTCGAAAGAATGCAGACAAAATTATACTGTATGTTCCAGAGCAAACATTCAAACAAAAAAAAGTTTTCTTAATAAAGCCCCTCATATCCAAATTTAAGAAATTTACCTTGTGTGTTCAGCTTTAAGAGTCTGATAGTTAGATTTATGATGTTCACATCGTAGCCTTTCATCAATTAACATTTTTTGGAACTCGGATTGAGAACCTGTCAGCTCACTGTCTCCACCAGGAGGAAAAATGGGGGGAAAGGTGTCCATATTGGTTAATGTGCAGTTAACCATGTAAAAGTAAGTCCGGCTTCCTTTTTTGTCTTAGTTTTCTTTTCAAGGGTATTTTCCACTTCCTTCTTGCTAAGACAGACTCTCAGGATGCCAAATTATACCTGCACAGAGAAATACACTTAGTGATGAGTTAGACTCCTTCAGTGTTACATTCTTTTTATCCCTTCTTTTTACTCATCTTTCATTTCTAAAAACCAAATTTTCGGATTTTGAAATTGTTTATAAAAAAAAATTGAATCATATCTTAACACATTTTCTTTACTTCCACTCTAAGTTTCTGAGACCGTCAACGTCATATCTTCAAGTATTAACCTAACTAGAGTTACTGACTTTTCCAGTTTAAGTACTCCCCAGATTGACAAACTATGGACATTTCCTGAAGCTACTAGGGTAAATTTCCTAGAAGGATCTTAGTACAAAATCCATACTCTGAAATCAGGGGAAAAGCCATTTAGAATTTGACAAATGATTGGAGAAAATTATAATCTTCACAAAGATGACCTTCAGCAAGTAACTATGTCTGTGATTAATGCTACAAAGGGTCTTTTATTTGACACAAGGTGAACTGTACTCACCCTGCAGACTCAGATGAGAAATCAGTCAACACAAAAATGCTGACCACCTATGTATTATATGTATTTTTTCCTAATTGCATCTTCCTTAGTCATGGATCATCATGAAATAGCTTTTCCTACTACAAGATATTCAGCATACACAAACCAACCATCAAATTACTCAATCTTTCTTTTAATATACCATTTCTGATAAATTGATGTAATGTCTGCATACCACCTAAGACTTTTCAACTAAAATTGAAGTTACTTCGGTTTTCTGTCAAATCACATTTTAATAGAAGGGAAAAAGTTTTCCAAGAAAACTTTACTTCTTACTCATGTTAAATGTGCAACAGTACACTGTCTGTAACAGCTGCCACAACATTATCCTGTCAGAAGTATACACTTGTCAAGGAGTTAATTAATCGGATCATAAAACTGGCATGTAATTTTGATTCTTCTTTTCAATACAAATTAATTTTTAAGAGATAGAAACAATAAATTTATCTCATACTTTCTAATAATACCATCTAAAAGGCATTATAAATTATAAGGCTTTAATTTTAATAAAAGCTTAAATTATGTTAAAAAAAAAAAAAAGAGCTACCCCTCAGTCCCACTACTAGCAAAACAAAGATTTCCAAGATAAAATGAAGAATTTTTTATTTTTATTCCAGTTGACAGTAAATATTCTAATTCCTACTTTAAAATGGAAGTTCCCATGCAAATAAAATTCACTACAACCTGGATATTTTAGGAAAACAGGGTTAAAAGGATTTAAATCTTTTTAGCACTAAAATCTACTACAAATACTTTTCAGGAGTAACTGTAGGGTATCCATTTCCCAATCACCACCACATTATTAACCTTAAAAAAAAAAAAGTGTCTCTTCTTCTAGTTGTGATAATACAGTATCCAAGAGCAAGATCAAGTACATCTCTTTCTCTTAGGTCTACAATCAACTACGAGTGGTAGGGTGTGAGAGCTCCCCTTGCTAAACTTCACAACTCCATTTTAATGAGGTTTCCCATTATCAATTTTCACAACATCATCTCCAATTCTAGTTCCACTGCAAATGTATGTGTATTGCCCTCTGGTATCTTCTCACTTAAAGTTATAAACTCCAGGTTTGCATCTGCAAACATTTTCAGACTTTTATCCAAGGAATATTTCAGAATCACAGAAAATTATATGCCCATTTGCACAAGTATTACCAGTTCAGAATGAATTTTATTTGTTTTTAAGTGTTTTGCACATATATTCAGTTCTCTCCAGTCCAGTAGTAATCAATTTATCAAAGATAATCTTGGAAAATATAGTATCCTCCAAATAGATATCTAGTAACATGGACAGAAAGGCATCATAAAACATAATTTTTTCTCTGATCTTCAAAAGTGGTTCCACAATTCTATACTCAAGCTTACATAGAACTTATATCTTTTATGCTAATTAAATAAAGATGTTTTTAGCTAACAACAAAAGCCCCAACTACCTTAAACAATGCAGGAAATGTATTATCAATCTCTTACACCACGGAATCTGAAGATAGTCTTCACTTCTGGTATGAGAAGACAAGGTAACTTAATTTAGATCAAGCCTCCTGCTTTGGACAAGAAAAGTTGGATACATATTTTAATAATCTGCTTGAAGACACTGGAAAACCAACAAGAGAATAAATATTTACTGAAATAGGAACAGGAGAAGATGTGGATGCAGAAAGATGAGACTGGCATTTGAGACCACTCTTCCCCTAGAGGCATCTGCCAGTTCCAGAGAGGTGGTTAGAAGATGGGATGCCTTCTGACAGTCTTCAAATTCAAAGACACACAGATTAGACCAGCAAGGAGTAGAGAAGCCCTGGTGAACACCCACTTCATTTTGAATACAGACTTTAAAGGTTTACCCTTATTATTCCTAACAAGAATAATCTAGATGGATATTAGAAGAGGCTGAAACTTGCTTTAAAAAACAATTTTACAAATAAATGTGACCCAATTTTTTTTTTTACTTTTAAAATTCAAATCCATGGGAAAATAAAGGCAACATGAATTAAAATCACAAGAAGCAAAAGACAACAGATACAAAAGGGCCTCACTATTAGAGTTATTAGCAATTCTAACAGAAATTTTCTTTATTATTGTGTACAAGGTAATAGAAAACAAGGTTGAGAATTTTGTGAGAGAATTAGAAAACCTAAAAAGAAACCAATGGAAACTCTAAAGCTGAAAAATTCCATAACCAAAAATAAAAACTCAATGAGCAAGCATAACAACCTAGATAGGACATAGCTTAAGAAGATAAGTTAAAAGAATATGTTCAAGCTGAAGCAGAAAGAGAAACAAGAATAAAAAAATACAAAAAAGGAAGACCCACAACTATGTGGCCAAATAACCTTCAACAAAGCAAGAAAGAATATTCAATGGAGGGATATTCAATGGAGCCACCTAGGCAGGTGGCTTAGTCAGTTGAGCATCTGACTCTTGGTTTTAGCTCAGGTCATGACCTACTGGGTAATGGGATCAAGACCTGCTTCGGGCTCCATGCTCAGTGAAGATTCTGCTTCTCTCCTCCCTCTCCCTCTGTGAACATTTCTGTGTGCATGGCAATGGCTCTCTCTCTCTCTCAAATAAATAAATCTTAAAAAACTATTTTAAAAAAATATCCAATAGAGAAAAAGAAAATCTCTTCAACAAATGGTGTTGGGAAAACTGGACAGGGACATGTAGAAGAATGAAACTGGACCACTTTCTGTCACTGTAACAAAAATAAATTAAAAATGGATGAAAGATCTAAATGTAAAACAGGAAATCATCAAAATCCTAGAGGAAAAGCAGGCATCAATCTCCCTGACCTTGGTAACAGCAACTTTTTATTAGGCACATCTCTGGAGGCATGGGAAACAAAGCAAAAATGAACTACTGGGACTTCATCAAGATAAAAAACCTCTGCACAGCAAAGAAAACAATCAACAAAACTAAAAGGCAACTAATGGAATGAGAGAAGTTATTTGCAAATGACATATCTGATAAAGGGTTAGTGTCCAAAATCTATAAAAAACTTACCAAATTAACACCCAAAAAGCAAATAATCCAATTAAGAAATGGGCAAAAGACACGAATAGACACTTTTCCAAAGAAGACATCCAGATGGCTAACAGACACATAGAAAGACACTCAACATCAATCATCATCATCACGGAAATATAAAACAAATCAAAACCACAATCAGACACCATCTCACACCTGTGAGAATGACTAAAATTAATAACTTAGGAAACAACCAGTATTGGTGAAGATGTAAAGAAAAGGGAACCCTCTTACACTGTTGGTGGGAATGCAAACCAGTGCAGTCACTCTGGGAAACAATGTAGAGGTTCCTCAAAAAGTTACAAATAAAATTACCCTGACCCAGAAATTGCACTAGGTATTTATTCAAAGGATATAAAAATGCTGATTCAAAGGGAAATATGCACCCCAATGTTTACAGCAATGCTATCAACAATAGCCAAATTATAGAATGAGTCCAAATGTCCATCAACATATGTGTATGTGTGTGTACATACATACATATGTGTGTGATAGAGTATTACTCAGCTATCAAAAAAATAAAATGTCATTTGTTATAACACGGACGGAATTAGAGTATATTATGCAAATGAAATAAGTCATCAGAGAAAGACAGTATTCATGATGTCATGCATATGTGGAATTTAAGAAACAAAACAGATGAACATAGGAGAAGGAAAAATAAGATACAAACAGAGAGGCAGGCAACCCACAAGAAGACCCTTAAATACAGAGAACTGAGGGTTGCTGGAAGGGAGGTGGCAGGGAATGTACTAAGTGGGTGATGGGAATTAAGGACAGCACTTGTTGGGATGAGCACTAGGTGTTACATGTAAGTGATGATTCACTAAATTCTACTCCTGAAACCAACACTACATGTTAACCAACTTGAATTTAAATAAAATTAAATAAGAAAAATACAAAAAAGGAAAGAAATACAGAGAATAAAAACGTCATTCTAACCAATATGCCCATTGGAGTCCCAGAAAGAAAGAATAGTACAGAAGCAATACCTGCCAAAAAAAAAGGTTGCCAACTTCCTACGAAAACCAAAAGCACGTAAATAAAAAGAAATCTGCATACATCTCATTAAATAATCCACATCTGAGAACATCATCTTAACATTTTATTAAAGAAAAGGGGAAGATTGTAAGATCAGCCAGGAAAAGAAACAAAGGGCCTTGAAAATAAGCATCAAATGACTTTAACAATGAAAGCCAGAACACACATAATAATACCTTTACAGTGCTAAAAGAAAATAACTTCCAAACTAACACTCTATGAATATAGAAAAAAAAAAAAAAACCTTTTCAAGAATATTGGTAAAATAAAGACATTTTCAGATAAACAAAATCATCCCATAAGATGATACACAATAAAAGAAATGGTGAAAGAGTCTTTCATACACAAGGAAAATTATTTTAAATGTGGACAATACAAAAATAAAGATAAATGAAAACTGGAAATATGTACATAATTCTAATTGAATACTGACTGCATGAAATAGTATCTGGGTTTTTTTTTTTAATATATATAGACTTAAAATACATAAAGAAATGATATATAAGTCAGTAAATGTAGAATTACCAGTCTTACAGAGCCCTTGCACTACATGGGAAAAGGCTGAAAGTATCAATGAATATAACACTTTGGTAAGTCAAGAATGCATACTGTAATCTCTAGGAAAGAGGTTGACAAACTAGAACTCATGAGCCAAATTTGGTCTGCAGTCTTGTTTTGTATGGCCCCAGGCTAAGAATGTTATCTCTTAAGAGCTTAAAAATTAATACAAATGCAAAACTCCTCAATAAAATATTAGCAAATTGGGGCAGTCCCAGTGGCTCAGCAGTTTAAGGCCGTCTTCAGCCCAGGGCCTGATCCTGGAGACCCGGGATCAAGTCCCACACGTTGGGCTCCCTGCACAGAGCCTGCTTCTCCCTCTGCCTGTGTCTCTGCCTCTCTCTCTCTCTCTCTCTCTCTCTCTCATGAATAAGTAAAATCTTTTTTAAAAAAAAAATTAGCAAATTGAATCCAACAATGTATAAAAAGATTTATACACATGACCAAGTAGAATTTATTCTAGGCATGTAGGGCTAGTGCAACATCAAAAAAAAAAAAAAATTAATGTGATTACATGAATAGACTAAAGCAAAAAAAAAAAAAAATCACATGATCCTATCAATAGACACAGAAAAAGCATCTGACAAAATCCAACACCCATTCATAATTTTAAAAACTCAACAAACTAGGTATGGTGAGGAATTTTCTCAACTTGCTAAAAAAAAAAAAAAAACTATAGCTAACATCATATTTAGTGATAATAAAATAGAAATTTTCTAAGATCAAGAGCAAACAAGAATGTCCCATCTCACCACTCCTTCTCAACATCATAGAGAGAAATCTTAGCTAATATAGTAAGACAAAAAAATAAAAGGCATATAAATTCAGAAGGAAGAAATAAAACTTTCTCTGCAGATGACATGATGGTCTGTGAAGAAGATCCAATTTAAAAAAATTCTTCTGGAACTGATAAGCAATTATAGCAAGGTTGCAGGATACAAAGTTAATATACAAAAAAGCCCATCACTTTCCTATATATCAGCAACGAAATAAATGAAATTTGAATTTTAAAAGACCATTTACATTAGTATCACCCAAATTAAATAGCTCTAAACTTAACAAAATATGTCCTTTTTTAATATGAGGAAAATTACTAAACTCTGATTAAAAAAAAAATCGAAGAACTAAATAAATGGAAAGATATTATTCTATGTTCATGGATGGGAAGACTCATGCTGTCAATATGTAAATTCTTCCCAACTTGATTATAGATTCAATATGATCCCCAAAAATAATTTTTTGTGGATATCGACAAAAGACCCAGAATAGCTGATACAATATTGCATTAGCACAAAGTCAGAAAACTGATGCTAGCTGACTTTGAGATTTATTATAAAAGAATAGTATTTGGTGTGATACTGGGGCACCTGGTGGCTCAGTCAGATAAGCAACTGACTCTTGGTTTTGGCTCAGGTCATGATGTCAAGCTGCACATTGGGCTACACACTCTGCAGGGAGTCTGCTTGATATTCTCTCCCTCTCTTCCTCCTCCCACTCATGTGCATTCTCTCTCTCTCAAATAAATAAATAAAATCTTATTTATTTGAAAGAGAGAGCATAAGATGAGCAGGGAGATGGGCAAAGGGAGAGGGAGAAGCAGATTCCCCACTGAGCAAGGGACCCTGATGGGGAGCTAGATAGCATGACCTGAGCCAAAGGCAGATGCTTAACTGACTAAGGTACCCAGGCACTCCTAAATAAATCTTTTTTTTTTTTTTTTTTTTTTTTTTTTTTACAAAATGTGATATTGGCAAAATAATAGACAAATAGATCAGTGGAACAGAATAGAGTCCACATACAGACTGAAACAAATATAGTCAACTGATCTTTGGTACAGGAGCATACGCAAAAAATAACACACACACAAAACAAAAAAAAGAGTGGATGTAGGCAGACATACCCATCACAAAATTTAGCTCAAATAGATTATCCACATAAATGTAAAATGCAAAACTATCAAATTCCTCTGATATAGCAATAACTTTTTAGATACAACACCAAAGGCAAGATCCATGAAAAAAAAATAGTAATTGGTAAGTTAGACTTCATTAAAATTTAAAACCTCTGCTCTATGAAAAATTTGCCAAGAGAATGAGAAGATAAGTCATAGCCTGGGAGGAAATATTTGAAAAAGACTGAGCTAGATAAAGGACTGCTAATAAAAATATACAAAGTCAAATTCAACAGTAAGAAATACTGAATTAAAACCTGGCCCAAAGATCTTAAGACATCCCACCAAAGAAGATACATAAACGGCATATAAGCATATGAAAAGATTGTGCAACATCATATGTAATTAGGGAACTGCAAACTGAAACAATGAGATATTATTCCAAATCTATTAAGGTGGCCCAAATCCAAACACGGACAACACCAAATGTTGGTGAAAATATGAAGCAATAGGAACTCTAATTTATTAATCTTACAGTCCAGCCTACAGTGCTCCTTGATATTTACCCAAATTACTTGAACTTACATCCACACAAAGAACTGTACATGAGTGCCAAAGGCATCTTTATTCATTAATTGGCAAACCTTGGAAGCAACCACAATGTACTTCATTAAGTGAATGGATAAACTGTGGTATATCCCAACAATTGACTATTACTCAGCCTAAAATGAAATGAGTTATCATACCATGAAAAAATATAAAGGAACCTTAAGTGCATATTACTAAATGAAAGAAAGCCATTCTTCAAAGGGATACATACTGTAGGATTCCAATTATATGACATTCTGGAAACAGTAAAACTATGAAGACATTTTAAAAATTACGGGTTGCCAGAGGTAAAGAAAAAGGAAAAGATAAATACTTACTTATCTGACTCTTCAAAATAAAAGTTTGCTGAAACTTTCTATAGGATAACCCTTAAAGAACCCTAAAAGAGTGGGAAATTTTACATTACTCAAAACACTCTAAAAAACGGTTTCTCAAACTTTGTACTACTGACACTTTAAACCAGATAAATTCAATTTGGATAGGGCCAGGGACCTATCTTGTACATTGTAGGATATTTAACAATGTTTCTAGTCTACTCATTAAAGGTCAGTAGCACCAGAAGCAATGAAAAACAAAAGGTCTTCACATCTTGCCAAATGTAACCGGGGGTAAGGGGGTGCGGGGCAAAAATCATCTCAGCACCCCCTCATTTGATCATGCCTTCATTGAGAATTCCAATTAAAAGAAGATAAACAGGGAGATAAGATGAAACAACAAATAGGAAAATGGAAAACAACAGACTTAGATACATATCAGTAATTCTACAGATTAAGGCTTCAAGTAAGTGAGAAATTTAAGAGAAAAAATATAACTCAACTATATAACTTTTTGTAATACATTTTTAAAACATAAGGGTACATAGGCTGAAAGAATAAAAAGCAAAAACAAACATTAAAGACAGATGACAAAACTACATTAATATTAGATAAAGTAGATTTTAAGGCCAAAAAACAGCCAAATAGAAATAGTCCTAGAGATGAAGACAGACATTTGTGAAGATAAAAGGTTCAATACACCAGAAAGATAGGATACTTTTAATACAGAAAGGTAACTGAAAAAGCTACATATGCTTAGAAAGAAGACATTTCTAAATAACATGAATTAAAGAAAAGGTCACAATCAAAATCAGAAAATATCCAGAAGTAAATGAAAATTTACTGGTAATATATCTTAAAACTTTTGGAATAAGACTTCTACCTCTGGGATGATGGAACAAATGTACATTTCCATATTAATCTCAGTAACACAAATAAAAATCTTGAATGGGGGGGATGATATGTGTACCTAACACATAACACAACTCTGAAAAATGGATACCTAAAAACCTTAGGAGGGATCCCTGGGTGGCGCAGCGGTTTGGCGCCTGCCTTTGGCCCGGGGCGCGATCCTGGAGACCCGGGATCGAATCCCACGTCGGGCTCCCGGTGCATGGAGCCTGCTTCTCCCTCTGCCTGTGTCTCTGCCTCTCTCTCTCTCTGTGACTATCATAAATAAATAAAAATTAAAAAAAAAAAAAAAACCTTAGGATAAAAGAACTGACACTTGGCTGGGTTCCCAGGGTTAAGCCTGCTCTCTAGCCAAAGTAATAAGAAAGGGGAAGCCTAGCAAGACAAAAATGTTCTAGACAATAACAATCTCCTCCAGGAAAATACTACAGAAAAATCTATGACTCCACCACCAAATATGGCAACAAAAGCCAGATTTTAATAAGGTACACTAATACCCTGGTTGGATGATATACAACAAGGCCAACTAGAAAGCTGGGACTTTTATCCCTGCTGAGCAATAATAAAACCCCATGTTTTGCAATATCAGGGTGACTACATGGGGCACCTAAACTTTCACCCCTATCAACAGTAAGGAAGAACACCTACCTTACCCTGCTGAAGTGACATCAGATAAGCACTACTAGAGAAATAGGTCTGGCACTACCATCCAGCAATAATGATCTGCCACAACTCAGGTGTCAACAGAAGCCAACTAGGGAACTTAGACTTCTACCCTCAAATGGCAATAATGAGATAACATTTCCCCCCTTTCCTGTGCCAGAGAGGTATCAGGAAAAGCCAGAAATAGGAAACACAGTTTCATAACACAATACCCCAAAATGTCCAGGTTTCAAGAGAAAATTACTTGTCACACCAAGAATGAGGAGGATCTTGGGGTGCCTGGGTAGCTCAGCTGGTTAAGTGCTAGACTCTTGATTTTGGCTCAGGTCATGATCTCATGGGTCATGAGATGGAGCCCCATGCTGGGCTCCACTCAGCAAAAAGTCTGCTTGAAGATTTCTCTCCTTCTGCCCTTCCCCCAACTTGCATGCACGTGCCCTCTCCTCTCCCTCTCTTTCTCAAATAAATAAATAAATCTTATTAAAAAATGAGGAAGATCTCAAATTGAATGTATGTCAACACTGAGACAACAGATATATTAAAGTCATCTAACATAGATTTTAAACAAGTCATTCTATTAGTATTTCAATGAGCAATTGTAAACAAGCTTGAAATAAACCAAAAAAAAAAAAAAAAAAAAAAAAGCAAACAAGCAACCAAAGAAAAACAGATGTCAGAAAAGAATAGAAGACATAAAGAAGAACCAAGTGGAAACTACAGAACTGAAAAATATAATGGCCAAAATAAAAATCTAACTTATGAACTCAACAGCAGAAATACAGAAGAAAAAGAATGAACTGGAAGACAGAACAGAGATTACTCAACCTGAATAATAGAAAATAAACATAAAATGTAAGTAACAGATGCTCAGGAACTTATGAAACTAAAATAAAACACCTACCATTTATGACATCAGAGTATGATTCCATTTATAGGTATTATCCAAAATAGGTAAATCCACAGAAATAGAAAATACACTGGTGAGCTACCTGGGACTGAGGGGAGGGAGAAAGAGTGACTGCTTAATGGACATAAGAGTTATCTTTGGAGGTAAAAATGTTATGGAACTAGATAGAGGTGGTAGACATACACCACTCTGAACATACAAAATGCTACTGAACTGCACACTTTAAAACAATTTCATGTTATATGAATTTTACCACAACATAAAAAAAGAAACTTGGGGGATCCCTGGGTGGCGCAGCGGTTTGGCGCCTGCCTTTGGCCCAGGGCGCGATCCTGGAGACCCAGGATCGAATCCCACATCAGGCTCCCGGTGCATGGAGCCTGCTTCTCCCTCCGCCTGTGTCTCTGCCTCTCTCTCTCTCTGTGACTATCATAAATAAATAAAAAAAATTAAAAAAAAAAAAAAAAAAGAAACTTGGCAAACTAGGAACTGAAAGGCAGATCAATTTAGCAAAAGATGTACACAAAAAGAATACAGTAGGGGTGCCTGGGTGGCACAGTTGGGCTGAGTGCCTTGGTTTCAGCTAGGGTGGTGATCGCAGGATCATGAGATTGAGCCCTGCATCTGGCTCCCTCCACCCCAACAGCCCCATGCTCAATCTCTCTCTCAAATAAATAAATCTTAAAAAAAAATATAGTAAACACTGCTTGATTCTAAAATCTTCAATGACTTCCTTTCAAAATGTGAGGAAAACAAAGATGTCCATTATCACCAATTTTATTTAACACTGTACAAAAAATGTGGAACAAAGGTTAAAAAAAATTAGAAGAGGAAAAGTAAAACTTTCTTTATATACAGATGTGTTAATTTTGTATGTAGAAAATCCAAAAGAATTCACAGAGCAATCATTAGAGGTTCATATGATTGCTAGGTAGATGAATATATAAAAATTAATTGCATTCTATGAATCAGCAACAAAATATTTTAAAGACATTCTTAATGGCATCAAAAAATACCAAACGCCAAGGCAAAAAGATGTGCTATTTATTCAGATACCTATCAGAACAACTAAAAAAGACCTAGGTAAATAGAGATACGTACCATACATTGGAAAACAATGTTCTTAAAGACATAAATTCTCCCCAAACTAATCTACAGATGCAACACCAATCAATATCCTAGGCAAGTAGGGGTGTGTGTGTGTGTGTGTGTGTGTGTGTGTACATATGTGAAGTTTAGCATGTGAAATTTACATGGAAATACAAAGGTAAGAAACATTTTTTAAACAAAAGCAGAAACAATTTTAAAAAACAAGACAGGAGGACTTTAGCTACTGGATATTAAGACATTTTAAATCCACTCTAATTAAGCTGGTATGGCATTGAATTAATTATAGACAGAGATCAACAGATCAGAATACACCCACCCATGTAAGACATTTAAGAACAAAGGTGGTTTTGCTAATCAGTGTGGAAACAGAAGTCTGCAATAAAAGGTACTGGGATAACCAGATCACCTTACATTAAAAAAAGGGGACCCAACCTTGCAATATACACTTAAGTTAAATACAGTTGGACTGAAGCTTTAAACGCAAAAAAAGCAAAGAACAAGTTGTTAGAGAGTATTTTCAATAACTCAGGGCAGAAAAAAACATACCAAAGAAAGCTAAAAGGCAATTCCCTGAAAAAAGAGACTGTGCAACTTTTCTTTGTTGATGGGCCATTTGGATATCCTCCTTTGTAAAATGTTTATTTGAATCTTTTGCCCAATTATTTTTATTGAATTGTCTTTTTACATATTCATGTGTGAGATTTCTTTGTAAGATTAAAATCACAATGAGAAAATCAGAAAGACTGACCATAACACATTTGAAGAAGACGGGAAGCAACAAGTTGTGGCGTAAACTGGCATATCTATGTCAGAAAAAAAATGAGCATTATCTACTTAAGATGTATATATATACTATGACTCAACAATTTCTCTACTTGAAATACACCCAACTGAAATTTGAGTACAGGTACATCAAGAGATTTCTATTGTAATATTACTGTTCGTAACAGTAGTATTCCCAAATGGAACCTAGAAACAAACCAAAAATCCATTAACAGCTGAAGACACAAATCGTGGCAATAATGAAACTGCACTTCTGTGGCAATGAAAATAACCTACAGATACACTCTACATAGGTGAATATCAAACACTTTGTGCCAATGGAAGAAGCCAGACACAAAAGCACACAAGATTATTCTAAACATAAAGTTAAAAACAGATAAAACTCTAATATTTAGTGGATACATGGTTAGGTTTATTTAAATTATAACACTATAAAGAGAGGAAGTGATTAACATAAAAGTCAGGATAGTGTTACCTGAGAAAAGGAGGGTAGTGTCTGCTTCTTGATCTTTGTTGTGGTTATATGGGGGTTTTGCTTTGCAAATCACTCAAAAGGACGGTTTTTGTGCACTTTTCTGCCTTTTTGAATTCAGTTTAAAAAAAAAATCAGAATTTTGAATTCTAAGATTCAAAGTTTTAAATTTTCATTCAAAAACTGGGCTCAGTATCATCAACGATCCTGGTCTTTTTCATCGAAAAAGGGAAATAGGAGGCCTTGAAGAGAGAGATCTCATACACCACCATTCACTGCTGTTTGCAAACCCCAATAGGAAGGGGTTTACTTTACTACTACACCAGGAGGAAACAAGATTTTCTCCTTGCCCAGAAATAAACTAACCAATGAGAACTACCACAACGCAGCCAATGAAAAGCTGCCACAACCCCAAACTCTCTTCTTCAATGGACTTTCTTTCAAAACAACCCCTCCCAAGTCCTTCCTTCCCAGTATAAAAGAATACTCCTCCTCTCGTTCTCAGTACTTGCTTATGTTTTGCCATACTTTGTAGGTCTCAACCTGCATTTGGGGGTATTTCCTCTGCTATTCCTGAGTAAACTCTTTTTGCTAGTGAAATAACTAGAGATTTTATGTTTAATGTTGACACCATACTTCTGCCAATATATCCTGTTGGCTTAATTCTCCTTATGGTGGTGAGGCTACAACTTCAGACATCACATGGACACAGAAAACAAGACCATTTCACCCACTAGTTCTGTTAGGTTTAGTCTTTTTGTTTTCAAGTTAATATTTACATATAATAAAGTGTACAAGTATACAATTCCATGAGCTCACAAAGGAAGAATCCAAAAGTAGTCTATCATTTAGGTATCGTATTTTGTTTACCCATTTTCTTACTGATGGGCACTTAGAATGCTGCTGGTTATGAATATTAATTATGAATAAAATCTTAAAAAAAGAATGCTCATACTAGCTTTATTTATCATGAGAGACACAGAGAGGCAGAGACACAGGCAGATGGAGACGCAGGCTCCCTGCAGGTAGGCTGATGCAGAACTCAATCCCAGGACCCTGGGATCACAACATGAGCCAAAGGCAGATGCTCAACCACTGAGCCACCCAAGGGCCTTGGTACGAGTGTTCTTCTATAAGACATTTTGTGGACATGTTTTCAGTTGGTGAGAGAGCAGTAAATATATAAGTAATTGCTGGATCATCGAATATATGTTCAACTTTAAAAGAAACTGACAGGGCAGCCCTGGTGGCTCAGCGGTTTAGCACCACCTTCAGCCCAGGGTGTGGTCCTGGAGACCCAGGATCAAGTCCCACATCAGGCTCCCTGCATGGAATGGGGCTTGCGTCTCCCTCTGCCTGTGTCTGTGCCCCCCCATAAATTAATTAATTAATTAATAAACAAAATCTTTAAAAAATAAAAAATATAAAAAATAAAAGAAACTGACAAATCTTTTTCTATAGTAGTTATACTATTTTCTGTTTCAATCAAAAACATGACAGTCGTTTGCTCCACATTTTTGCCAAAATGTGGTGTTGTCAGTTGTCAACAAACAAACAATAAGATATCTGGGTAAGATGACCAAGCAGGAGGATCCATAGGTCACCTCGTCCCATAGATACAAAAACAATCATAAAACAAGTAACAAATTGGCAATAAGTACACACCTAACAATGATTACTTTATATGTATATGGACTAAATTCTCCAATCAAAAGATATAAGGTAATGAAATGAATTAAAAACAAGATCCATCTATATGCTACCTACAAGAGATTCATTTCAGACCTAAAGAAACCAGCAGATTGAAAGTGAAAGGATGGAGAAGCATTTTATCATGTAAATGGATGTGAAAAGAAATACAAGAGGAGAAATACTTATTATATCAGACAAAGCATATTTTTTTTAAATTTTTTTTTAAAGATTTTATTTATTTATTCATAGAGACAGAGAGAGGTGCAGACACAGGCAGAGGCAGAGGCAGAAGCAAGCTCCATGTAGGGAGCCTGATGTGGGACTCAATCCAGGGTCGCCACGATCATGCCCTGGGCTGCAGGCAGCGCTAAACCGCTGCGCCACCGGGGCTGCCCCAGACAAAGCATATTTTAAAACAAAGACTGTAACAAGAGACAACGAGAAACACTATATAACCATAAAGGGAAACACTCAACAAGAGGATATAATTATAAATATTTATGAGCCCAACATGGGAGCATTCAAATACCTAAAAACACTTGACAACACAAAGGAACTAACTAATTGATAGTAACACAATAATAGTAGGGGACTTTAATAATCCAGTTACATCAATGGTCAGATCACCTAAACAGAAAATCAACAAGAAAATAGTGGCTTTGAATGACACACTGGGCCAGATGGATTTAACAGATATACTCGGAACATGCCACCCTAAAACAGCAGAATACATATCCTTTCCAAATGTTCCAATACTCCAAAATGGAACATTTTCCAGAACAGGTCACATATTAGATAAAACAATCTCAATAAATTAAAAAAGATCAAAGTCATACCAGGCATCTTTTCTGACCACAATGTTATGAAAGCAGAAAACAGCCACAAGAAAAAAATCTGGAAAAAGCACAAATACATAGATATTAATAACATAGTACTAAACAATTAATGGATTAACCAAGAAATCAAAGAGGAAATAAAAAAATACATGGAGACATTCCCATCAACAGTGCACAAGGTTCCTTTTTCTCCACATCCTCATAACATCTGTTGTTTCTTGTGTCTTTTAATCATTCTGACAGGTGTAAAGTGATATCTCACAGGTTTTGATTTTCATTTTCCTATTGATGAGTGATGTTAAGCATCTTTTCATTTGTCTGTTGGCCATCTGTGGGTCTTCTTTTCATTTTTAATTGGATTATTTGTGGGGTTTGTCTTTAGTTATACAAGTTCTTTATATATTTTGGATACTAACCCTTCATCAGATAGGTCACTTGCAAATACCTTCTCCCATTCAGAAGACTGTCATTTAGTTTTGTTTTTTTTTTTTCCCCTTGCAGAAGCTTTTTGATGTAGTCCAATAGTTCATTTTTTGCTTTTTTTCTCCCCCCTGCCTTAGGAGACCATCTAGAAAAATGTTGCTACAGTCAATGTCAGACAAATTATTGCCTATGCTCTCTTCTAGGGTTTTTATGGTTCCCAGTCTCACATTTAGGTCCTTAACCCATTTTAAGTGTATTTTTGTGGATAGTGTAACAAAGTGGTTTAGTTTCATTCTTTTGCATGTAATTTTCCAGGTTTCCCAACACCATTCATCGAAGAGACAGTCCTTTTTTTCCCATTGTGTTTTCCTGCTTTGTCAAGGATTAACTGACCATTTAATTTTGAGTACATTTCTAGGGTTTCTATTCTGTCCCATTGTTCTGTGTCTACTTTTGTGCCAGTACCATATTGTTTTGATCAATACAGCTCTGTAATATAACTTGAAGTCCAGAATTGGAAAGCCTCCAGCTTTTTCTTTTACAATGTTGCTTTGGCTATTCAGGGTCTTTTGTGGTTCTATATAAATTTTAGGATTGTTTCTCCTAGCTCTGTGAAAAATGCTACTGGTATTTTGATAGGGATCACATTAAATGGGTAGATTGCTCTGTGTAGTACTGACATTTTAACAATATTTGTTCTTCTAATTCATGAGCATGGATTATTTTTTTCATTTTTTTGTGTCATCTTTAATTTCTTTCATCAGTGTTCTATAATTTTCAGAGTACAGGTCTTTCACCTCTTTGGTTGGGTTTACTCCTAGATATCTTACTGTTTTTGTACAATTGTAAATGAGATTGATTCCTTAATTTCTCTTTCTGCTGCTTCACTATTGGTGTATAGAAATGCAGATTTCTGTACATTGATTTTGTATCATGCAACTTTACTAAATTCATTTATCAGTTCTAGCTGTTTTTTGATGAAGTCTTTCAGATTTTCTTTATAAAGTATCTGTCATCTGCAAATAGTGAAAGTTTTACTACTTCCTTGCCAATTCAGATGCCTTTTCTTTTTGTTGATTGCTGTGGCTAGAACTTCCAGTACTATGTTGAATAAAAGTGGTAAGAGTAGACATCCCTAAGACAATCAAAATTTTCAAAAGTTTATTTGGGAGTACCCATCAATTCCAGTCAGAAAGTGCCAAAGTCAAAATGCTTAAAGCACATCACCAACAGGAGTAAGTGGAGTGGTTTTTACATGGAAAATATGGAAGGAAAGGAAGGAAATTACGTGATGGATATAGCTTAAAGAGTTGACTTAATCAGAAAAGCCTAGTTGGCTGTGATTGGTTGTTCTTAAGTTTCATTTTCTTGGATTCAAGTACATGGATTTTGGCTTAGGCTCTGGTTTGCTTACACAGGCTAACAGGGCATTAGGGTCACCTCAGTCTAAAAGCTCCTTGGTTTAATTACTTTAACAGGGTCTTTTTCATTTTAGCCATTCTAAGGAATGGAAAGTGATACCTCATTGTGGTTTTAATTTGCATTTCCCTGAAGCACTTCCCCTCCCCATATTTCATGGCCCAAGATCTTCTCAACCCATGCTTTAAAAATGTTTGCAACAAAGAATGTTTACTTTGCAACTAGTAAAATGGGAGTGATTTGTATATTAGAAACAAATATAAATTTAAAATTTATGTCATGTACTAATTACTTGTAGCTTCCTGAGCACACACTGCTGTTTCTTACCTCCATGTCTTTGCAAATAAATACTAACTTCCTTGCCCTGAAGGCCTTTTCTATCCCTCCATACCAGTGAATTCCTCATCAGCCTTCAAAACCCTGTTCAGGATTTTATCACTTCTTCCATGAAGTACTTCCTGACTTTCACAAACATAATTAGGTCACTGTTCTGTCTTCTATCTTATATTTTAGTATATGTAACGCATGCTGTATAACTTCCTTCAGGGCAAGAAATAACTCCTACTCATTATAACCCCATACCTAAAAAAAACACAGGCACATATTAGCTCAAAAATATCAAGTAATTGTGTTCATCATTCTAATGCTGCTTTAGGCTCCATTCACTTTAACATCCACTTCTGTAACTGAGGCTTTTGGACTGTATTGGGCTGAATGCTGGCCCAAAGAAAGATATGTCACTTCCTAATCTCTATAATTTAAGAATAGTACCTTATATAGCAAAAAAAAAAAAAAAAAAAAAAAGTGATTAAATTAAGGGTCTTAATAGGAGGAGTTTATTCTGGATTATATGGATGGACCCTAACTGCAATCACATGTATCCTTGTAAGAGTGAGGCAGAGAAGTTTTGAGACTGAAGAGGAGGTGGCAGGGTCACCAAAAGTCAGAGATGCTGCCCCAAACTAAGGCATGCCTAGAGCCAGAAGAAGCTGGAAGAAGGAAAGGATTCTTCCTCAGAGACTTTGTAGACAGTGCAGCCCTTGATTTCAGTCTTCTGGTCTCCAAGTTGTAAAAGAATAAATCTTTGTTGTTCTAAGCCCTGCCAGTATGTGGTAATTTGCTCCAATAGCTACAGATAACTAGCACACTGGCTTTCTCTTCAGTCTATTATTCATCATAAATATTACCCTAATGCAAAATTTCTAACACAATTTTAAATTCCTACCATACTCAGGTTTTTCTGATTTCAACCAATCAATATATAGGTATCAAATACTCACGGAATATATAAATGTCATTAGGCACTCAAACTATAAAATAAAAGAAATGATTTTTATTGTATATTTACTAAACTCAAAACACAAATTTTTCTAGAAGTACATGGTTGAAAAAAACTTTTAAAAAAGAAAAGTTAAAACAGATTACTCTTACCAGTCTGTTAATCAGGGAGCACTTATTACATGAAATAGTCTCTGTAAAAGGCAGTTTTTAAAGATGCAACACAATCCCTCTCCAAATACCTCATCTTTCCCTCCTTGCAGCTCTTACTATCATAACTATGCCCACAGGTCCTTCTTATCACTTCTTTTGATTAATCCCAGCTCTATAGACCTACCTATGACATTTTCTTTTGCACAGGAGCTGTATTTCTTTAGCAATGGTACAATGTCTGACGAAAAGGATGGAAATTCAAAATATTCTAAAAGCACAGCTGCTGATGCTCATGGAAAGCTTCCAAAACACATTCCATTAAAAAGCACATGCTATGCCTTTGAACATTTCAAAACAATGGTTTAAATACTGCATGCCCCTGAAGTGAATGCTGTTTTTTTAAAAACACTAAAAGTGTAAGGAGAACTACATCAGGCACTACTTCACGTATAACAAAACATTAGAAATTAATGTCTTTAAAATCCAGAGAGAACACTACACCAGTCACCCAAACAGCCTTTGGATAGCCATCCCAGGGTGTCTTGTATACAAAAAAGTGTCACAACTTGACACCCTGCCAAAACCTGAAGTGCAGCTGGGAACAAACCCTTCAAAACCCTGGGAAGGTGCCAGGCCCCATAATTGTGACTTAGAATGAGACGGGAGGGCAAGGAAAGAGGAAGGGAAGAAGATATGTATTAGCGTGGTTAGCAATCAACCACCAAGCACTCTGAATTAAAATATTACTCTAATAATTGTACTGTCTGCCTCCACACAGCTTAATTCACACAAAAGAATTCTAGAAAATAGGATATAGCAACCAGTCAACCTCAAATACTTAGAAATGTTACAAAAATCTCTGAAAAGTTGTGTTCTGAAAACCCAAAGTGACTGTTGTCTTAACCATACTTCAAATTCATTTTCTTAGTGTAGACTCTCTTGCACATAACATGGGACTTTCCAAAAGATTTATGAGTACTTAATGCCTTTGTGTGTATTGTAGTGGCTTCTTTGCTCATAGCCCCAAACACCTGAAATAGATAAAGCTACCTATAGTTTGTAAATACAATATGAAGACTGTCTACTGATCTGACAATATATCCTGGAAATTATTTGCTTTTAAAATAAATTCGAGTTATCTCCATGAGATTTATGCCTTAGCATGAAAAGTTAAATGAAAGGAAAAAATTGAAAAAAGAAAAAAACTGATGAGTTCAACTGATATTTTTGATCAAGTTAACATAAACATTCTCTTTTTCATCTTTGAGGATCTACCAGAAAGCAAGAAAAGTATAAAAATTTTCAGAGCCAGAAAAGGTAAATAAAAATCCTCAAGACATATAGGGTAGTTTTAAAACTATAGCTTTAAAACAAAAGGCAATTGAACAATCAGTATTTAAGGCTACCACACCATATTTACTGAGTGGTCCACTTATACTAAGAGATCTCTGAGAGGGATACAAAACTATGCAGACCGTCAAGTCAAGCAGACTTAGCAAGGAAGAGTTTTGCCGATAACAAGAGTATTACAGACATTTTCTAAGTATCTGTTATATGCTAGATGTTGCTGAGTATAGGGATATAGTAATAAATGAAAATATTGCCCTCAAATAAGTTCATGTTGGTCAGTGAAACACACATGTTAACCAACAACTGCTGACTAAACAAGGATAACAAAAAATTTATTAGGTATTAAATCCTTTTTGTACTTAAAATTTTTTTGCCCTGTGCATATATTACCAATTCCAAGTAATAAATGAAATCAGAAAGTTTTAAACATATAAAACAATGTAATATATCAGTAGGTAGTATGGGTACACAGGGAAGAGAGACTTAATTCTGCTAGAGAAG
This sequence comes from Vulpes vulpes, assembly GCF_048418805.1. Classification (NCBI taxonomy): domain Eukaryota; kingdom Metazoa; phylum Chordata; class Mammalia; order Carnivora; family Canidae; genus Vulpes; species Vulpes vulpes. The sequence continues at coordinate 72,179,542 of NC_132789.1, forward strand.
CTGTCAGGGAAGACTTCACAAAGAAGGTAATCCTAAGATAAAGAAGCAGAGAAAAAAACATGCGGTTGGAAGGCAGAGATGGAAGACAACTTTGTCGGTAGGGGATACCAGGTAGGGAGCAGATGAGCCTGCAGGGGCAAGGCAGGGCCTTGAAGGAAATGTGCAAGACACTGGAGTTTATCCTGGAGTCTAGAAGAGCCAATGAAAGGTTTTAAGCTTGTGGGTAGATGAAGGACAGTACAGGGTGGGTGGTTTCAGATTTGTATTTAAGAAAAATGACTAGGTTACCCAACATGTGTAGAATAAACTGGGGTGGACTAGAGTGAGGGAGATCCTAGAAAAAAAGATGAAAAGGCTGCGAAAGTTATGATAAAGATCTGAACAAAAATAGTGGCAGCAAGTAGTCAATAGGAAATGGTCTTGAAAACAAATATGGAGGTAGAAGTAACAGAATTAGTAGATATTGACACCTCTCTCCTGCAAAAAAAAAAAAAAAGAATTATTTTGATATTAGCTAAAAGGCCAACCAGAAAAACAGGAAAGAAAAAAAAAAGCAAAATGGAATCCAGTTAAAATAGAAGAAAGGTTGTTTCAAAGATTACAAGCACTAATCTTCCATATGAAAAAAAATTAAGCACAGCAACCTCTGGCAAAAGCATCTTAGTAAATGCAAATACCATCATAGTACAACACTCAAAATATCCACCTTTCTTCCATAGGGATTTCATCAGCAGAAGGGTAAACACTAAACCTTGCTCTGTCAGGAACAAAGACATAAAATAAGTATTTTGTTCTCTAAATGTCCACCTTCTGTAACTCCTCCTCATTCTTTCCTTCAAACAATCATCTCTATAGCAACATACTCTTAAGAAATTCGTGGGTGGAAAGCATATGTTTTTGCAAAAATATGAGAACTCAAGAACACGACTACTCTATTTTTCCCTTTAATATAAGAGATTCACAATACACCCTGAAAGATAACTGCAATGTATGGAACAAAAAAAAAATAGACTTTAAAATACAAGGAAATGAAAAAATTGGTATTGCACATGCTTATATGGAAATTCTTTTTATAGGTTACAATGACACCTTGTGGTAAGGCTTTTTAGACAATATAACTTACCTTGGAAAATATTTTTACACCAGAAATATAAGAAAACTGGCTTAGAAAATAGGAATGTCCAAGGTTATATGTTGAAGTGGAATGAACATGTACAATGATCCATTTGGAAAAATAAGCGAGGCTCTTCAAAAATTAAAAATAGAACTACTATATGATCCAGCAGTTCCATTCTTGCCATTTATTGGAAGAAAATGAAAATACTAACCTGAAAAGATATATGCACCCACACACGTGCTGCAGCATTTACAATGCCCAAGATACAGGAACAACCTAAATACGCATCAGTGGATGAATGGATAAGAAAATTGCGACAAACACACACAAACACACAATGGAATATTATTCAGCCATTAAAAAAATAATGAAATCTTGTCATCTGTGATAACATGGGTGGACCTCAAGGGCAATATGCTAAGTGAAATAACTCAGGCAGAGATAAATAAGTGCCCCTGCTCCACAGATACACACACACAAACACCCCAAGCTTATAGAGTGGTGGTTGCCGGAGGCAAGAGATGAGGGGTGGGAAAAAATGAATGACCTGTTTTTACTATTTAAATAAACTGTATTTTAAAAATAGAAAAGAAGAAGGGCCTGGCTGGCTCAGTTGGTGGAGCATGACTCTTGACCTCAAGGTTGTGAATTCAAGCCCCACGTGGGGTGTACAGACTACTTAAAAAATATATATCTAAAAAAAAAAAAAAAAGAAAGAAAAACGACTCAAAAACAACCTACTTTTGAAATCTGGGGCAAAATTTGTAACAATGGCAATCCCTTTACATGAGAATATGGACACAAGGTTTATGGACTATGAAACTAATTTTGTCATTACTCCTTTCTCAATTAAATAGGTATTACATTAAAAATTTCAATCTTGATTGACCCAATAATTAACAAAACTTATAATTATCTTTTCATCAAGAGTTTGTTTCCTAAACTATGCTAAACACTAGTAAATATAAAAGTTAATAATACACTTTGTATACAATCACCTTTATGAATCTCTGAAATATTCTTCTCCCTTACCATCTACAGTACCATGATCACCTTCCGACCTCTCTCTCTCTTATTTGTTCCCGTTCTCCCAGTCACCATGAGAACCTCTGAAAGTCAAGTTGCTTCTCTCACTGCTTCGTTTTTTACACCTATTTGAATGACACTCAAATTTACACCCACATTCCTAAAGCAGCTCATAACTCCTACTCTAATCACATGTCCCATCCACAACGGAAGCTCAAGATAAGAATTAAACTCATTAACTTCAATTTTCCATCTGCCTCCTTTAAAAAAAATACCACTATCCTCCCCTTACTTCTTAGTACACAACTCGTTCCCCAACTCCCATTAGTAATAAATTATTAATCTTGTTGATTCTTCTTCATCTACCTCTTGGTTTTAATCATTCTTCTTCATTTCTAGAACCATCACCCTCTAGGGCAAAACCACAAGTATTTTACACTTGGTGGTTTACTCTAAGAGAATCTCCTAAACACATGCCAGATTTTGGTCTTTCTTCATCCTTACATAACCTACAAATATCTACCAGGATAATCTTTCTCATACACCATATTCATCACTGTAACTACACTTTTATAATCCTTCCTATTGTTCACTGGATCAAATCTGAACTTCTCAAACTCCAAAAACCCTGCATTTGTATAGGGAGTTGGCTCATGCAAACATTTCATTCTGCTGCTTCACAAGGCTCCTTTGCTAGAGTCAACTGAATTTGCTTTACAGTCCCTCAGACGCTTATTCTTGCCTTCACAACTGTGTTCATAAAGTTATACCAAATTAAAATACCTGCTTAAATCTCTTCAATTAATCTACAAATCAAGGTCAGAGTCAAACCTAAAACCCTACAATCTAAACAATCATGAAACTAATTTCAGAGCTTATAGTTACTTTAAACGTAAACATAAATAGCTTTTGCCCATCTTTCTGCTCTAGTTGTTTCTGACTTATGCTTAACCTCCAAATATTTTTTTAAATGTTTTATTTTATTTTTTTTAATTTTTTATTTTCTTTTTATTTATGATAGTCACAGAGAGAGAGAGAGAGAGAGGCAGAGACACAGGCAGAGGGAGAAGCAGGCTCCATGCACCGGGAGCCCGACGTGGGATTCGATCCCGGGTCTCCAGGATCGCGCCCTGGGCCAAAGGCAGGCGCTAAACCGCTGCGCCACCCAGGGATCCCAACCTCCAAATATTTATTCTATGTTTTATCACATCTGCACTTTTTCCCCTTTAGTGCTTTATATAATTATGGAAAATATCTTTCTAAAGAAACTCTTAAGTTGCTCAAAGGAAAAACCATAATCTTCTACTTCTTGGGTCATCTTCCTAACTCCCTATTCCAGTAAAATTAATGACAAAAGTGAACCTCAAAATTTCTGTGATATGAATCCTACTTTCCCACAGGCTTACAGTGTAATTTCAGAGATGGTGAAGGATGCCACCAAGAACACTGTTTGCTAATCAACAATGTGTGCTTTATAACAGTTATCCATCAAGACATTTCTGTCTGGAAAAAAAATTCTGAGGACAGTCTGGTAATCAAATATCGAACATATCCTTTGACCTAGCAATTCCACATTAGGAATCAATTCTAAGAAATTAATCAGAGATGTATACCAACATTTGGGTTCAGGGATCACCTTTATTTATCATTCAGTGAATATTTACTGAGTATGTCCCAAGGGCCAGGTAGAAGTAGAAGGCACCCTACCTTCACCATGCTTACATCATAGTGCTATTTATTATGGAAAAACAGGCAATTTTTTAAAAAGCATGTTTAATAGTAAGTTATGCCATATCCATGGATCAGATAGTAATCCAATTAAGACATTAAGATGCTAATTTCTCCCAAATTCAATGCAATGCCATTTAAAATCCCAGCAAACTATAAAAATTAACAACCTAATTCTAAAATTCATATGGAAGCAAAAAGGACCTGGAATAGCCATAAGAACAAACTGGAGAACTTACACTACCTGGTTTCACAACTTACTAAATGCAACAAAAATCAAAATTGCGTGACATTAATGTCAACACAGACACATAAATCCATTAAGAGTAAAGTTCAGAAATAGATTCAAACATATGGGGCCAACTGATGTTTGGCAAAAATGCGAAGTCAATTCAATGAAACCAGGCAGTCTTTTCAATAAATGGTCCTGGGACAACTGCCTTTCCATGTGCAAAAAATGAATTTCAAGTTGTACATCACACCAAACACAAAAATGGACTCAAAATGTGTATCTAAGCATAAAACATTAAAACTCTCTGAGGAAAAAAATAACAAAATCATTTTAATAATGAGTTAAAGATTTCTTTAAATTGGTTATTATTAAAATTAACAAGTTAATTTTACATCAAAATTAAGAACTTACATATTTAAAAGACAGCAGAATATAAGTGAAGATAAGCAAGATTGGAGGAATAATTTATAAATCATATATTGAAAAAGGACTTACATTAGAACACATGAATTCTAAAAACCCAATAACTCAACTTAATAACAAAAAAAATAGCCAAAATATCTGAACACTTTGCCAAAGAAAATACAAAAATGTATAAACACTTGAGAAGATGTTAAATATCATTAGTTATTCATGAAATACGAACTAAAAACACAGTGTAATACTACTATACACCTATTAAAATGATTAAAATTTAAAAGGCTGATTTTACAAATATAGACTAGAATGTAGAGGAATTAAAACTGTTATAAACTATGGGTGGGAATGTAAAATGAGAAAATCATTTACTCTTTAAGAAACTGCCAGATACCACATAATCCAGCCATTTCACATATAAGTATTCACGTAAGAGAAATCAGAGTACATCCACATGAAGACTTCTACATAAGTGTTTATAGCAGCTTTATTTGTGAGTCTCAAACACAGATCAAGAAGTGAATGAATAAACAAATTGTGATATATCCATAAAATAGAACACTATTCAATAAACATGAACTCCTCACCATGAATGAATCTCAAAAGAATTATGCTGAGTGAAAAAAAAATCTAAACAAAAAGAGTACATGTTATTTGATTTACATAAAATTCCAGAAAATGCAAACCAATTATAAAGCCAGAAAGCAGATGAATGATTGCCTGAAAATGGGAAAGAATAAGCAGTTGGAGAGAATAGAAGCAAAAGGGAAGGATCACAAAGGGGCATGAGAAAACTTTTAGAGGTGATGGATATATTTATCCATCTTGACTGTGGTGATGGTTTCACAAGTATATACATATATCAAAACTTCAATTTAAAAAATGTACAATTTGTTATTTATCAGTTATATTCAGTAAAGCTGTTTTTTTAAAGATTTTATTTATTTATTCATGAGAGAGAGAGAGAGAGAGGCGGAGACACAGGCAGAGGGAGAAGCAGGCTCCATGCAGGAAGCCTGATGTGGGACTCGATCCTGGGTCTCCAGGATCAGGCCCTGGGCCAAAGGTAGACGCTAAACTGCTGAGCCATCCAGGGATCCTCAATAAAGCTGTTTTTAAAAATAAACATGAACTATTAAAAAAAAAAAAAAAAAAAACTTTCCTGAAAGTGAATTCTAGGTCTAAATGTCACAGTTAAATTTTTCTTTAAAAAAAAAAAAAAAGTTATGGAAGACTATTGTTTTTAAAGATTTTATTTATTCATGAGAAACACAGAGAGGAGGGGGAGACAGAGAGAGACAGAGACAGAGACAGAGAGAGAGAGAGGCAGAGACACAGGCAGAAGCAGGCTCCATGCAGGGAGCCTGACGTGGGACTCGATCCCAGGTCTCCAGGATCATGCCCTGGGCCGAAGGTGGTGCTCAACCACTGAGCCATCCGGGCTGCCCTATTGAAGACTATTTAAGATTATAAGGAAACATTTGTTATAGAAGTGGTTCAGTGGGCTACGTGACTGACTCTGGATTTCAGCTCAGGTCTAAATCTCAGGGTCCTAAATTTAAGCTCCACATTGGGCTGTATGCTGGGGGTGAAGCCCACTTAAAAACAAAAGTAGAAAAACAGAGACTACAAATTACTCTTGTTATATAATCCTTATTTTGTAAAAAGCCTATTTACATGCCTATATATGCATAGAAAAAAAAACAAAAAAGATGAGCACAAAAATATTATCTGTGGATCACAGGAGTGACTTTGCACATTTCCCTCATATTTATTTTATGACAAACATAAATTATATTTATAACCAGAAGGGAAATATCAATGGAAAAAAAGGAAGAAAACCTCAAAGTCCACTTGAAGACCAAAGGAGGAAGAAAAAAGTCTGCCCTTTGCACATCAGAAAATAGTGACTATATATTTTTAAAAATGAGACTTGGGGAGCTCAGGTGGCTCAGCGGTTTAGTGCCATCTTCAGCCCGGGGTGTGATCCTGGAGACCCAGAATCAGGTCCCACATCGGGCTCCCTGCATGGAGCTGCTTCTCCCTCTGCCTGTGTCTTTGCCTCTCTCCCTCTCTCTCTCTCTCTCTCTCTCTCTGCGTCTCATGATTAAATAAATAAAATCTTTTTAAAATAATAATAAAAAAATAAATAAAAATGAGACTTGAAGTTAAAGCCTTCACTTCAAGAAATAACCCAAAAGTCCTCAAATTCCATTCCTTTCCATGCAAGTTTATACAATACTCAAAAATATATTCAAAAAAACTAGTTGCTGTCAGCCCCAAACCCATTCTCTATAGAATTACCATCTATGACATCACTTAAAAGTCTCTTATCAATATGATTTTTATCTAAAACAGCAGTATTCAATTTTGGCAAATGATCTTCAAATTAAATCTTACAGAACTCCAATATTTAGAACAGAATGTCATTTTATTCGTGTTTTAATTCAGAATATTTTATAAAGACACATATCAGATCTTTATTTCCATTTCAGTTAATATGCTAGAGGTCTCTAATGTTTTTAAACTCAGTTTAGAGCACATTTAGATATATTTATCTTTTATTGTAACTTTTACAATAGTTGAAGATGTAGTTAAACAACATTCAAACAAAACCTTGGTAGAATTCTGAAGTATATCCCACTCAATAGTTTTGCAAAATTGGTCAATAAAGGTCAATTCAAGCTTATTAATATAGTATACAAAACCCTTTACAATGTGGGCTCTCTTTACCCTTCCATTCTCCTCTCTCACTACTCTGATATATACTTATGCCCTAACAAAACTAAACTGCTTGTAGATCATTGAACACACACATTTGCTCACCTCGTTTTGACCCCTCTGCCTCGAATGTAATAAAGATTACATTACATAAATGTAATATTTTTTTAATAAAGATTTTATTTATTCATGAGAGAGAGAGAGGCAGAGACACGGGCAGAGGGAGAAAGACTCCATGCAGGGAACCCGACGTGGAACTTGATCCCGGATCTCCAGAATCACACCCTGAGCTGAAGGTGGCTCTAAACCACTGAGCCACCGGGGCTGCCCTGGAATGTAATCTCCTAATCTTACTTTTCACTCGTTTTTATATTCAACACAATCACTACTTCCTTCTGAAAGTCTTTTCTAGATGTTTCTCTTTTTCTTTTCCTCTAATCCATTCTGAGTCATTGTGAACTTTTCCATAATGCCAAGTATTTATACACATGGATTTATTTTACCGTATCATAATCAGCTATTTGTATTCCAATCTCCTGCACTAGGCTAAGCCCTCCTTGAGATCAATTATGTTTTGGTCATCTTAATACTCCCCAAACCTTACATAATAGCTAGAACATGGCCGGTAGTCAATAAACACTTGTTGAAGGAATAGTAAGCAGTTTCTTCCACTTATCAAAAGGACAGGAAAAGCAAGAAACTGCATAGGTCTTGAGATTCTACAACCACAAATGCTTTATAATTTGATGCTTGAGGAAAATGATGGAATTTAAGTCAACAAGCACATCTGGAGTAACTAATAAATGCCTAATATTGTGCAAAGGATTATGAGTGATACAAAAGAAGGGTGGCCTGGCTAGCTGTTGGTTGAGCGTCTAGCTTTAGCTCAAGTCATGATTTCCAGGTCCTGGGACAAAGCCCCATGGTGGGCTTCCTGCTCAGCAAGTTTACTTCTCCTTCTCTCCACCATTTATGTCTTTCTGGAAAGAAAAGAAAGAAAGGAAAGAAAGGAAAGAAAAGAAAAAGAAAGAAAAGAAAGGAAGGAACGAACGAATGAGAGGGAAAGAAAGAAAGGAAAGAGAAAGAAAGAAAGAAAGAAAGAAAGAAAGAAAGAAAGAAAGAAAGAAAGAAAGAAAGAAAGAAAGAAAAAGAGAAAGAAAGAGAAAGGGATCCCTGGGTGGCACAGCGGTTTAGCGCCTGCCTTTGGCCCAGGGCGCGATCCTGGAGACCCGGGATCAAATCCCACGTCGGGCTCCGGGTGCATGGAGCCTGCTTCTCCCTCTGCCTATGTCTCTGCCTCTCTCTCTCTCTCTCTCTGTGACTATCATAAATAAATAAAAATTTTAAAAAAAAAAGAGAGAGAGAAAGAAAAGAAAAAAGGAGAAAAGAAAAGAAAAAAAAGTATGGGTCAAATTTCATCCTCCTGCTCCTGAAAGAATAATTCCACAGAGAAGTATAAAAACTGATTTCCTGGGGTGCCTGGGTGGCTCTGTCGGTTAAGTGTCCCACTTGTGATTTCAGCTCAGGTCATGAGATCCATGACCTGAGGCTCCATGCTCAGAGGGGAGTCTGCTTGAGAGTCTCTCACTCTCTCCTCTTCTTTCTGCCCCTCCTCCCACTCTCGTTCACTCTCTCTCCTCTTTCTGTAGAATAAATACATCATGAAAAAAAAAAAGGAAAGAAATGAAAAACAGATCTCCTACTTCCAGCATGAGAGAATGAACAGGTTGATAAATCCTTTTCACAAAAGAGCCAAACAACCATTTCAGTGATCTGGAATTCACTCAAAGGCATTCAACAAACTGAAAAGTGTTTATTCATGAAAACAACTGAACTCTGCGTAAGAAGAACATGAGTCTACAGCATACTTACCTTTGGCTACTCCCATCTCCCTCCACCTGTCAGTGTAGGAGTTTAACAAGCATAAGGCAAACTATGAAGAGCAGGATCACCACCACTACTTGATTTGAAGCACTATCAGTTAGAGCTGAGATCTCTATGGTAACCTAACAGTGAGGGCCAGTGGCACCTTTAGCCTGAGGCTGCAAGACTCTATGTGGCAAGCAACAAACTCACAGACTAGCTGGGGATTTCACAAGAGTTCTGGAAGTTGAGACTGCCTGGATGGAGGGTGGGGGCTAGGGAGCTTGATAAACTATTTATTAGTGTAGGTTAAACTAAGACTGTGTACTGGAGACTGACGCAGGACCATGCCACTTACACATCCTGAGCCAATAAAGCTATGCATATGGCAAGAAAGGCTGATGCAAAGTAAAAGCCAGGCAAACTTGAAAATGATCTATGTCTGAAAGCACTCCCTTATCCTCATACAGATCTGTCAGCAGTACTAGCCATATTAGTATTAAGCATTAACTGTATTTTGTCAAGCTTGGGTTTTTTTGTTTTTTGTTTTTTAATATTTTATTTATTCATCAAAGACACAGAGAGAGGGAGAAGCAGGGAGCCCGATGTGGAACTCAATCCCAGGACTCCAGGATCATGCCCTGGGCCGAAGGCAGGAGCTAAACCGCTGAGCCACCCAGGGACCCCCATGGGTTAAGCCTTTTGAACACAACTTCTGACCAATCTTTGGTTGAACACTGAGGTATGCAGACACAGGAAGCCATGTTTGAAAACATATATAAAAACCCAGTAGACATCAAGAATAACATAATACAGGGGCACCTGGGTAGTTCAGTCAGTTAAGTGTCTGCCTTCAGATATACTCATGATCCTAGGGGCCTGGGATCAAGTCTGCATCAGGCTCCTTGCTCAATAGGAAATCTGCTCCTCCCTCTGCCTCTGCCCGCACCCCCAGCTTGTGCGCGTGCTCTCTCTCCCTCTCACACACAAATAAATAAAATACTTTAAAAAAATTAAAAACAACATAATGTAGGGGAAAGAGACTTCATAAATTTAGACCAAATTACTCAACAAACAAAAAAAACCAACCTCCAAGAAAAAACCCAAAACATAGAGCTGCTTCAAAATATTACCTTAAAATCCAGTATTCAACAAAAAAATAGAATACAAGTCTTCTCAGGAAGAAAAACAGCAAACAAAAGATGTCTCTGAGTGTCTCCAGATATCCATTTTGGCACACAAAAACTTCAAAGAAGCTGTAATAAATACATTCAAAGAAACAAAAGAAAGCATCTTTAAAGAACTCAAAGAAAAGTATGATGGCAATGACTCAGATGACCAAAAATCTCAGAAAGAGAATTGCTTTTTAAAATGGAAATTCTGAGGTTGAAAGTTTACTTATTGAAATAAACTCACAAGAGAGGCTCCACAGTAGATCTGAGATGACAGAAGACAGAAATAATGAACTAGAAGATCAACAGAAAGTATCCATTCTGAAGAACACAGAGAAGAAAAATAATAAAGAGAAATGAACAGAATATCAGATTCTGTATATAAAGTGTATCAACACACATGTAATGAGAGTTCCAAAAGAGGAAGAAAGCAACAGGGGCAAAAAAAAAAAAAAAAAAAAAAAAGTTAAGAAATAATGGTTAAGGGACACCTGGATGGCTCAGGGAGTGATTCTAGGGTCTGGGATCGATCAAATCCAGCATGGGGCTCCCTGCAAGAAGCCTGCTTCTCCCTTTGCCCCTCTTCTCTGTGTCTGTCATGAATGAATGAATGAATGAATGAATGAATAAAAGAAAAAAGAAAGAGAGGGAAGGAGGGAGGAAGGGAAGAAGGAAGAGGGAGAAAGAGAGATAAAGAAAAAGAACAGCCCAAATTTGAAGAAAAGCATTAATTTACCTATTCAAGAAGCCCAGCAAATCCAACACAAACAGATCAACACCAAAACAAACTGCTGATAGACAAAAAAAATTTTTTAAATAAACAACAAAAGACAACAAACCTTAAAAGGAGCAAGAGAAAAATGACTCATCACATCAAAGGAACAATGATATGATTAACAGCTGGCACCCCATCAGAAACAATGAGGCCAGAAAAACAATGTAATTTAAACAAAAAAGCTCTCAACTAAGAATTCTGTATTCAGCAAAACAGTCCTTCAAAAATGATAGTGAAATAAAGATAAATGAAGTTTGAGAGAATCTGCTGCTCTCCAACATGATTTAGGAGAAATACTAAAGGAAGCCTGGAGACTACACCAGAAAGTAACAAATACATAGGAAAAAGAAAAATAAAGCCTGTTAAAAATTATATAGGTAAATACAAAAATTCTAGATATATAATTGTTCCCATTACTTTTCTTCACTTCTTTTAAAAAATTAGATTATATAAAGCAATAAAGTGCTAAAAAAAATAATAAAATAAAAAATAAAGTACTGTTTGGCTGGGTTTATAATATGCATAACTGCATAATATGCATGACAATAACAGAATAAAGAAAGAGGAAAAAGAGATACACTAAAGTCAAGTTTCTATAATTCATCAGAATTAAGTTAGTATCATTCTGAAGGGGGCCATAAGTGTTTATCACGAGAGCAACCAATATGAAAATAACATATTGAATGAAATGAACAGAAAAAAATGTTTCACTAAAAAATATTTAACACAAAGTTAGTAAAGGAGGAAAAGGGAGGGGGGAACATGATACAAACAGAAAATCACAAAACAGCAGATATAAATCCAACATCAACTATTATATTAAATGTGAATGGACTATACACCTCCATGCAAAAGGCAGACAACATAAGACTGAATTAACAAAAACAAGACCCAACTGTATGCAGTCTACAAGAGATATATCTTAGGTTCAAAGACATAAAAATGTTAAAATTAAAAAACAGAAAAAATATATACTATGTAAACAGTAACTGTAAGAAAGCTAGAGTAGCTATAGAACTAAAAAGACAAAACCGAATTTAATACAAGAAATGTTACTTAAGGCAAAGAGGATTTTTTCATAATGATGAAACAGTCATGACAACAGGGAGACATAATAATTATAAGTCATACACATCTAACAACAAAACTCCAAAATACATGGAAGCAAAAAAGTAAAACTAAAAAGAAAAATAGAGGGGGCACCTGGGTGGCAGAGTTGGTTAAGCGTCTGACTCTTGGTTTCAGCGCAGGTCATGATCTCAGGGTCTTGAGATAGAGATCCACATCCAGTTCTGTGCTCAGCGTGGAGTCAGCTTGGGATTCTCTCTCTTCTTCTCTGCCCTTCCTCCCCACGCTCACTCACTTGCTAATAAATAAATTAAAAAGACAGAGAGAGAGAGAGAGAGAGAGAGATGTGCCTGGGTGGCTCAGTCAGGTAAGCATCTGCCTTTGGCTCAAGTTAGGATCTTAGGGTCCTGGGATTGAGCTCCACATCAGCCTCCCTGCTCAGTGAGGAGTCTGCTTCTTCCTCTCCCTATGCCCCTTCCCCTGCTCATGGCTTTTTCTCTCTCTCCCTCCCTAATAAATAAACTCTTTTTAAAAGAGAGAGAGAAATAGACAATGCAACAAAATTAGCTGCAGAATATAATGAATGATAGAAAAAGAAAATCTGCAAGGATACAGAAGACTTGACAAACACTATCAATGAACTTTAAATAACTGACAGTATAAACTGCAGAATACGTATTCTCTTCAAATACACATAAAACATTCCATCTAATACACCATATGCTGGGCCACAAAATAAATCTCTGTAAATTTAAAAATACTGAAATCATGAAAAGTACCTTATTTGATCCCAATAGAATCAGAGACCCACAAGAGAAAGAAAACTGGGAATACTCCCAAATACTGGTAAATTCAACAACAAACTTCTAAATAACCCATGGGTCAAAGAAATCACATGGAAAAATTAAATATATTTGAATTGAATAAAAACAAAAAGTGTATCAAAATGTATGGAAGGTAATTAAATCACTGCTCAGAGAGAAATTTATAGCTTTAAACAACTATCGGAAAAGAAGAAGGTCACAAATCAACAATCTAAGCTTCCACCTTAGGAAACAAGTGGGTGGAAAGAACACACTAAGCCTAAAGCAAGCAGAACAAAAAGACAAAAAAAAAAAAAAAAATGTTAGAGTGGAAATCAAACAGAAAATAGAAAGAATAGAAGTAATCAAATAAAAGTTACTTTTTTAATTTATTTTTTTGATAAATTTTTTTGATAAATGGGGAGCAGAGGGTGAGAGAATCTTAAGCGGAATCTTAAGCAGACTGCGCTGAGCTCAATCTTACTGCCCAACCACCTGAGCTGACACCAAGGGTTGGACACTCAACCAACTGTGCCAGCCAGGCACCCCAAAAGTTGGCTCATTAAAAAGATCAATGGAACTGACACACTTAGATTTACCAGATTTTACCAGACACACTAGATTTACCAGAAAATAGAGAAAGGATGTAAATTACCAAAATAAGGAATGAGAGAACATTACCAACCTTAGAGTAACTTAAAAGACCATTTTAAAAATACAAAATTTTTATCAACAAATTAAATAATTAATATGAAGTGAACTAGTTCCTAAAAAGCACACATTATCAAAACTCAAAAAGAAACAGAATATCAAATGGAACTGTAAACAAGCAAGTTAACTGAATTAGTAATTAAAAATCTTCCCACAAAGAAAAGCCCAGGCCCATACAGCTCTATAGGTAAATGCTATCAAATAGTTAAATAGCAATCCTTAGGAAACTATTTCAGAAAATATAGAAGGGGAAAACACCATCCTTCAATGAGCCCACTGCTGTCCTTATACCAAGTTGGATAAAGGCATCACAAGAAACTAATAGACTAATATTGCTCATGAATATAAACACAAAATTCCTTAATAGAATCTAGGCAAACCAAATTTAGCAACATATAGAAGATACATGTTATGTGTATGTATGTATATAGTACAACTGAGTGAAACTTATCCCAGGAATACAGAGTTGAGTCAACCTCTGAAAATCAATTATTGTAATACATCATATTAACAGAATAAAAGACAAAATCCATTATGATCATCTCATTGGATGCAGCAGGGAAAATCTAACAAAATCCAACACACATTCACAATTAAAAACTCAACAAATTAAAACAAAATGGAACTTCCTCAATCTAATAAAGGGCATCCACAGAGAACCTACACTTAACATTACACATAATAGTGAAAATCTTACATGCTTCCCCCTGAAGACCAGGAGCAATGCAATGCATTCCCAATGCTTATTACATCTTACTGAAGGATCTAGCCCATACAACAAAGTAAAAATGAATGTATTAACATCCAGATTGCAAAGATCTGATCTTATTAAACATGTATGTTGAGCAGCCCAGGTGGCTCAGTGGTTTAGTGCCGCCCTGATCCTGGAGACCCAGGATCGACTCCCACATCGGCCTCCCTGCATGAAGCCTGCTTCTCCCTGCGCCTGTGTCTCTGCCCCTGTCTCTCTCTCTGTCATGAATAAATAAATAAAATCTTAAGAAAAAAAAACATATATGTTGAGACAATATTAAAAAATTAAGTGTGCGACGCCTGGGTGGCTCAGTCAGTTCAGTGACCAACTCTTGATTTCTGCTCAGATCATGATCTTAGGGTTGTGAAATCCAACCCCACCTTAGGCTCTGTGTTGTGTGGGGAGCCTGCTTGAGATTTCCTCTTCTTTTCCCCGCTGCCCCTGTCTCACCCCCCCCTCCTCGCCTCAGCCGGCACCCCTGCCTCACCCTGCCGGCCCACTGCATCCCCGTGCCCCTTCACAGACTCTGGAAAAAAAAAAAAATTGCCTTTCTATACAATGAATAATTTAAGTCAAATTACAGAAATTCTACTCCCAATATCAAAAATTCTAAATTCTTCAGAATAAATTTAATGAAAGTATAAAATACATAAACTGAAAACTAAAAAAACATTGTTGAAAAAATTAAAAAACTAAAAAACAGAGAGACATCACATATTCATGGATTGGAAGACTCTTAAATTGGCAATCTTTCCCACACTGCTCTATGGGTTCAAAGCAAATCATCAAATCACAACAAATGTTTTTTGTAGAAATTTACAAGTGGGTCCTAAATTTTGTATGTAAATAGAAAGAATCTAGAATCCTTTTTGAAAAAGTTGGAAAGATTTACACTACCCATTTTGGTTTTTTCTTTGAAGTTTTATTTGTATTTCTTTTTCTTGAGTAAATGTGGGGCTCAAACTCACGACCCCATGATCAAGAGTTGCATGCTTCACTGAGCCAGCCAGGCACCCCTACACTACCCATTTTGTAACTTACTGTAATACTACAGTTATCAAGACAGTGTAGTACTGGAGTAAAGATAGGAATATAAATGGTTAGAATTGGAAAGAGACTCTAGAAATAAATCCTTATGTTAAAAGCAACTGAATTTTTTTTTTTTTTTTAAACAAAGGTGTCAATATAATTCAAAGGAAAAAGAACAGCCTTTTTAACAAATGGTGCTAGGGCAACTTGGCATCCATTTGGCATCAGAAAAATTTAAAAAACTTAAACCATACACAAATGTTAATTCAATATGGACCCTAGATCTAAATGAAGGAGCTAAAAGTAAACAGAGGAGAAAATCTTTGTGATCTTGGATAAAGCAAAAAGTTCTTAAACATATCAAAATCATAAACTGTAAAACGAAAAAATTATAAACTTGACTTCATTAAAAATCTCTGTACTTCAAAAACACAAGTATAAGAAAAAATAAGCCACAGACTGGGAGAAAATCTTTGTAAATATGTCTATAATAAAAGATGTTAGCCCAGAATATATAAAGAACTTTTACAACTCAATAATAAAACAAAAACGCCTAACTAAAAAAAAAAAAAAAAAAAAAAAAAAAAAATGGGCAAAAGGTTTGAATAGAATTCCACCAAAGATGACCTATAAAAAGCTAAGAAGCACAGGAAAAACTCAACATCATTCTATTTTGGGAAATGCAAATTAAAATCAGAAGTAGAATTTTGGGAGCCCACATCCCCTATGTTGTTCAAAAGTCAACCATATACTCTTTCTCTGTTATGATGCTAAGCAAAGATTTGACCTAGCCCCATTTGCAAGTTCAGATCTTTGCAGAGAGCATCTTTGTATAGATGGGTTTACATTTATAGTTCTATACAATGTTTCTTGACAATTTCCATTTAATCAATAACTAAATGTGATACGCATTCCTCCCTTGGCTTCCAAGATTCTACCCTTCTCTGGTTTTCCTCCCTACCCTTTCTCCACTTACTCATTACATGCAGATATCCACCAGCCTTCTTCTGATTCCACATATTGTCCCTAGAAATCCCATCTACACCCAAGATCTGAACTCCCACTATTGCTGATGACCTCTGACTTTCTAATTCAGAGAAACCTCTCCCTAGTTTTACTTGACTGATTAACTCCCTCCAGGCTAGCTTTAATACTTCTGTTTACTCTCAGATTACATTTACATAATTCTAATCTGGCATTTAATTATAATGTATTCTCTGCAGTTCTAGGTCAGGTATCCTTCCGATATGCCACCAAACACACAGTCATTTATCTTTATAGCGTTTTCCAATTTATATTACAAATAATTATATATACAAAAAAACCAACAAATAATTATATGTAAATTATAAATAACCATTTTCTCCCACAGGCACTGCTTGAGACTTGGCACTACTTCTTATTCACAATCTTCTCAGTACCTAATATAGGGCAAGACCCATGACAGGCACTCTAAAATAAGCAGAAGAAACAAAATGTGCTTTAAATTGTAAACATGCAGGGCACCTGAGGGGCACAGTCAGTTAAGTGTCCGACTCTTGGTTTCAGCTCAGGTTGTGATCTCAGAGTCAGTCATGAGATTAAGCCCCATGTCAGGTTCTGCACTCATTGCGAAGTCTACTTAAGACTCTTTCTCTCACCCTCTGCCACCCCACCCCCAATGCACATATACATGGGCACTCTAAAATAAATAAATATTTTAAAAATAGATGAAAAATAAATTGTAAACATACAACTCTGAAAAAAACTTTCAGGAATTTATTTTTTGAAAAGAGAAAACAGGCCAAGAAAGATTAAGTGACTCAGTCAATTCTTCGTCTCCTGAATCATAGTTCTCATCCCTCAAAATCATAATGTCTATTAGTCGTGCTTACTGATCTAAGTTTCCAATGAACCTCCAGAAGTAACATAAAAATACTATTTTAAAAAAATTTTTTTAGAGGGATGCCTGGGTGGCTCAACGTTGAGGGTCTGCCTTTGACTCAGGGCGTGTTCCCGGGGTCCCAGGATCAAGTCCCACACTGGGTTTCCTATATGGAGCCTGCTTATCCCTCGCCTGTGTCTCTGCCTCTTTTCTCACACTCTGTCTGTCTCTCATGAATAAATGAATGGAATCTTTATTTTTTTTTAAAGATTTATTTATTTATGAAAGACACAGAGAGAGAGAGAGAGAGGCAGAGACACAGGCAGAGGGAGAAGCAAGCTCCATGCCGGGAGCCCGATGTGGGACTCGATCCTGGGACTCCAGGATCGCGCCCTGGGCCAAAGGCAGGTGCCAAACCGCTGAGCCACCCAGGGATCCCCTAATGGAATCTTTAAAGAAAAAAAAAAACACTATTTAGAGAAGAATTGCATCCACCCCAGCTCTTGCTAGCTATATCAGTTGTAGAGAACTCTGATGCTAATTTTTACTTAATAGTTTTTCTGCCCAAAATAGGCTAATCTTTAACTGAACCAATCTTTTCACATATCCTTCATATACATTACACACCTGTATGTGAAAAATAATGTGCAAGTAATAATTTGTCAGCACTCCAAAAGTACGTAATTATATTGTATGCTCTATAAGTTAACAATAAAAATATGATTCAGATGAGAAAAAACACTGAATATGAACACAAAAGACAAGCACTTCAACTTTATCATGAAAATCCCCATAGTCCATTGCTAATGTTTTCAGTGGTTGCTATGTTATCCTGCAAATGTGTTACTGGGCAACAACTCAGAAGCTAGGACAGCAAGCTTACTAAAAAACAAATGATTCAAACCACGATTTATAAAAATACTGAGACTCTATTTTTTTATAGCTTTAAATGAAGCAATTTTGTCATAAGCATCAGATACATAATTTACAGCAAGACTACAAAAATTATCTAAAATTTATTTAAAGACATATTTTCATAGTGATAGGCACTTTCCAAAAGGAAATGGATAGGTTTAGGTTCTTCCCAACTCTATGAATTTTAATGCAAAAGAAATTTGAAGTTATGAGGCACCTGGGTGGCTTAGTGGTTGAGCATCTGCCTTTGGCTCAGGTTGTGATCCTGGGGTACTGGAATCAAGTCCTACACCAGGCTTCCTGCAGGGAGCCTGCTTCTCCCTCTGCCTGTCTCTGCCTCTCTCTCTGTGTATCTCTCATGAATAAATAAATAATATCTTAAAAAAAAGAAAAAGAAAAATTTGAAGTTATAATATACGGAAACTAATTAACTGGGCACTTCTTGCTTAATTTCTTTACTACTGGATTACATCTCAGTTAAACTTAAAAAAGAAAAAAAAAAAAAGCTAGACTAGTTTGACTACACAGTCTGTGATCTCTCCGTGACACACAGAGGCAGCCCCAATGGAAAAATAAAACTCAAGACAACTGCTACTTTATTAGGGCCAAATCAAAGTACTGACATAATTCATAAATAAGTCTTGACCAGAAAAAAAGTAAAATGGAAAGGGGTAAGTAAAATGGGAAGATAGGCAGAGAAAAATTATACAAGGGAGGTAGAGGAGAGAGTTGGAGGAAGTTTCTTTAAAATTAAGATTCTATTAAGGAAGAACCAGGAAACTGATCGAACTCCCCAAGCCCACTTGAGAGTAGTGCCAGCATTCCTGAGGGAGTCCTTACTGCTAATATTGTCACGGGAAATTCTCAAATATCACACTTTCTAGGAATACAATCCTTCCTTCCAATTCCAATGAATTCCCACTCTTTAATCCCCTTCCTTATGGTTTACAGTTGCTCTTCCTCTCTGTTACTCTCTCAAAAGATTTTCGTTTACTTCTACTACACTATGGAAGGGGGGGAAAGGGCAAATGCACATTCCTCATCTCTAAGAAACATTTATTCAGCAACTTCCATTTGGAAGATACTAAGGATACAGCTCATTGAGATCTGGTGTTCTGACCCTAAGGAGCTTACAATCTACTTAGGAAGGTGAAGCATATACACAAAAATGATAAAATGCAATATGAAGTGTAAGTATCAGATGAGAATGATGAGTATGATGAATAAAAACATTCTATAGGATTTCAGAGATGAAGAAGTTCAGAACATATTACCCTAAAATATGCCATTTTGGTGTACTGATTGAGTTAGACACTTGAGAAACAACAGGTGCAAAAGGGGCATTCTGTCCTTCCTTGTTCCCCCTGAAAAACAGAAGATAAAAATCCCAGAAGAAAAAAAAAAAAAAAAAAACCCTGTACCAGGAGTAAAGAAAACATTCTTATCACCAGAGATGGGGAATCAAAGCTGAGAAATCTGTACAAACAAGCCTTATTAAACTAACCTTTATCTTCCTAGTCACTTCTCCACAATTTACTACTCAGCAGAAATCTCTTTGTCTTTTTCACAAATTTATTGTTTCTTTATCTAAAAGGTATAAAAGGGGATCCCTGGGTGGCGCAGCAGTTTGGCGCCTGCCTTTGGCCCAGGGCGCGATCCTGGAGACCCAGGATCAAATCCCACGTCGGGCTCCCAGTGCATGGAGCCTGCTTCTCCCTCTGCCTGTGTCTCTGCCTCTCTCTCTCTCTCTCTCTGTGACTCTCATAAATAAATAAAAATTAAAAATAAATAAATAAATAAATAAATAAATAAATAAATGGTATAAAAGCTTTCTGCTCTCATCACTTCATTGTCATTCAGGAGTCTTCATTCTCCTGTGAAGGCCCCCAAGCGCATGTAAAAAAAAATTTTTTTTAATTGTGTGCTTTTCTCTGTCAATGTGTCCTATGTCATTTAATTCATAGGCCAGCTAGACACTTAGAGAGTAGAGAACTCTTCCTCTCTTACAGAGATTATGGTGAAGTTAAACTTTATGGAAAAGATACAATTCAGATTTTAGGAAAGAAGGGAAAAATCAGGTAGGAAGAATGACTTAGAAGAAAGGGTGACAGCATGAATAGGTTTAGAGGATAGTGAGGAAATCAGCCTGGACACAATATAGTTTTCCTACGAAGAACATGAACAGGTAAAGGCAGAGAGGAGATTTTGAAGAGCTCTGATTAAGAAATGTGAATTCTAGTCCGAAGGGAAGAGTACCTCAGGAAACTTTTTACAGATACATACACACATTCTCTAAAAGTACACAAAGATTAGACAATTTGAAAAAAATCACTGAACGTAATATATTATGGATGACAAAGTTAAAATAAAACTCATTTACTTTAGGCAGAGGCAGTACCTAGAGAAAGCGCGCGCGCGCACACACACACACACAAAAGGATTCTGACAATTAACTAATCTTTCTGTTAAGATGTCCTTCATTTCGGGCACCTGGGTGGCTCAGTGGTTGAGCGTCTGTTTGCCTTTGGCTCAGGTCATGATCCCGGGGTCCTGGAATCAAATCCCACATCAGGCTCCCCACAGGGAGCTTGTTTCTCCCTCTGCCTGCGTCTCTGCTTCTGTGTGTCTCTCATGAGTAAATAAATAAAATCTTAATAAATAAATCTTTAAAAAAAAAAAAAAGACTTAATTCCATTTCATTCATTCTTCTAAGCTTCTTGAATTAGAACTTTCCATGACAAAATGCTGACTTTGGATTACTAAGAATTTATCACACAACATGAGCCATTCTTGATTTTTCTTCTCTTCTTGTCTTGTCCAACTCTTGAATATTTCATTACTTCAATATTAGCATGTGGAAAAGAAAAAGGGGGAGGAGACTAAAATGAAGTCAATGGATTTTTGCAAAGTAGTTAGACATGATGTAAAGAACATTAAACTTCAAGTTCCAATTCTCATTACCAATAGCTTGATTTCAAAGAAGTCTTTCAGTCTCATAGTGTCTCAAATGTTCTCCCCTCTTTTCTTACATACTTACTTAACATGTTATAGCACTCAAAAAATATCATGAAATTATGCTCTGAAAACTACATGCCATATAGTCATACAAATTATATCATTAAGGGTTCAATGGGTGGAGAAAAGAGTGAGGTTATTGGCTCCACCAGGGCTTTAAAAACCACTTGCAGATATAGTGTTTCAACCTCCCAATGTGCTATGTAATCCTAAATTAGTATTATTCTATTATCAGAAAAATTCCTGAATATAACCTGCACACTTCATCTGGTTAGAAAATATTCAAAAAAAAAGAACACCGGACAAGCACTGTCCCAAGTTACCAAAGGGTAACTCAAATCCATTTGCAACTCTCTGGAGACTCCTGTATGACACTGAAATTCAAAACATTCTAGTAATTCCACACGAAATGAATTTGAAATCAAACCGCAGTACAGAAGGTGTGTATTAACTGTAACCACCTACAGGCTAAACCCAAGAATTTACAAAATTCTGAATCCAGATAATTGCAGGATAGATACGTTTAATTATATTCTAGTTGAATATTCGACTTGTTTACGGAGATGTTGCTTGGTAACAGAAGCACTGCTTTAACAACCTACTTGGTTTTAGACCTACTCAAGCATTTTGTGCTCCTAGCTTAAACACTTTCAACTATAACATATATAAGAAATCAAGAACAAGTTTCCTGCCGTCCTAGACACCTCTGAGATTTTAATGAAACGGCTTCATAATCACAACTAATATAACTGTAACTGAAGACTCTAAAAATACTTGGCATTTTTAAGAGCTAAGGGGCCATTCATTGTGGTCAAAAGCTAGTCAGTAAGGATTCATTAAAATATGTCCATTTAAACCAGGCATTCAGGGATCCCTGGGTGGCTCAGCGGTTTAGCTGAGCTCAGGGCGCGATCCTGGAGTCCCGGGATCAAGTCCCGCGTCGGGGTCCCAGCATGGAGCCTGCTTCTCCCTCTGCCTGTGACACACTCTGCCTCTCTCTATGTCTATCACAAATAAATAAATAATTCTTTTTTAAAAAATAAAATAAATAAACCAGGCATTCATTTACACAGTCTAGACGTTATCTCTGAGATGACTGCCAATGTCTGCGGGGTTATGGAAAACGGCAGCACAGTTTTCCATCACAGATTAAACTGGTGGTACCACCACGCGTTCAACCAGTTAGTAAAGTGTCTGCACGAGCATCACGCCGGGGTCCATCCCAAAGCTCCCTAAAGGGGCGCCTGGCTGGCTCAGGAGGAGCACGCACTCTTGATGTCCTCTTCATCTGCGGGTGGGGAGTTCCAGCCCCACACTGGGGGGTAGAGATAACTTACATAAACTTCAAAAAAAAAATTTTTTTTAAACCTCCATAAAGAGTTTCACGTGCACTTAATTGGCCACAGAAGAGGTTTCACGACCTACGTCTCTAACTCTCCCTCCAATTCCTCTACAGGAAAAGTAACAACAAAACAATTCAAGGGCAAGAGGTGAAGACGGAGCTTTACCAAAACTACAGACAAGCCCGCGCCCGCCTCCAAGGAGGTCACGTACCAGACTCACACGCGTGAAGCTTCAGGGCGCCCGGGGCCGGGGCCGCGCCTGCCGCCGCGGAACACCTGCGCCGCTCCGACCGCGGGCACTGGGGGCAGGGACGCGGCGCCCCCGCGGGGTGCGGGCCCGGCCGGCGGCCGCGGCGGCGCGGGCTGAAGAGGAGGGCCGAGCGCGCCCCGGGGCTCGCGACTCCAGGGAAATCGGAGGTATCCCGGGAGAGCTCCGAGGGCGGAAAGGGCGGCGGCGGAGAGCAGCTTCGCGCCGCCTCGGCGGACGGGCCTTCTCGGGGCAGCGAGGCAGCCCAGGAGCCGCCGACAGGCCCGCCCGCCGCCCCTCCAGCCCAGGGAGCGCACCGGGTCCCGAGTCCTAAGAGCGCGCCAGGCAGGAAGTCCCGCCCCCACGCCGACGTCACCGACGCCGCGGACGCCGGCCGCGACTCGCGACCGTTAGAGGGAGGAGGCGAGCGGAGCCGCGGCGGGAGCGGCGGGGGCGCCACTGCGGAGGCTCGCGGCGCGCAGACTCCCCCGCGCCCGAGGGAACCCGGCGCTGGCTTCAGCGAGCAGAGTGACGGGCGCGGGGGAGCGGGCGGCCGGTCCCCCTGGCCTCCGGGCACCCCCGTCGCACTCTTCCCCCCTCGGGGGCTCCGGGGAGGCCCTGCCGCCGCCGTCCCGCCTTCGTCCCCGATCGCGCGCATTTAAGGGTCGCGAGGCGCCTGCTGCCCCGTCAGCCTTGCGGCCTCCGCCCCGCGGCGCCGTCGGCTCAGCTGGCCGGGCGGACGCG
This sequence comes from Vulpes vulpes, assembly GCF_048418805.1. Taxonomy (NCBI): domain Eukaryota; kingdom Metazoa; phylum Chordata; class Mammalia; order Carnivora; family Canidae; genus Vulpes; species Vulpes vulpes. Next base: position 72,203,086 of record NC_132789.1, read on the forward strand.
GCCCGCCCCAGACGGCTCACCTGGCTGCCTCAAGCCAGGGCCCGCTCGGGGGACTTCGCGAGCTGGCCGTCCTGAGGGCGTTAAGCAGAGCTGGAAGAGAAGGTAGCAGTTTCTTGAGAGCATCCCTTAACATGCCAAGGGCTGAAGTGAGGTCGGGCCTTCAGCCGTTAAGGATCCGTCGTAAAAGACAAGCGCGCGCTCTTTGCCGCCTTTGTCCCAGGGTCCTGGTTCGGGGTTCGGGTTCTCCCTGCTTTGTCAAGCACAGCTTAGTTCTCACCCGGGCTCTAGTTGCAATTAGAAAGGCAACTGGGTTGGGACCTCTTCTGCTGAAAGGAGGAAGGAGAAGCCATTTCGATGGGACTGTAAGTTGGGCCATGTGGAGTGTCAACGCATGGATGACAAAGACGTGGGGAGGCAGGATCAGTGAAGGGAAGGTAGAATCCAGAGCCCAGCTGCTGTGCCAAGTAGCTCGCATTTGCTGAGCGCTTGGGTATCAAGTACCAGAGCCCTTTTTCATGTCATGTTATTTGACCCTAAAGCAGGGTTATTATCATTTTCTCGACTTCACCACTTTACCCAGAGCCGTTACTGGTAAGTATTGAAGCCAGGGAGCCTGGACTCCAGAAGTCTCGGTGGTAATCAGTAAACTGTATGCTACAAATCACTGCCAAGTGAGAAAAAAAAAAGGTTATCTCGGGGCAGCCCAGGTGGCTCAGCGGTTTAGCACCTGTCTTCGGCCCGGGGTGTGATCCTGGGGACCCGGGATCGAGTCCCACGTTGGGCTCCCTGCATGGAGCCTGCTTCTCCCTCTGCCTATGTCTCTGCCTCTCTCTGTTTCTCATGAGTAAATAAAATCTTTAAAAAAAAAAAAAAGGTTAGCTGAGAAATAACCAACGGAGACAGGCTTTTTAGCTCCTTTCTCAAATAAATACCAGATGAATCAAAAACTTAAATGTAAAGAATGAAGCCATAAAAATACTACAAGAAAATCAAGGTGAACATCTTTATTTATTTTTTATTTATTCATAGAGACAGAGACAGAGAGAGAGGCAGAGGCACAGGCAGAGGGAGAAGCAGGCACCATACAGAGAGCCCAACGTGGGACTCGATCCAGGGTCCCCAGGATCACGCCCCGGGCTGCAGGCGGCGCTAAACCGCTGCGCCACCGGGGCTGCCGAAGGTGAATATCTTTATAATCTTGAGCTGAGAAAGGCCTTTGGTAAGTATGAAATGAGACTCAGAAGCCATAATGGACAAAAAACTGATAGAAATTAACCTCATGAAAATTGTAATCTTATACAAATTGTAATCTGCACACAAATAATGAACCAATGGAAGATACATTTGTATCATGTGGAAAGAGAAAGAAAAATATTCCTGCTATACAAAGAGCTCATAGAATGTCAATTTTAAGGGGCGCCTGGATTGCTCAGTCAGTTAAGCATCCAACTTAGACTATTTTGGCTCATAATGATTTTAGGATTGTGAAACCCACCCCTGCATCCTGCTCTGTGCTCAGTGCAGTCTGGTAAGACTTTCCCCCCTTTTCCTCTGCCCCTCTCTCCTATGCTAGTGGGTGTGTGTGCATGCTATGTGCTCTCTTCTCTCTCAAATCAATCTTCAATTTTTTTAAAGTATCAATTTTTAAAAACATTATCAAAGGAAATCAATAGGACATTTTTAAACTAAGAAAAACAAACATCTAATTAAATGAAAAGATGCTCAACATTCCAAACAGATCCTCTTTGTCCATCCGGGTACATAGAGATACGTGGTTACAATTGCTATTGTGCACTATTGATGGTAAGGTTGAAATTGGGACAGTCTTACTTACCAAAATTTCATTAGTCTTTGCCCCAAAATCTCATTTCCCAGCCCATTCATTCTAAGGAAAAAAGCAAAGTAAACGTTCACATGGAAATTTCTCACTCCCTTTTTGTAATTGGTGTTTTTAGAAACAACAACAAAAAAAAAGTGCCATCACTAGGATGCTATTTAAATTACAGTGCATGTGGACATGGAATACCTAAAGCCATCAGAAACAATGATGAAAATATTCACATGAAATACATTAATAACATATAGGTTCCCCCCCCATAAAAGAATATAAATTAGCAGAAGCAGTGTCATCTTGGCACAAATATATATGTGGATATAAATGTACAAAAAGATCTAGAAAGATGTTGCCCAAAATGGAAATGGTTTTTATTTTGTCTTTTTTATCATTTGAATTTTTTATTTATTTTTTATATTTTTTATTTATCGTTTGAATTTTTTTATTTATTTTTTATTTTTTTTATTTATTGGAGTTCAGTTTGCCAACATATAGCATAACACCCAATGCTCATCCTGCCAAGTGCCCCCCTCAGTGCCCATCACCCAGTCATCCCAACCCCCTGCCTACTTCCCCTTCCACTACTCCTTGTTCATTTCCCAGAGTTAGGTGTCTCTCATGTTTTGTCACCCTCATTGATATTTTCACTGTTTTCTCTCCTTTCCTTTTATTCCCTTTCACTAATTTTTATATTCCCCAATCATTTGAATTTTTAAAATAAAGTACATAATATTTTTACCAAAATTTGTTTTATTTTTAATTAAAGATATGTCAGTGAAACGGCAGCCAGTTGACTGTAGATGCCCAGTCAGAGGTAGAGGTAGAGGACCATTGGTCAGGTAGAGGACCAATGTGAAATAATTATATCTGAGATCTAAATCCTCGGGTTTTTAAGTGTCCATAAATTTGATTATATTAATTTACCTCAAGTTAGCCAAATGTAACTCATCACTTGGACATCATGATTCTGACTTCTTAAATTGGACAGTGTATCTTTCCTGTTGTTTGCTGTTTACCTCTCATGGTATTTGTCACACTGCATTAGAATTCCCTCTTTCTGTCACTAGACTGTATGCTCCTACAATATATTCTTTTCCATATGTTATATATTTATTTTGCCCTGATTCATTGTCATCTACTTTATTTTTGTATGCATAAATTTTAATTTTAATGCAGTCAAAATAATGAATTATACAGATATTACAGGGATAGTTCAACAATTTTATGCCAATAATTTGACAACTCAAATGAAATGGACAAATTCCTGAAAAGAATACAAAAAAACTGACACAAGAAGAAAAAGAAAAGCTAAATTGGATGAGTATCCATTAAAGAAACAGAATTTCTAATAAACTTTCCCACAAAGAAAATTCAAGGGCCAGATGGGTTCACCAGTAAATTTTGTCAGACTTTTAAAGAAGATAAAACACTAACCCTAAATATTTCAGAGAATAGAGCAAGAATGAACACTTCGAAACTCATTTTATGACACCAATATAATCCTGATATCAAAACTTGACCAGGACATTTTACAAGAAAATTACAAACCTCATGAATATAGACTTTAAAATTCTTAATGAAATATTGGCAAATTGAACCTTGCAATATAAAGGGTAAAATCCCAAGGAAGATGCAGTTTAACATTGAAAAGTCAGCGTAATTCACCACATTAACAGAATGGAAAAGAAAAATAAAATATTGATCTCCGTAAATGCAGAAAAATCTGACAATTCAAACCCATTCATGTTAAAATACTTAAAGCAAGTTAAGTATAGAAGGGAACTTCCTCAGTGTGACAACAATCATCTTTAAAAAAAAATGTAATGGTGAAATATTAAATTTTTTTCTCTTAACATTAGGAGAACATAATGTTTACTCTCACCACTTCTATTCAGGGTTATGTTGAAGGTCCCAATTAGTGTAATAATAAGAAAATGCATAAAGATCAGAAAAACTTGGACTTCCTGATTTCAAAACTTAAAACAAAACTACAGTAATTAACACAAATGTACTGCCAAAAACATGTATCAGTGAGATGTAATTCAGAGTCCAGAAATAATACCTTTATATTTATGGTCTATTGACTTTTGACAAAGGTGCCAAGATAATTCAATAGGGGAAAGAATAGTCTTTTCAAAAAGTGATGATGTTGGGAAAACATAGAGAAGAATGAACTTGAATCCCTATACATATACAAATGTTATGATACGTCAAAGACCTAAATGTAAGAGCTAAAAACTCAGAAGAAAACATAGCCATAAATCTTCATGGCATGGCAATGCCTCACCAAAATTTAAAAATTTTGTGCTTCAAAGAACACTATCAAGAAAGTGAAAAGACTGCATTTCCTGGTGCTCCTCTCAGGCCAAACCTTGGCCCCCAACCTTCCCCATTTCAGATGAAGTGAGTGCTCTACATGTGGAAGAAGAGAAAATTCCATAAGTTAGCTGATGCGAAGGCATTTCTGAGTAACTGGTGCGTGACAGCTGTGTGACTGTGGAGAAAGGGATCTAGGTTTCCCAGCAGAACACCAAGGACTACTTTTGAGTTCTGAACCTTAAGAACTCTGATTCTCTCTCAAATCAATCTTCTGGCACAAGGTTCTGGCAGTGTTGGTGTGTCCACAGTCTCTGCCTTATTTTGCTGCCTAATTCCACCTCAGTGTGACTGATGCTTTCAGAAGACTCTGTGGCTTCCTCAAAAGTCTTGGGGGTGTGCACTGTCTTTGATACAGCAATAACTAGATTTAAGCATCCTGGAGAGTCAGAAGGATCTGTGCCTTGATGCCACCAAGCACAATAAGGAAGAGCTTGAGTGTTACCCAAGCTCACCTCCACCTGTCCAGGCTGGGCCCCATATTCGGAACATAGGCTGGGCTACCCTTGTCACCCTTCCAACTCTACACCACCAACTCTCCCCAGCAGATCATGGGCTCCCTGGTGAAGGATTACTTCGCCAGATGGCAGAACCTATCCCCAGACAAGATTTTCCACGTTATTGTGGCCCCTTGCTACAACAATAAACTGGAGGTCCTCTGAGAAGATTTTCCCACAGCTTCACATGGTTCCCTGGGTGCTGACTGCATATTAACCTCAGGTGAAATTTTTCAGATAATGGAGGAGAGTGACCTCTTGGTGAAAAGACACTGCCATGTACACTCTGTTTGTAGGCCTGAAGGAAAAGATGAGGCACCATGATGGAGCCAGCTCCAGCAGGTACCTGGCACACATCTTCAGGCACGCAGCCAACCAGCTGTTTAATGAGGATATGAGGGAAGTCACCTGCCACATCCCGAGGAACAAAGACTTGCAGGAGGTTATCTTTGAAAAGAATGGGTAGGTTCTGTTATGCTTTGCTGCTGTGTACTGCTTTCAAAACATCCAGGATGGTTCTGAAACTGAAGAAGGGCAATTTGTCATACCACTTGGTAGCAGTGCTTGCCTGGACCAGAGGATGTTTAAATGACGGAGGCCAAGCCCAGACCAAGGATGGGCATGCAGACAAGGTGCTGCCATGGCAGATGGAAGGCATACACACTGATATCCCCATGCAGCCCCCTAGACCAGTGCCCACATACAGGAGCTATGCCAGGAGTAGCTAAACAAAGCCAACTGCCCCAGACTCCAAGAAGTTGTGCACACAATGTACCAGGGCCCAGGGCTTGCTTCCATCAGCTGAGACATCAAGTGGTAAAGGTCAAGAAGGCTGGGAGGCAGGTCCTATTAGCTGCCCGAAGAGGGAAGAGCAGCTGAGTGTGGGCATCACACAGTGGAGGAAAACCGCTCAGCTTCTCAGTTATTACTTTGGTTTTTCAGAATTCTCCACACCCTATTTGTTCATGGCTCCCTCATTCAGTTTGATATGGTGCTATCTTTGTAATAATACGTGACTGGAATAATTTAACATAAGAGAAGCACTGCCCCATGTTAAGTATCCTTTTAGCTTAAGACTGAAAAACATCCCGAAGAACAAAAATGAAAACAGATTACTATCTTTTAGGCTTAAAAAAAAAAAATCCAAAAAATGTCCTGTGAAGAGCTAAGACCCCAGAAGTCCAGATTCATGTGCCTCAGAAAGATTTGATGTGGAAATTAAGACAAGATGCAAGCAGGTTGCAGGGTTAGTGGTGCTACAGTCCACAGTCTGCCTGATTAGGCTCTTATTTTTAATCAATTATGTTATTCTTGAAAATATTTTTGCTAGAATATGAATAAATTGCAACCTTTTGGAATCAGGGGCTCATATACAAATCTAGATTTCCAGCTTTTCTGGCAACAGTGGGTCACGTTCTTCAGTGCTGTGGTTGCCAGAGTGCAGTAGTAGCCTCCTCCTAGGACCAGACCTCTAATTGTGTTGACCCTGTGTGTGCTGGTGGCTTAAACCCCAAACTCACACTTTTACATTCAGCCTTTAAGCTGAACTCACCTTGAGGGGAGGGGAGGTCTGGCAAGAATGGCAAGTGTTACAGACAGAAAGGAGGATGGAGGATGGAGATGGGCTGCCCCACTTAGGTCAGGCTGTGTGTTCAGGAGGCAACTACCTTAATCCCTCCCCAGTGGGTTAATAGCAGAAGACCCTCCTGATCCTGCTGTGGTCCTGCCTCCCTACCTGTGCTTCTTGAGGGACTCTCATTCTGCAGCCTGCACTGCTCCTGTGAGCACATCTTAAGAAGTAAGAGAGAAAGCGGTTTATCCACAAAGAGAAAGCAGCCAGAAATCTACAGAATCATGGCACTCTACATCAGAACTCGTCTTTGAAATGAAAGACAGCTGAGAATGGCCTGGAGTTGGTTTTTCAAAGCACTTGGGTTTTGTTAACATGAGTGATGATGTTCTTAAGCTCTCCATGCTCTAAACCCTTAGCAGGCTCAGTTTCCTTCATCGTATTCTATATCATGTTGTACTCATATCCTTACCGAGTTGATAGCTAGATATTGTGTGAAATTGTATATTTTTAGGGCACTTGGCTGGCTTAGCTGGATGAGCATGAGACTCTTCATCTTGGGGTCATGAGTTCAAGCCCCACACTGAGTGTAGAGACTACTTAAATAAAAACTGTTTTAAAAAATTGTCCATTATTTTCTTTCAATCTATTCACAGTCAGATTTCATCCTTCACAGTAACTGATGCGTAATAAACAGGAAGAACGTGAGGGGAAAAAAATAAAGTGAAGAGATAACCTACAGAATAGGGGAAACTTTGAAAATCATATCTGATAGAAACTTGTATTCAAAAATATATAAAGAATTCTTACAATTCAACAATAAAAAGACAAGCCAATTTAAAATGGACAAAGGATTTGAATAGAGAGTTCTCCAGAGAAGATAAACAGCCAATAAACACAATAGAAGATGATCAACATCATTTGTCATTAGGGAAATGTAAATCAAAACCATGATGAGATATCATCTTATACTCACTAGGATGGCATGGATAATAACAACCATTAGTTAGGATGTGGAGAAATAGGAACCCTCACACCCCAGTGGTGGGTAATGTTAAATGGTGCTTTGGGAATAGCTTGGCTGTTCCTCAAGAGTTTAAAACATAAAGTTACCATATGACTCAGCATTTCTACTCCTAGGTATATACCCAAGTGAATTGGAAACATATGATCACACAAAAATTTGTATACAAATATTCATAGCAACCCTATTCATAATAACTAAAAGGTAGAAACAACCCAAATCCCCATCAACTAATGAATAAATAAATTGGTGTATCTATGCAATGGAATATTACTCAGCCATAAAAATGATGTGCTGACACGTTACCACCTGGATGAACATTGAACACATGATATACTAAGCAAAAGCTACATATTTTGGAATTAGTGATGAGGTTGCACAACTTTGCAAATATATTAAAACCACTGAATTATATGGATTTATAGTATATAAATCCATACTTTATAGTATGGTTTTATAGTATATGGATTATATCAAAAAATTGGGAATAAGTAAATAAGTAAAACTGCAGTCACAGACCACATGATTGTATATATAGAAAAGCCTATGTAATACACAAAGGAGCTACTAGAAGTCACAAGATCTAGGGTCAATACACAAAAATCAATTCTACTTCTGTACACCAGCAACAAACAATTGGGAAATGAAACAAAACAATACCATTTATATAATGTATCTAGAAATATCAGAAACCTAGGAATAAACATGACAAAATATGTACAAGATCTCTGTATTGAAAACCATAAAACATAGCTGACAGAAATTTTTAAAGTCTTAAATATGTCATATTCATGGATGGTAAAACCCTATCATTAAGACAGTAAAACTCTATCCATTTTCCATTTTTCCTTTGATTTGTAAATTCAACCCAATCCCTATCAAAATTCCAGCAGGCTCCCTTTGGGTTTGTTTGGGGTTTTTTTAGACATAGATGAAGTAATTCTAAAATTTATCTTAAAAGCTGAAGGACCTAGACTAGCTAAAACAATATTGTAAAAGAACAATGTTGGAAGTCTTATACAACCTGATTACAAGATTTCTGTAAAGTTATAGTAGGCAAGATAGTCTGTTACTATATAAGGATAGTCTGGTAAATAAACCAGTAACAGACTATCTTGTAGATTCAAGTCTACAAATAGAACCCCACATATACAGTCATTTCATTTTTGACTAAGGCACTAAAGCAATTAAATGTGAAAGAAAGTTGTTACTGTTGTTTTAAAAAAAAAATGTTGCTAAAACAATTGGATATCTATTCGGTTTTTTTTAAAAGGATATCTATTTATATATATTTAACTCCATATATAAAATTAAAGATGGTTCACAGAACCGTAAAACGTCTAGAAGAAAACATAGAAAATCATCTTTATAACTTTGGAGTAGGCAAATATTTCTTGCATGGGACACAAGAGGCACTACTCATAAAAGCAAAAATTGACTTGGACTTCAAACCTTGAAGTCAAGCTGGACTTCATCAAAATTTAAATTTCTGTTCTTCAAAGACAGCATTACACTACAGACTGGGAAGTATGCACCACATATGTATCAAGCAAAGGATTTGTATCAAGAATATATAAAGAAGTCCTACAAGTTAATAACAAGTTATGAACAATAACACACTGAAGATAATATCTCAACTGAGTAGGTGTAGAAAAAATGTACCTCAACATAATAAAGACTATATATGACAAGTCCACAGCTAACATCATACTCAACAGTGAAAAGCTGCAAGATTTTCCTCTAAGATCAGGAACAATACAAAGTTGCCCACTCTCACCACTTTTATTCAAAATAGTATTGGAAATCCAACTAGGAATCAGAAAGGCACTAAGTGCACCCATATTCAAAGCAAAGGCAGATATATGATCCTGAGGGATAAATCCAAACTGCAGAAAAGCTTCATAAGCTATCAAACAACAAATGGGTTTGTCTACTAGGGCAGATAAATGAAAGAAATTGCTATAAAACTGAAGGCTTTGCTATTACGGAGTTAACAAAGTTCACATAACAAGTAATTGGTATAATGGGGTCCTTAGAACCTAAGAGGAAATTGTGCACAAGTTCCAATGAGAAAAAGTGAGGACATTTGGAGTATCTGAGCAAGAAAAGAATGCTCTAGGATATGGGAATTCTTTTAATAAAGAGCAGGCATTCCAGTATTGCTTTTTACATTTAATACTTTGTTGCCAGAGCCAGAACTAATGTAGAGAAATATGCTTATACTTCAGAATGTCAAGGAAAAAAAGTTATATGTCATATGGCTCAGTGGCAGACAAAAACTATTTTTGTCTCTTAAAATTTCACATACTTTCTCCTTATCTCTCCTCCTTTCCTATTTCTCTTACCATTCTCCTTTTCCTTCTTAATCTCTTTCATCGTCTTCATTTGTCTTTTTCCTCAAAATCAGTTTTCTCAACCTTAGTTTCCCTTCTGAGTCCCTTAAGGAGCCACTTTTCCTAATTGCTTCCTCTTACACCTATGAGATCTTAAATTACAGATATCCCATATATCTGTTATATACTGTGGCTCTTTGGAGGGCCACAAACCATTGTAATATCTCAGGGTTTTTGCCCATCAAGAATGCATGCTCCATGTAATAAGCTCTTTGAGGGAAGATCATGTTTGGCTTATCACTGTATACTTTTGCACTTAATAAAATTCTTGGGATATAGCAGGGAATCAATAAATATAATTGATGAATACTCATCGGGTGAAAAGTGAAAAATGGGGGCACCTGGGTGGCTCAGTTGGACACCTGCCTTGGGCTCAGGTCATGGTCCCAGGGTCCTGGAATTGAGCCCCGCATCAGACTTCCTGCAGAGCAGGAAGCCAGCTTCACCCATTCCCGCTCTCCACTGCTTATGCCCTCACTCACTGTCTCTGTCAAAATCTTTTTTTAAAAAAAGTGAAAAACAATCTCTGCTATAAACTTATAAGCCAACTAAACTAATATTCGTAGGTGTTTTTTAGACAATGCTACCTACTATTGATTACTGAACAATACCTCCACATTCCAAGAATGTCTTCCTGAGATTATATCCTTGTGCTTTGATCAAACTTGGAAAGCACTCTAATCACAAAAGCAGTGCGTTTGCAGCCTTTTCTGAGTTTGGATTACTTATACAGCTAATTTCATCTATCATAACTGAGGTTTTTTTTCCCTAGCTTCAGTTTCAGACACTGATCACTTCCTAATTTTTTCACTAACCACTGATGCTATAGAGCCTCTTTGGTACTTATATCCCCTTATTCAAGTTTATCAGTTTCAGTTGAGGTGCAAGAATTATTAGAATGAAAAGAAAGTGAAGGCACTGTAGGAGAGGGAGAAAAGAAATGGAGGTCATTAAACGTTTCCGTTTCTTTTTTATCTGTAAGAGCTCTCCTAGCTATAAAACTTTGTGGTCTTGATGGCTACACCTTGAGTGGTTCACAAGAAAAGCATGTAGCAATCTGTGGAGATGTTGTTAGTTGCCTCAAGGTTAGGGAGACAGGAGAACCCTGGGTGGCTCAGTGGTTTAGTGCCCGCGTTTGGCCCAGGGTGTGATCCTGGAGTCCCAGGATCCAGTCCCACATCTGGCTCCCTACATGGAGCCTGCTTCTCCCTCTGCCTATGTCTCTGCCTCTCTCTCTCTCTCTCTCTCTCATGAATAAATCTTTAAAAAAACAAAAAAGATTAGGGAGACAGTGCTACCAGCATTTGTGGGTAAGGCCAGGGATGCTAAATATCCTGCAACACATAGGACTTTGATTGATGGAAAAGAGGACACCAGGACAGAATCAGATGAGTCGGGTGACTCAGTTTTTTAAGTGTTTGCGTTTGGCTCAGGTCATGATCCCAGGGCCCTGGAATCCAGAGCCCCATGTCCAGCTGCTTGGTAGGGAGTCTGCTTCTCCTTGTCCCTCTGCCCCTCCCCCTGCTTATGCTCTCTCTCTCTCAAATAAAAAAATAAAATCTTTAAAAAAAATCAGATGAGCAAGAGATTTATTGGGGAGAATGGCTGTTAAGAATACAGGAGAAAGGAAGAAGTAGGCCAGGAGTGCCTTCACACTGATGTAGCTCTGACACTCAGGAGAGAAGGAAACAAGCAAGGTTAGGCAGGGAGAGCCTTAGGATGCGGTACAGCTCTGACAAAGTCTTGGCCAGGCCAACAGGAAGCCTTGGAGCAAAAACTGACCCCCGTTTGAGGGGTCTCAGTCTGGGCAGGCACAGCCTGGCTCTAGTACCCTTACTGTGCTCAGCCATTGGTGGGTAAAAGTTCAAGGAAGGTAAGGTTGTAGCATATATGCTGTGGTGAATTCCCAAAGTATGGCACTAGAAGACTGTTCGCTAACTACAAGCCTCACAGCAGGTGCTCAAGGGGGCTTACTCTTGCTATTTCTCTCTCTCTCCCCTTTATAAAGAAAACAAAAATAACACTTTACCCAGAAACCTTTGCCTATATAAAGCAAGAGAACAAGAGGTTATAAACAAGATCATCTGAGACATGCCAAAGTGATGAGTTTGATGCTTTTCCTTTCTTTTTTTTTTTTTCCCTAGGTTAAAGTTGGTCACAATAAATTTGGGGAGACAAGCCTTGAGAATAGAGATCCAACATGGAAAATAAGATGAATTAACTTCCCAGGCTGCATGAGTATTCATATTTCTCATTTGCAATGGGTTTGTTTCTTCTTATGACCTCAAAATGCGTTGAGGAACTTAGGGAAAACTATATGGCATTCTTTAGGTTTTCCTTATGATCACTAAGTGAAATAGCATCAAAATACTTTTAGAAAAGTGACAGCATCTGGCATACAGTATCAATAATCTTATCACAGATCCACTGAGGCTCCCACTTTACTGTCAATCTCGTTCGCATTTACAGTTTTAGCATTACAGCTAACTATTTTTTTAGTTGATGATCTGCAACCCTTTGCCTGAGCTATAGGCAGGCACTTTGATGGGGGGGTTGGGGGGCATGAGAATCTTCATATCATCATTAACAAATGCTTTACTAGTTTCTTTATTTGGCCATCAGGTGCTTCAGAATAGGCCAGTTTGGGAGGAATTTTCTTGGCATATTTTTAATTTGTATCTTGATTTTTGGAGGTAAATTTGTCATTTTTAATTGCTGCCGGAGGCATTTTGCTGAAGGATTCCTTTTTGGTTCCTTCATCTTCGTCATCTGCTTCATCTTCTTTATAAGTATCATTTCCTGATATTTCTGTAGCTTTAGAAGAATTTGCATCTATTATTTCTTGTCCTGTTCATAATTTCCTCAATCCTATTTTTTCTTTCCAGTCTTTCCAGCAGATTCTCTCTCGAAGATCTGAGCAGTGTATCCCATGACCACCTAAATACCCCTTGCCCCTCGCTGATCCATTTTCTCCACTTATGTTCTGGGTGCAGCTCTTCTACAATTCCTCTAGACTTCTCTTCTGGAGCTAAACCTTAGAAGAAGGAGATTACTAGGACAGACTATCCCCCATCACTCAGTTGGTCTCAGGGCTGCAACTGCTACTCATCATCCTCCTCCATTACCCATTCCAAATCCTACTGTTTTACCTGTCACATCTACAGGTCTTAGTAGCTTACCTAGGTGTGACCCAAATCCTTATTCCTAAAGAGAATGCGTGTTTATTGGCAACTGAATCCTTTTCAGGCAGGGATTCCTGCACATGTCCTCCCACATCTCCAATTACATATTAAGAGACTTCCAAGGGAATCACCTAGGATCCACATATATTTTTCCCCATCCATTATGTGAAAGCAGCCCTTCCTCTTCCTGTTGATTTAGGTGACTTGCTCCTACCAAGTTGGGGACTCCTCTTCTTGCCTGCTGGGGGCCAGACACAAAAAGTCCAAAGTGCACAAACAGTAGCCATAGTGTATAGTTCAGTGGGACTCTCATTGTGTTCCTTGACAAAAATGCACTTCCTTTGGGGACCAGGAATCCTAAACTTGCAAAGCCCAAAGTTGTGAGAACAGGGAGCACAATGACTCATTGAGATATTAAGTGGGGCCACTTCTGCTCCCCCCACTTTGTTCCTGGACCCACATATTCTTCCTATTAGGGACAATGCCAATCAGATGTCTCTGATTTAGTGGACATACTGCATCCTGAAGGATGATATGCAATCCTTACGGAATATTGCCTCTAAACTGGCACTTCAGCTGTGCTTTCAGTAGGTTGTCTAGTGCTCTTAACAGGCTGGCTGCTTCTGGGTAGTGCAGTGGGTGATAAAACCAGTAGATGCATTGGTCACGAGCTTTACACCCACATCACCTTTACTGTGCAGTGGTTCCGCTGTTTGGATGTTCTGTTGAGTTGAATCCCATGCCAGCGGATAGGGCCTTCTGTAAACTCCTAGATAGTAGTATAGGCTGAGGCTCTGCAGGCAAAATAGGCAAATCCATACCCAGAATAGGTATCTATCCGTGTTAGGATGAACTACTGGTCACTACAGAACGGAAGGGCCTCAGTGTTGTTGACTTGCCACCAAATGGCTCGTTTATCTCAAGTAAAATGCCTTATCAGGGACTCAGTGTTAGTCTCTGTTGCTAGCAAGTTAGACCTCCAGAGATAGAAGCAATTAGATTGGCCTTGGGAGGGGAATTCACACTGGTGGGCTCATGTGTAGCCTCTATCTCTGCAAATGTGGCCATTCCATTCAGGTGCCCATTGTGCCAGTTTGAGGGAGGCCATGACAAAGCTTGGCTAACATCAACTGGAGAATCTTTTTATCTACTTGATTGTTTCATACCATTTCCAATGTTGGAATACAAAAATCTTCACCCTTTGTGACCACTCTATTATGTCTGTCCACATGCCTCTACTCCAGACTTCCATGTCTCCAATGAGACATGGAGGTTTTCCTTTAAAACCCTGACCAGCTGGCCAGGCCATGGCCACTGCCCAGTTAACTATATAAATTCCCATCAGGGGTACTTATTCTTTCATACAAGAAAGTCTTTCATGACCAACTATACTGCTTGAAGCTCTGCCCACTAGGAAGATTTTCCCTCTCTATTGTCTTTTAGGGACACCACTGAATATGGCTGTAATGTGCTGCCATCCGCTTTATAGTTTCCACCCATACACCAAGCCAACCCATTCATAATCAAGCTTGAGCTTTTTTTCTCCTCCCTTAGCTGGCCAGACAGCCTGAGGAAGGGGTGCTAGTGGGTCATATGGGGGTGGGGCTACTAGCTTATGCAGTTAACTCATGCCTTGGGATTTTATTTTGAATACATCATTTCCATATTACAATGAACTGCTGCTAGGCCCATCAACTTCATGACTGGGAAAGTCTCACAGAATTCAGCTCATGATGGCAGTTCTGGACACATAGTAACTTGGTGCCTCATGGTCAAGCTTTCTGCCTCTACTGGGGCCCAGGACTATGCCAGCAGCTATTCCTTGAGAGGAGTAAAATATTCTGCTACAGATGGCCTGACCTTGCTCCAAAATCCCAGAAGACTATATTGTGATCTCTACTGGGACTTGCTTTAAATTCCACACTGCCTGCTGCAGAGCCCATTGCTGTTCCCAACTACTTAGAACTGGCAACCTTCCATATACCCCAGGATATGAGCCAGAATGGTATTCCTAGGTGTGGAATTTGTGCTTTTGGAATCCAAAGAGGCCCACCAGACATTGTGCTTCATTAGTAGGAAATGCAAGATACAGAAGTTTGTCTTTTACTCTGGAGGGGATGTCTTCACATGTCACTGACTATTGGGCCTCAAAATTTTACTGAATCTTCTTAGAGTTTATCTCTCACCCTCTGGATACATGTGTCTTACCAAGGCCTCTAGCATGCACATCATGTCTTACTCATTCTACCCATCAGTATATTATTGGTATAATATTTCAGTGTAATGTTCTACAGAATGTCCAGATCTCTTCAGACTGTATTATAATAGAGGGCAGAAGAATTAACATAGTCCTTGGACAAAAGTGGAAATAAATATGACCTCTTCTGGGATCCCTGGGTGGTGCAGCGGTTTGGCACCTGCCTTTGGCCCAGGGCGCGATCCTGGAGACCCGGGATCGAATCCCACATCAGGCTCCCTGCATGGAGCCTGCTTCTCCCTCTGCCTGTGTCTCTGCCTCTCTCTCTCTCTCTCTCTCTCTGTGACTATCATGAATAAATAAATAAAATCTTTTTAAAAAAATGACCTCTTCTACATGAATGTGAGTTGCTTCTTATCCTTATTTCTGGTTGGAATATAAAAGAGCACATTCACCAAATCTGTGGCCACATATCAAGTACCTGAATCCTTATTAATCTGCCCTAGGAATCAATTATAGCATGTCCAACACAGCTCGAATTGGACTACTAGTTAGTTGGTTAAGCTAGCTGTGGTAGTCTATGTTCACACTGTAGGATGCACAGTGGCACTAATCACCCCCATCAACCACGGGACACTATCATTTTTTATTAGGTTAACCGGGGTGGCCAACAATTTCAAAGGCTCCCAGTTAGCCTTCCTATGTTAGCTCTTATCTAACAGCCTGAGGATCCAATACTTCAGCTGCCAATTACATCTATTGCAATTATATATTTAGGTATCAGGGAAATGACCAGCAAGTAGGCCTGCAGATCTATGTGAATTCTCTGTAAGCCTGACTTTAATTACGACTAAAAAGTTGCTTCTGTAAAGCCCCGGCTTATAGAACCCAGGAACCCATGGCATGATGATGATACTCTGAGTCTCCAGTTATCAAACTCTGCTTATAATCTGGTTCCAAACAGCTCCTTGAAATGACTGGGCATCTCCCTTTCCCCCCATGGTAAGTGTCCTACTCAAGTAAATGTCCTGGGTCTCTTTGAGGAATGGGGAAAATCATACACTTTCCACAGTGTTGCAGAGTCCTTCTCCTAGGGACTCAGCCACTTATTTAGTCGTGGACTCCAGATCTGAAAATTGGCTCAAATTCAGGAATTGAGCAACATATGACTTTTTAGTGAGATAAATTCCCCTCTATTCTTTCCTGCTTCTGATCATAGATGTTAAGCTGCACCCTTATTAGCTGCTTTTACCCCTAAGGTAAGGTGAACAACTTGTCCCAGTTTTTTGTAAGTTCCAAGAGAGGTACTCTTGCTCTCACACTTAGGCTTTAACTGTTCATTAAACAGGCCTTAATCTCTCATTCTCTTTCTGCAGGACATCAGTATGACTTAATAACTAGCTAACTCCACTGTCTTTCTAGGCAATGCTCCCCCCATGTCTTTCAGACATCTGAACCATTATACAGGTAAGGATGCTCCCCACATTGGGAGAAAACTGTAATTTGTTTTGTTTGCCCTTTACCAATTGTTTTTGCCATTTTGAAAAATTACATCAGCAGCGGCAACACTGACTTGATATTTGAATCACCCATACAATATACCTGCATCTGAATTTGTGCCATATATACATATATATGAAAATGCTTTTTAACCTTTATTTCAAAATATAAATGTAAATAAAATTGCTATCATACTCCTTTGAAATTTGTTTTCTCTAAAATCTAAAATTATTTTAAGCATGTGGAATTCTCACACGTTGTTGGGAATACAAATGGTATAATTTCTATAGTAGGTATTTGGCAAAATCTAGCAAAATTAGAAGTTCATTTACCTTTGACCCAGAATCTGACTTCTAATCACTTCCCAGCCTTTTGGCAAAGATCAAGTGTAGAATCCTACTTCTAGGAATCTATCCCAAAGAAAACATGACAAAAATATCAAATTATGAAAATGCAGTAATAATAATTACAGCAATATTTGTTTATAGCCTAAAACTTCTTTTAGGCCAAATGTTCATCAGTGGAAGATTGGTTTAAATACATTGTAATACATCCACATAGTGTAATGTTATACAGCTATAAAAAGTAACTATGTATTGTTATGGAATGATCCTAGGATACATTAGGTTTTAAAAAAAGTAAGATACAGAATAGTGATATGTAGTGTATTCCTTTCTTTTTAAGATTTTATTTCAGAGAGAGCATGAGCAGGGAGAGAAGCAGAGAAGGGAGAGGGAGGGAAAAAGAATTTCAAGCCGACTCCGTAGGCAGCATGGGGCCCAATGCAGGGCTGGGTCTTACAACCCTGAGATCATGACTTGAGCTGAAACCAAGAGTTACACTTGGTAACACTTAACTGACTGAGCCACCCAATCACCCTTAGTGTCTTCCTTTTATGTAAGAAAGGACAAAAAAGAAATGCAAGGAAATCCCAAACTCTTCAGTTATATTTTTTATTAATAATACTGATATTGTTGTTTGGAAAATAGTGCTATGCAAATATACAGATAAAGCAAATAAGTGATTATGTAAATACCATTAAAAAAACTAAGAATTTGGAGGGGTGTTAAAGTAAAGATAGATAAATATAAAATCAGAGTAAAATTTCTATAATCTTACATTTAAATTAGAAGCATTAGTATGTTCTTAGGATGTAATCTCCTCTTTTAAAATGTGTATTTCCTAGCTCTTTCCATTGAAAAAGCCTAACTAAAACAATCCTATTGCAATGAGCACTCCCAACACCCAGGTTACGACTTAAAAACTATTTCCCTGTAAAAGGAACTGAAGAATAGCGGAATATGTCACTCCAAAATATGCCACTTAAGAATAAGGATAATTTTTAGATGAAGACAACTGAGAAAAAGGAGATATAAGAAAGGTCTCGGGGGATCCCTGGGTGGCTCAGTGGTTTAGCGCCTGCCTTTGGCCCAGGGCTCACCCTAGGGTCCCGGGATTAAGTCCCGCATCGGGCTCCCTGCACAGAGCCTGCTTCTCCCTCTGCCTGTGTCTCTGCCTCTCTCTCTCTTTGTGTCTCTCATGAATAAATAAATAAAACCTTAAAAAAAAGAAAAGAAAAGAAAAGCTCTCTGCTCTTGGCCTATTTGCCTGAAAGCAGGACATAAACTTGTAAAAGTGTCCCCTCCCTCCCCTCTCTACCAAGAAAGGCATCAGTTATTCATGAGAGACAACTCCAGACCCTCAGCAGCCCAAAGAAGGCACCAGAAGTATCACATAGAACAATCCCTGCGAAAACTAGCCCTGATCTACCATTAGCTTCCCTATAAACACTTTCCCACAATTTCCCACTTTTATTTTTTTTAATTTCTCACTTTTAGAAGCTCAAAGTCCTTTTCCTTTGTCTTGTCACTTCTCTATAAATTATTGTTCTTTGCTAAGATGTTATGTATAAACTCAAATTCTCATCAATCCTTTTGAGTTTCTCATCACTGAGCACTCCCATTGAGGATGGATGTGTGATGCATGTGGTAATAAATTTGTCTGTCTTACTCTGTTAATCTGTCTTTTGTCTAAATTTGCAGGGCCTCAGCCAATAAATTTGCAAGGCCTCAGCCAATAAACCTGAGATCAGTCAAGGCAAACCCTTCCCTATAGAACCAAGGCTCTTTTGAGGAATAGTTGACTCTAGGGTTGAGACAGGAAATATAAGATGAGCCTGAAATATCTTTTCATACCCCAAAGCAGGGAAGGCAATAAAGACTGTTAAAGTTGTGTCAGAAGAAATAAGGAGCCAACTTGAAGAGGCTCCATCTGACCAAAAAATGAGCCAATTTAAGCACATCATAATGAATAATGACTGAAGTAAATTAAAAATATCAAATATATTAAAATCCAGAAGCACATAATGGTATTCAAAAGTAAAAATTTGTGGTACAAATTTATTTTAAGACTAGTTTATGAACTGAGCACTTACACTGCCTTTCCTTGAAAATTGTATTCCCTACATAAATATTTGAAGACAGATTCATGGTAGTACAGTTGGTTAAGCATCCAACTCTTGGTTTCTGCTCAGGCTGTGATCTCAGGGTTGTATCATCCAGTCCCACTTCAGGCTCTGTGCTCAGCTTGGAGTCTATTTAGGTTTCTCTCTTCCTCTTTGTCTTCCTCTCCCCCCACTCTCTAAAATAAATTTTTTAAAATACATTTGAACTTTTTAGAAAATATTTTCTTTTTAAGTAATCTCTACACCCAACATGGGGCTCAAACT
Organism: Vulpes vulpes; assembly: GCF_048418805.1. Classification (NCBI taxonomy): domain Eukaryota; kingdom Metazoa; phylum Chordata; class Mammalia; order Carnivora; family Canidae; genus Vulpes; species Vulpes vulpes. Next base: position 72,222,387 of record NC_132789.1, read on the forward strand.
CACAACCCCAAGATCAAGAGTCACGTGCTCTACTCACTAAGCCAGCCAGGCACCCCAAATAAATTTCTTTAGATTTCAAATAACAAATGCAGAAAAAAATTATAAAATTTAGGCTATCACCATTTTGCAATTCTTAATGAACTAATGGACCAAAGCAATGATTATTGGTGCCTGCTAAGACATCAGAAAAAGAGAAACAGCCAGATATTGATCTGCTATGACGCAATGAGAAGGGCATAGCATCACCTGTGAAATATTCCTCCTGCCCCTAAAAAATCAAACTTGAATATCCTCAAGCCTCTATATCTAACAGCCAGATTACAGTAAGTATTACAGAGTTAAAAGGAACATAACAAAATGACAACATAGTAACATAATAAGCAAAATCCTTAATGTGAGTTAAAAGGAACATAACAAAATGACAACATAGTAACATAATAAGCAAAATCCATAATAAGCAAAATCCTTAATCCAACATAGTAACATAATAAGCAAAATTATGTGACAAATGACCCAGTTTCTTCATAAAATACATGGTAGGAAATAGAAGAATCATTATAGTTTGAGAGATTTAAGAGATATATCAACCAAGGCAATGTTTAAGCTGATTCAAACAAATCAGCTGTAAAAAAAAAAAAAAAAGAAAAGAAAAGAAAAACACATGAAAATCTGAGGAAATTTTAAACTCTGAGCATATTCAGGAATTATAGTTAAACTTTTGATAAGTAAGTAAAAAAAAAACTTTTGATAAGTGACATAGTGGTGTGTGATTGTTTTTTAAATTAAAATAATTATTTATGAATGAAATAATACATCTAGGTGCTATCTAGGATTTGCCTTAAAATAATCTGAGAACGTCAGGATATCATATAGATCAATGGTTCTTAAACCTTAGTGGACCTACAAATCCAACTGGAGAGATGGTTAAAACAGATTCCTGGGCCTGCCTCAGAGATTTTGATTCAGTAGTCCAAGGTGAGGCCAATGAATTTGCATTTCTAACAATCTCCCAGGTGACACTGATGCTGCTTCTCCCAGGGTCACATTTCATTGGTAAGGATAAAAAAGACTTATATGATAAGTGATCACTGATAAAGCTGGGTATTAAACACATGGTTCATTTTCTTTCTTTCTTTCTTTTTTTTTAAGTAAACTGTGCCCAATGTGGTGCTCCAACTTATGACCCTGAGATGAAGAGTCACATGCTCTACCCACAGCCAGCCAGGCACCCCAAGCACATAGTTCAATTCATTATACTTAATATGATTCTGAACTCAATTTCCAACATGTATATGGTGAGGGTGGGCAGGGTCCTCACACCAAGCAATTCTCCAGACACCAACCGGGCAGCCTACAACCCAATTCAATTCTGACACTATCTGGGGACAGCATCAGATTCCACAGGTGAAGGGATCAGTCCCACAGGACTGAGTCCCCAACCCCATCCCCTTTAGATGCCAATCACAAGCCTAGGTTATCATCTGACAGGCTATCGATTAGAGGTTCCCATGACTCCCTCCTCAGATTTGATTAATTTGCAAGAGTGGCTCACAGAGCTCAGAGAAAGTTTTTACTTACTAGATTACTGGCTCATCATAAAAAGATAAAACTCAGGGATAGCCAGATGGAAGAGGTGCACAGAGCAAGTTACAGGAAAGGGGCATAGAGCTTCCACGCACTCTCTGGGTGCACCACTCTGCTCGGATCTCCGCATGTTCAACCCTTCAACTGACATACAAGCTCTCCAAGCCCCAACCTTTTTATGGAGGCTTTATGACATAGATATGACTGATTCAATCACTGGCCATTGGCAGTCGATTCCACCTCCAGCACCTCTTCCCTCCCAGAGGAGGGGAGGAGGGAACAGTGGGATTGAAAGAAGTTCCAACTCTCTGATCACACAGTTCCTCTGGTGACCAGCTACCCCTCAGGTGCTTTGCCAAAGTCACCTCATTAATATTAACAAAATATACGTTTGCTGCTCTCCTCCCTTAAGAAATCCCAAGCGTTTTAGGAACTCTATGATAGAAACCATATATATATATACATACATATATATCTCACAGTATCATCAATACTATTCTTCCTACTTTAGCATATGTTTAACATTTTTCATGACTTCTTTTATAAAATTCATATGCCAACACCTGACAATTCCTTACGTCTGCCAACTTCTCCCAAGAATTTATATATTGCAATATGAATCTTAATTACAAATTAACCTCATTTTATTTATCCTTTATAATACAGTTAGGGTATTATATATATTATATCTATATTAATGATATACACGAAGGTTACATTATACATATACACGTTTCATTTGAGGATGGTAAAGGAGTGTTACAAATATTTATTATAAAGTGGAAATGTTGAGTCTAATAAGGGTGAAAACTGCTCGTCTTAGACAGTCTGTGGAAAAATGAAGGCTCTGGAGAAAAGCAAGCCCTGGTGGCTGAAGCAGGGGCTTCAGTGGGAAGCAAAACAGAGACCCAGACTCGCCAGGATTGCACTTCCCTAATAGAGAGGCTTAACTAATCTGAAGTTTTCCTGAGTCCTCCTAGGACACCGTTCTTGTTCACCATTTGGGATTTTCTGACAATTCAAGATGGGAAAATGAGTCTGAAAACACATTGATTTTTCTCCGACCAGCAGTAGGCTAGTTATTAGCACTCCAGGAACTTGCCCGCCAGCTCCATTTTCACTAACCTGCTGTCCAGCACCAGACAAGGACACAGCCCAGAACTGTTTGAGAAACAAGGCCTCAGGGAGTGGCTGTACTCAAGAGAGGAACTGAACAAAATACTGATAGTCTGGGTCCCACCCCCCCATCATTCTGATTTAATGATCAAGAGTAGGGGACCCCTAGGTGGCTCAGTCAGTTGACAGTCTGCTTTTGGCTCAGGTCATGATCCCAAGGTCCTGGGATTGAGCCCCAGGTGGGGCTCCCTGCTCAGTGGGGAGCCCTACTTCTCTCTCTCTGCCCTGTCCCCTGCTTGTATTCTCTTGCTCTCTCTCTCTCTCTCTCTGTCAAATAAATAAATAAATAAAATCTTTTTTAAAAAAAATCTAAAAAAAATCATCAAGGGTAACTAGGCATTAGAAAGTTTAAGCTACCAAAGGGATTCTAATATGAGAGTAAGACTGAGAACCAGTGCTATAAGGCTAAAGCAGTGTTTCTGAAACTTTAGAGGGGATCAGGATCATCTGGGGGGTTGTAGGTCAGGAATGGGGGTCGGTCATTTGTATTTCTGAACCTGTTCCCAGGCGATGCTGCTGCTGCTGCTGCTGCTGCTCCAGAGACCACACTTGGAGAAGGGAGAGCACTCTGCTGCATACCCTAAGCACAATGGTTCTCTCAAGGAAAAGCACTCGCGCAAACGAATTGCTAAACTTGTCACTTTTTTTTATAGAACACCATTTTTACTTGAAAGAATGCTGACATAGTGGCTTATTTCGACTTGGGTATTTGGGAGACATTTTCTCAAAAATAAAGTAAACCAGTCACTTCAAGGAAAACAAGTGACAATATTAGCTGCCAATGACGAAATCTTGAGTTTTCAAGTGAAAATTGAAATTTGCAAAACTTGAACCTACCATAAAGAGCTTGACTCCATACCAATATTTGCAGATTTCTGTGGTAAAATTGGTAGTGATATTAATGGATGTGATTTGGGGATATGGCATGATGAAATCTGTCAACATTTGGAGAATCTGTATAACTCAGTGAACCAGTATTTTCCACATGAACAATGTATAATGTTATGAAATCATGTATGGGTGACAGAACCATTCAAAGAACAAGTTAGACCAACTGATTTTAACGTAACAGAGTACCGTACGGTTTCAGACTCCACACTGCAACTAACCTTTAAAACTACTACCCAGGGGGGCACCTGGGTGGCTCAGTCTGGTTAAGCATCTGCCTTCGGCTCAGGTCATTAACCCTGGGGTCCTGGGATTGAGCCCCATGTCAAGCTCCATGTGTTAGCTCATGCTCACTTCATGCTCAAGTAAATAAATAAAATCTTTAAAAAAACAAAAAAGAACCCACTACTACCTGTGGAGTTCTGGGGTAGCACAAAGAATATCCACAGCTGAAAAGGTCACTGAAACACTCCACTGCTTTTACAACTACATATATGTGTGGGGTCAGATTTTCTTCATATACCTTAGTCTGTAGGGCTGGGAAACATTCCCCCTTTTCCCTTCCAGGTTCCCTGACTGACCGACCTAATAATTAAATTGACAGAAGAAAAACAACAGGAGAAAAACAAATTTAATTTTGTGCTTATAGGAGCCCACAAGGCCCTCCAGCAGTCAGGTAATTGAGGTTTACATACCATTCTGAGCTCAGGAGAAAGGGATCTCAAAGGGGAGGAAGACAATTCACAGGAAATGAAAAGAGCAGATGTTTGGTAAACAAATGTCTGCCAGGCCATGCAGATAAGTCTTCCAATCTAATACATTATTTTTGGTAAGAGCTGTCTCCCTGGTACAGATCCCCTATCTAAATTCTTTTAGGCAGTTAAGGAGGAAGTCAAAAACTCTTCTTGAGTCTGCATTTGGGTCTAAATAGTCCACAGGCCAAAGTAGCACATTCTAGGGCAGCCTCCCCTGAGCTCCCTCAAACCCAACTCAACGTATCACAGTAGAATAAATGCAGAATCAGGTATGAGAATCCCAGTTGTCTCCTATTAATCTGGACAGTAGGTGGTGTCTGGCTGGCTCAGTGGGTAGAGCATCTGACTTTTGATCTTGGGGTCATGGGCTTGAGCCCCATGTTGATCACAGAGCTCACTTAAAAATAAACTGGATATTAAAAAGATCTGGGAAAAAAAGTGAAATAATGTCACTCTTCTAACTTCTTTTTGCTTTGGCAAATATTTAATTTTCATAAAGTTTGATTTAGTAATTTTATTATTATATTAAAGTGATTTAATGAATATTTTTGTAAATTCTCGATTTTAATTTCTAATAATATAAATACTACCAGATATAGGCCACATAAGCATAAGCTCATTGAGGCACTCAATGATTTTTAAAAGCTTAAGGGGGTCTGGAGACCAAATATGTTGAGAATGTTCTAGGGTTCCAGGAGTGTTCTATATCTTGACTTTATGAGGCTCCATGGATGTTTGTTTTGCAGTTATTTCTTAAAATTTGTATAATAATCTTATGTACTTTTGTAAACGTTATGTTTCATGATTTTTTATTTTTATTTATTTTTTTTAAAGATTTTATTTATTTATTTTCATGACAGACAGAGAGAGAGAGAGGCAGAGACACAGGTAGAGAGAGAGGGAGAGAAGCAGGCTCCATGCAGGGAGCCCGACGCGGGACTCGATCCCGGGTCTCCAGGATCACACCCCAGGCCGAAGGCAGCACCAAACCGCTGGGCCACTGGGGCTGCCCTGTTTCATAATTTTTTAAATTGCTATTAAGGAAGCTGCCTCCTCGTTTGGTAGAAAGAGCCCGGCTTGGGAAATAAAAGTTCATGGTCCAAGTTCTCTTATCTGTGTTAACCTGTTATACGGTTTTGGGGCCAAAAAAAAAAAAAAAGATTACTGCAACCCCAGCTTCTGTAAAGCATGAAAGTAGTATGCAAGTGTCAGCCATTATTATGGCAGAGTAGCAACATGTATGAGTTGAGAAGTTTCTCTCTTCCAATGAACCCGCTTGTGACCTTACAGCAGATTTTTGATTGACAATTCCTTAAACCACCATGTTTTCCATTTTTGATTTCCAGAATACTTGGAGTTAGGTTTGGTTTCTGTAGGTTTGTTACAGATTATGTCTCCACCAAATAGTACTTCATCTTCTTGATTTATCTTTTTTAAACTGCCTCAACTTAGATCTCAATATCATCGACGACCTCAAATCTTTTGTGGAAAAAAAGGAAGACAGGAAATCTCACATAAATAATAAAGGATGCTGACAGCACATGGGAGAGCACGGTCCTTGCGTGTCCTCTTTCTATAGGTTGTGAGGCAATGTTTGTGGCAATCGCGTTTCCCGCTTTCTGCAGCCCATCACCCTCAGATAAGTAAATAAAGCACAGGACTTTTCATTGCCAGGCAGTTGTCATAGCAACTTTTGACTATCCAGAGAAGAAGGAATTCTCACATCTTAAGCCCTGACTCCAGAAGAGCTAAAAAGACACAAAGACTAAAAGGAACATGAAAGAATGATTTACAAGATGTGAAGAAACCGGCTATCTGTTATTCGGAACTTTCCCACTAAATATATGTACGTTTCTCCCTGACATAGATGTCCACTGCTAGATTTCAGAACTCAACAGCAGTAGACTAATAATAGCTACCATTTTACCATTTATCATCTATTATATGCCAGACACACAGAACATTACATACATCGGGGTTGTTTTTTTAATACTCCCAACAACACTGTAAGTGTGGTACTATTTTTGTTCACGTTTTCCCGATGAGGAAATTGAGTTTAGGGAGAGAGATGGAGCAATTTGCCCAAAGCCACATAAGAAGTGCTCAAACGTATAGCCCTCAACACAGTTGACCACTTGCTAGGACATTCTCTAGTTTTCTGGATTTCCTCCCACCTTACTGACCCAACGCTCTGCTGCCTCTTTTGTTTCTGTGTGGTCTGTAAATACCAGCCCGTCCAGGATTAAGACCTGGGCACTCCTTATCCTCATGATCTCTTCTGGTGCGGCAGCTTAAAATGCCTTCCGTGTGTTGGCAATTCCCAAACACACATATCCCACCCCAGACATCTCACATGCATTCAATGGACTCCTGAGTGCAACTGCTTGCTTGACACTTGGATATCTGATAAATACTTGAAAGCTAATAAATCTTGCACAACTCCTGTCCTTCAGTCTTTCCTGTCTCAGTAAGTGACAGATTGTCCATGCAGACTCTCAAACCCAAATCCCTCAAGGTCCTCTGAGGACCTTGATTTCTCCTCTCCGCCCCCCCACCCCTGCTAACATAGAAACAAGTTAGTCACCTTTATACCCAAAAATCTATCTTAAAGCTACTTCTTTTCAACTCCACTGCCACCACTGTAATGAAGGCCGCTGTCTTTTCCTTTGAATCCCAATCAGTGTCTTTCCAACCAAGGCCCCTGCTCCTGTTCTCCACAGAACAGCCAGAATGAGCTTTGGGAGCCATACACTGGATCGTGGTAGCTTCAAAGCCTTCACAGGTTTCCCATCACTTCGAATGCAACCTGAACTCCGGCCCGAGCCTGGAAGGCCTGCGTGGCCCAGTTCCCCCATCCTGCTCGGCTCCTCTACCATTCTGTGTCAGTCACAATATCCTTTCCTTCCCTCTGTTAAAAACAAGACTCAGATGGGTGAATTTTACAGAACTTAGTGGCTGTTTTCAGGCACAACTCAGGCAGCATCCCATCAGAGCATCTGGAAGGGACTCCAAGGAACTGAACCAAACGAAAGACTTTCAGATCCCCGATGCAGGGCTCGATCCCAGAACCTGAGCCGAAGGCAGACACTTAACCCACTGAGCCTCCCAGGCAGCCCCCAAAACTTCTTGTAACTACCTCCCTATTTTTAGCCTTGCAAGGTGACTTCCAGTTATGTTATTTCGTTCTGACCCTAGACTGCTGCCGGAACTCCCCCAAACCCTAAGCTTGAGATGATGGGAGAGGAGATGGGCTGGGATCGAATGGAATTGGAAGGGTCCCTGAACAACTGCCAACCTACCCCTCTCCTGCCAACTCCTTTAGCTTTGCAGAGAGAACAAAAAGATAGAGACCACTGCAGCTCAGTGTTAATCCCTCAGGAGTGGTGGTTAAACTCCTTGAAAGAAGAAAAACATGTTCCCCAACACACCCTTCCCCACCAAATTCCCAAAGTGTTCAGGAAGTTGTTTTAGGGCAAACACTATTCCACAATGTTAACTTTGGGGGTAGACTTGACATTGCCTCTCTTTGTCACTTAGTAACTACTAGCACTAAAATTAGATCTAAATTACTTCCGAGAAAGGAGGGCAGAAGGAAGAACAAGATACCCAAACCTGAAGAAGCATTAGGAGGGTAGCCTGAGGAAACAGTTAGATGGAGGGGGCAAGAAGAACATTTTTTTCCAGTGCTCTTCTAAATTCTTGGGGGAGGCAGGGGTGGGGATGGTGGCTTGTAACAAGACAGATTAACAAAAGAAAGGCATAATGATGTAAATTAAGTAAGTTTTTCATGATACAGGAGCCTTCATAAGGAAATGAAGACCCAACAAACAATTAAACTTGTGTTTTCAAGTTAGGTTTGATGAAGTGTGGAGATTGGAGGAAAGGTGTGACAAGACAGAGGGTATGAGCGAGGGAGACTTGTCAGGGGCTGTACATTCAGATTCCTTGCATCCCTTTGTCTTCAGAGAGGAGGATGATTCTCTCCTTAGGAGGATGGAGAGAGTATCTCCCACATACTTTTTATGTCCTGCTTTTGGAGAAGGTTAGAAAGTCCTTCCTGCCCAGGCTGCTTCTCAAATTTTTGCATCTTAAAATAGTCAATTAGCCAAGGCGCCATATTTTACACTAGCACGTTCTAGACATCATCATGGATGTTTCTCACAGCTGAGCCCTCTGTGACCCAAAATTATTGTAACCTCCAGCCAGTCTGTTAGAAGAGGGAGTAGGAAATAGGATGCTCTTCAACACAGAATATAGCTCTAATTTACACGAGTTTCCATAGAATTTGGATCTCAAATACCTCATTCTACTTCTAGCACCAAAAAGAAGCATGCCAAGACCTGAGAGAAATAATTTGTTATAATTTGCATGTTAGTTGGCTTTCAGGAAGCTTGGCTCCTGAGCCTCTTAAATGTCAAGGATTTTAGCGTTAAAACACTTAGCTTTCAACACTTTAGAAACTCTCAATGCTAATGTTTTTGTTTTGTATTTTAACTAACAATTCTTTGGCTGAAGTCTTTCATCTTCAAAGCACTTAAACTCTTAATAAGTAAAAAAAATTGCAGGGGGTTGGAAGAGTTTGGGCATAATGATTGACCGAAAATTAATTTTATCCTTGAGCTTGATATTGATTTGCTGTGACCTTGCAAAGGTCATTTATCTTCCTGTGGTTTCAGTTGTTTCATTATAAAAACGTAAAAAATAGCGTGGATTTTATTTGGGGATCATTGGAGAAAATGGACAAGTCTAGATTATTTGTAGATGTACTCATATCAAATCCAATTATGTAAATGCTATTTTTAAATATCTTTCTAATTCTGCACTCTATGATTTATAAGTTTCATACAGTGAAAACAAAATTTAATTTGATAGTTTGTCAAAATCTAATATCTCTAGTTTCCTTTCAATTAGGGTGAAAGAGCCATAGGAAAATTGAAATAATAAAATCTTCAGACTTAATTTTGTGTCTTTTTCTGCTGCACAAAACCATGCCTCTTAACTCTCTGTTGGAAAAGTTCTCATTACTTGGAGGGTTCTATTCTCATGCCCCTGACCTTGGATCTATAAACATAATTTTATATGAAAAAGTATTTCATATCACAAGAAATATGGACATCAAAAACATTAAAACTACACAATTTCTCTAGTCAGCAAAGAATGCAAACTAAAATTAAATGAATTTCTCACTTCGCCATTTGGCAAATATTTAAAAAATTATAGTTTTCATCATTGGCTAAGGTGTGAGGAAAGAGATTTTCATATAATACTAATGGGAGTATAGACTGGCAAGACCTTGTTGAGGAGCAATTTAGGGATACCGATCACACGTTTCTAATTTTTTTTAAACAACAAGGTGGTTCGTCAAGTTACAAACATACAATATCAAGTGTCACTGAGAATGCAAAGTCACTGGAACACTTTTACACCACTGGCTGGAACATAAGCTGGCAAGAGCACTTTGGAACATTATTTGATAAGGTTGAAATTGTGCATATCTCACGACTGAGCAATTTCACTTCTGGGCAGGCAGTCAAGAGAAACCTTTGCACATGTGTTCCTCACACCTCCCATGTGAGGTGACCCTCCCACCATGTCCCCACCATAAGGCCAAGAAAACGGAAACAATCTCAACTGTCAATCAACAGTGCAATACAGACATACATGCAGCAGTAAATATGAGTGAATTACACCCAGTGGGGATAACAAGGGTGATCTCAGGAACATTGTGTTGTGGGGAAAGAGCAACTTGCGGAATAATGTACACTGCATGCATGATTCCACTTGTATAAAGTTCAGAAACATGCAAAACTGATTCATATGTTGTTTAGAGAAACATGTATGTGGTGAAACTGGGACATAGGTAGTGAGAGACATAAACTCAGGGTAGTGGTTTCCCCTGAAGGAGGAGAGGGAAGAGGAGGGTGGAGAGAGGCCCATGGAGGGGTGGTGGGGGGTGGGGGAGCATCTAAAGGTAACAAAAATGTTTATTTCTACTCCGTGGTAAGTTAGGGTGTTTGGTGATAAAAGTGCTTTTTACTTTACCCCTATTTTTTATATCTAGTCGATGATTTATAAAAAGAAGTTAAAGAACTTAAAAATCCAGAAACCAGTCATTAGTCAACATAAATAGAATGATTTTATTTATATAAAACTATACTTTTTTTGCATACAAACAACATATAAAGATATCTGCGAACACAGACTAATGTGTTGTACATTATTATCACCTAGCGGTTGGAGTTGGATGGGCTCTGCTCATTGTTTCACTTTACTATGTTGGTTATTTTGTTCTTACAAAGGACATGTGTTAAAAGACAATAAAGCTGTTGTTTTTTTTTTTTTTAAGATACAACTACTAGAATGTTCTAGTCTTCTCTCTCTCTTCATTAATTCAGTTATTCAATAAATAGGTACTGAGCACCAAGCACATACAAAGCACTTTTTTAAGTGCTAGAATGATAAACAGTGAACAAAACAAAGCCCCTTCTCTCACTAAGACTCTACTGTCATAGAAGGATACAGTTACTATACAAACAAATGTACAATATAATGTCTAACAGTGATTACTGCTATGAACAATCAATGGCTCAATATTGCAGTAACAGTCCTCAATCATGCCCTAGGTATTCCCCTCCCACAATGACTGTGGCTTAACTAGAGGACAAGGTTTAGCCAATGAGACATTACCAAAGGTGGTGAAAGCAGGAGCTTAAAATGTGCTTGTATATTGGACTTGCTTTCTCTTGCTTCTGACAACACTTTTTTTTTAAAAGATTTTATTTATTTATTCATGAGAGACACAGAGAGAGGCAGAGACAGAGGCAGAGGGAGAAGCAGGCTCCCTGTGGGGAGCCTGATGCAGGACTTGATCCCAGGACCCTGGGATCATGATCTGAGACAAAGGCAGATGCTCGACCATGGAGCCATCTGGGTGCCCCATTTCTGAGAACACTTTTGCCACCATGTCAACAAGGCCCAACTGTCCTAGCCATTTCAACAGTCCTAAGATCTCACACATATGAATAGGGCCACTTAGATGAATCAGCCCCAAGCAAGCCAGCCCCAGTCGGAAGAACTGCCAGCCAAACCACAGGCTGGTCAAAAAAATAATAAACATTTGTTGTTCAAAGCCAGTAGGTGTGGGTATGTTTTGTTACACGGCAAAAGCTAACTGTGAGAGCACTGCAACAGAATAGAGAGTGATGAGAAGTCAGAGAAGGCCTCTTTGAAGAGTTAACATTTGAATAGAGAGCTGCACAAAGAAAGGGATTAAACCATTTGGCTATCTGAGGGGACAGAGTTTCAGGTGGAGGGAATAGCATTCCAGGCAGAGGGAACAGCACATGAGTAACTTTGAGGCAGAATGTTTGGCAAGTGTAGTGACAGTACGTTTGTCAGAGTAGCTAGAGTTTAGCGTTCCAGGGCAAAGAGCAACAAGAAATTAAGCCAAAGAGGTGGCTGGGGATCTGTTGTACCCTACATAGGGCTTGTGCTTTGGTGTTTGGGTAGGTATTACCAAATTGCCTCTTATTAAGATCAGAACAAATTACCATCCCGCTGGTGATATGTTACTTGCAATTAGCAGAGTATTTTCAAGATGTCTTTGCCAGTCTGATAGGTGAAAAGATGGTTTTCATTTGCCTTTTTCTTATTATGAGTGAGGTTGAGCAATTATCCATATAGTTCAGAGCCAATGGTGTTTCTTTTTTGTGACTTGCCTATTTTTCTGCTGGGTTGTCAGTCTTTTCTGCAGTTCTTACCTACTAGGAAAACTAGGCTTTTGTCTGTGATTAAATCCCATGTTGAAAGAATCCCTCTAGCTACTGGAAAGAGCAGGCTGATTGGGGGCACCAGGCACCCAGTGACCTGATTGGAGGCCATTCTAAAGCTCCAGGTCAAAGAGGATGGTGGTGGGGGTTAGAAATGAGGATTGGAATGGCCTCAAGGGGTCAGACTCAGGATAATAGCACAATAATATCTAATATTTGTTGTAAGTTTACTCTGTATTAGGCACTGTGATAAAGGCCCTGGAAGCATTTTCCCATTCTACATTCCGAATGACTCTATGAGGGAGATGCTATTTTTTCCCACCTACAGAAGCAGGGTAAGTAGGTTTGGCTCCAAAGCCCAGGTACTTCCCTGTGAAGCCACGCTCCCCACAGCCTCTCCAACCTGTTGTCCTACAACCCATGCTCTCTGCAGCCAAAGTGATCTTTCTGAAATGCAGGCCTGTTCTTGTCATTCTCCTGCTTAAACACCCTGAAGTGGCTCCCCAAGTCTCAGGCATCCAGAGCCCACGGAGCTGTGGGCCTCAGTTTCCCATTGCCATCCCTCCCCCACTGGCGTGGACTTGCCCCAGCCTGGGGCTCACAGCATGCACCCCACCTTCAGACCCAGCAGGAGGCCTCCATCAACAGCATCCTTTCCACTTCCCACTTCCATTCCCAGACTCAGTGCCACTGGCCCCTCAGCCTCAACGTAGACACGAACTCCTTTGTGAACTTTTTTCCTAAAAAAAATCCCAGATTCAGTGGCCCTTGTATGTTTCCCCCAAAGGATCCTGAACTCTCCCCTTCACAGGACTCAGCACACTAGCATCCATAACTCTGCCACAATCCCTCCTTCCAGCTGGACTATAAACCATTTCCAACTGTACTAGAAACCAAACACAAGCAATATTTGTTTTTTTTTCTTAAATATTTCTATACAGTGATTTTATAAGGTAAAAAGACTGACATGGCTCACACGTCAGAGTATAAAACTGTATACCCAAGAAGTCTCTCTCCCCTCCTCCCACCATTCCCCATTCACTTAGTTTTCTTCTACAAGTAGCTATTATAGTTTCTGTTTTTCCTCCTGGAAAATGTTTATGCATATTCAAGAATACGTGTGTATATGCATTTCTGCTACAAATATTTCACACAAATGGTAACATGCTATACACATTTTTCTGTACCTTTTTTCACTTAGAATGTCTTAGGGATTTTTTATATATATATACATTTATTTTTAGAGAGAGAGAGAGAAAAAGAGAGAGAGAGTGGGGGGAGGAGCAGGGGGAGAGAAAGACGGAGAGAAACAGACTTCCTGTTTAGCTTGGAGCCTGACATGGGCCTTGATCCCCGACCTCGGTGGAAGCCGAGACTTGGTCGCGTAACCAACTGAGCCACCCCAGCACCCCTCAGTGATCTTTCTATATCAACACATAAGGAACTGCTTCTGTGTGTGTGCTTGTGGGCAGGGGGGCAGGGCACGAACTATACTTGTTCATTATCACACTCCTCGTTGCCTCACCAAGGGTCTGGCACATAGCAGGAGCTTTATAAAATTGTTGAAATGACTTGAATTAAATTACAATGTAGGAGAGGCGCCTGGCTGGCTTGGTCCGTGAAGCGGATGACTCTTGATCTTGGGGCTGTGGGTTGGAGCTCCATGGTGGGTGTAAAGATTACTTAAAAAAATAAAATATCTTAAAAAATAAATTGCAATACAGGAAATTGATAATAAGTGCCAAGGACTTATTATCCAAATGACTAAAAAACACACAGAAACATGCTTATCATCATTATTCTGCAGGGACATGTGAATTAAAAGCACGGTGAGAATTCACTACCCACCTACCGGGATGGCTAAAATAAATCAAGCGAATATCTGGCAATAGCAAGTGTTAGAGAAGACACAGTGCCCCTGAAGCTCTCACATCCTGCTGCTGAGACTGTAGATCGATGCAGCCCCTTTGGAAAACTGTTGATAATAACCACTAAAGTGGAACAGATGCATAAGCTATGACACACACTCTATTCTTAGGTATAAATCCAACAGAAATATTACATGTGTTCACCAAAAGACACATACAAATAAGTGTGCAAGGAAGGATTAACCTTGCCCAAGGAACGGTTTGGTCCTTGACCATCTCCTAAGAGGTAACCTCTAAGCCCTTGGAATGTCCTGCCTGATAAGAGTATCTTTACCTTCCTGGGAGCTTTGGGCTACATCAAATTGTCTATGCCAGCAATGTGACTTATGGCTAGGGCCTTGGGCCACATGGTATCTTGACCTCTGGAAGAGCTATAGACTAAGGACAGCCGCATAACCTATCTCTCCAAAAGCCCCTGAACACAAAGCCTGGGGTGGGGGTGGGCTTCCCTGGTTGGCAGTATTCCACACCTATTGTTATACATCACTGCTGAGAGAAGGAAGTGCTGGGAAAGGATGACTAGAAGCTCCTACCTGGCCAGTCCAGGAGCGTTCCAGATAAACCTTTTCCCATCGCTGATTTTAGTCTTTATTCTTTCATTATAATAAACCATAACTGTACATATAACAGCTTTTTTTCCAAATTCTGTGAGCCCTACCAGTGCGTGTTGAACCTGAGGATGGTCTAGGATACCTCCCAGACAGCAACAAGAATGTTCGTAGAAGCTTTGGGGACAACCCAAATGACCACCAGAGTAGAATATATAAATAAGCTGTGGGACGTTCATACAGTGGAATACTCTACAGCAAGAAAGTAAACAAAAGTACCATCACATGTGACAATGTGGATGAATCTCTCAAGCATAATATTGAGCAAGAGAAGCTACACAAATGAGTACATAGAGTATGAGTTTATTGGGTTCAAAAACAATCTATGGTGATGGAAGCCTGAGTAAGGTTGCCTTTGGCACGGAGCAGAGGGAGAGGCGGCAAGCTCTCCAGGGTCTCTTCTTATAAGGCATTCGTCCCATTCATGAGGGCTCCACCCTCATGAGCCAGTCCCTTCCCAAAGGGCTTCCATCACCTTGGAGTTAGGATTTCCTCCCCTACATACCTAGTACAGGGTCAATGAAAGAAAGAAGGAAAGAGTGAAAGGGAGAGGGGCAGGCGGAGGGGAGAAGAGGGGTAGGGGAGAGAAGAGGGGTAGTGGGGGAAGGGGGGTGACTCACACTAAGAGCTGGCAAGGATGCAGAGTAACCGGAATTCTCTGCTGGACAGGCTTGCAAAATGGTACAAGCACTCTGGATCAGGACAGCCTGACAGCTTCCCACCAAGCTAGACATATACTTACCACGTCATCCGGCAATCCCACTCCCAGGAACCACTCAAAAGAAAGGAACACGTATCCACACAAAAACCCGTGTGCAGATGAGCAGCTTTACTCACTAGCTTGGGAAGACCAAAAGGACTTAGATGTCCTTCAGCAGGTGCACGAGTAAGCGTGCAGTGGTAGCCTCCACGTCACTCAGTCCTACTGCCTACTGCTGCACTCAGCGCTGAAAAGGAGCCTGCACCCACTCCAACGGGCCTCTGGCGTTCTGCTAAGTGAAAGAATTCAAACTCAGAGGGCCACTCTCTAGATGATTCTGTTTATCTGACCTGCTGGGGAAGGCAGAGCTTCAATGACAGAGGACGGATCACTGGCTGCCTGGGGCTGGGGGTGGCAGGAGGGCTGGACTACCAAAGAAATTATATTCAATATCCTGCAAGGGAATTCTGTGGCATGGGATACGTTATATGACGTGACTCTGCTTCTGGTGGCAATGGACTGCGTTTGTCAAAACTCAGAACTGAACACTAAAAAGGATGAGTTTGAACTGTTCACAAAGTATGCCTCCATAAACCTAGAAAGATATATACAAATGCTCAAAGCTTACTTTAAAATGATAACAGGTGCCACGAGGGATGTAAGGATGAAGCACAGAATACGGAAACTTTATTTCCAAGTGAGAATCAGGACAGCTTTAAGGAAATGTCCATATCGAGGCCAGGCCTGGACGAGTGAATACCTGCGAAGTTACCATCCCGAAGAACTAATTTCTAGACACAAATTCATGGGAGGAAATATAACAGAGAATCATATTACTACACATTCACCATCAGCACCTCTGCCAGAGACACCCACCGATGAAAATTCTGAGTCACTTAGTCCGACCCACAGTGTAACAATGTGACAGTCACATGGTTTCTGCTGAAGGAAAGGTTCAGGGATGTAGGATCCTTGGGTGATGCAGGGACTCCCAAACCTCCTGCATGTTTGTCCCTTCAGGGTAAGAAAGAATGACCCACTGACGATAAAAGCTAATGCTTACACTGCACTTGCTATGTGCTATTCCTGTTCTGAATTTTTATATATAGAAACATACATAAAATATAACTTAATATAATTATAGCTCCATATGAATATGTTTGATATGTAAAATCTGTATCCTAGATCTCATATATACGTTTCAAAGAATAGATCCTCAGAGCAGCTACTATGAGGCAGGTGATTTTGTTACCAACCTCATTTTACAGATGGGAAACCGGAGAACAGCTGCTCAAGGAACTTGCTGAGGGCACAAAATTAGTGAGGGTGGAGCCAGAGCACAGTGTGAGCAATGTGGGTCCAAAGCCCAGCCCCTCTCCACACACAACGCTCTGGCCAAGTGAGATCCTGCAGTCAGAGCCCTGGCTGTGCACCTGCTGCGTGGACGGGGACACCGCCTTCTGCCTCCTGGACACCGTCCTTCTGCCTCCTGGTCTAGCTCTTCCACAGCTGTAAGCAAGGAGGGCAAAACAGCCCAGGAACTGCTCATTTCTCCCCTGAAGTTCACACCGCCCCCCAGCCCACCTCCCCCGGGGTGACCACCAAGTCTCTGTCAAGTGATAAGGGAGCCCAGTCACCCAGCTGGGAGCACTTGTGCAGGGCTGTGCGCCCTGCTGACGGGAGTCAGATAGGCTTCTCCTTCGTAACTAGGAAACCCGGAGCAAGTGACTTCTTAACCTCTCTCTGCTTCTGCTTCTTTATCTGCAACAGAAGAGACATAAACCTACCTACTGAGTCAGAGAAAGAAGACAAGCAAGAACGTAGATCGGTACCAGGCACAGTCAGTGCCCCCAATCTGCTTTTACAGTAAGACTGTTGCTATTTGCAGACACGTCCCCCTGTAATCCTGACATCGTGAAGGCCGGCTTCTCTCCCCTCGGCTTAACTGAGATATAGTTGATAGACAGCATGGTGTAACCTGGAGGTATACAACGTGCTGATCTGGCTCACTAATACACTGCAAAGTGACTGACGTAGCAGCAGCTGACACCTCCATCCCATCACATAATTACTTTATATGCGTGTGTGAGAGAGAAAATTTAAGATGGGATGGTGGAAGGGGAGGTGGGCGGGGGGTGGGGGTGACTGGGTGGCAGGCACTGAGGTGGGCACTTGACAGGATGAGCACTGGGTGTTATTCTGTATGTTGACAAATTGAACACCAATAAAAAATAAATTTATTATAAAAAAAAGAAAATTTAAGATCTACTCTTAGCAACTTTCTTTTTTTTTTCTTTAAGATTTTATTTATTTATTCATGAAAGACACAGAGAGAGAGGCAGAGACACAGGCAGAGGGAGAAGCAGGCTCCATGCAGGGAGCCCGATGTGGGACTCGATCCTGGGACCCTGGGATCACACCCTGAGCCAAAGGCAGATGCCCAACTGCTGAGCCACCCAGGGGTCCCATCTCTTAGCAACTTTCAAGCACATACTCAGGATTAGAGTCACCACGCTGTACATTAGAGCCCTAGAACCTACTAATCTCATACCTAGAAGTTTGTACCTTTAACCCATCTCCCCCTTTCCCTCTCACCCCCTGGCTCACAAGCCACTGGGAACCTCCACTCTACTTTCTGTCTCCATGAGTTCACCTTTTTCTAAGATTCCACATATACCGGAGCAAGAGCCACCCTTGCCCTTGCCTTTGCCCTTGACCTCAGCAGCTGTCTCTCCCTCCTCTGCCTCTATAATTGGCCTTTTCCTATCCTGCTGTCACTCTAGAGTGGCTTCTCCCCAGCCTGAGCCCTGCCAGCTGTGTTCCTGGTTCCCTCCTGCTGCCAGCACTTTTTCTTTTTCCTAGCTATTCTCATATTCTTCTTCAGTTCATAAATGCAGCATTAAAAAAATCATCGGCTCCCCTCCTTTTCCCATCTTCTACAGCTGTAATGTGTCCCCCAGGAACGGGAGTCTTGGCCCAACTGCAGGCTGGGATAAGGAATAGGAAAATGAATTCCTTTGTGGTAACATTTTACTTGATGCTGTTTTTAGGAGGGGGGAGCCTGTACTTTCTACTCCCCTGCAGCTTTGTGTCAGGGCTGTGATCTCAGGCCTTTTCAAGCCTGCAAATAGGCCTGACCCATCTGGCAAATCTCTAAGTCAACCCTCCTAGAGTGCACCGCTGCTCCAAGCTGGAGGTATTTAAATTCCACTTTCTCTCTGACCTGGAGGAAAACAAACATCCGAGTGTTGCTTTAAGTGTCCAGCGAAGTCCCTGATGCTGTTCATGAGAAGGATGTAAATAGCAGGGGCTGGGAGGGGAGTTGTCTCTCCCCCCAGGTCATTTGCACATCATCCACTAGTAACTTGGAGGAACTCTTTGAACCTGCAAGGATGTCCCCCCAAGTCGGTTTGTGTTTTTAAAAACTCTGTACCTCTTCCTCCCCTTCGTCATTAAACATTTCCTTCTCTCTGGGAGGCAGATCCAATGCTTTAGGCATCTTTTAGGCACCTCCTCTTTTTCTCCTGCTTATCAAAATCAAACTATGGAGTCTTCATAGAGTCTGAAGGTGCTACACATGCCTTTACTTCCTCAGCCTCTCTTGCAGCTGAGCGTGGACAGGTGACCTGATTGCAGACAATGGAACGCGGTGAGATCGGATGGAGGGTGTCTAAGCAGAGGTTTCTTTCCTGATGGAAAAAGGAAAGAAAGACCACTTGTGCCTACGACAGGGCATGTCTTGGGGGCATCTTGTCTTCACTCCCTCATTTAAATGCAGGGCCCTTGCCCCAGGCCAGGCCTGGCTCTGTGCCCATTGTTATAAATCTCAGTCACTCACATGGCTTCACTGATTACTTTGGTAACTTGACAAATGTTTCTTAAGCACTTAACTTTGTGCTGTACAAGCTAGAAGCTAGAACAAGACGGACAAGGCCTCCACTCCTGGCACAGTATCTTCAATGAAGGTCTCCATTCTGTTTGTTTCTGTTTCTTGGGCCCACCATCCCTGACACATTTCTTTTCTTTTCCTTTTTTTTAAGATTTCATTTATTTATTCGTGAGAGACACAGAGGAAGAGAGAGAGAGAGACAAAGACACAGGCAGAGGGAGAAGCAGGCTCAATGCAGAGAGCCCCATGTGGGACTTGATCCCAGGACACCAGGATCACGCCCTGAACCAAAAGCAGGCACTAAACCGCTGAGCCACCCAGGGATCCCCCTGACACAACATTTCTAAAGTCAGATTCACTCTCTTGTCTCCAAAACTGACTTCCTCATTTCTGAATGAGTGAATCCCAGGCTCAAAACTGTGACATTGTCTTTGTCTTTTGCTTCGCCCTGTTGCTAGCATGTCCCATTTCTATTTAGTCATTAACTCTACCCCTACTAGGTGCCAGGAGCTGGAGCTACAAAGATACATGATGCACGTACCAGATAATCACAATGCTGCAGACGATGTGCATCAACAGAGGCATACCCAACATGGCAGGAGAGTGTGTCCTGACTCTTCCAAGGGAGCCAAGGAAGGAGAAAATGGGGAGAGTACAAGCAGATAGAGCAGAAAATGGAACTTTGGAAAATACGAATATTTAGAGGGCCGAACAGTGTCAAATGTAGCAGAGCAGTCAGATTATGATAAGGCCTGGAAAGGTCTTCAGCTTTGTAAATCAGGAGTGATCTTGATGAGAACAGTTTCAGTGGGCTAGCCTGTGGTAGGTGGAAGAATGAATGGAAGATGGTGAGGAGGGCTGGTTTTAAATTCTCAGTATCTAACCTCCCACCATCTTGATTTTCCTTTGAGACCACCCCACCCCTTTCTCAGATCCTGCTTGAGTGGAGCTGGCCCCACCTCCAGATCCAGAGCCTCACCAATCAGATCACCCCATATCTACAGCCACGGAGGTTTATTTAGGAATGGGATCATGACCAAACCCCAGCCAGTGAGAAATCAGCTACTAGAGCTCTGAGGAAAGAGGTTCTCTGGGTCTACACCAGTTCAAATCCCAGAGCTGGACCACCTCACTAGTCCTTTTCCTGGTCCCCTGATTCTTTGTGCTCACCAGTTTCCAGGCTGTTCTCCTCAATGCTGCTTTCACATTATTCAAAAACTTTTCAGCACCCATTAAATTCCTTGCACCTAACGCTTCCTACCCCACAATGTGGATCAGATTCACCTTTCCTTTCACCTTCTTGTCCTCAAGGCATTACTTATCTGTCCTCCTCCAGGGTTGCCCACCCTTTTCCTTCCTACTCTTCAAATCCTTCTTATCTTTCAACGTCCCAGCTCAAATGCTGTCTTCCCCAACTCTCATTTGGTATCAATATGAATTCATGGCAATTTTTAGAAAACAGGATTTATTGTCTAGTTTTATTTACCTCTCATTTTACATATTACTTTTTTCCTCTTCCAAATTAGTTTGGAAGGAAGTTGAAGACAAAGACTGCATCAAAACTATTGGTCTAGTGTGTAGCTTTTATGACAGGGTTCTGCACAGCACACACTCAAACATTTTCACGGAATGACTAATAGACATTTCCCAGTTTGGCAGTGGGTGGCAGGAAATGGAGATGAATGTAAAAGTACAAGTTAAATGACGAGAAGACATGTGGTCAGGGGCAAGGGAGGAGAAAACATTTAATGGATGTGAATAGCCATGAAGACAGAGTTGTTAGAAGTCAAACTTGACCAGGCAAGGAGATAAACCCCAAGCCCAGTGCAGGGGCCACGAGGACCAGTTCTGAACACTGGATGGTCTGTGGTCCACAGGGTGATGGGAAGCCCAAGGAGAAGCTGAGTAACCCAGTGCAACCATTGAGTTCAGCAGCAGAGTCTCGGGCAACTCAGAGTGGGTACCAGGTGAGAGGACCCTTGGAAGTAGCACTCATTAGATTTAGGACACTTTCTCACACTCTCCGACTCTCTCCAAGACGCTATAGGAGAATGAAGGAAATCTCCCAAAAAGAGCTTCATAAGGAATGTGGAATAGCCACGAATAACCATTCTTAATAAGGTCCCAGAAGACTTCCCCATTGTAATTCTCACCTGCCCTATGACTTCCTTTTGCTGAGACATTTTCTTCATTGACCCTCTGTCTCACGGTTGTGCTCCTAACAGATTGGCCCTTCCCTCTCAACCTCATTTGGTGGGTCATCTCCATTTTTATCTTCGTGGCTCTGAGCAACCAGAGGGCCCTAGACCTTCATCCTTGTCTCTTCTTATTTAGATTTGTTCTCAGGTCCCAAAGGATCTTATCCAGATTCAGGGCTTTTATGAACTGATGACACCAAATTATGTATTTCAAGCCCTCACTTTTCTCTCTTCCCTCCCTTGACTTTTAGACTTGTATATCCATTGTCTATTCCACATCTCCCCTTGGAGATCTAATTATCATTCCAAACTTGGTATGTTCAGAATTAAGTTTTCACACACACCACCACCAAGTCCTACTTCACTTGCATCCTTGGCCATTTCTGTTCATTGCTACTCCATGCTACCAGTTGTCAGGCACAACTCCTTGGGTCATCCTCGCCTTGTACTCTTTCTCATACCTGACATCCAATCCAACAGCAAATCTGGGTAGCTCTGCCTTCAAAATATAGCTTGATTCTGAAATGTTTCGTCCTCTCTGACACTACCACCCAAGGCCAGTCCACCATCCTTTACCATTGAGATGATTACAACAGTCTTGTAACTGGTCTTTGTGTTTCCACCTTTGTTGCCTATAGTCTCTTCCTGCAAAGCATCTAGAGTTACCCTTCTGATATGTAAATAAAGTCCTATCACTCCTCAGCTCACAACCCTCCAGTGAAATTCTGACCTATGCCACAACAAGTATGAACCTTAAGGACATTATGCCTAGTGAAATAAGCCAACTATACAGGACAAATACCGTAGGACCCCACTTATAGGAGGTAGCTAGAATTGTCAAATTCATAGAGACAGGAAGTAGAACAGTGGTTACCAGGGACTGGAGGCGGAAAGGAAATGGAAAGTTATTACTTAATGGCTACAAAGTTTCGTTTTGGGATGATGAAAATGTTCTAGAGATGAATAGGAATGATGGTTGCACAATAATATGAATGTACTTAGTCCACTGAACTATATACGTAAAATGGTTAAAATGGTAAATGTTATCAAAGAAATTCTAAAGCCTCTAATGGCTTCCTATCTCACTCACAGTCAAATCAAAGTCCCTACTAAGGCCTAGGAAGTCATACCTCCGGTCCCTGCCACCACTCTGATCTCTTCTGTTACCACTCTCTGTCCCCGTCACATCAACCTCCTTGCTATTTCTCAGTCAAGACACTGACACTCCCAACTCAAACATGCCAAGCACTGTCCAGCATCAGGACCTTTGCATTTCCTATTTCCTATTCTTTCTGCCTCGAATATTCTCCCCATCCAGAGGTCCACATGGTTAACTCTTTTACTTCATTCTGTTCCCTATTCAAATGTCACCTTTGGAGCAGCAGTTCATCACAAAAGTACTACCCCCCCATCTCCATTGTTCACAACCCCCCATCCAGCTTTATTCTTTAAAGCACTAATCAAAACTGACACGTATTTTCTTATTTTTTTCAGGTATTGTCAGGCTGTCCCCATTAGAGTATGGAAGTTTGCCCACTGATAGATCCCAGGTTCCTAGAACAGTGCCTGGCATATAGTAGGCACTCAAAATACATTTGTTGGATGAATAAATGAATGAATTTTACCCATGCTCAGCAAGTGCCAAAAGATAATAAACTAAGGGCAGCCCTGGTGGCTCAGAGGTTTAGTGCCACCTTCAGCCCGGGGTGTGATCCTGGAGACCCGGGATCAAGTCCCACGTCAGGCTCCCTGCATGGAGCCTGCTTCTCCCTCTGCCTGTGTCTCTGCCTCTCTTTCTCTCTCTCTGTGCCTCTCATGAATAAATAAATAAAATATTTTTTTTTAAAAAAAGATAGTAAGCTAAGATTATTTAAATGACTAATTTCCTGATAAGTAAAAGGGATTCTCTTAGAGGAGGTATGTCAAACCCAGTTGTTCTGTGGGGTTTGTTTTTACTTTATTTTTCTAATTGTGAAAAAACACATTCATTATTGAAACTTTGGATCACACCAAAAAGTAAAGAAGAAAATAAAAGCCACTCAATTCCCATTTACTATTACTGATATTAAAAAGTTTCATTTGAGGGGTGCCTGGCTGGCTCAGGTGGAGAAGAATGTGACTCTTGATCTTGGGGTCATGAGTTCGAACCCTACATTGGGTGTAGAGATTACTTAAATAAATAAATCTAAAAAAAAAAAAAAAAGAGGGGTGTCTGTCTGGCCCAGTTGGTAGAGCGTGTGACTCTTGGTCTCAGGGTAATGAATTCAAGCCTCACATTGGGTGCGGAGCCTACTTTTTAAAAAATTCATTCAAGGTTTTTTTAATGTATGTGTGCATTTTTTTCTTAGCCTGGGTGCTCTGAAAAGCAGAAACAAGTATTGAAGTGCTAACATTTTATTTGGAAGGGTTGCAGGGTGAAGAGAAAAGGGAACATGAGTGAGGCAAGGGGAGATGTAAAGTAATTCCACGTGAGGCATTATCATGCTGGCCACCACTTCATGACAAGCCATGATAGAGTCCCCCAGCATGCCACTCAGTAGGTGTGTTCACATGGCATAAGGGATTCTGGGAGGTTTGCAAAGGTTTGCACGTCAGTCCAGGGAAATGGAGAAATACTGGAAATTACTGCCTCACTCCTTTCTGTCTCCTAATTCCTATTGATCAGGCTTCACTCATGTGGAACTAATTATCTCCACAACTTCCAAGCTACATCAAACAACCCCTTCGTGGTTATACATTAAACTAGATCCCATGTCTCATGGTGTGACATTTCAACAGAGTCTGGAAGTGAAGAGGCCACTTAGTGTCAAGCACCAACCAACAAAGAGAAAGAAGGCAGACAGGAGATATTTTCAGAAGTTGCACAAAATTTGTATCAAAAATGTATTTTAGACAAAATTGGGACCATTCCACACAGGTTACTTTTATCATCGAGATATAATTCACATACCATAAAATTCACCCTTTTAAAGTATACAATTCCATGGTCTTTATTCACAACGTTGTACAACCAGATCCACTATCTAATTCCAGAACATTTTCATCAATTTGAAGAACTCCCATTATCTATCAGCAATCACACCCCATTCTCCCTTGCATCTAATCTCCAGAAAACACTAATCAACATTTTTGTCTTTATGGATTTGCCCATTCTGGACATTTTCTATAAATGGAATCTTACAATATGTGGCCTTTTGTATCTGGTTTCTTTCCCTTGGGATAATATTTTCCAGGTTCATCCATGCTGTACATTTTTCAGTACTTCATTCTCTTTTATGGCTGGATAGTATTCCATTGTAAGGATACACTACATTTCATTTGTCCATTCATCAGTTGATGAAAATTTGGGTTGTTCCACTTTTTGGAATAATACTGCTATGAACACTCATAAACAGGTTTTTATATGGTCATATGATTTTCATTTCTCTTAAGTATATATCTTGAGTGCCATATTTTCTTAGGTTTTTTTTTTTTGCATGTTTTTCTTTTTATTGAAAACCAAACATTTAAAATAATACAATGAGATAATTCTGGAAGCCTCAGGTTTTGTTGGTGTCATTGCTTCTGATTATTGGTGTTTGTTTGCCTAGTGGCTTTATGATCTAATTCTATAATGTCTGTATTCTTCGTTGTGTGTGAACACTGCAATGTCTACTTCGCTTAACGGTCAATTTCTTTAAATGCCTGAAAGGGGCACCTGGGTGGTTCAGCCAAAAATCTGCCTTCAGCTCAGATCATGAATTCAGGGTCTTGGGATCAATCCCCATGTTGGGCTTCCTGCTCAGTCTGTTTCTCCCTCTCTATCTGCTCTTCCCCCCTGCTCCTGCTCTCTCTCCCTCTCAAATAAATAATCTTTCCAAAAAAAAAAAAAGCCTGAAACCAACACGTTGCCCAGTTTTTGTTGAGGGGCTCTGTGTGTATATTGGAGGAATGTTTTCAATACTCAAACAGTGTAAAGGCAATTTACAGTTCTGCTTCAGCTTTCACTTCCTGCTTGCACAGAGCGTTAATGTTAGCCAGAGGTAAGAGCTTAGGCCTTTCTCATGCCTTCCTGAACATGCACAAAGCCCCGGTCATATGCAC
The DNA here is from genome assembly GCF_048418805.1 of Vulpes vulpes. Classification (NCBI taxonomy): domain Eukaryota; kingdom Metazoa; phylum Chordata; class Mammalia; order Carnivora; family Canidae; genus Vulpes; species Vulpes vulpes. Next base: position 72,247,965 of record NC_132789.1, read on the forward strand.
AGCCATATGCATGAACACAGCCTTCTAGAGTCCCAGAAATATTTGGAGATTTTCAAAGCCCAATTATGGTCATCTTGTTCTCTAGATTTTCTTTTTAAGCTTTTTGGTTAGCTTATCATTTGCCCAATGTTATCCACCAACTAAAGCACCCATCAATGTTAAGCAGTTATCTCTGATTGTTCTTGATAAATGCCCCTGGAAAAAAACTGTTCATGATGGGAGACCTCTGGGCCAAGCAAATAATGACACAGCCTCATAAGTAGAATCTTCCAGGGAACCACCAGACAGGACAAATAATGACATTTCTCTGGGCATGAGTCTATGAAGGAGCTCCAGTCCTGTTCTGCTCCCTTTGGTGGCTGCCAGTCTACTGGTTTTCGACATGATTGTGGGGTGTTCATTTTCAAGGCAACTGCAGAACTGGGAAGAGGAGGATGAGAACAGGGCAAATTAAAATGCCACAAAGCTCACTGTTTTTTACTGCAATCCAATCATTTTTCTTGAATTAACATTCTCTAGGTGATTTTGACAGTTTTGACAGTTTTCTCATTGCTTTTATGGAAGAGAGGATTTTGGACATCTTTACTCTGCCATTTTCTCTGATATCACCATACAGTTTTATTATTTTTTTCTAAGTAAACTCTATGCCCAATGTGGGGCTCAAACTCACAAACCGAAGATCAAGAGCTGCATGCTTGACTGACTGAGCCAGCCAGGCACCCCTCACCCATACAGCTTTAAATATTAATATTTTATTATGAATAACCATTTTTCATATCCTTAAGTATTCTCCAAAAATATGAATGTTAACATGCATAATGTATCATCTTATTGATATTTTACTTATTTAATCATTCTTTTATATTGAACTTTTAGATTATTTTCTATTTTGCCTCTCTATAGATAATGCTTTGATAAATATTTTTTTACTATATCTTGGAATCTTTTCTTAATCTAAGTTGATGGATCTTGGAATACTGGTGATGACAAACATTTTTAAGGCTGTCTATAAGTTAGAAAATAATAGAAAGTCAGCTGCAAATAACAGAAAAGCTAACAACTGGGATATTTATTATTTATATAACCAAGAAGTCTGAAAGAAGGTAGAGGAACTCAGTGAAGTAGTCAAGAAACCAGCGTCTCATATTTTTTTGCTCCAAAATCCTCAGAATGTTGCTTATGGTAGCAAGATGGCTCCAAGTCTCCTATTGTCACATAAACAAAATTCAGGAAAGTAGAAGTGTACAAAGACAAGACAGTGAGAGAGACTCCTTATATACCACTATCCTTAATTAGGAAAGAAAACCTTTCCTACAAACCTAGCAGAATCCCTTACTGGGTTATTTCCAATATTTGTCACATAACCTTCCTTACCTGTTAGGGTATCTAGGAAAACAAGGACCTGGCCCTTTCCAGATTCAACAATGAAATAAGAGATTTGATATAGCTACTGGAGAGTCAACTGTATTAGATAGCAAAACTCACAACAGTGCTGGGTAACAAATCACCTCAAACTAGAGTTAAGGAACAATAAGTATTTTTTTCTTACATCTTGGAACAATTGAAAACTGGCTGAACTAGGCTGGGTTTCGGTAGACTTGTCCACAGTTGGGCTCAGGTCGGTTCTGTGTGTGGTCATTTTGTTTGTTTTTGTTTTTACCTTTTAAAAACCTAATAAAAAATAAAGAAAATAATGCAAATAAAATGTACATCTTAGTGAATTATTATAAAACAAACACCCCAGGTTAAGAAATAGAACTTTGCCAGTTCAATTTCTTCTATCAAACTCTCTCTAGGGGTGCCTGGCTGGCTCCATCAGTAGAGCATGTGACTCTTGATCTCAGGGTCATGAGTTCAAGCCCCATGTTGGGTGTAGAGCCTACTTTAAACAAAAAAAACCCACAGCTCTCTCTAGTCATTCTGGTTGCCTAAAGCTTGTTCTTTAATAGATTCCTCAGGAAGTACTCATAGGAATAATATTCCCTAAGTGCCTGCATGTTCATAACAACTTATCTGTGTCCTTTATATTTGAATGTCACATTTTCTTAAGTATCCAAATATTTTTTTCTGACAAAGTGTCACATCAAAAAGTCTAATAATTCCCTACAACCCAGCAATTGCACTAGTAGGTATTTAGCCCAAAGATACACATGTAGTGATCCAAAGGGGCACATGCACCCCATTGTTTATGGTAGCAATGTACACAACAGCCAAAATATGGAAAGAGCCCAGATGTCCATCAACAGATGAATGGATAAAGAAGATGTGGTATATATATAAAATGGAATTTTACTCAGCCATCAGAAAGAATGAAATCTCGCCATTTGTAATGACATGGATGGAACTAGAGTGTATACGATAAGTGAAATAAGTCAGTCAGAGAAAGACAAATACCATATGATCTTCCTTCCTTCCTTCCTTCCTTCCTTCCTTCCTTCCTTCCTTCCTTCCTTCCTTTATAGGCGACATATTCTTTAGGCCTAGATACCTAAAGAGATTTTTTTCTTTTTCTTTAAAGTCCAGAAATTTCACCAGAGTATGTCTTAGTGTTAGCCATTCAATTCAATATGTTCATATGCATAGTGCACTCTTTTAATATGTACATTGAAATCTATTTTCTTTCAGAAAAATTTTCTCAAATTATCACCTAGTATTTGTTCAATTCTCTTGCTACTGTTTCCTTCTTCAGGAACTTCTGCCCACCATATGTTGGATCTTCTTTTCCTATATTCATTCAATAGTTGTATTGTTTTCAAATCTTTATCTCTAATTTATCTTTTATTTTTAAATTCCCCTTCTTTTCACCTTCTATTTCTCTTCAGGCAATACCTGTGTGTTTATTCATTGGATTCTTCAGAGGTTAGTCTCCATTTATTTTATTTCTGTATTTTTCTTGATCTCTCTCCCTTCACTTCTGAGTTTCTCTATTTCTCATTCATTTTTTCTTTTATAGGTTTTATACCATTTTCTTAATGACATCCCTTAATGTCTTTTAGCTAATTTAAATAGCTCACTAGTTTCATTTTTTTTCCTTTTTCTGCCTCATTTTTTTAAAGCAAGTCTTTATACTTGTTTTCATGATCTGTGGGGACATGATTCTCCTTATTCTCATTTTTCTTGCAATAACTTGATATGAGATTTAGTCTCAATACATTTCTGTCGATCAGTTTTGTATGAAAGAAGTATGAACTTTTATTTATTTATTTTTTTGTAAATTTTTTTTTATTGGAGTTCGATTTGCCAACATACAGCATAACACTCAGTGCTCATCCCGTCAAGTGCCCCCCTCAGTGCCCGTCACCCAGTCACCCCATCCTCCTGCCCACCTCCCCTTCCACTACCCCTTGTTCGTTTCTCAGAGTTAGGAGTCTCTCATGTTTTGTCACCCTCTCTGATATTTCCCACTTGTTTTCTCTCCTTTCCCCTTTATTCCCTTTCACTCTTTTTTATATTCCCTGAATGAATGAAACCATATAATATTTGTCCTTCTCTGATTGACTTAAGAAGTATGAACTTTTAGGAGGCTTTGTTCAGGAGAAGTTTTCTAACTTCATGAAGTTACCAGTTCTGTTGTTTTTCACATAGTGTAAGATTTGTAAGATTTCCTGGCTATATTCCCCTCATCTACATTCACCTGGACCTTTTGTCCTTAGGCTCTACAGTGACTTTTCTCCTCCCAGCAGCATCCTTGGGGAAGCTCCCTGTCCTGAAAGGGAGTCTTAGCTGGTGAGTGTTTAGAGTTCCTAATGGCTGGCTGGACAGCTCCAGACTTTTCCAACTCACTGTAGCCCTGCCCCCCTAGCCCTGCACTCACCTGCTAATTGGAATAAGCAAAATAGTTTCAGCAGTTGTTCTAAAATTAGTCTGATGAGCTTTCCAGGGAATGCCTCTTGGATATTTTAGGGGGATTTTGTGGGCAGGTTTGTTAGATGCCCCCCTGCTTCCCTCTGCTTCTCTCCTCTTGCACAGAGGCTGATACCATGCACGTCTTGTGACCAGCAATGACTTATCCTCACCTGCTTGTATTTTAGAGTTCATGAGGATGCCTTCTCACCTGGTTTTGTTGTACATATCTGTGGATTTCTGTTTTGCTATTTAATCGTTCTATTTTCATGTGGAGATCAGTCAAGTTCTCAACACTCTACCACTATCACTTCATCTTCCCAAGTCCACCTAGGTGCCCAGGCTGAGTGTGTGGGAATCAACCGGAGAAGCTCTTGTGGTAAAAGGAGAAACACAAGAGAACAAACTGGAAACCAGGAGATGCTTAAGCCTCTGCTTGCAGTACACATTTGTTAACATTCCTTTGGCCCCAAACAGCCATGAAGCCAAGCACAGCATCAATATGCAAGGAAATACACGTTGTGTCTAGGTGAAGGAACCACAAAATGACACAAAGAACCACAAAATGACATGATGGAGAATTGGGAGCTATATTGCAATATTCCACAACAACAGCATCTGCCCCAAAGGCTTTTTCTAAATCTTGCTAAATGGCTTTCCAGAAATGGTTTGTTCCTCTGACTTCCATCCCCAGATCTGAGAGAGCCCATCACACCACCCCCCTCATCTTTACTGAATATTTTTACATTGCTATTAATTCAGTGAGTAAAAAACATATGTGTGGTTTAATGTTTGCATTACACTTCTTTTACTTCTGTGAGGCTTAATATTTTCTTTTTTAGTATATTAGCCATTTCTCTTTCTTAATGACTTGTCTGCTTGTGTCCTCTATCTATTTCTCTAAGGCAGATCTTGTTTCTCTTGTTGATTTATAAGACCTCATTACATATTAAAGATTTTAATCTTTATCTTTCATATTTGTTACACATATTTGTTCCAATTCATCATTTCCTTTTTATATCATTTATCTAATTCTGCATAACAAATTATCTTAAAACTTAGTGTTCTAAACCAAAGAAACATGTATTATTGCCTATGAATCTGTGTCAGCAGGATATATTTGATGACCTGGGCCAGGCATGGCCGATCTCATTCTGGGTATCTCCTATTCAGCTGGTGGCATGGTTAGGGCACAGATGACCTAGGGATGGTCTTACTCACATATTGGCTGTTGGCTCACTGCCAGCTGGCACAACAGGGATTACTGGGTAATGTTACTACTACCATACCTTTGGACTGTATTTATATTGTTTTTTGGTATGTATTTAAATTTTTTATATATTCAAAGCTATCATTTTTTCCCATATGATTTCTTTATTGTTTGTCATGCTGTTAAAGTCATTCTCCAGTTCCAGGGTCTGATAAATATTTGCTTAGGTTTGCTTCTACATTTCTGCTCTTGCATTTATTATTAAGTCTTTAATCCACTGGAATGGATGAATGTGAAGTAAGTAATTTTTTTTTACTTTATTTATTTATTTATTTATTTATTTATTTATTTATTTATGAGAGAGCATGAGAGAGCAAGGGGGAGGGGTTGGGAGATGGGCAGAGGGAGAGGGAGAAGCAGGCTCCCCACTGAAAAGGCAGCCTAAAGCAGGGCTCCATCCCAGGACCCCAAGATCATGACCTGAGCTGAAGGCAGATGCCCAACTGACTGAGCCACCCAGGAGCCCCTGAAGTAAGAATTTAAATGGTTGTTTCCCCACATGTAGTTAACCAATTATCCAAGCACTATTAATGGAATATTCTTTCCTTTTCTCATGCACTGGCAAATCACCTTTTATCACAGAGTGGATGGTGATACAGTCCTTGGGTCTGGTTCTGGGTTCTTGCCTCTGATCCACTGATGTGTCTGTCTGTGGGCTCTTGCACTGTCCAAATCTACATAGGCAATGGGTGCAAGGAACTCAGGGTTTGGTGAGATTATCACCATTATGTCTGCAGACTAGGTTCGTACTGCATAGCCTTTCTGAAGCCCAGGATCAAGATGAGCTCTGAAAGTTCAGGAGGTAGTCACAGGGCTGGGGGGGTGGACGGTGGCGGGGATCAATCTTAGAGGGCAGAAGCCTTTGAGCAGAGGGAGGGCAACTTAAAAAGGTGAGCATCCTGACCTAGCGGTTGTTGTGGGAACAGAAGAAAGAGCTATAATTACAATCCTGATAAGAGAAATGCTTGGCTTTTCCCACCATGATGGGGCACCCAGGATGCCCCTGCAAGACTGGAGTCCGGAGAGCTGTGTGACCAGTGCACGCACAGCATCTAACTGCACGGTGTGAAACGGCAGACTGCAGGCTTTCACCTGTGGCCGAATATATAATATTTATTGATTTTCCTCTGAGTAACAGGTTTAGTGAAGATTGTCAATTCTCTGGGGGGATAAACATGAAATAGATTTTCCCCCCAAAATCTATCAATTATGCTCTGTGAAACCTCTCTTTCCCACTGGGTAGCAAGCTCCATTCGCTATATATATATATATATATCCACACATATATCCCAGCCCGATTCTGTAACTTTTCATCATTTTACTGATCATAATGGTTTCTCCCTGATTATTGAGATTCAGCTCTGTTCAATTTAAAATTTCAGTCTTATATTTGATTCAAAGCTCTCCCCCTTGCCTTGAATGCAGGTGAGGCTGCAGCTTTGGGCTGGGGGGGAGGAGGGGCGTGAAGACAGGGCCTACCCTCCCCCACTCCTCTCCCTCCTTTCCCCCCCCCCCGCCCCCCCGCTTCTAGGGAAGAAGAAGAAAAGGAGCAAAGATGAATATGCCTTTTCATGATCTGTGGCGGGACCGTTGGTCCCCATGGCTGACCAAGTGGCCCTCCAGCCTACCCTGGCACTCAGTGCCCGGCAGCTTTGGCTGGTCCCTTTGAGCCACATGGCTTCCTCTTGTCGCTTGCCCCCTGCTTGCAGCGCTGCACAGCATTGCTCCAATGCACAGCCCTCTGCCCAACGTGTGGCCACCCACCTTCCTACATGTCTGCAGCCCCCAAACTCCAGGGCTTGTGGGCAGAGATCCATCTTATTCTTAAGCCGGGAGCTTGAGAGGATGATCCCACTCACTGCACACCATCCTGCTACATTTTCGTCCTATAACAACTTCCCTCTGACCCCGTGCCAGGGTCCTGCAGATCCCAGAGCTGGGGTAGCCCTGGACTATATACATCAGTCTGGGCTCTTGATGCCCTAAAAGTCTCTGACATAGAGGTAGCTTTACACTTATTTTGGTGACTTGCATCATTAAGTAACTTACTACAAGATCTTAAGATTTGACAGAGATGGAGTCACTTTCCTAAGACCACCCCTCAAATCAGCAGCACGCTCAGATGAGAATGTAGTATCACTGCTCTCGCTCGCGCTCTCCCTCTCTCTCAAATAAATAATCTTTAAAGGAGAGTGGGCGGGGGGCACTTTGCCTCAGTGACTCAGTTGATTAACTGACTCTTGGTTTCTACTCAGGTCATGATCTCAGGGTCCTGAGATTGAGCCCCCCACACACCCCGTCTCAGCGTGTGGAGTGGGTTTGCCCCCTCCCTCTGTCCGCACCCCCCACCACACTCTCGTTCCCTCTCCCCCTCTCTCTGTTTCTAAAATAAGTAAATAAATAATTTTAAATTAAAAAAAAAAGTATTTAGTGTCAGAGTATAGGACCCAGGCTTTTTCCGTCAGGATAGGATTGGTCAGGCTTCCAGAAAGACAAGAACGGAGAACCAGGGCTTTGCTGTCAGATCTCAGCCTGAGTCTGGGATGAACTCCTGCCTAGCTGGGCAATATTGGCCAATTTAGTTAGCTTAGTTTCCATTTCCTCAACTCTAAAATCAGAAGAACAGTAACAGTATCTATCTTATAGGTTTATATTGCTTAAATGAGATCGTGAAAGCAAAGCCCAGGGCCTGGCACCTAATGAGTTCTCATTTGTGGTAGCTGCTTCATTTTGGCTTTTGATTTTGTTCTGTTTTTATTGTGGCATAATTGACACATAACATGGCATTCGTTTCAGGTGTACAACTTAATGATTAGATATTTGTATATACTGCCAAACGGTCATCACAGTAACATCTGTCACCATACACAGTTACAATTTAATCCTCCCGATTTACTCTTGAGGTGCCTGGGAGGCTCAGTCGGTTGAGTGTCTGCCTTTGGCTCCGGTCGTGCTCCCAGGGTCCTGGGATCGAGCCCCGTGTCAGGCTCCCTGCCCAGTGGCGACTCTGCTTCTACTTCGCCCTCTGCCCCCACCCCCGCTCACTTTCTCTTTCAAATCAATAAATAAAAATCTTAAAAAAAAGATATACTCTATTAAGCAACTTTCAAATATGCAATAAGGTATTATCAACCATAGTCATATGGTAGTTATTGTAGTTCTAAATAAGAAAACGTCCTCAGGCCACTGCTAAATTCACATACGTCCCAATGTCACTGCCTTGCAGATGGTTGAGTCATATATTCCCGGGATTAACTCCCGCACAGGGGACACTTTGTGTGGCTGTTGCCCTTCCACCTCTGAGGGGTTGGGGGATGGCCTTAAGCAGGCAGTGAGACAGGGTGGGAGCTTGTGAGAGGAGGAGTGGCTACGCACTGATACGTTTGCACAATCACATTAATTTGCCAAAATACAAGCATTGTTTATGTTTTCCACTTGCAGAGACCATGCACTAGAAAACTCTTAAAATATTATTCCATGATTCTTAATACCTAGACCTACTGCTTTATGACAAATTGCCAAGTGGTGGTCAGGAGTCAATTCATATTAAAAGAAGAACAAAGGTTATGAGACTATTAACCCTTTAAAAAATCATCCATGGGATGTTCATTATTCACGTTGCATCCACTCTCAACCCACCCTCTGGGTTTCTTATTTTACACTTATTTCCAGATTAATAGCCCAATTAGAAACCTATTGACTAAGGCTGTACTAAAAGCAATGACCCTTTACGCTACAAGCTTGCTCTCTTAAAACCACCCTTAATACCAAAGGAAAATGGCTTTGGCTCCCCATTCCTGGACTCACTCTGCCCCCTGGTGCTCACTCACACACGCGGGCACCAGCGATCAAGAGTCTCCTTTGTTATTTTTTTCTCAGAGGACATGAACAGAGAAGGCTTGTCCCCACACCCCGTCTTTTCCAGCCGCTAACCCTCATCAGCCTCTTCTGTGTAGATAATCAACCCAAAGGCTCAGATGTTGTTTCTGTCCGTGTATTTGAAATTAATTTAGCACATCCATTTTATTATGCGTTAAAAAGTGTTTCTCAGCAGATTGGTTAGGATAAACCTCCATGGGGGAAAGTGAAGGCGGTGGGTGATCTCTGCTGGACCTCCCCCCCCCCCCCACTGTAACCAGGAAGCAGAGCCCTGAGGAGGCCGCTCAGCCCCTTCCAGCTTGGTTTCCTGGAGTGTAAGAGGAGAGGATGACATCTATGGCGCAGGAGAAGCAGGTGGTGGGATGAGGGATGTGGCTTTCAAGTCCCACTCTTGGACTAGGAATTCACACTTCTTGGACTGGAGCTTCCCATCCTGTAAATGGAAACAATGACCTTGCTCTGGTGGTCGCATCACTTACTGGGGAAGGCTGAGTGCGTCTGCAGTGCCACCCGCACCCCGAGGTCCAGGGACCTGCTGCAGATTCGGGGTCCCGCCAGTGCAGGCCAGGGAAGTGTGTACCCACACACTTGCTCCCGTGATGGGCTCCTGGCAAGGTTCCACGAGCTGCCCAGGCCGGAGGAGTAGCCAAACGGGCCTGAGGACGAGGAGGCCTGGATGCAGTCTCTGTGGCATCATCAGTTGTGTGACTTTGGCAAAGTCACTTCACCTCACTGGGCCTCGGCTTCCCCAACTGTAAAATGCGGTGGCTAGGCAGGGGGTGGGGTTGAAGATTCTCTGAGGACACTAGCATTCTGAGAGTCTGTGAGAAATTAGCAAAGCTCTCTGAAATCAGTACAATCTGCCCAGGGTAGGTCTTTTACTACTAGAACCTCCTTGAAGAAAGAGACAATGTTAATTATTCGAGCAGCTAATTTTTTACAAGCACTTCTGTGTGTCAGGTCTCAGTCTCAGCTCTTCACTTACACGAACAGCTATCTGTAGAGTTATCTTGGCACACCAATTATTAATGTGCAATTAATAATTAAGTGCTTGGGGGGGATGATTTCTAAACAGGAGTCTGATCAATAAGCCAGTTGGGGGGGGGAGGACATCTTCAGCTAATTAAGGGGGCGACTCCCTGTCTCTGCTATGAAAAGAAAAATGTCACCAAACATTACATGCAGCCCGAGGGGTACAGATAGAGGGGGAAGGGGCTGCTGTTGCCAGGCAACTAGCTCCTCATCACTAATCATGTGCATAAAAGCCCTAGGTCTTCGTTTTCTGCACAGCTAGTGGGCCTCCCGCCTTCTCCCACCCCCTGCTCCCCACAGCTGGCCTTTGGGCTCTGATTCCAGACACTTGGACCTTGAAATAGGCCCAGGACCCCCTTGGTAATCCAGGGGCGACTCTGCTGCAAGAGAGCAAAATGAGAAAAGATCCTTTGTGTCCATCTCAGACGGGAGGAAAGCTTGGCACCAATCTTCCAGAACACTCTTCCCTGCACTATGGCCTTTTGAATGAGCCATCACCCCAGAGGCTAGCTCAGATTTGAGGCAAATCCCTTTCTGACCCCTGCATTCAAGGAAGGCTCTTGCTGTTTGCCATGTGGATGCTGAGCAAACATGTGGGTCCCCGGGCTAGCTCTCAATGTGCTCTGCAAACACTTCTCTCTGGATACAGCCAACTGTCCAATTAGGCTAAGATGTAAGCCTCCCCCTCTGGGGATTTGTTTCTGAAAGAGCAAGGACCCAGTGTGACCAGAGTGTTTACAGAGCACGTGTCCTACAGAGAAGATGCTCCCACCGGGGAGGCTGTGGTCCTAGGGGGCCCAGGCATCCTTTCGGGGGAGAAGCACAGAAGGTTCTGCCTCTGGCATCATGTGGACCCCGGAACAGCTGGTGCTCCAAGAGGTGTTCGCTTCTCTTTCCTTCCAAGGCACAGAGGCCCTGGAGCAGGACGGAGGACTGCTGCTGCGCTGTGAGGGCACGTCCTAGGTTTGGGATGTGGTCCTGGAGCTGTCGAAGGGCTGCCTTGGGCTGTTTCAGGAAAAAGTCATTCTAAGCATTGACTGAAAAGATAGACAGTCACCCCGAATGTGGACTGTACCAACCCACTCCTGTTCCACAGTCTGGAAGCTGGCCTGGTCAAATGGCTGCGCTCAGAAAGCGGGGTCGTCTTCCTTGGAGCCCCCAGGACGGCTGGCACTACCCTCTCAGTAATCCAGGCCCCAGCAGGCCTGGCTGCTTGTGCTGCTCCTGGAGCACGGCCAATGTGGGGACACAGTTCAGCCACCTGTCACGGTCCCCTTGCTCTGCTAGCGTCACCCTGGCCTCCTTATGTTCCTCAAAACTCCCCACATCAGGCCTCTGCACTAGGTGCCCCTACCCCAGATACCTGGATGACATGAGACCTTTTCTGACCCCACCCGGTCTAAAATAATAGATTGGCCACCGCCACTTACTCTCTCCACATGCCATTTTTAATATTCTTCAAAGTCTCTGAGTTTTCTTTCTTTCCTTCTCCCTTCCTTTCCTCTCTCTCTCTCTCTTTCTGTCCATCTGTCTGTCCACCCATATTTTGTTTACTGCCTGCCTCATTTACTAAGGCGTAAGCTCTGAAGGGCAGGACACCTGTCTGCTTTACTAACCGCTGCACCCCGACACCTGCCACGGTACCTATGGCACAGCCAGCCCGCAGCCAACATCTGCAGTCAGTCAGGATCACTGGGCGTCCCTTGTGGTCCGCTAAGGCGGGAGGCTCTAACACCTGCACCCCCAGGCACCCCGAGCTTCTTTCCAGAGAAGCTGACGTCCAAGTTCCTGGTGTATCTTTTAGGATATTTTCTGTTTATTCAAACAAATATGCATCCAGAGCTAGAATCATCCCAACCGTCCTTTACAAGACAGTAAGAGTACTTTATATTTCTTCTACATCTTGCTTTTTTCGCTTTGGATAACTCCAAGATCATGTTGTATCGGTTCAAATAAAGCTTCCTCATTTTTTTTTTCCATGGCTGAGCAATATTCCAATGTGTGGAATATTCTGATGCTTGGGAATTTACTTATTTTGTCCCCCACAGATGGATATGCAGGTTGCCTCTCACCTTTGGTTGCTGCGGAGTGTTGTCAGTAATCTTGTATATACGATATATTGTGCCTATGTGCTCACATCTATAGGAGAAATCCTTAGGACTCAGATTGCTGAGTCAAACGGTACGTGCACTTATAATTTGGGTAGATATTACCAAACTGCTTTCTACAGAAACTGTATCTACACTCCCGCCAACAATTTACAAGTGAGCTTATTTCCCCACATCTTTACCCAACTTTCTTTTATCTCTGCCAATCGGAGAGTTGAAGAGAGATATTGCAGTGTGATCTCATTTTGCATTTCCTTTTTGGGAGTAAGGGTCACTATTTCTCCATCTGTCTGTGAAGCATCTGAATTTCCTTTCTCATGAGCTTCCCATTTTTCTATTAGACGGCTGGTCTTTGAAAAAAAAAAGGCGATCAATAGGAACGCTGACATATTAGAAAAATTAATCTTGGCTGTGATACAAGACACAAATATTTTCCCCTCTATGCCATTTTTCTTCTGATAAAACCATTGTTTTCTGCCTTACAGAGTATCTGTGGTCTAACGTGTTCATATGCGTGTGTGCGAGGCTGCCACCCTTTAAATACTTGATCGTATGTCATTCTGTGTTTAGCAGTATTCTTGGGAGCTGCATCTTTTACTAGTTACATTTAAATCAGTGCTTCCTGGATGGGGTTTTAGGATACACTCTGAACTCATGGCGAATTGAGAGGCTCCCCTATACCTTGAAGAATCTTGGGTAGTTTGGTGGAAGTACCCAAACTGTGATAATAACCCTCATCTGTTTGATGTTGGCTTTTATAAATCTCTGTTTCAGAGAGTGACATTTTTTTGACTCTTTTTCAGGGTTCCAGAATGTACCACCTGTTTGGGTCTTTAATCATCTCTCCACTCGTTACAGGTGCAGAAGGTTGAAACAGCTGGAGAGCATCTGTTCCCAGAGAAAAGGATCCCCTCCCTCACGTCCCTCTCCTTGACACACCACACGAGGCACACACCACACAGCCACTGTCAACTCAGTGGGCCTGCCCTTCCCACACCTGGCTTTCCACATCCCCTATCATCAACGTCCCCCACTCTCTCCCTCTCTCCCTGCGGTGTCCCCTCATCTCTCGGCCTCTGCTCTGGGCAGGCCGGCCACTCCCATCTCTTCACTGTAGCCTGTGCATGGGGGCTCACCCAGGTTTACTGGGGCCTGAATCATGTTCAATCTTTTAAAGAAGATGAATACAAAATTACCAGTATTAAATTAAGTATGAAAATACATAGATGGAGAATATAAAAAAGACTATAAAGTTTTGAAAGCCGGAAAACATCAAATACAATTTGTGTTCATTGTTGCTTCTAAATACTTCTCTCCCTCCTTTTTGGCTGCAGACTCGTCTCTTCATATCACAATGACAATAAGTTTGAGATACCATTATCCATAGGAAACATAGAAAGAGACTTTCGGCTTTTTTCTAGCATGGTTGGTCATTTATTTTTTATTTTTATTTTTTAAAAGCAAGCACTTTTTTTTTAAGTTTTTTGTTTTTGTTTTTTTATTCATAGAGACACAGAGAGAGAGGCAGAGACAGAAGCAGGCTCCATGCAGGGAGCCCGACATAGGACTCAATCTCAGGTCTCCAGGATCACGCCCTGGGCTGCAGGCAGCGCTAAACCACTGCACCACTGGGGCTGCCCATGGTTGGTCATTTAGAAAAGCGTATTTAGCTTCATGACCTGTCATTAGTAATGTCTTGCTAAGACATAGCACCGTACGTTAGAATGCATGAGTCATACAGCTTCACATGCACACATACTCACTGTTGTTTTATTTATTTATTTAAAAAGGATTTTATTTATTCATGAGAGACAGAGAGAGAGGCAGAGACACAGGCAGAGGGAGAAGCAGACTCCCCGGGGGGAGCCTCACGTGGGACTCGATCCCAGGACCCCAGGATCATGCCCTGAGCAGAAGGCAGATGCTCAACTGCAGAGCAACCCAGGCATCCCCTCACTGTTATTTTAATCTTACAGGATTAAATCCACAGGAATCCAGACAAATTTCATTTTTCCACATTTTCCATCAAAGAAGGAAAGCATGTATATAAAGGATGTTTATGTAGCTGTAGCTGGTATATTCCTGATAGGCGAGAATTTACATTTTGGCTGGAAGTCAATAATTCAATCTCCCCACTTCACCATTCTACACTTCTGATGACTGGAAGCGTCTTCCAGCGGACCGGCATTTGGCCCTGTATGATTCTGTATGTTTCCAACTCGTTTCCCCTCCACTCCCCATGTATTTCTGGTGGCAGTTGCTATGGGACACATTGATACCATGATACCACCACTAGCCCTGCTCCCCATTGTCAGCAGGCTGGTGGGGCAGGGCCGTGAGAAAATTCCCGAAAGCCATTTCTACACCTGGCTGACAAGCAAATGTAACAGAACAACTGGAGGCCAGATGAGTGTATTGCATTTAGCACACAGGAAATGGGTCCTCGTCTCACTTTCCCCTTCGTGGGTTTTCAAAAATGCCCATGATCACAGCGAAGCTAGGGAGAGAGGATTTACATGAGGGGATGTTGAACTGGAAAAAGATTAACATGATCCTCGTAACTGCAGCTAATGTATCCCCTAAAAATTGTGCAGAAACCTATGAATTGAAAGAAAGAAAGAAAGAAAGAAAGAAAGAAAGAAAGAAAGAAAGAAAGAAACCTATGAATTTGAGTCCCAGCAGGGGCCACGGAAGGTCTCACATGAGCGGCCTTGCAGCTTACACTTCATTAGCTTCAACACAGATCCACTGCGGTCCCCACCTCCCCCACCACCACCCCGCACCGTCTGGCCCTCATTCGAAAGATCTCTGGCACATGTCAAGATGGTTCTGGTTTCCAGGGACAGAAAGCTAACCAAGTGGAGGATATACTGATTCCTAAACTGCCAACCTCGGAAAAGCACAGATGAATGCTTCCCCTAATAGGAGGCTTGATCTCGGCAACTCCAGACTCAAACAGCATCGTGTGGCCACTCAAGGGAGACTCCCAAGGGGCTCAGGCTGGACCGGCTTGGGGCACGTGGCCACCCTGGCATGGTGAGGGGTAGCTCCCCACTAGATGTTCAAGGTTGGAATAGGGAGGAAGGCAGGGGTGCTGCGGCAGACAGAACAGCTCCCCAAAGATGTCCAAGCCCCCATGTTCCAAAATTTTCCCTGGAACTGAGAATGTGTTACCCTACGTGGCAGAGGGACTTTGTGAATGTGATTAAGTTAAGGATCTCAAAATGGAGAGCTCATCCTGGGTTATCCAGATGGGCCCAATATCATGAGAAGGTCTTTGTCCGAAGGAGGTGGGAGAGTCAGGGAAAGAGAGAGAGATGTGCTGATGTGGGCAGACGTCAGAGTAACGCAGCCACTAGCTAAGGAAGGCTGGCAGCCTCCATGACCTGTAAAAAGCCAGGGAACAGAGACTCTCTGATGCCTCCAGGATTGTGGCCCTGCCAACATTTGATTTTATGATTTCCAGAACTGTAAGAAAATGAAAGCATGTCACTTAAGCTAGTAAGGTTGTGGCGATTTGTTAAAGCAGCAGAAGGAAATGAATACAGGTGCTGAGCAGATGACAAGATGCATGTCCACTGAGCCTCTTCTCTCCTCCCCCCAAGTCCTACCCACTGCGATGGGCTGAACTGTGTCCCCCAAACTCATGGGAGACAGTCCCAACCCTCGGTCCCTCAGAATGTTGCATTTGGATTATATCTGGAGATAGGATCTTCTACAAGGTAATGAAGGTAAAATGAGGTCAGATGGGTGGCCCCTCATGCCAGATGCCTGGTGTCCTTGCGAGGAGAGGAGATTGGGACACAGACAAGTGCAAAGGGAAGGTGACACAAAGATGCAGGTGGAAGACAGCCGTCTGTGAGCCGAGGAGAGAGGCTTCAGAACAAGCCAGCCCTGCAGACACCTTGATCTCTGACTCCCGGCCTCCAGAACTGTGAGAAGCGACGCTTCTGTTGTCGAAGACACCCAGTCTGTGGCATCTGTCATGGCAGCAGTGAGATCCCAGCTCCTTCTCAAGCTGCCTGTGGTGAGCCCAGCCCACAGTGCCACTGTGGTCTCCGAAAGCCGGGTAGCTGAGGGCCACCCCTGTCTAACACAAGGGCCACAGACCCTAGCGCCTCTGAGAACTGACAGGGTGGCCCAGTGCAAGAAACAGGGTGCCTGCAAACCGCCCGGACACGGAGCCAACATACGCTGTCAGAGAAAGTAGCTCAAGCCCGTCAGCCTGCCTGCCTTTCGCTTTCTCATCTGCCACTAAGGACGGACACAAGGAATAGCCTCTGTCCTCCTGGCAGTGCTGTGGGTCAGAGCGGCAGTGGCAGGGGGCAGGTAGCTGCTGTCACCCTCCGGGTGCAGGGGCCCGTGGGAGGGCCGAGGCAGCTGGCACACGGGCCTGCCCGGGCACAGGGGCGGCCGCTGCTCAGCTCAGGCCACTTGTCACCAGCAGCCATACACGCACCAGGGCCACTAGGATTTCCCAGTTTTTCAAAGGAAGCTGGAAATATCCATTAAAAAACAAACAAACAGGAAATTTGATTTTTAAAATATGGACAACTTATTCAGAAAATTTTCTTTAAGATTTTATTTATTTATTCATGAGAGAGAGGGGGGGGTGGGCAGAGACACAGGCAGAGGGAGAAGCAGGCTCCATGCAGGGAGCCTGACGTGGGACTCGATCCCAGGTCTCCAGGATCACGCCCTGGGCTGAAGGTGGCGCTAAACCGCTGGGCCACGGGGCTGCCCTTGTTCAGAAAATTTTAAAAATTGGCTGCTTCCTACCCATTAGGATGGCTACTACCAGAAATCAAAAGTGTTGACAAAGGTGTGGAGAATTCAGGACTCTGGTGCATTGTTGGTGGGAATGTAAAGCGGTGCGGCCACTGAGAAAAGGAGTGTGGAGCTTCCTCATACAGTACAAATAAGGCTGCTGTATAATCCAGCAATCCCACTTCTGGGTTTATACTCGAAAGAACTGAGAGCAGGGGCTCAAAGAGATATTTGTAGACCCATGTTCAAAGCCAAGAGGTGGAAGCCACCCAGTGTCCACTGACATATGAATGGATAAGCAAAGTGTGGCACATATGTGCAATGGAACATTCTTCAGCCTTAAAGAGGGAGGAGACGGATGAAGACATCCGTGTGGATGAATATGGCACACGTGAACCTGGAAGACATTACACTAAGTGATATAAGCCAGGCCTGTTAGGTTATTTCACAAAAAGACAAATACTACGTGATTCAGTTTATACGAGATCCCTAGAGTAGTCAAAATTACAGAGGTGGAAAGCAGAATGCTGGTGGCCAGGGGCTGGGGCAGGGAGGGAAGGATGGGGAGCTCATGTTTAATGGGACAGAGTTATCGTTGCGCAAGATGAGAAAAGTTCTGGAGAGGGATGGTGGTGATGGCTGCACATTATGGATGTACTTAATAGCACTGAAGTGTATACTTAACAATGGTTAAGATAGTAAATTTTATGGTATGTATATTTTATTAGAATTTTAAAAATCAGGCTGGGGTGGGGGAACCTTTGCTGGCTACAGTTGTTATTGCCAAAAAAGACACGTTTAAGGGCTGGATTCAGCCCATAGGCTACCAGTTTGCTGTCTCTGGTTTAACACTTAATTTTTTCTAGTTGTTTCATGTGTTCATGTTTTATTTATCCAACTAGAAGGTGGATACTTCTATGGGAGTAGGAGCTGTGTATTTTTTTAAAGACTCTATTTCAGAGAGAGTATGTTAGAGAGAGGGAGCATGCGCACGAGCAGGGGAAGGGGCAGAAGGGGAAGCAGGATCCCCCCCGAGAAGGCGACATGGGGCTCAATCCCAGGATTCTGGGATCATGACCTGAGCCAATGGCAGTCACTTAACCGGCTGAGCCATCCAGGCACCCCTTTCTTAAACTCCTTTCATATTAACCAGAGCAGGTGCACAGGGCTCTGTAGTGGGCAAATCATGGGTGCCCTGCCAAATACTTGATCACACACATACACACACACACACACACACACACACACACATACACACACCTAATTATCATAAAGTAGTGCAGTACATGGAGCTGTGTGACCAAAGGAGCTGCATTGTAGAAGCTCAGGCGTGGAGAGGGCACAGCCTTGGAAGCACCAAGACACCCTCCCACTGTGCTTGGAAGCACCAAGCACATCCCTCCCACTACGATGTGGAGATGGTGTTAGGAGAGGTGAGGCCCAGAGGGTAGGTGAGTCAGGAAGGTGGGTCCTGACGGCCATCCCAGGGGGAGGGGACAGCCCCGGAAGCCCTGAAGCAGGCCAGATTTGATTTTGAGATAAACCATAAAAAGCAGAGCCTGGAACCGATGCTCAGAAATAGCCCAACGCCCCTGAGCTCTGGCTCTCCAGAGCCTCTCCAGAGCCTCTCCTACTTGTGTTTGGAGAATGAGGAAGTTGGGACCCTGCAGGGAGAACTGGAAAAGCCTGAGGGGCCCCAATGACGGGCATGATACTTGAATGTGCTCCCCATTCAGACCAGGTTGCTGTGTGTGCAGGTGTATGTGTGTGTTTGCCTGTGTGTGTGCATGCACTCATGTGTGTGCATGTGTGTATACATGTGTGCTCGTGCATGCATGTGTATGTGCATGTGCGCCCTGGTGGGGTGGGTGGAGTGTGTCCGTAGAGTTGGAGTAATTCTTAGGTGGCTCTTGGCGAGCTGACCTTCCAGGTCCTGCTTATGTCCTCCCTTCATACCTTTGCCAACCAGCTCCAGGCCTGGTCAGGCCATGGAGGTGGTGCTGTGGTCCAGCCATTCGGTCATCTCTGCCCCCTGGGGAAACCTGGAAGCAATATTCACTGAGGGCTCTTGTTCCAAACTGATCCAAGACACCAGTGCCAAGCACTCAGTAACCCGTGGCAACCCCTAGAGGCTGCTACAAGCTCAGCTATGACGATGACTGTTCCCCGCAACAGCCGGCTCCCCAGACACAGAATGGCTGAGCTGTGGACAAGATGAGGAACAGTCTAGGCATGTGTGGAATTCTCCAGCTGACAAGGTCCGAAGGGGGAAGTGCCCATTCCCCAAGCATCATTCTCTGAGGGGAAGGTAAATATTAGAAGAAATGATATGAACAAATATGATACTGCTCCAGGGGCCAACATTTATTAACTGTACAACGTTTAATAACTGAACATTTATTAAGTGTATTCCTCTCAGTTTGCTCGAGGGCAGTTCTTCAACACTGGGACTTGAAATAGTTTCTTCAGAGATAACTAACCAGCCACAATTAGCAGTGCCTCATAAAGCCTGGAAAAATTCTGTGGCTAGAAGAGCCACATGGAGGGGGCGGTTCGGGGAGTGGTGACATGCAGGGACAGGACCAGGATCTTTGGAGGCCTTGTGATTAGGAACCTGGTGTCCACTGGACTGCTGGCCCCAGGGGTTTTGTACTTTGGCAGGGAGGCTTCACTCTCCCTTCCCAGTCTTGATCATTGGTAGACGTCAGGACGGCCCACCGTCATCAGAACACACACTCAAGTCAACCTGTAGGTCTGAATATGAGCAGGGGTGCTGCCTCGGGAGCCCAGGGTTCTGCACTGGCCCCACTGGCCCCTGCTCCTTCTGAGCGCTCCCTGTGCCAAGCCTCATCCTGACATCTCTGCCTGTGGCACAATAAGGATCCAGCTTGATGATTCTCCTAAGCAACCAGCAGCAGCCACCAGAAACATCTATAGCTTCAAGACGAGTCTCCTCAGGCCTGGCTTCCAAGCAGATCCCACTCTACACGCCAGACCTGGGGGCAGGAGAGGGCCAAGGCGTGTTATGGACAGCACATGGGTGATGTTGAGAGAAGTCACCTTAGAGCTAGAGAAGGGTGAGGAGGCCACAGGAGCTGGAGCCCACGAATGTGCCCTACTGGGGAAAGAAGGGATCTGCCCTCCCCAAGCCCAGCGTTCCACGTTAGTTTATTCCCAGCCTACTGACCCATCCTCTGCGTTCACCCACACCCACCTTACCCTACACTGGCTTGCGACAGCCTTAACCCTCTCCGCATGTCTCTGCCTCTGCACGTCTTTACCCCAAATGCATATTTGATGGAGGCCTCTGTGCGACCCTCTGACCCAGGAGATGTGTCATGTGACCACCGTAAAATACTCTACAGAATTACTCAAAAGTCTCCTTTATCTTAAAGCTTAAAAGCAGTTCTAAGTGAAAGGGACAAATGAGGGATTGGGTGAAGGTTTGTAGAGACAGATATGTTATCTCTTGAACACATTACTCAACAATAGGAAATTAATATTTAATCATTTGCCCCCCCCCCGCCAGCTACCTAAAAATAACCTTCATGTCACAATAACTGCTTCAAGATTGCCAAATTTGCATGTCACAAGTTTACTCCTACTGGATCCTCTAGCTTTCCCACTCCTTGAGTCGGTTAGAAACGCCTTATGATTTAATTAGTGGCCACCAACAGGAGCCCAAGCAGGACAGACATTGATGACCTCACATCACATGAAGTCTGCAGGTGGATGATTCCTGCAGGGGTAGCTGACAGGCTCCCAGCCTCTCTCCATTTTTCTGCTGCATCCTGAGCACATTTGCTGTTAGCTCTCGCTCTTGTCACCTCAGGGCTACAAGACGGCTGCCACAGTTCCAGGCATCATCTCTTCATACAAGGCAGGGGGGCAACCAAGGGAAAGGAGTAGTAGCTAAGAGGCTGTTACACCTGCCCTGGGACGAGCTGAACCAGAACCAAGCTAGGGGTGGTTGAGATGGAAAGGTGACAAATTCAAGATCTACTTAGAAGGTAGAATTGGCATCATCGTTGGATGGCGGGAAGGATGAGGAAGACAGATTTGAGGTTTCTAGCTCGGGTGACAAGGTCGATGATGGTGGTGGTGGTCGTGGTGGTCGTGGCGGCTTTAATGGAAATAGGGTCTGAAAAGAACAGATCTGCTGTAAGGGGAAAACAATGATCTTTAGTTTCTTAGTTGGTTTTTTAGTTCGAGGGGCTCTCA
Organism: Vulpes vulpes; assembly: GCF_048418805.1. NCBI lineage: Eukaryota > Metazoa > Chordata > Mammalia > Carnivora > Canidae > Vulpes > Vulpes vulpes. The sequence goes on from NC_132789.1 coordinate 72,269,085, forward strand.
CATCAATGTGAGAAATATCTGTATATTTTATAGAACCCTGAAAATCAAATCCATAATTCAGAAAAGTGGTAGGCACCAACTATGTGCTGGGTGACAGCTGAAGCCACGTGGAACGTGCAGGAAGGAGGCGGGATGGGGATCACGGAGCCATAGACCCCTGACCCGGGAGCAGAGGCTCAGGGAACCCCCTGGGGGAGGACAAGATTCCACAGGCAGGAGAGATGTGTGGTGCTGAGCGATCTTGAGACCAAGGAACACCAGGGCTACGAAATACAGGCCCTGGTTTTGGCACTTAGATCACAGATGACATCATTGAAGGCAGCTTACAGGAGGGAGGCACTGATTCTACTTTATGGAGGTTTGAGGTGTCTTACGAAATGAGGTAGTGAACACGAGGGGTGTGGTCACGTGAGCCACTCTGGCCCAGGGGTGGTAAGGTCGACCTCGAGGGTCTTGTGGAAGCGATCTTCCTCTCTGCAAAAGGCAAGGAGTAAGGAGAGCCTGCATGTCCCACTGTGCTTTTCCGTGTGGGGATGTGATGGCTGGTCTGGGGCAGCGATCTTGTGGTCGGGAGGGGAGACATCATTGACACGCTGAGGCTGGCAGAGCAGAAGTATGGCATGAGTTCGGTCCTTGGTCCTCACTGAGCTGAATAAGTAACTCTGCAGCCACCTACCTCCCAGCTTCTTTTTAAGTGAGAAAAATAAGTCTTTGTTGCTTAAGCCCCTTTTAGTCCGCTTATAAATGGTATGTTGAGTGTGCTGTTCATGAGATGTGATAAAAATGAACTTTACAGCTGTTTGTCACCATCCTTGGAAACTACTTAGGGGGAATCATATCTTCATACGCCTAGGTGAAACCTCCGGCAGACTCAGAGTTTTGTCCTTGCCCTTAAGTGACAGACAGGCTGAAGTCACCTTCAATAGCAAATTCAGTCACAATTCTGAAATTTACATGGTCCAAGATTAATAAAAAAATAAAATAAAATAAAAAACCCTGAATCTGATTTTGCGTCAAGTCTCCCCTCCACCACCAGGCCTGTGTCAGGCCCAAAGCCTGAGATGGAAAGAGGTAAGTAGAGGCGCCTGGGTGGCTCAGCAGATGACCGTCTGCCTTCGGCTCAGGTCGTGATCAAGTCCTGGGATCGAGTCCCGCATCGGGCTCCCGGTGGGGAGCCTGCTTCTCCCTCTGCTTGTGTCTCTGCCTCCCTCTCTGTCTCTCTCATGAATAAATAAATAAAATCTTCAAAGGAGGGTGGGAGTACATAACTCTCCTCTCTCTTTTTCTACCTCATGTTTCTCCTCTTTGCACCAACTCTTACTCTACCAGCCTTCTCGGGTGCATCTGATCCCTTAGGGTCTGGGAGGGTCCTTCTGGAGCGGGTCCTCAGCCGGCTGAGACTCTGGTCAAGGCAGATGTTACAGCTGACTCTCTGGCAGGTGCCTCTGTGGGCACCTAGACTATTCTCATCTCTGAGGGCTCCTCTCCGCAGTTCCCTTGGCCTGAGGAGATGCATCTGTCCGGGGTGTCCTTCCTCAGCCCCACAGGGAGGCTGTGCCCCCGTGTAGCCCCCTCCTGCTGTGACTGCCCCCGCCCCACAGCCTGGCCCCATCCCATCCATACCACATACCACGCCGACCTCGCCCACGTCAGAGGGAGGGAAGCGCCTGCATCCTGCGGCTGACCCCAACACAACCTCCCCTCCCTGCCAGCCACTGGCCTCTTGAGCTTTCTCACGGGTGGGTCGAAAGAGTCCCTCCGAGACCCTGCTGTAAGGTGAGAGGAGTGGCGGAACCCCCGGCCCCACCCTCCGCAGAGGAAATCCGAAGGAAAAACCATTCACGAATGTTCTGTGTCTCCCCCTCAGTCCCTGGAGCTCTTGGTCCTGGCCGTGGTTCAAGAGCTTCTGGAAGGGGTTCGCAATCACCCTCTTCCAGGCAGCTCTGCACAGGCCAGCCTGGCTTGGGGATTTGACCCTCTGTGTTCTGGAGTCTTCCTCAAAACTCTGGTTTAACCACCCACCCCTGAGATGCTTACTAGGGACAAAAATGCACGTGTCTTGTCTTAGCGCCAACCTATTCCCGGGCGGCAGGCAAGGTGGCCAGAGGCCTCCACGACCCTCCCGACACTGTCAAGCCAAAGCCGGTAGCTTGGGAGAGGTCACAACTGTAAGTGTCCCGCGGCAAGAGATGAAACAAGCGGCCCGTGGATGGGATAGACCATCATGCAGCCACTTAAAGCAGCACTTGGGCTGTATCCAAATGCGGCGGCATAGACAGTGCTCACGTTCTGTTAAATTACACGCGCACAGGGAAAAGACTAACAGGAAATATGTTACAAAATAAAAAGGTCAAAGTCCAGTTTGGTTGAAAAATGTACCCCAGGTGGATTATACATGCAGAGAGGAGCGGGTGGGCGCTTGCCACCCCCAGGGCAGCCCAGGCCTCGGGGAGGGGTCCAGCTGGGAGGGGCTGCTACCTCCCAAGTCAACCATGGACAAGGATTCCTTTTTCAACTAAAGAAACCAGTAGTTTGGGTTTGGGGTTTTTATTATTATTATTATTATTTTAAAAGATTTTATTTATTTATTCATGAGAGACACAGAGAGAGAGAGAAGCAGAGACACAGGCAGAGGGAGAAGCAGGCTCCACGCAGGGAGCCTGACGTAGGACTTGATCCCGGGACTCCAGGATCAGGCCCTGGGCGGAAGGCGGCGCTAAACTGCTGAGCCACCCGGGCTGCCCCGGGTTTTTTTTAATTTGACATTTTTGGAAGGAAAGGATAATAACTTTTTTTTTTCAGTGGAAGAATTATTGGGGCATTAAAAAAAAATCTTTTCTTTGTTTCTTCTGTATTTCCAATTCATTATATATTACTAACACACACACACACACACACACACACACACACACACACACAAACTGCTCCCCCCGACCCCGTTCCCTTTCTGAACAGCTGAGTTCTTTTTTTAAAGAAAATTTTATTTATTTATTCATGAGAGACACAGACAGAGAGGCAGAGACATAAGCAGAGGGAGAAGCAAGCTCCCTGCAAGGAGCCTGATGTGGGACTTGATCTCAAGACCCCAGGATCACGCCCCGAGCCAAAGGCAGATGCTCAACCACTGAGCCACCCAGGTGCCCCAACAACTGAATTCTAAAGCCATGAAGAAAGAACACAGCAAGGTGGGGCTCCCTGGGGCGGGGTGGATGGCTCAAAGTGGAGCAGCAAGGCCCCAGCAGGGTGACAAGCATATAGCCTGGGGAGAGACTGGTGGAGGTAATGAGAGTCCAGAGGGGCAAAGAGGATGCCCATTGGATGGGAGGGTGAGCCAGATGAGAGGCAGCCTGGCTATGAACGTCAGCACCCAAAACCACCCAGGTTGGGGTGCTGGAAACAGCAAGGTGGCCAAATGACCCAGGATAGTAGAGGCAATGGAAGCCAGTGTCTCACTGTTGGAGAAGGGAGTTGCAAGTAGGAAAAAAAAGAAAAGGAGAATGAATTCAGGGGTGTTGCATTGGGATCGGAGGTACGGGTATGCACTCGTGGGTTTCTGTATACAGATAGGTGCAGAAACAAGCTTAGAGCTGAATGTGTATCCGTATGAACTTGTGGTTAAGCAAAAAGAGGTATTGTCTTAGCTTGGGGTGCTATGATAAAATATCACACACTAGGTGACTTAAACAATAGGTGCTTACTTCTCATTTCCAGAGGCTGGGAAGTCCAAGAGCAAGGTGTGGCAGACATGACTCCTGGTAAGAGTGCTCTTCCCAGTGTGCAGACAGCCGCCTTCTCAGCACATCCATATGTGTCCTCTTTTGATAAGGCCACTAATCCCATCCTCAGGGCTCACTCTATGATCTCATGTAACCCTAGTCACCTCCCAAAGGCCTCATCTCCAAACACCATCACCCTGGAGGTGAGGGCTACAAACATTCAGTCCATAACAGAAGTATAGGTATGAACATATATCACATTACACATTATACGCACATGCATAAATCCATATACAAACACTACATGGATTCCTTACCTACAAGCCACTGAGCAGGCCTTGGAGGGTGACACCTCAATAGCAAAGTGCAAAGCTAACACCCAAATCTTGGCTTTACATACTTATTTTCCACTAAAAGAAACTCACATTCCTTGCAAACAATGGCCATTTCCAGCTCTAGGAAGGGAGAGCACAAAATAAGCCTGGAAGAAAAAGCAAGGTGTGGTCAAAAGGACTGTCAGAGGACACAAAAGACAACTTGAGTGAGTTCCCACTGGCTGAACAGGGGACAACAGGTCATTGTAATGAAGACCAATAATCATGTGTTTTAAATATTTGAATAAAAGAGGAAGTCATGATGTCATACCGATGTAATAAACGAATCCATTGAAAGTTTGATAAACACTAGGAGGAACATGGTACCTCCACTCACATAGTTATTCATCACCAGGGGGGAAAATGTCTTTACAATGAAGAAGCAGACATCATCTAAATGCAGCGATTGAAGCAAAATCACGGTAATGGGACAAACCAAAGCTGGGGCCTGTATGAGAGGGTCCAATAACATTGTGATGTTCCTGCCAAAGATGGATAACCTGAATCTGATCGTAAGGACCCACCACCTGAAGGGATATTACACAAAATAATTGGCCTGAAATCTTCAAAAGTGCCAAGGTCACAAAAGTCAAGGACAGGCAGAGGAACCATTTCAGATAGAAGGACACAAAAGTGACAACGTGGCTCAGCGGTTTAGCGCCTGCCTTTGGCCTGGGGCGTGATCCTGGAGTCCCAGGATCGGGTCCCGCATCGGGCTCCCGGCATAGAGCCTGCTTCTCCCTCCTCCTGTGTCTCTGCCTCTCTCTCTGTCTATTATAAGTCAATCAATCAATCAATCTTTAAAAAAAAAAAAAGTGACAACGAAAAGCAATTCCTAATTCTGAATGGGACCTTTTGGCTACGAGAGACATCATTGGGACAACTGGAAGAACTTGAATGAGGTCTGAGGATTGGACGTCAGTACTTTATGTATCTATCTCCTGATTCTTGATGGTTATACTACACGTATGTAGGAGAATGTTTTTATCCTTAGGAACAACAACACACTAAAGTATTTGCAGGTGAGTGGACATCAGGTTGGCAACATATTCTCAAGCAGTTTGGAAAAATAGAATTCTTTGTATTAAATATCCAACTTTTCTCTAAATTCATGATCCTTTCAAAATTTAAAAGTATTTTTTAAAAAGCAGTGAATCTATTCACATATATGAGTTAAATGTCCCTAAATATGCAACATATGGCACTAACAGCATATGAATATATTATATGTGTAAACATATAGTTCTGGGCCTGAACGCAGATCTGGACCTCCTTGTGTCAAAATAGAGGCTGCAGGCTCCTGCAGTTCCAAAGTTCCAGAAAGATGGGCCAGCCTCAGGAGGCTGTGTGATTGCAGCTGGCGTTTGGGCCCCTCCTGTAACATCTAGCTGCCCCCTGCTGAGATCAAGGCTTCCAAAAATCCTCAGAACTATCAGAAACTCAAAATTTCCAATATTCTGTCCCACTGTCCTCAGAAATCATTGAAATCCCAGAGGTTCTCCTATTTCAGGATCCCCAGCTCATGACACAAGCAGCCCCATGCTCCCATGGTGGCCTGAGGTGTTGAGTTCAGCTCCACCACGCTGGTCCCTTCACATCTAAGTGCAGCTGCTTCTCCCAGGGCCCGTGGTAGGGATGAAGTGACGCAACGTGAGGCCCCCACGCCCGGAGCCTGGTAAATGGCGAGGCCAATGAAGAGGAAGTGGCTTTCTTTATCAGTTAAAAGCTCATGTCTCCTTGTTTTAGGCTCAGAAATATGGTTCATCAGTTAGATAAAAGTGAAAAGCCTGGGGCTAGGCTCACAGGTGTGTTCTCCTTCCAGCCAGGGTCAACTTCGGACTCCAGCAAGTTTTTATGAGGCCTGCTTTATGGTCCCAGACTTTCTTCTAGGACTGCGCGAGGTCCAGGCAGGGTGAGGTAAAGGTCAGTATCAGGGAAAGTGAAGCTGAAGGCAAGCTTTTAAGAAGCGTCACTGTTCTGGAGTGCCCGGGTGACTCGGTCAGTTGGGCGGCCAACTCCTGGTTTCAGCTCAGGTCATGGGATCGAGCCCCGTGTATCAGGCTCTGTATGTGGCGGGGAGTCTGCTTGAGATTCTCTCCTTCTCCCTCTGCCCACCCTGCTCTGTCTCTAGGATAAATAAATAAATGTTTTTAAAAAAAGAAAAAAGCATCACTGTTCTAGTTAGATAACCTTACCCTTTGCAGTGGAAGAGTTTCTGGTAGAAAGTCTGAGTAAACCCAGTCCATATTCAATAGCACAGGAATATACTACGTTGTAAACATACAGCTTCCACCAACTGTCTGGGAATGGCAGATAAAGAAGAAAGAGATGCAGTCCCAGCCCAAGTGCTCACACTACTGACGGGAAGGAAGGTAGCCCCACTAGGGGTTCCATTCTTACAGTTCTGGCTCCTGTGCTTATTGCATCTTTGAACCCACCCATGTGCCTGGCACCTGGTGAGGTCCTGAGGGGAGAACCCGATGGGCAGGATGTGGCTCGGCCACTGGGAACTCACAGTTTACCTGCCACAGGAGAGAGACAGAACACAGATACCTCGTGAGCATTAGGATAAAGGAAATCATGAGGGGGGGAAACCCTGAGAGGGTCTGGAAGACTGATAATCGGGAGAAGTGTCATCACAGAGGGAAGGAGGCACTCATCCAGCCCTCCGGGGAGTGACACTGCGAGCTGGGTCCAGGCGGCTTACGGGGAGCATGGGGCAGGAGGATTGGGTGAGGCTGGGGAGCTGGACTGGCTCTGGCACCTCGAGGACCTTGTGGGCCCCACTCAGAAACTCAGACTTGGCCTTGTGGGTGATGGGGAACCATTGGAGGTTTGTGCGGTGGAGCAGGGTGGTCTGACTTGTATTTTAGAAAGATCACACTGGCAGGCGCGTTGGGGACAGATCAGGTGGGGGCAAAACCAGCTGTTACAACTGTCCCAAGGAGGAATAATGATGCCCTGAAGCATGGTAGTGGCAGGTGGGGTACAGTGAGGTGGGCGCTCTGGGGCTCATTTGGAAGAGGGAACTGACATGACTTGGCGATGCCGGTGAGCAGGACAGACGGCTCTGAGGTTTCAAGTTTGGGTAGGAGAGTGGGTGGTGGTGGTGCCTTCAATGGCAGCACAGAAGGAGCAGAGTGGACACAAGGGCAAAACAGTGGTTTTGGTGTTATATTTTGAGGTGTCCCACAGCAATCAGTGTAGAAAGGAAGGCCAGGTAAATATTGGAAATATGGGTCTGTGGCTGAACATAGAGGCAGCTCCTCACTGCACAAGATGGAGATTATTCGTTCCAGGGATGCCAGCTGACGCACAGGGGTCTGTAGATAGGAGGTGACTGGACACCGTGTGCGCAGTGGTCAAGAGGTGGTGGGGGAACCCGAAGCGTGGTGGCAGGGAGAGACCCAACGGGAGCAGAAGGCTCCAGGCTGGAGGGAGAGAGGCAAAGGCCAGAGGCACAGGAGGTAAATAAAGATACAGGCCGTGGTGTGGCTGCCAGAGCAGGGAACATGTCACTGGTGACCCCCCGACACAAGTTCTGGGTGAGTTCTGGGGGCGGATAAGAGGTTTCGGTGGATGAAGACGTCCTGGCAGAGAGGGGTGGAGACTAAGTGGTGGTGAGGGGGACGGAGGGGGAGATGAGGAAAGGCAGAATTCCAGTGGCTCCGGGTGGCTGCAGGGGGGCACCCTGACTTGATGATTCAGCAGCAAGAGGTGGGCAGAGGGCCCTGGATGATGTTTGTGCAGAAGGGGAGTGGGAGAGAGGCTGGGGCCCAGGAGGGGGGCTCCCCGGCCTCTGTGGAGCTCCAGAAGGGATGCTGCCCTTGGCACTTGGGGCCTGGAGGCCTGAGGAGGCCTGGGCTCAGGGGCCGGGGGCAGGGGTAGGGTGCAGGGTGTAGGGGCGAGGGTGCAGCAGCTCCTCAGGGATCAGAGGAGCCGGCAGGGAGGCCGGTGCTGGGGCTCAGCATCCCGCAGCGGGGTTACTCACTGCTGACTCAGAGCCAGGTGCTCATTTGCATGTTATTCATTTCAAGCCAAAAGGAGCAGGAATACCGGGAGCATCTCATCCCCTTTCCAAGCAGCACCACCCCAGAGCTTCTGAGGGCCCCTGCTGTGGCGCGGAGTCTGACTTAGACCTATTGCCTTTTTAAAGGGCTCTATTCAGCTGTGCCCACGGGGCTGTCTGTGAAATTGAGCTGAGGAAAAAAAAAAAAAAAAAAAAAAAAAAAAATCCACTTAGGAAGTTTGTATCCTCTCTAAGAACATGGAGGTAGATTTTAATTTTAGGTTAAGAGCTCCGAGCACGGGCCTTCCTACCATCAAATATTATGTATTTTCTCTTAATCGTCCACCTCCTCCCACTGGAACGTAACCCCCAGGAGGACAGGGCCACCGCTGGGCATGCCTGTGCCTAGAACAGAGCCTGACACACAGCAGGGGCCTGACGGACACATGAAATGATGCAGGTCCCCTTCCACGCACTTTCTCTGAGCCCCACAGCCCTGGGCACTCCACGGTTTAGGAGAGGGGGATCCGGAGAGGGTGAGCACTCCCCTGGGTTAGTCACACCACGCTTTCAGGCGGGACCTCCCACGCGTCATCGTGCAGTTGTTCAGAAGCCACTCGCTAGTTGAGTAGGTGACTCTTCCCGCGAAACCCCTTCGTGCCAGCCCGACCCGACAAGGACATCCCTGACAAGGACAAGCACTGATTTCCACTCAACTCCACCTAGATTCCGAGGAGCTGACCGTCCTGAGCAGCCGGAGAGCTCAGTGGGCCCCGGTAGGACAGGCCTGCTAAGGAAGCCAGGAGCCCAAGCAGAGTCGGGAACTCTCCGGGAGCCCGTGCAGCAGCTCCACAGGCCAGACACACGGCAGACCCTGCCTCCAGCGGGACCAACGACACGCTGTGGCCTGCTGTCCAGCTGCCCAGGAGAGCCAGCCGCCTGCCTGCAGCTCCTCGTGGCCTCGCAGCACTGCCCTGAAGGAGAGATACTGGAGCGAGCGCATGGGGCTCCTTCACTGCAAGCCCACACCCAGTTTTCCTCAACTCTCTCAGGTCACTGTGTCTGTGGGCCAAGGGCAACCCTACACACAGCAGGAGGTGGCCTTGTGGCAGTTCTGCCCCCGGTGTCTGGGGTGGCCACCTCTCTGTGAATCCGGGCCTGTGTTGGGGGCGCTGCTGGCTTGAGCCACTGCGTAGGGGGGATGGGTAGGTCCTGCCTATGACCTAAATTTTGGGTATCCGTGTTAGACTTCTGTTGCCCACAGCTAGATGGCTTCAGCTTCAAACCTCGGGGGATGTATGATGAGCAAACAGCAGTCAAAACCACTTTGGGCAGGAAACGCCCGGTGGAAGGCTCAGGCCAAGAATCAGAGAAGAATCCAGGTGTCTGACCTTTTCTTTGGTATTAAACTATTAGTACCAACCAAGGTAGTAACTTGCCTTTTTTCTCTACTACCCAGTAGTGTATATTTCATCACAACAGAGAAAAAAAAAATCCACTCAATCCCCAGTGCCTGGGCCAGAGCAGAAAGGCCACTAAGCACAACAGCTGTTAACACGGCTGACGCTCACTCCCATTAACTGCTTTAGTTCAGGTAAAGGACTGGCAGGAGAGAAATTCTGGCTGGTTCTATGAGGAAAAACATTTCAGAGGTAGTCACCTAAGACGGCAGCAGATGTCACGGAGCAGGAGCACAAGCTACCAGGGACTCCACCGTCCCAAAGCTAAGCCAAAAGAGCTGATGAATACTCAGCCGAGAAAACTGCCCATCCTACACCTAAAGCAGCTCAGAAAGCCAGAGAGGTGAAGAAGTTTCTTTAACAGTCTTCTGTTCTCTCGGCCCACAAATCTGTCAGCCCACGTCTCTTGGGAGCTCCTGCTGGGCGCCCTCACCACGGTAGGCCAACAGCGCGAGTGTGTAAACGCGCGATCTGCGACTGCAGTGTAGACGGTCCAGTCCTAGGGTTACAAGTGACTCCCAGGGCTGGCAGGAACCAGGAGCTGGCGAGTACGAGAAGCCAACGGCCTGACCCCTTCCGTTGGAGCGTGGGGCAGTGGCTCCCAGGACAGGCGCTAGAGTCACACGAGCGTGGGGCTGAATAGATGGTTCTGGTGTTGCCTGCTGCATGATGCTGCTGGTTGTTTACCCTCCTGAACCTCTTTCCCCGTCTGTTAAGCAGGGATACTAGTGCTTAATTTATTGGGTGTTGGAAAAATTACATGTGCGATTACATGCAAAGCATTCGGCACATGGTGCTGCACACAGTAAATGCTCAGAGAATGCGAGCTGTCCTCCCAGGTCTTTGAAAGCCCAGAAAGGTGCTGTTTGGTCTCACTGTGTGCGTCCTGTACATATCTACATCTCATGGTCATACCTAGCAGAAAGCAACTCTGTTGGGCACCTGTGTAGCTCAGTCCATCAAGCGTCCAACACTTGGTTTCAGCTCAGGTCATGATCTCAGGGGTGTAGGATTGAGCCCCCATGTTGGGCTCCAGGCTCAGCACAGAGTCTGCTTGAGATTCTCTCTCTCTCTCCCTCTGCACACTTGTTCTCTCTCAAATAAATAACATTTTTTTAAAAAAGTAACTTTAAGTAGGACTTTCAGAAAAGAAAAGCCATTATGAAATGTTACTAGGCTTTAAGTCACTTGTCAAGTTGTTACTCTAAGCCCCAGCAGACTTTTTGTTAGTCCACATGTTACTCAAAATGAGAAAGCACTGCTTTATTCCACAGCATTATTTTTAGTCATTATTAGCTAGGATCCACTAACTAAATGTTTTCTCCATCTCTTTTTTAAGAAAATACAGACTTGGTGAGGTGTTTTTCCCTAAAGCACCATTTGGGAATATGCTGGGCCACACACACATTCAACACAATCACCTCCATTTCCTGTCTTTACATCTTCAGATATCAAAAAACAACAGGTGTACAAAAGAACAGTGGATCCTGTAAGATTTCCAAAGATTCAAATGTGCTCCTTTCTAGGGCAAGGCATGGGCTGATCCATAATGGGGTTTTTCCATCATCGAAAATTCTGTTTGTAGAAGGTAGGTACTGGATGACCAGAAGAAAACTGCTCCATGCCTAGAGTGGACTAGAAGCAGAGGGTAACCAGACGGGAGCAGAAACAAAAGCACCGAGAATCTCCTACCCCAGCTGTAACCTTGGGCAAAGTGCATGTGTCTGAGCTTCAATTTCATCGATATAATGGGGATGACGGTGCTCGCTTCATAGGACTGGTTCAGATGAGTTACTGTCTGATAAAATGCTTTGTCAATACCAAAGCACCACACAAATGAGAAACCCCACTAACCAGGCTGCTTCACCAGAGGAGTCTACTTGCTCAACCACCTGCTTGTCTACACACCTGTCTTCACACTGCCCTCTCACTCTTGATGATGTCCTGGCTCACGATGGCTTCTGCTTTGTCCTCAGCATTCATCCACATTCCCTCTTTCCATGACACTGGATACATTTCCTGGCATTCCAGGGACTGTGAAGAAATCACGCTTCTTCTTCCCACCCAGGGATTGAGGAATGAGCCATACATCACACACCAACAACTTCCTATGGAACAGACTTGAAGTTAGTTTAAAAATTGATTACAGGGCAGTGGGGCCGGTGGGGAGGGATGAATAGGGGAATCACAGAATTTTAGAGCAGTGAAACTATTGTGTGATACTAATGGCATGGTGAATATATGCCATTCTACATTTGTACAATCCCATAGAATGTACTAGTGTGAACCCTTATATAAATATGGACTTTGGGAGATTATGTGTCAGCGTAGGCTTTAAGTCATCACTTTAACAATGTACCCTGTGTGTGGGGGGGAAGGTATTGATAGGGGGAGGTTATGTAGGTATACAGACATGGTATTTGAGAAATTTCTGTACCTTCTAGACCTTTTTTTTTTTTTTTAAGATTTATTTCAGAAAGACAGAAGGTGGGAAGGATGGAAGAGGAGAGAGTGAGAGAGAATCTCGAGTAGATTCCTTGTTGAGCATGGAGCCCAACACAGGGGCTTGATCTCATGACCTGAGCAGAAATCATGAGTAAGATGCTTAACCAACTGAGCCACTCAGGCACCCCAGAAATCTCTGTACCTTCTGATCAAGTTTGCTGTGAAGCTAAAACTGTTGTAAAAAATAAAATCCATTTAAAAATTGATATACAGACGCACACACTTGCTACTGAGATGTGCTCTGACAAATATGAAAATTTAAGAAACCTAACTCTTTATTTAACATCAAAGCTAACATCAAATGTTTATTTAAAAAAATAATGGCACCTGCTTTGAATAGGATGACAATCTACAGAGAATTTACAATTTTAGGCTGACGTGGAACTACATAGTATCTCACAAAAACAAATTCTGCAAAAACACCTCACAATAAACATTTCTAGTTTCCATTTTCAGAACTGCTAACTACTGCCTAAACATATCTTAAACACAGAGCACGTTTTGTTGAAACATTTCTCTTAGGACAAACACAGGAGACATGTTTTAAATAAATTAAAATTGCAACACACAAATTATTCCTAAAACAATCATGGTACATTCCTTTCCAGCTTCTTATAAACAGATAATTGCACTGACTTTAGAAAATTATAGGTTAGTTTTGCTTTGTATCTTCTGGATTACCAAACTTTGCATTTACTGTATCTTTTGGCTTCTTAACTACCTTTGATGTAAATATGCCAATATCATTCTTTTCAGTGACTTATCTTTTTAGACCAACTCCTTCCTTAGCACATGGGCTAAACTTTTTGAAACACTTCTCTCCAGATAAAGCTCTGAATTTTAAATAATGCCATTTTGCTCTACCTCTGGCTCACTCCTCACAATTATAGAAATATGCAAAATAGGTCTAATCACACATGTTCATCTTAATAAGCATAGTGAAATGCTTTTCCAAACCAATACAACTATACTTAGATTCAACAAAAAGATGTCCCTGTTTGATGCAAAACCGTTTGGTATTTAAATTCCAACCCCAAAGGATAAAAATAATTAGGTGGCCTGAGGGAATCCAATTCCCATCACTGTTATTGATCCCATAATTAAACCTAATATGCTGGAGAAATGGCAGGGCAATAAACATACCTAGCAGGGTGATATTTCAATGAAAACAAGAGTGACAAAGCAGAATGATGCTAACTGACGGAAAGGGATAACTGCCTTATGGGAGAAGGGGTGGGGATTTTCAGAAGATCTCAGTCTTTCTGTAGTTCATGGTGATCACAGAAGCAAACCCACTAATGGTACATGCTAGAAACTTGGGACTGATCCTACTCTGTACAAAATCAGCAATGGAGTACTTTTATTTACTGCTTCATTGTGGTAGGAATTTTGGGGGGGTGCGGGGGGAGGAGGATGTTTTGTTCGGGCTTGATCATACTCAAAACATAAGCTGGAATAACCAGTTCAAAACCCACAGGAGAGTATTTTTAGGTTCTTGTTTTGTCCTCAGCAAACTATCATAATCATGGTGATCATGAAAATAGTATGTCACCACAAAATCCTGTGATAAAATGCAATGTCCGATACCTTTAATCATCACTAAATTCACTAAGTGAGCAGGTGCCTGCCCACCACACGACTGATTTTATCTTTAGGTTTAGGTACGTACGAGATGTTTACGACCCATGAAAAGGTGGGGGGGAGGGAGGATTAGTTGACATAAGCATAGATAGCCAATTCCAGGAAATGTCCTAGCTGGATTACAAGTTTTAATTGAATAATTTGTAAAATTTTATTGAGTCCCCTTACACAGGAAAGAAAACATACAATGGCAGGATTTATTCCTTAAGAAGAGAACAATAAATTCTGCAGAGAATAAAGGTCTCCTTGGAGTAGATCAGCTTATTAAAAAGATTTATAAACTTTCAACAAGATTCTAAAATAAATAAGCCACGTAGGTTTGGCCTACCCAAGTGAAAATAAGGTTATCTGATATCTAATGAGAATCACCAGAAATATAAATTCTGTGCAAAGAAGTCATGATCAGGTGGGGTGATTTAGACCCTAGGTTATTTCACAACAGAGCCAGTTTCTAGCAGTTTCTGTTAACAGCTCCAGACTGGAGAGGGCGGAGTGCGCTGCTTTCCATTTTTCCCACTTCTCTCTGTGGGGAGGAGACACACTGACCTGCATGTCTGGGAAGTGTCAAAGCCAATGCTGAGTGGAGCACAGTGGCCTGTGCGGCAGGTCCATGTCCTGGGTCCTCCCGCAGCCTTAATCTCAAGGGCTGGCCATGTCACTCACTCTCTAAACTAAGGGCAGCATCTTCGTCCACTGCAATCCCTGGCACATCCAAAGGGCCTCAGAAAGAAAGATTCACAGAACCCGAGAGGCACCCATCAGGACCCAGCTTGATCCAAGGGCGTACGTTACATCCGGCCCTCAGCAAAAAGGAGACTGACAAAGGGGAATGCTGGCCATTAAAATACAGAAGCAAAAGCAAGCACACCATTCTTTCTCCCTTTCTTCCCTGGATCTGGAGCTCTTTTTCTGTCCCCTGGATTTGATGGGTCACAGTGTATTTACCGCCAACTTGGCAGAACAAGGGAGAGTCTGACAGTGCAAGGGGACACAGCCATGGGATGGGGGCTGGGGGGGGGGCGCTGGTAGCTCCCTCTTCCCTGAATCCAAAATACGAACAGCCAGAGATGTCGCGAAATGATGGTGACTGCTTTAAAAAGCTCGAGTCCAGAATTAGATAGTGGGGATAGTCGCCTAAGTTTGTGAATTTAGTAAAACCACGGAACTCAGTGTACGGTTAAAAAAAGAAGAGGAAAGCTTCAGTCTGAGTCTCACACACACTGGACTTGTACCAAATGCTCAACTATTCCATTCTCTCAAACCATGGCACACTGTCACATTTTTTCAGGAGATTTCCCTAAGAGCAGCTGTTCGCAAAATATTGCACTTAATTTAAATCCAGGCGATTCGATGTTTTCTGGAAGAAAATGTACACTAACATACATCTTTACGCCTTCAGATAACAGAGTGGATGGTGGAAGGAGGGACTGAACAGCAGATTCCATTAAAATCTTCTATCTTCGTCTTCGTTAGGTACAGAGAGAAAAAGATTACAAGAGAAGTAGCATCTGGGCTGAAATTAGTGAGGAGCCTCGCTGCCCACACAGGTGAGAGATGTGAACTCTTGCGTGCTTCCGCCTCCGGGGGAGAGCATGGCCACTCCATTACTGAGGCCCGTCAGGGAGACCCTGAAAGACAACCGACAACTGTGGTGCGGACACGGGATCTAATTGATTTGATCCTGGCTGGTCTTACAGGTCCTCTGAGGACTTTCTCAGTCTTAACCCAGGTGAACTGCTCCCACTGATTCGACTGCCGCACCATCAGACCACACGTTCTGTCTTCCGCCTGCGCGCTCCTACCTCAGGGCACTTTCACTTTATAAAGTACAATTCTATTGTCCTTCTTGAAGAAGAAGAAACCCAAGACGTGAGCATCATTTGTTTTCACTTGTGCAATAAGCTTTATAACCCTCCCAAGGACAGTGAATAAAGCAGAATCACGTCCTCACAGGGGGTTTATCACAATTAAGATCTGCTGAAATGCAAACCTCCAGAGTAGTGCTTACGGGACCCTACAGTAATGTTTAGGCCACAGTTTGGAGTGGGATTTGGAAGCACTTCTACATGCTTGTAGGAAAGCCATTCCATAGCCCCTTAGAACAAAATTAGGTGTGCGGTTCCCTGGGTGCAAGAAGGCAAAAGCCCTACCCCTAAATCTTTGTGTCTTACCCTTTAAAGTGCAAGAGAACATCTAAGCTCGACTTCTGAAGGATAAACGGGTGTGTTGTGAGATGTCTATGTTATGATGGGCCACGTGCACCTGTCCACTTGGAACGCAGGGGACCTTGTGTCACCTGTGCCCAAGCAGAATGGATTACACAGGATGTGCTGTGCTTCTGGAGGCCACAAGCCCTCCCATGGCCAATGCCCGTACTCCTTCCATCCCGCAAGTCCTGCCATAGCCTTGCTGCTTATGGGACTCAGGGAAAATGCAACCATGAGCAACTGTGAAGCTCAATTTTGATAGAGACTTAGGGGAGAGAGACAGAGGCTTCAAACTCTTTTTCTCACGGGTCACACTGATTATGCCAAATGCTCGGTAAACAGAGGTTTACCATGCTGGGCTAGTCAGGTGGGCAGGAAATCTGGTCTGATTAAGGCAGTGAGCAATGCGGGGAAGGCTCTGCAATGGATTCATGTCCACCAAGTACAGGGGCTGAGTGGCAGTTGCTACTGCGTGAAGAGAATGGGAGTTATTTACAAGGCACAGCCCGGGGCCTGGTGATCTCTAGTCAGCATAACTGTTCATTTTAAAATTTGGTAGTATGCACAGAGTTTTCTTTAAAACAGAAACGTGAAAGCACTTGGAGACAGGGACCAGTGGCTTCATCTGGGTATTATGATCCTTTCTATGGCACACACAATATGGTCCCAGTTTTTGCAAAATACTGCAAGGAGCGTCACGGCAAAGAAGGTGCCAAGGATGTGGAAACGGCTCTTCATCATGGGCGAGACAAACTTGGCGATGGTAGACACACACACAAGGATGACGGTCATGAAGGCCAGGATCACGTTTATGCACTTCCCCAGGAGAACTTTGGCGTTCACGGTGTCCGTCTGCAGAGCTTGCTGCTCTTGCTGGTGGAGCTCCAGCTTAGAAATGCGCGTCTGGCAAGATTCCAAAGCTTCCTGTGGGCAAGAGGGAGAGCGAGGGTCAAATGCTGTTGAGATCATGGGCAACGTGTGAGCACGTGCTTAGACATGCACGAATGAAAGCCCCCCAGCTCAGGATGCTCCATGCCAAGGCAGCTTCAAACAGCCAAGCTGACGATGACAACGATGATGACGACAACAAAGAAGTAATACGAGAACCCCGAGGCTCACTTATTGTTATTCCTGACCACATGAGCATGTGTATGCAGCCATAAAATACTGTATGTGGGGGCTCACAGGTGAGTATTTTGAGTCTATTTGTATTTGAAATAAAGGACATAAAACACAGGCATGTGCTGCTATCATCAGGGACAAATGAGAGGAGCGGTGGGGTTCCACTTTGTAGGTGACGGCCTCCAGACACAGAGTAGGTGGTATCTCCAACCGCAGTCCTTCCGTCCACCACTCAGACTCCGGGCAGCCATCCACAGGCTCTGGAGGAGGAAGGAGAAGGGATGGGGACAGGACTGATGGGGCACCTCGGCTTTCACCTGCTCTTTGAATGCTATTACTCAGAACAACGTCCAAGGTGACACATTCCTACACATTGTCCCTACCTCTTGTTCTTTCTAAGACTTCAATTACTAAGTCACAGCTGACTCCAAGTATTTCTCTAGCCCAGTCATCTCTTGCAAAATTGACTCACGTATCTACGATGCCTCCCTGCTATCTCCATTTGAGCTTCCTTTTTTTTTTTTTTTAAAAAAAAATTTTATTTTATTTACTTGAGAGAGAAAGAGAGAGCAGGAGTAGGGGAGAGGAGGAGCAGAGAGAGAGGGAGAAGCAGACTCCCGCGGAACAGGGCTCCATCCTAGGACCCTGAGATCATGACCTGAGCCAAAGGCAGATGCTTAATGAACTGGGCCACCCAGGCACCCCTCCTCATTTGAGCCTCTTAAAAGCACCTCAACTGCAACACGTCCAAATGTGGCTTCATGTACTGCACCTTCTCCTGTACCTGCCATCAGCACTGCTTCCTTTCTGCTGTTCCTCTCCTCAGCACAGCACCCCATCCACCCAGTTCCTCCTATCAGACACCCCTCGCCTCTCCCATCACCAGCCCCGTCGATGCAACCACCAGTGTCTATCTCTGGGGGTCCGTCTCTTTCCCCTCTGTCCTCCCCCCACTGTCTCCTGCCTCACATGATGCCAGTCCCTGCCCGGCTCACCACGCTTCAGCCATATAGGCTTTTTAAAGTTCGGAAAAGCAGCATGTTTGGGGCCACTGTGTCTGAAATGTCTGCCTCCCCACTCTCCCCTTCACCGGTGACTCTCCCTCCCCCTTCAGGTCCCATCTCCTCCACTGTTATGTCCAGGGGCAGCCCTCCCAGCCCCATCAGAGGAGGTGAAGTATCCTCCACCTTTCCAACCCAAGTGACAGTCCAGAGCTGTGGGAGGATGGGGACCGGGCCATCCTGCTGTCTCCCCAGCACAGGACAGCCACAAGCCGGGCGCAGACCTCGAACCAGGGACAGGGGTGAGGCTCGGGAGAGAAGGACCCTGTGTGTCCTGGGAGGAAAGGACTAACCAGAGGTGGCACGATGAGCCTCTCTGAGCTCACTAGCCTGCCGTCTGACTCCCCTGCCAGTACGTGTTCGCTCAGCTCCAACACAGCCATCTTCTCAGGTTCTAACCCACCATAACAGCTGGGACACTGATTCGCTTTTCTTCTGCTGAATATACTCTCTGTGCCCAAGATTGGGGTCTCTGTCACTTACAGTGGCTTCCATTACATGAGTCACCAACAGGGGAGGTACAACTTCCTCAGATCTTCATGTTCTAGGCAGTATTGGCTTTCTATGACGGCAGGCACGCACCCCAGAAACCGTGCATTCTTTTCAAATGCTTGAGCCCACCATTTCTCCCCGTTTCAGACACGTCATGGAAAAGGTGACAGAACAAGACAAAAGAGCAGCATTTTGGTAAATTCATTCATCTTTAATTGGGTACATGAATTATATATATAAACAGAGTGATCCGAAGAGTGAATTGCCTTAGAACTATTGCATTTTTTAATCCCCAACCCCCCCCCTCAAAAATCCAAGAAAATGAAGGAGTGAATTGCAAGGAATTTTCGTTGTAGCACCTGCTAAGAGACATTCGGCCCCACGATCTTTATTTAGTATCTGCTCGAATCCAGTGTTTAACTTACAGGGGATAAGGACAGAGGACAGGCTGAATTATCTGGAAGCCTTTCTAAAATTAGGAATTCAAGGTTGATAGAAAAAAAAAATCTCAATTTCGTAAAACCGTGGCATCTCTGTGAGCAACAGCCACCCTCACCACCTGTACCAGCCTGTGCCCCATGGAGCCCAGCCTGCATAAACAAAACAAGAACTGAGGATGAAGATGAAGCCGAGCAGGCCTGATCGCTAAAAGCCCCGAGGAACACAGTCACTCACCAATATGATAAAATAAACGGCCGGCCTTGATTTCCTGACTGCCTGTTATGCGTCAGGCAAAGATTTGAGTACTCTGTATTATCCCACCTAATTCTCCTGACGACCTTTTGAGGTGAAGCTCACTGATATTTCCATTTTATAGATGGGGAAACTGAGGCACAGGGAGCTAGCTCGTCCAGGGTCACACAGTGAGCGGCAGAGCCAGGATTCTCACTATCTTAACAAAGACGACTCTCCAGTCACTCACGCGGATGTCCTCTTTCTGCTTCTGAGTTAGAGACAAAACCCGAAAGATGTTCAAGTGAACTCTTCTAAACTGCGAAGCTGCCTCTGGTAAAGTCCCTCCCTTTATCTTACCTGTTAGCCCTAAAGTAGGTTTCCTTGACAAAGGAAGAACAATATTAACCCAAACTCTCACCTAAAGAAGAAAACCATATATTTAGACATAATCCAGTGGCATCCTGGACATGTTCTAAAAACAGAATATTCTAATAAAACTGACGGCGCCGTTTTCACCTTGCAACACTTAACATTTAAGTGGGTCAAATCCTAAACCAGTCAGCGGTGAAGGTGAGTCTCCTAAACCAGAGCAGGGATGCAAGTCCCTCAAGGGTCACCCATGCCCCAGACCTCACAGGCAAGTGTTTCCTACCAGCTCTGACGCTCTGGCTCCCAGAACTGTCCACGTAGATGCCTGGGACTGGCACACACTCCCAGCCCACGACACCAAGCAGAACAGAACGTGGGCAGCTGAAACTCCAGTTCACACATTGTGGGGAAAAAAATCTCCCTTCATGTTTCAGTTTTCTCCCTCATAAAGTGGGGCTGGAGAAAATAACCACTGCCTACAAAGAAACGTTGTAAAAATAAAACTGAGCACTACTTGAAAAGTCTACATTTTTGCTTTAAAAAAGAAGATCAATGGCAATGTAAACTGCAGCGGTCACTATGGAAAACATATGGAAGTTCTTTAAAAAATTAAAAATAGTGGGAGGCCCATGTGGCTCAGTGGTTGAGCATCTGCCTTTGGCTCAGGGCGTGATCCTGGGGGTCCTGGACTTGAGTTCCACATCAGGCTTCCTGTGTGGAGTCTGCTCCCCCGCCCCTATGTCTCTGGTTCTGTCTCTGTGTCTCTCATGAATAAATAAATAAATACACAGTCTTAAAAAAATTAAAAATAGAACTACTATACAAATTCAGCAATTCTACTTCTGAGTATAAATCGAAAGGAAATGAAATCAGTTTCTAGAAAAGATATCCCCACCTCCATGTTTACTGCAGCATTATTTACAATAGCCAAGACATGGAAACAACCCAAGGGTCCATCAACAGATGAATAAAGAAAATGAGATACACATATACACAATGGATTATTATGTGGCCACGAGAACGAAGGCAATCCTGTTATCTGCAACAACATGGATAGACTGTGAGGACATGATGCTAAGTGCAATGAGTCGAGCAGAGCAGACAAATATGCTCTTTGATCTCACTTATATGCAGAATATAAAAAAAACAACAAACAAACCAAACTCACAGAAACAAAGAACAGACTGGTGGGTGCCAGAAGCACGGAGCGAAGGGTTAGGGAAATGGGTGACAGTGGTCAAAATGTACAAACTTCTAGTTATAAGAGAAAAAACTCCTGAGGATGTAATGTGCAGCTTGGCGACTATAGTTAACAATTTTGTATTACATATTTGACAGCTGCCAGGAGAGTAGGTCTTTTTTTTTTAGGGTTTTTTTTTTTAAACTTATGTATTCATGAGAGACAGAGAGAGAGAGAGATAGGCAGAGACATAGGCATAGGGAGAAGCAGGCTCCCTGTGGGGAGCCTGATGCAGGTCTTGATCCCAGGACTCTGGGATCACGACCTGAGCCCAAGGCAGATGCTCAACCACTGAGCCACCCAGGTGTCTTGAGAGTAGGTTTTAAAAGTACTTTTTTGTAACAAGAAAAAAATGTATTAACTAGGTGAGGTGATGGATGTTATTAATTAAACTTACCGTGGTGATCATTGTGCAATATATCAAATCATTACGTTGTACCCTTTAATGTGAGGTTATACATCAATTATATCTCAGTAAAACTGTGAGAAAAGAAAAGAAAGAGACCCTATGGTAGCAGGAAAAAAAAGCGCTCAAGAAGCCCAGGGCTGTCCCACTACAATGCTCCCAGCACATTCACACTGAAACATGCCTTTGCTAACAGTGACTCAGCAAACCCTTCCTTACATCCATCCAGAACCTACTCATCCCTCAGGTCCCACCCTTCTGGACGTTCATTCATGTTCGTTACTCAAGGACTGTTTGCGAGAGAGACCAGGTCCAAGGCACTTAACCTACCTGCCTTTGTCTCCACATCTGAGAAAGGGGGAAAATAGTAGGAACTGCTTTAGAGGGTTGCTGCAAGGAGTCGATGGGGAGGAAAAAGAGCCTTGTAAAGTGCTTTGCTAGCGAATGGCACATGGTATGCACTCAAGTCCTTGAAATTCTTCCAGGTATCGAAGCTATTATTCTACAGACAAGCAAACTGACTCAAGGCTCAGGGTTACACCACTGGTAAGTGGCAGACCTGAAACTGAAATCCAATGTTTGACCATGAAATGACCAACTGCCCCAGCAGTTCTGAGCTTGTTGGGCACTGTGCCTGAATCCTGTGGCTTTCACTGTCTGCCATGTAATTTGGCCCCTGCTCGTGTTCTCTTGAGTGGTTTGGCAGTTGACCTGATCCTGATTCCCCACTCACTCCGTGAGCTTCTTGAAGGCAAGGTTTGCCTCTGTTTAAAAATTTTTAGCGATTTTGGTGGTGGGAGCGGGGGAGGAAAAGAGGTTATAGGTGATGGGCTTGGGTAGATAATAAATATTTGTTAACAACAACAAAAAAGTTTTGAGGCTACAGAGAATAGCCTCTGTAGTCAGTGACATCTATAACACGGGCTAATGGGGTTAATGAGGTGGACAATGTTTGTGCAGAGAAAACATCTTGCTCCACGTGCCAGAAATCCTTTAGGGCTTGCAGGTCATGTGTTTACAGTTTGGTAAATGAAGTTAAGACTGGGAAGAGCCCAAGTGAGTGGCTGATGATGAGAGGGGCAGTACCTGGATGTCCCGTGAGCGCTCATAGGCCTGGTAGGCCACCTTCTCCTCGATGCTGGCCAGCTCCTGTTTCAGGTTGGCGGTCTCGTGCTGGTGCAGGTCTGTCAGGTCATGCAGCTGGTCTTCTAGCCGCTCGTACCTTTGCAAAGAGAGGACTGATTCTGAGAGTGACACTTCAAAGGTCTCCTTGTTCTCATTCCCTGGAAGACTAGGTTTCCAAAAGAGTACATCTAGCTGCAGGGAACATGCTTTTGGGTAACACTGGTTTCTACCATCTGAACTTCTCTGTCCTCACTCCTGAGGTCCCACGCACACCAGATTTGGCTTATCCCCCCACATGGGATGAGCAGCTTCAGCGGCTGCGGTGATGACACAACAGGACACACCTGACGCATTCAGCAGGGCTGGTCAAGAGACAGGGCTGTCTGGGATCCCACTTAAGACCAAGAGTTGCTGGCACCCCAGTGTGGCCCCCCTCTCCTGCCTGCACAGTGTCTTCTGGTCCACCAGTACAGCTCTCACACGCCAGAGAGCCCATGAGGAAAGAGCCAACTTCTACACTACCACCAGTTCCACCATTTCCCAAAGCATACTCTAGTTCTGAAAACATGTTTCAGCTCTTGAAACTTAAATGTTGATAAAAAAATTAAAGCTCATTACAAATTATAAATGGCTTATTGGGTGCCATTTCCAAAAGTCCAAATCTTAAGTAACATAAGAACAAAGATTCCTGTTCCTATCTCCCATTTCCCTCAAAGAAGAGGAGGGATTTGTCTTATATTCAAAAACTAATAATGTTTATTTGAAATCAGGAAGCATTTGGGGGGAATGCATTAATCTGAAATGACTTCTATTAATGTCAGTGTTAGATGCTTAAATAGGTCACCGGATAGGATCATTACAAGGAGAGAGAGAGAGAAAGAGGGAGGGAGGGATGGAGATTGAGACATTATATGTCAATTATACCTCAAGAAAAAAAAGTGAGACCAAAAAAAAGAAAATTAATGCAGATTTAAGGATTCTTCTCAGATATGACTTCATAGGTATCCAAATTTTGGTGTAAAAGCCTTTTAAAAGATCTCTTATTGCAAGCAAAATAGTGTCAGTGGCTGACTCTTGAAGATCAAAAATGTAACTATATGACAAATGAGAACAAAAACTGTCCTACATTTATGTAAATGAGTATTTGTGACTTGAGATAAAATCTGGATCCAAAGAGTACTGTATCCCAAACTATTCAGAAGGAATTAAAGTCAGTGTTCGCTGGAAAACCTGCGACCCCAAAATAGTTGTGTGATAAAGAAACTAAAGTCAAAGATGTATGCTGAAAGTTTAAAAAAGTTGTTTCATTAAATATAAGAGCTAAAAAAAAAGCCATATTTCTAAATTAATACATTTAAAACCATGTAGGAGATATAAAGTATGTAAGCAAAATTTAATCTTACAATATGTAATGGGTATTGAATTTTTTAATCTACAGTTTTATAAGTCAAGATATTAACTTTGACCAAAAAAAAAACAAAAACAAAAAAAACCCATCTTTTGGGGGGCACCTGATTGGCTTGGTCAGTGGACTGTGAGACCCTTGATCTCAGAGTGTGGGTTCAAGGCCCATGTTGGTATAGAGATTACTTAAAAAAGAAATAAAATCTTTAAAAAACCTAAAACTCTGGAGAATCTTTTTACTGGGAAAATGGTGGGAAGTCACTTTTGATTAATATTTTTATTAATAAGTTATAAGTACATAAAATTCAGCATACAAAACACTTTTTAAAATTAGCTAACAGGGCATGTGGGTGACTCATGCCACCAGTGTTTGGGCATCTGCCTTTGGCTCAGGTCATGATCCCAGAGTCCTGGGATCGAGTCCCACTTCGGGCTTCCCGTGGGGAGCCTGCTTCTCCCTCTGCCTATGTCTCTGCCTCTTAAGAATAAATAAATACAATCTTAAGAAAATAAAATAAAATTAGCTAACTTAGGAATGGCCTAGGTAGCTCAGTCGGTTAAGTGTCTACCTTTGGCTCAGGTCACGATCTCAGGGTCCAGGATAGAGCCCTGCATTAGGCTCCCTGCTCAGTGGGGAGCCTGCTTCTCCCTTTGCCCCTCCCCTACTTGGGCTCTCTCCTTCTCTCTCTCAAATAAAGTAAAAAGTTAGCTAAAAAAAATTCACAAGATTTGAATTTATACTTTACTCTTAAGATTTCTTTTGAAAATTCCTAAGGTGAAAAGTTTAATGGGCAAGATACAGTATATATAAAAAACTGTATATTATGTAAAAACTTTCAGATTGAAGTATCAAAGAAAATCTACCTTGTTGAACAATGCAGTAATTTTTTTTTACTTGACATAGCTATTACGGAGGAAAAGAAAATAGATGAAAAGATTGGTGAATTAGTGTAATGCAACTTTGTAACAGGAGTCTATTGAATCAGGAGCTTAGTCTGCACAAGTCCTAGACTATATAGGGATATGTTAAAAGACGCAACTTTCTCTAAAGTGTCAAACTGTAAGTCACAAATTATAAAATGTAGAACTATGAAGTATGGGAAAAAACTGTCGATTCTTAACTTTTTTCATCCATATCCACATTTATGGAAAATATAACCATCAGCATACCACTTTCAAGAAGGCAATCTCTCTGCAATAAGTCATGCCTCTAAAAGAATTCCAAGAGAATAATCTGAAATACCTGTATCTTTCCTCTTGCAGGGTCTGTGAAATGAAACCGTATTCTCTCTTAAATTGCACTTTGAGCGCTTCGATGTCCTCGGCCAGCTGTGCCTGGGTGTCCTTGATCTCTCTCAGCTCCTCCAGGATCATGGTGAGCTTGCCCTGGCTGTCCAGCGTGCCGGCTCCACTGGCTCCAAAGGACTGGTTCCCGTTACTGTCAGCTGAGCCTGATGTGCCACTTGAGCATTCGTCATCGCTGCCGTACTTGGGTTTGTTCACAATGGTCGCGCTGCCCCCGTAGGCCCGGGGACTCCCCTCCGGCCTGAACTCCTCTAAGGAATTTTTCAAGTGTGCGATGTTATCGGCGCTGCCAAACTTATTCCGGATCAGGTTGGCGAACTCTCTGGACTTACTGAAGACGAACACAGGCGGAGTGAGGGACACTCCGGGCATGCTTGATTTACTGCACTCCGTGCTGTGCGGGGCAGTTCGGGACTTGGCGTGGGCATCTTTCAGGGAGTGCTGCAGATCCTTCAGGTTGTCTTTGGAAATGTCCTTCGAGTTTCTGGAGGCTCCATTCTGTTCGATCTCTCTGAGCTTTCTATGATACTGTTCTAACTTCTTCTGTAGCTGGGCAATGGAGTGAGCGGACTTCTGATTCTTCTTCTCAAAGACTTGTTTGATACGGCCAGCCTGCTGCTTGTCTGCGCTGCTGACGAGTTTAAGATACTCTGCAACATTCCCATCGCGGGACGTCTGCTCAATTTTTATCTGCTCCGTCACCTTCAGAATTTTTTGTTTCAGGCTGTCTGCACTGAGTTTGACCTTGTGGAAGTCCAGGATGCCATCTGGTACATCGAAGTTGAGGTTGGTGTCAGACCCCCCTCGGCGAATGTTCAGGGGCAGGCTTAGGGTATTCATGTCATGACGTTCTACCTGAAGGACGAAGGCAAAAAGCACTTTAAGATTTGAAGCCAAAGGCGTAGTTTTTGTGATAGACTCTTTGTGTACACCACAGACATACTTTAGGTCCCAGATTTTTAAGCTGTAGGTATTTAGGGCCACCTGGATGGCTCTGATGGTTGAACGTTCAACTCTAGGTCTCAGTTCAGGTCATGATCTCAGGGTCCTGAGATCAAGCCCCATGTCAGGCTCCACAATCAGCAGGGAGTCTGCTTCAGTTTCCCTCTCCCTCTCCCCACTCCACATACTCGGTCTCCCTCTCAAATAAATAAATCTTTAAACTGCAAGTATTCATAAGATAAAAACTCCCTACTACCCTCTCCCACTGAATAGAGAGGATAGTCCAACTCTTTTTTGCATCCATGTTTACTAACTGTGAGATTCCATTCTCCCAGGGTGTCCAATGTTTTGTCTGATTACATGATAACTGCCAGTTGCCAGGGTAGAAAATGAATGCATAATGGCATGAGGTTATCAATGAGTCCTCATTTCCCAAAACACCCAGGTAACTGGGGTGCCTCCCACACCCCATCCCCTGTGAAGTGCAGCCCTGTGGGAAATGTGTCCAATTCAGAACCCAATCATGTAACAAAAAGAAAGAGAAAAAAGTTCCAGCAGGTATATTCATTAACACAAGAAATAATTTTCTTAATGGAATCATTAAACATTAATTTTACTGAGTAATATAACTGTACTGAGATGTGGAAATGAGCAACACCAAATCATGACCCAAGGGATTAAAAAATAAGAACAAGTGGTAATACCCAGAGAAATGGCTTTCTCACTCAAGGGCCACCTGGGGAAGAAGTGCAAAGTATCACTGAGCACCGCAGTGAGGAGGATAACTAGTTTGCGCTCTAAAAGGGAAAGGTGGGGTGCCTGGGTGGCCCAGCTGGTCAAGTGTCAGCCTTTGGCTCAGGTCATGATCCTGGGGTCCACACTGGGCTCCCTGCTCAGTGGGGCGCCTACTTCTCCCTCTGCCTGCTGTTTTCCCTGCTCATGCTCTCATTCTGTCAAATAAATAAGATCTTTAAAAAATTAATAAAATAAAGAAAGACAAAGGTAAATCTGGGTGCCAGGTACTGTGGATGTTTGAATGCATCGTCCTGTTTGATCTTCATTACCACACCAGGTAAAGACTACATTAAATCCATATGCATACAAACTGAGACAATAAGATGCAGGATTTGAACCCAAGTCACCCTAACTGGGTTCTCCTTCTACATCAGGACACCCTACCAAAGTGTCCCCAAAGGACTAAAGACAAGCCTTTGTAGGGCTTGAACACAATTTCTAAACAAAGATTTGTAACATCTAAAAAGCATCTTTTTTTGCCCAGTTAACAACCCTATTAGAATAATGTCTTGACACAGAGTCTCAAAGGAAACCAAAGAGGAGACCATATGTGGCATAAGTTATCCTGTGTTTTGGGGGAAGAAACGGCAAAAATGTTTTTAAATGAGCATAACTTTTTAAAGATTTTATTTATTTATTTATTTATTTGTCAGAAACACGCTGAGCAGGGAGCCTGATGTGGGACTTGATCTCAGGACCCTCGGATCATGACCTGAGCTGAAGGCAGATGCTCAACCGAGCCACCCGGGGGCCCCAGAAATAGCAAAATATTAATCAAATACTAACATGCTTCACCCTGCTCAAGTGACCTAGACTCAAGTGCGTTCACTTCCAAAAATGAAGTATCAACACTTTGTCCCGCGGAAGATCCTACCTAGTGCTTTTTCCCAGAGAAGGGAGCCCAATGGCATAGTGGGACACAATCCCAGGTTGGTGAGTCAGTCCTCCTACACAACAAAAGTCTGTTAACATTATTCTTGGCCCCTCTTCCAACACACAGTTTTGCTATGAATAAAAAACACTGGGTGTTTTTATTGCGTAGAAAAGCATCATGTAGGAAAGGCTGGAAGGAAATAAATGCCAAAGCACTTGTAAGACTAGAAAAAAAGGCTAAAAAAATTGTGGCATCACCTGGTCAAGAAGGAAGGATGGTTGTAGGGAATTAAAGGAGGTGTATGATAATCATCTTCAAGTTCTGGAAAGACAACCACAGTGGGCTCAAGGAAACTATGCACCTGTGGCTCACTGGTGAGCCCTAACAGGAATGGGTATAAAGTACAGTAACACAGAATGCACTAAATCTAGAAAATGTTTATTTGGGGCAGACAGGATAATCCATGGTGACCCTACGATCATGAGGCTACGAATTTGATTTCACTGGAGATATTCCCTGATCTGATTATGCTATTCTACTTCTCAGAAACTTTCTTTGGCTCCCCGCCCCCAAGCTTCTAAGATTAAATAATACAACCTGGCCACTATAAGGCCCTAGCTAACCTTTCAGGCCTCACCCTGCATCTGATGGATGCCATTCATCCTAAGTGAACCATACAACCCAAAGTTCCCAGAATGTGTGTGAATTTCCTATGGATGTTCTCATAAGAAGGATATTCACAATGCTTGTCACCCATCTGTTTCTGCTTACCAAAATCCCACATATATCATGAAGCTGTTCCTAGTCCATCAGAAAGCTGCAACAAGATGACACAAATACAAATAAAGACTTTTAAACTTTAACTGAAGTATAACTTACACACAGAAAAGAGCACACATTTAATAAGAATAAAACTCAATGAACATTCACAGACTGGACATACTGTATAACCAGGACCCAGTAAAAAAAAAAAAAAAAAACAGACAACAAAGGGGTGCCTGGGTGGCTTAGTCAGTTAAGACTCCAACTCCTGATTTTAGTTCAGGCTGTGATCTCAGGGTTGTGAGATTGAGCCCTGCACCAGGCTTTGCGCTGTGCATGGAGCCTGCTTATGACTCTCTCTCCCTCTGTCTCTCCCCTTTCCTCCGTCAAGAAAACAAAACAAAACAAAAACCAACTCCATAAAACAAAACTGAAGTTCCCTGTACCCCCTTCAATCATCAGTACATCACCCCCACCTCTGAGGGTAACCACAGTGACCAGAAGCCTCACCTCTAACAGCATGCGTTCGTTTTGACTAGTTATCACTCACTCTTCTTGTCTTTTTGCTCCACTTTGTGAGGCTCCTAAGACCCTGTTTTTACCCTCTGGAGTTCAAAGATCAGATGAAGTTGTTTTTTAAAAAAAAAAAACACCCAAACCTGCTCGGTACTGAAAAGTCCACCATATCGGAAGATGCAGAGGTTTTTACCCTTTACCTTCCCAGATGCCAACATAGGTTGCCACCTGGTCGTCCTCTAACCTGCAACCCACTGCAGGTGGCCACCTAGAGCTGGCGTTGCAACGCGATGACCTTGTCCCTAGAGACTCTGCACTAGGACAGCCTCGAACACTCAGGAACGTGTGCACACGGAGAGCTGGCTGACTTATGGCTCACTCTAAACTTAGAACCATGCTTAAGGCAGGTCCTCTAGAGTCCAGGCTGGGGGAAAGCAAGAGCATTCAAAGCTCAGGTCAATTGATTTTACTGCTCATCAGCAAATCTCAGTTACACATGTTTGATGAGGGTGAAAGGTTGAAGCTAGTGTTGGGCCGCACCTTTTTATAGCCTTTTATAACCCTCGCTCCGCAGGGTAATCAAGAGCCAATAATGTATACTTCATTACTAGATGCCCATACATCCCCTAAACTCACAGTGAAATCTCATGTGGGTGCTGGGGAGAGAGCTGGGGATGTCCTCCATTTAATGTGGAGCCCACCCTGAGGGCAACCGCATGGAGCAGCTGCTTCAGGGTGGGACCTGGGGAGGACAGAGCTCACGGATCACCTGGAGCCAACGTGTGCGCGGACCATGTGCATCAGGAGACACATGCTGTGGTTTGGGCACAAACATTAATTGGTTATGTGTTCTTAGCTGTCAAGTCACTTCTGTAGCTAATCTCTCAAGAGATCAAGCCAGACAACTCAGAGCTAACATGGCAAAATTCCATGAAATTTAATCTGAGCTATCTTTACTGTGAGACATTAGCATGAACCAGTCAAGACCCTGGGCTCTGGGAAAGAGTGCTTTTGGTTTCCATCTCAATGCCACTTGTATGAGCTGTGCAGCTTCGGAAAAATGACTTTGCCTCTTTGTGTCTCAGTTTCCTCGTCTGTAAAATGGAGATAATCCTTCTTCAAAGAGTTGTGAGGAATAAATGAGATAGTGCACATAAATGAAGTACTTACAGAGTTCCTGGCACAGAGAATGGTTTCAAAAAAGGTTTGCTATTGTTGTCATTCCAATTTCCTTTTTAAATATACCTCTATGTAAAAATGGAAAGGAAAACAAGCTCCAAACAATGGTTATCTTTTGCACAGTGGGGTTAAGAGAAGTCATTCTTTTTATGTTTTCGTATTTTCCAACTAAAAAAAAAAAAACTGAACATGAATTACCATGTTTTACCATGAATTACTATTTGGCAGAATAGATGCTATTTTTAAAAATGACTGCTAGCCCCTTTCAGTACTATTGGAATCACTTGGTTATTATTAGTTTACGTGAAAGGCAGACCACCAACATCCTAGTGAAAAGCCATTCCTAATAATGCTTTCCTTCCGGCAGCAGAACATTTCTCTTGTCACCTCAATGTTCTGGAACAAAGGCTAACAGAAAAGCCTAGCCTTGGACTAACATCAAAAACGGACACTGAGTCATCTCTGCAGCAACCCAATCTTCCAACACAGCGTAAGTGAGCTCACCTTGCTCACCGAGAAGCCGGGCACAGCTCCATCAATTACAGTGCTGCTTGAACACACTGTTCAGCCTTCCAAAGACGGCTCTCTCCATGACGTTTCACATTTAACCCCTGAAAGCTCCAGAGGAAAATGAACAAAAGGGAAGGACAGCCAATGCAGAGGCACATCACCCAAAACTGCACCTAAGAGAAGTGGGAAAGGGCAAGTGAAGGGCAGGGAGAGGCCAGCGTGGGTGCCTGGAGGGCATCGGCTGAGGCTCTGGGGGTCACAGAGGGGCCTGATCATGCAGACACACGCAGAGATGGGAACTAGGGAGGGATAACAGCCCAAGCCATACAATGCAGCTTTCATGTTAAGAAAAGCTCTTGATCCCTGTCACCCAAAGAGTCGGTCCTTCAAACTGGCTGTCATCTCCCAGGCAACAGGTACCTCCCGGCGCACATGAGGGTGTTTTCAGAGGCCCACTAAGGAGCTGCCAAGTATCCAGAGGCACTCACAAGTCCTTGTGGCCAGGTGGCCAGGCCAACATAGCTGACATTCTGCCCTCTTACTCATTTTGGCTGGAATCTAACTTCAAATCCAGAGGCAGGGCTTTTCCTTGGTTTGTCAATCAGAATGTGCTAGGCTTTGCTGTGGCAATAATGCCAACATCTCAGTGGCTTTTTAAAAAAAAGGATAGAAAAGAAGAAAAGGTTCATTTCTTGCTCATGCTAACAAGACTGCTGGCAATCAGCTGAGGGACCTGGGCTATGAGGAAGCCTCTCTGACCTGCTGTGATGCTGTTGGTGGCCGTGGCAGGTGAATCATTCCCCGGGGCTTAAAGACACCCACCAGAAGAGATGCCTGTGGTTTCCCCTGCTGGCTGCACTGGGCTTTAGTGCATTTCAAGGCAAGTACAGGACAGGGAAGTAAAATCCTACCACATGCGCAGGAGGAAAAATGCCATGTTAGGGACATGCGTGTCCTCTCTTTTGTTAAAAATTCTGAGATATGTTCTACTGTTATCACCATTTAACAAATGAGACAACTAGGCACAGAGAAGCTAAGTTGCCTACGGGCACACCACTAGGAAATGGCAGAGTGGGGACCGAAATCCAAGTGGTCTGTCTCCAGAGCCTGCCTCTCTAATGACTGGGTACTTTTACGATGAGTCAGGCATCGTGCTAAATAATTTTTTTAGTATTCATATGTTCTTCACACTCATTCTATTTGATGAGGAAAGTAAGGCTTATGAAAAGTATATAGGTTTCTTGAGGTCCTCCATAGATAATAAATAGCAAGACTTCGGGAGACCTAAGCTCAGCCACCAACTGTGTGAAAACCCACTCGTGTCCCTAACATGGGCACCCAGGCTGTGTGAACACTCGGGGTTGGGTTTAGACCTCTCTGTCGTCAAACTCTCCCTCCCACAGGCTAAACTCTAAATCCTCATCCATGCCACTGCTTCCCCGCAGCCCTGGGGCTGCTGTGAAACCACATCCATCTCAGGTTTGATTCGGCCTGTGAATTCATTCTTCCTCATCCATGCTTTAAAATAGGCATATTTAGGCAAAGTAATTTTGAAGATTAAAAAAAAGAGCTTACCGCTTTTATCAAAACCATGTGCGAGCATTTACGATCACTGAGACAAGAAAGGCAATTAGAGAAACAAGGTAAAAATCAGAGAAGTGAGATGAGAGACCTATGGAGAAGAGGCAAGCCACGTCTAAGGGCCTAACAACTGAGGGGTTCAGTTCCGGATGCACGTGGGTGCAGAGGCCACTCAGCAGATAAGTCATGAATCTGCCTGGAGAAAAGGAAAGATCGCCCTTTCCTATGCTGGGTGTAATGGCAGGGAGCACAAGGCCGCTGCCCAGCGTGGCCCTTCAGGGGATACCTTTTTTACATTCTACCAAAAAAATGCGAGCTTTATGTCACTTTGCTTCAAATAATACATATGACACAAGGGAGCCATCCTTCCTCCCGCTGCTGACATGTACCTGCAAGATATCTCACCAATCAATAAACATGGAACCCAGGGAAGCCAATGAACCACTGGACCCCAGCACTCGACACCTGGTTTTCTTGCTAACTGAGCTAACCTGCAGTGGAGAAGTAACTCTGAAGGCTTGCTAAGCATCCTTTATCATGCCATAATGAACACATTCACCTATACAGAATACTCAATATTCATTAATACTTTCTTTCCCACTGCATGCTAGAAATGAAAAACGATAGAGGGCTCCATATAGTATCCAAAAGGATATCTTATTGGTAAAGTGTCTTCATAAAATGTTTATACTAATTTATTTTTGACAAAGAACACCTCCTACTGTATAGTTCAAGTCTGTCAATAGGACACCATAAACTTCTTTAAAGTGTTAATGTGTTAATAAAACCCTTCCAGGAAAAGGAGTGAACCTCTTTTAAAGTTCATGGTGTCCAGATCAGGAACTGAGTCACTAGTTTTACCATAAAGGTTTTATGTCATGGCCCCCCCACCCCGCCCTTCCTCTCTCAGCATCACTGACAAAAGAAACTCGACAGCATCAGAAATTCTAGTTCTTGCTTGCACGTGAAATTTAGCTCATTATTCTGGGATTAAGGATGGTTGAGAACAGGGGCTGGAATACACGTTCCTGTGCTGGGCCAACCCTTTATCCAGATAGGGCAAATTGACGGAAGAAAGGAGATTAGACAAAGTGTTTAAGGTTCTCAAAAACAAATTCTTCAAGCATCTTCAAGCACTTACAAACACTTGATACTGTAATTAGAAATAATTATCTTTTCATTAAGCCTCTACCAGGCAGCAGTGGTAACCTACTTTGAGTTATGTGCACCAGAAAATGCAGATGGTCTTCAAAATAGCTTATAACTCACACTTTTGATTAACACAAACTAATCCCTTACAAAATTCGTCTGACCTGGTAAAGATTTCCTGGATGCTGTATAATCTATAGACGAATGAAATGAAAGGGTGGGGGAGACCAGATAGGGAAGGCCAGGGTAATGCAAATCGAGCAACCAATGCTGAGTACCAACAGCAGGTGAAGGACAGCCACGGTCCCCTGGGGCAGGGACCTCATTGGCATGTGCTATGACACCAGAACCTACGCTGAATACCAACGGTAGGTGAAGGACAGCCACAGTCCCCTGGGGCAGGGACCTCACTGGCATGTGCTATGACACCAGAATAGGGCTATTTCTAGGAGAAAGGAGTCACTGGGCATCACCTGGACCTCAAAGCCAGGCAAGTTTGAGAAAGGGAAGTGAGTACCCACATGGGCCCCTGACCTCTGCAGACTGAGTAGTAAGAATGCAGCCTTCCACAAGGAAGGGCTCACAGTTCCTTTCAGTGAGGAGATGTGGGATGGTGCCTTCAGAAGAAGGGGAAGCAGGAAACCCCAATTTTAGGACTAAATGCACAATAAACATCACAGTGGCTTTTAGTTCCTACACTTAGAAGAAACAGGGCTGTGAGAACCCCTGGGCACCGAGCTGACCTTTTCCGGCGGGGGGCTGGAGTCCTTCCCACCAGGGAAGTTACTCCCCACCAGTTTCGGGTAGTGGATGTCAGTAAAACCTTCCCGGGGAAAGGACTGAGTGTTTGCCTTGAGGGCCGGGGGAGAGCTGGAAATAGCGCATGATACTCCAAGAGACCCACCCCAGGAACCGAGGCAGGAGAGGCAGCTCTGAAGGAGAGAAAAATGGGTCTGCAACCCCTGAGCCAGTGAGCAGGAAGCATGGCATCTACTCACTGCCTCCCTTATCCCCAAAATGCGGGGGGTGAGGGTTCTTGGGTGCAATGTGTGTCCAGGCTTTTTAAAGACTGTTATTTATTTATTCATGAGAGACACGCACAGAGAGAGGCAGAGACACAGGCAGAGGGAGAAGCAGGCTCCCTGCAGGGAGCCCGATGCGGGACTAGATCCCAGGACCCTGGGATCATGACCTGAGCCAAAGGCAGACGCTCAACCACTGGGCCACCCAGGCACCTCTTTTTTTTTAATTTTTAAGTTCTTGGATATTACTGCTACTCTATTTCCCATGTGCCTTATCATAACGTCTTAGGAGAAAGAGGGATGTGGACCTTATTTTATGGATGCTACATAGGTCATCCTGCCTGGAGATGAACGCTATACTCTCACTCCCAAATGTAATAAGGTGAATGTGGTCAAACATACCCAACTCATAAACTGGCATAACTACTTCTGTCCTCCATTGTCGGGACACCCAGAGAAAGCCACAGTAAAGGTCACAGCTTGGCTTGTGTCCTATTAAAAGTTGCTTAGTAAGCCTGAGCCAGGAAACAGAACTTGATCCTCAGGCCCCAAAGGAAACCTAAGCAAACCTAAGCCTCATCATTAAATTATTCTCTGTAGATCAGGGTTTAATTTGTTTTGGGTACCATAAAAAATACTGCATATGTAGTAGATAATCTTTAGTATAGAATTTCGTTACAAATAGGTCAGAACACAACTAGCCATCAGATAAGGCTTAGAAATAATATACTTAATTTTGTAGTAGAAAAAAACTTGATCCTTATTAGTTTCTTTCCCTTTTGCAATATGGCACTTATTTCTTTGATGCAATTTTATTTTTTCTAATGTAAGCCAGGAGTACTATCGCCAAATAGCAACTAGAAATAAAAATCTTCCTTTTGTTCAACCAAAACCATAAACAGCATCATATTCCAGGAAAAAAATTTTAATGTCCATGAAAAGTACATTCCGTCAACATTCTAGGATTTATTTTTTGTATGGAAGCTGTGTTAAGCTTCAAGTGAGGCCAAGCAATATAAAAACTCTCATCACCTTGGGCCAAATAAAACTACCTTTTTAAAAGATAAACCAGATCATGTCCTGTTCCTTCTCAAAACCTTTAAAATCCTGTAGACTAGGGGTGCCTGGCTGGCTGAGTCAGTAGAGCATGTGACTCTTGATCTCAGGATGGTAAGTTCAAGCCCCACCATGTTGGGTATAAAGCCTACTTACTTACTTAATTTATTTATTTATTGACTTTATTTATTCATGAGAGAGACAGAGAGAGAGGCTGAGACACACGCAGAGGCAGAAGCAGGCTCCACGCAGGGAGCCCGATGCAGGACCCGATCCCAGGACTCCAGGGCCATGCTCTGGGCCGAAGGCAGACACCCAACCGTCCCTAAAGCCTACTTAAAAAAAAAAAAAAAAAGTAATAAAAAAATTCCCTAAAGAGTGAAATCCTTAGCAAATAATTTAGTAGAACTCTTCTGATCAGGGTACTCTCTTAGCCATATGCCAGGAGACCTGTCCATAAGGATATTTTGAATACATCTACGCACAAGGTACCAGGGTAAGGTGGGAGCTTTATATACATTCATTTCACCTCCACGGTTCCATGAAGTAGGTGTCAATAGCTGTGCTTTGGAATGGGAAGGCATCAAATAAGTTGTAGTTATAGCTAATTAATAAGGAACCAGGATTTGTACCAAAGTCTAAGCTTTCAGTCTTTATCTTATTCCCTTAATCCGATAAACCCCTGAATGCTTCATGCACTTTCCTATTACAGTGTATTCAGTGCCTGCCACTTCCCCATCCCTAGCATGGCCTCTGGGGCCTCCACCCCAAATTACTTTTTTTTTTTTAATTTTTATTTATTTATGATAGTCAGAGAGAGAGAGAGAGAGAGAGGCAGAGACACAGGCAGAGGGAGAAACAGGCTCCATGCACCGGGAGCCCAACTTGGGATTCGAACCCGGGTCTCCAGGATCATGCCCTGGGCCAAAGGCAGGCGCTAAACCGCTGCGCCACCCAGGGATCCCCCAAATTACTTTTCAGGGACTAGTTCAGATACTGCCTCTTCCACAACGCTACCCCCACTTCCATGCTCAGCTAGAACCGATTGCTTCTTTTTTGCTCTCCACAAAATCTGCATTTCCCCCTTTAACAGTGCTTATTCTGCTATATCTAAGTGTAGAACATGTGGCACCCCGCTATACTGAAGCCTCAAAGGGACACAATGTCTAATAAGCCAATTGTGTCCTGCCCCACATTCCTTCCTCAATAGGACCTTAGTCTCTGTTGCTCAATCAATGGTAGACAAACAGCCAACTGGGGTAGCCAGTTGTCCCTCATGTTTACATTTGCTCAGCTATTGGTGACGACGAGATCAAGGAGAACCTGCCACTGAGGTTATTCAGGACTGTTTTCAAGACAGACTGGACTGCATGCAGTTCATGGCTCATGATTCATGCGAAAGATCAAACATTCAGAAAACTGATGTGTTTCATGGCTTTCTGTTGCTCCAAATAGCGAATGACAAATATTAACCCCCCACAGAATACACAGGTGTACTCCCTTCCTCCCTGGGTCACCATCAGAACTGTGGCTGAGAATCCATGTGTCTGCTCCTTCTAACACACCGTGTTTTAACCCAATCCATTATTCGGGAGGGCGTAAGGATGCAGTCTTATACTGCGTTAAACAAAAAACTTAAAAAATATGTTTATTGCCCCACCAACATTATCAAGTATAATTCCCTGTCCCTTTGGAAATCATAATTCAATAGAAGGTGCACACAAAAATCAAGGAGTCCCTTTATCCTACAAAGTCTAAGAAGGCAATGATTTGTTTTAAAGGACAAAAGCAGACCTCAAGAAGAACGGGTCCAAGAGAGGGCAGGATCCTGGCAAAATAGTACAGATTAATTTTAAAGACGGAAGCAACCAGTTAAAGACTTAAGCATTACATAATTTCCTATATGCTTCACATACATTATTTTATTTTTCCTCTCAAGAATATGAGGTTAGGATAATTACTCCAACTTTACAGACAGAAAAGCAAGTGGCTTGTCTGAAGTCATAAAGCCAGTAAGCAGCAGAGCTGTAACTCCCGCTGGCTCCAAGGTCTGCTGCACTCTAACATCTCTAACTTTTACTGAGAGCCTGCTGCGATACGCAGACCCTTTACTAGACACAAACATGTCTCCCACACCCTTACAACCCCTAAGATTTGGTTTACATAAATCACTATGTCTCCATTAAATACTGCACAGTGAAAAAAATACGTATGGGAGAGAAGAGCAATACTAACAAATGGTTTTAGGCAGCTTTTGGGGCCACAACGCAATTACTAGAGATGTTCTCAATCTGACATTAATAAGTCAGAGAAGAAACTAGCTTAAATCCCAAGATATCTTGAACAAAATATGTAGGCTGCTTCTGTTTTAACCACTAACGATGATTCTCAACACCAGTGAAACACGCCAGTTTGCACATAAAGTCCCTCTTCTGGTTAAAGGCCTGGTAGGTATATAATCATTAGAGGCTCTGCTACCAAGATGAAAGCAAGAGGAGGCTTCCTTCTCCCGGAGCCACAGCAGTTTAAAAGCACTGAAGATCTGTATTTCGGTTAGAGGATAGTCCTCTAGGAACACATTGTTTAGTAATCTGGGGAAAAAAGGAAACTACAAAGAACGTAATTGAATTGTGGATTGTGATTTTTAAGATAAACACTATCCTTTCTTAGACCTATATTTGGCTGACAATAGCTTTCCAGGGCCTACTCAAAACACTTGCAAGCCACCAGCCAGCTGAGATTCATAGGAAAGGCCCAATTCCAAGGCCATGTGTACCTACACAGAAGTTAATTCTATCATGTTGGTAGCATCCGTTAGTGGTTAAAAGCAGATTCAGAGCCAGATCACGCAGGTTCAAATCCCAGCTCTACCATGTTAAACATATCATCATAGCAAGTTGCTTATTCTATGCCTCAGTTTTCTCATCTGTAAAATGGTGACAACAGTACCTACTTCACAGGGCGATCGTGAAGATTAAACGAATGAATGTTTGTGAAGTGCTTGGAACAGGGCCTGGTGCAGAGTTACGTGCTCTTTTCTGACATACCTCAGAAAAGTCCAGAGCCAAGAGCCACAATGCTGCCTTCACCGTGATTAAGGTCTTCAGGAGAAGCTGATAATACCC
This sequence comes from Vulpes vulpes, assembly GCF_048418805.1. Classification (NCBI taxonomy): domain Eukaryota; kingdom Metazoa; phylum Chordata; class Mammalia; order Carnivora; family Canidae; genus Vulpes; species Vulpes vulpes. The sequence continues at coordinate 72,307,707 of NC_132789.1, forward strand.
TCACTACCCTGCTTCATGGAATCTGCTTGTGTATGCACCTGAAGATGTAGGGGGAGAAAAGACAAGCAAGGTCTCAAAGCACACAGGAGGCCCCTGCAGAATTAAGTTTCAATGAACTTGAACTGAGCAGTAAAGAGAATTTTTCAAAAGATGCCTATTTACACAAAAATACCTAGTATTTGAGTGATTTCATCCAACTTTTGAAAAGGTACAAGACCTCACATGACTAAAACTTAAAACCTCAGAATCTGGTCCTTAAGTTTTTAAATCCATATCATTAGTCTTCTATGTTGCTATGTTGGTGAAACTAGAACTCTAAAGTAAGGCCCTAAAGAGAGAGGTCTGACATTTCCCTAAGTCTCTAAGCAAAATAAGGAAAAAATGTATTAGAAAACCTCATGTAATGACTATAACTTGCTACTTCCTGTAAAAATACTCCTAAACTAATTCTTGAGAGTGTTATGTCACAGAAGCTGGTTTTCACAGATGCATGGGCTGTGTTTTTTGTTTTGTTTTTGAACCAGGCTGTAGCTAATTCCATGACCTTCCCTATCAGTGGCATCATTCTCTAATTCTACCCAGGTTCTCTCTCCACCACTGACTCAAGCTGTCACCAGATCCTGTTTCTTCTCTGCCCAGTAATTTCTCCTTAGATTGACCCTTCCTTGCTATCCCCAGATCCCCCATGTCCTACCTCACCTAAATAGGCTGCACTGCACTCAGTGTTTCAGGTCTTCAACCCAGCCATGGAGAGTCATTACAGTCATCTTCTAAACTTCTACTTTCTTTCCGTTACAACACTGTCTAGGATGTACAATGGCTCTTCCTCTAATAAAGCAATTGGGTTCTTCCTCCTGCTGGCACTTAATCCCTGAGTGATGTTTCCTCTTCCAAATATCCTAGGTCCCCATCCTTCCTTGTACCACCTTCCTGAGAGACCTTAGCACCACAGTGTGCCTGACACATCTCTGCACTTTCTTTCCACCTCAATACTTACATCATTCCCTTCTGGCCATACCCTTTCCAAGACCTTGATCTAATCCAGATCCTACCACCCCTTCAAGATTTCTTCCAGGAGGCCTTTCCAAGGAACCCCTACCCATGTTACTCCTTCCTGATCCATTCTGGCTCTTATTAATACTGTTGAGAGGGGCCCTACTTGTTTTATCCTTCTTGCTGGATTTTTAGGTTACTGAAAGTATTCGTTTTAGATGTCATACAATACTCAGAACTAGCAGTATCACTCAGTAGCGAATACTTAATGTAACTATCTCTATACTGCTCTTCTGAAGGAGACCCACACTAAGAAATATGTATCTACAATAAACATACGTATATATGTGTATGCATGTATATACAACGTATATGCAACTGAAACAGGTTTTATGAAATAATATTTATCTTTACTACATGCAACCCAACTATAAGCACAGTTTTAAAAAGAGATGTAGCTCATTTTTTGGACCACTGCATATTGGAAATCATAATTTTGTTAGGGTATGTTAGTTTTATTATGTAGAAAAACTTCTTGTTTTTATATACATGTCAGAAACAAAATACCTTGATGTCTGCAGGTAACTTACTTTGAAACATTACACACACACTATAAAAAAGTAAAAATAAAAAGTTTAAGTATTGAATCTGGATAAGGAAGATGGGTATTTGCTCCACTCTTCCTTCTACTTTTCCATATAAAAATATAAAATGATAGCTGTTATGCATTAAATTCATTCCATGACCAATAAATGAGATTTAATCCTGTTTGAAAAATAGTGCTTTATAATTTATAATTGGGGAAAAATACAAGCCACATGTTTCTGTGTTTGATAATTATATTTAAGGAGGCTCTAACATACCGGAGAATGTTTTATGGTTACTTCCGGGCCCGTGGGGTAAAGAAAGGTTACTTCCTGGCCAGTGGGGTAATAAATTTTCCTTTGCTGAGTTTACTAATCTCTCCTGTAACACTCTATGAAACTTTCTATGAATCATTACTACCTTAGCAGCGAGGTATCTGATCAAGGACAGTTTTTTACTTGCAAAGATCACTGAGTGGTGCTTACCTTTGACTTCTCATCCTAAGTAAAAGCTCTGGGGTTTTCATTGAAGCTTTAAAAGGACTACACCTGCAAACAGCAAAAGGCCAAGACAAGGCACTGATACCGCAAAAGTCAGAATAAGCATGTGTACTGATTAAAACTCTTCTCTTCCTTCTTCTTTAAAAATTGGTTCTTATCAAAGAATAAATTTCATAAACACAGTAACATCTGTTACTGATACTAACAGGGAAGTGTCACAGATGAGTGAATTGAATCTTTAGATAATTGACATTCTTAACCATTTAAGGGCCAGCACTTTTAAGTCTTGCTGATGAAGGATTTCTAAATCTCTAACTTCCCAAGACTACGTTCCTAGTGACCGGGATCATCCACATGAGCGGGTTTGAACTGTGACAGAGCACAGCCGTGGTTTCTTCCTGACCCTAGGTCAGTCGGGGGATCTGGGGGTCTAGATAGCTCTCCAGTTGTAGGTCCCTCACTTGAGAAAACAAGGTGGCTGAACTCTGCTATGAGCAGGTCTGGGAGGCTGGCAGCCCTCAGTACATACCAAGTAATAGCCCAAGTGTGGATTCTTCCTTATAATGAAGCTTACTCACCAAAATGAACATGAAGCAAAAAAGCAGTTAAAACCCACATGCAGGGCAGCCCAGGTGGCTCAGTGGTTTAGCACTGCCTTCAGCCCAGGGTGTGATCTTGGAGACCGGGGATCAAGTCCTGCATCAGGCTCCCTGCATGGAGCCTGCTTCTCCCTCTGCCTGTGTCTCTGCCTCTCTCTCTCTGGGGCTCTCATGAATATATAAAAATCTTAAAAAAAAAAAAACAAAAAAACAAAAAAAACCTACATGCAGCAAATAACAAGAATGAACAGCTGAAGCACCTGGTCGGGGGGAGGGGGCTCAATCATTTGAGCATCTGACTCTCGACTTTGGCTCAGGTCACCATCTCAGGGTGGTGGGATTGAGCCCCGCTTGGCAGGGAGTCTGCTTAGTCTCCCTCTCCCTCTGTTCACCAGCCCCCTAAAATAAATAAGTAAATCTTTTTTAAAAAAATGACAGCTATTAATGCAGCATAGATGAATCTCTGTCACACTTAAAGAAACCCTATGCAAAAACATCCACACTATAGGATTCTTCTGATCTGGAGGTTGGAACCGTGGTCAGTAACCCTGGCTGGGAAGCAGGGGTAGGGAGAATGATGTGCCAGGAGCTGGTACAGGGAGCACACAACACTGGTGTAGGCGGGGGCCATGCAGTGTGCACACAGGGAAAAATCATCCAACTGTACATTTAAGATGTACCCACTTTACTGCAAGTTATTCCCCCAAACAGTAAAAAATAAAATACAAAAAAAATTCAGACAACAAAAATACAGTGGCTGTCAAAATTACTATAACTTCGCAGGATCAAAGACATTGCAGATACTCAATAAGTGAATGGTGATGAACATACTGTAGTGCTCAGTTCTAGCTCTTAATCTTTAACTTCCTTAGTGCGGCAAATTCATACTGCATTTTGTCAGCTCCTTAACATTTTTAAAGTTTCTGAAACTTTCAAGATACCATCTAATAAATGCTCATTGTTAGTTATAGAATACAAAAGAGCAAATGTATGAAACACAGAGAAAGCAGAGAAATCTGTATGGCGTATTAGCAAAATACTAATATCTGCGGCATGACTAAACATACCAGATTTAGATACAAAGATATTTAATCTTAAATTCTGCAAAACGCAGCAACATCCAAAACAATTGTTGATGCCGATTGCACATGCCCTGGTTCATTACATAACGGTTATTTAGAAAGCCAATGTTTCTCAAATTTAACTAAAAGCACACAAAGTACAATTAGAGCTTATTCACTTACTTAAGCCAAATGTTTTTATGATAGCTAATGGAATTGACTAATTCAGGTTAATGGAACTGATAGTTAATTGAATTAATTTAGGTTCCAAACCAAGCCCCCAAAATATATATTCTTCACTCAAAAAAATGTTTTTCTGGATATCTTTTGTGAGCCAGGCACTATGCTAAAAGTGCCAGAGTCAGAAAGGTGAATATAACAAACTCTGCCGCAGGAGCTGTTTGGACAGGCTGATGCAAGAACTACATGGAAGAAGGTAATAAGTACTATAAGGAATAAAAAGGCAGAAATAAGTAACCAGAAGCCTTCGGTGAGACAACTTCTAAGAGGATGATACTTGACTGGGACACAGAAGAGGAGGCTCAAAAATCAGCCAAAAGAACCTAGCGAGGAGCACAACACGTCCATAGCGGCAAGAAGCAGAGTATTTGGGAAACAAATGGTTTCTTGAGGTGTCTGGAATTTAGAAGGACTGAGTGGGTTGTTCTAAATCAGGGTACAGTTGAGGGCTGGGGCAATAAACAGAGGTGTAGGGCAAGTATTTCTGAAAGGCAGAGGCATAAGACAATACAGACAGCCCACAGCTGGCCCTGACAATTTACCATATAGGCAAGGGAAAGCCAGGGTTTTAAAAGTGGTGATTTTTTTTTTTGAATCATACAAATATTGAGAAATAGGGGTGCTTGGCTGGCTCAGTCAGTTGAGGGTCTGACTCTTGGTTTCTGCTCAGGTTGTGATCTCAGGGTCCTGAGATGGAGCCCCGCATCAGCTCTGTGTTCAATGGGGAGTCTGCTTGTGTCTCTCCCTCCCCTTCTGACCCTCCCCTTGTGTGAGCGCCACATGCACTCTCACTCTCAAATAAAACCTTTAAAAAATATATATATATATGTATGTGTGTGTGTGTGTGTGTGTGTATATATATATACTGAGAAGTAGAAATTTTGGGATATCAAAAAGCTTAGGGAGAAAAAAATCACCCATAAAACCCTCCATTATATACACTGTTTAGATTAACTTTTTAAAAACACAGAACTGTGGTTATACTGTACATAGGGACTTCAGATACAGTTCAAGTGCTGTGTACACATTGACATAAGAAGGATCCATTAATCTGTAGGATTTGGTCAATATATGCCTGTATGCTCACACGTCATCACATATCAACACTAAGTGGGCCTCTGCAGGAGATGCAGCAATTGTATAACCAAATCCACTATTTAAAAAAAAAAATCATTTGAAGCTAAGGACAGCTGAGTTCTCACCTACAATAATAATATCCATCCCATGAGAGGAAATCAGGCACTTTGCCTCATAAATACATGAGATAATTTATCCCATCGCTATTTCTCTCTCTTCTGGAGGCTTAAGAGGCCAAACACATTCCAGTGATTGCAGTCCTGGAGCTTTTTATCAGAGGGCTCCACAGATTACAAAGGGCAAAAAAAAAAATTTTTTTAAGAGTTTAATTACATTCATGAGAGACAGAGAGAGGCAGAGACGTAAGCAGAGGGAGAAGCAGGCTCCTTGCAGGGAACCCGATGTGGGACTTGATCCCGGGACCACAGGATCATTACCTGAGCCAAAGGCAGATGCTCAACCACTGAGCCACCCAGGTGCCCCCAAAGGGCAAAGTTTTTAACAAAATGAAAGAAAAGGCAGGAGTTCAAGCCTTCGCTGAAGGCTACGATTCCTTTGGTCTTTTATTTGTGGAATGAAAAGTGAAATCCTTCAATGTATGCCCAAGTTGTATTCTGCTCACTCTAAGCCACAGTTGGAAAATATCCCAGATTCTTTTGACAGTAGGAAAGCACCACAGTATACCTAAGCACACTGTAGATCTATTATGACTCAAATTCTATCTGGAAAAAAAAAATTAAACCAAATTAGTAAAAGCGGGGGGGGGGGGGGGAGGCATTTGAAGGATAGAAAGCTAACTGGAAACGTTTCGATGTCAGATGCTTTTCTCTTCCCTGGCAACTGTAATGAACCAAATCCTGAGTCCATACCTGGCCCAGAGCCCTAACTTCCCAAAGAGACCACAAGAACTCAGATAGGACACTTGTTTTGAGCTTACTACAGAACTGCTGATGTGCAATTACTGCTAGAAAACTTATTAATGCTCAGTCAGAAGACTGCCTTTCTTAAGAGGCTTTACTCATGGTTCCCTGAGATAACCAATGAAGTTTTTTTTGTTTGTTTGTTTGTTTGTTTGTTTTTTGCCTAGTATTAGGAAAGCTGATGAACTTAATAAGACTCCAAGGGCTGCTAACGATGTAACAATATTTCAATGTGGTGTCCTTTATTAATTCAACTGAGTCCACCTACCTTATTTAGCATTTCAAAATGTTAAAGAACCATCTGTTCAAGATTTGCCAACTGAGAACATTATGAAATCTCATTCAGCCCAAGACATTACCCTGAATTTGATGAACTGAAATGTCTTTGATTTCTAAACTTGATGATGCTTCTGTCATTCATTACTTTATATATTATGAACGATGTTCTCTTAAGAAGGCAACGTAGATATATATCTGTAAGTGCCACAATCCCTGTATCAGAGAAAAAAAAAATGCTCAACTGCTTTTCATCCTGGATAAACATGGAGTCAACAATCAGTGAATATACATTTCATATTACAGGACTGACTCAAAGTGTTCAATCATATCTAATCAGAGGCAAGGGTATGTTTATCTTATTAACAGGCAAATTCTTCAAAGGAACAAAACTTTATATATAAACAGTGGGAAAGTGACAAACATAATTAGGTAAAATTAAATAACAAGCAGATTTGGGCACCATCACTTATTTTCCACTTCTACAACATCATTCATCAAACATTTTAATAATCCTTGCCAAGTATTCCTGTCCAAACCTGGGGAGATGATTATCTGAAAGTGTCACAAGTCTACTCTGAATGTCACACTGAGCAACTGACTGGCATTCAGTCTTTAGAACTCCTTGCTAATTCTTTCCTCCCCACTACCCATCACATCACTAAATTCTCTTTCTTTCTTGACAATCAACCCAACTCCCAGCCCCTCCCTTCTCTCCAACACCTGATACCTGGTGCAGGTCTTCAATGCCTCACCCCTGGACCACTGAGCCCACCTCCTACAGCATCTCACTGTCTCAGAGTGCCCCTCTCAGACACAGCATCACACAGGATGCCTACAGGATGCAGCCTAAATTCATTTCATTGGAAATTAAGTCCCTCTATGTCTTGACCTCAAACCTGTCTCTCTGGGTTTCATATTTGGACTCTGTTAACTCAACCAACTGGCCTGATCCAGACGAACTTTGATCAGGTCAAAAAGACATGCCCACGTTATTTCTACAGGCTCCCCACAAGCAGGCAGTGTCAGCAACCTTCCACCTCTACCATCTACTTGGTGCCTGCCCACCAATGGGATAGGTATGTAACATATTTTGTCTCTAGTGCTCACCTCAATTCTACAGATTATGTTTAGTCTATCATGAGTACCACGGAAGTCAAGGACTTTGACAAGGTCACAAACCAGAGAGTAATGAGCCAGAGTTCCAACTCAGCTCAGGGGTCCAGAGCCTGCATTTGTTCTAGAAACTTGGGCTTCGACTACCAAACTCAACTTTTTACCTCACAAAACCACAGGGTTCCCTCAGTCTGGCTCAGACTAACCTTTTCCAAACAAAGTCACTTCTTAACACCTCTAATCTAGAAATCAGTGCTCACTCAGAACTCCTGCTGCTCTGGGTTTCTTCCTGTAGCACTAAATCCTTTACTGCCCCATATTATTACTGATTCTTTCCCCATCTTTCTTGCAGTCCTGGAGCCTTACAATGTCTTTTGAACATAGTAGGCACTCAGCTGTCTTATAACAGAGTTGTTTTGTACTTAGCTATTTCCTGCAGGTGAAATTCCATATCGGGTATGATAATTTCAGTAGCTGAATAAAAGAAATTCTATAATAAGGGCCCTTCTGAGCTCACAAACTAAAAGGATCAGATGAAATTTTAGTGGCTTAAATATGTTATCAAAGACCCAAGCTCTATCCATTTTTTCTTTCCACTACCCCTAGGACATCTGCTTGTTCCCTCATGGAAGCAAAAGAGCTGCTGTGGTTCTAGGAATCACATGTAGACAATTTCTGGCTCTAGACAAGTTATAATGCTTTTTCTTTCACACTTTATTAGGGAGGAAAACATTTTCCAGAAACTCCTCAGCAGATTTCCTCTTAGGTCCCTTTGGTCAGGACTGAGTCATATGTCCGTGCACTAGTCTGCGGAAACAAGATCTGGCATTTTCAGCCTCTACTGTAGGAGCTGGCTCAGCCAGCTAAAGAGAAACGAAAAGAGAAGGTGCTTGTACAGGCAACCTAGTGTTGGCAAACACCACTGTTAGACAAATATTAATGCAATGGTAAGCTCTATACAAAGAAACCCTTCCATAGCCAAACAGATGAATTATCATTAAAGAGATTTGCTAATCAGGGGATGCCTAGGTGGTTCAGTTAGTTGGGTCTCCAACTCTTGATTTGGCTCAGGTCATGATCTCAGGGCCATGTGATGGAGCCCTGCATCAGGCTCCACACGCAATGGGAAGTCTGCTTCAGATTCTCTCCCTCTGGCCCTCCCTCCACTCACATGCATGTGCAAGTGCTCTCTCATAAATAAATAAATAAATAAATAAATAAATAAATAAATACATACATACATACATACATACATACATACATCTTTAAAAAAGTTTGCTCATCAGGTATAACACTTCCATTATCATATGGTGTCAACTATACTACAGGTGGGAGAGAACAGAGCTGGAATCCCTCAGTTTTTTAGGCAGGAACTTGTAAATACATTCCTTTCTCTCACAAACTTAAATATCACAATCTCTACCACCACAATGGTCACCACAGGGAAGGAAGGGCAAGGAGGAAAAAGAACCTAGCTCTTTTGAGCTTCCATACAGTTCTCCAAGGAAGTATAAAAGGCAATAAAGAAATAGGCAAATAAATAAAGAGATTTAAAGAACAGAAGTGATATCCAATAAATTCAGGTCTTTGCCTCTTTTCCTTATTCTTTGCTGCTGATAACAGAAGAATCTCCTTGCACCACCTCCACCACTATGATCTATTTCCAATTCTGGAATCAGCACAGACCTCTATCAAATGTGGAACCACCAAAGAAAATTCTAGTACAATGGAAAACAATGCAGCCACTAAAATGGAGGTCAATGTGAATGGGCTACCACAGACAGCTATCCAAGCTGAACCGTTAGGGAGAAAAGAAAGATGCAGAGCTAGGTCTATAAACGTTTGTGCTTTAAAAGAAGTACAGTGTTGGGGGTTTTAAATATATAAATACAAGGGTACTCTAGTTGTATGGAAAATCCTAGGGGATCCCTGGGTGGCTCAGCGGTTTGGCACCTGCCTTTGGCCCAGGGCGTGATCCTGGAGTCCCAGGATCAAATCCCACATCAGGCTCCCTGCATGGAGCCTACTTCTCCCTCTGCCTATGTCTCTGCCTCTCTCTCTGTGTCTCTCATGAATAAATAAATACAATCTTTAAAAAAAAAATCTTAGAAGGATATCTTAGAAACTGTGAATGGTAGTCACCTCTAGAGAACAGGGCTGGGAATCTGAGGACAGAGATACATTTTGTTTTATATTCTTTTTTGGTAGAGTTTCTCTCTTTGCAATTTTCAGATCTTAACAAAGTTCCCAGTGTTTGTACCCTCCAACTGAGACTAATATGCAAATACCTTTAAAATTTCATTAGCACACTTAAGATACTTCCTTGTCTCCTCTTAGGCCCTAAGATTTTACTAATAGCAAAATAACATTTTTTAAAAAATAGCAAAATAACTGGCCTATCAGGCTGGTAAGCAGAAGAGAGTCACGGAATGAGTATGTGGTGACTATTTGCATATAGCTCATGTGGCTCTTGAGGGCTAGACTGTTTTTGTGATTCTCAGATTTTAAAGTCTGGTTTTGCCCTTCAAAAATGGTTTCTGCAAACAACTACAAAAAAAACAGTAAGGCTATCTCCTTAGGGTTAAAGTTTCTCAGGAGCTAAAAAAGGATAGGACTACTTCAATGTAAAAACATTTTTTGATGGTTCCAGAATTTAAACAAAGCAATGCTGACATCAAATTACAAGATATATTTAAAATGTTTACATTTAATGACTTCTTAAAACATCAAAAATTGTTTGGCACGTACCTTAGAGACTCAGAAATCCATTTCTAGAACAAGTGCCCATGTTGAGAAAGTGTATTAAACATATTCAAAGCGGCGATGTTCACACACCACCACCACCACCCAGAAATAACCCAAAGGTCTACAGGCAATAGAATGAATATATATATATATATACCAAGTGCATTTGTACAGTGGTATGAGATGAACCAAAGCTATAAGAATTAAAAAAGATAAATCTTAAAAGAAGCAAATCAAAGAAAACCACATACAATATGAATTCCACTCTCTAAAGATCAAGTGTAGGCCAACTCCTATTTAGGTATAAACACATAGGTGGTGAAATGATAAAGTAAGGGAATGGTTAACACGTATATGTACAGCATGACCTCTTGGGAGGAGGGGAGGCTTATGATAGAGGGTTATGCAATCAGGGAAAAAGTCATAGGGTCAAGTTCAATTTCTTACCCTGGGTTTTTAGGTGCAGGAGTGTTTCATGTTATTTTTTAAATGGATTGTCTTTTATGTGTATTATTTCATAATTTACAAACATTTAAAAATCAAAACCCTGGGGTAAGTTACATAGTATAATAAACTGTGGGTATGCATGTGTGTTTAAGTTTCTTGATAATTTAACATCTGTCTTTTAATCCTACTGGTCTATCTCTGGCTCTGTACTTAATTCCTGGGTAATAATGTTAAAGTCTAAATTTGAGGGCCTACTTAACTTGTGATCTGGACTTAAAGGCCTCTGGGTCACCCTCTGCAGTGGGGCCCAACTTGGTCTTCCTGGGTCACATCCCAAAGTGTAAAGGATGTAGTCAAGGCAGAGAGACTCTCAATTTCCCACAGGTTACAGATGAACCTGGAGGCAGCCTGCAAATTAACCTTGCTTGCACTTGAGACAACCCACTCTTCCTGGGCCAGCTGCAGGACTGGATCCAGGAGGAGGAAGAGCTGGGAGGGGCCTGCCCACATGAGAAGGCTTCTCCTGAAAACCCTTGTCCACAAGCAGTTGGCAAGAGACCCCTCCTTTTGAACAGCCTGTCACAGAAGGCAGCAGTAGTGGTTTTACAAGCAGTTCTCTGTAGTACGGGTGGCAATTTTCCCATTTCATTCCAACTCAAACTGTACATGACCACTTCACTCACAATACTATGAGGCTAAGATGCTCTGTTGTTAGAACAATGGGCCCTCCTTTTTTTTTTTTAAGTAACAGAAATTTAATCTCTAAGATGTAAAAGATCGAATGATAAGCAGAAAGGTCTTCTAACTTTCCATACCCTGCTTCTAGTCCCAATTATTTGTTTCTAAAGGCTGGGGATCATTACCAACAGGTAGCCCACCTTTGCAATGTTCTAGATCAACCTTTGATACCAAACTAATTGGAAAAAAAATTACTTGAATAAATGTGTTCAAGCATTTTAATATCTAGGAAATCAAAGAAAGAAAGATTATATATATTTTGTAGCAATGTACAGAAACTTTCCATGGCATGGGCACACCTCCAAAGTCACAAATCGAATGCGAATTCCCACGCGATCATGCAGCTCCCAGGGGCAGAACTCCGCTGAGATGGAACATTTCCCACCCCACAGGGAGTCCAGCCTTTGTTACCATGGGGTGGTGGGAGGAGCCCCGGTGGTGCAGATGTACACTTCCCCACTGCCGCTTCCTCTCCCAGCCCACAGCTCGGAGGAGACCGCCACCACACCCGTCTTTCTCACCGGAGACTGACAGTGGCTGACACTGTCCCACAACATCTGTTTCACGGAGTTTGAAGTTTCCAGGAAAGGGAAGAATATCCACTTGTCAAAGGATCTAGTGCAAAGTTAGATCCAATCCAGTCTGGTTAGAGCCAGGATTACTTTCAAATTGCCAGGGAAGTGGGTGGAGAACCAGCTCGTTTCCAGCCAGCAGCTGGCATACTCAAACCCAGGTATTTGTCCATCTCTTCAATCACACGGGCTGCATTTACATTTTGAAAAGGATCTAGCAATACAGGTTTTGGTGGTTCAGTTTAGGCAATTTAAATACCTAGAAACCCACTAGGCAATTAGGGAGGATTCGGGGCAAGGATAAAAATAATTTGCATTTCTTTCAAGCACCTCATAAACTGGTAGTGACCACAAAGCTCTACAATCCATATTTATACAGGCCGGCTGGGGTGGGAGAGCAGGTGAAGAGACTTACCAACACCACACAACAAATCAGACAGCAGCCCAGGGCCCTCGACCAGCTCACCTTCCTGCCTGGGGTGTGTGGGTGCGGCCGGCAAGCAGGCCAGATACTCCAAAGGCACCATCGCGTGACTCACCGTGGACTTTGGAGACACTGCCCACAGGTCTCTGGGTATTCCCGGGATCGCCTCAGGGAAGCTCCACGCCCCGCACAGCAACCAGTACAAGGGCCAGCAGTAACACGCCCTGTTCAACCCAGCGCCGGCCGCACAGCGTGGAGCGGCACAGGGGAGGGCCCGCTGCAGGGGGGCCTGCTCCCGCACAGGTGTGGGGGAGGACCCCAAAGACCCGCAGCCCGCCACGCCTCGCCTCGATGACAAAAGCTCCATCGGACTATCTCTGGTTGGCAGAGTCCGTGCAAAGCGGTGAAGCGAGCATAGGAAACAGCAACACGAATGATGGTGACGCCAGCAGCAAATGGGCCCAGGGCCTGGGGAAGGGAGTAGTGAGGGGAGTCGGGAGACTCTGCTCTGTCGCCTCATTCATGGGATAGATGCTCCCTGGTGCCTCTGCGTGTCAGGCACAGCGAGCGGGTTCAGCACCCCTGCCCCCACCGTCAGACTAGCCTAGTCACAGGGCAAAAACGGTGGCCTCTGATGAGTGCCAGGGGTGCGCTGGTGCCTGACAGCAGCACGGGGTGGGGGGGGGCAGCGAGGAGGGATGGGCAAGGGGACGAGGGGGATGCACAGCTGTAAGAGAGAGACCTGTCACTCGGGGTGAATCTGAGCCCTTCAACCACACAGCAGGGAAGGACTTGGAGGACTCAGGGTGAGGCAAAGAAGGCAGAAGGGGGTCGACAGGCAGAGATCAGACCTCAAGGGTTCCCATGAAATCGGGCTAGGGTGTTCGGATCTCCTCCCATAGGCCACGAGGCAAGTGTTACTGGGATTAGGAGGACCAGATCCCAGTTTCAGACAAGTCCCCCCCGAGGGAGCAATCCAGGTGGACACAGTGGCATCTGCTGGAGGAGTCTCAGGCAAGAGTGGGCAAAGGCCGGAGAGGGCAGTACAGGAAGGAGAGAACAGGGCCTGGGGTACACCCAGGGGGCAGCATCAGAAAGAAGCACCAACGGGACAGGAGACCAAAAGGGAGAAAAACCCCACTTCACTCTCGTTCCTTCTGGTGGCCCCTGAGATCCTTCACGAGACAGAAAACTAGAGAGAGGCAGAAGGAGGACACTGGGCGCGGAGGAGGGGTCAGCTTCAGACTTGGGTGGATCTGAGGTTCCTGCGGGACATCCAAGCACAGGTGTCTAGGTGAACCCTCGGAGAGAGGAAGGGGCTGGCGACATGGGCCTGGAGCAGCCAGCAACAGTGCCTGGCCACTTACCGAGGGGATGCACACAGACTTTAAAGGTTAGGCAGATCTGATCAAATCCCCGCTGCCATTTAGTAGCTATATGACCTTGGACAAGGAAATTCATCTTTTGGAGACTTTGGTCTCATCTGAGGAAATTCCTCCTAGAAATTAATGAAATCAGAAAAGGCCCTGATGTCATACCAGATACAAGATATTTCATATTTCTCTCTTGCCCTTTTGTGATTATATACTGCCTCGTGTTATGATAATTCAAGTGCTAACCCTGCTACAGGTTACAAGCTTTCCTGCTGCCAGTCATTCGTCTTTAAATCCCTTTTGACCTTCCTTGTATGAACAGATTCTCAAATATTTGAATTGCCGTAAGTCGCATGAAAAATCAGGCCAGAATGGTCAGAGGACCTGAGGTTTCCTGCCTTCACGTCAAATAACAAATGCAAAGATTTCAAAAATGTTGAGTGGTTTTAGGGGTATCAATTTAATTCCGTGTTGTGGTGTGTGTGTGATGGAAGACAAAAAGGGCACTGGGGTTTGGAAAAGAGAATGCTGTCAGTATAAAAAAGCCTAGTCCACGTAACAGAACTTTACTCTCTACGTAAAACTATACTGTAATATTCAGAGGAAGAGTGTCTGCCAAAGTTAATATCACGTAGCCTCTACCCTCTCGCCCAGTTCAGGTAAAGGTCTTAAACAAATGTTAAAAATAAATCTAGCAAATGGATCTTGCCTTAAACTAAATGTTAAATCAATACCATACTTTTTATGTAAGAAAAATATATTTTCTCTGGACTCATTTTGCATATTCTATTTATGACTTGTAGAATGAACACTTAAAAACTACAATATGATTTAAAAATCAGACTGCCCACCAAGGCATACAGAATTCAATTCCACGTAGCCAAGCTCCTTCAGTTTTCTTCTGGTTTTGCCTTCAAATTTGAGCTCCGATTTGTCTTACCTATTTTTGTGGCTGCCTTCCTGGTCTGAGTATATATGTTGGTCACTGGACATTTTCTGGTATTGCCAACTTACTTGCTAAAACACATTCACAACCACCTCCTCCTTCCTTCCTGGTCCTTCCCTAGTAGCTTCCGACACTCATGCTTTCAGCCACAGCCCAGCTCTACACACTCACTTCATGTCTGTGTCATAAATATCTCAAAATTACTAATCGAGTTTCTGATACAAAATTACTTGATCATGGCCTCCAGGTTCTATAGTATTTAGTTTAATCTTTTGGATTAAACATAGAGAATGATTCAATTCAGAGCTATAGTCTTCAGAACTTGTTTTATTCCTGGATATCTTCCACATGAGCACATGTGGCTTGGTTCGTTCAAGCATGATCGGTTTGAGAGGGCGCTTTGGTCCCTGAGCGCTGAGACAGATTTTATCAGTTAAATTGGTCAAACTTTGAAAAGACATTTTGTTCCCATCTTTCCTTATTTAAAAGACACATATTCCTTGACCCAACAATTTTGCTTTTAGAAATTTAACCATATATGGTTACAGAAAAAAGATGTACAAAAATATTCAGTACAGTACTGCAAAGCAAAAAAAAAAAAACATGGGTAAAAATAAAAAATCACCCTAGAAGGAACTTAAATTGTATATCAATAAGAGATTGGTTAAATAAATAATGGATATATACATTTGTACAGAAAACATTTCTGTAAGGATATATAAAAAATGTAACAGTGCTTATCTCTGGGTATAAAGATCATATGTTAGAACATTTTCTACCTTATGTCCTTTATAG
The DNA here is from genome assembly GCF_048418805.1 of Vulpes vulpes. Lineage (NCBI taxonomy): Eukaryota > Metazoa > Chordata > Mammalia > Carnivora > Canidae > Vulpes > Vulpes vulpes. The sequence goes on from NC_132789.1 coordinate 72,323,114, forward strand.
GATCTTTTTCCTATAAACTTGCATTCTTTAAGTTAGCTAATAGGGGAAAAAAGTGAACCTTCATAATTTAGGCTTAAAGTGCTACTAAATTCTTCATTTAACAGTGTTATTCAATCTCTGTTAAACAGGAAATAAAACAAACAAGGCACAAATAGAAACTCAAGAGAGCAGATACACATTAAAATGTGTTTGCTCCAACAGCTAACGATTTTATCATTAAACTGTAGGAACTCTTAAAAGTCTCAAAAGATCAGTTTTTTTTTCCCTCAAGCACCTGCTATACGTGTTATAGACCCTTCTATAATCTAAATGGCTTGATTTAACTATGGACCTTGTGCTAAACATGTGTTTACACTTAAAATCCATTTTACTCTGAAAATTGGGGTGAGAAACCCACCTTTGTCAAACCTTAAAATACACACCCTCAAATTAAAAAAAAAAAAAAAGACTGATGCCCAGTCTCTTTATAGAACTTACTGAATCTTTGGGTTTGAGAGTCCAGTCTCTGTGCTTCAAACAACTTCCCCAGGCTAAGCCCTATGTTGCTGGTACTGCCTCGTGCCCATAGGAAGTAACTATGCTTAGCAAATACTTAGTCTTATCCATAGGAAACAACGCAGCACAGACTAAAAATTATGTGAACAACGGTGTTTGCTATTGCACACTCCAAGATTTTAAAACAAATATTTAAAAATGATTTTTAAAATTTATTTAGAGAGCATGAAGGTGGGGGGAGGTGGGGAGGGCAGAGGGAGAAAAAGAACCTCAAGCAGGCTCCATGCTCAGCACAGAGCCCAAAGGGGGGCTGGATCTCATGATCCAAGATCATGACCTGAGCTGAGATCAAGAGTTGGATGCTTAACTGACTGAGCCACCCAGGTGCCCCTAAAACAAATAGCCTTTTAAAAAAGTGATATTGAGGGGGCACCTGGGTGGCTCAGTGGCTGAGCGTCTGCCTTTGGCTCAGAATGTGATCCCGGGGTCCCAGGATCGAGTTCCACATCTGCCTATGTCTCTGTCTCCCATGAATAAATAAATAAAATCTTTTAAAAAAGTGATACGGAGTTTGGAGCTAGCACTGGGTATATGCAGAACCCTCCAGGCCTGGCCATCCACCCAAGATTTCCGGCTCACTTGGGGTTGTCAGGGGCAATATGGGGAAGAGTCATCTTTGGGGCTGGGAGGGAGTTCAAACAGTGTTTTCAAATTATAGCCTCAATCATCTGATTCCTGGGCCCTGCCTAGACCAGTGGTGCAGGGGCAGAACCTGCAGATGCACATTCGACAGCCTCCCGTCTCCCTCCCACCTCCACTCTATTCTTATGCCCAAGTAAAGTTTCATAACTACTAAGCCAGTCTGGTATTGCCTGAACATCCAATTGTAAGATCACCTCAGGCCCCTGCCACCCAGCCCCACCTCAGACTTAGTGACTCAAAAATCTCTAATAAAGGTTTCATGTGTTAAACCAATGCCCCCAAGTTATCCCTATAAACAGGGATGTTTAAACCGGGACATATCAATTCAGGTCAAACTCATTTTTAAGATAAAGAAACCAAGGCGCAATAAACTTAAATAATTTCCCTAAGGACTTAATACCTGATTAATGATAGCTGGGACACCGAAAATTTGGTGAGCTAATCTTTTCCTCTTAGACCAACAGTACTTATTAATGTTTATCGTGAGTACCTGTGCAGGTTCTGATTCATCATGACGAGGCTGGACGTGAGTGACTCACGACGTCTGATCCCAGGAGGCATGTCAGAACCTCCACCTGCCCCTTGGAGTTTCTCCACTTTCAGTATCAGGAGGAGGAGACAGAGAAAAACAGCACAGGGGATAGAAAAGTAAAGACAGCGCTACACATTCATAACCAGGTGAGGAGGATTCGAAAATCTTGTTCTTTCTTCGCCAAATGTGAGGACCTCAAGCAAAAAGGACTCCCGATTAAACACACACTTTGGGTTAGAGCCTCAGCCTGCATCTTGCCGTGGGGGAGGGACGGGGGCGTCTCCTACAGGGATGCTACCAGGGCATCCTGGAACCTGTCTCTCCACACCCCTCAACGGGGGGGGGGGGGGGGGGGGGGTACAGAACCCCCAGCCGGGAATGCACACAGCAAGTTGTAATTCAGAGGGAGTTCAATCGAGTTATAATTGCCTCTAATTGGCCCTCCCACATGGTCTCACAATTTACAGCTGTAATCAGTTTCCTGAAGAATGAGCTAAATTTCTTTTCTACCTTTGAAATCAGAGAATCGTCTCCGGTTAGGTTCTTACGATTACTGTTTTGATTTCTTTTTTAGTATACCAAGATATAAAAAAAAAGAATGAATGAACGAACAAAAGCAAAGATGCAGGCAGATCCTTTGGAAATAAGCGCTGATCCCTATGACCTAATGATAACCCAGTGGGATTCAAATTTGTAACGGGGACTGATGCCAAGTCGGGGAACCGTTCTGTTCCAGGGCACACCATCCAAAAAAACACATTCATCTGGTCACTTTCCATACTCCGATTTTTATCTTTCTTGGCATGCTCGACTCTTCTCTAATAAAGTCACAACCCTCTGTTGCCATGGAACCCAGTCAGACATGGAGCCTGTTACTATGACTTCACTGCGAATCTAAAAAAAGACCCAGTGACCAAAAGAACAGCCCTTTCTATAAAAAAAAAAAAAAAAAAAAAAAAAAAAAAAAAAAAAAAAAAAAAAAAAAACTCAAAGCAAAGAGGCTCCAAAAAAGGACCCAACCCTTTTACATCCACTGAGGCTAAGCTTTCATGCAGGCTAACTTGAACTCTTGGGACAAAGCTAGCCAGTGTTTTATAAAAATTTTTCAGCTGGGACATTCCATAGAAGACAATTGTGTAAATAAGTACCTGGCAAAGGGGGTAAAACTGTTCTTAGGATTTCTTCCTTTTTTTTGTTTTTAATTCTAGGCAAGCTTCCTTAAATTTGAGTACCTGCTTAGCAAACATATGTCAATCAGCAGCTACCAATTTGCAATATTCATTCCATTAATACTTAATTTTTGCCAAAAAGCCTTTTCTTTCTCTGTAAAGATAAGCAAAGTGGTACAACTGATCCTACAATCTGTCATATCTGGGGCTGGACTAAACCTGCAGAAAAGAATGTAAGACTAACAGCAGAGCGACTTGAAAGAGAATTAACATCTGCGGAGTGCCTACCACGTGCCAGGCACTTTCCCGTCTTCGTGGGAACCCAGCCACAGAGCGCTCCCATCTCTCTCTTACAAATAAGGTACCAGGGCTCCGAGAGCTTAACGGCTTGCTCCAGCTGCCATGCTAGAACAGCGTCTGCCTTCCAAAGCCAAAGCTACTCAATCATTCAACCAACATTCATTTCTGGCTTCACAGGTGCTATGCCTTTTGTTCAGCGTCTTGTTCTCTTCGAGAGAATTCGCAGCCTGTATAGCTTGTCTGTGAAAACAGCACAGGGTCTATCTGTACTGGCCCACAAGGTCTGGCTGTACCCATTTATAATAAGTGCCGTATCTGCAAGGCAGCAGCTAACCCTTGGGAGAATCATTAGTAAATGCCATAGCCCCTTAAATAAGATTACAAGAGGCCAGACATGTATTACCATTCCTCAAAAGACTGGCTGCTAACTAGGCCTTCCAACCATGGACTCTGCAGTGGGGAGAACTGAAGCTCCAGGGGCCTGGTCTTGGGCAATTTTAGTAATGAAGTAAAAGCCATGCCATGCAAACTCACAATTATTTCACCCAACACTGGTTTTGCATACCTGGCTTCAAGAAACGACTAGAGTAAGAAAGAATTTGGGGGCACCTGGCTGGCTTAGTCAGAAGAGCATGCAACTCTTGATCTCAGTGCCATGAGTTCAAGCCCCAAGTTGGGTGTAGAGCTTACTTAAAAAAAGGGGGAGAATTAAAGATGGGATATATAAAAGCATGGAAGTTATTTTAAAAGTTATATTATTAATCATACCAGCCTTTTCAGCTAGAGACATTCAACCTATCTCATCATATAATGACTACAACTACTTCCATTCAAAGAAATGTCAAAAACCAACATAAGACCACAAAGAGATGCTATTTCACACCTGCCGGAAGGGCTGGAATCAGAAGACAGGTAGTGAGAAGCGCTGGTGAAGATGTGGAGAAACTAGAGTGCTCGTCCACAGTGGGTGGGGATGTGGTAAGAATGCAAACTGGTATAGATGCTGGGAAGACACTCCGACAGATCCTCAAAAGGTAGAGCCCAGAACTCCCAGGGGAGCCGGCAATTCTACTCCTAGGCACAGACTCAAGACAAAGGAAAGCATATGCCACACAAAAACTTATACATGGATGTTTATGGCAATATATGAATCCCAAGAACCCCAAACTGGAATCAACCAACCCAAATGTTTGTCAGCTGATGAGTGGATCGACAGCATGTGGGACAGCCATACAACAGAAGGTTATTTGGCAATACAGAGCAGTGACATGCTGACATGTGCTCCAACACAGATGAAGCTTGGACACTTTATACTGAAAGAGGCCAGACACAAAAGACAACATTATAGCTGATTCCATTTACAGGAAATGTCCAGACAGGCAAATTCAGAGGCACAGAAAGTAACATTTGTGGCTGGGGTTTGGGAAGGGAGGAAATGGAGAGTGACTGCAGGCAAATTCAGAGGCACAGAAAGTAAAATTTGTGGCTGGGGTTTGGGAAGGGAGGAAATGGAGAGTGACTGCTAATGAGTATGGAGTTTGTTTCTGGGGGTGATGAAAATGTTCTAAAATGGATTGTGGTGATTGCACAACTCTGCAGATACACTAAAAATCATGAGGTCATACGCTTTTATTTTTTTATTTTTATTATTTTTTTATTTTTTAAAGATTTTATTTATCCATTCATGAGAGACACAGAGAGAGAGGCAGAGTTGTAGGCAGAGGGAGAAGCAGGCTCCCTGCGGGGAGCCTGACATGGGATTTGATCTCAGGACCCTGGGATCACGACCTGAGCCCAAAGGCACTCAACCACTGAGCCACCCAGGTGTTCCCGGTCATTCACTTTTAAATGAGGGAATTGTATGTGCATTAATATCTCAATAAAGCTGTTATTTAAAAGAACAAAAAGAAAAAAAAAACACAACCAGTTTTTGGTTTGTTTTGTTTTTGGTTGTCCTGTTTAAATAAGAAAGCTCAAGTGACAAGACTGCCTGACCTGGGACAGGTTGCTGGTCTCTGGAGAGTGTGCCTCATTAAGGAAACAACACTCATGCCTGAACCAGATGCTCTCTTGCAGCCCCCTCGAGGTGGAAAATCACTTGGATGAAAACCTCTCAGTGTTCAAACAAGGGGAGTCAGACCCCACCTGACTCCCAGGCCAGGACCTATCCTACTCTAGCAGAATCTTTTCAAGCTTCCTTCATCTGATTCTACCCTTCACCCCAGTCTCCATTCCTCAACCGATTTCTGAGCACCTGCTACATGCAAGTATTGATGCTAGACTGTTTTCATGACCTCTAGTTCACAGTCCACAGGGGAGATAAGAATTATTCCCATTCTACAGGTGTGGAAAAGACACAAGAATTATGCAGGTGGTCAAGCGGCAGAGAGAGGATCTGAACTCAAAACCAGTCTGGGCTGCTTCTCTTACTCCTACACCTTGGTTTTTCAAAATGGCTCCACAGGCATATTCTTGGAACTTCCATGGGTTTGCAACAATTTTAAATGATGTATTTATCTGGATGGCAAAGAATATTAACGTAACCATATCTGGGAGATCACAGAGATAACTAGCTACTAACCAAGTACTATCTTGAGATTTCAAGACCTTCTGTTCTTCTACTCATGCTGGGCCCAGGTATCAGTGCTTCTTTAGTCAATAGGAAACACGATGACAGACTATATCAGTTTCCTGGAACTATACCACAGATGGGTGACTTAAAACAATGGATACTTATTTCAGTTCTGGAAGCCTGAATTCAAGGTGTCAGCAGGGCCATGCTCTCTCTGAAGGCACCAGGGAAGGAAGCATTCCAGGCTTCTCTTCCAGTTTCTGGTGGTCTCATCAGGCACTCATTTGGCCTGCAGATAAATCACACCAATCATCAGTCAGTCCTCACACCACAGGTGCTCCCCTTGGGTCTTCACATCACCTTCCTTGTGTGCACACCTGTCTCCAAATCCCCTCTTTTTATAAAGAGACCAGTCATATTGAGCCATAGACCATCCTAATGACCTCATTTTGATTTGGTTCTTTCTGTAAAGACCCTATTTCCAAACAAGATCCTATTCTGAGGTACTGGGAGGGCTTTGTAAAGGACAAACTCACTCCTGTGTCTTCTCTCACACTACTCCACCACACAATCCTCCACCAGCTGGGTACCCTACAATTCAACTCAACTCTGACACTATCTACCTGCAGACACCATCAGATCACACAGGTTAAGGCAAGCCTGTCAACCCCTGCTTCGGCCACCAATCCCCAGTCCAGATTGTTACCTGTGTTTCTGACCCACTGGCTAGAAACTGGAGGTTCCCATCACTTTCTCCTTGGCTTCCATTAATTTGCTAGAGTGGCTCACAGATGCAGGAAGACGTTTACTTGATTAAAGGATATAACTCAGAAACAGCCAAATTGAAGAAATGCACAAGGTGAGGTCCAGGGAAAGGCTCTCTGGGAGCCACACTCCATGAATCTCCATGTGTTCATCAACCTGGAAGCTCTCCAAACCCCAACCTTTCGGGGTTTTATGGAGGCTTCATTATGAATCCATGCGAGATTAAACCACTGGCCATTGGCGATTACGTCAACCTCCAGCCCCTCTTCCCTCCCCAGAGATGGGAGGCGGGAACTGAAAATTTCAATCTTCTAATCAAGGTTGGTTCCCCTGGCAACCAGCCCCATCCTTAAGGGCTTTCCAAATGTCACCTAATCAGCAAACTTGACTGCGTCTGAACAGGGCTTGCTATATATAAATAACGAAAGACACTCATTTCACTTTTATCATTACAGTCACTTAGGAAATTCTCTAGGTTTTAGGAGCTTTGTGTTGGAGATGGAAACAAAGACCAAATATATACAGGTGACCCTTGAACAAGAGGAGCTGGAATGACGCAAGTCTATTTACATGTGTATTTTTTACAGTGTGGTACTGTGTATATGTATTTCCTCTTCCTTAGGATTTTCTTAGTAACATTTTCTTTTCCCTAGCTTACTTTATTGTAAGAATACAATATGTAATACATATAACCTATAAAATATGTGTTAATCGACTGTTAGATTATCAGGAAGGCTTCCCATCAATAATAGGGCACCTGTAGTTATTTGGGGGAACCAAAGTTACATGTGGATTTTCCACTGTAGGAAGGGGAGTGTTGGTGCCCCTAACCCTGCATTGTTCAAGGGTTAACTGTATTTCCTATTGTAAATCACAACATCACAAACTTCAATATACCTTTTTGAGGGGACACAATTCAACCCTGACTTTAAATGTAAATGATGCAGCATTTCCAAATGAAGGTCAAAGGGTCTCCCAGTGAAAGAAAGGGTCATACACAGAATTTTTCTAACAGGAGAGTTAACAGATTGAGCCTTTTCACATTGTAACAGGTAACAGAAGCATTGCAAATGCAAAAAAAAAATTGCCCTGAACTGATTCAGATTATCTGTATATTAAGCTAGTGTTAACTTAAATTGTTACTATCTCTACATTTTATATGCATTCGAAAGTTTTCATAATAAAATGTTCAAGAAAGATTTCCTTAGACTGTTGAGGAAATCTGCTAATGACCTCTTTATTCTTAAAGAACACCTAAGTAAAACATTAATTAGCATCTCTGAACAAACACCTCTCTATAAGCCAAGAGCAGGGAAAAGATAAATTTTAAAATGTGAAAATACGCGTACACATCTTCCTAATTAGACTTCTTTTAATAGAAAATGTAGCCAATGTCTGGTCATTTGATGTCCTTAAACAATGAACTCTGAAAAGAAAGTCCTGTTATGTTACCTGTTGGAGTGTATAAACCCAAACATGGCACTAGTATCTATGCATGAAACTCTTACTTCATCTTTTCTTCCTTCTTTCCATTTCTCTATCTATCCAAACACTGTGCATTTTGGGCCAAGCACAGGAGATACTGACTTTCTGGTGTGGAGAGAGACAAGTGAACCACAAGGACAGGAATATGAAGGCTCAAAACAGACTTGGGCATGGGCTGGGTTGGGGGGGGGACACCCAAGTCAGGTGGTAGGTGAGAACGAGTGTCACGGAAGACCCTTTCAGTACATCATCTTAGAAGCCTTCAACACGCTTCTAAGGAAAGAATTATACTTATTTTTTTACATGAGGAAACTGGCTCAAATGGATTGAGGAAATAGTCTAAGATGAGCTCACAGAGTGTATAAGGATTTAGAAACCAGGCCTATCATTCACAGAGCCCTGGTACCACACTGCCCCCCTCACAGCACTAGGCACAGGGAGTGGCCTGCATTTAGAAAATCTGACCACTACCCATCACCTCCACTGCCAGCGTCCTCATCCAAGGCACTGTCACCACACACCAAGGGTCTCTCTACACCAGCTCACACCCACCTTTAATCCAGGAGCCAAGGCCTCCCGTTACCCCTTAGACCTCGTGTCCTTACTCACTCTGCTCCTGCCACATGACTTCTTTGATGCGCCTCAGGTACGACAGGTATACTCCTGTCCTCGTGTCCCCTCTCCCTGGAATGCAATTCCCCATACAGAGCTGTAGAGCTTACTTCCTCAGATCCTCCCTCAATGACGTCTCTGGGAAGAGCTTTCCTTGAGGTTCCTATTTACAACTACTTCTTTCTACCTCCACCCCTGGGGCCTCCCCAGCCCCCTTACTATGATTTGAGTTTGAACACTGTACTTGCCATCATTTAACATACCGTATATTTTACCTACCAGTCTGGTCTGTCTACCTTGCCTTACCAGAATTATAAGAGAGTGATTTTTGTTTTGGTTCTGGGATGCCCGGCGCATAGTAGGTGCTCAATTCATATTTGAATTGAGCGTGAATTAGGCTGAAAGCAGAATGGTTATGGGCAGGATTCATACCTGGGCTGCTTATGAATGGGCTCTTCCATATACCACACTCCTGACGTGGTGAAAGGGAGTCCAGAGGAGACAACTGCACAGTAAGGGTAGGAAGAAACCAACCCAAGGTTTGCAAGGGAACTCATTCTTAAATCCAGTGCCATGAAAAGGTGCCTAAGTGACTCCTTTTCTGTGCCACAGGCTGTAGGGACACAGGTACCATCAATCTTGATGTTACTGTTCAAGGAAGCACATTAGGACCAGTGGTCCCAGAGCTGTATATCTCAGCATCTCCTGAGTCTACAGAGTGATGGACAGTGAAGAAGCAAGCCCGACAGGATCACACAGGGCAAAAGAGCAGAAGTCTTCAAAGGATGGTGAGTGCAATACTCTTCTCTAGGAAGGAGCCTGTGCCAGTGCGTGTCTGCCAAATTCCAAACTCATCCTCATTCTAGCCCCTTATAGAAGTCTTGGCCATGTGTATTAGACCGGGTGGGGGGTAGGAGTAGAAATGGGGTGACATCATCATCATCATAATAGGAATTCATAAGCACCTGACTTCATAAAGTTCTATAAGGCACTAGGGTGCCTTTCAGCTCTGAAAGTCTATGAAGGAACTGAAGTCATTGCAAAGCTGTTTCTGAGAAGCAAATAAAACCCTGCTGAGAAATGTACTATACTTCCCTGAGTTTACGTCAGTCTGTTTTCTCTAGTGAGAAAAAAGGTGACTGGTTTAGGTTACGAAGGCAACGTTCCACTATAAAAACCTGCTGGTTGCCATGACAATTAACAGCTCTGTTCCTCCCTTTTCTGCAGCATCCTTCTTCCGAGTGAAATCAAAGAAGCTATCTGTGACGCCCATGACTTAGTATTTCCTCTGCATGAGGATAGCATATACATACACAAAATACATTCCAAAGGGCTAATCAGAGGTGAACTGAAATCTGCGAGATCAGTACCATCTGTCCTCCTCTGCCAACAGCATCCTATAAACAACTATCGGGAACAACCCCGCAGCAGCGGGTGAGAAGGGAGGATGGGCCGGAAAGGCTGAACAGCTGACACCTACTCCTTCTGGTCTGGAGCCTCCCAGAGCGGGCTCTGGATCAGTTCTTTCCAGAAGGGTCCATATGTGAGGCCAGGGCTCCCTGGAGCGCTATCATTATCTGTATGCAGGCTGTCCTCCCCAGCCGGAGGTCCCCAAGAGCAGTGCCCCCATCCCACTGACCTCAGGGCCTAGAGGAGCACCGGGCAGACAGGGAAGCACGCAGGACAACGAAGGGGGCTCTGGGATGAGGCAGCCGGCTGCTCCTAGCCTGTTTCAAATAGGCGCTGGGTGAGAAAAAAGCCAGGGGAGAATTCTAGATTGGTGCTCTAGGGTGTGTAGCTTGAGGGTATCTACAGCACAGTCCTACTACTGGTTTCCATCACTGTAGTCCTGAGTCTTGACCACTGAGCCTTCCCCAGATCCAGGGCAAAACAACAGGTAAATCAGAAAGTTATAGCACTGATGTGATTTACCTTCTCAAGATAAAGGTTCTCATCAGGTAGCTACATTTCATTGCAAATATGTTTGTTATAGAAAAGCTATGAAAATACTGACAAGCCAGAGGAAGGAAAACCAAGTACCCATTATTTTACTACCCAGAGATAACTGGTGTCTACACTTGGGTGTCTGTGTCACTATCCCTTCAGATGCTGAAGCAGTTCACCCAATGGTTAGGGGGCAGGGGCTCTGGAATGCAGACCCAGACACTTCTCACGTCTTGGTGGTGTGATCCTGCACAAGTCATTTACAGGTCTAAGCCTCTGGTCTCCGTCCATAAAATGAGGATGACTGTACCTCCATTTCGGCGCTGTTGTAAGAATGTCATAACCTATGTAAAGGCTTTGTCACAGTGTGGACAGAGCCACTTACTTAGGCTAGCTCTATCAATATTCTATTTGCTCAAAAATGAGTTTTCTGGGCAAATATTTTGGAAATTTTTTCAATTAACATAAAAGCACGACCCACTGACATATCAACAAACATACTTCTATACATTTGGTGTTTTTAATTCTGAAACAAGAGCTTACATTAGACCTGTGGTTCTTTGTCTTTTTTATTTTTTTTAAAAGATTTTATCCATTCATTCATGAGAGACACAGAGAGACAGAGAGACAGAGAGAGAGGCAGAGGGAGAAGCAGGCTCCATGCAGGAGCCTGGGACTTGATCCCAGGCCCCTAGGATCACACCCCGGGCCAGAGGTGGCGCTAAACCACTGGGCCACCAGGACTGTCCTTCGTCTTTTTTAAAGCTCATCTGCCACCAGTAAGAACCATTCCAAAGAAAGTTATGGAACTTCTCCTCAGAAATACATGCAAATATATAAAAACCACAGACCCTAGGTTAAGACATAGAACACTAATTTCATGCATGTTTTTTTAATCTTCTGAAGGAATAAAACATTTGAAAAGTAACAGGATTACAAATTAATGTCCTTTCTAACTGTAAAAACTGATGCTCTAAACTTTCCATAATGCTGTAGTAGTGACATGAGAAAAACGGATAAATTCAGTCACACAAGAAGCATGGAATTTAAGTCATTTTTCATCTCTGTTCATACTTGCATACTTCAGTACTCCCAAAAACATACTACTTATCGCTAAAAAGGAATACAGTACTGACACAGGCAACATTGAAGAATGGTAAAAGCATTATGCTAAGTGAAAGAAGCCACACTCAAAAAGGCTACATACTAATTCCATTTATAGTGTACTCTGGAAAAGACAAAATCACGACAACAGAAATCAGATCAATGGCTGCTGGGGACAAGAGGGTAGGACAAAAGGCAATTTTCTGGGGGTGATGGAAATACTCTATCTTAATTGGGTAGTAGTTACAAGACTGTGTCATAATTCATATAACTATACTCCTAAAGGAGGGAGTTTTACTGTATGTAAATAATATCTCAATAAATACAATACTGACACATCAACTTTTACAGACATTAACAAGAATAAAGATGCTAAGTTCTTAGCAAGGTACAAAAAACTGCCCACCAGTAAATTTTTTTTTTTCCACCAGTAAATTCAAAGTAACTTTATATTTCCTCGCAGGCAAAATTAAAATGCACACAAACTTGAAGCAAATACTATTTAACACCCACACAAAAACTAGTATCATAATGAAAATGTCCTGTAACATATATTAAAATGTAGGCTTTAACAAATTAGTCTTGTGAGTACAAGTACTTCACAAAGCTACTTACCAACAGATGGTAAAAGTGAAGATACTCTTTTTCCTCTGCCCCAGTAATGTCACTTCTAGGCATCTTCCCCAGAGAAACTCTCCCACAAGCATACAGACCTCTGAACCAACCTACCTGTCTAGCATTAGGAGAAAGGCTATAAACACACTCTGGTTTATTCATATACTGAAATAATGTACGGCAATTAAAAAATGAGAATGAAATAGAACAAATTTTAAAAACACCATGCTGCGGGACACCTGGCTGGCTCAGCTGGAAGAGCATGCAACTCTTGATCTCGGGTCCCTGAGTTCAAACCCCATGACAGATGTAAAGATTACTTAAATAATTGGACAGCCACATGCAGAATAATGAAACTGGACCATTCTCTTATGCCATATACAAACATAAATTCAAAATGGTTGAAAGATCTAAATATGAGACAAGAATTCATCAAAATCCTAGAGGAGAACACAGGCAACAACCTTTTTGAACTTGGCCACAGCAACTTCTTGCAAGATACATCTATGAAGGCAAGGGAAACAAAAGCAAAAATGAACTATTGGGACTTCATCAAGATAAAAAGCTTCTGCACAGCAAAGGAAACAGTCAACAAAACTAAAAGACAACATACAGAATGGGAGAAGATATTTGCAAATGACATATCACCAGATAAAGGGCTAGTATCCAAGATCTATAAAGAATTTATTAAACTCAACACCCAAGAAACAAACAATCCAATCATGAAATGGGCAGAAGACATGAACAGAAATTTCACAGAGGAAGACATAGACATGGCCAACAAACACATAAAAATATGCTCCGCATCACTTGCCATCAGGGAAATACAAATCAAAACCACAATGAGATACCACCTCACACCAGTGAGAATGACGAAAATTAATAAGACAGGAAACAATAAATGTTGGTGAGGATGTGGAGAAAGGGGAACCGTCTTGCACTGTTGGTGGGAATGCAAGCTGGTGCAGCCACTCTAGAGAACAGTGTGGAGGTTCCTCAAGAAGTTAAAAATAGAGCTACCCTACAACCCACTTGCACTACTGGGTATTTACCCTACAGACCCTAAAGATACAGATGTAGTGAAACACCTGCACCCCAATGTTCATAGCAGCAATGTCCACAATAGCCAAACTGTGGAAGGAGTCACGATGTCCTTCGACAGATGAACGGATAAATAAGATGTGGTCTATACATACAATGGAATACTACCTAGCCAGCAGAAAGGACAAATATCTACCATTTGCTTCGATGCAGATGGAACTGGAGAGTATCATGCTAAGTGAAGTAAGTCAATCGGAGAAGGACAATCATCATATGGTTTCACTCATATGGGGAATATAAGAAATAGTGAAAGGGATTATAAGGAAAGGAGGGGAACTGAGTGGGAAAAATTAAGAGAGGAAGCCAAACCATGAGAGACTCCTAAGTCTGGGAAACAAAAGTTTGGCAGAAGGGGAGGTGAGTGGGAGGATGGGGCAAATAGGAAATGGGCATTGAGGAAGGTACTTGATGGGATGAGCACTGGGTGTTATACTGTATGTTGGCAAATTTAATTTAAATTAACAATGTAAATAAAAAATTACTTAAATGAAGCTTAAACTCAAACCCCTAAAAGCTTAAATAAAACAAAACACTATGCTGAAAAAAAAATAGCAATTTACAAAAGAGATGCCATTTATATAAATTCAATATAAGAAACAATACTATATATTTCTTATAGGTTCATTCAATGTATAAAAGCATGCAAAGGGATGACACACAAAAATGTCAGGTTATGGAGACCTCAGAGAGCATAGGAAGGGAGAAGGCATCCAGGGAGCAGCATCTGGGGCCATTTATTCTTAAAAAACAAGTGGCAGAAATATGATGCAAACATGGCAAAATTTTTGTTAAATCTAGGACATAGGTAAATGGGTATCATACTTTAAAAATGTTATTTCCATACCTGATGCATTTGGCAATTAAAAATAAATGTGTCTACTATTTAACCAGAACTATGTGGTTAATGATTTGTTATGGGTTTCCACGATTATAACATCCTCCCCCCTGTGAATCTGGTTTATTTTTTAAACATGGTATAAGTTGTGGTTTCTGATGGACCATTACCTAATAAGCTTGGAATCTGATGTCACTGCATTTACTTCCAGAGAACATTAACTTCAACCATAATTAAACAACCAAAGCAAGCACAAGCTTAAGAAAATTAAAATCCATTGAGAATTTAATAAGCTAGGCGCCCTCGAAAAACATCCAGGCTCATTTTAAGCTATTGTGTAAACTAAGGGGCAATTATTTTGTTTTTTTTTTCTTTTTTAAAGATTTATTTACTTTTGGGAGTGATCACAGGAAGAGAGAGAGAGAGAGAGAGACAGAGAATCTCAAGCAGACTCCCCACTGACTGCAGAGCCCTGACAACAACACAAGGCTCTATCTCAGGATCCTGAGATCAGACCTGAGCAGAAACCAAGAATCCGAAGCTTTAACAGACTGCACCACCCAGCCGCCCTAGGAGCAATTATTTTTTTATTTTATTTTATTTTATTTTATTTTATTTTATTTTATTTTATTTTATTTTATTTTTTTTAGGAGCAATTATTTTAAAGAATTATTTACCAACAAAACAACTGTGATTTCTGAAATGTCCAAAGTGTCAGAAAACCTAAAATAATCTTTGTGTATGGATTTAGTGTCTCTCCCTTTCAACAATGTATGCATTATTCTTATTTAGCTAATCTGTTACCATTAAAATTACCCCACATGTACAACAAATTATTTCAAAAAGGAAGGTTAAGAAGGCACAAACACTTAAATATAGCCACATAAACACAAAACTATTTGATTCATTTCCTATTTGCCCAAAGAAATAAAAGCTCTAAACAATGCCTGCTGGAATGGTGGGCTCAGTTTGCATCTGTCCTCAAACGTCAACAAGGCTGAAGAGCTCTCATTGTAACTCTTAAGTCTTTTTTTAAAAAATAAGAGCTTAGAGGCACCCATCTGGCTCAGACTGTGGAGCATGCAGCTCCTGATCTCACCGTGGTGAGTTCAAGCCCCAGACTGGCTGGAGAGTTTACTTAATAAACAAAGAAAAAATTTTAATAAATAAAAATAAAAATAAGAGCTTAATTTGAGTTCTAAGTATGTAAAAAAAAAAACTTTCTTGCCATCAGATTATTTTAAGTGGCCAGACTGCCAAATTTCTCAACGGTATAACTTAATATGCTCTCATTCACTCAAACAGTGGAGCATTTCTGAGGGTTGGAAACAGATAATGATTGAGCATAAGAGCCCTCATAGCTTCCTGGTGGTAACAAGACAAAAATGAAAGGAGACTCTTGCTTTAATTTTGGTGCCCATTTACCCAAGAGATGCCATGCCAATACAGTGAGTAACTCTAAATTGCTCAGTATAGGAGGTAAACTTTGGCTGGCTTTATATAACAAATATTACCTGAGAGTTGCTTAAGTCAGGAGTTTTTTACAAGCATGATGCCTTTCTCAAATGAAAGCATATGCTATAAAAGCATATTCATTCCACATTTAATATGCTCTTGGGTCAGGTTACAAAATGTTAAGTGTTAGTTTCTGGACACAGACAACAGCTTTAACTTCCCTTGGTGTCAACTGCAAAGATTACAAGGCAGGTGAACCTCTCAATAATTAACATAGGGACACATAACCACCCCTAAATGCATAGTGATATTTAGCAAGCCACAGAGGTTAACTACAAATAGGGATAATCAAGCCAAATAGAGAAACAGCTTACAACCCTACAAACACAAAATCTTGCTGTATTCACTATCCTAACATGAGTGACAAATCAATGTAGATATGCCAGTACGAGGACAGCACAAGGGCACTAAATATGTTTGCTAAGTGAGAGGGTAAGCTTGAAAGAGGTCTGCTGCCCCGCAGCACACAAAATTAGGTTAGTCCCTGCTCGTCTGTCTCCCTAGCTGGGATGGTGGACTACGGGAGATTAAAGCAGCAGAGCCAGATTAGGAAGCAACAATATACATTCTTCATACTCTAACAGCTTCTGCAAACATGTGGAAGGTCAGGATTCTAGAACTTGTTGACAGGCAACACCTAATTCAAATGAAAATTGAAATCAAGTTTAAAAAAAAAACAAAAAAAAAACTTCACCATCTCTTTCCCTCTACTTTTGGTCTTTCCTTACTATAAAGGACATTGGAATCATGCCTATTTGAAAAGTTTGTAAATGCATGAGCTAGAGTTCTCAAAATGCTCATTTCAAATCCTGGTTTGAGGGGGGAGGGGGATACCAATCTAGGATAAACATACTGAAACTATAACCTCTGATTCACTAGTCTAAAAAAAAAAAGTTTTAAAACCCAGAGAAAAAGTAGAAATTTATAAAAATAAAACTACAGGTGTGGACATCAGTGCATTTTTAAAGGCAAAAAAATACAACTATGCAAAAAATGGCACAGGGATAACTGTCATTTATGTGTAGATATCTTAAAGAGAACCAAATTCTAAATTCAAAGAACAGGGGCGCCTAGCTGGCTCAGTCAGTAGAGCATGAGACTCTTGATCTTGGGGTTGTGAGTTCAAGCCCCATGATGGGGGTAGTATTTACTTAAATTAAAAAATGGTCCAAAGATAAAATGTATTAAATCATAAGATGTATTAGAAGAACATGGTGTTTGGGTTTTTTTTTTTTTTTAAAGATTTTATTTATTTATTCATGAGAGACACAGAGAGAGAGAGGCAGAGACACAGGCAGAGGGAGAAGCAGGCCCCATGCAGGGAGCCCAATGTGGGACTCAATCTCGGAACTCCAGGATCACGCCCTGGGCCGAAGGCAGGAGCTAAACTGCTGAGCTTTAGGGGTCCCTAGCCACCCAGGGATCCCTATGTGTTTGGGTTTTTAAAAGAATCTCAAAGGCCACCGTAAGAGTGACACAAATCTGGTAAGCCCTAAAACTTTTAAATTTTTTCACGGCAAGGTCTGGTTAATATTTATTCAGTGTTTGCTACATGCTAGGCTCTATGCTCAGCACACACACACATGAATCATTAAAACAGTGTAGTAAGTAGAATTCTAAGATGGTTCCCAAGATTCCCACCTGCTGGTGTACACACCCTATATGATGCCCTCCCCTTGTGTGTGAGCAAGACTTCATTTCACTCTCGTGATTATGTTATACAGCAAAGGTGACAATATTTTGCAGATGTAATTAAGGTTCCTAATTAGTTGACTTGGGTTAATCTGGGTGTGCCTGGCCTAAACAGGTGAACTCTTTAAAGAGAGCGTCTAGAGGAAGAGACAAAATGTAACAGAGCTGCAGCTCTCCTGTTGGCCTAGAAGAAACAAACTACCACATTATCAGAAAACCAAATAGCAGGGGACAGTGGGCAGCCTCTGGGGCTGAGGGATTCAGTCTTAAAGCTGCAAGGATCTTAATTCTGCAAACAACCAGTGAGTATGGAAAAGGATTCCAAGTCTCAGACTAGACTGTAGTCCTGGCTGATGCCCCTGATTTCAGGCTGACGAAACTCAGAAGAGAGAATGCATACAGCAAACACCGAATAAATATGAACCAGACCCTGCCATGAAGAATCCTGCAGGTAAGCTATACCTGGATCACTGGTGCATGGAAACCATGAAACGATAAACAGGGGTGTTTCAGGTTGCTAATCTATGGCAATCTGTTACATAAACAGAAGAAAATACAATCAGGAATGATGAAGTTGAGAAGATAAATGTGCAAAACAACTTAAGTAAAAAACTTCTACAAAACAATTTAAAAGATTAGACAAATGGCTAAAATATATTAACAGTTCACAACCCAAATGTTTAAGTATGTGAAAATATGATCAACCTTTTGTACTAAGTTATGTAAGATGTAACCATTGGGAGAGTCTGGGGGAGGGATACGTGGACATCTCTATTTTTTGCAACTTCCTGGGGGTCTGTGATTATTTCAAAATAAAAATTTTAAAACAGGGTCAACCTCATTTGTATCAGAAAAATATAAATTAAAATGAGCTTTTAGTTTTCACCTATCAGACTGGCAAGAATAAAAAAAATTTCTAACACACTGTGTCAAAAAGATGTGAGGCATGTTCACACACTGATGGTTACATAAACAATTATCAGTTTAGATATATATTCACTGCTGCACCCCCAGCTCCTAGTGTTTGACAGAATAGGTATAGTATTCAATTTGGCAATATCATCATTGAAAATATGTACACTCTTCGCTGAGCAATTCCACCTTTAAGAATTTAGCCTACCAAATAGTCTTCACACGTGCAAAACAGAAGCATGTCCAAGCGCAGTCACTAAAGTGCCTGTAAAACTAAAGTCTGGAAGCAATATATGATGTGTTCTTTAAGAAGGTAATAATTAAATAGATCATGGAATACCTATAAACGTGAGTCCTGTACAGCAATTTTTAAATAAGATAGATTAATCTGTCTTGATATGGCTCAAGAGTAGAAAATGTTTTCCAGCTGTTCAAGTCCCACAGTACAATTATACAACATACCCTCACTCACTAATTCTGTCAGTATTTACAATGCCCCAACCATATACAAGATACATGTGGAGATAAAAAGAACACAACCATCCCCAGGTGAAAGGATGGAGCAGGTGCCCACAGACACAGAAGAGAGCCATGGGAATCCCTTAACTAAGAAGGAAACCAGAGATCGAGAGCTGAGAGCGGGTGAAGAGACGAAGGTCAGATGAGACACTCTGGGTGTCAGGTGAAGAAACTGGATCCTATCCTCTTGAAGGATGAAGGATTTAAGGATATTCCCAGGACACTTTGCAAAGCATACATTCACTGTTAAGAAAGAAAGAAGGAAGGAAGGAAAGGAAGGAAAGGAAGGAAAGGAAGGAAGGAAGGAAGGAAAAGAAAGAAAGAAAGAAAAGGAAGGGAAAGAAAGAAAAAGAAAAAAAGGAGTGGTCCAACTGAAGAAGTTCATAATCTGGAGACCATCTCTGATTTCATGAGAGGTATCTTAAGGAATCTCAACTGGAGTGCTTGTGGTAAGCTGAGTCACTCAGGCACACCTCTTCAGCTCATGCCTGAGGATGTGCTAACTCCTATAAAAACATAAGGTACTGCATGAAGTCCTCTTCAACCATGCCATCTTGTAAAATGGATTCAAAGGAGATACTTCAGACATTGCCTTCATCTGGAGAAATATTTACAAGTAGCCTTCTCAAGCATCTGGACACATTTCACTCCACCACGTTGCCGAGTAGCTCTACACCCAACAGTTAAGAATGGAGTCAAAAAGCAGCAAACTATCAAGCTCCATTTCTTCGATCTTCCTCTCAGCCTTCTGTGCTTTTAATGGCTGAAGCTTTCAAGCACTTTTCCTGATGCCAATACACAGCCTGAACAGCTCTTACTGAATGGGCCTCATATTTTCAGATAAATTAAAATCTATGCCAACGAGAGAATTCAGTCTCGAATACAGGCCACCTGTTCCAATTAGTGAGATTAAAATAGTACACCACTGACTATCTGAGATCGAGTTCCACGCCTTCTGGATTATCACAGTATCTTTACAAAGACAAAAAAAAAGGAGGGGGGGAACTATTGGCCCCAACACACAGTTGGACATACCGGAGTAAACATGCTCAAGTGCTAAAGCATAGCTTCACTGAAGCCATACTTTATTTTTGGATGAGCACTTATCCCAGACTTTCAGTGGAAGGCTGCAGCTCAAGGCACCATTTAATTTCCTTACAACAAGCCTACATACACATCTTAATTAAATTCAAGTTGACTTCAGAACAACACAGAGCTGAAATTTCTTTTCCACCCACTTTCTGTCCTTGCCTAAAATCCCCAGAGTCTTCATCTTTTGACATTCCCCTCTTTAGACTGAGGCCTTCTGTGACCTGTTTCTCTTAGGTCCTCAGAAGATGAGAGATCCAGCCTGGAACAGGTATGACTCCCGTTTTGTCCAACCTCTTCCAAGTATTCCTCCCCCGCACCCCCGGACAAGGCTGCCTTCAAATCACCACTGTGGGCTTCTGTTCATCTCCACACACTCAGATTTTCACAGTCCATGAAACAAAGATTTCTAAGTATCTTCTAAGTCGTGGGATTAAAAGAAGTATTTCTAAAAGGATGAGTGATGATACAATCAGACTGGTGTTTTCCAAAACGATTCTGAATTATTTTAGGTGGCATAAAAGGAAAGCAGTAACAAAGAAACAGACAGTGAGCTGGTGATTCCCTTGAAAACCACTCTCAAGGGGATCCAGGTGATCAGTCCTGGAAAAAGTCTCTGTTCGGTGCTAAGAGCTCTCTAGTGATGCTCGAGCACATGCTGATCTTTGTGATCTTGTGCTGCAGGTCCTCAGGGGTGCAGACAATATTTAATACAATAGGAACACTGATACTTTAAAAATAAATTTAAGTTTGAAGGAGGGAATGGCTTTGGAGATATGAAGTAAATAATAGTACAGGTGGTACGAAGCTCTGTGTAGGCGTGGGAATGGCTGAAGTTTGGGGAACTCTGTGACAAACGAGGAGTGACTCAACGTCAGAACAACAAATGCCGTAATGGGTTTCCTAATAACACTTCTCATGGTTGTTCACATGCCTGGTAAGTGGTGGAGCAGACTATCAAGTTTGACTCCAGAGTCCATACTCTTAACCCTTCATCTTCTTCAAATCCAGAAGTAAACTAAGAAAGTGATGCAGGGACAGAGAGGCAACGCTGGTGAGGGCTGGTGGTGAGGCGGCGGGGAGGCAGTGGCAGTGGTGGATGTTGAGGCAGCATCCCAGGGATCTTGTTGGAGAATATGCTGTGCTGGGCAAGTATTCCAGGCCCCAGGCATGGTGGTGGGGGGATTTGAGAGAATGAAGTCTGGCATATAGACTCTGAGGTGCCTGCGGAACATCTAAGTAGAAATCCCTTCTATTAAGTGCTTACTCCTGGGCTGTGGAAGCAGAATGCACATAGTTTCCTTCAGGGAGGCACTTCACTGGGGACTGGCACGGAATGTGCCAACGGACCCTATCCCTGTCCTCCTCCCCCCAGGTGTTGGGGCAGATGACTGTTTTGTGGCTAAGAACCAGATGGTGCTTCTGGTGTGCCTTTAGGTGCTGTGTTGCATGAAATTACATATACTAAAAACACTTGGTGCTGGAAGATGCCCTCAATAAGAATCTCACAGGAAGAGAAAGCTTAAGAAGCAACAAACACCAGGTCTGAATTCTAAGTTACAATGTGTGTGTGTGTATATGAACATATACATATATAATACATATATAATGTATCCCATGATTTATGCATCTGGCACACTTTTCCCCCCAATATCCTATCCCAACAGGTGGACGGTAAAGGCAAAGATGAACTCATTTTGCAAAACTTTATTTCAGGGGGTTTGGGGATGTTGTTTCAACAATAAAATCAGAAAAGATAATCTTTACAAGTGGCAACAGATCTACTGTAGCTAAGTAGTCTGATATATGAAATGCCACACTCTCTTCACCCTAGTCTCACCAAAAATCTGCAAACTAATTCATAAGGATGATGGCCTAATGCTAAATCACTCAAATTTACCTTTTTCCCACCTAGAAAACTCACAAATTTAGAATCTGTCCTTCAATGAATTCTCTATTTAAAATAATTTCAAATTCTCATTCTACTTAAATTTGGAGATGTATACTCCATGTAACTTAGCAATTAGCTTGGTATCTAAAAACATTTAAAACAGTTTTCTGTTAAGAAATTCTAAGAGAGAAACTGGGGTGATGGTTAGTCCTGGTCAGCCAGTATTAGTTACATAATTTCACTGGTTAAAGTCTGGCTGGATGTCACTTTGCTACTCTACAAATGGAATGGTCTGGAGTTTATGTCTAAATCCCCTTTCAGTTCTAACACAGTTAAAACCTTCAAGTCTGCTTCCCAACACTTCGCCCCACATATTGAGAAGCACAGGCCCTCAGTCCAGGGAAGCTGAAGCCCTTTTGGGAGATCTGCTGAGGCCAAACTGCGACCCGACTATCACAAGAACCACTACCCTTGCTGTGGAGACCAAATACCAGGCTGGAAGATGGTTCTTTATCAATGTTCTTAAATCTTATGCTTATTTAACAGCCTTTAAGACTTTTTCAAGCTACTGGAAAAAATGTCGTATCGTAGGCATTATAAAAAGTTATAAATTGTCACTTTAAATCATTCATTCGTCAAAGGCTTCCTGGGTACATGAGACTACACACAAAGGACTGGCAAAATGCTGTATCGTAAGAATCCCAAACACACAATGTGGCCAGACACCCTGCAGACACTGGACATGCCTGTCTTCAAGGAAAGGTTTATGAAGACTGAGCTGCTCACCAGTATTCCTCTCAGAGGTAGAAGGCAGGGAAGTGGTTAAAAATGCAAGTTTTGCAATTAGGATCTGGGGTTACCAGATCCTAGCTCTAGCATTTCCTAATGGCCACAAGACCTTGGACAAATAACTTGCCCAGGGCCTCAGCATCCTTGTCTATAAAAATCAAACTATAAGTAGGATATTATGAAGATAAAGGAGAGAGTGCATCTGAAGTGCTTAATACTGTGCCCGATGTCCAGTAAGTGTTGGCTGTTAACACTGTTACTGCATTCTTCTCTTCATTTGGGTTCTTTTTGCCTTACAGAGGAGTAATCAACAAATACGTTGTTTTCCTTCAAGGAGCACCTCCTGTCCCCAAGTTAGTGGAAGCAGTTGGATCATGCACAGATCATATATCCTGATGTTCCCCTTCCAAGGAATGTTAAGTCCTCATTCTGATTCACAGTACAGTGATTCATGGTTCTCTTCCTTCTCTCTCAACCAACCCCCTCCAATGAAAACATAAAAACACAATAAAGAAACAGCAGGGCTGAGCGCTGCACCCTGTCCTAAGTGAAGACATGGGCAATTTCCACCCAGAAAGATTAGGTTGATTTCTGACCTTAAGAGCAGCCATGGAAATTCAGGCAGCAGGTCTGAAGCAAAACACATCTTACAATCCAACTTGGTAGCAGCTGTCTTGGTATTCAGCAGCGGATGTGACAAGCGGGTGTGCTGCTGGTGGCTGGCAGTGTGTTCTCCTCTGAAGGGAGAACTAGTGAGCCTGAGGCGAAGCACAGCTCAAAATACACATCAACCTATCCATCCTAAATTTTAAAAAATGGGACTTGAGACACTCATCATTATTCGCCAGGCTTTTAATGAACCCTTTAGAATAACACAGATCGCTGATGAAAAGTGTACTCACAAACCATTCAATTCACCACTTCATTAGGTCAGGGGCCCCCAAGACAGAAGTCTGTTCCCACTCACTCTTGTTCCTGCCCAGGGTATAAGCATATGATCATCAACTTATTACATCACTGCCCAATCATTTCCACTCTGAGAAGGGCTACAATAGCCTCTTCTCCTTGACTGCTTTTGGCCATTACTCATCACGTAATTCAAGATCTATTTCCAAAACACAGAATACTTCAAGATGTACTATAGGTAGCCACCATGGCCAACACAGGTTTTTATTTTAGATGTTAGAGACTTCTGTACATATTACCATTTCCAAAATAGGATGGTATTTCCTGGGGCTACAAGTACAAATAAAATGCAATCACCAGATATTAAGCTTCCAGAGAGACTGGGCTGTTTCATCCACCATTATATTCCTGATGCCTAGAGTAACAGCTAGCATACAGAAGGTGCTCAGTGAGCATCTGTTAAATGAATGAAACCTCTCATTCTCAAAGTGCCTACAGATTATAAACATGTAAGTGCCAAGTATGTGAACAGCCAATGTGATAAGGAACATATGATGGAAGAGGGACAAAACGCCTAAAATGCCCAAGAAAGTCTACTCTATTCACAAAATTAGCAGTCTTCCCATTTTCAAGCTTATGACCACTTCTTATATAGTAGGAACAAAAATAGCTACCATCTACTGAGTTCCTTCTGGGTATCTGACATTTTATAGAAGTTACCATTATTTATTCCTTGAAACACCCCTAGGATATAGAAGTGGAAACTAAGACTTAGAATGATTATAGGGCCCACAGCGGGTCCACGGCAGCACTAGTGCAAGATCTGTCTTCTGGGGGCTAGCCTAATGAAAGGGGGCGTCTAGGCAGAGTACTGTGGTCCCCGCAGGCAGGATGGAATAGTGGTTGATGAAATCAGGGAGCAATGAGGAAGCTAGTGCACCAATTCCAGAGGTCCCAAGTGGCTAAATGAAGGTGGGAGATGACTGTGGGACACAGGGTTTAAGGAACCAATTCCAAAGAAAAGACCGAGAGAGGCCCAGTGGAACGGCCAACAGGTTAGAGATGGGGAGACGGTAAGCACTTAGCAGTGGTACCAACAGAATAAGGGGAAAAAAAATTACTCATATAGGGATAAAAACACCTAACCTTGAGTTCATGCAACTTTTTTTTTTTTTTTTTTTAACTAATGCTCTCTTTCTGACGATTCACGGTCTCTCCCAGAAGTAATGACTATTATCACCTCTGTTATAGAGGGGAACTGGAGGCTCAGAAAGGTTAGACCTTGCCCCAGTGCTCACCCAGTTGGGAAATGTGATGAGCCAGGGCCATGATCCAGGTGACCTGATCTGAGAGCCCCAGCTGCTGACCACTAACCACAAGGGGCTGAAGGTGCCATTTTAGAACATTTAAAATTAGAGCTAACAGAAATTTGATACACACTTAATTCATTAACAAAAACCAGTTAATATATAGAAAGCAGACTGCCTGTATTCTTAAAAAGATGACAGGCTTTAACTATCTAGGGCATAAAAAAAAAGGATTCTAATTATGTATGTTCTTTCTTTTAAAGTAGGGGATATTTTATGTCGAGTTAACATGCACCATTTCAGAGTTTTACCTTGATGAAGTTTAAAATGTGAATGATCTTGACTTGTCAGCTTAGAGATAATCACAGAATTCATTAGTTATATTATATTTTACTGAGGGGGGGAAATCTAGGTTAATCCACCTGGCTGTAAAAATAGACTCCTGCAACGTTAAAATTGTACACTGCCTCATTATTATTCTGGTCTCAAAGGCTTAACCAAATTCAGCAAGAGAGATGTGTATTTTTCCTGTTATCTCAACAGGGTATCAATTTTGAACTTAAAAAATGACCATTCAGCAACCAAGAACTTGATCTCTTAGAGTCTTAGAGACTCCCTTCCTGGGAGGAAACTTTGTATCTCTGAAAGGTGAATCAACTCATCACATGCACCACCAGTTCTAGGTATAGTGTTTTTTAGGTGAGCGAATTTACCACCTGAGTCCACAAAAGGGTTCTTTAAAAATCCTATACTAGATGGTTTATTACCAAAGGGTGGTGACGTCAAGAAATTAAACCCTAATACTGCCTGAAGTTCTCCTTCTGCATCACAGATTTCCTGAGTGTAGGAAAAAAAAAAAAAAAAAACACATCTTTATAAGCTAAATCTAAAAGAGTTCACAAAACAGGAGCCAGAATCATCTGATGGGAAAAATACTTTCTGCACAGGAAAATTGCTGATACTTTCCCTTCATTATAGCAGGCTTACAGCGGCCTTAGGGACAGACTCAAAATTACACCGGCCTCACTTGAGAAAAGTTATCAGCTTACAAAATTTCCTCCACTTCTCTCTATTCTTTGCCATCTCGACAATAAAACCCTAAAAGCAGAGAGTTAAGAAGTTTAAACACGGATCTCAGCACCACTGCTACAGAAACAGTCACTGTTCGCTCAAGTTCTAGCACTCCTGGGTCTGAGTTTGTCTAGTTCTCCCGAGACTTCATTCGCCCAATAAGCTAACTTAGAATAATCAGTACAGATAATGTCTAACACAGGTTTAATCAATAGTCTATTTAAAAAACCAGGTGTCTTGGGGGTGCCTGGGTGGCTCAGTGGGTCATTCTCTTATTTCAGCTTGGGTCATGATCTCAGGGTCACGAGATCCAGCCTCAGGACAGGCTCCATGAGGTGTGTGAAGTCTACTTAAGATTCTTTCTCTCTCTCTCCCCCCAAAGGTCAGGTATTTCTATATGCTAACAAAAAAATGTAGTATGTGGAACATCAATGGTAGAATTAAAAAGAAATATGCAACTCCCAGGGCACCCGAGAGGCTCAGTCTGCTAAGCGTCTGCCTTCAGCTCAAGTCATGATCCCTCCTGGGTTCAGTTGGGAGCCTGCTTCTCCCTTCCCCCCCCCCCTGCTTGTACTCTCTCTCTCTCTCTCTCTCAAATAAATAAAATCTTTTAAAATATATATTTAAAAAGAAAATTTAAAAATTTCTTTTAAAAAAAGGAAAAGAAGCAACTCCCTTCACATGAGATTGTAGTCTTTTGCCAGAAAAGGCATCTGTAGAAATGGAACACTGGCAGAACCAGCAGAGACGAAAACAATCTGCAATTAAAATAGTTTGCTTTGCCACTTTTCAGCTAGGTAGCTGAGGTATGAAGTCCGTCACTACTATGTCACAGATTATGAGCAGTGAGTTTTGCAAAGTTCCATGAGTTTTGCCAAATCAGTTAAATGAGCTCACAATGAGCCACCCATCCCTCAAAGATTACTAATCTTGTTGTTTACACAAAGATTATCACAGTTGTGACAAGAGAAACCAAGCTTCCACAACTTTTTTCAAGTCTGAAATTTCTTCTGTCAACTGCAACAATAGACTCCTCCAATTACAAATGCACTAGAAAACGATCTTCACCTTTCTTCCTCACTGTGTTAACCAGCAGTCAATCTTCCAAAACCTTGTACATGTATAGGTAACCAAAGACCTTTCACCCATGTTTTTTCTCCCAAAGGGGTTTATGGTTATTTTCATAACAAATGACTATGAAACTTCTAAAGAAAACACAAAGCTTATTATGGTGTTTTGTAATGTAGGGTAATTGTGAAATCACGAGTCTGTACACCCGAAATTAAATATGGCATTGAAAGTCAGCTATAATTCAATAAAAAAACAAAGTGCAAAAAAAAAAAAAAAAAAGAATTCTTTGGGGGAGTAGAGTGGAGTGGATGCAATAATGTCCACCAAGTAAATTCAATCTGTAAAAATTTAACTCAATTAACAGATACTAAAGGAAAAAGGGAAAACTTGGGACTCGTTACTTCACTTCTGGGATAACTGATTAGTTCCCCGAGTTACGATCAAACTCCCAAAGCCCGCACCAGGGGCTGAGCTGCGTCTGTCCCCACCGCCACTTTACCCATCCAGCGGCCTCCGGATCTGGGGCGTAGGCAGGCCCGGGGCTGAGCAGGAGCCCGAGCTTTACCGAGGGAGAGGACGCCCCGACGCTGGGGCCCCCAGGGGGCAGCGGCGCGCAGGGGGCAGCCGCGGGCTGCTCTGCCCGCACAGGTGCCGGGGGAGGGCGCTCCGTGCGCCCGGGGACCCAGTGGGCCGAGCCCGACGAAGGTCCCGGGGCCGCCGGGGGGGGGGGGGGGGGCGCAGGCTCCGGCGCCGTGTCTCTGTCGGAGCACTACGGGGCTCGTCCCCGCGGCTGGCTCCGCGGGCTACTTTCGCCCACAGCCTAAATCAGCAACGGCAGATACGCCGCGAACAGTGGAGAGCCCCGCGGCGGCGGCGCCAAGGCGGACGCCAGCCCGGGAAAGCCCGACCCCCGCGGGCTGGAGGAGCGCGGGCACGCGGGGGTCGGCGGGGCGAGCGCCCCCCCCCCCCCCCCGCGGCTCCCCTCGCGGCCCGGCCCGCGCGGCGGGCGCTCCCTGGCGGAGGGTGGCGGAGCGCGGGCCGTCGGGGACGCCGGGGCCGGGGGCGCGCGGGGACCGGGGCGCGCGGGGGGCGGGGGCCGGAGGGGGGGCGGGGGCGCGCGGGGGGCGGGGGCCGGAGGGGGGGGCGGGGGCCGCGGCGCTCTGCCCCGACCCGGGCTCCGACGCCCCGGTCCCAGCGCGCCTCGGCGCGGACCCGGGGCAGCCGCGGGGGCCGAGAGGGGAGCGGGAGCGGCGGCCACGGAGCCACAGCCCCCGGCTCGCGCCCGCCGCCCGCCCGCCCCGCCCCGCCCTGCCCTGCCCGCGCCTCTCACCCGGCTCTTGCAGCGGTGGTGCCGGCCCGGGTCGGAGTAGGTCCGGTCCACGGTGAGCGCCGTGTCGCTGCCCGGCATGTCCGCGCTCGCGCCCGCAACTTTCGCGTCTCCCGCGCCGCGAGCCGCCGAGCGCGCCGGGCTCGCCCTGGGAGCCGCGGCCGAGGGGGCGGCGGGGGCGGCGGGGGCGGCCCCAGCTGCTGCCGACACCCGCGCGCCCGCCCTGCGCCGCCGCCGCCGCCGGGGGGAGGGGGAGGGGAGGGGAGGGAAGGGGAGGGGGCGGGGCGGGGACGCCGGGTCTCCTCCCTCTCGCCCTCCCCCTCGCCCTCTCCCCGCCTCCCCTCCCCGCGCGGGGGCCCCGGACCCTGCCCCAGGTGCAACTCCCCCCGCCCCCATCGCTGAAACTTGAATCCACACTCTCCCACACTGGCCTCCTTTTCCCCAAAATTTGATTGACATCTACCCTAATCGTGGGCTTATTTGTATGTTTATGATAAAAGAGGGATAGGGGGCAAGATGTTGAGGCTCGCCTTAAGTGCTTGCTTTTAGGGTTTTTTTTTTTTAATTCAACGAGTACGTTTTGGGCATCTACCACGGGCCACACCCTGGGGCAGGGACCAGAGATGGTTTCTTTTTCTTTAAAGCCCATGTTTTTCTTACCATCCCGCTGAGCACACTTGCATTTAAACAAAGGTCTGTGGAGTTGTGTATTTTAATTTTGTACACCTGGCTCACTTTGATATGGAACCTACTTGGAAGGCAATCTTTTCATTTTAGTAGTCTCTGTTTCCAGGGAATAGTCCCTGCCCACAAGAAGTCTGGGATTTAGGGGAGCCTGGGTGGCTCGGTGGGTTAAGCATGTCTGATTCAGGTCATGCTCTCAGGGTTATGAGACCGAGCCCCAGAATGGGGGCTACATGCTAGGTGTGGAGATTACTTAGGATTCTCTCTCTCCTCTCCCTCTACCCCTCCTGCCCCTCCCCAAATTTGAAGTCTACAAAAAAAGGACTGACTGATGAACAGTTAAATCTGTTATCTAAGCCAACATTCAGAACACCTGGTCTGGTTTTGAAGGGTGTGCTAGTGGGAGACTGAGTTAAAATGCTAAAATTGCAGCTGCTCCAAAGAGAACTCAAGCTAGAGGGCCAGGTAACAGCAAGCCTAGTAGGAAGGGAGCAGCATATGATTCTCCTCTTCAAAGGGTTGAGGGGGAAGGTGTTGCAGGCAGAAGAAAAATACTGAGCATAAAAACAAAGGTCGGTTTGGAACATCTCAAATCACCAGTTCAGGGGGTGTCTTGAGGAACAGGAGGACACAAGGGGACCATGTGGTCCTTGGCTCTACTTTCAAGGAGAGGAGGTTCAGCCTTATTCTGCGAGTGCTGGGCAGCTGCTGGAGGTTTCCGAACTGGGGAAATGACAGTATCAGGTGGGAAGCTGAAGGAGATCTATCCGATAGCTGTGTGAAACACTGACTAAAGATGTATAAAGGACACTGGTTAGAAGACCGCTGCAAAAAGAGAGCCACCTAAATGTTTTTCTGAGGGAGACTGAGTAAAATATGATACATCCAGCTAGTAGAGTATTAACTGTAAGAGAATGAAGCAGCTCTTTATAGCTACAGAGCTCTCTCTAGCATACATGGCTAAGAGAAAAAAGTACAGAATAACATATATTGTATCCCACCATCTACGTAAAAACAATACATGTGTACGCTTATATATACATACCGTATTTTTCTAAGAGGATAAACAAAAAATGAAGGAAATTGACAAACTGATGGCAGGAGAGAGGCCACATAGTAGGTGCTTCAATTTATACCTGTGAACAATCTGATCAACAAATTACTCCCATGAGCAGCCCTCCTGAGTCCAAACCTGACGCTTGGGGAGAGGTGTCACAGTCATAAGCGAGCAAAGCAGTTAGAACCATTCCCATAAAGTCAGGGAAAGCCAATGACCAAGGAGAAATTCGCTAGGGACTCCTAGATGCAGCTAAAAGTAACATAAAGGAGTGGATATCCCCACAGAGCCAAAGAAAAGCCACTGGACTGTAAAGTAGATGCAGCTAAAAGTAACATTAAGGAGTGGATGTCCCTACAGAGCCAAAGAAAAGCCGCTAGACTGTAAAGATAGGTGTCTGTGTTTATCTAGAAAACATGGGCTCTGCTGAGATCAGGGAAGACTGACAGGAGAATTCCCACAGAGAGACTTGAATACCAAAGGTGAACAGAACAGTTCCTGCCAGGTGGTTGAACCAAACTGACCTCGCTCGTGTGTTATTATATTTAAACCTGGGATGGGGGTGCCTGGCTTGCTTAGTCAGTAGAGCATGTGACTCTTGATCTGAAAGTAGTAAGTTCCAGCCCCATGTTGGGTGCAGAGATTAGTTAAAAATAAAATCTTTAAAACTTTTAAAAATAAATAAATAAATTTGGGATAAAATGGAAGCCGCATGCCTACCTAGGTAACTAGAAGGAAGGCATAGGAGATTAACTTTTCACTCTATATGCTTTTTAAACTTGAATGCTTTCATTGTGTGCATAAACTATTTGAAAAGTAAAATTGAAAAGAATATATATATATTTTAAAGATTTTATTTATTCCTGAGAGACACACAGAAAGAGAGGCAGAGACATAGGCAGACAGAGAAGCAGGCTTTCCTATGGGGAGCCCAATGCAGGACTTGATCCCAGGACCCTGGGACCACAACCTGAGCCAAAGGCAGATGCTCAATCAATGAGCCACCCAAGCCCTCCTTAAAAAATATTTTTAAATAAAGCGGGTGAACTTATTAAAACTTAAGACGAAATAGAAAATCTCATGTAGTCCTAAAACCATTCAAGAAATGAAATCAACAGTTGAAAACAGTAGAATACACAACTCTACCAGGTTCAGAGTTTTTGTAGGCAAGTTTGTCGAAAGCAGAGAAGAGAGATCTCAAGTGTGTGTGTGCATGCATATGTGTGTGTGTCAGTGAATTTAGCTAGGGTGGCCAGAGAGGGCCTGCGTGATAAGGTGACATATGAGCAGAGACCTGAGAATTAAGAGAGCCAATAATATAGATAAGTGAAAATTTCAGATGGAAGAACAGTAAGTACAAAGGCCCTGAACCAGGAACATAGTTCATTCCCCTTCTGGCTGTTCCCCCCAAGAAAGTGAGGAGGCCAGTCTTCACTGGAAAGACAGTAGATGAAGTCAGACACATTTCAGATGCCTGATCATAGAGGACAAATGATTTAGGCCATTTTAAGAACTTTGACTTCAATTCCGAGGCACATTGGAAGATTTAGAAAATTTTAAGCAAAGTAATGGAATGACATGCTCTGCCTTTTACTTGGAAAAAAAAAAAAATCCCTACCTCACAGCATACACAAAAATCAATACTAGGTACGTTAAAGACCTAAAGTAGAGAAAAACACGGCTTTTAAAATTGCCAGAGGGACACCTGGGTGGCTCAGCAGTTTAGCGCCTGCCTTTGGCCCAGGGCATGATCCTGGAGTCCCAGGATCAAGTCCTCCTGCATCGGAGCCTGCTTCTCCCTCTGCCTGTGCCTCTGCCTCTCTCTCTTTCTGTCTCTCATGAATAAATAAATAAAATCTTTTAAAAAATAAAAAATAAATAAAATTGCCAGAAGAAAATGGGATAATATGACAATGATCTCAAGTTATAAAAAGCAGGTCACAAAAAAGCATAAACCAGAAAGATCTAACTTACACTAAAACATTTAAAAGTCTGCTTATGAAAAGAAATAATAATAAAATAAAGATAAGCCACAAACAGAACTTGAATGAAAAGAATCAGTATGGATGAATTTCACAATCAATTACTAAGAAACAAACAAAAAACCCAAGTCACATGAAAGCATATGAAATAAGATTCTATTTGTATAAAGCTAAAAAATGTGAAGAATAAATGTCATTTTTATGAGAACAAAGATTTATAACTGAAACTACTAAGAAAAGCAAGAGCTCAAAAAACACAAATTTCAGGACAGTATTATTTATCTCTGGTCGGGGGGAATAAACAATTCAGCCAGAAAGTGGTATGAGAGTATAAAAAAGGCTCTATTTAACAAATGACCACTGGTACTCTGGATGTGTATTCATTTACACACAGAAAAAATGTTTCCAAATAATTAAAAAATTTAAAGGCCACAAAGATTTAAGGGACAGATGTGATAATAGCATTCTTTATCCTGATATTTGTGTCACCAGTTGGGATATCTGTTCAATTAAACAAATATAATAGCACATTTATAAGTATTAAAGCTTGATATAGGGATCCCTGGGTGGCGCAGCGGTTTGGCGCCTGCCTTTGGCCCAGGGCGCGATCCTGGAGACCCGGGATCGAATCCCACATCAGGCTCCCGGTGCATGGAGCCTGCTTCTCCCTCCGCCTGTGTTTCTGCCTCTCTCTCTCTCTCTGTGACTATCATAAATAAATAAAAAAAAATTAAAAAAAAAATTTAAAGCTTGATATAAAAGCAAGATAGTCTGTTACTATTAAGTCATTATGTCAACTTAATCTCACAAAGAGCCATTCTGAAAATCGATGGGAGTTCATTTCTGGGTTTTCCCCCTCATTTACCTAACACCAATTTTTCCCCCAGCTATTTGAGGCTATAGCAAGTATACTACTCAGGTGTGCATAATATGCGTGTAAACAACTTTAGGGAGGCCACACCTAAGTGAAGTCTCTGACAAACTAAGGCTGGGCTTTGGAAGGTGTGTTAACAGGCACATTGTCTCCAGAGGTATGGATAGGGTCCACTTGGGTCCTGCTTCCCAGTAAGAGAGCCAAGTGGTGATCAGCACTGCTTGTTTTCTTTCTTTTGGGGGAAATTTGTGCTTGTGCTATTTATGTTTTTTTTTTTTAAAGATTTATTTATTTATTTATTTATTTATTTATTCAGAGAGAGATAGAGAGAGACAGAGACATGCAGAGGGTGAAGCGGGCTCCATGCAGGGAGCCCGACGTGGGACTCCATTTTCTTAGGACTCCATCCTGGAAATGGTGACCTGACCCTCCATGAGAAGGATGAATTAAAACTTCATTAGACTCACTTAAATTTCAATTAGC
This sequence comes from Vulpes vulpes, assembly GCF_048418805.1. NCBI lineage: Eukaryota > Metazoa > Chordata > Mammalia > Carnivora > Canidae > Vulpes > Vulpes vulpes. The sequence goes on from NC_132789.1 coordinate 72,356,514, forward strand.
AGAGGATTTCCTTTTTTAGATTATTTATTTCATAAACTAGTTAACCAAAAGCTGTTCTATGGGACATCTATACAAAATAATGTTTTTACTTTTATTTATTTATTTTTAAAGATTTTATTTATTTGAGAGAGGGAGAGCATTCACAAGCAGGGGGAAGGAGCAGAGGAGCCGCAGACTCCCCGCTGAGCAGGGAGCCAGACACAGGACTTGATCTCAGGACTCTGGGATCATGACCCATGCTGAAGGCATACCTAAAGGCATACCTAGTTGGTTAAAACCAACTGAGCCACCCAGGCACCCCCAAAAAATGTTTTTAAAAACATAAATTAGGGCAGCCCTGGTGGTGCAGCAGCTTAGCACTGCCTGCAGCCTGAGGTGTGATCCTGGAGACCCTGGATCGAGTCCCATGTTGGGCTCCCTGCATGGAACCCCGCTTCTCCCTCTGCATGTCTCTGTCTCTCTCTCTCTCTCTCTCTGAATAAATAAATAAACAAATCTTTAAAAAAAAAAAAACATAAATTAAATAGCACAAGCACAAACTTCCCCCAAAAGCACAAACTTCCCCCAGAAAGAAAACAAGCAGTGCTGATCACCACTTGGCTCTCTTACTGGGAAGCAGGACCCAAGTAGACCCTATCCATACCTCTGGAGACAATCCCTCTGGGATTGTGTCCATCCCTGAGAGGGAGAGAAAACGCAAATGTCTCCTGTCAAGGTAAGAACTGTCTGTGCCTCTGATCCTCCCCCTAAAAACCTCTGAAAAAAACAAACAAAAAAATCACACATTTAAAGTTATACATGCAGCCACATCAATAAGGAATACAAAGGTATAAAATCTAAGGTGTAAAATAAGAATTTACTTCTGAAGTATAAGCAGACCAGTAAACAGATCATACACTAATAAGCACCAAAGAAGTAGGTTGGGCCATTTGAGCTGCAATAGTTTAAAGTTTGGAATGACATGAAAAGGCTTTTTTTAAATTTTTTTATTCATGATAGACATAGAGAGGGGAGAGGGCAGAGACACAGGCAGAGGAGAAGCAGGCTCCAGGCTGGGAGCCCGACGCGGGACTCGATCCCGGGACTCCAGGATCATGCCCTGGGCCAAAGGCAGACACCAAACCGCTGTGCCACCCAGGGATCCCTGGAATGACATGAAAAGGCTTTATAAAAGAGGTAGGATTACACCTGACTTCTATAATACATATTTGTCATTTATGCCTGCTGAGCATGCAGGCTTTTATTCTCAAAACAGTGGCTGGATTTTTCTTTTGGGCCCTATCAGACAGCCACCCTCCAAGCAGGTGGCTTAGGTAAGGTGGACCACACCCCATATCTGCCTAGGGGAAGAGGTACGCCATCCCAGCCTTGACTAATCAGAGGGAGTCGATGTGGCTTGTGCAAGGACAGGCACCTGCCCCAGTCACAGCCCAGAGGAACCACCACTGAGGCTTGCTGCAACTGCTGGGAAAGAGCTGTGCCCTTGCTGTAGGCACTGCTAAACCTGCTGGTGGAATGTAAGCTGCTGCAGTGGTAGGCATCCTGGCCACCACACAAAGCCCCTGTGAAGAAAGCAGAGCCATGAAAGGAGAAAAGAGTTTTTACTGAATTATTAGAGGACTAGATCCAGCTCTTCCCATTATCTGTTTCTGCATGACAAATCACCCTACAGTATATTAGCTTACAACAATCCCATTCACTTGCCTATGATTTTACAATCTGAGCAGGCCTCCAAGGGGCGTGGCTTTTCTCTGCTCCCTGGGCTGCTGCCTGGGGCTGGAGAGTCCAGGATGGCTTCACTCATTCAGGGGAGACTGGAATGCCTGGGCTGGCCAGGTCTCTGGGTTTCCTTTTATTTTTTTATTTTTATATTGTATAGTCTCTCATTCTCCAGGGTTCCCCTCTTTCAGTCAGGGTAGCCGGACTTCTTCACAGGGTGCCTGGCTTCCAAGAGGGCAAAAATAAAAGCTACCAAACCTAAGGCCCAGCCTGGCACGTATCACTTCTGTCACACTGTAATGGTTAAAATCGGTCAAAGGTCCAGCCCCAGGGAAGCCTGGGTGGTTCAGTCAGTTAAGCATCTGACTCTTGGTTTCAGCTCAGGTCATGATCTCAGCGTTGTTATCGTGAGATCGAGCCCTGCATTGGATTCTGTGCTAAGTATGGAGCCTGCTTAAGATTCTTTCTCTCCCTTTCCCTCTGCCCCTCATCCCTCCCCACTCAGATACATGGTCTCTGTCACTCTCTCTCTCTCTCTCTAAAAAAAAGGGGGGGCAGCCCAGCTCAGAAAGGGGAAACAGTATCTACCTGTGTGGTATGCACAATAGATAAGCGAGAAATTGCTGGGTACCATTATGGTGGTAGATCCATCACACCAGACATGGCTAGACCTCCTTTCCAGTTACATGAAGAAATGTATTGCTTATTTTGCTTAAGCCAGTTTCAAGAATCCTGACTCACACAGCATTCAATGCTGGCTATGACTAGAAAGAAGACAAACAGAAGAGTGACGTCTCAAGAGAAGGCAACAAGTGTGGGTAGCATGAATAGAGGAGAGTAAGCAGAGAACTCTGGTGAGAGCAGGGAGTTTAATCAGGTCACAAGCTGGACAGCCTTTCTTGGGCAGTCTATTCCAGATGACTTCCTGTGGGCTATTAATCTTAGCTTAGTCTGGATTTCCCATTTTAACACAAAAGTTATGATATCTTATCATGTTATTTAAATATTTTATGTGATAATTTATATGTGTACTCTTCCTCCACTAGATTACAGGTTACCTGAAGGAAAGGACTATGCCTCTTAGGTAAATATGTATTTTCCTGATGGTCCCTAACATAGTATCACGTACTCAATACATACTTACTGAATGATGGATAAACTCAACATTCATTAAATGTCTACTTATTTTCCAAATATTGAGGTTTAAAAAATGAGTAAGACATAAGCAGAACGTAGCTTCTGCCCTCAAAAGGGGTTGCAATGAATAATATACAAGAATGAAATTTGCTGAATAATGAATGTTACCAATTTTCAGATACTGACTAGTTACTGAAATTTCTAATTTCTCCAGTGACTTACTGAGTGTTATTGGTGTGACAGATGCTATCTGTTCTTGGGGCTGGGAATACAAAAATGAGTAAGACATGGTCCAATCCTGAATCCATCTAGACAGGGAGATAGTAAAAAAAAAAAAAAAAAAAAAAAAAGTTGCTATAGATATAAAGATAGCTATGTCCCTGGTTCAGTAGTAGGGCAAAGGAGGGCAGTGGCTCCTCAAGGACCTCACCTCCTTGGGTGTTACAGGTTTACCATGTCATTACAGCAGGAAGAAGGAAACAGACATAAAATAAGTCTGACTTTATAAAGGGATAAAAATGTAAGCCTCTTACAAAGTAAAGGAAAATGTATTTCCTTTCATATTCCATTTTGATTTAATAGTATGGGTAAGTGTTCCCTCTGGGAGAAACATTCATAAGACAAAAAGTACAGTAAGCTTTTTTTTTTTTCCTGAGGATTTAAGGACAGAGGGGAAAGAATACACCAGTATTTAAAAATTTATACAACTAGTTTGAGTGAATACATGCGATCATATCTGTATGTGTGTGTGTGTGTGTGTGTGTGTGCTTATGTACACACACATACATATGTTTATGTTAAGGATCAGAAGCTTCCAGGCCTGATGCATTTCCAACCAGAAAGGACCACTCTTTTTTTTTAAGATTTTATTTTTAAGTAATCTCTACACCCAACGTGGGACTCATAACCCTGAGATCAAAAGTCACATGCTCCATCCACCAAGTGAGCCAGCCAGACACCCCTGGAAATGACTCCTTGTAACATTTTTACTTAATTTCTAACATAGCATGTTCTATATGACTATAAGAAAACAATCATTGCTATACGTTTAGCATTAGCAACCATCTGGCACAGAAGATTTTCATAAAAAACAGGAAATCAGAAAGACTCAATTCAAGCTCTACAGGCTGGGGAACTTGCCTTCTAATTTTCCTTTTTTCAGCAAATGTGACAATTTCATGCTAGTGACTTCTCAAAAGCAATGAATCTTAAAGAAGGTTCTACTGGGAGGCTTCAACTGTTCTAGAAATTGGTCTCTGTCTTCCCAACAGACTTGAGGCTACATTAAGAAGTCCAAAAAATACATTTTACCTCATCAAAATGAAAAGCTTTTGCTTTGTTTTTCTTAAGAGAATGAAAAGATACAAATGCAGAGAAAATATTTGCAAAACCACATAGCCCACAAATTAGTTGATTAGTATCTAGAATTCATCAAGAACTCTCAAAACTCAACAGTTAAAAAAAATCCAACTAAAAATAGTCAAAAGACATTTCATAAAAGATGTATAGATGGCAAATAAACATAGGAAAAGTCATTCAACATCATTAGCCATCAGGGAAATGCAAATGGAAACTACAAAATACCTCTCTAGGAAAAAAAAAAAACCTCTCTATAGCTTATCAGAATGGTTAAAATACAGTGATGGCACTAAATACTGGCAAGGACACAGAAAAAGTAGAAATTTCATATATGCTGGCAGGAATGTAAAATGGTACAGCCTCTCTGGAAAACAGTCTGGCATTCTCCTATAAAACTAAACAGGCAGGGATACCTGGCTGGCTCAGTTGGAAGACCATGAGACACTTGATCTCAAGGTTGTGAGTTCAAGCTTCATGTGGAGTGCAGAGATTAAGAAAAACAAAATAAAACAAAAGCATGCAAATACCGTAAGATCCAGAAACTGCACTTAGGTATTTATCACAGAGAAAATAAAGTAAATGTTTACACAAAACCCTGTATATGAATGTTCATGTTAGCTTTCCTCATAAAAGTCCTAAACTTGGGGCACCTGGGTGGCTCAGTGGTGGCATCTGCCTTTGGCTCAGGTTGTGATCCCAGAGAGTTCTGGGATGAGTCCCCCCGTGGGGGTGTGGGGGTGGGGGGGTGGGAGCCTGCTTCTCCTTCTGCCTATGTCTCTGCCTCCCTCTCTGTGTCTCTCATGAATAAATAAAATCTTAAAAAAAAATGCCCCAACTGGAAACAGCTCAGGTGTTTTTCAACAGGTGAACAGTTAAGACTGTGTGGGGGATCTGTTCTATGGACTATGGCTCAACAGTAAAAAAGGAACAGGCTACTGCTAGACAATGACCTAGGTAAGTATCAAAAGAACTATGCTGAGTAAAAAACCAATCCCCCAAAGTTATAATACTTTGATTCCATTTATGTAGCATTCTTGAAGTGACAAAATTATAGAAATGTTGGAGAAATTGGTGGTTGCCAAAAATGGGGAGCTAGGAGGGGAGGGGGGCACTATGGATGTGGTTATAAAAGAGTGACACGGCAGGGGGGATGGCGCACATGGATGGTTCAGTCAGTTGGGAGTCTGGCTTTTGATCTGGGCTCTGGTCATGATCTAGGGTCCTGGGATGGAACCCATGTCAGGCTCTGTGCACAGTGGAGAGTCTTGAGATTCTCTCCCTCTCCTCCTCCCCTCTCTTGTACTCCCTCTCTAAAATAATTAAATCTTGAGGTGCCTGGATGGCTCAGTCAGTTACAGATCTGCCTTCAGCTCAGGTCATGATCTCCAGGTCTTGGGACTGAGCCCCATGCCAGGCTTCCAGCTCAGCAGGGGGAAAGGAGAGAGTCTGCTCTCCCTCTGCCTCTCCCCCTCCTGGGGGGCTCTGTCTCCGTTTCTCTCTCTCTCAAAAGAATAAATAAAACATCTTTAAAATAAAATAAAAAACTAAATCTTTAAAAAATAAAATTAAAAACAAAAAATTATCTTCAAAATCTAAATTGGTGCAACTGTGGTAACTTTCACAGGAGAAACTTGGGGTTTTGGAGGGAGGAACAAGCAGGAGTGAGTGGTGTAGGGATTTTTTTCTCTGGAGAAACCATCTATGGAACAGAGTTCTAGATTCTGGCCCCTTGTTACATCACAGAAGGGAACCAGCTGTAGAAACTGAAGCACAAAGGAGAGACTGCATGTGGTGCTCATTAATGAGACCACTGGCATCAGGACCTGGCCACAGCATAGACTGTCTGAAGCTCAAGTCAGGTATGGAGAGCTCGAGGGCCAACGACAGTGTCCTTTATCCTTGGCCACCACTACACTAGCACAAAGCAGTGATTCTATAAGGTTTTTGTTGGAGAAATGACTGCCAATGAAGTCCTGATTTGGTTGGAAGAATATATTACAGTTCACAGATTTGGTTGAGGTTCATTACATACTCAGTTGTTTACTAAAAATACACATTTTAAATTGAGGATTCCACAAATGTGTGTGGTTTTGTTGTACAGTTCCCATGTTGGTTTGAATCTTCATTTTTTTATCACGTATGCACAGATTTTTCACATGAAGCCTTTGTTACTTCTAACCTCTTGACCCTACCATTCACGAGGAAAGGGTTTTTCACCATCTGAGGAACTGCAGATGACTCTTGGCTGTCTGCTACTGCATTTTTCCAGAAGTCCACAACAATGACAGAAAATGCCCTACTTTGCATGAGGCACAAAGTGTTCCATTCAGTTAAGTCATTTACTGGAGTTATGATGCTCAGGGCTCCTACTTCCCCTGATCTCAGGGGAAGTGGCTCTCTGGAAATCTCTAAGAGCCGACTCCGTTCTATGCATGGCCAGCCCAGGAGAATTTTTTCATTAAGCACATACTGAATCTGAAGGATGAGCTAGCCACACCTCAGGAACACAGTGTCCATGAATTTGCTTGGTGTTTTATCAGTTCACTCTGCAAGATAAGGATGGTGGGAGGTGAAACTGCCAGAAAAATCTGATGTGATGTCTAACAACTGCCCGAGTCATGGTTCTAAAAAATAAAAGGAAGCTGCCTGCTGAAGCCTTCAGGGCCGCCCCCACCCCCACCCCACGGAACCGGTCCACACACACTTCTCCCTTCTCCCAGTATTGACAGTCTCTGCTGCTTGGATCACTCACACACACACTTAAGTATAGACAGTCCCGTGCTGTTGTGGGGACGCGGGACGGTATCCTGGATTCCAATTCTGGTGCCGCCACCTACCAGCTACAAAACCTTGGTTCTCTGGTTCATAAGCTGAGGACGATCACAGGACCCACATCACCTGACTGCTGAGGATTAAAGGAAGCAATCATCTAAAGCACTTCCAAATACGAGCTCGATCAGTGTCTGCAGAAAACAAAACAAGACCTGAAATCTGGCTTCATGTGTTATCTTTTTCCCCCTACCAGTAAGACTTCGGAGATTTACGCTGTTATCTTGGAAAAGGCTGCTTTCTGATTCCATACCTCATTATCACAAAACTTTGGTAATAGAACTACGAAGAAAGGAGGAGCCTCTGGGCAAAGCTCTGGGCCCTGACTTTTACCTCCTCCCCTCAGCTTCTGCAGCTGCTATTGCTACCACCTGGGAATGCAAACGGGCAGGACCTAGGACAGACTTCCTCTCTTGACCCTGATCTTCAATTCCCTCCATCCCCAAGGCAACTGCTCCCACAGTTTCTTTTTACCTGTAAACTGTGACCAAATAATTCTACTCTAGAAATCTACCATATAGAGGGGTGCCTGGGTGGCTCAGTTGGTTAAGTGTCTGACTCTTGATTTGGGCTCAGATCATGATCTCAGGGTCATGGGATGGAACCCTGCATCAGGCTCCGTCTCAGCAGGGAGTCAGCTTGAGATTCTCTCCTTCTCCCCCTGCGCTCTCTCTCAAATAAATAAATAAACCTTTAAAATAAAAAAAAAAGAAAAATCTACCCTAAAGAAATAATACAATATAGGAAAAATTTTATAGACAGAGTGTCCATCACAGTGTTTGATCATTCTGAAAATTGTGAAACAATCTAAAGGGTTGTTTATGAAACAGTTGTTCATGCAAATAGAGTCTGGTTATATACATTATGAGACATACAAAAATATTTACATATATTGAAGATTATACTTAGAATTTGTAATCATACAGGGCAATGTTCATGCAATGATATTGTATCAAAAAAAAAAAACCCAGGTTGACAAAAATTATAAAGTATTATGATGCTCAGTGCTGGCAATGATATAGAATAAGCAGGAACTCTCACACAATGGAGGCAAGAACATAAACAGGTACAAGCCCTTGGAAGCACAATTTAGATTATCTCCTCAAGTTGAAGCTATGCATGCCCGTTGGCCCAGCCACTCCACTCTTCAGTATAGACCCTATAGGACACAAATCCCCAGGACAATGATGTTCATAGTGGTAATAGTCCCTATCTGGAAACAACTCAATTGTCATCAGTACTGGAATAGATAAATTGTAGCAGTTATTTCCCAATTAACATGAGTAATCTGTTGCTGAAATTCAAGTGTTGTGCATGAAAATGCTAACCAGAGCCATTTTTCCATTATCTTCATTCATTTTATAAAATAGGGTTTCTCTGTTACAGAGGTAAGCAAACCTAACATGACTGACATAGCCTAGCAAAATACCTAATATGAAGTATTACAAATGTTGACCCTTCCTGTCCCACCTTGCCCCACCCCTCAGATGTCCAGGGCAAATGACCAAGAGAAGCCAAAGAGTCTGTTACTTAATAAGAAACCTATCTTTAGGGGTGCCTGGGTGGCTCAGTGGGTTAAGCATCTGCCTTCAGCTCAGGTCCTGATGGCCGGGTCCTGAGATCAAGCCCCATGTCTGGCTCCCTGCTCAGTCAGGAGCCTGCTCTCCCTCTCCTTCTGCCCCTACTCATGTGATCTCTCTCTCACTCTCTCTCTAATAAATAAAATCTTTAAAGAAAAAAAAAAACCTGCCTTTATCCATACTTTTGTGTCTCCCTACAGCATCTCTATAGTATTCTGTAGAGAGTGAGCAAGTGATAAAGCTATTATTTATTAAGCCTACTCTATCCATAGCCAGGAACTTGAAATATATCAACTCTGAGTTACTGCCAAACCCCTTTCCCACCCCGGCTTCTATGATGATAGACGCTATCATTTTCCCATTTTACGGAGTAGCAATCAGAATCTCTGAAGAGATTAAGTGATCTGACCAAGGGTATCCAGCTACTAACTGGCAAAGTAGAGTTCAAATTCCAGGCTTATCTGACTCCAAAATTCACTTATTAGGTGTGTATCCTTGATGACTTATTTGACCTTTATAGGCTTCGGTTTCCTCCCGTGTAGAATGGGGTTAATTGCACCCATTAAACAAAAACTCTCTCTTAACCAAAGGCCTATGCTAACACTACTGAAAAGACAAATGGGAAAGAACGTCACTGCATCTGGAAACTGTACGGTTCTATGTCTCCTCACACATAACATTTAACTGATATGAATGTGACCTGCCCCCACCCTTTGCTCCACCCTTCCCTGCTTCTCCCAGTTTAATGAACATCCAGCATTCCTAATAACCCCAAGATGATGATTTCTATATCCTAATCCTTCTGTGTCCTGTTCTTTCCCTAAAAAAAGGAAACAAATAGGGCTTTTAGAATTCAAAATCACATCATGATGTCTTTATCCCCCATCTAAGGCTCCTTGTCTTTTCTCTTTTAATCATTTCCAGATTTTCAGTTTTGCATTTCAAGTTTCACAAACTGAGAAACCAATTTTTATATCACTTTGGAAGTGAAAGTCGTATTTCTTACAAATATTTAGAGGTACCAGCCATCCCAGCTGACAGGTTCAAAAGGAATTGTTCTATTATATCTCATTGCTTCATCCCAGATCAGCTGTGGCTGATACACTCCCAGTTAATAATTCTGACATTCCATTGTTTTTTCTTCTTCCATTGGAAGGAATGTCTTTCACAAAGGAGAAAACTGCCATACCAGGGACAAGATTTGAAGTATCCAATATAATTTCATGGTGTATACAGAGTACTCAACAGGCAGGCACATCTGCTCACATGAGTATGCACTTAACACCCAAATATACAGGAATTATCAGAAGTTACCAGGAATGCAACATGTAGATTTTTCAAAATATTAGCAGGGTTCGGTCATTTGGAGTTAAAAACAATATTTCTTTCAACCGCTAAAAGGGACACTTGGAGGTAATAAGCTGAAAAACAAAAGATCTAAGAGACTAAATAGCTTTAAAGCTCAATTTTGAATTTCTGCAACACCAAAAGAGGCAGAAAATCCATAAATTTCACTGTAGTCTCCCAACTCTCCTAATTGCAAAACTATTCTCTAGACAGTTCTGCTGAGATATGAAGCTCTTCCCATTCTTGATTACTTTCATCTGATCCTTTTGGAAATGAAATTTAATTTTCTTCAATCCAAAACTATCAGAATGTTTAGATATAATCAGAATACAAATTATCAATTAGAATATGTATTACTCATAAAACCCCAACCTAGAAACCCCTATTTAAATGACTCTAACTTTAGGGGCACCTAGCTGGCTCAGTCAGGTCAGTGGAGAATGGGACTCTTGATCTCAGCTTGTGTTTGGGCTTTACGTTGGATATAGAGATTACTTTAAAAATTAAAATCTTTTTAAAAATTGACTGCACTTTTAATATTTTCCCTCATTTATTTTTTTAACATATATTTATTTAAGAGAGAGAGAAAGAGAATGGGGGAGTGGGAGAGAAAATCCTAAGCAGAGTCCTCACGGAGCACAGAGCCTGACACAGAGCTCAATCCCATCCCATGACCATGAGATCATAACCTGAGCTGAAATCACAAGTCAGATGCTTAACCAAACTGAGCCACCCAGGCACCCCTATTTTCCCTCATTTAGATAACAAGACAAATTACACAATAACTGTCTAAAGCTGCATTGTCCAGTACAGTAGACATTAGCCCACATGTGGTCAATGAGCACTTGAAATGTGCCTACTAGGTCTGAGGAATGGAATTTTTTTTTAAGTAGGTTTCACGCCCAACATGGGGCTTGAACTCAAAATCCTAAGATCAAGAGGTGCGTGCTCTACCGACTAAGCCAGCCAGATGCTCCTGACAGTCTAATTTATATTAAATAAATTGTGTATTTGTCTAACAAATCCCTTCCTCCCTACTAGACTGTGATCTTTTTAAAATAGAAGACCATCCTACTCATTTAAAAAATCCATCAAAGCCCAGCACATTTCTTGCAATGGAAATCCTTCCATAAATATCTCAGGTTTGAATATATTGTACATTACTGTTTTAAAATTCATTATTCAATAAAAGAAAGCCTAAAACCAATATTGAGGTATTCTATGCTCATAGAGGGAAAGATGCAGTATTGACCAGATATCAATTTTCCCTAAATCAATTGATAAATGAAACAGAACCCAATCAAAAAGGGTTTTTCCTAAACTTGACAAGCTTATTCTAAAATTCAATGGAAGAAAACCTATAACTTTGGGGGAAAATATGGTGAGTGAGGGCAAGCCAGGCAAGTTCTCTTTACCAGATATCAAAACATTTTACAAGCAATGGATATCCAGTGAGTGTGACCAAGAATAGGCATGTAGACCAAAGAGCAGAGAGCTCAGAAGGAGACCCATGGACATTTAGAAGCATAATCTGTGACAGAGGCAGAGTTATTATCAATCACTGGGGAAAAGAAAAATGGTAGTTCACATGGAAAAAAGTAAAACTGCAGTAGATCTCTATCTCACATCAAAATTAAAAATTCAGGTGCAATTCCGCTCTGAAAATTATGTCATATTTTTTGTTACTGATGATTCAGTGAGAATTCCAAGTAGGCTATGCAATACATGAATTATACATTTCAACTCAACAGAAATAAAAAGAACAGAAATGATAGTTTTTAAGAATGTATTTTAAAGACGTCCACATAACAGGGTACATAAAACACTTTTTTTCTTCTTTAATGTACCAAATCAAGCCAAAAGTCACTGGAGCTTTATGAAGGTCAAAATTTGAGAACTGAAGTGGAGGCCAATAAATACATGGAGAGACTCAGTTGCTGTACAAAGTACTTCTAAAGACTTCTTTGAAGCTCACTCCATAAAGCTGAAACCAAAATGCAGCTGAATAGCGACAGTGCTCCCGTGCTATTAAACAGCACGCCTTGACTCACCTCCACCTGGTTGTTGTTAACCGAGGCAGGGCTCGGTTTTGTCCTCACTTACCTAGATCTGAGCCAGTGACTAGCAAGGTAACCCCACACATCACACACTCAGAGCATCAGCCCACAGGCAGCTCTCTCTGGACACTACAGGGTTTGCTTGCACTTCTACAGTTCTGAGTCTGTGGTGAAATTTCCGCCCTGACTTCCGGGAAGGCCACAAACCCAAAAGTGGGCTCTGATAGAAAAGAATGTTTCAAATGTGTTGCCTGTTATGTGTGTTCCAGATGGTCTTGTGAACGAGTTGATCTCCTGCTTGAGCTCTGTGTCACCGTTTTCTGGATCCCATATCTTAGAGTCTCCTGTTTGATCCCGTGGCTATCTCCAACCTCAGGTGGATTATAGCTGTGACCATGTGCAGTAGTGTGCTATGGTGGTCATCACGAAATGCCACAGAGTGGAGGACTGGAAATTCCTTTCCTCACAGCTGTGGAGGCCAGACATCCAGGACGATGGTGTCAGCAGGGCTGGTCTCCTCTGAGGCCTCCTTCCTTAGCTTGCAGACGGCCACCCCTCTTCTCATGCACACTCTGTCCTCTTCTTAGGAGGACACCTGCCAGACTGGATTAGACCCAACCCAAAGGCCTCATTTTAACTTCATCACATCATCAAAAACTCCATCATCAAATATGGTCACAATGCAGGTGCAGCTTTGACATGCGAATTTTAGAGGAGTGCAATTTAGCCCATAAGCCATTTATGTGATAATAATTTGACAAACGCACAAGGAGATGTGCTGTGAGGCAAGGAGCAGCAGCTGCTGCGGAGCCAAGTGAAAGGGGGCAGCCTAGGTGGGTCAGCGGTTTAGCACCGTCTTCAGCCCAGGGCCTGATCCTGGAGACCTGGGATAGAATCCCACATCAGACTCCCTGCATAGAGCCTGCTTCTCCTTCTGCCTATGCCTCTCATGAATAAATAAATAAAAATCTTAAAAAATAAATAAATAAACCTACAGAGAAACTCCACATCCCTGGGAAAATGAAACCCTGATTTCTCCTGTTGAAAACCAGTCCTTTTGGTTAGGTACTCTCTTAAACACCTACTTTAATTTCACATAGAGAGACAGTTACATAAAGAATTTCACCAAAAGAGATCACTAGAAGGGTAATGATCCATTAAATGTCTTTAACAGCTCTTGCAAAATATCCAGTCTCTTCTTCTGAGGAGCTACAGCTCTCAGTACGCCATCCCTCTGTGCAAAACGTGTGTGCAGGCCGTGGTGGTAAATGGACAGAAAGTGAGAGCGTGGGGAGAAAAACAGGAATGATGGGAGAAAAGAGAAACCCGTGCTATTAAAGATTATAAGGCAAGAACAGCAGTAAGAAAAACAGACACTACCGTGGAGAAGTGAGAACAAACTGCAGTGGTCCTCCTCTGAATGAAACACAAGGTCAGGACTGTCAAAAAAGGTAACAGGAAGGAAAAAGCAGCATCAAGTTTTTATCAGACTCAGTGATTTTTTTTTTTAAGATTTTATTTATTTATTTGAGAGAGAGAGAGAGAGCATAAGAGAGAGATCACAAGCAGGAAGGAGGAGTAGAGGGAGAAGCACACTCTCCACCAAGCAGGGAGCCCCATGAGGGGCTCCATCCGAGGACCCCAGGATCATGACCTGAGCCGAAGGCAGACACTTAACCACCTGGGCCATCCAGGTGTCCCTCAGTGATTCACTTTTGAAATGAGATGTAATGTACCGAAGAAGACTCAGGATACAAGAAGAGCATGGAGTTACCAGGGCTGGGGGGCAATGCCACAGTAGCTGGGCCCCAGGAGAAAGTTCTGCCACTGGTCAAATGGGGAGTCTTTCAGGTCAAATAAATAGTATCCCTGAAGACGTGAAACTGAGATTAGCAAAGACTCCACAGTCCCGAATTCTAGTGTTAAAAGTCTATACTGTGCCTAAATAAATATATCTAGCAAGCTCCGGCCAAAGATGGGATTTTATAATTACATATTGATTTATATTGGATTTCTTGGTCTACTGCAGAGCATGGAATCTCTCCAGGATTACCTCCCTGCCAATTTCTAGGTAGCTTACAGCAATTTCAAAGTACCTCCAAATATACATTTTCAACAGATGGGATTATTAAATGCTTAGTGCAAACAATGATCCAGAGATGTGTTACCACCCACCAGTAGACAAAGCAGATCTTCTCTCTGTTCTACTCTCATTCCAACAAATATTTACATCCTTCCATTTACTCATTTCAGGACCGTGGAAGATGGAATATCATTGCTCATTTTGAGACGAATGTAAGCAATTGTCAGTGCTTTCTGGATTTTTCAATTAACTTGGCTCTCAGAAGAATTTATTTTTAGCATAAAGAACAGACAGTTCATGGTCTGTAGACATTTTCACTTATGTATCAGTCATACCTTTTTTTTTTTAAGATTTATTTATTCATTTGAGAGAGGGAGACAGTGTGAATGTGGGGAGGGGCACAGGGACAGAATCTTTCAAGCTGACTCCACACCAAGCCCAACTCAAGGCTCAATCTCGTGACCCTAAAATCATGACCTGAATGGAAACCAGGAGTTGGACCCTTAGCCAACTGACGCAGCCAGGCGTCCCATTCTTCTAAGTTATTATTCTAAGCATGGTGCCCATATTTTTTCCAAGTAGGACCCATTTTTTAAAAACGCATTTATACTTTTAAAGCCCAGAACTGCAGAATTTTTCAGAACCTCCAAGAGTGTATAGTCCAGCCTCCTTTTTTTAAAATGAAGAAACTGAGACACAGATATGTAAAGTGACTTGCTAATCAGCGGGAGGCCAGAGGAAGATGTGGGAGGTGAGGGAAGACAGAGATTCCACGGTTACTGTGGGCAGCTGCTGGGTGTCCAGGTCACCATGTACTTTCTCACCTCCCTCCCCCAAAGCATCCCTATCACAATCCTAGGACAGTGGTGCTGAGACCCACAGGGCGGGTCACCATCAGTCAAAGCAACTGATTTAAACCCAAGTCTCTGATACCCCACACCAGCCCTTTCCCATTTCCCTACGCTTTCAAAGAAAATACACAGAACCAAGTTATATTATATTATTAAGTTCAAAGCTGATATTTATAATGGTATTATATAAACCTAGATTTAATAGCTTCTCAAAACCTTGGGTATATTTCCTACTATTCGATCTCTGCATTATTAGTGGTTTCTATTTTGGCAACATAATTGACATTTACTTAAGAAACTATGAATTTGAACATATTTAAGTGGAAATCAAGTTAAAATCTGGTTGTTTGACCTTAATAAATCAGGGATGAAAAATTCCTCAATCTTCTCAGTGCTTTTATTTTTTCTTTTTTTTTAAGATTTTATTTATTTATTCATGAGAGACACATACAGAGAGAGAGAGAGGCAGAGACACAGGCAGAGAGAAGCAGGCTCACATGCAGGGAGCCTGACGTGGGACTCAATCCCAGGTCTCCAGGATCAGGCCCTGGACTGAAGGCAGCACTAAACCACTGAGCCACTCAGGCTGCCCAGGGCTTTTATTTTGAATGTAATTATTTGAATAAAAATGCAGTGTAATAGGGGTGCCCAGCTGGCTCAGTCGGTAGGACATGGACTCTTGATCTCAGGGTCGTGAGTTCAAGCCCCACACTGGGGCTTGGCAGAGAGAATAAATAATTCATATTTATTTGATATAGTTTGTTAACTACTTATCTTCATTTAAACTTGCTGCTGAATACTAATGAAATCTGATGCTTCATACCTATTGCCTCAAATTTATATAAACACAAAAATCATCCTTCAATGATCCCCAAATGGTAAATCTGAATTGCACAGGCAAGTAGATCAGAGTGTGACCTATTAAGACTACCATGAAAACAGCTCAAAGGGCACGTACGATTACTATCCATAGGAGCCCAGTGGCATATTAGTTTTCGACAGACCAACAAGTAATATTCACCGGCTGACTTTTTGTGCTTTTCTGCTCACATTTAATGAACAAGGCGAGAGTCTCAGCTGTTCTTCCTTAATATTCCTCTGTTTTCTTCTGGATCACTTTGAAAATCTACGTCTGCCCTTAAATCGCTTTCTGTAGAATGGAAACTGGAAAGGGAATGAGCTGCTTTTGTTTCTTTATGTCATCACCTCCATAATTAGGCAGTGTTTTTAAAAGAAAACAACCAAAAAGTTCCAGGCAAAATAACCTCATAACCTCGAGCTGTTTTGTAATCCAAGTTGTACACTGACAGCCCTGGTTATTATTCTGTTCTAATCTCAGATAGCCTTCTTCTCTCAGTTGCCAAGGGTACGTTCAGCAAATCAAACCGACTTCCTTCGGTATTTTGAATCTCATTTGTACCCTGGTAGAAGCACACATTTCCTGAAGAAAAAGAGCCATGTCTCTAAAGAGGAAGTTGGAAGTCCTTAACCAGGAGATAAGTCTTTTCAAAAGAGAAAAAAGCAATAACAAACTTTTGGCAGGACTTGAGTGCATCCTACAGCAGTGGAAAGTGGAGACCTGTCTCTTATTTCATGGACATTACTACCCAAATTATAAAATACACCGGTACCACAGCAACCAGCCTTGCAGGATGTATTTGTAGCCTCAAACAGCAACCTCGCTCGAGGGAGGGGAGCAGGTGAGGGGCAAAAGGAACTTCATTTGGGATTTGGGACTTTGTGAAGAATCTATCTTCACCATCCCGGACCCCCCTCAACCCTCAACTCAGGGACAGCGCAGTACGAATGTTCATTCAGGCCTACCTTGTGAAGAACCTCATTCTACTGGAGCAGGCACGTGAACTCATCACACCTTACGAAGCAGGACCAGATAGGGGCTCCCTGGGTGGCGCAGCGGTTTGGCGCCTGCCTTTGGCCCAGGGCGCGATCCTGGAGACCTGGGATCGAGTCCGACGTCGGGCTCCTGGTGCATGGAGCCTGCTTCTCCCTCTGCCTGTGTCTCTGCCTTTCTCTCTCTCTCTGTGACTATCATAAATAAATTAAAAAAAAAAAAACAAAAACAAAAAACGAAGCAGGACCGGATAAAACGAAGCCCATGAAAAAGCTGATCTAACAGCCAAAGGATTACCTCAGCTGTTCTGCTCTCTTAGTTCACCATCCTCTCCCCTTAAAAAAAAAAAAAATCTATTTCCATTTTTTTTTTAAAGAGGTACAGATCCTACAACCACTGGGCCTCTCTCCTGTTAATAAAATGGATCACCGAATAATGAGTGTGGCAATTCAGTTTCAACCCTCACTTGGAAGACATTGCGTTTCATGAGACGCCCTAGGACTTAACAGCAACAGCAGAAGAAACCAGTCCGTTGATCCTTACTGAGGGCGCGCTGTACGTCAGGCTCTGGCCAGGGGGCACGGGGACAGCCGCGGAATGACTCCCCAATGGAAGCCGGCTGGATGGAGCGAAGCACTGATCTGGGGAGACAAGTGGAGGGCTCTGAGGAAGAAATACGGGGTGCAGAGGACAGAGAGGCCCAACCCGAGCTGCGGGTTGGGAAGGACTCCCTGATACGGAGACTGTTACGATGAAGCCTGAAGGAAGGCCAGTTTAAGTGGGTGCAGAAGGAGCAGAGAAAGACAGCCGAGGGGAGAGCGGTGTGCACGTCTCCCTGGACCTATGATGGGGTCACGTCCTCACAAACCCACTGTAACTGTTAAGTCGAACAGGCTCTCGGTGCACCTGCGCCCCGAACATCACAGCTTGGCCTCGCCTACCTTAAGCGCGCTCAGAACACTCAGGGCGCCCGCAGCGGGCCAAGATCGCCCCACGCAAAGCCTGCTTTGTAGCGAGAGCTGGCCACCTCGTGTAACCTATGGAAGACCGTGCTGAGAAGGGGACGCAGAGGGGCTGCGGGCCCCTGGGTGGGAGACCGCGTGGCTGGGCGGAGCTGCGGCGCTTCCTGCTGCCCCCGTGTCGCCGGCGCGTCCTACTGCACGTTACTAGCCAGGGCAATGATCGAAATGCACATTCCAAAGTATGGTTTCTAAGGAATGCCTATTGCTTTCACATCATCGCAAAGTTACAAAATCGTGAGTGGAACCATCAGAAGTTGGGGACCGTCTATCCACTTGAGAAAGGGGGATCTATCCTAGGGTAGCTGGAAAGAGCAAGAGATGGAGCTGAAGAGAAGGCCAGCACCAGACCATACAGGGGCCGGTAGGCCAGATAAGGGGCTCCAGAATATATCACCAGGCCAACCAGAAACCCTGAATCAGTTCTAACCATGCGAGTCATGTGATCAGACTGTTATTATTATCTGTGGTTGTTTTGGGTCGTTCTGGTTGCAGTTGGGGTGGAACTGAAGAATCGGTTTCTTTCTGATATAACTAAATAGAGAGGTGAACATGCATAGGTACCAAACCTACCCCCTCTTTTTTAATTAAAAAAGCCCCTATTATGTAGTGGGGTGCTCTGAGAAGTAGCGTGTGTAGACAAAACTATTTTTATTCAAAACCAGACCATTAGCTGGTTTTGAAGCTTCCTGTGGCCAAGGGAAGATGTTACAATTCATACGTGGGGCAAAAGCATTCTTCGTTCTGTGAAGGAGCATTCTGGTCATGCAAATAGGGGTGCCCAGCTGGCTCAGTCGGTAGGACATGGACTCTTGATCTCAGGTTGCAAATGTGAGTGGGAGGCCTACTGTCCTTGGGGAGCTCTGCAGCCCAGGGATACAATCCAGATGACAACAGTCTGGACGTTATGTGTCCCTGTTACTAAGTTCCTCCACTGTGAGAAAGGCACATCTTTGCAGAAAGACGCTTTGCCTCTGCTCCTCACAGAGTTGTACCTTTTTTGTGGAAAATACCATTCTGCAGCTGGAGGGGCCAGTAGATACAGAGGAAGGAGCCAGGCAGCCACTGCTCTAGTGCAGGCAAGAGGTGAAGTGTGCAGTGTTGAGAGAACATCTGAGAGCTGATAGTGTGACAGAAACAATGGGCCTGGGGTTGCCTGGATGTGATATGCTGAAGGGAGGGACGCTCCCAGGAGGATCCTGAGCAACTGGTTGGGTGGTGGTGCCATTTACTGAGACGCAGGACCTCAAAGGAGCCACAGGGGGCAAGGAGGAGCAAGGAGGAGTGACAAAACTAAAACAATTTAGCAACAAGCCCGATGCCTTTATTGGAGGGAAAACCATTCATGGACTGAAGGAGTGCAGCACCTCACAAGCTGTGGAGCACTCTTCCTGAGGAATCTTGGGCGAGAGCGAGTTCTCTCCAATGTTAGAAGAGATAACGTGGAAACCGAATGATCATTAGAAGAGATAACGTGGAAACCGAAATGAGATCCAGGATTTCATTTCAGGGTCCTCTGTTTTGAGGCAAGGTAAGCTAGCTAAAGCTGAGTAGGTTTATGACTGGTTTTTCTTGACAGTGAGATGTTTCTTAGTGCCAGCCACGTTAAGGTTTAGATTCATGACATGGACCAGGCCCCTGGTGTGGCCTCCATTTTATAAATCCCTATACATGAATTGACTTTATCAGCGTACCTGGGCATACTGAGGGGCCACCAAGTATAGATGGAAGCAGAGAGATTGATAAAGGAGGCTGGAAGTCAGATGAGATGCAGGAGCCAGAGAGTCCAGTTTGGGAGCTGTGGACACATAGACATTATCTGGTACCAAGCATGGGCTAGGAGAGAGAGCAGGAGCAGGGAACAAGGTCTGGGACAGACCCCGAGGGATGCTGGACGATTTAAACAGCCTCTCCTCTTGTTCTCTGCTTCTACCCTCACCCCTCAGTAGTCTATTCTCCACCCAGAAACCCCAGCGGTTATTTTAAAACTAATGTCATTGTTTTGCTCAAAACCCTACAATGGCTTCTAATTTCACTCAGAGTAAAAGCCAAGTCCTTACTGTGTCTGGAAAAGGCCACATGATCTGCCCTGCCCCTCTCCTAACTCTAAGCTACTTCTCTAACCTCACCTCTACCTCTACTATCCTCCTCCTGGGCTCACACCACTCCAGCCATACTGGCTTTTTGCTGTTCCTCAAAAATACCAACTACTCCCAAACTTCAGGGCCTTTGCACCAGCTGCTTCCTTTACCTGGAATGGTCTTCCTCTAGATCTTCTACATGTATTACTGTCTCACTTCCCTGAGGTTTCTAGTTGAATATCAGCCAATCAGCAGAAGATCCGAATAGATATTTTTCAAAGAACACATCCAGATGGCCAACAGACACATGAAAAGATGCTCAACATCACTTATCATCAGGGAAACGCAAATCAAAACCATAATGAGATATCAGTTCATACCTGTCAGAATGGCTAAAATCAACAACACGAGAAACAACAGCTGTTGGTGAGGATGTGGAGAAAGGGGGACCCTTGTGCACTTTTAGTGGGAATGCAAACCAGAGTGCCCACTGTGGAAACCAGTATGGAGTTTCACAAAAAGTTAAAAATAGAACTATCCTATGATCCAGCAATTGCACTAGTAGGTATTTACCCAAAGAAAACAAAAGTACTAATTCAAAGGCATATATGTGCCCCGATACATAAAGCAACACTATCTACAATAGCCAAATTATGGAAGCAGCCCAAGTGTCTGTCAATTGATGAATGGATAAGGGACACACACGCACGTGGGCGCACACACACACACACACACACACAGGAATATTATTCAGCCATAAAAATGAACGAAATCTTGCCATTTACAACAACATGGGGGTGCCTGAGTGGCTCGGCTGATTAAGTGTCTGACTCTTGGTTTCTTCTCAAGTCATGATCTTGGGGTCATGAGATAAGAACCCAGAGCCAGGCTCTGCACTTAACACGGAGTCTGCTTCAGATTCTCTCTCCCTCTCCCTCTGCCTCTCCTCCTCCCCCTGCTCACACTATCCCTCAAATAAATAAATAAAAATAAAATATTTGCAATGACATGGATGGAGCTAGAGAGTATTAACGCTAAGCAATATAAGTCAGGGAAAGACAAATAACTTTACAGTCTCCCTTATATGTGGAATTTAAGAAAGAAAATAAAGGCTCAAAGAAAAAAAAGAGACAAACCAAGAAACAGATTCTTAACTACAGAGAACGAATGGTTCCCAGAAGGGAGGGGGGGTGGGGGACAGGTAAAACAGGTAATGGGGATTAAGGAGTACACCTGTCGTGGTGAGCCCTGGGTGATAAGTGGAAGTGCTGAAATCACGATATTGTATACCTGAAACTAATGTTATACTGTATGTTAACTGGAATTTAAATAAAAACTTTAAAAAAGAATAAACAAATAAATAAATATCAGCCAATCAGTGAGGACTTCCCTGAGCACCTATCCTAAATTGCAATATCCACCTATCTTCCTTTCCCTGCTTTTGGAAACTTATTAATGCCTGTTTTATGTCCACTTGATGCATAGTTTATAATATAATATTATATTTATATGTTAATACTACATTTATATTTAACATGTATCAATCATCACCTGGTATAATTTTTATAATTTCCCATCCCAAAATGTAGCTCCATGAGGACAGCAATTTGATTTTATTCACTGCCATATACATACCTAAAGCCAAGAAAGGTTTCCTGGTATGAGATATGCACTTGCTAAATTATTTGTGGAATAAATTCCAACATTTCATGATACCACAGAAGAAGAGCAAAAGGCCCAAAGGTGTAGGAGACAAACTAGAAAACACAGTCACAGAAACCAAGGGGAAAATACACTGATACAAATAATGGTTAGCATTTATTGTTGCTTATCACTGTAGCTCAGTGCTTATCACTGTGTTCACCCACTTCCCACAAAATATCTCATTTAAACACTGCTATAATCTTACCAGGGAGGTGCCACCGTCACCTTCTAAATAATTTAGAGAAGCTAAGTAACTTTCCTAAGGTCACTATATATATACTATGTCTTGCTAAGAAAGGCACTGTATTGAGTTCTAAAAACTGTCCACTGAATTGGTTCACAGGGAGACCTTAATACTGGTGACCTTAACAAAAACCTGGGCAATGTCCAAGCTGAAGAAAAGTGAGATACAGAAGGGAGGGGAGGAAATGAGGACAGGGAGGCAGCCAGCTCTCTCCAAAGCTGGCTTATGAAGAGGAGGATGGAGAGAGAGCTAGACCAGTGGTTCAAGGGAAAGAAGGTTCTATTTTAGGTGACAACGAAATAATTTGAATTTCTAAAACCCAACTCTTTTCAGAGTTTTGGTTAGCATATCTATGTGAGCAATCAGCATAGATAAGGTATTTGTTTTTCCCTGTTTCCTATTCCAAAGAAATTCAGATTTTGCTTATCATTTTGGTTTAAAAAAAAAATCCTACGTTATGCATAAAATTTGCTTTCCACATCCCAGAGGATGGAGAAATCTACAGAAAAGAAGATGTGTAATTGGGTCAACATAACAAAGAAACAAAAAGATGACCTACTCCGGTTCTCTTGGGAAGCTGAATCAGGGCTTTAGAAAAATCAATCAAGCCCCACTATTCTGTGACACTGATCTGGAGGCAGAAAACCTTGCTGGCTGCTCATTCTGGGCTAACCACTGCTTGACACCTCGTGCAAGTCGCCCAAGCTCAGTGTCAGCATGTTTATAATGCCTCTCTTGGTTCTGGGCCCGCTCAGATGAGGTGGAGCCAAGAAATGTGCTTTATACAAACGCAAGGTATTCCCAGGATTTCTTGTGATTGAAGGTGAGCATTTAAAGACACCTAGAACATACTCAGCCAAGAAGCCCTCTGTTTGGATATGTATACAAACATTCACCAGCGGATTCAAAGGAGAAAAAGATTGAGTGATTGCTTAACAATTCCACGTGTCATTATTGAAAACACCTGCATATTTGCTTTTTATTCCTGCAACTGGTGCTGTTGAAGCAAAATCACTGTGATTCAGGTTAAGCCACACCCAAGCTTGGGGCAATGTCTACTCTGAAAAGTGACTGATTTTCAGTGTGCTCTGGATGTGACAAAGTAACAACTCTGTACCCAAGTCCTGCCACAGCTTAAATGCTTGTGCATTTACTAACCAAAGAAAAACCTGTAAGGCCAGTCTAATTATAGACCCGCCAAGCTTTGAGACTCTTCCTTAAACACTTCAGAATCCAGGCCTCACTTAGGGCAAGATCACACATGACTCCAGCCCTGTACCCATTCCCCAACTGAGCCCATTTCTTATGGAGACAAGGCCATGGCCTTCTCCAAACAAAGAAAACCATTAGGACTTCATTTTCAATTTTTTTTTTTATGTTAAAACATTCAAGTCCCGCCCTTTAGCTATCCCTGTATATTACAAATATTGAAAATGTTGGAATGGGGGCGGAGGTGGTGGATTAAGTGTTACAGAGACCAAATGCATCAAGCTTCTCACTTATGTAACATTCTGGGCTCCAGGAACCTCTGAGTGGGAGGGAATCAATCCCACATCCAAGCAGACAGCAGCTAAAATCACCGCCTCAGCACAATTCTGGGCATCCTCTTCATCACTGCAGACTGAGACTAGGTCTCCTTCCTCTCCAGTCCTGGACTGCCAATGACAGCAACAGCCAAACCACCCTGTCCTCTGGGCTGCCCGGGCCCCTGTGCCTGAGGGGAGAGTGGCGCTCTCAGGGCCTATGAAAGGGTCGAGAGCCATGTGGCCCCAGGAGTAATCCCTGTAGCCTCCATGGGGTGCCTGGGTGGCTCAGCTGGTGAAGCGTCTGCCTTCAGCTCAGGTCATGATCTACAGGTCCTGGGATGGAGCCCCATGTAGGGCTCTCAGCTCAGCGGGGAGCCTGCTTCTCCCTCTGCCCTCCCACTGCTCGTGTTCTCTGTCTCTCTCTCAAATGAATAAATAAAATCTTTATTAAAAAAAAAAAAGTTGTAATCCTGGTAGCCTCCTAAATCAGCCCTGGCCAGGACCCTAAGTATTACAAATGCAAAAACAAAAATAAAAAAACAGAAACAACAATGAAAAAACAGTGCAGTTCTTCTTTATACTGGCTATTCACCCCCAAGGCTGTGTGGACTGGGAGATTGACATCAGGATCACTACTAGAGACCTTCTAGAAATTACCTCTTGACCAGTCTTTCCCTCCTCCCTTTCTGCAGCTCGCCCCACACTCTGTACGTCCGCCCTTCTGCATCACCCACCACTCCCTACACACACACCTGGCCTGCCCCATCTCTGCCTGGCAGGTTATGTTCCTGCCAGGTGGAATCATCCACTCCTCTCACAGAAATTTCTCCCTTCTGGGACCAGATCAAATGCTTCTCAGAGAAGTCTTCCTCAATTACCAGAAGCAGTATCTCCTTCCTCCTCCCACAGATAATATTTTGGTTACAACAGTGATAAGAGCTGGTAACAAGATTGCTTACCGAGCACATTGGGACGGGAACCGTGTGAAACACTTTATAAATTTTTTTTCATTTAATGCTCCCAATGACCTCCATGCGAATATGCTACTATTACTCCCTTTTGCAGGTGAGAAAACCTGTGTGGAGAAAGGTAAAGTACTGTAAAAGGCAATGGGGGCACTGGACTGGGGCCAGAGCAGTCTGACTCCAGAGCTCACTCTACCATATGCTGCCTTCGGGTCCCATCCGCTTCAGGAATTTCTGAGGTCGTAGTATATCCTTGGAAGTCCCATTATATTAACTCTGGGCTTAGCTCAAAGTGGGTCCTTGAATTTAAGCAAAACTAATGCAGGGTGGTCTTACACATTTCTAGACAGATCCCTGTGGCTGGTCTTTCCAGGCTTGCTCTCCCTCTCTATCTGTAATCCAGGAAAAAAGTCTTTACAACAGATCAAGAGAAGCAACTATAACCGGTCTTCCAAAGCTGAGATTCCAAGACCCAGGGAAGTAGGAGAAATCTGACCTACTTTCTAGAAGCACAGAAGGGGCCCACAGAACCTGGAGAACCTCTGTCTCCTAATTTTGGTGACCAGGTGTCTGCGACATAAAAGAACTGC
The DNA here is from genome assembly GCF_048418805.1 of Vulpes vulpes. NCBI lineage: Eukaryota > Metazoa > Chordata > Mammalia > Carnivora > Canidae > Vulpes > Vulpes vulpes. Next base: position 72,381,457 of record NC_132789.1, read on the forward strand.
CTCTGTGCACATCAGATAGATCTTTTAGGATGATGAATCCAGGTTGCAGGGGAGGGGGGGGTGTCTTTTTTTTTTTTTTTAAGTAAGTTTATTATAAAGTTACGTGTGCTGCAGTCAGCGTTTCTTCAGATTCTCTGAATTTTGGTCTCATGGAGAATCACAGATTCTTGCTGAGAGAACATAGCAGTATGGCTCAAAGGCTGAAAGCAGATGGATGGGCTCTGATGTTAAATAGACGTGGTGGGAATGAGACCCACAAGGAAGGGAGGTCTTCCTTGACCCTCTTAAGGTCCCTGGCTGGGTCTGAAAAGTAAACTGATGATGAAGTAGTTAAACCTGAGTACTTCTACCCTGAGGCTTGATGAAGAGAGAGGACAGTCATGGGGCAACTTGACAGGTCACGGAGTAAAAGGTCAGTGTAGTAACCTGGGGGAGATTTAGCTAGGCCTGTTTGTTAGGACTCTTCCAGGGTCCCCTTGTCTTCAGAGATAAAGATGCTTCTTTCCTCTGGGTATGGGAAGGGCTTCTCTCACAGAAGGTCTGACGGCCTGTTTGGGGGACGGGGGTGGGGGTGGGGGTGGAAAGAGTTCAGAGTAACCTTCCTGCTTCTCCTGTGTTCTCCAACTCCTTCAGCTTAAAATATTCAATTATGCCAAGGTGCCATATTGGGGGGTAGTGTGTCCTGAACCCCATCAGCTCCAACCCTGCCTCCAGGTTTGTGATGTGAAATTAGTTACTTAATGTCTGTGTGTCAGCCTCCTTGTCTGATAATGGAAATAACACCAGCTCTTACCCATTTGTAAGGTGACTGAAAGGACACAATGGGATAATGCATATAAAGTGCCCAGTACAGTGCATCTGGTAAACGTCAGCTCTTATTTAACAATTACTACTATTAATATTACAAGAGCTATTGTTGGTTGTAATGTGTTTACAGGAGCAATTTTTTCATCTAAAAAATTCTTTTTTTTCAAGATTTTATTTATTTATTCATGAAAGAGAGAGCGGGGGGGGGGGGGGGGCAGAGACACAGGCAGAGGGAGAAGCAGGCTCCGTGCGGGGAGCTCGACGCAGGACCCGATCCCAGGACTCCAGGATCACACCCTGGGCCAAAGGCAGGCGCTGAACTGCTGAACCACCCAGAGAAAAATTCTCTACCGAAGGGTACTGTTAGTGCTATTCTTTTCTGCCCGACAGAGCTAGAACACAGGCACCCACACCTCTGAACACGAGGGGTGAAGAGATGTGAACTGCAGAGGTACTGTCTAACAATCAAAGCTGCTTGGAACCTAGGATTGTGAGCTTCTCCCTTGCCCCACCTGTCCCTAATGTCCCCTATGGCTGCTGCCTTGGGTTCAGCTTGGGACGCCTAAGGTCCTTCGTCTAAGATCTTAGCCAGTTTTCCCCAGCCACTGACAAGGAGGACTCTCAAACCTGAGTGAACGTAACAATCAATTCGGGTGTCTAACAAATGCATATTCTTGGGCCCACTGCAGGATACTACGATTTAATAAAAAGTATCCCAAGTGATTCCAATACCAGTGGTCCTGGGAACTACACTCTGAAAAACAGGGCCAGCGATCAACATGTTAGATGTATCTATCGTGTGTGCATTTATTTCCTGAATCAGAAAAAGACCGGAAGCCTTCTTCTAATTTTCTAACTCTACATCTGCATTATAAAAAAAACTAACGTTCATTTGAAGCCTAATCCTTGGATTCCACGGTAATGGGTATATACTGGCATAAATTTTTCTGGAAAAGATTTTACTTTTAAGTAATCTCTACACTCAACTTGGAGCAGACTTACAAATCCCGAGACCAAGAGTCACATACTCCACCGACCAAGCCAGCCAGGTGCCCCTGGCATAATTTTCTTTAGATAGGCCAGGATCTGGACATAGCTCAAATTCTGGCAAGGAGGCCAGAGGCTTCGATTCCAAAGACTACAGTCAGGATGATGCTGGTGATTACAGAGAACAAGATGCAGACATGGCTGCAGTCTCTGAAGTGGAGGATGTTCACAGACCCTTCTAAAATTCTTTAGCATCTGATATGATCTATATCTGACATCTTCAAAGGCCTGGAACACAGGCTGTTAGGAGAGAATGCAGTTGCAAATGTGGGATCTGCTCCAGGACTAGCAGTCAGGACATTCCCTTCCGTTCACTCCCGTGACTGGAGGCAGCATACCACTTAAGACCAGGGAGACTACAAACTTCAGGGCCAGACTACCTGAGTTTCAAATCCCAGCTCCTATACCCATTTCCATGTGACCCTGAGCAAGTTACTTAACCTCCCTGTGCCTTCATTTCTTCATCTATAAAATGGGATGTTGCAAGAATAAAGTCAGTTCACAGTAAGTGTTAGATGAGTGTTGTTATTATTGAATGGTTATGTGACCCAAACCAAGCCAATGACACATAATGCCAGAACTTTCACTGGAAAGGTTTCTGCTGGAGTTGCTAACATGGTAAAAATGTCAGCTAAGAAATTGCTGTGGCCACTTGTGGAGAAAGTCTTCCTGATAATAGAGCTACTACAGAGGAGAGGGAGCTGAGAGACGGAGAAAGTGCATCTTGGATTTCATGCTATTTGAGACTGGAATCTAGTCTGTGTGGGACCTTCCAATGACATGGGTTTTTAATTGCCCTTTTAATTTTTTTTTTAAGATTTTGTTTATTTATTTGAGAGAGAGAGAGAGAGACAAAGACAGAGTGAGCAAATGAGCAGGGGGTGCAAGTAGAAGGAGAGGGACAAGGAGGCAACCTGCTAAGCAGGGACCTTGACATGGGGCTCGATCCTAGGATCATAATCTGAGCTGACGGCAGATATTTAACTGACTGAACCACTCAGGCGCTCCTTAACTCCCCCTTTAAATGTGTGAGTCACTTTGAGTCGGTTTCTGTCACCTGCAAACAAAAGAATTCTGACCTAGCTTTTTAAAGATATTCATATACCACATGCCATATACCATTCACCCATCTAACATGTACAATTAAAAGGTTTTTAGTATATTCAGAGTTGTGCAACCATTGGTATAATGTAGGATTTTGATCCCAAACTCTTCAGAGACAACTGAATAGGTATGGCACATGGGTGGCAGTAGGGATGGGCAGGTGCAAATCTGCTTCTAAAACCATCACAATTTGAAAACTACTTTAAAAGTTGGAATCACCAAATTTATCGGTGTTGAAGTAACTTAAAGCTGAGCGCCAGTATAATGTAAAAGGAATGAGCTAGCTGTTAGAACCCCTGGCTTCTTTTGAGGGAAATAAGAAAATCCCCCCCCCAAAATAAATAAATAAATAAAATAGAGATGCCTGGGTGGCTCAGTGGTTGAGCGTCTGCTTTTGGCTCAGGGCGTGATTCCAGGGTCCTGGGATCAAGTCCTGCATCGGGCTCCCTACATGGAGCCTGCTTCTCCCTCTGCCTATGTCTCTGCCCCTCTCTCTGTATCTCTCATGAGTAAATAAATGAATAAATAAATAATAAAAATCTTTTTAGGAAAAAGAAAATCCCTATCCCCTTCACATGTTACAAACTACAGTTTTAGTCAAATCCCCTCATTTTTCATGGTAAAACTGAGGACCAGAGAGGCCAAGCCACATGCCCAACTTGACAGAGACACATTCAAAATACACATTCAATACACTGTTGGACACATTCAAAAATACAATTCAGTCTTCTGTGCTGTTGGTTTCAAGCAGTTCTCACTTTTTCTGCAGGATTTCATATTTGAGGCCCAGGTCAATCTCTTGAAATAGTTGGAGGTAAATAGAGACTTTATCATGCCAATTGAATATACACATTCATTCACTTAAGAAGTACACTGTGATGAGGGTCTTCCCTATATTTATGTTCAATTCTAGTGCGTCCCTCTTCAGATAAGCTAGTATTCCACCTATAACCTAGAGGAAGGTTAGTATACTTTCCTTGAAGTGGCATATGATAGGGAATTTCAAAAATATTCTCTGGTGTTTAGTGCGTTAGGCAGATAGTAACAGATTTGTGAGTTCCTACATACATTCGTGTCATAACCTTGGTTTGCTGAATCAGGAGCTATAATTACAAAGAAGGACTGCTAGGGGTAAGATGAATGATGGCTAAGGGAATAACTCTACTCTTTAATAAAAATAAAGAGATTTGATAACCAAACTGGAAATTCAGAATAATTTCACTTCTAACAGCCCTCAAGGCTTCAGACAATTTAGCGAAGACATAAAGAACCTTCTATCGCTTACTCATTACAAATCTGTGTATCTAGGCACATGAGAACTCTCTATAAAGGCTTTGGAAATTTTTAGAAACACACTTCCTGGAAGAACCTGAGCAGTTTGGATCTGGCTAACAAAATGTAATACAGTCTGGGGCAGGATGCATTGTACTGCATTCAAGGACAGAAAGTCATTTGCTTCATCTGGGATATCCTGTGAAAACACATTAAGAACACCAGGGAAATATCATCAGCAGGGATATTATTTGTGGTCATTGTTGTTTTTAATACATGGTTTTTCCTCTGGACAAAATAAGCTGAATCCTGTTAAGAGTACTGGATGTCTTATTTAAATTATGGGCAAGAAGTGGTAGAAATTTTTTTTTAAGACTTTTTTTTAGCATTCTCTATGCCCAACATGGGGCTTGAACTCCCAACCCCAAGATCAAGAGTCACATACTCTTCCAACTGAGGCAGCTGGGTGCCCCAAGAGGTGGTGGTAGGACTTTTATTTTTTTAATTTTATTTTTTAAAAAGATTTATTTATTTATTCCTGAGAGACACAGACTGAGAGAGAGGCAGAGACACAGGCAGAGGGAGAAGCAGGCTCCCTGCCGGGGGCCTGATGCAGGACTCAATCCTGGATCCCCGGATCACAACCTGAACCGAAGGCAGGCGCCCAACCGCTGAGCCACTCAGATGTCCCAGGTGGTAGGATTTTTAAACTGTGTTTAGTCGTGAGGTCCTCGGATGGACTTCAAGGGGAAAATAGTGAAAAAGAGAAGAAAACCCATTTGTTCATAATGATACAACTACTATGATGACTTTGACAGCTCTCATTTACTTTTCTCAGTGACCTGTCCGTTATCCTGAGGTCAACCCCTCTCCCTCTACTCTGAGTCCTAACCAGACTTCCTTTTTTTTTTTTAAAGTTCCTCTTTTTTTAAAAAAAAGATTTTATTTATTCATGAAAGACACAGAGAGGCAGAGACACAGGCAGAGGGAGAAGCAGACTCCCTGCGGGGAGCCCGATGGGGGACTCAATCCCAGGACCCCGGGATCACACCCTGAGCCAAAGGCAGACGCTCAACCACTGAGCCACCCAGGTGCCCCCAGCCAGCCTTCCTATTCGAGTGCCTCCTGCCAACAATTCTCCCCTGTCCTTCCTACATCATCACGTTTTCTCTCTCCATGCATTATTTCCAGGAGCACAGCAACATACTGTTAATGTTCCCCATCCTTAAAAATCCCTCTCTCGACCTTGTTAACCTGTGTTACAACTAAACCAGCAATTGCACTGCTGGGGATTTACCCCAAAGACACTGATGTAGCGAAACACCAGGACACTTGCACCCCAATGTTCATAGCAGCAACTTCCACAATAGCCAAACTGTGGAAGGAGCCACAATGTCCTTCTACAGATGAATGGATAAAGAAGATGTGGTCTATACATACAATGGAATGTTACTCAGCCATTAGAAACTACGAACACCCACCATTTGCTTCGATGCGGATGGAACTGGAGGGTATGATGCTGAGTGAAATAAGTCAATCAGAGGAAGACAATCATCATATGGTTTCACTCATATGTGGAATATGGGAAATAGTGAAAGGGATTATAAGGGAGAGGAGCAGAGACCCGGCCCTCTCACCCCTGTTTACCCCACTCCCAAAGTCACCTTCCCACTTAGTGTTGGAGTCCCCGCTCCCCGATGGAGGATGGGGCCGAGTTGGTGATGTCAATCTCCGCCCCAGCAGCCAAACAGTAATTTCCAACTAGAAACACGGCCTTGGCCATTGCCTCAGGGAGCCGGGGAGCAAGGAGGCACCACACCGAAGGCCCTGTGTGTTCAGTACTCTGGCTGACACAATGGTTTAGCACGTTCGTGTTTTCCTCCTCTGGAGGAAAGCTGGTTTCCAAGAAGGATTTCCCCTCTTTGTGTTCCCTCTTTGTTCACAGCTTTAGTGTTTGCTTTTGCTTTTTATCTTTGCAATAATCCTTGTGGTTTCAAGAATCTGAAGAGATTCTGGACTAGAGTCCCTCACCCTTCCCTGAAAATCTCTCTGGTTCATGCCAAAGGGGGCTGACACATTTTCCTGGTTTTCCTTTCACATCACAAAGAAGTCATGTGAACAAACTTGGTATTTGTTTAAGGATTTTTTTCCCCTAAGTCTTCAGTCAAGGTTTTGTGTGACAAGAAGTTCAGGTCAATGGAATTCCTGGATTCCTGGAGAGAAGGTTCCGGATGGCATGGGCTGCAGACCCGCTGATCCATTTAGAAGTCCGGCAGGGTGGAGGAGATGGAGGGCCTCTTTGCCTGGAAGCGAACAGCTGTGCCCCCCCAAAGCAAGTGGGGGGCTGACCTCCAGGACTCAGTTCATCCACGACAGGGGGATGCGGGCTGAGGCTTCCAGAGTTTCTGGAGCCGCAGCAGGAGCGACACACTGAGGGCACGCCCAGCAGAATATGATCTCCGGGAATCAAGGAGGCTTCTTTTTGTTTTGTTCACTATGTTCTCAGCATCTAGCTCTATGTGCAAGTTCTGACTGGTATTCAGTAAATATTTGTGAAACGAACAAATGAATGAGGTAAGAATTCTCTTGATTAAAAAGTTTTGAAAAAGGTTAAAACCTGCTGTTGTCACATTTAATTTTCCAAGAAAATATCTGTAATTCTACAAAAATCCCAGTTTGATGTGGCCTGGAGAATAAAACAAGACCAAAGCTTTTTTTTTTTTTTTTTTTGCCATCTATGACAAACCAAAAAAGAGATTTCAGGCAAAAATCATGGGGCCTAGTGTGGCCAAATATGGTACCAGGTAGGAGGTGAAAACCTAATAACAACTCAGGGTCATGAGTTCGAGCCTGGTAGGCATAGAGCTTACTTAAAAAAAAAAAAAAAGATATAGAGCTATATAGATGTGAATTATTATGCATGTGTACACAGAGATATATAGAGTTACAACTTACTGAGTACTTGCCTCATGCCAGACACTATTTTCTTACTTGAGCTACAGTTGACATACAGTATTTTATTACTTTTAGATGTGTCAGACACTAACTCATCCCATACTACTAAGGCAATTTCCATTTTACAGATGCAGAAATTGAGGTTCTGAGAAGTTAAAAAAAAATGATTGAATACAAGGCAACCTTAAAAATAAGGTGATTCTTCCTACTACTGAAAACTACTATTTCCTAAGATACACACGTACACACGAACACACACCACATCTTCTTTATTCATTCTATCGATGGACATTTAGGTTGCTTCCCTATCTTGGCTATTGTAAGTAATCCTGCAATTAAGAGGGGGGGCATATATCTTTTCCAATTAGTCTTTTATTTTCTTTGAATAAATACTCATGGGGTGATTACTAGATTATGGGGTAGTTCTATTTTTAATTTTTGGAGGAATCTCCACACTGTTTTCCACAGTGGTTGCACCAGTTTGCATTCCCACCAACAGTGTATGAGGGCTCCTCTTTCTCCACATCCTCACCCACATGTTATTTCTTTTTATCTTTAGCCATTCTGACAGGTGTAAGGTGATATCTCACTATGGTTTTGATTTGCATTTCCCTGATGATGAGTGACGTTAAGCATCTTTGCACGTGTCTGCTCACCATCCATTCAGATCCTCTGCCCTTTTTAAAATCAGATTTGTTTTTCTGGTGTTGAGTTCTGTAAGTTCTTTATGTGTTTTGGACATTAATCCCTTATCAGACATATCATTTGTGAATATCTCCTCCCATTTGGTAGGTTGCTTTTTTATTTTGTTGATCGTTTCCTTTGCTATTCAAAAGCTTTTTATTTTGGTATAGTCCTAATAGTTTATTTTTGCTTTTGTTTCCTTTCTTGAGGAGACATATTCATAAATATACTGCTATGGCCAATGTCAGAGAAATTACTGCCTATGTTTTCTTTTAGGCATTTTACAGTTTCAGATATCATATTTAGGTCTTTAATCCATATTTAGTTTATTTTTGTATCTGGTGTAAGAAAGTGATCGAGTTTCATTCTTTTGCATGTAGCTGTCCAGTTTTCCCAGCACCAATGTGGAAGAGACTGTCTATCTCCCATTGTATATTCATTCCTGCTTCATCTAGATTGATTGACCATAGAGGTGTGGGTTTGTTTCTGGACTCTATTCTGTTCTACTGGTCTATGTGTCTGTTTTGTGCTTGTACCATGCTATTTTGATTACTAAAGCTTTAGAGCCTAGCTTAAAATCTGGGAACATAAATATCTCCAGATTTTTTTTTTCTCCCTTGAGGGCTAGAGTTTCTTTAACCAGTAATTGTTAGATAGGAAAACTTGTGTTTGGAGGCCACAGATGAGATTTCATTTGTTGAATTTGAATCAGAAACACAGACACTGAATCTAAGGCTACACCAAAGAATATGAGAATAAATAGATTAAAGGAAGAAATCTAAGACCCATAATATTTTTCTTCCAGGGAGATGAATAATGTATAATCAGATGTCTATTAATACTTTTCTATTTGATTCCATATACATATATCAAATGTCTTCATCATCGCTAGAGCCACTTTTTGAGTAAACGAACAGTTTTCTGGAGTCTGTTTACTATGCCTATTATGTTTCCTCAGTAGAAATACACATGAATACAAACACAGCCCCCTCTTCCACCATGTTGTTTAAATACTTGCATATTATCACAGGATATTTATCCATTCTCAAAATTGAACACTGGATTGTTTCCAAATGCTCAGTGTTCAAAAGGGCACTAAAATAAACACCCTTATAGATAAACCTGTACATAAGTTCTAAATGATTTCTATAGGACATTGCTATGTCAAAAGTGTCAACAGTCAAAACCTTATTCCTAAGGTGGGTTTTTTTTAGGATTAAAAGAATAATTTTTTAAAGTATAGTCTACTCCCCATCATGGGGCTCAAACTCAGGACTCCAAGATCAAGAGTTGCATGCTTTACCAAATGAACAAACCAGGTGTCCCCTAAACCCTGCCTAAGGTTTTTTAATCCACACTGACAAACTCTCCAGAAAGATTATATCTGTCAGCATACTCTATAGTAAGGTAAATGTTTCATTATGTTTTTCTGGTATTATCCTTGCTACATTTATCAGAGTTTGGCTTTAGCACTCAATACACTTTCTAAAACAAACAAACAAACAAACAAACACATTTTTATTTAAGTATAATATATAAGAAGCTAGGTAGGTCAAGCTCATAATCTAAAGCATGCAATCTTAACAATTTTTATATAGGTATATCTCTGTAACACCATCCATATCAAAGTATAAGAAATTTTCAACTTCTAGGATGCCTGGGTGGCTCAGTCAGTTGAGCATCTGATTCATGGTTTTAGCTCAGGTCGTGATCTCAGGGTTGTAGGATCAAGCCCTATATCAGTCTCCATGTTCAGCATGGAGTCTGCTTAAGATTCTCCCTCCCTTTACCTGCTCCTCCCACTTGTGTTCTCTCTCTAAATAAATAAATCTTCAAAACAACAAAAATAAAGAAATTTTCAACTCCCCAGAAGGTTTCATTACAAGTCTTCTAAATAAATACCTCCCTAACCCCATTCCAGCATAAAAGGCATAATCTTTTTTTTTTTTTTTTTTAATTTCTCTCACCATGGCCAGCCTGGGTGGCTCAGCAGTTTAGCGTCGCCTTCAGCCTAGGGTGTGATCCTGGAGACCCAGGATCAAGTCCCACATTGGGCTCCCTGCATGGAGCCTGCTTCTCCCTCTACTTGGGTCTCTGCCTCTTTCTCGCTCTCTCTCTCTCTCTGTGTGTCTCTCATGAATAAATAAATAAAATCTTAAAAAAAAAAATTCTCTCACCATCAGTTCATTTTACCTGTCCCTAACTTCATACAGGTACTCTATTTGTGTCTGGCTTCTTTTACCCAACATAATATCTTTGAGACTCATCTATAGTTTTGCATGTGTCATTAGCTCATTATTTTATTTTATTGTTTAAAATTTATTTGAGAGAGAAAGTGCATGAGTGGGGACAAGGGCAGGGAGAGGGACAAGCAGACTCTGTGCTGAGGGCACAGCTCAATGTTGGTCTTGATCCCACCGCTCAGAGATCATGATCCCAGCCAAAAACAAGAGTTGGCCACGCAACCAATGAACCACCCAGGCGCCCCTAGCTCATTATTTTAATAATCAGTTCACTGCTTTTATTGCTGTGAAGTATTTCACTATATGAGTGAACCACAACTTATTTTATCCTTTTCCCTGTTGATGCCTATTTGTTATTAGTTTGGAGCCTTTATGAAGAAGGGTGCTATAAATACCCTTCTACATGTCTTTTTGGTGGATATATGTATACACTCATTTTTCTTGCATATAGACCTAAGAACTGTTGTTCGTGAGATAGGTATTTGTATGGCTTCAGTGGAAACTGCCAGTTATTTAAAATCAACAACTTAATTTACATTCTCACAAGTGGGGTGTGAGTTCCTACATGGTTACCAACATATTATCTAAACCTTAAGGCTCTTGGTAGATATGTCATGCAGAGCTTTTACATGTTCAGTTTATATTTCAGTAATTCTGGGTTTCACCTGTAGTACACAGAGTACAATAACAAAGATGACAGTTAATTCCAAGTGGTTGATTCCTGGTAGAAAATGTCCCAATTATCATCCTGGTCAGCATGTTTGAGACTACCTAACACACAAAAAGACCAGAGAATAATTCCTATGGCCTTTCAAGTCAAGCCATTTACCTCCAAGATGAACCGCTAAGATGGATAGTCCACAATATGCTACAGAGTCAGCAATCTAAAATCAAGGGCACTCTTGGGGCACTAGCTGGCTCAATTGGTAGAGCATGTGACTCTTGATCATGGCGTTCTGAGTTTGAGCCTCAGGCTGGGTATGGAGATTACTTAAAATTAAAAAAAAAAACCAAGGGCAGTTTTATCTAAAATCTAAACAGCATAAGAGATTCATATTTAATTACTAATGCATATTATACTCATATTAAAACTTCCCATCTCCATGAGAAATCTCAAAACCTGTGCAGACTAACAGAAGCCACATCTGTCTCTGAGAAGGATGTATTCTTGTATTCATTTATGTAAGTGAACTGAGTTTTTTTAAGAGGATGGCTCATGCAATAGTGAATCGGCTTCAAAAGCTAGGTAGAAGTACCAACTGTCATTCTTTTTTGTCTTCCAACTAAATCACTGTCAGAGACTTTCCACATGTACATTCATAAAAAGCAATTTGTGACTATCTACCTGGTGGATCCAGCCATCTGTTCAACAGCTGGAGCTAAGAATGTCTGAATCTGTACAACCACCGGGAAGTGTGATCTTGGTGTGCAATGCAGTTGTCTCACCATTTCCTAGTCATGCCTAAGGATCTCAGCAGTGCTGATTATCTTCCACCTGCCCCTCAGGATTGCTCTGCTTGCTCTGGGAACCCTCAGAGATGCATTGCATCTAGGAGCTTCTAGCTGGGCTTACCCCTAGAGAAACTGGGAGGGGGAGGTAAGGGAGAAAGGAGTGAGGCTGAGTATTCATCTCCTCATTTTCCTTGTCCATGTTTCGCTGGCTGCATCCCTTAACCAAAAGTCACAAATACGGTCAGGCAACTCCCTCCACATGGTGTCTTATCCCTGGGTTCTGGTAACTACTCCCTCTCTCTTTAGGTCTGAGACTAGAGTCAGCACTTCTGCCACCCACCTGAAGTAGTCCTACTCTATCTCCTGAATTGTCTCTCCTCTTTTGTAAGGAGGTTCTTTATACATTTTTTTAAAGTAGGTTCCATGCTCAGTGTGGAGCCCAACACAGGGCTCGAACTCACAACCCTGAGATCAAGACCTGAGCTGAGATCAAGAGTTAGATGCTTGGCTGCCTGGGTGGCCCAGTCAGTTAAGCATCTGCCTTCAGCTCAGGTCATGATCCCAAGGTCTTTAAAAAATAATAATTAACCCTTATAACAGTCTTCTGAAGTAGATGTCATTTTCCTCATTTTAAAGATGAGAAAACTGAGGCCTCATGAGTTATGTCACAAAGAGGCAGAAAAGAAATCAGTTCTTGACAGGGGATAGAAAAGGCTATAGTGATTTGCTCACTGTGCTTTCTATGTAAGTAGAAATTCTTCTGTGAGCCATAATTTCCAAAAGATAACTAATGTGTTGGTCAACTGAAATGTAAATACACACATATATGCATACACAACACATGCACATATACATACTAAAAACCAGAATAAAAACCATGGTATCTTTACCTAATAAGTACCCTTGATTTTTTTGAGTCCTTGATCAATAAAATACCCTATGCTTACTGAATTCAACTACTGAGTGCACTTGCACTAAAATATTTGGTTGATGCCTTCTTAAAATATTCTGTGAAGAGCTATGGCACCATACATCTTGGATCTTTAATTGAGGATAAAAGTGTCTTTGGGGAGTTACAGGGAGTCTATGATTTTATGACCATGTAAGATAGAAAAACACTTACGTAAAAAGAAATGCCATTCTTTAAAATGGATCATCTTCTCATTGTTCAATACAACATTTAATTAACCCGAAAGAAGTCTGACTACTTCCTTTGTTTCACATTTTTTTACACCATATACATTTAGGATCTTAAAATCTCCTGCCACTTTACATATATACCTTATTTCTATTAAAGGCCAATAATAAAACATTTAAGAATCTTCTGCTATCCTTTTTAAAATAAATTAATTTTTTTAAAGCAAAGAAATTGGAGTGGCTCAGCTGGTTCAGCATCCAACTCTTGATTTTAGTTCAGGTCATGATCTCAGGGTCATGGTACTGAGCCCTGTGACGAGGTCTGAATTCAGTGTGGAATCTGCTTGTCCCTCCCCCTCCGCTCCTCCCACTGCTCACATGTACACTCTCTCACTCTCTTAAATATATAAATACATAAATAAATAACATCTTAAAAAAAAAGGAAAAATAATTCATCTGAATCCTGTCTGACACCAGATCTGTATGCATTCTATCATCACCAGGTCACACTCCCCTTTATCTGCCTACCCTGGGCTGGGTTTCACAACCCACGTAAGATATACCACATATGTGACCATGGCTCTCACACCCTTCTCCCCAGCTGAATGATAGAAGAGAGTCCTCTTTCTAGTTGATTCTCAGAATGCCTCCTAACATGCTACCTCAACCAGCCACTAATTATCAATCGGAGTAGACCTGTGAGGTGAAACTCATTTGTCAGCCCTGCAGGAAAACATTACTTCAGGTGAATAGGACAAAATCAGATTTAACAAAGAATGTGTGCTCCATAGATCAGGAACTTTGTTTTGTTCACTCCTAGTTTTCAGGGCCTAGGAAAATGTCTAGTACACAGAAGGCACTCAGTAAATATTTGTTGAATGGATGAAGGAAGGAAGGAAAGGAAAAAAAGGAAGGAAGTTGTGATCTATAGCTCCAGTGCCATGCCTTCAAGGAAATTTATAGAAAATGAAGACAGACGAAAGAAGAACATAAACAACCCTAATGCAAAACAGCCTAGGACAGGTACCATAAAAGCTTTGTGGGTCAAATGAGAAAAGAGAGTAGTCTAAATTGTTCTGAGTAACACAGCATTTAAAAAGAAATACGGTAATGCTTTCAAGCATCTATGTCCAGGCAGCTACGTTAATGGGCCTCCTTTAATAAGCAGATGAAAATATTTATAATTAGTAACACCACTTGCCTTACACTGTTTATAATTTAATAAATAAATCTCTTCTTGGGGCACCTGGGTGGCTCAGTCGGTTAAGCACCTGACTTCACTTCAGGTCATGATCTCCTGGTCTTGGGATCGAGCCCCTTGGAGGGCTCCCTGCCCAGCTTGGAATCTGCTTTTCCCTCTTCCTCTCCCTTTGCCCCTCCCCCTGCTCCTGTATGTGTGCACCTGCGCAAGCGCACGCATTCTGTTCCTCTCAAATAAATAAAATTTTTAAAAAATAATATAAATAAATAAACAGATCTCTTCTTTTTGGAGTGAGCACACAGGACTTTCAACTCAAAATCGAGTAGGTGAGTCTGAATGAATGAGAAGTATTTTAATATGAGCCCCAAGGGCAATCACATGTCATCCCCTTCTCACTGAAACCTATCAGAGCACTTATATAGAGACTTTTGTTGCCTTTCACCCTAACACGGACATATCTTTAATTTTCTTATTGTAAAATTCATTATATATATATATATATATATACACACACACACACACACACACACACATATATATATACATACACACACACTTGTCCTAAAAATTTCCAAAATATGAAAGTCCAGAAAGTAGAGGGCACAGGGCACCTGGCTGGCTCAGTCAGAAGGGCATGTGACTCCTGATCTCAGGGTTGTAAGTTCAAAGCCCATGTTGGGTACAGTGATTACTTAAATAAATAAAGTTTTTAAAAAAAGAATGTAAGTCGAGGGTGGAAAGCAAGCCATTTCCTCTCCCCCCAGTCATTCAACTCTTACCCCACCCAAATGACAACAGGGTCAGCAAACTATGGCCTGTGGGCCAGATTTGGCCTGTTGCTTGTTTTTGTACAGCTTGGAAGCTAAAAATGGTTTTTATATTTTTAAATGGTTGAAAAAAAATCAAAAGAAAAATATTTTGTGGCATGTGAAAATTTAATGAAATTCAGTTTTCAATGTCCATAAATAAAGTTTTGTTGGCACATGGCCATGTCCATTTGTTTATGCATCGTCTGTGGCTGCTTTCTCACCAGAGTTGCAGACTAAGTAGCAACCCTGCTCTAACACAGTCGATCCTCTCAGCCTTTCTGAAAAACCCCTTTTTCTAACTCATTATCTTTTATCCACCCACCTATAGGCCAAACAAATTATTCGATGGAATGCCTCCTGTTTGTCAACCTGCCTTTTTTATTCAGGTACACCACAGCATCTTAAGTTTTCACAAGCCAAACACCTTTCCAACAGGCATCTCACCACCAGTCATAACCGTATTAAGTTTCTCAAAGGTCTTTTACTACCGCTGTACTATACATTCAAGAGCAGTTCTTCCCCTCCTTGCTTATCTTATAGAGAGTACAAGCATATCCGCACAAACTAGAAATGGCTGAGGCGCAATGGGAACAATAATCCCATGACTTTCCTTTGGAGTAAACACACCAGTAATCAATCACTCTCCAACTTGGCCTGTCAGGCCTCATGGAACACACCCTATGTAATTGTGCTGTCTTGTTGGGAAAATATTTGCCAAGCAAATGTCTTGTGTGAGTGGGGAGCTCCAAAGAAAACTGTTAGATGATATTCTTTTGCCCTTTTAGCTAATGTGAGGAACTAACTTTAGACTGTGTAGCTCTTTTACCTAATTTCCAGTGACTCATAGATTCATATACAGTCTGATTTTACATTGATTCAGCTTCTGCAATTATTCTGATGGCGCTTTGTTGACACTCTACCAGCAAATGTGTTTTTTCTTAGAAGACTCCAATTTAGTCAGTAAGTGCATACTAATGTGGGTGGTCTTTGGTAATTGGCTTTAGTGAGGACAGAGAAAAAAACATCTTTATGCAAGACTGGTTTCTGGGACTGAATTTCAGGGCTGGTTTGAATTAAGAGTTACATTTTACCTAGAGGAGACTTCCTGTGATACATAATATTAAAGGAAATGAAACTTTTTGAGCTCACATTTAATCTAACTTATACTGGCTCAGCAAAGCTGGCACGTGTTCCGGTTACCTGCGGCTGCATAACATACCATCCCCAAATTTAGCAGCTTAAACAGCAAAAGTCATTTCTTTATTTGTGAAGTCTGCAATTTGGGCAGGGCTCAGTGGAGACAGCTCATCTCGGCTCATCATGTGGCACTAGCTGGGGTCACTCAACTGAGGCTGGAGGATACACACCTATGGCTGGAAAGTTGGTGCCAGCCATGGGCTAGGAGCTCACCTGGAGCTTCTGGCCAACATCCTTACTTCCTTTTCCTCTGGGCCTCTTGATGGGGCTCCTTGGGCTTCCTTACATCATGGCAGCTGTATTCTAAGAGTCAGTGGCCAAGGAAGCCATGGCAGATGTGCAAGTCTTCTTATTGTTCCCCTCGTATGTCACACAGTGTCATTTTCATTGCATTCTACCAATTAAGCAAATCACCAAAGTCAGCTTAAATTCAAAAGGAGGGGAATCCAAAAAACAAAACAAAACAAAACAAAAAAAACAAAAGGAGGGGAATCTGATCCCACATTCCAATAGGAAGAGTAGCAGAAAATTTATGGCCATCTTTATTCTTCCATAGAACATAAAAGAACAATGTAAATGTGCCTCTGTAAAGCACGCTTTGGATATTGCACAGAGTGGCAGCACAGAGAAGCCAAGAAGAGAGTCAGAGTACCTCATGACTGAACACTCTCCTGGGACGAGGCAAGCACAGGCCACCTGGTGTGATTTGAGTTTGGTCATGGACCAGTATGACCATGAACAGGACTGCCTGACCTTTCCATGTCCACATATCCTCATCTACAAAGAAGGGAAAATAGTGATGTCTATTGCATAAGGTCTGTCCAGAGAAATCAAGACTCTGCTTTTTAATCAATCAAAAACCTTTAAAACACTTATGAACAACACGTATAGAAAAATACAAAAAAAATAAGTAATCTATGAATTTTCACAAACTGAATAGACTCATCTGATCACCATCCAGACCAAGAAATGGAACACAGCTAAGACTGGGAAGACAACAGGGAGTGGTAAAGACTTTGCTCCCTCTAATGGAGACAGCACACTCTTGGCTATTGCCAGTGGGTGCCACATAGGGATAAAAGTGGCATGGCAGGCTGAAGAGAGTGGCAGAGGGCCAGACATAGCCCACAGGCTCCTTCTTAGAACTTTGCAGGAGAGTCTGGAACAGTGGTAAGGGGATGGAAAGATAGGAAGGGACTCAAGCCCATTCAGGGAGATGTCAGCATAAGAGAGGTCCACATTTTCGGTACAGCTAAGCAGGACAAGCATCATGGGTATGGAATGGGCTCAAGGTTCTGGAAGGCTTGGCTTGAAGTTGTCCTAATCTTTCCTGATTCTGGGAAAGACTCAGGGACAAACCTGCCACAAAGCTAAGTGCTCACCCTGCACATGTGCCACCTATTTTAATCACTAAACATCATAAGGAGCTCCACTACTGTGACCAACTGTCCTAAATCTTTCTCCTGCAACACACCCTCTTTTCTCCTTTCCAGTCAGAGGGAGACTTTTACTCTCTCCTTTCCTCACTGTCTTACCTTGCATTTTTATATCTTGCCCTTCTGTGTAGAATTCCTATGGTTCTCTCCCTCTTTTGAAATGTCTCATGGCACATGTGCTGTTGGAAGATTTGGGCACTTCAAATCCTTTTTTGGAAGGAGACAGATACAGTTAGTAAAATGAAAACAAAGTCTTGCTCACAGCTCCATTTCTGAAGCTGGAGGAGTCTGGGAGATCTCTTCACATAATCTCCTCACCCTGCTATGGCACATGGTTGCAGTAGTGGCGGATGGAATCCTGAGTAGTGGTAGGAGGAGGGGAAATCTGGAATCGTCAGCAACTAACTGCATAACTGGCAGATCTAGGGAGCCCATGGGATGCAGCTGGTAAAAGCAACATCAGGAGAAGCTTGATTTATTCAGGAACATTTGGAATGAACTACCACCTGAACATTATACATGTGCCTACAGCATACTAAATAAGACCATGCACAGAGACGCCTCGGAGGCTCTGTGGTTGAGCATCTGCCTTTAGCTCAGGGCATGATCCCGGAGTCCTGGGATCGGGTCCTGCGTTGGGCTCCCTGCATGGAGCCTGCTTCTCCCTCTGCCTGTGTCTCTGCCTCTCTCTGTGTGTCTCTCATGTATAAATAAATTTTTAAAAAAATTATCGTGCACAGCCAAGAGTTAAGCTTAGTGCCCAGCAAACAGCAGGTGAGCTCTAAAACTCCTTCCCTCTCCTACTCCCTTCCTCCCTTCTATGTCTCTATATGTCTCTATCTGGCTGTACTGTACATGGTTACAGGTCATTTACATATGAACCCTGCTAGTTACAGCAGTGCTTTTTCTTAAGCTCTTCTCCCTGACTGAACTGCATGGCCACACTGGTTTTCTGTTGACCTGGCAAGAAAGGTGATTTTGAATCATTTCTTTCATGTGTTAAAGGTGAAGTCTCAGGCAGCCCAGGTGGCTCAGCAGTTTAGCGCTGCCTTTAGCTCAGGGCCTGATCCTGGAGACCCAGGATCGAGTCCCACATCGGGCTCCCTGCACAGAGGGAGCCTGCTTCACCCACTGCCTATGTCTGTGCCTCTCTCTCTCTCTCTCTCTCTCTCTGTGTGTCTCTCATGAATAAATAAATAAAATCTTTAAAAAATAAATAAAAATAAAGGTGAAGTCTCTAGTTCAGGAATGTTGAGTGTTTGGGGAACTATATTTTGTCATAAATCATCATCACCTTGGAGGCAGTATGATGGTACAGCTGGTTTGTTCACGTATGTCAACACATTTTTATGCTCAGCATACACGTTATTGGGACATCTAGGCACTTTAAGTACATCTAGAAAGAGGCAAGGCACAAATGAACAAAATCAAAGTGAAGAAAGAGATGTTTTTTTCCCCCCTGAAATCTCATTTTTTTTCCACCCGGTTTTCTTTACATATAATGCTTTTTTACCAAACACTGTCTTGAGTATTTTAACTAATGCAGCATAAAAATAAAACTACAAAATAACTATGTATTGGCTCCTTGCTGGTTAAAAGAGTACTAGATTCTTCACGCTGACAATAAAAATCCTTAATAGTTAGGATGAGCTACAACTTTTTTTTTAAGAAAGTCGGGATTATTTAGGAGAGTATGAGTGATGATGAGAACATGTTTTAGGCTCTACAAATAGTAGTAGTTTATGAGACAAAGATAGTTTATACCACTCAGAATTTGGCAAGGAGAGTCTACATTTTGGTTTAGACCTTAAAATATTTTTATTTGCATCTACATTTTAAAGGCATTTAAGTGTTAGTATGTTATTCTAGAAATACAAATGCACATATCTAATTTTATATAAACTGGACTATAAAGTCACTTTGAAACCATTTTTTCACAAACTTAATAATGCAAGTCTTTATTTTACAATAGCTATATCTACAAGGTTAAAATTATTAAATCTATGTTTAGATATTATATCCAGTGTTTCATTATTTTAGACGATCGCAATTTACACTTATCTTGACATGCCTGTCCCCCTATTTCCTCAGGATAGTCTCTCTTAGTAGTGGAATATACTGGAACAAAGAATGTACATATTTTAAAACTTGAAATATAGACTTCAAACTTTCCTCCCAAAGGATCGTATCAATTTACATTTCCACCAGAGTGCTCTTCCCCATACCCTTCCTAGCACAGGAATCTTCATTTCTTAACTATCTTTACCATTTCATTGGCATATTTATATTTATATATAATACATATATATGTATGTATATGTAATTTTAAAAATTTTATTTCTTAAGCAATCTGCACACCAAATGTGGGGCTCAAACTTATGACCCTGAGATCAAGCGTTGCAAGCTGCATCGACTGAGCCAGTCAGGTGCTCCTCACTGTCATGTATTTTTAGTGACATATCTTTGATTATCTGTGAGGCTTATTTTTCTCATAAATTTCCTGCCATCTGAATTTCTTCTGTTGTGAACTGCCTATTTATGGTCCATGCAGGTATGGCAGTCTTGGTCATGGTTTTACCACACACATTACTAATGCGTAGCAGACATCACAGGCCTCCAAAGGCCTGTATGCACTTCTGAAACAACTGTGGCTGTAAAATATAAATAGGGCGAGACAGAAAAAGGAATGATTCAAACAAAGCTCTTAACTTCTTGTCTGAAGTAAACAAAACATGCTCTCCGGTGCCGGTCAACACAATGAACATTTCTTGCTAAAGCAAAAGGGCTGGTTCCAGCTGCTAAGTCAGTTAAATAAATAATGTTCTACTTGGCAGCATGACTTTAATTCCTTTTGCAAATAAAAGGGGCTTACAGCTACTTCCAGCTTGAGGAGTACATTACTGACAACAGGATAAATATATCCACACGCAGACCTATATACATATAAAGCAAGAGTCCGATGTTTTACAGAAAGTCCAATAACTATCCTATTATTTAATCCAGTTCATCTTTCTTTCTTAAACTGGGACATAAATGCCAAATACAGCCAAGCTAGAGATCCCTTTAAACAAAACATCTGAAATCCAAAAGCCCTTTTTAATCACTTCAAGTGTTAAACAGTATCTTGTATTCAAGGATGTGTCCCTGGTCCTGCAAGCTCACCCCTTCCTTTTCCTGGTTTGCCTCCTATATTTATTATTTCCATCCTATGGCATGGCTATCTTCTCTGGTAGCAGGCTGGAGACTTTGGCATAATCTTTCTCTCTCCTTCTCCCCTGCCCTCTGTACCTAATCAACTGCCAAAGTGTGGAGATCTCCCTTGGGATATACATATATATCAACTTTTCATCTCAGAATAGTTTTATATTTATAGCAAAATTGCAACAAGAGTGCACAGTCGTCGTATCCTACCAACCTAGATCCCCCTAATGTCTGTGACAGCTCCTCACATTTTTCTCTGTGTGTGCCTGTGTTTTCCCACATTTTCCTGGTTTTTGATAACCTGCACAATTTTGGGGAATACTGGTCAGGCATTTTAGAGACTGTCCCTCAATTTGGGTTTGCCTGACGTTTTTCTCATGTTGAGACCGAGATAGCCGGTTTTTTGGAGGACGGCCACAGAAGCCAAGTGCCACTGTCATCACGTATCAGGGGTGCATGCTACCCCCACGACTCGCCACTGATGTTAACCCTGATCACAAGGCTGAGGTGACATTTGCCAGGCTTCTCCATTCCTTCTCCTTTTCCATTCCCAATTTGCAGATGAAGAAATGGAGGCCAGCCGTTGAAGGACTATGTCAGGCCTAAAAAGTACAGCTGCAATCGCAACGCAAGGCTTCTCACTCCTGGCTGGGCGTTTCTTCTCAATACCAGGGGCTGGCAAACTACCGTGGCCTGTGGGCCAAGTCTAACCGACTGCCTGTTTTTATAAGGCCCGCAAGCTAAGCATGGTTTTTGTATTTTCAAGTGGTTAAAACACATATCAAAAGAATAATATTGGGCAGCCCCGGTGGTGCAGCGGTTTAGTGCTAACTGCAGCCCAAGGTGTGATCCTGGAGACCCAGGATGGAGTCTGACGTCCGGCTCCCCACATGGAGCCTGCTTCTCCCTCTGCCCCTCTCTCTCTCTCTCTCTCTCTCTCTCTGAATAAAAAATAAATAAAGATTGATTACCAACCCGTATTTAAAGAAATGTTTAAAAAAAAAAGAATAATATTTTGGGACATGTAAAACTAATGTGGAATTCAAATTGCAATCAAAGTCGACCAGGTGTGACTATCCTCTTTGTTCGCGAATCGCCCAAAGCCACTTACAGGACACGACAGCCAAGTTCGGCCAGCTGGGGCAGAGCCTGTACGGCCCAGGAAGCTTAAAATATTGACTGTCAGGCCCTGGACAGAAAACTCTGGCTGGCCCTGTACGACACCTTGATGCTAACTAGCCACCAAGCAGCCTCGGCACAGGCACAGGATGGAGAAAAGCCTCGGCCCTTCTCTTAGCTGCGCAATCTATGTTTTAAACGAGACCCTCTGAAACGTGTCTTTAGGGGCCCAGGTGTGAGATGGGCTGTGCCTTGGCGCTCTCAGTGATGAAATCATACCCACGGGGTGGAGGGATTGGGGTGGGGGCAAGGCGGGGATGCCGAGATGGGGGACGCAGAACAGAGGGAGACATCAGAACAGGGCAGTGGAGGGGAAACTCCCTCAGCTAACACATGACACGGGAAATTTCTGCAAAGGGCCCAAATCCTGTGCCCCGGGAGACTATGTGCCAGAGCAGGCGTCTGTGCCTGCAAAGAAGGGCATTCTTAGAACCTTTCCCCACTGGTCCACAAGGCTCAGCTGCTCCAGCACCATCTAGAGAAAGCCCTTCGCAGCCTGCTCCCTCATGCACAGTGTGACTGACCCCCCTCATTCCTATCCACAAGCTGCAAAGCTGGCTCTGCGCCCCACTCCGAGGCTGCTCTCTATTTCGAGCTCTAGGAAATGACAGAGATGTCCCATGATAACTGTATTCCAGGGTGTTATTTTTAAGTATCTGATTTTTTATCGTATATATAATACAGAAAATTGCTTTTTATCCCTCCAAGCCTTTATGAATAGTCATTTTTCTCTTTCTGAATTCCTATCAAATGCCTATGAAGTTTCTTAGGAGGCCCCTCCTTTCAAAGAGTATTTTGCAAAGCAGAGAAGCAGCTGGCACTCATCAAGATTCAGGAAAATGGGATCATTTCTGGAGAGGAAAATGCAACTGTCACAATAAGACAAAGGGCAAAGGGCAGGCCATTTGAGGAAAGTTCATGGAAGTAGATAATAAGCAAAAGAGCTGACCTTGGGAAGTTCAAGGTTAAGGATTCTGCTGAGGCTGTGTAACCATGCTGACCTCAAGAACTCTACGGTCGTTTAACAATTTCTACTTTCCTAAATGTGTTCATCACAGCAACCCTGTGAGGTTTGGAACTAGTCTTGTTCTTCAAGTAAAACCCAGAGAAATCAAATGGTTCGTTTTAGTTACCTCCATGAGGTCAGGACTCATCACTACAAACCCAGAACCCATCTTCACGCCTTAACGCACAGCAAGGGTTCAATAAAGAGTTGGGGGAAAAGTGACATTTGGCCAGTTAGCAAACCCCCAAATCTTCCATGTCCTGCTATTTACATTGCTAATGGTTAAAGATGACCCCTTGCTGCAGTCAACAACCTTCTCCCTCCTATTCCACTTGCAAAGTGGAACTTGATGATTCATGACTTGCCAGTTTGGACATCATCTAGAGGCAATCTGCCACTCTGTCAGTCAGCTGCAGATCCAGAAAAACCAAGATAAAGATTGAACAGCCCCGTTCCTGAGCACTTGAAGCTAATTCCATTTTAGGGGATGGATTAAATTAATCTCAAGAGGCAAATGTGGATAAAGCATTATTTATAGAAGATCAATATTTATAGAGGAGATGCTACCTTTTAATAATTAAGTCTTAAGGTTGTTCTCCAAGCTTACAGATGGGACTGGCTTTACTTAAGTTTAGCAATAATAGAGGGCAAGATGAGAATTCTGCAGAATCCAGACCAGCATTCTGGTAAAAGCTTATCTATACAATAATAGAGAGGTAAAGATGCATACACGCACACACACACACACACACACAAAAGCAGAAGAAAAATCCAGCTGTTTGTTATTTTCTCATAAAGGCAGCCGAACTCTCAATCACAGATTTTGTTCAATTGATTCATTAACCCCTATTTGCATAATGACACGAGTATTTTGAGGCCAGAATTGTCTTTGCAGGAGGCACAGTTAAAAGCAAATGTCATCATAATGCTACACAAAGCATGGAGATGACAAGTGGGCAGTGTCACGGGTTTGCTGAGCCCCTTTTAAAATTTTCTCTTCCCCTTTCAATCTCTGAAATGAACAGGGACTTTCTGGTAATGCCATTTTAGGGACATATTGAGGATAACAAGGCATGAAATTGCTTTGCAACAGAAATCATTTTTCTGATTCAGAAGTGGTGCTGAGGGGTGGGAGTGGGGGCCTATTCAATACCTGGTCTGAATTAGGGATAGCAAAGAAAATATTTAATGCTATTCAACTTAGTCCTGGACTGAGATATTGGTTCTGAGAGATGATGAGAAAAGAATTTATTTAAAAAGAAAGCCTAAAGAGCAGAGAGATTGCTTTTGTTATTCCCAAGAAAACAGTATATTGTCCTCAGAATCTGGTAGCAGGCCACCCAGCTATGATGGGATAACTAAATATATAAAGCCTTAGTGTCTGCCAAGGGCAAATTGGTTCCTCAGGCAAAGCAGTAATAAGTCACTGGCTTGATGGTGAAAGCAGCAGTAGGCTTTTTTTCCCCCAAAGACAACAGAGAGCTTGTAGTCCCCAGAGAGAAAAGTTATTTTCTTGCCAATATTGGTCAAAAGTGCAATTCTTTAGGAACAATTCAGCAAAGGCTTCTCTCCCTCCACTCCACCAAGCCAGGCAATAGAAATGTATTTTCAAACTGAATGTTTTAATAATACTTAGGTTTTTGAACAAATGTGATCACAAAGGTGACTTCTATTTGCTTTGTAAAATGGAGACAAACTGGAATTGATTGCTTGTGGGGATTTTGTGGGTTTCATATCCTTCTGTAGATGTTATGGAATTTCCAAATCCTGAGACTAGAAGGAACTTGGAGCAGTCACCGATTGGCACTGATCATGGATATCCCCCAGCTTAGACAAGTAGCATCAGCATCATCTCAAAGGCTCTACTTCAGTTCTAATTAGAATCTGCTTTTAATAGAGGATCCCCAGGTAGTTTGTATGTACATTTGCATCCCTTTCTTCAATTTGAGAAGCACTCATCTAGCCTACAGATGGCTGGTGGTGGTTTTCAATCTGAAAATCAGAATTGCTTTGGCTTTTGGTAGGACAGGTACCTGGGTAGTGCTAAAACCAACAACAAAAAGAGACCAGCCCTGAAAATTCCCTAAGCAGACAAAACCTGTTCAGCCACTCAAACAAAGTATAATCTAACTTATTTTGCAAGGCTAACTTGACCCGAGACATGTCTTGCTTATGTTTCTGGAAATCATAAGCAGAACTTAAACTATTTCCCAAAGTTGATAAGAACTAACCATTGTTCAATTCATTTAAGAAAATTCTAGGGATGCCTGGGACACTCAGTTAAGTCTCCTCTGACTTTGGCTCAGGTTGTGATCTCAGCATCCTGGGATTAAGCCCGGTTGCAGTAGGGCCCTGCGCTCAGTGAGGAGTCTGCTTCTCCCTCTGCCTCTGCCCCTTCCTCTGCTCTTACTCTCTCTCTCAAATAAATGAAAATAAAATAAAACATTGGAGAGCCTGGGTGGCTTAGTTGCTTGAGCAACTGGCTCTTAATTTTGGCTCAGGTCATGATCTCAGGGTCATGGGATGGAGCCCCACATCGGGCTCCACACTTAGCACAGAGTCTCCTTGTCCCTCTCTCTCTGCTCCTGCCCACCCTTCCCTTTCCTACTGTGCATGTGTGTGTGTGCACATGCATCCCCCTCCATAAACAAAATCTTTAAAAAAAAATAAAATTCTAGTATTATAACCAATCACTGTGAAGAATAAAGTCATTGCTTTCTCACTATATGAACTGCTCTATGACAATATCCCCCTGAGCCTCATTCCATGTTTTGGTTTGAGTGTTCCCAGTTTGCAAACTGTCTTTTTGATGTGGGCACAATAAACTTTCACCAGTTACTACTTGGTTTTACTTCTGTTATTTCTGAACTTTGACTGTAGCATGCTCACCTCTGGAAGGCTGAGAGTTGAGATAGAAAAAAAAAATTTTTTTTTTAAAAAAGAAAATTAATCAAGGTGCTATTACCAGAAGAATAGGGAATGGAAGAACAGTAAGCAAATCAAAAGATACTCCTAGGGGATCCCTGGGTGGCTCAGCAGTTTAGCACCTGCCTTTGGCCCAGGGCGTGATCCTGGAGACCCGGGATGTAGTTCCACATCAGGCTTCCTGCATGGGGCCTGCTTTTCCCTCTGCTTGTGTCTCTGCTTCTCTCTCTCTCTCTCTCTCTCTCTCTCTCTCTCTCTCTCATGAATAAATAAATAAAATCTTTAAAAAAAGATACTCCTAGAAGTGATCAATTGTTAGGGATGAACATCTGACCCAAGCCAGGTCAATGAGGCTCATCTGTGGGATTTTTGCTATATCTACAGAGAAGGGAAAGCTCTTGGTTCCGAGGTTATAAGGCTGAGGTTTACCAGAGATGAAGAGCTACAAGGGCTACTCCTTGTAAAAGGCCTTCCTGAGAATAAAGCAAACTCCAAGCAAACACAGAGCTAAGAAGTTGGGAGAGACCAAGGCCTCATGACATCAGCTGTGCCCTGCACATAGCCACAGATTCCAGGGGGCGCAGTCACATTGTTTTAGGAAGCAGCGTGACTGCGCCCCCTGGAGTTGCACAACAACATAGCGGCTCCTCCTGGATATAGCTGTGCCTGATGTAAATATGACCCTGGACTTCTGTTATATGTGCCAATAAATTTTTCCACCTTTAAAAAAATTTTTTTTCGATTTAAGATAGTTTGAGGTATATTTTCAGTGATTTGTAACTAACACCCATGCGGTGACTTTTCAAAATACTCATGTTCATAAGCCAGCCCCAAACCTCCTCTCCTAGCCTAGGTGGGGATGGGGACAGGAAAAGCAGTCAGGGGTATACGTTCTGGGAAGGTGTACATGAATAAATCCTGTATAGGAGGGCAATTTGGTAATTTTTATTAATACTAAAAGGATATTTTAGTACCTTTTGGCCTACTAATCCTACTTCTGCAAATAAATTCAGTAGATAAATTAGCATGTGTGCTGAAGATATATGTTCAAGGATATTCAGTTAAGTATTTGGGGGATGGCAAAAGATTATATAGGCAAAATGTCCAACAATAAACAACTAATTAATAATGATCCATTTAAACAATAGGACAAACATTCTGTAGCTATTAAGAAAGAACATGACAGCTATACACGTGCTACCCTGGAACACTTCCCAAGATTTATGAAAAAAAAAAGTAAGAAATGGAATAATATGTATAGCATGCTACCATCTGTGTAAAGAGGATAATTAAATAAATATGTGTATTATATGTATATATACATTTATGTGTATATATATATAATATGCATAAGCATTTATATAGGAATGGGTTTTTTTAAGTAAACTCTACCCCCAGTGTGAGGTGAACGCATGACCCCAAGATCAAGAGTCACACACTCTACCGACTGAGCCAGCCAGGGACTCTATATGGGAACTGTAAATCTTTATAGAAATAGACAGAAGCTTAGTGGTGGTTGTTTCTGGGGAGGGAACAGGCTTGAGAAACAGATCTACTTTATATCCTTTACATTTTGTAACACTATGTGTCTCTATTACATACTTAATGCCTTGAGGTATCTGGGACTTTTCCCTCCTTCGTCAGACTTAGGGCCTAAGGAAGGTGGAGATGCATGTCCCAGGCAAGAAGTCCGGAGATCAAATGATCAGCAGCCTCCTCTTTGGGAAATCAGTCCAGGAGCTGATCATATCATAGCTTCTAAAAAACTCTCTAAAAACCACTGAAAGAGGGATCCCTGGGTGGCGCAGCGGTTTGGCGCCTGCCTTTGGCCCAGGGTGCGATCCTGGAGACCCGGGATCGAATCCCACATCGGGCTCCCGGTGCATGGAGCCTGCTTCTCCCTCTGCCTGTGTCTCTGCCTCTCTCTCTCTCTCTCTCTGTGACTATCATAAATAAATAAAAATTAAAAAAAAAAAAACCACTGAAAGAACTGAATGTAATCAGCAAAGAAGTAAGAATAGGAATTATTTTCCCTGGGAGCAGAAGGGTACAAAGACGGCGCCCTCAGACCACCCGCCCTGCTGTTGGCACGCTGCAGGGCAAGAACGGCTGCCAGCTGCCAGGCACCAGAGCTGTCCTATGGGTGACTTCTTTCTCTCACGTGGCCTGAATCCTCTCCATGGCTGCTGGCCTGTCCCATTGGCCATTTAGAATCCCAAGTATCCCCTGCTTTTTCAATGTTCATATTACTTCACTTTGCTTTTACAGAAGACCTACATGAGTACCCATTTTCAATAACCAAAAGAAACCTAGAGGATTTTTTCCGCTTTTAAGAAAAAAAGGCAAAAACTGAAAATAGTAGTGTTGTTTGCAGCAAGTCATCATAAAGGTAGCACGCCCCTGAGCAGCGAGAATGGCCCCTCCAGGTTATCTACCTGGGGACTCAGCTGCTCAGCATCAAGCACCACAACTTTGAACTTTGGGAGCTTCTGTGCTTTATTTTGATCTGCGTATCCATTAACAAGATGCATCCTCAGGCATCAGAAAAGCTTTACAGAGGTTATTTTTGGGGTTTAGGAATGCTGAAAAATGTTTTTCATATAAATTAAGGACAATCATTTCTTCACTTTGCATCATTTTGGCTTATGAGAAGTTTCATAAGAAACCTTCTATGTGGAAGTTGTGAACCTCCTTCAGAACACCACCACACTAATTTCTGAAGATCTTCCCTTCTAATACATGTGTAGCTGGAAACATTTAAGGCTTCAAACGCAATGAAGATGAAAAGTGTAAGCAAGTCTGTGGGTTGATTCTGAAGTTCTGACTCTCCTGATTACCTGAGGAGTAGATGGTCTCTTCCATGAGCCCAGGATGCTCTGCAGCCACCACTGTGTGCTGACCATGACACACAAATGCAATGCAAGAACACATCAGAGTGACCTGAGACACGCAGCCAAGTCTGCCTACATGGTGACAGCTGCTGTTGGGGGAAGCTCAGGGACTGGCATTTGAGTTTGCTATCATTTTACTGCTTTAAAATGTGCAACTCAAGCATGATGCTGCTGTTATTTCCATTAAGCTATAAATCACCTACAAATTAACCTCTGCTGCACTGATCCTGCCAAAATGTTGTTTTAGAAAACAGTTCAGATCCCAACTTTGATAAACTGATACTCATTCTCCTCCTCCCTTTCCCCAGCAAAGTCAGTCCCCCTCACAACCCCAAATCACACAGTTTACTGGTTATGAGAGTAATTGCTGGTAGCCTTCCAAAACTCATGTTTTTTTATTCATGTATTCTCATGGGGCAGCAGGAGTGTGAGTGGGGAAGGTGGTACATATTTGCCATCAGAGAACACAGAATGCGTTATAATGTTGTCTCTAATGGACGCTCGAACTTCGCAGTTTGTATCTTTCCAGGCCTCAGACTTCTCATCTGCCACCGTCCCTGGGGAATTACATGATATCAGAGTTTCCTACACCACACCACCAGCTCTCAAAGCAAAAACACCCGCAGCATCTAACAGATCTGCCAGTTTTGTTATTGTTTTATTACCGTTGGACTTTAGTGTGTGTGTTCTGATCTTTCTACAACGCCTAGCTTAGGAAATGCTTAGCAAACACTCACTGAACTGAGCAAACTTTGTCCCTGTGCCAGCAGCCTATAGGATTGTGTGTATATTCAGCTTAAACATTAAAAAAGAAAAAGTGCAAGTGTGGATATTTTGCAGAACACACAACTTAAATGTCTTCAAAATGGACTATAAATTTATTACTCATTATTATTTATTGGTGGGCTCAGAGGAAAATGAGCTCTTTTCATCTGGGGAAGTTTAAAAGACTACAGGAGCAGTTGCAGTTTAAACAAACTGGCTCGGGGCCTCTTGAGTTTGAGGACACCTATGACACAAACCCAAAGAAAGCCACACACTGTGTGCACCTTGGGTTTCTGGAGAAATGGCTCCACCTCTGCTTCAATGTAAGCCTTTCCCAACCCCTCATTTACCACATAGGACAAGATGCAAAGCCACAACAGGTGCTGGATGTCCCATCTGTCCAGAGAGTTCTTTACACACATCAGTCTGGGCAGCCACAGCCAGAATTTGACCCTGTTCACTTTACATGTCATCAGTTGAGTTAGATTGGATTATGGACAACAATCCTAACCGAAAAATGTCTTGAACGGCCTGTGAGCAAGTCTGAGTTGTTGTTATACCTCTGGCAACAATGCCAATGCTTGGGATACAGGAGATACTCGATAAAAGTTAGTTGAATGAGGACTAAAAAGGACTAAATCCTCTTTTTTTTTTTTTTTTTTTTTTTTTAAGGCTTAAACTCATGACCTTAAGATCAAGAGTCACATGCTCTTAACAACCGAGGTTCCCCTCCCCCCCAGGACTAAATTCTTTTTAAGGAATCTGTTAAACCAAATCCATAGCAATATCTAATTTTCATCTCAAGAAAGGAGTTGAAAAAAAGAAATGAGTTTTATAATTGTGGGTGGGGCCTGGGGGGCAATGAGAGTACTCTATGGTACTTACTCATCCTTTTATTCCCATCACCTTGATAATCCTGATGGCAACCTTATGATGTAGGTTAAGCAGGTATTATTATCATCATTTTACAGATGAGGAAACTAAGGCTCAGAGAAATTGTGATTCGTTTAATATCTTATCTTTACATTCAACAGAGCTGGGAGGAGAGCTCTCGCCTTTCTACTTTACCAGTGCATAGGAAGCTATAGTTATTGTGGTTTATCTTTTAAAACCAAACTACACACAAACATCCTCTCTGTACAAGCACACCCCGCTCTGCAAGTCTTCCTTTATCCCTCACTGGGCTGCCTCAGTGTTCCCACATGGAAACTGACCCACTGACCTTGGGGGCGGGCAAACTGGTGATTAGGTCCCAATTTACATCTTTGTGACTTTGGACAAGTAACCCCCTAAGGCTTGGCTTCTTCCTCTGTTAGATGGGAATACTCACTGTCAAGGGCCATCCAGAGGCTTAAAGGGAGGTCATACAGGTAAAGCGCTTAAATACAAAGTCTGACACAAAGTCAACATCTATTAAATGACAGCTTTCATCATAGTGAGGGCAACCCCAGAAGAAGTCATCTGGGACTGAGGTGGAACTGAGGGTTACACAGCCTAGCCTGTGGTAGTGTGTGGCTCATAGGTTCAGATTTGATTCCCCATTGAAAGAGTTCAGGATCACTGGGAACAGGCTGTACAAAACAAGAACCTAGCCATGTACTGAGATTTTCACATCTGTAAGCAAAGCATGTACACAAGCATATACACAAATGTGTACATACTTTCGTACAATGGAGAAACATACGCTTTCCCACATTAAAGCAAACTTCAAGATACATTGCTAAAAGTCACAAAATCAATGGATTTCTTTTTTACCACAAACACCACCAAAAATAGAGAAAGATTCACTCTGATAGGACTCTAGATCTACTACAGGTAAAATCCCAACCCTGAAAGTACCGACAGACAGTAAAAATCTGAACAGTTTTCTTTAAGTCTACAAATTAGTTGTGACCCCCCAACTGTAATAAGACTGTAGCTGTTGAAAGCTCTTTGACGTATTTCTTAGTGTGGAAGTTCAGGAAGACTCTAGGGATATGGATATTGATGGGTAACAATAATTAACCAACCTTTAAAAAAAAATGGAAGCCACTAATAGAATGTATCAAGGAGCCAAATATTCCTCAGTAATAATTCCATAATGAGCACAGATTCTGGAGTTGGACTGTCTGGATTTCAATGCAGATTGTACCACTTCTTGCTGTGTGATTTCTAGCAAATTATTTAATCTCTCTGTGCTTCAGTTTCCTACCTATAGAGGGGGAACAAGTGGGACCCTTGGGTGGTTCAGTCCTCCAGGCATCTGACTTCAGCCCAGGTCATGATCTCAGGGTCCTGGAATCGAGTCCTGTATTGGGCTCTGTGCAGAGTCTACTTGAGGAGTCTCTCTCTCCCTCTCCCTCTGCCCCTTTCCCCGTGCTTGCTCTCTCCCTCAAATAAATAAATAAAATCTTTTTAAAAAGGGGGTGAGTGAACAAGAGCACATACTTCATAAGGTTTGCTATGAATATTAAATAAGGTAGCAGATATAAAACTTTGAGAAAGGCACTTAACACATGGTAATGCGTCAGTGAATGTACTACGATTATTGTGTGTATACAGAAAACATGCCCATTTAACAAATACTTCCTGCTCTAATCCTATATCTATCCTACCTCAATGCCAAGCTCAGTATTTCCACCCAGACAACAATGATGTGAAATTGGATTTATCTTGCCTTCCCTGCTTCCAAAGGCCTGATACTGTCACTACCACAGAGTAGTTGCTCTGGAAATATTTGATGAGAGAATGAAATGATGATAGCAGTATTTTAAAGCATTTTGAAAATATGTCATGAAAAGCATGATATTCACTGTGATCCTCAAGGGTAAGGGAGAAAGGGGAGGTATTCTAAGCTTAGATAGTCTCTCCTCCATGTGATAAGAGGGAAATGAAAAAGCAAATGCTGCAAGGTGCACTGTAATTAAATTGTGTCAATTTCCCAGCATGATGGTAACGGACAACCCCCTCATGGAGCCAAGGCTGGTCCCCTATTCATCTGTCCTCTATTTATCTTTTAAAAAACAAACCCCTCTCTCACACAAATTCTCTCTCACCAATGTACATGAGCTGTTAAGAATGCACATGAGGGGTGCCTGGGTGGG
Organism: Vulpes vulpes; assembly: GCF_048418805.1. Classification (NCBI taxonomy): domain Eukaryota; kingdom Metazoa; phylum Chordata; class Mammalia; order Carnivora; family Canidae; genus Vulpes; species Vulpes vulpes. The sequence goes on from NC_132789.1 coordinate 72,413,851, forward strand.
TCAGTGGGTTAAACATCGGCCTTCGGCTCAGGTCACCAACTCGGGTCCTGGCACCGAGTCCCATATCGCTCTCCCTGCTCAGCGGGGAGCCTGCTTCTCCCTCTGCCCCTCCACCCACTCATGCTCTCTCTCTCTCTCTCTCTCTCCCGCGCTCTCTCAAATAAATAAAACCTTTAAAAAGAAAAGAATTCACGTGATATAAAATCACAGAAAATCAATAGGAGCAACAATTTTTTTTCTAGCTTTCACCAATGTTCGGCCCCCCCAAAACAGTAGGCAACAGAGAGTGCAGGATTTCAACAGACTTTACAGTTGCTGTCTGACAGCAAAATCCTGCGGAGGAGGTTAGGGCTGATGCTTCCCATGGGGAGCCCATGCCAGGGAAGATTCATAATCAGACAAGTGAGAACTGCCCAAGAGTTACAATTAAAGGTCTGGTCGAAGCACACAGAAACTCCAGGCTTCAGACGAAGTCTTCCACACAAAAAGCTGAAATTACCCCCCAGTGTGCAGAGGCTGCACTGGTACAGAAGCAGAAGATCTTGTTCTCTTTAGGGGGAAAACCATGATCAACTGTTCCAACATAAGGTTAAATGGCAAAGTATCTATGATATATTAAGCTTCTGCCCAGAAAGAGAAAGTTGTAGACCAACACAAGTAATGAGTCCATTCATTCAATTAAATAAAACCAAAACCAAACCTTCTCTATTATCCCTCTATCTCTCTGTAATTTATACATTAAAATTTCTGGACAAAAATGTATGCCAAATTGCTAATACTGATTACCACTGGAAAGTAAGTAGAGATTTTCACTACTATTTAGCTTTTCATCAAAGAATAAAAAACAGGGGTGCCTGGGTGGCTCAGTGGTTGAGTGTCTGCCTTTGGCTGAGGTCATGATCCCGGGGTCTTGGGATCAAGTCCTGCATCAGGCTCCCAGTAGGGAGCCTGCTTCTCTCTCTGCTTGTGTCTCTGCCTCTCTCTCTGTCTCTCTTATGAATAAATAAATAAAAATCTTAAAAAAAATAAAAATAAAAAAAAACAGATTGACAACCTCAATAGCATTACTCAGGTTTAGCAATCATCAATTCTGACCAGTTTTGCTTCATCAATACCCTCACTTTCTCTCTTCTGCATTATATTGACTTGAATCACAGATATCACACTATTTCATCTGTAAATATTTCAGTATGTATTCCTAATAGACAAAGACTCCTCTTTAAAAACAATACCATTTTTATATGTAAAAAACCTTCATGCTTCAAATATCCAGTGCTTAAATTTCTTATAAATCCTAAGCTTTCTAAACAAAATTTATTTGAACCAGTTTTCATATAAGGTCCACATACAGGGATGGAATATCTATCTTTTAAGTATTTCAGTCTGTCAATCTTTCTTCCATCTTGTTTTCTTGCAATTTATTTGCTACATTTTAAGTTTCATATATCTATAAATATAAAACTGGCCACAAATGTGGATTTTTTTGATAAGTCAAGAAGGGCAGGGGAAGGGATGACAACACAGCACTGAGTTCCTTCACTTCTCAAAACTCAGAAAAGTTAGCAGTGGTAAAAGGTGCAGCTTCATTAGATGGGTCTTTCTCTGTCCTCTAAAATGCAATTAGATAAGAGCATACCAATATACAAAGATTGTTTAAAAAGTACATTTACAAAACCAGTGGATTATCATCAATAGCATAGTAACAAAGACGGTGGTGCAAGAGGTTATGAGCAATATCATCGGAGATCCATGTGAATCAACAGCTAAATGAGCTTAGTTTATATAAGTCTCTCCCTCTCTCTTTTTTTTTTTTTTTTTTAAGATTTTATTTATTTGAGAGAGAGGAATCATGAGCAGGGGGAGGGGAAGAAGCAGACTTGCCCACTCAACAGAAGCTTGATACGGGGCTCAATGCAGGGCTCCATTCGGACCTTGAGATCATGACCTGAGCCAAAGGCAGACACAGCCCACTGAGCCACCAGGCACCCCTGTGTAAGTGTGTCTTGCTCTAGCCCTAGTAAACATATCCTTTCCTAGGTAAGTAACTTCCAGGCAATGCAGATGCAATGACTACATCTTAATAGACTTTTTTTTCCTCATTTTTCATTATAAAAGTACCATCCATGCGAACTACAGACAATTTTGCAAATATATGTTAAGTAAGAGATAAAATGAAACCTGTAACTTCATCACCCCAAAGTAACTAACATATTGATCACTAAGGAATCTTTTGGTTCTAAGTCAGGGGAGACCTAAATCAATCTGACTTAAATATAAAGGAAGACTTCTATATTTGGCAAGTCCAGGGGTTGTTCTGGCTCCAGGCAAAGTATAATCCAGCAGCGAGGTGATGTCATCAGAATCTGATTTTCTCTTATCTCTTACCCTGTTTTTCTTAGTGTCAGCTCATTCTGAAACTGGCCTTACCATAGCTGCATGATAGCTACACAGTTCCCAAACCACAAATTTCTTGCTCAAGTCAAGCGAGAAAAAGAATATGTCTTTGTCCCAGCCTTCTCAGTGACAATCCTGAAATATACTCTGATTGGTCCCGGTTGGACCATACGACTGCCTTTAACCTCACAATGGCAAGAGGGATATAATAGATGAGTCAGCTTAGCCTAACACACATGCTGCACTTCATGATTGACGTACAGTCAGCTTCCCCAGAAACACACAGATCTCTACCCGGAAATGGGGGCTTTTAGGAAGATGGAAGGGAGAAATCATGTTTGGGAAGCAGCCAATAGGTGTCCAGTGCCATCCCTGTTTGTATTTGTCGTGCTGTGACTCTGTTTTTATTTTTTTTTAAGATTTTATTTATTTATTTGAGGGGGGGCCACAAGCAGAGGGAGGATCAGAGGGCGGAGGGACAAGCAGACTTGCCACTGAGCGGGGAGCCTAATGCGGGGCCCAATACTAGGGCCCCTGATGACCTAAACTGAAGTCAGGCACTTAACCGAATGAACCACCCAGGAGCCCCTGTGACTCTGTTTTTAAATGTGGAAGATGCTGTCAATGCTGAGATTAATTTTTAATATGTAGAAGTTTGGGGAGGGATATTTTCAACAGCCAAAGTACAAGATGATGCTTCACACTTGGTAGGTACCAAAAACATCTGTTGAGTTGATTATAAACTAGTGTAAAAGGCTTAAAGGCAGAATGCCCAAAGATGCTTCCCAAAGTACGAGACCAGGAGCAGTAAACTCACAGGCTCCGTCACTCCACCTGCGTGACAATGCCTGGCCCTTATTTACACAAATGTTTGAATTTTTGGTTGGTTATGCAAACAAGTAGCATTAAGTTGTTCAAGTATTTGTCATGGTTTCTTTCCTTAGAAATCAAAAGAATCATAACAACCCAGGTTTCTCACAATTGGGGGTGGTGGCGGATAACCTTTTACAAAATAAAATCCTCCAATCTACCCCAACACCATATGAAATACATATGGGCCTGATGAAGAAAAAATGGAGCATGAAGCCCTTTGTGTGGATCCTGCCCGGCTCCCTCTTCATACCAGTACCCCTTCCTCCATGTCAGCTGGACTATGTTGAGTGACAGGTTGTTGAGCAGATCATCTCACAAGATATTATCTTACTTTAATCTCAATTTCTGATGCTAAAACAATGTCTCACTACTAAACAAAAGTCTGCTTCCCTGGAAGGTCTACTCAGTGGCCCAAACACCCTTCTACAAGCTTCACCTGTCTTATGAGGGCTCCATCCTGCTCTAGGGCAACATCCTCACTGCTTCCACTACTGGTCACTAGTCATGAGCTCCATTCCTTTTATCATCCTGCTCCCCTTCCACCAGGCATTCTGTTGAAGCTTTAAGAATATGCCCTTGATCCAGGGGACAGGTGCCAATTGCTCAGTGTCTGTGGAAATTATTTCTCAGGCCTTCTAACATCACATGCACTTGCTACCTGTCTACTACTAACCCTGATAGTACCTTTCAATGTTTGCATCTCAGCAGCATGAGGAGGTGCTCTTGGAAACTCAGCTCTTGATTCCTTGCTCCTCTTCTGAACCTGAAGTTATCTTCTCCCCTCCACACTGTGTTCTCCTTAGATTCTCCTCAGACAAATTCATGACAGATGTCTTGTGCCTGTGACCTGCTCCAGCAGACAGTGATGCCAGGGCTGACACAGCCACTCTTCCCAGCTCAGCCCAAAGGCCTGGCAAGGACTGTGTCCGCTCTCATCTGTTTCTCTCCTGAGGTGGAATGCAACTTCAGATGTGCTTTGATCAGCTCAGAGATCAGGGGGCCTGTTCTTCAATACTGTGATTCTTTTCAGGCAGATGTGGGTTTTTCAGCAGCTTTCCTTCTCTGTTGGTTCATCTCAAGCTCAAAGGTGATGGTCAGTCTCCACTAGGTACAGCCCCACTCAGCTGTCTCTGGGGAGCTGGGCCTGGCAGATTTGGTGAGGGCCCTGAGCCAGTGACAACCAAGATTGATAACATAGTAAGACAAAGGCTCTCAATGACAGCTGCACCTTAGAATCATCTGGAGGCCTTTAAGAACTCTCAATGCCTTGTTCCAACTCCCAAGATTGATTCAGTTGATCTGGGTATTCCTTTAAAAAAATCACTTTTTATTTTTTTAAAAAAATCTCTGGAAGTGGGGCTCCTGGGTCTGTCAGTAAGTGTCTGCCTTTGGCTTAGGTCATGATCTCAGGGTCCTGGGATCAAGCCCCATTAGACTTCCTGCTGAACGGGGAGCCTGCTTCTCCTTCTCCCTCTTCCCCTTCTCCCCACTGCCCACCCCAGCTCGTGCTCTCTCTCTCTCTCTCAAAAAAAATTTTTTTTAAAAAGTGATAGATCATCATAGGATGATCAGATTCACTGATCTGCAGGATTCAGAGTCACTGAAGGACATCCCTAACAGCTTCCCGCCTGGAAACAGAGTCTAAGGTGCCCGACAGAAACTACCATACAATTCAGGAACTGTACTAAGATTTCACAAACCACATGTAATTCTCCCAGCAATTGTGGGAAACATTATTACTATCCCCACTGAAAAGATGCCAAAAGACAAGCCTCAGAAATGTCAAGTAATCTGCCCCAGACACACAGAGGAAGAAAGAGGTGGACAGAGAGTATTTTGGCAGAGTCCAAAGACAGCATTGCTAATCCCAGTATACCTTCCAGTGTAGCCCTGTTCCTTGGCCCTCCTCCCAGAGTCCTGAGAGCTAGACTCCTCTCAGTTCTCACAGGGGATTCGAATCTAATCTTTTTTTTTTTAAGATTATTTATTTATTTATGAGAGACACACAGAGAGAGAAGCAGAGACACAGGCAGAGGGAAAAGCAGGCTCCATGCAGGGAGCCCGACATGGGACTCAATCCCAGGTCTCCAGGATCAAGCCCTGGGCTGAAGGCAGCGCTAAACCGCTGAGCCACCTGGGCTGCCCTGGAATCTAATCTTGAACCTCTACCTACTTCCTACCAGCCTATTGTCTCTGATAACCAATTTTTTTCACCTTGAAGGAGCTCTGGCCCTTACGGCTTGAACACCTCAAAATCCAGTCTCAGGTCACTCCCTTGGGTACAACTCCCTCTGGCCACTGACCTCCTGCCCCTACCTCCAATCCAAACTATCATTTTCTCCCAGATGCTGCCCATAGTCAGTCCTGGTTTACTCCCAGTTGTACACATGCTGTGCATCCAGGACTGGCCAATTACAGCATCAATTAAATCCCTCTGATTTTTTTTTCCATATGAACTGTCGTGAAGCCTTTTTCCCAATATTACGCTGAAAGGAATGATAGGGGTGCCCAGGTGGTTCAGTTGGTTAAACATCTGCTTTGAGTTCAGGTCATGATCCTGGGGGGTCCAGGGATCAAGTGCCGCATCAGGCTCTCTGCTCAGTGGGGAGTCTGCTCCTCCCTCTCCCTCTACCCCTCCTCACTACATGTGCAGGCACAAGAGCTCTCTAACAAATAAACAAATAAAACCTCAAAAAAGGAATGATAGTTTTCAGTTATAAGCACCCATGGGACATCGTTCATTTGAGTATTAAACCATCACCAGCAAGTGTAGCTCTTTTTATGCTTTAACACTTCCCCCAGGAATGTCTTTGAGGAATAGGATCACACCCTATACCTCTTATTTATTTATTTATTTATTTATTTATTTATTTATTTATTTATTTATTTAATTTTTACCTCTTTTGTATTTAGAGTGGCTGCTGTGGGCAGCCCTGGTGGCTCAGCAATTTAGCGCCACCTTCGGCCCAGGGCCTGATCCTGGAGACCTGGGATCAAGTCCCCCGTAGGGCTCCCTGCATGGAGCCTGCTTCTCCCTCTGCCTGTGTCTCTGCCTCTGTGTGTGTGTGTGTGTGTCTCATGAATAGATAAATAAAATCTTAAAAAAAAAATCTCTAGAGTGGCTGCTGTACCTGACTCTCCCAAAACCCTTACTGCCCAGATGATTTGTCTAAACCAAGGATCAGGCGCTTTTCCTGCTTTGCGGGCAAGGCTATCTGCTTTGCAACTGACTGCCCACCCAGGCCGCTGAGGGTGACAGCAGCTGGGGCTGTCTGTAAATGAGTGGGTGTGGCTAGTGCCAAGATGAGTGCAAACACAAGTCTAAGCCATTCGTGGCAATTCCATTTCCTCAGCAAGTGACTGGCTTACAGGTGGGCGTACGGCTCAGTCCTGGTGCATGGGTTGTAAGAAAAGTCAGCTGAGAGGCTTCGAGAAAAACACTATTTCACATTTAAGACACAGAAAGAAGAAACCACTTTTCTTCTGTTTCCTTTGGATGTTATGAGATCTGGATGCGAACCCCTGCAGTCATCTTGTTCCTGACCAAACGATGAAACCATCAGAACCCAGAGGGCAGGGACACCTGGAGGTTCAGCAGTTGAGCATCTGCCTTCTGCTCAGGTCGTGATCCCTGAGGCTCGAGTCCCATGTTGGCCTCCCTGCATGGAGCCTGCTTCTCCCTCTGCCTATATCCCTGCCTCTCTCTTTCTGTCTGTCTCTCATGAATAAATAAATAAAGTCTTAAAAAAAAAAGAATCAGGAGGGCAGAGCCAGGAGGAGCAGAGAGGAGAGTGGAAACTAGACCTGCTGTGCCTAGAGGCTGCCCTACCTCATCTGTAAGACGACAAATTTCTTGATTGCTTGAGCCACTGAGGTGGCCAAAATGCATCCCAATTACTGTGCGCCCTCCAGTGCTCAGCAAAATACTTCCCAGAGAGAGAGAACATGTTCAGTAAACAGTATTTTGTTGGTCTGGCTCACAATCTGAACCGTACACATACACAACTCCGAGCTCTTTCCACTGCAGGGGCGCCCGGGGGGCTCAGTCGGTTAGGCATCTGACTCTTGATTTCGGCTCAGGTCATGATCTCAGGGTTGTGAGAGGAACCTCACATGGGGCTCTGCACTCAGCGGGGAGCCTGCCTGAGATTCTCTCCCTCTCCCTCTGCCCATTCCTCCCTGCACGCGCACACGCATGTGCACTAGCACTCACGCACTCCCAAAAAAGAATGCTTTCCGTTGTAAATAACAACCTGGTTTCTCTTTAATACGAGTTTATTTCCTATTTAAAAAAAAAAACACCACCAATGAGAGGAAATAATAGCAAACTTTATCTTTAAAATGAATGGAAAATATTTGACAATTTTCCACTTTCCTGAGAATACGTAGGTTTCCAGATTATCCACTCACTGTACATTTCCTCCCCTTCCTTTCCACTTCCTCTTCCTGCAGGGCCCTGAAAGCTGCACTGTATGCAAATATGCATACGCTCATCAGTCTTACCAGGCAGAGTTCCAACTGGCCACCCCACACCAACACAATTAAAAGTTAAACATCAATTAAAATTTACGAAATCCATTTAGCTCTCTGAAAAAGCACTAAATAACTGTACACATTTGGGGCACAAATTAATCTAAATTGTTTTTCATTACTCTTTAGTAATCAAACATACAGGGCCTCGTTGTAGCCTCTGTTAATTGCTCATTCAGCTTACACTGAGGAGGCGATGAAAAATGATCCCAGGACAAAAGATAAAAAATGTGCACTGAAATGCCATACTTGGGTCAAGCTCAGAGAGCCAGGTGTCATGTGGGTGACAGCGGCACAAGAGAAACTCTGGAGGGCAGACCCTGCCTGGGTGAGTGGTCGTGCAGATGATCTCTCTTCTGAGAGCCCCCACTGATGTAGTCATCTGCTTATTCCACACAGACCTGGACGTCTACTGGGCATCTCAGGTCTAAGCATGTCCAAAAGAGAACATACAGCTTCCTCACCTGAATCTATTCCTTGTTCTGTCTTCCCCCATTTCAACAAGTGGCATCCAACTCCCAAAACCCAAATTCAGCATCATCCTTGATTTTTTTTTCCATTACCCCCACAACCATGCCGTCAGCAATTCCTATGGGCTCTGTATCCACAATCTGTTCATTCCTCTTCAGCCGCTGCCACCACCCTAATCCAAACCTCTGTTACGTCTCTCCTGAGATTTTTACCCGCCTCCTAAGGGAGGTCCCTACTGCCCCTGGCGCCTCTCCAAAACCCATTCCTTTTTTAAAAAAATTTTTTTTCAAAACCCATTCCTTTAAAATATTAATATGATTCTATCACCTCCGCACTTAAAACTCTTCAATAGCTTCCCGTTGCATTTTGGAATTAGAAACCTGTACTGGTTTCCCATCACTGCTGTGACAAAGTACCACCACTCGGTGAGTAAAACAATACACGTGTAATCTCTTACAGTTCTGGAGATCAGACATCTTAAAAATCAAGGTGTTAATAGGGCTGTGCTCCTTCTGGAGGCTTCAGAGAAGAATCTGTTTCCTTCACTTTCTTAGCTTCTCGAGCATTCCTTGGCTTGTGGTCCCTTCCTCATGTCTCTGACTCTGAGCCTCCTGCCTTCCTTTTATTAGGACCTTTGTGATGACACTGGGCACAGGACAATCTGGGATAATCGGCCCATCTCAAGATCTTAATCACATCTGCCAAGTCCCTTTTACCATGGAAGGTAAGATAATTTACAAAGGTTCTAAGAACAGGACACAGCCATTTGGAGGGCATCTTTATTCAGCTCACCACAAAACCAAAACCGAAATATAACACCAAGAACAGCTCCTTATGGCCTACCAGCCCTCCAGGAGCCAGCCTTGCCTGGCTCTCTCCTCCTCCTATCTCCTGCCTTCCTCTCCCCTCTCTTCTCTTCTCCTTCTACACTAGCTTTGATCTGTCCCTTCAAGTGCCAAGCCTGCTCTCAAACTCGGGATCTTCACCCTCTTCTTACCTCCACCTGGAGCATTCTTCCCCCGTTCTTGAGAGCTCACATGTCATTTCCTCACCACCACCTGAGGTCACCTTGTTGACTTACATTCTCCTTGATTCTTGGTCTGTCTCGCTCACTGTACCACTTTAGAACAGTGACTGACACACGTAGCAACTTAATATTTGCTGAAGGTGTGAATTATGTGACTTTGAAATGTTAGTGATCTCCCCATAACATATCTTCATAACCCATTCTGGTTTTATAATCCATAGGTTTATTATACACATGCTTTTTAAAACTCATCAACAGGTTCACCCTAGATCAGTTCTCAGGGTAAGACTAACCAAGATAAAGTGTAATAAAAACAATTGTAAAGGCTACAAAATATTCGGGGGTGGGTGGGCAGGGCAGAGGTAAAGTGAGGAAACAGGGCTGAGAAAAATAGGAATAGCTTAATATGTAAAGAAGACTCAGAGGGATTAATTCAGTTGATTCTTAACTCAGTATGACTTGCCAGCATGACACAGGCACCAAAAATATGGCCTCCTGTGCAATGGAGATTTTCAAGCAAAAAGAGAACTGTATCTTATACACAGCTTGGTGACTAAAATTGGAGCATTTATGAAGAGTATAATCTGAACTAGACACTGTAGTAACAGCTTTACATGAAATATCTCATTTAATCCCCAAATACTGTTACGGAGAGGGTGCTAAGAATACTTCTCATTTCACAAATGAGAGAAGTAGATTTCCAAGAAGTCCAGTAACTTGCTCAAATTAACCAAATGTTAGTCAGGATTCATGATTCCAAAGCCTGGTGTACCAGCTCTATTAATGCTCTACTGTACCAGCTTTTATTGATTATGCTGGATGCAACTGAGGGCTGCTCTGGAGAAGCCATGGGATTTCAGAATCTGAGCAGCTCTATGCTGCCTGGTGAAGCTTATGATCCATGAGCTGGGAGATGATTTATAGCTACAGAATATCAACATGCTGGTTAACTCCAAAAACACTACCACCTCCCAATAGTTCAGGCTTCAAAATCCTCTGATTCTTCCTTCTACTTCATTCTCTGTCTCCAGTGGGTCATAAGGTCCAGCCACCAAATTCTTCTAACGTTTCTTTCTATAATTATTGTATTCCAAAATGAAAAGATATATACTTATGGTAAGGCAGGCTAACACTAAAAAAGATACATAATAAAAAGTGAGGCCTTCTTCCCATTCAAGACCCCAGCAGCCCTTTTCTGATGCCACTGCTGCTAAGCATGCTCGTGTGTGCACACACACGTGTGGGAGACAGTGGCAAGCTCAGTGACGAAGGGTCAGTGCAGGTGAGGCTCAATGCCAAGAGACCAGTATCCAGGTGGGTCATGACAAGACAGTGAAACAGGACCATGGAAACATGAAGAATTTGTGAAATGTTTAGTGGAAAGTGTCGATCAGATAGAGTCAATGCTTGGATTTGGGGATGAAAGAGAGTGAAGAGTTTGGGATGGCTCCAACATGCCTGGTTTGGGCATCTGCCTGATAATGGTTCTGATGCACTGAAATAGCAACATGAAGGATCAGTTCATGAGTTCAGGCTCAAAGGTATTCATGGTATCTAAGAGACACAACAGACAGATGGAAATGAGGGTCTCGAGTTCCAGAGAGAAAGAGGTCAGACTACAGCAAAAGGGGGCTGTGGAAGCCATGGACAGGAGGCGTTCACTCAGAGAGACATGGGTGCCTGAGCAGAGTGAAAGCATCACTAAACTGACGGATGGTCAGAGGAAGCACCGTGTCATCACCATTGCAGGGACAACAGTGGACTTGCCCTTTCTGATCTGCCAGAAACTTATTTTTATCTGGAGACATGTTTTGGCACTTGCTTACTTTCAGTCCTGTTTTACTCTTCTATTATTTCCTATGTGTATGTCCTGCTGTCTTGCAACATTTGCAGTCCTTTCAGAAATTGAGATTTGGCAGGTTTCATACATAAGGGATGCAGCCTTTTTGCATTTCAGTCACATTTTCTTAAATTAGGATATGTAGACACTTGCAGTCAGGCTGTGTTCAAGCAACGTAACAAGTGGGGGATTGAAAGGCACACGCACTGTCCACTTGGCTGTCTTGTGTTTCTGCCATTACCAGAGGGCTACCCCAGCCCGCGTGGAGCCCAAAATAGGCACTTTTGGGGCAGAGCCGCCCTGGCTGACCTGCAGACGTGTGAAGGAGAAAGGAGAAAGCTTATTGTCTATCATGCCCTGAAATGTGGTGGTTGTTATGCAACATTTGTTCCTTTTATTTTTATTGAAGTATAATTTATACACAAATGTTCAGATCTTAAATATACCTTGAATCAATTTTGACAAATGTGCTTGTGTAACCCAGACCCTTCACAAGGCACAGAACACTGCCATAACTCCAGAAAACTAGCTACTGGTCGCTTTGAGTAAATCCCCACCTCAGCCCCAGAAGCAAACCCTGACTGACAGCCACAGAGTGGGACAGCTGAGGTACAGACCACATGACCACAAAGCCTAAAGTACTTACTACCCGGTCCATTGCAGTCTGTCCACCCCAGACTAGGAGAATTCTGTCTCCATCACACATATGGGATCCAAGTGCTGGAGCCAATGTTGAGAACCAGGTGTTCTGAGTGCTCTTTTAATTACATTCATAACAAGCCAACCATAAAAACCATACACATTCATGGAAAGTCTAAATATTATCAAAGGACACAATGTGAAAGCAAGAGCCTCTCATAGGCACAGCCCTTAATGAGAACAGTCTAAGATTTCAAAGAAAACTAAATCAAAAGGTACAACTCTTGCTTAGTTGTTATTGTCCTGTATTATTTTCTTATAAAAGTCAGCCCCCCTGAGATAGGTTATTATTGAAAGCGCAGTAAACAGGAACAGGCCAAAATCAGATAGAAAAGGCAGGGAGCCAACATCTCCTCTGCAAAATGCAAGGAGAAAAAGGAACTGGAGCCAGATCTCTAGAGTAACGCTGCATTGAATGTCCAATTCAAGCCAGTCTGGGTTCAAAAGCCCATGGCAGATCGGGCACAGACGGAAACAAGAGTCCTGCAAGGGAGGGGATAGAACTAGAGCCCCCACACGCTGTGCTGGCTTGGGTTTGCCAAGTGGAGGTGTGCGTGGCTGCTTCAAAAACAGCCTGAGTCTTATCCTAGAATGCAAAGTTTGCTCCCTCTTGGCTAATAAAGTGCAATGCTATTCCTCTGCAGGGAACACTGAAAGCATTTACATTATGCTTTTAGGAACAACACCATCTGGAGATGTCCCTGAAGAATATGGCTTTGGTCAACAAATCCAACTCCAGAAGCCCGTTCCTTCAAGCTCTGCCTCACTACCTCAACCTTCATTAATATGAATACCTCTCTTTTGCAGGAATGATTTCTTGTCTAATTGAGAACTGTTTCAGCACCAGAGAAGGAAATGGGGAGTGGGGGTGATGATGGATCTGGGTATCTCTGCAGGGCTTTTGTCATACCAATTAAGAGACACGAGTAGGAGTTGAGTTTCACGGGACAACAATGGAAAAGCCGAGTGTCATCTTCTTGTGTCATCTTCTCGTGTCATCCCTTTAAAACATCTTATTTGTTATAACTAATCTCTACACCTAACATGGGGCTTGAACTCACAACTCTGATATCAAAGAGTCTCATGCCCTACCAACTGGGTGCTCCTCATGTCATCCCTTTAAGTATATGCTACACAAGTATTCAAAAATATCATGTTGAAGGGTGTCAAACTATGAGCTAGCTGTGGATGTCCACGTGTGTGTGATGGTCTCCTGAAAGCTGTGGATCCTTTCTGCAGGGAAACACACACATATATACACACCCCAAATTAGTGGGGCTCTTGGACTCCTGGGGCATGGCCAGGGATCCCAAGGTGAAAACCTTACTATGGAGTACACAAGCGTGCCCCAAGGGGCTGTGGGAGAAGCATTCTAAGACACCGTGTTCTCATAGTCTGACTACTTGTGGAGTTTGCCCTAGATGGAATGTCCATGGGGGAAGGGGATTGATAACCACCCCCCAAAAAAAGCCTTTTTTCAGGGTTTCAAATTGTAACTTAGCTTATCTTTGGGCAAGGTCTGAAAGTATCTGACTTGAGGGTGAAGTCACGCATTTCGGGATTCTAATGCTGTGTGTACGTGTGTATGTTGTGTATATACATGTTTATGGGCATCGGCCCCCAAGACATGACTCACTCGTTCTCTCCGGGTGCCGCTTCCTGGCTTAACGGACTGAAGGAAGAGCCGGCCTGCGGCCAGGGCACCCCAGCAGCTGGCCCCAGGGGAGCAGTCACCTTCTGCCCAGCTCCAACTGCCCCACCGGCCCCACTGGCCCTGCTTCCACGGGGCTGAGGACACCAGTCCGCACGGAAGCCTTTCCAGCAGCTCCGAGACCTTCTGATCACAGAGACATGATCTGCTGCTTCTGGCTAAACCTCCATAAACTCCATCCCCCTGTGATGCCTGAAGGGGATCACCAGCTGTCACGGAGCTTTTATCTTTCCACCTACCCAGCAGCAGACAGGAGAGAGCAAAATGTGACAGAAATAAGAACTCAGAGTAAAGGAATTCCCAAAGGGGTGAATCTGTGTCTCTCTGAGGCACCGAGAGCATCCCACACAAAATGTAAAACATGCATCTCAGGCTTTCCTGAATTCTCCTGTCTTTTCTTGGCTCAAAGCATGAGACTGATAAGTAAGTGTCTGCCAACTGCTAGCTCTGACCAACAACAACAAAAAAATCCCAGCGGGAAAGGGAGGCGCCTGGATGGGCCTCCACACGGGCAAACACGCACAGGCCCCGGACTCGGGGAGAAAGCAAAGCGAAGGCCACCACCCTTCCTGCATTTTCAAAGGCAGACATATAATTGTTTCTGAGGGTGATCTGGACAACACAGGACGTCCTGAGGGGTCAACTAAGGAAAGAGAACATTTTCATTTCAAAAGGAGCATCAGATAATGGTGCTATTTCTGTGTGCACGTGTTCACCAAGGCAAGCAAATAAATCTGCTGTCCTATGGCAGCAAAAGACAGTCTGCTGACCAGTACTCTAGTTTATTTTCCCAGGTCTGATACCTATTCCAGCAACCCTTGGGATCAGTAGAATGATCAGCAGAGTAACAGCTAAAAATAGCTTTTTTTTTTTTTAATTTAATTTTTTTTAGTAAGCTCTACACCCAACACGGGGCCCAACTCATGACCTCAAGATCAAGAGTTGCACTTTCCACTAACTGAGCCAGCCAGGTGCCGCAACAAAAAAAAAAAAAAATCTTTTTTATTGTGCAAAGCCAAGTGGCTCAAATCACCCCAAATAATTTTTTTTAATGTGTACCATTTAAAATCTTTCAAAGGATTCCCACTCCCCTAAGGATAAATGCTCAGTTCCTATGTTGGCTTCTAGGTAGAGTAGACTACATACTTTAATGGTCAAAATCAGGGTGTTTGGCAAGTGAGAGACAGTGCTACTAACAATAATGCTGGATCCACCACCACAAGCCAGATCGTTCACACTGAGCCACTGAGCCACCAGACGAGGGGCCTCCTGCCTTCGGGTAATCTGGCCTTGCCCTCAATCCCCCCTCTTCTCCCTCACCCCCAGTTTGCTGGCTCTCTCCTCCAGCCATGCTGACTTGTCTCCATTTTTTTTGAAAGAGACAGGCCTTTTCTAGCCTCTTGGGCCTCACCTCACCATGCACTTTCCTCTACCTGCCCTACCTGCCTACCTGTCCCAAGCACTGGCAGCCTCTTCACTTGCCTTATTCCTACTCATTCCTTCTCTGGCTCTGTCTCCATAAAACGAGGCCAGGTAGACTTCCCCTGGCCCCAGACACAAAGTTGGCTCCTTTCTATAGGTTCCCACGGCACCCAGACACGCCTCATCACATCAACAATCAATTTATTGGGCGGTGGCTGTTGCCTTCTGCAACACACAGGGGGTCTCTGGGCAGTGACAAGGCTGGCTTTGCTCGCCACTGAATCCTCAGTCTCCAGCACCATGCCTGATGAAAGGAGGTACTGGTTCTTCCAGCCTCACCTCAGGCATCCCCTCTGAGACGTTTCCTTCACCCCATAGCCCTTCCCCAGCCTACAGAGTTCAGAGCCATCCTGAGCGCTCTGTGGACCCCAGGCTGCCTCCGACCTGGCCCATGACAGGGGCTGACATTGGTCCCCCCAGTGTTCTGGGGGTCCCTTCAGGGCAGAGACCATAATCCATTCATTCATTCAGGCTCAGGGTGGCTGATGAGGACGATGCTGGTACACAGTACATAGCAACAACCCCGCATTTAAAACCTTGGGCCCAGATTCATTTCAGAACTAAGAATTTTTCATTTGAAAATAGTAAATTGTGTAATATTGCCAGTGGAGCTAGGGTAGCACCCTGCAATCCACCACACTGTTTCTGCAGCAAAATGTGTGAATATTCACACTAAGTGGCTAAATAAAACCTCAAAATGTCCTCACATCCCTTCAGGTCAGGCATTTAGTTCTGATCAGGAGAGAATTTTCTGCCAAAGTTATGAAGAAATTTTGGTTGTTAAGAGCTTTTGGATTTTTAGAATTCTGCAAAGGGACTGTGGTTTTGTAACAGCTGATATTTCATTAATACTCATTTGCCAGGTACTGTTCCAAGTTTATATATAATTATATGTGAAGTAACATATAATACTATATTAACATGTATATTGTATTAATACATATTATATATAACACACATAAGATATGTATACAAAATCTTATTTAATCCTCAAAACAATCCTATAATGTATGAGCATTTACTCCTATTTCAGATAAGGAAACTAAGGGCTACAGAGAACATACAGGTAACACACACATGGTAAGCAGACCACAAAACTGGACACACGATCCAGAGCTGACACCCAGGAATCACTGAGTAAAAGGATGAAGGAGTGAAATGCGGGTGTGTGTGTATGTTATACACAGAGAGGTGGGCTTGAAGTATACACACAGCAAAACTGCTGAAGTGGCCTTGTCACTTCCCACGGGTCTGCAGCTAACCCCTTTCCCAGGCATTGCTTCTACCTCAACTTAAATGTTTATACAAATAGCACTATAAAGTAGCCCACCCTCCCAGATGAGGATGCTTGGTACAGGGATAGGGTCCTGACCCAAGTTAGGGCAATCAGAACAATTCCCCAGAACTTAGGCAATGGAATCACAAAGTCATTCTCTTTCTGGGTCCCTGGATTATAAAACAAATAGGAAACAGAGGAAAACAGGGAACAACCATATATAGCCTAAATATCCAGACAGAGCCAGACATATTCTAGTGTATAATCTATGTTTTCTACTTTTTCCTTTTTTAAAAAAAAAAACATTTTATTTATTTGAGAGAGAGAGCACTCACATTTGTGCATAAGCAGGGGGAGGGGCAGAGGGAGAGGGAGAAGCAGACTCCCAATGAAGCAGGGAGCCTGATGTGGGGCTCCATCCCAGGACCCTGAGATCATGACCTGAGCCAAAGGCAGACACTTCACCGACTAAGCCACACAGGTGGCCCTCTACTTTTTCTTTTAAAATGAAACATTGGGGGATCCCTGGGTGGCTCAGCGGTTTAGCGCCTGCCTTTGGCCCAGGGTGCGATCCTGGAGTCCCGGGATCGAGTCCCGCATCAGGCTCCTCACATGGAGCCTGCTTCTTTCTCCTCCTGGGTCTCTGCCTCTCTCTCTCTCTCTCTCTCTCTCTCTCCCATGAATAAATAAATAAATAAAAATTTTACATGAAACATTGGGGGCACCTGGATGGCTCAGTCAGTTAATTGTCTAACTCTTGGTTTTCAGCTCAGGTCATGATCTCAGGATCCTGGAATGGAGCCTCCATAAGATTCTCTCTTTCCCCTTCCCTCTGCCCCTCCTGCCCCTGCACTCTCTCACTCTCAAAAAATATTTAATTAAAAAATAAATCAGTTGAGGGTGCTTGGGTGGCTCAGTCAGTTAAGTGTCCAACACTTGATCTCAGCTCAGGTCTTGATCTCAGAGTCATGAGTTCAAGCCCCACACTGGGCTCCATGCTGGGCATGGAGCCTTCTTGTAGATAGATAGATAGATAGATAGATAGATAGATAGATAGATAGATAGATAGAACGAACACTGATTGACACACAGAAACTAGCAGGCCAGTTGGGACTTTGTTCCTGATTATTGTCAGGAGTCATTTGGTCATTCAATCATTCAACCACTGTTTCACTGTTTCCCGGGTACCTATATGGGCTAAACACTCTGCTAAGTGGATGATAAACAAGACAGATATGGTTTCTGTTGCACGGGCCAAGGGCAGGCTGTCCCACATAGGGCCACTCTGGCATGAATATTATTCTGAGCTGAAGGTAACTGAAACGCTATGGGCTCAAGAAAACTTCTGTCCCTCCCTGAACCACCCAGAAGAATCTAAATTAGGGTCTTTCCCAGAATAAGGGTCAATAGTAGAGATAAATCTTATTTGGGTGACCATACAGCATCCATACATACAGCAGGAAAACATCTAATTACTGAACAACTGCTCTCACTGCGCTATGAAGTGCACCCCTTCCCTCTGAAGTCCCAGGCCCCCAAACCCCCTACTCTTTAGTTCAGGATGACACAGAGACCTCGTTTGGCCTGTCTTTGGAATTTCCATGCTGGTGTAGGTTCCCTGTACATACACTATTAAATTTTATTTTCTCCTGTTCGTCTGATATCAATTTGATTCTTAGTCCAACTAGAAGGTCCTTGGAGAGGACAGGAATTCGTGCTCCATGACACTGTCCAACCAGGTGGTATAGTCGTAGTGACACGTACACAACGGTGTGAGTGTTGTGACCCAGGAAATAAATGAAGAATGGAGAGAATATGCAACGCTAGGTTTAAATCAATTAGCAATTGGAACTGAAGTGTAACAAAAATTAATTATACTATTTATGAGCTGTTCAAGCTTAATTCCAACAAATTTATATATCACAACAAACCATTTGGTTGTGAAGAATTACTGATACAAGCAGTAAAGATATGAATGAAATCTCCATGCACACACTGAGTCATTCTAATACTCCTATGTCAAGTATGGAGCATCCAGATGCACTTATTATCGACAGAAGATTAACAAGATTTGCATACATATTATGAATCTCTGATTAAATAGCTTGATAGTAGAAAAACTAATAGAATTTGGGAGTGCAGCTTCCAGAAAGCATGTAGCCCAACCAATGCCTTTTGCCCACTTTTTTTGTTTTTAAACCTACCCCTGGCCCTGGTCCTAACTTGATTTTTTACCCAAAGTCAGGGTACTCCAATGTAAAACTGCATTCTGCAGAAAGGACTTTGCAAAAGTATCAGAACACACTTGAATTTCAAGAGATGAAAGAACAACTCTAAAGGAGTTTCAACAACAGTAAATGTGATGTATTCACTATGGTAATAGAAACACATCTGATGCCATATATGCCAGACTCTGTTAGGTGTGAACACACTAATCCTCATTCCTTTTTTCCTTGTTAACATAACCCCAATTCTGTTCAGTACTTTAACATGCCCTGCTAAATATATTCTTTCTCAGCTTCCCTTGAAGTCACAGATGGCCATGTATTGTGGTTCTGGTGAATAAAACCTAAGGAAAAGTCTGTTTCTGGTTCCTAATACAAGGAGACAGAGTTGGCGAAAGGAATTTCTTTCCTACCTTTCTTCTCCCCTTGAATGTAGACATGATGGCTGGCACTGCTGCCTCCACGTTCTCACCACGAGGATGAACTGCCTACCCCTACATTTCATAGTATGTGGGGGGAAAATATACTCCTTATTTGTTTAAATCATTGTTCTTTAATTTTTCTGTTATCTGAAACCAAATATTCCTAATAGAATAGTCCAAGACAGGAGACTGTACTTGAAAGTTTGAACCTTGGGTAAGTGCGGCCATGAAGATAGAAGAATTCTCTGTAATTAGTGCCGCTGGGCAGACACTAGGAAATAAGCGGTCTTGTGGGGAACAGCATGAAATATTGATCATCCCAGGGCAACAAATAAGGACTGTGGCAGAGGTGGCTGGTGGTTTACTCAACATACGTTCCCCATCTTCTTTCTCACCAACATTTCCCTGTCCCAGACCAAGTTCCATTTCAGCCACCTAGTCAAAGCCTACAGGATATAGGCAAGTTAGTCAGTTCAGGTTTGGTGCTCTGCTAACTATGCAGACAGATAAGAATCTTCCAATCTCCACCATATATCCAAGGAATTTCAACATGGAATACTGATTTAATGTGGTTTACCTTAGGGCATGTCCAACTACACTGTCAGAACCCTCAGGTCTTTTTTGGTTTGAGCTAGTAGCAGGCTTCTAGATACCTGGTATGGCTGACACAGTGTTATTCCTTAATTCTTATACTCAGTGGCAGCTTTTTAAATGGACACCACAGAGGTAAAAATCCTTCCCCTTTTGTAATTTAAGAAGTAGTCTGTAAGGGCACTTGGGTGACATAATCAGTTGAGCATCCATCTCTTGGTTTTGGCACAGGTCTTGATCTTGGGGTCCTGGGATGGAGCCCCATGTCAGGCTCCATGCTCAAAGAGGAGTCTACTTCTCCCTCTCCCTCCACCCCTCCCCACTACTTGTGTGTTCTTTCTACCTCAAATGAATAAAATCTTTTTTAAAAAAGGAGAAAAACGTTAAAAAAAAAAAAGAAAAATCGCTTGGGTTGCGTGTTGGGAAGCAAATTGCAAGGCAGCACAAAGAAGTCAGTTACAAGATAGTAAGAAATTATGAGGCCTGAATTAAGGCCATGACATGAGAGGTATTTAGGATGTAAACAGAAAGGGGCTGGCGCCAGACTGGATTTATACAGAATAGAAAAGGAAGATGTTAAGGTGACTCCCAGATACAACAAGGAGATGGATGGTCATACCAAGCACAGAGACAGAGAACACAGGTGGGTCAGGTGAACGAGGGTGTCATGGAGAGGTGATAGGCAGATGGTGCACGCAATCTCTTTTTGTGCACGGTGGGACAGGTCATGGAGATGAACACTAGACACGAGAATATATGGGTCAGGCACTCAGGTCTGCGCAGTCACTATGAGTGCAAAGAGATAACAAGCAAAGTCATGGGACTTACTGAGATCATCCAAAGAAAATGAACAAAATGGGAAACACGTAAGTGGAATCACAGAGAATACCAGTTATAGCAGAGATGGATGAAAGCAGCAGCCTCCACAAAGAAGAATATAAAGAAATGGCCGGAGAAGCAGGAAAAAAAAAAACACGGAGGAGGTGGGACAGGGAGCTGGGTGGGATGCCCAGGGAGGAAGCTGCAAGGACTGAGTGGTTTGCAATGCCCATCACTGCAGAGAGCCCAAGGGCTCCTCCTGCCCAGCATGCACAGGGGCTGGCCCACCTCAAGTGGTACCCATGATCCTGCTCCCCCCCCCCACCCCACAGTTAATTGGTCAAGAGACCCAAGCAGCATAGAAACCACCCCTGGGAGCTTGGCATGCCATCTGCCACATGGACTGGGAGGCAAGCAGAGAAGAGGAAGCAGGAATAGGACAGGGAACCATCCTGGTCTGGGAAGACATCCGTACTCTGATAAATGACTTTTATGCTAAGGCTGGCTCCAGTTGGTTTCTCTTACTTGGAACTATAAAAATCCCAATATATATCCAACAAGAGAGGCAGGAATATAAACGGCTGTATTACCTGACAGAATGAAATATGTGCTAAATGGAGATATAAGGAGGGGGTTGTGGGAGTTGGGGAGGAGGAGGGATTAATTTTGGCTGGGTTGAAGGAATGCTTCCAGAAGGGAGGTGGCATCTGGGCTGTCACTTTAAGAATCAGGATTTCAGAGAGAAAGTAGGGAAAGAGTGCACTCTAGCTGAAGGATGAGTGCCAGCAAATGTGACAAGCATGCAAGTAAATGGAGCTGTGAGGCAAATGTGGCCACTGCCAGCCTCTGGTCTGGTGAATTCTGGCGCTAGCACATCCTCCGGGACCCTGGAGACCTTCCCACCCTCCCGCGGCGTCAGCTAGGATACAGAGGGAGTCACTCAGATCACAGGGCTGAAAGCTATCAGCCAAGGGACCAAGGGAAGGGACAAAAGCAGAGAAAGAATGTGTTTTGTTTTGAAGAACCAAGAGTTCCAGAAAAGGAGAGGTCCAGGGGCGCCCAGGGTCGGGGGTGGGGGCTCATCAGTTAAACATTCAACTCCTGGTTTCCACTCAGGTCATGATCTCAGGGCGGTGAGATCCAGCCCCAGGCCCCGGGTGGGGCCCAGCGTGGAGTCGACTTAAGTTTCTCTCTCTCTTTCCCTCTCCCTCTGACCCTCGCCGCCCCCACCTCCCTCCCTCCCTCCCTCCCTCCCTCCCTCCCTCCCTCCTTCCTTCCCTCCCTCCCTCTCTCTCTCTCTCTCTCAAATAAATAATCTTAAAAAAAAAAAAAAAAACACAGAGAGAGAGGCCCAGCTAGGTGTTTCACCTGAAAGCCCCCATGGAAGACAGTTTGAGAGGGACTGGAGCTGAGGACTTGAAGAAGCTCCCCCTCCAGAGCTGTCCCGAGTTACCTTTAATTCATTATAATACTATGATCTCCTCCCACAGGTGGAGTTTTTCTCCCATTTTTTGACCATACGATGTAGGCGCAAGCATGCGGACATGAACTGCCTAAGCCACTGCATCCAAGTGCCTGGGCAAGCTCCCTGCCCCTGACCCTAATACGCTGAATAAAAGCTTCCTGTATGAACCCCATGGAGAGATGTGCTGTGAGAGCTCTCTCCCTGTCTCACCTGTGACAAGGAATAAAACGTTCTTTGCCTTCAACAGTTCTTTGGATTGTGCTCAACTTCATGCACCCCAAGCGGTGAACCCCATGAGTTCGGTTACAACAGCCCCAGGCAGCCCATCGCAGCCCCTGCCAACTGGACTGGATGCACCTGCCCATTTATCTTTGTTCATCCTACGCCTGCTACGGAGCCTGGTACGGAGACTGGTGGAGCGAGGACTTGGCGCAGACTGGGCAATCTCAAGCTACCTCTACTCAACCAGTGCGTTTAGAGGAGGGGGTCTCTGTAGGGTTGAGAAGGGAGAACTGAGAAGGTTGCCTTGTGAAGACTCTCAGGAAAAAGAACATTAACTTGTTTTTTAAAAATGTGGTGGTTGGAGAGGCGGGGGGAATGCCTGGGTGGCTCAGTTGGTTAAGCGTCTGCCTTTGGCTCAGGTTATGACCCCCAGGGTCCTGGATCAAGCCCTGGCCTGGGCTCCCTGCTCATGGGGGGTCTGTTTCTCCCTTTCCCTCTGCTCCTCCCATCCCACTTTTGTGCTCTCAAATAACTAAATAAAATCTTTTAATAAATAAAATTAAAATGTGACAAAATAAACATAAAATTTACCATTTTGACTATTTTGAAGTCTACTGTTCAGTGACATTAAGTGTATTCAGACTGTAATGCAATCATCACCACCCCCCTCTCCAGAACTTCATCTTTTCACACTGAAACTCTGTACCTGCCAAACACTAAGTCCCATCCCCGCCCCTGGCAACCACCCTGCTACTTTGTCTCTATGAATTTTATAATCCTAAGTTTCAGTAGGTGGAATCATCCAGTATTTGACCTTTTGAAAACAACTTCCATTTAAATATGCTTTCAACTGTCAACATTTACCAAGTGCTATCACTTCCTTTCCACAAAGTGGGCAGGGCAAGGACTATGGGTCTGGTTTTGAAAGCTGAGAAGCTGAGACCCAAGAACGTGACATGATCCATCCAAGTCTGGGCTCCTAGGGATCCCAAGTGTCCCATGCTGCACGAGGTGCTAAACTCGGCTGACCCTGTCCACCCAATGGAAGTCCCTTCAGAATCTCTTAGAGGGCCATTACCTCAACCCACATCCCACACCAGCTGGCCTTCTGCGCCTAGGGACAGATGGTTTGAGCACCTCACTATGGATTAGCAATCCAAGCAGGAAATAATCAATGCCATAGAGTGGAGCCAAACACAGGTTTAACCTTAGGCCAGGGTGTGTCTCCCTATGGTCAGGTGCTCTCTGCTCTTCTGGAAGCAGCTCAGGGAGGTCAAAGCCATTGCCAGCATGAATTATTAACCTACATGCTTGTCTGGGGTCTACTGGCATAGGCAGCACAGTAGAGTCACAGCAGCAAGTGCTAAATGATTAATCCTCCTTCTGCCTGAGGATCTAGCTCCTGGGCCAGCTCCTTTTCTCCAGAATATCAGGAGAAAGGTCTTGCTTTCCACAATCAGGCCAAACAGTTTGCTTGACTTTTGTTTTCTGCATAGTAATGTTCAACACTAATAACCGATTTGCAAACTGACAAGAAATTAGGGTTTCTTCAGGGTTGGTTGTTTGCTAGAATTAGAAATGTTTCAAACTGTGCATTATCTTCTAAATCAATGTGAAAAGCTCTTAGTGAATCTGAAGAAAATGAGCCGCATGCATTTTGTTCTCATCAATACCGACTAATTTATCGGGTGTATGTAAGTGTATGTGTGTGTATGTGTGTGTGTACACATATATATAGGATCTAATGTTAGAAGGTAGAGATGTTAAACACTTGTTTCGGGGCACCTAAGTGGCTCAGCTGGTTAAGCGTCAGACTCTGGTTTCATTCAGGTCGTGATCTCAGGGTCATGATCTCAGGATCTCAGGATCATGAGCTTGAGCCCACATCAGGCTCCACACTCAGCAGGGAGTCAGCTTGAGCTTCTCTCTCTCCCTCTTCCTCTTCCTTCCTCTGCCATTTCCCCCCATTCTCTCTCAAATAAATAATACAATATTTTTTAAAAAACCACTTGTTTAAATACATTCATACTTTTCCTTTACCTCTAAATGGACCTGTAGGACAGAATCAAAGCCTAATTAGTTTGACTCCCTGTGGCTCAGTGGTGCAGAAGCCCTAAGATTATGCCTCAGAATTTAAGAATCTCCCTTTGGGTGGTTTAAAAATAGAAATCCTGTCTTACCTAAAGACTGTAAGTGAACAGGCTTGACGAGGGGACAGGTATGAGGTGGAACCAAAGAGACTAAAGAGGCAGAAGGATCCTGCGAGGTGGAGCAGGACAGCCTAGATTCACAACCTGCCTCCAGTACTTCCTACACACAGTGCACTAGGGCCAGTCCCTTTATCTGAGGATCAGTGTCCTCATCTGTGAATAGGACTCATAACTTTACCAGAAACAGTACAGAGATTACATAAGAGCTGTGATCTCAGGAACGGTACACTGAATGCTTACAATGAGCCAGGCACTGTGCCGGGAAAAATACTGTAAGGCACTCAACAAATGTTAGCTGTAAAACAGTATCACTGTTGTGGTTTACTGACAATTCCTAGGGCTTCAGTAAATTTAGAGAATGTGGGCAGGTTTCTTCCACGTTACTAATATTTTAGAAGTTTAAAATTCCATATTGCCTGAGTACCAAGAGTCTTACTTCCCAAACACGGCTTTGAGCCCATTAGGATCTGCCTGCTTTCAGTTCGATCCCCTCTTTGAGGGAAGAAATGAGAAACTGGACCAGAAGTAAGACGACAGGGAGCTAATATACAATAATCAAGGCACCAAACATTTGTGGCCAGAAACTATTCCAAATGTCAGATGTAACAATGATTATAAATAGGAATAATGTCAAAACATATCACAATGCTGTTTCCCCCCTTCTGCATTTGAGGACTGATGGACTGGCAATGCACAGGGACGTGGACACTAGTGGTGAATGGCCATCTCCATGGGCTCCTCTGGTTGTTGCCAAAAGGACACCCTGGAAAGCCAGGCAGCACTATTTATAGATGAGCAAAATTAGGTACACACAGGTTAAGATTAAGCACTTTTCCCAAGGTCACACAGATACCAAGAGTCTGGGCCTTTCCAAGAGATTGCAGACCAATGAAGTACAAAACACATAAAGAGGAGAGGTTTACGTGTTGAGTGCAATGGCAGAGACGTGAGCAGGAAGTCAGGGACCCTATAGGGAGGCTTAAATCCAGTCTGAGCAGAGCAGGGAAAGCTTTCTGGAGGGAACAATGTTCATGCCCCTCTTTCCTTTTATAAGGTATTATTAACATACAACAAAACTCATAGATGTTAAATATTCAGTTTAGTAAATTTTGGCAATTGCATAAATTTGTGTAATTGTCATCAAAAATAAGCCCTAGTGGGGAGTCCCTGGGTGGCTCGGTGGTTTGGTGCCTGCCTTTGGCCCAGGGCGTGATCCTGGAGTCCTGGGATTGAGTCTCACATCAGGCTCCCTGCATGGAGCCTGCTTCTCCCTCTGCCTGTGTCTCTGCCTTTCTCTGTCTTTCATGAATAAATAAATAAATAAAATATTTAAAATAATAAAAAAAATAAGTCCTAGAACATTTCCATGGTTCTAGAATTCTGAGGGAGAAGAAGACAAGCTGAGGGTAAAGCACATGCTAACACCCCACAACCCCTCCCCACACACATGTGGGACATTCCTCAGGCACTCCTGGCTGCCCGAGAACCAAGAGAAGTTAAAAACAAATGGTTAACTGATAGAGATCACAGTCCTGCTGGACAGGGGTCTCCATCAGTTTGCAAGGTCTTAATGATTTACAACAGAAAAGCACTCTCCAGAAACCTATAGGCTCAACTTCCTGGAGCCCTAACATCACCCTCCCCTCCATAGGATAGAAAATCTTATAAAATCAGCCACTCCTCATAAGCCCGGTGCAGCTCTGTTCACCCCGGGGTCCTGTCCCTGTGCTTTAATAAAACCATGTTTTGACACCAAAGATGTCTCAAGAATTCTTTCTTGGCCATTGGCTCCAAACCACCCCACCCCAAACCACATCAAGAATTTTCGTCCTCCCATGCCTCTTTCTAGTCAACACTTTCCCCTTCCACAGTTTCTGACTTCTATTATCACAGATTCATTTTGTGTGTTCTTGGACTTGGTAAAAACACAATAATCGGGATCCCTGGGTGGCGCAGCGGTTTGGCGCCTGCCTTTGGCCCAGGGCGCGATCCTGGAGACTCGGGATCGAATCCCACGTCAGGCTCCCGGTGCATGGAGCCTGCTTCTCCCTCTGCCTATGTCTCTGCCTCTCTCTCTCTCTTACTGTGTGCCTATCATAAATAAATAAAATTAAATTAAAAAAACAAAAAACAAAAAAAACCCACACAATAAACATCCATATGTTGGCTTTTGTTCTGGCTTCTTTTGCCGAGCTGAGGCTTAAACACTGAATGGAATGTTAGGTGAGCAAAGGGGCAATAAAGCGGAAGCACAGAGGTGAGAAGCAGCCTGGTGATGTGGCCAGAGTCTGGAGTCCTGGACAGGCAGTGATGGGGATGGGACAGAAGACAAGGGGAGAGGGCCCGTCACAAAGAGCCTAGGACCTGGGTTTCAATCTAAGGGGCTTAGGCTTTATTTCATAAAGCAAAGGGGAGCTAATAAAGCCATAAGCAGCTCCCAAGCTTCTATGACCCACCAGGTGTACACACTGCTTTGCACATATTATAATATTTCAAATTCAATAGTCTTAGAAGAGAGATAATAATCCCCCCATTTATAGATGATCAAATTGAGGTTGGGAGAGGTGGAATAAAATTTCCTGAGTGATAAGCCAGGATTCAAACCCAGCCTGATTCCAAATATCCTGCTTCTTCTACCCGTAGAAAGCTCCTTTGGAAGGAAAGGGGAAAAAACAGTTTAAACTATGAAGAGCTCCAGGACAAAGACAATGAAGAGTCCCCGCCCAAGGTTTAAATGTTACTCTGCATATGGCAATGGGCACTGGAAAGAGCATGAACACTTCAGGGAAGAGAAAAGCCTGGAACTCTGGCAAATACAAGGAGATCAAAATCCAAATACCTGCTGGCATGCCTGCTTCTCTTCTTTGGGGCGCTATTAATTACTCAACTAAACCTCTTTGGAGAGCCAGGGGGCCAGCTTGCCAGATGGGACAAATATAAAAAGATGTGCTATCTCTTACTTTTCTGGATTCTCTTAGCAGTCAATTTGAAACCTAAGTGTATGCTTATGTTGGGTTTAAACCACTCTACCCTGACAAAATATACCCTGTAGCTCTCATAGGGGGGAAAAAATCCCCAAGACTACAAAACATTCTTTCAAATCCGTATTTACTACATTTTTTAAAAAAAGATTTTATTTATTCATTCATGAGAGACAGACAGAGAGAGAGACAGAGGCAGAGACACAGGCAGAGAGAGAAGCAGGCTTCATGCAGGGAGCCCAACGTGGGACTTGATCCCGGGGCTCCAGGATCAGGCCCTGGACCAAAGGTGGCACTAAACCTCTGAGCCACCCGGGGTGCCCCCATTTTTTAATTTTTTTTTATTTTTTTTGCCCCCATTTTTTTAAACCAATGTATCTTTTCATCCCTCCCATCTCATTTCTTCATGTGATTCCTTCTACAATGAACCTAGAGCAACACTCAGTCCTCTTCCAGAAAATGTCCTCAGAATGACCCTTTCCCTAACTCCAAACTTAAAATCTGCTCCAAAATATGATAAAAAAAAGTAACAGTGAGCCAAAAAAGGTCTGGCAATATTTTTAAATTAAAAATTAGGGGGAAAAGTGAATTTACCTACATCACACAATTCAGTGACGCTCAGTAGACTGACTAAACATTAGAAACCCCAAGGGCTCTACAGAAAAGCAGTCTGGTAACATGGTACGCAAAAAAAAAAAAAAAGACGTGAAGACAGTTTGGGACATACAAAAACCTGTTAAGCTTCCTTAACTTTATTTAAACATAATACTTATTTTTAAAAGAGAGTATGTGCAGGGAGAGGGCGCAGAGGGAGAAGCAGACACTCTTAAGCACAAGCACTGGGGGATTCATCCCATGACCTCGAGGTCATGACCTGAGCTGAAACCAAGAGTTGGGGCAGCCTGGGTGGCCCAGTGATTTAGCGCCGCCTTCAGCCGGGTGTGATCCTGGAGACCTGGGATCGAGTCCTGCGTCAGGCTCCCTGCATGGAGCCTGCTTCTCCCTCTGCCTGTGTCTCTGCCTCTCTCTGTGTCTCTTATGAATAAATAAAATCTTTAAAAAAAAGAGTTAGATGCTTCACCTATTTTTATTTAATTTTTTTTTAGATTTTATTTATTTATTCATGAGAGACACAAAGAGAGAGGCAGAGACACAGGCAGAGGGAGAAGCAGGCTCCCTGAAGAGAACCTGATGCAGGACTCGATCCCAGGCCTCTGGGATCACACTCCAAGCCGAAGGCAGATGCTCAACCTCTGAGCCACCCAGGCATCCCAAATTCTGGCTTTCCTAATAAAAGGTAGATATAGCAGCTGTCACCTCTCTGCTCTGGAGGTGGACTCAACACCTGGAGCTGCAACAGTCCTCTTGGGACCATGAGGTATCTGTCAAGCATTAGGAAGCTCACAGACACTACAGAGATGCAGTGCTGATGCTGCTTACTCACGGAACTAATGTCAGCAGCTGCCTACATTATTCCAACTTGTTCTTATGTGAGAAAAATAAATCCTTACTTAACTTCAGCCACTGCAAATAATTTGTTTTAAATAGGCTCCCTCCCCAGCACGGAGCCCAATATGGGGCTTGAACTCTTGACCCTGAAATCAAAACCTGAGCTGAGATCAAGGGTTGGACACTTAACCGACTGGGCCACCTGGTACCCCCAAATAATTGTTTTTAATTAACTGTGGCCAAAAGTATTCTTGACATAAAATGTAAACAGCTTTCCACACCATTAAACATATTATACGGTATCATTTTATTTCATCGTTCTTTTTTAAGCAGGCTCTACACCTAACGTGGGACTTGAACTCACGACCCTGAGATTCAGAGCCAGCCAGGCGCCCCTCCACAGTATCATTTTAAATGGCCATGTAGTGTTCTCAGAGATGAGCCACAACTCATTTAGCCAGTTTTCTCTTGTTCAACACTTAGATCGTTTCCCATTTAACACAGTGGGGAAGATTTTTACAGACAAACCTTTGCACACGTTCCTGATACTTTCTTAGAATAAAATCCTAGAGATGGAATTTCCTGGTCAAAAGGCAGGGACGCTTTTAAGGCCCACACCAATGTGTGCTCCAACCAGCAGTCTGTGCGTGTCCATCTCTACTGTCTACTCAATCTGCGGAACAGTCATCTCTTAAAATTAAAAACCAAAAAAAGTTCAATTAAATTACATTAAAAATCAGGTCCCCTCCCAAAAAACACACCTCATTACTACACAATGTCTAAGGTTTCTTTCTCAACTGACAACTCTGATTCAACCTGTGAAAAGTGAGAGATGCAGATGTGAGTTTGAAAGGACGGCCGCTGAATTCTGACTTGCAAGTTATTTCCGGAGCGATGCCAACAGTGCTGGCGGTGAGTCACACCTCTGACAGGCCTACCCATGACCATGAGCCCATACTCCTTCCAGGACCACAGGCTTCCTCAACCAAAAGTCAACAGAGGACAGCTGTGGGGGTTCAGGGACGACCCACGAAGACAAATGGTGGAAACTGGAACCCAGAGAGAGAAACTCATCGATAGGAGGAAACACACTTTAAAAGAGAATAAGGAGAGAATAAAGGGGGAAAAAATGTACAAAAGATGGAGCCCATGCTCACATCCTGTTTTACCAGCAGGTCAAGGCAGGTCAAGGCTGCCTTCCGATCTCTGCATTCCCTCCATCTGGAAAGCTGTTCCCCTAGAACAGCTGGCTCTTTCTCGTCATTCGTGGCCCAGCTCAAAGCGAACCTCCTCAGAGGTGTCCTCTCTCATCTCCCAACCTAAAGTAGCTCTGGTGTCTTCCCCAACCTTCAGTCCTGCATACAGGTCTTCCTGGCACTCACTTATCACCACCAGCAGTGCTTGTGCCCATTTGTAGGTGTACGTGTTAATCATCAGGCTCCCCACAGTGGAACATATCTTCAACTCACTGCCACATCCCAAGCTTCTAGACTAATGTCCAGTTAATATTTGATGAATGAATGAATGAATGAATGAATGAGCAAACAAACCAACAGTTTCCCAACCTCTAACCAAAGAATCAGAGACCACTGCGGAAAGCAGAGGATGAAGTAACTGCTCTGGGGAGCCGCTAAGTCTACAGTTCTCGAAACAACTCCCAGAGCTGAGAGAAGCCTCACACCTGCAGACAGCTGCCACCTCTGGGCACCTCTGCTTCCCCTGGCTCATCAGCATCTCTTCCATTGAACTCTGGGGTCCAAAGAAGGCACGGCATCCAGAGCTGGCGGTCTCCAAAGGTATCAGAGGGTGTCCTGCCATGTAGGGCGTTTCACATTTCCAGTCAGCAGTTTGTTATCAGTCTTTTAAAAGTTGTTTGAGATTTTTTTTCCCTCGTGAAAACTTTCAGATTAACAAGGTAAAGGGTATAAAAACCCCATATATCCATCACCCTTATCTCATATCCTCCCACACTGCATGTGTGTTGGAGCATTTTAAAGCAAATACCATATGCCATGTCTTTAACACAATTTTTAAGTGTCCTGTGTCTTAAAGATGCTGTTAAAAGGAAAAGAACCTTAGAAATGCCCAGAACATACATAAAGAACGCCAACAGATAAAGGATGCCCGGTCTAACAGCAGCATGCTGCCTTCTTATCAACCTGCATGAAAGGGAACATGCATTTCTACCTAAATGCTTAAAAACACATTTAGAGGGAACAAGCCTTTGATCTCTATGAAAACTTAGGTGGAGCCAGGCAATTTTCCAAAAGCCCCAGAGTCCAAAAACAGTTACAAGCCAGGTCAAATGGACATTTCTGCCTGTACCCAGTTATTTCAGTTGTCACCTGTGGTTACTTATTTCCCCTGCTTCATGCCTCTTAGATCCTGGAATGAGCCTTGCTCACCAACTGGCACTGCCTTTTCTTTTTCCTCACATGAACAAAAGGGGAGTATTAATTAGGGGTATCTCTGAAACCAACTGATTTTTTAAAAAAGATTTTATTTGAGACAGAGAGAGAAAGAGAGAGTGAGTGTGAGCTGGGTGGAGGGGCATGG
Source organism: Vulpes vulpes (assembly GCF_048418805.1). Lineage (NCBI taxonomy): Eukaryota > Metazoa > Chordata > Mammalia > Carnivora > Canidae > Vulpes > Vulpes vulpes. Next base: position 72,445,094 of record NC_132789.1, read on the forward strand.
GGTAGAGGGAGGGAGGGGAAAAGAATCTCAAGCTGACTCCGCTCAAAGCTGGATGCAGGGCTTGATCTCACGACCCTGAGATCATGACCTGAGCCAAAACTAAGACTTGGGATGCTCGCCGACTGAACCACCCAGGGGCTCCGAGAGCAGGTGTTTTGGTCTAGCCACAGAGGGATGGGGTTTCTGGGGTCAGGGATGCTGAGCTCTCTGCTGATCCAGTCAGGGATGGACACACAGACACAACCCACAACTGCTCAAGCACAGGGCCTGGACCATGGTAAGCATGAAATGAACAGCTGAATTGGTGACTTGGAACTAAACAGGCCAGAGGCCAAATGGAATTCTGGAATGCTGACCGCCCAGGAGACGTACTGGGAGCAATACAAACAGAAATACTAAAAACAGATCGCAAACACAAAACAACTCAAACACAACTTACAAAATGACACATTAAAATGAGGGTTTTTTTTAATGAGTTTTTAAAATGTATCACCTTAACACAAGAGTGCTTATCCTTCTTCCACTTAACTTCTAAACCTTCACCATCTGTAGATGCGTTCAACACAGCTGAAATCCTGGCCAGGGGGCAACTTCCACTGCTCTTGTGCCTCCTCGTGCCCACCATCCTCCCACCCGGAGCACCTGCCAGGCCCCCGCCTCCAGGCACCCAGCCCACCCACGGCCCAGGGCTCAGTCCAGGGGTTACTGCGTCCAGGGAGCCTTCTCTGCCCTCCCTGCTGCACCTCAAGAGTCTAGGTGCACACCATGGTCTGTACTGTACCTGTCTTTTTTTTTTTTCATTTGTTTTTATTGAAGTTCAATTTGCCAATGTTAGTGTAACACCCAGCCTTGAGAGCTACCATCTGCCGGACTGCGTGGAAGCCGCTCTTCCCAGTGCTCTCCCTCTCCTTCCACCTTCAGCTCCCTTGGCTGCTGAAGGGGAAGTGACCCTGCCTCACCACCCACCAGCGAGGCTGCTGCGAGGATCATGGAAGGCAATACTATGAAGGTGCTTGCACAGCATAAAGGGCTCTAAAAATGTTGATAATTCTTATTGATGACGTATCTCCTACCTAATTTTTTTTAAAGGTTTTATTTATTTATTCATGAGAAACACACAGAGAGAGGCAGAGGGAGAAGCAGGCTCCATGGAGGGAGCCTGATGTGGGACTTGATCCCAGAACCCCAGGATCACAACCCACGCCAAAGGCAGACACTTAACCACTGAGCCACCCAGGGGGCCCCTCTCCTACCTAATTTGAAGTAATACAAAAGTCAGTCACATAATTTTCATCTTTTGAGGATCACAGGTTCACACAAATAATGAAAGCTAATACTTGTCGAGTGCCTACAGATACTGTGCTGCTTACAGATACTGTGCTAGGCATTTTCTCATTGTAGCTTCATTCAAACGAATGGGCTTAAGATCTACTCTCATTCTCATTTTCCAGGGGCTCAGAAAACTAAGCAGTTTTAGAATATTATGCTAAGAACTCAGTGCAGGCCTCTCATCACCAAAACATGCCCACACGTACATACACACAAAATAGTCCAGAAGTTCATGGATCCCCTAAAGTCCATCTTCTTTGGAACCCTGTCCAAGGCCCTGAGTGTGGGAAAAGGAATCCTGCGGAAACTTTCAAAGATTCATCTACCTCACAGGTCAGGGAGATTAAGGGAACAGACCATGTCAGCAGGAATTCTAGAGAACACCTTACAGCCTGAGAACAGGCTGTAAATCCTGAGGTTTCACTAGACATTGTTTCCTTGGCAATTTAACTTGCTGGGCTGACTGAAGACTCTTGGCCCAGTGAGAGCCACATGGCATGAGCACTGGTATAAATCAGGTGCTGGGAGAAGCTGATGGTGCCAGCTGTCAAACTCCAGTCACCAGCAACAGCAGCCAGACACTTCATGGTATAAATAGTTTCTGAAGACACTCATTGCTTGATGTACTACACAAACTGGAAAAGCAATAGCTAAACAGAACATAAGAGGCCTCAAGGAACCAGAATGGAAGCGGGAACAAGAGTTTGTCAAACCATCTGGCTTTGGCCTGTTAATCTCAGAACGGCTTTGCAAATCGCGAGGCATCGTCGTGGGAGCAAGAAGCGTGTGCGTCTCACACGGAGCAGAGTGAGAGACAGCAGCCTGGTCACCAGGCAGGCTGAAAAACCCATCCCTCTGCAGAAAAATCCTTGGGATTGTGCCGCGAGCCAAAAAAAGCAGTTAAAATGTGAAAAGTAAACCTGTGGGCCAGACTGCGTTTTTCAGCGTGGCCCCGTGTGGGCAAAGTCTCGGAGACCACCTGGGAACGCAATGAGATGAGCCAAGATGGTTTCCATGGTGAAGGCTCCCAAAAACCAAGGAACAAAGGCTCAGGGAGTGTGTGGCATCCAGAAATGCAGGCTGCTGAGTTGTGTGAAGTATGGCTGATTCTCACAAGGACGATGATGGCAACAGACTGTTCTCCACATCTACTTAGGAGACAACAAAGGGAATGTGGCTGAAGGAATTGGTTTGGGTGGAGGTCAAGGGCGAGGATCCTGAGCACTGTCAAGGTTGGAACTGAGCTTCCAAACAGGCACACAGAGGAACGGCGCCAACCAGCCCCTTCCATGGAAACCAATTTTATTTTGCTTCTAACAAGGAGTAGGAGGTTCCTCTATCATATTGTTGACGGTGCAAAAAAGGAGAAAATTATGAGGGTGGCTGAGTGGCTCAGTTGGTTAAGTGTCCAACTCTTGATTTCAGCTCAGGCCATGATCTCAGGGTCTCGAGACTGAGGCCTGTATCAGGCTCCACGCTCAGTGGGAGTCTGCTTGAGATTCTCTTTCTCCCTCTCTCTCTGCTCCTCCCCCACTCCCACTAGCTTGCACTCTCTCAAATCAATCAATCTTGTTTTTTTTAAAGGCAGAAAATTATAGATTCACGATCCTTTATCTGCAATTCTGAAACCCCCAAAGTTGTGCAAACTCCCAATTTTTTTCTAAGTGTATGCAAATCATTTGGTAACAAAACCTGATCTGAAATGACATAATTATAGTTTTTACTTATTCCATCTAGTGTGAATAACAGTTAAGTCACACTGCAGGTATATTTTTAACATGTCTGACTGCAGAGTGCCAGCCCAGTCCTACTGGGGGTCAATGCAATATAAAGTGTAATAAGCAAAGAATTTCCTTTAAAATCTCACATATACAATTATGGCCACAGATCTATTTTCTACACATCAGTAAAAATGAGAGAAATGTTTGACCATTTGGGATGGGGTGAATTTAAAAAGGAACCTGCAAGATCTTTAGTCTCTTGGTAGGAATTGGCTTTGGAGCAATTTGTTTCTCTTCACGGGGGCCATGGACAAATCTATGTTTCTGGTTCTAGTTTATAGTTTACCTGTGATGTTTAAATCTGTTACATTCTAGCTCTGCACCCACATAAGTCCAAAGTAACATGAGACTTTTCATTCACACAATGAAATCTGGAAGACTTTCTACTGCCATGGTGGGAATGGGTGGCAGTCATGGGGTCCCTTGCTTCTCCCCCAGCAGAATGTGAATGGATGAACCTGACTCTTTTCATCTCCAGGAGTCTACAATTTTAGAAGAGGGGGAGGATAAAAATAAGTTAAAAATGAAAAGTTTTTTCAAGGATTCAAACAGCGTTTCCAATGAACAAGAGACAGGACTCCAGGCTTATCTATCGGATGATCTACTTTTCTTATTCCATGGCAAAAGGACCATGTTGGGAGCTGGGGAACAAGGAGAGAGGATGAAAAAAGGAAAGCAAGATGGTTTGTTAGCAAAAGGGATTCAAAGCCAGCTACTACTACCTCATAGCTGTATAACCTTGGAAAGTTTACCCCCCTGAGGCTGAATATCATCTGGAACTAGAAGAAAAATGTTTCCTCAGTGTTTTTATGAGGATTAAGTGACATGTAAAACATCCCGTACGTGGTAGGCATTCAATACAGGGCAGTTCTTATTGCTGCTGCTGTGAGATTCTGGAACCTGAACAGCGCCTGGCTTCACTGCTTATTTCACCAGATTGCCTGGCTCAGCAGAATGCAGGGGTATTGACTTGATGAGCACAGAGCCAGTGGATAATAAACACACATAGCAACAAATCACACTGGAAAACCAATCTCCCTCAGCTAATAACTGCTTCCCAGGCTCCTGCATTTTCTTTGTTAGAGGAACTAAACAAATCCTAATGGCTATGAAACCAAATCATCTAGAAGAGGGTAAATTTCATCAGCATTAGAGTTTCTGTGAGAGTCAGGCACTGTGGGAAAGTCCATGCAAAGCCACCCCATAAAAAGGAGACCAAGAAAGAAAAAGAAAATCCATACATCATACCAGTATCCATTAGAGGTGCTTATGTAAACCTGGCATGCTTTCTGAGGCTCATCTTATATTCCCTGTTCTTCCAAGTGACAGACATTTACTGACCATGCACTATGCATCCGTGCATATTTAAGTGCTGGGGCACAAAGATGAAAGATCTGGTGCTTTCCCTCTAGGAACTCAGGCTTGTGGGTGAGACAGATGTGTATCTCATATAGTGTATGCTCTAAGTGCTAGTGAGAGAGGTCTGGGCGAGTAGTACAGATGAAGACTACCTAAAACACTGAGGTTTTTAAAAATGTTTAATTTCACTGTAGTGAACATACAGTGTTATATTAGTTTCAGGTACACAATATAGTGACTCAACAGTTCCACCTATATTACTCAGTGTTCATCACGATATGTATAATCTCAAACCCCATCACCTATTTCACCCATCCCCGACCCACCTTCCCTCTGGTAACCATCAGTTTGTTCTCTATAGTTAAGAGTCTGGGTTTTTTGGTTTGTCTCTTTTTATTCCCCTTTGTTTGCCACTTTGGTTCTTAAACTCCACGTAGGAATGAAATCATACAGTATCCGTCTTTCTCTGGCCTATTTCCCTTAGCATTATACTCTCTAGCTCCAATCATGTTATGGCAAATGGCAAGGTTTCATTCTTTTTTATGGCTGAATATCATTCCATTGTATATAAATGCCACATCTTCGTGATCCATTCATTTATCATGGCTGCTTGGGCTGCTTCCATACTGTGGCTATTGTAAATAATGCTGCTATAAACACCGGGGTGCATGTATCCCTTTGAATTAGCGCTCTTTCATATTCTAAAAGTACAGAGATGTTTTATATTTCCTTAACATAAAGTATTTCCCCAATGTTGGAATTTTATACAGTGAACACGGTTACTTTTGAAATCAGAAAAAAAAAAAAGTTAAAGGGAAGAATAAAGATGGTAGCGTGGTGGACACAGATTATTTAACAAATACTCAAAAAAATGGGATGATCGCCAAAATTTGGGAATCTAATAGCACTTTGGGGGAACATTTGAGAAGAAAGGAGGGGCACCCCACAATGCCTGGAGGTGAAGGTGACAAGTCAGGCTTTCCTAAGACCCTTCAGATGAGACAGGAAGGCTAAATGAGGGTTTGTGATGGGAGTGTAAATTAGCATTAAGTACTGCCTCTTTTAAAGGCAACTTTGGAATATTTGTCAGTATTTAAAATGTGTATACCTGGGCCCTCCTGGGTGGCTCAGTGCTTAAGTGGCTGCCTTCAGCTCAGGTCCTGATCCCAGGGTCCTGGGATCCAGCCCCAGGTCCTCAGCTTCTCTGCTTAGCAAGGAGCCTGCTTCTCCCTCTCCCTCTGCCTGCTGCTCTGCTTGTTTATGCTCCACCCACCCCCACCCCCATCACATAATAAATAAAATCTTTAAAATATATATATAAAAGAGTTTTTTTTAAGAGTTTACTAACTGGACACTTATAGATACAAAAGAACAGGGATGTTAGAGAAAAGTGTGTTTTCAGAAACGGGCTTTAGTCCTGGAAGCATGAGAGTCCAGGAGATGGGATTTAAGGAAGATTTTGGAGGAGAAACAGCAGTGGGGCCTTCAGCACGAAGGCCCAAATGAACAGGAACTGGGGGTGCCGTCTAGAGAGACAAGAGCGCTGCACAGGAGAGCGGACCAGGGATTTTCAAAAGTGGGAAGCAGCTACTTTATTTGGCAGGAAGCATCTGAAGAGCGGATGTACGTTCTTTTGAAGAAGAGCATCTATTAAAGAATTAGAAACCAAATGTTCACTAAATACCTACCATACCTTTGATAGCACAGCCAGCGAGGGAGGCAGAGGGAGAGAGAAAATTATTCTAAGCAACAGAATCAGTTAATTAAAGTCATTAAAACACCAATTTCCCCACAAATTGTTCCATTACAAATACCAATGACACAATGGGAAAGCCCCCTGAAAAGGAAACCTGTCATCCAAGTTGAGTCTTAGACCAAACTGCACTGCTCTGTACTCTGGTTTCTCCTTTCTGGCTCTTTCTTCTCTTGGATCTCACTCACCTCATCCCATTTTTGGAGCCCAGTGCTCCTGTGCGAAAGATCTAATGTAACCTTAGACATTTACATCTCGGTGTAAACTTACAGTCATTCTTACCTTTCAAGGTATTTTAACTTTAGGCCTTAGCTTGAAATGCAAATCCCTTATTTAGAGAGAGCCCATCCTATTTAAAGCAATTTTGAGCATAAGGCAACAGGGAGAGGAAGAGGAAGGGAGATGGTTCTTGGTAGCCATAGGATAGAGGGTGACCTGCACTTGGGAGCTAGTCCTTTTCATATGTCTAACCAACTTAGAAACAACTCTTAGAACTGCTATTTTGGCCCAGTGTTCATATACTGACTTCTAAAACACTGATGAGGGATCCCTGGATGGCTCAGCAGTTTAGTGCCGGCCTTCGGCCCAGGGTATGATCCTGGAGACTCAGGATCGAGTCCGACGTCAGGCTCCCTCCATGGAGCCTGCTTCTCCCTCTGCCTGTGTCTCTGCCTCTCTCTCTCTCTCTCTCTGTATGTCTCTCATGAATAAATAAATAAAATCTTAAAAAAAAAAGAAATACAACATTGATGAAGTGGGAGGAGAAGGAAACACTCCCTGTACCATGTACCCAAAACACAACAGCAGATGAACTTAAGATACAGCAATTTTCTGGTTAATCAGTTATAGACAAGAAAACTACATAATTCTGCTGGAAAGAAAAAAAAAAGATCTTTCTGTGGTTAAATGGTCTCTTTGGCTGTCTACATCCTTCAAATTAATTCCATAATTCTAAGCTCTCATCTCATCTCATATTGTGTTATAGGAGTATTACTCGGCAGGTTTAAATGCTGACATCTTAATAAGCATCTCACCATCGTCTCTGGACAGTCTGGCAGCTAAAAATTATCTTTATCCATTCCTCAAGGAAGGTTTTAAACAATACCTGACTCCCGGGGGCAGTACCAGAAATGGAGCAGTTGAAACACTGCCCCACTTGGACAGGGACTTCAACTAGGAAAATGTGATGACTGAAAATGCTTTAAATTGACTTTATGCTTCCTGACCTGAAGAATAATTTTAAGGCATTTGGCAAATGGGGGGTGGGGGAGATAAAGGCACAGCAGGCTGATTTTCCTACACTACCAATATTTGAAACAATAATAAAAGGAGAAATTAAATAGCAAACATATTTGAAGTCCAAAAGTCCAACTAATTAAGATTAACATGAGTGACCATTTTTTACCTATCAGATGAGAGTGTTTTTCTTTAATATTCTTTCCACTGTGGGAGAGTTTTTAATAAAGCAGATGCTGGTGGGAGTATAGATTGCTACATTTTTTTTCAAAGAGTAATTTGAAATTTTGTTTTAAATATTTTTTAAAAGATTTATTTATTTGAGAGAGAGAAAGAAAGTGGCCCACGTGCCCAGGGGCAGAGGGAAAGGGAGAGAAAATCTTAAGGAGACTCTGCTCTGAGCACAGAGCCCCACGTGGAGCTCAATCTCACGACCTTGATCTTGCGATGTGAGCCAATCAGAAACCTAACTGACTGCACCGCTTAGGTGCCCCTTAAGCATTTTTCTAATGTGCAAACCCTATGATTCAGCAATTCCATTTCTAGGAATGTATCCTAATAAAACAAACAAGTATACAAAGAAACAAGTACAATTTTTTTTAAGATTTTATTTATTTATTCATGAGACACACACACACACACACACAGAGGCAGAGACATAGGCAGAGGAAGAAGCAGGCCCCATGCAGGGAGCCTGACGTGGGACTCAATCCCGGGACTCCAGGATCATGCCCTGAGCCGAAGGCAGGCGCTAAACCACTGAACCACCCGGGGATCCCCCAAAGACAATCTTCATAGGGATATCTATAATAGCAAAAAGTTGTAAAAATCACAAATGTCCATCATAGTGAGCTGTGAGTAAATTCTTAATGGAACACTATATAGTCATTAAAAGTAATAACGTAGGTGCACCTTGGTGGCTTAGTGGTTGAGCATTTGCTCAGGTCACAAAGGGGGTCCTGGGATCGAGTCCCACATTGGGCTCCCCACAGGGAGCCTGCTTCTCCCTCTGCTTATGTCTCTGCCTCTCTCTGTGTGTCTCTCATAAATAAAATCTTAAAAAAACCCTAATAATGCAGAAGTACATTATATATATAATTTGGAAATATATTCATAACATGTTATTAATAACAACAGTAGGCCAAAAAACCACGTATACAGCATGTTTTTACTTTTGCTCACTTTTGTTAAGCAACATATACACACACAATATAAATTGAAAAGGGTTAAGCAATTATATATATATATATATATATATATATATATATATACACACACACACACACACACACACACACACAAGTTCTACACATAAATTGAAAAAGTGTCTCTAATTCTCTTCAAAATACTCCAGCATCAGCTGGGATATAAAGATGTGTGGTTTTTAATTTATACCCTAGAAGCAGTTATTTAGCGTGTGAATGACTCTAATAAAAGCTGACACCCCAGAGGTGGTTATTATAAGGCTGCAAGTACCTTTATCTTTGATCAGCATCAGAGGGTTTGTGAATAAGCAACATGGATATTAGAAAGGATTTTTATGATAAAAAAGACAGGGCTCAAAGTGTATGGATTGGTCAGAAACGTGGGACAGGCAATTCTGCTTTCTTGAGACCAGCATTCGAGAATTAAGTGAGCCCAGCAGCCCAAGTCCCCCCAGCCCCTTGTCGGGGTGGGTGCGGCTGCCAACCCCCACCCGCACCTTCCTGCAGCAGCACGGCCAGGATGCTCGCCTGAGCGCCCAGGAGGCCGGGAGCTGGGCCTCGCCAGCAGTCCTCCCCGGGCTGTGCCCTGCTTCAGGAAGGGGGGTCCTGGACGCAGGATTTGGTTCTCAGAAGTGCTTTCGCCTTCTCCTTCTGCTCTTCAGGGAGCTTGTGGTGGAGACCAGGGTCCACACCTTCAAAGATCTGTTATCATCGGAGGCTACTGAAATCTACCAGAAGTGATTATTATGCACATAATAGCAGGTAGTAATTATCTACAGGTGGAGCAATTACGTCACGCCACCCACCCCCAATATGCTTCCTAAGTTTCCAGATAACGAATAGGTAGTGTGTCTGCAAACCATACACAAATAACTAAAAGGAAAAACTGAAACTGTGAGACAGCACTGTCACCACCTGCTGGCAGATATTCAGAAGGACCAGTCAGCTTAATGCAGAAGGATGCAGAGCAGAGACAGCAGACCTGTAGTTCTGCTCACTAGTTTCAGGTTGTTTTCAATTTTTTTTGATTGTTTATTATTTTTTATAACAAATTTATTTTTTATTGGTGTTCAATTTGCCAACATACAGAATAACACCCAGTGCTCATCCCGTCAAGTGTCCCCCTCAGTGCCCGTCACCCATTCATCCCCACCCCCCGCCCTCCTCCCCTTCCACCACCCCTAGTTCATTTCCCAGAGTTAGGAGTCTTTATGTTCTGTCTCCCTTTCTGATATTTCCCACACATTTCTTCTCCCTTCCCTTATATTCCCTGTCACTATTATTTATATTCCCCAAATGAATGAGAACATATAATGTTTTAATTTACAAGCGTAACATTTGGTTTGGGGGGGGGGGCGGAATCACCTCTTAAAATGGAAAACCTACTTTAAAGTAGGAAGCTATCTTTAAGTGGGTACAATAAAATAATTCTGACTTTCAAAAACAAAATACAGTTCTGCTGATCATGATGTTACGTCTTAGAGAAACTCATACTCTCCTGGATGACATTACTCATTTGGTCATCTGTCAAATAGTCTAGAAGTTCTGAACCTCATCTCTCCAAATATCAAAATGTAAAATAAACTATATGTCTACTGGAACCTTCTTGAGTAAGACTTTTATTAGCTGATGACCATAAATGAGGTTGAAATTCTTCTAGTGGTCCACCTGCATCACCTCCAGACTGTCCCGCTGCCTGTGGCACTCACAGCCTTCCCCACACTGTGTACTGCCACTGCTGTGCAGCACCCCCTGAGCACAATATGTAAAGGGATTCCCTAGCCATATTACGACCCACATACCACGAGATAATCTAGAGGTTTACTTCATGACAGCATTCCCCAAGCAAAACATTTCCCACGTCTTTATGCTTTGGTATCTTTCCCAGTTCCCCACTACCCCGTGCCATCTTCTTGGGGGCCCAGATCAAATGTCTCTTCTATAAGGCCTTCCTTAATAATCTCCAACTAGAATTAAATGCTTTTTCCTCTGTGATCCTGGAGCTTTTTAATTTTAATTTTTTATTTTTTTGAGAGAGGAAGTACACACACACACACGTGATCAGGGGGAGGGACAGAGGGAGAGGGAGAGAGAAAATCCCAAATAGGCTCCATGCCCAGTGTGAGCCCCATGCAGGGCTCAATCTCACAACCCTGAGATCATGACCTGAACTGAAATTAAGATTTGGACACCTAACCAACTCCTAACCAACTGAGTCCCCCCCCCAGGCACCCCAATCCTTGAGCATTTTGTTGATCTCTTATTTAGACCACTTGTTTAACTTACATGGTACTGTTCTAATCATTACATTGTAGGCATGAGTAGACATGGACACACACCATCCACATAGCAACCCCTCATGATGCTTGACAAATAGTATGTACTCCATAAATACCCACTGAGTATTTGTTGAGTTGAAGCTGTTGACCTTTGATTACAAGGCTCAGATCTGCAATCAACAGGAGCCACTGACTTGGATCTATGTGAGCACACATGTGCACACACACACATACACCAAGGACAACCGGCTCACATGGTGACAGATGATACTCATCACAGAAACGATGTCACCAACGATCACCAACGATGCAGCTTCAAATGCAAAGCCAAAACACTGGCCATGGTTTACACCCAGTTTAAGTTACCTGGTTTGTTTCTTTGCATGTTTTAATTATTTATAAATATTTTACTTATTTATTAGAGAGAGACACCAAGAGTGAGAGAGAGGATGAGGGCATGTGCACGCCTAGAGGGGGAGGGGCAGAAGGGGAGGGAGAGAATCTCCAGCAGACTCCATGCTGAGCACTCCATGCTCAGCCCATGGCCCTGAGATCAGGACCCAAGCAGAAGCCAAGAGTCGATGCCTGACTGACTGAGCCACCCAGGCGTCCCTCTCTGCGTGTTTTTAATCAGGCAGTTGCCAAAAGTGAAACAATCAGTAAAGCTATAATCTCCCCCGTCCTACTATCTCTGCTGAATTTCTAATGGGAACAGAAGAGTCTTAGCCCCAGGGTTTGGATTTTTATAAGCAAAGAAAATTTGGCACAGACCCAAACAGCAGGAAAAGGCAGCAGTGACAACGCTGTAATCAGCCAACATCTTTTCAACTTGCTCTCTGGTGGTAAAGGCCTCCTGGGACTCGGCCCAACTTGCCTTTCAGACCTTTACAACAGGTGGCCAGCCTAGGTCAGCCCTGCCTCCCTTTTTCTCCCCCTTGTCCAGTCCCTGACAACCTACCTCAGAAAACGGGGAGCCTGCTGCCCTCACAACACCCAACAGCCATTTAGGTGCCATAACCCTCAGATCACTCCCTTCCCTTTCCTGTCTTCTTGGAAAGAAGCTGCAACAGAAACATCCTCCCCATCCAGCTCCTGACCATCTCTCTAGTGATGCTGGGCAGCAGCAGTGAGCCACAGCTCCCAGTTGGCCACATGACCTCACAACACTCTGCACCCATACACCTATTCTGTCTCTCACTTTCAGTCCAGTATTCAGTAAATTACGTGAGCTATTCAACACTTTCTTATAAAATAGGCCTTGTGTGAGATGACCTTGCGCAGCTGTAGGCAAACGTAAGTGCTCCGGGCAGTTGAGGAAGGTGAGGCTAAGCTCTGATGTTCAGCAGGGTTGGTGTATTGAATGCATTTTTGACTTAGAATATTTGCAAATTCTGATGGGTTATCAAGAGGGTGTCCCATCGTTAAGTTGAAGATAATCTGTACATGGAATCCCTATTTGAAATCACAGAGAACATACAAATCCTTTTAACAGAAAGGGTGGTATGATATATCTGCACTTTCCCTGGGGAGCAGCACACACAAGTGCGCGTATGCACGCGCACACACACACACACACACACGGACTTTTTAAAATATTTTTATTTATTCATGATAGACAGAGAGGCAGAGACACAGGCAGAGGGAGACGCATGCTCCATGCTGGGAGCCCGACGTGGGACTCGATCCCGGGTCTCCAGGATTGTGCCCTGGGCCAAAGGCAGGCGCTAAACCGCTGAGCCATCCAGGGATCCCCCACACACAGACTTTCTACCTCCACAGCTATTCACACAGGGAGCAAACAAGATTTCACCTGCAACTATTAGATCCACTCTCCACACTGGAAGGAATCACAGGGATCCTCTAATAGCAGTGGACCTCACTTAAATGCATTTATTTTGCCATGAACTTGAACTGGTTTAGGGATGGATTCGGTTGTCCCAAAATTTCAGACCCTTCAGGAACCACTGTCATACCATGAACTGTACTATTTAGTATTTAGTGTGCATGCTCTCTCTCATTAAATAAACTCACATTTTTATTTGTATAATATTATTTTAAAAGAAAACTTCAGAGCACCACCATAAGGTGAAAGTCAGTATCACTTGCCACAAATAAAAGGCAACCTACAAACGAATGAATATAATAATAAAACAACATGCTATTAAATTCGGCTAGACAGTGTTGCTTGCTGAGAGCCTGATCTCTCTGTGTTTACAAGAGAGATTGGCAGGTGTAAGAGCGGCAGTTACAGACTGTCACCAAACCAAACTGTTCTCTCTGACAATATCAGAAGGAATGAAAGCAAACTGAGAAGAAATTACTTTCACACGAGGTGATACAGTATTATTTAGTGCTGGATGCAGGGCCCATGCAAAACCTCTTCTAGTGGCTCCTGTCTCGTTCTGAGAGTAATACTAAGCAAGATACTTTGGTGCACGAATGTCATTAATACTCCATTAATACATTTATGGAGCACCTACCATGCATGTTTCAGGTGCTGTAAACAGAATAGAGAAATGAAAAAAATGAGATGGTACCTTCTGCAAAGCTTACCTTCTAGTGGTGAAACATACATTAAACAAATGGTGACACAAACTGTGTTTGTGTGGTTTCATATAAACGTGTGTGTGTGTGTGTGTATACATGTGAGATACATGATATACATATCTGACTAAATGTGGCATGTGCTTTAAAGGAAAAAATGCAAGACATTATGGTACAATTGGAACAGTAAGACCTTCTTTGGATAAGGGCGTCAGGAAAGACCTGTATGAGGATGAAACCATTAAGCTGAGAGCTCAAGAAATAGCAAGATTTTGTGGTTCACAGGCTGAAGAAGTCGGGGTGGGGGCCAGAGGTGGGGACAGGGCATCCCAGGCAGCAGTAATGGTGTGGAAAAGGGCCTGGCTCCTCTGGGGAACTGAGAAAAAGAGGTGTGGCTGGAACGTAGCAAGCAAGAGGAAGATGTCACCTGGAGGGAGGAGAGGCAGTCTCCCCACCACTGCCCAGCAACCAGAGACTTTCTGCCTCTGTGTGCAAAGATCTCTTTCCATCTTTGCACAGCTCCCTAGAAATGTCTTCTTACACTGAAGAGAAATCTCTCTCTAGTGTTTTCACACACTAATATATCAGTTCAACCCCTGTGCCTCACACAGAGAAAAAAAATGTAATCCCTTCTCTACATGACAGCCCTCCAAATATCTGTAGACAGCTCGTGTGTTCGTTAATCCTGAACCTTCTCTTCCAAGCTGAACGACCAAAGCTCCTAGGGCTGTAGGTGTCTGTGTCACTCTTATGAGGAAGATAGATTTTTCCAAGGCCCATTTCTGTTACAGGATTTGAATTCCTTCTCCACATAAAGTCCAAAATTGATTTTCGACCTTGCACATTGTATTTTTTTCTGTTTCTAACTGCTTTTCTCAGTAACACCCAAGTAAGTTATGGTCAGGCCTGAATTTCTCAAGAACTGGGAAACCCCAAGTGCATGTCACCGGCAATATTTACTCCTTCTTTCATGTCTCTTTCCTGCACTTTGGAAGACAAATTCTATTTGTAGGGGTGGGCTGAGGATCTTTTCCAAATAGTGGAATGGCACTGGACATCTATCTAAGCTAAATTCAAGAAAATCCTAACTCAAAGTCTGTGGTAGAAAAAAAAATACATATCAGTCTTGATTATTTGAACTGTACTATTTGAACTTCCATTTATTTGGAGGGGACATGGAAATGTTACATTCAGGGAAGGTGAGTATAATGAGAAAAAACTGCTCTTATTTGCTTCAGCTGCAGACCCAGAGTCCCCTGAAACCAGGGCGAGGTTACTGGGATAGTGGTATGTAAGCAGGACATTCTGCTAGGCAGAGGAGATCATACATTTCCACTTCAAAACTGGAGTGGAAAAAGACATATAGAATGTCATGAGTAAATAAAGCAGCTCTGGCATGCTGAATGAAAGTTCAATGGCCTTTATTACACATTTATCAAAAATAAGTTAAAGTAAAGTAAAGTAAAAAAATAAGTTTAAGTCTCTCAATATTCCTACCTCCTGGCTGTTCTTTCCTCTTTTATCACATTAGGCCAGATTACTAGGATTTCTTTTTTTTTTTCTCTAAGTTTATATTTTTTAGTAATCTCTATACTCAAAGTGGGGCTTGAACTCACAACCCTAAGATCAAGAGTCACATGCTCCCCCAAAATGAGCCAGCCAGGTGCCCCTAGATTTCTGAGATTTCTTGATGCTTCCAGTTGTAAGGTGGACTGTCCCCAGGGAAGAAGGACTGGCTTCCCGAGGATCTGGAAGCCAATCTGTTACTCCTCCAGTCCTCTTCCCCTCTGTCAACCATCCCACTCTGTGGCTGTCATGTTGCTCAGTTCACTTTCACCAGTCAGAATGGCAGCAGTGGCCGTGTGGCTTGAAAAGGAGGAGGAGAGAGTCAGAGACCAAGTGCTTCTCCCCATCAGCTCAGGTATGCTTAGGGCAGGTCGTCAAAGAAACGAATATTACAGGCAAGTCTGTCCTTTCCTCATGAGCCTGCCTACCAGAGCTCTACTTCTCGAGATAAAAAATAACATTCAGGAGAAAAAGTCTTTAAACATGAGCAAAATTACATCACAAGTGGCATCACAACTCCACAGATTTAAGTGACAGATGGAAGGGCTTCTCTCCCTTACGGGAAGCACCCGATGCATGTAACTATAAGGAACAGTGTTTAGCATTAAATTATCAATTCCTACAGGGCAGAGAACATGTTTACTCATCTTTATATTCCTTCAATGGTTCACAGGACCTGCAGATTAGTTGTTCAACAAAATATGTTACATGAATTTGATGCTTAAAAACAGTAACGTGTAGGCACTGATAAACAAGAGTTATCTCCTGGGTAGTAGAACTAAGGTAATTTTTAATTTTGATTTTGCCTTTTCCATATGTTCCCGATTTTCTCCAGTGAACATGAGTATATTTAGGTAGAAAGCTACCATTAAAAATAAAATTTTGGGGGGCGCCTGTGTGGCTCAGTCAGTTAAGTGTCTGACTGCCTCTGGTCATGATCTCCGGGTCCAGGGATGGAGCCTGCATTGGGCTCAACGTTCAGGAGGGAGTCTGCTTCTTCCTCTCCCTCTGTCACCACCCCCCTCACTCCTGCGTGTGCATGCTCTCTCTCAAATAAAGAAACGAGATCTTTTAAAAAATTAAATTAAAATCAAGTTTTGGGAGGGGTGTCCAGCTGGTGGACTGGTGGAACTTGTGACTTCTGATCTTGGGGTTGTGAGTTCAATCCCCACGTTGGATGTAGAGATTACTTAATAATAATAATAATAATAATAATAATAATAATAATAATTTGAGGGAATTGAAAAGGATCAGAAAAGTTAGTCCAATCCCCTCATCCCTTGCACATGGAAACAGAGGCTCAGAGAAGCTAAATCACATGCCCAAAGCCAAATAGCTTGCTAGTGGGAAAGCAGAAATAAATAAAACCGGTCATTCGTGTTTCTTAGCTCAGTACTTTCTTCCACTACACCCTTTGCCTTTGCCAAAAAGACATTTTTAGTGAGACTCTATCTAATGTTTTTAAAAGCCTCTAACCCACTCTAAAGGCAAACTGTGCTGCCCAGTGACCTTATTCCCACAGAAGACATTATTTTAAAGAGTACAAAGCTGAGTGTAGTTTAAAAGCCATTAAGAAAAAAAATCCTCTGCTGTTGCTATAGCAAAACACTTGGCTACTTCCTGATGACAGACAACCTCAAAACAGCCTACGAAATCTGAAATAAAGCATAATATCCATGAGCAGCTCAACAGTAAACATCACCTAGAAAGGAAGGCTTATGCATTAGCTTGCTTCTCAAGAGGTAAAGATGGCTTCAGGGCTGGGAGCTCACCTTCCACCAAACTTTTATAGGTGTATGAACTTCAAATTTTTTATTATAAAAATTTCAAACACACAAAAGGGAACATTAAAATGAATTTCCATGTGACTATTATCAAACTTTGATAATTATTAATTTCTTGGGGGCACCTGGGTGGCTCAATCAGGTAAGCATCTGCCTTCAGCTCAGATCATGATCCCGGGGTCCTGGGATGGAGCCCCACAGGGCTCCCTGCTCAGCAGGGAGTCTGTTTCTCCCTCTACTCCACTCATGCTCTCTCACTTTTCCTCTCTCAAATAAATTATTTTAAAAAATAATTAATTTCTGGCTATATCCCCAGCCACTATTCACCTCTCCATGGCTGATTTTGAAATCGACCCAAACATGTCATCCATAAGTACTTTAGTATGTATTTCTAAAAAGATAAGGATTTTTGTTTTAAATTTTTTAAAAAGATTTTATTTATTCATGAGAAACAGAGAGAGAGAGGCAGAGACACAGGCAGAGGGAGAAGCAGGCTCCCTGCAGGTAGCCTGACCTGGGACTCGATCCCAGATCCCAGGATCACACGCCCTGAGCTGAAGGCAGATGCTCAACCACTGACCCACCCAGGCGTCCCAGGACTTTTGTTTTTTAAACATAACCACACAATCATATAATACCTAAAAAATTGCCAAATCCTTATTATAAACAAATATCTCATTTTTTAATTTTCACAATTATCTTGCAACTATTTGATAGGTAATTTAATGAGTCAAGCCCTAGGTGTCATCTCTATTAATCCTTACAATGACACCTAAGGGAAATTAGGTATTATCCTCATTTTCCAGGTGAAACTGAGGCACACAGGGAGGTAAAGTAACTTGCTCAAGGTTGCCCACTAGCAGGTGGCAGAGACAGGGCTTGAACCCAGGTCTATCTGACTCCGCAGTCTGAGTTCCTAACTGCAGCACTATGCGACTACCCCCCTACCATCTCCTTTTGACATGTTCTTTGGCTCCAAAGTACAGGAAAACGTTCAAGGTCTTTCTGAATTTGGTGTATGTTGAGAGCGGAATAGACGGAAACAGACCATCAATTCTTCTCCCCAAGGTCTGGGAGGCTCCGACCCAGAGAACTACAGAAATGCCCTTGGATGCATGAGCTGCCCCAGACTTTGTCTAGAATTATGGGCATCAAGGCCTATCCTGGGGAAGTCCCACTAACCAAAGCCCTTGCCAAGGCCGCTCTGAGCTGCGGGCTCCTGTGGAACAGCCCCCCACCAGCCCTGTTTGATCCGAACATCTTGGATCCCACCAGGAAGAAGGTGGATTATCAGAGTACCTGTGAGCCTCAGATGGCAAACTCAAATTGCAGAATTAGAGGTGAGATTAATAAAGGGACTGTTTACAAAGGTATGGGCAGGGTGCAGGGAAACTTCAAGAGGTAGGCATGACCCTGGAAGGAGAGAGTGAGATGGAGAGCCTCTTCACAGGAGCTGAAACCTGGGTTGAAGGATTCGGGAACCAGACATGACTTAACAGGAAGGTTGGGGGGGGGCATATGAGGGGCCGTGGTACCCCGATATCACTCTTCTCCCTCCGACCACTCTCACTGGCCTCCCCACTGGCTGAAGCCAATGGGGAACCAGTTACCAGGTTCATACAAATCAACCTCCCAGGGCTCAGGGCAGGGTGCAGAGGGGGGATCTGGTGCAACAGGGGAAGCTGCCCGGCACGGAGGGGCTCACAGTCACCTTCCTGAGCCTTGAGCAGTGGCTTCGGTGGACAGATACTCAGCAGTGCCAAGGATTCCAGCTCTCCAAACACTTCAACGGGCAGCCCTCTCTGCATGGTTCTCTCCGTCTATGGAGGCTCAGAGTAGTCGGGATGATCAGATCAGGCCACTCCATGGTTTAAAATCCTCCAGCAGTTTCCACCTCATTTAGTATAAAATCCAAAGCCTGTATGATCTGGCTCCTGCCTCCCTCTCTGACCTTATCGCCTGACTCATATGTGCACACATGGGTATCCGTCAAATGAATTAATGTATACATGCAGACATGAGAAACAGGACAGGTTTGTTTCAGGTGAGCTCCACTCCAAAACGCTCATCTCAGCACCCCAAAGTCCTTGGCCAAGACCTTTAGGCTAGTGGCGTTCTTATTACGTCTATTTTAACAGCCTTTTCATAACTACAAAAGTAATTTGTGTTCACTGTAGAAGGTCTGGGACTCCACAAAGAACAAAAATTTGAAGATTAAAATGACGCAGAGATAGCCACTGTCAACACTGTTGTTGTTGGTTTTTTTAAAGATTTTATTTATTTATTCATGAGAGACAGAGAGAGAGAGAGAGGCAGAGACAGGGGCAGAGGGAGAAGCAGGCCCCATGCAGGGAGCCTGACATGGGACTGGATCCCCGGCCTCCAGGACCACACCCTGGGCTGAAGGCGGTGCTAAACCGCTGAGCCACCCAGGCTGCTCAACACTGTTTTTATGCATACGTTTATTATACAAAATTGGAATACTATTCTTGTTTTGTGACCCACTCTTTTAACAATGTGGCATTACTAAGACTGCACTGTATCCAGCGGCACCTGGGTGGCTCAGTTGGTTAAGTGTCTGCCTTCGGCTCATGATCTCAGGGTCCTGAATCCAGCCCCATGTCAGGCTCCCTGCTCAGTGGGGAATCTGCTTCTCCTTTCCCCCCGACCTCTCCTCCCACTTATGCTCTCTCTTAAATAAATTCTCAAAAAAAAAATAGAGAGTACCCTGTATCCCACTATATGCCTAGACAAGGTTGTCACTACTTCCTATACTGTTGGACATTTGTTTCCCCTTTTTGCTTATCATAGAAAACAGTAATAAGCATTCTTACACATCATGTACATTTCCATTATTAAATGCTCCAAATAGATGCCTATAAGTGAAATTGCTTGACAAATGGAAATACAAATGAGAGCATTTGTGTTACCCAATTGCTCTCCAGAGCAAGTGCATCGATTAATATTCCCAGCATCAATACTGAACATTTATCTCCTTTTTCCTTTATTAACCCTGGGTGTCAATATATTTTAAAAATATATACCATGTTGTAACTGTTAGCTATCTATTTCTATCAGCCCACAGATTTCTTAATTATGTCTTTTCCTTCTGTCTACTTTTGATATGCAGCAGGCACTTGTGAGTGGATGAACGGACAGATGCATGAACAGAGAGATGGACAGACAGAAGGACTGGATGGATAGATGGGATGGGTGAATTTTGTCAAGAAATACTAGGAAAGATACTGAGCCACATGATCAAGTTGTCCTTTTCCAGTTTCTAGGACTCTCCTAACTGATCTGTGTGTTTACCACAGGGACAGTCCTGCATCCCTGGTTAAATTCTGCTGAGCATCCCTTTGCTTTTGATTCTGGAGTATTAGGCTCATATGCCACCAGATCTGGCTCTCACTCCCATTTGGTTCCAGCAGAAGAAGTATTAAAATTACTAATTTTTGCTTACATGATGTTTACCGTCTGAAGTATAACTAATTAATGTTTTAACAGCAGACTAACAAGTTCCAGATTTCCCTTAGCAAAGCAAAAGTGAAAGTAAACACCACACTGGGCTGCTCCACGGAATCTAAACCTACAGCCTGGAGAGATACAATCATGGGGGCCTGCATCTGACCCAGACTTTGTGCTAAGAAAGATTTAGCCCATAAGGCCATTGTAGAGAGCTGCCAGGCACCCATCCAACCCCTGTGTAGACCCCAATCTGTCAGTCCTCAGAAATCCCTATGCATAGGGCCAGGTCCTGTTTGTTAGTCTAGCTCTTGTACTTGGCATTGTCTGACATATAGTAAATACCTATTAAATGTCTAGTGAATAAGGAGACATGAAAAAGAGGGAATATGGGATGAAAAGATTCACAGAAGCCTGGTTATACTTACTGATCAAACATATACTTCATAAATTCTAGAACTCGGATTTTGGACCTGTGTCAGAAACAATCCCATTCACTTTCTCTGTGCTATGTTGTCTTCCAACACTAGAAAAGAAATGTTTAATGTCTACTATATGAGGATTTTTGTTGCAATAATGTGAATCATAGTTTCTTTTTTTTTTAATCATAGTTTCAATTTTAAAATGCCTTAGTTGAGGTATCTGGTCAGCTCTGTTGGTAGAGCACATGACTCTTGGTCTTGAGGTGGTGAGTTCGAGTCCCGTGTTGGATGTAGAGATTACTTAAAATAAAATCTTTAAAAAATTAAAAAATAAATGCCTTAACCAACTATATTTTACCTAGTGTGAGGATGCCCTCAGCAACATTCCCCTTGACTTATAAATGGCCCCAATATTCTCAAAAGAGATGGAAAAAAAACCAATTGTATCTATCCATAACAAATCAGCAGTAAAATCATAGTTTCCCAGGATGGAAAGGCAGAGAGCAAAATGAATAATAGACTCTTCAATTTGCTTTTTTTTTTTATGTACCCTCTGGCTGGAGACAGGAGTTCACTTTAATTACATAAATTAATTAAATTAAGTGCCAATAACAACTTATGTGCAAATACAGCAGAGGAAGCTGTATAAATTACCCATTCATTTATCTGGTGTTGGGTACTCTGGAAATAGAGACAGAAAGTTCCTCCCCATCCTCATGAAGCTTACTGCTAACTGGGGAGATGCATAAGCAATCTACCAGTGTTTAACATGGTAAGAGCTAAGAGAAACCTATGTCCATGGTGTAAACAGCAAATTCTTCATTAGGTTTCTCTAGGAGATGAGAAGTTCTGGCAATAGGAGCTAAGAATGGATTGAAAACAAGTAAGAGGAAGTATGAATGATGTTAGTTGAGAATGTAACACCAGCAGTTACCTATTTACTGAGTGCCTTACTATGAATCAGGCAACTAAAACAACTCAGTGAGGTAGGATCTATTATTATCCCCACATTAGAGAAGAAGAAACTGGAGCTTAGAGATGAAATAATTTACCCAGCTAATAAGTTCCTCAACATGAGAAGAATGAATTGGAAGTCAAGATATGAAACTAGTATATACAATCGCTGCCCCATATATCACTTGAAAATTAGGTTCACACCTATACTGATTACCTGTGGCTACATAACAAGTTACTCCCAAAACATATGGGTCTAAGGCAACAAACATTTATATAACAATCTCACAGTTTCTATGGTCAAGATTCAGGAGCATTTTAGCTGGGTTGTTGTAGCTCAGGATCTCTGAGAGTCTGCAATCAAGGTGCTAACTAACTAGGGCTGTGTTCATCTGAGGGCTTGACTGGGGCTGGAAGATGTACTTCCAAGATGACTCACTCACATGGCTGCTGGCAGGACACCTCCACTCCCTTTCCACGCAGGCCTCTCCATAGGGCTGGGCATCCTCATGACACAGGAGGTGGCTTCCCCCAGAACTAGGAATCCAAAAAGGAACAAAACAGAAGCCACGATGCCTTTATGACCGAGGCTCCAAAATCCAACCCCATCACTTTCTCCACCTTCTATTAATTAGAAGTGAGTCAAACTGAGTCAAACACAGCCCATACTCCAGGGGAAGAAAGTCAGTCTCAACCTTGCAAACTACAGAGAATTTGTGTATATATTTTAAAACCATCCCTTTACCTCAGACTGGAAACTAGAATCAATTGCAAGGGCTCAATCCAGAGAAAAAGGTTTGCATTTCAAAGAGTGGGCAGCAAATAAATCAGATCCCAGGTGCTGGGGAAGAAAATGGCACTGGCAAGTCAAGCCAGTGATTTCCAGGAGGAAATCACTCCCATGGCTAGGAGTTTGCTCACAGCCATGAAGTGACTAAGTGTGATTATCTCAGAAGAAGGGGCTGGGGACTCTGTAAAAGTCATAGTTTTAGAAACAAAAATATGAAGTGAAAAACACTCTGTTACTACTTTCTTTTGGTTTTCCCTCTTACTGAGCACAAGTTCTTTTGAAAATACCAATTTGCGGGGCGCTGGTGGCTCAGTCAGTTAAGCATCTAACTTGGCTCAGGTCATGATCTCAGGGCCCTGGGACTGAACCCTGTGGCAGAGTCCCTGCTCAGCAGGAAGTCTGCTTCTCCCTCTGCCTCTCCCCTCACTCAGGCTGTCTCTCTCTCAAATAAATAAATAAAATATTTTTTTAAAAAAAAGAAGAAGAAAAAAATGCCAATTTGCTGCTCAGATGTGCTTTAAGAAAGAGGTTTGGGCTGGAAGGAAAGGCGGGGATAGGCTCTCCTGTGTGCCAGAGGAGGGAAGTGGCCACAGGGATCGAAGGGAAGGTGACCAAGAGGGGCGAGGAGAACAGGGTCCCTCAGTAAGCTGCTCCTGCCAGACTCCTCCAGGGCTCTCCTTGGCATGCCTCAGACTTCTGAACATTCTGTGCTCTGTTCAAAAGAGGGAGGCTCCTCCTTCTCAAGAGCATAAAGGGACTGAATGAACACAATCCTCCTAGCACAGAAAGCCATTCATTGGACTTTACCAGCACAAAACACAGAGTATGACATGGTCTTCACGTTTTGCAGGCAGGGTTTGCACTGTGGAGTTAAAAGAACAGGGGATGCAGAGCCAGGAGACAGTCTGGCGTCATGGCTACAAGGACAATGTGGCCGTTGGACCTGGGTTCAAATTCCAGTACCATCTCTTACTGGCGTGACACTGTGGGGAAGTTCATCTTTCTCAAATCTGGTTTCTTCTTTGTAAAGATGGGAGTACTATTAAGTTCCTCATGGGGCTGTGGGGCTTAATGAGAAATCGAAGAGCTTAACGAGTGTCAGCTATTATCAGTGCAGGGACAAAGACACGATGCTGACCTTTAGGAATAAAGATGGAGAACATCTGTTCATTTTCTGCAACCCAATGTGCAGTTCATGAGTGATCCTCTCGAGCACTGTTCAAAGGACAAAGGGTGAGCCACGTACCTCCTCTCCCTCCTCGACCTCTCTGCCCTGCCATCTCTTTGCTCTCCAGGGTGAGGGGAGGGCCCCCAAAGCACTGAGCTGGCATGGAAAAACACACGGAGCTGCCATCACCTGAACACCAGCAGCACTTCCGGACGTGCTAAGTCATGCAAGGAGCTATAGCACTGATTTCCTACGGTCCTTCCATTCCCATCTTTGTCACACCTGGGGTTTTTTGGTTCGGCAATAGCCCATAAAACAGCAGCCTTCCTACATCCCAAAAATTAGGTCCAGAGGTGCCACAATGGGCCTCCTGGAAATCTAGAGAAAGGGGCCCCGGGACAGGTGTAAAGGTTGGTGAGGACCGTCTCTGGAGCAAAGGGTGGGAAATCACTCCCACAGGGCTATTATCAACGAGGTCTCATATCACAAGCCACAGAGCAGTATCACCTCATGACCGGGAGGGCTGCGTGCTTATGGCCAACAGCACTATGCCAAGGCCTTTACGAAGAAGAAAACAATTACATAGGTATTATAAGGCATTTACAAAGAAGTGGATGAAAGAGTAAGTGCCACTTCCCACGCTACACGACCAAGTGTGAATAGGTTAGATGGCCATACGGATCTCCCGCTCCCACGCCCCAGTGGGGATGGAGATGAGCTGATGCCCAGGTTGGCCAGCACAGTGAGGTCAGAAACAGGCTGAAATTCCCCTTCCAGATCTAGCTTTTTAATATTTTCCACATCTCATCAGGGAAATACTCCTTGGTGTTTCTAAATACCTTGCCAACACAACGGGTAACTTTCGGTCCACGCAGCCTTACTCAGTTAATAACCGAAACACTTTCCTAAAAGCAGGCAAGCTCAACTTTATTAAGGGTCAATATGCATATATAAAACCTTCATAAACTATCCATGGCTCTCTGGAGCTTAAATGGGACTTTCAGAGAACAGTATGAGGGACTTAGCACTTAATTACAAACCCTGCAAGAAAATCAATTTATTCTGGATTCTTGGAAGAAAAATGGTGTTGCTATTTACTTCTAATAATAAAACTGCTCAGCATCTTGAGACTGTCTCCTGCCTTCACTGGACACACTGGCAGCTACACATGATTGTACATCCATGAGGCCTCTGGGGCTGATTCTGGGCCACCAGCCTCCGGTCCTTACCAAGCAGCAGGAATATTTGAAGTTCTCTGTGCAATATTTTCTACAGAACCATAACAGCAACAACACCCAACACTTACAGATGCCTTCCTATGTGCCAGGTACTATTCTTAGTATTTATGAGTATTACAACTTTTCAAAATTTTCACAACTCTCCTGAAGGGTAAGTAAGTTCCAATATAATCCCTGTATTTTACAAATGCAGACACTGAGGCACGGGCAAGATTAATAAGGAACTTGCCCAAGGTCCTACAATGGATAAATCTGTAGAACTAGGATCCAAGCCCACGGCCTGGTCTCATAGGCTGTGCACCTACCACTATGTTATTCAAACAGGCTTGCTGCATTCCGTATGTCTTCTGGGGGTTTCTCATGACATTGGAGGATGAAGTTCCTCTCCCCCTTGTTGGTATCCTAGCAAAACACTAGCCTAGCATTCAATGGTGACCATCAAATACTCAATGTCCAAATCTCAGGGGTTTCTACACGAGAGGACTGATATTTCATGCTTTAAAAAAAAAAGAAACTTAACACTGACTTTCTTAGATTTCTCATCCCAGGTGTTATAGTCTAGTGATGATCAAAACTTCATTTTCCTTAAGAAAGCAGAATAAAATAGTAGAACATGGGTTTTGAAAACAAAGAGATTTCAACTGTCCTTCTACAAGCTCTGGATGAATGACCTTGGACAAGTTATTTAACATCTTGGAGTCTTAGATTCCTAGCCTATAAACTGTGAGTAACCACGTTTACCTTTAATATTATTATGAGAAACAAAGGATAGAAAGTACTTTTATAAGCAATAAAGAGTAACTGGCTCAGGTTCTTTCCTGGTCTAAAAATCCCTAACTATTTAGCATTATTGCTTAGGTGCTTATATATCTCCAAGGAAGAGAAGGTTTAGGTTTGCTGGCTTAATTCATTCTAAATTATGTCCCTTGGGCATGGAAAATCAACAAACAACTTTTGATTACCTACCAGTTAAGCAGCCCTGCTCTAAGGCCAAGGAATTTACATTCCAGGGATCAAGAAGATACATGTGCATGGAAAGATAACCAAGTGTTCCAGGAAGTAAACAACTGGAGAGGAAACTAACAGAAGAGACACTTCACACTGAACCCTGTGTGAGGTTAGAGGAGAGAAATTTTTAGGAAAGAACGGACTGGAACAGGCAGAGAAGATGGAAAAAAAATCCAGGAAGGGCTAAGAGAAAAAGAAAGAAAGAGAGAGAACAGCAAGGTCTAAGATATAAAGATTGAACATGACCAAATATATCCAGTCAATAGTGAGACAGGTGTCTGGGCAGCAGAGTTTATGGCAGCAAGTCAGGATTAAATAATTAATTGTTGGTGGACACATTATCATTGCATTTTGCTAAACCATTTACCAAGTGCTTTACATGTGTGACCCTATTTTATCTTTAAAAGGGTTGTGCAAATAAATAAATAAATAAATAAATAAATAAATAAATAAATAAAAGGGCTGTGCATTTTAACTACTTTGCAGTTGAGAAAGCACACTCAGAGAGACACAGATTCACATTATTTCCACATTTGATCCTCATATATAATTCTGAGAGATAGGGCACTCCTTATCTCCATTTCAGAAATAGGTAAATTAAGGCTCAGAGAGTCCAGTGATCGATACCAGGTGGTTCTCAACACTAAAACTAAATAAAGGTCCACCAT
The DNA here is from genome assembly GCF_048418805.1 of Vulpes vulpes. Lineage (NCBI taxonomy): Eukaryota > Metazoa > Chordata > Mammalia > Carnivora > Canidae > Vulpes > Vulpes vulpes. The sequence continues at coordinate 72,471,643 of NC_132789.1, forward strand.
CTTCTTTTTATAATTAGAATTTATAATACCACTTTTATTAATCTGAAATAAAACTCATAAATAATGTAATACCCCTAACTGTAACAACTATAACCTCTCCCACGAATATCAAAGTACTGCCCACCAGGGGATAAGATTCCTTACATTAAGACTCATGCTAAGTCAAAGGCAGGGCAGGTCTCAAACTCAGATATCTGGACTTTCAGAGCAAGACCCTTTGTCTTCGAAAAGGTGGGATGTGGCGAGAGCAGAGGACACAGACCACCAGAGCTGCGGATGGGAATGCTGGATATCCACGTGGTCAGGCCTTCAGCTTCTTGCATCTCTCAGAATTGAGATGATGGTGACAACAGCAAGCACATCCACTCACCTCCCCAGTTGTTTAATCTATAAAACTCAACCTGCTGGAAATTAAACCTCTGTCTTCAACTCAGTTTGGATAAATACCCTACATCCTACTCCTAACAGTAACAGCTAAAAAACACAGCAACTTGAGAAGAATCACTTACATTCTTCATGGCCAACTCAAATCATGCTATAGCACGAAACAAGATGTTAGGCAACAAGATGTTTGTTTTAAAAGTGTGTGCATGGCTCTGGGCTCGGGATTAGGTTTATCTTTCTCTTGGTTAAACCACCTGACAGAGCTGAAGTCTTTGATCTATCCTGCCAACAAAACCAGAAAGTCATCCAGAGCTCACATTCCACAGGTGCCTTTGGGAGATTCTGGACAAATTTTATGCACGAATTGTCAGGAAGAAAATCCAAATGTTATTTTCCTTCTCACAGTTTAATTTTGTGTTTTAAGCATGTTGGCATGCTTATAAACCTATGTCATGATCAAAGAGTAAGCAGCATGCATCTCTCTCAGTAGGTGCGTACATTCTTTTAGCAGACATGAAAAACAAAGCTATCACATAGAAACTGCTTTTCTATGGCTTACATCCTTAGGTTCTGTCTTCCCAGAATTATTCTTTGAGATGATTATTAGGCACCTACACATCACAAGGCACATAACAGGTTTAAAGCAGGCACTGGTGGTCTTCCCAGGATCCCATGATCTGAGGAAGACAATGAACCAGGTACCTGGGCACAAGAAAGTCCTGTGTGAGGGGGGGATTGTAAGGGCAATGGGAGCGAAGAAGAGTTAAAGCAGAGTCCAATCAACATTTGGCCATGCTTCAGGCACGGTGTGGATAAATAAAATTTACACATAATTCCAAATTTAAGTGAACAGATAAAACCTTTTCAAAAGATTAACAGGTAAATCTCTCTCGATTAGCCTTAACCTACCTACTGGTAGTCTAACACCAACTGAGGAAGAGAATCATGCACAAAAAGGAAATGATTCTAGGTGGGAAGGGTAGACACGCAGCGATATGGGTGCACACTGCCTGGCCTTACAAAGTCTGAGGCAGAAAGACTGACATGCCAAGGGAAAGACAGAACAAAAATATCTTTTTTTTTTAGAACAAAAATATCTTTAAGGCTTTTAAAGTTCTCTGATGCAAAGCTCAATTGCATTAATTCTGTCTCTATTTGTAAAAGAAAAAAAATTGCTACATTTTTTAGGAAATGGATAAATATTGCCAAAAATTTGTTTCACTTCTTACAACCTTAGGACGCAAACTATTTTTCTTTTTTCCACATATTTTCAATGGCAAGCTAACTAATTTATCTTCAAAAAAAGGTAGAGCATTCTATTTTACAGAGGATGAGAAAAGGACTACATTTTAGTTTTTTAAAGATTTTTTATTTTTTTTTTGAGAGAGAAAGAGGGCATGTGGGGGGTGGTGGGCACAGAAAGAGAACCCCAAAAGCAGGCTCCATGCCCAGCACAGAGCCCAACATGGGGCTTGATCCCCTGAACCCAAGATCATGACTTAGGTTCAAACCAAGAGTCAGACACATATCCGACTGTGCCACTCAGGCACCCCAGGACTACATTAATGATACAACAACGTCTTCATCCTGTGAAATGCTAGGATATTGCCACTGAAGGTTTTTAACAGCTTTTTTGAGATGTTACTTACATGCCATAAAGTTTACCCATTTTAAAAAGATTGTAATTATTTGACAGAGAGAGAGCACAAGTACACAGAGCAGCAGGCAGAGGGAGAGGGAGAAGCAGGCTCCTTGATGAGCAGGGAGCCTAACATGGAGCTTGATGCCAGGACCCCAGGATCATGAACTGAGCCAAAGGCAGATGCTTAACCGACTGAGCCACCCAGGGGCCCCTAAAGTTTACCCATTTAAAGTATACAACTCGGGATCCCTGGGTGGTGCAGCGGTTTAGCGCCTGCCTTTGGCCCAGGGCGCGATCCTGGAGACCCGGGATCGAATCCCACCTTGGGCTCCCGGTACATGGAGCCTGCTTCTCCCTCTGCCTATGCCTCTGCCTCTCTCTCCCTCTCTCTCTCTCTGTGACTATCATAAATAAATAAAAATTTAAAAAAAAGTATACAACTCAATAATTTTAGTATATTAGTATATTACAACCATTGCCATAATCTAATTTTAGAATATTTTCATCATTCCCACATGAATTCTTAATACAGATTAGCAGTTACTCTCCATTCTCCCCTAAGACCTGCCCCCTCCCCCCACCCTAGGTAGTTAATTGTTTATCTACTTCCTGTCTCTACAGATTTTCCTATTCTGGACATTTCATATAAATGGAATCATATACTATGTGATCATTTTTTTGTTGTTTTTTAAGATTTTATTTATTTATTCGTGAGAGGCAGAGACATAGGCAGAGGGAGAAGCAGGCTCCCTGTGAGGAGCCCAATGTGGAACTTGATCCAGGACTCTGGGATCATGACCTGAGCTGGAGGCAGATGCTCAACCACTGACCCACCCAGGCATCCCGTATGTGGTCTTTTTGACTGGCTTCTTTCACTTAGCATGTTTCTGAGGTTCATCCAGGTTATAGCATGTATCAGTATTTCACCCTTTTGATTGCCAAATAATATTCCATTATATGAATATACCTCATTTTGTTTATCTGTTTATCAGTTGAAGGATGCTGGGCTATTCTCAATTTTTAACTATTATTAATAATATTGCTATAAACATTTTTGGGCAAGTTTTTATATGGACATCTTTCATTTCCCTTGCATATATACCATGTAGGAGTGGAACTGCTGGGTTATATGGTAACTTTATGGTTAGCATTTTGATGAAGTGCCAAACTGTACTCCAAAGTGGCTGTACGATTTTGCATTCCCACCAGCAGTACATGAGAGCTCCAATTTCTCCATATCCTTGCCAACACTTGTTATAGTCCATCTTTTTTTATTATAGTCATCCTAGGGGATGTAAAGTGGTATCTCATGTGGTTTTTACCTATATGCCATTAACTAATTGTGTTGAGCATTTCTTCATGCACTTATTGGCCACCATTTCTATATCTTCAAAGAAATGTCCACATAAGTCCTCTGCCCATTTTTAATTGGGTTATTTGGGTTTTTTTGTTGTTGTTATTGTTGGGTTGTAAGAGTTCTTCATATATCCTGGAAACAAGTCACTGAGATAATGTGATTCACAAATTTTCCTCCCACTCTGAGTTGTCTTTTCATATGTTTTTGATGGTGTCCTCTGAAGCACAAATTTTTAGAAAAATATTTTACTTACTTATTTGAAAGAGAAAGAGAGAGGATAACAAGAGAGTGAACATGAGTAGGGGGAAGAGCAGAGGGAGAGAAAGAAGCAGACTCCCCTCTGAACAGGGAGCCTGACATGGGGCTCGATCCCAGGACCCTGGGGATAGAGCTCAGCAGTTTGGGAAGATGAAGAGTCCTTCAGATGGATGGTGGGGCAAGAGCTGTACAACAATGTCACCGTACTTAATGCCACTGAACTGCACACTTTAAAAATAGTTAAAATAGTAAAACAAAAACAAAAACTCCAAGGGCAGCAGTTGGTTAGTTTCCCATCTTTGAATTTTGGTTTCATCACCTCACTCTTTCCTGGCAGCTCTGATGCCAATAGGTAAGATGGGCCCACAGCACAAAAAAGGCTCCAACAGTGTAACAACAAGCAGCCTTCTGAGTTAAATGAGACAGCAAATGGGAAAGCCAGTTCCTTCTATTGACTTCCATATTTGAGGAGAGTTTTATACAACATGAACATTGGGGATTCGAACAGGCCGATAATGACGCTGCACCCCAGAGGAACTGGCAGATTAGGAATAATTTTCAATCCCCTGCACGGGATTCGATCTAACTCAACCTTTCTGAATGAGAATTCGGTAAAGGTTGCATTGGACAACAGTGCAACCAGTCTGACTACCTGGGAGGCTCTTGTTTCTTCCCTCTGACACAATAACACATTTCTCAACTCTGTCAAAAGCCCGAACCACTTATTTATCCATTAAATATGCTTATTTATCCATTAAATATGAAAAGAAGATAATTATGCAATTTGGGATCCAGACATCATTTTTCTGAATGAGTTTATGCATATGCTTGTTTACAGCGATCTCATTTTTCTCCTGACTGCATGTAAAAGATCATTGCAGTCTAATAGTACACAAATGTAGTCATACTGTGAAATCATTAACTGCAGAGCTGTCCTGCTGAGAAGTAAGAGGAAATGTCACATATGACCAAAGGCTAAATTATCTACCAAATCAAGTCTTTGAAAATTACAGACACATTTAGTAGGCGCAAGACTACACCAGAGTAAGAAAAAGTTCTAGTAAAGTGACTATGAGAATAATCTATGCTAAAAAGAGCTTCAAAAATAGCAGCAAAAAACATATTTTGGGCAGCAACAGTTCATTTAATAACAAATACTTATTAAGCATCTACTATATGCCAGGCACCACGCTAGGTTTTAGAAGTATGATAAAGAGTAAGACTCAGTCCCACCACAGGACCTCAGTGTCTAACATGGGAGACAAATAAGCAACATAAGATGTGATAAATGCAATGACAAAAGATGCACAAGGTGTTATGATGGCAACAGGATCATGGAATGGCATGGAGAAATGAAGGAAGGCTTGCTGGAGGGGAGAACTTAGGGTGCACAGAAGTAGTTAGGCCAAGAAGGTAGAGAGAGGGCTGGTGCTCCTAGGAGAGAGAACAGCAGGTGCAAGGAGACGGCTTAGCAACTACCAGGTAAGACACTGGGCTCTGGAGTCAGGAAGACCCAGGATGCAGTGCCACTCCACCACTTGTTAAATGAGTGACCCAACAAGTTAATCTTTTCCAGCTTCAATTTTTTTATCTGTAAAATGGCGATAGCAAACTGTAGCTCCTTACAGAGAACTAAATGAGGCAAGCACAGAAGGAAAGCTTAATAAACAATAGCCATTATCATCAGGATGATTTTAACAGAAAGGTGTATAATAAGAATTGAGAAAAGCATTTGACCCTTGCAATTTGCTTTGGATTTGATCTTCAACTTTCAGCCTTACCACAATATATTCATGTCCAATAAAAGATGATGTCAGGGGCATGTAAACCGATGTAACTTCTTTTATATAAACACAGATGTTACAGTTCGGGTTACGTTCATTTGTGAGTAAGAGAAACCTAAAGTAGGATTTAAACAAAGTTAAAACACATTTCTTTTGTGTGTGAAAGTCCAGGGGCAGGTAGCACGTGCCAAGTATGCCAGCTCTGGCCCATAAAATCCCCACAAAAGCAAAAGTCCTCCAGTATACTGTTCCTACATCCTTCGAGTATGGCCTTTAGTCTCATGATCCAATATGGTGGCTAGAGCTCTAATTACCCTGTGATCCAGGCAGAGGGTGGAGCAAGGGATAAACAAGAAAGAGAAGGTAAAAGGTACATACCATTTTTTCAAAAAGATCCTAGAAGGTCACAAATAAACCATCCACTCATGTTCTATCAGCCAGAACTAGTTACCTAGCATCCTCTGTGGCAAGGAAGGCGGAGAGACATAGTCATTATTCTGGATGGCTATGTGCCCAGTGAAAATTTGTGGGTTCTCATTTTTTAAAAGATTTTATTTGTTTATTTGAGAGAGAAAGCACGAGCAGGAGGGGTAAAGGCAGAGGGAGAAAGAATCTCAAGCAAACTCCACTCTGAGTGCAGAGCCCGATGCAGGGCTCAATCTCATGACTCTGAGATCACAACCTTGGCTGAACCCAAGAGTTGGATGATCAACTGACTGCCCCACCCAGTGCCCCTAAAACTTGTGGGTTCTGAAAAGAAGAGAATGAATGTCTAACATAGCCATCAGTTCCTGCCACAACATTCAATATACTAGAAACTGAAAATACAATAAATGGATATTTTAAAAGGAGGGCATCACTGATGTCACTAAGTGCTAATTATGAGAAATTTGCAGAACTCTGGCTGCCAGGATAGCCAAGAATAACAGAAGAACTGGGTGCACAGAGGTGAGCCACAAAGGGGATGAAAAAGGCTGCCCATAAGTTACTTGGAGATGAGCTCGTAAGAGCTCAGTGGCTCTTTTCCTTTCCTTTGTAGGTAAGAATGTGAAAGCAAATTAACTGATGCTTTCAGAAAGCAATACAACAGTAAACACAGGCATATTCTTTGATCTAATAAACTCATTTCTTATACTTTCTTCAACAATGAAACAAACTGTATGCACATATGTTTGCTGAAGGATATTCACTGAGAAAACATATACTTTACTATAGGATTGAATTACTATACAAAACACTGTATTGTATTATACAGCCATCAAAAATAAAAAGCATGTTCAAACTAAAACTGTCTTATGAAGCAAACTTTTTTATTATAATTAGATACACATTAAATGTATACAGTTGTAGACATGAATTTAACTTTTTTTTAACACTGCTGACTGATTAGGGGCTCCAATCCCCAGACCAGTGAAAAGCTAGGTGGGCTTTATGTAAAGTTATAGGAATTTTAAAAATATAAATACTTTTCTGTTCTGTGTTCCCAAAGAATAAAAAAAATTCATCAACAGATACAAACTTAGTTAATATCACATAACGTGGGACACCTGGGTGGCTCAGTGGTTAAGCGTCTGCTTTCAGCTCAGGATGTGACCCTGAGGTCCTGGGATCAAGTCCCACATCAGGCTCCCCATGGGGAGCCTGCTTCTCCCTCTGCCTGTGTCTCTGCCTCTTTCTCTGTGTCTTTCATGAATAAATAAATAAAATCTTTTAAAAAAATGACATAACGTGTATGACTTTAACCATAACTATAATCAGCTACAAAGCTGACTGTTCTGAATTTACCTCCTGTACTTCTCTGTATCTCCCGATGGAACAAATAATGAGTAGATTACTGACAAAATGGAGACTACAAAAGCAAAGGAGTAATTATAACAAAGAAACGACAGGACAGATGTAAACTGAATGATCAAAATCTAATCCTCACCTCCAGAATAACAATAATTAAAACTACAATCTTTTAGAAAAGGTTAACCTCTTCTGAAAAATTCGCTCTCTTCTTTCCTGAAAAAAAAAAAAAAAAAAGCTCTCTTCTTCCAAAAGTTTATGTGCTTTATCATGATTCTCTTTTTGTTGTGGCTGCCAAGAAGCTCCCCATAAAAAATCAATCAAAATACCAACCTTAGCACTATGGACAGACAGTATCTTGCATTCTCTTCTTTTCCTTGGTTCTGATTTTCAATTTCTAGATCCACTCCATTAATGTCATTATTATACATCTGTTGAAAGTCACTTCAATTTTCTTTTTTAAAGGAGTAGCATAAGTCAAATAAAACTCTCTAGTATCTCTTCTATTCCATCAAAAATAGAATATAGTTTCGTTCTTCCTAAGTGAGCTTCTGAGAACTATCCATTGTTCAAAGCTCTTATGGTATCCACTTCTTTTACTGGCCTAATTTGGTATTCAAAGGCCACAGCAAAAGTTTTATTCATTATAGAACAGACACTGCTTGACTTGGCCATGCCAGCTGCCGCCTTCATGATCTCCTTGAAGAGACATTCTGCCTAAAACACAAACACCATGTTTCATCCTGACACAGCGCCTGTGGTTAGAAAGTGATTGCAATCATTTTCTCAATAGAAAAAGTACATTCTATTGTAATTCTCCATCACTGATATTTCAAACCATCTAATATATGCCCCTTTAAACACTGAACTAGCTGCCTTGGTAAAGACTGTTGATTTTTATCCTGCATAAATTCTACAAGATAGAGAACAAAGGGAAAAATACCAGGAGATTCAATAGTCTCTCTGGTTTTATTTAAAGGGAAAATTATTCTTTTCTCTCTACAAGGGCATCTTCTTTTTCACCTCCTGTCTTTATCACTATTTCATGTTTTGAAAATCATATAAGATACAGATAATCCCAAACCCAGCAAAACACAAGAAGGTTCTTACGAAAATCAAAAATTCCTGTAGCACATAGGCAGGACTCCTATACACTGTTTGGTGGCATGTACATTTATTAATTCTTTCAGTTCTATTTATCAAGCACCTACTATGTGTCAGGCAGTAGGTAAGATAGACTCTGTCTGCCCTTTGCCCACACAATGTCATTTTGGGGAACACAGAAACATTTGCTGAGTTGATTTTCTGCTTATACTACAGTATGGTTGTACAGGTTGGTTGTTGTTGTTGTTGTTTTAATTTATGATAGTCACAGAGAGAGAGAGAGAGAGGCAGAGACACAGGCAGAGGGAGAAGCAGGCTCCATGCACCGGGAGCCCGATGTGGGATTCGATCCCGGGTCTCCAGGATGGCACCCCAGGCCAAAGGCAGGCGCCAAACCACTACGCCACCTAGGGATCCCGGTTGTTGTTGTTTTTTTAAGATTTCTTATTAGAGGGAGCATGTGCACTGAGTAGGGGGAGGAACAGAGGGGGAGCAAAAGAATCTCAAGCAGACTCTCCACTGAGTGTGGGGTCCAAGACAGGGCTCCATCCGACAACTTGAGATCATGATCTGAGACAAAGCCAAGAGTCAGAAACTTAACCAACTGAGACAGCCAGGCACCTCCTAGTATAAGTTTTTGAGTGTTCTTGTACCTCATGCCTCTTCAGTGTTCTCAGGCAACTGGAGTCTCCTCCAGCACCTAGACCTCCTCTGTGAATTCATGACGGGCACAGCAGCAACTCTTGGGGCACTGCTCAAGTACCACTGGCCTGCAGCAGTTATGAAATAATACTTATTTTATACAAATCAGTTGGTAAATATTTTTTAACAGCATCCTCTGTTTGCTCTGCCTAATTTCAGGTTTGGTCCACAAATCCAACAATGCAGGCTCATTTGCCCACCTCACCCATTTCTTCCCATCTTCTCATGTCACCTTTGCCCTTACCTGCACACAGCAAGCTCTGTAGGAAACCAAAGACTCCCACTCCATCTCCCTCAAGATGATCAGATCTGTTTCTCCATTCTACTATAAATGACAAAGACCAGCCAGGGTGTTCACCCATCCTCACAAGATGATGTGTAAAATATCCACTTTGCCAGTAGCATCAAGCAAGTTAAGAGCATCTTTTTCTCTTATTAATTTGGAATCATCTCAAGGACTCCGCTTAAACCAAAAATATGCCACAAAGAAAATACAACTCTAGGTAACTAGATAATCCACACCGGGGTTTGAAAATAATTAAAACCAGTAACTAGAACTTCACTCCAGCAGAATCCCAAACTAGGGCACTAGAGGGTGAGAATGACAGATGCAAATTCCAAGGAACTGCTCCAAATGCTTATGCAAAGCAGTGGCCTTTCATGCTTTGATGGTAACGCACTCATTTCTCCAACTTCTCGCACAGTAAATCCAAGTGTAGTTTAATGATGGCAACTGGATTGAAAAGTAATTGGGAGCTGAAAATAGAGACTTTGCCTCATTATAATAATCTTCTACCAGAAATATTTGTTGTGTAAAACTCCCTACTCCCTGGGCACCTGTTTAAAGGAATAGCCATTTACGATTTTAAGGGTATAATCATTAACAGTATTTAAGCTATGAATGCTAATAAGCCTATAAAAAACAAATACATTTGTATTTATTTAAATTTTAAAATTTTGATCAGGGACTCGAGTGAATGAATCCTATTTCAGGCAAATAAAATGTGGGAGCAATAAATTCAAATTACAAGTCCATTCTGCTTACCTGATTTCCTTCCTGCTTTGAGTGCAGCCCTGTTTGGAGGTGATATGTGGAACCACTGCAGCTGCTTCCTGACTATGAGGGGGAAGACCAGGGAAGTTACAGGCATATCAACCCCATGTCCTAAGCATGTTCCCTAAGCATCCCTGGAGTTACATCCAGATTTCTTTTTACACAAGGGAAATAGATTCCCATTTGGTGCAAGTTACTATTAGCCATGTTTTCTGTTACTTGTAGTCAAAAATTGATTTCATTTTATCTTATTTATTTAAACAAATACTTACTTGAGAGAGAAAGAGCATGAGTGGGGAGAAGAGGGAGAAGCAGGCTCCCTGCTTAGCCCCAGACACAGGGCTCATGACCTGAGCCTTTATTCATGTTCACACGTATTATTATATTTCATTCACTTTCACTGCTATATAATAGTAGTAGTCTGTTGTAGGAATATGCCACGATTTATTCACCCATTCTCCTGTTTATGGATACTGCCTTGTTTCTAGTCTAAGACTCTTAACCTTAAGATAGGCTTACACAGATCCTAAATATTTAGTGTAACCATACAATTGATTGTCTAAACAGAGCCATGTTTGAGAGTGAAGAGGAATGCTATTAACAGTTCTACCAAGACAACAGGCACAAACCAGATCGCATGTCACGCTGTAAAACTAAATGTTATCTCAGGATTTTTGGAAAACATTTTATTTATTTATTTATTTTAGAGTGAGAAGGAGGGAGAACATGAGTGAGGGTAGGGGCAGAGGTGGAGGGACAGAGAATCTCAAGCAGACTTCTGGCTGAGTGTGGAGCTTGATGTGGGGCTTGATCCCACGACCCTGAGATCATGACTTTCATGGAAACCAAGAGTCAGGGCCTCAACCAACTGAGCCACCCAGGCACCCCTATCTCAGTTTCTTAATCACTCTCCTAAAGTGAGGACTAAGTCACTGAAGTCCAAGCCTGCTTTACTGATGGTTTGTTCACATTTCAAATGCTGTTAGCTTCTATATTTGGAGGGAAAGCCCTAACAATTATTCCTTTTATCCTGGGAAGAAGACCAGCAAATTCTTTAGGAAGTAGATGAGAAAAACACACAGCCTTCCAGCCTCTGCTATCTCAGACATTCACAGTTAATCACCCTTGTTTGAAAATTCCAGCTACAAGGATAATAGCAAAGATAAAATTTAAAAGGCCTTTAAATTCAAGTCCTTGTTCTGAGGACGGGGATAAGGACCCTCTTTACTACAATTCTGTGTGGCAGGTGTGGAAAATGAAGGTTGCCCAGGTAGAGGAACTTGTCTGGGGTCCAAGCTGCACAAAAGCGGTAGAGCTCAAACATGGTCTCTAAGTAAGTAACCAGATAATTTATTTCACAAATCAGGACATTTTGGGGAGAGAAAATGGGGTATTATTAGCAATGGCCCCAGGAAAGCAGTGTAAAGTGGGACCGTCTGAAGCACTTCAGGGCACATGATCACTCCACTTTCTAGCTTTCCCAGATGTTATTGTAACCCTCTAGGTTTACAGGTACAAGCAATTTGGGGGGCTGGCCAGATTAGGCATCCAAACCTCTGAGGTTCACATTCCTTCTGGGTGGAGATGCACCTCCCCGGAAGGATAGTTACAGCGCCTCACCCCTTCCTCTTCAGTACACCTGAAAGACCTGGGAGACATGCCAGCAGCATCCTTGCATCAAGCACAGCAGACTGGAGAGGATCATTATTTGCTTCCCTGAGATTCATAATTAAATTAGAATTAAATTCCTCCTCCCAAAGCATCTCCTGTCCAGAGCTGCCAGCAGCAGAGTTAATGTTCCATTCAATGGAACCGTCATAACTCTGAGAGGTGAAGGCTACATTCTCTGACTGGAGGATCTGCAGCCCCTTCCATCAGCAAGTCCCTTGAGACCCCCAGCATCTCTCCTTTCTGCACATGTGTGCTCACGCTTTCTCTCACACACAAATACACGTGATAGTTTTTTTTTTTGAAGAAATGTTTTCTCATTCATCAAGTAGTACTACTGAAGATGTGTGTACTTTTCTGCATATATTTTTTAAGATTTTATTTTTAAGTAATCTCTATACCAAACATGGGGCTCAAACTCACGACCCCAAGATCAAGAGACACAGGCCCCACCAACTGAGCCAGCCGAGCACCCTGGTATGTATGCTACACTTGAAAAAAAAGGTTTGCTTTTTCAAGACCTAAAACTAAAGCCTCTTTTAGTCTTTAGTTTGTTACCTGTAACAAAATTATTTTCACTGTTAATCTATCTGTGTGACCTTAGGCAAGTCACTTAACTTCTGTGTACTTACTTGTTTGCAATAGCACCGATGCTGAAGAGTTGATGTAAGTAGGACGAGATATAAATACAGGAAACATGTTTAGCAAGTGCTGGGCACACAAGTAAGCCCTAAGAAAATTTTAGCTGTCTGACTTAGCTGTGATAGTCTATCTATGCCTGCCCTCCTCATATTTGGGACTTCTATCTCTATCATTCTCTGGACAGGGCAATGGCATACTGAAATGGACGAGCTCACCTATCCCTGTTGGGGGGAGGTGGTGAGGGAAAGGAATGGGTAAACCCCTTTTGGAGAACAATCTGGCCATATGTGCCAAGACCCCCCAAAATGGGTGTACCCAGTAATTATATTCTAGGAATCTATCCTAAGGAGATGAGACATGCAAACAAGATTCATGTGCAGCAATGCTGTCATTTATGTGCAGCTGCATATTATCTATAACAGAGAAAAACTGGAAATAATTTATCATACCAAGAAATAGTTAAGAACTTTTAATGACATGGAAATGTTCAATATAAAGGCAAGAGGATGGGGTGCTGGGCTGGCTCAGCTAGAGAGCACACAACTCTTGATCTTGTGGGTTGCGAGTTCGAGCCCTATGTTGGATGTAGAAATTACTAAAAATAAATATACTTTAAAAGCAAGAGGTCTAGGGACACCTGGGTGGCTCAGAGCTTGAGCATCTGCCTTTAGCTCAGGTCATGATCCCGGGGTCCTGGGATTGAGTCCTGCATCAGGCTCTGCACAAGGAGCCTACTTCTCCCTCTGCCTATGTCTCTGCCTCTCTCTGTGTGTCTCATGAATAAATAAATAAAATCTTTTTAAAAATAAAAGCAAGAGGTCTGGAACACTTGGGTGACTCAGTCAGTTGAGTGTCCGACTCAGGTCACAATCTCGGGGTCTTGAGATCGAGCCTCACCGTCGGGCTCCACACTCAACAGGGAATCGGCCTGAGGTGCCCTCTTTCCCTCTCCTTCTGCCCCTCCCCCTCCCTCATACATTCTCTCTCTTTAAAATAAATCTTTTTTAAAAAATAAAAGAGGTCTATCCATACTCATTAAAAAACAGCAACAAATACACATAGAAAAGATTAGAAGAAATTAAACCAAAATTTGAGCTAATTATGTCTAGATGATCATGCGGGAATCTACATTTTTCTTCCTTATACTTTTCTGTATTTTTCAACATTCTTCCGTGAGTATATGTTACCATTTGTAACCAGAGATATAAACGTTAAACAAAGAGTTTGTGTCCTCCTCTCCTAAGGCCGCCGAGGCTACAGGCAGCGGCAAGCAACCACATTTGAGGAAGATGCCCGAAGGACGGTGACCGCGGGCTGGCGAGGGGCTTCCGCGGCTGGCGGCCCGGCAGCGGCTGAGGGAAGGGGGCCGCGCCCTGAGGAGACTAGCTGACATTACGCTTGCTCCGCTGGGCTCTGTGGACCTAAGGTCTGGGAAGGGGAGGACGAAGACTTAGCTCAAGAAGCAGGCACACGGTGGACCACACTGTACACCTCAGGCTTCCTTCCCTCAAGCTGGAATTTGGGCCCCACCACACCGTCCTGGGCCACCCCTACGAGTCGCCCAGAGCAGTGTACTCTGTGGACACCCAACCACGAGTCAGGATCCCTGAAATTCATAAACTAGACACCAGCCTGAGTGTTAAGTATCTTGCTCTCCTTTTATTTTAAAGTTTAAATAGTTATTCATTCATTTATTTATTCATGAGACACACACAGAGAGAGTCAGAGACACAGGCAGAGGGAGAAGCAGGCTCCCTGAGGGGAGCCCGATGTGGGACTCAATCCCAGGACCCCGGGATCATGACCTGAGGGGAAGGCAGACGCTCAACCGCTGAGCCACCCAGGGGTCCCTCTTGCTCTTCTTTTAATCCCTCTCCCTCACTCTGTAGCAAGCTCTTCAAATTGTATACAAATTGGGCCACTTCTCTCCATTCTTCCACTTGACCATCTTGGTGCAAGCTGTCATCGCCTCCCTCTTCCCTGGATCACAACAACGGCTTCCTCACTAGTTTCTCTTGTCTTGCGAGCCCGGCCTCCAGTCCATTTGCTACTTGGAGCTCAAATAATGGTTTTTTTTTAGGCTAATGTGAAAAATCATTACCACCACCACAAGACTCAAGCTGCAGACTCCAGCCTTAAAGAGGCCCCTCCCCACTGCTCCCTGCACCCCAACCATTTTATGGTTCCTCACTCACACTCATCTCTCTCCACATGCTGAACCACTCCATCCCTGACTATCCCGAGCCTTCTGCAACTCAAATCTCCAGTGTCATTCCCTAGTGGAAACCCTGTAAAGGCATCTCAATGCCCTAAGGCTCCTTCACATGGCTTATAGGACTTCCGGGAGCTAGCCACAACTAACCCGTGTGCACCTACTGCCTCTCCTCTCTCAACTAAGCAGAGAGCCCCTGAGTCCTTCATATGCACCAGCATTCTTCTTGTCTCTTGGTTTGTATGCAGGTGGCTTCCTCTACCTGGAAAAACCTTCTTCTAGCTAATTTCTATCACCTTCAGAGTTCAGCCTGAATGTCACTTCCTCAGGAAGCCTTTCCTTACCTCCAATACAGGCATAAGTGCATCTCCCATGTGTGCATACAGCACCTGTAATTATCCTGTTGTGGCAGTTACTTTATGTCACCGTAACTGTATTTCCTGCTATTTGGTAAACCCTATGGTGGCAGAGGCTGCATCTATGTCGCTCAGAACTGTTGGGTAAATGACTTCATTTTAGAAATATGGCTTTTTCCCCATGAATGAGCAAATTAAGGTAAAAAAAAAAAACAACAACAGGAAAATAACAGCTCTCAACAGGAAATATCCCAATAAGTGGTATTTTCTTCCTAGAATGACAAAGCCAATCTAAACTTCACTCAATTGCATTGTCCTAAGCAAAGGTTCGTGGGTTGTGATTTTTAGTCTCACTACTGGCACAGTAATTATTCTTTACCAGCATTTGAGTGCCCTGGGCCAATCTTCAGCATGCACACAAAAGAATCGATAGGTATACTAAATAGACCAAAAAGATGTATAACACTGAATTCACAAAACGGCAGGATATACAAGGAAAGTAAATCAGGAAAACACTGCTGGACACAAGACTAATAAGCAAAAAATAAATCCTCCATAGTCTGCTTCCCCAGAGACAAACCGTTCCTGCTAATTTGATAAAACTGTTCATGTGAAGGACCTTCCGAATCCCAAAGCCAGAACCATGGCTTGGGTCTTGTATGGATTTGGGGTCGGAGTGACAACAAATAGGGCCAACGCCCTGTCCTGTGCTCCTGTCCCTGAAGACCTTAGGGAACCACCGTAACTAAGTCTCGACTGCCCACCTCCAAACTCTTTTACATTTGAGAAAAATACACCTTTATTTCAATTAATATTGGACAGCTTTGAGGGACAGATTTTCCTTTCCATTTATCCCAAGTCAGCCTATTTCAATGCATCAGTCTGGCTCTCTCCTCTGGAGCAGGACAACCCAGTTTGTCTCATTTTATCGTCAAGCGTCGAGAGACACTGTGGAGTCTGGTCTAAGGAAGCCTGGGTTTCCACATAATCTTGGGCCAGTAGTTTAAGTGCTCTGCACCTCATTCTTCACCCACAAAATAAAGACTCCTTCCCTCTCTCTCTCTTTCCCTGGAAATATTTTTCACAGGAAAGAGCACAGGTTTTTGAGTCAGATACAGATTTAAATCACTTAATGGCTGTGTGACTTTGGGCAAGTACTCAACCTCACTGGGCCACAGTTTTCTCATCTTTAAAATATCTTATTTTACAAGGTCCCATTGAGGATCAGATGAGACCTGGAACGTGAGGCACTTAACACAGAGGCTGTGTAAGCCTCTGTAAGTTTACTACATACAGTAGCCATTATCATCTCCCCTTTCCATTCTGTAGCCCTGTCAGTAATGGTAACAACAGCTAATAGTTACTAAGCACGCATGCACTGAGCACTGTGCATGCACTTTTCATCCATTAAGTCATTTAATTCTCACAGCCAGGTAAGTACTGATATAATCCCCGTTCTTCAGATGAGGACGCTGAGGCATGAGATGTCAACTACCTTGCCTGGGTCACACAGCTGGAGACAGGAACCTGGTCAGTGTGACTCCAGAGCCCCTGTTCCTTAATACCAGCACACACCATGCTGCCAGCTATATGGGGGTAGTTCCCCCAAGCAACATCAGCGGTTCCTCAGGCCATGGCCTGCACTGTGTCATCCCAGTGTCCCCCATGGCACCTAGCAGGGAATCTCACCCACCAGGAAGCCTTCAAGCCCCTGTGATAATGGATTAGCATACAAGGCACAAGGGAATCAATTTCCAAAACACCTGTATTGTCAGAAGACCATTTGCCTACTGAACCAAGGTGTGCCTAGTGACACGAAGGGTCTCTGCCACAGGAAGGAAGATGAGTGTGCTGTACCTTGTTTTAGGTTGTTTTGCTGGACTTCTTCCCCCAATAGCAGCAACTAGGAAGAAAAAAACCACACACAAGACATCTGGTAATTTCTTTAAGGAAAATCTTAACAGATTTGTGGGTGTAACTCTACTCAATCTGTTTCATAAATAAACCCCAGGCAATGGCATCAATTAAAAATCTTTGAAAAGATAGTTTTCACATGAGCAACATCCTGAAAGCTACAGTTGCGATGCCCTAATACCTGTACCAACCACCCTGGGTACCCATACACCCTGGGTAGTGTACAGCACTGTGAAAAAGCATGTGGCAGGTGAGTGGCAGTTTAAATTCTCACGACTCTCTGAGGTGATAATGACTATCCCCGTTTGTAGATGAAGAAACTGAGGCTCAGGACATGAACTCGTCTGCTGAGACTCAACACAGCCAGTGAGCACAAGAATCGGGATTCAAACCCAGGTCTGAGGAGCCCCGGGCCTCTCTGGAGTGTAACATTCCACCCGGCTCGACAAGCTGATCAGAGAGAGGACAGTCAGGAAGAGAGGGACAAGGAAGGGGCTCTTTCCATGTGCTGCAACTGACGCTCCTGTCGTCGAGAGGCCAAAAGGCAAGCTGACACCTCTCAGACCACTGCCGGCTTCAGGAGGAAGATCTATCCGTAACGTTCCTCGGGCACCACGGCCGGGGACTAGGGCAGGGGAAGAAGGGTCGCTGAGAGATCGCAGTCACAGGGCCTGACACCCCACTCCAGTCCGTTACGGTCTTAATGATTCACAAGAAACGTGAGCTTCACACCAGGCAGACCTCCAGGAACCTTGACAGACCCAATTACCCGGAGCCCTGACGCAAAAGCCTTCGTCATCAGTCACTCCTCACAATTACAACCCAACTGTACCCTGCCCGCGGGACCGATCCCCATGCCGTAACCGAACCAGCCCTTGGTACCGTCAAACGTCTGCAGACTGTCCCCTGACCGCGGGGCCCAGTGACCTCGGCCCCCGCAGTCGAGCAGGCCAGGGGCGGCACACAGGAGGCCGGGCCCGCTTCTACCCCCGGCACACCTGCCCACCCCTCGTCCTCCCGAGCCACAGGATGCGGCAGCCAGACTCGAGTATACGTCAGCTCTCCAACTGCGCCTCAGGTATCCAGGCGAGGACACGGGAACGATTTTGCCGGGCGGCGGAGCAGAGCCAGGTGAACGGCACAGAGTGGACAGCAGGGCAGCCCATCGTGTGGGCCCTGCACAGAAGAGCCCCGACAGGTGGCACGCAGCAGCAGTCAGCCCCCAACTAACTGCAACAATGACCTCCAGCGGCACTGCTAAGTGCAACTTTTAAAAAGATTTTATTTATTTATTCATGAGAGACACACAGAGAGAGAGAGAGAGAGAGAGAGAGAGAGAGAGAGAGGCAGAGACGCAGGCAGAGGGAGAAGCAGGCTCCATGCAGGGAGCCTGATGTGGGACTCGATCCTGGGTCTCCAGGATCAGGCCCTGGGTTGAAGGTAGTGGTAAACCACTGAGCCACCCAGGGATCTCCCCAGAGGCCAATTTTTGGTCATCGTAACCGACTGAGCAGCAGCACCTGATAGAGCACACTGCTCTTGGAGCCTTTCCTTCACTGGACTACTATGAAACTACTCTCTCCTAAACGTGCCCCTCCTTCACTGGTGCCACTCCCCGTCTCCTCTGCCACTGGCCCCCATCGCCCCAGCCAGCCCAGTGCCCACACTTAGTCCCAGGCCTCTCTGCGTCCATCCTCTTCATGCTCGCATCTGATTCCACAGATTTACATGCCATCCACATGCTGATGACTCCCGAATGTGTATCTCCACCCCGGGACTGCAGGCTTTTACACTCGGCTGCCCACAGCTAGGGTGTCTAACGGGTGTCCCCTGTCACCAGCCGAGCTCCCACATTCCCCGAGTAAAGGGCGTCTGCAGTGAATGGACATGCCACCTTGGGCGCTCACACTAGGGGATCTGGGACTCCCACCTCACCAAGGGTTAAAGCCCAAATCTTTACAATAGTTTACAAGTCCTTCCTGGACTTATTCCTGCTCACTCCTCCCCAGTTATCTCTCTGATTTCTTTTCCAGATACTCGTCCCCACCGCCACGCACCCCCAGCCCCTCTAAGCCAGCCTCGCTTATGCTCTCATCATTCTTGCTACTTAGAACAACACCACCCCACATCAAGGTCCCGCAGGCTCACTCCCTCAGAAATTTGTTCAAGCATCTTCTTTCCACTGAGCCCTTTCTCTGATCAGATGATTCTATTTTTTAAATTGCAGCATGCCCCTCAGGGCACTCTCTTTCCCTTCTCCCTGCTTTGTTTTTCTTCATAAAAGCCAACCACGTGATAAGTACTATATTCCTCTATTTCATTACTCCCTATAATCCCCAACTAGAATGTAAGCTCCAGGGAGGCAGAAAGGTTTATTTGTCTTGTTCAACGATGTATCTCCAACACCCAGATCAGTACATGCAACATAGCAGGCATTCTTCATGGAAAAAATGCTTCAATATATAATCATCCATGCACAGCTTGTGAAGGGTAGCAGAATATGCCACCCCAAAATATGCTACTTTATTTTTTAAAGATTTTATTTATTTACTCATGAGAGACACAGAGAAAGAGGCAGAGACACAGGCAGAGGGAGAAGCAGGCTCCCTGCAAGGAGCCCAAATGCAGGATTTGATTCCAGGACCTCGAGATCATGACCTGAGGTGAAGGCAGAAACTCAACCATTAAGCCATCCAGGTGCCCCTAAAATATGCTACTTTAGAGTAAGTATTATTTTTGAACTGAAGACTACAGGGGGGAAAAAAACTCTCCACTTTCCCCTATTTGCCTAAAAGCAGGACCTATATTGATAAAGGTATCTCCCCATCCCCACTCTACCAGGAAGAGCGGAAGTTAATTACCAGAGACACTGGACCCTTATCAGCACAGAGAAAGCAAAAAGGGAAGCTATGTATCAACCTTTGCTAAAATTAATCCTTACCTACCATTAGTTCCCTCGTGTATTTGCCACCCTGGAAAGCTCAAAGACCTTTTATCTCACGGCTGCTCTAAATACGTATTCTTCTTTGATTAAGATAGTACCCCAAGTTCTCAGCACCTCTTTCAGTTATTCATCTGGAGGGATCCCATATGTGTGCATAATGTACAGGTTAACAAACTTTCCTTTTTCTCTGGTTAATCTGTCTTTCGTCAGTCTGACACATAGGGCCCCAGTCAGTGATCCTACAAGGGGAGCAGAAAAGTTTCCCACACCCCCGTGTCTGCACACATCAGAGAGTGCACTGTGAGAGAGATGAAAAAATGCCTATCACAGACAGATGCTAACTTTTTTTCCTCTCATCTAAAAACAGGAGTCACTTTGGGATTCAAGGAGAATTAAATATTGTGGTATCCCAATTAGACTTCACAGACCCAAATAATGAAAAAGAAATAAAGTATCTTTAAATAATATTTTTTAAAATCACATTTTAAAAGTACCTGAAGTGTGGATCAGTGTGTTGTTGTCGTATGTAGATTGACTTTTTTTTTTTTTTTAGGATTTATTTATTTATTCATGAGAGACACAGAGAGAGAGAGAGAGTGACAGAGACATAGACAGAGGGAGAAGCAGGATCCTTGCAGAGAGCTGGACGCGGGACTCAATCTCAGAATCACAACCTGGGCCAAAGGCAGGTGCTCAACCGCTGAGCCAACCAGGTGTCCCTGTAGACTGACTTTTAACATGTATGACATCATACACTCAATTTTTTTTTAAGTAGGTTCCACCTAATGCTTCAACTCACAACCCTAAAATCAAGACCTGAGCTGAGATCAAGAGTCAGACACTCAAACAACTGAACCACCCAGATATACCCTACTCACATTTTTTTAAGTAAAGTTGGGGAACTAGGATTCCTATAGTAATCTTGAAACTGTCTTTACACACCAACAGCCCACAATGCTATTAATCTGTAACAGGTTATACTGTCTGATTTTTCTTTTCTTTCTTTTTGTTTTTCTTTTTTCTTTTTTTTCTTTTTGTTTTTCAAACTTGAAATCTGTCTTTCACACATAATGATTCACTAATGGTAAATGATGGTCACCAAGTAAGTGTCAAAGCTCAAACACTACCATGAAAGAGCCTGGGTCTGAGTCACAGGTCCACCAACTTAACTACCTAGAACTTTACTGACATACTTGACTTTCCTATCTTTGGTTTCCTCACCTGTAGAATGGATGAGTTAGACATCTAGTAAGATTTCTATGAGGATGAATAAAACGCTCCACACTCGTACTCAGCACAGAGCTTGGCAACACATAACAACTATTTTTATGATTATTCTTAATCTTCATCTGAAGACTTTTGCCCTCAAAGACATTATGGATCCCAAACTGAAGTCCTATTAGCTACAGTAAACTATTCCCCTCTTCGGTTTATGCCTAACAAAAGCGCATCCAAAAAAAAAAAAAAATGCACCCATTTCACAATAAACAAATCAAATCACCTTAAATATCCTAATAAGATATATGAATGTGGGTTTTAATGACAAAATTCTTAAGGGGGTAAGAACTGGCCAATGGGTAAATGAACCAGTTCCCAAATAACAAAGAGGAAATATGTTATCTTTAAAATAATGCTTTAAAAGTGTCTGAATTGGGGATCCACGGGTGGCTCAGCGGTTTAGTGCCTGCCTTTGGCCCAGAGCGTGATTTTGGAGTCCCGGGATCAGGTCCCATGTCGGGCTCCCTACATGGAGCCTGCTTCTCCCTCTGCCTGTGTCTCTGCCTCTCTCTCTGTGTCTCTCATGAATAAATAAATAAAATCTTTAAAAAATAAAAATAAAAGTATCTGAATAAAGATTGGTTATTTTCATATACAGAAAATAAGGTAGAGAACGGGAAAGAAAAGAAGAATAATAAGAAAAATATATTTGCAAAAAAAAAAGAAAAAAAAAGAAAAATATATTTGCAAATGACATATCTACTAAGGGGTTAATATCCAAAATATATAAAGAACTTATACAGCTCAACACCCAAAAAATGAATAACCCAATTTAAAAATAGGCATAATGACCCAAATGGACATTTTTCCAAAGAAGACATCCAGATGGCCAACAGACACATGAAAAGAAGCTCAACATCACTCATCATCAGGGAAATGCAAATAACCACAATGACATATCACCTCACACCTGTCAGAATGGCCCAAATAAAAAACACAAAAAATAACAAGTGTTGGCAAGGATATGGAGAAAAAGGAACCCTCAGTGCACTGTTGGTGGGAATGTAAATTTGTGCAGCCCACAGTAGACAACTTAGTATGAATCTCCTCAAAATGTTAAAATCAGAACTACCATATGATCCAATAATTCCAGTACTAGGTATTTACCCAAAGATGATGAAAATACTAATTCAAAAGGATATATGCACCCCTATGTTTATTGCATTATTTACAGTAGCCAAGTTCTATCCATAGATGAATGGATAAAGAGGTGGTATGTATATGCAATGGAATATTAGTCACAAAAAAGAATGAGATCTTGTCATTTGGAGCAACATGGATGGATCTAGAGAATATAATACTAAGTGAAATAAATCAGACAAAGACAAATACCATATGATTTCACTTACATGTGGAATTTGAGAAACAAAACAAAGAATTAAAGAGAAACAAAAGGGGATCCCTGGGTGGCGCAGCGGTTTGGCGCCTGCCTTTGGCCCAGGGCGCAATCCTGGAGACCGGGGATCGAATCCCACGTTGGGCTCCCGGTGCATGGAGCCTGCTTCTCCCTCTGCCTATGTCTCTGCCTCTCTCTCTCTCTCTCTCTCTCTCTCTGTGTGTGTGTGTGACTATCATAAATAAATAAAAATTTAAAAAATTTAAAAAAAAAATAAAGAGAAACAAAAATACAGACTCAAATACAGAGAACAAACTGGTAGTTTCCAAAGAGGAGGTGGCTAGGGGGAGGGGTGAATCAGATATAGGGGATTAAGAGACACTTACTTTGATGAGCACTGAATAATGTACAGAATTGTTAAATCATTTTATTGAACACCTGAACCAATTACAACACTGCCTGTTAATTATATTTCAAATGAAAAAAAAAAAAAAGGAGGGGGGAACACTACCTAGCAAAAGTGTGAATCTGAAAGATTACTTCAGCATTCAAGCCAGAATCCATCTTACTCCGTTTTTAGATCGGGTTATGGTGCAGATAAATCAGGAGGAAGCTAGATATTCCACACTTTTCAATGATTTTTTTGTTTTTTGTTTTTACCAAGAGAGAGTGAGCTAGTGAGGAGGAGGGAAGCAGAGGAGCTAAGGGAGAAGGAGAGAGAGAATCTTAAGCAGGCTCCATACCCAGCATGGAGCCCAACCCCATTCCTCGACCCCACAACCCTGAGATCATGACCTGAGCCCAAACCAAGAGTGGATGCTTAACTGACTGAGCCACCCTAGTGTCCCCGTGTCAAATTTCTGGAAGCTCAAAGTCCAAGGTTAAGTGTCAGCAAGAATGGTTCCCTTCAAAGACTGTGAGAGAGAATCTATTCCATCATGCCATTCTAGCTTCCGGTTGTTTGTTGGCAAAATCTTTGGTATCTGGTGGCTTATAGGTCTCTATATTCATCTTCATGTGGCATTCTGTCTAGGGTCTCTAAATTTTTTAAGTGTTTTTATTTCACAATGCAGGGCTTGAACTCACAACCCCAAGATCAAGAGTCACATGAGCCCTCCACTGAGCCAGACAGGCGCCCCTAGATTTCTTTTTAATCAGGCTACCACTGCATTGGATTAGAGGCCTACTGTACTCCAGGATGACCTCATCTTAATCAGTTTCATCTGCCACGACTCTATCCCCAAAGTCACATTCTGTGGTACTGGGGGCTAGAACTTCAATATGATTTTTTTTTTCGGTAACACAATTCAACCCCTAACAGCTGGCTTTTTCTCACCATTCAAGTCTCAGTCCAAGCATCACCTCCACAGAGGCCTTTCCCAACCACCCCGTTGAAAGCGGCTCTCTCCCAGGCACTAGTCACTCTGTGTCTCTGCGCTATTTTATTTTCTTCATATGCTTACCGCTCCCAGAAATTACCCTACTTGTTCATTTGGTTTGGGTTTGTCTCTCCACGCTAGAATGTAAACCCTATGAAATCAGAGACTCCATCTTATCCACTTGTCTCCAGAGCCTAGAGCCTAGACATGTGGTGGTGGGTCAATCAACATCAGCTGAATAAATGAATACATGCATTAAATAAACATCCCTTGTCCAATCATAAACATAATGCCAGAGAGAGGCACAGCTATGAATGAAAATAAAGTAAGCTAAGAGGATAGACAAAGACATGCTATTTTGAATAGGGTGGTGGGGAAGGCTTCTGAGATGCAACAATGAAGCAAACCAGAGCGGTTTCAAAGACAGTGAGGTTGACAGTGTGGTGGACAGCATGACTGGAGCGAGTTCCAGGCATGACCAAGATTCGAGGAAGTAGAGGGACAGCGAGAGAGGAGGTGTGCCATAAAGGAAGCTCCAAGTGAAGGCATCTGCATTTACTACCTTCTGTCTGGATCTTCAGCTGACAAAGCTCTTTGATATTCCTGGCCAAATAAAGTTTCCCCTTATTCATGAAGTTTTCACAAGAGTCCTGAACCCCTCCCTCTCTGTCTCCTGGGCACTTTGTTTTTACTTCTACTACAGCCCTTCCAGCATTTCTGTGGAACTGTGAGTTTTCCGCCTTACATGCCTCTTGCCCCCTCCAATGAGCTCCTTGATGGCAAGGACCCCAAAATTTACTCTGTAGATGCTGAAGGAAGGGAACTTGTGGCTGGTGCTCCTCCTCCCTGTGGATGCTTCTTCTGCCACACAGACCAAACTTTTCCCATTTAAAAACAAGCCTTTCGGGAGTGACCTCGCACAAAATGCCAGAGTGGGAAGCTCCTTCCTCCATTGAGGAGGAAGGAGTGGCCAGAACCAGCTGTTTGAGAACTCTGGAACCTGGTGGACACTTATGACAAGGAGGGCGTGCCTGGTGAGAGCAGAGGTTGCTGACCTCTGCCAAGTGAGCAGTGTAGGTGAACCAGCTACTGCCCCCATTCCTCAGCCGTGGGGAGGGCAGCTCACATTCCCAGCGTGGCTGGCCGATGCCAGGTGGGCACTGAGGGCCTTGTCTCCTCACAATTTGAGGTTGTGCATTGAAGTTGGAGAGCCTGTGTCCGTCACGGCTGTTACCAAAGGATATGTGACAGGATAGGAACTCCCATGCTGCTACCCAGAGAGCCCAAAATGTTTAGCCACGTGAGATTTACACACTCATGTATTCATCTGCCCAACAAATCCTAAATAGCTTTTATGTGCCAGGCGCTGAGGACACAGGAATAAACAAACCAGACAAAAGCCCGAGTTTACGTTCTCATGGGGAAAGTGCTGGTTCACTGGAGCGCGGGGAGGGCAGAAGTAGGCAGGGGGGTAGTGTTCTTATCTTGAGTCACTCCAGGCCCCTCCCCTCTGATTGGGCACAATATCACTAACTCACATTTTATTCAGGCCAGGTCTCCTGCCCTAATGGTAAAAACCATGCAAGTTAATTCCTTAGGTCTCTGGTTGCTTCTCATCACCCTAACACCCAGGCCAGAGACTCAGAAGCTTATGACTCAAAGTCTCTCGGTCATGTCCAGAGACAATCATATATTATCTACAATAGTAAAGATGATATTTTGTTTCTTTGTTTAATTAGAGCTGTGTACCTAGATTTTTTGTTTCCTTTTTCTTAAAAAGGATCTCCATCTTCCTGGGATGATTTAACTAGATTCTTGCCTGAGGGAGAAGCCAAAATCACTGTCCTCTAAAAGCTGACTTCCTGATGTGCATCTTGGTCTCAACAAGTCATTCAAACCCTCTGAATGTCAGTTTTTCCTGGTCTGGTAAGTGGGGATAGTAACACACACCTTACAGGGCCATGGAGAGACTTCAATGAGTCAAGGACATGAAAATAAATGCTTTGTATCTGGCACATAAAAAACACTCAATATACACTATTGAAAAACAAAAGGGGTGCTGGGGTGGCACAGTCAGTTAAGCTTCCAACTCTTGGTTTTGGCTCAGGTCGTGATCTCTTGGTCATGGGATTGAACCCCCCACATCAGATTCCATGCTCAGTGTAGAGTCTGCTTGTGATTCTCTCTCCCTCTCTCCCTCTGCCCTTCCAACTTGTGTTCTCTCCCAATCTCTCTCTGAAAAAAAAAAAATCTCTATAAAAAAAAGAAAAACAAATCTTCCCAACACGCCTTTCAGCCAATCATTTTATCAAAAGAGTATGATTACCTATGAAATCATACAACCCCACAAACAAATATTTCATTATCACAGCACACCAAGCAACAAAGCAGATTTGGAGGGCAGGGGAAGCATGTTCCACTTTATAGTAAGGGTCAGAGTTGGCTGCTAGATTTGGCTTCTCCAAGAGCCCAGAGCCCTGCCTACCAACATGAAATGCATCTTCATACAGAAATTCCTAGGGAGACTCATCTTCCACCATCACCCCACCCCAACTCCCCATTTTCCATTAAAGCTGACTGAGCCAAGGCAAGCAAAGGCTTCTGGTCAGGGCCCCAGTTTTCATCCTAAGAGCATTCCCTCCACATCTTGGTTTTCTTCTCTTCATTTGCATCAGGAACAGTTGGGTATTGCTTTCACAGCATGAGATTCTCTCTCCTTGATAATCCCTCTCCCCAGCAGCTAGAAGCCTGCATTCACGAGTAGCATGATGCTACACCTGGAAGCAGACCACTTTGGGTGAGAAATCAAGTAAGGGCTACTAAACAACTCAAAAGTCATTTGATGGACCTATTATGCTATAAGAAATAAGTCAGACAGAGAAAGACTCAGTGTGTTCTCATTTACATGGGGAAATTTTATTTTTATTTTTTAAAATTATTTTATTTATTTATTCATGATAGACACAGAGAGAGAGAGAAGCAGAGACACAGGCAGAGGGAGGAGCAGGCTCCATACAGGGAGTCCGATGTGGGACTCGATCCTGGGACTCCAGGATCACGCCCTGGGCGGAAGGCAGGTGCTCAAACCGTTGAGCCACCCAGGCTGCCCCTACATGGGGAAATTTTAAAAAGCTGAAGTCATAGGAAAAGAGAGTTAGAATGGTAGTTGCCGGAGGCTGGGGAGTTGGGGAGAGGTTGGTCAAAGGGTACAAACCTCCAGCTGTAAGAGGAGTAAGTTCTGGGGATCTAAGGTTCAACATGTCAACATGGTGACTGTATCTAACAGTAATATATGCTTGAAAGTTGTTGAAGGTAGATCTTAAATGTTAACACCACACAAACACAAAAGTAATCGTGGGGATGGAGGGGATAAAGCATTAACTAACCTTATTTTGGTAATCATTCTGCAATATATGCACTTATCAAATCATCCCACCGTACAGCTTAAATTTACATGTTATATGTCAATAATATCTCAATAAATCTGGGGAAAAAATAATCTAAGACCCGTGGATTCTCCCCAGGTTCTTGTCCCACTGCATCCTACAAACCTTTTCTCTTTGACTTTTTAAAATAAAGTTCAAGAAACCACTTTCCATGTCACAGCCTAAGAAATGACAACTGCTTGGAGGATTACACCTCCTCCCCACTTGATGACATCTCTGTGAGGACAGGGAGGGGGGGCTTAGTCATCCTTGCATTCCTAGCATCAAACACAGAAACTGGCCCAAGAATAGGCTGTTGAAAAAACATGTTAAGTAAATTCCATTTTTATAGCATCTACTGACGTCTAAAAACTCCAAATTAGAAGTTATAAAATATACGATAGAGATCTTAAGAATACATTAATTACAAAATCAATTATGTGCTACATACTACCTGGGAATTTATGAAAACTAGCACTATCTCAAAATTAAAGAAAACATAATATAAAATATGCTTTGTTATTCACTAGTATGAACACAGACCAAATAATTAATTTTAGCCTTCTCTATTATAGAGTGCCGACAGTATTTTCCCATTTTATTTATTTATTCATGAGACACACACAGAAAGAGGCAGAAACAGAAGCAGAGGGAGAAGCAGGCCTGCTCGCCTGTGGGGAGCCTGATGTGATACTCTATCCCAGGA
Source organism: Vulpes vulpes (assembly GCF_048418805.1). NCBI lineage: Eukaryota > Metazoa > Chordata > Mammalia > Carnivora > Canidae > Vulpes > Vulpes vulpes. The sequence goes on from NC_132789.1 coordinate 72,499,576, forward strand.
CCCTGGGATCATGACCTGAGCCAAAGGCAGACGCTCAACCACTGAGCCACCCAGGCGCCCCAGTATTTTCTTATTTTAAAGCAGGAAAAATAACAGCTACCTCACTGCATTTCTGCGAAGATTAAATGAGCTAACACATCTATAATACTTAGAACAGGGCCTGGCTGATGGTGACCACTTACAAAATACTAGCTATTACTGCTGCTGTTGTTATCAGGCACTCTCCTGGCTAACACTATTAGAGCAAGTTAAATAGAAGTTCATTTAGTCAATCTGCCCAGGAATGTATGAACAGAAGCAAGACACACATATAATCCATGGCCCTGACAACAAAGTTTGTCCTCAGAGCTTCAGATGTCTTCTAAAAGCCATTACCAGATTCTCTTCATACAAGAATTGCCTATAAATTGCTTACTTCTTAGAATGTAAGCAGAAATTGTACCTTGTACAATGAAGCAGAAATAGATATTTAGCAGACCCTAAATGTATGCCAAAAAGAACTGAATTAGCAGCTTCACTAAAAGGTTCCTAAAAAAAAAAAAGACAGCGGACAGCAATTTTTACCTGCTCTTCAAGCCAGATGATGTTCCTGATTCCATAAGATTTGGGGCAACTTTATCTTATAAGGGCCTGTGAGTTTATGAGAGCTTTAAGTGAAGCTATCTGGGTTAAAAATAATCACCGAGAAACAAAAACTGAGAAACAACTGAGAAACGAAAAGCAGAAGTATGCACAAGATTGCTCCATTTGCACTCTCCCACAGTGGATGTTTTCCTGTTTCTCAGACACCGTCCCTCAGTCTAGCAATTCCAGAACCGGTGTCCTACAGACCACTGGTCCCCAAACAAGGGTTCAATTCAGGTAAGTTTCCCTTCCTGGAAAGCCATGGTGCCCATCAACATATTAGAGATCCTGAGCTTCTTCCAGGAAGAAACCTATTTAGCTTTGCTTCACTTGTTTGAAAACTTAACCACAGACTCCCTTTCCCAAGGCACATTACTAGAAACCAGATTTTGGAAATGCTGACACTCTACAATTAATCATTTCTTTCCACTGAAGAATGATTGTAGGTTCATTCACCTGGTCTGCAAAGTCAACATTTACTTAAAAGCAGATGGAAAAGAATGTGAACCCTATGCATACCCTCCCCCCAGCCCCATTCAATGCACAATTTCACATCCTGGATCAAGTCAAAAAGAAACTATCCTCAGGATCCATCTGAGAAGAACCCATAAATCCTAGAATCCATAAATTCTAGGAACGGCTTATGGGAAGCATGATTTCAGAAGATTTGTAGACAAATAAGAGAAAGGAAGAATATGTAAGAGCAAATCTGTCAACAAAAGGAATTTGATTCTCCTATTGCTCAAGATTTTTATTTATTTATTTGAGAGAGTGTGTGTGAGCAGGAGCAAGGGGAAGGGAGCAGAGAGAGAGAGAGAGAATCTCAAGTAGACTCCTCACTGAGTGCACAGCCTGACTCAGGGCTCAGTCTCTGATAAAGACCTGAGCCAAAATCGAGAATCGGATGCTTAACTGAGTCACCCAGGTGTCCCTTTCCTACTGTTTTTTTAAGTCAAGGAGAAAAATACAGGTAAACTGCAATCTATTTAGAATATGTCCAAAGTCATCAGGAAGAAATCTTCTGATGTCAGTTTAACAGTATCACAGAGAGGAATGTTCAGGGGTTCCTTGTCGAACTATCTGTTCCAATCTCTAGAACAATTATCTCAATTCTATAACTGGAAAAAAATTCCAGAATCCTAAATATCTGTAATATCGGTTTCTTTTTTCCCCTAGCACCTGGTATGTCACAGAAAATTAGAGATTTCCTTTCCTCAGGCCACAATGGTACTCACCCAACTATAATTGCCCAAAAGGCCCCCTTGCTAGCCCTCCTAATGACCAAACATACTACGAAGGCACAGCATCAGCAGAGAGGAAGCTGAAATTTCTGAAGTAACAACAAGAACACAGAATAAAACCATCGTGGGCTATGAAATTCCCTGTGTCCCAAGATTCTAAACTACTCAGAATCTTGAGCCCAACATCCCCTAAGTGGAGCAGGAGAGGTGCTGGGAAGGGGCTGCGTAGCCAAGGTTAGAGGAAAGCCTTATTTCACAGGCTCTGCAGCTGAACAGAAAGTCACATAACACTGCCCATACATTTTGCTCCAGCGCCGTCCAATTGAACTTTTAGTGACAATCCAAACGTTCTCAACAGTGTTCAATACAGTAGCCACTAGCCACATGTGGCCATTCAGCATTTGAAATGTAACTCGTACAATTGAGGAACTAAATTTTTTACTTTAATTCATTTTAACTTAAATAACCACACATGGCCTGAGGCTACCGTATGCAGTAGTACAACTAGCTTATACACTTAATGTACCTATCAACATGAATTCCACAAAAATAGAGATGGTGGGATCCCTGGGTGGCACAGTGGTTTGGCGCTTGCCTTTGGCCCAGGGCGCGATCCTGGAGACCCGGGATCGAGTCCCACATCAGGCTCCCGGTGCATGGAGCCTGCTTCTCCCTCTGCCTATGTCTCTGCCTCTCTCTCTCTCTCTCTCTGTGACTATCATAAATAAATAAAAATTAAAAAAAAAAAATAGAGATGGTCAGGGACCAAGGAAGGTTCTCCGGAGGTTGTGGGAAATGGACTATTTGACTTAACAGAGGAAGCAGGGAAGAATCAAGTCTATTATCTCATGAATCTCTAGTATACTACTGAGATGGCTAAAAGACAAGCATCACTCCCATCTTACTAAATGGAGAACCTGAGATATAGATTCAATTAACTGATATAAACAGTAACTGCTATTTGTGGAATCTCTTCATGTACGTAGGTTTTTATATTCAATCTTTACAACAATCCTCCAAGGTAAACATCACTGTCTTTTATTGGTACAGGAACTGAGGTTCAAGAAGGTTGAATGCTTAGGAAAAACCACATAATAAGTGAAGCCAAGATTTGAACTCAGACCTATTTTTAAAGCCCAAATGAAAGTGCAGAGCTTGAGCACGACTGGATGTTGGCAGATCTCACAACCTATGAGATCACAACCTCAGCCAAAACCAAGAGTCGGATGCTTAACCGACTGAGCCACCCAGGCGCCCCAAGTCAACAAGCATTTTTTGAGCCTCTGTTATATGCACAACAGCACACTGAGTGCTCAGGAGGGGAGAATACAAAGACAAGGAAAGAAAACCATCAATATCACTGAATCTCAGAATTGTGTGGGCTTGTTATTCTTCTCTAACAAAGGGCATGAATTATTCAATTACTCACAGCTAGCTCCTCTTGTATATTATAGCAATCAACTGGCCTAGAATAGAAAATAAGCTAATATTTTTAGCACTTCAAAAACATGTGGAACCAGAACAAACGTGACAAGTGAAAAAAAAAACAGATAAATTAGACTTCACCATAATTAATACATTTAGTGCACCAAAGGACACTATTAATAAAACTAAAAGATAATCCACAGAATGGGAGGAAGTAAACAGCAGATCATGTACCTGACAAGGGACTTGTACCCAAACTGTATTTTTAAAAAACTCCTATAACATAGTAATAAAAAGACAAATTACCTGCACACATTTTTGTGTGGACATGGGTCCATTTCTTTTTGGTCTAGGAGTGGCCTTCTGGATCACATGGTAATGCTAAGTTTAGTATTTTGAGGAAGTGCCAAACTGTTAGCAAAGTGGCTGCACCATTCAGCAATCCCTACAACAGGGTGTGAGGGCTCAGATTTCCCCACAGCCTTACCAATACTTGCCATTGTCTGGCTTTTTACCTTAGCCATTCTTGTCAGTATGAAATAATATCTCATTATGGTCTAATATACATTTTTCCTAATGATCAGTGATGCTGAACATCATTTCATGGGTTCACTGACTATTATATATCTTCTTTGGAGAAATGCCTTTTAGGGGCACCCGGGTGGCTCAGTGGTTGGGCGTCTGCCTTTGGCTCAGGTTGTGATCCGGGGGTCCTAGGATCAAGTCCCACATCAGGCTCCTGCTGAGGAGCCTGCTTTTCCCTCTGCCTATGTCTCTGCCTCTCTCTCTGTGTCTCTCATGAGCAAATAAATAAAGTCTTAAAAAAAAAAGAGAGAAATACCTTTTAGTCACCTTTTAGTTTAGACATACTCATGACAAGTTATATTCAGTTCAAAGGAACATAATGGAGAGAACGAACAAATTTTCCTTTTCTTCTATTTCATTTATCAGTATGATTTCTTCAGGTATCTCAAAATTCAAAGCTATAAATGCCCAGACTCTCTTACAATGTGCCTGGAGGTTGAAGGTGGGGACTGTGGGCTCACCTGTGTCTAAAGCCCAGCTGTCCCACGTGTAGGTGACCTCGAGCAAGTGACTTAATCTGAGCCTCGGTTTCTTGTTTCTACAAAACAGAACTCACCCATACCATAGTGCTGTTTAAATGAGCACGGGATCGAGCATGGGGTAAGTGCTGAACAAATGCTAGCATTACTGTTTTTATTATCAACCCATCATCATCACTATCACAACTCCGGCTCACGCAGGAAGCCTGAAAACACGACAGATACATGTATGTTTTCTACGTACGTTTAGTGCTTCCTTACTACTCTACTCAATTTAATTCAGACTCCCACTGCCTGAGCATCACCAGGGCTCCTTGGAATCCCTACACATTATCTTAGGGCTGAGACTTCGAAATAAGGCCCCCAAATTTTTCATAGGATAGAACAAATGCTGCCCTATCCTCTGACAAAAGCAAGATAACTTCTAAGTCAACAATAGAAAAAAAAATGTTTATATAGGTACGTTCATGTGGTTTGTTTCTAGAAGACCTGAAGAAGAAGAAAATGTCAGCATGTCCTTAGAGACGCCTGGCAAATAGGGGAAGAAAAAAAAAAAACACTAGAAAATTGAAGTCGCCTGCCAGAGGAGCTGGCACAGGGCACGACTACAAGGCCCTGCACCAAAGACTCACCAACACCCACAGAGTAAAGCAACGGGCTGTGGTACAGCACTGGCCGCTTCCTAGGTAAGTGGCTGAAAGCCAACCAAGTTCAAGAAAAAAAAAAAAAAAACCTTTTTTTTTTTTTTTAAGGCTATATGAAAAGAGAAGAGAAACTGCATAGGAGTAAACTCTACTCGGTAAGACAAACATCTGGTTCTCCTTTTCCTTTCTGCCAGGCAGAGACGGTGGAACAAGACCCTGGAAAAAGATCTGTGGTACTGGGTAGACCACACCTCATCACCGGCAGGCAAAGCACCGTGGTGACCTCTGGCCTGCCGGGCCCTGCAGCACCACACCGCCCCCAAGGAACCCAAATCTTGCAGTGTATCCTTCCACCCACACATCTCCGAGAACATCTGGGAAGGGGTCCAGGCGCCTGCACTGGGGAGGGGCACAGGCACGTCAGTCTCCAGACTTGCTGGTCAGCCACAAAAGCCCCAAACTTCAAAATAGTCAAAGGAAGTATGTCATGGAATTCACCTATCATGAGGACCTCTTTCGGCCTCCAAAACCTCATGGCCCCTGTGGGGACTTCTCCTGGGCACTACCTACGTCCTGCTCAGAAAATAGGGAGAAAAACAACTTCCTCACAGAAATGTGGACTGGGGCCAAATGGAGTGCCCCTGAAATCCGAGTGGATAATAATGCCCCTGTGCTGGGTCTGTCCTGAATGCTGCCTCTGTTCTGCTTTTTTCCACAATAAAGGCATAGAACTGGAGAGCTGAGAAGGCCCCTGGGGGCCCAGAGAAATGAAATAACTTACAAAGGTCACAGGGCCTGCAAGTGGCCGAGCTAAGCCTCAATACCCAGCTTTACCCGTAAGAACTGGAAAGTACTGCCCTTCTGTAGTACAACCTACCTGCTCCATTAAAGACTTTGCCCCTGACCTGGGAAGTAAGTGCTCCTGAGGGGAACACGGAGGGAATTAGCAATATGGATTCTGAGCCAATAAAAAGATTCGAACCCAGTTCTGTCCCTTACCAAAGTGTGTGACTTCAGGAAGTTCCTAAACCTCGGTTTCTTCATTCATCATCACCAGCCCTGTCAGAGGATGAATGTATCAATAGAGTTTCTAAAATAGTGTTTGAGGGGCACCTGGGGGGCTCAGTGGGTTAAGCATCTGTCTTCAGCTCAGGTCCTGATCCCAGGGTCCTGGGATGGAGCCCCACGTCGGGCTCCCTGGTCAGCGGGGAGTCTGCTTCTCCCTCTCCCTCTGCTCCTTCCCACCCACTCCCCCTACTCATCTTCTCTCTCTCTAATAAATGAATAAAATCTTCTTTAAATTTTTAGAAAATAAAATAGTGTCTGAAAGGGCGCCTGGGAGGTGCAGTTGGTTAAGCATGTGACTCAATTTTGACTCAGGTCATGACCTCAGTGTCGGGAGATCAAGTCCTGCCTGAGGCTCCACACTCAGTGTGGAGTTTGCTTGAGAGTCTCTTGCTCCCTGTCCTTCTCCCCCTGCTCCTTTCCTCTCTCTCTCTCTCTCTCTCTCTCTCTCTCTTTCAAATAAATAAATAAAACTTTAAAAAACAACACTGTCTGATGTAAATAATTTATAATACATCATCATCATCCTAGAACAGAGGGGAAATGAGAGTGAAAACGTTGGGGGTTACATGAAAAAAGAAAGCGGGTGTGTGGTCATTAAATAAGTAGAACATCGTTTAACTTAAAAAACCATACAGATACACCAAGAGTCATGCTGACAGTGGCTAGTGGGAAAATGAAAGCAAAACAAGAACATGCAATGAAATGTTAGGACAACACAACTCCAGTGATATTAAAGGATCATCCCTGCATATACACATATACTCCAAAAAGAGAGCAAAAGAAAATAAATGAAACACTAACAGCCCAGTCTCTGGGCAGTGGGATTACCACTGACTTTTACTGTCTTCTCTACTTCCCAAGTCTCACGTAGCAGACATGTATTATTACTTCGGAAATCAAAATAACTGTAGGTTTTAAAGATTATTTTTGTTTAATTTTTTTTAAAGTTTATTTTTTTAGTAATCCCTACAGCCCACATAGGGCTCAAACTCAAGATCAAGAGTCACATGCTCTTCCGACTGAGCCAGCCAGGTGTCCTGAAACATTATTTTTAAAGAAGAAACCTGACACCAGGCGGGGTCTGGGTCTCAGTGGCCAAAGGGCTATTCCAAGCAGCTACAACAGGGTAGGTGGAACCCTTGGCGGCGGTGTTGGGGAGGGGAGACCCACAGAGGGAGAGCATGGGTCCCAGCGAGGACCAAGAATTTCCTTCTTTTCAGCATCCGGACAGAAGAAAGGGACCTGCTGGCCCGGGACCGCTGACGGAGCTAGGCCCGGGCCCAGAGGGAACTTGCCGTGGGTCCAACAGGCTGCGTTGACTGTGGCAGCTTTCTCTGGAAAGCTTCCTGGCTGGTCCTCAGCGCCCACTTCTAGCTTGCGTTCTCAGCTCACCCCTTCTGCAGGACTCATTGTGAGGGGCGGACAGACGGCAGACAGAAGAGCAGGACACACAGAAGGGATGGTGAGGGCAGTACCGGGCCCCTCCCAGCTCCGGCTCAAGGTCCGTCTGTATCTGAGCAGGCTCCTACCCTGTGGTGGCAGCACGAGTGCCCTGCCCCGGCAGCCTCTGCTTCTTTCCCATCAGCTGCCTCTTGAGCAGCACCCTAGGATCATGGCATGTTAAGGTTCATCCAGAACACCCACCCAGTTTCCCTATTTACAGATGAAGAAAACAAGGAGGCAAAGAGAGGATGGGGTGTCTGAACCTACAAACTCAGATGAGAACACACACTGGCCCAATACTGTCTGCTTCGGGGCCTTGCCTGAGGTCACTGGACAACTGTCCCTTCTGGCACTCACCGCTGCCTACAAACTGGACTGCATGCCCCACTGCTGTGAAAGCCCCAGTCCAATCCCTAGGCTCCTCCTGGACAGATGTCAACATATAAAGTAATCCAGAAACCTCAGGTGAAATTCGACAGGGGGGACTCTTCCCTTCTCGTAAAGGTTAATTATAACAGGAAACATTTCAATCCAAAAAGTGACCCCGCAACAGTGGACTGTTGGGACCAATGATGACCCATGGGGGACACTTCATGGATATTTGCACAGTCTTAAAGTATCTTCCCCCAAATATTAATGTGAATAAAAATATTATGAATTACTGAGGTGGTTTTAAAATATGACTACAAATCGTTTGATAACTCCTTCTTCCAGGAGGTGGAGTTTAAATCCCCTCCTCTTTGGGCTGGAATTAGTGATTCTCTTCTAATGAAAAGATCCTTGCTGGGACCAGGGGTGGTCTCAAACTTGGACAGTAGCTTGGAGCACCCCACACAGACAGCTTACCCCAGGCTCACCCCCAGTAGGAGCCAACGGTTCCTTTTCCTCAGCCCGGGAAAGATACTGGGCTGCTGATGAGGTTTCTCCAGGATTCTCTTTTTTCCCTTTTTTCTAGGCCTTCATAATCTGTCTCACTTAAACTAGGGACTGCTGAAGTCTCACTTCCCCTTTCTTTGCGGAATGCATGCCTGCTGTGCAGAGCTCTGCCCCTCCCTGACCCTATCCTTTTGGGCATCACCTTCCCCGTTTGCCTGGTGGCTTGAGGTTCCCCTTGTTCTCCCTCTGTGGGTCTCCCCTCCCGAACACTGCTGCTAAGGGTTTAGATAAAATCTATAAAATAATTGGAGAAAAAAGATAAAAGCATAATATTCACTATACTAACTTTCGTAAACATGACATAGTTTTCATTTGTTCAAAATTTTTAAAAATGTATCTCCTAGTACATCTGTTTATGTAAGTCCAGCAATGTGCTGTGAGAATTTTTCTATGGGTTTTATACTTGTTGTTGCTGTTGAGAAGAGAAGCATTTTTCCCATTACAGTTAACAGATTATTGCTGTTATATGATTGCTCCTCGTGTATGTACACCCACAAGTTTACTGAGCTCGCATAAATTCTAGTACTGCCATACTTTTTTTTCTTCCAAGTTTTTAAATTCCAATTAGTTAACATTTAGTTTCAAGTGTAGGACTTAGGGATTCAACACTTATAACACCACCCAGTGCTCATCACAAGTGCCCTCCTTAATACTCATCGCCCATTTAACCCAACACCCCCACCCTGTCCACCTCTCCTCCAGGAACCTTTAGTCTGTTATTTATAGTTATAGAGTCAGTTTTATGGTTTGCTTTTTTCCCTTAAGTTCATCTGTTTTGTTTCTTAAATTCCACATATACATGAAATCATGCAGTATAGGTCTTGACTTATTTCATTTAGTGTAATACACTCTAGCCCCAACCACATCATTACAAATGGCAAGATTTCATTCCTTTTTATGGCTGAACAATATACCACTGCATACATATACACACGCACGCGCACGCACACACACACCCCTCACAACTTCTTTATCCATTCATCAGTTGATGGACACTTGCGCTTTTTCCATAATTTGGCTATTGTTGATCATGCTGTTATAAACATCTGGGCGCATGTAACCCTCCGAATCAGTATTTTTGTATCATTTGGGTAAATGCCTAGTAACCACATTTGTTTTTTATTCGTATGTAATTATGTTGTTTATTCTAAAAACGCTTTTTCTTCCTATTACCAGTTACACTTTAAATATATATTTCATGCTTTATTGCACTGGCAACCAATGCCAGAATAATGAATATCATCTTTTTTTTATTTTAATAGAAATCTCTAGCATTTCCTATATCATGTATGATGTTAGAAGCTGGTTTAAGATATATGTATATGCTAAGGATATATACACATATTTTTTTTTAGTTTACAATCACTTAAATCATGCTAAAAAAATATCCTATTTTTCTAAGAATTTTAATTTTTAAATTAAGAATGGGTATGTATGTGGTTTATCTTACTGTAACAACTGACTGACTATAGGGTCTATTTACAGACTTCCTAAAAAACATGACTATATTCCTGGAATAAGATGTTATTCCAACATTCTGAATGTTTCTATTAGAGTTTCTTTTCTAACTTTTTCATGTTCTTTATCATCAGTTTTTTTTTTTTTAAAGATTTTATTTATTTATTCATGAGAGACACAGAGCAAGAGAGAGAGAGACAGAGACACAGGCAAAGGGAAAAGCAGGCTCCATGCAGGGAGCCCGACGTGGGACTCGATCACAACCCAGGCCGAAGGCAGCACCAAACCGCTGAGTCACCCAGGTTGTCCCAGATCAGGTTTTTTTTAAATCGTATAACTAGAGTAGCTATTCTACTAGAGAATAGCTAGTGTGTGATAGCAATTACGTAACACGGAAATTATCTGATATTTGTAAATTTAAGTAAGTTCACTAGTAAAATTGCAATACCAACTCATTATCTCATGGTAAGAGGGGGAAAATCCCAACAGATGAAGTTACACAGTTTATAGAGAAGGAAGGGAGGAGAGTCTTTGAAACGGTAGTATTACAGTGTACTAACATTTCTACAGCTCCTGCTAGAGACAGCCTCTCCCTAAGGGATCACTTTCCCTTTGAACTACTTCACCAACTCTACAATACTTTCCTGATGCTGAGACTTAGCCCTCACTTTGTTGTTTTGCTTTGTCCTATTGCACCAGAAATACTTCTCCATCTTTTCAAACAGCGTTATATAGGAGGGGAAAGAAAGCTTTGGTTTTTCCTTGACTGAACCCCAAACCAACCTTACCTGTCCATTTCCCACCACCCCCCTGTGTGTGTGTGTGTGTGTGTGTGTATTTTTTCACAATGCTGCAGAGAAAACAATCTGAAAACATCAATGACATACAACAGTAGGTGCTTATAGCTAGCTCTTACTGTTAGATATGGTGGTCAGATACAACTCTGCTGATCCTGGATGGCCTTACTTACCCTGGTATAATTATCACCCTGCAGTCAAGCTGGTTGTTTGCTGTCAATTTAGGAGATTAGCTGTCACAGGGGCCCAAGGAAGCAGCCTTCTGGTCAGGGTAAGGAGCAAGAATTGCCAAGTGAGCCATTTAAACATGTCCCAGGTAGAAAGGGAGGCAAGAGACAGAGGAGAAACTTCATGGCTGGGTATGACTCAGGAGGAAGTGACAATTTGGAAACTGTGTTCCACATCTCTGCCTTTTAGTGAGTCAGAAATATAGGAAAATAGAGGTTAGGACTATACAGAGTAACATCCATTAGAGGTGCAGCCTTCTCCATGTCAGCAATAAGTCGGGGCAAGTCTGAGTTCAAGGTTTTGCCATCACCAGCTGCCTGATCTTGGGCAGGCTCTATACCCCTTAGAACACTAATTTTAAAAACAAAACAAAACAAAAAAACACAAGGGGGTGGACAAATCTCAGTGATTTCTAACACCAACACTCCATGGCTATTGACTTTGTTACCAAGCTAAACTTTCTTCACATGCATTCATTCCTCAGGTCACCTTGTAGTATGACTGCTCACAATTTTAACAATCAGAATAATCCCAATAGCAGGGTCTTAAACTCAACCTCTCGAGATGGGTATCCCACCACTTTAGATGACCAAAAGCTGGGAAAGGATTCCTATTCTATCAAAGTGCCTTCAGGGGAAGGCAAATTTTTCAGAACAGCGCAGGTTCACTTGTGATTAAAGAAAGACCCAAATCCATTTCAAGCAATAATGTCGTTGAATTCACTCATACTTTGAATTATCATCATTTCCTCCACTGCAATTCTTTTTTTAAAGATTGAACTTATTTTTTGAATAAGTGATACATGCACACGGAACTAAACTCATAAGCTACAAATAATATAGACTAAGAAGTTTCCCTATCACCCCTAGTCCTAAGATACTCAATTACCCTCTCCAGTGATAGCCATAGTTACCAGTATTCTAGAATAGTAAGTGCCAGCACTTTTGTGAATGTGTGTACCCACGGGCATGCACCACATACACAAACACTACTCTTTTTAAACTAATAAATGGCACTGTACTAAAAACACTGTTTTGTATCTTGCTTTTCTCCCTCTTCATGGTACATCTCAGGTATTATTTCATACAGAGCTGCCTTGTTCTTTTAAAGGACTATATTGTATTCTGCTGGATGGACATGCTATTATTTAGCCAGCCTATCAATGAATATTTAGGTTGCTTCCAGTATTTTGGTATTTTAAACAATGCTATTATGAGTGAATTTGTACACAGGCCATTTTGCACAGATGTAAGCATATCTGTAGGATGAATTCCAGCAAGTGGATTGTTCGGCATTTTTAACTCAGACAGTGGATAACTGTGCATTTGTAACTCGGATAGATAACATCAAACCACCTTCTAAACACGTAAAATCAGGGGTTGGCAAATTATGATCCACAGACCAAATCCAGCCCATGAGCTAAAAATGTTTTTGCGTTTTTATAAGTGTTGTTTAAAAAAGGGGGGGGGGAGAGAAGAATATATGACAGACCTCATTTGACCTGTAAAGCTTAAAATATTTACCGTCTGGACCTTCACAGAAAGTTTGCTCATCCCTCCACTAAGCCAATTTACATTCCCCCATTAGCAATGTCTGGCAGTAGTTCTCCACTATTTCAGCTGTAATCTTTGGTCAAATTGAGATTTAAAGTAACGCTCCATGTTTTGTTTCAGTTGAAGAAAAAGTTGAAGCATCTTTAACATTTATGTACTGGCTCTGTGATTTTTCCAGGGCAAAACGCAGCCGTTTCAGGATGCAAACATCAATTGACATTTGAATTTGTCACCTCATGGTCACAAGTGGCAAGAAAAGGTTAGAATCCCCAGCTGTCAGAATTGAAAACAACTTTAAAGGTTATGTGGTCTGAACATTATGGATTTTGTGTGCCATTGAAATTTCAAAAACAATTTAAAGGATTAAAGCAATATTGCCAACTTTTTATCTTGCCAAGTCATTAAAATATAGAAACAATCCAAATACCATCTACTGTGACCACTGCTTCATAAAAGAAAGAAATTTAACACCAAAAAGTAGGACATACTCAATCCTAGAATAAAGGAGAGTTCATTAAACTGAGTCTACTTAGTTTCATAACAAGCCAACCACAGTCATTTACTTTCTGCCAATTTTGCCACAGACAGAAAAATTCCATGTCAAACCCATGTTTGGGAACCAACCTCACTGTTTTCTAAACAATCTAAAGCTTTCACATCCAAATGACAGGCTCCAGATTCAATTCCAATGACAATAAATTTGTGGCCAATTCAGAACAAGAATTCAGGACTTCTGCCCCCCAGTCTCCTATCTTCCTGTCTTCTCCTTAATCCACAATTCCTTGTGTGTCCAGAAAAACAGCACAACTGGTCCAACCAACACCTCAGTTCACTCACGGCCTTCCACTTCTCACTGCCCTTGGGTCTTAGGTCTGATCTGCTCATGTCCTCAACCAAAATGAGTTTTTAGTCTTCTTCATGGGGGTAGGTGTGCAACAAACAACAATAATAGAAAACTTCCTCATTCTGAGTAGCTGGAGAATTCTACGTTCGTGTAGGCCCAAACAACATTCATCCATCTGCTGTGAATATGTCTCTCTCCCACTGACCCTTATAAACAGCGTCTACCTCACTCTCTTCCTTTTTGCTGCCAGAGCCTGGCCTTTCCTACAGTCCTATGGTGGACACAGAGGGGAGACTCGAGAAGAACATGAGTGAGGTTTTACTGGCACTTCAGAATTAATCAGTTGTGATGGTTCATTTTAAGTGTCAACTTGACTGGGCTAAAGGATCCTCAGGTGGCTGGTGTTTCTGGAAAAGACAAGCAGGCATCATTCAACCAGTTTGAGGGCCAGAACAGAAGAGCAGAGGAAGGGCAAACTCACGCTCTCTGCTGGGGCCGAGACATCCATCTTCTCTTGCTCTTGGACATCATGCTGGCACTCCAAATGCCCTGGATTCAGACTCAGATCAAGACATCAGCCAAGGATGCCTGGGTGGCTCAGCGGTTGGGCGTCTGCCTTTGGCTCAGGGTGTGATCCCATGGTCCCAGGATCAAGTCCCGCATCGGGCTCCCTGCATGGAGCCTGCTTCTCCCTCTGCCTATGTCTCTGCCTGCCTCTCTCTCTGTGTCTCTCATGAATAAATAAAATAAAATCTTAAAAAAAAAAAGACATCCCATCAGCCAGCGGCCAGGCCTTTGGACTCAGGCTGATTTATACCATGGGCTCTCCTGGTTCTCCAGTCTGCAGACAGCACACTGTAGACTTCTCAGCTCCATAACTGCATGAGCTACTGCCTTTAATAAACCTCTCTCTCTCTCTCTCTCTCTCTATATATATATATATATATATATATACACATAGACACACACGCATATGCTGTCTGGACCTTCACAGGTTATATATATATGTATATATATATATCCTATTGGTCTGTTTCCCTGGAGAACCCTAATATGTCAGCTTCCCCTGAATTTCAGAACCAAGGTAACTTCAATGGATGAGAGAACCACTACATCTATATCATGTCCAAGTCCTCACCTTCCTCTGCCCTCCCTGGGCCCCTTTCATTCAATATTCCACTTTCTTCTGTGTGCCAGGCACTGCTGGTTTTCCCCTAACATAAAGTCAGCCTCCTTTTGCACCACCTACAATGTGGGCACAGCACTCCTTCTGGCCCAGCTACGTCAGCCTCTACCACTTGGCCAGCCAGACTCTGGTCCTTGCCCTGTTGTCTCCAGCTGTCCCTACAGCTAAAGCTAACTGATGCTCAGGGCTGCAAAGCTCCTTGTAGTCCTTTTGGCATCAAGAAAAGAATGCATTTGAGCAGTCAAATTAACATTAACTAACTAATGTTAGTCAAACTAACATTAATTTAGTAAATATGATACTAGCTCGATCCATTTTATTTTCAATTAAGATTTTAGTTTTCACACAGCAGGCCTTTAAAAGAAATTTCAGGCCTGAGAGTAGGTCACTGAGAATGTACAGCACCTATTTCAGTGAGCCAAATAGCAGGACTTTTGCTGTCATTCAGGTGTTTTTTCACTCAAGTCTTCCTGTCACTCATAGTTCCAATGTAAACTGAAAATAATTCTCTTCTCTCCCAACATTGAACCCTCCACTAATTACTACCTCAGTTTTTTAATTCTCTTATTATGCATTTTAATAGGACTAGTAATTCAAGAAAGGAAACTAAGTAGCGGATGGAATATTTTGTTCTTTGTCAAATAGGCTGTGGCCAAAACACAAATTCTCACCAAGAAATGAAACAGGTATCCCAAGGAGATGGGACACAGGGAAAGGGGATGTGATCTCTGCCAGTGTTTCATGCTTTCCTCAAAATGACCTCTTCCTGTTTTGGCAGCAGGATCTGGATAATATCACATCTCTATAAATCACCTCGGTCATGCAGATATGATTCAGTTATTTATCCCCCAGAACCACAGGATGTGGATTGATTTAGATTTGACATTTGGAGATAGATGAGGAAGCCAGCCCTACAGAACGTCTGCTTCCTTGCTTGGGTACACAAAAACCATCTTGCCTATGACATAAAGGTGTCAAGCTTCCTGGCCTGAAGCGTGCATTTCCCAGGCATCTCTCCTTAAAAAGAATGAGGTAGATGGCATAATTCAAACAAGTCCTCAGAGTCATGCAATGGCAGAGACAGAAGACACCAGAGAGGTTCTAAGAAAAGCCAGGAGCTAAATGGACACATTAACCGAATGACATGAAAACATGGCAGATGTATACATAAATGCAGCAAATACATAAATGTGGTTCCCATCTGTCCAGGTTTGTGACATGCCCCATGGTCAGTGCATGTTCTCAAAACGTCATTCATTCATGCATTCACTCATTCAGTCAACAGGTTCTGAGTACTTACTGTAGTCAGGCAGGAGTACTAAGCGCAGTGGATATGATGGGGAACTAGATACCCCTTCATCTAGTTTACAGCCTGGTTAATAAACAAAATTAAAACAGCTTCCCATTAAAAAAATTACCAAAGAGGCAGGAAGGATGGAGGGGAGAAGGGACACACTGATACTCTGGACAGTTGAAAATTACCATATACAGCTGACCCCAGAACAACAGAGCACAGGCCCACTTACAGGTTGTTTTTGTTTCTGTTTTTGTTTTAATAAATACAGTACTGGGCAGCCCGGGTGGCTCAGCGGTTTAGCGCCACTTTCAGTCCAGGGCCTGATCCTGGAGACTTGGAATCGAGTCCCACATCGGGCTCCCTGCATGGAACCTGCTTCTCTCTCTGCCTCTCTCTCTCTCTCTCTCTCTCTCTGTGTGTGTGTCTCTCATGGGTAAATAAATAAAATCTTTAAAAAATAATAAATAAATAAATAAATAAATAAATAAATAAATAAATACAGTACTGTAAATGTATTTTCCTTATAATTTTCTTAGCATTTTTTTCTCTTACTTTACTGTAAGAATATAGTATATAGCCAGGACACTTGCACCCCAGTGTTCATAGCAGCAATGTCCACAATAGCCAAACTGTGGAAGGAGCCACGATGTCCATCAAAAGATGAATGGATAAAGAAGATATGATCTATACATACAATGGAATGCTACTCAGCCATCAGAAAGGATGACTACCCACCATTTGCTTCTACATGGATGGAACTGGAGGGTGTTATGCTGAGTGAAATAAGTCAATCAGAGAAAGACAGTCATCATATGGTTTCACTCATATGTGGAATATAAGAAATAGTGAAAGGGACCATGAGGGAAGGAGGGGAACTGAGGGGAGAAAAATTAGAGAGGAAGACAAACCATGAGAGATTCCTAACTCCAGGAAACAAAGGGCTGTGGAAGGGGAGGAGGGTGGGAGGATGGGGTAACTGGGGGACGGGCACTGAGGAGGGCACTTGATGGGATGAATACCAGGTGTTACACTATACGTTCGCAAACTGAATTTAAATTTTAAAAAGGGAGGAAAAAAAAGAATACAGTTTATAGTACACACAACACATAAAATATGTGTTAATTGACTTATGTTACCAGTAAGGCTTCTGGTCAATAGTAGGCTATTAGGAATTTGGGGAGAGTTCAAGTTATACACAAATTTTTGACTGTAAGGTCTCAGTGTCCCTAACCCCCATGTTGTTCAAGGATCAACCATACATGGACTCTCAACCTGCATATAAGTAGACTTACCTGTAAGTACCTGTAAGCAGTCCACTTATAAAAGAGTAACCAAAATAATCCTGTTCATTCAGAAAACCAGCCATGTGCTAGTCACTGTACGGAAAGCTGGTTTACAAAACAAATTCCTATCCTTACCGAGCTCACAATCTGAGAAGATGACCAAATTTACCAAGAGCTGCTATCTAGCTGCCAGCAAAGGCTTTAAGGAAGGGTGGAACAAGGAGGGGGTTGGGCAGGGAGTCTGGCTGGAAGGGGAGCAGCCCAAAGATGTGGGGCTGGGTCCTGGGGACTGAGGCAGGCAATGCCAGGCAGGTGCGGGGCTGGGGAGTTCACTTCAGCTGGAGGGAACAGCAAGTACATTCTCAACTGGAAATAGTGCCTTCGGGGTGAACAGAAAATGCTTCTGGGCAGCAGCCAGAGAGAAGCCTAGAAAGGGAAACAGAAGCCCTGTCTCGAAGGGCTCTGAAGGCCCTGGCAGCAGAGCTGGACATTATCTTGTAAGGCGATGGAAGGCCTCTGCTGTATGTTCAGCACGACTGGATTAAATGATTTGATTTGCCTGCTGAAACATTACTCAGGCTGAGGTTGCTGCACTTCACACATTTCCAAAGGTGTGGCTGAGGGCAGGAGGACTGGAGGGAGGGAGACCAATCCGGGTGCGCAAAGACAGTAGAGAGTAGAGGGGACAATAACCATCATTTGTTCT
The DNA here is from genome assembly GCF_048418805.1 of Vulpes vulpes. Classification (NCBI taxonomy): domain Eukaryota; kingdom Metazoa; phylum Chordata; class Mammalia; order Carnivora; family Canidae; genus Vulpes; species Vulpes vulpes. The sequence continues at coordinate 72,517,373 of NC_132789.1, forward strand.
TTCTAGCTTGATTCCAAATCAAAGAGAGTTTAATTGAAAATGAAAGAAACTTATCTAAAAAGAGGTCCTACATTACAACTCAGCCTGCTCTTTCCACTTAAATTAAAAAAACCCAAGTAGAATCATATTACAAGAGGAATAAAACTGCTTGTGTCTTTTGACCTGGTAATTCCATTAAGGGATTCCTAAGAAAACAACCTAGATGAGAGAGAAATAACTTTCTTCAAGGATGTTTTTAAATGTGCTACTCAAAGAGCCAACAAATGAAAATAATCCAAACATCTAAAAATACGGGATGGTTTAAATCAAATGTCCTCTATCAACACGACTAAATATTATACAAATGTTAAAATAACTATGGCCACGTATGGGAGGAAAAAAATCAGATTCCAAAACAATATACATCTGACCCATGATCAACAACATCACACGCTTTTGAACTGCACAGGCCCACTCACATACACATTTTTTAAAATGTGATACTGTAAACATATTTTCTGTTTCTTATGGTTTTCTTAATAACCTTTTCTCTAGCTTACTCTATTGTAAGAATACATGACATAATACATATACAAAATAGCATTAATCATGTTATTGGCTAAGTTTTGGGGGAGTCAAAAGTTATTTGTAGATTTGCAAATGCATGGAGAGAGGGAATGTCAGCATCCCCTGCATTATTCAAGGGTTGGCTGTAAACACAACTACTACAACCTAAGTGTCTACTATGTGTCGGGCCCAAGGTTAGATTCCGGGAATACGAAAATAAGATGTGGTCCCTGTCCTCCAAGATGTGAGTCCACTGGGAAAGCCAGACTCACATTATTACAACAATGTGAGGAATTCTCAACGAAGTTGGGCACCATGAGAGCCCAGAAGAGGATCTGCTTGACTTAGAGCTAACACACCAACAAACACAAATATAGACACTAAAATCAATGGCAGAACTCGGTTACAAATCTGGATGACCCAAACATGTACATGTTAGTTTTGCTGGATTATCCTGAGCATGAACAGAAACCATAGGACACTCACATCCCCAAGAACATCTGCATGGAGCGCCTTCAGAATCCTTGGACTCTGGTTTGAGAAACAAGATCTAAACACAGGAGGGGCGGCAGTGGAAGGGAAAGACAAAGATTCACCTAACAATATTTAGGTTCTGATGAGAATTGAGAGAGAGAAAGTCAGAGATGATGTCAAAGGCGGAAGCCTCAACATCTGGAAGAATGGCAATGGGGCTCCCCCAAATAAGAAACCTAAAAGGAGGATCTGGTTTGAGTGAGAAAATAAGTTTCATTTTTGAGAGTTTGAGGAACTTTGGGAGAAGAAGGTAGAGGTATTCAAAATTTTGCTGGAAATTTATCTCTGGAGATTTGGAGCCAACAGGCAGAGACTCAGCAACCAAAGTCATCTTCTGGAGATCGCTGAAGATAGAAATGAACGTTGAACAACAGGTATGAACATATTCAACATTACTAAACGTAGAAGATATATCCCTTTTAGTCCCTCAAATATTTCGTAAGCATTTACTTACTTTCAAAGTAGTATATCCATCAAATTAATAAAATTATGGAATAATAAGAGAAAAATAATTAATAAACTATGGAATTAAAGGGTCACCTATACACACAGATTCAATATATCAACCTCGTATTTTTCCATGGAAAATATTCTCAGATGCGTGGGTGGCTCCCAGGGTCCTGGGATCAGGTCTCACATTGGGCTCCTCCCCCTCGGAACAGGGAGCTTTCTTCTCTTTCTTCCTCTGCCTGCCATTCCCCCTGCTTGTGCTTGCTATCTGTCAAATAAATAAAAATCTTAAAAAAATATTCTCCCTTTTTAATTTTTTTTAAAGATTTTATTTATTTATTCATGAGAGACACACAGAGAGAGAGGCAGAGACACAGACAGAGGGAGAAGTAGGCTCCATGCAGGGAGCCTGATGTGAGACTCGATCCCGGATCTCCAGGATCACGCCCTTGGCTGGAGGCAGATGCTTACCGCTAAGCCACCCAGGTATCCCTCTCTTTTATAATAAATGTAATTTTGAAACTCAGTGGGATTAATATAATTAACATGAAAGCTAAATTTTTCTGCAGTAATATATTCATGACCATCTTGTTACCAAGCCTGTGAACTTGAGATAAGAACTGCGAGGATTCTGTCTTATATAAATGTCTAATAAGATATCTGGAAAAATAGCCAATATCTAATATTTGTAAAGGAATTTGGCAAATGGGGGAATACTTAAGCATTAGGAAATTGCAAAAGTACTCTATGAAAGCATTTGCATGTAAGTACATACTACCAAGTTCAACGTTTGGAAACGATCCAGGTTGCCAATGTGGAGGTGGATGCTTTCACTCATTTGAAACCTACAATTACTCATATGTAAATCAGTGGCAATGCAGAAAATGTGAGAAATTCAGAATCAATTTATCTTTTTACTACTACTGAGTTTCTTTTTGTGTTTGTGATCTGTATGTGCCAACATCACAATTGAGCTATTTCCATAAATAATTCAAAAAACATTTTCAATGATGATTTTTGAGTAACAAAACTGGAAAGGATATTGTCAATCTGTCGTACATTCATGGGGTGCTGAATCTCACGCTCTTCCTTTCACAAACGTGCTTCAATGCACAGAAAAAAGTGAAAACTACACTGTACACAAGAGGACTGCAAAGGGAGAGCTAAAAGGGGAGAAACACAATTTGGGTTCATACACTAGGTTGACATCAAAACACCTGTGTTCCTACTTCCACTTGCTGAAAAAGACATTCCCCAGGAGACAAAATGAAGATTAATTCTTGTTCTTTGTCATCTTCTCTCTTCTGATTTCCTTATTGTCTATGAATACAAATCCCCAGGCATTTAAGGGAGAGAATTCAAGCTAGGATTAAGCAGTATGTAAGAGTACCTACTTCTGGGTGTGTACATACTTCTGGCCTGGGTGGCTCAGTCAATTAAACATCCAGCTCTTGGTTTCAGCTCAGGTCATGATCTCAGGGTCCTGAGATTGAGCCCAGGGTCAGGCTCCTCAGTGGGCAGTCTGCTTGAGATTCTCTCTCCATCTGCCCCCCACTTCTAAAATAAAAAATAAATCATAAAAAAGAAAGGGAAGTATATGGTTTCCTTAAATCCATCAGCCAAACCTTATGAACAAAATAAAGCCACTCAAACACATAATTACCTAGGAGACCTATGAAAAATAAAGGTTTCTAGGTCCTCTCACAGAAATTCTGATTCAACAAGTCTGGGGTGAGACTGGAAATCTGTGTTTTCCCAAAGCTCCCCCACCCCCACCTACTCTCACCAACAATTCTAATAACCAGCCAGGTTTGTGAACCATCAACAAGAAATTACACTCAGACTTAGCACATGACTGTAATATGTCTTTCATAAGGACAGTATTTAGAGTTTACAAAAAGTGCCTTCACATCAACTGTTTTTTTTAAAGATTTATTTATTTATTTATTTATTTTTGAGAGAGAGAGAGAGAGAGGCAGAGATACAGGAGGAGGGAGAAGCAGGCTCCATGCCGGGAGCCCAACGCGGGACTCAATCCTGAGACTCCAGGATCGCGCCCTGGGCCAAAGGCAAGCACTAAACCGCTGAGCCACCCAGGGATCCCCCACATCAACTGTTTTATCCCCATTTCACAGATGGGGAAAATGAGGCTTATGGAGGTCCAAGGTTATATGCCTATATGCATCAGACTTCACTTCAGATGCCACAGTGTAATGCTGTCCCAACCATACTATTATTCAAGCACCAAATTTCTGAGCACCAATGAACTCTTACCTGACCTCAGGTCTTACTTCACAGAGGAGCCATGCAACCAACCAACCAACTGTGGTGCACCTGGACAATTTGTGCACCTGTCCACAGTTCAGAAAAACCATCTACATCCTCATTAACCACTTTTCACTATATAAGCACTAAAAAAAAAAAAAAATCTATTCAAAGGGAGCTTCAACACATTTGCAGAATGCACAGCTTGTAATATTCTAAAGTAATTCCATTTTATCACTTGTAATGAGAAATTATTTGAAGATAAGGAAAATAAGTGTATCCACTTCTGCAAAGAGAAACAATATCCATACTCTACTAATTTCTGTAACATTCTGCTGAATGACAATTGCTTTTTTATTTCAATGCATAAGTTTCTAGTTAATATAACTTACCAGGAACCTCAAAAGATAGGAACAAGGCTTCTTACAATTGGGAAAAGGAGGCATAAAATTTTATTTTATTTTAATTTTTAAAAATTGGTAAGGGTGTGTATGCGTCTATGAGGAGGCAGCAAGTGAGACAGGAAGGAGACGGAAATGCCTTGGTCTGGGATAGGTTTCTGGTTTTCTGTCCTCGTAGCTCTGTGTAACTTATTGAGCATGGGCTATAACAGAAAAGGCTGGTTCACATACTAGAAAACAAATTGCAGACACACCTGGAACATAGGGGAATCTCTATTTATAAATTATGGCTCACAGCCCAAATCCAGTGACTTCTTTTTTAATGGCCTACAAGTTAAGAATGGTGTTAACATTTTTAAATAATTGGAAAAATCGGAGAATATTTTATAACCTGTACAAGTTATATAATTCAGATTCGTGTCCTTAAATAAAGTTTCAATGGGACACAGCCAAACTTATTTTATGTATCATCTATGGCTGTCTTCACACGACAGTGGCAGAGTTAAGCAGTTGTGACAAGGGTCCATATGACCTATAAAGCCTAAAATATTTATTATCAGCCCTTCAAAGAAAAAGTTTGCTAATCCCTGCTTTAAGGGGAGATGTTTGGTTGCTTCCTGAAAACTGACTTTGACCTAGCCATTCCATGCTGAATATGAAAGAAAACACTGAACTTAGAATCATCTCAGATATATTTTCTTTGATACTGACCTAAAATGCATAGCACAGTCTAGATACTCTTCCTGGATGTCCCATCACTGAACTGACACCACTCCTGTGGTTTCCTAATCCAGAAGTAGGGGCAGGGTAGGGCTTCAGAACATACAGCTCCATTATTAGAATGACAGATGTCTAAAGAGAGGCAGCCAGGCATACTAATCCTGCACGGCCCTCTGCATGGGCCATGTCTGAGCCCTCCTTTCAGTACGGAATGGATAGCTTTACCCAGTCAACAAATACTGTGGCCATTTTCCCAGCACTCATATTCAAAAATAGGAAATGCAACATATAAAGTATAATTCAAATGAGAACGAATGACAGGAGCTGCTATTGACCCCCTTCCACTGAAGGCAGGAGGGTAGCTTCTCAGTGTCCAGACAGTTCTGGTCCATTACCAGCAACCTAATTTCTGCCTAATTTCTGAAGCATGAATTAGGAAGCATTTGCTATTGTTGCACCAGTCAGCTAATTCAATTGTCAGAACATTTCAAACCTCGTAATTGAGACTGGAAAAAGTGGGAGTCTCACTCCTTTGAACTGCCTGTTAGACTATTCCATGTCACAGCTTGCTTGGCAGTAGGAATAAGAAAAATTCTCCATGAGGAAATTAATGTTTATAAATACCCTAGAATGCCAAAGAATAAGCATAATGATTTAGAATAAATGTAACCAGAGTTGCTTATTATTAACTTTCCAAGTACATTTTTTAATTTGTGGCTTTATTACACACATTGATCATTGGTTCAACTTTTTTTTTTTTTTTTTGAGCATTTGATATTAGGTTTTTGTCTTTCTTGTGTATACTGGCCCAAACCTTAAAGTACTTTGCTCACATTTCAAGCATTTAATCCAGAAAAAAAAAAAAAAAGATGGCTTTGAAGAGTCAATGAAGTATATGCAAAATACGTAGTATATGCAAAATACTTAGCACAGTGCCTTGCATGTAGCAAGCATTAAGTAAATGGTGGTTTTTATATTAACAAAACATGCCAACAAAAAAAAAAAAAAAACAAAACATGCCAACAACTATGCTAGAGAAAGAAGTCTATTTTGAAGTAACACTAGCCTACAAAATAAAGATGTTCAAATGCACACAGGACCTAATTTGAGGTGACACCCTGTCTTATTTCTAAGGCTTAAGGGCCTAGTTATTGGCCAAATTTCAAAAGACCTCACATAACTATTTACATTTGTGATCAGAATCTTCCAAAGTTGGGGACACCTGGGTGGCTCTGTCAGTTAAGTGTCTGACTCTTGACCTCCACTCAAGTCTTGATCTCACAGTCGTGAGTTCAAGCCCAGCACTGGGCTCCATGCTGAACATGGAACCTACTTAAAAAAAAAAGAAAAGAAAGGAAAATAAACCTCCAGGGTCACAATTAGCAGCAATCTCACTCTCACTAAACCTTGTACTTGCAGACTGTGGCTATACTGGTTAGTTGTTGGGCTCGCTGAGGATCTGTTCTTTGAGGTTCTCTTCTGAATAAGAAGGGGCACAAGGCAACCAAGAGCAAAGGAGAACAGAGGCAAGAGATGGTGCTCCCAACAGTCTCCTCTTCTTCTCCCCAAGGGTAAAACACTGTCTAGTATGTCAGGGAACTGCAGGGTTACCTATTTAGCTAATACAAGATGAGATTCCTTTGATCATTCAGCAGGTACTGACTGAGCCCCCACCGAGGGCCTGCCATGGCTCTACACACTAGATACATCGATGAATCAAAAAAACATACTTGAGCTCACCAAAGTGGAGTGACTGACTCCACCTATGTGACATTAGTACAAATAAGGAGTAACTAAGATCTTAAAAAAAGAAAAAAAAGGGCACACACTTATACATATATGGAAACTTGACATTTGACAAAGGTGGCATCACACATGGGTGGTGAAATGACAGATACTCGGTAAGCATTGATGAAGCAACTGGTTATCTATATGGGAAAAAACTGAGCCCCTATCTCGCTTAACATTAAATTTAATTCCAAGAGGATAAATGGTCTAAATAGTAAAGGCAAAATTTGAACTTTAAATAGAAAACACAGGTGGGGCGCCTTGCTGGTTCAGTTAGTTGAGTGCCTGCCTTTGGCTCAGTTCATGATCCAGAGGTCCTGGGATCGAGTCCTGCATCGGCTCCCTGCTCAGTGGGGGAGCCTATCTCTCCTTCTCCCTGCTGCTCTGCCTGCTTGCTCATGTTCTCGTTCTCTCTGTCCCCCACCCCCACCCCCCCGTGTCAAATGGATGGGTAAAATCCAAGAAAGAGAGAGAAAGAGAGAAAGAAAGAAAGGAGGAAGGAAGGAAGGAAGGAAGGAAGGAAGGAAGGAAGGAAGGAAGGAAGGAAGGAAATGAATGAATGAACACAGATCAATTTCCTTAGCAGGCATGGAAAGATTTCTTATGGAACAAAAAGCACAAACCACAAAAAAATGAACCGATTACTTCCAATACGTTAACATTCATCAAACTATTCCATTTAGAAAAAGACACAAACTGGAAAACTCTATTTGCAGCTCAGTAAGAAAAAGTACAAAAGAAAAATGAGTAAAAGATACAAACTGATAATTCACAGAAGTGAAAACTCAAATGGCCAATGGATACATAAAAATACATTGGACCACACTCGAATACGTAAAAATATGTTCAGGGTGCCTAGGTGGCTTAGTTGATTAAGCACCCGACTCTCGATCTCAGCTCAGGTCTTGATCTCAGAGGTCATGAGTTCAAGCCCCACACTGGGCTCCAGTGCTGGGTATGGAGCCTACTTAAAAAAAAAAAAAAAAAAAAAAAAAAAAGTTCAATCACCAGAGAACCACAAATTAAAATCATGATGAGACATTTGACTTGTGTCAGATTGGCAAATAAATTTAATGTGTAACAGTACCACATGTTCGGTAAAAATATAGGCCATTCATAAGCTGCTCATAAACCTCTTTGGAGGGAAGTATAGCAGTAGGTGACCTGACAGTATGCTTGCCCTACAGTCCCTCTACTCCACCCCTACGTGCCCTAGCACCCACAAACAATACATATACAAGGGCCGAGCAGCACAGCTTTGAAATAACCTAAATATATGGCAAAAACAGAAAGGACAACTTAATTATGTAGTATTCCGTTACATGAATATACTTAGTTCTAAAAATGCACAATGAGCTACTGATATCAGATGGATAAATCTCATATACGACGTTGAGCCAAAAATCATATGTGTGTGTATATATGTTGTGATATATATACATATAAAGTTTAAAGACATGCAAAATAATAGCAAAATAATAGCACCGCTTAAGGATATATGCATATGTAATAAAAATATTAAAGTGCATAGATATGTTAAATTCAGGACAGAAGCTTCCTCTGCTTGGCAGGAAAGTACTGGGAGAGTGCCATCTCTACTGGGGGTTTTTTTCCTTTGTATTAGGATCTTTCATTGAGGTATAATTTACATAGAGTGATATGGATCTTAAGTGTACAGTTCAAGGAGTCTGACACACACACCATGTAAGCCACAAATCAAGAAGTGAAAATTTTCAGCACCCCAGGAAATTCCTTCATGCCCCTTTCTAATCAGTCCTCACCAGCAACCACTATTTTGATTCTTATCACCATGATTTGGTTTTTCCTGTTCTAGAACTTCACATATATGCAACCACAGAGTGTGCACTCTTTTGTGTCTAGTCTGAGATCCATCCGTGTTCATGCATAAACAGAGTCTGTCCTTTTTTTTAAAGATTTTATTTATTCAGAGAGAGAGAAAACATGCAAGTGGGGAGAGAGGCAGAAGGAGCGAATCCCAAGCAAACTCCCTGCTGAACAGAGCTCCACGTGGGACTCAGTCCCACAACCCTGAGATCATGACCTGCGCAAAAACCAAGAGTCAGATGATTAACTGACTGAGCCACCCAGGCGCCCCTAGTCTGTTCCTTTTTATGGCTGAGTAGTATGTGTTCTATTTTATAAATGCACTACAGTTTATCTTCATCATTTTTTATTTTTAAATTGCGGTAGATACATAAATGTCGATGTATTATTCTTTATGCCTTTTTTGTATTAATTTAATATATTAAATATTTCCCCTTTTAAAAAGTATAAGCTGGGCAGCCCTGGTGGCTCAGCAGTTTAGCACCGCCTTCAGCCCAGGGTGTGATCCTGGAGACCGGGGATCGAGTCCCATGTCGGGCTCTCTGCATGGAGCCTGCTTCTCCCTCTGCCTGTCTCTCTCCTCTCTCTCTCTCTCTCTCTCTCTCTCTAATAAATAAATAAAATCTAAAAAAAATTTTTTTTAAAAAGTATAAGTCACAGAGTGCTAGAGATTCTCTAGGACATAAACCTATGGGTAAAACAGCTGGGTTGTAGATTATGTATATTGTCAACTCTACTACACGTTGCAGATTCCAATTTACGACCACAGTCCTACTGAATCAGCAACTTAAAAGGTGTTGCCCAGAAAATGTTCATTTTTAACAAGCTCCCTAAGTGATTCTTTTGCACATGTTGGTTTTTTTTTCTTTTTGGTATAACATGTTTTATAAACCACTGTTTATAAATACAATATGTATTCTCTGTGTTCTGTAACTCTAATGGCTTCAATCATTACTGCCTATATGCCAATAATTCACACATTTTTATCTTTAAATAACACTTTATCCTGCACTGTAGACCTCAGTAATCGTCCCCTGTAACTCTCTCTACATGAGTGGCCCCCTGGTTGCTCCAACTCCAAGTACACAAACAGAGGCAGTCTGCCCAGGGCCTACTTCTCAGCCTTCTCCAGAGGTTTAGGTCTCAGTTCGTAGCACCACCATGTTTTTACCAAACCAGAAACCTGAGAGTCTGTCATTCTGCAATCCTCTCCTCCTTTATCCTCCACATCCTATTTGTTACTAAGGGTTGTTCATTCTACTGCTAAAACAGCTCTTGAATAGAACAGGCGTCTCCGTTGCCTCTCCATCTCCTTAGTCCAGGTCATTCTGGGTCATTGCTGCAGCCTCCTAACTAGTCTCTCTACCTCCGATCTCACTCCTCCAGTCCATTCCCCCCTACCTTGTGGCCAAAGGAACCTTCTGAAACAAACACTGGATTTTCAAAAATGTGCTTAGGACCTCTCAATGGCTTTTCATTGTCTTTGGGACACTCAACATAACTTACAGAGCCTTTCATGGTCTGGCATCCCCCTACCTTTCCAACCTCAGCTCTTGCCATAACTGCCTTGCTCTCCATCCTTTTAGCTACTCTGAATGTATCTCGCTTCCCTAAATGCACCATTCCTCCCTCTCCTTTTGCATATGTTGTTCATTCTACCTGGAATGCAATCCTGCTTCTCTTTCCCTGGCTGCCCCTGCTCATCCTTCAAGTCTCAGCTGAGCAGTCACTTCCTCTAGAAGGCTTTTATGAGCCCCCCAGACTAGGTAAGGAAATCCCGCTACAATACCCTAGCAACTTGTTTTCCCTTTGCAACAGATTATATCATAATTCACAAAACTGTTCATTTTCTCAGAAAGACTACAAATTCTGTGAGATCAGGGTCATGCTTACCCACAATGGATTCCTAGCACAAAGTACAAAGTCCATTTTAAATAAATAAAATCTTTTTTAAAAAAAGAAAGATATATATTATATGCAACATTTATGTTTTACTCTTCCACTGCTGTGGCAATCCTCATCTGCCACCAGAGAAAAAGTCCATCAAAAGCAGCAAGAAGTACATGCAGAAGAATGAAACCAGACCACTTGCTTTCACCACACGCTAAAATAAACTCAAAATCCAGTAAAGACCTAAATATGAGACCTGAAATCACAAAAATCCTTGAAGAAAAATAGGCAGTAATTTCTCTGACATCAGCTGTAGCAACACATTTCTAGATGTGTCTCCTGAGGCAAGGGAAACAAAAGCAAAAATAAACTACTGGGACTATACCAAAATAAAAAAGCTTCTGCACAGTGAAGGAAACTGTCAAAACTGAAAAGCAACCTATAGAATGGGAGAATATATTTGCAATCGACATATCCAACAGAGGGTTAACATCCAAAACATATAAAGAACTTATACAACAAAACACCAAGAAAACAAAAAATCAAATTAAAAAATGGGCAGAAGACATGAACAAGGATTCCTCCAAAGAAGACATCCAGATGGCCAGCAGACACATGAAAAGATGTTCAACATCTCTCATCAGGGAGGTGCAAATCAAAACTACAACCTCACACTGTCATAATGGCTAAAATTAAAAACACAAGAAACAACAAGTGTTGGCGAGGATGTGGAGAAAAAGGACCATCTTGCACTGTTGGTGGGAATGTAAACTGGTGCAGCCACTGTGGAAGACAGTGTGGAGGTTCCTCAAAAAGTTAAAAGTAAAACTACCCTATGGTGCAGTAATCACACTACCGGGTATTTGCCCAAAGAATACAAAAACACTAATTCAAAGGGATAGATGCACCCCTATGTGTATAGCAGCATTATTTACAATAGCCAAATTATGGTAGCAATTCAAGTGTCCATTGATTGAGGAATGGATAAAGAAGATGTGGGGTGTGTGTGTGTGTATGTGTATGACAGAATATTATTCAGCCGTAAGAAAAATGAAATCTCACCATTTGCAACAACATGGACGGAACTACAGAGTTCTATGCTAAGTGAAATAAGTCAGTCAGTGAAAGACAAAGGCCATATGATTTCATTCATACGTGGAATTTAAGAAACCAAACAAATGAGCAAAGGAAAGAAAAAGAGACATAAACCAAAAAAATGGACTCTAACGATAGAGAACAAACTGATACTCCAGAGGACAGTTGTGGGTGGGTGGGTGGGTGAACTAGGTGAAGGGGATTAGAAGCACACTTATGAGTACTGAGCAATGCACAGAAGCATTGAATCACTATATTATGCATCTGAAACTAATATAACACTGTATGTTAACTACACTGGAATTAAAATTAAAACGTTTAAGGGAGGGAGGACAAGAAATGGCGAGACTCAGAACTAGCCAGCGTGATTCTCAAACCTTAAAAAAAAAAAAAAGGAGCCCTATGTATTTTTCAACAGTGTCACACCTCAGTTACAAGAGAGGCACAACGCTTGAAATCTCGTTAGGATTACAATGATTGAATGGAAAGGCTTTTGGCAAAAGGATCGAACGTTTATATTTTTTGTGGTGGGATTTTCAGTCTAAGGCACAGCTGGGTACACTCAGCTGCTGCCAAGGATGGAGGCTGTGTGTGAATTCACCAGCAGTTCACCTAGAGCAAAAGCTCTCAATTTTAAATCCCAAACCCTCCAACTCACTTTTTGGGGGACATAAATATTAAAAACACAAATTCTGATGCCAGAATGCCTGCTTTAAAATCCCTGCTACATGATTCATTAGCTGTGGTATGCTGAGCAAATTACTTAGCCATTCAGCGTCTAACTTCCTCATCTGAAAATGGGAATAACACAGCACTTATTTCACAGGTGTGTTGTGAGGATTAAATGAGTTAAATACACATAAGGCACTTAGAGTAAGGGCTCAGCGCGTGTTCAACATATCTGGGGGGATACAACTAGGTTTAGAGAGGGAAGGACGTGAGACAGAACAGAGAAAACAGAAGCAAAAGAAATGTGCTATGTAATGATAACTGAGCGACTTGAATTCACTATCTTTCAAACCCCGAAAAACCTTTAATGCAGGTTAACCAGTCCAAGTCGAGGGCCTAGTAAATAGCTGAGCTGGATTAGGATCCAAGTTGTCTGTCTCCAGACACCAAGCCCTGAACCACTAAGAAATACTGTTTCCCATCTTCATATCTGGCCTTGGGGAATGGAATTCCATCCCCAAGGTTGTAAAGGAGAAAGGGAAGCAAAAAGATTTAACAAATGGAAAGGAAGAAAGAATAAATACGGCCAGGCTCATCTACTTTCCCCATGTAAAAAAAGGTAAAGTGATGTTTCCCTTCATCATTCCTTCAGAGACAAAACAGAGCCTGCCCACTACCTTTGTAGACACTTTGAACTCAGTAAGCCAGGTTGGTATCAAAATCACTATTAAACATGTAAACAGATTCACAGATCCTTCTCAACCTAAATCCAAATGTGAAATGGGTATATGGGACATGAAATCCAAGAGTGGGCAGGAGAGCAGTGGATGGAAGCACTGGGGACACAGAAATCATGCATCTGTCTAGAACGGCAAGACCACAAATTCTGGTTTGGCCTGGAACGTCAGAAAAACAACTTAACATCCCTGAGCATCACTTTTTTCATCCGCATAAAGGGAAACAAGAACCGTCTCCATGGATAATAACTCTGATGCAGTGTTAGGAAGAAACAGACAGGCACCCTCATGCATGGAGGTGTAAACTGAGGGTAATCTGGTAATCTCTCTCTTTCTTTTCAATTTAACAAACTTATAATGTGCCAGGCGCGATACAAGTCACTTTAAAAATATTAACTTATTCAGAGCACTTGGGTGGCTCAGTTGGTTAAGGGTCTGCCTTCAGCTCAGGTCATGATCCTGGGGTTCTAGGATCGAGTCCTACCTCTCCGGCTCCCTACTAGGCAAGGAGTCTGCTTCTCCCTCTGACTCTCTCCCTTGTAAATAAGTAAGTAAGTAAGTAAGTAAGTAAGTAAGAGGGTCATGATCCCAGGGTCTTGGGATTGAGCGCACGTTCAGCACCCTGCTTAATGGAGAGCCTGCTTCTCGCTTTCTCTGCCTCTCTCTCTCAAATAAATAAATAAAATCTTAAAGGATGCCTGGGTGGCTCAGCAAATGAGCATCTGCCTTTGGCTCAGGTCATGATCCCAGGGTCCTGGGATCAAGTCTCACATCCGGCTCCATGCAGGGAGCCTGCTTCTCCCTCTGCCTGTGTCTCTGCCTCTCTCTGTCTCTGCCTCTCATGAATAAAATCTTTTTTAAAAAATAAAATTAAAAATAAAAATAAATAAAATCTTTTTTAAAAAGATACAATAACTTATTCAATGTTTGTAGTAGAATGGTTTGCAAAAATGGTAGCAATAATCTCCTATACTATATCCCTATCTTTGGAGAGTCCTCTCCCACACAGACTCTGAGCTTGGCCATGAGATTGACTTTGGTCAGTGGGACAATAGCAAATGTGACACAGTCAGATGTCTGAAAAATGTTTGTGCTCTGGGTTTGCCCTCACCAGCTGCTCTTTGGAACCCTCAGACTACCACATAAAGAAACCTGAGCTCACTGACTGCAGCATGAGATTCCATTTCATGAGGTCCCTGCCGGTCAACTAATCTGTCAACTACCAGACATGTGGGTGAGGCCAGCCTAGATCCTCCAGCTACCGGCTGACCTAGCAGGTGACCAGAGATGCATGAAAAAACCCAGCAGAGCTCAGCTGGGCTGGCCCAAACAAGAGGAGCCACCTAGGCAACCTACAGACTTACGAGCTAAGTAAAACAGGTTTAAGCCAGTAAGTTTGGGGGTGATTTGTTATGCAACACAAACTAATACAATCCTCATATCAATCCAATTAGGTAGATATTATTATTCTTCTTATTTTATAAATCAGATGACTGAGGCAAAGAGAAGTTGACTTGCACAGGTTGTAAACAGCAGAGTTAAGATTCAACCCCAGGTAATCTGGCTCCAAGTCTATGCTATTACTTGGAGACATTACACATATTTAAATATATATTCTAAATATATATATTTCTCCTCTGTATATTCTCTATACTACTCTGCTTCACCTAACAAAAGTAGTTTTTTCTTATCAGTTGACTCAGAAATTTATCATACAGATACACTCACACACGTAAAATCACGTATGTATACGATTATTCCCTGTAGCACTGCCGATAATAGCAAAAGACTAGTACAAACAATCCTAGTGCATCCACACAAAGGTATCCCATATGCAGCCATAAAAGGAACCAAATAGATCTACAAATACTGATCTTAGGTACAAGGGAAAAAAGCAAAGGCACTTATATGCTACATTTACATTTGTGTGTAAAAGGGGGGGGGGGAGTATGAATATGTAACTGCTTATACATGCACAGATTATTTCTGGAAGGAGACAAGAAATGGGTTTAACATCAATTACTTCTGGCTAAGCGGAACCAGCTGGCTGGGCAACAGAATATGAGGAACAATTTCCACTGTAAATATTTTCATATATTTTGAATTTTTATACTGTATGGTTGTATCACCTATTAATTTTAACTTAAAAGGCTGTTCTGAACACGAAGGGAGATGATAAGTGCCTGGCATAGAAAAAGCAATCAATCGATGGTAGCTACCATTAAAATTACTTTTCTACAAATGATTTCTAATGCTAATACAAATAATTTTTTAAAGTAGCCGATGGTCTGAAATTCCTGGCTCTGCACAGGAAAAGAGCTCATTTTGGATGCAAAAGTAAAGAAGGAAACATTAACCAGCTAAGAGAACAGGTGAAAGAAGAACCCAACATATGGCTTCCCCGGTGGTCATGACATAAGGTTCAAAGCACTGGGCAGGGTGGGAAAGCCCCCCTCTCAGCCTCTCCCCAGAAAAACCCAATTATTGGGCATCCTCTGTGCTCCGACTTTGTGCATTCTCTATGCACCTTTTCTTTCATTCAGCAACATCAAATGGAAGTAATTACTTTCTATTCTAACAGTGTGTCTGCCCTCCCTCTGCAGTTACCGATCTACAAACGGTTGAAACGCTGCCACATACATGTGCCAAACTGCTAAATTATCTGCTTCTCTGGAACCAGAAATGATCTGGGGCAGGAGCAGGCAATTTGCAGGCAGCAGAAAGTAATAGCAAAAGCCAGGGCTTTGGTACAAATCCCAACTCCAACACAGAGCTGAGCAGCTAGAGCAACAGACTCAACCTTCCAGAGTTTATCATCCCATCTGTAAAATGGTGACTGACAGTCACTATTTCACAGGAGTCTTGGGAACACATGTACCACGGTACCGAGTACAGAGTAAATGTTCACAAAATGTTACTTTCATTATCACTGGGGGCATTCCAACTGAGGTCCAACCACCTTTTCTCCATCTTCCTCTCCTTCCTCTCTCTCTCTCACACACCCCAACAATGAGCAAGCTTCGGTGTGCATTAAAGGACTCCCACCTCTCCCTTCCACATTAGCAAGTCCATGCTACCTCCAAAATCCATCCAGTCTCTATACCTCTCTCTATCACACCTGCACACAAAGGTGGTCTCTCTACCATGACCATCTCCATTCTGTAATTCATTCTACACACAATAGCCAAGTAGATCTTCAAAACAAGTAAACCAGATCATATCACTGTTCCTCTGCTTAAAATTCTCTAAGTAACATTCCTCTGCATTTAGGCCAAAATCCACATTTCTTACCATGGCCATCAAGTCCCCATAGAAATTGGTCCCTATCTCTCCCTCCAACCTCACTTCATTCTACTCATTCCATCTTGTGTACACTCCATTCCACTTCAGCCCCAGGATCCTCTTTCAGTGTCTCACACAGGCCAAGTCTATTCCTGCCTCAGAGCCTTTGCACCTGATGTTCCTCAGTCTGGAGGACTCTTTCCCCAAACCTTCACACAGCTGACCTCTCATGTAATTCATAGTTCAAATATTAACTCCCTAGGAATGTCTTCCTTGACCACAGAAACTAAAATGGCTTCACTCCCTGATTTACTCTGTATTTCGTTATCCTGCTCTTATTTTCTTGATAGTACTAATCACTATCTAAAATTAATCGTGTATTTGTTTACTTCTTTACTGTCTAAGTTCTCAACTAGAATATAGCTTCCAAGAGTACAAGGCTCTTTGGCCATCATCTCCTCACTGCACTCCTAGAGCTTAGCAGGGTACCTACACACAGCAGGTGCTTAATCTATTTGCCTTATGGTGGTGGCAGTCGTGTTTAAAATGCAAACTGAGTGGGCAGCCTGGGTGGCTCAGCGGTTTAGTGCTGCCTTCTGCCCAGGGCCTGATCCTGGAGACCCGGGATGGAGTCCCATGTCAGGCTCCCTGCATGGAGCCTGCTTCTCCCTCTGCCTGTGTCTCTGCCTCTCTCTCTACCTGTGTCTCTCATGAATAGATAAATAAAATGTTAAAAAGTAAATAAAATAAAATGCAAACTGAGAGCTCCAGTCCCAATGACTCCATTTAATAGGTCTGAAGTACAGCTCAGGAATCTGCATTTCTAGCAAGCATCCATCTTTTTCATCCTTAAACGAACAAGATGCAAATCATATTTTAAAATACTCGGGTCAACACTCTCCATCACCAAATCTTGCTTCTCCCTCTAACACATCCCATCTAGCTTTCCTTAATTAACCCGGTGACGCCAAGGTAAAAGAAGGTTGCTGACCCCTGAATTCGGAGTTCAAAAAAGTGACCCCACCTGTTTCCATTCCTGCCACTCCACCAATGCCAGGAATGCCAAACCAGCTGGCCAGCCTGGCTGGAGTCCTGTCCTCCGCAGAAACACCTGAGCAGGTTTGGACTCACTCCAAAAGGTAAGGTGAATTTCCATGCCAGTTCACTAACAGACTTTCCAGAGGCAGAGGCAGCTGGGGCCAATTCACTCTTGCTCTACGCGCCCCCCAAACACCACTCCCACTGCCCCCGTCAACGTGCACAAGACTTGATTCTGCACCGGCTGCAAAGCGGCAGGCCAGAGCTCCCTTTAAAGCAAGAGGGCAGCTGAGAGAAGTCTCTGAAAAAGCCACTGGGTGACCAAACAGGCACGTACACGCCCTCCCGCAGGCAACCTCGCACTCCCACCCGAGAAATCCACAGGCTCTGGCGACAAAGTCTTACTCTGTTTTTCCCGTTTCTGCTCACCTTTGTCTCTTTAGAAAACACCGAGCGCCCCTGCCTCGGCGCCCGACCTGTCCCTGGGCTCGGCCTGGAGGCCCGGGAAATGTCAAGGGTGCCCCTGGGGCTCGCAGGCGTCCGCTAGGGCTCCCCGCCGCCGCAGCGCTAGAGCCGCGCTAGAGCCGAGCGCACCCCGCGGCCGTCCCCGGGGAGCCCCCGCCGGCCCCGCCGCCCCCGCCGGCCCCGCCGGCCCCGCGCACCTGCTCCCCGACTGGGGCTGCGCCCCACGCTCCCCGCGGCCCGCACCCCCAGGCGGGCCCTCCCCGAAACTCACAGGCTCGCGCGCCCGTCGCCGCCCCCCGGCTCCAGGGCGCACCCTCCGGGGGACGCGCCCCGGGCGCCCGACCGACGGCAGAGTTTACGCGGCGGCCCCGAAGGAGCGCGGCGCGGAGCGGCCCAGGCGGCGGCGGCGGCGGCGGGGCCGGGCGGGAGAGCCCCGACGGGGCCGGGAGGGCGCCCCCCGGCCGCCAGCCCCCGCCCCCCCCCCCCCGGCCCGGCCCCCCGCCCCCGGCCCTCGCGCCTCCGGGCCACGCGCACTCACCCTCCGCATCCTGCCGGCGGCCGGGCTGGGCGCCGCGAGGCCCGGAGCGCCGTCCCCCCCCCCCCCTCCCCGCGCACACACACACACACACACACACACACACACACACACACACGCGTGCGCCGCGGCCGCCCCGCGTGCGAGCTCCAGGCCCTGCCGCCCGCCGGCCCCGCTCGTCCCCCCGCCGTCCCGCCCGGCCGGGGGGAGCCAGGTCCGCGGAGCCGGAGGGGCTGGCGGCCCGGGACGGGAGCTGTCAGCGCCTTAAAAGTACATCCCTTCCCCCGGCGGGTGGGAGGGTGGCCCGCCCGTGTCCCGGGCTGCTCCTCGAGGTGCCCTGGTTGTCCTGAGCATTCGGAGGAGGGATGGGGGAGGGTTAAGGGTGGGAAACAGCACATCGGCCCCGGGGTTGGGGGAAAGACCTCAGGGAACAGAGATGGTCTAGGCTTATCCAGGAGAATGGGTCTGCATCCCCATGACTGCAAAACCCAGGTCTTCCCGGCAAAGCTCTGCGTGCAAAGCCTCCTCTTCACAAGGGGCCTCCCCACCCAGGCCCCAACCCCGCCAAACAACAGGGAAATCCTATCCCCAAATGCTAATAACTCCTGAGAAAAAGAGGAGGGAAGCGGGATATCTTCCTCCTGATCATGAAAACACTGCACACTCCTGAGCCAGGGGAATGCAGGATTCAAATCTTCAAGAACGAGAGTAGGATGGAAGGATGTGAGTCTTCGGGGAAGAAACCTGGACTTTTCCCGATTTGCCTTCTGCTGAACAAAGTCAGTCAAATAGCACGAAATTCGAGGCAGCCTGAATTCAGGGGGAGTGGGGGTGGTGGTGGTGGAAATCCCTTGTTTACCAAAGGATCCTTTGAACAGCATACAAAGACTCCTGCGTTTTCAAACCAGGCTGTAGCAGGTAAGCAGCAGACAGCGGTGGGAATGCAAAGGCTTGTGCTGGATAAACACGACAAATATTCCGGCTTTTACATCGCGTGGATGCCAATTATCGTGGCAGATCACCACTTATCAGCGCTGTCAAAGGAATATGGTTATAATTTTCTAACATTGATAGAGTGTCAGCAGTACTATAGAGACCAAATGTTAAACAGACTAAATAGCTTTATGATCTAGTAATAAAACCATTTTCTCTTGATTTCTCTTTGTTGCCTACCTGCACAGATAAGAGGGGTGGCTGAGATATCAGGGAGGAAACAAATAAGGGAATTAATGAAGCCTGCTAACCGCCTTTTTACTTTAACTTACGCTTGACATACAGTAGAGTTTTTTTTTTTTTTTCTCTTGATATGAATCTCTTCAGATTGGCCTTTGATGTTTTGCTTTCGGGGAAATAACAATTTCAGTAAGGCTCCGAGAGGGCAGGTGATTTGCCAAAGATCACACAGCTTGTTAATGGCACAGCTAGGATTGGAACTCAGGTCCACCCACTTAATCCCCACATTTGACTGCCCTCCTGTGCTCTGCCTCAGAGAAAAGCAGTGGGAAAATGTTAAAGTAAAAACACAAGCTCTTGAAATAAATCAGTCACTTCCTATCTCTGGGCTTTAGCTTTCTCATCTGTCAAATGAGAACTTAGATTAAATAGATCGAAGGACCTATTCAGAAGTAAAGCTCTAGAGGATGACTATGTGAATATTCTGTTCTTAGTATTGTAGGAAATCCTAACGTGCAGGTACCACGTTAGTCACTTTGGTTTGTGTGGTATCTTACCACAGCCGCTTCTCTTACACTGCTTGTGCTGCTTCCTGCAACACCACCTCTTCCTCCTGCTTCTAATGCATGTTCTTCCCTTTGTGGATGCACTAATCCAATTAACGTTAATTTTTTATTTAACTCCACTGAGACCCCTGGAGTGAGGGAGGTAGTGTCCGTTAAGGAATTGTTAGTTTGAACTTCCAGCATTAGTTAGCCCGCATAATTTTTAGACTCCCTTCAGAAACCAAGACTATTCAACTGTACAGCATAAATGACAACACATCAAACACTAATGAAACACAGTTCTACTGCTCAGCTACGGAAATCCCCGGGTCTCCAATGCTATCATTAACTAACTTGAAGAACCAATTTCAAAGTGAAACCAGACTGAGTCAAGATTTTTCTTTTTTGAGGGTGAGGAGGAGGGTCTTATGTTTAAAGCATCTTCAGAATGCTTTAATGATCAGAGTTATGTCTCCAGTTGTTCCTGTCACAGCCTGATTGGGCTTCTAAAATGTAACATTATTGTTTCCTTGAAAACCACCTAATATTTGAGAATAGGATACATTTTTTTCCTTTTTATCCTTTTTCTTAATTGTGTAACAACATCTTTACCAGTCACAAATAGTGATACTCAGCCCTCTTGATCTCTAGGCTGAATTCATAAGTCTCTGTCTTAAATGCAGCAGGAAGTATACTAGGACAACCTAACTTATTTCATTCATTATTAACATAAATATAACAATTGAGGCATTGGATATAACAATCGAGCAAAAATGAACCAGTTTGCAATTTCACATAAAAAGTAAAAAAGCGGGGATCCCTGGGTGGCTCAGCGGTTTAGCGCCTGCCTTTGGCCCGGGCGCGATCCTGGAGTCCCGGGATCAAGTCCCACGTCGGGCTCCCTGCATGGAGCCTTTCTCCCCCCTCCTGTGTCTCTGCCTGTCTCTCTCTCTCTCTCTCTCTCTCTCTATGTCTATCATAAATAAATATTTTTAAAAAAGTAAAAAAGCAATGAAAAATTTGATTGACTTTTTATAGATAAGAAATGTTACCAATTAGCATAACTTCTTTTTAGTCTGCCATCCTCCATTTGGAAATGCATTAGTAATGAAATGTTGTTTTTCTGTGCCATATTCTAAGTTAGAACCCTTCAGAAGTCATCTATTAAATACTTACTACAGGGCACATATTAATGGTTGAATCAATTCATATTTCCCTAAGACAGATGAAGAATGATATCAAGGGATCAAAATGATCACAACTACACATATTGAGCACGTTCTATGTCCTAAGCACTGTGACAAGCCATTTCACATGGATCATTCTGTTTCATCTTCACAGAACCCTACCAGATAAATATTATCTCCATGTGATAGATTAGGAAACCAAGATGTATTGAGATTAACGCTTTTCAAAGGTTGCATTGCTAATAAGTGCTGAAGATCTAACCCAAATCCGTCAGACTCCAGAGCCTATGAGATTAACCAGAGAAAACTGCATGCTAATGGATCACTAACTCTTCTCTCTCTGGAATGTCTTCAACACAGTGAGCCAGTAATTTTATATCCAGTAAAACTGACTTTCAGGTATCTATACTAGAATAGAATGAAATTAAGTGAGAAAGGATTATTTTTTACCTACTTTTTAAAGATTTTTATTTATTTATTCGTTCATGAGAGACACAGGGAGAGAGAAAGAGAGAGAGGCAGAGAGAGAAGCAGGTTCCATGCAGGGAGCCTGACATGGGACTTGATCCCAGGTCTCCAGGATCAGGCCCTGGGCTGAAGGTGGCGCTAAACCACTGAGCCACCTGGGCTGCCCGAGAAAGGATTCTTAGAGAAAATGAGTCCTTTAAAAAAATGTATAAGATTTGAATTGGAAGAGTGAAGAATATTCTTGATAGAGGATAGCAGCATGACCAACAACCCGGAGGTCATGACAGTAAAAAAGACTGGATCTCCTAGTGAATTCTAGGGCAGATGACTAGGGAGGCAAGTCTGGTGGCCAGTTAATGAGGGGCTGGGGATACTCACAAGGTATCATTATTCTATTCCAAATTTTTAAAAAAGATTTATATATTTATTTGAGAGACAGAGAGCACAAGCTGGAGGGTTAGAGGGAGAGAGATTCTCAAGCAGACTCCATGATGACTATAGAGCCTGACACAGGGCTCCATCCATTGACACTGACACCACCACCTGAGCCAAAACCAAGAGTCAGACACTCAACTGACTGTGTCACCCAGACACCCCTCCCTTCCAATTTTTTATTGCATATTCACAGTCACTCAAAACTATTCATTTATTTTACCATTGAAGGCCTGCATGGTTGCTATACCATTTCTTCTCCTATTGTCGTTGTCAAGGCCTTTTGGACTTCTCTGAGCACTCCACTGATCCGTGTGTGTGGCCTAAAGATGCAGGGGTGGAGTGGGAAGAGCTTCCCTGGAGCTATGTATAGTCTTTGTCAAAGGAATTTGATTCACCACTTTCCTCTGAGGTTTTGTGCCAGGATTCACTCCCTACCAGATACTTGGAAAGACAAAATTGACCCACACTCTCACCTCTAGTAGTATTTCCATATTCTTTTCTACTCTTTGTCCAAATGCGTGTGTTTACTTGGCTATCTCTCCTGCTAGACTCTGAGTTCCTTTAAAAAAGGGATGTAATAATTAATAATTCTTCTTAATAATTCTTACATAACTAGGGCCTATGACAAAATAGGTGCTCAATACATGTTTGATAAATGAATAAATGATGTTAAAAAACATAATGTAGTCTGCTATTCCCCTCAACAGTTTTCTATATTTTCTATATTGTTACAACAAATAGTTTTCTGTATTTTCTTTAAAATTAACTTACTTTTACATGACTTTAATAATTACCCAATTGGCTGCTTAATTATGCACATCATTGATGTATTATCATTTTAACCATGTTACCATTTGAGTTGTTTCTGCTGTTTCAAAATTCCTTGTGAGTTAGTAGGTAAAGTGTGACTTGGTATAAAGAAAATTTGGAAGAGGATAATGTGAACATAATCTGGATCAAATGGTCCAGAGGTAAGGAGACCCAGTTAGGAGGATGACCTCAGTCACAGAAGAAGAAGCTGATGAGGTGACCAGAGCCAGGACTAGGATGCTGGTTGTGGAAATGGGAAGGAAGAGACAGTTTCCACATACACAGCTAAAGCTGGAAAGATGTAGCCATGGATTTACTCCCAGTGGGACTAAATGTATGACAGATGGTAGAGACTGTCCTGTGATGAAGAGCATTATTTTAGCACCACGGACAGGTCCTGGATTGTCAGGGAGGGGCTCTGGGTGGTATGGACCATTATTGCTGTCAGAGCAATAGTAATAAAATAAGTAAATAATTTTTAAAAATTATTAGGCATGTGCTAATGAAAACTTTATATGCATTAACTTATTTAATTCTCACAAGGAAACAGGCACAGAAAGGCTATAAAATGTCCACCAAGGTCACACAGATAGCAAGTGGCAGAGGTATTTCTGAGCCCAGATAGTTGGGCTTCAAAACCCACTATATCATACTCTAAAAGGCAATTATGATCAAGTATGATAAATGTTATGAAACAGAAGTATCAAAAAAGGGATATTTGAAGTATTTGGAGGACAGGGAAGAGAAGAGTATTCTGGGAAAGTTTCTCAGAGAAGAGATCACTGGAACTACGGGATTCCACCAGAGCAGAGAGGACCAATAGGCCACCTGGAGCCCTGTGTTGAAGGGTTCTGAAACCATACGCAGGCTCAAGAAAAGCCTCCTGGGTGATCAGTTAGCAAATGAGGTGGATGATTATGGGAGACCTAAGACTAGAAGGTAGGTGGGCCAAACAATGAGGATCTTGTATGTAAATTAAGAAGTTTAGGCATTTCCCCTAAAAGCTATGAGAAACCACTAAAGAGATTTAAGCAAGATGTGGCAGATAACATCTGCACTTTAGAAAAATCATCCTAAGATTTTAGAGTAATGATAGCAGAGTAAAGCATGATCACAGACTCCCCTTTTCCTAATACCTAATGCAATGACCAGAGATGAGCATGGAGAGAGGGCAACAAACATTTCCTAGGTAAGTTGTTAAGACCAAGGAGACTTATCCATATAAGAGTGGAGCTACCCCTCTTAAACAAAAGTGAGAGGAAAGAAAATACACAGTGATAATGTAAATAGGGTTCAGTCAAAAAAGGGAGGGATAGGCAGGAAGGAAGATAATGAGTGAACTGTGAAGAAATCAGTATGAAAGAAAACATAACCTCAAGATACAGGAGATTCCCAGGGAGTGCTTTGCACTATCAAGCTCTTAAAATATGAACCTGAGAAAATAAGATCTCAAAATTGAGCCAATGAAATGAGAGAGGCAGAGTAAAAAGGGGATTTCAGAACTAACAAAATGAATCAAGAACTGAAACAAAACCATTATATATCTAATATATAAATCAGATATGCCAAATACCAGGAAAGACGTAGTTGAAAATTGAATTAATGGCATGGATAAAAGGCTTGAGATAATTATGGCAAATCCAAAGGCAAAACACAGAGGGAATAAAGCAATTAGGAGGGAGATAATAAGAGAACCAGCAGATAATCAAACATAAAGATATGGGTGTCCCTAACTGATGTAAAGAATCCAATAAATGCAACAAAATATGCATTCAGAAACACAATACAGGAACGTTTTTCTCAAAATGAAGGATGAACTAAATCTGAGGAGGAAAAGTTCTACTGTATGTCAGAAAAACACAACTTTGGACAAACATCAAGACATACCCTGGTTAAGTCCCTAATTTTTAAAGGAAAATAATTATTTAAACATCTGGGCAGAAAAGGTAAATCATCCATGAAGATGCATGTAAAATTTCCAAACAACGTCAGTGCCAGAAGACAATGAAGCAATGTCTACAGAGTTTGGAAAGAAAAAAGTATGGCCTAGGAATATGATGCCTAGCCAAAGGTAGATGTGTTTTGTTTTGTTTGTTTTTTAAAGATTTTGTTTATTTATTCATGAGAGACGCACGGAGAGAGAGAGGCAGAGACATAGGCAGAGGGAGAAGCAGGCTCCATGCAGGGAGCCCAACGTGGGACTCGATCCCGGTCCCCAGGATCAGGCTCTGGGCTGAAGGTGGTGCTAAACCACTGAGGCACCCAGGCTGCCCGAAGGTAGATGTTTTAAGCATGAAAAAACTAAAGAGAGTAAAACGTCTACATGTCCTTCTTGAAAATATCTAGACAGTCAGGACCAGGAGATAAATTTTTTTTAAAAAATTCAGGAACAAAAGAAAATAAGAGGTAAAAGTGCTGTGGATAGGCAGGCAAGGTATTTAAATACAGAACTAAGACCCAACAACTGGTGAAATTCTAGCTGTGACACAAAATGTCAATGTTATAAATCCTGACAAAGTAAAACAAATTAGAAAGATTTTTTAAATCAGGGGGTGGGAGATGGAGAAAGGGAGGAAGCAAGATGACCTTATTTTTTACCTGCAAGGAAACAATTGCAATCATCTAAAATTGAAACAGCCAACTATATACAAAAAGACAAAAATTAAACAATATTTTTTTTAATTTTAAGATTTTATGTTTTTATTTGAGATGGAAAACAAGTGAGAGAAAGAGATAAAGAACATGAGCGGGCAGGCATGGGGGGAGAGGGAGAAGGAGAAGCAGGCTCTCTATTGAGCAGGGAGGCCAACATGGGGCTCCATCCCAGGACCTTGGGATTATGACCTGAGCCAAAGGAAGACACTTAACTGATGAAATGAAATGGAAACACGAATCAGGAAAAATACAACTTCAATATCTTTTTTAAAAAATATTTATTTATTCATGAGAGACACAGAGAGAGAGAGAGAGGCAGAGACATAGGCAGAAGGAGAAGCAGGCTCCTCACAGAGATCACACCCTGAGCCGAAGGCAGATGCTCAACTGCTGAACCACCCAGGCATCACTAACTTCAACATCTTAATGATTTCCTAATTATTTTTTTTTCTTATCCTAAAGAATGTCTTGTAAAACACTTCTTCCATGGTGGAAAAAAAGTTACCTGAAACTGAATTACTTATATGATCATAAAATTCCTTCTGTCTCTCTCACATTTTACTTTTACATATGAGTAGAGACTCAGGCCCCTGAGATCAAGAGTCACAGGCTCTCCCAACCCAGCCAGCCAGGTGTCCCGAGAGATTTCTTGAATTATGTTAGCATTCATTATTTCTGGGTGGTGAGGTTCTTTCAGTTTTACTGAGATATGACATAACGCTATCTGGATTAAGGTGTATGACATACTGATTTGATATATGTAATGTATTGCAAAATGATTATCACAATAAGTTAACCTCCATCACCTCACATAATTACAAAGGCAGGATTTCCTTCTTTGGGGATGATGAGATTTTGAGGAATATCTTTCTACTCTTCTCTTTGTATTTTCCATATTGCTGAGATTTTTGTTAAGGAACAGATATTTTTATTTAAAAATAATTACTTTCTTATGTAAAGGAATTTGCTGCGCTATATGATTTGACATGGAAAGATTCTGTGATATATTGCTGAGTGAAAAGGCTGGTTTCAAAATTGCATCTGCAGTACAATCTCATTCCGCTAAAACCTACATTATCATACATGGGTTCTGTATGCATTAAAAAGTAAAATGCTAAAAAAAAAAAAAAAAGTCAAACGCCAAAAATGTTAACAGTATTTATCTCTAAAGTTGGGGTAGAGAATTAAGGGGATGGTTAATCATTTCCCAGTATCATCTTCTAAAACTTTTTATTTGAAAATAAAACACAGATACACAAAAAACAAGTGTGTTAGATCTATTAAGCTCTAAGGTGAACATCCTTGCCACCACACCCAAGTTAATAGATATAACCCTGTCAGAGAACCCAGAAACTATTCTTGTTCCCCATCTGCTTCCCTCCCCACAAAAGTAAACATTATCCTAACTTTTTAGGTACTCATTTCTTTATATTTCTTTATAGTTTTATCATTCAAGGATACGTGCATTTCTGGATGTTGTATTCATGTTTTACACTTTGATATGTTGTCTCTTTTTTTTTTTAAGATTTTTTTAACTTTTTAAAGTAATGTCTATACCCAATGTGGGGCTTGAACTCACAACTCTCACACTTCACCAACTTTAATTCCTTTCTTTTCCTGTATCTGTTGAAGAAACCCAAGGCATTTGTCTTGTCCAGTTCCCTACAGTCTGGATTTTGCTGCTTGTGTAGTTATGGTGCATTTCAATTTACTCCCTGGTCCTCTGTTATTTCCTACAAAATGGCAGCTGGATCCAGAGTCTCCTTGATAAGACCACAGGTGGTGCTGCTTTTTATCAAGAGGCATATCATGTCTGGTTATCTCTCTTTGGGTGATGTTAGCAGCTGTTGAATAATACCTCAATCCATTTTAAGGATTCCAAAATAAAGATTTCTAATTTTACATTTCTTTTTCATTCATTACTTGAATTGCTCTTATAAAGGGATAATCTTCCCCTATTGGTTACAGTTTATACAGAAAAGGCAGGATTCTATGCTTAATTCTGTTTCTTCCTTTGCGAGTTTTTAAGATAATAAATTGGTTCTCTATCCCTATTCCAATGAATTAGAACCCCATTGATTCCTCAGAAGGTAATCAGTTATTTTTTAAAACATTTGTATGAATTCAAGGATTTAAGCATATTTGATGCCTTCAATCAATAGTAATTATTATTCTTTCTGAAAGCTCAAATTGTTCCATCTTTGACCAGTGACAGCTTCTTCAATTTGGCTTCTGAGAGTTTTTTTTTTTTTCTACGTCCCTAGAAGAGTTTGATACTTTCCTTGCCATCAGGTATGACAGAATGTTCTAGGCTGATCTTGCATACTCTCTCTCCCAGATAGAAATCAGCTACTTCTCTGAGAATGATCCATTTTTCCAAGAAGACTCAATTTCATTTAGTGGTAAATGGTGTTTCAAGACCACAATATTGAACTAGGGATGCTCTATGCTGCTTCGTCACAAATTTTAGGTTTCTTCAGGGAACAGAGCTAAGACTACACACACACACACACACACACACACACACACACATATACAAATGCACACATATATGTACTATATATACTCTATATATACGTGAATACTATAGACTATATATGGATACATACTATAGACTACACTATCTGCATAGAGAGAGACAGTGTCCTATGCTACAGATAGGTGTAGATACAAATATGGACACAGATACAGATATTACACAAATACTTCCAGTTTACTTTTTGTGTTTACTTCTTTTGTATTATATTTATATCTCCTTTCTTCTAAATGAGCATCTGGTTCTTAGGATACAAATGATGATAGAATATCTGTGTTCAAGGCACATGGGTGGCTTAGCAGTTGAGTGTCTGCCTTTGGCTCAGGTCATGGTCCCGGGGTCCTGGGCTTGAGTCTCACATCTGGCTCCCCACAGGGAGCCTGCTTCTCCTTCTGCCTATGTCTCTTCTCTTTCTGTGTGTCTCTCATGAATAAATAAAAAAAATCTTTTAAAAAAAAATATCTGTGTTCATTTATATTATCCCACAACTATCTCAAAACAGCAATACTAATACTGTTTAATATTATTACTGAAAACATTTGGGGACATTTTTGCATTTATTCTCTATTCTGCCCCTCATATTTAAACAATTGTGTTTTATCTACATTATTTGATCATCTAGGCACTAGAGACTACAGTCTCTTCCTTCCTCCCTCCTTTTTTTTTTTTTTTTAAGATTTTACTGATTTATTCATGGGGGGGTGCGCAGAGACACAGGCAGAGGGAGAAGCAGGCTCCATGCAGGGAGCCCGAGGTGGGACTAGATCCCCGGTCTCCAGGATCACACCCTGGGCTGAAGGCAGGCACTAAACCACTGAGCTACCGGGGCTACCCCCTCCCTCCTTTTTTATGTAAGCTTTACACCCACCACGGGGCTCGAACTCATGATCCAATATCAAGAATCACATGCCCTACTAACTGAGCCAGCCAGGCACACCTATATTCTCCCCCTTTTAACATCTGTTTCATCTTAATGAAAAACAACTACATTTTTAATTCTCACCACCAGTCTCTCTTATCTGAAGTTTGTTCTCAAGTAGAATCCTTAGGAGAGGAACAATATTCCCTGAGTTCTTAAATGTTGGGAACAGTTTGTCTATTTGTAACAGCTGTCAAGTAAAATATCTCAATACTTTTACTGTTTTTACTGTATATTAGTTTTATTGTATATAAAATTCTTGGTTCACATTTTCCTTCCTTCAATTAGGTTAATGTTATTCTATTTTCTTCTAGGGTAAATCACTGTTCTCAAAAAGTCTGATATTCTTTTTCCCTTGCTGTTTTACCTAAATGCTCAAAGGAATTTTATCTTTAAAAGGCAATCATTTTATCAGAATATGTCTAAGTGTTATTGCTTTAGTATTATATTCTCAAGTATGCAGTATGTTCTTTTCACATGTAGTTTCAAATCTTTTTAACTTTGGGAAAATTTTCTTGAATTATAATTTTAGTAAGTATTCTATTCCCTTCCTCTAGTTTTTGTCTTCAGGAATTCATATTGTCTGTGTGTTGTATCTTCTTTTCCAATCTTCAGTATTTGTCATTTCCTCTTAAAATCTTTTTATTTCTTTCTTAAAAAAAGATTTTATTTTTTAAAAGTAATCTCTACACCCACCATGGGGCTCAAACTCAAAACCCCGAGATCGAGTCCCATGCTCTTACCCAGTGAGCCAGCTAGGTGCCCCTCTTAATTTTTGTTTTTGTTTTTAAGATTTTATTTAATTAGTTGAGAGAGAAAGAGAGAGAGAGTATAAGCACAAGTGGGGAAAGGGGCGGAGGCAGAGGGATAAGCAGACTACGTGCTGAGCAGGGAGCCCCAGGGCTCTGGGATCATGACCTGACCTGAAGGCAGACACTTAGCTGACCAAGTCACCCAGGCATGCTCCCCTCTTAATTTCTTTTTGACTTAAAAAAACAAAAATCCTTCTCTCACATTCTATTTTTCTTAAGGGCATATCTATTGCATTCATTTGTTTTTAGTTTTTAATTTAATATTATTTTACTCCTAATTCTTTCCTAAGTTCTATCATCTCATTTAAAATTGTTCTAATGTATGTTATTCTTCCTTATCTTCTATCACTTTTGTATCTGTAAGCTGACTTTTATTTTAATTATTTATGTATTCATGAGAGACACAGAGACACAGGCAGAGGGAGAAGCAGGCTCCCTGTGGGAGGCCAGTGTGGGACTTGATCCCCGGACCCCAGGATCACGCCCCAGACCCTGGGATCACTGAGCGGAAGGTGGACACTCAGTCAATGAGCTGCCCAGGCGTCCCTTTGACTGACTTTTAAATGGAAAGTTATAGTCTTGTTCTGTTCTGTGGGCACATCCTTCTGATGTGATTTCATTGTCTAAACAGATATTCTGTTCCACATACCTGTTTTCTTAAAACAACTTTGTATGGAATTCCATCTTGATACTTTTTACTGCTTATTTTTATGTAAAATTAGTTTTCCTAAAAATTTAGAAAGAAGTTTCTCTTTTTTCTTTCTTTCTTCTTCTTTTTTTAAAATTTTTGCAGAACTCCCTCTTCTGGGGTTTTCATGAGGATTTAATAAAGATGGCAGCTTGCTTTCTGACATTTCCTGGCCCTCTTTCCCTCCTCCACTTATATCTGGGCTTTCCCCCCTTCACTACTGTTTACTTCCACAGTTTCTTCTCAAGGTAGAGTCCTATCCTGGAAAGGATCCCTGGCTGATTAGTTTTAAAAGTACATGGAGGCTAGACTATTCCAGCTCTTTCCACTTTTACTGTAAACCCACTCCAATATCTTGCTACTGGAGTTGGCAAAGCTCTTCCAGTTATGGCTGCTGTTCTCAAATTGGCCTGCTGTGCTTTGCAGTGAATGCCTGTTGACTGTTTTAAGGTTCTTCTGTTTTCTGTAAGATGCCCCATTGCAACCTTCTGCTCTCTTGTGTATAGATATTGATATTATCCAGGTCATTGTAGATTTGGGGGCATGGATCTCTAGTTACCTGCTTTTGTTGTAAATGTGTTTAGGAGTTTTTGTTTTAGCCATCTAGTTGCTCTGTGTATATCTAGAGACTCAAAAAGAATTCAGAAACTATGCTGCAGGGCAGCCGAGGTGGCTCAGTGGTTTAGCACCACCTTCGGCCCAAGGTCTGATCCTGTAGACCCAGGATCAAGTCCCACGTCAGGCTCCCTGCATGAAGCCTGTTTCTCCCTCTGCCTGTGTCTCTGCCTCTCTCTGTGTGTGTCTCTCATGAATAAATAAATAAAATCTTAAAAAAAAAAAAAAAAGGAAACTCTGCTGCAGCTACCAACTTCCCAGCTCACTTTATTTTATTTTTACAACAACCATGTTGATCTGGGGAGAAAAGCAATGATATTTCTGTTTGCGGGGTGGAAGGATGTCTGGCTGCATTGTATTGGATGGCTGTGGGAGAATTAAATAGGTATGATCAGCTAGTATGCACTAGTAAAGCTACATCATTGTTAAAATATTTAAATACAGGGGGCACATGGCTGGCCCAGTCCATAGAACACACCACTGTTTTTTTTTTTTTCTTTTTAAGATTTAATTATTTAGAGAGAGAAAGAGAGTGCACACAAGGAAAGGGGCAGAGGGAGAAGGGGAGGGAGAGAAACAGACTGCCTGCTGAGTGTGGAGCACAAGGCAAGGCTAAATCTCGTGACCCTGAGATCATGACCTGAACCAAAATCAAGTATTGGACCCTTACCCAACCGAGCCACCCAGGTGCCCCAGAACATGTGACTATTGATTTCAGGGTCATAAGTTTTAGCCCCATGTTGAGTGTGGAGCATACTTAAAAGAAAAAAAAAAAGAAATATTCAAATGCTTCCATTTCAACTTACAAGTAGCCCTTGCCTTAACCCCTACTGCCATTCCTTTGAGTGTCCCTTCTCTCTGGGCCCCTTGAGTGAAACAAGAACTAAAGAATTCATGTCTATAACAGGAGGGGTCTTTCAGGATCCTGTTCTAGCCCAAAGGCCGATTGGTCAGTGCCCATGCTGAACTGTGGGTTAAATTGATTAAATATTGTCTCTGACTAGACTCCACTGATTCAGAGGCTGATGGTACATGGGAAGTGAGAGAGATCACAGTAGTGTGTGCCCTCCAAATGGACCTTAGCCTAATAGTTCAACCGATGCTTCTTCAGCGCTCCCTGTGTGCTGGGCACTAGGCTAAGCTAAAGGGGAAGGAAGACAACAACGCTAAGTTCTTGCCACCGAGGAGCCTACAATGTAGTGCTCTGTCTCTGGGGCCACTTAGCCACTGGGAGGATGCCAATTTGCCATATTAGGTTATAGAGCTCAGTCCCTGAGTGGAAATGAGAGGAGAGAGAAAAATGCCTACCTAATGACAAAGCTCTTACTTAAACCATCACCTTAACAAGCTCAAATCTCTCTACCTTTGGCACAGGGACTGCTGTACAAGGCCTGGCAGCTAATTAAAACATGTGGTAAATAAGCCAGGCAAGGAACACTCTGTCCTTGTACACAATGAATCAAGCAGTCTCCTTAGACACAAAAGGCTATATCCTTATCTATAGAGTGAATCAATTATTTAACAATTCAAGTTCTGTGTCCTAATTGGACTGGCAGTAGTTTCTTGGAGTATGGAGGAAAAAGAGATCTGGAAGGAAAGCAGGCTAGAAACACAGTGTTTGTCTAAATAATAACAACAGCATTTCTTAAAGACTTTTCTACACTCGGGAATGCAATGCAATTGAGGAGATGCTTGAATTTTTGTTTGCCCAGTTACTGGGAAGCACGAACCTCTTGGAGGAAAAAAAAAAAAATCAAATAGGACTAACTCTCAGGATCAGAGCCCAGAAAGCATCAGAAAGGAAAAGAAATCCTTTGACACCTTCGTTCCCCACCCCCAAGTCAATAAGTCCCAATTGATCACATGTACTATGCAAATAGGTATTAGCACCTACTACGTGTCCAGTGGAGTCGCTACTGTTACCAAATTCTACCTTACCCATCAGGGAAATCAATATGCAGAAATCTTTTGTGTGGCGCTCAGCTTTGCCTCTGTAGAAAAGTTAAAGAGATCCAATAGTTCCCAGAGCAGAGGTAATACTTAAACAGGAACCAAACATATATTGTAAGTAAGACATTATTGTTTATACCTTCAGATGGGACTTCTGAGAGAATGAACACAGTCATAGCAGCTTGATTATTTGTAGGACTTGATGACGCATTTGGGAACCCCCTACCTCGGAGCCTGTTTCTGAAGCAGAAGAATCAGTCCCTATAAATTATCACAGGACAAAATGAGAATGTTACATTGGCAGCTGCTACCATTAACTTCTAGTAGTATAGTGTTTTGCAACATGGTAAGCGGACACATAAAAAATCTTGGTGGGAAAAAAAAATCTTGGTGGGGAGGCAGGGGGAAATAAAAGGAGGGAAATAAAATTTTCAAATTACATATCCCTTCTTCGTAAGAGATTTTTATTTGGAAGTGGTTTAAAGCATAGGCCTTGAAGTCAGACTGCCTAAGTTCAAATTCCGGATAAATTATGTAGCTACTTTATGACTCACTTTGTGCATCTGTAAAATGGGAATGATGGCATTTGTGGTATCTATTCATTCATCTCTTTTGAAGATTAAATGAGTTAACATATTTAATCTTAGAAAGCACTCAGAAAAATGCCTCTTTCCCAGGAACCATTCTATTGCTGCCTCTGTTGACCTAGGTCAACCATCCTAGAAAATGCCCCAAGCCTCAGATCATGATAGAATCAAGAGGGGAAAGGAATTTTGGAGGCTCTCTGGCCTTATCCACTTTGGAATCCTCTCTCTGAAATCTTGGTCAACTCATCTGGCCCCAACTTGAACATACCTTAATGACAGGGTTTCCATCCTACTGAAACACCTGTTCCATCTCTGGGCATTGTAATGGTCTTTCTTGCATTGAACAAGAAGGAGTCTATTACCCTGTTTCTTCTGGCTGTTGCTCTGTCTCCTGGAATCAGAGATAACAAGATTATTAATATCTCTTTAAACAACAAAGGACAGCTAATGATATACAATTAAGCTTGTGGACTCTGGAGACAGACTACATGGGTTGAGCCTCAGTTTCCCTGTTTACTGGTTGTATGATCTTGGGTAACTCAATCTTACCTTGCTGCAGATTCCTTATTTGCAAAATGGGCATACCAGTGCTACCAGTCCCATAGGGTTGGTGTGAGGATTGAATGAGATGATCTCTTTAGCAAGCCCTGTACACAAGGCTCAATGAATGTCATCAAGAACTGATTCTGTTGATAACTGTCTTGGGAATTTACTTCTT
The DNA here is from genome assembly GCF_048418805.1 of Vulpes vulpes. Taxonomy (NCBI): domain Eukaryota; kingdom Metazoa; phylum Chordata; class Mammalia; order Carnivora; family Canidae; genus Vulpes; species Vulpes vulpes. The sequence goes on from NC_132789.1 coordinate 72,551,731, forward strand.
CAGGCTAAACATCCCTATTTCCTTGGTTTGTTCCTGACACAATTCCCAGTATCTTTCAGCCTTGTCCCCTGGCTTAGCTCTGGTAGCTTCTATTCCTCTTTAACTACATCCCCAATATAGAATACAGGACTCTGGTGGGTTCTGGCTCAGACCCAGGCTAGACCATCCTCTCCCTTGATTGATCGTTTATTCATCCACTGATTCATTCACACATGATTTTAGGATCTTTATTTTTATAAATAGCTCTTAAGGGAGAACTGGCATTCTTTTTAGTGCACACATGACACTCTTACTCACCCTGAACTCAAACAGTAGACTAGACCAGGGGTCAGCAAACTTTCGTGTAAAAGAGCCAGATGGTAAATATTGTTGACTTTGTAATCTATACAATCTCTGTTGCAACTACTCAATTCTGCTGTTGTAGCATGAAAGCAGCCATAGACAATATGTAAAACTTTATTTACAGAAATAGGCAACTAGCTGAATTTGGCTAATGAGCCATAGTTTGCCAACTTCTGAACTAAAACATGTAATATAAATAAGTCTTTTTCACCGTATGATCCAGCAGTTCCATTTTTGGTTATTCATCCAAAGAAAATAAAATCTCTATCTTGAACAGATATCTGCATCCCCATATTCATTGCAGCATTAGTTATAATACCCAAGACATAAAAACAACCTAGGTTCCATTAATGGATGAATATATAAAAAGAATGTGTTTTATTTGTATATATAAAATGGAAAATTTTCAACCATAAAAAAGAAAGACATCTTGCTATTTGTGACAACTTGGACAGACCTTGAGAGCATTACACTAAGTAAAATAAGCCAGAGAAAGACAAATACTGTGTGGTCTCATTTATATGTGGAATCAAAAACAAAACAAAACTTCACAGGTATAGATAACACACTGGTGGTTGCCAGAGGTGGGGGTAGGGAGTTGGGAAAATGGGTAAAAGAAGTCAAAAGGTACACATTCTAGTTATAGGCTAAATAAGTCCTGGGGAAAAAACATATAGTAAGATGACTATAGTTAACAATACTGTATTGTATATTTGAAAATTATTAAGGGTAGATCTTAAAAGTTCTCATCACAAGAAAAAAAAATTTGTAACTGTCTGGTAACAGATGTAACCTAAACTTGCTATGTCTGTGTGTACATATATCTACACACATAGCTCATTAAGTTGTACACCTAAAACCAATACAATGTTATATGTCAATAGCTCAATAAAAAAATAATTTAAAAAAATTTCCCCACCTCTCACCCTCTGCCCAGCTTGTTCTTGTTGTTTTGTTTTGTCTTTTAACACAAGTGTAAGGTTTTCCATTTACCTCTGTTCAGCTTTATTTTGCTGGACTTGGCCCATCCTGTACCCTGCCAAGATCTGTCTGAGTACTGATTTTGCCACTGTCCAAAGTAATCCCTGTATTTTCTTAACTTTGTGCCATTTGCTGATAATAAATGAGCCCTTTATATATATCCATCCAAAGAATTGATTAAAGGATTGAACTGGAAAGATCTGAGGACAGGGCTTTAAAGCATGCAATAAGCAATCCCCCTTCTTGTTAACTCTGCTATATTCTTCAGAATTCAGCCCAGTACCACCTTCAGGAAGCTATCCTGACAACTCCTCCATCTCTTCCCAAGCCTCCCTGCCCAGACTGGGGAGGATGCCTATATTAAATCTGGGTTCTCCAGAGAAAAAGAACTAATAGGATATCTATCTATCTATCTATCTATCTATCTATCTATCTATCTATCTATTCTATCTACCTACCTACCTACCTACCTACCTACCTACCTAATTTATCTATCTACCTGTCTAAAGAGATTTACTATAGGAATTGGCTCATGTGATTATAGAGGCTCATAAGTCTAAGATCTGCAGCCAACAAGCTCCAGATGCAGGAAGTTAAACACACTCCAGTTTGAGTCCAAAGGCCTGACAATCAGGACAGCCGATGATGAAAGTTCCAGTCCAAGTCTAAGTCCAAAGGCAAGAGGGGACTGATGTTCCAGCTCAAAGACAATCAGGCACAGAGAGAATTCTCCTCAGCCTTTTCTTCTAGTCAGGCTTCAACAGATTGGATGAAGGCCTCATAGTGGGAGGGCCATCTGCTATGCTCAGTCTACAGATTCAAATGGTAATCTTATCATTTGATACCCTCACAGACAACCTAGAATAATATTTAACCAAACATTTGGCACCCTGTGGCCCAGTCAAGTTGAGATATACAAGTAACCATCATGATGCCCTTTGAATCTGGCCTGTTAATACCCTATACATACCTCTACCACAGCACACTCACTGCTCTGTAATCATGTTTCCCCAACCAAACTACATGTTTCAGCCCAGGGCCTGGCACGGATCAGAGCTCAATGAATGTTGGCAGGATGGATGGATGGATGTGTGGCTTTGAGAATAGATCTTCCTAGTTTTTTTCCCTTTATCAAAAAATCATTTCCCTCTTATGATCTTCTTTTGTAAACCAGCTAGATTACTAGAATTTGATAAATAAATGGAGAAAATGATATAATTGAGAAATACAGCTCAATATACCATTACTTCTAGGAGTCCCTGTAAGGAGATATTTTAAGAAGGGGGTCTATGTCCTTATTGTAAAGGTCTGAGTAATATGGCAATTTCAGACACAATGGAAAAGAGATTTTGGAAAAAGAATGCAAATATTTGTCATTCTCCTCAAACCATACCATGTTGTCTTCCTTATTATGCCTTTGTATATGTATAGGAAAAGTCTGAACACAGGTTCTTTGAAGAATATACCTTAATGTTTATAGCTTATAAATAATATTAATAAATACCATCTGTGGCCCACAGAGTTCTTTCAGGTTTGGCTCATGAGAGTCTCTAATTAAATGACTCACATCCTCACCTTTGAAACCATTATTACTTTGTTCAATTACCAGAAAAATGCTGTCTCAAAATCTAGTCTCATTCTGAATATAAACGACAATAAAGATAGAGTTGCTATTATGTTGTTGTCATCAATAATAAATTATTGAGAATTACTGACTATCTCATTCATACTAATTTTAGGGTAAAGCAGTCCTTTACCCTGAAGTATTCAGAGTGACGTGATTCCCCTTTGGTTAGAAATTTGATAGAGTTTCCTTTGTCACTAATAGTTGAGACCTGAGAAAATCCTAAGATAAATCCTAAAACCTGAAATCTATTTCCTCAACATAGCTCACTCAGCTCCTTTAAATCAGAGAAGGGGGCACCTGGGTGACTCAGTGGTTGAGCATCTGCCTTTGGTTCAGGGCATGATCCCAAGGTCCTGGGACTGAGTCCCTCATGGGGCTCCCCACAGGGAGCCTGCTTCTCCCTCTGCTTGTGTCTCTGCCTCTCTCTGTCTCTCATGAATAAATAAAATCATTAAATCAATCAGTCAGTCAGAGCAAGGGTTACAAATTGGTGGCTCCAGGGCCAAATCTAGCTAGCAGACATGTACTATGTTATCTTCTTTTCTCTCCCCCTTCCTCCTACCCTCCTTTCCTCCCTTTCCTTTTCTTTTTGTTGTAAGATTTGACTTTCTTTTAGCAGATCACACACTTCTCCCATTTCACCATGGTTTCCTCCATTCCCATGGCCCCACACCAGTTAGCTTTATACATTTAAATTACCTTCCTAGCTTCTGCAGACATTTGAGTTTTACATCCCTGCATTTGGGACATTCAGCAATTTACAAAAGGGAGGGATAATTATAATGGTGATGAGACTTGAGAGCATTTACTCTGGACAGGCACTGTGCTATATGCACCTTCCATAAATCTACCACTCTATGAGGCTAAGAAAGATTAACCAGCTCAGAGCCCCAGGGCTGACAAACACCCTGGTACCCAGGCAGCCCTGGCCAGAGCAAGCCACCACGACATTCCATGAAAAGGGAAACCATTCTGAAGCAGTCATAGCCAGTCCTGTTTGTTCTTAAAATGTTAGGGAAATAATTACAGAGGCTTTATGGAAGCAGCAAATGGAAGTGCCTCACTTTGCCATATTGATTTGTAGACCTTAAAAAGTAAAATGGCTAGTTATTTTGCCAGCGAAATGGGTTTATTCAGGGTTAGCAAAGGAATTGCCCTTCAGGACACGCAAGCTATAGCAAAAGCTGTAGGCAGGTGCAACAAGAAAAGGAGAGGAACATCCGCTTATAGACAAAAAGGAGGAAGTTGGGAGGGGTTCTTTTGAGTGAAAGTCCATTGGAGGTAGGCAAGGGTTTGGAGTGGTGGTGGTTTCTCACTGACTGAGTTGCTAGGCAAGGAAGGGATTCCGCACCCCCCTCAAACCCGCTGGGGTGTGAAAGTGTATCAGCTTGCAAGGTGAGTCACTTTCTCTTGAGCTCTGTATCAACAATGTTTCCTGCTGGGGTTTGGGATTGGTATCCAACTGGTAGTATGTAAAAGCTTTCCTTTTATTAATCATCATATTATTTATTTTATTATTTTTTAAAAGATTTTATTTACTTATTCATAAGAGACACACAGAGAGAGGCAGAGACACAGGCAGAGGGAGAAGCAGGCTCCATGCAGGGAGCCCACTGTGGGACTCCATCCCCAGACCCAGGATCATGCCCTGAGCCAAAGGCAGACGCTCAACCACTGAGCCACCCAGGCATACCAATTATCACATTATTTTGAATTAAAACTATTTGAGAGCCAGGGCGAGAAGAACATTCTGAACCTCCCGTGTCCCCGTGAAAGCAGGAGATAGATCTCCCATGTGAAAGTTGTACCAGGAAGGTAGAAGGTAACCTTATCGCCAAAAATACGGAATTTAGGGCTGTAGAAGGCTATATAAACAAAACTTGTTATTTCTTCACCAATTTACTATCCCAAGCCCAAGCCCCTTTGTCTTGCTAACTCTTTACAAATTTACTGTTTCTCTGTCTAAAAAGTATAAAAACTGCCTGCTTCGGTCACTTCTTCGAGTCTCATAATTTTATGGGGCTCTTTTATGTATAAAATTAAATTTGTTTTTCTCCTGTTAATTCGTCTTATGTCAATTTAATTATTTGGCCAGCCAAAGAACCTAGAAGAGAAGGAAAAAAATTCCTGCACCTACAAAACTGTGACTGGGTCTGAAATCCAAAACCCAGAAAAAAAGAATGAACAAGACAAGCCCCTGAACAAAACTATAAATTTTGCCCTAGATTTCAGGAAGAAAATCCTAAAACATGAAAATGCGAGTTATTCTGAAGCTACTTTTAAAGTAACTGATCGTGTGTGTGTGCTAGATTTTATTTTGTTAAATAATGCTTTTGTTACACCATATCCCGAGTGTAAAACTTTATTTCTTGGAGGACAGGGCAGATGGAACAGCAGAGCTGATGATTATTAGCAGCAGTATCTTCAGAGGAAGGGTCAGCAGGAAACTGCCTCTTAAAAATTGAGGCTAATCAACCCTCTGTGCCACTCTCCCGTATGTTCCCAACAGGAATCAAAGGAAGCTCAGACAGGAATGGTCCTTCAAACCACTGGGCTTGCCGTGTCTCTAGGAGGGCCACCTTTCCTGGATTCTCGTGCTTCTCAGAGCCACGCAGAGATGCTGAAGCACCGTCCCTGCCCTCCTGGGGCTTAGAAGCTAGAGGCCATGTAACTTCTCTCCTTACCTAGCATTTCAAATATTTCTATCATTTGCAACAAGAAATGTTTTCCAGAACCCTGAAGTTTTTGTAAAACAGAGGTAAACTGTATCTTCTCAAATTATCTAGATCCCAGGATGCGATGGCCCGAATTGTGTGCCCTCCAAACATATACGTTGAAGCCCAAACCCCCCACGTGACTGTATGAGGCCTGTGAGGGGGATGCAATGAGGGCCTGAGGGTAGAGCCCTGATCCAATAGAAATGGTGCCCTTACAAGAAGAGACTGCACGTGCTGAGGAAAGGCCCTGGGGTCACACAGCAAGAAGGCAGCCACCCCAGGGCCAGGAGGAGGGCTGTCACCAGAACTCAACCATGCTGCTCCCCGATCGCAGACGTCCAGCCTCCAGAACTCCCAGAGAGAAACTTCTGTTGTTTATAGGCTCCCTGGTCCGTAGTGTTTTGTTATGGCAGTCCTAGCACATGTGGCCATATGTCATGTTGAGAGTAATTAGAGGCATGAAAGGATCAATACGAAGGTGGTATCCCTCAGATTCTCCCCGTCAGTTCAGGCCTGGTGGGCACCCGATATTTTGTGGGCTCTGCCTCCCTGACTTCCTTTGGGGAAGGAATTTTCTGTAGTTGAGCTGTATAGTTCATGCAGAATCATCAGTCACAATGTGCTGCCCTGCACTGACCACGGGCTCACCCAGCATCATACACTATCACCCCAACCAGGGTGACCATAACAGGTACCCTGGCAGGCACACTCCACCCACAGGACTCATCAGAGCCCTTCTCTACAGGCATCTGCAGTGCATACCATGTATATTTAATATTCACCGAGAGAACTTGCTTTTTTCTGCTAGTCTTGCTGAGCTGGGATTGTAAAAGCCTGGCTGAGTGTAGGAAAGCCACCTGTAAGAGAGAATGAAGCTCCTACACAGAGGAGAGCAAGGAAGAGAGTAAGTGAGTGTTATTTCAACGCCCGATTCCAGCCATGAGTCACGCCTATGCCAGCCTGCAGCTGGAGGAGCCAGTACATTTCTTCTCATTAAGCGTAAGCTAGCTTGAGTTTAATTTCTGTCACGTGCACCCAAGAATCTTGACTTCTACAAGAGGCTCACAAGTCCCTCTGTGTCCTTTCTTGACTGGATTTGGCCGGAACCCAGCCTCAGGGCTGTTTTCATCCTCCAAAATGGACATGGCTAATCCTTTTCTCTTCAGACCACAGGAAGGGCAGGGCTTGTTACACCCAAACTTCCCATGACCCCTACATATGCTTTCCCTGCTCACTCTTCCAGATTTTCTCAGCTAACACACCCTCAGTTTTCTTATTTTCAAAATGGGAAGAATTGCTGTGAAATCATTTCATAAAGTACTAAGTGTGCCGTTTAGCAGTAGCAGGTGCTTGGCAATATTAGCTCCTATCATGGAAAATTCTCCACTTGGTGCCTGAAAAAGGCTTCCATGTAAAAATCTTTTCCTTTTTCTCAGGAAAAGCAGAAGCAATGAATAGATGGAGATCAACATCTATTGTTTTTGCAAGAAGCTCTTAGTCCCCTCCTAGAGAAAGGTCGCCTATCTGCAACAAGGGAGGAGAACATATGTTCATGAATCCTCTGCTTAAAACCACACTCTGTTGAGAAATTATCCTTGCCTACCTTTCTTTTTTTTTTTTTCTTGCCTACCTTTCTTGTTTCAAGAACGGGAAGAAACAGTTTCTTCAGTGTCCAGTAAGGAGTGCTGAAATGGAGTGTCACCTTGGGAGCTCAGGTCCTGCTCCCAGGAAGCTAATAAAGACTGTTAGCAAGGCTTCCTTCCCTGGCACAGTCACTTGGCTGGGTCCTGAGCCACATCTCTACTGTGCCCCCCCCCCACACACACCAAATAGGAGATCCTATCCCTGGAGTGAGGATGGCTCATAAAACTGCAGAAGCCAGCATTTGGGCTGAAGACGGGAGCAAGGGGGCTCTTACCTGGACAGTGTGTCTGGTATGATAAGGGATAAGGGAGATGCAAACCCTTCCTGAAGGGTCTTTGCCTCCGGGGATCCTGCAATTTACATCATTTGGGATCAAAAAGAGTTGTGGTACTGCCACAAAGAGGAGAAACTTCTGTCATCCGCTTTGTCTTGCTGAGCAACCAACCCGAGCAAGGCAGTGCTCACCCCGGCTGGGCATACCACTCACTAAACCATTGCACAGACAGGTGAGTCTCAGACCTGGCCTTCTTTGGGGCCTTCCCTGCCATATGAGGGATCTAAGTCACACTGCGGCCCAGGGAAAACCTCTGTCACCCCTAAAGGTAACATCACCCCATGTCAGCCTGGCGTGGGGGACTTTCACTGCCCCTGCCTTCCAGCCCCACCAGCTATGGCAAACCAGCCTTGGATGTCTCACACCTTGTACACACATTTATCCCGTTCTGTCCCCACCCTGTGAAGTGGGTACCCGTCCCCATTATAGAGTAGGAGAAACTGAGCCTCAGAGGTATGAAATAACCAGTTGACAAGTGGTAGAGCTTTTGCAGGTCTGTCTGACTATAACGCCCACATTCTTCTGCCCGCAGGACAAAGTTTCCACTTGTGCATGTATGTAGGTATTATTATATTTTTAAATTATTCTTTTATTTATTTATTTATTTTCAATTTTTATTTATGATAGTCACACACAGAGAGAGAGAAAGAGAGGCAGAGACACAGGCAGAGGGAGAAGCAGGCTCCATGCACCGGGAGCCCGATGTGGGATTCGATCCCAGGTCTCCAGGATCACGCTCTGGGCCAAAGGCAGGCGCCAAACCGCTGCGCCACCCAGGGATTCCTATTCTTTTTCTTAAGTAGGCTCCATGTCCAACATGGGGCTTGAACTCACCACCCTGAGATCCCGGGTCACATGTCCTGCCCACTGAACCAGCCAGGCGCCCTGAAAATTTCCACATATTTCAGATGTGTGTTCCTACGGACTGGGAAGAGGGGAAGGGGCCAACACTCTGACTCTCGGTATGGGCTTCATCTCTCTCACTCTCAGACAGAAAGGGGCCTATCAGTGTCATTCAGAATGTCTGCTCTCCCAGGAGAGGAGAGGCTGTCCCTTGCCCTGGTTTCCTCAGTTAATCTTACGAGTCCCTGGCACGTGATTCCTCAGGCACCGTAAGCTGCCGTCATACTCATCTGTGCACCCACTGAACGGCCGGACTTCCTTGTGCAAGGCCCTGCTGTCTTCAGAGGGCCCTGCGGCCTTTACTATCCCCCTCGGATAGCCTGGCCAGGGCCCCAGCAAACGGTCCAGCTCCAGGGGTGGAGGCCTCCTCTGGTTTCCTCACGTGAAGACCAGTTAGAAACCTGCCATCCCCTGCTCTGCCTGCTGCTCCACGTAAAGGATACTCGAATGCACATGTCCACATCATGCTTCTCGAGCAACCCCTGGTTGACAAGTTTTGAAGTGTTTTCAAACAGTCATCACCTGACTTCCATCCTGCAGCTGGAATATAAGCCTGGAAGGACAGAGAGTTGGGGTGAGGTGTGTTGTCCTGTGACAACTGTGCGGGTTTCGGTGATTTCAGGGATTGGTGGCAGGATGGGTATAAAGGCTTGAGTGTTTGCTTCTTATTGGTTGAAGGCCCCTGCTCACACCATGTCAAGTCTCATTAATCAGTAACTGGAGACAGCTGTCTATGAGGGATTTTTTTTTTTTACAGTGTTTTAATGTCATTTTATTTTCCTAAAATGTCAGTAAACGGCCAAGGAAATTTCCCTCCAGAGTGCTTGGAGGTTGTTTTGAACTGAAATAACCATCACCATGGTCGGCTGAGCAGTAAATGAAAAATAGCGTTATATGTCAAATTAATATTTTAGGGAAGAAATTGTGCAGGTTCACTTGCAGGATCTCAAGCCTTGGCCACAAAGCCCCGCTGTGACGGCCAAAAGGCCAGAGCCAGCTGTGGCCATCAGTTAGGGAGCTGAAGTCAGGTGGAGAGAAAGAATAATGGTGAAGGGGTCTCTATTTATCAACTGTGGCAGACTGGCAGGACAAGAGAAGGCAGGAGCGATGACATTTTTAAATGGATTCATTTTGAAAGGACTGCTGGGTGAAAAAGCAGCCCTTATTAGAAACCACAGCCAAAGCCTTAAGAAAAAAAACCAAGATATTGTGGAAGAATGAAGAGAGATAAGGCAACTCGACAAAAGCAGTTTATAAAACCGAATGTACAATATTGTCCAATTTTTAAGAAGCTTATAAAGAAAGAGAGCACATGTATGAGTGAGAAGCAGGATTCTGTTGCCTGGTTTTGCAATAGAATGTTCTGGACTTTTTTTTTTTTTTTTTTAAATACAGGGACCTTGCCCCTAATGGTTCTGATTAGATTTGGTTTGGGGCCCAGGTATCTGTATTTTTAAATCCTCCCTGTTGGTTCTGATGCACTGTCAACATTGAGACCACTCATATATACAGAGAGAGAGAGAGAGAAGATCAGAGATAGCTTTATGAAGTATTTCTCAGTTAATTCTTTCCCTGTGGTTTTTCTACACTTTTACATATTGTTCTATGACCATGTACTCCATCTACCACCAGAAAATGTTATTAATAAAAATTATAACTGAACTGGTTAGGAAAAATTGTCTAGGCAACAATAATACTAATGACTAACATTTATTAAGCTCTTCCTGGGAGCCAGACATGGTTTTATTAATGTCATTTAGTCCTGATAATAACTCCGTGACAGAGGCACTCATATTTTAGGCATTTTATAGGGGAAGAAGGCAGAAGTCCTAGAGGTTCTGTTTTTTTTTTTTTTAAGATGTTATTTATTTATTCATGAGAGACAGAGAGATGGGGCAGACATAGGCAGACATAGGCAGAGGGAGAAGCAGGGTACCTGCAGCGAGCCCGACATGGGACTTGATCCAGGACTCTGGGATCATGTCCTGAGCCACCCAAGCATCCCAGTCCTTAGAGGTTCTAACACAGACAGCCAGAGGGTGACAGACACAGTACGAATCCAGAGACTGTTACTTGAGAGCTTGGGGCTTTCCCCCCACACGGGCTTCTTTGTTCCCGTGGGAAGAAGTCCTATGTGGTCCAGACACTCACCTGCACCCAGGGCTCTCCTCCACCACACCATCGCCAGCCGTCCAGATCCCAGGCCTCACCTGTGCCTGCCGTGAGCCGCCCAGGAGCCAGAGCTGCGGGGCATTTCCGCTCTGCCTCCCTCCAGAGAGGCAGAGCTTGCTAGCAGTCTGAAGGGAAGAATTTTGTCACCATGCAAGCGAGAGAGATTGAACACCACGGGATGCTGGCTAGCTATTAAGGCATGTTGCAAGAATCATTTGAAACAATCCTTAATTGGTTTTTTACTGGCGAAGAGAATGGAGTTCTGTGAAGTGCTCCAGGCCATTACACATGAGGCAAAGGATATGAAATTCTCTGGGGTTTTCCCCTGGGGCGAGGACAGAATCAGATTACGTCCCCATTTCACAGATAGTGGTGGCAAGAGATTGCCTGAAAGAGAAAAGAATTAGGGATTTTCTGAAAAAGAAAAGAATAAATTGACCCCTCCAGCCAGAAACAAGTCTTTGCCCGTCCAAAAGTGGTCTGTGGATTTTTTTTTTTCCAGATTTTTTAGTTATTTATTTGAGAGAGATCGGGAGAGCAAGAGAGAGAAGTAGCCTCCTCACTGAGCAGGGAGCCCAGGGCTTGATCCCATGACCCCAAGATCACAACCTGAGCTGAATGCAGACACTCAACCGACTGAGCCACCCAGGCGCCCTGGTTCATGGATTTCAAACCTCTTAAAAAACTGGCAGATATATAAATTCATTGTCTTTATGGCAAGGCTGCCAGATAAAATACAGCATGCCCAGTTAGTTTTGAATTTCAGATAACAAATAATTTTTGGTGAAAGATGTCCCCAGTACTGCATAGAACATAATGATACTAAAAAATTATTCATTGTTTATCTGAAAGTCAAATTTAACTGGGAGGCCTGCATTTTCATTTGCTGAACATGGCAGCTCTATTTCATGGGAAACGATTTTATTTTCTCCTTGGAGATCACTTTCCCTTCTGAGTATCATCGGCTCAATGATTTGAAGAAGTATAAACCAGAAAATTAATCCTAGCCCCTCCTTTTGTGCCAAACACTCAGAGAGCCCCTCCTTTGGTAGCCAGTATTACATATTCCAAACACACACACACACACGCAAGCACACTGTATGCACCAGCATTGACATACACTCACACACCTTCAAATACCCTCGCGAACACACTCCTTCACGTATGTACACAATGCCTAACACTGGGTACAAGCGGACTTCTCCTACCACTCTAAAATGCAAATCCCTCACTCTCTGTTCAGATTTTTATAGCTTTCTGAAAACATAATCATCCTTTTTGGTCAGTTCTTGCCTATGCAAGAAGAAAGGCCTATCTCCAGCTTGTTTTGTATGCGTAGCCACACTGACCCGCTGCCCACAGGAAAGGTTGGCAGTAAGACCTTATTATCTCTTGTATTTCAGAAAATTCAAATTTCTCTTTTTCTGCCATTGCATTAAACTGCTTCTTTTAGTATGAAGGGGACGACAATCATCTTAGGGCCAGATAATGACTGCAATTTAATAACAAGGAAAAATACAAAACTGCAAATTGAAAACTTGAGCCATTTGATAAGAGAACACTTGCAAATAAGAGAAGAGAGAGGAAAGAAGAGAGAGGAAAATTTTAAAGTAGTCTCAAGAAGCAATATAGCATAATGGTCAAATGAATAAATTCCTAGAATCAGGCTGCTTGAGTTACTTAACCTTGTCTGTAAAGTGGGAATAAAAAGGGTATTCGCTTCATGGGGTTATTGTGATGATTAAGTAAATATATAAGAGATTTATGAAATAGTGCCTGGCAGTATTATTATAATTACCTCTTATTTGCTAGACACTGGGGTAACCTCTTTACACATAGAATTCCATTTGCACGTCAAAACAAGCCTGTGAAATATGTGGACATGAAGAAACTGAGGCTCAGAGAGGTTAAGAGACTTGTATAAGGTCACACAGCTAACATGCAGCAAAACCAAGATTGAAGTACCAATCTCAGGATTAAGCCACTGTTCTCTCTCTCCCCCGTTCTCTTTTTTTTTTTTTTAATTTTTATTTATTTATGATAGTCACAGAGAGAGAGAGAGAGAGGCAGAGACACAGGCAGAGGGAGAAGCAGAGGGAGAAGCAGGCTCCATGCACCGGGAGCCCGACGTGGGATTCGATCCCGGGTCTCCAGGATCGCGCCCTGGGCCAAAGGCAGGCGCCAAACCGCTGCGCCACCCAGGGATACCCCCCCCCCCATTCTCTTTTTTTAAGCCACTGTTCTCTTGATTGCCCGATGCTAAGATTACAACAGATGCTAAGTACACACGCAGCAAGGCGGTAGCTCTTCAGGGAAGGGTCAGAATTCCCTGCAGGCCCATTGCTTGTGTAGAGTCAGGCTGGGAGGGTGTGAGGAGTCTGAACTTGTGTGTTCAGGAGAGAGGACAGTACCCTTTGTGTAGTTACAGACCTTACCAAACACTTACCAACCAGACCAGGACCTCACTTGCTTGTGACCTCTGCAATCAGATTCCCAGGAGACGGAAAGCCCTGACCCTGCACCCCGGGGGCTCTCCATTATCAAGGCAATACAAGGCATGGCTGATCCACTGGCCTTGGGTGTGTTCTAGCAGCAGCCCCAGGACTCTAGCCTCAACCTCCTGCTCATTTTACACACTTGCCCTGGATAATTCAACTCAGTCCCATTAACACCATCTATAGGCTGATGACCCCACCGACCTCTCCCTTGGACTCAGACTCACAGCTGCCCAATCAGCCTCTCCTTGGATACTTAATAAAGATCTCAGGGGTGCCTGGGTGAGTCTTGATTTTGGCACAGGTCACCATCTAAGGGTCGTCGGATCGAGGCCCCAGTCCTCACCCCCTCAGCGAGGAGTCCACTTGAGGTCTTCCCCCTCTACCTTGACCCACCTTAAATAGCTCGAATAACTCAAATAAAATAAAAAATTAAAATAAAATAAAATAAAATAAAATAAAATAAAATAAAATAAAATAAAAATGAAATCTCAGACAAGTCCCAAACAGAATTTTACCTAAAAAAAAGACTCCACCTCCAGTGCCCCGGGCTCAACATTGGAGAAGTCCATTCTTCTGGTTGCGCACACCTGAAGCTTTGGAGCGGTCCTCCTGCCCTACCCCCTTCCTCCTGCCTCTTTTTTTTTTTTTTAATAAATTAATTTTTTATTGGTGTTCAATTTACTAACATACGGAATAACACCCAGTGCTCATCCCGTCAAGTGTCCCCCTCAGTGCCCATCACCCATTCACCCCCACCCCCCACCTTCCTCCCCTTCCACCACCCCTAGTTCATTTCCCAGAGTTAGGAGTCTTTATGTTCTGTCTTATATCCAAGCCATCAGCTCCTCCCTCCTCCAATCCCATTGGCTCCACCTTCAAAATCCACTTGAGATCTTCCCTCTCATTCTCACCCCACCTCGGATCAAAGCAGCTCCCACCATCCCATCCGTCCCAGCCCTGGCCTGCCAGCTGGCCTCCCTGCCCCCCTCTCACCAGGCGGTGGTGTGTTCACACTGCAGTCAGAGCACCCTCGTTAACACACCAGGCGATTGCCTCACTCCTTTCTCAGACTCCCCCACATCCTCCCATCTCTGGAAAAGTGAGGTCCTTCCACTGACCTGAGGAGCCCCTTCCCTTCCCCGCTGGCCCTAGCTCCTTCTGCTCTGTGTTAGGGCCTTTGCACTTGCTCTGCCGTCTCCCCAACACCCCCACCACCGTGTCCCTGTGCCTCACTCCCTAAAGTCCTTCGAGTCTCCCTACTGCTCAGTCTCACCCTATCAGAGGGGACTGCCCTGTCCACCTGCATCAAACAGCCAGGCGCCGCCCTTACCTGGGTACTTGCACCCCCTTAACCCCACTCGTATTTTTCCCCGCCACAGCTTTGAGCACATATCACTGTCAGGTGTGTTTATTCGTTGATTTGCTTATCATCTCCATCCTCCAGAAGGGAAGACCCATAAGGATAGAGATTTTTGTCTGTTTTATTGACCGCTATTTCCCTTTTCTTCGGACCTAGAAGAATGCATCCACATAGTAGGTGCTCAATAAATATTTGGTGAACGAGTGAATGGAGAGAGTCTTCTGGACACTCTGGTGCCTGCTGAACGGAGGAGCACTCCTGCTGACTACTTCACCTCCCTACACTAAAATCACGCTTTCAGAAGACTCCCCATTTTGCATTCCTTTCTACCTTGGGAATCGAAATTCCGGGATGATCCTGAACAAATCTTTTCTGGCTGGCTTACTTTTGTGCTTTGTATCTCTGTTTAGTTTGGTTTGGCAGAAGAGGCTTGTGGGCAAAGGCACGTGCAAGACTCCCCACGTGTCTCTGGCTCCCTGTGTGCTCTTGATGACAACGTGTCTGGGGACACTGTTCTAAAGGCTCAAGCAAAGAGGATAAAGGGATCCATCTACCCAGATGCCCACTTCCATGGTAACTCTGAATGAATTCGGAAGGCCATTGCTGGCAATACTTTCAGCTTTTATTATCCTCTCATAGTTCCAGGGATTGTGTTTGCAGGCCCACGCGGGGAGGAGGGCTTCTGAGTTGAATGTACTGAGAAGGAAGCTTTCCAAAGCCCAAATTAATTATTTTCTGCAGCATCTAAACAATTATTATTATATGATGAGTTTGCCAGTCAGACCCTTTGGCACATCCATTTGGAACCCTCAAACCACGACAAGTACTCAGCCTCTCAGCTGCAGAAATCCCTTCACCCTAAAATAAGCAAGGTTATTAGAAAAAGGCTTTGCTTATTCAGCTGGGAGGCCTCATCCACTCCTCTGGCTTTGGCAGCATCTCCTAACAGCTAAAGCATGGCCTACAGAAGCCTAGGATGAACACTGAACATTCCAAGGGGGTGAACACACAACTAAACGTCCAAGGTATCTTCTCCTAAAAGGATCCAGGTATATCCAAGGGTGCCTGGGTGGCTCAGTTGGCTAAGTGTCTGCCTTTGGCTCACATCATGATCTCAGGGTCCAGGGATCGAGTTCTGTATTGGGCTCCCTGCTCAGTGGGGAGCCTACTTCTCCCTCTCCTCCCCTCTCATGCTCTCTCACTCTCTCAAATAAATGAAATCTTAAAAAAAAAAAAAAAAAAAAGGATAGCCAATCACAACTGATTAGTCATTTCTCCAGAATCATACTAGTAAGACTATCAGGCCAGACTGCCTATTAATGGGTCCCAGTTCCAAGGATGTACATTCCATTCACATAAAGAGGATGGTGTCTCCGTTGAGTTGCTTGAACTCTGTGCATTTTCCTGACACTCAGATTGGCCATGACCTCTTTAATATTTCTGAACAACCAGCACAGATTCCTAGGTCATCTTTTAAATATATATATATATATATATATATATATATATATATATATATACTTTAGTTTGTCATCCATTTCAAGATGCACCATTATTTTATGTAAAGCTAAGAAAGAAAATGATACTGTCAATTAAATTAGAACAAGCCACTGATTATAAGATATATCCTGATCAGAGATGTTAAGTTGTAAAAAAAAAAAAAAATGTGAATTCCATGAGGGGGAGCAAGGAGAAAGATAGTTAGAAGAAAAAAAGACCCTCATGTAAGTAGTTTGAAGCAATTTTAATAGAATTTTAGAATTATCACCTGTATGAAATTATTTCTATTTTAGACTCTAGTGAGCACACACTGGGTTCTCTGATGCAAAAATGAGTTATGCAATGGCTTTTCTGCTTACTCCTTTCGCGAAGGGCCACGCCAGGTATGGTGCCGCTGCACCACTGCCTCAGCAGAGCACACATGGTTAAGTCATGTGGCAAAATGACTACCTTTCTGAGATCTGGAGTTCACTCATGTGCTCACTTGCTCTTTCATAACTTCCTTTGAACCACTGTTGTCAGTGGTAATTTCCTGGATTTACCACTGGTTTCTCACTTGCTGAATGAGAGGTTAGAACGAGATTGATGTGTAAGCCCTAACGTCTGGCTTTACACTAATTCCACTTTGACTTTAAAAATGTAAGAGTCAAAAAAAAAAAAATGTAAGAGTCAGGGACGCCTGGGTGGCTCAGGGGTTGAGCATCTGCCTTTGGCTCAGGGCGTTATCTCAGAATCCAGGATCCAGTCCTGCATCGGGCTCCCCGCAGGGAGCCTGCTTCTCCCTCTGCCTGTGTCTCTGCCTTTCTCTCTGTGTCTCTCGTGAATAAATAATTAAAAAAAAAAATGTAAGAGCCAGCTGGCCGACAATTCCTGGGTGCTGTCACAAGGGAGCCCAACTCTCCTGAGCACTCACTGTGTGTCAGGCGCCCTAGCAACTGTGTTCCCCTCTGTGTGTCATTCAACAGGCGGAGCAGCCCTGAGGTAGATGTTACTACGCCCATGTGACAGATGGAGAAGCTGCAAATACCTGCCAGGTGGGCTCTTTTTTCCAGTTTCAGATTTATTGAGATACCACAGAGACCACACTTTAAACTTAATGTTTGATGGTTTTTTTCTTTCTGTTTCTTTGTTTTGTTTTGTTATTCATGAGACAGAGAGAGAGAGAGAGAGAGAGAGAGGCAGAGACACAGGCAGAGGGAGAAGCAGGCCCCATGCGGGGAGCCCCACGTGGGACTCGACCCCGGGTCTCCAGGATCATACCCCGGGCAAAGGTGGCGCTAAACCGCTGAGCCCCCCGGCTGCCCTCGATGGTTTTAATACATTCACAGACTGGTGAATATATTCTATGAATATAGAATTATAGTCCGTAATCCAATTCTAGAATGCCTTCACCACCCCAGAAGGAAGCCCCGGAGCCTTTCCAGCCGCCATCGCCCTGCCCTTGCCCCAGGCCCTGGCGACCACTACCTTCTGCCTCTTGGGGACATTTCCTGTGAGGAGATCGTATGACACGTGGGGTCTCGGGCACCGGCCTGGTCCCGGGTTTGGACCCCGCGCAGGTGCAGGACAGCTGCGGCGGGACCCTAATCCCCGCTCAGCTCTGGGGGAGCAGACACAGCTTCAAGCCGCCAGACCACACATGAGCCACGTGGTGCCGCTCAGGCCCCCGCCGCCCGGAGGCCCGAGAGACCAGAGGCCGGTCACTTGCCGCACGCCCCGGCGGCCCGGCCTTCCCGCAGCCCGGCCGGAGGCTCGACGCTTCTCCACGGGCACACGTCCACCGCCGCAGAGTCTCTCACGCCCTTGCCCCGCTGTGCGGACAGACCCACGGCTCGGGGGCACCTGCACGACGATCTCTGGGAGATTCCCCACTTGTCCCACAGCGGCCCCTGCCCTCCTCTGCCGGTCTCTAGGGCTGCAGTGCCCAGGCTCCCCTGTCCCCAGGGGGACCCAAAGGGCAAGGGGAGGGGGCAGAAGGAGACAGAGGCTGGGCTCCTCCATCTCTGGACCCTCTCTCTCCGTTTGGGGCAAGGGCTGGTGGCAGCTTCCTTCTATTGCCAGCGTCTGGATGTCTCCTTGTCCCTTTATGGTTCCCTTTACAGTCCCCTTAATCTTTTCCAGACCTTTGAAAATAATCTCTCCATTAACTTCTCAGAGAAGTTCCTCTGAGAGTGCCATCTGTTTCTGCTAGGACTCCGGCAGCCTTCAAACATTGATGTAGAGCTTGCTCATCTGTCTGCCCCAAGATCTACTTTCCTTCTGCCTTAATAAACTAACACTTTTATTCTTAGCTGGGCAGGTGGCTACCCCTAATGAAGATTTCTTGTCCAGCCTCCTCTGCAATTAGCTATGGCCATGTGACTTAGTTCTGGTAAGATATCAGCAGAGGTCAACTACAGCAGCCTCTGGGAGACCTTAAAAGAGACTAGATCGTGTTGTCTGGCCTTTTCTTCTGTGTTCCTTCCTCTGTCCTACTGCTTGGAACATGACTCTGATGGCTGGAGCACCAGCAGCTGTCTTAGACTGTGAGGATGAAGCTGCACCTTGGGGATGGTGGGATAGAAAGCCCAAAGGAGCTCGGGCCCCCACCTTTATAGAGCCCCCAAGCCAGCCTGGACTGCCTACTTCTGATCCTCTTTCCTAAGATACTCTTGCTTAAGCCGCTATTGTTTTTGACTCGCTGTAATATGCAGCTGAATTCAATCCTGACTATAACTGATGAGTTACACTGGAAGAAAAGTGTGGTTTTAGTTTTAAAAGTGTGCTTTAGGCCTTGGAGCAGAAGATGTTGGTTCAAACTATGGCTCTTCCACCAAGAGCTGTGAAGCTTTGGCCTTCCTTAGACTCCATTCCCCATGTACTGTGCTGGAAAAATAGTATCCACCTCATATAATCATTGAGAAATAAAATAAAATAACATTTGTTTCAGTATCCAGCCCATAGCAAGCACATGGTTCTAAGGGCATGGCTCTGGAGTTAAAATGGGACTTGATATCCTGCTTCCACCACTTATTAGCTGTGTGTGTTTGGGAAAGTCATTTGACCTCTCTGAGCCTTAGCTCTTTGATCTTTTAAAGTGCATGATAAAGGACACCTGGGTGGCTCAGTGGTTGAGCATCTGCCTTTGGCTCAGATGGTGATCCCGGGGTCCTGGGATCGAGTCCCACATCGGATTCCCAGCAGGGAGCCTGCTTCTCCCTCTGCCTCTCTCTCTGTGTCTCTCATGAATAAATAAATAAATAATAAATAAAATCTTAAAAAAATAAATAAAATCTTAAAAAAATAAGTAAAATCTTAAAAAAATAAATAAAATCTTAAAAAAAAAAAACAGAAATCATCTTGGATGATTCGACTGAAGAGGCCCACTTCTGGAGCAGGTTGAGATTCCTGTTCTTAGACAAAGCTAGATATACCAAAGACGAAGCATATGGGGGCGCAGTGGAAGAAGAGGTAGAGAAGCTGGTGAGAGATCAGAATTAGTAGGGTATTGTACATCTTAAAGTTCTCTGTTGTAGATAGCAGAATTCATTCCACCTGGTTTAACCAGAAATAAATACATGAAAGGAACGAGAAAGCTCACAGAATTTCTGGAATACCAGAGAACCAGGCTTGAATGCTACCCAGTAAGAAACAGTGCAGCCAGAAAAAAAGGCCCTACCTCAACACGGAACTATGTGAATCCACGCCCAGGAAGAACCAACCACTTCTGCTACAGAGCATAGCAGAGAATCTGCTCTCTCTTTCCTTCTGGGCTCAACCGGCACCTTGCATCTATGCCTCATAGGTGGACAGCAACTGTGTCCCAAACCTCAATCTAAATGGATGAGAGTCTAAGAATGTAGTTTTCTGCTTTCCTGACAGAAAAGAGTTAGAATATGTGTAGAGTGAGCCAATTTATAGTATCTGCTACATGGAGTTTAGAGCTTTCTGTTTGCCCTTGGCTTTATTAATATGACTTGCATCAGAAAGACTAGCCACCTGGGTGGATCAGTCAATTAAGCAACTGACTCTTGATCTCAACTCAGGTCTTGATCTCAGGGTCGTGAGTTTAAGCCCTGCATTGGGCTCCAAACTGGGCATGGAACCTATTAAAAAAAAATACCATGAGGTATAGTGAAAAGATCATGGGCTACGATGCCAGATAAAATGTAGGTTCTTTCTTTTCTTTGGACACACCAGATTTGTTCCTACCTCAGGTCATTGCATTTGTTCTCTGTTAATGGGGATACTCTCTGCCCCTCACGATTTATCCCTTCTGGTCATTCGTGTTCTGGCAATAAATGTCACCTCATCAGAAAAGCCTACTCTGACCATCCTACCTAGTATGTTCCATCTGACCCAGCCTCCCATCATGTCATCTTTTTAACACTTATCTGCTACTCTCTTGTCCTTTATTGTTGTCTTTGTTTATGGTATGTACTCCCCTCACCTCTAAATAGAACAGAAATTTCGTAACAGCAGGGGCTGAGTCAATCTTGTTCACCACTGTATCCCTTCAGTCTAGAAGAGCGACCAATATAGGATGATGATACCATTTATGTTATGATTACCATGGCCATATATTGTTTAGTCTTCGTGAAGTGATTACTGTCATCACTGCCATTTTACAGATGAGAAAATAGAAGCCCAGAGAAGGTAATGAGCTCCCCAAGGTCAAACAGCAAGTAAATTGTGGGACTGTGATTCAAACCTCAGCAGCCTGGCTCCGGAGCCACATGTCTTTTTTTTTTCTTTTTCGGAGCCACATGTCTTAATTGCTAAAGCATATGAAACATAGGGGTGCCCAGGTGGCTCAGTCAGCTAAGTGTCCAACTCTTGATTTTGGCTCGGGGCATGATGTCAGGGTTGTGGGATCGAGTGCTGCATCAGGCTCTGCTCTCAGCATGGAGTCTGCTTGGGATTCTCTCTCCCTCTCCCCTTCCCCCACTCCTATATGCCAAATAAATAAGTAATCTTTAAAGCATGTTGAACATAGGAGCTGCTCCATAAATATGTTATGGAAAAATGAATGAATATACATCTTTTTAGTTATCTCTTTGACACTCTGTTATTCTTAACACTGCAAATTATCTCTCTGTCTCCTTCATGGATTTCTTCTCCAACTTTTCTTCTCCCTCCCTTTATTTTTAATGTGTCCTATTCTTTTAATATTTTATTTATTTGAAACAGTGAGCAAGAGAGAGAGAGAGCAGGGGAGGGGCAGTGGGAGAGGAAAAAGCAGACTCCCTGCTGAGGAGGGAACTCCATCCCAGGACCCTAGGATCATAGGCAGACACTTAACCAACGAAGCCACCCTCCCTTTATTTGTTTTTAAAGATTTTATTTATTTATTCATGAAAGACACAGAAAGGCAGAGACATAGGCAGAGGGAGAAGCAGGCTTCCTGTGGGGAGGCCGATGCGGGACTTGATCCCAGGACCCCAGGATCATGCCCTAAGCCAAAGGCAGATGCTCAACCACTGAGCCACCTAGGCTCCTTGGGTTATATTACTCAGTATCATGATTGAATGACCATATTATGTGCTGACAAGTCCCAGATCTACCATAACTCTCTCATGTTGACTCTCCCAGGGAGACAGAATTAAATGTTCATGGCTTCCTAGATGTTACCACTTGAGCATCCTTGAGGCATCCAAACCTCAACTCCCCCTCCTCCTAGCCAATTTATGACCAAGTCCTGTGGATTTGACTTCTTAAACAGTTTTCCAATCCATCCCATCCTCTCTATTCCTGCTCCCAGCAGGATTTCTGAAAGAGGAGGCACCTTCTGTGGAGACACCCAGGTGGCTCAGTGATTGAGCATCTGCCTTGGGCTCAGGGAGAGATACCGGGGTCCTGGGATCAAGTCCCACATCGGGCTCCCTGCATGGAGCCTGCTTCTCCCTCTTCCTGTGACTCTGCCTCTCTCTCTCTCTCTCTCTCTCTCTCTCTCTCTCCCTCTCTTTCTCTCTCTGTCTCTTATGAATAAATAAATAAAATCTTAAAAAAAAAAAGTGGCCAGCTCATTGCATTTCCCCAGCAAAGCCCCCACAGAGCCCCGTTTTTCTCCATGTGAAAGCCAGTCAAGCCAACAGGAGAAGAAGCATAACTTTTCAGTCTCCTATTTTATTTTGGAGACCCAGCTGCAGCCCCTGCCATTTCATTTCACCAGACACTCCGAGAGTTTTATAATTCAGTCCTTTCGGTTGGCTCCAGCCGCTGCCTGTTATTTGAAACCAAAAGAGTTACAACAAACGCACTGATGAACTGAAAGAAAAGACAGCTATTTCCATGAGATGATTTGCATGAGAGGAAGAAAAGAGTCCCCCTCACAGGAAGGGGGAGAGGGTGGGGAGGACCCCTGGCCAGCCCTCGGGACTGGCATGTGAGCTGGACAGCAAGAGGGAGGGGCAAACAGATGAGGAGGCCTTTATTTTACAGTCTCCTTCCTGAAGCAGCACAGCTTTGGTGCCTCAGTGACAGGGTACCACACAGGGCAGGGCCCTGTCCCTCCTCTGCAAAGGATGCGGCCCAGCTTCAACACACTGATGGTTCATATGCAGGGCTCAGCACATGTGAGAAACAGGGGACACTCTGACAGCTCAAGGGCTGGCTGTCTGGGAGCTGCTAAAAGATGGCATTCGTGGCACACCTCCAGCATTACCCCCATGGACACCAGGAGCATGGGGGGTGCAGATGCACCATCCTCCAATGGCTCAGTGGGCAGCAGGTATCAGTGGGAAAGGTGGTCAGGGTGGGGGAAGAAGGTATCATGAACACCCCACAGTAACTAGTGGACAGACTTGTTTGCAGTACACCCCCCGAGGACCCTTGAAAAGAATGGAGTTAGACCCAAAAGAGGGCAGGGGACAAAGCTCTGAAACATAAAGGTGTAACACAAAGTCAGCAAAATTGGGGTTATCACCATTACCATGACACATTTCAACCCATCACCCAGGAAAATCTGAGAAAATTCAGGTTTGTTGTATCAGATTTACTTTAAAAAGTTAAAAGGTGAAGGAATAAGATAACCTAGGAAAACTAAAACGGAATTCCCGACGGGACTTTCCTTCAGTCTTCTCTACAACAAGATATTTATGACATGTCATCTACTAAAAGAAATAGCTTAAAATTTAGCATGCTGAGATTTTCCTATTAACTCCACAAGTAGAACGGAGCAACAGAAAGCCTCCAGGGTTATAGGTCTGAAAGCTACCTTTATAAAATTGGTATCTTTGGGTAGATAGGCACAGAAATCTTGCCAATTTTCCTCAAGCTCATTTGGGAAAGAAGAGGACTGGCATTTTTAAAAGCTTACTTTTAGCTCTGCATGATGTGCTTGACCCAATTGTGAAATGACACACTTCCCCCACCTGGTTGGGATTAACACAACTGAACATAACAGCACATCAATTCACCCATGGAATGTACATCAGCCTAGCCAAGCTCTTTCCCATTCTTATAAGTGATGAGATACTGAGGGTTTTTAAAAATTTCTTTAAAGATTTATTTATTTGAGAGAGAGAGAGCGCACACATGGGTGAGCAGGGGGAGGAGCAGAGGAGAGGGAGAGAAATCTCCAGCAGACTCCCCACTGAGCGCAGAGCCTGATGAGGGGCTCGATCTCACCACCCCGAGATCATGACCTGAGCCAAAACCAAGAGTCAGATGCTTAACCAACTGAGCCACCTCAGGTTCCCCTCATAATGATACTTAATAGTGAAGCAAGACAAAACAAACAATATAAAGCTAAGTATTTTATTTACCTGCACAAGAACTGGAATGTAATAAGTATTTGATAAGTGTCAAAGAATTTTAGAAAATACTGCCCCAGATATTTTCTTCATTGTTCTTTTTTTTTTAGATTTTATTTATTTATTCATGATAGACACAGAGAGAGAGACAGAGAGAGAGACAGAGACAGAGACAGAGACATGGGCAGAGGGAGAAGCAGGCTCCATGCAGAGAGCCCGACGCGGGACTCGATCCCAGAACTCCAGGATCATATCCTGGGCCAAAGGCAGGCGCTGAACCACTGAGCCACCCAGGGATCCCCTCTTCATTGTTCTTTAAATTATAAATTCTCTTTTTCACAGATAGAAACAAAGACAAGACATTTCTCAAGATCCTTTGCTGCCAGGGTATATAGACATTTGACTACCTTCTAGCAAACCTCCAAACTAAGCAAGACTTGGGATATATGCAAAAGGTTCCAAACACATTATTCTCCTAGTTGTATGGACATGGAGACACATGGTTTTCTGCAGGGACGGTAATGAGATCCTGGTCAGTGCTGGCTTTATAGATGTTAAGCACCATCAGGTAGCTGCAGCAGGATTTCTGCTAGGGAACCCTTATAATGTGTTTGGACGTTTGTGGTGTAGTTGGACAGTCTTCTGGCTGCTTTGCTTCTGGCTGTGTGACATCCAGGCTTTGTTTCTTGGCCTTCACAGAAATTCTAATTAATATCATGTAAGAAATTCCCACTGAAATTAGCTAGAGTGGATTCTGTCTCTGAAAGAGACCCCAAAGTACTGGGAATCTGGGACTGCGTAGGTGACCTGGTTGGGTTTGAAAACAGTAAGGATGAGAGACAGGGAAAAACACTGGTGGCAAAAAATTTAAGAAAAAAGTCACAAAAACTTTGTAATAGAAGGCAGGGTGGTACTATTCCTGCCTCACTGTGGATAGATGCAGCCACAGATATCTTGGAATGTCACAGTTACAGTGAGACCAGCCCCTGCTCCCTGGTCTTCTCGATGGTAACAGGATTTATGATGGGAATGAAGGAGAACCTGTTCCACATTTCCTGGAGTTCTGAATGAAACCCAAGGATATAAGAGGGGTCAAAGAGAGGATTTGGAGAAGATAGTTGAGGAGATCTTAAAAAAAAAAAAATTAAGTAGGGTCCACACCCAGCATGGAGTCCCATACAGGGCCTGAACTCACAACCCTGAGCTGGAGACCTGAACTGAGCTCAAGAGCTGGGCATTTAACCAATGCCACCCAGGTGCCCCGAGATTTTTTTAAGAGGCTTTTGCTCTGCTTTAACACCTCTTCTCTTTGCACCCCAGCCAAAAGAGGCTAAGCACACATGGCTGGATATCAGGGGCTAAGCAGAGTTGAAAGAGACCACCCAGAAAAGAGAGCCATCCACTAGCATCAAGGGAACTGCAGGAGAGGCGACTGCAGGGAACCTCCAAAATTCCTTTGCAAGAGCCTTAACAAAAGATCCGCTCAAGCCATCTGAAAGGTCCCCTAGGCATCACCAGCTTGAATCATCGACAAGGCCTGGAGAACACGGAGCTGCCAGATCAAGCAAGAACTCACTTACCCCTCTCCCTAACACTGCTACCCTACCTTCAACCTTGGAGGAGAAAGAAGGGTTAGAGGTGAAGGTAAGCGGGGAGAGAAAGAAGAGCCCTAGAAGCTGTCAGAAGTCCCATTCAGATGTAGAGGAGTATCCTCTTCTCCTCCTCCAGCCTCGGAATGAAGTTTAAAGAATTAACGGAAGGCAAATACAAAATTGCATTTTTTAAAGTAATCTCTACGCCCAACGTGGGGCTTGAACTCACAACCCAGAGATCAAGAATCACATGCTCTACTAGCTAAGCCAACCAGGTGTCCCCAAAATAAACTTGCATTCTGACTATATCATGAGTTGTGCTCAGAGCAGTCCATGGCGCCCGGTGGTGGAACGACAGAAATGCCCTCTGTAGTCACACAGAATGAAGAGCCTGGTAAAAGCAAGGCTCTGGCGGATTGCAGAAGGAAGAAGATAAAGGCTAGGAGGTGAAAAGTTTCATTCAACGGCACACTAACGTTTAAAGAAACAAAGAATCACAGGCTTAGGATTTAAATTCTCAGCTTCAAAGCATGATCAGTGAATGAAGAAGTTTCTGTGACTTCCCTAAAATAGTCTCCATGTCACTCAGGCAGAGGGCTAATGAAGCTGGAAATCAGAGGCAGAGATGGATCCTGAAGACTGACAAATCACAAAAACAGATTGAATTCAGTTTCACCAGGCCTTTCAGGATATTTGTTGGGAAAAAGTGGTTCTTCCCCTGTGTGCTGGGATGGAGATACTTTGTCTGAAACTCAACAGAGCTTCCTGCCTTTCCTCCCATTCCCATGAGGTTGGCCCCATCTTGTTCAAAAACAGTTAAGTTCATTGAGTGGTGGCCATGCAAGGGGACGTCCTCTGTGGCCCACCCACCTCTGCTCACTGACTCCAGACACACATGAGTGAGTCAGATTCCAGCACACCTGAGATCAAAATCAGACCTGGGAAGAGAAGGCTTACATAACCAAAAGCATCACAAAGTAATGGGAGAGAAGAATTCTGAGAGTGTTGGCAAGAAGAAAATAATTTTGCGGGATCCCTGAGTGGCGCAGCGGTTTAGCGCCTGCCTTTGGCCCAGGGCGCGATCCTGGAGACCCAGGATTGAATCCCACGTCGGGCTCCCGGTGCATGGTGCCTGCTTCTCCCTCTATGCCTATGTCTCTGCCTCCCTCTCTGTGTGTGTGTGTGACTATCATAAATAAATAAAAATTTTAAAAAAGAATAATTTTGCATCAGATCAAAAATTTATATTACGTTTGTCTTCACCAGAACTCCTGGAATCAACGTGCTAGATGAAACAACTAGATCTGGTCTCAATGCCTTGCTTGATTGTCTGAAACTGCGCATTCATGGTGGCCCACACACATGAAGTTCAGATGCCATACATTCCTTAATGAGAAGGGAAACCAAAGATTTAAGGAGAAAGGAATAGTAGAGTGGATATATAATACTTGATCTATTCACCCAGCTTCGGAAAGAGGAAAACAAGACAAAAAAAAAAAAAAAAAAAATCCCACACGGTGGTGAGAAGAGTATTAGCATTCTGAAAAAATAGTTGCCCTCTGTAGGCCAAGGGTGATAGTGCGAGATGCTTCCATGGACAATGGTTTGCTCAAGGGGTACATGAGAGCCTTAACCCTCCGAGGGAGTCAGGAAGGTTGTTGTTTGAAACAAACAAAAGGCTCAGCCATGACTGACGGTGCCGCATAGATCCTAGGGTCTTTAGGGCGAACATACACACACTAAAATGTTTGTACTTTTTTTTGGCATTAATTTGTATAAAAACAAAATCTAAGCCTGAGGAACAGAGGACTGACTTTAGTCACGATGATGGAGAATCACAGTCTTCAGCCAGTTCCCAGACCGGAGTCACCTTCCAGACCCAGAGCCCCTCAAGTAAAGGGAGGACCAGATGCTCTTGAGCATGACCCTGCAACAGCACAAGTGTACACCAATGACTTCCTCCTTTCCTTTAATAAAGGCACTTGGACGGGCACCTGGGCAACTCAGTGGTTGAGCATCTGCCTTTGGCTCAGGGTGTGATTCCGGGGTCCTCGGATTGAGTCCCACATAGGGCTCCCTGGAGGGAGCCTACTTTTCCCTCTGCCTGTGTCTCTGCCTCTCTCTGTGTGTCTCTCATGAATAAATAAATACAATATTTTAAAAAACAAAAAAATAAAAAACAACAAACATTTATCATCTCACAGTTTTTGTGGGTCAGGAGTCCATGCAAAGCTTTGTTGAGTTCTCTATGCCAGGGTCTCCCCTGAAAGCCGTAATCACACTCTTGGCCAGGGCTGCAGCCCTACCTCAAGGTTTGACTGAGAGACAATCCAATCCACACATAATCTCACGTGACTGTTGGCAGAAATCTGCTCCTTGTGCTTTATAGCACTAAGGGCCCGTTTCTTGCTGGCTGCAGGTGGAGATTACCCTTGGTTCCTGCCAGGTGGCCCTCTCCCTAGGGCAGCTCAACCATGTGGCAACTTCATCAAAGCTAGCAAGGAAGAGGGCCTGTCACTAAGAGGGACATTGCAATCTCATGTGACATACTAATGTATACGTCATCACATACATTCCATCACCTCTTGGTTAAAGCCAAGTCAGAGGACCCACCCACACTCAAGGGCAGAGAATTATACAACAGCATGGATACTAAGAGGCAGGGATCATCGGGCACCATCTTAGAGTCTGTCTGCTTCAATAATTCGCCAGTAAATACCCTCATCAAATGAACAAAGCTGTGGTCATTCTCTAAAGAAGGCAGGATAGTTAATGCCTGAGAAAGGCCAGAGGGTCCTCATTAGCTCAGATTTCACTAAGTCCCTGCTGTTGTCAGGTTGCACAGGGAAGCAAAGGTCACCTTAAGATGAAAATATTCACTAATTTCAAATGAGTCCCCACCCAAACAAACCTTTCTCCTCTTAATGCTAGTGTATGTCCTCATAGGTCTCATCTTGCCAGAGCTCCTCTTGCTGTGTGTGTCTTGCAATGCAAATAACAATCAAGTCAATTGCACAGGTGCCTCAAAACAAAATTATTTGAGTACCAGAGGCTTAGGAGAGGCTCTTGGGAAAACTGATGAAGCCCTCAAATAATTTTGCAAAATTGATTCTCATTTTGATCACGCTGGGCAGTTTAAAGTATAAAAGACTATGTATCCTATCATACCATTTTGGGATAAATATAATGAAAAAACATGAGCAAAAGATATCTTTTTTTTCTTTCATTTTAAGAAAATTTCCTGGATGCAAAATTACCTAAATAACCTAACCTTAAATATAGGGAAAAATAACACTGTTCCATAATTTTATTTTTAGTATTTATTATAAATCTGGATCTGTTGTGAGCTGTGCCTGGGCTCCCGTCCTAACCATGTCCATTACTAGCTATGCGATCTTAGACAAGTTATTTAACTTTTCTGTGCCTCCGTTTATACAAATGGAACACAGAGAGGCTAGTATAATAGCACCCATATCACCTAGTAGGCCATTTGACCCTACTGACAACCCTGCGAGGCCAGTGTTGAGGCAGGTGCCTTTGATACAGTGAGTGACTTGCAGCTGGGGTGAGATGTCCAGATGTCCCTTTTTCTTTTTTTGCCTCCAAAAGTCTGGGTCTTGGCAGCATAAACCAGAATGGGCAAGTAACTAAGGGCAGGGGTGTCTGCAAGTTTAGGATAACTTCCTTTCTAACTGGTTTTAGAAAAAGTCCAACTAGTGTGAATCCACCTACAACAAAGACCAAATAATATAGTACACCTCACAAGATACAAGAGCATATAAGTAACTTTCCAAAGGTCAGTAGATAGGAAGTGGTGGATTCAAAGCCAGGTCTAAGCAACTCTAAAGCCCCCTCTGATGCTTTTTTCAAACATTTCTCTTTGCACAGCCCTGTGGATTGGAGGATGGGCAGGGAGGACAGGCCCAACTGGGGGAAATACAACAGCCCTTGGAAAATAAGTGGTCAGATCAATAGCCAACCCAAGAAAATCACTAGCCTTGCTTCTTCCTCCCCTCTTCAACTAACCCTTTGACCTCTTAGCTCTCCCTGCCTCTACGCCCCACCTGCTTAAGAAGATTTTTGAGGGGGATCCCTGGGTGGCTCAGCGGTTTAGCACCTGCCTTTGGCCCAGGGCGCGATCCTGGAGTCCCGGGATCGAGTCCCACGTCGGGCTCCCGGCATGGAGCCTGCTTCTCCCTCCTCCTGTGTTCTGCCTCTCTCTCTCTCTATGTCTATCATAAATAAATAAATAAATAAATCTTAAAAAAAAAAGATATGAACAGTACCCTTGAGATCTTAGGGGAAAAGAAACAATCTAAATCAAAGAATCAAATAAATCAATATTGAACCATCTTCCAGGTACTCTGAGTAGAGAGAGAGAAGCCCAAAACAAGCCCAGGAGTGTTAACATTCAATTTCTTTTTTTTTTTTTAAGATTTTATTTATTTATTCATGATAGACAGAGAGAGAGAGAGAGAGAGAGAGAGAAGGAGAGGGAGAGGAAGAGGCAGAGATGCAGGCAGAAAGAGAAGCAGGCTCCATGCCGGGAGCCCGACGTGGGACTCGATCCCGGGACTCCAGGATCGCGCCCTTGGCCAAAGGCAGGCACCAAAACACTGAGCCACCCAGGGGTCCCCATTAACGTTCATTTTCAAAACACAGCACATGCAGTGTTCATTCTTCATAAACCCATGGAGTGAGACAGAATCAAAAGGAACTGAGGGGAGGGTCACTGCTTGGCAGATCAAGGACACAGACACAAGTGGCTGAGTCCACACACAGGCAAACACAGCAGGCTGAGGTGCACCTTTGGAACCTGGGACTCTGAACATGGAAATAGTCCTTCTTGTTTGCAAGTCACGGCATCTCTGCTTCTTCAGACGTGAACTAGAGAATACACAAAATCCTTGCAGGCCAAGCTTGGGAAGGAAAAGAAAATGCGATGTTGGTATCCGAAGGGTATTGCCTTGGAAAAGAGCCACTGAGGGCAAAGGAAGTATTATTCTCTAGCCTGGGCAGGGTACAGTCTGGAGACTAAAATCAAGTTGCGCCACTGTAGACACAGTTTGACTCAGCTTTGACCGGTACTAACTGTAGGTAACCCACAGGCAGTATTTACTTTTGTCTCTTGGGCAAAAGCACACAAAGAATTCAAGATCTTGGATTTCTATTACTCTTCTCAGTAAAATGATGAAAGGGGATTAGAGAATATTTATACCCCAGAAACCTCAGAACAACAAGGAACAATAAATACCATCTAGGTGGCCAAATATCTTAGGTTAAAAATCTAATCGCCCATAATCCTGATCATTACAGTTTTAATGTTTGAGGGTAAAAAATTCTCCCCATTAAGCCTCAGACTGTGGATTTCAACTCAGGTCATGATCTCAGGGTCGTGGGATCGAGCCCCTTGTAGCAGTAGGTGATGAAGTCTACTTGTCTGTCTCCCACTGCCCCTCCCCACACTCACACACACACATTCTAAATAAACAAACAAACAAACGCCCGGGGCGGGGGGGGGGGGGGGGGGGGCGCTCAGTGTTGAGTATCTGCCTCTGGCTCAGGTTGTGGTCCTGGGATTAAGTTCTGCATCAAGCTCTTTGCTGGGAGCCTGCTTCTCCCTCTGCCTCTCCCTGTGTCTGTCATGAATAAATTTTTAAAAATCTTTTAAAAATAAATAAAATCTTAAAAAAAAAACCCTCTCCAATACAGTTAACAATTTATCACACATGTTAAAACTTTCAAAAATATAACTTTTAGGGCCACCTGGCTGGGTCTTCGGGTTGTGAGTTCAAGCCTTACACTGGGTATAGAGATTACTTAAAAATCTTAAAAGTAAAATCTTAAAAAATATATACATATTACCTTTAACCTTGAGTCCATAGCGTCTATGAAGTTTGTAAAACATGCTTGTTTGCTATATGTATTAGATTATAAATGATGTGTATCAGAATGTCAGAGAAAATTAGATTTTCTTACTGTCTCTGATCATATTCCCTAGAGGCAGAGCTTGAGACAGCGATTGGGATGTACACAGTTTACTAAAGGAGTAGCACTCGGGGGAAGGGAGCAAGGGAGGACAGGGCAGGAGAAGGAGCCTGGCAGAGGCAGTCTCAGCTGGAGAGGAGCTTCAGAAGGACCCCACAGGCAGCTCTGCAGCATACACTGCATCTCAGCGCAGGCCCAGGAGCGTGGTAAGGGAGCCAGTCTCTTGTACCTCCGTGTCAGTTCGTCACCAGCTGCTGGTTACCCCAAGGAACGGGTGTAATTTCCTGGGTGCAGTGGCTGTCTTTGGGCTCAGGGCAATTCTTTGGAGAAGGGGGCAGCTGTGAAGGTTTAGCAGCCCCAAGTCCCAGCACCTGGGGGGTGAGGGGCGCAAGCCAGGAGAAGGCATGTGGCTAGTGCACCAGCAGCAGCTGGCGCACTCACTACAGCTGCAAAATAAACTCACTTGCCTTGGGATAAGTAACCCACCCTCTAGAACCTCACTAGCTTTGTATGAAAGAATCTTACCACTGTCAGTGGGGGATCAATTTCCTGGAGGTCAGTCACTGGTATTAGCTTCCTCCATTTACGCCTGTTTGAAATAAATACTTTGGTGGATTCTGATCCAAATACTAAAGGAGTCTTCATTTTTTCCCCGCAGCTACAGACAAAAACAACTCAAAATGGATAAGAGTGATAGTAAAAAATCAAACAGTACAAAGCAATAAGAAAAGAACATTAAGTATTTATCATCATTCTCGAAGGGAGGTGATTTTTTAAGCCCAGAAGTGAGAGGGGGGAAAAATCATGAAGGAAGAGACCAGCAGTTTTTACTGCACAAAAACGTACAAACTTCAGGGGAAAAGAAACAATTCTCCATAGACAAAGTCAACTAGTAAACAACAATTAGGAAAGAATGTTTCTACAAATCTGAAAAAAAAAAAATCTCTGACAAATAAAGATTGCTAATTTACCAAGGGGAACATTTCACAGCACGCTCCTTGCCAGATTCCAGAATAAAATCCTCACGCAGGGAAAGGGATTGCAAAGGGATTAAAATATCCCTTTTCAAGCGCCCCCTGGGACTAACTTTGCACAAGTGACTTCATTGTTCTGTACCTCGGTTTCTTTATCTGTAATACGGGGATAATGACAACAATAATAATAACATGGGGATAACAACAATCATAATAATACCTACCTCTTTTTTTAAAAAAGGTTTTATTTTTTCATGAGAGACACACAGAGAAAGGCAGAGACAGGCAGAGGAAGAAGCAGGCCCCATGCAGGGAGCCCGATATGGGACCCAACCCCATGACTCCGGGATCACACGCTGAGCTGAAGGCTCAACCACGAGCCAGGCAGGTGTCCCACCTACCTCTTTTTTGTTATCACTTTTAGGGCTACAAGAACCAGGTGTTTTATGAAAAATTAATTGCCCACATTTATAAAAAGAGGCAATCAAGAGTTAGAGAAGAGGGAGCTACCTTGGGTGTTAGAGCACTAACATCAGGTGGCATAATTGGAAGTGGGGTTATAGAGTGCGGGCGCATAACCTGCTAGGTGCTGCCAAGCCCTGGCAAGATGCTGTGTGTGGCACAGCCAAAGCTCTAGACCTAAGGAGGGAGTGGCCAGAGGACCCTTGACACCCATAGAGAATTCCTCCTTACCTACTATGAAAGAGACAAAATCTATTTCTTCTCAGGCTCCCTTGCCATGTGTCGTCATGCCACCCAAATCTAGCCCATAGAGTATGACAGGAAGTGACGTGTACCATTTCTGGGAAGGCACATATATCATGTTCTTTCACATTCTCCTGTCCTTTTCAACAACTGGACATTGGATGTTGGAGACTCAACTTAGTTGAGTTGGGATAATGGGTCTTTTGATAGGGCAGAGCCACTAGGTGGGAAGAGCTCAAGTCCCAGAGCACTCTGTGGAACAGAGCCACCTAGCAACTGGAAATACACACACCAGATGGTTTCACAAGCAAGAAACAAATGTCCATAATCATGCCACTAAATTATTGGGACTTATTACGATTTGGTCTGCTCTGAGACAGTGATGTGGAGCTAAACCTGTTCATAAATCATACTCAAAGCCTATAAGAAACATCCTAGGCACTACAGAGCAGTGACCCTACTGACATATAGTAAGAAACAACATATACATGTCAAAGGCTATGCAAACAATTCGAAGCCTGTTGCCAAAAGGGTTTGGGACCCAAATATATCCACCCCATCTTGGCCTGCAAAAAAGATTGACAAACTTTTTCTGCAAATGGACAGGCAGTAGATATTGTAGAGGGTCGTGAACTACACAGTCTCCATTGAAACTGTTAACCTCTGCCACATTGTAGCACAAAGATTGCCCCAAGCAATACCTGAAAAATGGCCATGGCTGTATTCTCCAGTAAGTCCTTATTCACAAGCACAGGGTGCAGGGTGTATTTGGCTATAGGCCATAGTTCACTGACCTCTGGCCTACAGGGATCCCTAGAAATCCCACTGTTAGAGAATCATTTGTTTGGCTTATACCTAGCAAAGTTATGATAATATACATAGGCAGTAAATTAAATTGTAAAAGGTTCCATTCTTTGCATTTTTAAGGACAACCTTATGTTGCACCTGATTTTCTTGAGGGAGCTACATTATAACAGGTTGATATTCCTAAACAAGAGCCTAAAGCTAAACTTTTAAAAAATGACGGCATCATATTTAACCACTTTTTAACTCTTTAACTGCCTAAGTTAAAGCTTTCCAAAATATATAATCATCAATTTAACAGGAACACTGTTGGAAACACATCAATTTTATTTAAGATATTTCTAGAGGAAGTCATGATTGATTGATTGATTAATTGGCCACCATGGTCCAGATGCTGATCTAGGTACTTTAAATACATTATATCGAATCATCACAGAAATTCCCAAGGCACCTCACAGAGGTGGAAACTGAGACTTAGAGAGGTAAGCAATTTGTCTAAGACCACCTACCTGATAAATCATACAAGTAGATGTGTTTACATTCAAAGCCTCTATGGTCCTATCACAGCCTCCTGGTTCAAAAATTGAAGGGTGTGGGCAGAGATTTTGATGGAAAATAGAGGCTGGTCAGGAGAGGAGACTGCTTGGTTCTGGACCTTGAGGGATAGGTTTCTATGGTCGAGAAGCAGAAGTCTGGCCACTGCGTGTTATCAGAAAGTCGTACAATGAACCATGGGCTGAATGTTCCAAGCGTGAACTGTTTTAAATACCATGGGAGCCTACGAAGAACAGTTACGAAATGACTACATTTACTGAGCACCCACGACATGTCTGGCAATATTACAAATACTTTACATGGATTTCCATGGATCCTACCCTGCAATCTGCATGAGACCCCTTGGAAGTAAGTACAATTATTATCTCCATTTGATAGTTTAGGAGTTGAGGCACAGAAAGACTAAGTAACTCATCTAAGGTTTAGAGGTGGCAACGCTAATGTTAACTGTGTGAGGCCTCAAAGCTCACATCTTCACCCCTAAACTATACTGCCCCTGAAACAGCAAATAATAAGATTCCATGTCACTGTAATTATCCTTCTGGGGAGGGGGCAGAGGGAGAAGGAGAGAGAATCTTAAGCAGACTCCACGCCCAGCATGGAGCCCGTCACAGGGCTCCATCCCATGACCCTGAAATCATGACCTAAGCTGAAATCCAGAGTCCGATACTTACCTGACTGAGCCAC
The DNA here is from genome assembly GCF_048418805.1 of Vulpes vulpes. NCBI lineage: Eukaryota > Metazoa > Chordata > Mammalia > Carnivora > Canidae > Vulpes > Vulpes vulpes. Next base: position 72,586,847 of record NC_132789.1, read on the forward strand.
CCAAGCGCCCCATAATTATTCTTATCACTGTCCTGCATAGCAGGTGCCCACTCCTACCTAGAGTTGACCAGGAATCATTGTCATGCTTGGGCAAATCTCTCTCTCATTTTTATGTCTCATTGATGCAGAGAACTAGCAAAATGTAGTGGTAAGAGGAAGGATGTTGGGACTTTGGAGCCAGTCTTAGAGATGAATGCTCCCTCATTAAATTACTCCTTAGGCATTACTTAACTTTCCTAAGAGTCCATTTTCTCCAGGAAGAAAGGTTCACATCAACCTAGGAAGACTAGGTTCATATCAACTTATCAAAGTAACACCACATTCTGTGTCACACTTACTTGGTTGGTACGCAGCTAATACGTAACAGATAATATCTATTTAGGTGATAGCCACTACTGTGCCTGGAACACAGCTACATGTTCCCCGGGTGTCCATTTCCTTCCCTCATCCATGATTCTAGTCCTGCACTCTGACTACTCCCAAGTGAGCAGAAATTGCCAAGTTGCATTCATTCTGCTGTTTGGATTTGAGCTGTCTGAGGTCAGCACTCTCTTTTCCTTTGCTAGCACTGTTACATTTTGCATCCTTTATTTTTGTATGTCCCTCCTCTGAGAATCTCTGGGTTCTGGCAGCCTCCAGAGGGAAACATAAGCCATTTTTTATTTTACTAAGAAGAAAGCTGCACACAATGCAAGATCAAAGGTTTTTCCAGAAAAATTCAAGAGAAATTCCAAATTTTCTTCCTTTCCTACAGTTCTTCCAGTATCTGAACTGTTTCCCCTGGAAACCAGATGAAAGCAGCTGGCAATCAGGAACTGCTGCGTGGTCCACAATTTTTAGCAGGAGCCAACTGGGCCAGATTTTCAGTTACCACATCTCCTGAAACCCTCTCAAACTGCCTCTCCTGAGGGATAGCAGTTTTAGAGCAAGAGTCCAGTTCATTCTGAAACAATACCCAGCCCGTGGCACTGGATAGGAGTGAGTGACATGCTGCCTCTGATTTATGTCCATCCATCCTTTTGAAAAAATGCTCATTGCTAGGTGATGTTAACCTCTGTATCATCCTCTATTTTTAGCCTCCAAGTGAGTGATGAATCAGGCTGTGATCCTGTCGGATGTGCTTATGGACATATTAGAGGCAATTTAAATTATGGTGCCTCAGACATCACATACATTTCTAAAGGAGCCAGAAAGCATTATCCCTGCCCAGTTTCAATCTGCACCCATTATAACCTAAATTTTTTCTGAAGGATCCATTATACATCATAAGGTCAAATATGACTCTAAAGTTTCCTCCAATTTTATTTTTATTTATTTATGTATTTATTTTTAGATTATTTATTTATGAGAGAGAGGTGGGGGAGGGGTAGAGGGAAAGAGAAAGAGAATCCCAAGCTGACTCTCCACCAAGCGAGGACCGCAAGCAGGAGTTAATGGCAGGACCTGGAGATCATGACGTGAGCTGAAATCAGGAGTTGGATGCTCAACTAACTGAGCCACCCAGGTGCCCCAAGTCTCCTCCAATTTGAATCAAATCTCACATGCCCATGCAACTTATTCCAAAAGCTGGAGATAGAAATGATTTCTCTTGGACATTATTATGCTGTGAGCTCAGACACTGCTGGTAGAAACAATATTCTCAATCATTCAGACACATATGGACCACCTACTCTATGACAGGTACTGTCTTGGCACTGGTAAAGAGACAAGACAAACTGGGGAGACATTGGTAAACAAAAGCAGACATAATTCTTACTATTGCAGAGTGAGGAGATAGATGTTAACCAAATAATCAAATAAATAAATATTAAGGGTTGAGTGCTGAAACTAGTTTTTAGGCCTCTGATTCAGTCTCTCTCTATCCATCTCAGCTCTACTGTCTTCTATTTGGCTTCCTCTTCCAGCGTCGTCTTCCTATGTGACTAAGATGGCCACTTGTAGCTCCTGACTACTAATAGTGGTGCTAATAAATGATGGTCCCAGGGGAACGACTGTCCCTAAAACTCCAGCAAAGTCCCAAGAAGATGCTGATTGGCTTAGTAGAGGTCACATGCTCATTCCTATCAATAATCTGATTCGGGATCCCTGGGTGGCGCAGCAGTTTGGCGCCTGCCTTTGGCCCAGGGCACTATCCTGGAGACTCGGGATCAAGTCCCACGTCGGGATCCCGGTGCATGGAGCCTGCTTCTCCCTCTGCCTGTGTCTCTGCCTCTCTCTCTCTCTCTCTGTGACTATCATAAATAAAAATTAAAAAAAAAAAAGAATAATCTGATTGGCCAGCCCAGATATGTGTACTCTCTAGGTGGGGAAGGAGGGGCAGTGTTAGTCTCCTTGGCATCATTTGGCTGAGCAGGACTCCAATGGTATGGAAGAAGATAGTTTCCTCCAGGAAAAGATGATGGGCTAATCGATGTTCATCCACCAAAATATCAGGGGAATGATGTTTAAAGTTAGTCAAGTAAAACAAGAAAAGAAGTAGCATTGTAAGGTATGCTTCTTCTGTGTTCCATCTGTCTCCCCTAAGGGCCAGAGACTGAGGCAAGCAGCAAGTTAGAGAGAGGCTTTCAGAACCACACAGACACAGACTCAAATCCTCCTCCCTTACATCTTAGTGACTTTGTGGCCTTGGACAAGTCATCTACATTCTCTAAGATAGTTTCTTCACCGGTACCATGGAAATAGTAATCTGCCTCCATGAGATTGTTGGGGAGATAAAATAATACCATGTAAACAAAGAAGTACAGTGCTGGGAGAATTGGAGAAGCTGGGTGGATATGGGCATTTAGAAATCTCCCTGAAGTATCACGTTGTATAACAAACATTGTAAATGGGCTCCTAACTTGTGGGGTGGAAGGAGGGAGTGGTGTTTGGAGACAAAAGGAAGAAAAAATATATAAACAAATGAACAAGTATACATTTATATTCTGAAAAGTGCTCTGATGGAAGTAAGCAAGAAAACCAACAACAAAAAATCTGATAATGAGTGGGCGCCTCCTTTAAGATAGCATAAACCAAGAGGGCCTCCCTAAGAAGGTGACTTGTGAACTGAGTCCTTCTGAAGGCAAAGAGAGATTACCAGAAAAAAGTTTGGGGAGGAGGTTCTAGATAGAAGGAAGAGCAAGGGCAAAGGCCCTGAGGTAAGAAAGAGATGGGCATGTTCAAGGAACAGAGGGAAGACCAGTGGTTGGAATGGTGAAATTAAAGATGTAGGCAGGAAACAGATCTGAAAAGACCTTCTAAGCCTTAGTAAGAATGTCAAGTTAAAAAAAAAAAAAAAAAAAAGAATGTCAAGTTCCATGCTCAATGACATTCCTGGTTAAAATTCTAGTGAGATAATTAGAATTACTGGGTATAGAACAGAATGGATATGAAGGGAGACCAACTAGGACATCATTACAATAGTCCATGATAGACAATGGGGATGTAGCCTGAGGCAGTGGTAGTAGAGATGGGGAGAGATGGATGGATCAGATATATGTTTTGGTGGTAGGACCAGGAAGCCCCTGGGATAAATTTAGATGTGGGAGAGGAGGGAAAGGGAAGAATTAAAAATAAATCTTGACTCTGGGGTTTGACCAACTATTTGGGCAAATGTGGGACCCTTTACTGAGATGGAGAAGCCTTGGAAAGAAATAGGTCTAAGACACTGAGTTGGAGGTGCCTATAGGGAACAGGTGGCAGTGGATTAAACTGTCAGATGAACAAGTCTGCGTCTCAAGGGAGAGGCCAGGGCTGGGATACAAATTGCAAATCATGGGACTAGATGAAATCATCAGGAAAGACAGGAAATAAGAGGAAAGAATGGGGAAAGCCCCAACCTTGAGGCTGTCCTGCATGAGCCTTGAAACTCACAAAGGAAGAGTCAGCCAAGAAGAGAAACCATGACCCTGGAGGGGAATGAGAAGAGTCAAGGTGAGAGAGAGCAAAGGAGAAAAATATTTCAAAAAGAAGAAAGCCATCAGCTCTGGTAAGAGCTGTGAGAGATTAGTAAAATGAGGACAAGGAAATGAGTTTACATTTAGAAGAAAAAAAAATCTCTACCCTTTACAGCAGCAGGGTTCCCAGAATGATCTCTTTCTAAAACAGATCTGATAAGGTTGCTCCCTTGATTACAAAATCCAGTGGCTCACCACCAACTCCTTAGCAGGGCATATTGGCCTACTTCTTCCCAGCGTGGTCTCCATCTGCTCTCATCCCCCACTTTTTTTGCCTGAGCCACTTCTGAGCAGCAACCAGAGGCTGGGCCTGCCTCTCTTAGCAACGCTGCTCTTCAGATCTATGCAGTTTCTCAGACCTGGGCTGCCCTGCCCTTCTCCTGAGGGATGCTGCACCCATCCTGACCCAGCCCTGATTCTCCCTCCAGACCATGTTGTTTGAGTTCTTGTCTAGTATCTCACAAATCCCCTGCTTGGATCTCTAATACAGCATTCCTCAGGTGGCGTTAGAATTGTTTCCCCTGGGATCCCTGGGTGGCGCAGCGGTTTGGTGCCTGCCTTTGGCCCAGGGCGTGATCCTGGAGACCCAGGATCGAATCCCACGTCGGGCTCCCGGTGCATGGAGCCTGCTTCTCCCTCTGTCTATGTCTCTGCCACTCTCTCTCTCTCTCTGTCTATGTCTCTGCCTCTCTCTCTCTCTCTCTCTCTGTGACTATCATAAATAAATAAAATTAAAAAAAAAAAAGAATTGTTTCCCCTGATTGTCTACCTGGGTGGCTCAGTCTAGCCCCACCCCCCTGATTGGGCTCCTGCTCAGAGGGAAGTCTGCTTCTCCCTCTCCCTTTGCCCCTCCTCTCCCCCCCACTCCCTGTGTGCATTCTCTCTCTCAAATAAATAAATATTTTTTAAAATTTAAAAAAAGAATTGTTTCCCGATTGATCTCTCCCATTAGACTATGAGTTTCTTTACAGTTGGGACTGTGTTTTGTGCATCCTTAATGCCTGGCCTAATACCTAATCTACAGTAGATGTCTACTAGGTATTTGTTGAACACATTTCCTAAAGACTTAGTATTTCAAATAGAAGTTCTAGCAATTCCTAAGGGAAAAGCAAAGTTAAAGTATATCTTTGGAACCTGAATACACATACAAGTCTCCTAGCTCAAAAAATCGTCTTAAAAGGTAGAAACAATCCCAATTGTGGGCTGAATTGTGTCCCTCGCCCCTAAACCCCCCAATATGTTGAAGTCCTAACTCCCAATACCTCAGAACAGGACCTTATTTGGAAAGAGGGTCTTTATAGAGGTAATCAAGTTAAAATGAGGCCATTAGGGTGGCCAAGGACTCCAATATAACTGGAGTCCTTATAAATAGGAAAAATCTGGATGCAGAGACAGACATACACAAAGGAAAGCCATGTGAAGCCACAGGGAGAATGCCATGGGAAAATGGAATATTGAGCAAGTATCTATAAGCCTAGGACTGCCTGGGACTGCCAGAAGCTGGGGGAGGCCTGGAATGGTTTCTTCTCTAGTGCCTTCAGAGGGAGCGTTACCCTGGTGACACCTTGATTTAGGACTGCTGGCCTCCAGAAGTGTGAGACAATGTTTCTATTGTTTTAAGCCACCCAGTTTTGGGTACTTTGTTATGCCATCGTGGAAATGAATACACCCCCTGATATGGAGAGAGCCCAAGTTTGCTTTGTCACTTTAGCACTCCATAAGCTTAACTCTTGATACTAAAAATGAGAAAATACGGGGGGTGGGGGGGTGGGGGGGGGGATGGACAAAGAGCTCTTTCCTCAGTTTTGCCTAACAGGGAATTGAAAAGAATCTCCAAAGACTTCCTTTAATCAGGTTTAAATTAATCTACATTTTGTATTTATAGTGATATTAAATTAACTGAGTGCATTTTTATAATAACGTATTCTGAAGGGTGGAAACTGATTATATTAATTTGAATGCTATATTTTTATTCAGTAAAAGAAACTTAAACATTTTCTTTTGCTCATTTTATAAACTTGGATGAGTCTCATTATTAAATAAAATAGTGTATTAATTGAAAAGTTATGGGGGTACCTGGCTGGTACAATTGGTGCAGAATGCAATTCTTGATCTTGAGGTTATGAGCTCAAGCCCATGTTGGGTATAGAGATTACTTAAAAATAAAATCTTTAAATAAAAAATAAAAAAGTTATTTATAAAAACTGTAAAGGTCTGGACTGAAACAGTGAGATGGTGTGATGGTTAAGTTTGTGTCAACTTGAGGCACCTGGGTGGCTCAGTCAGTTTAAGCAGATGACTATTGATTTCTGCTCAGGTCATGATCTTAGGATTCTGGGATGGACCCCAATGTCAGGCTCCCCACTCAGTGGAGAGTCTGCTTAAGATTCTCTCTTTTCCTCTACCTCTACCCTCCCCACTGCTTGCTCTCTCTCTTCCAAATAAATCTTAAAAAAAAAGAAAAAGAAAAAGTTTGTGTCAACTTGACTGAACTAGGGTATTCCCAGATAGCTGGCAAAACATTATTTCTGGATATGTCTTCTGGTGCTTCTGGAAGAGATTAGTACCTGAATCTGTAGAGTGAGTAAACCCATCACCAAAGCAGGCAGGCATCATCCAATCTGTTGAGGGCCTAAGTAAAACAAAAAGTCAGAGGAAGGGCAAATTTGCTCTTTACTTAAACTGGGACATTCATCTTCTCCGATCCTCAGACCTTGATGTTTCTGGCTCATGGGCCTTTGAACTCAGACCACTGGCTTTGTTGGTTCTCCAGTGCACAGACAGCAGATTGGGGGGAATTCTCAGGCTCCATAATTGCATGAACCAATTCCAACAATAAATCTGTTATATATATCTTTACATATATATCATATTTTTTCTGTTTCTCTGAAGAACTTTGACTAATACATATGGGGAGATGCAAATTTCCAGGCTCCATGGGAAGGTGGCAGAGAAATTATCATTGACTGATTTGAATAGGGAAGAAAAAAAGAAAAGAAGCTCATACTTTGGGGAGGCATTACTCAATTTAACCAAGAAAACAAGGCACTTTGGCTGTTTACATAGTGGAAATTCAATACAGGGAACTGATCACACGTGACAGAAGAGCTTAACACCAAATAGGACAACAACCAAAGGAGCCACTATCTTAGGCAGGAGCAGGTTTCTCAGTCTGGGCACTAGTGACCTTTTGGGGTAGATAATCCTGTTGTGGAGAGCTGTCCTGTGCTTCATAGGATGTTTAGCCTTTCTCTCCAGCCGTTATATCCACTAGATGCTAGAAGCATCACCCACGCAAGTTGTAACCACCAAAAAGGTTTCCCAACATCGCTAAATGTCCCTTGAGTTGTGGGGAGGGAGGAACAGAGAGGAGGGATAGACAGAAAGGTTCCTGGTGAGAAACACTGAGCTAAAGGGACTAAAGGAGGAGGTGGTATTACCAGAGCCCAGAGTCACCCAGGGTCACCCAGGAAAAGCTGGAACCATGAGGCACAGAGGTCTGCCCAGTGAGAGTTAGAGGCAGAGAGAAGCCCCAGGCAGAAAGGGAAGGAAAGAATTATACTGGCTTCTCCCTCACCCCCTTGACCTCCTGCAGGCTGGTGCTGCCTTACTGACACGGAACAAATCAAAGGCAAGGCATGGTTCTGAGAATGCATGCCCAGGATCACCATAGGGATTACCTTAAAACTTTGATTCCAAATGAGGACAAAAATTTGGAGGACAATCTGTGGTTGAACTTTGAGATTGGTGCCCATTCAATGTGCCAGGTTGCCAGATGATTGCTGCACATTATCCGGAGGCAGCTTATTGTGACACTAAGGCAATCCCTCACTTGTACAGGTACCTTCCAAGGCCCTAGAAGAGTCCTAGGAATGTGTTTGATATACTCTTGTTTTTTAGTAAAATTTGTATCATGCTTCCTGTTCCAGGGTGGAATTGGAGAGGGTGTGGATATTTTGAAGATCTAGTTAAAGGAAAATTGAGGTGGGTATCAGCCCTACCCTTGGACCTGGGGAACAGGGGCTCTTGTCCTGGGCCTCACACTTTAGAGGCTCTCCTCTTGCTGTACCCCTCCTCTAAAGAAGAGAAGTCTGCAAGGTCAAAAGGATATGCATACCCAGAATGTATGCCCTCCCACTCTTGCCCATATTTTGAGTACCTAGGACCCTAGAATTCCCTGCCCAAATGGCCCTGAGCCTGTTTCCAGGATCTACATGGGCCTCTCCCCTCAGTCCATCCTTCTGAGAGTGGACCATGCTGTAGGAATGCATACCTCTAGGCCCAAGAGATGGCCAGTCATGGCTGATTACTGGAGGTTATGGATAATCTTCAATATGTGGACCAGAATGTCCACAGATGTTTGTGAGAGGCTTTTCATGTTATAGAATGGGGTTAGGAATGGGAACGGAAGGGGCGTCATAAATAAGCAATAAAATCAAGAGAAACCATTCTGACATTGAGAAGCACATTGTAAATCAAAATAATACATTGTTTCAAATTATACCCAAAGTAAAAATTCATTAAGAGGAAGAAATACAGTTTGAATAGAAGTAAAGAGTAGGCTTTTATATTGTTTGGTAATCTATTGTTGATCTAATTTAAAATACTGACATCACATTCCACCAGCACAATAGGGTTTCCATTGACAAACTGGTTAATGAGAGTCATCAGTTCAAAAAGTATCTATGTTTAGTTCCTGTGCAAGAAAACTTTGAAATGTGCATGAAATCTTACAGCTCATATATGAAAGAAATTTGATATAGGGTTTCCCAAATTTGACAACTATTAAAAAAATCTACATGACTTACCAATAACCAGTTCTAAAGCTGAAAAACCTTTTCTGATATAACAATAATAAAAAAAATTATTCAATTATGCTAAGGAAAAACTGATTTATCTTTCAATAGAAAATGCTATTACAAATTCATTATCATATAAAGAAGTATAAACGGGGGCGCCTGGATGGCTCAGTCAGTTGAGTGTCTGACTCTTGGTTTTGGCTTGGGTCATGATCTCATGAGTCATGGGGCTCCACACTCAGTGGTAAGTCTGCTTGAAGATTCTCTCTCCCTTCCCCTCCCCACCCCTCAATCTCAAATAAATAAATAAATCTTAAAAAAAAAAAAAAAGAAGTGCATACAGGTATGTCACCAAAAAATACAGAGATAAAGGTATTAAAGATATCTATCAAGCTGTCAAATAATAAAGATATTATTTTTCTAGATTTTTAAAGCATTTGTGAGCTTTTCAAATTTTGTAACTTGCTATATAATTTCTCTTCTCAGTTTAAATATTATTCTACTTCATATTTATTTATTTATTTATTTTTTTTTATTTTTTTTTAGAGAGAGAGTGATGCGGGGTAGGGTGAAAGGGAGAGAATCTTAAGCAGGCTCCACTCCTAGTGTAGAGCCAGACATGGGGCTCAATCTCACAACCCAGAGATCATGACATGAACCAAAATGAAGGGTCAGATGCTTGACTGACTGAGCCACACAGGAGCCCCCAGACTTAATTTTATATTCATAATTTTCCCTTCTCTCTGCTAAGGAAGGAATCCACCTGTCTCCAAATTGTAAAAGCTTAGTTTCTACAGAATCTGGATCTTTCCCTGGCATCATAATTTATTATGAGGTATTTGGGTGGGGAGACGTAAAGTGAGAGTGTGGTCAAGAAACGACCTCTGTGCTTCAGAGCTAAAGACAGAGTTTGGGATAAAGAGGTACCGTAGCTTTATTGCTTTGCCGCACAAAGGAGGCTGCAGCAGGCTATGGCCTTTAAACATTGCAAGCCCGCCCAGAAGAAGGGGCTGGGGGGCAAAGTGGGATTTATTGATTTATTGATGCATTGATAAAAAATGTATTTATTTATTTGAGATAGAGAGAGAGAGAGAGAGAGAGAGAGAGAGAGAGAGAGAGCACAGGGGAAGGGAGGAGGAGCAAAGGCTAAGAGAGAGGGGACAAGAATCCCAAGCAAACTCCCTGCTGAGCACCCAGCACCACCTCAATCTCACCACCCTGAGAACATGACCTGAGCCAAAAATCAAGAGTCAGATGCTCAAGGACTGAGCCACCCAAACCCCCAAGCGTGGGGTTGGGGGGAGGGGGTTAGTTTATAGGGAAATACAGGATCTAGCTGGTATATGTGCTGTCAGCCTCCGTTATTAGTTTTCAGGGTGGTACTGGTACCTGAAACAAAAGACTATGGGAGGAGGGGAGTTTTGCTTGTTCAATTTTATGCTTGTAAGTGGTTTCCAGGGGGACTTGGTGTTATGTCTGGAGAAATGTACAAAAAATTATTTGAATGGGCAGCTCATCCTGACCCCTACGATGTCAAGATGTACTACTGCAAGGTCTACGAGTCAGCAACTGGGACCTCCTGAATGGGCATTTTCAGATGACTGAATTTTGTCCTCCTGTCTCCTTGATTTTGTTCTGTGGTCATGGTGGCAGTTGATACAGGAGGGAGAACTGGGCAAGAGGCAGATGACAGTTTAGCCTGACTCCACGGTTGATCACACAGGAGAGAGTGAAGAAAGACAATGGTTAAAAAGCAAAGCCAAAAAATAAACCAAGACTCTATGGGAACAGGCCATCAATCCTGACAAAGAGCTGGCATCCATTTGGGAGCCCAAGGACAGTCCCTGCACTACACGGAGCAGGGAGGGAGTGGGTATAAAGCAAGGAGAGCCAAAGCAGGTTTCATTTGCAAAACTATAGGCTGCAGAGCCAAGATCCTTCTTGGGGAACAAAGCACAGGGATTAATTCTTACTCTGTGATTTATTATTTCTTTTAAAGACAAGACATTTCACCCTGAAGTGTGAAGGTTTCTGAGCACTCACACTTCCTGAAAAAATAGTTATCGGGGGTTTGTAGATGTAACTTCTACATAAATTGGTGTAGTTCAGAGGCTTGTAAAAGATGGGCTGCCCTGGGTGAAGCTGCCTGTCCATTTTTCAGCAAAATTCTTTTAATTGCTCGCAAACTTTATGGTTAAGTAAAGGGGATCGAACGCTTCTCCCTTCTGAAACCCCAATAACATCACTGTGAAATAATAAAATTGGTAGACATCCACAAGGACAAAAAGAATGAGGGGGAAGATGACAGCAGGCTAAAGGATTCAACATCTGGAAACTGTAGTGCTGAGGAGTGGAACTCAGCAGGACGGACAGAGCTGGATCCGAAATACTGGCTCTGCTCCTGTCACTTTAGAGCAGAGCACGCAGCTTTCACACATCAATCCTGAATTTATGTATTATGGAAGTGTTTTCTTTTATAAAGTGGATCAGTTAAATTATAAAATGAGCTTTGATTTACTAAGTAGGGGCAGTTAATCAGAAGCAAGTCAGTTGTTACCCCCTGGAGAGATTGGGCCAGCCAATCCCGACTCAGACAGGGCTCCTGTGCCAGACTGCAAGCAGAGGTCAAGGGGAAGCAGCTCTCTCTGAAACACAGAGGCTGAAGGCGGGGAAGAGAGGTTTCCTGAGGGGAAAACCGGGGGACTGATAATATCAGCTCATAAATAAACTCTGTGTCAAGCAGTGTTCCAAACACTTTATGCACATCATCTGATTATGTTAATTCCCATAACAATCATGTGCTGGAGGTACATGTATCACTTCACTTTACATATAAAAACCTGAGACACTGAGTTTAGGTACATTCACCAAGGTCACTTCGTTAGTAAGTGGCAGAGTTAGAGATGTACCACAGTGAGAGGGAGGCATGGATCCCACGTGACAAAATCATAACCAGTGCACCACAGAGAGAGCCAGGATTTATGTTCCAAAATTTTCATTAAATTGTGTGGGTTGAAAAAAAAATAATAAATAAATAAATAAATAAATAAATAAATAAATAAATAAATAAATTGTGTGGGCTGTATGCAGCATTGTTGTATTTCCAGCAGTTACAATATGGGACAAGAAAATGATGTAATGCCAAGCTTGTTCCTTTTGAGCAGCAGCGGGACCCCTATATTATGTTTTTCCTTAAAGCTACTAGCATGTTTAATGATCTTATTCATTCCCCAAATACTTATTGAAAACTGACTACATGGGTTCATCCCTGCAACTCCAGTTTAAAAGTCACTTCCTCCAGGAAGTCCCCTCCAACCTGCAAAGCTGGGATAGATCACTTACTTCTGTGTTCCAGCAGCCCCTGACCTTACTCTTCCTTTAGCTCTTTTTTTTATTTTAATTTTTAAAAAATTTTACTTAAATTCAATTAATTAACATATAATGTATTATTGGTTTCAGAGGTAGAGGTCAGTGATTCATCAGACTTATGTAACACCCAGTGCTCATGACATCACCTGCCCTCCTTAATGCCCATCACCCAGATACCCCATTCCCCCCACCCCTACCCCTCCAACAACCCTCAGTTTGTTTCCTATGATTAAGAGTCTCTTATGATTTGTCTCCTTTTCTGATTTTGTCTTGTTTTATTTTTTCCTCTCTTCCCCTATAACCCTCTGTTTTGTTTCTTAAATTCACATGAGTAAGATCATATGATGATTATCTTTCTCCAATTGACTCATTTCACTTTGTATAATATCCTCTATTAACTGGACCTCTATAGATACAGGTCTGTGATAGTCTGAATAATGGCCCCACCAGAAGATATTGTGTCTCAATCACTGGAGCCTATTACCTTATATGGTAAAAGGGACTCTGCAGGTGAATCTTGAGATGGGGATTCTCTAATTCTCACAGAGGACTCTGGGCCCTTCATACTTTCACAGCACAGACCATAAGGTAAGGAGCCCACAGACTAGACACCCTTCTGCAAATGCTGCATCATTGTTCCAATCACTAGTAAGAACTTGGTGACAAGGGTGAGTGGGACCTCAGACAAATCCAACCCTAAGCTGTGATATGAACTGTAAGTTGGCACTGATTATACACTATACTGGATACTCATATAATAAATCGTTTATAATCACAAGACAGAAATCCCATTAAAAGCAGGATAAATAGGGGATCCCTGGGTGGCTCAGCAGTTTAGTGCCTGCCTTCAGCCCAGGGCATGATCCTGGAGTCCCGGGATCGAGTTCCACATCAGGCTCCCTACATGGAGCTTGCTTCTCCCTCTGCCTCTCTCTTTCTCTCTCTTTCTCTCTCTCTCTGTGTCTCTCACGGATAAATAAATAAAATCTTAAAAAAAAAAACAGGATAAATATGCTAAGGCATTGGTAGGGCTCAAATGCCAATACAAATGGATTTTGTTCAGGGATCAGAATTTCTACAGCACCAAAGACTTTGCTGTGGTTTCAAGGAGAGAATCATGAATAAAGTTTGGCTTGGTGATGTCTATAAAAAGGATGAAATTTTATTTGTCATGGATGGGAGTTGCTGTGTGTTCAACAGTCTACATGTTCTCTTGGCAGAAATCATGTCTATTTGTGCTTAAGCTAGATTTATATTGTAAGTTTATAATTCTAGAATGGCCTTTATCATTGGGGGAGGAGGGGAAGGAACCCCCACTGGGACACTTGAATGAGCCATCAGAGACTTTAGCAGATGGAAGGAGCAAATAATATAAACCAGGAAGAGTGCTGAGCAAATTATTTGTCTTAGGGTAGGTCAACCACTTTAGGTCTGTAAGAGGGCTGGGAACTTAATGTGTTCCTTAGACAAGGAGTGAAAGCATATTGGGTGTACCCGTAAGAGTTACAAACCAAAAAAGGACACATGTGTCACTGGAAGGTGGTGACTACCAGAGGAGCTAGGCTCAGACCCTGACTTAGAACAGTGATATCAGAAACATGAGGTACGCAGTCACTCTCCACTCCATGCACATGGCAGACATTACTAAGTGATCATCATACACCTTCTTGCTGAAGCCAGAGGCAGCCTCAGAATCTTTCTCAGCACAGATCCCAGAGAATGAATACTTATGGATCAGAGCTGGCCCACAAGATAAAAACCCTTTTGCTATTCTTGGTTTAGAACAAGAGGTAAAGGAGCTAAACTTTCGTTAGAATAGAATCTGCTGGGGCAGCCCCGGTGGCTCAGCGGTTTAGCGCCGCCTTCAGTCCAGGGAGTGATCCTGGAGACCAGGGATCGAGTCCCACATCGGGCTCCCTGCATGGAGCCTGCTCCTCCCTCTGCCTGCGTCTCTGACTCTCTCTTTCTCTGTGTCTCTCATGAATAAATAAAATCTTAAAAAAAAAAGAATAGAATCTGCATTAATATCTATCTTGAGAAAGCACTAGAGAGACCCACTAAATAGGACAGAGATATCTGGACATAGAAACAAGGGAGGACTTCCAAGGGGCTGAAGCCAAGAAGGCATCCATGAAGTTGCAAGACATAGATAGAACTTTAGCAAATATTTCCTCATGTCTCTTTGGCAGGATGGGGTCGTGTGCCCATCCTGAACCAATCACCGTAGTCTGATGTGTGGGCTTTACTGATTCATTTAAGTTAATCAGAACCCACCTGTGGAGCTAAGGGCATTCCTGCCCAAACTACATGACTACATGAGGGAGAAGGTTCCTCCTGCAAGGTAACTGGGGTACTCTTACCATGAAGGAAGAGACTTAGTGCTAAGGAATAAACCATAGATAGGTGTCACTCATAGTAGGGTAGGATTTCCAAGGGCCAGAGTTGGAGAGCTCCCGTAGAGGGGCAGATGAGGTATCTATGAAGTAGGTGCAGAGTGGCCTGACAACCAATTGTGTGTGTGGATGAAGTAGGAAGTGCTTTCTTCCTCTAAGGAGACCTAGAAATCCATACCTGCGGCAAAACCAAGGATACAAATTTAGGTTGCAACGTAAAATGTCCCCAGAACTAGCAAAGGCATAAACTTGAATTATCCTGAGCTGATCAGCTTAGGACAATGATCTAATGTCAAATGAGGGAGAAAGTCTGGAACCATCCAGGAACTAGGTCCTACAGCAAGTGCTTTCTGCACCCCATGCAAACACCCCGCACTTGCCATTTTGTTTCACTGAATGTTGTCCCCCAGTGGTTGGGCAATTACTCTTGGAAGTCAGAAATATCCCAAGTGACTGCCTTCTAAGAAAGGCAAGGAGAAGGAAACTGGGGAGGACTGCATCCCATTTCTTTGTTACTCCTGGAGATGGGAGATCTCCCAGGGAGAAGAGGATGCTGGCTTATTGAAAAGAAGGGGAGGCTGGCTGTTTGTTGGGACCTATGGAAAAGAGGAGAGTTGCACAAAGGCAGCAATGAGAAGCAGCTGTGGACGCTTAACAGGCAGGAACCCCATGGATGATAGAGGAGGAGGAATCTGTAAATAAGAAAGGTATCAAAGGGATGAAAGCTGGAAGAAAGTCTGCTATAGTTTCTTTACAAATGGCATCAGTTAGTTTAGGGATCTTTCAGCTTTTAAGCATCAGAAAACCTTTCCCCAACTGGCTTAGACAGGAAAAGAATTTATTGGCTCACATATTTGAAAGGAACAAATGTAAAATGGACTTGGGCAAGATTTGATCCAGCAACTCAAAGGATTCAGTTTCTTCTCATCTCTGCTCTCTTCATTTTTTTAAAAAAAGATTTTATTTATTTATTCATGAGAGACACAGAGAGAGGCAGACACAGGCAGAGAGAGGAGAAGTGGGCTCCATGAAGGGAGCCTGATGTGGGACTCTATCCCGGGACTCCAGGACCACGCCCTGAGCCGAAGGCAGACGCTCAACCACTGAGTCACCCAGGTGCCCCTGCTCTCTTCATCCTAAAGCTGGCTATCCTCATTGTTGCAAGATGTGTCCCAGTACCTCCGGGGTGGGGGCAGAGGGGGCATGCTTCCTCATTACATAGTCCCCTCTTATCAGGAGAAGATATGTTTGGAGACCCTCAGTGGATGCCTAAAACTGCGGATAGTCCTACATGTTTTTCCCTCTACATACACACCTGTGATAAAGTCTGACATAAATAGGCACCATAAGAGATTAACAACAATAACCAACAATAAAAATAGAACGATTACAACATTCCATCCTAAGAGCTATGTGAATGTGGTCCCTCTCTCTTTCAAAATATCTTACTGTCCTGTACTCACCCTTCTTCTTGTGATGTTGTGAGATGACAAAATGCCTAGGTAATGAGATGAAGTGAGGAGAATAATGCAGGCGATGTGACACAGCATGAGGCTACTACTGACTTTCTGACAATTTGTCAGAAGGAGGATCATCTACTCCTCTGGGGTAATCGAAGCCTCGGAATGTGTAAGGAGGACTACTGTACCATCAAATAGGAAAGAAAGGACTCTGTGTCCCAGAATCCCTGTCAAAGGACCTCTGATTGGACTAGCTTAGGTCTTGTGACTAACTTTGAGCCAATCACTGCCTCCAGGGGGAAGGGAAATCAGTGTCTAATCAGAAGTGGCTGAGAATGGTGGGAGTGATGGTTTCCGCAGGTAAATAGAATATTATTACTATGAAGGAGGAGGAATAATGGCTGGGTGGCCAACAACAGATGACTGAGCATCAGATGTACAGGGGAAGGTGAAATGTATGTAATATACATTCTAAACTAAAGAGAAAGGCAACTAGTGAAAGTCTCTCTCCTGGAAGGACTTTTGCTTAAACAAAAAAGGAGGGGACAGAGAGAGACTGTGTATGGGAGAGGATGACTGGAAGAGAAGGCTCCTGTGGTATGATTGTGGCCATGCTCACCTGTCCAGCAGCTGTGCCAGCAAATGAAATGAGACACAGGAAAACAACTCACATGAATAATCTCTGAAGATGGATCTTGATACCCTCTTGGAAGGACTCATGGAGCACACCCCAAAGGATGAGTTAATGTTCTGTTAAGTTCTTGCTTTATTTATTATCAAGGATGGTTGCTTCCTGAAACCCAGCACTCTATTATAACATTCTGCATGTCACTTTGGTTCAAGTAAGCCATAGGGAAGATGGATCACTATTCATTCCCTGAAGAATTTCCCAAGTTAGAGACATAATTAATAATGTTAGAGCAGCCCAGTTCAAAACTCTAACAAGTTACATAACACAGAAGATAAAAAATAGTGAGAAGAGTCATTCTTTTGTGCTTAGAAGAGAATAGTAAATAGTTTTGGTATTATGATTGTTCAACAGATTTTTTTCTTACCTCCTGAGCTACTTCTCCTTGATTCATGCCAGGGGTCCGGCAGGCTGAGAGAGCCAAAATGTATTTATCTGAAATAAAAGTTTCCAACTGGTTGTTAGAATATAGCAATAGATTTCAAAGTCTTGCCTGGTAATGAGGTAATTGTTTAAGAAAATTATAATATATCTCTAGAATGTAATTCTATTCATTCATTTAAAATGATGCCATAGATGAAAATATATTTGTATAACGCTCACAATATATTGTTGATTACAATTTTAAAAAACAAGTTAAAAAACAACATGGAGGTTATAATCATATGTTTATAAAATACTAAAATATTTATATTTTTGCACAGAAAGAATGAGAAGCTATCCTATAAGATGTTCCTGTGGTTTTCTCCAGGTGGTGGGATAATGAATATTTTTTTTCTTAATTTTTTAAATTAAAAAAATTTAATGAATATTCTTTTTAATCTCTTTCTTCTTGTTTATATTGTCTAAATTTTCTACAATACCCTTTTATTACTTTTGTAATAAGAAAAATACAGCAGAGATATTTTTAATTAAAAAAATAGGGCATCCTGGGTGGCTCAGCAGTTTAGCGCCGCCTTCAGCCTGGGCCTTGATCCTGGGGACCTGGGGTCGAGTCCCACATCAGGCTCCCTGCATGGAGCTTGCTTCTCCCTCTGCCTCTCTCTGTGTCTCTCATGAATAAATAAATAAAATCTTTAAAAAATTAAAAAATTATACCCACTACATCTGTAAATCTCTAATTGTTCTTATATTTTATTCTTTAGAAATTTTGGTATTCTTCCTGTAAGCAGCCACAAATCCTCTGTGGAAAGAGGTCAGGGAAGAAATGCACACATGCATGTATAAATGAGTGAATGAATCAACACAACACTAATTAGAGCAGTAAAGGAAACTCTGGGGAATCCCAAGGCTGACTGGCTATTCCCTTACTTGAATTTAGTTAACATCTAAATGAGATCCCATAGTAGGAGAATAGTCCCAGTCCAAGCCATGTGGGGCATTTTAGTGTTTCTAGGTCTGGAGATGAAGTTTTCTTGCTCCCAGGAGTGACATCTCAAGAGTTTAAGATTCTCATACTCTAGTAAGGAGTCAGTCATCTTTTCCTTCAGCCCCCTGTGGATTTTTTTTTGTCTCATGATCCCTAGATCCTTCCAGTCTCCCATAAGTGGGGTTCATTTGGTGTTGGAGGGAATGTTGTCAGTGCTGGACCTCAGGGGCTCCATGACCACTCATGCCAGGGTTTCAGGTGCTGTCCATTGCGTCAACCACTTTCTCTAGCACTGCCACCCCTACGTAGCCCTCATTAGTGGTCACCATCACTGCCTTCACCATGCTCCAGGTAAGCTAGAGACCACTCCCCTCTTCTTGACTTCTGAGCCAAGAGACCAAGAAACTCCCTCTCATCAGACCCCTATACTCCAGAAATGCAAATGTCCCATCACAGGGTTTTTTCCTAAGTAGGGAAGGAGATGGGCACATTGACTTTCTATCTCAGTCCCCCCAATACCTCTCCTTTCTGCTCACCAAGCTGCTGGACTGGAGGACACACAGTGACGAAGCCTGTAAGTAACATAATTGAGTTATCCACTGGTTGTCGAGCTGTAGCGGGTTGTTGCCAAAGGTAATACAGTCTCAGTGTTGACAGGTTTACTTTTCAAGAGAGTGCAGGGGCAGCCCTGGTGGCCCAGCGGTTTAGCACTGTCTTTAGCCCAGGGCATGATCCTAGAGACCCTGGATCCAGTCCCATATCAGGCTCCCTGCATGGAGCCTGCTTCTCCCTCTCCTGTGTCTCTGACTCTCTCTCTCTGTGTCTCTCATGAATAAATAAGTAAAATTAAAAAAAAAGAAGTGCAGAAATCTAGATTATGATGTATAATCACTCCATTTTTAAATATTGATTTTAAATATTGACAACTAGTTAAGTAGTTAACTTTTTAACCCCAGGATAGGTTAGGAATTCTGTTTGAGATTCCTGGTTAGGAATAGGTTGCAAATTCTGTTCAGCTGCTGGTAAAAGAATGAGAAATAATACAACTTAAGATAGATGGGATCCCTGGGTGGCTCAGCGGTTTAGCGCCTGCCTTTGGCCCAGGGCATGATCCTGGAGTCCCGGGATTGAGTCCTGCATCAGGCTCCCTGCGTGGAGCCTGCTTCTCCCTCTGCCTGTGTCTCTGCCTGCCTCTCTCTCTCTCTCTCTTTCTCTCTCTCTCTCATATGAATAAATAAAAATCCTAAAAAAAAAAAAAAAGATAGAGACACGGTACTCTATTTTGGTGAGAACATGAAAGTAGTTCAAAGGTGGGCAGTCTACAGTTACATGCAGCTCCATGAGGCCATCATGTTCCAATCACCCGGCTTCGGTTTCTTTCTAGTGGTTGCTAGACTAAACTGGAACTTGAATTTAAAATCAGATAGCTTGAGTGTCCCTGGGCACAGCCATTTACCTTGCTATGCCTCTGCCTCTGCATTTGTGAGGTGAGCACTAACAGCACCTGCCTCCCAGGCGGGTTTTGAGAATTGAATGAGATATACATGGAAAGCACTTAGCACAGTAAGCCCCCAAAATGTTGATGTGAAACAGAATGAACCCATGACACACTCTTTGATAACCTGGGCCCTCATACACTATCATGACAAAGCAAAATCCTTAGTTATGCAGACATTTGGGCATAGGATAGATGAAAACTGAATTGCTCTGTATTATGTAGATGAGAACTCATTTTCTTTCTTTCTTTTTTCTTTTTTTTTACTTACAGTGCAGGAAATAACAGGAAAGAGAAGGGAAAAGAGGAGAAGCAAGCAACACAGCAGAGTGGAGGAGGACATTTAAAAATACTTGAGGGATCCCTGGGTGGCTGAGCGGTTTAGGGCTGCCTTCAGCCCAGGGCATGATCCTGGAGACCCAGGATCCTACATCAGGCTCCCTGCATGGAGCCTGCTTTTCCCTCTGCCTGTGTCTCTGCCTCTCTCTCTCTGTGTGTCTCCTATGAATAAATAAAAAAATGTTTAAAAAATAAAAATAAAAATACTTGATAATGGGGCACCTGGGTGGCTCAGTGGTTGAGCGTCTGCCTTTAGCTCAGGTCATGATCCCGGGGTCCTGGGATCAAGTCCCACATCGGCGGTCCCCGTAGGGAGCCTGCGTCTCCCTTTGCCTTGGACTCCAGGATCACGACCTGAGCTGGAGGCAGCGTAAACTGCTGAGCCACCTGGGCTGCCCCCAAATCCTCTTTTTAAAGTCTGATAGGCCCAAAAATATCTATTGTGAGTAATTTTTGATGGTAAGTGAGAGAAGGGGCTGAGTTCCGTATTTGTGTTGATGTAGAGTAGCAATGTATAGCACATATAGGGCTATATATTCTATCAAATGAACTATTTCTGAATATGTTAGTTCAACAGAAATGGGAATCTGGGGCCAGAGCTTAGTCTGCAAGAATGTAAACCATACCCTTCCCTGAATCTTTGGATAGACTGTTGGGCTTTCTTCAAATGTGAAAGGAGCAGAGAGAGTTTGAGTCCATTTTATCTAAATCTAAAGCAGCAGGAAGAACCTAACCAACATTTGAGTTACATAGAGAGCACCTACCCTCCCCAAGGCCTCAATAACATTCCTAGTGACCCTTCACAAAATGGAAAGGAAATCTTTCCGACATTGCCTCTGCTTTTGCAATACTGAGAAGTCAGGCAAAGCTCGGGTTGGCTGTAATTCTAAAGGATGAATGGATGCTGATGGTGTATCCTAGCAACGGCTGAAAAGAAATCAGCGTCACGTGATAAAAGCTCCGTGAGTAGAACCAAAAGATCCACTGAAAGGCAGTCAGAAGTAACCTGGCCCAGGTGATGACTGCCGGACCCAAGCTGGCAGCTGTAAGCTGACCTATTGTTAGGAAGCTGCACAGAGCGGTTTGGCGCCTGCCTTTGGCCCAGGGCGCGATCCTGGAGACCCGGGATCGAATCCCACATCGGGCTCCCGGTGCATGGAGCCTGCTTCTCCCTCTGCCTGTGTCTCTGCCTCTCTCTCTCTCTCTCTCTCTCTCTCTGTGTGTGTGACTATCATAAAAAAAAAAAAAAAAAAAAAAAAAGGAAGCTGCACAGATAAAGCAAGAGCGAAAGACCGAGTTAGGCTAATGCGGGCCTCATAAAAATGACCCAACATAGCAATGTTCAATCAGAGTCCAGGTTCAGAGCGACAACCTTAGCCAGAGAAAGCCATTTCATCCGTAAAAAACGGAAGGTCAGTGAAGGCTGTCCAATGTTTATTTGGGGAGGTGGAGATTTCCCTTTAAATTAATTACAAATAACATTTCTTCCTTTAAAGAAAGCCACATAGTGTTAAATGAGACACTAATAATCATATCTCA
This sequence comes from Vulpes vulpes, assembly GCF_048418805.1. NCBI lineage: Eukaryota > Metazoa > Chordata > Mammalia > Carnivora > Canidae > Vulpes > Vulpes vulpes. The sequence goes on from NC_132789.1 coordinate 72,608,233, forward strand.
CAAGAGTAAAAATGACTCTTCCATAACCCTCTTTATAAGTTTGGAAAGCATTGATTGTTAGCCAAGTAACATGGAAGACTACAAACATCCTATTGCATTTGTCAGGGCTGTTTTTACTGCCAATAAAAGAAATTCACCTTGAACTTCACTTGAGCAAAAAGAGGACTTGCAGGAAGGAGAAAGTCAGAATAAAGGAGGACATTCCAGGAATCGGGCAGCCCTCAGGCTCTCCAGAGCTAGGAACCACCTTAACATACCTAATACTCTATTTTTTTTAAGTTAATTTTTAAAAATTGAAGTACTACAAAAACTGAGGTATAATTGACATGCAATATTCTGTTCACGTGTATATCAGGATTTCAGTATTTTTTTTATTTTTTTTTAATTTATTTATGATAGGCACACAGTGAGAGAGAGAGAGGCAGAGACACAGGCAGAGGGAGAAGCAGGCTCCATGCACTGGGAGCCCGATGTGGGATTCGATCCCGGGTCTCCAGGATCCCGCCCTGGGCCAAAGGCAGGCGCCAAACCGCTGCGCCACCCAGGGATCCCCAGTATTTTTTAAATATTTATTTATTTGTTATAGAGAGAGAGAAAGAGAGTGAGAGTGAGTATGGGACAGAGGGAGAGGGAGAGAGAATCCCAAGCAGACTCTCCAGTGGCCTGACTCGAGGCTCAATCCCACCAACTGTGAGATCATGACTTGAGCCAAAACCAAGAGTCAGACCCTCAATTGACTGAGCCACCCAGGTGCCCTGTGATTCAGTATTTTTATACATCATGAAGTGATGTATAAGTGATCCCTGGGTGGCTCAGTGGTTTAGCGCCTGCCTTTGGCCCAGGGCGTGAGTCATTACCACCTGTCACCACACAAAGTTATTACAAATTATTGACTATATTCCTTATGCTACACATCATATCTCCAAGACTAATTTGTTTTATAAATGAGATTGTACCTCTTAACCCCCTTCACCTACTTCACCAGCCCCCTAGTCCATCCCCTTCTAATAACCAACAGTTTATTTCCTGTATCTATGAGTCTCTTTCTGTTCTGTTTTTTAGATTCTACATATAAGTAAAATCGTATGATACTTGTCTCTTTCTGTCTGACTTATTTCACTTAGCAAAATACCCTCTCTGTCCATCCATGTTGTTGCAAATTGCAAGATTTTATCCATCTTTTTTTATAGCTGAGTAATATTCCATTATATATATAGTAAATATATTTTTCTCTGCTTTTCTATGGGTGTTACATTTTCTATGGCTTTTTTCCTGTGTCTAAAGACATGGCCACCTACCTCCCTGGAGCTGTATGTAGTTTTGTTGCCTTGATGATACAGAGCACTTTCTCTACTAATTTCACTTAGAAAAAAAATCTTAGGGAAGGATTTGGTTAGCCTGGTATGGGTCACAGGCCTATCTGTGGGTCATAAATTGGGGCCAGGAAGATGGTGCTAGGCTTGGCCAGGACTCAGTCATGTGCTTACTTTTGGTATAAGGATAGGAGTGGGGTACTCTAGTTAAAAGGAGTGGGATGGGAAGGAAAAGTTCCTCAAAGGAAGGGGGTGCTATTTTCAAAGAGAAAAAACTGGTGCTGAACAGACAAAGAACAAATGCCCACTACATTTATTAAAATAGTGATGAAAGTCATTTTCATAATGTGCTACTATCCTTAGCTGGTCTAAGTTGTCTTGGCAAAGGCAAAACATTACAGAATCACAGCTGTTTGGAATGTACTATGGATTTGGTTTGATCTTTCCGAATCATTTAATTAGCCCCTATAGGAGGTGGGACATTAGCTCTACATTACTGAAGATACCAAATATAAATTTTCCATAAATTAAAGGAAGTTACTATAAAGATAAAAGCTAATATCATAGTTATATTTTAGCTTTGTTTCCAAATATGTTACATTTACTGAGGATTCTTTAATCAGTAAAATAATAATTCAAAGGGTGCCTGGGTGGTTCATTTGGCAAAACGTGTGACTTCAACTCAGGTGGTGATCTCACCGTCCTGAAATTAAGCCCTGTATGGGACCCCAACCTCAGTGGGGAGTCCGCTTCTCTCTCTCCCTCTGCCCCTCCCCCCACTCATGCACTCTCTCAAATAAATAAAATCTTTTAAAAAATAATTCAAAATTAAGTTTTTATTAAAACTTAAAGGAATATTACAGAAAATAACTATTTTTTTATTTTTTTAAAGATTTATTTATTTAATCATGAGAAGAGAGAGAGAGAGAGAGAGAGAGACACAGGCAGAGGGAGAAGCAGGCTCCATGCAGGGAGACCGACGTGGGACTCCATCTCCGGTCTCCAGAATCATGTCCTGGGCCAAAGGTGGCGCTAAACTGCTGAGCCATCCGGGTTGCCCAATAACTTTATATTTTAAAGATTTTATTTATTTTGAGACAGAGAGCTTGTGTGTGCGTGTGTGCATACACCTGAGTAAGCAGAGGGGATGAGGGGCAGAGGCTGAGGGAGAGAGACTCTCAAGCAGACTCCATCCTGAGCATAAAGCTCAATGCAGGGCTTGATCTCATAATCTTGAGATCATCACCTGAGCCAAAATCAAGAGCCAGACGCTTAACCAACTGAGCCACCCAGATGCTCCCCACAAAATAACTTTTAAAAATACCTCTAAGACATTCTTGCATAGTGACCTATATTTTTTATTTTTTTAATTTTAATTCCAATATAGTTAACATAGTGTTACATTAATTTCATGTAGACAATAGAGTGATCCAATAATTCTATATATTACTTAGTGTTTATCATGGAAAGCATACTATATAGTGACCTACATCGACATCTATTATAAGGTTTAGTTGAACTAGTATTTATATGATTTCTATTTATTTAAAATAAATAATAGTAAAAAGGCCTAAAATTAAGGACTGCAAATCAGTAAACTAAATGATCATTATTCTAAAATTTTTGTTAGGTTTTTGGATCTTTTGCCTATGAGACTATCAAAATAAATAAGGTATTTCCTCTGGAGATCCATTATATAGCATAGTGCCTGTAGCTAACAATGCTATATTGCATACACTCCCTCATGCTCTTTACATTTGTCATGAAAGTACATCTTATGTTAAGCATTGTTACCACAAAAAATTATAATAATAATGAAGAGTTGGGAGGCAATGGATATGTTTATGGCCTTGACGATAATGGTTTCATGGGTTTATAATTATTGCCAAGTTCATCGAGTGGTATACAAAAAATATGTACAGCTTTTTTTCCCCATATGTACAGCTTTTTAACATGCCAATCATACTTCAATAAAGTGGTTTAAAAACAAATAAAATTAAAACTACAAAAAAATTGAAGTATGATAATAATAATGATGACTACCATATACCAGATGCTTTACCTGACAACTCTGTGAGGAGGGTTTTATTATCCATATGTTAGAGGTGAGGAAACTGAGTTCCTAGAAGTTGTTGATTGTTTGAAGCTACATGGCTAGTAACCTCTCTGGTAGTCTTAGGTCCACTTTAGAACCAATTACCTTTCCAATCTGTCATGCTGCTTCCCTGACTAAGCAATGCTAGAGAAAGGAACAAAATTCTGCAGAGTGTTTGTTAATAAGATAGGAGTCTAACAATCAAATGTTCTGAACTAATCACTGAATCGTAAATTACATAAATACACTATAAAGTTAGGCAAAGAAGTTAATTTCTTAGATTCCAAAATGTTCTCCAAAACCAGAATAGACATGCTTGCAGCGTGCAAAACGAGTGGCTAATTCTAGGACCTAAAAAAATTCTCGGCATCAAACTCAATGAGCAAACACACCAACAAGAAATGAAGGCAAGGCAGCCATTCCTTAGTCAAAAGTCAGGGAGAAACTATGCGCTAAGGGATGATGAGGGAAAGTATGAGAAGATCATAGTTCTTCTTCAATAATGGAAAACTAGTTAAGGGTTTTAATTTACAGTGTGAGGACAAAAAGGGAGCTGGAGCAAACATAGTTATGTGACAAATATTAATGGCCATCGCAATTCTCAAACTGAAAAATCCAGGTCAGCCTGCAGGGCAGGCTATCTCCAATGGCTTTTTTGAGATTCCCTGGTAAAGCCTACCTAAGTAAAGGAGGTCATCTGAGGTCACATAGAAGTATACAATTCAAAATAAAAAGGGGTTTGTCAAAAGAGCTTTACATTTTTGGCCAAAGCCTCGGATCTTATTTTTTCCGGTAGATGAGGCCACTTTTCTGCACTGGAGAATATTAATCATGACACCACTAAAGCCAGTTGGGCACCACCAAGCTCAGATTAGGATTCTGCATGACAGATATCATTAATGCTAATCAAGAGTTTTCCTCCAGCCTTTGCTAACAGAATCTTAATTTTGTTTGCCTTTCATGTCTTTCAACAAGAACTGAGTCCTCGTCTGGCCTCTGGAGATGAATGTTGATTAATAAATCATTCTTGGTCATCTCATGATCCTTGTCAGGTGACTGGCTTTGGCACGGGCAAGAGATGCAATTCTGGCCAAGAGACTGCTGGAAGTTTCTGGGAAGATTTTTGTCTCTCAGAAAAGGGTTTAAGACAGGGGCATCTTCCCCCTTTTCCTTGTCATCTGCATGTGATGACATGCATCTGGGCATGTGATGCCCAGAACTGTGGTAGCCATTTTAGGACTATGAAAGGAGCCAAACTAAGAAAATAAATCATCATATTGAGGATGTCTCAGAGAGTGGAGAGATGGGAAAAACCAGAGTTCTTGGTAATGGTATAGAAACTGAACTTAGAAACTACTGTTTAATAAAGTCTAACTACAGATTCTTTTTCTTTTTTTAAGATTTTATTTATTTGTTCATGAGAGACACAGAAAGAGACACAGGCACAGGCGGAGGGATAAGCAGGCTCCATGCAGGGAGCCCAACATGGGACTCCATCCTAAGTCTCCAGGTTCACACCCTGGGCTGAAGGTGGCACTAAACTGCTGAGCCACCCAGGCTGTCCTACAGACTCTTTAATGTGTATTATTATTATTTTTTTAAAGATTTTATTCATTTATTCATGAGAGAGAGACAGGCAGAGACACAGGTAGAGGGAGAAGCAGGCTCCCCATGGGGAACCTGATGAGAGACTTGATCCCAGGACCCTGGGATCACGCCCTGAGCGGAAGGCAGATGCTAAACCATTGAGCCCTGGTACATGTATTATTAAATGTCTTATTACTGATGGCACTTTTGGATTGGTTTTCTCTTTAACCAAAGCTTCCTGAGATTCTCTCTGAGCCAGAGGTATCAAAATCTAGTATCAGGACATCCTGAACAGATCAGCATCCAGTTCTCTCTAACGGCTTTTCAACTTTCGCGTGGTCTCCTAATGCTTAGGAATTTGGCATCCTCACCTACCTTCTCCTCCCTCCCTTCCTTTCCACTCCCCCTCCCAGACCTTTACTCCATACCTATCCACCCTCAAGCCACATTGCACTTGCCTTTCAGGTTATGGAATTTGCAGAAGGCTCAATTCAAACTATGTTAAGCCCAATTGCCAAAAGATGGCATAATCATACAGTGTTTGCCCACTTTAAGAACTATAGGAGGGTAAATGTCACTTTTTTTTTTGTGCGCTGAAGATACAGAATGCTTTCAATAATCTATTAGAACTAAGTTTCTTAAACCTTTTTTTTTTAAATGAGATAAAAATCACACGGCAAAAATATACCATTTTAAAGTGTCTAACTCAGGAGTTCTTAGCATACTCAGTGTTTTGCAACCATAATCACTGTCTGATTCTAGAACATTTCCATCACCTCAGAAAGAAACCCCGTACCTATTAGCAGTTGATCTCGATTCTCAATCTTTTTTTTTTCTTAAAGATTTTATTTATTTATTCATGAGAGACACAGAGAGGCTGAGACATAGGCAGAGGGAGAAGCAAGTTCCCTGTGGGGAGCCCAACATGGTACTCGATCCTGGGACCCCAGGATGATGCCCTGAGCTGAAACTCAACCGCTGAGCCACCCAGGTGCCCCTCTTTTTTTTTTTTAACTCACATATCTGAACAGCCAAGAATCTAACTGAGTTTTGTTTCTTATAGCTTGTGTCATGAAAATAATATGGTGGATTGTTTCATTCATTTTACCAATGCAAAATTGTATTTTAATGTCTATTCTTTTTGAAAATATAGATGCCTCCCAGATTCTAATAACCAATATCCTTCCCAATGGGCATCCTCTCTTAGCCCTGGTTGAATATTGCTCTATTTGATTAGATGATACTTAGATATTTTGTGTGGATGGCCTTTCTATAGCCAACTGCTCCTTCTGGGAGTAATTTTTTAACATTAACATTATAAATTTATTAATCCTACCTGCAAACAGATAGCTTTTCCTAAATGAGAAAACAATTTTTCATGGAAACTTAATTTAAATTTCAAATTAGGACGCAGATTTTCTGGCACATAATTTTTCATCCTCCTTCTAATGCTTTGAAAAGAGTATTATAAATCACCTAAAATTGTGGGGTTGATGCTTAGCCTTATTTAGTGACATAAAAATGATTGTCCATTTTTTAGCGATTTTATTGTGGCTCAAAGCTCCAACTCCAGGCTACATGCAGCTGAATCTGCAAATCCACAGATCTCTCCAACTGGAATCATCCATCACATACAGGAATTTTAAAGACCTGGACATATCCTCAAATGCATATACAGAGGCCTCATGGAATATATGTATTCACCTCCGCACAAACTTAAGAATTTTTAAATACAGCTATTTATTAGTTGACAGCAATAAATCCTAACAAACACTACTGCTCCATCATATGCCCACATTTATGAATCAGAAAATTCGTAATCAGGCCTACATCTAATAAGAAAGATGGTGTGTACCAATAATAAATTTCATTACTATATACAGAATAAAGTAATAAGGATGTTATATCAGTGAGGACATTCAGGTCCAAGTGAAAGAACTCTAAATCAATCTATGTTTGGGAAAAAACATTGGGGAACTTTTTTGGCCCACATAACTGAAAAGTCTGAGAGCTAGCTTCAGGCACTTCCAGAGCCAGGTGCTGAACACTTGCATCAGGAATCTGTCTTGTTCCTTCTCTCGGCTTCCCTGTCCTTTACACTGACTCTAGTTCAAGCTGCCTTCCTTAATGGAGTGCCTCCCAGCGACACCAGGTACAGATCCTCCAAGCTTCAAATCTTACAGAATGAAGAATTCTATTTTGCATTATTTCCAACTCATGTCATGCTCTTGAGTTTCCTTGGCATGATTTGCGTCACTTAGTCTTTCCTGAATTAATCACTGAAGCCAGTGGGATACAATGTTCTGAGAATTAGAGAGTGATTAAAAATCCACTGATCCATATAGACTAAAAGAAGGGGAAGGATGGTCCCCAAGAGAAATCAGGATTCTATGAGAGAAGAAAGGAAAAGCAATGCTGGGAGAGACCAAACAACAGATGTCTAGACATATGCTTTCCAGGAACTGAATTCTCTCTCTGACACTCCTGGTGAGTAACTCAGAACTAACGTATTGTGTGACGCAGGGGACACACTTTATACTGCATGCACATAGATGAAATATGTAGCACGGTGATGCTTATGTATGCCCCTCCCTCCAGGGGATGGGGAGGCTGCATCTACACCAGACACTAGCCTGGGAAACAACTTTTCAGAGGCCAGTTCTATCCCTGTGGATTGGTTAAACCATCTATCACTACAAGTCCACTTCTAAAATTCCATTATTTGCACCTTCCTAGAGCCAGAGCTGACAAATGTGCCTGGATTACTATGTACTCATGATACAGCTGCATTTCATACTCATGGACACCTGGCACCAGGGTATGAATTAACTTGCTTTGGAGAAGAATATTATAAATCAGGTTCCTCCATATGTAGGAGCATGATTTAAAGCAGTGAAGCAGGCCTAGAGGTCTTTGCAAGCTGATCACACAAGTGACTATATACCCTTAAAATAAAACCTGATCTTTTTGGACATGCAGCACAATCATGGCAATTAGTGTACTCTTTTCTTTTTCTCATAAAAATTGGCCAATGAAACTTTTTCAGTTTCCTATTCATAACTATTTGCATTCTTTGATGTTATTCTCCACAGGGGTTTTTACCTCCTGAAATTTCAGAATTGGCTGTTTAAGGACGCTATTTAATTTCAGTTCCTATATCTCACCTGTTGCAAAATTCTGAAATCTGATCGATACTGGTTTACTTCATTATGTTGACATGCATAGTGCCTTAGCAGGTGGACAGTAGGTGTTCAGGAAGTGCTGAACAATTATTTACTGGAATAATTTTGTTCATGCTTTTTCTCAAGAAGGATAGTAAGTACTATGAAGAAAGTAAAGCAAGAGAATTTATAGAAAAAAAACCTGTAAAATAATAGATGTTTCAAGGGAGCTACTTTAGATTAGGTGGAAACAGAACATCTTGTTGAGGTACATGGAGATATCAATGATACAAAGGGGGAAGCAGTACAAAGATGTTACTATCCCAGGCAAAAGGAATAGCAAGTGCAAAGGCCCTGAGACAAGAATGAATCTGGCTGTTTCAAGAATAGAAAGACTGGTGTAACTGACATACAGAGGGAGATAGAGGGAGAAATGAGAAAGAGGATGCCTAAGAAACAGATGAGGGCCCATCTCAAACATAAGCAGGGATTCCCACACACGCTGTTCACTGCCTCTTCTGTTTTCTGTGAAGTGAGTTTCTCAGCCAGGGGCACTCTCCTGTGTATGACAAAACTGCTGGTCAAGGTATAACAGGCAAGGAAAGCAGATCCTCATTCAGAATAAGTGCCTCTTTCCTTGGAAACAAACGCCCTCCAAAATGGAAGAAGTCCAACAATATGAACTTGCCACCATGAGGCTGCTGGTCTTAGATGTATGTTTTGTGTTGGCTTTCCCCAGAAGCCGATGCTGAGATAAGGATTTGTGCTCAGGAGGTGATCCCTATAAGCACTAGCTGCTTTGCTCTAATCTTCTTGGATTCTAAGTCCAATTCTCAAGGTTCCATTGCAAAGCTTGTTCCCAAACCTTCCTATCAATTTTTTTTTTAGATTTATTTATTTATTTGAAAGAGAGAGTAAGCACGAGGAAGGGGCAGGACGGAGAGGGAAAGAAAGAGACTGAATCTCAGGCAGACTCCCTGCTGAGTGGGGAGCCCAATGCAGGGCTTGATCTCATGGCCCTGAACCAAAACCAGGAGTCAGAGCTCAACTGACTTGAGCCACCCATGTGCCTCCCCTCTTTTTTTAGGATTCATTTATTTGAGACAGAGAGAGAGTGCATGCACACGTGAGTGGGGGAAGGGGACAGAGCAGAGGGAGAGGGAGAGAATTCCAAGCACACTCCCTGCTGAAAGTGAAGCCTATCTGGGACTCGATCCCACAACCCCAAGATCATGACCTGAGCTGAAACCAAGAGTCAGATGCTCAGCCTACTGAGCTACCCAGGCACCCCTTCACTCCAGTTTTCAATGTTGCTTTTTTCAAGTCATTAGCCATATAACTAGTGATTGGTTACAGAGCCGGAGTCAGATCATGCTTCCTTCAAGTCAAAGTACATGATAAAAGGCATTGCTTGAAATCCTATCTACTGAGATTTGGCTTCTGCTGTCCTTCAAGATAGCTGCTGATAGGAGCTGTGGGATGCAAGAGTACACCTGCAGCCAGTCGTGAATATTGCTCAACAACTCCTATAAGTCAGGCTTGACTTTCTGCATTCTTAATTAGCCAACAACTCTTCATAAGAGCAAAGAGACAGATTGGTAGCAGCAGGGTGTGGGAATAGGGTAGTTAAAGGCACAGAGTGGGGAAAAACCTGTTCCCACAAACTAGAAGTGCCTTCATAACCTGCTCCCTTACCACCTATGAGGTGATACGGTGCTACTGGAAATGGTCAACTTTATGAGTAGGTGGATCAGATAATACATGGTGTCCCACTGTTTCCAACTTACAGAGCAAATGGAAGCTGTTTCTCAAAGGGAAAATAGTAATCTTCCTGAAGGGGGGGTTATGGGCTTGCTCTAAAATCCTGTGGGCTTCCCCCGTGACTCTGGTGGAGACACTTGTTTCTGACTTCAGTAGGTATCCCAATCATCTAGATGCCTTAAGAGCTAACAGAGCTGCCTGGACTAGAGCCTGGGCCATTGAGAGAGACCATTTTTGCACTGCTAGGTTTTCAGGTCATCTGGTACATAAGTTCAGGACACCTGTGTGCTATATGCTGTCTCTAAAATCCAGGGCACCACAAAGTACTGTGCCTTTCTCAGTTGCAGCAATCTGTCCCTAACCCTGGAGGAGCTATCTCAATATGTGCTAGACCACTGAATCCGTGAGAATTTCACTAAGGGGTCAAATCCTTATATTTCTGCAAGAATCAGATTCCTCTCTTGGCATATATGTGTCTTACCAAGGCATTAGGGTATCTGGTATTTCCTGCTCCGCATCAACACAGTAAAGTATTATAACATCCTATGGTTCAGTGACTCATTACGTGTCCTTGTGTAACAAATGGCTGGAGCTGACATTCATGAGACAGATTTATAAAGCTATTTCTGTCCCTGCCATGTTAAAGCAAACAGCTGCTGATGGACTCTACAAACCAAAATGGATAAAAATGCAGTGGTTAGACGAATAGTTACCTCTCAAACGCCAGAGGCTATATTAAGCTGCTCCAATAAAAAGACCATTTTAGGAACAGCAGCTAGTTTGGATCACCTCAAGATTAGTTTTATTGTAGCGTCCACTGTCATTCTCCAAGACCTATCAAACCTACTCACTGGTCAAATGGAGTACACTGTCCATTTGGGGATATGACAGAAATGATCTGTATCTTTCTACCTTTTGGTGGTTGTACTAACCTTGGTAATTACCCCAAGGAGATCCTGCTTTTTCAATTATTATTCTAGTAGGGAAGTAACACTACAATGGCTTCTCCTTGGACTTCTGCCACAGGAACACTTACTCCTCAGGGCAGAGACCTAATGTGGAGGTTCCATTCCATCTACACTTAGGAACTGAGGAAATAAACCATGAGATGGGCTGAAGGGAGAAAAGTTCATGGCCCAATGAGTTGAGAGTCCCATCTGCCTACCATAGTCTCTATTCTGACCAGTGAGTGAGCCACAGTGTTCTCAGCTCTCCATAAAGTTGGTACTAATTTGGAGCAAGTGACCACTGATCCTGAAAACTGTAGATATTTCTCTATTCCAAGTATACATCACCTGAAGAAGTAGCTGGGTAGAAGGTTCATAGTACACCTATCTACTATCAGAGCACAGCCCTTAAGGCAAGCGTTCTGGTCCTGAGAATTGACTTACGTCCAAGAGTTAAGAGAGAAACTGTGATGTTGGTAGCTTGATTCAAGTGCTTATTTCCTAGACCTGTACAGTTGTTTAAAAAAAAAAAAAAGGAGGGGGGCTACCTTGGTGGCTCAGTTGATTAAACATCTGCCTTCAGCTCGGGTCATGATCTTGGGTCCTGGGATGGAGCTTGACATTAGGCACCTCGCTTGGCAGGGAGTCTGCTTCTCCCTCTCCCTCTGCCCCTCTCCCATGCTCATGCTTTCTCTCTCTCTCAGATAAATACATTTTAAAAATCTTAAAAATCAGGCTAAGCCCTTAAGTAAACGCTTGGTGCTCTCACACCCAGAGGCCCTAAGATTACTTAACCACAGCCAGAGATTGCTACAGCTCGGATCATTTCCTAGTTATCACCTCTTTCTGCCTTCTCCCTCCCCATAAAGACAACATCCATTTTCACAGGTGAACCTCCAGCATATCTGACCCAAAAAGTCTAGCAGCCAGGACGGCAGAATTTCTAATTGCTCACAAGTCTGATGTATTCCTAATGGCATTAGAAATCAATGTTTTGGGCTTCAAAGTTAGTGAAGTGGCGGGTGGACAGAGTATAGGAAATCCCAGTCTAGCACAGACCAGCTTTTAGTGCTTGGTTCTGTTAATCAATCAGCAAACTGCCCAACAGAGCACAATGTATAGTGTCTCCTGAGGGCACAACATTTAACCAGATCCAGCTAAGTAAGGAATACTTAGCAGTGAGACCATGAACAAACTTTAGCGTCTTATGAATCAAGAATGTTTCACAAAAATGTTTGGTGTATTTCTTTAGCTCAGTAGTTCATAACCTTGGCTGCAAATGAATTCATCAGGTTGGGAACAAAGTGGGGAGCTTTAAAAAATACTGGTGCTGGGATCCTACCCTCAGAGATGCTGATTTATTAACTTGGACCTCTTTATTAAAAACAAAGAAAGAAACAAAACACCCCAGGTAACCCTAATGTATAGTCAATGATATTCTAGCTTCTTCTCCATTCTCCATGTCCCTTATACCAAGTCAGTCAGCTCTATCCCTTAATATTTTCTTTTTTAAGATTTTATTTATTTATTCATGAGAGACACAGAGAGAGAGGCAGAGAGAGAGGCAGAGAGAGAAGCAGGTTCCATGCAGGGAGCCCGATGTGGGACTCGATCCCAGGTCTCCAGGACCACACCCTGGGCTGAAGGCAGCACTAAACCGCTGAGCCACCGAGGCTTCCTTTTTTTTTTTTATTTTTCTTCAAGATTTTATTTGTTTATTCATTAGAGGCACAGAGAGGCAGAGACATAGGCAAAGGGAGAAGGGACTTGATCCCAGGATCCTGACCTGAGCCAAAGGCAGATAGATACTCAACCACTGAGCCACCCAGGTGCTCCACTATCCCTTAACTTTCATATAAGAAACCTGAGGAGGTTAGCAAAGTAGCAAAGTCCTGAGTTTTACTCAATGTCTTGAGTTGAGATTTGGGAATTGAGGTTCATTTTCTTCTGTAAATTATCCAGTGCTCTTAAAAGCAACCATGTGGTTCCATAATCCTGGCGTATTTCCCCCAATACCACTAATTGTTCTAAGGTGGCTGCTAACCAGTACCCAAAGGCCGCCTGCTCAGGGGCTCATGGAAACTGGTTGACTAAAGGCAATAGAGCCTGAAAAGCTGATCACTGAAGCTGCTAGCTTTCCATCCAGAATACAGAGGGGCGTTGCACTGCCTTTCACCCCATCCAGATACAACCAATTCCGGAGAGCCCACCTCTTCCTCAAGGTCTTTTACCTATAACCCATTCTCTGGAACCAATCTGGGTATTAAAATTCCTTTGTTTGTAAGCAACAACGACAACAAAATCAATGACCCTGGTTAGCTCAAGGAAGTAAGAATACATTGGGATGGATCCTGGAATAGTTCAAAGGTCCAAATAAACTGTGAAAGAACCCAAATTCAGGAAATAGGAAATCTCTGCTGACCTCCTCCCTAGAGAGCTGCCATAAAAGCCATCCAGTTCTGGTGACTCTTAGCCTCTGTCGCCCTCCATTCACCTTTCAGATTCCCACAAGAAAATCTGTCAGCTCAGCTCAGCTTTAGGTCTTCCCCTGCGGATCAGCTATGTGAGGCGAGGTCATGAAGCACAGACATGGCACAGTGGCAAGGGGGTAAACCAGGCACCACCCAACAGAAGTGTACTTCAATCACTCACGTTTGGAAGCTTCTATTTTGCAGTTCATGAACGATAAAGGTATGGGCAAAAAAAGCACAAAAGACACTGCTTAATCAAACAATTTTAATCAAATTAATAGGAAGCAGTAAAAGTGCAATTGCCTGAAGATCCCATATTTCACATTTCAAACTGTTTTCCATTGTCTTTACTTGTAAGGTGTTGCAGGTGGGACCCACTCTTGAATCTTCTTTCTTGTGGTAGAATAAGGTACATATTGTTCTGGAGTGCCACTCACATTGAACTTATGGTTTGTCCAGATGAATTTACGAGCGACAGGTGGTTTTACTGTTGGAGGATCATCGGTCATACAGTGAAGCCAACGATGCCTTTAAGAGGAAGAGAAAGACAGTTACAAAGACGCAGGGTGGTGTGGTGGGAGGAGCACTGAGCAGGAAGCTCTGGGGCTATTCTGGTGGCTTGAGCTCAAATCTCAGCTCCCCTCACTTGCTAGCTGAACTGCTATATGCCTTAGCTTTTTCATTTGAGCATCCTGACTTCCCAAGGATGGTGTAAGGATTAAATGCCCCTAGAAAAATTCCTGTGTACAGTAGGTACACAACAAAACATTAGCTATGCTTTTACTGTTACTGTATCTCATCATATGGAGGACACTAGCAATTTTAAGATACACATTAGTTTATGTATCTGTAAGAAAAAAATGCTACCAACTAACTCACACTACTATTGATTATAATATGTACCCTAATTTTAGATGTAAAAAGGTATTTCCAAACTGACGAATATACTATTGCTATTAGATGCTAGAGGCTGCTCTGGGATTTCAGTTTGCTCAGGCTGCTCTGGTGATGGAGCTTTAGCTTAAAATTCAACAAGGCTCCTGCTGAAGAAAAGGTCTCTGCGTGCATCTTAAATTCAAGCTTAAGAGCGGGTGTTACAGGACATACGATTTATTATATTAAAAACATTAAATCACAGCCTAAAATTCACAAGTATTTCAGTTTTAAGTGTTTAACAATTTAATTTCAAAGGAAGCTGGATGCCTGGAGTAGAAAGGAAAGAGACCAGTGATGCTGCTACTCACGGCAGAGAAAGAAGGAATAAAGTCCAAGGGACAAAGAGTAGAACTGAGCAGGAAGCCACTCTGAGTTTATATGACACAGGAAGTAGAGAACTCACACCAGATCTCCCAAGGCTGGGAGCTCAAAGACAGGATTATGTTAAGGGAAAAAGGAGTAATGGGCAGGAACAAGCAAGAGAAATGTGGCTCCAAGGGGAAAAAAAAAAGATTTTTCAGCTATATAGAAAAGGGCAAGTGGAGGTTTCAGTAAAATAACTAAAACTAAAGCTAATGAGAAAAGGTTATGGGCAGCCCGGGTGGCTCAGCAGTTTAGCGCCGCCTTCAGCCCAGGCATGGTCCTGGAGACCCGGGATCGAGTTCCACATCAGGCTCCCTGCATGGAATGGAGCCTGCTTCTCCCTCTGCCTGTGTCTGTGCCTTTCTCTGTCTCTCATGAATAAATAAATAAAATCTTAAAAAAAAAAAAAAAAAAAAAGGTTGTGATGCTATTTAAGAATATTTGCTAGCAATAACTGATAGGTATAGGTAATTGGCCAAAACCAATTAGCCTCTCCTAAGAGAGGAGATAAATTACTATTACTGTTGCTCTATTTGTGTCTAAAGATATACCATGATCAGCTAACATAATAAAAAATGAAGATGTCTCTACACACTGGGCTGGTGTCTTTTTTTTTTTTTTTTTAAATAGGTACTTCCTAAAGTAAACTCCTTTTTATTTATTTTTTATTATTTTTTTAAGATTTTATTTATTTGAGAGTGAGAGAGAGAGTAAGCATGAGCAAGGGGGTGGGGGAGAGGGAGAGGGAGAGGGAGAAGCAGACTCCTCACTGAGTAGGGTGCCTCCTACAGGGCTTGATCCCAGGACTCCAAGACCATGACTTGAGCAGAAGGCAGAAGCTTAACCGACTGAGCCACCCAGGCACCCCTGGGCTGGTGTCTTATATTCTCCAGCATTAATTGGGGACTAGTGAAAGTGATGTGGACCAATAAACTGTGACTATGAACACAAGCTCTGAACCTCTGAGATGCTGGCAGTGAGACAGGCTCCACTAGTCACTCAAAGGAGGGATTAGCTGTCAAAACGAAGGTTGTTACTTACCAAGGGGCTTTATGTAAGCAGAAATATTTAACTTTTACCTTGTCGAGGCAACTTAAATAATTAATTTATTCTATTAAAATAAGGAAAATGTATTAGAATAATTGCTGTCAAGACTCTTAAAATTTAAAATGATATTTAAGAAATCAAGAGTCGAAATCTTATATGTGCCTGTTCAGCTACTTAAGTGAGGAACTGAAGATCTTATGGAGAAGCAGAAAATACTCAAGAAAACTAAAAATATTTTTTATCACAATACATAAAATCTGAAAATGTCTATCCAGCAAGACTACAGGCAAAAGTCAAGGAATGAGTAAGTGATAATTTATTCTTATGATGGCAGTATAAAGAGCTCTAAGAAACAAGAAAATGTTTATAATCTACTAGGGCTGATGTAACCCTCTCTTGTTATTAAATAAAGGCTAAATAAATCATACCTTCTAGGTTTCCACACCAAAGAGTTTTGGCAAAAAAGATTTTCAGCCGGGTCATTAAAAAATACATATATTTAAAAAATTTTTAAAGTAATCTCTACACCCAAAGTGGTGCTTGAGCTAAAAACCCAGATCTGTTCCCCACAGGGAGCCTGCTTCTCCCTCTGCCTGTGTTTCTGCCTCTCTTTCTGTATCTCATGAATACATATATAAAATCTTTAAAAATAAATCAGTATTTGTAAAGAAAATATATTACATTTTAGGAAATAATGAAAACATATCACATTTTAGAAAAAACCTAGTACTCAAATATATTGAAGTGTGTCTAAATAACTGGAAACAAAGATACTAAATCACAATTACAATATCAAGTGGAAATATTTGATATTTCCATTATCAAATGGAAATAAATCTCAACAGTGGTTAATCCTATTTTCAGTTGTTTAAGAGGAAGAGTATGTCAACAAACAAGGAAGGAAGACATTCCCCTTCTTTGAAAATATATTTCCCTTAAATAGTCCCTCAGTGGGAGATTGTCTACCATACTAAGTGCAAAATGGAGGGATTTGTTTGTGAAGAATAGAATAACCTAATAGGAAATTTAGGAAGTTAAAATATATGCCATATAAAATAGATTTTTAAAAATCACTGCAAATGAAAACAGTTTTTTAAGATTGGTATTAATGTCCAAAGGGTACAAAGATCTCATATAACTCAACACACAACAAACCAATTAAAAAAAAAAAAAAACAACAGGAAGAAGGCCTGAATATAGACATATCTCCAAAGACAGATGGTCAACAGAAACATGCAAAGGTGCTCAACATCATTAATCATCAAAGAAATGCAAATCAAAACCACAATGAAATATCACTTCACATCTGTCAGAATGGCTAGTATCAAAAAGATAAGAAATAACAGGTGTTGGTGAGGATGTGGAGAAAAAAGAATCCTTGTACAACTGGTAATGGGAATGTAAATTGGTGAAGTCACTACGGAAAACAGTATGAAGGTCCCTCGAAAATTAAAAATAGAAATACCATATTATCCACCAATAACACTTCAGGGTATCTGTCCACTGAAAACAAAAAACTGAAAAAGACATATACAACTCTATGTTCCTTGCCGCATTATTATTTATAATAGTCAAGATATGGAGGGAACTTAAGTGTCCATCAATAAATGAATGGATAATAAATAAATAAATAAATAAATAAATAAATGATAAATGGATAAAGATGTGTATATATAAACAATGGAATATTACTCAACCATAAAAAAGGAATGACATCTTGCCATTTGTAACAAAATGGATGGAACCAGGATGTATTATGCTAAGGGAAGTAAGTCAGAGAAAGACAAATACCATATAATTTCACTTATATATGGGATCCAGAAACAAAAAAAAAACCAGAAACAGACATATATGCAGAGAACAAACTTGTGTTTGGCAATGGGGAGGAATGGGGCAAATGGGTGAAACAGGTGAAGGGGATTAAGAGGTAGACTTCCAGTTATAAAATAAGTAAATCACAGGGATGTAAAATACAGCATAGGAAATATATAATCAATAACACTGTAATAACCTTGTATGATCACAGATGGGTGTGCTGAGCATTTCATAAGGTATATAAATCTCAAATCACTGTTACACACCTGAAACTAATATAATATTATATGTCAATTACACTTCAATCAAAAATAAACGAAAATAAAAATCTTTGGGGTACCTGGGTGGCTCAGTCAGGTAACCATCTGCCTTCAGCTCAGGTCATGATCTCAGGGCCCTGGCATTGGGCCCTGTGCTAGGCTCAATGCTCAGCGCATAGTATGCTTGAGATTCTTTCCCCTCCTTTTCCCTCCCTCTGCTTGTGCTCGTTCCTTAAGTAAATAAAATCTAAGGGAAAAAAAGACATCAGAGGATGAAGAACAGTTTCAGAAGAAAATGGATGATTTGAATAAAAATACTCTTTTTCCAGAAAGCCAAGAACTGCTCTACCAAGAAACTGTGAGATGGAAGCAGAGTCCAGGAAAAGCAGCAGGAGAAAAAAAGGGCTGGAGCAGTTGAACTCATGAATAGAACAGGAACTGAGGGCAGCCCCGGTGGTGCAGCAGTTTAGCGCCGCCTGCAGCCCAGGGCGTGATCCTGGAGACCCTGGATCGAGTCCCATGTCAGGCTCTCTGTATGATACCTGCTTCTCCCTCTGCCTGTGTCTCTGCCTCTCTCTCTCTCTGTCTCTATGAATAAATAAATAAAATCTTAAAAAAAAAAAAACAGGAACTGAAAGATAAAGTTAGCCAATTAATATTAATGGCTGAAAACCTGCTGAAGACCATCCCGTTCCCTTATCTCCTTAGAGGTCACGCTTGTATCATGTGAACTGGGAAGCTGAGCAAAAGAGCGAAGCAGAAAATGGCAATGACCCTGTGTATCAGGCAGAAGTTGAAGTGTGTCACTGATGATGCAGACTTCAATGGATCCTTTCAAAGTCCTGAAGAGGAAAACCAATAAATAGCCAGAAAATCGTGGGAAGAAAAGCAAATGAATTAAGAGCTTACAGGACAAACAAATCTCCAAACCGAGGAAGCATTTTGCAGCATGGAAATTCACAGCTTGAAAGTGAGATTAATAAGCAGCTGAAGCTTCAAATTACATTAAGAACATGTCATGCAACTTCAGGGAAAACTATCTTAGGAGGAAACATAATACTTAGAAATAAAGAAGAAACTTCCCAAAGTGTGCAGAAACGTCAACTCCACATATCAGATTCACAACCTCTACAAGGTGGCAGAACACATGGCCAAAGAACTGGAGAGAAACACTTCTACTATCGAAAGGAGATCCTCTTCCATGAGAAAAGAGCCCAAGAAAGCTATATAGCAGTTGTGTTGATTGGGAGAAAACTCAAGAAGCTAAGACAAGAAAAATGATCACAACAGGCAAATGTTGGACAATATGAGGTCCAACTTCCAGACTTTCCCAAGTGGTCCTTTTACTCCTGTTGTCCATCTGCAGCCCAGAGACCCAGAAGTGTCAGGCGATCCGTTAAAGCATCCGTTAAAGTGCATCAGTTTGTTTGTTTGTTTGTTTGTTTGTTTTTTGGGCTCCAGGGGTAGGGACGGGTCAGGGCAGGGGGGGGCCAGCACTGAGGCTGTCAGGCTGTGGGGGGTCTCGGGCTGGGCCCCGGGGGTAGGGATGAGTCAGGGTGGCGTGGGGGTGCTGCACCGAGGCTGTCAGGCTGCGGAGGCGGGTCTATTTTTGTTTTTTAAACATTAAATTTATCATTCCCGTCCTGGGGTTAGATGAATCTAGGGATTTTCGCAGATACTTAAATGCTATCATAATCCTAATCCAGTTTCATCTCTTGATTATAATTTAAGTTTCTTGGCTAAATGGTTCTTTTCAACCATTGGGAAGTTTTGTTCACGCCTCAGCTTTGTGGCATATGTGCTGTGGGATCTTGGGAAAGTCATTTCAATTCTATTTACTCAGTTTTAAAATTCGAAATACCTACATTAGTAATAAATAAGTGATTTGAATGGTATGTATGGGTATGTTTCATAAACTAAAGTGGGAGAAATAATCATTTTAGTGTGATGTATATTTTTACCTCAAAAAGCAATCATCTTTTTCTTTAGTCTTTCATATGATTTTTAAAATAATTTTTTTTTTTTTTAAGTAAACTCTATACCCAACATGGGGCTTGAACTCAGAACTCTGAGATCAAGAGTTGTATGCTCCACTGACTGAACCAGCCAGGCACCCCTCCTACCCATTTCTTGAAAAATTGAAAAAATTCTTTGGAATTTCTATGCCCAATGATGTTAACTAGAAACACTGCAACATGAACATTATGATCAGAAGCCAGCCTTGATTCCCAAAATTAATAATATATATTATCCAAGAAGAAGAAAGACACAAAACTGCCTAGATTTTTGTTGTTAAATTTGCTGCTATCAGGATGCCTGGATGGCTCAGCAGTTGATTATCTGCCTTCGGCTCAGGGCATGATCCGAGGTCCAGGGATCGAGTCCCGCATTGGGCTCCCTGCAAGGAGCCTGCTAGCCTGCTAGCCTGCTTTTCCCTCTGCCTATGTCTCTGCCTCTCTCTCTCTGTGTGCCTCTCACGAATAAATAAGTAAATTTTTTTTTTTTTTTTTTTAAGATTTTTACTTATTCGTGAGAGAGAGAGATCCAGGATCACACCCTGGGCTGAAGGTGGCACTAAACTGCTGAGCCACTTGGGCTGCCCCTGAAGAATCCTTTCTAAGATTAATATTAAACCCAAAAAGCCATAAAGAAAAAAAGTGTAATTCTTACATAAAAACAGAAATGTCTGTGTCTTAAAACTCTGCAAACAAGATTAAATGATGAGGTTTTGGCTCAGGTTATGAGCTCAGGGTTGTGAGACTGAGCTTGCTTAAGATTCTCTTTCTCAGCAAAGAAATAAACAAAAAGTTAAAAAAAAAACAACAACAACAAAATTCAGGACGCCTGGGTGGCTCACCCATTGAGCGTCTGTGTTTGGCTCAGGGTGTGATCCTGGAGTCCTGGGATCAAGTCCCACACTGGGCTCCCTGCATGGAGCCTGCTTCTCCCTCTGCCTGTGTCTCTGCCTCTCTCTCTGTGTCTCTCATGAATAAATAAATAAAATCTTAAGAAAAAAAAAAAGTTTCATGAAAGAGAGAACTGTGACTTAGACAAGAATAATACTGATAGAGGTCATGATCGATGTGGGACATATTTGGAAAGAACAAAAAAACCTGCTGATAGACTGGATACTAGAAAGACTTGTGAGGATGACTCTTCAGTTTCTGGCTTGGCTAAACATGAGTCATCTAAGGGCTTAGGAACATTCTGCTTGAGAGGTCTGTTTATCTGCATTGGACATTTGAAGACATCGAAAAAAAATACACTACATTTATAAATGTGACCCAAAATGTTGAAAGGAATGTAATTACCTAAACTTGCAAATGGAGACAACTGTTTATGAGATTTTAATCCTTTCCATTAGAGTTTATCAAACATTCATCAAACAAGAGAAAATAATTGTTCTTTATTTTAATGCAAAAATGTTCAATTTACTAATCTTGTTATCCTATTTATAAATTGGACCTCAAGGCTTAAGAACAACTAGGTTTTAAAAATTGCAGCTGTAACTCTCAATAATAGAGAACAATCTGATGGTTACCAGAGAGGAGGTGTGGGGGATGGGTGAAATAGGCGATGAGGATTAAGGCGTGCACATGCTGTGAGCACTGGGTGATGTATGTAAGAGCTGAATCACTATATTGTATACCTGAAACTCATAACAAGGCATGTTAACTGGAATTAAAATGAAAACTAAAAAAAATTTGTGATAATAAAAATTTGCAGCTGTAATAAACAGCCTATTAATTTTAAACCCAAATTCCCATTAATCCTTTATACATCAAATGCGTCTCAGACACTAAAAACCTCAAACTGACAAGTAGAATATTTAGTGGACTAGGGGAAATGTCTGTGACTTATTGAGAAGAAGGAGATAGTAAACAGAATATTATATATAATAATGATATATGTATGTGTATATATACACATACCTATATAGTTACTTATAATCATAAATCTTCTTCTAAAAAGGTTATGATTAATAAATTACAATCTATTCTCCACACTGTGACCCTTTCAAAATATTCCTTCTCTATTCAAAAGCAGATCCTCAAATATACATTCAATTAATGAATGAAATGTTAACAGTGCTTGTTTCTGGGCCAAGGAATTAGCGTTTTTGTTTTTACCTCACATATCTCTGTACTTTCCAGGTTCTCTATAACACTTGTACATTTTTATAATCAGAAAAAAAATTAGGAGTGATTTTACTGATTCATTACATGGAAAACTGCATATAATACTAAGAGGGAAAAAAAACCCTGAATATGATTATGAACACAACTACTACCTAAAAAATTATTTAAAAGACTAAACAAAATATGCCCAGTATTGACAGTGGTGGTCTCTTACAGGGCTATGCAGATTATCCTTCCCCATACCAGATTCTTTAAACTTTTCTGATCTCTCACATTTTTTTTTTTAACTAGGCTGGGCACTCTGGATGGAGCCCTACATGAGGCTTGACCCATGACCCTGAGAACAAGACCAGATGAAGAGTTGGGCACTCAACCAAGCCACCCAGGTGCCCTGATCTCTCACTGAAAAAAAAAAAAAAAAAAAAAAAAAAGATCTATTTATTTGAGAGAAAGAGAGAGCAAATGAGCATCGAGCATGCAGGTGGTGGGATGGGCAGATGGACAAGGAGAGAATCCTCAAGCAGATATCTGCCCTGAAGAGCATGGAGCCACACCCTGAGATCATGACTTGAGCCAAAATCAAGAGTCAGAAGCTCAACCAACTGAGCCACCCAGGCGCCCCATGAACTCTCAAACTCTTAAGAACAGACTCCATTTAGATTCAACGAAGTTCATATTGCCAAATCACATGAACACTTTTCTGTCCTTACTCTATGAAATCTCTCAGCAACAATTAATACAGCTAGCCTTCTCATCTTGTTGAAATGCTATTCTCTCTTCCTTTCCTTTTAACCTTGCTAGCTACTTTTCTTCTTTGCTAGCCTGATCTCTGTCCTAAGCTTCAGATTTACATACCAGCTGTTCACTTGACATATTTCTTCTCTGACAGTTATCTCAAACTGACTACTTCCAAAAAAGAGGCTTCTAACTGGAATTCTCCACTCCCTATCCTACCTTTCTCCCAGTCTTCCCATCTCAATGAATGATACCACCATCTATCCAACCTCTCAAGCCCCAAACCTATGAAGCATCCTTGATTCCTACTACCCCAAGTAATTCCCCCAACTTGCACCCTACTTTACTACAAGGCATTTAAAATATCATATACTAACTGAAAAAAAGCTGACCACAAGGAAAAGGAATTCTCACAAGAGCAAAACATTTAATTTCACCATGGCCCTGGAAAAATCTTTAAGAAAAAATTATTTTGTTAAAAAATGGAAATTTTCAACATATGCTATTATTTTTAAAAGGATGTTTTTACATATTATTTCAGGAACTTAACCATTAATCCTAATAAGAAAAATCATTATCAAGAAAATCAATAAGGAGATACGGACTCTACTACACTGAAGGAGAAAAGACGTTACTTAGAAATGAACATAAGGTGCCACCAAGTGGGAAAAAAGTATATACATGGTAGAGAAAAATCTAGGCAAGCCCTATTTGCTTGTTATAACTTGATTTAAAGGATTTCAGGGTCCCAACACTTCACAAAAAAGCATCTTTGTTTCTCCTGATAAAAGCAGAAACAGTAATTTTATACTATTATGCATAGAAGAGCCCAAACTTTTCAGCAATTTACTCTCAACATTTAATCTTGTCAAATTGCATGTAGATACTAATTACTCACTTGGTTTATCAGTCACTGATTCTATACAAAAGCTAACTAGCATAAATACGAAAATAAAAAAGAAAATAAAGACTTTTATGCATTACTATCCAGACGGCAGCAATTAGTTTAAAAGAAAGATAAAATTAAGGACAATCAAAAGTGATATAAGACAGTATTTGTATATAGTTGCCCTGATACAGGTCTCCTAAAACCCTTATAAATTCCTAATAAGAGCAGTTAAGAGTAGCTCTTGTTCTAACAAGGTGACTGTGACTAGGCTCCTAGATGGTCCTGGATGAGGTTAGTCACCAGAAAGACCAAGCCATGATCAAAAGCTAGGAATTTTCTGCCTCACCCCTTCCGGATCAATCTATAGCTGGCTGATCAGAAGCACAGGTGACAACCTGGGCTTATGAGTGGCATCTGGACAAGAGGTAGAGTAGCGCAGTGTTGTGGGGCTGAAAACCTTACCTGTGGGATCTGATGCTATCTCCAGGAAGACAGTGTCAAGAATGAGTTAAACTGTAGGACATCCAGCTGGTGTTAGAGATTTACTTGTTGTGGGGGAAAATTTCTAAAGCTTGGTGACCAGAAGTGTCAGAGTGAAGAGTTTTGTATAAGTAGTAAAGGAGACTCACAAGAGAAACACATAGCAGGGAAGAACAGAGTTTTTCCCTAATGAGGAAGGAAAAGATTGAAGTTTTTATCCCCTTTCATCCTTTCTCCATGAGTGTGGGCTGTATTTGCTGGCTCACTTCTAATAACTAAAATACAACATAAGTGTAGGATGTCACTTCTGAGATTAGGTTTTAGAAAGACTGGCCTAATATGTATTGTGCTAACTACACTTCAATTAAAAAAAAAAAAAAAAGATAGGCACCTAGGCACCTCAGTTGGTTGAGGGTCTAGCTCTTGGTTTCATACAACCCATGGTGAATGTATGTTTCTGCACAGCAAAATAAAAATGGTAAATGCATTTAAAAAAAAAAAAAAGTGACATCTCAAGGTTCTGGGATCGCTCTGCATTGGGCTCCACACTCAGCACAGTCTGCTTGAGGATTCTCTCACTCTTACTCTGCTCCTCCTCTGTTGTCTCTCTTAAATGTTAAAACAAAACAAAACAAAACAAAAAAACAGAAAAGAAAACTACTCACACACAAGGCTGTGTCTTCCATCTCAGGTGATCTCTTTACTTGCTCTCAGGAAGCCACATCCAGAGATGGCCTTGTGGAAGTACAGAAGCAAATCTTCGAGGTCTGCCTATAGTTCATGTGAATGAATTTGGCCGTGGATCCTTCCCAGATTAGACCCTGAGATGACTGCACCCCAAACACTATATTGAGTGTAGCCTTGTGAAAGGTCCTAAACCAGAGGTATCTAGCTAAATTGCACCAATTCCTTATCCACAGAAATTGTGAGATACTGTTTATTGTCTTTTTTTTTTCTGTTTATTGTCATAAGCTAAATTTAGGATAATCTGTTATAGAATAATGGATAACTGAAACAGTCCTAAAACACAACCTGCATCACTATCACCTTAGTCCAGCCTCCAACAGCTCAGACAACTACATACAATAGTTTTCTAAGTGATTAGCCTGTTTTCACACTGTCCCCTTCCTCATTCTTCACAGCAATGACAGAGATGTATGCATGCATGTATGTATATATTTATTTACTTATTTAAAGATTTTATTCATTTATTCATGAGAGACAGAGAGAGAGAGGCAGAGACACAGGCAGAGGGAGAAGCAGGCTCCATGCAGGGAGCCCGACATGGGACTTGATCCCGGGACTCCAGGACCAGGCCCTGGGCTGAAGGCGCTAAACCGCTGAGCCACCTGTGCTGCCTGACAGAGATGCTTTTAAAATGTAAATCACACGCGGTAATCTTTTGGACATTGCCCTTACCAACATATTTATGGATGTGTCCCTTCAGACAAGGGGAATAAAAGCAAAAATAAACTATTGGGACTACACTAAAATGAAAAGATTTGCACAGCAAATGAAATCATCAAGAAAACAAAAAGGCAACCTAGAGAATGGGAGAATATATTTGCAAATGATATATCCAATAAGGGATTAATATCCAAAATATATAAAGAATCTGTACAGCTCGACACCAAAAGACCCCAAACATTCTGATTAAAACATGGGCAGAGGACCTGAACTGATACTTTTCCAAAGACATAAGGATGATCAACAAATACATGAGAAGATGTCCAGCATCACGAATCACCAGGGAATTGCAAATCAAAACCACAACGAGATATCACCTTATAGCTGTCAGAATGGCTAGCAACAAAAAGATGAGAAATAACAAGTGCTGGTGAGGATGTAGAGAAAAAGGAATCCTTATATGTTATTGGTAGGAATAAAATTGGTGCAACTGTGGTGGAAAACAGTATGGACGTTCCTCAAGAAATTAAAAATAGAGAGGCACCTGGGTGGTGGTTAAGTGGTGAAGTGTCTGCCTTCAGCTTAGGTCATGGTCCCAGGACCTTGTGATGGAGCCCCACGTCAGGCTTCTCCCGCTCCCTCTGCCTGCCAAGCCCCCTGCTTGTGTGCATGCACGCTGTCAAATAAATGAATAAGATCTTTAAAACAAAACAACAACAACAAAAGAAATTAAAAACAGAACTACTAAATGATGTAGCAATTCCACTACTGGGTATTTACCCAAAGAAAATAAAAACACTAATTCAAAAAGTACATGCACCCCTATGTTAACTGCAGCATTATTTGCAATAGCTAAGACATGGAAGCAATTCAAGTACCCCCCCCACACACACACACAGATGAATGGATAAAGATGTGATATATATATACAGTGGAGTATTAGTTATATAAGACTGGGATCTTACCATCTGTGACAATATGACTGGACTAGAGGGTATTGTGCTAAGTGAACTAAGTCAGACTGAGAACAACAAATACCGTAAGATTTCACAAACATACAAAACATAAAAAAAAAAAAGTAAAAAGCAGAAGCAGACTTATAAATACAGAGAACAAACTGATAGTTGCCAGTGAAGAGGGAGATAGGGTGATAAAGCAAAATAGGCAGACTGGGAAAATAAATAAATAAACACACACACACATTAACATACATACATGCATAAATGGAACAAGTGCAGTAATGAATTATAACCCATTATTAGAGCAGGAGTTCATACTGACATAAAATGGGTAGAATGAAAGTCTGAGGAGTAGTGGGATACTTACATAACCTCAAAGTACCTCCACACAAAATGCTAATTAACTGCAAAGGGAAACTTTAGAAAGGAAAAACCAGACAGAATCACCAAAACTTTAATTCAAAACTTGAATTATTCAAGTGAGAGAACTTATCATCAGTAATGGGACGAGTCAAAATAGGGTGCCACCTAACAGAATGCAACAAGAACATGACGCTGTTTCTGTGACATTCCTGCCAAAGATACATAGCCTGGATCTAGTCATAAGATGAGATCGATGGACTCCCACTGGAAGACTTTCTGTAACGGCCTGTAATTTTCAAAACTGTACAGGTCATGAAAATAAAGGAAAAGCTAAGGAACAAATCTAGAGGGAGACTAGACAGAGTAAGATCCACCTGAAATGCACGATTAGATCTTCTGGCTATGAAAGACCTTGTTGGCACAACTGATGAAATGAAATGGGGTCTGAAGATTAGACAGTAGTGGTATGCCATTGTGAATTTCCTGACTTTGAGAGTTAAACTGTGGTTACACAGAATATCCTTGTTTGTAGGAATCACACACTTTTGAGTATTCAGGTCATCCCTTTGGCAACTTACTTTGAAATGACTCAAATACTTGTAACTTTTCAGAAAGTTTAGTAGGACTGTTCCCAATTTTTAAAAAATTGTAAAACAGATCACATCCTGCTTTACCTTCCAGTGACTTTCGAAGAAATTTAGAAAAAAAGCCAAAAAAAACCATGGCTTACCACATCTGCATAATCTAGGCACTAGCTGTTTCTCCTACCTCATTACCTACAATCTTCCTTTCATTCGTTCCATTCCAGCCAAACTGGCCATGTTGCTGTTCTTTGAATGCAAGCAAATAAATCTCAACACACAGGGTTTTGCGCTGTTGTTCCTGCTGCCTGGAGCTCTTCCCACCACCTCCCCCTTCTCCGGCTTGCTCCCTCCCATTTCCAAACATCATTTCCTCAAGGAAGCATTTCCTAACCTCCAAATAAAACAGCCACCAGATCTTCCCATTACTCATAAAGTCATCCCTTTATGAATGCCAGCTTCGTGTTATCTCCCTTGCATTTATCACTGCCTAAAACATGGAATGTATTTGTTTTTCTGCCTTCCCCGCAAGCAGAGCAAGACCTTTGTTGTACTCCCAGTGCCTACAACACTTCTTGGCACCTGGTAGGTATGCAATAAACAGTTATTTGAATGAGTAATGATGATAAATTGGGTTTGCTATTCACTACTTTATATGTAAGATATATAACTCTCTAATTAAAGATACATCAACCCAACTTCAAATTTATTCATGGATCAAAGGTAAGAATCCACAAAGTTAGAATTCCACAGTGTATTACACTCAACAAAGGGGGTTCTGAGAAACAAACAGCTGAACTTGTCCAACAGCACTTCTCCCTACATCATAAGCCTTTAAGCTTCCCTTACAAACAAGGGTCATGAAAAGTACACAGCCCTTAGGAAGATTCTCTCCACAAAGAAATTCAGCTTTATATCTTCAACTGCCCTCAGGCTCCTGCTGGAGTGATGTTATTTTCTACAGCTTTCAACCTCTTTTCCAAGTGATCTCAGGTCATATAAAAGAACTTGCTTGGCTGAATAGTACTTTTATCTTTTCATAATGTTTACTACTTTGTAATTTTAAATGTTTCATCACATAATTTAAATCAATTCCCCTCCGCCCCATCACAGTCACCCAAAATACAGACCATGAGCACCAATGTAAAGATGAGTCCTTTGAGATAGATCTCAATCCATCTGAGATCTGAACAAGACCGCCCACTGACCTTCTGTATCCTCCAAAGACCAATCTTGCCCCGAAACAATCAAATAAACAAATAACTAGGACACCCTGCCTCCTAAAGTCAAATCCCACACTAAGACCTGGGACTCAAACAGTGCCCCTGACATATAAAATGCCCCTTCAGAGAAAAATAGATAGCTCTTCATCTAAAATCAGTCTCTCAAACCTTAACAGAACCACAGACTGTTACTGCCCATTGAAAAAAGGAGAGGCACGTGGATGGCTCAGTCAGTTAAGCATTTGACTCTTAATTTCGGCTCAGGTCATGATCTCAGAGTCATGATATAGAGCCTCGAGTCAGGCTCCATGCTCAGCGTGAAGTCTGCTTCAATTTCTCTCTCCTTCTCCCTCTTCCCCTCCCCCCTGCTTGTGTGTGCACATTCTCTCAAATAAATAAATTTTAAGAAATAAAAAGAATACAAAATCCAGCCTCAAATGCAGAATCACTACTGCGTTCTCAGGTTAAGAGCCCATGAGTTTTATTACAAAGACATAATCCAAGGCAGGCATACCTCAGAGAAATCGTAGGTTTGGTTCCAGACCAATACAATAATGCAAATATTGCAATAAAGCAAGTCAAAGGAGTTTTTCAGTTTTCCATGTATGTAAAAGTTATGTTTATGCTGTAGTCTATTAAATGTGCAATAGCAGTATGTCTAAAAAAAAAATAAAACAAAACCAACATATGCCTTGATTTAAAAATACTTTATTGCTAAAAATACTAACCATCATCTGAGCTTTTAAGGAGGTTTGTTTTTTTAGTTTTTAGGGAGTTTTAATTTTTTGCTGGTGGAGGGTCTTGCCTCAAAGTTGATGGCTGCTGATAGTGGGATGGCTGTGGCAATTTCTTAAAATAAGACAGCAATGAAGTCTGTCACACTGATTTGACTCTTCCTTTCACAAATGATTTCTCTATAGCATGTGATACTGTTTGACAGCATTTACCCAGAGTAAAACTACTTTCAAAATTAGATCAATCCTCTTAAACTTGCCACTGCTTTATCAACCAAGTTTATGTAATATTCTAAATCCTTTGCTGTAATTTCAACATCTTCACAGCATCTCCACCAGAGTAGATTCCATATCAAGAAACTTCTTTGTTTGCTCATTCATAAGAAATAACTCCTCATCTGTTCAAGTTTAATCATGAGATTTCAGTAATTCAGTCACATCTTCAGGCTCCACTTCTAATTCTAGTTCTGTTGCTATTTCTACATTTACTTCCATGGTTACTTTATCCACCGTCTTGAATCCTCAAAACCATCCATAATCAATAGGTTGGAATCAACTTCTTTCAAATTCCTGTCAGTGTTGATATTTTGAACCTTTCCCATGAAATCACAAATGTTATTAATGGCATCCAGAAAGATGAATCCTTTTGAGAAGGTTTTCAATCTACTCTGCCCAGATCCATCAGAGGAATCACTACCTATGGCAACTATAGCCTTATGCAATGTATTTCTTTAAAAAGACCTGAAAATCAAAATCATGCCTGATCTGTGGTCTGGAGAACAGATGCTGTGTTGGCAGACATGAAACAACATGAATCTCATTGTCCATCTCCATCAGAGATCCTGGGTGACCAAGTGTATTCTGAGAAAGCAGTAATATTTTGAAAGGCATTTTCTGAGGTAGGCTTTTTTTCCAAGCTTTTTTTCTGAGGTGGGCTTAAATATTTAGTAACTATGTTGTAAACAGATGTGCTATTACCCAGGCTTTGTTGTTCTACTAATAGAACACAGGTAGATTTATCATAATTCTTAAGGGCCATAGGATTTTCTGAACAGTGAATGAATACAGGCTTCAACTGAAAACCATCAGCTGCATTAGCCCCTAAGAGAGCCAGTCTATCCTTAGGAAACTTCAAAGCTAGACACTGGGTTCTCTTTAGCTATGAAAGCCTATGGCATCTCTTCCAATAAAAGGCTATTTATTATACATTGAAAATCTGTTGTTTAGTGTAGCCATCTTTACTAATTATCTTAGTTAGGTCTTCCAGATAACTTGCTGCAGCACTTGATGCTTCACCTTGCACTTTTACGTTATGGAGAGAGCTTCTTTACTTAAACTTCATGAGCCAAATTCTGCTAGCTTCACTTTTCTTCTGCAGCTTCCTCACCTCTCTCAGCCTTTATAGAATTGCAGAGAGTTAGGACCTTGGTCTGGATTAAGCTTTGGCTTAGGGAATGTTGTGGTTGGTTTGATCTAGCCAGAACACTAAAACTTTCTCCGTATCAGCAATAAAGCTGTTACACTTTCTTATCATTCTTGTGTTCACTGGAGTAGCACTTTTAATTTCCTTCAAGAACTTTTCCTTTGCATTCACAACTTAGCTAATTGTTTGATACATGAGGCCTAGCTTCCAGCCTATCTTGGTTTCGATATGCCTACCTCACTAACCTTTATCATTTTTAGCTTGTGATTTAAAGTGATAGATGCACAACTCTTCCTTTCACTTGAATACTTAGAGGCCTTTGGCGGGTTATTAATTGGCTTAATTTCAATATTGTGTCTCAGGGAATAGGGAGGCCTGAGGAGAGGAAGACAGGGGAGTGGCCAGTTGGTGGAGCAGTCAACACAACCAACATTTATTAAGTTTACTATCTTATATGGGTACAGGTATGCCTGTATCATGGTCTTCAAACGACATCACTGACATGCATCAAAGTTAGTTACTCCAAATAGTACACGAGAGGTTCAAAACTGATTGTAGATGAAATCTGACAACTGTGTTTTTGCTTAGTTCACAATATATTTTTAAAAAACTATTCTGTCCAATCAAGTAGCCTATTTAAATTAAATTAAAAATTCACTTCCTTAGTCACAGTAGCCACATTTCAGTGTCCTGGGCTACCTTTCTGGACAGCACAAACAGAATATTTCTATCATCAGAAAAAGTTCTACTGGATTGGGCTGTATTTAAATTGACAAATATTTTAAATTAACATTTAAAAAACAAGAAATCTCACAATGAAATATGCATTTCCACTTTCTCTTGAAAAATCCTATCTAGAGACTGTTGGCTAGATTCTCAGCTGATGGAACTGGGGAGTGATGAATAGCACTGCTGCCCTCTTTGAGAGAGTGTGCTTTTCGGTCCTTTAGATCCCCACTACTCCCTACAGTCTCACACTGTACTTCACTCACTTATGTTACATGCCTGGACTTCCAAGGTATGTCTTGGAATGGAAGTGAATAGAGCCCGAAACTGTTTCTGATGATTCGAAGTTCAAGTAAAATAAAATGTCATAGTTAACCTAATACACTTATTTCTAGTTTTTGGTGAAATTTTCTAGACTGTAACAGATTATCTAAAGTTTAATGGTGTATTAAACAAATGTCATTATCTTAGCAATCTATGATATAGATTATGAGTACTTGGCTTTGAAATATTTTATATAAAATTTGATAATTCAAGTAAAAGCATTTAGAATTCTATGTCAAGATAGGTATATTATAAAATTATAGTTTTTGGAGACCTAAGGAATTTGAGGGCTCTCATTTTACAGATGAGAAAACTAAGATCCAGAAAGGTTAAAGAACTCGCCCAAAGTCAAACTGCCAAATATTCAGAGTCACAATTCTTTTTGGCTTTCCCTTCACCCACAGCCAGGTGATAATGTGGCATACTGTTTTTCCCCAAAGACAAGCACACCATTGCATACGCCACCATATAATGTGATGTTGACATGTCTCCATTAAGAGATAGGAATCGGGGCAGCCCGGGTGGCTCAGCAGGCTGAGCCTAGGGTGTGATTGAGTCCCATGTCGGGCTCCCTGCAGGGAGCCTGCTTCTCCCTCTGCTTGTGTCTCTACCTCTCTCTCTCTCTGGGTCTCTTACGAATAAATAAATTAAAAAACTTAAAAAAAAAAAAAAAGAGGAATGTTCTCTTTCATTAAACTTGGGCAGAGTTTTCTAATTTCCTCCACCAACGGAATGCAGAAATGATACTGGATGATTTCCATGACTAAGTCAGTTAAGACAATAGGGCTCTGCCAAGTGCTTTCTCTTAGAGCACTTGCCTGAGGAAGCCCAGGTGACCTGAGGGTATTACAACCCAATGCCTCAGCTATGTCCCCAGCTGACTGCCAGCACCAACTGCCAGATAATGAGTAAGTCTTCAGATGATTCTGGTATCCAGCCTTTGAGTCTTCTACCTGACATTGTGAAGCACAGATAAGCTATCCTGACTGTGTCTTGCCTGAACCCTTAAAAACTATGAGAGATAACAATTATTGCTTTAAGACACAAAGTTTTAGGGTTGTTTATTACAGTCACCGTACCTGAGACAGATACTTTCAGAACAACACTGACTTTTATAGATAGATATTCAATAAATATCTGTGTAATGAAATAAATACTGCCAAGACAAATAAAATAGAATGTTGACTTAGTTTACCATTCAGGGGGCACCATGCTTCCATCCACATCCCAAAATGTGTTTTTGCCATTCATTTCAGTAGTATATATAACCCATCGGTGACGACCTGGATGGAAAGATCAACATTTATAAAGATGTGAGGAAATAAAGACAACCTTAACAAAAATGAAAACAAAAAGCATAATTGCATATCAAAGAAGACAACTATTTTTTATTAGTAAAAGACGTTTTTGTGTTCTTACATAGAGAAATGTTAGAATGAGAGACACCTAACTCTGGGAAATGAACAAGGGGTAGTGGAAGGGGAGGTGGGCGGGGGGTTGGGGTGCCTGGGTGATAGGCACTGAGGGGGGCACTTAGTGGGATGAGCACCGGGTGTTATACTATATGATGGCACATTGAACTCCAATTTAAAAAATTTTAAAAAGAGAGAGAGAGAAATGTTAGAGGAATAGCACCCTGGATGTATTAGTGGAGGCAAGTCTCAGGAAGTGTATGGTATGCTTTTATCAATAGCCTGGCAGCTGCAAGAGCAAAATCCCTACACTAGGGCTGAGACTCACTCTGTGGGTGGAGAACTCTTGTTTCTCCCCTGTTCTTCTGTGAACGGAGTAGAGGAGAGTAGGGGAATGTGTTCCCAGCTGTTCAGGGTATGTAGGAGAGAAAAAGCTCTTCCTGAGACTGGGGCAGGAGAAATGTTTTCACAAGCAATCATACTCAAATTATATGCTTCCATATAAATATTTAAAATGACCATCAGAGATCCTTTTGGAAATTGATGATCATATATAATAAACAAACATTATAAACAATGGTTATATAAGTAGGACAGCTCATGTCATCAAAATAGTATGGCAGTGTTCTTTACTTAACAAGTTTCTGTGGAATAGTTAGGGGCCTAACTACAATTTACACGACTGTTTCTATTGGGTCCTTAAGTTGAGGAGAGACCTGGATTCTAATCAAGACTCTGTTACTTATTATCAATGGACTTTAGGCAAATTTTATGAGCCTCAGTTTCTATGTCTATTAAAAGTGGGTGAGGGATCCCTGGGTGGCGCAGCGGTCTGGCGCCTGCCTTTGGCCCAGGGCACGATCCTGGAGACCCGGGATCGAATCCCACGTCAGGCTCCCGGTGCATGGAGCCTGCTTCTCTCCCTCTGCCTATGTCTCTGCCTCTCTCTCTCTCTGTGACTATCATAAATAAATAAAAATAATAATAATAATTAAAAAAAAAAGTGGGTGAATATAGGGGTGCCTGGCTGGTTCAGCTGGTAGAGCATGAGGCTTTTAATCTCAGGGTTGTAATCTCTACACCATGCTGGGTGTAGAGATTACTTAAAAATAAAATCTTAAAAAAAAAAAAAAAGGTGGAGGACTATACATACTACATATTCAGGTTGCTATGAAAATTTAATATCACACACATACATCTAGTTTAGCACCGGTCAAAAAAGTGCTTAATACATATTAATTCTTTCCACTCCTTCCTTACTGCCCCTACGACCCCCAATTAGAAAATACTGAATTCATCTCTATAATGGATTTTAAGCCAATAAACAAAAAAGTAATCTGCATTTACTTTACAGAGTTGTTTTTTCTTTTTTTAAGATTTTATTTATTTATTCATGAGACACACACAGAGAGAGGCAAAGACATAGGCAGAGGGAGAAGTAGGCTTCCTGTGGGGAGCCTGATGCAGGGCTCTATCTCAGGATCCTGGAATCACAACTGGAGCCAAAGGCAGAAGTTTAACCACTGAGCCACCCAGATGCCCTCAGAGTTTTCCTAAGTAATATCAACGAATGCTAATTAAATATGGCCTTATCTAGTAAAGAAAATACAGATTTTCAAGCACTACTAGAATCTTCTGGAGCACAGGTGCCTTTGAGGGCCCCCTCTGGGATCCCTCTGGTGTTAAGGCATTTGCCAGAGCCTCTCCCTGCAGCCCCTCAGCAGCTTCTAACCACCCTGAAGCCTTCTCCCAAGTCCTAGACCAAATGGAAACTATAAAGATTTTTGAAGGGAAAAAACAAAATCAAGATTTGGCTTCTTTTATTAGAGAAACCAATCTTGAGAATAAGCAACTACAAGTAAACTATAATCCAATTAGGCAGGGAAATGTGAAGGCAGAGGAGAAAACCTTGGAAAAGGTTTCACAGAATTAGGTCATGATGATAAAAATGGGCCTTAACAATCTCACAATAAACATTTATCAAAATTTTAAATGTACTTTTTATTTTTTTAAGATTTAATTTATTTATTCATGAGAGACACACAGAGAGGCAGAGATACAGGCAGAGGGAGAAGCAGGCTCCCCAAAGGGAGCTCGATGTGGGACTCGATCCCAGGACCCCAGTATCACACACTGAGCCAAAGGCAGACGCTCAACCACTGAGCCACCCAGGCACCCCTAAATGTACTTTTTACACTCAGGAATTCCACTTCCAGGAATTTATTCTTACAATACTTAAATGAATATAGATGTAGTTATAAGCAAGTCACTGCAGCATTGTTTTTCTTTCTTTCTTTCTTTCTTTCTTTCTTTCTTTCTTTCTCTCTCTCTCTCTTTCTTTCTTTCTTTCTTTCTTTCTTTCTTTCTTTCTTTCTTTCTTTCTTTCTTTCTTTCTTCTTTCTCATTCATTCATTCATTCATTTTATTTATTTGTGAGAAACACAGAGAGAGACACAGGCAGTGGGAGAAGCAGGCTTCCCGCAAGGAGCCAGGTGCGGGACTCAATCCCAGATCCCGAGATCATGCCCTGAGCCAAAGGCAGATGCTACACCTCCCAGCCACCCAGGCCTCCCTGCAACATTGTTTCTAATAGCATACAGCTGAAGGCAATCCAAATGTCTATCAATAGTGAAGTACTTGAAAAAGGAATGATTTCTTCCATACAGTGGAATACTATGTTGTTATAAAAAGAAACTTTTTTTTAAAATAAAAAAACACCAACAAAAATCCAAAGAAGAATGCTGTAGATACATCCAACTTACCATTATGGAAAAATGGCCCATGAGTTTTAAGTAAGAATATTTCCATTTACAAATAATAGACATAACATAATCCCATGAAATTAAAAAAAAAATGTACGTTGGTTATATAGTCACTGAAGAAGCTCCTTGTACATTATGGAACACAAGAGTTAAATCAAGGCTCAATCTCACTCTCCTTATTTACCAAAAAATACTGTACTCACCAAAAAACTGCTTGTTGTCTTCATAATATTTGTTTCCATATTTGTCTTCCCCCACTAAGGTACCAACCCTCACATCATTCGTCCTGTGAATATCGAGAGAGAGAGAGAGAGAGAGAGAGAGAGAGAGAATTTAGTATGATCCTTTGTCCAAAACACAAATTTATGAGCAGCCCAGGTGGCTCAGCGGTTTAGCGCCCCCTTCAGCCCGGGGCGTGACCATGGAGACCTGGGATCGAGTCCCGCGTCGGGCTCCTTACATGGAGCCCGATTCTCCCTCTGCCTGTGTCTCTGCCTCTCTCTCTCTCTGTGTTTCTCATGAATAAATATTTTTTTAAAACCCCACAAATTTAATAGAGTTGAGTATAACAAAAGCTGCTGCATCGACTAGGAAAATGAGACCTGGGGCGAGTCAGCAGTTGTGCACGTCTAGCCTTCATCTGCAGGATCAAGCCACCCACTGCTGAAGAGCCAGCTTTCAAGGAAGAGCTCTAGGATCCCCCGCTCAGGTCGCCCCCAGGACCACGCAGATACAGAGAAAGAAAGGACAGATCGACTCAACTCACAGTCCTAAAAATTACACTAAGTATAGAGATGCAATATCTTCAAATTACGAGACTACTTTTATCTATAACTCCAAGGCCAAGAGGCACTGCGGTTAGCAGAGACCCTCAAGGAATCAGGAGCCCGAAGTATTTCATCTTCAAAGGATCCGAACGTCTCCAGGCTTTCACTCGGCTCTGGGTCTCTGGAGGAGCGGCCGCTGCTGCTCCTCCACCTGAACCGATGTCAGGTCTAGGCGGGACCCTGACCATCATCTCGGCCAACTGTTTACCGGCCGGAGGAGGAGGAAGCTGGAGGCCACGAAGGCACACACTTTGCCAAGGTCAGAGTGTGGGGCCACGCGCGCTGCGGTCCGGGAGGCCGGGCAGGGCTGCCGCACCCACACGCACTCGACTCTTCCAGTCTTCACAGCTGACTCCGAACCTGCCTCAGGGAGACTCCTGGACGCACGCCTCGGCCTGGGGAGGCAGCGCGGAGACTGACGGCCGACTGTCCTTGACAAGACCTGCGAGTTCTCCCAGGGGACCCGGCCCGGCCCTCCTTCCACGGACTCACGCACACTCCCGGGGGCAAGCGCACGGCTCCGGCCGCCTACCTGAAGAAAACGCGTAGATAGCCGCGGAGGCCGCCGTGGCCGCTGACCTGCTGCAGCCCCCGTTTCAGGACCTGCAGGAGCTCCATCTTGTCCCGTAGGCCCAGCCTCCCCCGCGCGACGCTCAAAACGCACCGGGGGGAAACCAACCCGCGGCGGCGCCGTTCCGGCCACGAAAAGTTCCCGCTCGCGCATGCGCGCCAGATCCGCGGGGGATGGCTCTACGCATGCGCGGAGCTGGAGCGCCTCCGCGCCTCCGCTTTACGGTGGGCGGAGGGACGCTCGGCTGGTTTCCATGGGAAACGAAGGCGCGGGAAACTAAACAGTTTTCAGGGTCTGGACTAAGGTGCCGGGCTGGTGCTGGAGAGCTCGCCTAGCCTAGGCTTTCGCCGGTGGAGGTTGCACCTTTGGGAACCTCGGTGTCCTCGCCTAAAATGATCTGCTCAGACTACCTCAAAAATCCTTCCTAGCAAAGAAAAAAAAAAACCCTTCCTAGCGCCAAGAGTCTTTAGAAACGACTAAATTTCGACTTCCTTATAGAGCACGAATGACATTAAATAAGTTCGATACACTAGTGTAGGGATCGAGGAGCAGGTATTGAAAGGTGTTAGGTTAATATCTGCTCTCAAGGATTTAGTTGCAAAGTTAAAATTCAGAATTTAAAGACTTAAAATTTTCTTAGACAATTAAATCATGCATATTTACTTAAAACATTTTAAATAATAGAGGATACTAAATAGTATTCTAATATTCCAGGAGGTATTTTATGATTATACATAATATGCTTTAAAACTTGTATTCCCCTTTTTTCCCTTCCTTACTTTTTTTTTTTTTTTTTTTTTTTTTGTCCTTCCAGTGTATTTGATGAAAAACAGGCAGTTTCTCAGTAGAGTGTTCCATAGTCTGGGTTTTGTTGACTGTGTCCCTGTGTTCCTCTATCCCCCCTCTCACGTGTATCTGTGATTACACCTAGGTGCTGGACCAGATTTGTGTTTATTTTTTATGTTGTTAGGTATACAGGTTATAGGTGATGGTATCTTTCCATCAGAAAGCATACACAGTGTCTGTTTCACTTTTTGTGATTTTTGTCAGACAGTGGTGAGCATTGCCTAATAATTTCATTTTTTCATTAGCCGCAATTCTTTTGTAAAAAGATAGTTCCCCTCAACTATCTGGGGATAGTTTTTAAATGGAAACACTAATCTTTATTTTCATCATGCTGAAGTGTGTAGGTTCCTGATACACAGTTCATATAGGAAAGGCAAGATAGGTGCTTGATTCTCTCTTTTAGGTGTTTAAAATTACAAATTGGTTTCCTGACATCTTTTTTTTTCTTTTGTGGCAAAAAACACAACATCCTAATCATTCAGGTGTATGCCCTGGGCGGAAGGCAGCGCTAAACCACTGTGCCACCGGGGCTGCCCTATAGTCCATACAGTCTTGGTAGATTTTATTTCCATTTCAACATTATTATAGGGCAGCCCTGGTGGATCAGCGCTTTAGTGCCTTCAGCCCAGGGCCTGATCCTGGAGACCCGGGATCAAGTCCCATGTTGGGCTCCCTGCCTGGAGCCTGCTTCTCCCTTTGCCTGTGCCTCTGCCTCTCTGTCTCTCATGAATAAATAAATAAAATCTTTAAAAAAACAAAACAAAACATTATTATATTTGATTTCAAGGACTCTTTCATGATCTCTTGTTGCTCTTTTGTCACAGTACCCTGTTCTGATGTTTGTCATTAACTTGATACTAGGATTATTATTATAGAGCCAAAGAAACCTAAAGGCATATGCAGAATCCATTCAGATAATATTGCCCTGCTCATGTGAACAAAAATATTGCACAAAACCTTAATTCTGCTCTAAGCAATCTAATTTGCTGTTTAGCTCACCCATTTTTAAACAAATTTAATACATGGAACATATGTACCTGGTCAAAAGAATCATATTAGTTCTGCATCCTGATCTGATTTCCAACTCCCAAAATCAGGCAGGGAATTGTTTCAACCCTTTAGCTGCTTATCTTGGTATTCACTAACATATTGCTAAATTACATTATTTCTAGAATTTAAAAATTTTAGATATTACCTGACTTCCCAACATAGATGAGGATTCAGCTCTTTGACAACACTGTACACACACACGCACACACACATATATTCATGTTCCATTCTCTCAGTACAGTTTGCTAAGTTTATTGGTACATATCTATTAAAGGGCCAGTTTGTCCTGACAACTTTTGAAGGACT
Source organism: Vulpes vulpes (assembly GCF_048418805.1). Lineage (NCBI taxonomy): Eukaryota > Metazoa > Chordata > Mammalia > Carnivora > Canidae > Vulpes > Vulpes vulpes. The sequence goes on from NC_132789.1 coordinate 72,647,746, forward strand.
TATTCTCCCTCTTCTAGATACAGGGAATTGTGGCAATCTGGCAGTCTAAGACCATCTAGCTTTTTTCCATTTAAGGATTATTTTCTATCAAATTTTGTGAAATACATATATAAGTGTCTATTTAATCTTAAGAATCTACAGCTGAGTCACACAACAATCTGTGACAGATTGTTTTCCAAAAATGGTTGCAAAAAAATTCTGGTTCTCTATACTGGTACAGAATTTTGCCACTCTCCTATCAAGAAGTATAGTTTAATAGCACCTGGGTGGTCAGTGGTTGAGCATCTGCCTTAGGCTCAGGTCATGATACTGGGGTCCTGGGATCGAGTCCCTACATCGGGCTCAACTCAGGGAGCCTCCTTCTCCCTCTGCCTATGTCTCTGACTGTTTCTTGTGAAGAAAACCTTTAAAAAAAGTATAGTTTAGGGGTGCCTGGGTGGCTCAGTGGGTTAAACCTCTAACTCTTGGTTTCTGCTCATGGATCAAGGGATTGAGCCCCAGGTTGGGTTTTGTGCTCAGCATGGAATCTGCTTGAAGATTCTCTCCCTCTGCCCTTTCCCCACTCTTGTGTGTACATACACACGTGCTTTCTCTCTCTCTCCAATATATCTTTAAAAATAAGTATATTTTCCTCTGAATTTGAGGCCTTTGTATTTGTCTCAATGAATAAAGTGACACAGAAGCAATGATTTTAAGATTTTAGACAGAGTGAGAGCGAGCGAGTGTGAGCAGGGGGAGGGGCAAAGGGAGAGGGAGAGAATCTCAAGCAGACTCCCCACTGAGCATGGAGCTCAATGTGGGGCTCAGTCAAGGACCCTGAGATCATGACTTGAGCCAAAATTGAGTTGGATGCTTAACCGACTAAGCCACCCGGATGTACCAATGATGCCTGGTTTCTGAGTGCTACAGTCTGAATGTGTCCTCCCTCCCCAAATTCATGTAAATCTTAACCCTCAAAGGTGATAGTAGGTGGGGGCTTTAGGTGGTGTTTAAGTCATGAGGATGGTACCCTTGTGAATGCAATTAGTGCCTCTAACAGACTCTAGAGAGATCCTTAGCTCTTTCCATCATGTGAGGACCCTGCAGAAGCCAGCAGTCTGCAAACTTTGGTCAGGAAGTCAGTAGAACTTGACCACACTGGCACCCTGATCTTGGGCTTTTAGGCTCCAGAACTGTGAGAAACAAAAGTTTGTTGTTTATAAGCCACCTGTTTTCAAAAACCAACCTCTGTCCTCCTGAGCCAAAACAGAATACAAAGACAGACTTTGGGGACAAAGAGGAATGATAGTTTTATCATTTGCCCAAAAAGGACGGGCATATTTGTTGGGCAAAGGAGGTTGCAGCAGGCTAATGCCTTCAAAATTGCAGACTCGCCCAAGGTAATAGGCTGAGAGATTTTATATGAAAATATAGGATCTGGTTGCTTTTTTTGTTTTTTTGTTCTAAAGATTTTATTTATTTTTTATACAGGGAGCAAGGCAACACAAGCAGGGACGAGAGGGAAGGGGCAGAGGGAGAGGGAGAAACAGGCCCCCTGCTGAGCAGGGAGCTGGTGGTTGGGCTCCATCCCAGGACCTGATCATGACCTGAGCCGAAGGCCAATGCTTAACCGACTGAGCTCCCCAGGCGCCCCCTGGCTGATTTTGAGAGGAATCTGGTACATGCTGCCAGCCAGGTTTGGTCATGTCTTCAGGGTGTGGTCTCATGACTAGCGCTTGTGCTGGCCATCGGAGTCTACATTGAGGTTGGCAAAGATGTCAAGATGGATACTGAATTCCTGGAACAGAGGGTTCTACAGAAAAACAGTGAAGGGGAGGAGGAGGCTTCAAGAATGAGAAGAGAAAAATTTGTTCAGTTTAAAGTCAAGGTTTGCTGAAGCATTAGTGTGTTCATCTTAATTTCTATCCATCTTTACGTTTCTATAGTGGTTTCACATCCTGTATGTGGTATATTATTATAGTAGCCTAAACGGACAAGGACCCTGAGGCTAGGTTGGAAGACTATCTGGTTTCCACCTGTCTCTTGTCTCTTAACCCTTGCCCAATGGCCACATGGAAATTACCCTTTATTTTTCACAAAAAGGGGCCTATGTCTGTAGCTGAGTAGTTTTCTTTTTAAAGTTTGCCTTTGTTTTTAAAGATTTTATTTATTTATTCATGAGAGAGAGAGAGAAAGAGAGAGAGAGAGGCAGAGACACAGGCAGAGGGAGAAGCAGGCTCCATGCAGGGAGCCCGACGTGGGACTCGATCCTGGGTCTCCAGGATCACACCCTGGACTGAAGGTGGCGCTAGACCGCTGAGCCACCCAACGCTGCCCCGCTGAGTAGTTTTCTTAGTCTTCCAGCCCATATAAGTTTGAAGGTCCAAAGGTCTATTTTGTACTGTCCTGTATTTTTTTAGTCCAAAATGCTACAATTATTTTAACTTCTCACAACTTCTTATGTGTCAATTTATAAACAACTCCATTAGACAAAGACCCATCAGGAAACCTTAAGATAACCTCTTCTCTACATTGGGATTCTCCTGAGGCTGCTGAGATACATCCTTCCCAAGAGTGGCAGCAACATTTTTGGTTCTTCATGCTCTTCCAGATGATTGCCACTTCTGCAAAGCAAGCAGCCACTATCAGATAAATGTGTGTGAATGATTCCAAAAATCCCAATTCCTGCCCTTTGAGCTGTTGGGTACAGAAGAGCTGTCCATGCCAAACTCAAGTTTAGAATCATGAACTAACAAATGTTTTAAGCCACTAAGTTTGAGTGGTTTGTTACAAAGCAAGAGAATTTGTAATGAACAGAAGGCATTAATACTTTGAAAGCCCTTGTATGTCCCTCCGTTTGTATCTTCTTCCTACTCTTCCAGAAGTAACTAGAATTCTAAATTACTAATAATTCCCTTGTTTTTATTTTTTTAAAGTTTAATCTACTTAAGTAATCTCTACACTTGACATGAGGCTTGAACTCACGACCCCGGTATCTAATCACATGCTATTCTGATGGAGCCAGCCAGGGACCTGTCCCTCGCTTTTATTTTTATTTATTTATTTATTTATGATAGTCACAGAGAGAGAGAGAGAGAGGCAGAGACACAGGCAGAGGGAGAAACAGGCTCCATGCACCGGGAGCCCAACGCGGGATTCGATCCCGGGTCTCCAGAATCGCGCCCTGGGCCAAAGGCAGGCGCCAAACCGCTGCGCCACCCAGGGATCCTCTGTCCCTTGCTTTTTAAGTTAATTTCACCACCTACCTAAGTACCTCTCAATGATGTATTGTATTGATGTTTTCAATAAAGAGGTTAAGTCATACTTTTGAATACTTTGGGGTCTGCTTTTTCACACATGACTTGAATTAACAAAACTAAAAGGCAACCAACAGAATGGGAGAAGATATCTGCGAATCTGATAATGGGCTAGTATCCAAAGTTTATGAAGAACTTATCAAACAACACCCAAAAAAACCCCAAATAATCCAGTTAAGAAATGGGCAGAAGACATGCATAGACACTTTTCCAAAGAAAACATCCAGGCAGCTAATAGACCCATGAAAAGATGCTCAACATCACTCATCATCAGGGAAATACAAATCAAAACCATGATGAGACACCACTTCACACTTGTCAGAATGTCCAAAGCTAACAACACTGGGAACAACCGATGTTGGCAAGGATGTGGAGAAAGGGGAACCCTTTTGTACGGGTTGGTGGGAATGTGAGCGGGTGCAGCCACTCTGGAAAACAGTATGGAGTTTTCTCAAAGTTTTGTAATGATGTGGATGGAACTCATGGTGTTATGCTAAAGTGAAAAAAGTCAGAGATAAATACCATGTGATTTCATTCATATGTAGAACTTAAGAAACTAAACAGATGAACATATGGGGGAGGGAAGAGAGGGAAACAAACCATAAAAGACTCTTAATGGAAAAAAAAAGGCTCTTAATGGTAGAGAAGAAACTGAGAAACTGAGAGGTGATGGAGGGAGGTGGGTGGGGGATGTGCTAGATGGGAGATGGGTACTCATCATGATGAGCACTGTTTTGTACTTAAGTGATGAACCACTGAATTCTACTCCTGAAACCAATATTGTACTAGAATTTAAATAAAGCTTTGAAAACAACAACAAAAAACACCAGACACTCCCAAAGCATCTTTTCTCATTTACTGGATACAACATCTACTTTCTTTCAAAATATTAATTACCTTTGGGGTGGATATTTTTCTGATGCCTGGATTGTATTTCTTTGCCTCCCCTCAGCCCTAACAGTGTCTGACTTTTTTTTTTTTTTTTAAGATTTTTTTTTTTTATTCTTGAGAGATAGAAAGAGAGAGAGAGCCAGAGACACAGGCAGAGACAGAGCCAGAGACACAGGCAGAGGGAGAAGCAGGCTCCATGCACCGGGAGCCCGACGTGGGATTCGATCCCGGGTCTCCAGGATCGCGCCCTGGGCCAAAGGCAGGCGCCAAACCGCTGCGCCACCCAGGGATCCCAGTGTGTCTGACTTCTTAATGTACTGGAGATTTTCTGCAATTATCCTGGCTCTAAGTTCATATTTAATGGTAGTGAATAAAGTGTCTACCCCATGTATACATGTGACTCAAAATTAGTGGGCTTCACTGAAGAATGATGAAGTGGCAAGCAGGCTTTTCACCAAGATACAACCAAAAGTTGAGTATCTGCAATCTTTTCTCTAAGGCCAATTAATTTCTCTGAAGAAAACAACTCTGATAGAGGTTATACCCATGGCCAGCATTGTGGGAACATGATTAGGGAGCCCACATTCAGAATACATATTTTCACTTAATCTGTATTTTTAAGCCTATATATATTTAACCCAGGCTTTCTGTTATTCCTGGTACCCTGTTAAATCTGATCTTCCACTTGAGTGGCTCAAGAGAATTAACCTCTGGCCTCCTGCTCAAAAAGATGGAAGGAAAAAAAATGGTCACCTGACTTAAGTACTTAAGTAAGGGCAGAAAAAAGATAATTCAATGATTTTGTACACAGACTTGCAACCAATCTTTTTAATGTCCCAAGTATCGTTTCTGAATAAGAGCACCAATCTCTCTAGGTAAAGAGCATCTTTTCTGGATACCAGCCTATCTCATTGAACTGCCTTTTGCAGGCACTCAGATTAGAGCTTCCTTGGTTCTGGCTCTGCTAATAAGTCAGTCTTTCTCTACTTGCATTTTGTTTTCCAAGAATTTATTGAATTCTCTTATGCTTTGATATCTTGCTTCCTGTTTTATCATGTGTGGCTACACTTTACTGTTATTTTACTAAAATTTCAGGAGAGAGACAAAATAATAGTCTGCAGTTTTAGTGGAAAGTCTTCAAAGGGAATTGTAAATAATCCTGAAATATTTGATATGGAAATGTTTTCCATGCATTTCCCTTCCTAGAAGATTTTATTATTTTATTAGATTTTATTTATTTATTCATGAGAGACACAGAGGGGAGAGGCAGAGACATAGGCAGAGGGAAAAGCAGGCTCCCTGTGGAGAGCCCCATGCAGGACTCGATCCCAGAACCCTGGGATCATATCCGGAGTCAAAGGCAGACACTCAACCACTGAGCCACACAGGTGCCCCCCTAGAAGTATTAATAAATCCTGTTAGAGACTTCTTAACAAAACAAATGGATGACCAAACACTGAACAAATAGGACTCTGAAATCAAATAAATGGACATTTTTAATGAAGGTCACATTTTAATATAGTTTTAAAACACTTCCAAATATAACTACAAATTTAATCAGGAAAAATACCTGAAAGGAACATGTATCTTAATTAACCACTGGTACATTATTTTAAAGAATTATTTTCCTGAATCCTTGGCTTACTTCATTGGGTTTATAAAGATATAAACCTCCTGATTTTTTTCATTTGAATTATTTTGTACTAAATGTAGTTTTTCCCATTTGATAATTATAAATAAACCTGTTGACAAAAAAAAAATCACATTTTAAATAGGGAAAAAAGTTTCCTTAATAAGTTGGTAAAGACTGTAAGTTGATACTTTTAAAATTCTGATTTACTATAAAGTAGCAATTAGTAAAATCCACACCCTCCCTTAAATTCAGCTTTCTATTGCAAAAATCTTTGTTAAAAAATGTACTCTGAGTGCAATAAAATCTCCACCTTTTTTTTTTTAAATCAACAAATAGACATACTAAAATAATTCATCATGACAATCAGCAGATTTAACAGCATCAGGTTTGCTAAGGAAAACATTACTGTGGAAGGCATCTAAGGAGTCTAAAATGGTTTTGTCGTGGCAACAGGCTTCAAGCTGATGCTCATACTATTGTTAAAAAACAGCTTCCCCCCCCTTTATGGTGAAACATCAGTGCATATTCCTTTACATATTAAAAAACTTAAATTTTTAAAATTATCAATTTGCTTTAAAATAGTTTAACTCACCTTGAAAACACAGATTGGCTATGATAAATCCATTATTTAATAAGTTGGGTATTTCTAATGACCTAAAAGAAAAGGACTAAAACTCATGGAAAAGTCAGGAAGTTCTAATGTAGGTCAGAAAAGAGGGAGAGGAGTCTGATGCTTTTTGTGGAATGGAAGAACAACAATTTTAATATCTATTTTAAAATACTGAAACATTTTAGGGGTCAGTCTCTACTACTTTTAAAACACAGCAGTAAACCAAAAATATTAAAACATGAACCCTATCTCATTCTCAAAAACAATTTTCTGCTACATACATAAATAAAAAGTGCTTGCAACTAATAATATACAACACTAAAAAATAAGTCTTGAAATTTCACGTAGGCCTATGTCTCATTGCCAGCAATGAGTGTTATATGCTAATGTGTCATATATTCACAAAAGACAAAAAATATATATCCAATTATTATTTCCTATGGTTCTAATGTTATTATACCACTGAGCATAAAATAATCTTTTACATAGTAATTAAAACACACAGATTATATTATGGAAAAGTAAAAATGCAAGGAAATCCTCCTTAGGGATTTCTGAAGATTAAGTGTTTATACTAGTTCATAATGAAAAACATGAATAGAACACAATTCTGGAAAAAAAAACTAATTTATTTGTTTATAAGATAAAATGTAATGAGTGATCTTAGTTTAGATGCCAAGAAGTGATAGCTTAAGGTGTCATCTTAACCAAGAATAAATTCATAGTATTTCTTACTCACTTAAATAAGACAGGAAGGGAAATTCTAATTCCTGTTACCTGTCAGTCACTTAAAAAAATTCTTAAGAAGTTAAAATAAAAAAAAAAAAAAACACCTTGGGTTTTTGGTTACTCTTTAAAGTCAAAATTTCCTGATACCCTGGAAGCAATGAGTTCAATTTGGTATCTTCTTGTGTTCTGGGGAACAACAGTAAGGTTTGTAGTGCTATTTCAGCCTTCAAATGCTGTGACCAATTATCTGTGAGTTATAGTCTGCAGGCTCCATTTTTAAAATATGTGGGATGACACTGTCAATTCGTACGTTGCCGATGAGACCTTTGAAAAACAATTCTTCAGTGATGGTAGCATTCATCAGTCTCAATGCTGGCAATCTGAGTAGTAATCTGGATAACCTAAAAGTAAAAGAAGGGAAAGGAAAAAACAAGAGTGTAAATCAAAAAGAAACTTAGTAGAAAAATATGAATAATTTTTGTATGTATATTGGTTGTGGTGTAATTTAACAAAGATCTGTCAAGAGTTAAAATAACTTAAGTATTTTCAAGCCTTAGAGGGTATGACAATCATCTGGATATAAATGCAGTGGATAAGACTTTGTAGGAAAGCCTTGCTCTTAGCTGCTACACTGTGTTGCCTCTGCCTGGCCATATGGGCCATGGAACTAAGTTACTTGTTTATTTTTAAAAAGATATGTTTATTTGAGAGAGAGAGAGAAAATCTCAAGCAGACTCCCCAATGAGTGCAGAGCCTGACAGAGGGCTGATCTCATGACCCTGAGATCATGACCTGAGCTGAAATCAAGAGTTGGACACAATCGGCTGAGCCACCCAAGTGCTCCACCATGGAACTAAGTTATTAAAGCAGAGATCAAATTATATACTTAAGAATGGCTTATAGACTCAGTTGAGGTTGTAAGAAGAGCAATGTTTTGTGTTATCAAGACACATGGGGCTCAATGGTTATCAAAAAACAAATGGAAATGGTAAAACAGGCAGTAGTTATTACTGGGAAGAGCACAGAATACAAAATCAAGACCATTGGTTCCAATCTTGATTCAACGACCTCTCTACTTATGTGAATGAGTGTTAGCCACTTACTCCTGGTTTCTCTGTGTTGTGGTAAAGATCAATGAAATGATTCCTACCAGTTTCTATGCTACTGAGGATTTTAAAGGCAAAACCATACACTGCATAAGGTATAAGTTGAAAACTGCTATCCAAAGATAATTTATTATTTTTAAACAAATCAGAATATAAGAAACTGAGAGAATTCCAGAGATTAGTCGAAGTATGTGGATCCTAATGGAACTGAGGTCAGTAAACCAGCTGTATGTCAAGGAGGAAAAATTTAAATACTACATTTGTACATTGAGATATAAAACAACTTTCAAACTTTAAAAACTGAGAACAATCATAACAAAACCAACAATAAAAAATCTAACTTTCCAAAAAGCTTGGGTATGTGTAACCCTCTTGTATTCTAAGGCCTTGCACTCTAACATCTGAGACCAACTGAAAAGAGGATTAAGTTACTTTCTTGTAGCCACTACTCTCCTCAAACTACCCAATTCTTGTCTGTTCTACCACCTGAGCTGCAGCAATAAGACTGGTAGGAAAACTGGTTAGGTAAACTAAGGATGGTTTTCATGATGGAACTGGCTTATAAACCTACTATGTAGTATCTGTAAAAAATTATTTTACCTTATTTTATTAATATGAAGCATGTTAAATTAATAATAGTAAACACATTTATATAGCCCTTATTATATCATACATATATGTTACATGATATGCAATATAATACACTATACAATAGGCACTGTCCCAAGCTATTTACATGCATTAACTGATTTAATCATTACACGAATTGTGGGTACTATTATCTACATTTTACAGATAAAGAAACTGAAACACAGAAGTTGAATAACTTGTCTAAGGTCATACATATAGTGAGTGAGTGACTGGGTCAGGAGTCAAGCCCTGGTCTTCTGGCTGTGACAGCCATGTGCTTAACTACTCTCCAATACCATCCCTCTTCAAAAATTAAGTTTGATCTTATAAAAAAATTTCTTTTCAAGGGAATACCTTGGTATTCAAGAAATACCTTGGTAGAAATACCATAAACCAAATTCCTAAATTATTTATAAAATAGTCAAATGGTGTTTTTATTCATTTATTCCTGTTTTTTTCCCTTTCACTAACATCCTTTACTTCATCTGAAGAAAACAGAGTTTGGGCACTAGAGTCAGGTAACCTGAGTTCCCAGGTAGGCCTACTACGGGTGTGCAACCTTGAGCAAGCTAGGCTTTCTCTGCTCAAGTCTCCTATAAATTGTAAGAAATGCCAAGAAATACTACCTGTAAATCACCTACAACAATGCACTTCTGCTTTTAGTAGCATTAACTATTTCAAAGGTCTGCTGACTAAAAACACTGATTTACACTTAGAATGGAAAATAATGAAGTAATAGATTCACAAAAAGTTTTAAGATGGATTTAATTAGATAGTATTTAACTTTTAGATACCTGTAGGTGTCATCAGGATATGTTTTCGTTATATAATCTTGGAATTCCACATATGCCTTTTCTTGAAATTTCTCAATTTGTTCCATGTTCTCTAGACCTGGATGATCTGAAACATTAAAGAATGTATGTTACCCTAGTTCTGAATCTCATTTAATAAGGACAGGTGAGATAGAGGGGGTGGGAAGTATGTTTAAAAAAAAAAAAAAAAAAGGCACTATCCTATGCATGGTTCTCTCACTCCACAAACATATTTAGTAATTCACCTACTAAATGCCAGACACTGTATTTTAAACCCTTTTTTTTAAATTAAAGATTTTATTTATTCATGAGAGACAGAGAGAGAGAGAGAACGAGAGACAGAGAGAGAAAGAGGCAGAGACACAGGCAGAGAGAGAAGCAGGCTCCATGCAGGGAGCCTGACGCGGGACTCAATCCTGGGTCTCCAGGAAACCTGATCCTGGAGACCTGTGATCAGGCCCCGGGGTGAAGGTGGCACTAAACCGCTGAGCCACCCGGGCTGCCCTTTAAACCCTTTTTTAAAAAGTTATTTATTTTTAAAGATTTTATTTATTTGAGAGAGAGAGAGGGAGAATAATCAAGGGGAGGGGCATAGGGAGAGGGTGAAGCAGACTCGCCGCTGAGCTATGGCCTCTATTCCAGGAACTTGGGATCGTGACCTGAGCAGAAGGCAGAGGCTTAACTGATTGAGCCACCCAGGTGCCCCTGTACTTTAAACCCTTAAAACTATTTTGTTTCATATACATATTCTAAAACATAAATGACATCACTGGTTTCTACTAAAATAGTTTTCTCTATTCCAAAAGCCATGGAAGGGAGTTTGATCATTTTGCTTCAACAGGAACAAAAAAATAAAATGAGCTTCATTAAAGAAGCACTTTAATCCAATGAAATATTTGCAGATTATATTCTATGCTATTTTTTTTTTCATTAGAACCCCCTCATCATTGTTAGGATCATTGCTAGGTAAAAATATACGTCTGAAATTATCAAACAATGGACAGTATCTCTATCAGAAAAACTATAATGCAAAAAGAGGAAACTATATAAACATTTCAATAGTCACTATAAAATTTCACAAAAATGGGAATAGTAAGAGAACTTAGGCAATACTGAAAAACATGGGAAACTGCTCTAACGAGAATAAAAATTAAATAGAAAATATTGGTAATATCTAATAAAATAAAATTGCATTAAATCAAATTTATGTTCTTTCAATTTTAAAGAAAATGAAGGTGGCAAATTGGCTGTGATTAAAATGGAAGTACATGTCATTAATTTACATAAAATACTGTAAGAAACAGGAAAAAAAAAAGCTTTGTCATACTGGTATCACTGAGTTTAAGATGCAAGTTTCCTTAGGTAATTTTATTATCATGTACAGAATAGAAATATATACCAAAATAAAAAATATAGGATCTGAAAGAATAAATTTTTCTTACTCATAAATTGATCATTGAACTGTCATTTTACAATGTGAATGCTAGAAACTGGCAGGAAATGGCAAGAAAATAAGAGACATTTTTCTATCTGTTGGTAACTCTAATAAGAGGTTCTAAGTTTAACCCATTAACAAACCAATACTCACCTTTGCCTTCTAATGATGCCTACCAAAATATGCCTAAGAACTCAAATGTTGTTGTGGACATAATTATGTCATTTCAATGATTTCTTTCCTTTTCGTACTTAGATAAATGCCTACCATCCATAAAATCCACTAATTTAAAGTGTGTGATTCAATAGTTTTTAGTATATCCAGAGTTGTGCAGCAATTGTCATTATGACTGAATTTTATAACATGTTTGTCACCCCAAGAGAAACTCTCTGTCCACTAGGAGTCACTTTCTATGCACCCCCACCCCTTAATCCCTGGTAGCTATGAATCTATTTTCTGTCTCTACAGATTTACCCATTCTAGACATTTCATATAAATGGAATCATATAAAATGTGGTCTTTTGTGACTCACTTCTTCCACTTACTGTACTGTTTTCAACCATGGTGTAGCATGTATCAGAATTTCATTCCTTTTAATGGCTGACTGATTCTCCCCTGTATGTGGATACTACATCTGGTTTATTCATTTGTTGATGGACACTTGGGCTGTTTCCACTTTAACTGCATCATTTCACATCCCCACCAGCAATGTATGATATTTTGATTTCTCCATACCCTCAAATACTATGTGTTACAAGACTGTATTTATTTATTTAAGAGAGCGAGCGAGCATTAGAGGGCACAAGGAAGGGAAAAGCAGATTCCCCACTAAGCAAGGAGCCCAATGTGGGGCTTGATCCCAGGACCTGAGATCATGACCTGAGCTGAGGGTAGACACTTAGCGGTGCCCTGCAAATACTATATTTTAAAAAAGAAGTAAATATGTATGTACCTGGACTGAAGAGTACTATTGCCTTCAGGTAGGCATATTCATATCCATCAATGCAGAGTTTAACCATGCTGTTACAGAACTCCTGTAGCTTAAAGATGTGCTCCATCAATAATTTTCTTCTTTCTGTTGACATTTTATCTTTAAAAACAAATAAATAAATGACAACTTCTAGTTTTTGGCTAAAATTTTTTAACCAAGTAATTCCTTCTCATTAATTTCTAGCTTTGAATATAACCAATCTGTCAGTGTTTAAAATTAAATATCTCTGCAAGTAAAGATGAAACTAATTAGTGATCTTCAGCCATTGCTCATTCAAGCAAAAACAAAAAAACAAACAAACAAAAAAAAAAACCCCAAGCTGTTAGCAAAACAAAACAAAATCCCAACAAATTTAGTGTTTCAAGATACACCTTTGAAAGATAAGCTGTAAAGATAACCTCCTGAAAAACTGGCCTACAAAAGACCCAAATTTCGATAACAAGATTTTATTTAAGTTTATAATTGGTTGAAAAAAATGAGCAAAAGCACCTTGATGTTTTAAAGTTACTAATACTACTAAAATAAAAACAAATACTTGGTAAAAAACACTGCCAAGACCAAAGAAAAGTTGATATAATAAAGTTTCATAAAAAATTTTATTGTGTTTATGTTTAAAATACATCTGATTAGCCAACTATAGCTTTAGTGAAGTAGGCTATTTATAATCCTTTACAAATTCATGATAAATTAATCAAGACTAGGAGTCCATAAATAAGATGGAATAGTGTTAATTCTAGCATATCTACTGTTAATGATGCGGTTAATCAATCATCTTAATGACTTCTCTGCCCTCAAACAGGAAGTGGAAGCAGATGATTTAAAAATAATGTAAAACAATGAGAAATGAGACATGCTAAGGAAATAAAACATAATTCCCAATTTGTAAATTATTCCTAAATTCAAAAAGCAGTTCTTCCCATTTGAAGATGGGACATGCTCATGGTTAGTCACAAGCCAATTTAAAGTTAAACATTTATAAATCAATGATTCCCTCTTTCTTCAAATAAAGCTGTAATTACCATGGCATCAAGGAAAGATACAAGAGTAGACTATTCTGTGACTCTTCAGTACTATTTACATGAGAGAATACATCCCAATGAACGGATTTAAAAAAAAAAAAAATCAGCCTATGTTGGGATTCAAAGGACTATAGTAAAAAAAAGTTTGAAAATTGGTGGGAAGTATGTATTTAAAAATATCTGATCACCTCTGTGTAAGCTAACCCTGGATTCTTTGGTACCTATGTTCAAGTATGCAAAAAAATCAAAGGGCTTAGTCAGAAGCAGCCTGTCAGACTTAAAAATATAATTTTTTCAGTTTTGTTATGCTCTTTTGAAAATATTTTTAGGTGACTAATGGATGAATTAATCAAAATGTAAAAGTTACCACTAGTAAAAAGGCTGTTGGTATCTAAAACATTAATTAGCTATCTGATTTTAATGATAATATACTTTGTAGAACTGACACCCTGCCTCCTCTGATAGCCTGGAAAAAGAAAATATAAAATGTTCCTTACCCTGTTGAAGGCTACTGTGAAGACAATTGACAAATGTTGCTAATATAGTTGCCACATTCATCACTTGCCAGCACTGGGCAAGACCAAGAGTAAAAAGTTCATTCCAATAAGCTTTCACCAATGATATGCTATTTTCTTGCCTATTAGAACAAAACACAACAAACACGTATCAGATATTAACATGTATTTTATAAATTTTACAACTGACTCTTTTATTTAAAAATATTACTGAACTAAAATTATCCTAGAAAGATCACTGGACATGGACCTGATCAATTGCCTTTTGTATAACTGATAGCAATCGATGAAGAAGAGTTAGAAATTTAATTGTTAGCTAGCTTATTATTTAATCAGCCAGTTTATAAGAACAGTTGCAGGTAGTTTTCAGGGGCACCTGGCTGGCACAGTCAGTTTAGTGTCTGACTCTTGGTGTAAGCTCAGGTTGTGATCTCAGGATTATAAGACTGAGCCCTTTGTTGGGCTCTGTGCTCAGTGTAGAGTGTGCTTGAGATTCTCTCCCTCTCCCTCTACCTCTCCCACTTGCGTGTATTCCCTAAAATAAATAAATAAACCTTCAAAAGCAAAACAAAAACAGTTGCAGGTAGAATTTGGGACTAAAAATTGGGGCTTTAATTCTACATTTCATGGAAACAGATGGAATAAAGATTATTTTAAACAATATTAAAAGCAAAAGCATACATTAAAAACTTTCCCAAGTTTTTTTCTGCTTTAAATGAAGGCTAATGTTTTTTAAAGAAAAGGTAATTGGAATGAATTGATGATAGGTAAGCAAATGATTTCCTGGGAGAAATGGTTTATTCTCTAAGTTATGTTTCAGATGTGATACTGGTATCCCTATACATGACATACTGAGGATTTTGCTAGGAGTAATGAAAATAAGAAAGGTCCCTCTCCTGAATTTCTGAATAAGATATGTCAAGAGCATGAGAGAGTAGAAAAAATACTAGAATAGAAATCAACCAGGGTTTTAAAACCTAGATCATCCACTAATTATCCATTTGAAATCTGGCTAATAAGCTTCCCAGGTCTCAGCTGCTCAGCTGTATAAAATGAAGAGAAACCGTATGTCCTATACCCTGCTCAGAGTTATTATGAGATGTAAACATAAGAATTATGTGAATAGAGGATGACATAAAGTATATGCCAGGCATTGTTCAAGGCACTGGAGAAATAGCAATAAACAGGAAGGATTAAGTCTGCCTCCATGACACAGAAGGTAAACATAAAAAATACCATTTCAAATATTTTATATAAATATTATACACACATGCAAATGGTTATATATACATTAAGTTACTTTCAGGTAATAAAATTCTACATTACTATAAAGTAGGGCGATGTATAAAAATGGGGGGGGGGAGTGTTCAGGTAAGGGGGCTAGAGAAGGCCTATCTGAGGGGCTGACATCTGAGTAGAGAAAGATGGGAAAAACTTAAAAAGATCTAGGGCACTGCTAATTTCTTATGGCAATCAAAATCTATTTGAAAGTGAAGTTTTAAATGAAAAAAAAAATCAGTATTTTCAAATCTCCAAATAAAAAAATGATGTAAAATTTAAATCTTAAAATCAAAGAAAAGAGAACAAGATACTATTTTCATGTATCAGAAAAGACAGCTAAAATCAGAATTTTTTTTTTTTAAAGATTTATTTATTTATGATAGAGAGAGAGAGAGGCAGAGACACAGGAGGAGGGAGAAGCAGGCTCCATGCCAGGAGCCCGACGTGGGACTCAATCTTGGGACTTCAGGATCGCGCCCTGGGCCAAAGGCAGGCGCCAAACCGCTGAGCCACCCAGGGATCCCTTGAAATCAGAATTGAGAAAATATGCATTCATTCTCATATAAGCATTGCTGATGTTAACTGACTCAACATCTTTTTGGAAGACAATTTAATAGTCCCTATCTATCTAAAAACTAGAACATATACTCTGTTAGACTCAGCAATTCCACTTATAAGAATCTATTTTATAGAGATACACAAAGTAGGTAAATTATATTTACAAATATATATTATATTTACAGTAAGTACTGCAGCACTGGTTAGAGTAACAAAGAAAATTAACAAGAACCCAAATGTCTACTAATGAAGGATGAGTAAATCAATAGTAGATCCTGTAAAAGAGAATACTAGGTAACTGTTAAGAATAAATTTACATGTGCTGACATAAGAAGAAATCCAACTGTAAAGAGAAAGACAAAGAATAGGATATGCAACTGTATATTGGATTGCTAAAATAGGGAACTGAAAAGGCCTGGTAGGAGGACACCAAATTGTTAATTAGTGGGGTTAGTTACCCCCGGAGGATGAAGTTTTACTTTATACTTCTATACTACGACATTTATTTTTTAGAGATTTTATTTATTTATTTATTTGAGAGACAGTAAGTGAGAGATTCTTAAGTTTTAAGGAGGAATCAGCTAACCAAGGTAATTAGTGGACACAGGACAAGAAAAGGAACACAGCCAACTGATTAAACAACAACAACAACAACAACAACAAAGCTCTTTCTGGTCTGTGCTACTACTCGTAGTAAAGAAAGTACTCTGACTTTGTTGTAGAAAGCTCAGAGAAAAGGTTAAGGAGTAACCGTGCAGAGGATGAGGAACACCAAAATTGTTATGAATACCTCAAAAAAAAAAGGTGAAAAGTGGCAAATGAGGAATAAGCCATCATACTATTGTGTTTCCAAAGGAACACTGAAAGAACTAAATATGGAGATTAATTACAGAAAGATAACTATATTTACATCTTCATCCAAAACAAAACCTCAAATATCCTTGTAGTACAGCTAGCTATGCTGTTCAAATGTCTGAACATTTGAAGGAAAGGAAAACAGCAAGTCCTTTTTAAAAAGAAGATTCCTAAGAGAGTGAAGGAAAACAAGCACTGATAATCTAGTTTGTAGCAGCACTAGATAAGGTGATATACACTCATCATCTCAGCTATGTAGCCTCACCAGCAAGAAAGCATTTCTGCTCTTAATTCATAAACGTAGAAACAGAGCTTAGTTAAGTAGCAAAGCTCACAGATGAATAAATCTGGAATTTGAATCCCGCTGTTCAAAATCTATGCTTTTGTATAAATCATTAAAATTTTAGCAAATAAAATGCTAAAGTCCAATTTCTTAGTAGAGAATCCCTATTTACAGCTAATATTCTGTGACAGTAAGAGCATGTTTGCTATCAACTTTTTTCTGTTAAAAACAAATAACTTGGACGCCTGGGTGGCTTAGTGGTTGAGCTGCTGCCTTTTGCTCCGGGAGTGATCCTGGGGTCCTGGGATCAAGTCCCGCCCATATTGGGCTCCCTGTGAGGAGTCTGCTTCTCCCTTTGCCTATGTCTCTGCCTCTCCCTGTGTCTTTCATGAATAAATAAATAAAATCTTTATAACAAAAATAAAAAAAATAACTATAGTAATTACATTATACTATCTAATTTCAAAACATCTTTCCTTTGAAAAGTAAAAGTTGCTAATAAATAGGGGTAATTTAAGTACCAGTTAGGTATGCTGAAAGGAATGCCAGTGTTATTTAATAAAGGCATTAGGTTGCATAACAGTAAATATGTCAACTTCTTTTACAAATAGCTATAGGTATTCTTCTCTATTCTTCTATATTGTTAAGTTCTTTTTTTTTAAGTTCTTTAAAATATGTACATAATACTCATAATTAGGGATCAGATAATTGTTTATACTATTTATCTTGATAAAGTAATGTGACTTTAGAAGTCACTTATACCTGGGGATACCCTAACCATTTGTCTTCTACGCAAATAAACCCAAGGCATTATACTTTACCTAGCAGCATCTGTTTGAAAAGAAGACATTGGAAAAGTAGTCAGTGATAAGGCAATAGAGCTTGTTTTCAACCCATGTCTATAGTAAACATTATTTTGTCTCAGTGGGATTTTAAAAGATATATCCTTCAGGTTTAGTATTTATGGAAAGTTTCTTAAATTACTCAAGAAATAAAGTTTTCTGTAGCAAATAGTGCTACTTTAGAACTTTGGTTATATTACAAGAATCTAGGTAGGGAGGACTGCTGACAAATCATGCCAAATACCCATAACTGAACCTACTACTGTGCAGTCACATAAATTATGCAGGTAGAAGTGAGAAACAACTGAATTCCTGTAAGTATTGAAATGACAAATCTTAAAAAGTAATATCCTTGTAGAACACAAAGGACTGTACAATACAAACAGTATTAACCATCCATTGTTTGAAAGGTTCTTAAAGGTACTGTTCCCCTCCATTCAAGTAAGTAATCAAACCAAACTTGACTTTTAGAAAATGATTAATGTTGCTTATCTGTTTCTCTCTGTAACATTAGGGCTTTGTTCTCAAGTTTTGTGTCTAGGGACAAAAATGCAACCAGTGTCAGTTTCTAGGAGATTCAGAATAGCTGTTATTACCACACAACAGAATTTCCCATCATCAATACTTAGTCTTCTTTCATCTGATTAATTCAAACTACAAATGATCTAGATGGGGACCATAAGAGTTTATGTATCGATTAATAGCCTCACATGCACCAATGGTTAATTCTAATTGCAAAGACTCCTGTAGCTGTTACATTAAAACCAATTTTCAGTACAGATCAGAGGGAAATGTGGCTGCCACTGTAAAACTATTATAACTGTAAACCTCAGGCTTTATTTTTGGTTTCTTTAACATTTGGAGAATGTTTCCATATAATAATTACACTTAATTTAATAGAAGTACTTAAGATCAATAGTGTTATATAATAAAGAGTTCAAAGCACTCGCTCTTGTTTTTTTAAATTGATACCCTGTTATAAAAAAATGGCTCCTGGCTACATTTCAACACAAAAGTACTCCAGTTACAAGTATAGGGAACTAATTAAACCTAATCTTAAAATAAATTGTGAATATGTAAATTTATATATTTTAATTTTTTGTTAAAAAAAAGCAGCCTGGAGAAATTCTGAAAACTAAATGTTATTTTGAGAGAAAAGGCTAACAATAGTTCTAAAGGTTAACCATTCTAAATCAGGCTTTCAATCTATGCAATTATATTAGTTAAGTATGTGATTTAATGCATAGTACACCCAACACCAAATTATAAACCAGTGACAGTGGGGTTCTATGTGTGACTTTTTTTAAAAGTAGGCTAAAACCCAGCAAGAGCCCAGCAAGAGCCCAACGTGGGGCTCGAACTCATGACCCTGAGGATCAAGACCTGTACGGAGATCAAGTCAGATGCTTAACAGACTGATCTACCCAGGTGCCCCTATGTAGGCTTTTTAAGGTCATGATTGAGATTTATTTCTTATTCCTATTATAAAATATTCTGTGAGAATAAAGGATGGGCAGTTATCACTCTTATCTGGCAAACAGGAGAGCAGATGTACAGCATATGAAAGCATATTGAAATTTATGCTTATTTATGAAATCATATTGGTGAATAGGGCCCTCTGACTAGAAAAATACTTTTCTAACTATGGGCTTAACTTTTTCCATCACCTCTTTGCCTCTTCATACCAGTTACTTTAACACAATCTAAATAAATTTGGCAACCTTCAGGTAATACAGATGTAATACAGATTACTCATGTAGTCCTTAGTGGTAGGTATTTCCAAATTATCACAGTGGTACTATGGGGTTGATAATTTTTCCCCCTTCTCCACTTCTTGTAACCATAGACCGGAAAACCATTGTTTCTATTTTGAAACATTCACTGTATGCCAGTTTCAGCTCCTTTAACCCCAGGACATACCTACAGCCTCCCTATCCTCAAAGATAGCCTACTATAAATGCTGGCCATGACTTATCAGCTCCACTGCATATATTCCATTTGAATTATTAACTCAAATTATGTAACATGGATACTCTTCCCACATAAAGATAATATAAGAAAATACTGCCATAATTTGTCAAATAAATAACAAAACTTAATAATGTCATACCATTTTTTCCTTTAATGCAAAACCATCCAAAATAAAAGTGCTTGCTTAGCGTACATTTGTGCTATAAAAAAATCACATTTATACTCAAGGACTTCAAAACACTTACCCTAGAGCCTGGAAGGAAGGAATCGAAAGTGCCCAGTGCATTGATAAGAACAGCAGCCTGGAGGCAGACTCCCCAATGTAGTGCACATTCAGGTACTCAGGCATAGGAGAAGGCATGGTGAGCTAGTATGAACAGGGACTGAGGTAAATTATCTTATGATAGTTCTAAATTAGAATTTCTTTGAAAAAGTTAAATGTAAACATATCAAATATGAGTTTGATATATTCACCAAAAGGCAAGTCTTGAAATAATCCAAGTGACTGGATTTTACAGCTAAAAATAGGATTTAGAAAGAGTAGGTCATAATTGCTAACAAACCAATATTCAGACAAGCAGAATCCCATTTAATAAATACTAATCATGATACTCTCTGGTTGTGTTTTTATAAAAGTTATTTCTGCTTGGTCTAACAAGGGTATTTTTTTTTCCCTTTCTTCTCTTCCTTTATAAATAATGGTAAACAACAAATTGAGTTTAAGGAACAATCTTGTATGTTAAATGTTCCTTTCATGCAGGCTATGGGGAATAACAAATTCCAATTGTACAGGGTCAGAAGAATAATGAGTGAAGTGGGCCTGCTGGTGCCATCTAAGGAAGGGCATATTCCCAGATAAAAAGCATAGCTATGGGGATCCCTGGGTGGCTCAGCGGTTTGGCACCTGCCTTTGGCCCAGGGCGCGATCCTGGAGTCCCGGGATTGAGTCCCACATTGGGCTCCCGGCATGGAGCCTGCTTATCCTTCTGCCTGTGTCTCTGCCTCTCTCTCTCTCTCTCTCTCTCTCCCTATGTCTATCATTAAAAAAACAAAAACAAAAAAGCATAGCTATGACTTGAATTCCACATATTGAAAACATGGTAATTTGGGCTCAGGACTGCCTACTCTGTTTTTCAAAGAGCAGGTTCTGTGTGAAATCTACAGGTAAAACAAAATATGTCTATGGCTATTATACTCACAGGCTGTCAGTTTGTACTGCTGACCTTAGGCAGTTATGTTAAGTGTGTGTCAACTGTTGAAAATAAATATCCCACATCAAAACACTTCTAAAAGCATTTTTGAAAATCTTGTTAAATGAAATATAATTTCATCCATAAGAAACACTAACCTAAATTTCTATCACTAAGGAAAATAATGTATGCTATAAAGTACTTTGTAGGCATTAAAATTAGTGAGATACAACGGCTTAGAAAAAAAATACCTCACAGACATCTATGTGGAAAAACTATGAAACAATATGTAGATGACCCAATTTATGTTAAAGAAAAAGGGACAGTGTGTGTGTGTGTGTACACATAAATATATATAAAAAGAACAGAAGATGTACCACAGAGTTAACAGTGGCTACCTCAGAGGTGGAGTAGGTGGATGTACCCATATGTATTCTTCTGGGGAATGGATAGCTTTAATCAGATTCTCAAAGGTGTCTATGATACCTAACAGATCAAAAGGTTTTCATCAAAATGATATAAAAGTTCTCCAGAAATGTTAGATAAAAATGTAAAAAATATTAACTGCCTTTGTTCATTATTAGCCACAAATGGTTTATCTATTTATAAATGGTGCCAACTAATGAAACGACAGAGAAATTAACAGCTGAAATTCCACATATGAGAAGAGTATTTTTTATTAAAAGAAAAAAACTTTTTAAAAGATTTTATTTTTAAGTGACCTCTATACTCAATGTGGGGCTCGAACTCACAACCCTGAGATTAAAAGTCACCAACTGAGCCAGCCAGGCACCCAGAGAGTATTTTTTAAATGCCTGAGAAATGTTTTATGGGGTAGTAAATTAAAATGCCATTATTTAAAGAGAATTCTTAAGATAACTATAGGCAGGCAGATATTAAACATCTTAAATATAATTATCAGGATGCAACTGCTTCTATACATAAGTATATAAAAAAAACAAACTGGGAACTATTATACCTTTTCAGAACTGCCCAAGGTGAGGAGGGGAAACAAAGCCTGAAAAATCAGGGGAATTACCAGAGATGACTAGTTTTGGGGGTAGACTAAGTAAGATGCAAAACAAGAGTTGTTTAAACAAAACAAATAGTTTAAAATCACTTTTAAGAAAATAAAATAGTGTTAAAAATTAGATATAAGGGTAAAAGATAGATGTACCTTGACTGACACAACAGTGATGGTAATGTTGAAAACTGTGCTTTAATCAGAAAATTGAAATCATTTGCAATATATACTAGAGGAATTCATGATTTAAAAGACTGCCATGTTGTATTATAAAGAGAAGAAATATCTCATAATTTATGTTTTACATAATTTTCTTAAAGCAAGATACACTTCTAGCATTATAAATTGGCCAGTACTGGCTGAAGAAAAAAGAATTTATTCAAGAACTCTTTTAGATTGCAAAACAAAGATTTCTTCCTCTATATACAGAAGATAAGTTTCTAATAAAGGGGTGAAAAAGCTTCCCAAAAATGCCTGTAGACTTTCAGGTTTATAAATTGAATTACACACATTTTAAAAATTATACCCATTCAGTACATTGAGGTGATTTTTTTTAAGTAGGCTTCAGAGCCAGCATGGAGCCCAATAGAGGGCCCAAACTCATGACTGTGTGATCAAGACTTGAGTGGAGATCAAGAGTTGAATATTCAACCCACTACCCATTGAGCCACCCTGGTGCCCCAATATATTGAGATGATTTTTAAGAGTGTTGACATGAACTAAAAGTGGCTACCCATTTTAGAAGTTACTTGTCTATCATTACCTTTCTAGTAGTTTCTATAATTCTGATAATAAGCTAAATGATAGAACTTTAAAAAAAATCATTTGACTTGAGTTAGAAGATCTGAATTCTACTTCCAAAATGTCATTGTTATACATTATACATTATAATTCAGCAACAACTTACTGAAATTTCTTTCTTTCTTTTTTTTTTAAAGTAAACTAAACCTTCAATGTGGTACTCAAACTCACAACCCAAAAATCAAGAGTCACATACTCTACCAACTAAGCCAGCCAGATGCCCTGAGATTTTACTGTCAGATACTATGCTAAGTGCTGAAGCCTCAGTGGAAGAATAAAATGGAAATGGAAATGGAATGAGCTACAGAAAGGGCTAAGAAAGGGATGGCATGTCTGAGAAATGATGGGCAACTGAATCAGAATGTGGAAGGTCATGGACTTTATCTCACATGGGCAATGGAAGCTGATGAAAGCTTTCAGGTAGCAGAGTAACCTAAATGGACTGATTTTTAACAAACATCACTCTGTTACCAAGGCACAGGAGACAAGATGAAGAGACTGGAAACAAAGATAGTACTGTAAGTTTGAGTAAGAAATTTCAAAAGGCCTGGACATAAGATAAAAATGAAGAAGAAGGGAGAAATTCAAACAAAAGAATGAGAATGAGTAGGGTTTAATTAGGGAATGGAGGGAGTGAGGCGTGGAGAAATGATGATGACTCCCAAACATCAAATATGGTGACCAAAAGGATCGTGATTTGAATACTGAGATGATACATATGAAAGAACAGTTTTGGAAATCACCTACCTATCTTTGGAATATACACTTATTTCTAAATGGAAATTCTATCCACCTTGATTAACCATGTTATCAAATTATAAGAAACAAGAATAAAGTATATGAAATCACACCAAAAACTCTGAAATTAAAAAAATGCTTAATATGTCTATTGTTCTAGATCTCCAGAACCAAATTCCAAAATGCATTATTAGAATTACTTCTCCTGTTTGGTTGCTTTGAACAAGACACAGAAACCCTCCGAATCTTTTTTCATGTACAAAATGACAATAAAAATCCAAACTTTCACAACCAACTGTGATTAAAGCTCAAATATAAGAATGTACACATGAAAGCATGCTGTAAACTACACTGTATATAAATAGGGACAAAATGCTATTTAGCTCAGCTGCTAAGAGAGAAGTGAGTTTTTAATTACAAATGTCAGGTTTTGTAACTTACAACACATCAATGAGAAAGCCATCTACACGAAAGTACTGAGCTGGGAAGTGAGGAAAACATATAACTCTTGATTTCACAAAGGCAGTAAATAAGAATCAGAGGGAGAGAAGAAGCTGTCTTTGTCAGGAGACCAAGAAACTTCACAGTGTTGATTCTAAGGACACCCAGAGTACAGCAGGTCAAAGACTAAACAGAAAGGAAAACAAAAAAAACAAAACAAAACAAAACAAAAAAACCTTCAGAGAGAGGAAAAAAGTTCTGATCTGCCTAACTCATCTGTCCTTAACAAATATTTGAAAGAATCAAAATTTCAAGGACCAATATCAACAATAATAATACAAAAAAATTACTTCTACTTCCTGTAGAAGTACTCTATACTTTTTCTTGCAATACATATCTTTTTCCTCTCCTTCCCCATTTAAATCCAAAGGTAGAAAATAAAAGACAACAAAAGCAAGTCTATTATTTAGAATAAGAAAGAGCAATGGGTAAAAATCAGTTTTGCTTTATTCCACCCTTGTCCATAGCTCCTACCATAATTTTTAAGAATGGCATTATTCCCAATGTCTTTTCTTATAGTCCCCATAAAAATTTTTCATGTACGGTACAAATAAAACATTTCTAATTTTTTCCATATAGGTTATCTGTGGTAAAATTTTACATGAAGATTGGTTTCACTGTTATGTTTTACTGACTATATCAAGTTACAGCAATTTATTATGTCACTGAGTTTTCTCTGTGGCTACATCTACCATGTCAAATTTTACAAATATAAATTTTATTGTATGCAGTTTTAGCCAGTGTTAGATTTGTGTTATTTGTACCAGTCACACAAATCTCTATTTGATAACTGTGTATATTTTCATTAGAAACCCATGGAAACTTATAATTTGCTGACAGTACTCAGTCAGCAGAGCAAAGATAAAGAATGATTAAAACGGAGAGGTCAAAAAATCAAAGTCTTAATGTAGGGCTTCAAAAATCAGTGTATCTGTAGCTATAGTCCAAATAGTATTTGAATGATAAAGTTATTTTCTAATATTCTACATGTATTCTTTCCATCATGTATTAATGCATTTAAGGGAGCAAAAAAGAAACTACAAATTATCTCCTCCAAAATGATTAAAGTGTAAAAAGTTAAAAGCCAAAAGTTAAAATGTATTAAGTAATTTTTACATTCTTAAAATAATACTGAGAGCTAGCTAATTAGGGCAATACATAATAAATGGAGTTCTTTAGAGTTACTACGCTAAGAGTATCTGGGTCTCACGTACTGGTATACACTAAAGTAGTAGAAGCTAGGCACTGAACAAAACTGATACAGCCAACACATCATGAATGTCAATACTCAGTTAACAACACCCAAAAATCTAAATGTTCTAAAAGGCAGCTTTTATATACTTAAAACCATTAATCGATATTATAACCATGATTGATAAGCAGGATGCTTTATTGAGCCATCGCTTTATATAGCCAGGTGTGTATGTTTCAGCTACTATTTTGAATTTTATCAGGAATATTTCTGACTTTAAAAGCACAACAAATGTACTTTGATGTCTGAAGGGAAGACTGAAATCAAAATGAGTAACACAATATAAAAAAAATATTAAAATATATGGAAGTACCCTGAAAGCTACATGTGAATCACTGAGAAGTGGCCCCTCTTTTTCGATGTAATTGATGCTTGAGTCTCCAGCAATTAGGTGTATGCTTCCTTCCATGCCCTCTACTGAGCTCTGACAGGCTGTGCTCTCTCCAGGATTCAGTGCTTTTGCAAGAGTGTCAAATGCCCTATAAGGAGACATCAGATGCTATGAGCTTGGTCATTCTCCACAATAAAATATAATTCTACATAAAATTCTGGAATTAAGACTTAGACCTAAAAATATTACTTAGAAAACAGAACTTTGGTATATCACTGGTTATTCTATTTCAGTGATATCTGTTTCCCAAAGCAACAAACTTAACTTCAATATATATATATAGTATGAAAAACTATTATATTAATAGTATTATCAGAGAATTAAAAGTATTATATGGATAGTATTATCAGAGAATTAAAGTCTTTTTAAAAAAATCTATGTAATTACCAGAAAGAAAACCCCTTATACACTGGTCTAAAAATATACTTTTATAATAAGTTATACATTTGATACTATAAGATTAACAACCCATTTACTTTATTTACATACAGCAGCTATTTAGAAAGAACAAGGACAAGAACTTATGTCAACTTTACTGCATTCTACATAACAAAGTTAGATCCTATTTAAATATTCAGAAAATATTTTAAAACTTGTGTTAACACAGCTACCTCTAAAATGTAAGAATTTGAGATTAGGATGGCAAATAATGAACTAATATAATCAAATTTTTATTTAAAATAGCTCCCCATATTTTTCAATGAGGGGTCTTTTAGAGTTCCTTAAAATCTCATGTTCAACAAAGTACTTATTGAGACTCTTTAAATGCAGTTTTCTCAACATTTAAATGATGAACACTGTGAAAAAAGCCTGAAGAAATTCAGTTTCTATACCTCATGTATTAAGAGAATGAAAAATAGAATTCTCATATAAGTTTCCTGAAGTGTAACTTAAAATTGTAGTTAATTCAATTACATTTTTTAAATCTATTTTCAGGGGATCCCTGGGTGGCTCAGCGGTTTGGCGCCTGCCTTTAGCCCAGGGTGTGATCCTGGAGTCCGGGGATCGAGTCCCACATCAGGCTTCCTGCATGGAGCCCGCTTCTCCCTCTGCCTGTGTCTCTGCCTCTCTCTCTCTCTCTCTCTCTCTCTCTCTCTCTGTGTGTGTGTGTGTCTCTCATGAATAAATAAATAAAATCTTTAAAAAAATAAATAAATCTATTTTCATCACTAGAAATTAGTGGGGAAATGACATGGCTGTCTGGGATAAGACAAATGTTTAACTCCAAATACACAGAGATAAAATCTCTGAAATGTCAGACCTAAAGTATCACCTTTAGCAAGAAAAAAAAAATTCCTAAATTTTATGACTACATTTCTAATCTTATAATATTCATTTATCATTCATTATTTAGAATGTAACCTGCTGAATAACATTTTACATTGAATGTTAATAGTTCAGTTAAAACTTACTATGCTTTACATCTTCTAAGTCAAATACTTGTTTTCTGAAACTTCTATAAAGAGTATTCTACATAAAAATATTATAAGAAATACTAATATTTGGGATGCCCATGTGGCTCAGCAGTTGAGTGTCTGCCTTTGGCTCAGGTCATGATCTTGGGATCCGGGATTGAGTCCCGCATCGGGCTCCTTGCAGGGAGCCTGCTTCTCTCTCTGCCTCTCTCTCTCTGTGCCTCTCATGGATAAATTAAAAAAAAAAAAATACTAATACTTAAGATCAAAACAGACTTTACCTTGAAACATCACCATTGGTCTGCATTTCTTGATGAAATTCACACAAAGAGGTATCACCATTACTTAAGCTTTCAATCATTGACATTTCATTACTATTCTGAGAAAGAGCTTTAGTTTTTCCAAGATTTGCTAATGATGTAACCACACTGGCCAACGTACTTAAATCTCCCTGACATGATTCAGCCTTTAAAAAAAGAAAAAAAAAGTTAAAATCTGCAAATTGGTATCCAAGAACTTTTTGTCTGAGATATCCAATTCTAGATTGTGAAATGCCAAAAGTACTCTAATTAAGATAAACGAAACCTAGAAAGTAAAATCAAAAGGCTCTGAGCTTTTAGAAACTTCTTGAGGAAAATGTAATTTTAAAAACATCAGGTACTTTTCAGAGGAAATGTTTATACAATTAAACCAAAAATTGTACTTCATGATTAATCTATTCACATCAACAATCCCTTTCTCTGTAAACAGATATTAGATGATCTGAAGTTCTTTTTAGAATTAAAATTCTGACAATTTCCAAAACCTATGAACTACTGTATAGTGTTAAAATTAATATTACTGAAAAGAGAAAAAAAGGTCAATGTATTTATTACTCAACAGAATTCCTAAAACGCCAACTTTTACCAGCCATTGTGTGAAATATGTTAAATGCCACAACTGTGTAGGTGAAAAATCTCTTTACGTATTTAAAATAACAGGCTTTTGTTACACATTGCATATTTTCCCATTTGTCTTTAGCTTTTATTAGTGATGTATATATTCTTTTATTCTTTATTCACTAATTAGCTATAATTATTTTGTGTAAAAGTACATTTTCCTTAACTCTTTGACTACCCAGAAATACAATTTCCATAGGAAAGGCAGATAAATACTTGATTTTTCTTTATCAGTTTTCAGAGCAATGAGTCAATGCCCTTAGCAACCTCTAATGGTGACAGGTGAGTTTTAAGTACCATTCTAAATTTATAGATTTTTATATATTTGATGTGTTTAAGTGAATCATTTTTTAAAAAATACTCAAATTAGTCCATCCTAACCTAATTAATGAGAGACCCTTCACAATTGCTTCTATGGTCAACTGACAGTCCTTTAATGACATTCAATTCTTCCTTCATGGTTTTTATTTTTAGTGTTCTTAATCCTGACAAAATGCACGTTTCCTTGCTGTTTCATGTTATAGCAATTCTTTGGTTTATGCAAAACTGATTTTCATGAATAGAGTGAAACAATTTTTTTGTGCTCCCCAAATTAATGAGTGGTCCCAGAATCATTTACTAACCTACCCGTTGTGGAGTTCTTACATGGTTACTACTTGTACCTGTATTTTATTTAATCCTCGTTAACAACCCTCTAAAATAGGAATCATCATCCCTTTATTACCAATAAGAAAAATTATCCATTATCACTCCAGCAGTAAGTACTGGAGGCAAGACGGGGCAGTCAGCTCTGATGGTAAAGCCCAGGCTCTAGCCACTGTTCCAGGCTTCCTATACATGAGTAAAAGGAGTCAACACTTAAGTGTTTTAATTTTCAACTAGAACTTTAACTTCTCTTCCATTTTGTAACATGCTCATCTAGCTATTTTCTTGTTTTTGTCAATGAAGACTCGTAGGCAATGTGAAAAGACCTCATCTTATTACTAGACAGTTTTGAAACTGTCAGGAACTTACCACACAAGAGTGTTACTATAATTTACTACGAAGACATAGAGAAAAGTAGTGTCTGGGCAAATAGTAATTTCTCAACAAAACTTAGTTGTCCTCCTTTCCTAAAGGAGGTAATACGTCAGTGCAATTGTAACTACAGTCCTAATCTTGAATCATGTACACAAGGCTAAGCAAAATCTTCTAATTCCAAAATATATGGTAAAAGGTCAAATCCTCCCATGGAACAACAAAATACTAATGCCCAACCTGTATGGTTTGCACTCTTATTTGCCCTATTTTACAGATGAGAAGGAAACTAAGCATCAAGAGGTCAAAAAACTAAAAAAAAAAAAAAAAAAAAAAAAAGAGGTCAAAAAACTGGCTCAAGGTTATGCAGCTACTAAGTGGCAGATGAAATGTGATTCCAGACCTCATGTATTAAGAGTGTCATTAGACTATTAAACAACAAATATATAATAAATCTGACTATAAATTGGATGAATAATCTTTATAGGTCATATAAAACCAGATCATATCACAAGCTGAGAGAAAAACTAATCATAGGCTCCCTAAAATCTGTTTTCAGACATGAGTCTTTAGGAGAAATTTTTGTTCTCATAAGGGGTTTCTGAACACTGCAGAAACTCCACATGTTCTATCTAAATAAATAAACTTTTCCCCTGAGACTCCTTGCTCTGTAAAGAAGCACTCCAATCTTTAAGAGAACCCAGGTAACTTAGACACATAATGAGAGCTCTTGCAATCTTATTTCGACTCCTGACTCAAGTCAATGTTTTGAGTAAAAGGGGTGCTAGGATTTCTCTTCACCTGAAATATTTTAAGTATTTTGTTACTATAAAATCTGTAGGGGAACATAAAAGAAATATTAAGAATTCTGCACTTGGGCGCCTGGGTGGCTCAGTCGGTTAAGCATCTGACTCTTGGTTTCGGCTCAAGTCGTGATCTCAGGGTAATGAGATCAAGCCCTGCTGCTTCAGGCTCCATGCTCAGCACAAAGTCTACTTTAGATTCTCTCTCCCTCTCTTTCTCCCTCTGCCCCTCCTGCTCATGCTCTTGCTCTCTAAAATAAATAAGTACATCTTAAAAATTTTTTTTCCGCACTTACTGTTACTGTAATTTCTATTTTTGAGTTGTATTTTGAGATGAAAGAAACCTAGAAGACTTTTGTCTGTCATTTTCATTTTGAAGCTATAATTGTCCTAATGGAATAATGAACATTTCTACTGATAGTTATTCATATATGAGGACATACAAAACAGAGGCTATCCTGGTCAAAATCTAAAACTCCAAGTCAGCATCCATTTACAAGAAACACCTGTCAAGGAAACCTGATACACACCAATTATAATCCAGCAGCTTCAATTTAACTAGCTTACCTTATCCTAAAAAACAGGACCCACTAGCCTTACAAGGAAATCTTCAACCTCATAGCCATTGAGGCTACTTTCATATTACTTTCTCTAATATTCACTAAAACTTACTCCTGTCCCAAATTCTTCAGTAAGAGCACTCTCCTGATCTAGGGATTGTTTTCCCTTGCATAAAGGCATCAAATTTGTCACTAAGTTGTTTTAGCTGTCATTTAACACTTGAAATAATTGATCATTTATATTAAAAAAATGTAATTTCCAATAGAGAATATTTAAAACCACATCAATTGACCAAAGTAATGGTGGAAATTAAAATAATATCTTAAAAGCTTAAAAAATTTAAGCTTTAAATTAATTGCACTAAACACACCTTATCTGGTGTCATCAGCACAGTTGACTCAGTTTTTATTCCAGACTGGTGAATATTCACAAACATTCCTGAATCTAACAGTCCTGCTGACCTGTAATAAACAAGTACAAATTTTAGCCTTAGTTTCACTGGGAAGAAAAACAAATGACCAGCTACTTAATGTATGTTTTGCTTGTTTTTACTATACCTTGCAGTTTCACTATCTGTTACAAAAGTTGGAGTTGCAGCTAATGGGCTTCGAAGGTCTTTTCGGATGTAGATTTTTTCTGTTGAAGCGGCACAGTTGGAAGATTTTTCTCGTGATACTTCAATTGGTTTTCTTTCACACTGAACAGCTACAGAAATGTGTTAAACTATTACATCACAATGAGGAACTTACAGGCAATTATAAATGTAACCTTTCTGTCAGCAATGCTGCTCTCCTGGGAGACAGTTGCATAACTGAACTCTAAAGATAATCATTTATTTTTAGAAATTATTTTCAACTTCAACAAAATTGCTTCAGAATAGTAATTTGCATCTCTCATTCTCTTTTTTCTCCCTGGCCTAGCTATGGTAGAAATGTAGAGAAATTCTTATTTTTTAAAAGCTCACTGTCAAGAGGAAAAACTCAAGTTAGAAGTCTCTTCCCTATCTATGAGTTAAAAAAAATAATATTTGACCAACTGGAAACAATACTGATAGGGAGCCATAAAAAGACCAAAGTTAAAACTTTTTTCAGTTAAGGGCAGGGGGAGTTTTGAGAAATACTTCAATGATATAATCTTCATTTATATAATATAGGTAGTATATTTTATAGGAATTTTATTCCATGATACTTAGGAGACAGTATAGTTTAGTTGTTAAATGTACATTTTCTGGGGGAAAAAAAACAACAACAACAAATGCCTGCCAAGATTCAGATCCAAGTTCTGCCACTTATTAGTTGTGTGACCTTGTGCAAGTTACTGTATCTGTTTACTCAAATGTAAAATGGGTAAGAGTACTACCTACTGCATGGGGCTTTGCTGTGAGAATAAATAAGTTAATTCATATGTTATATACAGAGTTAGGCATGGTGAGAGCTCAATCAATATTAGCTACCCTAGGGCAGCCCCGGTGGTGCAGCGGTTTAGTGCTGCCTGCAGCCCAGGGCGTGATCTGGAGACCCTGGATCGAGTCCCACGTCAGGCTCTCTGCATGGAGCCTGCTTCTCCCTCTGCCTGTGTCTCTGCCTCTCTCTCTCTCTGCATCTCTATGAATAAATAAATAAAATCTTAAAAAAAAAAATTAGCTACCCTACTTATCACCTTAGTAGTTTGACCGAAAACTAAACTGGTATCTAGTTAGTTATGTTTAAAAACAAACAAACAAACAAAAACATGTTCAAACATACATACATGCAAAGTATATAGACACTCAAATAAGTATTTTGTTGAATCAATAAAAAATACATGCATATGTACACATTTCTATAGTTGGAAAACTGTAAATTAAAATCATATATATTGACATATTGAGTAAATTTTGACATAATTCTAGACTTTGCCTGAATTCTTAAAATTATTTTCTCCTTTAAAGCTAATACATACAGTCTTGTCTCATTCCAAACGCAATACATCTCTGTAACCTGCAGTATTGACAGCGGTTTCGATGGTGTTTATTGATAATACAGTCCTTTGATCCTCGACATGAATAAACTAAATTTTTTCGGATGCTTCTTTTAAAAAATCCTTTGCAGCCTTCACAGGTTACTGCTCCATAATGACGACCTGGGGACAAGATGTTTAAGAAAACACAAAAGTCACATATTTTGAAACAGAAATGGAAATAAGCCCATTTCTTCCTTTTAAATAACAATATATGTGATGAAATGGAGATTGTTGAGTTTGTGACATGAAAAAATCTTTTAGAAGTTACTAAACAGATAATGAAACAATACTCTTTGCTAAATATATTAAACAATATGAATTTTTAATTCTGTTAACAATATGGAAAATTTCAGAAAAAGAAAGAGCAAAACCATCCATAATACCATAATAAGTAAAAATTATTTTTACTTCTGAGATAACTTACAAATTGTAATTCTCTTATATAAAGGTATTTTATTCTGAAAGCTATGCTCCAAAAAATACATCAATTAGTATTTGAGCTATAATATTCTCTTTTGGGGGGTGGGTGGATGAGTGCTGACAGACAGAGGGAAAGAATATCCACACTGGTTGTGGAGCTGCTATGGGGCTCGATCTCATGACCCTGAGAGATCATGACCTGAGCTGAATCAAAGGTTGGATGCTTAACCAACTGAGGCACCCAGGTGCACCTATAGTAATCTCTCTTTTTTTCTTAAGAGATTTATTTATTCATGAGAGACAGAGAGAGAGAGAGAGAGAGAGAGAGAGAGAGAGAGGCAGAGACATAGGTAGAGGGAGAAGCAGGCTCCATGCAGGAAGCCCAATGTGGTGCTTGATCTCAGGACTCTGGGATCACGCCCTGAGCCAAAGGCAGGCGCTCAACTGCTGAGCCACCCAGGTGTCCCTATAGTAATCTCTTCTTATTGCGGGTGCCATTTTTTAAATTTATGGAGCAATTCATCACATTTTGATTAACATAGCACTTCACAAGTCATTTCTCCATCTATTAAATTGAACAAAGTCTTGGAAAAGTTGCAGTGGAGATTTTTGTAATGAAGCTATGGAAAAGATTTAAGATTATACTTTAGTGAACATGGGTGCTTTCCTGGCATAATGTAACAATGAATATAACTAAAATGACATAACCCTGAGTACTAATAATAGTACTTGGAGAAATGCCTGCTCAGCTATACACAGCATTAAATAAAGAGTAACCAGAGCTTTTCCATCTCAATGATTCAAGTTACTCTATATTCCTGGACTAGTAACAGGGCTTAACAGGTAAGTTAATAACTTGATGTTATGTGTGAAGCACAATTCATTTTTAAGCAATTCCTTTGACAAAACTGAACACACATTCAAGAAAAATTTCCACATATTCAGCTTACATTTGCAAAGAAAAACTCTTTGGGGCACCTGAGTGGTATAGCTGATTAAGCACCTGACTCTTGGTTTTGGCTCAGATTGTGATCTCAAGGTCGGAGATTGAGCACCTTATGGAGCTCCATGCTAGCGTGGAGATTGCTTGAGTTCCTCTCCCTCTGCCTCCCCCCACAAAATAAATAAATCTCTCTTTTTTTAAAGATTTTATTTATTTATTCATGAGAGAAAGAGAGAAGGAGAGACACAGGCAGAAGAAGAAGTAGGCTCCCTGTGGGGAGCCTGATGAGGGACTGCATCCCAGAACCCTGAGCATCATGCCCTGAGCCGAAGGCAAATACTAAACCACTGAGCCACTCAGGTGACCCTAAATAAACAAATCTTTTTTTTTTAAAAGCAAAATTTCATAATTCTTCAAAATATGCATTTTATGTCATTGCAAGATCAAATTAAATTGCATTCAAGTAAAAAAAAAATCCTCAGGTGAATAAAAAGCTTTGGGGAAAACTCAGTTAAATTTTATAGGCTTCAAAATATGAACTATCATTAAATAAAAATCTTTTTTTAAAAAAAAGGGACACCTGGGTGGCTCAACAGTTAAGCATCTGCCTTTGGCTCAGGGCGTGATCCCATGGTCCCAGGATCAAGTCCCGCATCAGGCTCCCTGCATGGAGCCTGCTTCTCTCTCTGCCTCCATCTCTGCCTCTCTGTCTCTCTCATGAATAAATAAATAAAATAAAAACAACATGCTCTTTTCTTTTTTACTTTCAGAAGAAGAAACATGGTAGTATGGTAGTTATTCTAACAACACAACATATAGAAAGTTATTTTTAAATGTTACCTGATGCTTTGTCTCCACATACTACGCAAAGATCAAAAACCTTATTTGGTCCTTGGTCTGGGGAAGAATTATCTGTTAAGAGCTAAAGAAAAACCCCCCAAAACAAAAAACAAAAAAATAATTTGTTAATAATGCTCTTAAAATAAAACATAAAAGAACAGTTAGTCTTAATTATTGCTTGCTTTCTCATAAGTTCTTCTGAAACTTTGAACTCTATTAAGAGTATATCAATTAAACTACTGTTAATTTTCCGTATATACAAGTAAAAACTTCAAAGTTATTAGAAACAAAGGTAAGAAGAATATCTTTAAAATTTGTTCCATAAAATGTCAAACACTCAAATTCATGAATATTTAATGCATCTTACCTATTAAGCACTTATTATTCATTATTCATTCAACACATAAAATTACTGCAGCGGTCTATCAGCCCTATCATGATAGCTCAAAATTTTTCCACATGGAAAAACAAGCTATAACAGCATAAAAAGATAACTGAATTTTTTAAAACAGAAAAGTAGTTAAATTTTTTGAGGTATTTACTTGTAATTATGGAAATATGATTGATAAACCTTTCATCCATGAATATTCTAAGATTTGGATTAGGTGTAGTCATAGACAGCATGGGATGTGGAGTCTGATAAATGGTAGCATGTTAGTCGGACTGGGTGGGGAGGCCTTGGACAAATTATAAACCCTCTTTATATAAAGAGCTAATCACTAGTTATAGCTAACATAATGCTGGCAAAAAAATACTAGTTTCTTCTTTTAGGTTTAGCTTCTAACCTTTATCATTTTCTTTCAATCTTTTGAAACATGAACAAATTAACTCGATCAAAAATCAAAATCATTTATCAAAAAATGTGATCATTTTATCAAAAAATGTGATAGGGCATTCACCATATCACCTTCACCTGGCTTTAAGGCAACCTACAAAATAACCTTCTACTTTGATTCTTTCTTCTTCTTAGGGGTGTGAATGCCTTCAGGAGTTAATTCTGATTTTAAAAACTTTATTTATTATTTTATTTTATTTTTTAAAAGATTTTATTTATTCATGAGAGACAGAGAGAGAGAGAGAGAAAGAGAGAGAGGGGGCAGAGACACAGGCAGAGGGAGAAGTAGGGTCCATGCAGAGAGCCCGACATGGGATTCGATCCCAGGTCTCCAGGATCACGCCCTGAGCCAAAGGCAGCGCTAAACCACTGAGCCGCCCAGGCTGCCCTGATTTTAAAATGTTTAAATACAGACACCTGGGTGGCTCAGTGGTTGAGTGTCTGTCTGCCTTTGGCTCGGGTCATGATCCTGTGGTCTTGGGATCAAGTCCCACATTAGGTTCCCCGCAGGAAACCTGCTTCTTCCTCTGCCTGTGTCTCTGCCTCTTTCTGTGTCTCTCATGAATAAATGAATAACATCTTAAAAAAAAAAAAATACAAACTTTAAGTAGTCCTTAAAATAGCTGTCCCTTGCTATGTTACAATGGCATTATTTCTTTCTATATTTATATCATCATAAAAATTAGTTTTTAACAGAACCTTAAAAAAAATAGTTGTTCTTTGAAAGCATCTATGAAAGGCATCACTCTTCCTTAATAGCACATCTATTGTGAATGATACTCATCTTTTATCTACTATTATTCCTAGGGGAAGAATAAATATTGAGAGATTAAGGGACTTGCCCACATTCTTTAGGTCACTAGATCAGATATCCAATTTTCTTGGTCCAGAAGAATTCTATCCTAAACCGGTTTCTCTTTCTTTGCCCTGAGAGGTGATCCATAAAGTAGGCAAAGTACCAATATTATCTTTTTCTCTTGAAACAGAGAAAATTTTTTTTTAAAAAGTGTAGCTTTACAGTGGAAAAATAATCTGATACACATTTCTTAAGCCAAGTTGTCAAGATCAATGTCACCAGTTATAAAACATGACAATAGTAAATTTGATTACTTGATTTAGATGTGATGAAAATGGCACTTTACCTCTGGGCTCCTCCTTACCAAACCAATAACCCCAGTCTAATCATGAGAAAAACATTAGTCAAAGTCCCATAGTAGGGCCGTGTATAATATAACTGACCAATATACCTCAAAACTGTCAAGGTCATCAAATACAAGGGAAGTCTGAGAAACTATCACTGCTAACAGGAATCTTTTTTTTCTTTTTTTTTGCTAACAGGAATCTAAAGAGAGATAATGACTAAATGTAATATGGTATCCTGGAACCAAAAAGAACATTATGTAAAAATCAGGGCAAGCTAAAATCATCTATGGATTTTAGTTAATAATCAAAATTAATTTGCTAATTATAATAAAAGTATATTAACATAAAATGTTAATAGGAAAAATTGTGTTTTGAGAGGTTATATGGAAACCCTATACTAACTGCTCAATATTCCTGTAACTATAAAACTTTTCTAAAAATATCAAATTTGTTGCTAAAAAGAAAACTTTTCTAAAAATATCAGATTTGTTGGTAAAAAGAAAAAGAAATTAAGGTATTCATGATGTTATAAATTTTTTTAGTGACTTTCGGCTTGTTGATAAAGTAACTTCTTATAAATCCCACCCACTTTTTACTTCAGCTGTTTTTAAAAATAATACAAATGATGCAATTAGAAAGGTAATAGAATCTGTCAGGTTATACAGGCAAAATTTTGTATTTTATTAATTAGTTTTTCAATCCCAAAAGAAACTTTCTGTGATCAGGTTTTCATCACAAAAGAGAATTCAATTTTAAGTGGGCATTCTATGAAAAAGTTTCCAAAGGGTTTGTTGGATTTGTATTCAATCACAGCAACCAGCAGTGAAAATATCTACATAAGTACAGGCATGCAGTGTATATAAGTCTTAACTGGCTCTTTGAAAAATATATAACTAGCAAAATTTAAATGATGCAAAGTTAATCTGGACCACTGACTGACTTCCAGTGTTAAAGCAGACTGGGGATAAAACTGCCTGCTACATCAAGGAACATGTAGATGACAACCAAGGAGCAAAGAGCAAAGTGACAAAGACAACAGCCATAATACCGACTTTTTGATTTGGCAGCTTCTTGCTTGAGGCCCAGGCAGTCTGGTCTTAGGCAGTGCTGCTACCATAGGAGAGGCTCTTAATTTGGTAGTTTCCTAATCGTGCAGAAGCGGCAGGTCTCTTAGAAGCCAGGTCTGCAGCATGTCTGAGTGGTTATTCTTGGAAACCTAACCTGGATCTGTATCTTCAACCTTTCCAACAATTCTGTGAATTCTCTACATCCTTTATTAAAAACCCCCTCCTGGACAAACTAGCCAGAGTGGCTCTTACTATATGCAACTAAGAACCAACCCCTTCCCCCACCCCCCGCCAAATATATGGATGTGAGGGTGCACAAGGAAAAGTACAGTGGCATATGGTAGTCACCACAGATAATGTGCACAACATATAATTTTATGCAATTCTTTCTTTTCCTTCAGACCACGTAGGATGTAAAGTCTTAACATCAGGACTTATGACCTGCTTTTTAATTCTTTCAAGTATAAGATGAAAAGACACTCTAAAGTATTTACCTGGAGATGTTGTGCAGAGAGATCAGGAGTTGTAAAAAATAACTGATTAACACCTGCTGCATCTGGAGTAGTGAGGAAAACTTTCCCTGGAGTGGAATCTTGCCTGGACAAAATGACTTTGCTTGGGGTAGAGCCATCGTGATTTGTCAGAATGAACTGCTTGCCTTGTGTATTATGATCAAGTGCCGTCACAATCTGGATTTTCTGGCCAGTTTGCTGCTCGGTAACAATCTAACACAATCATGTCAAATTAGTAATCAATTCAACTTATCTTTTTTTTTCCCTCTAAGGGCACAATTTTCTCCTACCTTCAGACAAAGCTAGAAAAGGATACCTTTATATATATATTTGATATGATACACATACACTATACCTTTTAAACTAGCAATTCTACTCCCACAAAATCCCATCCTATAGAAAAACAAATGTGCAAATAAAGGTACAATAGAAAAAACACTTGGACCTATTTTGATTCCTTGCTTCCCATTCCCTCCCACCTTCCATTTAGACAAACGTTTATTGGGTGCATTCCATTTGTCAACCACTGTTTGTTCTGGGCTCTGGAATATGGCAATAAACAAAACCTTTGTTCTCATAACGCTTTTAGTGAGGAAAGGCAGATAAAAAACAAACAAGAAAATAATATTGTCAGATGGTATTAAGTACTACAAAGAAAAAATAAAGCAAGGTAGAAATGGTGAGAGTCACTGTTGGAACAAAAGCCATGAGGAAATATTTTTGCATAGACCTGAGTAACAGCCCAAAGCTTAGTGAGTCCCGAGAAGAGGAAATGAAACATGAAGGAAGGCCGTGGGGCAGGAAGAGTGTGTTTCACACATATGAAGCGAGAGACACTGCAAGAGAGCTATGTGAGTGAAACAGCGTGGCAGAAGGTATTAAGGTAAAAGATGGGATCTGAGTGACAGCAGGAGCCAGATGGTATAGGGCTTTGTAAGGACTAAGTCTAGATTTCCACCTGTGTGAAAAGGAGATCCACTGGAAGGTCACAGAGCAGAGTAGCAAGATCTTTTTCAAAAAGAGTAATTTTAGATTTAGTGTGTAGACTAGCCTGTGAATGTTCAAGAGAAGAATTAAGGGAGACCAGAAAGGATGCTATTGCTCTGCTCACACAATGGCAGTATCTGGGAATTCTATACGGGCAGAGATCCTGGCAGGGTACAGGGCAGTAGCCATGTTGGAGGAGAAAAATGATTGGATTTGGGATATTTTATGAAGGAAAATATGACAAGATATGCTGAAAGACTACATGTGGAATATAAAGAGAGAAGAGTCAAGGATGACTACCAAATTTTGCTCTGAGCAACTGGGAAGTCATCTACTGAGTTGGAGGAGACTGGGGAAGAGCAGGTTCATGAATAAAGAGAATTAGCCCAGCGTTGAGGGCTTTTGTTTTGTTGAGCAAATATTTTACAGAATAAACTCACTAAGCCAATTTAATACCTTCATTCAAATTTAAAATGCCAAAGTTGGTTTGTTTCCAACTTTTTTCCATTTCCCTGAAATTATTTTCAAGATTCTTTTCTATGCAAAATTCACAACAAAGTTCTGAATTACTAATCAGTTTTTATCTAGAACAGACTGTACTGATTATAGCTGCTGCCAATCTGAGTTTTCTTTATTGACCATTATTTCCAGCATGTCCTATTGTTCTGGGTGTACTTTTCATTGCTGTCAATTTTATTTTATTTTATCAATTTTATTTTACATAGGTTATTTCCACAACCATCTTCCCTAACAACTTTCAATGATACCTGTAAGATGTGAATTTGAATCAGTTTATTCATAACAAATTTTACCATGTAAAGCCTAAGCTATTGTAGGTTTCACTGTGGATTATTTCTAGCAGTAATATTCATTGTGAAGTAAACAAAATTCTAATGGCTGACCAACTGATTTCTTAGAGAAGAGCTATGGGCGCAGGCAAGGTGTTGGTAGTTCTTTGACAGCACATCCAAACTTGACAAGTGGTAGCCTTTTTAAGGCTAGTTGCAATATTAAATCAGAAACTGTATTAAAATCCATTGGTTTATCCTGCAATTTGAATAGATCCTTTACTTGTCTGTGATTTTCTAACATCACACTGGCCCACTGAGTGATGTACATCTTTTATATGTTGATCTGTTTCATCATACCATATCATTACATGGCAGGTAGCTCCTGGGGGAAAAAAAGGGCAACTAACATTTCAGTATTATTATGAAAATAGTTCTGACCTTCCTGAGTCTCTGAAAAGAGTCCCTAGATGATACTTTGAAAAGCTCTGGATTATGGTACTTCTTACTAAGGAATAGGGCATAATTGTTCCAGGTCTCATCACCCTTCTGCTATTCTTCATTAGCTGTTTTTCTTTTGCATTCCCATAACTCTATATAGTCATCTGTTATAGCCCTTATCATTGTACTGTGACTGTTGGATGACTTGACTGTCACTAGATTTAAAGCTACCTTAAAGTCAAGAGTATCTTTTATCTCTTTACTTCCAGAACCTAGCATATACAGTTGATGTAAGTAGGTTTGATGGATCTGAGAATGAACTGTAAATCAAACATACCTCTCCCATCTGTTGTTCAATAATTTGATGTGCAATTTCTTCTATAGTTGCCATGTTCTAATTGCCAAAATGTCCTGCCAAAATAAAGATACCTTTTCACAATTATACTCATAAAACATATTTCCTGAAGAATTTATAAATAAAATGACATGTAGCTAAGATTTGTTTCAAAATAATCCAGTTGGGGTGGGTGGGAGAAGGAGGGAATAAACAAAACAAGATTGGCCATGCAATGATGATTATTGAAAACTAATGAAGTTTATACAGGAGTGCATAAAAACTATTCTCTTTGCTTTTATGTATTTTGAAAATATTAATTAAAAAAATGATTCAATACCAAACAATTTTACTTTTCAAAGATACTGAAGGCTAACCAGGAGAACTTTGATGCAGATCAGGAGTAGTCTAGTAATTTAAATAAGGGTAATCCTATCTGTTAATAAATATGTCACTATAGCCACTTGACACACTCTTTTACCAGTATACTGTAAAAATTAACAAAAGAATTGCATTCATTCTGAAGGAAAGATCTCTCCACAATTTTGTGACTGTTCTTTATTAGTGGCGGTTTCTTACATATTAAGGTTAATTAGAATTTAAGGTAAAACTTTCTCCAAATGGATTTGAGAGCCTGAAAGATTAATGTGCTGACTCTGACTTGCTTTTTCTCTGTATCAGCAAATAAGAATACAAAAATTATTTTTGATTTTGTCACATTATATGTCATAAAATTACTAATACCCTATAATTATAATTATTTGCCAAATTATAAGTTGTTTTCCATTAGAAGACTTTGAAAATTTTAAATGCTTCAATTGTACTAAAGCAATGTTCAATATTTAGCTTTATTTAACTATTTCTCACTAGATAAAAAAGCAGTGGCCTAACCTCTCTGGAACCAACCAAGGAAACAGAGCTGCTCCCCAGGCCTGTATCCTCTGACTCATCTTTGGATCTTTCTTCTTTTTAAAGAATAACAAATATTTGAAACTGAATAATTCTACTGGCCCACCTAGTAGTATCACACAAGTCCAACAGTTTTTCTTCAATTCATCCTATGAATGTCCCCTTCAGTCCAAGCTGGCAACACTTCTGCTGATATAAAAGAAATCTTACTGCCTTCCCTGCAATTCATGGCGGTGGAGGCCATCACATATAAGAGCCCTCTACAGATCTCTCCTGGATAACCCCATCCAGGCCTCTGTTGAGATGGCTGACTGGATCCACAAATCACATGTCCCGAATCTCTTTAGCAAATGGTTGTCCAGTCACACCCAGGATAGTCCCTTCAGTCCTGGTTCCTTCGTTCCTTCCTTCTCTCTTTCTTTTTCTTTCCTTTCTTTTCTTCCTTCCTTCCCTCTTTCTTTCTCCTTCCTTCCTTTCTCTCTCTCTCTTTCTCTCTCTTTTCTTCCTTCCTTCTTTTCTCTTTCTTAGATTTTATTTATTTGAGAGAGCATGAGCAGAGAGCCCAATGCAGGGCTTGATCCTAGGACCTCAGAATCATGACCTGGGCTGAAGGCAGATGCTTAACTGAGTCACCCAGGCACCCTTGGTTCCATTTTTCTTAATTCCTTTTTCAGTATCTCTCTCCTCTCACATTTTACTATAAGCAATGAGAAATGGCCAAGTCTTCAACAGTTTGCTTAGAAATCTCCACAAATAGCCAAGTTTATTGTTTAGAAGTTCTACTCTCCATGAAAGGCTAGAACACAACGCCAAGTTCTTTGACACTATCCTAAGGTTCATTTTGCTCTAGTTACCAATACTGTAACATGTTTCTCATTTCTGAGACTTGACTAGAAGCACCTTTAATGTTTATTTTTTAAAAGATCAATTTGAGGGAGAGAGAGAGAGAGAGTGTGTGTGTATACACCTGTGAGCATATGTGTGTGGGGGTGGAAAGGTGGGGAAGGGCATAGGGAGAGGGAGAATCCCAAG
Source organism: Vulpes vulpes (assembly GCF_048418805.1). NCBI lineage: Eukaryota > Metazoa > Chordata > Mammalia > Carnivora > Canidae > Vulpes > Vulpes vulpes. Next base: position 72,690,086 of record NC_132789.1, read on the forward strand.
CAGACTCCCTGCTGAGCTAGGAGCCCAAGGCAGGGTTTGAATTCATGACCCTGAGATCATGACCTGAGCTGAAATCAAGAGTCAAATGCTTAGGCAACTAAGCCTCCCAGGTGCCCCTTTATTATTATTTTAAAGAGTTTTTTATTTATTATTTGAGAGACAGAGAGCACCCCCCTCCCCATGTGTTAGGGGAGGGGCAGAGGGAGAGAATCTTCAAGCTGACTTCCTATTGAGCACAGAGCATGAAGCAGCATGATCTCATGTAGAGCTGATCTTACAACCCATGAGATCATGAGATCATGGCCTGAGCTAAAACCAGTCTGACGCCCAACCACTGTGCCACCCAGGCACCCCTAATGTTTATTATTTCTATCAACATTCTGTTCACGAATCTATCTGTGTATCTCTAAGACAACAGCAACTTTTCTACAGTTCTCTTTTCTTTCTGAACTCTTACCAAAATTGCCTTTGGTATTCATTTTTTTTAGATTTTATTTATTTATGAGAGTCACACAGAGAGGCCATATTATTTTTTAAAGATTTATTTATTCATGAGACACAACACAGAGAGAGAGGCAGAGACATAGGCAGAGGGAGAAGCAGGCTCCCTGTGGGGAGCCTGATGTCCTTTGACATCCATATTTCTACCAATATCTCTTCAAGACAATCTAGGCTTTTGCTAGCATGCATCACAAAACTCTTTCCACCTCTATCCATCTCCCAGTTCCAATGTTTAGGCATTTGTTAAAGCAGCACCCCACTTTCCAGTACCAAAATCTGTATTGATTTGCTAGGGCTAACATAACAAAGGCTTAACAGGGCTACTTTTGGCTGTATGGATTCAAATAACAAAAATTAATTTTCTCTTGGGGCATCTGGGTGGCTAAAATGGTTGAGCATCGGACTCTAGTTTCTGCTCAGGTCTTGATCTCAGGGTCATGAGATTGAGGGCTCGTGCTCAGCATGGAACCTCCTTGAGATTCTCTCCCTCTGCTCAAGCTCACACACTCTCTAAAATAAATAAATAAATCTTAAAAAAATTAATTTTCTCACAATTCTGGAAACTAGAAGTCTGAGACAAGCTGTCAGTAGGGTTGGTTTCTAAGACCTTTCTCCTTGGCTTGTAGATGGCAGTCTTGTCTCTTTACATGTCTTCCCTCTGTTGTGCCTGTGTTGTAATCTCTTTTAATAGGGACAACAGTCATATTGGATTAGGGCCCACCCTACTGACCTCATTTTAACTTAGTTACCTCTTTAAAGGCCTCATGGCAAAATATAGTCACATTCTGAGGTAATGATGGCCAGGACTTCAATTTGATCAGGGAGCGGATGACAATTCAGTTCATAACAGGCACAAATCTAGTAAGAAATGCGCACAATACATGTAAGGAAACTTTTACAATGCTACCTAGAGAGAAGAAAGACTGAAAGAACACCACCAAAAAAAAAAAAAAAAGATTACAGTGACTATCTCCAGGGAGAACTGGAAGTTTGGGAACAGGGGTAGAATGCAGACTGACTTTCTGCTGAATAAGTGTCTGTCTCTTTTAAATTTTACCTACAAGTATTACCACAAACAAAAAGTAGTAGGAAACAAAAAGCCAGTTTAAAGGAATCTTTTCCAGAAATCCCAAAATCTACACCAGTGTTATTAGCACATTAGCCTCAAAGAAACTACTTCATAATGAAAACTTAGGTAAACTATTTGTATATATATTATTGTTTGATTACTTTTAAGTGTATGAATAGAAAGAACTGAAGTCAAATCTCAGTACTATTATATGAGCAAAAAATTACACTAAATCAACTTCTAGCAAAGACACCAAAGAGTATTAGGGTATAATGTGTAATGTACTTATGTGCATGGTATATACACATGTACAGGTTCATGTTTAACTGTATACTTTTTCATTAGCAATGCTAATGGTAATAAAAATGCTAAAGGATTTGAATCAAGAGTCTGACACTTAACCACCTGAGCCACCCAGGCACCCCCTTCGACTTCTTTCCTTATAAACTTTCTGCATTACCGCAGTAGTCTAGAGCCTTTGTTCATATTGTTTTACAGATCCAAATAATCCACTGGTTAGCAAAAGAATGCTTAGGCAAAGTTTTTGAAATACCTCAGTGATCGTATACCTCAATTTGTACTGAATGAAACAGAAATGAGAGGAATTTAGGGAACAGATTTGACCTGAAAGGCAGACTAAGAACTCTTCCCCTATGGACCCCTCTCCAACCAAACATAGGTATGTATGGTACATGCATTGCAATATCAAACTACTTACCTTATCCTACTTATAAAGCCTGTTATGTGTCTATCAAGCCAGCTTATTAAAATTCAAGTCTAGAAAGGCACAGACACAATGATATAAAGTCAAATGTATGATCCTATTTTCATTATTACTTATTTTTCTCATTAAACTATCAAGGAATATAACATTTATATGTAAATAAATCCATAAAATAATTCAAATACATTATATAATCTTGTTCATTAAAAATTTTTCCCACCACTTGCAAAAAGGAGGTAAACTATCTAAATTAATAACAAATTGTGGGGTGCCTGGGTGGCACAGTTGGTCAAGTGCCTGACTCTTGATTTTGGCTCAGATTCTCAGGATTGCGAGATAGAATACTGTATCAGCTCCACACTGGGCACGGAGCCTGCTTAAGAGTCTCTCTCTCCCTCTGCCTGCTCCCCACCCCTCCTGTGCACACTCTTTCTCTCTCCCTAATAATAAATAAATAAGTTACAAATTATATCCAGATGTTTTAAGTTTTACTAAAATTCAGGAATTCCCAGAGGATAGTATTATTTATTCTGATAAACGAAAGTATTACCAAGGAAGAAATGATAAAAACTGGTACAAAAGAAATAGGTATTTGGCATAAAAGCAGGTATTTATGATAATGTATCAGTCACTTTGGTTGTGATAAAGGCCTAACTATGGCTAGTTTAAGCAAAAAGGCAGGAGGTGGAGGAAAGCGGATTTACACTGATCTGACTCAAGTAGAGCTGACTTTGGGAAAAAATGGAGCTAGGGTTTTTGGTGCTGTCAGGAATTTCCTTATCTCTATGTTGTTTTTTGTTTTGTTTTGCTGTTTTTTTGTCTCTACTCTTATTCTCCCTATATGGCTTCTTATTTTCTACTTTGTAGTAAAGCACCAGGAAAGGAAAAAAGAGTGTGCATCCCACACAAGAAAATACATTTTGCATCATGACTCAGCACACTTACAAAGATTAAACTGAAATAAAGTCTTAATGAGACTATTCTTACCCTCAGTATATCTGATGTACTCTTTTCCATTTCCTTTAAAAAAAGAAATATGACCTACTAAATTAATTTCTCCATCCATAAGTGGCTCACAACACAGTTTGCAAAATACTGCTTTGGATGCCAGCAGCCTACATTCAGTTAATGGTATTGGGACTGGTGGGGGAAAAATGAACTGTTTCTGATGTAGTCAAAGAACACAGACTTAAAATTTTGAATCTGAATGGAAGAAGGATGGCACCATTCATACTACGCTTTTTTTCTTTGGGAAGGTAAATAGAAATGAGATCATAGTAAATTGAAAAAAAAATCAGGAAAAAAAAATCAGGGCCGAAAATGTGGGACCGTTTGTTTTTTGTATGTTAATCAGGTCTGGAATAGTAAAGACAGCATCTTCCTGCTTTTTACTTTGTCCCTCAGGCTGGTGAAAATACTTAACCCTCAACGCCTAACTCAGATGTCTCCATGAGGTTTCTCCAGAGCCACCCTCTAGTGTGGTGGTTCTGAGCTCCTCTTGTTCATGTATTGAGCGCTGTGTTCATTCAGCTTTCTGGAAATATTTCTAATTTATAAAGAAACTGTCAACCGGGACACCTGGGCGGCTTAGTGGTTGAACATTTGCCTTTGGCTCCAGGGTGTGATCCCAGAGTCCTGGGATCAAATCCCACATTGGGCTTCCTGCATGGGGCCTACTTCTCCCTCTGCTTGTGTCTCTGCCTCTCTCTCTCTCTTTCATGAATACATAAAATCTTTCAATTAAAAAAACAAAAAAGAAACTGTTAACCACTGGTGTAGATATTCTCACTGACACTGAATTTTTACACCTTTTTGAAGTAGATTATGTTGAATCCACTTTTTTGTGAGGAAACTGAGCCTCACAGTGAGTGACGTGCTCATACATTTAATAAGTAATAAAAACGGGATTGGAACTCTGATTTACTGACTTGAGGTCTAGGACACTACTTCCTATATAAACTTATTCGATTTCTCTGTTTTTCTCTTCATCACTCCTACCTAATTTGCTTCATAACAATTAGCACATGGTGATTTTAAAAAATGTTTTCTCTAAAACACAAGCCCTGTGGGGCAGAGCTTTCCCACTTTGTTCACTGTCAAGTCCTAAAGTCTCACAATACCTGGTAAATATGTTTCAGTAAATTCGTACTAAAGTTAAATGACTACTAGGTACTGTTTAATACTAGTGGTTCAGTGAAAACTACAGATCTTTTCCTTAGAAGTCTATTAGAGATGGGTCATCTATGCATAGGACAGGGTGCTGTAGGAGACAAATGGACATAATCTTATGTCCACACTGGGCCCACACCAGGCCCACACTGGGCTAAAAATGAGGGAATGCTTATTTTCTGATCATAACTGTAGATACCCGTTCAAAAAAAGAGAAAGAAGAAAATAAGTAGCCTATAAATCTCACCTAGAAGTCACTTAACATTTGAGAATGTTTATTTTTAGCCCTTGTGTGTTTTGCATAGTTAGAATCAGTTGTAAATAAAATTTTGTTTCTTGATCTTTGTATTTAGTTTGTCATTAGCATTTCTGTCATTAAGCATTTTCCTCATATGCTATTTTAATGAAATAATTTTTTGTAGAAATCTTTGTTCGTTGTTTTTACTAAGATGTCACCTTCTCAGAAGAGTCATCTCACCTCTTATTAAAAATTGCAATTCCTTCCCTCCAGCATTTTCTGTCACTAGCCCTGCTCTATTTTTTTTCCACTCCGCTTTTTGCCATTTATTGGTATTGTATATTTATTTGTTTGTTGCCTGTTTCATTTTACCAAAATAGAACCTTCATAAGGGGGAATTTGTTTTAATACTACCTGCTCTATCTCTAACACTTAGAAAAATACTTCACCCATAGTAAGCACTCAGTAAGTATTTGTTGAGCAGAAGAATAGTGAATGAAGTATTGGGTCAATGAACATGAGCATTTTTAAGACTCTCAATACACAAATGGCAAGTTACGTTTCTAAGAAGGTGATAGCAATTTAGACTTCCAACAATATGTGAAGACTGCTTGTTTTGCCTCAATTGTTGGAGTTAAATTTTGTCTTAGAAAACTAACTTATGTTGATTTAGTGATTCCACGGTCATGGTAGAAAAAGAAGCCAATAGCCAGAGACACGGAACCATGAGCAACATGGTAAATTCAAGGAATTAATTACTAGTGTGTATGGCTAGAATATAAGGTTTAAAAAATGACACCTTAAATCATATAAAGGGAAGACTCTGAAGAATATTAAAAGGTGAAATAATATTAAATACACGTTAGAGCAATCAGGCATAAAAATATTAAAGTTTCAATTAAATGAGTATTATTGGACTTTTAAATCAAGAGATTTGGAACTAGATTGGTTGTAGTTTGGGTTGTCCTCACAGTGACTGAAGTCATCTATGTTGATGGCAGGAAAGGGATTAACAGCGTCAATTTTCAATGAATAATGGTATTAGAGCAGAAGCTAATGAATGAGAATAATAGTCATTAGAAACTATGGTATAATGGATTTAAATGAATCTCGGAGGAAACATTTTTGGTGTGGGAGAAAAGTAGCCTCGTTCAGAGGCCTACCACGTTAGCACTGTCCTTGAGTTGTATATATATATATGTGTGTGTGTGTGTATGTGTATGAATACAAAATAGTTTCAGTCTCATTGGCGTATTTTAAAATATTGTACTGTCTTCATTAAGAATAATGATTCCGGGATCCCTGGGTGGCGCAGCGGTTTGGCGCCTGCCTTTGGCCCAGGGCGCGATCCTGGAGACCCGGGATCGAGTCCCACGTCGGGCTCCTGGTGCATGGAGCCTGCTTCTCCCTCTGCCTGTGTCTCTGCCTCTCTCTCTCTCTCTGTGACTATCATAAAAAAAAAAAAAAAAATGATTCCTGGGACGCCTGGGTGGCTCAGCGGTTGAGCATCTGCCTTCAGCTCAGGACGTGATCCCACGGTCCCTGGACTGAGTCCCACGTCGGGCTCCCTGCATGGAGCCTGCTTCTCCCTCTGCCTATATCTCTGCCTGCCTCTCTCTCTCTGTCTCTCATGAATAAATAAATAAATCTTTAAAAAAAAATAAAAAAAAAGATATCTTTTAAATTAAATATTTTTTAAAAAATATTCAAGACTGGGCAGCCCGGGTGGCTCAGTGGCTTAGTGCCACCTTCAGCCCAGGGTGTGATCCTGGAGACCGGGGATTGAGTCCCATGTCTGGCTCCCTGCATGGAGCCTGCTTCTCCCTCTGCCTGTGTCTCTGCCTCTCTCTCTGTGTGTGTCTCTCATGAATAAATAAGTAAAATCTTAAAAAAAAGAAAAAAAAAGAAAAAAGAAAAGAAAAAAGAAAACTGACGGGAGTAAGGTTTCTCTCACCAGAAAACACAAATTCATTCACTCACACTGCAAATGACAGTATGCTGCATTTCAAGGAGTTCATAAAACCTCCACTAGCCTTGAAGGCCTTCAAGTTAACCCTTCAGGTAAAATCTGAGCTACTGCAGTTTCCTGAACACGCATTTAATATATACATGAAAAGCCCCTATTAGGCAAGAACCATATTTGTGCATATTTAAAGTGCCAAGAAGACAAAAACCATTCTGGGGTCAGCTCCTTTGACAAGCAACAGTATCTCAGGGCGCTTACAGAACTGAACCATCCATATTCTCCTGCTTCAGAACCACCAATGTCTCTTTAATGGCCGAAGGATAAAGTTTCCACGCTTCTCTTTTTATTTTTTCAGTATTTCCTGTCACTGTGGACACAGAGTTTCTTTCTGGTCTGACTTCCTCATCTTCCCATTTTATCTCCTATTGCTCCCAAGAGGGGCCCCTTTTCAGGTCAAACTGGGATGTTCTTTAGGCCTCAATATACTGTTTCCAGGCTCCTCTCCCCTCTCTTAAATCCCACGAGACGTTCAAGAGTCAAATTTTTAAAAATCCAGTCCACTGAGGTGGGTCTAGCATTTACTGTGTACCCTAAAGCTGCTGACTTGAATTCAGAGACTTTTGTTAACTTCTAAAGACAAAACTTAAGTAGAGATACATTTCCCACAGCCCCTTCACTAAAGATTTTAAGAGGTTGCAAGAGGGTTCTAAAAAATCGAAAAAAGGTAACTATATTTATACCATTAATTATGTATGTTGTTTCTTTTGTCTTTTCTATTCCCGAAGGGCAGCAATTATACACTTTGTGTGACAGAAACACAAAGTGGACATACCTTGGAAATGTTTAATGCCTTTCATCTGTATCTCCCTCAAAACTCTTCCTAAAACACTGAAATGCTCCTAAAATGAATAATGAAATTAGTTACTCGTATGTGCCATGCGTTTAAAAAAAAAAAAAGAAAAAAAAAAACAAGAACAGAAACATCCCTCCTCTAGATCTACGAACTGGACACGGAGGCAAAATTTTAAAACAGTCACCGTGTACCAGTCAACCATCCAATCGACACTGCTCAAGAACGTCCACATCGAAGGCTCATTTTACAACATCCAGAGGAACAAAACCCCGAAAGGCCGTACTTCCAGTCCTTTTGGCTTTTCCTTTCCAAGTATTTATTTGTTTAATCAACAGGCCGACCCTACTACTTAGTGAAGGTTCCGAGACAACTTGGCAACATTTGTAACTCCTAAAATGGTGCTGTGCAGGGGCTGCAGGCAGTTTCTTAAACAAAAGGACTACTGGAAGTCAGGACATGCCCCGGCCAGGGAGCACCCCGGGCCGGGCCGTTTTTCTCAAGAGACGGGTCCAAAGACAAGGGCTGCCGTCGCCCGGTTTGCGCAGGCAAGTCAAGGGCGTCGCTCCGTCCGTCCCGAGCAGCCACGAGAATTCGGAAGCGGCGTCGGAGGGGACGGAGGCCCCGGGTCGCCGACGCTCGAGCCCACGGCGCGCCCCCGGAGCCCGGCCCTCCCAGGCGGGGGAAGCGGCGGCGGCGGCAGCGGCGGCGGCGGCGCCGAGACGGAAGCTTTTCCTGTAGGTGAAAGGTCAGAGGCGCCGCAGGAGGCGCCGGGGGAGAGGCTGCGGAGCGCGCCGTGCAGCTCGCGGACTCGCCTCCCGCGCCCCGGCCCCGCTCCGCGCCCGGCCCCGCCGCCGCCGCCGCCGCCGCCGCCTCAGCCTCCCTCGGAGCCCCGCACGTTCGGCGCCGCCACCTCAGCCACTCTGCGCGCTCCCAGCCCAAGCCGAGCAGCCTGCCGCCGCGCCGCCACACGGGCCGGCCCCGCCGGCCGCAGCCCGCAGGCTGTCGGGGGACCCGGGGGTGCGGCCGTCGGCAGGTGGGAGGAAGGGACACCCCGCCCCCGCCCCCCGCCCCGGGCGCGGCCACGACGGCTCTGCTCCCTCCTCGGCACTTCTTACCGGCGCTTCCCCGACGAGCTACGTCCCGCGCCGGGCGTAGACCGGACAGTCCCGCTGTGGTGGCTGCTTGGGGTTCCGGGAAGAGACAGGTCGGAGAAAGCTCAAGGGGTTGGGGGTGAGGAAAAGTGGGGGCAGGGAGCTTTCTGGGTTTGTGTATTTGGGGGGGGTCAGAGTTCGTGACCCCTCCCTCGGCTCTGCGGTACGTGCTCCCCTCCGCGCCTGCGCATTACTGGTGGACCGGCGGTGAGGAGGTCGTGACGTTCCCGGGGTGGAGGAACGAGGAAAACCGAGCCAGAGTCCGCCGCCCCCTGTCGGCTGGGAGGGGAACCGCACCGCCGGCGCGGCCCTATCCAGGACTTGAGGTAGCCGCGGGCGCTTAGCATCCCATTTGCCCAGGGTGGTCGGTCGTTAAAGGAACCTTCAGGGTTGAGTAGCACTAGAGAACCTCAGGAGTTTTAGGCAGTTTGGTTTCTAACTTGTGGAAAATTGGGCTTTGTTTTAGGCTATCTCTTACAAGTTTATTAGAGGAGTTTATCAGTCTGGATAGATGCCAATAAAATATCTAAGATTTCCTAAAATAAGCGAAGGCAGAATCCTGCGCAGGAAGGCAAAGATTCACTTATTCGCTCTTGTGGGTAAATAGGCATGATGGCTAGATGGCGCAAGAATTACCACCTAGAATGTAAACTTCTTGAAGGCTGGCTTTTTTGTCAATTGGTGTATTCCCAAGCATACAGGACAATGCCTGGTGGTCCATGACAGGGGCGCCTGGGAGGCTCAGCGGTTGAGCCTCTGCCTTCAGCTCAGGGCCTGATCCTGGGGTCCCAGGATCAAGTCCCGCATGGGGCTCCCTGCAGGGAGCCTGCTTCTCCCTCTGCCTGTATCTCTGACGAATAAATAAAATCTTAAAAAAAAAAAAAAAAGAGGCATATGACAGAACAAGAGCACTGACAGCAACCACCTGTGGCATAGAGGTGTGGCAGGAAGAGCTGTCCTCTGTGCAAAGTACTGTGTGATGTGGACTTTAAGAGAAGGGGTCCTTGACATTTCTGTAGTATTGATCAGCACTAGAAAAGCAGTCATGGATTCAGGCCAGAAGCCCAAGTCAGAAAAAAACATAGGTGCACTGGGAAGGAGAATATCTCTACCATTTCCCTCTGGAACTAGGCAGGAAGACACGGAAAAGGGGCATGCAACGATCTCTAAGAAGGGGAATATGCTTTATGCCTCATTCTCTGAAAACAGGGCTGTGTGGTTCATCTTTAAATATGTGACTCTAGAAAAATATATGGCTTAAAAGACATCATCACACCGAAAGTAGATACAGTAAATTTATTTTTTATAAATATAATACATATTGACATTATTTACAATACTTGTTTTATTTATAAAGGATCTATATATGGACAATAAGATACAAAGTATTATCATTTTAGGTCAAAAGTGTTTCTAGAAATTCATGTCATTAAAAAATATATATATAGTATTTCAAGACTGGTTCTTAACATGCTATGACCAACTAATATAAAAGAGAGTTGCCCTTTTTCATCTCTCCCCACAACTAGGGGACTTACTATTGAGGCTTTTTGGAAATTTCCTACACATTTTTTCTTAAAATTAATCCTACTGGAAATTATTTTTGCTTAAAAAGGAAAGTCATAGGTAAGATTTTCCTTTAGAGAATAGTAAATGTGGCATAGGCTCCAGAATATTTGTACATGGAAGGCACTTAAAAAAATAAAAATCAGGGATCCCTGGGTGGCGCAGCGGTTTAGCGCCTGCCTTTGGCCCAGGGCGCAATCCTGGAGACCCGGGATCGAGTCCCACGTCGGGCTCCCGGTGCATGGAGCCTGCTTCTCCCTCTGCCTATGTCTCTGCCTCTCTCTCTGTGTGTGTGTAACTATCATAAATAAATAAAAAATAAAAAAAATAAAAATCAGAAGGAATCCATTTGGAGTAATTTAATTTGCCAAATAGTGAGTGTCCATAGCATGCAAGGTACTCTGCCAGATGCTGAGGAGGAGGCTCAGATTCTCAAGGACAGAATGTGATAGGCACCAGAAGAAAGTGTGTTTTCTAGCTAACGATGATGGAGACACAGAGAAAGGAGGGACTAGATTTGGTCTACAGGAATAAGAGAGGAGGAATAGGGGAGAGAAAGACTAGGACCAACTGTCACAGAAGTCTTGGATACACAGGCAGAAATGAGTTGGAAAGAAGGTGAGAACAAAGAAGAAAACCATGTGAACAGAGAAAAGTTGGGGTGGGCTTAGTTGGAGTGTGTGACACCTGAGGAAAAGTATTCCATACCAAGCCACTGGGAAGGCAGCGGAGGCTGCAAAGAGCAGGGATGAAACTAGGTTAGAATGTATAAGATAGCTCTGAGCGGCAGTGTTTAAAATAAGACTGTGAAAAAAATAAAAAATAAGACTGCAAAGAAGGCACTGAAATTGGAAGAAAAGTTATTCTAATTATTGGGAAGAGGTAACAAGGACTTGAGCCAGGGGCTGGGCAGTAACAGGAATGAAGATGGAACACATACAAGAGCAATAGCAGAGGATCTTGTTGAGACTTGGAGGCAGATTCTGGAGCCTAGACTGCTGTTTTTCCAACACAGAAGAAAATAAACAGATCTGAATGAACAGAAAGTGGTCATGTAAAGTTTAAAATGCTTAAGGAGGACTCATGTAGATATCCAACAGGTAGTTCCAAATATGGCCTTGCAGGAAAAGAGTAGGTCTAAGATCTGAGTTACAATGTGGGCATGTGAGGGGCTGTGTTTGAGTTGTAGATGACACGAATCCTTTCGACACCTTCTATGCATTTCAACAATGATTTTCTCTTAAAAGACACAGGCTAGGTATTTTGTGAGACACAGATACAAGTATTTGCCTTTAAGGCATGTACAGTATAACAAAGGAAAAAGGATTTACCTCTCTGGAAATCCTAGTGACTACATTTGACTACAGTGGATCTCAAACTTCAAAAATGAGAGTACAAATGGATGCATACTCCAAGACCGATCAACATATGCTGTGATAACATTTACATTTTAACTAAATTACTAAATACAGGCTTTCTCTATTTCTGGAGAAACAGAGCCAGCATCTGGCTAACAAAACAACACTTTAAAGTTATCTTCTTCACTTACTTGTTTCATTACTGCTTTATATTAAAGTTGCTCTGATCTCATTTTAAGGAATGTTACTACATACTCAAAAGCATCAAGCTTTTGGTTGGAGAATTAAGGATCTTGGGCAAACTATAATAAGATCATACTGGGTACATTAGAGAACAGGGAAAGAGGTTGGAGAGAGGTTTGGATATGTGGGATGATGCCTAAGATAACCTTTCTCATTTTTCTAGGACTCTGCTTGATCCTCTACATTTACTATGAGGAACCTAGATGGGGTGGGGGGGCACAAAGAATGCCAGGCATTCCCTAGTTTAACTTGGCATCTCTTATCAAGGTTATTTTTAGTGCCTTTTGCTTAGCTTTACAACTGCTCTTTCTCCTCCTTATGAATACAAGGAGAAACCTGAAGTGTGATGGAAACAGATGCATCAGCATAATAATACAATAAATACAATATTCTTGGCATCCGGGTACTATGTTAAGTGTCTGACTCTTGATTTTGGCTCAAGTCATGATCTCAGGATCATGAGACTGAGCCCCATGTTGGGCTCTGCACTCAGTAGGGAATCTGCTTAAGATTCTTCCTCTCCCTGCTCATCCCCCTTCCTCTCCCAATGTACCCAATAATACCATTTCCCCCCTCTAAAATGTTACCTCTCAAGAGACTTACTTTTTAAACTAACTTTACAATAAAAGTATATTATTAGGTTCTCAGTTGACATTAACTGAGAGGTTAAATAAATAATTGATCAGCTTTAGTAAGTTATGAAGGATTGGTAAGGGGGAAAAGGGAATATAACACTATTCCACATTTAAAACATTTTTGGGGGGGGGGTGGATGGTAATCTGATAGTTTCCTCAAACAACTGTATGTGTATTTTCAAAACCCTCTCATGGAGTGAAGCCAGTAGCCAGTACAGTCATACAGGTGTTTCACATATAACTATATTAATAGAAGTTTGTGCAATGTTGTTTCTATTTAGATTTATAAATGGCTCTTGATTTAGCCAGCTGTTAGAAGACAAAATAGCCTAGCTGATATTTTTTTAGATTCTGAGGTTTAAGCCAAACCTTACATTCAGAAGACTGAGAGCTCAAGAGGAAGGGGGGACAAAACTCCAAATAACTTGTCATTGACAAAATGCTAGACCCAAAGAAACAGAAGGAAACACTTTATAAGGTATAATCTTGGTCTCCAGAAAGGATACACTAAAAACTACAAGAATTTTAACATGGAAGCCTTATTTATGCTTCTCTTGATTAAAATTAGTGAGCTGCAAAGACGTATTAGTTTGCCTATTATGGACAGAAAGAATGGGGAGAGAGCATGTGAGGACTGCATGTGAGGGTGCAACAGGGTTTAAAATGATCCCACAGCAAGAAAGAGCCAGAAAAAAACTATAGCAGACAACTCTCGATTTAGTAGAGGCTCTGGTGCTGCAACAGACAACATTCAAAAGGCTTCAGAAAGGCACTCAGTAATTCTTTTGGCAATGGTAAGTATCACAGTGAATTAGGAAATACTTTATATAAAAGTAGAAAGGAAAATCCTTGTGCCCTTTTGTGAAATATTCTATGGATGACCTTGCCTTTTAATATAATTTATATTTAGTTTAAGCTCAGTCAATATATGTATATTATGAGCATCAAGAATGACTTTAATCATACTGTGAATTTCATTTTTCTTCTACTCATCAATAATTTTGTGTACAAAGCAGTTCACATGTTAAATAGTAAGTGCACCAGAATTATGAATATAAATTTTTCCTAATGAGGTGCATTTGGCAACTGGTTAAGGAAATAAAGGATTTGTTTTATTTATCAGGGAGCACATAACACAAAGTAGTATTAAATAACCTTTAAAAAATGGATACAGTTTCAGTTAACACTGGCTTAGAATCTGTGCTTTTTTGGTATGGTAATTCCAGTTTATTTTTTAAAGCACAGTATTATAGGAAAGGAACATTCTTTCTAGATACAAACACCACACTGACTTGGGCTCAGAGAACTTAGAGTAGCAAAGGGTATTGTGTAATATAATGCTTGTTATATTTTGTTTTAAAAATACATTTATGTTTGTGTTGAACTGGCAGCTTTAAAAAAAGGATTAGACTTTAATATAAAGACTGTACAGTTGTGTTCCTCTGCAAATGAAAACATTCTCTTTCCTACTCATAGCTCAATGAAAATTTTCACATTCTATCCCTTGCTGTGATGCCTTGATGATATAACATTATCTCATGCCAAAAGAGGTACAACAGAAATACTCTAGACAATTTACTGGAATTTCATTTCACAGTTACTGAGGTAGGAGTTGGCCGTGTGTTTTTCCATTAAAAGATAAAAAAATTCATCTAAGTTTATTGATTCAAAAACATATATTTTTTGCATCAGCAGTTTTATAGTAATTTCTAAACCAAATACTGCATGGAAAGTTGCTCCTTGATGTGTTTTTTATTTACAAAGACTTACCTCAACTAGGAATGTTACAATGTAACATGATAAAGCACATTGAGAAAACACATTGAGAAATCTGTGTCACAAAGTTAATACAGTATCCAATATTAAGTTTTCTGGTTTCTAAAGAAAAGGTACATTAGAGTTCAGTGTGAGTCTCAGAAATAATTCTGACCATTAAGTAAACATCAAAATTTTAATAAATAACATACATGAAAAAACAAACATTAAAAAATTATCTTATACCTAACAAAATAATTACTAATATTTGATGAAGATTTTGGCTGGATTTATCTTGGCAGTGTTTATTTATATAAAATTTCTGTCCTGCATTTACTTCATCCTGATGAAATTCCACCCATTTGGAATCACAGAAGGGATAAAACCAACATCACTACAATATTGTGCCTTCCTGAAATGCTTCTATCCACCTATTAGTAAGAGAAATTTGTTAGATTTGTAAAATGCAATCATCCAATAGATGTTAAAACAATACAAATCATAGTTATGCCTGTGGATTCAATCACCCTAGCAGTATATTTAAGATGTTTCCTACACCAAATTAGAATTCTGCATATATGGAATTGTCCTTTATTTGGTAATATGGTGCAAAATTTGGCCCCAAAAGTACATCTTGTATGTCCATGAGGAGTGAAGAAGGGGCCATTTCATGTAAAAGCTCTATGAAATCCTGATGATCCCATATAATTGGTTTGGGAAATGAATACATTTGCAAAGACTTTTATTTCCACCTCCTTTCTGCTTTTAGGAACACCACCTTGTGTCTGTTTCCTTCTGTCTTAACTCCCTGGGCATCCATAGTCCAGGACTGTTCTAACATTCTCAATGAAAGAGAATCTACATCTGATCTACCTCAGTTGATCAAAATTTTGCATACAATATAAAGTATCTAAAAAAAAAAAAGTGTTCCGAGTTTCGTAGAAGTCTTTCCAAAATTCATTAGTCTCAAAGTTTTATCTGACAATACCCACAGCTGCAATTATTCAGAAGACACTTGGAGGTAGTCTTTTTGTACCTACCTAGTACTGTAATGGCTTCTGAACTTATTATGAATATTTGAAATCACTCAATTAGTAAAAGTAGCCTGTAACAGGTTTAGCTCAAGTTTCAAAGACAGAATTTTCAAAAATTTAAATGCAAATGGCACAAGGTATAATAAAATCTTTTAAAAAGCTAAAACTTTTCCATTAAAATTAAGACATCTTAATATTCTATAATGTGCAAAAATACTTCCATATTAGTGACTCCAAAGAGAAACTTATAATTTAGCCTGTATTAATTTTAAATTCTAGGTAAGCAGATTCCCTTCACTCAACTACATTCAATTGTCTTGAAGGTTTTTCTACCTTGTCAACTTAATGATATAAACAAAAGATGTATTTTCAAAAGAAATTTTATCAGTTTGATGATGAATATTGGATAAAAATCACGAGAAATGTAGTTCCTAACAGAATATTAGAACAATTAGTCTTTTATCCAAGTAGTTTTTGCAGAAAGAATAGTTAAGTAACATATTTTAAATATTCTTCAGTTTAGTTGAAAAAGAATTATTTGGAGTAACAGATACACACTAGATGTCCTAACATAGACTGGAAAAAAAAAAAGTCTTACAGAGTATCTGTCACATTGTACCTGATTAATATTCAACACATATATAATTCTGGAACATTAGTTCTAATTGCCTTAAGAAAAGACGAGCCTTGTTTACTTAAGGCATTCTGCATGCATGTTTTAAGCCTATTGAGAAAACATGAGCACTAAGCTCTTAGCGGAAACAAAACCGTATAACTTGTGAGGCCAAAAAAAAAAATCAAATGAAAGATCTGGTGAAAGGTAACTACACTGTGTTGTTTACAAAGAACCTGGATTTCACAGAGATATGCTTCTCTATGTTAAACAACCTCATGACATCAAAATAAATATTCTTGTTGGAATTTTGAAGAGACTGTTTAGAAGTCTTTACCATCTAAAATGATATCCATTTCCTTCTACTCAGTTATTGGGAACAGCATGGGAGCCTCTTAATGTGTTTGACCCTTTTCCCAAAGAAGTAAGTTAGCAAGCAGCTGTTTAAACTCCCGCTGTTCCATGGCACAATTGAATCACTGGATTGCCAAAGTCCTGGAATGTTTTAAGAGATGATCCTTACCCTTACTGAAGGAGAGGTCAAATGCCTCAGCTTCCTTTCCTTTCAGCAGAGCAGCTTCATGCTGGTTCCTCAGAGGTCATGTATAGACAAAATATTTTGGACAGAACTACCTATTTTCTTTTCCCCTCTACCTCCTGAAAATATTCCAGATCTCTTGCCTGTCCTTAAAACAATTCTAAAGACTTTGAAAAATATGTTAAATCTAACAAATTTGGATCTCTGATTTAAATTCTTAGTTGTCCCCATGCATGAAAGTAGGTTATTTTAAAATCAATCATGTAACAACTTGAAACTCATGTATAAAAGAAAAATGTCTATATTACTTACTTCTGAGCTGAGTGAGCATCATCTGCTTTGAACACATAAAATAACATGTTTTTGTGTAGTAATTGAAACACTCTAGACTCTGAATTCTCGTCTTTGACTTGAGTGACAGTGAATCCTAGTAAAGGCTGACTCTCCAAAGCTGCCACGTCCTAATTTAAAGACACAAAAGGAAGATGAGACTTTAAATTGATACAAAATTCTGATTTGCAAACTCTTGAACTATATAGCTATAATTTAATTTCATATACACACACATATATAAAACAATGATAATTCTAGCAACTTACTTACTTTTCATTTATTCAACAATATTAAGCTGTCCCCTCCCCACCTACCTCATGAGCCAAACATGGTGCTAGTTTTCAATGTGTTCATATGCACTGAATTTCACATATTTCCCTACAACCATGTGAGGTAGGTAATTCTATTACTTTCATTTTATGGATGCAGAAAACAAACTCAGGAAGGTAGGTGATTGGGCAGCCCAGGTGGCTCAGTGGTTTAGCGCCGCCTTTGGCCCAGGGCGTGATCGAGTCCCGGGATCGAGTTCCACGTCGGGCTCCCTGCATGGAGCCTGCTTCTCCCTCTGCCTGTGTCTCTGCCTCTCTCTTTCTCTGTGTCTCTCATGAATAAATAAAATATTTTAAAAAAAGAAAAAGAAAAAGAAAAAGAAAGGTAGATGATTTACCCTATCCCACTAAGGAAAAGCTTGGATGCTAGGGCATTGGTTTTTATAGGATGTTGTTGGAACACAGGATGATCAGATAGTAGAAAAGGGCAATATTAGAGCAAATAGCCAGGAATTGTTTATAAACCAAAGTCTATCTTATCTAAGCTGAAGCCTGATCAGTACAATCCCGGGATAGTCAAGGGAGTGTCAACCAAGAGAGCTTGGCAGAAGGGATTAGAACCTTTGCCTTTAGTGAGGGTGTCAGTAGTCACAAGACAGCAAAAAAAGTTAGATTTTAATACTATGGAAAATTCCTAACATTTTTGAATAAGAGCACAAGGACATTGTTGACAGTAAAAAAAAAAAAAAAAAAAATCACAGCAACAACATCTCCCCCTCCAAAAGCAAAGCAAAACAAAAAATATGCACAAAACAAATAGATTAAACAGATACTGTAATAATTTCCAATTGGCATTATAAAACCAGACCCCACAATTATTCATCTTTAGATTTCAGATCTTACCTCACTTGCAGCATATGTATATAGCACTTTATTTTTTATGACAAACCACAAGTGTTTCCAAGGTTTTTTGTTGCCTTTTGATCTGTACAAGTAGCCACTCATGGAAGAATCTTCTGTGTTTGCTGATACCTACATAAGCAAACCCCTTATATAGTTTAATGGTTTTTAGACAAACAAAAAATTAAACAAAATTGCTTTTGATCATTGGTACTGAAAGCAATTACCATAATAATATAATGTGTCAGAAAGAAGCTGTTTATTTTCAAAGTCGGCTACGATACAAATATACCACCATTACTAGAGGCATGAAACACCCTTCTGTTTAAATGCAATTCCAGCACTGGGACACCTGGGTGGCTCAGTCCCTTAAGCATCCATCTCTTGATTTTGGCTCAGCTCAGGACCTCAGGGTTATGAGATCAAGCCGCATGTTGGGCTCTGCACTGGGCATGGAGCCTGCTTAAGATTCTCTTCCTTCCCCACCGTTTTGCTTAAAACAAAAACAAAAAACAAAAAAAACAAAAAACAATTCCAGCATTCTGCCTGGTTTCATTGTGCTTGCATGTATTTCTTTGTGGCGTCACCTGTGTTTTCTGGGTTGCCAGAAAAAAAATAATTCTAAAGATCAGAAATGTTTTTTGAAAGTTGCATTTTTCGGACCATATATGCTGTTTACTGTTCTTTGTATTTTGCAATGTTAGGGAAAATTACTCAAACCTTTAACTCTGTTCAATAATTTTTTAGACTTATAAAAACTATTAACAGAGAGGTAAATGGAAAATTATATTATTCATGGTGATTTAAAGGATTAGTTTCTGATCCCCAAATTTTGGTCTGAGAGAAGCTTGTTTTTGCTTCATAAAAAAGGATGAAAATGTTTTATTCTCTAGGCCAAAAGACAGTAAGCTCTCAATAATTATAATCTGGCAGTTGAAACTTTTCTCTTTTTTTCAGAGTAACAGAAATAAAAAGCCAAGTTTAGGAATTGTGTTATTAGTAGAATGGTGAACAGACTTTTTAAAAAGATTTATTTTAGAGATAGAGTGTGCAAGTGAGTGAATACACTTGGTGGGGGTATGAGGGGAGAGGCAGAGGGAGAAAGAGAATCCTCAAGCAGACTCTCAGCTGAGCAAGAAGGCCCATGCGGGGCTTGATCCCAGGACCCTGAGATCATGACCTGAGCCAAAACCAGAGTCAGCCACTCAACGAAATGAGCCAACCAGGCTCCCCTAGAATCGTGAACAGACTTTTAGGATGGTTCCACATGATCCTTGCCTCTGATAATCATACTACAGTACAGTCTCCTCCCCCTTGAGTGTGAGGAGGACCTGTGACTTGCTCCTAACCAACAGAATATCGGGAAGATGATGGCATGTCACTCCCATGATTATGTTATATTCTATAAAACTCCATATTGCTAGTAGATGGGCTCTAGAGACTCTCCCATGCTGGCTTTGAAGAAGTAAGTAGTTGTCTTGGGAAGCTTATGTGGCATGGAAATTAATTCTGCCAACAACCTGAGTGAGCTTGGAAGTAGACCCTTCCTAGCCTTGCAATGAGAACTCAGCGTTGGCCAACACCTTGATTCTGGCCCTGCAGAGATCCCAGCTAAGGTATGCTTGGACTCCTGAGATAATAAATGTATGTTATTCTAAGCTACTACTTTTGTGGTAATTTGTTATGCAGCAACAGAAAACATACAGGTGGATTCCATGAATTTTAAAGGACTACATTTAATTATGTATTGTATTAATTTCTTATAAATTTTATGAGAAGGAGGATATTGTCTAGTGGAAAATTTAAATCTTATGTTAAGTTAGAAATATCTGTTGAGTGCAAATAAATTTGTACAAAGAAGTAATACCCTGGTAGAATACAACCGAATAGTCTTTTTTAAATTAGAGTGTTGATATTCAAATGAGATTATGCTTAAAATGTAGTTACATTGGGATACTACTATGTACTTATGTTAGGTGTTACTATAATTGATCAAAACATTTTGTATGCCCCTCTTTTGGAATATTCTTAAATTAGTTTATTAACTATAAAAGAATATCAGTCACAATACTGAATAGTCATGCATAGTCCTCCACTATCTTTTTTTTTTTTTTTTTTTAAGATTTTGCTCACTTATTTATAGAGAGTGCGAGCAGGGGGAGGACCACAGAGAGAGGGAAAGAGAATCTTAGCGTGGAGCCCAACATGGGGCTTGATCCCACCACCCTGAGATCATGACCTGGGCTGAAATCAAGAGTTGGATGTTTAACCAATTGAACCATCCTGGTGCCCCTTATCCTCTATATTCTTTTTTACAAATAAAATTGTTCTTAACCACCTTAATCACATGAATCACAAAACTTTCCTTTGAATGATTTGGTTATTTAAAATACAAATCAGGGGATCCCTGGGTGGCGCAGCGGTTTGGCGCCTGCCTTTGGCCCAGGGCGCGATCCTGGAGACCCGGGATAGAATCCCACATCGGGCTCCCGGTGCATGGAGCCTGCTTCTCCCTCTGCCTGTGTCTCTGCCTTTCTCTCTCTCTCTCTGTGACTATCATAAGTAAATAAAAATTAAAAAAAAAAATTAAAAAAAAAAAAATAAAATAAAATAAAATACAAATCAAATCTAACTCAAGTGACATAGCCTGCCATTATTGAGGGTGCTGTGGCTCTGAATGTCATTCTACAAATAAGGAGTTTCTAAAAATGTATTGAACATTATTGGAATAAAAATAAAAATTCCCAATTCCTCAAAAAGTTCAACATAAACTTCCATATTATTAAGACAAATGATAACATATATCCACATGGCAATATGTCCACACAATGTTTATAGCACCATTATTCATAATAACTCAAAGGTAGAAACAACTCAGATGTCCATCAACAGATGAATGGATAAACTGTGGTATTTACATATGATGGAGTATTATTCAGATATAAAAAGAAACAAAGTACTGATATATGCTATAACTTAGGTAAACCTCTAATATATTATGCTAAGTGAAAACAGCCAGACACAATAGGTCATGTAGTATATTATTCCTTTTATACAAGATATCCAGAAGAGTTATATACATCAAGGTAGAAAGCAGATTAGGGGTTACCAGAGGATGGAGGGCAAGGACAAGGGGGGAATGATTATTTAATGGGTACAGGGTGTTTTTATGGGGTAATAAAAAAGTTTTAAAACCAGAGCAATGTGGCATTTGCAGAGTATGGTGATTACACTAAATATCCATGAATTGTATATATTTTTTTAAAGAAAACTCTACACCCAATGCAGGGCTTGAACTCAGGACCCTGAGATCATGAGTCGTATGATCCACCCACCCACTGAGCTGGCCAGGCACCCCTGAATTGTATACTTTAAATGGCTTATTTAAAGTTATGTGAATTTCACCATAGTTACAAATAAAGATAAAAAACATAGCTTCCCAAGTAGGAAACTTTCATAGCACCTAACTGGATAAATTAATTTTCCTTGTCTGATTGCAAAGGTGCAAAGTGGTGGTTCTCAAAATTTAGTATACAGATCTGAATCACAGAGAATGCCTGTTAAAGTTTCTGATTCTGCAGACCTTGGTTGCGGCCTAAAAATTTCCATTTCTAGTAAGTTCCCAGGTGCTGCTGTTGTGCTGCTCTGGAGGATTCTGAGAACCAGTAGAGAAAAGAAATAGCTACAGTCAGGAAGCAGAGTTTTGACAGGGAAGGCCTGTTTGTGTGGTTGAGTGGAAAGATACAAAATGCGATTGGAGTTAGGCTGAGTCTAGTCTAGATTAGAAACAGTTTTGTAACCGGCACTGTGGAGTCTAGACTGACAAGAAGAGCAAATGTAAGAATTATATTTATAAACTGTGACATTAGAATGGAGAGGCAAAAAATTATAGAAAACTGAAAACTACTTCAGTTGGTTAAGAACCTTAAGTTCTGAAAGTCAATTTAGAGTCAGGAACTGAGTGATGGAAGATACAGTTCAGAGTACTACACTGGCTTAACCAGTTTAAGAAACTTGGCAATTAGAACTCTAAGTCTTCTTCTCACTATTTCATGAGACTGGCTATGAATCATTTCCTAGTGTTTTAACTGCCATGATGGAATACACTGAACTTTACATAAAGAACACAATCTTGGGGCAGCCCCAGTGGCTCAGCAGTTTAGTGCGGCCTTCAGCCCAGGGCATGATCCTGGAAACCCAGGATCAAGTCCCACATCGGGCTCCCTGCATGGAGCCTGCTTTTCCCTCTGCCTGTGTCTCTGCCTCTCTTTGTCTCTCATGAATAAATAAAATCTTAAAAAAAAAAAAAAAAAAAAAAGAACACGATCTTGGTCAAATTTTTAGAGTTGTTTGCTTCCACTTTCCACGGTAGAACACCTCCAGAGAAAAAAATTTAAAACTCTCCTCTGCTGGCCACAAAACTGGTCATGGGAGGAAACAATTAATAAACTAATAAAAAATGGAGGTGGTTAGATAAGCAGTACTGACATTAGCTGACTGAACACTTGAGTTTGAGAAGGTGGGATAGGATACTGGTGATGCCTATGGATTACACCACTGACAGGTCCAACTCTGCAGCCTATCCTAACCTTTAAAATTTTTCTTTTAAGTTGAAAGACAATTTATTATCAGTGCAGCTGTATATAGCCAATGCTTACAATGCTTACAAATAACAAACTGCGCAGATCAGTAGATGCTAATAAAGTGCCCAAAATATTCTGTAGACTTCTCTCTGGCATGAGGTCTCCTCAAGGTAATATTAAAAATTCACATGTGTCTAAATTATCTTTACTTGTTATCATTGCTATAAAATCTCAAACCTTTCAACTGCCATTTTCTGAATGACTCAGATCATATGGTGGACCAAGCAAGAGAGTGAGGCATCAACCACATCCATCACCAGTATTAAAATGCTTATCTTAATAGTAGTGGGAAATGACATCTTCCTTTATGGAAGAAAAACAGTATATTATATGCATGTGAATAATTCAACCTATATCAGGTTGCAAGTTTAATGGAAACACTTACTTCTTTGAGAGCAGCTGGGATTTTTTTCTGTTTCCTCCCTGATGGAATACTGTGTAAAACTGATGACAAAGTACTTGAAGGAGATTTGTGATTTCCAGGAGATCCAATCTTAGGTGAATGCTGGTGATCTAAAACAAATCAGGTGCATTTATGTAGCCAGTGGTAAGCATTTTGTAATTCAATTTAATTCAGATCAATAAATACTGTTACATAAGGCATCTATGGAAGGATACTTAAGAAACTGATGATCCTGAGACCCCCGGGGAAAAAAGATGGATGGCCAGAAGTTGAGTGGGAGGAAGATTTTCCACGGTCTCTGATTTTATGCTCTTTCAGTTGTAAACTACGAGAAAGGATTACCCTCTTGTGCCTTCAGAATAATGACACATGTTACTATACTACCAACTTTAAATAAATTATATAAACTTCTCTCCTGATTTAAAAAAAGAAAACAGAATCACTTACTACTTAGATATACGACCAAATAAGAATATTATAATGAATAAAGTGCTAGAAAAGGGGCTATAAGACAAGATAAGGAAGCCATTAATTTTGAGGCAGAGGTTCAGGGAAAGGTGGGGAGGGAGTAAGATATTTGAGTTGGCCATTAAGGTATAATAGGAGTTTGGCAAGCTAAAAAGAGTACGAAGAAGACTCCATGAAGAGAGGTCAGAATAAGCAAAAGCAGAGAGGTATGAAATTAGATCATCTATTTGGAGAATAATAAGGCTGAGGGGAAAAAAAGGCTAGTTCTAAGGAATGTGGACTGTTGTTAAAACCGTGGGAAATCAAAGGTCTTTTAGGCTGGGAAGTGACATGAACAGATTGAATTTAGAAAAAAAAATCTGGCAGTAGGAAGGAGGAAGGATGTGCAGCGGAAAACCTATTGGGAAGCTATTAACAGTGGTCCAGATGAAAGAAAGGGCTGAGATGAAGAAATCAAGAGAAAGACAGGTCTTCAAAGATAAATTAATCAAGATTTACTGACTAAAATGTGTGTGGGTGATTAGGGAAGAAGATTTTAAAAACTGAAAACTGAATGTTGAATGTTTGCAGCCTATATTATACACCCAGAGAACAAAGGGAGGAACAAAAAGGCCAGTGAAGGATTAGACAAATGTGTCTTTTTGGAAAATGTAAACACATGGTTACTAACTATTATGCTATAAATATATGGATTCTGAAGTGGCATGCCATCTAGCTTTATTCATTGAGACATTCTCATTTGCTGATGGAAAGCTATCCTTCATGGAAATGAATGACAACTTTTTTGAAATTTAGATCCTATAGGTTTTAGGAATTTAACTAAAATTCTCTTTCTAAAATACAGACCCGAGCAATCCTGCTAGCTGCATTCATCTTAACTGTGGGGATGCATATCTGCAATAATGAGTAGGAAGATATGGTTTATCATTTTTGTATTCAGTGAAAAGCTCAACATTTATATATACCATAAAATCTCACCAAATCAGTCCAAGTGATTAGAAATAGGCTAACAAAGGGCCACCCAGTATATTTCCACAGAGAATTACTTTACAGATAGGTAAAAATGAGTTGTTAAGAGCATGCAGTTATGAAACTGGAAATTTCAAAATTACTTGAAAGCTAAAGTTCCCTTGTAACTGTTTTAAAAGCATTTCATCCTGTAATTACATTTCTACAATTGGTACTCTAGGAGTTAAGAAAACAACTAAATTATGAAAGCAAAATTCTGAATATTTTGAGATGAGCATCACCAATCATATTGCTAATATACCTAAGATGATTCTTTCAGAAGGTTGTTTGAAAGCACCTGGAAATAAAGGAATTTGTTAAACTTTACTTATGTATTACCTAGTTTCTGTAGTTCTTGGAAACAATGTTCACATACTCTTGCTGGTTGATTTTTCAGGTAATCTAAACCATACTTATTTGATGAACAAGCTTGGCATACAATCTGAAAACACATTGGAATTATTTCATTTAGAATAACCTCAGTATCAAACCATCTAATATGCTACAATAGATAATGCTGTCTACCTAGAGTGCTTTCAAAACCTTTTCTTAGTCAGTGACTTGAAATAACACCTCTGTGGAGTTCAGGCCTGCAGTGAATTCACACACAACACCACACTGCAAGATAAAGAGGCCACAAACTATGACTGAGTGAGTGCTAACTCCATAAAATAAAATGCTAATAGCATTAACATGTGGGAAATGTTTAGAACCATGTGTGGTGTGCATAAAGTCCTCTGTTAGCTGTATTTATCATCATCATCCTTACTGTAAGCATGTCTGGTGCGCTTCTACCAATTGGCCCTCTACTAAATGCTCTTTAAACAGACTCCGTTTAATCTCTGCAGTAACTCTCATTGTTACTCTACTCATTTGACTAACGAGGTCATGAAGGCTTAGATACATCACTGGTGATAACTTTAACACTGAAAATTCCTCTGTTAAATACTTAGTATCTAGATAAATGTAGTTTCAATAATTAACAGTAAATGTGGGAGTCTAGTTAATTTTGAACTTTTTTTTAAATGAAAATTCTCTATTATTGACATTCTATAATAACTTTGGTAGGTGAGGGCGAGTTCCCTAATAAGATTACCCTCTGCCTAAATATTTAGAGAAAATACTATCCATGATTCAGTATCTTTTTCTCCCCTGCCATGGTTTACAGGAGGAAATATGCTTCCTCACTATGTACAGCCTGGAGCTATTAAAAACCATAATGGAGATGGATGTCAACATCTCCAACCTTCCCGCAGGCCCGGCAGTGGTGTCGTCTCCACGTCAGAGTGAATTCACTGGTGCAGATCATACACATTGTGGCTCGGGTATCAGGGATCCAGATGGGAGCCTTTGATCCAAGAGGACTAACTTCCTCTTTATTTTCTGAGTCAGCCTGTGGAAGAACGAGTTTTCATTACCTCCATGCACATAGAATGCTACAGAACTGAGCCCCCCTTTTTTGGGGGGGCAATGGCGGCCCACAATGCTGATGGTGTCATTAAAGATGTGGGATGGATGGGCTACTGTAGTTGTCATTTTCCCAGGATATTAAGATTAGCTGTATCCTAATAATCCTTTGTTGCAAAATTAACTTAAAAAAATGCCTGTGGTAGTACCATGATGGCTGGTTAGTTTCTTCCTTAAATTATATTGTATTTCCCCAATTTTTTTACAATGAAGTTGTACAACCAGAAAAAATATGAATGTGCTATATGTTATCACAGACTTGCAGTTAGACATTTATAGGATATTTAGCTCTGAAATTATACCCACACATGTATCTTTCTGTGAAACACATGTTGCTTTTCTAAACCTCTGGGAAAAATTTCTTTAGCGTAAAAACGGATTGAAACGAACTGAAAAAGAATAAGAAGGAAAAGACAATACCTCATCAAGACTCCTACTAGGACAGAATGTGATTCTTTTTTTGGCATACTCTTCTATTGACCTGGAAATCGCTTCTAGCCATTCATCCCTTTCAGTGGCAGAACTGTTGGGGGCAAAAGAAGGTTCCATCAACCAGATGTCAGCTTTTATTCTTTGCCTTTTTCCTACTTCTTTTCTTCCTGCCATGGCAACAGATTCCACCACCCTCCCCAACAATGCTAGTCCCAGGCAGCAGGTCTGAGGTTTGTACGCACAAATAATCAGAGTGGGCATTAAAGAACACATGGCATTTTAGCAAATACAATGCTTTTTTTTCTTCCCAAAAGTACTGCTTTATACTTTTGAAGTCTCTTAAATTTGGAGTTTTTTTTGCTTGGTTTAAGAGCTAGTCATGTAATTAATAATTATGGCTATTTACATAACCAAGGAGTTTCCTGAGACATAATCCTAGAATTTAAAAATATTCCAAGGAATCAAGTTTGTTTGTTTGTTTGTTTGTTTTTTAAGGATTTTATTTATTTATTCATGAGAGACAGAGAGAGAGAGGCAGAGACATAGGCAGAGGGAGAAGCAGGCTCCTCAGAGGGAGCCCAATGTGGGACTCGATCCTGGAACCCTGGGATCACACCCTGAGCCAAAGACAGATGCTCAACCACTGAGCCACCCAGGCGTCCCAAATCTTGGTAAATTTTGAGTCTGGGTGACTGAATATGCAGGTTCATTGTATTATTCACTCTAATTTTAAGAATATTTGAACTTTAAATAATGTTTTTATAATTAAAAAACCACTTGCCTTCCCCACAAAAATTATAGTCAGAAATGTACCTTCCTACTGAATGACTTTAAGTGCCATTTAGAATATGCACTCATATGGATATTAAAAAGTTGAAATCCACTTTACCAATAAAAATTTTAAAACTAGTATATTTCTCAAATGTTCATTATATACCAAGAATAAAATAAAATAGAATAGGGCAGCCCCGGTGGCGCAGTGGTTTAGCGCTGCCTGTAGCCCAGGGCGTGATCCTGGAGACCCTGGATCGAGTCCCACATCAGGCTCTCTGTATGGTGCCTGCTCCTCCCTCTGCCTGTGTCTCTGCCTCCCTCTCTCTCTATGAATAAATAAATAAAATCTTTAAAAAAAATAGATAAAATAAAATAAAATAAAATAAAATAAAATAAAATAGCTCTTATTTCTCTAAGCCAAACAAAACCTACCTCAATTACCTCTATTACTCTACCATTTCTGTCCCAACTAGCTGCCATTTATTCAACAGTTACTACATGTCAGCCAACTGTGCTAAATGCTTCGCAAATGTCATCACATCTCATCCCTCAGAGCTACCTCATGGAATATATATTGGATCCTACACCCCCTTTCCCCAGTACTATCATTATCACCAACCAGCACCATTTACAGATAAGCAATCTGAGGATTTGAAAAGTTAGACAGTTTGCTTCAGACAACAGGCTACATGACTTGACTTGGCATTAGACCCACGTGTAGTTATAGACTGAACCCTTCACCACCGTGTCATTCATCTCTGTTCTCTGAACTACGCTATGAGAACATATGCTCAAGCTTCCAAGTAAACATTCATAAAATAATACTGTCCCTCTCTCTCACTCTCTCCCCTTCCTCTACTTTTTCAGTAGAAGAGGTAAAAGAAAGCAGAGAGGCAGATGGTTAATTTGAGAACTGCCGTCTGATTTTTCTGGAGCCCTGGGAGCATGTGGAATGTGATTTGACTGTGCAAATCATGTCACATATGCTGTTCTTTCATTTAATCATTCCTGGCTCTCTTGTGTGGGGATCTTCCAAAACAATGTTTACCAGCTCTTGATAACACATTTCTCACAGACCACACACATTTGCCTGCAGTTTCGAGTGGAGACATTCTAGGTTGTCTTTTGTAACATGGTTAGCAGAAGACTCAGCACCTTCCTCAGTTAAAATACAGTTAAACCAAGTATTTTTTTCTTTATGGAATGTGCACATTACCCACAAAGCAAAATTTGTATTAAATAAGCACCATTCTCCCATTGATTGGGATGAATTTCCAAAGGGAAAAACCTACGAAAGAAGGGGTTTTTGGTATGTTAGATCTTACCACACTATTTTCTCCTTGACTAACTGTGGAATGCTATTCTAAGGTCTAAAGGCCATATCACTGCATTTCATTTTTTTAAAATACTTTATTTATTCATAGAGACAGAGAGAGAGAGAGAGAGAGAGAGAGAGAGAGAGAGAGGCAGAGACACAAGCAGAGGGAGAAGCAGGCTCCATGCAGGGAGCCCGACATGGGACTCGATCCCGGGTCTCCAGGATCACACCCCAGGCTGCAGGCGGCACTAAACCGCTGTGCCACAGGGGCTGCCCTCACTTCATTTCAATTCATCGCCAGCAGAAGCCTACTGAGTGCCATGGTACTAAGCCATGAACTGCGCATACAAAACACATGACTTTGTAAAGGCTCACATCTAATGAGGTGAGACACAAAAACAAGTAATTACTGTATGATATAATAAAGATATTAGACCAGGAACAAAGAAGCAGTAAATTACCTTATTTAGGTAGTGGGGAAAGCTCGGCAAAGGTGAGGACTAGTGTCTCTATACACCTACATTTGGCCTCCTAGCTTTGGTTATATTCTCTAAGCTGATGACTCTCAAATATATGCCAAGTCTGGGCTCCCTTCTGCCCCCTTGATCCTTATAGGCACTGCCTCACTGATGGCTGTTTCTGTTTTTGTTTTTAAGTAGGCTTCACGCACAGTGTGGAGCCCAGTGGGGCTTGCAACACAGTGTGGAGCCCAGTGGGGCTTCATGCACAGTGTGGAGCCCAGTGGGGCTTACAACTCACAACCCTGAGATCAAGACCTGAGCTGAAATCAAGAGCTGGAAGCTCAACCAACTGAGCCCTCCAGGTACCCTGATGACTCCATGACTGATAGGCATGTTATATTCAATATGCATATCTCAAACTAAGTTCCTGATTCTTCTCCCAAAGCTGTTTCTCCCCCAGTGTTCCCTATCCCAGGGATAGTAATGGCATTACTACCTGGCACAGTGTACAAGCCCGAGACTAGCTCTTCTCCCCCTCTGTCTCTCAACCCCATGTCCAATTAATCATCTCCTTTACTTCCCCTTCTAAACCACTTTCTACTTAGCAGCCAACTTTTTTTTTCAATATCTTATTTATTTATTTATTTGAGAGAGAGGGAGGGAGAGGGGGAGAGAGAGCACGCATGAGTGGAGAGAGGGAGAAGCAGACTCCCCTCTGAGCAGGGAGCCCAATGCAGAGCTTGATCCCAGGACCCTGAAATCATCTCTTGAGCCAAAGGCAGAGAGTTAGCCAACTGAGCCACCCAGGCACCCCAGCAACCAATTTTTAGAAAGGTCAATATGATCACATTCCCTTGTGCAAACCTTTCAGTGGTTTCCTATGGATTTTTGGCTCAAGACCCAAATCCACAAGTTCTGCATCAGTTTCCCTTGTCCCTCCAGGCTTGAGAAGGGTCACTCCCCTTCTCATTCTCTGTTCATGCCATTCTGGTCTTTCAGTTCTTTGAATCCACAATGCCCTTTCCACCTCAGGGCCTTCATATACATTATTCCTAATGATCAGCAGCCTCTTCCTTTCCTTCTTGCCTTGCTATCCAACTCCTATTTATCCTTCATAACTCAACTGACACAGCAGGTCTTTCGGGAAGCTATCCCTGACTGCCCTTTCTCCACCAAAGTTAGTTCAAGGTTCCTTGTTTTGCAGCCTCAGGGCACCTGGTAGTTTTCCTTAATCACAATAATTGATTTTGTTGATATTTTGCTAAGCATTAAGTCTTCCCTAACAGACTGAAAGGTCAGAGAAGGAAGGGCCCTTTTAATTCTCCACTGTCTCATGATGCCTGGCCCAAGGTAGAGAATCCATATTACTTACTGACCAAAGGAACCAATTTCAGGCAGCTGCCTGTGCAAAAGGCAGGAGGATGTGAGGTAGGCTGGCATGCATGGAGAGTATGCAGATCCATGCTGGTGAAACATGCAATGTTGTTTAGAACATGTGGGGGCAGGGAGAATGGACAGAAATCAGGCTGGTGAGGTCCACAGGAACCAGATCACAGGAGGCCTTCTCATCTCCTTCCTACATGTTATACTGTACCCACTCACTGTGGCTGGAGTGGGTGGGTGGGGGCTCAGAAAAAGAGCATGGTATACTGGCAGCATTCAGTATGTGTCTACTCCCATCTTCCCAGGCCACCTTAGTCCTCCCTTTGAAATTTGCTTTCCCTTTTTCAAGAACTTTCCAGTTTTATAGCTTTTCCTGCATAACCCACATTTAATCCATCAATAATCCTATTAACTCTACCTGGTTCTGATCATTTCTTGCCATTCTAGTTCAAAAGTGCATCATCTAGCCTTCTACCTGGACTTCCAATTTCTACTCTAGTCTCTAGATGGTCTATCATCTATAAAAAAAAAAAAAAGCCAGTGTCCTCATTTAAAAATATACATTATACCACACAAATTCTTAGCTTATTAAGACCATCAGAGGGTTTCCCATCACACTTAAAATTCCAGTAATCTTACTAAGGTCTAAGAGGCCTATATGGACATCCACATATTTACCTGAATGGCAACCAAAGAAGGATTTATCATCATGTCCTGAATTTTTTTTAAAGATTTTATTTATTTGAGGTAGAGAGCACAACCAAGGGGGTGGGAGGCAGAGGGAGAGGAAGAAGCAGAATCCCCACTGAACAGAGGGAACCGGACTAATATGGGGCTCGATCCCAGGACCCTGGGATCATGACCTGAGTCACAGGCAGATGCTTAACTGACTGATTCACCCAGGCGCCCCTGAATTATTTAATTTTTAGTAAAATGGAATTTTGTTTTTGCCAAAGCATATTTTTAGTTAGGATATTTACGTGCAACTGAAAACTTGACTTTACTGTAGGTACTTTCTGGATATTTGAAAATCACTTTCTTGATTTTAAGAACCATCCTTAAGTATTTGTCAAGAGCCTGCTGCATAAAGGCTTGATGTTCCTTGCACTTTTATTCAAATTAAAAAAGTCTCAGTTCCAGATAATCAAGAGTTTACCATCTTTCTCCAAATATTAACCTGTAGGATGCATCAGGTACCTCCCAGGAACTGCTTGCTTTGGCTGGAGGTTGGGAAACATTTGACAAACCTTGAACAAACCCTATTTGTCTTCTCTTATCCCGAAATCTGGTGTCAGGCAGCAGTGGCCATTCCATTTCAGAAAAGTGACAATGACCCAAGGGGCTGCTCTTGTTCCCATCATGGGAAGTCAGACTGAGTCCTTGGTTTGAGTCCTTGACATCCATGGACATAGGCACTATTATAATGGTTGAAAGCATGACTTCCAGTGCCAGATACACCAGGTTAAAATTTCAGCTCCACTGCTTACTAGTTGAATAATCTTATAGTGTTACGAATCTGCATTTTTCTTATCTGGAAGGTCAAGACAACACCTACTCTACTAGTTATTGTGGAAATTAAAAGAGAAAATAAATGACAAGTTCAACATCATGCAAGATGCCAGGTAATACATGGCTCCAGTTAGGACACTAGCTGCTAGTGAGAATTCTAGTAGATTTTACTGGTATAGACATAGCTGGAAGCAGGCTGCCTGGGTTCAAATCCTGGCCCTGATACTTATAGCTGGGTGGCTTTTTTCACCAAAAAATGGGTATAAAATTAGTAACTTATAAGGTGTTTGTGAAGATTTAATGAAGGAAAATACAGAAAGTGCTTAGGAAGAGTGCCTGGCACAAAGTAAATGCTACGTCAAGTGTTTGCTACTATTTTTATTAGAGGTTAGGTCTGAGAGCTGGCCAGACTTGCTATCCATATCCAGATCCAGCAGTGGAGCATGCTATGGCTGCTGGTGTCTCTATCTACACCAGCCAAATCCTGCCAAACATCCCCTTCTGTCACATGGCCAGTAACTCAGTAATGTACACATATGAGACATACAGCTTCTGGTTTCCTTGGTACTTAATCTAAGTAATGGTAATATATTTTGGTTTACACATAAGTCACTGCAGGTTCCACTTTGAGGCAATGTGGTATCATAAATAACAACAGATTGAGAAGTAAAAAAATTTCTATTTGTATCCTGATTTTGTCAGCTATGTATCATTAAGAGAGCAATTCACTTTTTCTCTTAGTCTTCCTCATTTCTAAATGAGATGACATCTACCTCGTAGATTTGTCATGACCTTTCCAGGCTATGCAAGTTTCCTAGTGAATTATAAAGTACTAGGTGTCTTTAAGAACATTAGTTGCCATTGTAAAAGGTTTGAAGAATTCAAACAGACACACACACACACACACACACACACACACACACACACACAAAGATCAGCAAGGCACTTTTCAGCATCATTATTCTTTTCACAGGAACATTTTTATCTTCGTGCTTCAAACACATTACTGAATCAGCAATCAGACTTTTTACTTACACAGTAAACCAAGAGTAAACTGCATGGTTTTAAGACCGAAAAGGAAAAAAAATGTAAGTCTAGTAAATCTAAATGTAAAAAATGCTGTAATACTGGTAAATGTTCACATATACATATTTTTAAATTTTACCTGGCTGAGAGGATAAAGGAACGTTCTACACTTTCAATCTTTAGTTCATTCTGATATGCTTCTTGGGTAGGTTTTCTGACCTTAAAGAAAGCAAAACAATTTGAGCAAATTCATCCTATTGCAAATCTCATCTCTGAAGCATAGCTAAACCTGCCAATACCCTAGCTGCTATCATCCACCAACCCTCATATTCACCTTTATCTACCACAACTCTCCCTCATTGACTCTGTGTGCCAGAGTTAAATACCTACATACACATAGGCCCAACTTTCCCACTACTACTTTGCTCACACTACTGCCTCTACCTGGAATGCCTCCCCCACCTATCAGCATGGCCAAATGGTGACCTATTCTTTAAGGCTTGTGGCTTTTTCGCCAAAGACCTCCTCACTTCTCCCAGTTTCCTAGCTGCTACCAATTTCTCCACAAGATCCCACTGAAAGCTGCATGTTATTTTCTGAACTCCCCAAAACTTTTTTTAAAAAAAAATATTTTATTTATTTATTTGAGGGGGAGGGGCAGAGAGAGACAGGGAGAGAGAATCTCAAGCAGATTTTGCACTGAGTGCAGAGCCCAACATGGGGCTTGATCTCACAACCCTGATATTGTGACTTGAGTCTAAGCCAAGAGTTGGACACTTAACTGACTAAGCCACCGAGGCGCCCCAGAACTCCCCCCGAATTTAATTGTACCTTTACAATTTGAATTGTACTTCAGTGATATCTACTACTGTCTATCTACTGGTATTTATGTGTAGTGTACTATCTTCCCAACCAGTTGATAAGCTCCTGGGGGGGTGGGGTCTTGGGGGACAGTCAAAAAACAATCATAATTCAATTCATCTTGTATTTTTCACCAAATCTACTGCCATGTTTTGTTTATAGTTCTCAATAAATACCTCATGAATAAATGAATGTATGAGTGAGCAAATGACTAGTGAATGAATAAATGAACACATAAACAGTAACACAAGGAGAGAGGAAAGTCAAGGATATGAGAAAGATGATTATCTTAAGGCTTCTTTAGATTTATTTGGGTTAAGAAATATCTTCTAACAGATGTACAGACCTTCATTCCAGCCAATGAGAGCATGTTGTTCAGTTTATACATCCCGGACTGCACCGGTGTTGTATACAATAGGGCATCGTTAAACTGAAAGTAGAAATATTTCATAGGATAAACTAAAGCAACACATATCAACCTACAAATATCAACCAACAAGTATCAACCTACATTGATAAGACATTGAAATAGAGGATAAATGCTACTTTTTCATTAAAAGTTCTCTGAACAAAAACACTTTTGTCCACTTATATAAACTATGACCATCCAGAGTGCCTTATTAGAATTACTTTAAAAAGGCAATTTCTAGAAAATGTGTTTTCTTTCTAAGTTCTGTAATAGATATGTTTTCTGAATTCTAAATCCCACTGAAGCATTACAACCTGACTAAATAATTGATTGAATCATTTTTTCTAAGTTAGAAATGACATAAACTGAATTCAAAAAGGAAATAATTTTCTGGTGATGCATCATAAAAGACTTTGCTTCCTATAACTGAAATGCAAGTAACCAAGTCAGCCAGTCAAAGATCCCACTAAAACTCTCTGAATGTGTTAAGCTTATCTGTCATATACAAATGTCTCTGTCCATTAGGCAATTATCCCCTCCTCCGGCTCATAAGAAACACACATGGCCACTTACCAGGAAAAACACTCGGGGCTGCATGACTTTCCGTGACAGCTTCATCAGAGTTCCTTCTTTAAGAAAAACCTGATTCATCCAAACAAATACCCATTTAGTCCCACCATAACACAACTATAATGCATATAATTTGTTTTTTAGCTTTCTTTCCCCAGAATTTTTTTGGAGACGGGGCTGGGTGGACATAATTTCCATGTGACTTTTTAGTCATGGTTTCTTTTTAAACACTTTAAGGAGTTGGACAAGCTGGCAGAGTTTCATAAATCCAATATTGGTCCCAGGGGTACTATGTGGTCTGAAATGTAATTGACTGAGCATGTACTTAATCATGGGGCATAGCCAACATCCTGACAATTATATTTTGTAATTTTCCTGAATTCATTCTCTAGGCCACTTTTGTGCTCTATGAAGAGCATCAAAATACCAACTTTTTCCCTCTCCTCATCATCCCCTCTTACTTTAAAGATTTTAAATGAAATTCTCTTTAAAGCTGTGTGAGGTCAGTTAGTATTACACAATAAAATGATTCTATTTAATCAGATACTCTGTGGGGTCCCCTGCCATTCTCCTAATTGAATTGGACTTCTTGTCACAGTGACTTAAATTACAAAAGTTTTGAGTGGATAGAATGAACTGAGTTGATCCAGACTGAGTCAGTGAAGAGTAAAAACAACAAATAACTTGTTTTCAGAACTGAAATGCAAAATAGCTATAAAAGTTGTCTAAATGCATTGTATTGAATTTGCCAAAGGCAGCCTAAAACACTTACCCGTCCAGGCTGCACTATTTCATGGTGTCCATTTAAGCTGTACTGAATCTGCATAAGCTTCTGAAAGTTGTCCTACAGAAAGAGAATATATAGCATATGAAGGCCTAGGCCCCCAGGTTCAAAAGTATGCCAGCCACTGAAATCGAGATACTTACTCCTTGCTTCATAGTGTCATTGGCATGGTTGGCTACCTCTATAACAACAGCAAGGGCATCTAAAATATGCAGGAACAGAAGGGACATCAGTTATTCCAGTGAACTGCAACATTAAACAATTCCTGATGGCAAGATGGCAAATTTGTAGCAGCAACCTCTGGAGGGGCCCAAAGTTAACTGAGGCAGAAATATGGATGATGAGGTCTGATGGGGGCAACAGCAAGGAAAAACAGTACTCATGTAAAAAAATAGCCCAAGAAAGACTCTAAAGAAGACATTATAGGCAATAGGTATCAACTGTATGAATGTTAGGGTTGCTTTGTGCTGAGCTTTGATTATACTGAAGTTTACAAGGACAAGGAGAGGATTTCACCTGGAAGTTAAGAACCATTCCACTATGAACTGCCTTGAGAGAGAAGTACCCTAGGATAGGAAACCAGAACTATGAGAAGTGGCAATCTAGAGGGTCAGGACTCAGCTGCCTCTTGTTAGTCTGATCCCAAGAGGGAGGAAGTGCCACAAAGAAGCAAACTAGGCCTTAGAAAATGACATGCATTACTTTGTGAGCTGAGTAATTTAGCTTCGTTTGTGTTTATTCTTTTTATTAACCCCTTGCCTTTAGCAAAGTGTTTCTGAATCCTCCAGTCTTATCATCTTGACTTCATAATTAGATACAAAGGGAAAAGTCTGTACTTTGTCTCCTTTTGGGTTCTTAAGATAGTAATGCTTCTCTAGAGACATGGGTAAAGACAATTTTTGGTTGTCGAAGTGACAGGGAAGGTTCACTGGCCTTTAGCAGGTAGGAACCAGGAATGCTAAACATCATTGCAATTGCAATGAATTAGAAGTTCATACAAAGAAGGTTATCCTCTAGGACAGTAGCATTCCCATTGAGAAAAAATAATATAGTGTTAGAGGGAAGTATATCCCCTGAGGCTGGTGTGGCAGTGGCAGTAATCAGCAAGGAAAGGACTATTAAAAGAAAAATCAATTTCTGGAAAGAGGTTGAGGTTTTTTTTGTTGTTGTTGTTGTTTTTTTGTCTACATACTATAACCCACCAAGAGTTTCTCTTTCTGATATTAACCTGAGAGGTTTCTACATTCTTTAAACAAGTATTATTATCAACATTATCAAGGAAAAGCAGTACTTCCTTATAGATACTCCATGCATGGATCAGAATGTACTGCACCTGACACTTGGCACACCAGATATTCAAAAGATGATCCTGGACACATTCCCTTCTTTCTGGCCCATGTGAATTCCCAGTGGGTGGAGAGAAAAGCTTTAGGATTTAATGAGTGAATGGATAAAATGATAAAGCTGCTGTTATTTGGTGACCAGGTCTCCACACTACCTTCTTCCATCCATCCTGCAATTCTACTTTCCCCATGTCATCCCCGTAAGGATCCCTGGGGACTTTGTTCTTCTCACTCTTCTGCCTAACTTCTAGAGGTGTGTTTGTCTCATTTTCTCCCCTCCCTGGGCACTCTTGTCTACAACTGCTCATGACTTTACTGCCACACTTCTGGCCATACTGTACACTTCACTGTTCACCACTTATTCAAACCTATCTCTTTGCTGAAGTGTATAATTTCCTTTAAACAAGCTCCTTCATCTCTGGTCCTTTTTTTGTTCTATCTGTAAAATGGGGCTAATAACTCACTTTCCTTAAAGGCAGAAACTCTGGGATAGATGCTGTCTTGAGGCCCTATTCACTAAGATCTGCTAAAATGAAGCAGACACTGATCTGGAACGCCCATTCTTCATCTTGTCTACCCTTCATTTCGCATTTCCGGTCCCACTTCTTCCTAAGCAAAGCCCCGCCTCTTCAATCTTCACACTACCCCCCCTTCAAAATGATTCTGCACTGCTCAGTACATCTTGACTTTAAAGCTATGTGTTTTGTTCTTTATCTGATGGGTATTACAACTAGATTACATGTTCACCTAAGAAGCACACTACATCCTCTACTCTAAACTCTGCCTTTAAAAAAAGAAAAAAAACCCCACTTTTATTCTATTTAAGATTGTATTTATTTATTTGATAGTGCAAGTACACACACACACACACACACACACACACACACACACACACACGGGGGAGGTGCAGGGGCAGAGGGTGAGGGAGAAACTCCAGCAGACTCCCTGCTGAATGGGGAGCCCCGTGCTCCATCTCACCACCCAGATGTCATGATCTGAGCCAAAATCAAGAGTTGGAGGCTCAACCGACTAAGCCACCCAAGCACTCTAAAAAAAGCACTTTTAAAAGCAAAACACTCTTCAGGTGCTTTTTTAGAGTGCCTGGGTGGCTCAGTTGGTTAAGCTTCTAACTCTTGGTTTTGTCTTAGGTCATGATCCTGGGGTCGTGGGATCAAGCCCTGAGTTGGGCTCCATGCTCAGCATAGAGTCTGCTTGACCCCTCTCCCTCTGATCCTCCCCCCACTCTATGCTCTCTCTCTCTAAAATAATAATAATAATAATAATAATAATAATAATAATAATGATAAAAAAACATGAAACACTTGTAAATAGATGTTACAGAAGTAGAAGTAAAATGATTAAGAGATTGAATAAGAATCTCTACAAAATGAGTTAAAAACCTGTTTAGTTTGTACTCTAAAAGTGTAAAGGATGCGCAAGAATTGTGATGAAAACTCACGAAATTAATGAGGTGGACATGTACTTCAGATTAGAGCCAGGGATATACCTATAGCATTTGAAATAAGTGTTTTGGGGATAAATGGAAACACTACTATCCTGAAGAGAATTAATCCCTGTGTGTATATGTGTGTGAGAGAAAGACAGACACACACAGTGGATTAACCTGTGAATATCAGTGAGTCCCTTGCATTGTAATGGAAGTTTTCCTTTAAGTGCTACTAGGAGTGAGGGTTAAAAGGATAATAAAGCAACTGTCTAGCATCAAAGAGTCCCAGAATATGCTATTTTAGACAGTATCCCTCATCTATATAGTTCAATCACTTCATGAACTCATGATTTTAAAGCTGGAAATGATCTTGCAGATCAACTGCTTCAATCCCTGCTTTTCAAAGCAACAGACATCTAGAGAAGGTGAATTTACCACTGGCACAGAGTGACTGAGCATAGAAGGAACCTTCCTCACACCAGATAATGCTGGGTCCCATGACCGGCTACAACATAAGAACTTCTGCAACATATATAATACCATAAAAATTATTTACCTTGAGTGTCTCTGTAATCTCCAGAGTCCTCTAGAAGATTTTTCAAATAATCTAGAAAAGGAAAAGGATTATAATATTTAGTAAAATAAAACACTAAGGAAAAATCACTTCATCTTTCTTATTCAATACTGGTTGGTTAATATATATGTGCTAGTTCAACGTGTGTTAACTTTTTAAAAATGTGAGAGAATAAAGCCCTGAGATGCATCTGAAATCAGGATCCAGGTTCAGAGCTAGAAAGAGCATCAGGGGTCAGTCACACTGGTCATTTTCAAGAGGAATCAGGTTACTGAGCACAGGGTCTCACCGAAGCCACAATCTCTTTGTGGCATAGCCAGGACTAGAATCCAGGTCTCCTGATGCCCAGTTCAGCACTTTTAGTCTAATACACATGAATTGCCTTAATTTCAAATCAGATGTATGTCCAGTACAAAATTCTAAGTATTGATAGACTGAATGCCTAAGGAATTTGTCACTCTAAGAGTTTAACAATGCAGAGGACAGCAGAGGAATATAAAAAATATGTCTAGAGCAGCGGTTCTCAAATGGGGCAAATTTGCCCACCAGGAGACATCTGGAAACATCTGGAGACATTTCTGATTGTCATAACTGGAGAAAAGGGGGTGCTACTGGCATCTAGTGGCTACAGGCCAGGGATGCTGCTAAATATCCTACAAATGCACAGGACAACCCCACAACAAAGAATTCTCTGACCCAAAAGAATTATCTGCAATTGAGAAACTCTGTTCTAGATGAAGATGATCTTCAAATAAGCTATGTGGTATATAGTAGTTTTTATTATACAGAAAAAATTTAAGGCAATAGGTTACTTTTTTAATTTTTTTATTTTTTTAAAGATTTTATTTATTTATTCATGAGAGACAGAGAGAGAGAGAGAGAGGCAGAGACACAGGCAGAGGAAGAAGCAGGCTCCATGCAGGGAGCCTGACATGGGACTTGATCCCGGGACTCCAGGATCACACCCTGGGCCGAAGGCAGGCACTAAACCACTGAGCCACCCAGGCTGCCCCAATAGGTTATATTTTATAACTCTTTAACACTAAGGAATGCCATGGGATCTCAAGGTACTTCATTCTCTGTTGAGAAATGTTGGATGGTTTCCCATTACCTCTCAAAACAAATTCTGAAAAAAAAAAAAAAAAATCCTAAAAAACAAAAAACACACATACACACCCCAAAACAAATTCTGTTCCCTGGAATTTAAATTCCCCCTACTACAGGATCACTATTGACTTCTGTTTTTTTTTTCTCTTGCTACTACTTACACAGGCCCTTTGAAATAAAAATTTAAAAAAAAAAATTTATTTTATTTTATTTTTTTAATTTTTTATTTATTTATGATAGTCACAGAGAGAGAGAGAGAGGCAGAGACACAGGCAGAGGGAGAAGCAGGCTCCATGCACCGGGAGCCCGACGTGGGATTCGATCCCGGGTCTCCAGGATCGCGCCCTGGGCCAAAGGCAGGCGCCAAACCGCTGCGCCACCCAGGGATCCCTAAAAAAAAAAAAAAAAATTTAAAAAGGGATCCCTGGTGGCGCAGCGGTTTAGCGCCTGCCTTTGGCCTAGGGCGCGATCCTGGAGACCCGGGATCGAATCCCACGTCAGGCTCCCGGTGCATGGAGCCTGCTTCTCCCTCTGCCTGTGTCTCTGCCTCTCTCTCTCTCTCTCTCTCTCTCTCTCTCTCTCTCTCTCTGTGTGTGACTTTCATAAATAAATAAAAATTAAAAAAAAACAAACCACAGGCCCTTTGTTCTTACCAAAGTCTGATTCTGTGTAATGTGTTAAACAATTCCCATGTGGTCCCTGGCTCTATACTTTTTGTCCCTAATGTTCCCTTCTACTGAATCCTTTTCTTTGTCTCTGCATATAAAAATTCTACTCCTATTTTTCAAGGTTCATCTCAAATTCCTATTCTCTTGCCAAACTTTCCATTTGAAAGAAATATTCTCTCCCTTTGAATAATACATTACACAGTAGTTACTTTATGCCTTCTATCATTTTCTTATTAGACTCAAAGCTCCTTGCGGGCAGGACCCATGTTGCATTCATCTTTCTATTCCTTGAAGCACTTAGCCAGGGCCTTTGCATACAGGGGACAAGAAATGCTTCATATATAAAAATATAAATAATTTTTTTGACAGAATTATGTTTAGGTAAAGGGCAATAAAGGCTGAAACCAATCCTAAGCCAGTGGGAGTTGAGAAAGTAAAAAGAGGAAAGGCATAGGAAGAGACTGAATGCACTTCTATCAGAATCAATCACCACTCAGCAATAGTTATGGAACAGTATAGTTTCATCCCATGGATTTATGAAGTCATGCTCAAAGACACAAAGGGAAACTTGGATGTTAGTGTGAGCTTTTTTTTTTTTTTTTAGTGTGAGCTTTTTAAACTCAATAGATGACATACACACAACACACCCAACTGCTGAAACTCTGTATACCTTTGAGACAGTGACCCAAGAACCTATGAGTCTAGACAGGCTCATTGTAAATATCCTGCACTGGCAACAAGCTCTGGTGAGATGCCGCGTGTGACAACAGTAAGCTTCTGCACACACCACAGCATAGGTCTGATCTTACCAGAGACCATCACTTAGCTATTCAGCTCTTCAAGTAATCTGAACACAAGTTGGAGAGTTTGCTACCAGTCAAATAGATAAGAAAACCACAAAAATTAACAAAATACATATATTATACATTAGACTTAGCCTCACCTGGAGATGAAAAATTAACTTAATCTTACTCTGACCCCACCCAGAATGCATTCGATTTATAAGCCATGTTCGGTAAGTCCAAATATTTAACTTTTCTATAAGAGTGAGGAGAGGAGAGGAGAAAAACCCACTCTCCTTCTTACATCTTTTCCATATCCAGGCTGTCTCATGAATCGAAAGTGATGTTCCTTAAAGGTTCTAGTGAGGTGAAGAGTGTGGAAAGGAAAGTAGATTTACCTAAGTATCAGATTCATGGAAGTTCCTACTTTGTCTTCAACTTTTGTTCTTTAATAGAGAAGTATACACAAGCAAATGGACACATTTCTCTAAACCAAGAGAGCTCACTGGAAGATGTCTTTATTAGGAAATACTGACCTCAGGATCACGGGGCTGAACCTGATAAGCTTCTGAGTTTCATTTTTTCCCCCCTGAGCTCAGCCTGCCATCCTGAACTTTCATAAAAAGAGTAGAAATACACAAATGGGGACGCCTGAGTGGCTCAGCAGTTGAACCCCTGCCTTTGGCTTAGGGCGTGACCCCAGATTCTTGGGTTCGAGTCCCACATCGGGCTCCTTGCATGGAGCCTGCTTCTCCCTCTGCCTGTGTCCTTGCCTCTCTGTGTGTCTCTCATGAATAAATAAATAAAAATTAAAAAAAAAAAGAAATACACAAATGGGCTAAGTGGAAAACCCACCACTAAGATGTTGCAAAATCATGCTTCTAACCACAGAAGTTATGGCCTTAAGTTTACTTTCCTTGTCAATTTAAATTTCAACTTTCAAAATCCAATTTTCTAAAATTGAATTTTCGAAATTCAACTTTCCAGTGAATACATCCTATCCATACATCTATATTTTCAGGGGACCTTGTTGCAGTACATCATTTTGAGAACTTTTACCGTTTCAAAGACAAGACCATGAGCCCTCAGTTAAGAATCACTCAGTGCTTTAACGGCAGAATGAGAAGAATGTGACCGATCAGCCTCTGAGTCAGATGGGAGGAGCACTGAAACCACTAGCTGCCCCAGTGACTGTTATAACCCAGGTGAAACCCAGGAACAGAAACCAGACAGACACGCTTGTGTGAGTCATAGGGAATTCTTACTTGTACCATTTAGAACGGAGTATCCTGCCTGAGTTTCATTAGAAACAATGACAACAGAGTAGTTATTTCAATGTGCCATATTAGACTGATAGTATTCCATGACTTTCCTGCTTTTGCCAAACCAAGCTAGGCATTTTTAAAAACTTTGCTAATAAAAATGCTTCAAATGCCGCGTAGGTTACTTATACCAAAGAAAAAAAGTTGATTGCAGTGTGCGTGGGCACCATAAAATGTACTTTCTGGCCACCAGGTGGCATCGTTGATTAATAAAAGTTAATTATCCCTATTAGCACCATTAGAAGCACAAAATTAAGCAAACACTCCATGTACCTCAAGAGATAATACAAGTTAATTTTGTTCTCATATACGAGGCCCAGAGTGAAAGAATAAGGACACAACAAATACCATATCTTGTGAGAGGTCTAAGCCATATTTTATATATATAGATATAGATATAAATATATAGATATATGTATCTATATATAGGCTGCTAGTAACCTTAACACCCTGATTACCTAATCAAAAAATAATCAACTTAAAGCAGAGGTCTAAGCCATATTTTATATATAGATAGATAGATATAGATATAGATATATAGATATATAGATATAGGCTGCTAGTAACCTTAACACCCTGATTACCTAATCAAAAAATAATCAACTTAAAGCAGAAAACTGTTCAGAAGTACACTTAACCTTCCTAAAACTGAGTCATCTGTGGAATTCTTGGACATTTTAATTCAATGACACCCCGCTGGATTCCTAGACTGTGTGCTGAGAAAACTGTTCGTGGCATAGCACAGAGGAAATGAAAGTACTGGACAGTAACGTTCCAAAGTCAAGTGTTTTGAATTGGAGGACATGTTTTGCTTTGTATCACCCACATTT
Organism: Vulpes vulpes; assembly: GCF_048418805.1. NCBI lineage: Eukaryota > Metazoa > Chordata > Mammalia > Carnivora > Canidae > Vulpes > Vulpes vulpes. The sequence continues at coordinate 72,733,590 of NC_132789.1, forward strand.
CTTCTTTCCTCCTTACATATCTAATGAAATCAGCTACACATCCTGAATTATGGGATCTGAAAATAAGCTGCTTTGCCAAAGCAACTAAGAACTAGTCTGACTTCTGAAACAAAGTGCTGATTATGTTAAATACCACAAAAAAGAGTCAAATGTTAAGTTGAAAGACATACTGCTGCCATCTTCAAGGCAGCTTGGTGAAGTGGTCAAGAGCCCTCAGTGGTAGTGAGAAGACAGATTTTCAATTGTCCAGCTACCTCTAGCTGAGGCATGTGACTTAGCCATGATCTGTAGCATTTATGCATCAGTATCCTCATACATAAAATAAGTTGGGCAGACCAAATTGAAAACCTGTAATGATTATCATTCTAATGTATTATGAAGCATATTTTTTAAAAAAAATTCTAAAATGCATTATAGGAAATTTGGTAAATTAAATAATGGAGAAAACTCCAAAACTGAAACTATGCCATCTCTCTAAGATAACTGTTATTTAAAAGTATTTCCTTCTGTTTTTATAAAATGCTTGGTTTTACTTAATTTAAATTTTAATAATATACAGGATTGTATAACCCAGTTACATTTAACATATTTAGATATTTTTTTCCGTAAGAGTAGTAGAATAATATCCCATGACAGGAATATATTATTCAGTACTTAGGTACTCTATTAGACTTTTAGGTCATTTTAAAGTTACCTTGTTTTGGCTGCTATAAATAGGATGGCCACATACCCTAATTTGCCCATAATGATTCTGCTGTATACCGAATGGGCACATATAGATATGCCCATGCATAACTACAAACAGTACCCTTAGACAAAGGGTACTGTTTCTCTTATGAAAGTTAATGAGCTTGAATAATAACTGTGTAATCGTTTTAATTATAAGTAACAATCAGTATCCCTTGATATATATGTCTTTTTCCATAGTTCAAACTATTTTCTGATCAGTGAGAATGAAGGGTTTTTTTAAGTACTGATAAATATATCATGAGAAACCTTCCCTAAAGGGATGTACTAATTTAAAATGACATGAGAATATCAATTTCACTAAAATGATTCAATTATGTGTATTGTAGGTTTTTATTGCTGATGTGGTAGGAGGAACTGAAAACTTGTTTTAATTGATATTTATGATTCAGAAGATATTAGATATGCCACTGTGTATTTATTATGCATTTTCTGAGTGAACTCTTTGTTCCTAAGTTTAGTCCATATATCTATGGGAGTCTTATTCTTAGCAAGAAAGCAATTTTTTTCATGTTTGCTACTAATATATTTTTCTGATTTATATCTTTTAATTTTGACTGTATTTTAAGCCTTTATGTTTATATTATTTAGAATACTAGAAAGGCATCAGTATTTTCCTTTAGAACTTCTTTATTAAAAAAAAAAAGTTCTTAATAAAGAACTTCTTTATTTTTCTGGGCTTAGAAAACCATGTCTCCTCCTTTCTCTATCCTTAAGAGTTTTAATAAATAACACATTTCATTTTTTCCTGTTTTTACTATAGTTTACTGCTTTACATTTAGTTTTTAGTTTAATTAAGGCTTTTTTTTTAAGAGCAGTTTTAAATTTACAGTAAAACTGTGGGGAAGGAACAGTGATTTTCCATATACTTCCTGCTCCCAAATATGCATAGTCTCTCCTATTATCAACATCCTCCATCAGAGGATTTACTACAACTGATAAACCTGTACTGACACATCATTATCCCCCAGTGTCCATGGTCCACTCTTGGTGTTGGACATTCTGTAGGTTTGGACAAATATAAAATGACACACATCCATCATGATAGTATCGTACAGAGTATTTTCCCTGCCCTAAAAAGCTTCTGTGTTCTGCCTGTTTATGTTTAATTTTGATTTTTAGTGTATTCACTGACATATGAATCTTAGTTTTTCAAATTTTAATAGGTTATTCAATTAACAATCCTTTTTTTCTACTGTCTTACACTTCCTACTATCATACGTTAGATTCTTATAAACAGGGTGTTTTTAAGTTACTTCCCTATTATAATAACAGAATGATAATTATTATTTTTCAATCAGTAAGTCTATTCTTGCAATGGCATTATGTATTTTTAATTGCTGATGTTTTAGAATGAGTACTGTTTCCCTCCTAGAATATTCTTTAATTATGTACTCTATTTCTTCCTATATACAAAATTATTTTGATGTGTACTGATAAAATCCCAAAATTTCAAGTTAACCTTAATGAGAAGATGGAGCATTGGCAATTTGTCAGAAACTTCATTAATGATTGTACGGCGTCAAGTACCATTTTAGCATAAGTGCTAAACTGAAGGCTTCATGAGGAGAAGGAGCCTAAATTAAATCCTTATATCCCAGCATCTAGAATAAGGACCAGTACATATTCAACAAATGTTTCCTGAATTTATGATGGACTAAAATGATAGTCCATTTAGGGTTACTACTTCTTGCTTCTAATCTCAACTAAGCCGTTGAGAATTGATACTTTAAGGATCAGATTAATTAAAAAATTCTCAGGCCTCTGCTCTCATTCTCCTGCCTCTCAAATATTAATTCAATTCTGGTCTCTGCAGCCCTGGACTGCCTCTTGTACACATGTGTTTGTCTAAGTTAGAAAATGTGACCTTTCTGGGCTCTCAGGCTCACAGATTCATGGCTAGGAAAGTAAGCAATGCCTTTCTGTGAACTAGAAAAGGCTACCTTTCCCGGGCTGATGCAGCTCCTCACCAGGACACATGATGGTGAGCAAACTACAAGCTGAAGCTGGACGTCAGTTGAAGCCCTTACATAGCACATAACCATAGGAGGTGGACTACCCTAGACTTTGGTAAGTCTGGTCCTGAGGGGGTATGTCCAAAGGACTCATGAACCAAACCCAACTCTGGGCTCATCCTAACACAAAACTGTGTAGCAGAATCTCCTCTTGATCCCTTTTTTAGTGGGACAGACTAGCTAGGCACATCCAGGATGCCCTCAGAGGAGTCAAAACCATAGGAAGTCTCCCAACAAAGTAAATATCCATTGTTTGAGACTGCTTTCTGTTGTGGATACATTTTCTGGCCGTTAAGACTGCCAGTTTATCAAGTGAGCATCTCAAAAGTATTGAAACGGTGTTGGCACACTCAAGCCCCACTTAAAGCAGTTCTTATCCATATTTGGTTCTTACCACTCGGATTATGAACAAAGAGCAAATTTAGGTTTAGGGAAGTAAGTATATTTTATTTTACTCCCCAAATAATGGCCAAGAGTGAAATAAAGCAAACATAAGCACCAAAGTGAATTCAAAGTTTGACTGAATCTCAGTTTTCTTCAAGTGGAACAGTTCCTGTCAGCCCATAACTCTGACAAACATATAAGAGGAAAATTCTTTAGCAACACAGCTTGCTTTAGCAAGGCAAGTCCCAGCAATAGAGGCATTTGGCTATCTACAGGGAATCTGAGTTAAATATACACTAAGAATTGGAAAAAGAATGGCTTTGTAGTAATGTCTATGGGTACGATTCTGGGGATCTGTAGCCTTGGATGGGTAAAACACACAAAGAAACAAATAATATTTTCACTACCCTTTAAGTGAAATACAGAATTTCCTTCCATTATGAATGTAGGCAACAAACCACAGTATCATCAATGATACCAGTGACTTTATCACCAGAGAAGTCATACATTTTTTTATATCACATTACAGCTGTTGTAGATATCTCAAAATATTGTTTATTGTCACCACTACATCAAAATCACAGTAATTCTTAGATCTGCCACCAGATCTTCTTATTTAATGCATTACTAAAGCAGCACATGTATTAACATGTAACACTTTAAAACTATTTTAATAACTGCATTTCAGGTCAATTGGTTTCCTCTTAGTCTTATGTATTTTACTCTGTAACTTTAAAAAAATTATTCTAAGAGATCCATAGGCTTTATCAGATTGCCATAGGGATCCAGGCACAAAAAAGGTTAAGAACTTTTGTTCTATAGAGAAACTGAGATTACATTTTAAAGCTATAATTTAATAGAACAGGCAGATATGCCTATATCTTAAAGTCTCTCCATAGTACTAAATGTTTATTTCCACAATACTATTTCATGGGTATAATTTATTAAGCATCATCTCTCAAAATACCTTGCCCACAACTATAAATAAAAATAAAATGCAACAGGGACGCCTGGGTGGCTCAGTGGTTTGAGTATCTGCCTTCAGCTCAGGGCGTGATCCGTGATCCTGGGAGTCCCAGGATCAAGTTCCACATCGGGCTCCCCTAAGGGAGCCTGCTTCTCCCTCTGCCTATGTGTCTGCCTCTCTGTGTGTCTCTCATGAATAAATAAATAAATAAAATCTTTTAAAAAAATTAATTGCAACAGAGTGAGAGCTGAGCAAATAACAGGAATTCTGAATATCATCACCCTCCCGTGTCACATGGATAGAACTGCCTTACATCAGGGTCTTTGGATTCTTTAGGAATGAAATTCCTTGGCCGGTGCCCGGGAGAGCCCCACCTTTCATCAAATTCTGTCCTAGACAAAGTGTTAGAATGACTTCTGATATAGACAATTAGTCCTGGGTTATAAAACAAATAGTTGTTAAGCAGAGTTTTGTTTTTCAGTAAGGATTTTTTTTAAAGTCATGCATTAATATGATCCTGACCTTTTCTTGAATCTGCTTATTAGTCTGTTCATAACTCAAATTAATAGCTTCAGAACACTGTAACAGATGTTTTTAATATCCCATTTTCTACCGACATGGGAAATCCTGGATTTCTAAAACCTAGAGGGAGTTAATGCCATCCCAGACTAAAGGCAAAGATTACCGGAAAAGTAATATAATATGTCGTTAGTCACTTATAACATAAATATTTTGAACAAGATCAAAGAAAACTACCTGATCCAAATTTAATCAAAGTTCAAAGGACTGTTTTTCCCCTAAATATAGAAATGGAAAAGATATTTCAGAGGAATTTTTAAATTATGCTTTTCATTTTATTTTCTCGACATGATCCTCACTGATTCAACTTTTTTCAACACCAGTGTAGTAACTTTTCACAAATAAAGGGTTTTTTTGTTGAAAAAATTTATACTGCCTATAACACAGAGACAAAAAAATCTAAAAGAGTCTATGATAATCATCTCTGGATGGCAGAAGATAAAGAAGGACTTTGTTTTATAATGCTTGTATTTTTTTAATACACACAAAAGATCCCTTCAAAGAAAAAAAGTGGCCTTTAAGAAAAATAAATCCTCAAATATACTCAAACAAGTGAGATCAGTTTAATTTTCAGGACATGAGGAGAGGAAGAGCTTCGTGGAAGGCTGAGTGGTTGGGCATGGCTCTAAAGAGGACTACAGGCTCCATCAGCACAAAGACCACCTTGATGTTTGCCAGTCTATACAGGTGTCCAGCTCATGGTCAGCCCATATAAATAGAGATTAATGAAAGAGACAAGTTGGCCTTGAGGGCAGGTGTCAGGAGAGAATAAGAAAACTACTACAGCTAGAACAAAGGAAAACAAGGTTTGGGAAAATCTGGGTTATAACCTATAACCTTTATATTGTAAATAATAAGGGTTTTCTTCCTCCCTAAATTAAGACTTTATTTTTTTAGAGCAATTTTATGTTCATAGCAGAACTGACAGGAAGGCATAGAGATTTCCCATAAACCCCCTACCCTAGATGTGCACAGCCTAACTCACTATCAATATCCCCCACCAGAGTGCTAGGTTTGTTAGAATGGATGGAACCTACACTGACACATCACAACCCCGTGAAACCCCAGAGTTTACATTAGAGTTTACTCTCAGTGTCGTACATTCTATGGGTTTGGACAAATGACCAGTATATTACATTACGATAGGATAAGTCAGTTTTCATATATATACATATGCCTCTGTTCCCAGTTGCCAGCACAGAGCTCCTAAAACCCTTGTAATTTTTTAAGTGATAAGGGCATTAGGGAGCATCTTTTGTTCTAATGTTTGGCCTTTGACCCTAATTCTGACAGAACTCCTAAATCTCTTGGAACTTTTTAGGTGATAGGTATGCCTTTTGTTCTAATGTGGTGACTCTGGGTGGGTTCCTGAATAGCTCCTAGATAAGGGCTGGTTCCCAGAAAGATCAAGCCATGATTATAAACTTTGGAATTTTTAGTCTCCATTCTCCATCCTACAGGAAAGGGAGAGAGGGCTAAAGAAGAGTTAATAATGGATCATGACCACATGATGAAGCATCCATAAAAGTCTCCAAGTACAGGGTTTAGAGCTTCTAGTCACTGAGCACTTGGAGGTGCTGGGAGAGTGTGCCTGGAGATGGCATGGAAACTCCAAGATCCTTTCCACATAGCTTGCTCTATGCTTCTCTTCCATCTAGATTTTCACCTGTATCTTTCATCCTATCTTTTTGTGATAAATGAGCAAATGAAAATAAGTGGTTGATCAGAAATACAGGTGAGAGCTTGGGACTTGCGAATGGCATGTGAAGTTTGCAGAGGGACAGTCTTATGGGACTGAGCCCTTACTCTGTAGAATTGGACACTATTGCCAGGTAGATAATGTCAGAATTGAATCAACGTATAGGACACTTAGCTCGTGTCAAAGAGAACTGCCTGGTTTAGGACAAAACCACACATCTGGTGCCAGTATTGTGAGTGTGATGGTGGCATGTGAATAAAGGGGAGACACAGGAGGAGTGTGTTTTTCTTTTTGGTGTCCCTGAAAAGAGATTGTGATAATGTGCCAGGCTACCTGGAGGTGGTGGCAGTGATAAGAGGTAGCACGACCAGAAGGAAGATACTGCCACAATTTGGCATGAGTTTAGAAAGGCCTGGTCTAGAACATAACAAGGGAAATGGAAAGAGCAGGAAGCAGAGGCAGAGGAAAACTGATCGGCAGATACTACAACAGAGGAAAAAAGGAGAAAAGGGAAGCATTTCAGAGTCCTTCCCACAATTTTGTGCTTGGATAACTGGAAGATTATTTTTAACTCTCAACAATTTATTGGCCCATTCAGCCATCAAACATTCAGGGGATTCTCAACCTTATGAAAAGGAACATTTAATTCCCTAAGCCTTTCAGCTCTTTAACAGTCCCTGTTATGTACCAGAATCTAGGCCAGACCCAGGGTAAGGATAATAAAGACGGTCTCAACACTGAAGAGATGAAGATAAAAATAAGTAGATAAAGAATTAATGCTGTTCCTACAATGGCACCTGTTTCCTTCCTTCACTTCCTCACTGTGGCCTCAAGACTCTCATGCTCCTAACTCGAAATAGGTTGTGGGCCCCATGCAGATTTCAAGATCTGGCTAGATCCATTTGCCTTGAGTGCCTAATATAAAGGTAAAATTTACAAGTTTTTCTACTTAAATTAAGGAAATCATTTACTTTATTTTACCTTTTAAAAAAAAAATCTAATCTTAAGCATTCATTATACAACACAGCATTTTCCTTAATCCTATTTTGGGTTGAGCTTAAAAAAATACTCCCTGGAATTTAGTTGGAAGTGTTTTTACTGTGAAGAATGAAGACAAAGCCCAAGTAGAATATCCAGGTGAAATCCAAATTATGTCCAGGAAGAAAATATTGCAAGACAATAGGATGGTTGTCGACTAGTAGGGGCAGGTTGCTATATCTGGGGATTTCCATTTACCTTTCCCTAAAAGGATTCCAAAAGAAACTAGCCTACCTTATCTGTACTTCATCACTACATTTTTCAATCTTTCCCTCTTAAGAAGCCAAGGTAGGCACAAATAAATCTACACTGAATCAGGCAGGGATCTTTCTCCTTGTCTGCCTGAAACTTATTAATAAATCAAAGTTGTCAAAAGTTGTCCCAAATAGTCTCATTGTTCCTCTCTGTTCCTATATATTCTGTGCACTTGAAATTACTCCAAATTCTAAAATGAAAAGTTAAAAAGAAAGAAAATGAAAAAAAAAAAAAAAAAGTATTTACCTAAGGTGATTCACAGGATTAAAACACTGAGCTTGTTTATCCAAAGATGAGGACCCAGTTAACTAACACGTTTGAACGGATGCAAACTTAAAGACTTAAAATCCAACTTTTGAAAATTTAAGTGCATAGACAAGGAGCACTTTGATAGCAACCACAGAAATAGCTTTCAAAGTAGGGAGAAATCAGAACATCATGAAAACGAGTACTGGAAAGTCAGAATTTTAAATAAAATATAAAACAAACTGTAGTATCACAACCTCCATAGGTCCTTAGGATTATATGACCATATGTACACTTCAACCAATACCATTTGTGTAGTCTTGGGAAGGTCATTTCAACCTCTCTGAACAGGTCTTCCCTTTAGAAGAAGACATCACCTCTGAAATTCTCTACCTCAATGTTGTCCTTTAGGCTAAAGATGTTTTGGTTAACAGGATGTTTTAAACTAAGCTTAAAAACAGCCAATTTATTTCCTGGATGGCTTCCAAGGTAACCAACTGACCTAGATAAGTTGGAGTGCACTAAATTATTGGTAAAAGACTCACGCCTTGACCTCACGGAGTTTATAATCAAATTAAGGAACCACTATTCAAATTAGAAAAAATTAGCAAATTCACAAGGCACTGAATACAGTAGTGCCCCCTTATTCACAGTTTCACTTTCTATGGTTTCAGTTACACAAAGTCAACTGCTTTGAGAATAGAGGCAGATTTTCCTAACATGTGATAGAAGGTCGATGGCAGCCTAAGGATACTTAGTGCCTAATGTCACTCACCTCCCTTCATATCATCACACGCATAACTATAGTACAATAAGATATTTAGAGAGAGAAAGAGAGAGCACATTCACTTAACTTTTGTCACAGTTTATGGTTGTAATGATTTTATTTGATTATTATTGCTATTAATCTCTTACTGTGACTAATTTATAAATTAAACTTTATAATAGGTACGTAGCTAGAGGAAAAGCAAGAGTATGCACAGCGTGTGGTACCATCCACGGTTTCAGGTATCTACTGGAGGTCTTGGGACATATCCCCACTGAGTAAGGAAGGAATACTGTACATATTTGCTAGGACACAGGACACTAATATTAAGGGTCAGGGAGGACTGTACTAATCAGAGATGGCCTCAAAAGCAAGGGGGGATTTAAGGTCAGGCTTAGAGGAAAGGAAGAATTTGAATCAATGGATGAAAAGGCATAGGATGAAGAATATGAGGTCTATGTTGTTTCTTTGCAAAGTTTATGTTCTTTCTTAAAATTTAGTCCTGATTTTGTGCCCTTGAACAATCCATTCATCACTATTACTCTTCAGCAAATCCACGATTACTGAGGGTCTACCATATATAAATAAATAATGGAGACTTACCAACTTAAAGAAGGGATGGCAGGCTTTAAGATTAGAGAAGAGGCAGCTCAAAACCAAAACAACCCCAAGCTTATATTATGCTGCTAGCATAAAACAAAATAAAATCTGTTCTCTTAAAAAAGAATTCTTAAAAATTGCTTTTGCTATTTCATTTCTTAGTTAAAACCAAATGCTGCATGAATCCTAAACTAAATGTATGTGTAGCTTTTTTTACTTTGATCTGTCATAGTGTGTGTGTGTGGGGGGGGGGTGGAATTTTTACATTAAAACTTGAGAGTCCTGCTCCATTCTTCTCTCATTTGAAACCACAGTAGTTCTTCTGCCACTAAAAACAGTATTTCATTCCACAGCTGTAGAAAGAGCCTAAGCCATTTGATAGCTTCATTTATGATACAGCATTGAACTTATCTAGCAAAAACACAACACATGCATCTGTACTTCCTTTTGTTCTGTGTATTCTAAATCTCTGCCAAAAGTAAAGGAAAGAAAGTACAAATGGACAGGATATCCTCAAATTATTTGGTTTGCCTTATGTCATTCCAGAAAAAATCTAGTGCCTGATTCACAGTTAGAAATTCAAAGTAAACACTTGAAACACCTAGGGTAGCCAGGTCCTGATGCTGAAGGGGGTATTCCTCAACAGCACTTTGTTTTTTAAAAGGCAACCCTGGAAGGCTTTGCCTAAAGGACTATCAGGAAATCCTGGTTTTCCAGGATTCGCCTACTCTATCCAACATAGTTCTTGGCTTACGAGAAAGGATTAAGGAAAGGAGAATGCACACCACTTTTTAAGAATACCAATAGGAACCAAGTACCTCAAAATCTATTCACATAAAATTACTGCAGATGGAATTTACAATTGTGGTGGCCTTTTTTTTTTTTTTAATTTCATGAGAGACATAGAGAGGCAGAGACACAGGCAGAGGGAGAAGTAGGCTCTTTGCGGGGAGCTCAATGCAGAACTCGATCTCAGTATCCTGGGATCACAACCTGAGCTGAAGGTAGATGCTCAACCACTGAGCCACCCAGGTGCCCCTAGTTGTGGTGGCATTTTGATATTCTTATCCATTTTGACACAATTCTTAATGTACATGACATAGGTATATTAATTCGCTGTATATCCACTGTATTTCAGCAAATACTCCAGAGGACCTAGTAGCACGTATCAGATACTAGACTTGGTGTGAGACTATACCAGCTTTTCTGTGATGACAAACTACTTATCTTTATAGGCCTGTGATTACATCTATGTAAATAATATTCTGATATATGCACAGCTATCGTGAAGACTTGGGAGAGCCAATGAATATACAGCCCTGAGAGCAGTATGTGCCTTCACTCAAATCATAGGCTCCACCCTTCTTCTTTTTGTTTTTTTTACTATTATAGTATCCTGTAATGCTGTAATCTTGAAGTTTACAGTCTAGTAGAAGATACAGGCAATGAACATGATAACAACATAATAATAATGATGATGATAAGGGTATTACTACTATTAATAGCAGCTGATATTAATTTAGAACTTACTATGACCAAAGCCCTTATACCATCTGAGGTAAGTGAGGGCAAGAGTAGTTGCTATACAGATATGTAGGAGTGACTCCCTTAAACTCATTCTTGAGTGGTTGGGAAAGGACATTCTTGGGATTAATAATATTAATCAGGTAAAACAGTGCAGGGATGTGGGGTTGGGATGGTATGATGTACATGTATGAATGCCCAGAGCAGAGAATGCACGTGGGGATGATCAAAGAACAAGAGAAGTTCAGTTCTGGCGATATATTATGTGAGGTTATAATCAATAAATCTATAAATCAGGTAAAGGGGTTACTGGAGTGTTAGAAAGAAAGCTGTTCTTAGAAGAGGGAGAGTTTCGTAAAAGCAGCATTGGTTGGTTGGCAAACCGCCAAAGCCCACCTGTCAGCAGCAGCCGGTACTGGGGGATCCTCTGAACTGGCTTTAGCAGGTAGTGCTTGAGGGCCAGATTAGCACAGCGTGGGCTCATCTGAAACGAAATGGTATCCAAAATAAACACAAGCCTTCACTTTAAGAAGCAAAAGATCCAGATTCAAGCGCCCAGGAAGCCAAACTTTAGAAAGCCAACAACTCTGGAAGGAGACTCATGGAGAATCTCTCTTTATTTAAGGCACAGCTTCTACGTTGAGAGTGAAACCACAGCCAACTCACCACTTAGCCCACCCTCTCCCACAGGTAGGTCTCTAAAGTCATGGGCTCACTGGAAAAATTTGTTCACAACCCTCTCACAGACAAGGGTGGCTGCAGCCTGTGCTCTAGGTCAATTAGAGCCCACCATACCCAGCAGCTGCCACTTAGGAAAGTATCTGCCAATGTATTCGCAAGGTCAAACAAACCCTAAAGAACTGCATGGCCCTAAAGATAAGGTAGAAGAAATAAAGCTACTGGGAACTAGATTCAAATAATAAGCAGGGCCTAAGGTCAGTATACTCACGATAACTGGGGAGCACTGCAGAAATTAAAGATAACCCGAAAAGCAGTCTTGCTAAGCATACCTTTTCTTTTCTTTTCTTAAAAGATTTTATTTATTCATTCCTGAGGGACACAGAGAGAGAGGCAGAGACACAGGCAGAGGGAGAAGCAAACTCCCTGCAAGGGAGCCTGACGTGGGACTCGATCCCGGGACCCCAGGATCACGCCCAGGGCTGAAGGCAGGTGCCAAACCGCTGAGCCACCAGGGATCCCCAAGCATACCTTTTCTAATAAGCCTGATGGACGTCTTTCTCAGATGAATGGCTATAAAAGACAACTTCCAAATCAGTGTATATATAAATGTTTGACTCCAGAGCCACTCTGACTTGACCAAATAAGGCATTTGATTCTGCCTTTAAAGCTCTTTTCCTTAGTATGTACAACAGACACTTCTAACCAATCTTGGGCCTTGCAGCCATTCTCCAAAACAGGGAATTTACTGTGAGATGGCATCAAATGGCTGAGTGAAAATATCCCTGCATCCTAAGATGTCCTGCACTTCTTCCACAGCTCAGGTGGGTGGGGAAGGGTTTCTTTAGATTTGCTCCGATCATTTCATCTCTTTCTAAATATGCACCTCTAGGGTCTGGTACACAGAATAATTTTTAAAATTATAATGATACTGCATTTAAGAAAGCATCTACCATGCAAGCATCATTAACCAAGACAGCTAATTTTCCTGTCTTATTTCTTTTTTTTTTGCTGCCAAGGCAACAAAACAATTCACTGGACACTGATGAAAACCTGGGTCAATTATCAGTTGCCATAGCTATTTAAATCACATTTCCTTTCTTAACATCATGAAGACATCAGAGGAGAGGAAAAGAAAAAAAAAGGAAAAAAGACAACAAATTATTTCAAGTTTAATTATGTGTTTCATTTACAAATAAGAAATCAGAAATATTACTTGCACAACTTTTCTAAATTTGCATGACTAGAACTCACTGATGTTTTTTAGTTTCAAAAAAGAGAAATATATATTAAAACACATAATAATTCACATTTTATCCAAGATTGGGGGAAGGCCTTAAATAAAATTTTAGTTAAAGCTAATTTTCAAGAGATGTATTATATCATTTATCTCTAATCAAATCCGGCTGTACTCTCCTAGCTTGAGTCAAAACACAGTGCTTTGGTTATAAACATGTCATTAATTTTTCTTAACTTTGACACTGAACCTGTGTTATTTATCTAAAGAGAAACAAATTATATTTCCCATCCTTCACTGCAGATCAGTTGTTAGAACAATAAAAGGAAAAAATGAGTTAAAAATAAGAAATGTTCCTAGAGTAGTCAAATTCAGAGACAGAAGGTAGAATGATGGTCACCATGCTAGGAAGGGGAGACTAGGGAATTGTTTTAGGCATAGTTTCAGTGTTGCAATGTAAGATAAAAAGAGTACTAGAGATTGGTTGCAAACAATGTGAATGTACTTAATGCTATGCACTATACACTTAAAAACGGCTAAGATGATTAAGTTTTATTTTATGTGTACTTCCCAACAACAACAACAACAACAACAACAAAAAAGGAGACCCATCAAAATATTCTAGCATGCAATAAGAGATTTTCTAAATTAAATCTTGTACAGTGGGCAGCCCGGGTGGCTCATCGGTTTAGCGCCACCTTCAGTTTCGGGACTGATCCTGCAGACCCGGGATGGAGTCCCATATCAGGTTCCCTGCCCGGAGCCTGCTTCTTCCTTTGCCTGTGTCTCTGCCTCTCTCTCTCTGTCTGTGTCTCTCATGAATAAATAAATAAAATCTTTAAAAAATAAAAAATAAATCTTGTACACATGTTCTCACCTTTTAATTTGTTCAATCCCCTCTTTGACTTTGAAGGGTTTATATTTTAATACCTTTTGTTTTCAATGACTGCAAATTATTAGAGCTTTAAAAACAACAAAAAATGTAAAAGGGGTTCAATATTATATGGTAGCAAAATACCTCAAAATCTCTAACAACAGCAGCAAAAGCTGGGTTCTTCTTGCACTGCTCATCCAGCAAAGCTATATTTTTATCAAATTCTTTGATGTATGTGGAATACATTTTTAGATATGGTCCCTTCTTTACAAAGATATCAGCAATTCTATGTTGTTCAGTCCTAAGATAGAGAAGAGATAGACAAAAACATAAAGAGTCATTAATGTATCTAAAACATCCAACGAAGACCAGAGTCCCAAGTCTAAGCCATTAGCTCTTCCTCTTTTCTCTTCTTGTATGACATCTCCTATCCCCAAATGCCTACTTTTCACTATTCCCATGGTCACCATCACATCTTGCCTAGATTTTCCCAGCCCTCTGACTTTCCCTGCTTCTACTGTCTCATCCTTCTGCACAGCCTTGGAGTCTAAAAACATGCATTACATCAATGTGACTTTCGATGGCTTCCCATGAGCAGGAAAACCAACAACCCCTTACCTTGGCTTACAAAGCCCTATTGGTCCTGCTGCTACCTACTTTTCTGACCTGTGTCACGCTTCTCTCCTTTCTCAGTACTCTCCAACCACACTAGCCTTCTTTATATTACTTTGACATAGAGTCATTCCCACTTTGCAAACTTTTACTAACAGCTCTGCATGCCTGGAAATATGGAACCCTGGCCAGCTTCTCCTTTACGTTCAGATGTCACTTTAAAGTGCTTCGCCTCTTCAAAGGGCCTTCCTTAGCCACCCAATCTTCACTTGCCTGTGCATCATCTTATTTTACATCTTTCCAGATCAGAAATTGCTTTCATCTAATGCTTCTTGTCTATTTTTCTGGTTCTCCCCTCACTAAAATGAGAGCAAGAGCCTTATCTGTTTTGTGCAATGTGATATTCCTGCCATGCTTAGAGCCCTCACGAGTATACCATAGAAAACTCAAAACCTTGCTGAATGCAGAAGTATCTCAAAAGTTACTAAAAGCCAATGTAAAAATTAGTGTTATTTTAGAAAGCATACAAACCAAAAAGTATGCCTTAACCTGAAGGCCCCTGAGAGAAAAAGATTTTATTTAATAAGTATCTTATCCAAGGATTGGAAGAGTTTTATGTCAGTAATAAGTGCAGCTTTTCCCATAATTATCGTTTTAGCTGTCCCTTTAATCAATTTAGTCTGTTTCTTATGAATGCTTAATACTTTAATGCAAAACATCTATCAATCTAAACTCGAGAAAACTTTTAGCACAAGCAAAAAATATATTTAAGCCTCTTTTACCATCTACTTGCATAAATATGTATATCTTTTAAAGGCAATTAAAAAAACAAAGCTAATTGAGTAATTTTAAAGATAATTATTATAAGAAGAATGACAGACTGTGTATGAGAAAACTGTGTTTTGTTTTGTTTTTTAAGATTTTATTTATTTACTCAAGAGAGGCACAGAGAGAGCAGAGAGAGAGGCAGAGACATAGGCAAAGGGAGGAGAAGCAGGCTCCATACAAGGAGTCTTATGTGGGATTCAATCCCAGGACTCCGAAATCACACCCTGAGCCAAAGGCATACACTCAACCACTGAGCCACACAGGCATCCCAGGAAAACTCTTTGTAATCACATTTTATTTCTAGTATGACTTTTAAAAATACCTCTTAGTCATCCTCAGTCCTTAACTCTGTGTTATTTTACACTTAGGCTGCATCTAAGAATTAATCACTTATCTAACACATTTTCCCAGCATGCAGAGAGGCATGATATTTCCAAATCAGGCAAGAGGTATTTTTCTGGAAAAGAAAACTTACAAGGAAATTTTGATCATGAAAGTATGTGATGCTATTTTGTAATTCTAACCATTTGGGGTTCCCCAGGGACAATAAATCTGATCCCCCTAGAACGAATTTCCTACATGTTTCCAAAAATGTTACTGAAGTTTCTGCTTACTTTCTACAACCCACTGAAGTAGTTAACCTTTTTGGTATTCTTTTCCAGTTTGGAAATCTATAGCCTACAATGGTATCATACACATGTAAATTTTCTAAACCAAACAAACCCATTATATCTCAGAGAATGGCCTGTTTTCTAAAATATAAAGAAAGATTCATGAAACTTCCGAAAAGATAATAAAGCATTTAAAGACATTTTGATGTGAATATGTCAAGTAAACTCCTTCAATCTCAAAAAGTTAAATTGGCTGAATATGAACCCTTTTGCTTTTGGGCAATATTACCAAAGAATTTAAACAAGTCTAAAATTGAGCTCAGTGCATCAAGGTTGTGAATTTCGGCCATCTAAAATGACCAATCTTGGGGCACCTGGGTGGCTCAGAAAGTGTCTGCCTTTGGCTCAGGTCATGATCTTGAGGTCTTGGGATGGCCTGTTGGGCTCCCTGATCTGCAGGGAGTCTGCTTCTCCCTTTGCACACCTTTCCCCCATCCTGCTCATATGCGAGCTCTCTCTCTTTTTCTCTCTCACACACACTTGCCCTCTCTCAAATAAATAAAAGCTTTAAGAAAATAAAATAAAAATAAAATGACCAATCTACAGGTAACTGCCAAGAAGATTCAATCCATTGAAACAACTCAATGTAAGGAACACCACCTCTCTGTCACAAGCAGGGCCCCTATAGCTTCATCTGAAATTGGACTTTGGGAAAGCCGCTCAGTCCATTTTTACCAGTTTGACATCCTTTCCTCCAGTTCCTTCAGGAGATCCCGGTTAAGCTCATACAGCTGAGGCAAGTAGTACAGGATCTGATTTAGGATCCGGTCCTCAATAACTGGTTTCCCAAGTTGCCTGGAAGCATGAGCCACTGCGTCTCGGAAATCCTATTACAGTTCAGAGAAGGAAAAATAACATACATAGACATATATTTTGATATAAAGCTTTCCCCCCTAGTGATTCTCTCCTCTAAAACAATATAAATCACAAACTGTACTTTCTATGTAGAATTACAAATTCAAAGTGCCCACTTCCTTCTATCCTACTTAGTTGGACAGAAAAAAATCCAACACAACCAAGTACCTATGGTAGAAATTTGGTTTTAAAACAGTCTGTATGACATTTCTCTTAAATCTTTTGGTTTGATCTCCAAACTTAGTAATTATATTAAAGGGTATCTGGAAATTATACTGCAACTCTAAGTAGCCTTTAAACTTATTCCAATAATGCTATACGAACAAAAATCATTTATTTTAGAAGTCCCTAAGAGATCTCAATTTTTTTCTGGAAAGTCCCTTTGCTCACTTTCAGTAATGATTTCCCAACAACAAGAGCATTCTAGGTAAGGCATGTGGAGGAGACTGGCACATTCTTGATGATCAGAGAATACTGGATCCAGTATTATTGTGCTTCCTTGGGCTAGCCTCATTTTCCTCATCTGTTAAGTGGATTATGAGACGTTCATATTCCACATCATCAGATAACACACTTAAAGCGTTTGACAATGTGTCTGGCACACAGAATCCATCAAATATTTTCACTGGGGACCTTAAAACTCCCTCTCCAAGTGACCTCTCAATAAATTCACTGGGATTTATACTTTACACAAAATAAAAATTTTTTTCCATCAACTTTTCCCTAGAAAATGATTTATATACCATGTTTTACGACAAGTCCACACCATCCCACCCTGTCACCCCAGAGGATTTGGAAAGGATGGTGGTGTCTGAGATCCTGTTTGTCTGGTTTCACCCTATCTTGAGGCCACCCTCAGGGAATAAGTAAAACAATAGTGGAATCTGTTCCACAGTCCTAAGGACTCAAAAATAGAGACTGTTCCTTCTTAGAAACAGCAGGTTTAATTAAAACCTTAAAGCAAAGTTGGGTCAAAAAGACTATTTACTAGGCTTCATTTTCCTCAATCTTTATTTCTAACTACTTTCCCTTCAGGGATTCACTGGGCAAATCAAATAGACCAAACAAAACAAAACAAAACAAAACAAAACAAAAAACTGGTTTCTCCTCTGACCCCTTCAACCACTTGCCTCCAATATACAGACATTAACCATACACATTCCTTATGCTTCTTGTGAAAGATAAAAACTTATGTGAAATTTAAAAGTACATGTGAAAGGATTCCTTTCCTAAAGGACAGTTATTTCAGACAATTCAAATCCTCTTGTGCTGAACATAAACTCTAATAAACTCTTCACCTTAGGCCTCAATACCTGGGACTAATTTTATTGGTATAATAGTCACATGGGCCCAAAGGAACCAAGCAAGTACTTAGACCAGTAACTAAAGAATTACTTTTACAGCTAATTACTGTTATATAAAATAGGAATTTATAACTTGCATAAACTCCAATCCAGAAAACCACACAAAACATCTCCAGAAACCAAATGGATATTGGCCAAATTCCACCTCCTAGCAGCTTGTTTCTATCAGCATTCACATTTACTAGAGAAAATAGAGCTACTTAATGCTTTTGAAAGTCATTAGATTTTTCCAACAGGCACAAGAACTGCAGAATATATTTACATGTCACAAATAATTTCCCCAACCCCAACAGTATTGAAAGCACAGTAAACATCCTCGATAGTGCTTTTTCTTTTTCTTTCTCCTTTTTTTTTATTTACCGATTTAATGATTAATATAACTTAAATGCAAGAATTCCTTGTTCAGCAAAGCAATTATAACTGCCCTTTATTCTGGTAGAATAAATGATGAATATATTTGTCCCTTGGCAGCAAGTTGACTTTTATTTTCCAATTGGAAGATATTTCCTCAGTCACAGCAGTGACAGTAGCCATTAGCAGCTAAGTAGCTTAAGGACCCTATTTGACATAGCTTTTGCCAGACTCTTGCATTCCGTATGTCTGACACCGTTGCCAAAAGGAAAACTTGTTTATTTAAGAAACATTCAACAGAGTCCAGCCAAATTCACACTGGGCTGACCAGTGAGATGGTTGCCTCTAACTTGAGGCGTCTGTCACATACCAGGCAAAGTGTCACTTTTTCCAGTACTACTGGATGATTGCAGGTAGCTCTGGATGAACTAGTGGCCTGTACTGTCCTTGTTAAAACTATGAGTAGCACAATAAAATATAATAGAAATTTAATAATTAAGAGAACAAAAGAACAATTACTAGAGATGATAGGAATTTAGAGTTTCTATCTAACTATTACAAATTATTCCTAGGACCCAGAAAGTTACATTTAAAAAAAAAAAGATTTCATTTATTTATTTAGATAAAGAGAGCGTGCATGTGTGGGAGGTGGGGTAGGAACAGAGGGCAGGGACAGGAAAGGAAAAGAATCTCTAGCAGACTCTGTGCTGAGCCTTGAGCCTAAAGTGGGCTTGATCTCACAACCCCAGATCATGACCTGAGCTGAAACCAAGAGTTGGACACTTTACTGACTGAGCCATCCAGGCGCTCAGGAAGTTATCTATTCTAAGCAGGCACTACCAGGGCCATCAACTAGTCTTCATTGTACCTTTTTGAAAACAGAAACGGGTACCTTTATACTAGGCCAATGCAACCCACACCAAGAACCCCACTTGCTACTCTTGGCCTTCACAATTACACATGGCTCTGGCCAAAAGCTCATCCCCTGAAAGCAATGTGCTATGGCCCCAGTGCCAGATGTAACTAATGCACACAAGAACTACATGCAGAATCTTTAGCTTTTCAGCTCTTCATGAACCTCAACCATTTCTAGAACTGGTGCCACTAGAAGGAGGAAAACATTCTTTTTTTTTTTTTTTTTTAAATAAAAAGGATGATTATAACATATGTCTGGTTATTTTTCTAAATGCTAACAGCCAGGATAATTTGGGAAAGTGTGATGACACTTAAGAGCCAGAGGCAAAACTATTCTGGGGCAGAAGAATTTAAATTCTCCAACACCTTCTTGACTAAATCAGTAAGGACTTAAGACCACACGACTGTCACTTCAAAAATTAGATCCAGAGTATACTTTTCCACACTGGAAAGGCTGGGTAATTAGAATGGAAGGGGTGTGGGAACTAGAGTGTGAAAATGTTAGGCAAGCAATAGAGTTTACTTATATCAACCACCTATAGTGCAGTCTATGCTTCCAACATAAAACCCACCAAAGATTCTTATGTAAAACTGAACCACCTACACTCAAGTTTCTGATCACAGCAACCAAATGCGTGGTTCAGCTCGGCACTTTTAGCAATAGAAATAGGCTCCTGAATTATAAAGCATATCATAATATTATTCTTAATAATTCCCAGAAAACCTACAAATGAGAACCAGATCAACTTTTCAAACATATTCAGTTCCTCAGATATTAACATACTAGCCTTACAAGCTCTGATCACTTGGGCAAGACCTAAGCAAAAATCAATGCAAATAAAGTCAAGTATGAACATCTAAAACAGTGAAGCACAAAACAGATGGTCTTACTTGTCGGGTCAGGCTTTACAGCTCTGATGCCAAAGAGAAGTAAGTGACTTAATTAAGCTGTGCCGACTAGGCTTCCTGACCTCAGGCCATTACTTAACCAGTATGATGACACAGTGGATTATAAAGACTAAATGGACATATGGATGCACGGGGAACTCTGCAGGGCTCCTTGCCTTCATAAACGGCATTAAGAAACACTTCATGTTACACAAAAGCAAAGCAGCTGCAAAGGTCAAAGAGCTTTGATAAATATGCAGAAAGGGGTGTAAAACTATGAAGTAAATGTAGAGGGGAGAGAATGTCCCAACACTAACATTTTGATTTTGTTTTTAAATTAAAATATCTGATCAATGAAATGATGCCTCCCTCTATATATATTCAGACCTGGTGACATTGTGCATAATCATCAATGCATGCAAACTGTATAAAACATGACTAAAACCAATCTTTTATCTTCAGTCTCTAACTCCCTTAACAACATTAACAAGCAATCTACATAGTATTTCCTAAGTGACCAATATTTAGCTTCATTTTCCTCTTTAGAAGATGTAAAACTAGAATTTCTCTGTTTTGTTTTTTTTTTTTGGCCAACTGAACAAACTAATATACCCAAAGATATACTACTATCCCCCATATAGCATACTAGAGATTTCCTGTAATAATTTATTTTCCAGTAATAATTTTTAATCAATTTCTGAACAATCATTAAGTGCAACATCTCAGATAGACTAGAGTTAAGTCTGGCTTTGCCATTTAGTTAGTAGTGGGTTACTTCTGGCAATTAGTGTTCTTCATTGAAGATACAGAAATAACACGTATTTGATAGGGTTGTTATGAGGATTAAAATAGGCAATTTTTATAACATGTTTAGCATGTTTCATGGCACACAGTGGAAGGCCATCTATTTAAGTAAAGAAGATTTGGTTAATTTAAGTGATCACACGAATATCATTAAAGATCCACAAGTCCCTTAAAGTTTGGAAAGGGAACTCTGAAGTAGAGGCATATTACAAGAAGGAAATACCAAACCAAAGTAGGGAAAACAAACACCTCAGCAGTGAGAGAAGGGAGCTCTTAACAATGAACTTCATTCAGTGAAGGACAGTCACATGAAGGAAGCTGCTCAAAAAGTAAAGGTTTGGCAGCCTTGTGAAGATACACTAAAAGAACATTCTTTACAACTAAAGAAATAAATCATAATGAATGGTTAACAAGACTCAAAAGACAGGGTGCATTTAGCAGAAAAGGATGAAGTTATTTTAAGATGGGAAAAACTGAAGAGTTCTAGGAGAAAGTCTTCTATGCTTTTCATAGTGCATTAAAAAATAATAAAAGATATGTCTAGTTACCAACAGACACATAGATGTCTCAGTAACATTGCTTCTAACTCTATGGATTTCACTGAGAGTCTTTCAAATTTTTAAGGTAAGTGTGTCTCAACCTAAAGAAACGATGGAGCAAACATGCTTCATTACTAGAATTTTTAAGGTAAGTGTGTCTCAACCTAAAGAAACGATGGAGCAAACATGCTTCATTACTAGGATCACTTTACTGCTTAATCAGTCCATTTTTGTCAAAAAAGACCTCAGTCTCTGATCATTCTCTTGCAAAAAAATTAAGTCATGCTATTTGGACATTCGTAAAATAAGTTTATAAAGCTTTGTGTTAAACTAGTCTCCCATCAAAGAGAAAATAAGACAACAAAAACAACAACAAAAGTATGTCACTTGTACTTAATTAATTATATTAAGGTATCTAAGGCGTTTTACCTTTAAAATATGCATTTATATGTAATACAATAGCAAGCTCTGGATTGGACAACCCTGCTACATTAGGGAAAAACAAATATAAATAACTAAAGTTTTACCAAGTATTATTTTATTCATTAGTTGTCTATCATTCATTCAACACATATGAATTTACTGGGATAAGAATCAATGAAATGTAAAAATCCCTGTCTTCATGGAACTTACCTCCTAGCAGAGGAAGAACCTTAGTAGGGTCTATTTCAGAAACAAGCTATTTTGACTGATTTGATTAAAAGCTTATTTGAAAACATCATAATTAAGTAGTATGCATTTTAATTTATATAAATAAGGTCTGAATAAAAAAGCAGTTTATCTTGAAGGCCCTCTACTTAACCTGCAGCTAAAACTACTTAAGTGCTTAACATTTATTTTGCATGATCTCATTTAATTATCACACCCACTTTATTATTTTTTTTAAAGATTTTATTTTTTTAAGGTAACCTCTACACCCAATGGGGGTACTTGAACTCACAACCTGAGATCATAAGTCATACTCTACTGACTAAGCCAGCCAGGTGCCCCATCATCACATTAACTTAATGCAATTATTTTTATTATTCCCATTTTCCAGAAGAAACCAAGGAAGGCTTGACTAATTTGTCCAAGAGCACATAGTGGTAGAGGCAGAATTCTTAACCACTGATCAATTAGTCACACTCATTCATTCAACAAATGTTTACTGAAAGCCTTCTAAAGAACATAAATGATGGTAGGTGCTGAAGATATGATCCCTGCCCTCACCTAGCTTACATTTTAGTAGAGTAGACCATAATAAACTAGTAAACCAATATGCAATTATATTAAATGCCAAGAAGAATACAAAGGGAAAGTGAAAGAGAAAAGGATAGTCACGGAAGGCCTCTCTGAGGAGGTGGCATTAAGCCCAAATTGGAAGGATAAAGAAAAAACTAGCTAGGAATGAAATGAAGAACAAAGATTCTAGGAAACTAAATTAGCAAAAGCTGTGAGCCAGAATAATATTAGCAACCAAACTCAGAGCCGGAAGGAGGCCTGTATGGCCAGTACATGGTCAGTGAATAAGAGAAAACCTCTCTTTCCCCTGCATCTCATCTTAGTGAGAGACCAAATTACATAGCACTTTCTAGCCAGGGAGAACCATAATTTAATGACTCAACAAGAGAAAAGGGACTGTGATAATAATCATGCCAAGACAATAACCAAGACTATCAAAAGCAGACTGGGACATACAGTCATTCTATTTACTAGCCTTGGTGAGTAATGTGGACTTTATTTATTAATTTTAAAGATTTTATTTATTTATTCATGAGAGACACAGAGATGTAGGAAGAGGGAGAAGCAGGCTCCCGACAGGGAGCCTGATGCGAGACTCAATCCCAGGACCTTGGGATCATGCCCTGAGTTGAAGGCAGACACTCAACCACTGAACTACCCAGGCATAACTATCTGTCTATTTAGATTTTTATTTATTTGACAGAGAGAGAATACAAGCAGGGGGAGCAGGAGAGGGAGAAGAAGACTCCCTGCTAAGCAGGCCCGACTCAGCACACAGCCTGATCCCAGGACCCTGGGATCCCAGGACCCTGGGATCATGACCTGAGCCATGGGAAAGATGCTTAACCAACTGAGCCCTCCAAGTGCCCCATGTGGACTTT
Organism: Vulpes vulpes; assembly: GCF_048418805.1. Taxonomy (NCBI): domain Eukaryota; kingdom Metazoa; phylum Chordata; class Mammalia; order Carnivora; family Canidae; genus Vulpes; species Vulpes vulpes. The sequence goes on from NC_132789.1 coordinate 72,757,128, forward strand.
ATTCTTAATGGAATGAAAGTCATTTAAAGGGTTTTAAGCAGGGGAGTGACATGCTCTAATAGATATTTTAAGAAAATCACTCTTTAAATTTATTTTTAAAAAAATCGTATAAGAAACAGATTGGAAGAAGGGTGAGAATGGAAACAGGAGGCTGGAATGGTTGTCTATATAAGAGATACGTTGAACTAGGTTGGTGGCAGTAAAGTGGAAACAGAATCAGGAGGTTTGCTGATAGGTTGGCTGGAGAAGTGAGTGAGAGGGAGAAATAAAGAACAAATCCTAGTTTTCTGACTTTGGCAGCCACAGGGATGGCACTTACCATTTGAAAAAACAAACACTAGTATTGGATATTGACTTAGAGGCATTGTGTATCCCTGAACCTTTTTTTAAAAATCTAGTTCAGGGGTGCCTGGCTGGCTCAGTCAGTGGAACATGTGACTCTTGATCTTAGGGTTGAAACTTCGAGCCCCAAGTTGGGAATAGAAATTACTTAAAAATAAGATCTTATTAAAAAAAAAAAAGAAAAGAAAAAAAACAACCTAGTTCCAAGTCCAGAAGCTCATGGCAAATACTGCAGAGCATGTTATCACAAAAAACCTTAATTGTAAAGTCTTGGACACTGCTGCTATAGGCCCAATTTTCCCTCACAAACATCAGGCAGATGAATCAAAGGCCTCAACTGCATATATTGGCTCATAGAATCTTGAGTAGATTTTAAACTGCATGCCTCCATCCATGCCTATTTTCTTCCAATGTCATAACAGCTTAAATGATGAAATTCTTTAGTTTAGGTTTTTAGTTTTTCTTCTATGAGCTATGTCACCTAGTTCAGCAAATTCTAAACAAAGAAATGTCCATGAGCTACAGTGATATATTAAAGTAATATATAATGTGTTAGTGAACTATAGTGACATATTTAAATTTTAAAAATATTGGATAGTGCAAATACTGAGCATTTCTATCATCACAGAAAGATCTATTAATGCTATTCTAGAATCTCTAATATAGTAAACTATTCACAGGAAATCATGTATAACAGAAACAATAGTTTCTCCCAAGCCACTTGGATACCTAGTTGATATCCAAAAAAATATCCACTGGATTATCTAAAGCCTGTTATTGAGATATTTTAGAGTAGTCATATTCTAGGATATAATACAGACATTAGCTCATTTATATGAAGTCAGATAGCAGTAGTGCTCAGGATTACTACCATCCATGGGCACTACCTTTGTGAACTACTTTTAATAGAAGAGTAAATATGAGCTTTAACAGTGTGGTGGGGGTGGTGAAATGAAATAAGAGATTCTTTTGACTTCATCCATATTATGCTGGTAACAAGTCTCTTCTAGTAATGGCTCTCCCCTGGCTAATGTTCTGTTGTTAAAGTTCCCGTTAGAGCTGGGCTCTGCTGAGTTAACATTTGCACATACCAGACAGGATGCTAACATGAGGTTGGCAGATGATCTACTCTCACTCCTAGATTAAAGTCTTAAGAGGTTTTGAAAATGTACCAGTCAAGATGGGTTTTGAATGATTCACAGTTCAACACCATCTAGGAAGAGGCCAAGGCCATCCAAGAGAGCTATCAGATCTGAAATGACATGGGAAGTACTTGGGTCTGACTCTCCCAAGTGTTTATGATTTCTTCTAAAAATACAGAGGTAAGAATAAGATACATGGTTTTAAGTAATCAATAAATAAACTAATGAAGCTTTTTTTTTTTTTTTTTTTTAAGAGAGGGAACATGCATGAGTACGCAGGTGAAGAGGGAGTGGGGGAAGCTGGGGGAGTAGAGGGAGAGAGAGAATCTTAGGCAGGATCTATGCCTAGCACAGGGCCTGAGTCTCCATCTCACAACCCTGAGATTATGATCTGAGCTGAAATCAAGAGTCAGATGCTTAACCCACTGAGCTACTCAGGTGCCCCATTAAAGTAATGAAGCTCTGAATGGCTTCTCTACGTATCGGAATCAGAACTTCTCCATTAAAATTTTAGTACAGGGGAAAAAGGGGATAGAATTATCAAAAGGCTACTGTTTGATAACAGTGAATTCTTCCCATTAATTGATGTTCTACAAGGGAAGATGAAGAGGGTAATGAAAGGCAATTTGAGTACCTACTGTATACTGTGCACAATACTAGGCTGTTTCACATACTTTATTCCACTAATTCCTCACATCCAGAGAGATCAGTATTTGTATCCCCATCTTACAGATGAGCAAAGCTAGACCAAAGGGTTAGACTAATTTCACATAGCTATTGAGAAACAGAATTGGGTCCCTGCATGGCTCAGTTAAGCCTCTGATTCTTGGTTTTGGCTCAGGTCATGATCTCATGGGTCAGGAGACTGAGCCCTGCATCTGGCTTCCCCACTCAATGGGGAGTTTACTTGGGGATTCTTTCCCTCTGCCTCTCCCCCCATGCATGCTTGTGCTCGCTCTCTCTCTAAAAAATAAATATATAAATCTTAAAACAACAACAACAACAACAACATCAGAATCTACTCAGGCAGAAAAGGCACTGATAAAATGTCCACAATAGCCAAACTGTGGAAGGAGCCTCGGTGTCCATTGAAAGATGAATGGATAAAGAAGATGTGGTTTATGTATACAATGGAATATTACTCAGCCATTAGAAATGACAAATACCCACCATTTGCTTCAACGTGGATGGAACTGGAGGGTATTATGCTGAGTGAAGTAAGTCAATCGGAGAAGGACAGTGTATGTTCTCATTCATTTGTGGAATATAAATAATAGTGAAAGGGAATATAAAGGAAGGGAAAAGAAATGTGTGGGAAATATCAGGAAGGGAGACAGAACATAAAGACTCCTAACTCTGGGAAACGAACTAGGGGTGGTAGAAGGGGAGGAGGGCGGGGGGTGGGGGGGAATGGGTGACGGGCACTGAGGTGGACACTTGACGGGATGAGCACTGGGTGTTTTTCTGTATGTTGGTAAATTGAACACCAATAAAAATTAATTTATAAAGAAAAAAGAAAGAAAAGAAAAGGCACTGATATTTTTGCCAACATTCTCAAAGTGTGGTCCTTAAATTGTTATTGGTCCACAAAGATATTAATTAGAAGGGTGAATAAAGGATTGGAAACGTTTATGTCAATTTGACATGGTCATGACATTTCTATTGTATTTTACAAACATTCTGGTCCAACATGGATTTTGGAAATTTTAAAATCCAGTCTCTCATCATATTATAAGAAGCACTACACTCACCTATTGGCACTATGAGGGCTAGGACTCTGTTGTTCATCTTGTTCATCTTGGAATGAATATTCAACATGTGTACCATGCAAGATTTGCTGAAATACTGCACTGAAGTTCTAACCAAGCTTTTCGGACTCCATAGCATTATTTGCCTCCATGAACTTATCAATCAAATGCTTAAAATATCCTTAAAGAGGTCCAATTTCTATTTAAACATGTCTACGAGAAAATGTACAATTTGTCCTACATATATGTTGAGCTTTAAAGAAAAAGGAAGTTTTGCTTTTTCCTTTTCCAATACAATTGTTTAAAACAATAGAGAGGTTCGGTAAAAAATGGAATTTATTCAGTTCAAAATGGAGTTTATTTTGAAAAGTTATTTATTCATCATGCTGTTATGTATTTGAAATGACAATATACTTCAAACTCAACAAATAAGTTTGGGTGACCAAATATTATGCTATAATTTTTAAAAATGAATTATAAAGAGAACTAAGCAACATGGTCAAGAGTTATGTAAGAAACTATTCACAGGATAGTAATTTCTCAGAACAATAATGTTAAGAATTGTTTTAGAAAAGTTTCCAAAACTAGAGGTTTTTCACACAGGAATTAGAGCTCCTGGTTTCTCTTGTACTAAGTACAGAACACAGGGAATCATTTAGTGAATATGAACCACCCTTAAGTGTACCCCACTTTTTATATTCACATGTATCTTTCAAAAGGAAAACTGAAAATAATGATACTCTTAGACATATTAATGGGTGTGAACCTACCAAGTCTCAGTAATTAAGTTTAAGATGTTAGTAATTATACCATCTAAGTAAATTTCCACTTCAATTTCTTTCTTCATTGTTTCCTCTAACTTACCCTTCTTTTGTTAAGTCTTAATAACTTGCCAAAATATAACTGGAATAAAGTGCTTTAACTTCCAATTCATAATGAAACTTGTAAAAACTTGCAGGTATAAAAAAGTGCATGAGAAAAATGAATATGCTGTCAGACATATCATAATTGTTTCCCAACAGGTTCATTCAAGTTGACAATTATAAAAATTGTATAGAGAACTTTAAAAAGTTAGTCATAAAAATGTCTATTTTAAGTGTCTATTTCTGGGAGCTGATTCAGATAGAAGGAGAATAATTTTGAATACCAATCATGACATTCTTTTTATATTGTTTTTATACTGTCTAAAATTCTACTGATAGACATCTTCTATAACTACCCAACAAGAAATAGTATCACTTTAAAATGAACACAGAAAATTTGAAGACTTTGGAGACATGGATATAAAGGCCCTATTTTTCGGGAATCATCTGGTAATACTACACAGACATTAGATACATACATTTTAGAAAATATAGTTATTCACACATATATGAATTTAAAGATGTAACCATAATTTTCTAACATATATACATATACATATATATACATATATACACACACACACACACGTTAAGTATATTTAAATTATGCTGAAAATTTTTTGACATAGGGAAAGATACAAAGGAGGACAGACTCAGATTTTAAGAAAATATTTGCAGATACTTACAATGTGCAAAAGTTTTAACACATCCACAAATCTGTAAAAGAAAAAAATAAATGTTTTAAATGAGCCAATGGGGAAATAAATGGTCTTCTGAATTATAAACTGAATACCTACACTTTCTCTGAGCTCATGATCTCCTTGGCAATATGATGGACTTTACTTTTCATTCCAGTATCTTCATCCTGTGGATAAGAGTGCATAAAGAAAGCATTAACTCATAAAAGGATAATGAAGATCAGCTTTGATGTAAATTCGAACTCTGATACTTCTAGGTTTCTGATTTCATACTATATAACATCTCCAATGGCAAACATGAAGAATTAGATACAGTTATGAAGCATAATACCGGAGGAGCTGAGAGCAATAGGTGATTCTCACCACTATCAGCACTGGACTGATGGATTGTCTTGAGGAGCCTGAGCCTTGGTGGAGCACAACTGTCAATGGTTCAAAACTAAAAAGTCATATTCTACAGGAGAAATGACTCCTACAGGTATCACATAAACATGAGTTCTTCCCATTATCTAACCTAGGAATTCTTCCACTACCCTAAATTTCTCTTAACTGCTGGTAATCATGGCATCTCCTCACAAAGATTCACTGCTAGATATATACCCATATATATCTCCCCTCTGCTTCCTTTAAGATTTAACAAATCCCAAACATTCTGCAATACTGGTTTAAAACATATTATGAAACAAAATGTTATATATAACATTCAAGTTTCCCTCCTCCTCCAAGAATAAATACTAATCTTGCAGTGTGTATTTATTCCTTCCATGTTTTCATATTTAAGTTCTTATGTACTTAAGAACTTAAATACGATATAAAAAAATCCTAACTCTTCTATCAGAATATAAATATTATTATGCAAAAAATATTCAAGGTAGGCTATGAAACAACTATTTACAAAAAGTCTTTAAAGAGTTATTCATTCAGAATGCATTAATACTGCAGTCTAGTTAGCCTTAGATATTTTACCTTGCTATTTGATCTTAGCCCCCAAATTCTTTTTTTTAAAGATTTTATTTATTTATTTGAGAGACAGAGAGGGAGAGAGAGAGAGAGAGAGAGAGAGCACGCGCACACATGTGTACATGAGAGCATGAGCAGTGGGGAGGAGCAGAGGGAGAAGCAGACTTCCTGCTGAGCAGGGAACCAGATGTGGGGCTCCATCCCAGAATCCTGGGATCATGACCTGAGCTGAAGGCAGATACTTAACTGAGCCACCCAGATGTCCCTCAGATTGAGCCACCCATGTGCCTCTCAAACTCTATCTTTTAAGGAACAGTTAGATAGATGAATTTGACTTCCATCCACATTATTATTCCTCTTTTCTAAAACAGGTTGTTGGATGATCATGACCAACAGACTGAATAAGTTTTGCTCAACTGAGCAAGATGCAGCATAAGATACTCAGCTCCATTGACCAGCTACATTCCTCAGGAAGCAGTCTTAAGCACAGCCTTATCTTGCAGACCATGTATCAGTCATGTGCTAATAACCATGACTGTACACAACACTCATACACAGACACACACACACACAGGGATAATTGTTACTTTGAAAAATTTAGCAAGTCACTGCTTTCCTATTATAATGAGTTTCTTTATATCATCTGTAGCTAGAAAGTTTAATATTTGTAAAATACAGTATATCTTTTTTAAATTGAGAGCCAGAAGAAATACATTAAAAATGAAAAATGAGGATGCCTGGCTGGCTCAGTTGGCAGAGCATGAGACTCATGATTTCAGGGTTGTGGGTTTGCACCCATATTGGATGCAGAGATTACTCAAAAAAAAATTAAATCTATTTTTTTAAAAAAGACCTGAAAGAAATAAAGCCATAACTCAGCACTCTTATTTTCAAATGATGTGAGGTCCCTTAAAGGTCAAGAGATGCTAGCAATAGCTTTAAAGAAACTGAGGTATACTATAGACAGTGAAGCATTTGACTAGCAGAGCCACCTAAAATATATGCCACTTTTATACCATCTCTTCAAGTAGGTGTACTTTATTTTCAGTATTTCCCCTTTATTTACACTCCTCTTTCTAAGATTTGTTTATTCTTTGAGAGAGTGAGTGCAAAGGAGCAAGTGTGGTGGGGGTTAGGGGATAAAGGGAGCACAGAGCGAGAGAGAATCTCAAGCTGACTCCCTGGGGAGCACAGAGCTGGATGAGGGGTTCAGTTCTGGCACCCTGAGATCATGACCTGAGCCAAAATCAAGAGTCAGATGCTTAGCTGACTCAGCCACCCAGGCGCTCTTCCTTTTCTCTTTTAATAACTTTGCCTTTGTTAAGTTTCTACTCCAAACAATTTTTTCCCTCTTCAGGATCTTGCTCTGCCAGGTCTCATTTAGAGAGAACTATGTGATGACTCCATAATAAATGTTATCCCCAGGCAGATATCATGCTTCTGTTCCAGCAGAGGACAAAAAATACTTTAACTTAGAAAAACAATTACAGTGTGCCTGACATTCCTTATCTGTAAAATGAAAGTGCTGAATTTGCAACTTTACAATCTTAAGATTTAAACATTAAACATCTCAGGTGTGGCATGGCAAGTCCCTGAGACATAAAGTGGCATCGATTCAGAGTCACTGGAGCTGGTGAGTATGAAGGATGTGTTTCCCTTCTAGAAGCTGAGATTGTAAACTATGGGGGGGGTGGTGGTGTGTTTCTAAATGGTGAGTATTGGCATAAAGACAGACATGTAGGTCAAAGGGAAAAAATTGAGAGAAGCAAGCCCTTAATTTTGTCAATGGATTCTTAACAAAGTTGTCAAGACACTTCAATGGAAGAAAGAATTGTCTGGTTGGTTTTTGTTCAATAAATGGTTCAAAATTGCTGGACCAATTAGATATCCATAAGTGAAAAGATGAATTTATAAGCTGACACCACATAACAAAAATTAATTAAAAATGTACCCTAGACTTTAAGAGCTAAAACTATAAAACTTCTAGAAGAAAACCTTTGTGACCCTGTATAGGATAACAGTTTTTAGATATGACATCAAAGGCATGATCCATAAAAGAAGGAAATATCGATAAACTAAACTTCATAAATTTAAAACTTATGCTTAAAAAGACATGATAAAGAAAATAAAAGTCCCAGGTGGTAAAAAAAAAAAAAATTATAAACATGGTTCTGTGTCCAGTATATGTAAGTTTGTGAACTGACATTTCATTAAATATTTAAGAATAGCCAATAACTTTATGAAAAGATGCTCAATATAATCAGTCACCAGGGAAATGCACATTAAAACCACAGTGGGATTCCAATTCATATCCATAGAATGGTAATAAAAAAAAATCAGAAAATAGTGGGGCACCTGGCTGACTCAGAAGAGCATGCAACTTTTGATGTTGGGGTTGTGAGTTTGAGATTACTAAATTACTAAAGTACTAGATTATTTTAAAAAATAAATAAGCTAAAAAAAATCAGAAAGTAGCAGGTGTTGGTGAGGATGTGGAGGAAACTTTATTGCTGCTGGAAATGGGAGCCTTTATTCATATATTGTGATTGGAGGTTTTAGCCATCTTCTAATATCCTCAAAGACAGAATTTGTATTTCTTATCCTCCTTGTTATTCGGAGATCATTCCAAGAGGAAGGAGAGACTACCATCCTTACACTACCATTTAAAAATCTATAGTAACTGACTATCTATCATTTGATAGCAAGGTTAGTAGGAGAAAACAGCTCTACCCTCAGCCGATTCATTGCTCTACAGCTAAATTTGAAAACACTCCTTATCATTAGAACCCCAGGCCGCTCTTAAATTTCAGGTTCCCATTGAACTGTTGGAAATTCTGATCTGTAGGTCTGAGATGGGGCAGGAAAGTGGTTGTTAGAAGAGGAAATTAAGGATAAATTTTTGAAGAGCCCCAGCCTTCAAGAAGTGAATAAAGAGAACAGACCAAATACACAAATAACTATGGAATGTGCTGACCTCTTGAAGGAGGAAAAGATTTTAACAGGCAGCAGTGTGTAATTCAGGAAAAGATTCACAAAGAATAAAGCATCTGATGACCTTTGGTCATTCCTTAAGTCATCAAGTATCTGCATACTAGATACTACAGATAGCCACTCATCAAAGCCAGAAATCTGGACTCCTTTCTTCTCCACCTTCTTTGATCACAACTGAGTCCTGTCTATTAATCCTTACGAATATTTCCTTAAAGTTTCATTGATTCATACCTCTCTCCTTTAATATTATTGCCTCCTTATTTCCTGTTTACCCTACTGCAGGAACCTAAGTAGTTTCCTTGGCTCTAGATTTTTTTTTTTAACTCCACTGCAACCCAGTCTCTATACTGTCACAGAGTAACAGTCCTAAACTGTAAAGATAATCACTTTAATTCCCAGGTTGAAACACATTAGCAACTCCCTATCACCTATGGGCAACAAAGACTCAAGTTTCCTTTGCCATGTATCTGAGATACTTCTCAGGGTATCTAGTTATCTTCTGCTCCCAGACACAATATACTCTCTACTCCAGCCATAATGGCACCACCTTGCCAACTCCAAGTGTGCTCTGCCCTTGCATGTCTGTCCCTATATGCTTTTCTGCTTTGACTTCCCTCCTCACTTCTCCCCTCCCCAAAAGTTTCTGCCTGTCAAATTCCAACTTATTCTTTAAGAGGGTGCTCAAGGGTTTTTTCCTTTATGAAGGTTGCCTTCATATTCTCTCCCCACCACTGCCACAGGACAAGTTATTCTTATTAATGTATGTACAGAACTTAATCCAGTGGATTGTTTATTTACTGACATGTTTAATTCCCCCTAGTTTAGGACCTTGTATCCTTCTGCACATAGCACAATACCTGGTCCACTGTGCAACTGATATGCATGAATGAGCAAACGTATACAAGGGTGGCTGTCATCTCAGAATCTAAGGACAGAGCACAGTGCTTTTGAATATGTATTGAGTTAGAACTGGAGGGTATTCTGCTGAGTGAAGTAAGTCAATCAGAGAAGGACAAACATATGGTTTCAATCATTCGGGGAATCTAAAAACTAGTGAAAGGAATTAAAGGGGAAAGGAGAGAAAACGAGTGGGAAAAATCAGAGAGGGTGACAGAACATGAGAGACTCCTAACTCTGGGAAATGCACAGGGGTAGTGGAAAGGGAGGTGGGTGGGAGGATGGAGTGACAGGCACTGAGGGGGGCACTCGACAGGATGACCACTGAGTGTTACACCATATGTTGGCAAATAGAACTCCAATAAAAAATATACAAAAAAAAAATAAAGAGATTTATTAGAAATATTTTAAAAAAATAATATGTATTGAGTAACATGAAAATATAATCTGAAACAAATTATTAGGTCATTATAGATATTTCATCATGTAAAAAAAGGGTAAGGGGTTGGCCTAGATGATTAAGGCTTTTTACAATTCTAAAATTCTAGGCATCTATGTATTCTTTAGTCTACTTTTTAAACTAGGAAAACTCTAGAGCTAAAGAGGGATAGTAACTATTAGAAAATGATCCAATGGATTACAACCATTTTCAAAGTAGAAAGTCAAAGATAACTAAAAACCAGAACAAAGTAAAAAGTTCTGTATTATCTTCAACTTGTAAGAAGAATGACTTATTCTGACCCAAGTCAAACAATGATGGAAAAATACATCCCACTGTAAAACCTCGAGAGGCCGTATTTGGCATCTAAACTTTCCAGTTAATGACAGTCCTCACTTGCATTACTTCGCATTTCAAAGCAGATTGCCTGTTAAATAACTGCATCTCCCAGAAGTACCCTGCTGTGGAAGCTGAAACATTAGCCACAATGAAATTACTTTGTGAAGATCATAAGTCAAACAAATTCCAAAACAGAACCTTTGATGTGAAACCCAGTTTTATGTTCTGATCTCTTGATAATAGCTCAGCTTTGTAAATTCTTAACAGTGTTCTCCTCTATTCACATTTGTTCACTACAAGTAAAATCCAGTGAAATTTATCCATTATTTTTTAATATAGAATTCTTTTTTTTTTTTTTAAAGATTTTATTTATTCATGAAAGACACACAGAGAGGCAGAGACACTGGCAGAGGCTCCCTGTTGGGAGACCAATGTGGAACTCGATCCCGGGACACTCCCCCCCACCCCCATCATGACCTGAGCCAAAGGCAGATACTGAGCCACCCAGATGGCGCTAAATAGAATTCTTAAAAGGCCTCTGCTATGCTACTCAAGGGCTCTACTAAAAAAGCAAAAAAACTGAACAACCAGATCTGCCTTCCTCAGGCATCTTTATCATTAAATTATCCCCCAAATGAGGTAACACCATGATTAACCTAGAAAGGACAAAGTTTTCTTGGGTTTTCATCCCTTTCTTCATGGGGTATATATCATATTAGCTATTTTACAAAGAAAATTTGGAAAAGAGGGAGGTATAGAAGTCAATATACAGGAAAGTTGAACAGTGGTGAATATTCTAACTACAATGAAGGGGAATGAACAGATCTCATTTTCAAATAACCATTTATTAAGCACTGAAAGTAAAGACTCCAAAACATAAAACTAAAAACTTAGAACAGGAAAAAAATAGAGATTACCATGGCTATCTCTACTAATAACTTGGGATAAGCCACAGAAACTGAATGATGTCGATGGAACACGTTTGGGATGGTAGTGAATGGCATGTTTTTAAAGATTAAGTGTAATATCTGTACCCACAGTACAAAGACAAGTGCAGGCACACAGATGTGGTATACAATGTTAACATTCTTCTCCTTCCTGGTAGCACTTTTACCTTTGCAAGACTATCTTTTTGAGCATCTGTTTGCTCTCCTTTCACAAAGGCAAAACAAGGGCCCAGTGGCACATATCCATTATTTTCTCCTACTGAGTCTGGATATACTTCATAAGGAAAACATTTCATACTATCAGTTTTGTGTTCATTATTATGTTCATGAAATCTGGCACACCTGTTTTGGATTGAACCATGGCCTCCGGAAGAAATTTTGGAATCCTAATCCCTAGGGATCTCAGAATGTGATCTCTTTTGGAAATGGGATTGTTGAGATTAAATTAGTAAATTAAGATGAAGTCATATTGGACTAGGATGGGTCCCTAATCTTAATGGTGTCCTTACAGGAAGAGAAGAAGTACACACGCACGAAGGGGGCACACTGTGAAGATGGAGGCAGAGACTTATGTGCTGCAGCTATATGCCCAGGAACAGTGAGGATGGTAAGCAAGCCATTAGGAAGAAGATTCTCTCTTGTAGGTTTCAGAGGGAGCATGGCCTTGCCCACACCTTGATTTTGGATATCTGGGTTCCAGAACTTGAGACAATAAAATTCTGTTGTTTTAAACCACCCAGTTAGTGATATTTTGTAACAGTAGCCCTAGGAAACTAATACAACCTATCACAAACACAATCCTAAAAGAATATTACAAATGCCTAATGTGTGCATAAACTTTCTTGACCTCAGAAGTGTTTATACTGTAATTATTTGGTATGTTACAACTATATATCCTGTATGATCCTTGGAATGACTCAGGAGATTACTGTCCCATTGTGTCACCTGAGAAACTAAGGGTCAAAGAAGTTATATAAAAGAAGGTCTCTTTCTATGTTTCTACTCCAAAGACCTTCTGGCTGATAGAACTACACCACAGGCATTACTCTGTACAATATTCCACTTAGCTTTACTGTTTTCCCTTTAGCACAATTTTTAATTTTAATAGTTTTGTTAGAATATTCACATTCCATAAAATGTATTTTTGCTCTTCTAAAACATAAAGTCAATAAAAATAAATAAATATATACATACATACATAAAGTCAGTGTTTTAGGGTTTTTTTTGGTAAAGATTTTATTTATTTGAGAGAGAGTGAGAGAGAGACTACAAATGGTGGGCAGGGGCAGAGGGAGAACCAGAACCCCCCACTGAGGGGATAGCATGATGTGGGGCTTGATCCCAGGACCCTGAGATCATGACCACCTGAGCCAAAGGCAGACACTTAACAGCCTGAGCCACCCAGGCAGCCCAAGTCAATGGTTTTTAATATATTCAAGGTATGTAATCATCACTACAATCTAACTTTAGAACATTTTCATCACCCCAAAAGAAACTCCATGCCTGTTAGAAGTCACTCCCCAACCTCCCTTCTATCTACCCCCTTGCAACCAATAATCTACTTTCTATCTCTATGGATGTGCTTATGCTGAACATTTCATATAAATGGAATCATGTATTATGTGGTCTTTTGTGACTGACTTCTTCCACTTAGCCTATTTTTAAGGTTCATACAGGCTGTAGCATATACCAGCACATTTTCTAATTGCTAAGTAAGATTCCATTGTGTGGATACACTACATTTATTTATACATTCATCTGTTGATAGATCCATTTATCAGTTGATGGATCCATTTATCAGTTGATGGGTATTTGAGTTCCTGCCATTTTTTACTATAATGAATGCTGTGAACATTCTGCACAAAGATTTTGTATGGATATATGTTTTTATTTCATGTGGGTGTACACCAAGGAGTGGAATTGCTGGGTTATAGGATAACTCTAAATATAAACTTCTGAGGAACTGCCAGACTATTTTCCAATAAAGGCTATATGTACCATTTCACCTTCTCACCAGCAATATATAGAGATTCTAATTTCTCCATATTCCTGGACATTTGTATACCTTCTTTGAAAAAAAGTCTATTCAGATAGCCCATTTTAAAATTTCTTTTTTTTAATCAAGTTGTAAGAGTTCCTTATATACTCAGGATACAAGCCCTTTATCAGAGATGTTTGCCAATATTTTCTCCTCCTCTGTGGATTAACTTTTCATTTTCTTGATGACACTATGCAGTATAAAATTTTTTAATTTCGTTTTCCTCCTATCACTTATACTTTTGTTGCTGCATCTATGAAGCCTTTGCCTACCCAAAGTCATGAAGAGTTATTCCTAGATTTTGTTCTAAAGGCTTTATAATTTCAGCTCCTATATTTAGGTCTATGATCCATTTGAGTTAATTTTAGTGTATGGTAAAAGGAAGAGGTCTATTTTATTCTTTGGCATATGGATGTCCAGTAGTTCCAGCACGATTTATTAACCCCTTTATTTAACTACATATTTTGGCATACATTTTTTTTGCTATTACTTGAAATCCATTGTAAAATGAGATTGGTATAAATAAACTAGTTGACTTAAAATTATTATTTGACCAAGGTCATATGTCTAGTAAGTAGCAGAGCTGTGACTGAACCACAGGTCTTAGGATGCCAAATTTCATGTTTTTGTGAGAACATAGTATTACCTTTTATGTGAACATGTTTCAGACTTATTCATCAAAGATAGGAAAAGATACTTGAAACTATATTTCATTATACAAGGAATGACTGAACATACTTAAGATTTTGCTTGCTTCTTTTTATATATGTCAATAAGAACAGTTAAAATCTGCTGAGCACTCAATTTGTGCCAGAAATGTTTTAAGTCATCAGTGTGATCTTAACCATCATAACAATCTTAAAAAAACAAAAACAAGCGTCAAAAAAAAAGAAAGAAAGAAAGAAAGAAAGAAAGAAAGAAAGAAAGAAAGAAAAACAGCATCTATCCTATTCCCGCCTGTTTTTACAGATGGAGAAACTAAGACACAAAGATAATAAGCACATTGCTGAAGACCACAGAGTTGGTAAGTGGTAAGAATCAGGCAATTTGGCCCCAAAGATCATGATCTTCTTCTTTTATTTTTTGATGATTTTATTTATTTGGGGGGGGGGCATGCATAAGTGGGGATGGAGGGAGAAGAGAGGGAGAAGCAGACTCCCCACTGAGCGGGGAGCCTGACGTAGAGTCTGACACAGGGCTGGACCCCAGGACTCTGAGACCATGACCTGGGCAAAAGGCAGATGCTTAACTGACTGGGCCACCCAGGTATCCCAAGACCATGTTCTTCTTAACACTTTGAAAGCAAATTATTTTAAGAGAAAAGCATTTACCACATTATGCTTAAACAGATCAGCAACCATCTAGAAAGGGACACTTAGCTCTTTTAATTATTGCCACTGCTGTCACAGCTAAAGAGGCAGTGAATTAGGTCGTCAGGATGGCCAAAAACTCTAAAAGAGGGAAATTATCAATACACTAGATTCAGGTATAAAAATACTAGATGTCCATGACTAACTGAAGAAGTAATCTCATTTTAAAAACAGAAAAATATTTAACAGTGATACTGCAGTGAGTGGCACAACTAAAGACAAAGCCCAACAATATAAATACCAAAAGGGAAAGGAAAGGCCCGTACAAACACAGAGGAAGGAACTCTGGAAGTCTCCAATGGCCACAAAACGAATGAGTCAACCAGGCAGTGTTGTGACAGGAAGTGTTGAGAAGATGTGTAACACCAAAGGGCTAGAGAGAAATCGTTCCTTTATACCATCAGTGAGACCCCTAGTAGAATGTGGATATCACTTTTGGTCACTATATTTAAAGAAGCATTGGGAGAAATCAGAGTTTGAACAAGAGAAAAAAACAAACCCAAACAACAGGAAACAGTACTTGTAAGGAAAAGAACTTGCAGTTTAGCCAAGACAGTAAAGGTTCATTTAATTACTGCCTTTAGAGCGGAAGACCACTGGAAGCCTATTCCCCAAACTCTGAAGGCTTGGGCTTTTTCTGGTCATTTATTTCTGTCAGATATCACTTTCTTAGAGGCTTTTATCCTAAATAGATTCCTCAGTTTCCAGCACATTGCTCTGTTTTATTAAATCCATAGCATGTAATAATCTGGAGTTCTCACTAGTCCCGTGAATATATGACCCCTCTTGTCCCATTAGGATGTAAGTTGTTCATAAGCAAAAACCTTGAGCACTGCTTTATACCTACTTCATACTTTTTTACATCTGGTATATATCTGGGAAATAGAATTTTACAAATACTTGTAGAATGTGTATCCGTGAAGAAGCAACAAGGAAAATAAGCTTTCAAATCTTATTTTGAAACCACCCAGTTAGAAGTAACAACTTCTAGTGTTTACTCCCAACAATATGATTCAATACTTTATGGCATTAAGTCTTACAAGAAATAAGCAAATAATCATTGAGTTCTTACAATGTACTGAACAGTGTTCTAAGGCTTTACGCATATCAATCATTTAGTCCTCAACTAAGAGATAAATTCTATTCTTTTCTTCATAAAATGGGGGCTCTTTAGCTTAAAGAGATTAAATAATTTGCCCACTCACCTAGCTCTTAGGTGGTAGAGCTGGGATTTAAATTCAAACAATTACACAATTTATACCATTCATTTAAGGCTGAAATAAATGTAAACAGAGCAAAAATACATTAAAGAGGAAACAACTGATGTTATGGCATAGAAGTTAGGTAATGTGGGTTTTCTCCTCTACAGTTTTATAGGCTTGCTGTATGGATCCTTTCAAATTCTGTTTTGCTGTAAGATGTTCGAACACATCTTGGGGTTATTTTTTCCCTTGTAATGATGTCTTTATTTAAAAAAAAAATTTATTTATAATGAAGCATTCATGTCAAACTAGAGAAAATAAAATGAACTTCCAAGTACTAATGTATCTTTAATAATTATCAACATGTAGCCAATCTTTCTGCAATGTATACTGAAAATACAAATACTGAATCACCTCAAAGGGAATCCTACTGTGTTATTAATAGCAGTCTTTATTCTATCTCTAAAAAGATTTCATTAAGTCTGAAATGCATGTAATTCCTTTTTTTCAAGTAGAACTGTTAGCAATACAAGGAACAAACCTGAGAGGGTATTTTTGTTATCCAAAAGAAAACCAATGGACAGTGCCAAAAATAATTTCTCAAAATATTACTAAATATCTCTAAGTGATGTGCCTTTAGAAATGTGACATCTTAGGTACTACATTATAGCAGGAACTAAATTTTAATTAGAAAATATTTTATAAATTTTAGGAAAAAACTAACTAGGAATTTTGTGCCTATTGTGCTAATAAATATTATTTCCAAATGTCACGAGAGACCAACAAACACACAAGTAGAAACAAATTAAATACCAACACATACCTGTTTGTCTCCTAGGTCAGGGTCCCCTTTACTAGAGTCAGAGCTGACATCGTCTTCATCAGAACTGTTGATGTCTTCCTCATCTGAAGGAAGTTCACCAAGACCAAGATCAAGATCATTGTGTCCTTCCTGGGATGCTCCAGAACTGCTTCAGTGAAAGTTATCCACATTAGTCACCTTAAATAACAAGAACACTACCAAAAAACCACACAGGACAAACCATGTTATTCCTGTGATGTAAGTAAGGTATACCTAATGGATATAAACACAGGGATGGGAATATCCAGACCAGCCAAACTTCCCCTTTTCTTTCACTATCTCAGGTGTTAAAAATTCAAATTCATTTTTGGTTTAAAATAAACATCTTGGGGGCAGCCCAGGTGGCTCAGCGGTTTAGTGCCACCTTCAGCCCAGAGCATGATCCTGGAGACCTGGGGTCGAGTCCCAAGTCAGGCTCCCTGCATGGAGCCTGCTTCTCCCTCTGCCTGTGTCTCTGCCTCTCTCTCTCTCTCTCTCTCTCTCTGTCTCTCATGGATAGATAAATAAAATCTTTAAAAAAATAATAATAATAAATAAATAAACAAACAAACATCTTGGAAAGCATGTATTTTCCTAATAGGAAGGTGGGTGTGAGAAGCAAGTTTCCCAGCTGCCCTAATCCTATACTTCCAAATCTACTTGAAAAGAACAGGTCTCTGCTCATATAAATCAAGGAGCCTCACAGATTTGGCTGGGTTACCACAAAAGGGGCACTCACTAGCTACACAGGAACATTAGAAGCAGTGGCGTTTCCCTGGGTTTCAGTGTTGCTTTTTTTTTAAAGCAATTAACCAATCTATCAGAATTGGGAGGTAATGATGGTGAACACAATAAACAATGCATGTGCTACTGTAAACATGTGCCCAACCACCCTGATTGTCACCAATTCCTTTAATGTAACCACCTCATAAGACATGAGAAAGGACAAGGATGTTAAACATTCTTGGGCTCTGATCCAGACCTGTTGAATCAAGAAGTCTAGGGGTGCAGGGCCCTGAGAGGATACATGTTGGAAGTCTGAAAATCACTGTACCAGGCCATTTACCAACTCTGCCTCGCCAGCCTGACACTGTCAACATTTTCCACTTTCTACTGAAACAGAGCTCTTGAATCTAACAGTCATTGTTACAATCTCAGTTTGGGGTAGGGGGAATTCCACAGCAAAGTTCCCCAGGAAGACAAGAGAAATAATTCTTTCTAACTTTGATTGTAAAGACTCAGGAACAAATTATCTGTAGCAACTGCTTTCCTGCCTGCAGTCTACAAGAATATCGCAGAATAGAAGAGTCAGTAAAAGATGCACAGAAAAGAAAATCATCAGGGGAAACACTCAGAATAAAGAGATAGTTGTATTTCACCCTCACAGGTCCCTTTACAGGTCAGGGGCAGGTCCACTCAACTGCCAAGGCTCCCACCAGTTATGAAAATTTCTAACAGGAACTTTAAAAGCTAAAGATGAATTTTCTGCCAGTTCCTGATTACACATTATAGGATACAGACTAGCCTCACATGCCATTCCTGGAACTCATCTCTTACAGAAATCATTTGGATGAAGGCAGAATGCCAAAAGGAACACCTCCCTCTGCCAACGACAGGGGTTCCTTATTATTCAGTAGCTGGAGGGCCTGGGGAATCATACCGCAGCCTCAATTAAGTGGGTGCACACCTTATCATAGCTCCATGACACGGAGGAGACTCACTCCCCAGGGAGGAGTTGGGGGTGGAGAGCTGAAGCTTCCTAGTCAGATCACTGGCAAGATTCACTGTCGCTGGGTGCACAGACAGGAGCCCAACCCAGTTGGGTAATTAGTTGATTTAAGTTAAGTTAGCAAGAGTAAATAAAGCTAACAGGATGTAGAGACTGCAGGATACATTCATACAAATAAAAGAAAACATACCTTAACACTTGTTTTTATCTTCTTTATCTCTTTACATCCTCTAAAACCCTGCTACTCAAGACACATTCAATCTATGAGCTGCTTCAGCAGCACCAGGAAGCTTTTTAGAAAAACAGAACTTCAGGCCTCACCCTGCTGCACTGAATCACAACCTGGTTATAAACAAAAATCCAAGTAATTTTGTTTTTTTCACTCAGTGCACTCTTTTAGACTCAACAGTATAACAATTTTGAATAATCAGCAACAAAGCTTGTAGCACCTGTGAAGAAATTAGGTTTATTTTGTCTGAGAGAGAGCTGAGAGGTGTTTCTTGGTCCAACACTTAGAAAGCCATTATTAAGGAGATGGTAAGCAGCTACCTGCCACAACCATTAGGGGTACAATTATTTATAAAAGTTAACATTTAATAACAAGAAGAATAAAAGCTTTAAATATTAAAAGGACATGGATCAAAACATAACAGCCACAAAATACTGGGAGATTTCAGGTCTGAAAATTGCCTTCCTACAGAAAACCTCCCCTGGCCACCCCCTCCCTATCCCACATTAATATAGTTAATATATATTAAATAAGAGTTAATATATATTAAATATATAATATTTACCTCTTCTAAATCCCACACCATCTCACTCAACCGCACATGGTGATATATTTATTTCCCTCACTAAAACATAAACTCCTAAGAACAAGTAAATGGTCTTTTTCAGTTGAATCGGAAGCATACTGCTTAACATTTAATAGGCCCTCAGTAAATTTTTACTGAATAAACAAAAATTATATGAGAAAGCAAAGGCTGTTAAATCTCAGAGGTTCAGATGCTAAGTATTTTTGGTGGTGGTGATCACAAAGATTTGAAGAGGGGGAATACTACAATAGTGTATGGTTTAAAAGGGAAACACCATCCTAGGCATCATAATCAATGGTGTGGAAGTGGGAATGTTTGTATTTAGGAAACAAAAAGAACATTTTGAAGACACTATAGGGTGGCTCAGCAGTTGAGCATCTGCCTTCGGCTCAGGACGTGATCCTGGAGTTTCAGGATCGAGTCCCACATCGGGCTCCTACATGAAGCCTGCCTCTCCATCTGCCTATGTCTCTGTCTCTCTCTGTGTCTCTCATGAATAAATAAATAAAATATTTTTAAAAAATAAAATAAAATAAAATAAAAAGAACATTTTGGCTGCAGCACAATTTCCTATACATAATTAATTGGGGGGGCAGGGAGCTTGGAGAGGATGACAGGTACCAAACAACAGAAGAGTCCATATTCATCTTGTAGGCCTTCAATAAGAACTCTCAAATCTTCCAGTAAACCTCAAAGATTTCCTCATTAGAACTCGAACTGGAGGGGTACCTGGGTGACTCAGTGGTTGAGCATCTGCCTTTGGCTCAGGTCATGGGCCAGGGTCCTGGGACTTGATCCCAGTCTCACAGATGCAGAACTGGATCCCAGGACCCTGGGATCATGACCTGAGCCAAAGGCAGATACTCAACCACTGAGCCACCAGGTGCCCAAATAAATAAAACCTTAAAAAAAATAAAAACATGGGCAGCCCGGGTGGCTCAGCGGTTTAGCGCCGCCTTCAGCCCAGGGTGTGATCCTGGAGAACAGGGATTGAGTCCCACATCAGGCTCCCTGCATGGAGTCTGCTTCCCCCTCTGCCTGTGTCTCTTCCTCCCTCTCTCTGTATGTGTCTCTCATGAAAAAATAAAATCTTTAAAAATAAATAAATAAATAATTAAAACAAAAACAAAAAAACCTCCAACTCAAATATCATTACCATATTTCTCTCATACCAATTCAAGAATAAAACAATACCTCTTCCATCAATCCAGCCCTTGTAGGCACAGCCTCTGCTCCACTCCCCCCACCCAACCAGATGCTCACTAATTAGCATCAGTGAGCTCCTCTTAAGGATCTCAAAAGATTGAACTGGAATGAACGGAGCTCCCCAAACATCTGGATGGTAACCATACTGGAGACCACTTATGATTTCTGAAGCATAAAAGGGAGGAAAATGAGCAAACTGGATTCTAAGGAGACTAATCTTGTAACCCAAAGTCAGTGAACTAACTATGGGCCAAACGGAGCTGGGCACAGTGAAAGAAGTGGAAGGGGGTCTAAGAAGTAATTTCAACAGTGCAGACACCCTAAATGAGGTTGGCTACATGAGGAATTAAGAAGAAGGGTTGAATCTAAGAGTTGAAAAAAAAAAATCAACAGGGCTATGGTAAAGAGGGAGGGGAAAAACTTGAGTCTTCCTTCAAGAGTTCATGAACAGTCACTAGCAAAATGAGGGAAACATCACAATTGAAATAGAAACATATTAACAAGGGATATGATTTTATTTTTTTAAGGAATATGATTTTAAAGGAAAGATAATGAAGGGGTTTAGCAGCAAAATCAGGAAAGATGGCAGCCAGTATCCACATTTACATGTTCATTTCTACGTGATCAAACAGAAAAATTATTGATTAATCTATTTTCCCATGTAATCTTAACAGCCTTTAAATCTATAGATCTTTCATAATGAAATATTCCTTACCAACTCTTTACCAATGCCAGCCATTAAATTGGGGGCTCTTCTATTCTTTACATTTCCTTCCCAAGTGTCAAAAGATAATGTCTTAACACTGTCAGCTTTCTGGGCTAAAGGAACAGAACATAGTGTTCCCTCCATACTTTCCTGCCTGGCTATTTCATAATTTGATAATCAAGGTAAAAGGAAAGTAAGCTGCAACCACAACCAAGACAAAGTCAGGTCTGGGCTCTACCTCCCCAGGCCATCCTTTTCAAGTGAGAATTGTTTCTGGATGGAGTAAGGACAGAGAAGAGTAACAACAGAAGCAAATTCCCACTGATTAGGCAGCTGTTCTTCGGTTCCACATGTCAAGGATCTACACATTTGGACTGATTATTTAATACCATCATTTTTTTAAAATTACTTATTTTTTGTTTATGTTATTTACAATATAGGGACAGTACATCCTCCACTGGGAGTACGTCAAATTTCTCATTCAGAAGGAATTGTCTTTTAAAAAA
The DNA here is from genome assembly GCF_048418805.1 of Vulpes vulpes. Taxonomy (NCBI): domain Eukaryota; kingdom Metazoa; phylum Chordata; class Mammalia; order Carnivora; family Canidae; genus Vulpes; species Vulpes vulpes. The sequence continues at coordinate 72,778,907 of NC_132789.1, forward strand.
TACTAATTTAATTGATTACCCCTAAATTTTCAGGAATGTGAAATCTGTACAACATTGAGCCAGACATTACTACCAAAATACTCTTGTGAACCTTCATTAAGCTGAAAATGCCAGCAAAGGGAGGGAAGAAGGACAAGGATAGCAGAGGAAGGAAAATGAGAAGCAGAGTTAGCTGAAGAACACTTTGAAAGCGCTGAATTCTGTTCTCTGTTGTTGATGAATCCAGTTATCTTTTTCCTCTCTTGCCTGCAATTTTATTCTGAGCCCCTTAAACAAAGAATGTTCCACATAATTCCTCTCAAACTTGAAGAAAAAAAGTTTATTCCAACATCCTCAGCTTCAAAGTTTCTTTCTCACTTTTAAGTCACAACGTGTAAATCTGAACTGTCATCTTTCTCTTCCTCTTCCTTTTACGCCTGGATCAAACTGAACAGAACCTGCTAGTCCTCAGGATGTTGTTATAGTTCTTTTACAAATGCTGTCTCATTATGACTTGGTGATTAGGTGTTTTTTTTTTTTTTTTTTGGCTGCTTTCATATTTATTGCAGAATGAATGGAAAAAACTACTGGTGAACACTTAAGGATGAACATTATATAGAAAAGTCAGCAAAAATTTTTTTCATAAGTTATGTATTATACGCCAACTACATAATATTGGTTCACGATTTTCACTAGAAAAGTGTTTCTATTTAGTGTATATACCTTTATAGGTATATACGTTTATAGGGTATAGGTATATACATTAGTTTTTAAATATACATTTAGTTTTACTCTGGTACTTCAGCTCCTTTATTGAATTTCAGGTTGAGAATCATGAATCAAATCCATTAAAGAAGGAATTTTTTTAAAGATTTTATTTATTTATTTACTCATGAGAGACACACAGAGAGAGGCAGAGACATAGGCAGAGGGAGAAGCAGGCTCCCTGTGGGGAGCCTGACATGGGACTGATCCCAGGGCCCCAGGATCATGCCCTGAGTCAAAGGCAGACATTCAACCACTGAGCCACCCGGGCGTCCCCACAAAAAAAGGATTTAAAAACCATTCTTATTCTTGTTTCCAGGTCCTCTTTTTAATTACAGTTTTGGGATAATTTTCCACCCAGATGACTTTGCTGGGAACTACCCCTAAAATAAGTAAGTAATCTCTCTACTACTTTTAGGAAACATGGCATGACTGTGAAATAGGTACATGTGCCCACTTTCATCCTCAAATAAAGCCAGATTCGTGTACTTGTGTCATGTTTTTAGGTTTTCCAAACATATGATCTTGAACAATTATTTTAAGTACGTGCAGAGCCAGGCTGACAGAACATAAAAGCCAAAAGATAACAGAGCCTGAAGCAAACTTATCTGACCTGAACAAAAATCAGGTTCTTCAAGTGTGAACCCTATGTGCTATCATGTGATAGGTATTTTCTATTACTAACTGCTTTGACTAAAAAGAAACTTCAGTGATTGAATAACATGTAAGGCTGTGGACGGATGATATTCTTATTACCGTAATAATAGCGAAAATCCTTCCCCTTAAAGAAAGGTATATACATTAGTTTATTTTTTAAATATACATTAATTTTTAATCTCTTGAGAAGTTAAGAGAAACTTTAATTTTAAAAATTAATGATATTATTGTCTTGATTTTAGTAAAAATATATATAATATATAACATATTAACTTCTTTGAGTTAAACACTTTCATTAATAAAACGCAAAATACAAATGAATAAAATCACTGCAATAAGGGATAGGATAGCAGGAGTTTGTTACCAAAAAAAGAAAAGGAAGTGAAAAGAAACTTGCAACATAAAATATACACAATTAAGCGTTTCATTCTTTGGTTCATGAATTTTAGCGGTGTTAACAACCAAACCTTTTAAAAATAGCAAGCTGGGGGATCCCTGGGTGGCGCAGCAGTTTGGTGCCTGCCTTTGGCCCAGGGCGCGATCCTGGAGACCCAGGATCGAATCCCACATCGGGCTCCCAGTGCATGGAGCCTGCTTGCTCTGTCTGTGTCTCTGCCTCTCTCTCTCTCCCTGTGTGACTATCATAAATAAATAAAATTTAAAAAAAAAATAGCAAGCTGGGATTCTATAGCTTCAGGAAAAGGAACCACAGAGAAATATTTAGCTTCCCTGAAATATAAACTGGGTGTTTAAAAGTTTAAAAGTGAAAAAACAAAAAAAGTTTAAAAGTGGAGACACTGTCAGGATGGAATACCAGGCTTCAGTGATGGACTTTGAAAAATACACCCAGTTCAATTTCTAGGGTCATCCTTAACTTTTAAAATACCATTCTCATTCTCTTCTCCCAGAAATGCATTTGTTACTAGGATTACCTAAATGATTAAAAACAAAATCAAAGGGTGGTACCCTGAGGCTGTTCTTTAAAATAGTCATTGCAGGATGACAGTTTAAAAAACAAATGCAGGGATCCCTGGGTGGCGCAGCGGTTTGGCGCCTGCCTTTGGCCCAGGGCGCGATCCGGGAGACCCTGGATCAATTCCCACGTCGGGCTCCCGGTGCATGGAGCCTGCTTCTCCCTCTGCCTGTGTCTCTGCCTCTCTCTCTCTCTCTCTCTCTCTGTGACTATCATAAATAAATAAATAAATAAATAAATAAATAAATAAATAAATAAATAAATAAATAAAATAAAAAACAAATGCAAAATGGGGCACCTGGGTGGCTCAGTGGTTGAGCGTCTGCCTTTGGCTCAGGGCATGATCCTGGGGTCCTGGGATGGAGCCCAGCATCAGGTTCCTCACAGGGAGCCTGCTTCTCCTTCTGAATATGTCTCTGCTTCTCTCTCTGTGTGTCTCTCATGAATAAATAAATAAATAAAATCTTTTAAAAATATATTTTAAAAAATGCAAAAAAAAAAAAAAAAGATAAACCTGACACATAATGTTGAGAGGGAGGCAAAAAGCCTTTGTATTATTTATATGAATTATTAAAACACAAAACTATACCCTAAAAAAGAAAAAAAAGGAATTCAAAATTCCTAAAGTCAAGAGAACCTACTCAGATGTTCACACCTGTTTTACTTAAGTAGCTTTTTAGAGTCAGGAAGGTTTAACTACAAAGAAACAGTACTAAAAAGAGTTTGCATCAAAGGCCATTAATATGGAGACTGGTTAAATAAGCTGGGACACATCCATACAATGAATTTCTAAACAGCTGTTTAAAAAATGAGGTAGATCTATGCACAATGATATAGACTGTTCTCCAAGAATATGGCTGGGTTTAAAAGAAATCAAGGCATGGAACAGTGTGCATCTATTTGCATAAAAAAGCAAAAGAACACATATACACAGAAAAACATATACATATATATATACAAAACAAAAAACTCGTTTTTGCATATACAGAAACACACATTTTTATGTGTGTATGTATATATTGTTTGTATATAATTGTACACACACACCCAGAAATACAAATATACCAGTAGATATCTCTGTAAAGATTCAAAAGAAACTGATAACAATGTTTGCTTCTGGGACTAAGGTAAAGTCTGAGTTAAGAAAGACTTCACAATTTACCTTTTGGTGTTTTTTAAAAAACATTTTTAATATGTATATTATTACTTTTTCAAAGACAACACAACAAACCCAGAGGCTTTGGAAAGTTTTAGAAAGATGATTCAAAGCACCAACTCTTTAGGTACTGCTTAGTTCTTCCCAGAGTGATAAGTAAAAAAAAAAACAAGAACTACTTTTTACGTGGGAAAGGTATACAGATTGCTTTCCTTTACAACCTGTAGGGGTTTATTCGGGGAAAATTATTAGCATGCCTCCTGATAATAGATTGGAGTAATGAGCTTCCGGCCAGCCAGCTGATTGCTTTAAAAAGAGAAAAAGAGGGGCACCTGAGTGGCTCAATTGGTTGGGCATCTGACTCTTGATTTCAGCTCAGGTTATGGTCTCAGGGTCCTGGGATTGAGCCCCACGCTGGGCTCTGCGCTCAGCAAGGAGTCTGCTTGGGTAGGATTCTCTCTCTCTCTCTCTCTCTCTCTCTCTCTCTCTCTCCCTCTCTCTGCCCTTCTCCCTACTTCTCCACACCACCACCACCCCCCCACACACACACGTGCATGCTCTCTCTCAAATAAATAAAGAAATCTTAAAAAAAAAAAAAAAAGAGGTTGTAAAGGGATTCTTCAACATTCTACAGGGGCTAGAGTAACCACACAACTTGCTGCCTATGCCACAGTGAACAGTGCCATACTATTAGACATCTCCCACAGCATTCTGGGGTGTGGAGAATTCCTGGCCTCTAAGTAAGGACAATCATATCCTGCAGTGTTCCAGGTACAATCCCAGTGAGACAAGAGGAGCCTAAGGCTGATCACAGTCCAGCAGACACTCTTGTCCCTCTGGCTTAGCTGGAAGGCATTTGGTTCAAGCATGAGCTGCTCCCAGCTAGAGAGGAATAGATTGTTATAAAAATATCTCCTGAAACAAGCACTGGCTAAAATAAATACCAAACACTGAATTACTAGCAATTTTGCTTTATTAAAACTTGGAGGGGTTTGAGAATGATTCCTTGAAATACTCTTCAAGAAGAAATGTGCACAGAAATCTTTTTCTTAATACAAATAAAAAAGCATTCTATTGAGCTTAGAATTGCCTCTAATAAAATATAGCAGGATGCCAATCCAGTTTTGTCATTACAGCAAGATGGTGTTTATTTGTGGAAAAATAAAAATTTTTAAGTCAATTTAGAGTTGACCCAATATCCTCTCTTACCTTTACCTACTCATTATGTAATATGTAACTCATTAGTATCACACCAAATAAAGGACACTAGAAATAATGAGGTTGGGATGGCTACACGAGGGTGCTTCACATTTAGACACATACAGGCACACACATATACAGATGCTGCATATTTAGATATTTACACACATAAATTTATACACATATTTTCATATATATATATTATAATATTTAAAAAACATAAAAACTGCTATGCCATTTATCTCAATAAATATTGAGGACTTATATATCATATTATTTTAGGGGCTGGATGAAGATAATCTAATAGAATTAATGTTCAAACTGTAAATTTTATCGGTTGCTCCCCTTTTTACCTGCTGAGTGGAACCTTCCTAAACAGATAGAGGCAGAAGGAACTGGAATATCCACAAATAATTAGCATAAAGGCATGGAGTATTTTCTAAAATGAATACAACCAGAAGTTAGTGCATGCTAAGTGTTATTAAAGGCAGTGCACAGACACTAAGGCTACAGAACCAGAAAAATAAACACTCCATGCAGGCTGGGGCAGTCAGAGGTTTGAGGTACAGGCACTTGAAAGAAGACTCCAGTGAATGAAGAGGAGCACAGGCATCCTAAGTGGAAGAGGACTGAAGGGAAATGGTATGAGCAAAGGCTTGGAGGTAGGAATGGAAGTGTTGTGGTGGGTGATGGGGGCAAGGCTGTGGCGAGGATTTCTGCGTGATGAGAAGTTAGAGGTCTACCAAGTTAGAGAGAGACCCCCTTCTCTTGGCAGGCAGCCATAGCAGAAAAGGCAATCATCCATCCACGATGGGAACTGGGGATCCAAACTCAACACCTTTCCTTGGCCTTGCCAGGTTCTAACACCAGAGTCGGGAACCTAGTGGGGGAGCTGGGTCAGGGGAGTAAGACTGGTTGATGAGCACGTAAAGATAACACCTCATCTTCTATCTTATTAAACAGGGCGACCTTGTATTTTTGTATCAATTGTACATGCCACATTGCTTACACTAATTTCTTTTCCTCATAATCTGAGCAGCCACTGAAAAGGTGGTGAGAGTTTTGGAAAATATGATCATTCCCTCTGCCCATGCTATGCTCTTGATTGCGAGTTGGTACGAAACTATTGTATAACACCTATTGTGTTCTGCCTTTCCATCTATGGAAAACCAAGAGGACACCAAATGGTCTAATGACCAGCTGCCCTTCCTGCTCTGTTCCCTCAGGTAGGGTGCCCTAGCCAAATAACTTTCTGTATTATAGGGGCAGTTCCGGCTACATTTGGGTAGAGAATTTTAGTTCCTTGCCAACACATGCAATTATTCAAACCAGCCAATCACATCCTCCCATGGGAACCAAAGGTCACCCCCAACCCTGATACTGGCTTCCATAGCCCCTGGTGACTCACTGTTCCCAATGCAATCTCAGTGTGGCCCTGTGTTATGTTCTCCCTCCCTAGGCTGTATATGTGACCAATAAACTGCTGTTAATCTCATCTGTCTAGTATCATGCACTTGGCAATCCCTATAACCCAAGGGCAGGAATCCCTTGCTCGCCAACAGGGTGAATAGGAAATAATAAGAACATCAGTAATTAAATCATTTATTATATTGCAAATTAATTTAAATATTAAACTATATATTTATTTTTAAATTACATACAAATTGTAAGTTAATTAAATATTATTATTTTAAATAATTATTAATTTAAAATAATTAAAACCACCAAAGAGGGTGCCATTTTCCAGGATTTTTAAGTACAAAAAGGTACACTAGTAGTTTCTAATAGAATTATCCCGATGAATGCCCTTGAAGGATATATCAAGTTAGCTTCCTATACACCTAATTATATTTTGCAGATACATCCAAAGTCTGCTGTAATAAACTTATGCTATTTTCAAGTTATAGAAATATGATATATTCCATGTTACAGAATATTAAGTGTTACATTAAGTATAGACCCTAGTAAATAAAATAGTAGAGAATTACAAGGAAACCAGTAGTTAAACTCAAAGGACATCTGCCTTCCATCCCAGATCTTATTTTAGCCAGGCCTATTCGAATGTCCCCTTTTTCTAACAGGAACTACAACGTGTAATTGGGATTTCCCACTGCCATGGGGAAAAGGATAGTAGGCTTCTTGTGAGTCCATTAGTAGCTGAGATGGGGAGGTTAAATTGTCACTCATGAATACGTCAGTTCACTTTCTTATTTAAAACTATACATGAACAATTCTACTTATCATCTGTCTTCCTCAGGTACTATCCACAAAAGAACTGTCCTAAAAGTCTACTCCAGGCTATCTATGAATCATCAGTAATCCCAGAGACCTACGTGGAAACCATTTCTTTATCAGAGCATGCTGGGGACACAGGTCTATTGTTTCAAGATTGAGAGGCTGTGGAGGACAAAAGGACATGGGTTTTCTTCCTCCACTTATTCCCCCATGCATCCTTGAATCTTTTCACTGGTTACATTATTAACTAGTTCTGTGTTTATTTTTAGCTTTCTTGAGTGGGAAACCAAGAAACATCTTAACATTCTAACAAACTTGTGTAGCATCTTTGAAAGCTAGAGCCAGGACAAATGGAAGAGAAGTAAAAATAAACATGTATTTAAGAAGTGAGATACAAAGATTCACTTTAGACAGGATCAGAAGCATTTCATTACACTTTCATACATCTCTAGGAGCAGAGAGAAAGAAGGCAGTAGCAAAGAGAAGAAAAAACACCTAAACCTAAGACAGACTTGTATTTGAATCTAAACTCTACTTCTTACCTGGCTGTGTGTAATGGCTGGCTCTTCAGGCTCTTTAATTTTATATTTCTCTAAACTATAAAATTGAGATAATGCCACCAGCTATGAAGATTAAATGAGATAATGTACACTTGTCTGGTACATGCAATAGGCAGGAAATAAAGACAAATTTTTAAAAAGCAGACATGAGAACAACAACAACTTAGTCCATTAAATAAGTGGAATGAATGGCAAGAGGAACTGGAAGGTTTTGTTCTTGTTCACCAGTGATCACCCCAGAATTTAGAATGATACCTGATCTATTTCTTGCATGCATGAATTAATAAATTAGTGGCCTTTATCCTAATATCTCACACAACAATAGTATAGTATGTGTAGACAAGTCTAGTCTGCCTCTTCTTTTTATATGGCCCAAGAGCCAAGAATGGCTTTTACATTTTAAATGGTGGTAAAAAATCAAGAATAATATTTTGTGACATGTGGAAATTACATAAAACTCAAATTTCAGTGTCTACAAGTAAAGTTTTATTGGATCACAGCCACACATTTGTTTTTGGACTGTCTATGGCTGCTTTCACACTATATGCACAGAACTGAATAGTTGCAACAGAGATCACATGGCCTGTAAAGTCTAAAATATTTACCATTTGACCATTTAGGGGAAAAGTTTACTGACCCTCACTTTATTAGCTTACCCAGAGCACAGTATATCTGCTTTGGAGCAAAAAACTGCCTGTTTTTTTTTTTTTAACTTTTTTTTTTAATTTATTATTTATGATAGTCACAGAGAGAGAGAGAGAGGCAGAGAGAGAAGCAGGCTCCATTCACCGGGAGCCCGACGTGGGATTCGATCCCGGGTCTCCAGGATCGTGCCCTGGGCCAGCAGGCGCCAAACCGCTGCGCCACCCAGGGATCCCAACTGCCTCTGTTTTAATCTGAACTCTGCCATTTACTATCTAAGTGAAACTGAATTATAAGCTTTTAACCTCAATTTGCGTCAGTTTCCCCATCCATAAAATAGGGATAATAATACTGTCTACCTGAAAGAGCTTTATGAAGATTAAATGAATTTATATGAATAATGTATTAACAACAGTGCCTCGTCATAGAAAGCTCATTTGCTTGCATGCATGTTCTCTGTCCTCATACATTTAGTGTCATCTGTAATATTAAAAAAAATTAGACACTTAAAAGTCTAGACTTGTATAAAAAATGACTTCAGAGAGAAGCTTCTGCATTATCAGTCATGTGAAACAGCTCATCATCAGTGTACACGGCTGAGTAAAGAACTCCTGCAATGAGATCATATGAGCCATGGTTTCATAGCAGGTCACCCTTGGTCTTGTTCTAAACGTTTAATTTCACTGTTCTTTTTGGGAGCTTACTACCTGTACAGTAATATCCTGCAGCTCAGAATAATCATAGTTTTACCCACATTACAGCACTGTCTCCTAATTCTGAAAGAATTTTGGTCACCAACTAATTTAGAGGTGTCTCATTAGATCTCAAAATACTTTTAAAAGCACTTTTCTAAACACTAGCTTTAACCCTCTTTGGTAAATAAAAATTACAATGAACATACAGACTGAAAAGACAGCTCTGAAAGATACAAAAAGCACGTGTCATGCAATGAAGGTGCTGATTCTTTTGGTTATGTGAATTCTAGTCTGCCATGTAAAGCAAAGTACCTGTATTTCTTTTCTAATTACAGATTTTCATCCTAAAGTTAAGGGAGTCTAGTGAACAGCACGTCACAACTCTGATCCCCTACTTTGAGCCACTAGCTAGCTAGCTAAAGGCACCAAAAAAGGAGAAGGAAGGAAGGAAGGAAGGAGGGAAAGAGGGAGGGAGGGAGGGAAAGTTAAGATACCAGAAAATAGTAAGGAAAGAGGGAAAGAGGAAAGAAGCAAGGAGCAGGTAGTAAGACCAAGCGTGATGCGCTCCTCCATCTGTGATGTGTGTCTGCATTACCCTAGGGTTAGCAGTGCACTGAGCTCCCGGTGTGTTAAGGGTTTGTGTAAGGCATGGAGGTGACACAAGAAGGAAGGCTTCCTGTCTAGGAGGAAACAGTGCTGACAGCCTCTGCCTTTCTCAAGTACCTCCAAGATAACAAAGGCCTCCTGGGAACAGAGATTAACTACTTGTAAACTTTCCATTTATTCTAAAACTTTCCATATTAAAAAGCAAACCAAACAAACAAAACCCCCAGAAAAACTCTTCCCTCAACTGGAATGGAAGGGGATAATGAAAGGGAAAGGAAGGAGGATTTTAGTTTTCACCTTTATGCACATTTAACTTTAAAAGAAAAAAAAGAATTCTATGTAACTTTTATAATTAAGAAAATACATAAAAAACTGAAAATCCCCATTCTCCCTCTCCCAAGTTTAATAACCTCAATTATTTCAAGCATCCCTAATAAACTTTTTTTTTTTTTAATACTTAGGAAGAAAAGATCAAAGGTAAGGGGGAGGGTGGGCTGGAGACAATCCTCTCCATCTAAGCCTCCCATGAAATGCAAAAAAAAAAAAAAAATCAGACCATGTTGACATGTAGATTATGGCAATAATTTTCAGTATACTTCCTGTACAGACTATAGGTGAACACACTTCTAACCCTCCAGACTGTGTACCACTGTCAAGGAAAATGATAAATTCCCTATATGATAAACCCAAGTAAGAAAGAATGTTTTCACCTTAACCTCAGGTGAGTATGGCAAAACAGAAGCTACTGTGAACTCCAACACCTCTATACACAGTCACAGATTTTAACTCATGGAATCCACCCACAGGGCATTAGCAAAAAGGACAGAAGAAATATTTACTGGGGCCAAGATTTCAATGAGCACTAATCTACATAGTACAGAAGAGCATCTGAAAATACTTTGCTCCTTAACAGTGGGAAGAGCTCAATTAAAATTAAAGATGTTTAGAATTAGTACTATGGAGAATAGATCTAACAAGGCTACATTCAACGAACTGGCTAGGATCTCCACTTAGTCTACTACACAAAAGCACTGGCGCCTGCCTTTGGCCCGGGGTGCAATCCTGGAGACCCGGGATCGAATCCCACATCAGGCTTCCGGTGCATGGAGCCTGCTTCTCCCTCTGCCTATGTCTCTGCCTCTCTCTCTCTGTGACTATCATAAATAAATAAAAATTAAAAAAAAAAAAACAATCAACAGTTAATAAAATAACCACTGGATATAAAAACATACGTAAACTAATTTTACCAACAAATAAATTCCTGAACCTATTAGAGCTAATATATTTGCTTATTTTCAGTGATTAAATTTTGCTCTATAAAGAGTTTATATATTTTAATGAGACCAAAATTCACTTAATAATCACAGAAAACTTTCACCCTTCACATCTTTATTTTATATTCTTTGCTAAAGCCTTAGTACCAATTTTCATTTTAAAAGTTCCCTTTATCCTTCTCCAAATATGGTACTCAGCATATACTTGATATGTAGTTAAGAATCTGTTATCTAGTTTATAGCAGCAATGTCCACAATAGCCAAACTGTGGAAGGAGCCTCGGTGTCCATCGAAAGATGAATGGATAAAGAAGATGTGGTTTATGTATACAATGGAATATTACTCAGCCATTAGAAATGACCAATACCCACCATTTGCTTCAACGTGGATGGAACTGGAGGGTATTATGCTGAGTGAAATAAGTCAATCAGAGAAGGACAAACATTATATGGTCTCATTCATTTGGGGAATATAAATAATAGTGAAAGGGAATAGAAGGGAAGGGAGAAGAAATGGGTAGGAAATATCGGAAAGGGAGACAGAACATGAAGACTCCTAACTCTGGGAAATGAACTAGGGGTGGTGGAAGGGGAGGAGGGCGGGGGGTGGGGGTGAAGGGATGACGGGCACTGAGGGGGGGCACTTGACGGGATGAGCACTGGGTGTTATTCTGTATGTTGGCAAATTGAACACCAATAAAAAATTAATTTATTATTAAAAAAAAGAATCTGAGATCTAGAAATAGTATTTAATACATGAAAAGGAAACATGTAATCTATTAAATAGTTTTCACGGGTTATCTGTGCAAATTCACAAGCATATTCTATATTTTACTTGTCTTCTTAACAGCTACAACATGGGATTTTATCTGTTGTATAGTGAGAATACTAAAAGATAAAGGAAAGAAGTTTTTTTTAAGTGAACATTGTTCTAGAAGACCTCATAACTTTTTAGTTAAGGTAAGATACTTTTTCCATCTAGATACTAAACTCTAGATTGGTGTTCCTAATACACTTTATTTGCAGACAACAAAGAGTCTAATATATTTCGGCAGATTAGATATCCAAATCCTAAAATAATTATATAGATAATTCACACTATAAAAGTACATTTTCAGTAACTAAATCATTGCAATCATTTCCATATATATATATTTATATGTATTTATATATATAAATATATATATAAAAAATATATATAAAAAATATTTATATATATTTATATATATATATTTATATATATATATATAAACTGCACAAAGGCCTTCACCAGATTCTTGACTTTGGGGCATCTTAGTAAATTCCTTTGTGCAGTTTATATATATATATATATTTATATATATATAAACTGCACAAAGGCCTTCACCAGATTCTTGACTTTGGGGCATCTTAGTAAATTCTGGCTAACTCCAAAGGTACCTACAAACTGCTCAGAATTTTGTTTTAATTTGTGTTCTTACTACATGTAAGGTTACAGAGACAGGTCTTTCATTTAAGAAGAGTTTTATAAAATTATTTATTTATTTTTTTAGTAATATAATTGTATTTTCTGAATAACATATCAAATAGATACCTTAATATCTCTACTACTTTGAGAAACTGTCAAAAATTGCTTTTGATTGGCAGGGAATTTAGACCTATGGCTTCTTTCTGTAGGTTTGGTAAGAAGACCAATAGAATGAGGAGAATGGAATGTTTCTTAACAATCCCATAACATGGCAGGATGCTCACTATCTAATAAAGATACTCATACGAAGTCTTTTAGCTCAATTTCTCTTCTTCAAGGGAACTCTGTTTAAGCAAATAGCGCTAATTCTCCAAGTCAGTGTAATTGCTTTCCAAAATTAACAGATGTTTCCGGTGCATTCTGGAAGCCTGGTCAGTGGGACACTGGTTTACTCAAAATGCAGCTGGATTCTGACCTCATACAAGTAAAAGCAACATATAACCTGATAACTATTTACTCAGATGTGACCACCTATTTTGTGCCAGGTATTTGCTGAGGCCAGGGACACAAAGATGCTTATACTCTCATAAAATTTATCCTTATATTTCTTATGTCTTATGTTCCTCTTTTTGGAAGAAGTGGTGGGGAAAGCTAACAAAGTGCTATGATAGAAAGGTGAGGTAGTGCTGTGCAAAAGCAGACCAAGAAAAGGGGTGACTACTACTACTTGGCATAACAATCAATACAGTAGATAGCAGCTATTAATTTTATTACACCATAAACAGGAAATGCTAGGCAATATACTGTGGAATGGAGTAGCAACACAAGTATCCATAAACTTACCTCCTCATTTAGTCTTCCAATGAATATTTACTAAGTGCCTACTATGTGTCAGGCACTATTCTAGGCACAGGGGAGAAAGTACTGTTAACAAAATTAAATACCTCTCATTCATGCTGATTATATTTTAGTAGGACAAACAGATGGGCAAATAAAAAACAGATACTATACCAATGAGAATAGAAAGTGTTAGAAAGGACAACAGAACTACGTAAGTAGGACAAGTGGATGGGTTGAAGAGGTAGGAATATTTTCTTACCTTTTTTTTTAAATAAATATTTTATGTATTTAATCATGAGAGACACAAGAGAGAGAGAGGCAGAGACATAGGCAGAGGGAGAAGCAGGCTCTATGCAGGGAGCCCCAGCAGGATTCGATCTCAGGACTCCAGGATCACACCCCAAGCCGAAGGCAGGCACCTAACCGCTGAGACACCCAGGTGTCCCTTTCTTACCTTTCCTACACTGGAAGGGGGGATTTTTTACAAAAGGTAACATCTGAGTTAGGTCTAGAAGGATGACGGATAACCTGTCTGGCAGGAAGGGTGTGTCAGGTTGTAAAACAAAGCTATAAGCAAAGTGCTTAGGAATGTTGGTTGGTCTCATACAGGTGGGCAAACTGATGAGATTAGAAAGGCCAACTGGGACCAGACCACAAAAAGTCTTATATTATAAGGCAAAGAGTTTGAATTTTAGTCTCTGGGGCATAGGGCATCAAATGATGCTGAATTACAAGATAATTCTTTAAAAACAATAAACCAAAGATTCTCATTTGAAAATAGGCCAAAGAAACAGAGATTTCACCTTAGAGGATACATAGATGGCAAATATGCACATGAAAAAGATATTTAACATCATCAGCCATCAAGGAAATGCAAAATCACCACACTGGATGTCACTGCACACCTATCAGGATGACTAAAAAAAAAAAAAAAAAAAAAAAAAAAAAAATCACAAACACCAAGTGCTGAAGAGGATGTGGAGACACCCAACTATTTACATTGCTGGTGGGAAAGTTAAATGGTACAGCTACTCTGGAAAACAGTTTGGCAATATCTCCTAAAACTAAACATGCAATTACTACATAACCCATAATTGTACTTTTGGGTATTTATGCCAGAGAAATGAAAACATATGTTCACACAAAAACCTATACATGAATGTTCATTATAGCTTTATTTTTTTTAAGATTATTTATTTATTTATTTATTTATTTATTTATTTATTTATTTATTTATTTATTCATGAGAGACTCAGAGAGAGAGAGAGAGAGGCAGAGACACAGGCAGAGGGAGAAGCAGGCTCCATGCAGGGAGCCCGATGCGGGACTCGATGTGGGACTGGATCCTGGGTCTTCCGGACCACACCCTGGATTGAAGGTGGTGCTACATCACTTGAGCCACCCGGGCTGCCCTTCATTATAGCTTTATTTGTTAAAAGCCAAACAATAGAAATGGCCCTTTAACTGGTTGTCCTTTAACTGTAATCTTACTCAGTAACAAATGGAAAGAATTACAGATGCATGCAACAACTCAGATGGATCTCCAGGAATGAATAGAATGATGATTCCATGATATGTAACATTTTTGAAATGACAAATTTGAAATGGATTACTGGTTGCCAAGGACTGGGGAGTGAGATGGGTGGGATGCTGGTATGGTTATGAAGAGATAACAAGAGGGATCTTTGCAATGATGGAATTATTCAGTATCTTTACTATGATGGTAGATACACAAACCAACTCATGATAAAATTATACAGAACTACATATACACTGAGTACAAGTACAACCAAGGAAATCTAAATAAGATCAGCAGATTTTATCATTGTTAATATTCTGATTGTGCTATTTTACTATCGTTTTACAAAATATTATCACAAGGAGAAACTAGCTACAGGATACTACTTTTTCTCTGTACTATTTCTCACAACTACACATGAATCCAGTTATATCAGTAACAATTTCAACTTAGAAATAATTAACCAGATTGTAAATTCCTTATGAATAGGAACTGACTTTGGTCTCTCTGACTTCTTGTCTGATTCCCCCACCCCTCATTTCTAAAAGTTGAGACCAGTGTGAGAGAAAGACATACTAAGAGGAAATTATTTGGTTTCTGGTTTATCCAAGGGGAATTAAGTTTATTAATTTCTATAAAAGTAAAATCTATATTTTATCAAAATTTTCTATAAATTCTATAAAATAAAGTCTAAAACAACTGTCTTTGATGTTGTTGGCTTACTAGTGAATAAAATCACTTGAAAATATCCCCAATAGCAGCTAAAATGTCACTACGTTTACATAGGAACCAGCCGCCTTTGAAATCAACTGTCATTAGGTAGGAGTCTTTGGGCATGAGAGTCACAGAAAACTGGCAGATTGAGGCCATGAGATTTCAGCAGGCTCCTCTAACAAAAGCCTTCAGAGCAGTAGCACTCTGCTATCCCCTTTCTATCCTGTTTTAGGATAAAGCATTAGAAGAGGAAAGGCAGGAAACAAGTGATATACAGGGCAGTGAAACATATGTCTACACCTGTAGACTAAAAAATGCAAGCATTTATTTATACACTTTTTTTATAATGAAACATCCTCACAATGAAGCACATTGTGTACTTATTTCTAGATAGATTTTAATTTGGATTGAGAAAAAAACCCTAAAAATTAGAAGTCTGAATTATAGAATATTTCAAATGAAATACAACTTGGGTTCTTTCCTTTACATGTATCTCCTTTAATACCCAAGTAGAGGTCTTATCAGGGTTGCTTTAGAGAAACTTATAATCAGCACTGAAATAATTTTATGAAGCACACATTGTTAAAATACCCAGCAGAGTATGCAGAGAAGGAATTTAAGTATATTTTCTATAAGATGATTTTCAGCCTTTATTTACTTAAAACTAGCCAAATTCAGCTGAACCAAGACAGGATAACTACAGATGCCAAATTAAAAAGTCACAAAGAGGCATCATGATCAGTGTCACCTTGGAGATAGAATCCATAAACCTCTTAGTTGTCAGCTGCCCCAGAAATGATGCAAACAGTGCTCATCTAAGAATTTCTTTCAACCCACAGCCCAAATCTATGCATTCCCTCACCCAGTTTCAGGTCTTGCCCTCTTGTAATTTACAAGATTGCAGAAATCCTACCTCCTCTAATATTCAACTAGAGAGTGTATCACCTGCCTCTTTGGGGGAAAAAAGCCCTGCCATTCACCTAAATCTCTTTTTTTCTCATTAAGATAATAAGGACAGGGCAGCCTGGGTGGCTGAGCAGTTTAGTGCCGCTTTCTGCCCAGGGCGTGATCCTGGAGACCAGGGATCGAGTCCCACATCGGGCTCTCTGCATGGAGCCTGCTTCTCCCTCTGCCTGTGTCTCTGCGTGTCTCTCTCTCATGAATAAATAAATAAAATCTTTAAAAACATGATAATAAGGATAGGATGGTATCATAAAGGTATTTCAGCCTTACAAAATTATTTACTTTGGGGATCCATAAGTAGTGATTAACTATTAAACTACAGTGCTTCAGAGGTCAGAACGTATTTGACAGAATGACATGACAAATAGTGATAACAGCTAAAAAAGTAACTTTCATGTAAATCAGCAGGAAAATATGAGACATGCATAGTTCTTTCTGTGTCACCGATGTCCCCAAGAAATGGTAAATGAAAGGAACCATTTTAACTTGCTTTGAATAGAGCCACCATTAACTTGACTAAATGCAAACATGCTATGATTAGTTCAGTTTCCAAACACTGAAATATCAATTTCCTAACCATATAAATTTTCTAATCAATGAGCTCTCTTGCATGAAAAATGTAGGGCCTCTGAAAATGCTCAGTGATGTCTATATATATCACTGCAGATGTCCTTGTGTTTTCTGTCTAGACAGTGTACAAATTGTGTACAGAAATATTTTGTCCCCTGGGTAAAAAATTCATAGACCTCTACCAATATCAAACATAAAAGAAACAAAAAATGGCAAAACCAATGCCTTGTAACACAGAACATTATGAACATGTTCTAATTTAAAATCAGTCATGTTTCAGGGTCAGAAAACTGGGTTCCACACTGTTTACCTACATAAACCTGTGTGCCCTTGGGAAAGTTACTTAATTTCATTAAGTCTTAGTTTCCTCATCTGTAAAAGAAGATAATATCTGTCTTATAACAGGGACTAAATTAAACACATGCAAGAGCTCCTAGCATGATGGTGGCATAGCAGAAATATTGAGTAAATAGCAGCTATTACTATTTAGCATGGAATCTGTGTTACGTGATGTTAACAGCATTTCTTTGATATTATCTGATTGATAAACTTTTGATGAAGTGGGGGAAAAATTGGATTGATTGAGAGTCAGATAATGGAGGGAAGAAAGTTTGTTAACATATGTGAGAACCATCAGGTATTCATTGGCTGAAAAGTTTCTGCTTAATTTGAATCCTCATCTCCCTGAAACCACCTTAAAAACAGAGCCATATAATCCTATGTTCATATGCATATATAATCTTGCATTCATAAGCTGTATGCAGCTGTCCTTCCTGTCCATCTCTTGTAACAGAAGAAAAAAGGCAGTGTCACAATCAAATCTGAACCTTTTATAACAACTAAGATCACCTGAGTTTTCCTAATCTTGCTGACTTTCTCTGCAAAGGTTCCACAACACCATTAGCAGGGACAATGTGGTATTTTAAAGCAGAAGGTTGGAGTCTTGATTTTGTAATTTCCCATCTCTGTGGTATGGGGAAAGTCAACAAGTCTTGCTGGGCTTGGCTTCATCAGTAAATGAAGAGGCTGCACTGGTCAATTGTAATGACTCATTTAGTTCTAAAATTTAATGGTTTCATAACTACATTTGACCTAAAACCACTAAAGGCATACCTGACTTTCCAAACTCCTCAAACTACCCCAAAGACACCCCATGTACGTTTCCTCACCCAAACCTGATACCAAATAAATCTTATCTGACACATGAACAATCTCATTACTCATCTCTCCCTCCCCTGTCCTGAGTCCTTCCCACAACCTAGCAAGGCATAGGCAGGAACTGTGCTTTCATTTCCCCTCATGTAACAGTGGAACCATGCAATAAAAATTTGAGTGAAACTATTACTCATTTAAATTGAAATTTCTGTTGACTTGTGACTGGATACATGTAAAGACCAATAGAAAGACAAGGGAAAAAAGTCACTAATTATTCCTTCTTTATATTATACCAACTTTCCTGGACTTGAAATTACAATTGACAAACAGTTCAAATCAGAACTGCTTTTCAGATGAAGAAAACAAAGTATAAGCTATTCCAAATTTATTAAAAGCCAAAACTCATAAAGACTCCTAACTCTGGGAAACGAACTAGGGGTGGTGGAAGGGGAGGAGGGCGGGTGTTGGAGGGGAATGGGTGACGGGCACTGAGGCGGACACTTGACAGGATGAGCACTGGGTGTTTTTCTGTATGTTGGTAAATTGAACACCAATAAAAATTAATTAATTAAAAAAAAAAAGCCAAAACTATTCTTTATTTCCTAACGTTTCAGATGATACTAACAAATGCCAAAGTATATCAATTATCATAAATGTTACCAAGAAACTGACTTCAAAGAAAAATATGAAGTATTTTTTAATACTAAGTAAAACAAATTTTCAATGGAATCCACAAGAGCTAAAGACTAAGCAGTTGTACCTTTTAAACAGAAAAAGGCTAACTGTGTTTGTTTTCCTTTTCATTTTTATCTAAACATTCAGGGGAAACTGACTTTCTTTGTTCAGTGTTTATTATTTCACCTTTCCTGAAGCAGAAACCAAAACACTTTGATAATGGGAGAGCCTGGTAAACAGATCCTTGGACATTAGGGCTCAGAACGACTAAGCCAGTTGCATTTTAGAGGTCCATTTTTCCTGAAGTTAATATCACCATGATTTGATTTCTTCTCATATAAAAAGGTATGATAATACCATATACAACCTCACTCAAGTCCACACTTATATAGAACCAAAATGGATCTATAATACATGCAAACAAAGGCTGAGAAATCTAAAAGAAAACTGCAGAAGACAGCTGTTCTTCCTGGAAATGCTATTATCACACTTTATTCCATTGATATAGTCTATTTGGTCAACCCAAGTTTTATTAACTCCAAGGATAGATTATCTCTGCCGGATGTCAAAACTACTTGCAAATACTTTTTCTTTCTCTTCAGAGATCCACTAACACACTTACTAGATTCAGATCAATCCAAAGCAGTTTTTCTATACCACTCAGAAGAAACTAGGCAGTTCAGTTCTTAAACTTAATTTTTAAACTCAATATTTAATAAAAAAGATCAGTAAGTACTTCTTTATAGCTCCCCATACCTAAATGTGTTACAACTGAACCTGCTCTTTGAGTTGTAACACATTTTGCTACACTTTGCTACTAACAAAGTTACAAAAAAGTATTAAAATAAATAGGCTCTTGTAAAAAAAAAAAAAATAAATAAATAAATAAATAAATAGGCTCATATAAACATGTCTACTTTTTAAATAAAGGGCTTTCCCTAAAAAACAAATTAATCTATGCAATTCCAGGAAAAGATGATGCATTTAAAAGAAATGTCTGGAAGAACACAGAAAGCTTACAAAAGTAATATACAAAGCACTGGCATTATTATGAATGTCTGAAATATGAACATACTCATCCCCCTACATAAGAACATGAGCCTAGATTTGGAATTCCCCTGAACCACCTGGAGGAATGGTGAGCCAGATTTTACCTTCTCCTCCTCTTCATCCTGTTCCTTCCCCCTTAATACTTTCCTCAACACACTGCCCTCTACCTTCTTGAATGTACCAGTACTTAAAAGTTATAAAAATTTTATTTGATTGCTCTGCTTTAGTATTATCATAGTTTCATCTGCTATTAATTCCACTGCATTCTTCATATATTAGAAGCTAAATAAGTTCCTATGTGCTGGCTAGGAACCCAAGACCTACTCACAATCATTTCTACTGCAAAAATGCACTAAATTCCAAACACCCTACTAATAGGTTTAATCCATTTACTACTGATTGATGGATTATCAGATTATCTTTACCTATTAGGTCCTTACAGGAATTAAAAATGCTTAGGAAAAGAATGAGGGACTTCCTTGTCCCCTCCCCACATGTGCCATTTCCCAAAAGGTTCACATTGAGAACATTTTTCCAGGAAACAGGTCAGAAACTCATTTTGCAAAGCAATTTCTGTCTCACTGATGTAACTAATTATAATTTTCAAAAAGTAAAATCATGATATGATTGGCTAAATAGAGAATTTTTAGATTTTTACTATTCAAAAAGTTAATAAGCACAGCAATAGAAAACCAATTAGGTCTAAAAATAATGCTACCTTTCCCCTCCCCCCAGAAATGTGTAAATATCAGCTATCTCAAAACAGTATATTTTTTACGAAGACAGGATGTGTGTGTACATGTGTGCATGTACACACAATAACAATGTAGGATACTTGTTCTTCTATCTCTTTACTAAAAATATACCTCTACAAGCATAATGTGACATTCTACCACAGAAAAGCATATATTTGATAAAATGTCACTTATCTGTTTTGGCAGGAAATGAGACCAAAGTGATAGAGCTGGACAAAATAATGCAATTTCACTAATTGCTAATAATTAATTTGAAAGAAAAAAAAAGAAAAGCCTTATTGCCAAGAATTAAAATCCAATGCATCTAGCTGCAGTTTCAAATGTAGGGTAAGTATGTAAACAAAGAGATTTGCCAAAATTGTGTGTTATGATTCCAACACAAGAAAGATAAATTAAAGAGCCATGCAAATTTTTTATATTTCCTGAGCTGATGCTGAAAATAACTCAGAGGAAAGGGCTTCTTTTGAGATATAGGAGTCCTAACCCTTACCCTTTGTGCATAATCTTATCAGTGCTGTGACAAGATGAAAATGCTTATTAGGGCTATTAATTTATACTTTAGTCATTACATTAAAATCCAACAATACCACCAGATGGTAAATACAACCCAAGAGAGATATCTTCTAGCACAGGTCTGACGATTTATAACACAAAAGCCATAACAGGATTTTAGAGGATTTGTAATTTGGCAGCTCGTTAAGCCCAGTTTTGTATTTAAAATGGGGAGAAGACAAAAAACTTAAGACTTCCTTTTATCAGAAATGAAGGTATACTAATTAATTAAGAAGAAATTAATTTTTTAAAGATTTTATTTATTTATTCATGAGGGACGCACAGAGAGAGGCAGAGACATAGGCAGAGGAAGAAGCAGGCTTTCTGCAGGGAGCCTGATGCAGGACTCAATCCCAGGACCCTGAGATAACAGCCTGAGCTAAAGGCAGATGCTCAACTGCTGAGCCACCCAGGCATCCCAAGAAGAAATTATTTTGAAGTTTATTTTATTTTGAATCCTGGTACTTGAGGAAAACTGAAAGATAAATCCAAAACTGTCAAGTGATGGGGACTTCCAGGCAAAGTTTCAAGAAAACAGCCATCCACATTGGCTGATTCCATTTCCTCTCTTTGAAATCCTCAGTCTGCAATCTGGCTTTTTCCCAGAATACCAATGACACTGCTCTTATCAAGATTAGAAAATGACCTCCTACATGCTAAATTCAATCACATCCATTTTATAAGCCTTGGGTCAAGTGTTAACAAATCCGTGAAGTCAACTTTAATACCTTAATTGGGGTATAACTCAAACAAAGCTTGGGTCAATAACAACAACAAAAAAATGTTGCCCTCTAATTGTCTGTTACCTCACTGGACAGAAGTTCCTGGGAACACGCACACCTCTTTCACCTTTGAAGGCACAGTGCTTTACACACGCTTAATATCATAGAATAAACTGAGGACTTGCCAAGTTACCCAGGAAAACCCAATAATTGTTCTTTTTTTTTTTTTTGAAGCGCTTATAATAACTAAAACGATAGAGGAAAGACCTAGAAAGGTTGCAAGGAAAATTTTTCTTGGTTAGAGAATTAAGACATCTGCTACAATTTTAAGAGAAAAATTCCCATATTTGCACACTATTATTTTGTCTATAACTCTTTAATATTAAAGGCCCGAATTTACTAACTTCCCTATGAAAATCAAACTTCTTAATAATACTAATAAATGAGCATTCACTAACTGGACAAGTCAGTGAGAAAAAAAGAAAGGCCTACTGGCCAGTGAGGTATTTTAGGATAATTATGTTTGAAACATTTTGGGGAAGAGAACTCATAACTGTACCCAAAAGGTACCAAAATGCCTGAGTTTCTCACAATCTTCCTCCCCAAAAACCTGCTTTTGAGAACCCAGAGCAGTAAGCAAAGGACGACCTATCTGGGACCATGTAAAGCAACTGTTTCTCTGGCCACAGGAATTCCCTTTACCCTCTTTTACCTTCAGATTTGACTATTCACCCTTCCCTGCTGTAGGGATTCCCAGGACCACTCCTTGCCCCATCAAACGCCCTTCCTCCAGTTTGTCCTCCTCACTCTTGCCTGAGGTCAGAAATTCAATGAGCAGAATTATGCAGAGAATGGGGAGGGAAGGGGGCAGGGGATAGAAATAGTAAGGAGAAAAGAGGGAAAAACATCCACTGCACACTAAATCCCAACTACCCAGCCCCTCCCTGCTCCTTATCACTGCCAATGCCTTACAGTCTTTCTCAGAGCAAACAGAGCCCCCAGTTTCCTCATTCTTCTTTAGTCACCTCACCCTTTCCACAAACACTGCTGTCTCAGACCCAGGGGATGTGCTCCTCTGACAGAACGGTGCTCAACCCCACCCTGGCTGACCAAAGCTCCTGTCTGAGACAAAGAAGCAATGGGAGGAAGAATTCACCTAGGAAAGGGGAAGGAAGAGCCAGTTCAGTAATGGTTAATATAATGTAGGTGCTAACCCAGGTCCTCTACCAACATTTCCAAATCTCTTTCTTTGGGCAATACACTCGAATTTCCAAATTATCGTGAACTTTTTAGAACACAATCCAATTTGTAACTGGGGAATTGCACACAATTTCTTACTGAGAAATTACAAACATGCTATGAATTAGTAAATTCATACCAGCTGTTGGATTCATGAAACATCTGTACTCTAAAGAAGGTGCCTGTATGGGCCACCCCAGGCTTGGCAATGTCTGTTTACTAATCCAGAATCCGGTTGGTTATATCTGTGGACTCTGCAAACCTAGTAAGTCTCTGTTAACCAGTCCCTATGAAAGATATAGAATCTCTTCCCTGAGGATCAAGGAACTGTTAAAGACACTTCTTTATTCACTCCAGCAGCACCATCTTAAATAGGATTCGTTTGCGTTTTTTCTATCATTTTAGAATTCTATTGTATTGGATTTTAAATTAATTACTCCCAAGCAGAGGCCTATGTATTTTCAACAGTCAGACTGCCAAACAGGATTTCCATTTGGATCCACTCAGCTCATGTGAAATGTATGTCCCACTTCTCATTTACCTTGTGTCAGGGTGTCCAGGTGTCCTCCACATGAAGGCTTGGATTTTGCTTTCTCTATTCAATGTTTTACAAAAGATACAA
Organism: Vulpes vulpes; assembly: GCF_048418805.1. Taxonomy (NCBI): domain Eukaryota; kingdom Metazoa; phylum Chordata; class Mammalia; order Carnivora; family Canidae; genus Vulpes; species Vulpes vulpes. The sequence continues at coordinate 72,802,471 of NC_132789.1, forward strand.
TCTCCTAGGAAAAGCTGTTACTCTGACCCTATGACTGAAGGCTTTTGATTCAGCTGGCACATTTCAAGAGTCTCAAGCCTGGTTCTCTGCTCCAGGCCTAAACAAAAATCTCTGTGGAAAGCTAATTCAAAAGCAGAGCTCACTCACTCTTTACCAAGCTGCTCTACTTGACAGCCTGTAACCTGTCCAAAGCCGCCCTCAGTTTCCTGTGGCCTTGAGAAAGAACCCTCCTTAAGAATGCCATCCAGCTGCACTGGCTGGCTGTGTACATTAACCCCTTCCAAACTGGTTTCCCACCATCATCTGAGCAGCAGTGCCCTAACTGCATAAGAAACATACCAGAAAAAGGACAAGTTCCAAAAGTTTACAGCTGGTGTTAGCAATAATCACAAATTCTTGGGATTTAAGCCTAAGGGCCAATAGGACAGCCAAATCTCCAATTTCAAGAAAAAAACTTCGCCTTAGCTAAGGATTGTAGTATACCATAAAGAAGCCAAATCAATTCCTCTTTCACATACACACACACATTATACAAAAGCATATTAAGAGGAAAGCACTACCAACAAAACTGTTCCATGGAGAGAAGAGCAAGCAAGAGTATACACAATTTTTTTTTAGTTGGATATTTAATTTCAATTTTCTGTCCAAATATTTATGCCAAAGAAAAGGCTTTACCTTGGTATTAATGCTCAGGCAGTTGTAAATAGAATAAAGTCAAGCTATGAGAAAAGTTAGGCAAGGAGGTTAAGTCTTTTAAGACTCAAAGGAGGAAGGGCACAGATGATGAGTAGAGAAAAATGCTAAGATAGCATCTGAACACTAAAAGAAATTAGAACAATTTTACTTGATACGCTAAGATTTTGCTTGACATTTTTATTTATTCAGTTCACCTGATAATCTTCTGAGCCCCTACTGTGTCACCATATATGCTACTATTTCTACAAAAGTCCGACTGTAAGACCTGAGTACTTGAAGGGTTGGGGTGAGTGATCTAAGAACATCAAGACTTCAAAAAGGGCCTGTATGCTTTATGTTACACACATAACATCTTAAATACACTGCAAAGGTCTTCTTTGTGACTACAGAGAGAGAACAAAGCTTCCCCGGTGGTTGTTTACTTTGCCTCTTTTTCATTCATTCTCTCACCCAACCAACATCTACTCATCCTTCCAAACACCCTTGTCTGGCCTCATAAGGGATAAAAGATATGACTCAAACCCTTCATGGAACTTAAAACTGAATACAGAACATCAGACATACCAGTGAATGACTATACCTTAAGACAAACTGAGATAAAGGCTGTAGGGATACCACAGCATAATGGGGAGATCAGAATAGGAAATAAACATTTCCTACTAGGTCTGTAAAAGCTTCATAACATAGCCAATGGTTGCTGAGCTGGACCACCAAGGATGGTCAAGGTTTCAATAAGGTGGGTACAGTAGGGATATCAGAGGTAGTAAATACACATACAAAGGTGAGAAAGAAAGGATAGTAGCTTTCCCTTTCCCACATTTTTCCTATGTCCATATTTTGGTAGTAATTAGTCTTTGAGAAGCAAAATAATCCTCAGAATAGAAAATTTTGTAAACTTAGAAGTTTTACCTGACAAGGCAAATGCATGGATTTCAAATTCCACAGATTCCTTTTTCTTTCCCTCTTTTTTTAAGTAGGCTCCATGTCCAGCATAGAGCCCAACACAGGGTTTGAACTCAAGACCCTGAGATCAAGCCCTGAGCTGAGATTAAGAGTTGGATGCTCAATCAACTGAGCCACACAGGCGCCCCCAAACTTCACACATTTCTTTTTTTTTTTTTTTTAACTTCACACATTTCTACACCTAAGAAATGAACCTCACCAGACTGGACAATTTCCTCCCCTAGATTCCTGCTATAACCTCTACGTTGGTGCCTTAGAGGGCCTGCAACCTTGCTGTTCTAGGTCTCCCTTGTACTACCTACACTACCACTGGTTCAAACCCTTTGAATCAGCTATTAAGTCAGCTACTTGCAAGCTTGCACTGAAAATACCCATTAACTGACTATATGATAAAATAACACTGCAATTTGGAATAATTTAATATATGCTTAACTAAACCACTCAAGTGATTTTTCCCCAACTCACAGGGTTGCTGAAGGTTAATTTCAGTGATCCATGCAGAAGTAGTGTCCGTCAGACACCTAAGTGTTACCTGGAATGCTGATGTCTGGGTCCAAGTTGCAGCTGGCCATCTGGAGCTTCATATGGCTCTTCTACCTCATACACATTTGCATCATTGTCCTCCATGCTTCTGGAATTCTGCCTTTCTAACTCGGGAGTTTTCCCTATGGCCATAATAAATGGCAAGTTCTCATACTCTGGTATTTCCTCATAATGGCGTACATTTTCATACTCTGGTGCACAGCCACTTGTAGTAGATTTGCAAGGCCCCTGAGATGATGATTCCCTGGAGAGCATTTGATCATCCAAAGACTCAGCTCTTGGTCCATTAGCTGCACTGGTGTGGCCCCGAGACTTCTTCCTCTTCTTTTGGGATTCGAGGCTGTAGTTATCTGCAGAATATGCCTTGATGGGCTTACTTCTCTTCTCTTCTACCAACATGCCATGCCAATCACTTTCAATTCCTTTCTTCTCCCCACCTGAGAGACTGCCTGTGGTTGTATCTCCAAGCTGGCTATTCTTGAACCAAAATTTCTGGAAGTCACTCTTCATGAAACAGATGGACAGTTTCATGTTGAGCAACTTCTTTAAAGAGTTTTTCTTTTGAGTGTCTTTGCAAGGCTTAGTGCACCTTTCTGCATCCATAGCAGATAACGATTTTGCTCTAGGCTTAGTATTGGCAGTTGAAAGCTCACTATTTGATGATATTGTGACAGACTTTAAGGATTCCGGGTTCCCTGAAAAGGGTAAAATAGGATGAGGTAATTTCCACACTGGCTTTTCTGAAGCCCGTTTAGGCATATCAAAGGAGGACGACATATTGAGGTTTTGGGCACACAAATGCTGAAGGTGATTTCTTTCTAGACCCTTCTCTGAATTATTTTCTTCATTTGAGGGGTAAGAACTTTTCTCCACAAGCTCCTCTGAGGCAGCCTTTTTAAGAACTCCTGCAGCAGGCAAGCTGTGTCTCTGAGGTTTTTTGGGGACAATTCTTGAGGAACTTTCACCTTTTATTTTAGATTCCTTTTGCATTTGAGAGGCAGACACTCCCAGGTTACAGGTGGTAGGCAAATGTTCATTGCAGGTTAATTTGAGTTGCTTAGGCAGGCTCATAGATAAAGTACTGCATCTTATAAAATTGGTCCCTTTGTCCACAGCAAGTGACATACTAGAACCATCTACTGTCTTGCTGTCAGAACATAAATTAGAATCTGTTTCCATTTTTTCAAAGGAAGATGTTTCATGATGCATAGCTTTCTGTGGATTGACTAAATGTTGTCTGTCTCCATTGGAGTCCACATTCAATTCACTTTTATTTCCTGGATTCACTTTGTCCACCCGTTCCTGGTTACACAAAACATTCTGATGAAGAATACTGATTTTATTGTTTTTCAAAGCAGCATCTAAAAGACAAGAAGAGTTACTGTCTAAATTCTCTGGTTCTTCAGTACTTTCACTAGGAACATCTACATACTTTTGACGTAATAGACGAGCAGCCCGTGTCTTTCTGGGCTTGGGGGTTGGAAATTTGGGGGTATATGGTACTAAGTGAATTTCTAAGGGACCAAGGTCTTTGACTTCTGATTTCTTACTAACACCACCTGAAGATAGAAAAGTACTCCTTTTACTATCATTTTCCAGAGTTTCTTGTTCAGATGAATGAAAGCAGGTATTGCTTTTTTCACTGGTATGCTGATAAGTTTCATCATTAAGCAGCTGTAGGTGGCAATGGTGATGATCAGGAACTTTTTCAAAGCTGGACGGGGAAGGTGACAAATCTGCAAACTCAATTCTGAATTGTCTGTTGGAATTATAGCCATCATTCATTTCTGGGTTGTCTGTGGATCTGTGCTTCTGTAGAGAAATAAAAGGTGATGTTCGTTGTGTTAAAACATCTTTGAGCTTCTCTTCTAGGATGTTTGCCTTTAAAACTACTCCAGTCTGGGTCTTGATGTTTTCAACGTTAGAATCACATTTACTCCTTGTTTTTATAGCTGAAGAGGACTCATCAATTTTACTATTTTCTAAATTTTCATGCATTTCCAGGGGCTCTAAGATAAGTTGCTTTCCAAACAAACTCTCTCTATTCCCAAGTTTATGGATACACTGAGAATTGCAGGAACACACTGGTAGAATGTAATCACTGCTCTGATGTCCTACATTTTTACAATTAGAGTTGTCAGCATTTTCAGGTAATTCCTGTTTGTGCTCTTCCAAGTTCACAATGATTTTCCTTGATGGTAACTGCCCGATGTCTCTAACAGATGAGCCCTTCAGAACTTTTGGTTTTGGGGCTATTGCTGGTTTGGTTTTCTTTGTTGGCTGTGGAACACCAGAAATTACAATATCGGGTTTAGGTGCAACAGGAGGTGGAGCTGGCTTATTATTTGCTACCACAAACTTTGGCTTGGGGGCCACTGGTGGCTTCTTAATCTCTAGGAAAGAAAAAAATAATACTTTGATGACAAAGAATAAAAATCCAAATCAAAAGATGATAAATAATTAAGTTTGATAACATTTTTACTTTTTTTGACAATCATGGTAAACCTGCATTTTGCTAGGCAGATTATATTACTCTTGAAAATTCCTTAAATTTACCTTCAATTCCAATAATATAAACCTCTGGGCAGAGAGTACATTTCTCAGCAAGTCCAATACATTTTTCTTCTAAATCTGGAAGATTATTCTATCTTCAGTAGACACTAAATGAAATCCCTGCCTTCTGCTTGGGACCTTAGTTTGTCTGCCAAGTGCTAAGTGAGTGAATTTGCCTCAGTTATATAGAAAAGACACCCTTTACGCTTACACATCAATTATTCTTCTACCTCAATGATATACCACAGAGTTAAGTGCCATTTCTCAAGAATCTACCTCATTAGAACCCCAAAACAATCTTAAAAAGGAATACAGAAATCAGAAATTTTACAAACTTAAAAAACAAAACCAATTCTTCTATATTATTTGATTTATTACAAAGTTGGTATTTCTCTGTATGGGCACTGTCATTAGGAATTGTCATTATAATCCTTCAATGAGCTTTATTTTTTTAAAAAGTCATGTGTATAGGTTCTATGCCATGTCTAATCAATCAGAGTTTCTGGGAATACAGCCTGGACATGTGTATTTCTTTTAAGTTCCACAGGTGAATATTCAGTGTTCTCTTTATTAATAACTACTATTTTAGAACATTTAAAAGATGACCACAATCTCTACTGTAGCAATCCTTCCCCACATTATATAAAAAGCACTTAACAAACACCTATTTTTTTTTTAATAAACACCTATTATACTACAGTAGATTTGTAGAGACCTGGTCCTAGCCTAAAGGCACCTCACAAAAAACTCACACAAAAGACCTATAAAATGAAGATATACAGAGCCCAAACATCTTTGGGCTGTATCTATTTTCCTTAGGTTCTTTTTCTCCCTATACTATCACTTATCACCTAGTCACATTTCCTCAAGGAGATCTGAGGTAAAAATAATTTATCTTATGTTTCTTACACTTCATGTATCTTCGTCCAACAGGATCTAATGCTTAATAAAAACAATTTACTAAAAAAATCCTCAAATTTTTCAAAATATCTGTTGGACGTTAAGTACTTGAGTACAGAAGCTTTGATACTTCATTTAATGATGACTTTTTTTTTCAATAAAGGAAATTAGTCACAACATTTGGGAAAATATATGAAAGTGGGGGGGAGAGTGGGAGGAGAGGGAGAGAGAGTGCGCATGAGAGAGAGAGACAGAGAGAAAGAACGGGCCATTCTACTTCCTTTTACCAATCATTTTCCCAAACCAAAGTCCCATGATGACATGTGCTTTCTCACTTAATTCCTGGGTGTAATGTCCTGATAAAGAAGGTAACAAAATACTTACAAAATAATTTAATAAAAATTCCCAAAGCTATACAATTTCAGTTAGCTATTCAATAAGCATGTTATTATTTTTGAGTACAAAAAATTGTAAACCCATTCAAAGCCTAATGACGAACCCTGCTATAATAGTCTATTAAATTAAACCCTTGACCTATTAAGTCTTTTTTTTTAAGTCTTCTTTTTTTTTTTAAAGATTTTATTTATTTATTCATGAGAGACACAGACAGAGAGACAGAGACACAGGCAGAGGGAGAAGCAGGCTCCATGCAGGAGCCTGACATGGGACTCGATCCTGGGTCTCCAGGATCATGCCCTGGGCTGGTGGCGGCGCTAAACCTCTGAGCCACCTGGGCTGCCCATTGACCTATCAAGTCTTAAGAGAAAAGTATGAATGCCCAGGGCCTCCTTCAAACCTCCTACCTTACCCCAGATAATGAAATCTGACAAACTGTCATGTTGATTTCTGTAACCATTCTTAAAACATCCTACCTCTGGAATTTTTGAAGGAATTAAAAAAAAACAACAACAACTCAGTTTTGCAAGATGGAAAGAGTTCTGGAGATTGGTTTGTACAGTAACTTGCAGGTATTTAACACTACTGAGCTATACACTTATGAAGATGGTAAATTTATGTTAGGTGTATTTTCCACAACTAAAAAAACCCCAAAAAAACAAAACTTCAATCTCATCAAATTAATCTTTTACTTTCTGAATCTCAACAGCCTTGTCAAAAGCTTCAGGACCATTTATCCAATCAATTTTTGCTTTTTTAGTTAAATTGTTTTTTAATATTTGGTACCAATTTTAGTCTTTTCTTTAAATGTGTTTTATACAAGTCAGCTTCCAAGAGCCACAAATCCCTGTTATCTCTCAGTGTTGTAGAAATTCAAGTAACTACATAAGAGCTGTAGATGATTCCTAACAAATATAGCATAGCATTATGTACCTAACATGCTCAACACACTCACTGAATTAAATAACTGCGTAATTTAGCTTGCCACTCTTAGTTAACTGTCTATTGGAGGAAGCAGATGACAAAACTCAGCTGGCTAACCTAATTCTGTGTCTTTGTGAAGCTCTGCTTGCCTCAGTTTCCTTACTTGTAGATGAGAGAGCCGAACAGATCCCTAAAGCCTATATGATTCTGAGATTATAACTTCTGTGATTCTTGCTTCAGGAGAATCCTTATATTCTCTAATCTCTTTTCCCTGTGTGATTTTTCTTCAGTATAATTTTGTCAGTCTTTACCACTAAAAGGCAAGCTCCAGGAAAGGAGGCATTTTAACACATTGCTTTATCCCCAATGCTGAAATTAGGACCTGGGAATAGTGAAAGCTACCACAAATTATACATACCCTTTAATATGCCTCAGTAACAGGATATTTCTTTAAAAAAAAAAATCAGTATCCATTTAAATGTAGAATAATATTTTGAAAAGTTAGCAGGAATCAACTTCAATAGGATTACTGAATAAGTTTTTAATTCTTAGCGAGAGCAAGTGTTTAAGTCACTGATACAGCAATATCCCGAATCCTTTCTTAGTAGTAGTATTTGGTGGCTCTATTTCGAAAGAAACACAAACTCAAAAAATAACAATCCGTTATATTACAGCCTGCTCCTATGTCACTCTTGAAGTAAGTGCATGATGTTTGGAAATGCACTCAGTACCTTTGGATCTTAATACTGTATCAACATTTAGACCCAAAAGCTGTAGAGTAAAGCAGCCCATCTTTTATTTACACAGCTGTTTGGCTCCAGGGAAAAATAAGGTAAGAAAGTAAAGCACTGGTACCATTTTACTATTACAAACATACTCGTCATCTGTTACACAGAAATGGCTGTGGTTCACGTGCACACTTTCTCAGCTATTGGACCAGCCAAAAGGCAAAGCACAGGCATTAATGAGGCTGTATGTGTTTTAAATATAAATATGAAAAATACACTGATAAATATCTTTTTCATATACTGACTAGAATAATTCTAAAATATTATTGGCCTACTCATTCACAGATGCAGAAAACAAAACAAGCTCTTCTTCAGGATACACATAAGTCAGATGTTCTACAACACTTTATTTTACCATTTATCTTATTTTTAAAAACTAAGCCAATCAAAAAAAAAACTAAGCCAATCATCTCAAATACCACAGATTAGATTCAATATAAACAAACATCCTCTCCAATCACGAATAATATCCCTAAAGTTTTAATGAAATTCATTATTGTGCCAAAAAAGCGTCATAAAGAGCTTGTAAGAATGATAAGCATATAATAATATAAGAATGGAATGGAAATAAAGCCTCAATTCTCTTCCATATTCTTCATTTAAAGATGAGAAAGAATTATAAAAAATCTTAACACATGGGTGAACAAAAAGGTAGTTAATGCTTCTCAGCAAGTCAGGCTAGAAACCAACTAACTCAGCTAAACACAGGAAGTGTTCCTCTTTTAAACACCACAAAAATGTCTGTGGATTTCTTTAATTGTAAAGTTGATAAAATATAAAAATAGCCTGCATTATCCTAGGGTAAATTCAAATGAAAGAATCATAAACTTCCAGTCTGACTCCTAGATCAGATTTACACATCTAAATGTCAACTTAAATGCTTCTGTACCTGTTCATTATAAACTACTAGGGCTAGAATTGAAAATAATACATTTAAGGTATGAACATTTTAAATGTGTTTGACATTCCAAAGGAGGAGAGAGTTAAAAATGGCTGGAAAGATTTTTATTTTTAAACTTTTTTTAAAGATTTTTTTTATGTATATATTCATTAGAAAGAGAGAGAGAGAGAAATAGGCAGAGACACAGGCAGAGGGAGAAGCAGGCTCCATGCCAGAAGCCTGACAAGGGACTTGATCCCGGGTCTCCAGGATCAGGCCCTGGGCGGTAGGCAAGCGCTAAACCGCTGAGCCATCCAGGGATCCCCTGGAACGATTTTTAAATATCCAATGACTTTAAGGTTAAAGTAACTGCAATGGGTCAGTAATAAAGAAAAATTGAAAGGTGAGGCACAGAAACTTAAGACGAAAATAGTTCACCTTAAGTAGAAGGTCTCCCCTTAGTAAGAAAAAGGTAGTTTATAAATAACTCCCACAGTATATGATAACTCCTATACATACACACAGCATTAAAAAGGAAAGATCTGTAACATCTTCACGAATACTTCACTCCTTTCTTCTTATTTCTATTGGCTAACTTCTTGCCTTGTTGGTTGTAATCTGATTACGTCTAGCAATGCAACACTCCAATATATCTGTTTTAGGAATAATACATATCAGAACATTTAGAGTGCTGTTTGACAGCTTCGAGTTGCAGGAATTTAAAACAAATGCCAAGAAAAGCAAAGAAAATTTAATCATTCTGAAGTGCTGATTCTAGAAGTAACTTTGAAGGAAAGCCTTACACCACTTTACTATAAAACTTCTAATAAAGATGTATTTCTTCCAACGTGGGCAAAAACGTAAAGGAGAAAAAAAAAAAAACCCGCAATAGTTCATGTATTATTGAGTTCTGGTTTAAAAATCAACCTATGTTCTTATAAAGTGATTTTCATACTAATTAGCAATGACTCTGCTAATTATATTTGGAAAATAAGAACTGTTCCTTAAGACCGTTTAGAAAAATACGTGGAGAATTGCTCAAAATCCACACAAAGGTAAATCACAGGCTTTGTCAATTGGATGAAGAGAAAGGACTATGCAAGGCAGACAGAAAATGAGGCTTCGTTTACACTAACCAGGTAGAAATAGGGGGAAAAAAATCCATAAAAACTGGGTGAAGATGAGAAGAAAAAAAAAAAATCGCCATCAACAATTCTACTTCTTGCTTCTCAGGTAACAGAGGAAAAACCCACCGGGACAGGAGGGAGTCCCAGGGTCTAAACTCCTCCGTCTACTAAGGAAGGGGCCAGGGCTTCCAGGGGATGGATCCTGGGTTCACAGCGACCCAGCACAGGGGCCGAGTTCAATACTCCGGGAACACTGCCCTTTCCTAGAATAACTGATTGCTTAACACAGGAATCTAAACTCCTTTGACACACAAAGCACCGTCCCCCAAACTCGAGGAGGGACGAGCCAGTGTTCCCCCGCTCCCGGGTCTTGATTCACCTGGCGCTGAGAGCTCCCAGCGCCGCGGGGCTCCGCGTTTAAAGGGCGGTCCCAGGAGATACGCGATTGCCAGGCAGCCCCTCTCCGCAGGAAGGGACGAGAAAACCCGGCAGCACACGCCGTCCGCTCAGCACTGGCACGGCCCTCGGGAGAGGTAGGGCGGGGGCGACGCCGTTAACCCCCCGGGGAGGAGAAAGTTGCTCCAGAGCCACGACCAGCCGCGTTCGCTGCAAACTTTCCAGCCGCAGCGCGAGCGCCGTCACTTACCGGCGGCAGAAGTCATGATTCCCCCGTGCAGCTCGCTTCCCCGCTCGCCCCTTCAATCCCTGCTCCTCTTACAGTCCATTGTTTCAAGAGTTTGGGCAGAAGAGAAAAGCCTCCACGGCGCCCGCATTCCGTCCCGCGGCCCCGCGGCGCGGCTGGAGCGCCGCACAAAGGACGCGGCCGGCTCCCGGGACCCGGCGACGCTCCCGGGCGCGAGCCGCAGGCGGCGGGCGGGCACGAGCGCCAGTCAGCCGAGCTCCAGACGGACGGCCAGGCGCGGGCACGAGCAGGGCTCACCGCGGCTCCGCCGGCGCGTGCACCTCTCCAGCTCCAAAAAAAAAAAAAAAAAAAAAAAAAATCAGTGCTCCTGGCGCCCCCTGTTAGTCGCGGCCGTAAAAGGCAGACAAAAGCTCCAGCCTCCTCCAATCAGCGGGCGTGAGCTTCCTCCCGCTCCCGCCCCTCCCGCCCACAGGCTCAACCTCTGCTCCAATAAGCGGTCCTGAAAAGGGGGCGTGGGCTGCGCGGCCTGCTGGGAATTGTAGTTTTGCGGACAGACGCGACGGTCTGTTGCAGACGCCGGGGTGCCGCCTGTTCTCCCGCCTTCATTTCCCATCGTGCTGAGGCGGGTGGCATGGCGGAGAAGGATGACACCGGAGTTTGACGAAGAAGTGGTTTTTGAGGTAAGGGGAAAATGGCGGTGGGTATGGATTGCCTTTGTTTGAGAAGGACGAGGGGGAAGGCGAAGGGCCGATCCCAGGAGAAGGGATCGGGTGACGCTCCTACCCGCCTCGGGCATCGAATCTCGGCGATTTCTGGGCCTAGTGTGGGTCGCAGCCTGACAGGTGTAGCCCCAGGCACGGTCGCCGCGGCAATCTCCGCCTCAGGCCCGCCCAGAATTCCCAGCTGGGGCCCCGTTGCTAGGCCCGCGCACCGGAGCCCTGCGGGTTCCTTCCCGGGAGATGACTTTGCCGCGGGGGTTCAGCGCCCGGGTGGGGCGGGGCCCGATCGTGCATTTTTTGGATACTCCTCAGTACAACTTAGCCTCCCCCCTTTTTCGTCCCGGATTTTTTGGGTCTGTCTCCAGAAGTGTCGCAGGTCACGGTTCACCGTCGAGGCGTGGCCCTCGTAACGAAGGCAGCAGGTGCTAGTTTTCTAACACGTTTTAAAATCTGTGTGTGGGATCTACCGAGAATGATTAGGACCGAGGCATCTCAACATCTAGGTGCCATTCTTTTGTCCTTTGCTGTTGCGCTAGGTGTAGCCAGCTCTCCTGACGCGAGGCTCTGGATGTGAGTGCTTTTGTGTGGGACTATTTTAAGACGTTCTCTGCCATCTTGAATGAAAAAAAAAAAAAAAAAAAAAAAAACACCACCAACAGCAAACAGGCGAGTGTTTTTGTTGCCATTTGTCTATCAGTTCCAGGTGAAAGCTTACATCCAGTGTAGATCTATTGCACGTATGTAGGCTTTAGGTTTCCTCATCCAACCAGATTTTTTAAAATTAAAGAAAAAGAAAAAAGGAATGACCCATTCCAAACAGTGGGAAAAGCTAGGCATTAAATTGCAGAGTGATAAATGGTGAAATATGTATAAACTGTCATTGGAGGATTGATGTGGAAACGGCAGTCTGTTCTTGTGAGAGGCTACACCCAGTACGTGATATCGGAGGTAAGCCTTGAACTATGAATCGGATTAGAACGAAAGGAGAAAATGCTCTACCGGGAAAGAGAACTGAACATGCCAGGGTTAGGAGGTGTGAGAGGACCTGGTATGGATTTTTTCAGGGGCATGAGTGTGGAGGGTCACTATCTAAAGGGGTTTGATGTGGCTAGAATGTAGAGGTAGTGGAAGATAAGGCCATTTTATTTACCAAAATGAAGAATCTGGATTTGAGGAGCACATTTGGGAAGGCAAGTGTCTGAATTTCGGAAAGGAGAGAAGAAATAATGGAATAATGGCTTGGATAGGGAATTCTTAGAATTAAAGGTAAAATCAAGGAAAACAGTTACAGATTGAATGTGGGAGATGAAGGAGACAAAAATCTAGGTTGCTCAGGGTAAAGAAAACTGGGCAGCTGTTATTTTTTTTTTACCCTATATTTTCTTAGATTTATGAATATAATAGTAATGGATGCTCAAAACTATTTCATTGTAGGGCAGCCCAGGTGGCTTAGCGGTTTAGCGCCGCCTTCGGCCCAGGGCCTGATCCTGGAGACCTGGGATCGAGTCCCACGTCCGGCTTCCTGCATGGAGCCTGCTTCTCCCTCTGTCTGTGTCTCTGCCTCTCTCTCTCTCTCTCTCTCCCTCCCTTCCTCTCCCCCTCCTCCTCTCCGTGTCTCTCATTGATAAATAAATAAAATCTTAAAAAAAATATTTCATTGTAGAAAATAAGCTATAGAATTAAAATCATCCTTTATCCTATCACCCAAAGATGGCCCCTACTAGTATTATAGTACTGTTACAGACTTTAAAAGCAAATGTATATTTAATGTGTGATATTTTTTAAAGCAAAAGGTATCATACCACATAGAATTTTGTATGTATTTCTAACTTAAATTCATCATGATTATTTATTCATTACTGAAAACATTATTAATAATTTAATATTATGTATGTGTATTTTAATTTAACCATTTTCCCATTTTGGATAATTGTATTGTTTTAAAATACATTGTAATAACACTGATATGATGGCATCTTTAACTGCAACTCTGATTTTTCCTTAGAATAATTTCTAGAAGTGAAACTAATTGGTCAGTTTTTTAAAACTTATAGAGAAATAAGAGAAAGGTTATACTAATTTATATTTCCACTAGGAATAAGAATATTCATTTCACCAAATGCTCAGCAATGGTTTTTTTTTTGTTTGTTTCTTTTAATCTTTGCTAATTTGATATGGAAAAATAGCATTCCATTGTTCTAATTTATATTTTGTGCATTTATTGGAACCATTTAAATTTCTTTGCATGTTTCTCTTTATATTTTTTTGTCTACTTTCCTATTGGATGCCAGCTTCTTTTTTTTTATTTTTATTTTTTATTTTGGAGGAGGGAGAGACAGAGCATCTTCGACAGGGTCCATGCTCAGCATGGAGCCAGAAGCCTGAAGCAGAGCTCAGTCTCACGATCCTGAGATCATGACTGAGCCCAAATCGGAAGTCCCATCACTTAACCAACTGAGCCACCCAGGCACCCTTGGATGCTAGTTTCTTTTTTTCTTTTTTTAATTTTTTAAAAAAGATTTTATTTATTTATTCTTGAGAGATAGAAGGAGAGACAGAGCCAGAGACACAGGCAGAGACAGAGCCAGAGACACAGGCAGAGGGAGAAGCAGGCTCCATGCACCGGGAGCCCGACGTGGGACTCAATCCCGGGTCTCCAGAATCGCGCCCTGGGCCAAAGGCAGGCGCCAAACCGCTGCGCCACCCAGGGATCCCCTGGATGCTAGTTTCTTTTTTTTTTTTTTTTTTTTAAATTTTTAATTTTTTATTTATTTATGATAGTCACAGAGAGAGAGAGAGAGGCAGAGACACAGGCAGAGGGAGAAGCAGGCTCCATGCACCGGAAGCCCGATGTGGGATTCGATCCCGGGTCTCCAGGATCGCGCCCTGGGCCAAAGGCAAGCGCCAAACCGCTGCGCCACCCAGGGATCCCTGGATGCTAGTTTCTTAAAAATTGGTTTGCAGGAGCTCTTGGTTGGCTCATTCAGTTAAGCACGTGACTCTTGGTTTCAGCTGGGATCATGATCTCGTAATGGTGTGATGGAGCCCCCAAGTTGTGCTCAGTGCAGTGTCCTCTTCAGGTCCAGCTCCCCCCTCTGCTCTGCTCCTCATGGTCATTGGCTTCTTCTCTCTCTGTATTTCTCAAATAAATAAATAAAATATTTTTTCAAAAACAATGATTTGCAAAAAAAAAAAAAGCATAAGTTCTTCATGTGTTACTTAGCCTTATTACACTTATAGAAAATTGTTTCTAGTTTGCTGTTTGTTTTTTGTCATATAAGCTTTACTGAAGCATAATATGCGTAAGTGTACAAATCATAAATGTGCAGATTGACAAGTTTTGACGTGTTAAATACACCCATGTGACCAACAGCCAAATCAAGAAACAACAACACCAGCACACAAGAAGCTACCTTTTATTTTCTGTGGGTTTTGCCCACCTCAGAGATAACCATTATTCAGACTTGTAATAACTTATTTTGTCTATTTTTATACTTTATACACTGTGCAATTCTTTTTTAGACTGACTTTATTTTTGCTCTATGGTCTTGTTAGATTCATCCATATTGTCATATGAGCATTTTTATTTCTCCATAGTATTCCATATGAGCGACAACTTTTTAATCCATTCTGCTGTTCTAGTTTGGGTAGTTTCCAATTTGGGACTGTTCTAGCTAGCGTTGCTTAATATATATGTTTTGTTGAATGCTTTTATTTTATTTCATTTTATTATTTTATTTTATTCATTTGAGAGAGAGAGAGAACAAGTGGTAGGGAGGAGCAAAGGAAGAGAGAGCGATCAGGAAGCCCAATGTGGGGCTCAATCCCGGGACCCAGAGATCATGACCTGAGCTGAAGGGAGAGATGCTTAATTGACTGAGCCACCCAGGCGCCCCTTGTTGAGCATATTTCTGTTGAGTATATACTTAGAAGTAGAATTACTGAGTCATGGGAAATGCACCTGTTCACCTTTTGTAGATATTGCTAAATATTATTCCAACCTAGTTGTACCAGTTTATACTCCTGCCAGCAGTATATAAGAGAGGTCTGGTTGCTCTACATCCTCACCAACACTTGGTAATGTCAGTCTTTCTTGTTACTATTCTGGTTGTGTCTTCTGGTGTATTCTTTTGCTTTCAATTTGCATTTTCCTGATAAGGAAATTGAGTCTTTTTATATGTTTATGAGCCCACCCTATGTATCTATCCACTTTGTAAAGCCAGTTCAAATTGTGTATTTTTCAATTGCGTTATGTCTTTCACTGTTGAAGGGAGTTCTTTACATAATACTGGATATAGGGATGCCCGGGTGGCTCAATGGTTGAGCATCTGCCTTTGGCCCAGGGCTGGCCCAGGGCATGATCCTGGAGACCCAGGATTGAGTCCCACATCAGGCTTCCTGCATGGAGCCTGCTTTTCCCTCTGCCTGTGTCTCTGCCTCTCTCTCTTTCTCTCTCTCTCTCTCTCTCTCTCTGTCTGTCTCTGTCTCTCGCTGTGTCTCTCGTGAATAAATAAATAAATTTTAAAAAAAATAATAATAATACTGGATATAAGTCTTTTGTTGGATATATGCACCTCAAATATCTCAGAATGTGTGTGGCACTCTCTTAATAGTGTCTTTTAATGAACAGAAGCTCTTAGCTTTATTATAATCTGATTAAACCTTTTTCTTTTGTGGTTAGTGCTTTTAAAGAAATATTTGCCTACTTTAAGGTTAGGTATTTTCTCTGAAAGTTTTATTTTACCTTTTGCATTTAGATCATCCATCTGGAACTGATTTTTACATGGTATGAAGTAAAGGTCAACATTTTTCTTCCCGAATGGATGTCCAGTTAACCTGACATTTGTGCAGCAGACCATTCTTTCTCCCACTGAACTACCTACCATGTTGCCTTTGTAATAAATCAGGATACCTTATATGTGTAGCTCTATTTCTGGATGTTCTCTTTTCCATTGGTCAGTTTGACCATCCTTGTGCCATAACATGTTATTTTAATCAGTGTAACTTTATAGTAGGTCTTAGTGTCTGGTAGGATAAACCTTTCAGCTTTATTTTCCTCCAGGGTTGCTTTGGTTATTTCATATTTGGTCCTTTGCATTTCCAAATGAATTTTAGAATCAGCCTATCAATTTCAATTAAGAAAAAAACCTACTGAGATTCTGACTGGGATTGCTTTCAATCTGTATTTTGATTTGGAAAGACTCACTGTCTTTAAAATACTGGATCTTTCAATCCATGAACACTGCATACCTTCTAAAAGAGGCAGGTTCCCATCTCTGTGCCCTTGAACTGATTTTACAACAGGGAATATAAGAGAGGAAAATAATTTTCCCTCTATCCTTCTGAATTCTTGACTGAGACCCCTGGTAATAAAAGATAACATTAACAAGAAAAAACAAAGTTTATTAACATGTATACCTTGTACACTTGGGAGATTCTGTTAAAAACCACAGCTGGACAGTATTTAAAGCAGTAAAAACATTTTAATTCCAACTATCACAGTAGGAGAAAAGAGACTGCAGTGCAGAACCAGGCTTAATTACAAATATAGCATGGGCAAGTAGGAATTTAATTACTAAGAGGAAACACTGAGGTGTGAGGGGTTTTTGGTTAAACTGATGAGGATTCTTCCTGAAGACAGGCCAGGGGGTGGGAGACATCAACCGGGGAGGGGCCAGGATGGTGATAAAAGATGAGGAACCCAATATCATATCAAGGTTGTTAATGCTCATGAAGCTGAAAACACATGATCACGATCATAAGCAACAACCTAAGAATCAGGAAACCATCACAACTGCCTCTCAATAACCCACAAAGCTGGTACAGTGGTACTGGAACTCGAAATCTATCCACTGTCTCTACTACAACTGCCTCTGCATTACCAGAAAGCTGGTAACACGTATAAGAAGGAAGGACAATGGGAAGGGAAGGGAAGAAAGGAAAGAAAGAAGAGAGAAAGAAAAAGCCCAATTTATATCTAGCACCCTAGCTGCAAAGTAATTTGGGAAATTTTACTTACATTTAGCTTTCCTGTCTCTTTATTTCCTGTTTCTTTAATATAAGACTCACACTTATAAAGCAGGAAGATAGAATGGAGGTTGAACAAACTAGTCTATCATCCATGATAGGACCTAACCTCTCCTCCCTGAAGAAAATCTGACTGGATATTTTTGGTGTATTTGTTTTAATAGTGTTATTTTAATGACTTTCAGAGTCAGAAATCAGACTCATTTATATCTTAAGACATACTCAGAATGTCATACTACATTAACATTAAAATCTTAAATTTAAGTAAAGCAAAATTTTGGAAAGTATTCCAAATACATCCTTTCCCTACTTAAAATTCTTTAAGTATCTTGACTTTTTAAAATATTTTATTTATTTATTCATAAGAGACACAGAGAAAGAGAGGCAGAGACATAGGCAGAGGAGAAGCAGGCTTTCTGTGGGAAGCCTGATGCGGGACTTGATCCCAGGACCTGGGTATCATGACCTGAGCTAAAGGCCGATGCTCAACCACTGAGCCACCTAGATGCCCCAAGTATCTTGATTTAATATCAATTTCCTGTAGTATTCATAAGCCTACTGTCTTTTCTTATAATTCTGGTCCAGAGGTCACCCTTGAGTCATGCTAGTCTGGGTGGTCTAGGAGTGCACTGAAAGATGGTGTAGTAGAGGAATTAAGAAAAGAAAAGAAGAGTGAGATTCCCAGGTCCAGGTCCAGTCCTTGCCCGAGAATCTGACCACCTTCATTTTATTAGTACTAGATTCCATATATATGTTCAAAGTTATTAATTCCAGTATCTTTGAGCCTAACTACCCCAAAAGGCTCCAGTGGAAAGGACAGCATAACCTCAGACTCAGACCTCTCAGGCTGAACAAAGTTTAGAAAATGATGAGCAGCATATCTAACATGATACTGCTAAGCAAAATAAATACAGAAATACCAGTATCATCATTTTACTCTGTTATCTCTAAGATGTTTTGAGAGTAGGAAGTCTGTTGACCTCAGGCAGGTGTTAAAAATTTCTGATGTTGCTTTTTTGTAGCTTTCATATTTTTTCATTATAAATTTATTGCAGAAACTTTGAATCAGTCATCCTCTTTTAAATCCTTCCACTCCCAGAGGGAAGAATACCTGAAAATAAGAACATTTTATCTGAAGGACAAATATTTCTTCCTCTTTGCATTATTTGTAGTGCATCTAAACCATTTCTTTGTAACTTCCCCTATAGGGACAAAGTTGTCCTCTGGGATCTTTATTCCACATTTCTGTATGTAGTAACCTTACTTTCTGTAGTTGAACTCTTTTTGGTGTTTGTTGAAATTCATTCTCTTTTCCTTTGTTAATTACTGAGAAAGCTAATTTTTGCCCCTTATATGGATTTCTTTCCCTCATTCATACTTCTCAGTAAATTATTGTTAACTCTGTTGGGAGTATGTTCAGGTTTATGTCCCCGCCCTCCATCCCCACACTAATCAATCAGATAAACATGAAATGGGTCTCACAGTACCTTGCACATTTAAAAGTACTTTTAAAAATCCTCTCATAGGGTACCCGGGTGGCTTGGTTGGTTGAATGTCCAACTCTTGATTATGGCTCAGGGTCCTGTGATCAAACTTTGCCTTGGGCTCTTTGCGGAGCTTGCTTAGGGTTCTTTCTCTGCCTTCCCTTGTGCTTGCTCTGTCTCTGTCTCTCTCTCTCTTTCTATTTTTTAAAAAATCCTCTCTTGCTCGATTCTCCTATCTTTATATTATTTTTATAATTTTATTTATTTTTTATATTTTAATTCCAATATCCTTTATATTTTTATAGGTTGTTATACATCTCAAAAGAACATTAAGGCATTTTTTATAAGTATCATTTGTAGATTCTTTCCTTCTTGCATTATTGATTTGATTAATGGAAGTAAGTTGTTTTTGTGAATGTATACATTGACAGTATTTGCTATTTTGATAATGGAGTTATTGTCGGGAATAATAAAATTTAAGGTATTGTATTATTTTATTTTCACTTAAAATGTATCTTCAGTTTTCTGTAGTACATTAAGCTCCACAATTGTATTATATAAAATATTCTATTTCTGAATAGTAGCTGAGATTGAAAGCATAGCAAAATTCATGCTTTTGTCACTATCTGTAATAGAAAAAATACTTATTAATGGAGTTATTAAATTAGAACCTTATTGACATAAGGATTAATACTAAGGCCAAAGCTAATTTATTACCAGATGTACAATAATGTTTGTTTAACATGAATTATAAAAATTATTCTTGGAAAACAAGTCTTTGCTTTTTTCTGTATGGGTCCTGTTGTTTCTTTCATTTTGGCTTCACATATCCTCAGAGCTCTAATAAAGTTTTTAACATTTAAAAAAATAAAACCAATGAAACAGAACAGATTTGGGGCAAAAAAAAAAAATACTTTAACTTTTTTTTTTAAATACAAGCATTCCGGGACACCTGGGTGGCTCAGTGTTTGAGCATCTGCCTTCGGCTCAGGTCGTGATCCTGGGGTCCTGGGATCGAGTCCCGAGTCCCACGTCGGGCTCCCTGCGGGGAGCCTGCTTCTCCCTCTGCCTGTATCTCTGCCTCTCTCTCTCTCTGTCTCTCATAATAAATAAATAAAATATAAAAAAAAAATACAAGCATTCTAAAACATAGTAAGTAGGTCTCTCTCTTATTTGTTTTTTTGCATTTATTAAAAGTTTATTTTAATTTGCATTTATTAGAAGTTTATTTGCATTTATGCAAGTTTCTTTGTCTCAAGTTATGGTATAAAATGCTTAAATTATTTTTATGGTTGTCTTGGTATTTTACATAGTTCTATTAAAGGCTTTCTTTTTTTTTTTTTAAGTTTTTTATTTAATCTCTACACCCAACATGGAGTTTGAACTCGCAACCCTGAAATCAAGAGTTGTATGGTCTTCCTGCTGAGCCAGACAGGCACCCCAAAGGCTTTCATTTTTTAAAAGCATTGTAGAGGGGCACCTGGGTGACTCAGTTGGTTAAGCATCTGCCTTCTGCTCAGGTCATGGTCCTGAGGTCCTGGGATTGTGTCCAGAGTCAGGTTCCCTGCTTAGCGGGGAGCTTGCTTCTCCCTCTCCCCACCCCCCCACCCCCACCTGCTGGTGCTTTCTCTCCCTATCTCTCTCTCTCTCTCTCTCAAATAAATAAATAAAATCTTTAAAAAATAAATAAAAAATGAAAGCAAGGGGACTAGACTAGTAGTCAGGAGACTGACATTAATTAGCAATGATATCTTGAATGAATCACTTAATTTCTCTAAAATTTGCTTCCCATTTATTATAAAGGAGTTATACCAGATCATCCTTTAGTATTAAATTTTTCTCAAATCTCATAGGTTGAATAAATGAGAGTAAACCCTTAGAGTCTTCCATTAGGAAATACAGGAAGAAATTCTGCTCATTTCCAGTCCTTTTTTAGATCAAAAACCTTTACTCAGTTTTATTTTTCCTGGTTCTGTACCAGTGTTGCATAAGTTCCCAAAGTTGGGATTCTGTGGACTAATCTATACCATTAATCTCTTTGACCTTTATTAAAGTCGGTTTTCCACTTCTGTATGTATCTTGCCCAGTCCTTTTAGTTTTACTTTTCCTTACAGATTCTCTCTTTCGAATGAAAGGACTTAATGCATCATTTTGAGAGTTAAAATCTCTCCTTTATCTCTTAAGAGAACCACAAATTCTTTCTCCACCCTTTTTATTATCATTTGGGATAAGGAGAAAAAATAAGGTTGGATATGATCTAGTGATACCCAGATCTCATTTTAATGTTTATTGCATGCTCTTCTCACAGCGTGTTGCCAATGTGCCTGACCTGTTCTAATTTTTGTCCTAAAGTAGTTAGAGTTTCACTTCCTTACTTTGCTTCTGCCATGCATTCAGTAACTGCCCATTATATGCCAGTTGATTAACCAGATATTGAATGATATTAAGGATGGTGTCAGAACTGAGAGCACTCAATCCACCATTGCTATCTTCCTTTCCCTTAGTTAAGACCAAGTCACTGTCGCTCTTTATATTCAATCAAGTATATGAGCTGTGCAAGTCAGTTTTCTCCCTTTGCATCTCTTCAGCTTTCTTTTGATGGATATGTTTTGTTTTGGACTAGATACTACTGTTCTTAAGTACATTTCTTCTTTTATATAGAAAAAATTTAGTTACTCTCTTTAAAACTTTTTGTTGTGTGTAACATTTCATGTAAGATTGATTAGTTAGGATGCACTTTGATTGGGAAATTTTAGAAGCCTGTAGCCAGGAGAATTTATCTGTGTCTTACCTGCTGCTAGTTTTAAAAAAATGTTTAAATAAAGACAAGCTTTAAGTAATATCCTTTAAAGGCATTTAAAAAACCCTATTCTTTCTATTACTTCTGCACTTACTGAGTAATACTGAGTGGCAATGAAGAAATTATGTTGAGGTTTTTTCAGAGAGCTGCTTCTGATAGGAAAATGCTTAGTAATGATGAAGACACACCCTCCAGTTCAGTGGCCATTTTGTAGTATAGCTCTTCTGGAGAAACAAGTGGGAACCATCAAAGAAAGAAGTGTATGGATCAAAAGAATATGGGCAAAAGGCAATACGTTTTTCATCTAGGTCCATTGGAGAAATTATAACTATGCTGTCCGTGAGTAGTTTATTTAATTAGTAGGACCAATTTTTATGGATGCTTTTAGCTTACTTAATCTTTTTGATTTCTATGATTAGATTTTGCTTTGCTCATATTGAGGAACAATGAAACTATGCTTGGATTCAAGGTTTTGGGTATAGTAATTTAGAAGTTGTGTTGAAATGTGTAAACTCCAAAAAGTATTTCCTGTTATTTTATCTTGCAAGGTACTTTTTTATGATATTACCTAGCTAAGGTTTAAGGTTGGGGGTGGGGGAGACAGTGAGCAGTTATGTTCAAATTATACTTTCTGGTTGTATACTGATTTAAAGATAAGTGAAAAGAATGAAATTCAGTATATTGGCAATATAATTAATAGTAATGGGGAAATTTTTTTTTGTAGGGTTTGTTAATTATGACAGTTTTAGTTCTTTATAACTAAAAGGGTCTTCATTAAAAATAGAGAAAATAGCTACCTTGTATAATTTGGTAACGACAGTCTTCCTCATCAGCTTATTTTGTGGTGTTCTGCAGTTAGCCGGAAATAAATAAGGAAATCATAACAATTGACAATAGGAGTTCCTCCTTTTCCATCATATTTTCCCAGAAAATTACTGTTCTATATGTGGTCATTACATTTAGACCTATAGCTTTAAACTATATTCAATGATAAAAGACTTTTAAAATATTTTTAATAGCTAGTAAACAATCATTTCCGGGCAGATATTCTCCATCAAATTAAAGTTTATAGTATTTTCTTTTCTGAAGAAATTAAGGACGGATACAGATTTTTTAAAGAAAAGTTACCTTTAGGTAATTTGATGAATTCTTTTAACAAGGGAATGGAAACAAAGGCTTCTAGGTAAGCACAGGTTTATTGTAAGTTGAGGTCTTCATTAACAAAGTCTCTGCTCTGTTATAAAATTTCATGTCTCTGTGCTCATGCCTCCTGTCTCTTACTGCCTTAGTAGCTAACTGCCTTTTCCTCTTGGTTCTTGTGTTTCATACAGATTTGTAGAGATCAAATGACATCTGACAATAGTTAGCATTTTATCAGACCTAATAGTATGGCTTTGATACAGTACTAACATTTTAAATAATAAAACTGTGTGATAGTTGACTTGATCATTAATTTTGATGCAGAAAAGTGCACAGGATCATTCTATTCATTTGCAAAAATAACAGTTCAACACCTTTTATATCAGGCCTTATGCTGGGCACCTTTTTCCGAACAAATAACGCATGAGTATATTCTCATTATAAAAAAAGTCAACACAGGGAAAGCATCAGCCCTCCCTTACCCTTCCTTCTCTTCCCCTGATCCTCTTTTCTTCCCAGAAATAACCACTGTAACCAGTTACCTTCCAGATCATTTTCAGTGTGTTACATTCACTTATATATATGCAAATATGTATGCATAATACACATAGAAATGTTGTATAATTTGACTTTTTTATAATGTAAGTGGATTCTTAAATGGCTGCAGTAGTCAGTGTTCTTGTATGTACATTTAAGCATTCTTTTATAACTATATCCATAAAATAGATAACTAGTTGAATCGCAAGGTCAATAGATATATTTTATAGATGTACTCTCACTAATAGTGTATGAAGTATCTTTTCCTCATACCCTTGCCAACACTAAACACAATCAAACTTAACTGTTGCCAAGTACCAGATTAAAATTATATATTTGTTTGAGTAAAGTCTAACATGTTTTTATTTATATTCACCCATTTGTATTTTTTTCTTTGAACTGCCTCTTTATATCCTTTGCCCGTATTTTTAGTTTTTAATATTTTCTTATTGGATTATATGGTCTTACTGTAAGTTAAGGTAATTAGTTTTATCATATGTTGGCCATATTTTCTCTTCAGTGTCATAAGACTTGTTTTAAAAACCCAGTGAGCTGGGACACCCAGGTGCCTCAGCCTAAGGTTAAGCATCTACCTTTGGCTCACGGCATGATCCGAGTCCCTGGATCGAAACCTAAACTCTGAACCCCACATTGGGCTTCCTGCTTGGTGGGGAGTCTGCTTCTCCCTCTCTCTCTGCTCCTCCCCCCTCTCGTGTTCTCTCTCCCTCACTCTCTCTAGTAAATAAATAAAATCTTAAAAAAAAAAATACTCAATGAGCTGGACTTGAAAATAATTTGTAAAAATCAAGTACTATTGTTTTTATAGTCCATGATTCTTTGCAGCTAGTTTTAAGGTATGTGTGATCTGAGGTAAATACATATGAATTATATAGCTCTTCGGAAGAGAAAAGATTGAAAATAAATGTAGATATTATCAGGGGAATTATGCTATATTAAATTTTCTAACTTAATCTGTTAGATAATTTTAAAATTTATAAGTCCAGTTTCTGGTTAAAAAAAACTATACAAAATACTGTATTAGACTGAGTTAATGAATTTATTACTCAAAATATTTGCAATGTAGTGAAGTAAATAACAGCTTTGACTCTGTTGGCCTGTGTATGTTCAAATCCTGAGTCTATCATTTACTATTTCTGTGACCTTGGGCAAGTTACTTGGGTCCCAAATGCCTTAGTTGCATTTTATCTTAGAAGAGCTCTGTCTCATAAAGTCATTATAAAGATGAAATGAGTTAGTACATAAAAACGCTTAGAAATGTGCCTGGCACAATGTAGGTACTCAGTAAATGTTTGGTGTTGCTGTTGTTTAGGAGGAATTAATGGGAAGAAAATCAACCAAACAGATGTGAACTGACATTGATGATTCCTTTGAGGAAAAAAAGTGCATCTCAGTAGTATCAAACAGAATTAACATCCTCCTCTGACATCTCCATACCAGGGCTAAACAGTGCTGTCACCTAAGAAATAGCCTGGCAGAGCAGGTCAGGGACCATTTCCAAACTCCCACTACCGAGGGCTCGCAAAGCCTGTGGGAAACTGCAGCACTGGAATACTTGTTTAATAGTGTTTATGTGATCTTGATCATATCGGCTCTGTCACCTTTGGTGACTGGATTTCTAAATTGGTAATCTGTTGCCTATTGATTATTTTTCTTCCTTGCGTTTATACCTGAAATTTTCCCTTTGATTTCTGCCTAAATTATTCCCAATTGCTACTTTATTAACTCTAGACTAATAAATATAGAACTCGCTTAAGGACGAGTAAACAGAAAAATCATGGAGCCTGGAGATCATAAAAACAATTCTATAAAGATTTGGAGTTGCCACTCTCCAAAATATATTCACAGAAGGAAAAAAAAGAAAAACCAGATTTGTGCATCCAGATTCAAGTGACCATAGTTCTTTGAAATTTCAAGCCACCAGTGAAAGGGGAATAATTTGAGATGAGGACAACCTGAAGAAAAGAAAAAATATGACTAAGTTAAAAATTGTACCATGCAGAATCAGCATTTTGGACCTTACAGAATATAAAATCTGATTTATAAGTATGTTAACCATGTCTTTTACTTTCTGTATTCTCATGCATTTATCATCTCAGGGCCTCTCTAACCTGGGAGGGACAGCTTCTCCCAGAGTTAACCGGTTCTTCCCAAGAGACAGCGAACTATTCTTCTAGATTACACATCTCTCACCTGGCCACAATGTACCTACCCTAATCATGCCAAGGGTCAGGTACCAGACCCTATTAGGAACAGCCTCTATGCTTCAGAGCCTGTTGAAATTATTCAAACTAGCCAGTCTTAAGTCTGCTTGCCTCGCCTTCCCCTTCATTCCCAAAGAAACCACAATAAAGGCTCTGGTCCATAATTTCCTCCCCTCTCCTATCCTGACCAGTCCTGGTGCTGCCCACTGTGTCATCTTTTCCCTTCAAAAGATGGTCTGCCTCCATCTTTTGAGACCTGTGAATATAACTGGCTTTTCAGTGGCAGTCATCTCCTGATCTGTTGGCCTTACCATACCTGAGTGTTAAAACTTATATTTTAAAACAATAAGTTTTGGTTTAGTTTAGTTTAGTTTAGTTTAGTTTAGTTTAGTTTAGTTTAAAACAATAAGTGTCTAGCTGGCTCAGTTGATGGAGCATGTATATGACTCTTGATTTCAGGGTGGTGAGTTCAAGCCCCATGTTAGGCGTGGAGCTTATAATTTAAAAAAAAAAAAAAAAAAGGACAAATGATAGAAGACTTGGTTCCTCTTTCTAGATACCTTTTTCCTCAAAGAGAATTTTGTTATTAGGGGTGTAGGCTTTGAACTCAACACCAGCTACCTTTACATTCCTGCTGGGTGATCTTAGACAAGTTATTTAATTTCCATATGCCCTAATTTCCTTTTAAACTTGGAGGAGTAGTAAAAATTTGTCCTTAGAAGTTTGTTGTTAGGAGTAAATATAGTATTATAAAACATCTTTAACTTAATGCCTACCATATAAGCCACTCAAGAAATGCTAACTATCTTTACTATCATCACTCTTACTATTTTCCAGCTTTGGACCTATTCTTTTCTAAAATATTGGCCTCTCTTAGGACCCTCTTATCTTCTCATGCTCTGTATTATCTCTAGCTGATCTCATCACCTCAATATGTTTCTGTATCTGTACATTACGATGGGGATTTGCCACCATACCTATTTGCTAAAAGTTCAGATCCATACATTCAAATTATCTGATCTCCAGATATTTTAGACCTAAATTATTCATCATTAAGTATCTCACAGGCTCCCCCTTCAAACTTGTTCTGCCACTATTTTATATTCGAGTAAATGGCATCACCTAATTGTCCAAACCAGAAATCTAGGTAGGATTCATCTTGGCACCCTCCATTGCCAGCCTTTCAAGCATAAATTGGTACTAGATCTGGAGAGAATGTATTCACAAAGAATGTTGATTACATTTAGGAGAGGAAATAGAGATGAAGGGTAGGATAAAGGTATTTCTCATTTTATATCTTTTTTGTGTTATTCAAATTTTTTATTTTAAAGATAGCAAAACGGGGGTGCCTGGGTATCTCAGTCGGGTAGGTGTCTGCCTTCAGCTCGGGTCATGATCCCAGGGTTCTGAAATTGAGCCCCATGTTGGAGCTGTCTGCTCAGTGGGGAGTCAGCTTCTCCCTCTCCCCGCTGCTTGTGCGCTCGCTCGTTGTCTCTCTCTCTCTCTCTCTCTCTCTCTCTCAAATCTTTAAAAAAAATTAGCAAACACTTGATGGGATGAGCACTGGGTGTTATTCTATATGTTGGCAAATTGAACACCAATAAAAAATAAATTTATAAAAAAATTTTTTTAAATAAAATAAATTAGCAAAACATTAAAAAAAAAACCTGAGTTGAGCAGTTGAACTTAATTTCCTTTTATAGCTAAAAAAATGTTAACTTTTTCTTGAATATTCCCAGAAAGAAGTTAATGGCAGAAAATTTCTGTAATTTAGTGTCAGGTATATAGTAGGTGTTCATTAAATATTTGATTAGTATACATGAACAAATGATGATTGCCATTTGTTTCCCCTTTTCTAGCTAAATGATTTTTCCAGTGGAATGCTGTTAGCACTCAGTCAGTGGCATCTGGAAGACAGAGCGGAAACCAGTGTCCGAATTTGGCCAATAGTTACTATAGGCTACATAAAATGCTTTTCTAAGAGTATACAGCTCTGCAGACCGTCCTTCTGGGAAAGAGGAGAGAATCCATAGGGTACATCAGAGTTAGTGTGAAAAGAGCATCTAAGGTTCTATGGGCTATTTCTTAGCTTAACGTAGGTGATTAGCTTTGAGCCTCTAGCATTGACAGATATGTGCCAGTAACCAAAGGAAATCACTCTTTTCTTGATGGCTGGCTAAAATTTTAGTGCATAAACTTGGATGCAGTTATTTTGAGGATAACTCATTTCACTCTTAGAATGCCTGTTGAGTTTTAGACTGCAAGTCATGGAAAAATAACTAATTTTCCATTTTGGTTTCTGCTTTTTTAATCTATCATTCTCCCAAAATAAGAAGTAAAGAAAAGAGCTGCTGGGTTCCTTTTTTTGTGTGAATTTTTTTCAATCTGATTCCTTATGCTCTAAAAACAGGTTTCTCAACCTCAGCACTATTGACAGTTTGAGCTGAAAATCTCTTTGTGGGCCTTCTCTTATTCATTGTAGGATATTACATGCTTACTATATGCCAGTAACGTTCTTTCCCTCCCCCGTTGTAACAGCCCAAAATGTCTCCAGACGTTGGAGTTGGAGGATGGGTGCAAAATCTACTTCGAGGACTACTGCTCTATAGGAACATAATCTTTGGTTTTTGGGTTTTGTTTTTTTTTTTTATAAGAATTTTTTTTTATTTTTTTTTAATTTTTATTTATTTATGATAGTCACACACACACACAGAGAGAGAGGCAGAGACATAGGCAGAGGGAGAAGCAGGCTCCATGCACCAGGAGCCCGATGTGGGATTCGATCCCGGGTCTCCAGGATCGCGCCCTGGGCCAAAGGCAGGCGCCAAACCGCTGCGCCACCCAGGGATCCCCTTGGTTTTTGTTTTTAATTGTCTTGCTTAATGCTATTTTTGAAACATGGCTCCAAAAATCCCATAATTGAGACTTGCTTATTCCAAAAACTTTCCATTAGCTTGTGGAAAGTAAATATGAATAGTTGGCATTGACTATTAGTCAATTATTTGACTAATTGGTAATTAGTCATTTATTTTTACCTCCACTAAGACTGGTAACTTGAAAGCTTATTGCTAGAGAATACCTTTGACATTTGTTATCCTTGGTAGTAGTATGGAGTGACCTGAGCATTGTTGCAGAAAATGTGCAAATCCAAATATCTGCCAAACAGTATAAATACATAAAGAATCATGTGTATACGTTACAGTATGTTAGTTGGTGCTGGTGTGATTAACTTACAAATTTATTTAAAGATAAAACTAGGGCAGCCCGGGTAGCTCTGTGGTTTGGCGCCACTTTCAGCCCAGGGCCTGATCCTGGAGACCTGGGATCGAGTCCCGCGTTGGGCTCCCTGCATGGAGCCTGCTTCTCCCTCTGCTTGTGTCTCTGCCTCTCTCTCTCTCTCTCTCTCTCTCTCTCTCTCTGTGTGTGTGTGTGTGTGTCTCGTGAATAAATAAATAAAATCTTTAAAAAAAAATAAAGATATAACTAAATTAACATTTGCTATTATATTCTCTTTCAATAGATATTACAATTTCTTCTACAATTATGGAAGTTTGGAAAGATATGAATGTTCTGTTCTAAAATTTAATAAGCTTATCTTTTCCCCAGATTAAAATAATAAGTTGAGTTTTCTCAGTTTTACATTTTTCTGCCATATTATTTTCTTAAATCTTTTATACCAGACTCTAGGAAAACCTGACATCTGATTATTTACGTATTTTTATTTATTTTTTTTAAGATTTTATTTTTTTATTCATGAGAGACACACGGAGAGAGAGGCAGAGACACAGGGAGGAGAAGCAGGCTCCCTGCAGGGAGCCCGAAATGGGACTCGATCCCAGGTCTCCGGGATCACACCCTGGGCTGCAGGCAGCGCTAAACCGCTGCACCACCAGGGGTGCCCCTATGTATTTTTTTAAATTCAAGTTAGTTAACATATAGCATAGTATTAGTTTCATGAGTAAACTTTAGTGATTCATCACTTACATATAACATTACCCAATGCTCATCACAAATGCCCTCCTTAATGCCCGTCACCCATTTAGCCCATCTACCTCTTCTCCAGCAACCTTCAGTTTGTTCTCTATAATTAAAAGTCACTTACGGTTTGCCTCCCTCCCTGTTTTTTTCTTATTTTATTTTTCCTTCCCTTCACCTGTGTTCATCTGTTTTGTTTCTTAAATTCCACATATGAGCAAAATCTTATGGTATTTGTCTTTCTCTGACTTATTCTTCTTAGCATTATACCTTCCAGTTCTATCCATGTCGTTGCAAATGACAAGATTTCATTCTTTTTGTTGACTAATACTCATACACACACACACACACACACACACACACACACACACGATGTGGTTTATGCATTCACCAGTCAGTGAACATTTGGGTTCTTTCCATAATTTGGCTATGTTGATAGCACTGCTATAAACATTGGAGTTCATATGCCCCTTCAAATCAACATTTTTGTATCCTTTGGAGAAATACCTAGTACTGCAATTGCTGAGTCATAGGGTAGTTACTATTAACTTTTTGAGAAACCTCCATGCTGTGTTCCTGAGTGGCTGTACAGTTTGCATTCCCACCAACAGTGCAAAAGCATTCCCCTTTCTCTGCATCCTTGCTAATATTTATTGTTTCCTGAGTTGTTATTTTAACCATTCTGACCTATGTGAGGTGATATTTCTTGGTTTTGATTTGTATTTCCCTGATGATGAGTGATGTTCAGCTTTTTTTCATTTGTCTGTTAGCCATTTGTGTCTTCTTTAGAGAAATATTTGTTCATGTCTTCTGCCTATTTCTTAACTGGATTATTTATTTTTGAGTGTTGAGTTTGGTGAGTTCTTTAGAGATCCTGGATACTAACCCTTTATCTGATATGTCATTTGCAAATATCTTCTTCCATTCTGTTGGTTGCCTTTTAGTTTTGTTGATTGTTTTCTACACTATGCAGAACCTTTTTATCTTGTTGAGTCTCAATAGTTCATTTTTGCTTTTGTTTCCCTTGCCTCAGGAAGGGAAACAGTAAGAAGTTTCTATGTCCAAGGTCAAAGACATTACTGCCTGTGTTCTCCTCTAGGATTTTGATGGTGTCCTGTCTCACATTTAGGTCTTTCATCCATCTTGAACTTATATTTGTGTATGGTGTAAGAAAATGACCCCATTTCATTTTTCTGCATGTTGCTGTCCAGTTTTCCCAATACTGTGTGTTGAAGAGACTGCCTTTTTTCCATTGGCTATTCTTTTCCTGCTTTGTTGAAGATTAGTTGACCATAGAGTTGTGGGTCCATTTCTGAGTTCTCTGTTCTATTCCATTGATCTATGTGTCTGTCTTTGTGCCAATATCTTACTGTCTGGATAATTACAGCTTTGTAATATAGCTTGAAGTCTGGGGTTGTGATGCCTCTCACTTTGCTTTTCTTTTCCATCATTACTTTGGCTCTTTGGGGTCTTTTCTGGTACCATACAAATTTTAGGACTATTCTAGTTCTGTGAAAAATGCTGATTATTTTGATCAGAATTGCATTGAATGCATAGATTGCTTTGGGTAGTATAGACATGTTAATAATATTTGTTCCTCCAATCCATGAGCTTGGACTGTTTTTCCATTTCTTTTTGTTTCTTCAATTTCTTTCATAAGTGTTGTATAGTTTTCAGCATGCAAATCTTTTAACTGGCATCTGATTTTTTAAAAATTTACAATGGACTTTTAAAATTATACATATGTATACATGCACATATTATATATTAAAAAGGAAAGAATAATATGGTAAAAGCTCCAAGTACTCATCACCTGGCTTTAGCTTGAGCAAGTGTAAACATTTTGCCAAGCTATCTCATCTGTTCCTCTCCTGTCCCCACCTTTTTTCTTGGAGTATTTCAAAGCAGACCCCAGACATTACCTAATTTCACCTGTAAGTGCTTTAGTATGCATCTCTTAGAGATAAATACACTCTGTCCTTTTTTTTTAATACTAACTCCAGTGTAATTATTTAATAAAATTAATATTGATTCCCTTATATTGTCACCAGCTAGACCCTAAGACCTGACCTTTATTACTACCTGCTTGTACCCACAGACTTTTGTCCCACATTCTTCCTTAAGTTCTTTTTTTCCAGCTTATCTCTTAAGTCAGGCAAAAGACCTGAGGGGCATAGCATCCCATGATATAAACTGAAACTACCACTCAAGCAATAAGGTCTGCCTAGATAAACAATTCCAGCCAGCCCAGGACCAGGACACCCAGACCAGTTTGAATTTAACCCCCAACTCATGTCTACACAGTTGGACCATGGATGAAGTGACCCATAGAGTGATGAACAGTTACCTTTTCCTCATTATAATATCAAAACCTCTACCCAAGACGGAGCACAAGCCTCATTTACAGAACATACCATATATATAGGTATATTTCCTTAAGACACATATGCCACCCTATATGTTGATCTAGTGGTGACAAGGCACCCTTATGTAAATATTTGTTCTAATCCTTTTTTAAAAAAAATAATTTAAAAAAAGATTTTATTTATTCATGAGCAAAAGAGGCAGAGACATAGGCAGGGGGAGAAACAGGCACCCTGTGAGGAGCCCAGTGCGGGACCCGATCCCAGGATTCCAGGATCACGACCTGAGCCCTGACCCAAAGGTGGACACTCAACCATGAGCCACCCAGGCACCCCTATTCATTCTAATCCTAAATAAAAGAAACCCGTTCACCCTTGCTCAGGGAGTCAGGCTTTGGAAGTTACTCCTCATGTTCTACTTATATGCTGCAAATAAAGTTCCTTTGTGTGACAACTCACCTGGTGTAGTTTCTGTGACTCACCAAGGATCAGGTTAGTTTGATTATAGTTTCACTTAATATCTAGTCTGCATTTGGATTTCCTTGAGTATCTAAAAAAATGTCTTAAAATTGTTCAAACCAGGATCTAAACAAAACCCATACATTACATTTGGACGATATGCCCCATTGGCCTTTATAGCAGTTTTCTCTACTTCTTCCACCTTTATTATATTGCTCATTTGTTGAGGAAACTGGGTAATTTGATATGTAGAATTTCTGTATTCTGGCACTGGCTGATTGTGTAGGATAAGATGGCATTTGATTTAGCACAAAATTAGAATTTTTTAGCATATCACTTTTTTATTTTGTTTCTCAGGGAACATCATGAGTTTCGTTTCACCACTTGAACAAGTTTAAGAAACCCAAAGAATCCTTATTTTGTACTTAAGGAAACTGGGACCAAGAGAGGATTTTCCTGAAACATAGCAGCCTACCTGGAAAGTATCAGAATATTCACTATTTTCCTTGATAGTTAAAAGCAATGATCCTATCAGAAGTATCATATAATGAAACTTTTTAGCAAGGACCTCACCTGTTTTGTTCTGTTTTCTTCCTTGTGCCTGGCACATAGATGTTCAGTTAGTATTTATTATTGAACGAGTTGCCTAATGCTGCCATGTTGGTATGTTGCCTATTCCCTCTCTGGCCTAGAACCTGGAAGGTTACAATTTATTCTCTCTATAAGGGTTTAAAGCAGTTTAGAAGAGGGGCACCTGCGTGGCTCAGTTAGTTAAGTGTCCAACTCTTGATTTTGGTTTAGGTTATGATCTCAGAGTTCTGGATTCAGCCCCATGTTAGGCTCTGTGCTAACATGGAGTATGTGTGGAGTCTGCTGAAGATTCTCTTTCCCCCCCACCCCTGCCACCAGCACATGTGCACCGCTCACGCTCGCTAGCTCTCTCTCAAAAATAAATAAATAAATACATAAATAAATTTACAAGAGAACATAATAATGAAAGTATTTACCCATCATCTCAATTTCAGCACCAATTTATCTTCCTTTTTAAATGCAAGCCAGCAATAATGGCACTGGCACTTCTATAGAATGCACCACAAATCAGGCTGAAAGCAAACTGCATTAAATGGGATCTGATATCTTTAATGGGTAGGTGGGCATGATATGCAGGTAGTCTCGGATTTAACTGAGTCATTTTCTTGAAGTGCTTGTTCAGCAAAAATGTTGGGGTTTCCTTGTCTATTTTTGTTTATTTTTCTTACAAAAATATGTTTCAGCCATCAGAAAAATCTCAGCACAACCAAAGACTCTTGGCCGTCTTTCATTTAGCAAAATTCTTTCTGGTTCTGTGATGTGTGTTTTCTGTCAGCTAAAATTTACAGGAATAGTGAACCACAAGGATTTCCTGAGGAGAAGCTCCCACATGCTGTGTCTGAGGTTTCTCATATTTCTTTTGGCAACAATAACATTCTCCAATACTACAGAATTATAGTTTGAGTCCAGTGCTAATAATTTCTCTTCAAGAAAACAACTTAACTGAAACATTTGTGGTTCTATTTTGCTTGAACCAAGGAAAAAAGTTATAATAGAAAATTACCTATCATCACCTACTCTGCCTTACCCTCCAAAAAATATTCTCTTTCTGAGGCTAACCATCAGCCTAGAATAATATTCACTATATGAGACGCAGAGATTTCAGTTTGTTTATAAACCTAATAACCCCAAATCTGTAAATACAGTGGTTAGGGCTCTTGTAATGTGAAGCTTCATCTTGCTGAAAAGAAGAAATACATTATTTTATTTTGGGCAATCACGTTTTATACAACACGTTTGTTTTTTTACTCTCATTCATGTACAGTGTATGAAAAGCTCATCAATATGGTTTCACGTTCCACATTAAAATTAACTTTTTCAAAACTATCACTCCTTTTCCAACAATATTTATTTACTTGTTTGTTTTAAGTTGGCTCCATGCTGGGCTTAAAGCCCAATATGGGGCTTAAACTCACCACCCTGAGATCAAGACCTGAGCTGATATCAAGAGTCAGATGCTTAACCAACTGAGCTACCCCGGCTCCTTCAACTGCTTACCTGTTTAAGGCTTGATTTTCTTTATATACTTACTTCATCCAGAACAATAAATTGCAACACATTGAATGAAGAAGCGTATAAGAATCCAGCTATCTCCTGTTAAGCCAGATAATAAGATTTGCAAAAAAAGTAAAACCAGTCCACTTTGGTCAATACATTTTTTTCATTTTGGATTTTTTTTCATTAAAATTATATTACTTACATTAATATTGTAATGAGTTTATTGTTATTTTTAAGTTAATAAACATTTTAATTTTAGTTTCATTTCCAATATGATAAATGTTGTTAGACATTCACAAAAACTCTTTGGAGCTCTCAATAATTTTTAAGTCCTTAAACAGGTTTTGAGACCAAAAAAATCTGCGAACCACTAGTCATGATGTGGTTTTCTGAGATCTGCCAAAGAGTACACAGGTTATTTGGCAATTTCAGAGAAAAAGTGTAATTTTAGCCCCCAAACATTTTTTTAGATTAATAAAATAATAATGTTACCAAAAATCCCTTTGCCTTCTTAAAAATTGCTCATGTGCTACAAGGTCTGCTTTGGTCAGTTTCATCTTGGCTCATGTTCAGTTCATTAACCACAGTATCTTTGTTTTTCATTTATGTGTTATTGTTATCATTGACTAAATTTTAAATTTTATTTTGGCGCAAAAGTGATTGAAGCATAAAAATAGAAATAAAACAGTAAAATAAATGCTACAACTCAGAATACTATCATAAACGTAATGAATAAGAGCTTTAGAGTTCATACAGTCTGAGTTTATATGTGTTAGAAAGTGGTATGATTTGTAGTAGCAGTCCAAAAGAGGAAAGTGCAAATACGAAATACACTAGTGATTGGAGTTACATTCTGTTGGACCTGCAATACTTTCTTTTTTTTTTTTTTAAAGAT
Organism: Vulpes vulpes; assembly: GCF_048418805.1. Classification (NCBI taxonomy): domain Eukaryota; kingdom Metazoa; phylum Chordata; class Mammalia; order Carnivora; family Canidae; genus Vulpes; species Vulpes vulpes. Next base: position 72,837,593 of record NC_132789.1, read on the forward strand.
TTTATTTATTTATTCATGAGAGACACACAGAGAGAGAGAGGCAGAGACACAAGCAGAGAGAGAAGCAGGCTCCATGCAGGGAGCCCGACATGGGACTCAACCCCGGGTCTCCAGGATCAGGCCCTGGGCTGAAGGCAGCGCCAAACCGCCGAGCCACCCCGGCTGCCCTGGACCTGCAATACTTTCATCCCTAGTCTCCAAAGATTATCTACTCTGAAATTTGTCAAATACTTAGTTATATAAAGCCATGAAACAAAGCACAGTGATAGCCTTGGCAAGCCCGAATTTTCCACAAATGTAAAAGTGCTTTCTAGGGTGAAAGTGATGAATTCTATCACTAGAGATGGGGAAGAAACCAGAACTACTAAAGCATCATTCATTGTTGCATAGGCTCAAATAGATGTATCTCACACCTTTGACAAGAACGTTGTGAAACCAACCAAAAAGGTAATGAAATATTTCACATTTGTAGAAAAGGCAGAATAAGGTACTAACAGAATTATACAGTTGGACATTATTGGTATTAGTCAAGGTAAATGATTAATGCTGCTGTTTTTGCAAAGTGTGTTATAGCAGGTGTTCAGTTTATGGTGTTCCCAACTGAATATGCATATGTATGCTCGTAGTGGATGTGCAGTATCTGTGTACACACACACACACACACACACACACACACACACACACACGGAACACAGTATTCATTGTTTCTCTTCTGTTTAACCTTGTAGAACTGTGTTACAAGTAATCCAGTTTTGTTATTTTGTGAGCTGTGACATAAACTGGAAAAGAAAGGGACTTTGGGTTCAGTGCTGACACAGCATCAGCTAAGTGTGTAGCAAGAAAGGTATTAGAATTTGAATGAAAAGTTTGGCCCCATCCCTATACCCCCCAAGCCTCCTGCCAGAGAACAAGTGGCAATCAAGAGTATGCCTCAAGATAACTACTGAGCATTTAGTTAGAACAGAAGTCAGCAAACTAGCTGTTGGGTCAGATTTGTTCTCCGTTCCCCACCTATTTTTCTGCTACTGGTGAATAAAGAGTGGACTTTACATTTTTAAGTAGTTTGGGAAAATATCAAAAGAATGGTATTTTGTGACACATGGAAATTATAAGTTCAGTATTTCCATAAATAAAGTTTTATTGGAGCATAATTACACTCATTGGTTTATGTATTGTTGTGGCTATTTTTACACTACAGCAGCAGGATTGATTAGTTACAATAGAGACCATATAGCCTGTAAAGTGTGAAATATTTACTGTGTGGCCTTTTACAGAAAAACTTTGGCAACCCTAGAATTAGAGTAACTCCACTTTGATCCATCTTATTTATTGTTCTTCCCCATGGGAGTTCACTTGAAGAAAGGGTTCTACTGCCTTAAAAACAAGTTTTGTTTTTTTATTTTTATTTTTTCTAAGTATGTAAACTTTTCAAAAGGTCAGCCCAACCGAACAAGCATTCTTTTGCTTTTGCCACTCTGGAGACAGCAGGGTGGAGTTCACAACTCATTTTAGAAATGCTTGAGTAATTCAAGGCAATATTTGAAGATACATTATGGGTGATACAAAGATTAACCATTTATGCTACCAGAGATTTTTCTGGTAGAGAGATAAGAAACATAATCCTTCTTTTATCATTTTTTGCATATTTTTCTCAAAAGAGCATTAAACATCACTTTAAAAAGGAGGCGTTTTACTTGTCTTTTATTTTCTGGAATTGATACCCAGCAAATTGCTACCAGTACAAGCAAATTCCCACTATTCCTCATTTTCCCAAACTCAGGGATATAGTCCCTAGAAATATCACTCTAAATTTAGCGCCTCCCCTTTGTTTCCATAGCATCTGATACAATCCTGTAATTATTGATTTGCTTGATGTTTCTATGCTAAACCATAAGGAAGTTTCCCTGTCTTCCTCTGTAGATGCAGGAGGAACTATTTGTTATTTTAGATGGTGTAGTATAATATTACAGAGTGTTGGCTTTGGAGTCAGACCTATCCTGCTTTCTGTATCTCAGTGAATCTGTTTCATCTTCTATGCAATGGAAATTAGCAATAATAATGATAGTAATGATCATCATACTTTTTAGAATTTGTTGTGAACCTTAAATGAAATGATGCAAGTAGAATGCTTAGGTAAGCCTTTGCCATATGGTACTATGTTAGTTGTGTTGCTGTTTTGGTGGTGGTTGTTATTGTATCTCTATTACCTAACATAAGGTCTTTTTTAAAGTATTAAATATTTTTGTTGAATGGAGCCAAGGTTTATTTTTAAACATATCACCAACTTTGTGCTTTAGAGAAGACTGAAAGTTAAAATTAAACCTTGATTTTTATCCAGAAAATTGTCCCATAGATTTTTTTCATCCAACAGCTGCTGACGTATCTGATGGAATTGAAGTTTTTTGCTTTTGTTTTTTTGTTTGGTCTGGTCTGTTCCAAACCTGTGCCCTTTCCACCTGGCTTATATAAAGTTGAAGTATAAATTGAGTGATTACTATGGGCCAGGTACTGTTCTAAGTGCTTTGTATTTATTTAGTCCTTATAAGAACCATATGAACTAGGTATTATTATTATTATTCCTATTTTAGGATGAGACAGCTGAAACACAGGATTATAAACTATCATAAGATAGCCAGTAAGAAGCATAGTTAGGATTTGAATCTATAGTCTGGCTCCAGAGTTTTTGTTCTTAACCACCATGTTCTACTGCTTTTATTAGTCACAGAGTCTCTTGTTTGCCATATGGTTGTATTTAAGAAACAGCTTATTTTGGGTAACTTCTTGGAGTTTTAAGTTTATTTACAGTGTTGAGCATGTGGTAGATAATACATATTTGTGCTTGAATGAATTAATGACTGATGGTATGATAAAATTATAATTAATGTAATATAATCATTGCTTAATTCTTGGCTTCAAGTAATCACGTCTTTTCACTGTAGGCCCTCTTAGGAGCTATCTATAACAAGGACTTGGCTATTTTGAAGCCATCTACTCTAATACTACAAATATTTGGGCAAAGAAATTGCTTAACAAATCTATTTATATTCCTAAATTCATTTTTTTCTTGCTGGTACCCACTCAGAAAAATCTGTGTTTAGAGTTTTTCCTTTTTTGGGTACCTCTGTTGAATTGTTTGTAAATTGTTTAAAAAATGTTAGATGGCATTGTGACAGACAATTCACTTTTTAATAGATGAAGCTTTAAAGAATTTGGGCATACTGGTCATGATAGTGAAGTCTGGTATTGAACTTGTCCTCTAAAACTTTTGACATAGTAACCATCTTGAAGTTTGCTTTATTTTATATATCTCTTTCAGAATTCTCCACTTTACCAGTACTTACAGGATCTGGGACACACAGACTTTGAAATATGTTCTCCTCTGTCACCAAAGCCAGAAAAAAGCACAGTGACAGAGGGACAACAAAAGCTTCCTGCAAGAGCCCTGCCAAAGGTAAGAAAGCACGTTCAATCTCTATGATTAATCTGGGTTTTTTAAAAAGATTTTATTTATTTATTCATGAAAGACACAGAGAAAGAGGCAGAATCATAGGCAGAGGGAGAAGCAGGCTTCTCACAGTGAACCCAATGCTGGACTCAATCCCTGGACCCTGGGATCACGCCCTGAACAAAAGGCAGATGCTCAACCTCTGAGCCAAGCAATGTCCCGTCCCTATGATTAATCTTTTATTCTTCACCTCACTGATTATTTAAACTGCCTTTGCCCTTATCCTTGCAAAGAAACAAACAAACAAACAAAAACATCTTAAAAGCACCTCCATGTCTTCCCCAACACCGGTAAGACTTTATTTTTTATTTCATCAGTACAAAACTGTTTAGATAAATATAACTCCTTGCTGTTTTGGACTATCTCAATAATTTCTATAATGAATGGAAATTAAAGTGGTTGAGGATTAAAATATATCATTTCTTTAAAATACTGAAGTTGTTTGGAAGGAAACCAGAAAAATATACTAAAACCTTAAAGAGAACTCAACCATTAGGACTTTTGTATTAATTGGAATTCTTTCTTTATGTATTATTTTTTAAAAAAGAGCACAAGTTGTAAGAAAGCAGATTGATAACATATTTCGTAAGCAAGGATATGTGATGGAGTGGGTATATTTACCTCAATTTGTGATGCCCTTTATAACTCCACAGAATCCTTTTATGTAATAAATATCTCAGTTGATGTATAAAATTGTAAGGCTGAGATACGGGAAGGATCTCCAATTATGTTCTATAAAATTCATTTACTAGATTCATTTATGTTCTATTAGCCATACTTAATAAAATTAAAAAATATTCTAGTACATTTCAGTTTTAACAAAAGGAATTCTAATTTAATAGAAAAAATAAACCAGATTACCTCATTTCTTTTTTTTTTTTTTAATTTTTTATTTATTTACGATAGTCACACACACACACACACAGAGAGAGAGAGAGGCAGAGACATAGGCAGAGGGAGAAGCAGGCTCCATGCACCGGGAGCCCGACGTGGGATTCGATCCCGGGTCTCCAGGATCGCACCCTGAGCCAAAGGCAGGCGCCAAACCGCTGCGCCACCCAGGGATCCCAGATTACCTCATTTCTTGAACATTCTAGTTTAATCAGTGTTTTATTATAAGACATCATTATTTTTGGGAGGAGGCTTTTTAAAGTTTTCAATTAGTTATTTACTCTGTGGTAATAGAGAAGGAAGTCTTTTTTCTCCTGTTCTTAGAAAAACCTCTAAAATGTGAGGTAACCAGGCTGGGGGGCCATTTGCAAGAGTAGAAAAAATACCAGAGAAATGTTTTTTTGACTGATGCTTCCAGGGTAGGATTTAGAGAGTTAGAGCTCACATGGATCAGAACCAATTTGCTAGTCCTCTGGACTTAAACTCTTTCTCTTTCTTCTCTCTGCCCCTTTCAAATGTGATTGTTCCTGGGAAGTGTTTTGAAAGCAAAACCAAAGGATATAGCTAATAGGTTATTTATAGATTAAAACTTGGATTTGAGATTACTTGGCAACAGAAGACAAGAATGGACCATGGGATAGTCTTAGGCAGGATATGGGCATTGGCCTTTTTTGTTGTTGTTCAAACTTGGGCTTTACAGGTATTTAATCCTTTTCATTTATGATAGGTATTTTTACATATAGAAGTGTTATTAATTTATAAGTAACTAAAATGAGAGTTTAAAATTTGCTAGTCCTCAGAAATTAAAAAATACCCAGAGAATGTTTTCAAAATTACCACATCTAGAAAGTTCCTTTAGTTTTCATATTACATATTTCAACTGTATGAGCTATATTTTTCTAAAATGGAGTTTTTCTAAATCTGGGACAGCTAAATTTTAGAAAGATTTATTGCATTATTTAGTTCCTTCTCAAGGGATATATTTTTAGAATTGCCCCCAAAGTTCTGTTCAAGCAGTGAAGTACCAGTTATTTTCTTTGGAAAGCAATTTTTTTGTATAATATGAGATCATGATAAAACTTGTTAGCCTTAATCACTCTTTTTTAACTTTTACTTTTTAATGTTATCATGATGTACTCTTACTGGTATTCTCACTATGAATATTCATTCTCTGTATATTTTTTCTAGTTTTCCTGTGATTATTCATAAATGTTCCTTCCATAAAGTTTTAACATCAGGCCTCTTCCCTGCTTGGTCAGTTTTTCCTGAGTGATCTCCTCCTCTTTCTTGCCCTCATTGACCACTTATGTGTGTTCTCTGTCTTCACTGAAAGCTAGATGTTTGTTTAAACATTTTCACCTGGCCTGTGCCCCAGGAAACAGATTCATATATGTAAAACAAAATATTCTTCCCATATTCCCAAATTACCACTCTTTCAGTTAACTTAAGATTTCCTATTACTCCCACATTAATTTGGTCTCTAAATGATATATCAAGTGAACTTCTTATGTCTTGAAAATACAACCCTTATCCTTTACCATTTTTTTGCTATCCTACTTAAGGCCTTTGTCAGTATTTAGCTGGACTATTAAATATTCTCCTAATCATGCTTCTTGGCTACAATCATTTCCTGCCAGTGCTGCCTCTGCACTGTAGCCAGTTATTTTTCTTAAATGCTGATTTTTATTGTTTCATTTCCTTGCTTAAAAATCTTTGATAGGGGATCCCTGGGTGGCTCAGTGGTTTAGCGCCTGCCTTCGGCCCAGGGCGTGATCCTGGGGTCCTGGGATCAAGTCCCACATCGGGCTCCCTGCATGGAGCCTGCTTCTCCCTCTGCCTGTGTCTCTGCCCCTCTCTGTGTGTATCTCATGCATAAATAAATAAAATATTTTTTTAAAAAATCTTTGATAGCTTCTCACAGCCTACAGGATAAAGTCTAAACTATTAGGGCATGTAAGACCAAAGCCCTTTAAAACCCCTCTCAGTGATCATGACTATTCCCTTCTTCCTTTGGGTCTTAGCCTGTCCCAGTTTATGCCACCATGCCCATGACATGTGCTTCCATGGCTGTCCCCTTTATTCATCCTGTTCTCTTACCCAGAATTTTCCTTCCTCCTTTGTTAAATTCCTGCTCATCTGTTAGGGCATAGCTTCAGTGTTAGCACCTCTTGACCTCTTTTCCTACATTTTCTCAGGCCTTAAATTGGTTTGTAATTATTTATACCATGTCTTCTATACTAAGTTCTTAAAAACAGCAGTTAGGTATAGTCATCTTTGTTCCTATGACCCTTTTTCTGTACCAGGGATATAGTAATCACTCAACAAACGTAAACTTCATTTACTAGCATATACAGGAAATGGCTATTAACAGTAAGGTAAATTGAATTTTTGGCTGACTAAATATATAACTTTTATTCAGTATGAGATACTTTTTCTAAAATTGGTTAAAATATCTTTCTGCCATAGATAGCATTGTGGAATGAAATGTTCTTGGTATTTGAGAACTGGGTGCATCGTTTGGTTTTCATTTTGAAATACATACTGTCATCATTTTGACATATTCAAGGTAAATGAGCTGCATCAGGATAACTTCTGAGTGTTCTTTAAAAAATCTACTTTCAGGTCTCATTTCAAACTTATTGAGTCTGAACCTTTAGTCTGGGGACCCAAGAGTTATATTTCTAACTAAAATCTCTAGGTGATTCTAATGTGCAAGTAAATGTAGGAACTATTAAGAAGCCTGAGACAGTGACAAACGATATAACCTAGATGATTTCTTTTCTCCCTTTTTCTAATAAAAATTCTGATTGATTAGAAGTAAGTTATTTGAAGTTTTTCTGCTGTTTGGATATGTTTAATAAATCCTATACTATGTCATTCATCTCCTTCAGCAAGGCATCCTGTTAAAAGTGGCTGAAACCATCAAAAGTTGGATTTTTTCTCAGTACAATAAGAAAGATGACTTACTTCACAAGTTGGTAAGTGTTTGCTCTACTTCTTTGTCAGTTTTCTGAGCTCCGGTTTATTAGTGACAGAATCTAATGAATCAGAATGTTTTGCTACTGATTTGGGCAGTGATTGATTCTAAATAGAAATTCTGAAAGGAGAATAAAATCTCTGAAGGAAGACTACCTGCCTTATTAAGTGTTAATAAAGTTTGTTGGTGTCACCTTAAAAAAAAGAAAAAAGAAAAAAAAAACACCAAGAATTTCTTCAGTAGTTGTGGATCTTTGAATTTGGATTTATTAGTATTATTTCATAGTTCTTTCAAGAGGCTATTAGCTATTTAGAATAGAATATTCTGGTAGTTATTAATACCTTATTTGTTAGATTATTAATTTCCTGCTGCTATCTTTCTCCATTGACAAGTATTCCTCTCAATAGGGAAAGGAATATATCTATTAGTGAGATCTTCTCCCATTTCGTTAGGAGCCCGTCTTTTCCTTATCCCACAGTCTGTGATTACAAAGTTTGGACAAAATCAAAGTGGTTCCCCCCTAATTTATTTATCATTAATTTATCATTTTCTGACAACTTCATATGTAAAATTTAGTCTCCTGAGACTACTAAACACAGAATTTCCCAAAGACTTGGATTTGTGGCCATTGAGAGTCTTTGTTTTCCTGGGAGACTTGCTTTTTTTCCCTTTTTTCCTTACTCTCTACTGTAATAGATCTGGAGTTTGACCTCTGACCCTCAAGGGGGAGTGCTTCAACTTTGTACATCCTAAGCAATGCAAAATCCAGATAGTATAGCTAAAAAAATCGAAGTTAGGAAGTTCTCATGGCTCTCAGAAGGAATAATCAAGTTACAAGAAAGCATATTTCAGGATCCTCTGCTGGTCTGTGACCTTAAGATGATGATAATTATCATTCTTGTAAATTATCATTTGTAAAGAGATGTTTACAAAGTGCTTTCACATTTTGATTTGGTAATCCAAACACTATAAGGTTTAGTGCAGTTTACCAGTTGGAAAACCTGAGATTCAGATAGTTTGGTTTAAGATTACTTATTAAGTGAATTGTTCAAGAACGGTTAGGTAGAAAGTGGTAGTTAGAATTTGAACTTAGGTCTCCTGTTTCAAAGCCCAGGCTCTCCATTATAACATACCACTCTCCAGCTTGAGTATTATTATGTATTGACTGACTAAAATTACTTTTTTAGCAATCCAAACGGGCAAGTTCTCTGTTCAGGGTTTCATCTTTGTAGGTATGTTGAGAAGGTCAATGAAGTGTCTTGTCACCTACGTAGAATATCATCTCTATCCAGGTGGAGCCATCCTCATCCTTCAGTGATACTAGGACTGTGGTAAGGTATATGGATCCATATACATTTTTCTGTGGTTTAATCATAGTCTACATAGTCCTGATCTTTTCATTCTTGGTTCTTTGTCACTGGCCGCACATTTCACTGTAAAGCTCCAGCTTCTATATGCATTTCTTTTGTGCCTGTATTATAGAGAACTGTAAGAAGTACGTACCAAAGAAATCATTTACTAGTAATGGAACAAGGAATTACCCTGTTGGCTTCTGGCATGAGATGCTTGACTTTTCTCTCAGCCATGACATATTTAAATTTTTTTTGGTTATACAGATACTGAACCATTCCCTCTTTCCTTTTATAAAAATACTGGCAGTTGTTCCATGATAGCTGAACCTTTTGCCATTGTTCCTTTTTATTAAAGTAGTACTTCTTAAAGATTAAAAAAAAAGTTCTTTTATAACAATTGTAATGGTAGTGGTATTTGCACTTTTTAAGCACTTTTTAGCCTGTAAAGTGCTTTCACACATGTTATCTCATTTGATCTTCATCAGCTTTATGAAACAGCACAATATATTTAAAAATATACAAGATCGTTGAAATATATTGATGCATGAATAGTTCCCTTCTCTATCTCTAGGGGTAAAAACAAATCTCTCTCTTCTTTAGCTGACTTCTCATACCCTTTCATTCTATACAGGCAGAAATCTTTTGAGTTACCTTCTCATACCATTTTTCCATTTAGATCCTTAAAAGATCCTGTTACCCATCAAATCGAGTCTAGTTCATCACTTCAGCATGAAAAAGTCTGCATAATTTGGCCCTGAACTACCTTTCCAGCCTTATCCACCATGTTTTCATCAGCCAACCCAGTCTTCTTTTTCTTTTATTCCATAATTATTCTGTATGTCTGTTTTTGTGCCATTATATTGTGGTAGAATTCTTTCCATTTTTCCTCTTTTATTGCAGTCTTTTTCTAAGTAGTCCTAGCTCTTCCTCAAGGCTTTTCCTACAAACTTCAGCCTATTGGATCCTTATTTTCTTTAGAAATATAGTAATAATTATCCATGCCATGTTTTGTAGGTTTTTGTATTGTGGGTGCTTTTCTTTATTGTATTTTAATTATTTTATGTGTACTACCAACATTAACAGCCAACACTTACATAGTACTGACTACATAAATGCTCACTGTGCACCACTTAATATTTTATGAATATTGACTTAATTCTCACAACAACCCTGTGAAGTAGCTACTATTCTTAGGCTCATTTTGCAGATGAGGAAACGGAAGCAGAGAATTAAGATGTGGAACCAGGATATAAACCTAGGTACTAACTAGGTCTTGGTACTCATACTTGTTGAGGGTGAGCCAAAGTTCACATGGTACACCTCCCCACAGCATACAGCACCCAATCATACAGATGATATACAAGTATTTAGTCAATCAGAATTAGTACCTTTTAAAGGTCTTCATTTATTTGAGAATTGGACCTGAGTCCAAATAGGATTATTATGAGGTGGTTTTTTTTTTTTTTAAGATTTTATTTATTTATTTATGAGAGACACAGAGAGAAAGAGAGGCAGAGGGAGAAGCAGCCTCCATGCAGGGAGACTGATGTGGGACTCGATCCCAGGTCTCCAGGATCATTCCCTGGTATGAAGGCAGTACTAACCCGCTGAGCCACCCAGACTACCCGGGAGATGTTTCTTAATATAACAGGTATCTATTTCCCCACTACTTTGATTGCAGTATTGCAACAGCCTCTCTCTTTAATGCAGTTCTCATTTTTATAATTAAAGAGTAACATACAATTTTATAATTTATCCTTAAGAAAAAATTTATTAATTTAATCTGATTTCATTTTATGATCAGAATATAGTCCAAATTCTTCCTTTGTAGAAGCAGTCTAGTACTAGATAACACTGCTTTAGTTATTTAGAGTGTCTTGGTCACTTTCAAGTTTATTTGTATGTTTAGGTGATTTTAGGTAGTGAGTCACATTCTAGAATCACATATTCCTAGAGCTATTAGTACTGCCTCAGAGCAGAATAGTTTTGAGGAAACAACCCACTTTTGCAGACAGGTCTGATGCCAAGGATGATGTTAAAGAAAATGTGTACCTCATTAAGCAACATATCTATACAAGGAACTATGAAGAGCGAAAGCTCCCTTTTATGTTAATAGCTTTCCCCCTATCTCTGAGCTATAGCCTTTCTTTAGTGAAGCTTCTTTATAAAGTGCATAGAGGTCTCATAAAAGGTACAATTTAAAGCTTTTATAGCAAAAATTTAATTTTTAATACTTAATATTTTAATATCACTGTGGGGGGGATCCAAGTCAAATAATAAGGCCAATGTGTGGAGATTTATTTCAAAGATTACTTGAAAAGCTGCCGTGATCCTCCTTCCACCCCTTCTCCAACAGTGGTATAAAGTGAATTGTGCTATTCTGTTTATGAAAGTGGGGTGGAGGGTCAAATAATTGGTTCCTAATGTTAGAATCATGATTTTTTTTAAGGTTTATTTATTTTGGAGAGAGAGTGAGAGTGAGCTGAAAGAGGAACAGAGGGGGAGGTAGAGAGAGAATCCCAAGCAGACTCCATGCTGAGCATGGGACCCAATATTGGGCTCAGTCTCATGACCCTGAGATCATGACCTGAGTCAAAATCAAGAGTCAGATACTTAACTGACCAAGCCACCAGGTGACCCTAGAATCATGATTCTAAGAAGAGAAAAGAGGTACATGAAAAGATGCTCAGCATCCTTAATCAGGGAAATGCAAGTCAGTACCACAATGAGGTATCACCTTACACCTGTCAGAATGGCTAGTATCAAAAAGACAAAAAATAACAAATGTTCCAAGGATGTGGGGGAAAAGGAACCCTCATGTAATGTTGGTGAGAATGTAAATTGGTGTAGCCACCATGAAAAACATTATGAAAGCTCCTCAAAAAATTAGAAATACACATGTAATCTAGTAATTCCACTATTTGACTATTTACTCAAAGAAAATAAAAACACTGATTCAGAAAGTGTTTATTGGAGCATTAGTTACAATAGCCAAGATAGGGAATCAACCTAAGTATCCAATAGATGAATGGATAAAGAAGAATGGTAGATATATTCAATGAATATTACTCAGCCTTAAAAAAAGAAAGAATGAATTCTTGCCATTTGCAACAATATGCATGGACTTAGGTATTAAACTAAATAAAATAAGTCAGACAAATACTGTATGATTTTACATATATGTAGAATCTAAAAACCAAAACAAACAAAAAAGCAGAAATAGACCCAAAAGTACAGAAAACAAGCATGGTTGCCAGAGGGGTGAGGGATAGAAGGATGGGCAAAATGAGTGAAGGAGAGTGGGAGCTTCAGGCCTCCAATTATAAAATGAATAAGTCACAGGGATGAAAAGCATAACAGAGGGAATTTAGTCACTGGTACTATAATAGTGTTGTATGGTGACAGATGCTAGCTACACTTGTGGTGAGCTTAGCATAATGTATAGAGTTGTCAAATCACTGTGTTGTACACCTGAAATTAATATAACATTGTGTGATAACTACAAAAAAAAAAAAAAAAAGAAAGGAAAGGGAAGGGAAGGGAAAAAAGAAAGAAGAGAGAAGAGGCAGTGGTTTAAAGATGAAAGAAAAATATTGCACAGGTGCATGCAGGGTATGTCAGTAGATGGTAAAAAAAAAAAGTCCTACCAGGAAGACCAGCATTCCAAGAAGATGTTCTTGTTTTAGATAATTGAAAATCAATAAAGGGATGCTTGGCAGACTCAGTCAGTAGATCATGTGACTCTTGATCTTGGGGTTATGAGTTCAAGCCCCACTTTGGGCAGAGAGTTTTCTTTAAAAAAGAAAGAAAGAAAATCAATAAATATGACCATAATAGGACTAATATTAATTAAAAATATTCTCCTCAGGGCGCTGGATAGCTCAGTTCGGTTAAGCGTCTGCCTTCAGCTCAGGTCATGATCCAAAGGTCTTGGGATCAAGCCCTGCATCGGGCACCCTGCTCAGCAGGGAACCTGCCTCTCCCTCTGCCTGCCATTCTCTCTCTCTCTCTCTCGCTCAAAAAATAAAAAATAAATAAAATCTTTTAAAAAAAATTCTTTCTAAAAAAAAAAAAATTCTTTCTTCTCCTTCTCCAGAAGTGATGTATAACGCACAATTGAGAGGACGTGCACTCATAGTTAGGTATATGGATCACTGCATTCTTATTAAGTCCCCATTATGGTCAACTTAGGCAGGATAGGTTGGCTCCTGTGTGGGAATGATTAACTGGCTAAGAAGAGCAAATCTATTGCCTTCAAACCCTAGTTTTACTTTAATAGCTAAAAGCCTTGTCATTAAAAGATCTCTTTATTTTTATCTTATAATAGGACCATTCTATTCCTAAATTTAATACATAATAAAACTTCGTATTTTTCATGCAACAGACTCCATTTAGAGGACTGTAACTGATTACCAAAGATTCAGGATCTGAAATTAGAATTCTGGAAAGTTACTTATTCTCTTTGGGCTTCAGTTTTCTCCTCTATAGAACATAGAGGAGGATGGAAATGTACACCATGGAGTTTTTGTGAAAGTTCACCTGTGTAACATTGCGACTTTACCTCTCACCTTTTTTTTTTTTTATGTTTAGCTATTTATTTAAGTAACCTCTACACTCAACATGTGGCTCAAACTTGTAACCCTAAGATCAAGAGTTGGATTCTCCTCCTCCCTAGCCAGCCACGCACCCTTCATCTTTCACCTTTTTACCATGTACACTCATGTAAAACTGAAAGGAATGACTTGGCTTTTGTTCTTCCCATCCCCCTCTTCCAACTCTTTGATCTGGTCAGTTCTTGTTCATGCGCTAAGACTGAGCTCAGGCATCACCTCTTTTCCTTTCTCCAACTTCATTGAAAGTTTTGGTTCCTCTGTGCCATTTTCATAATACCCCAGCATACACCTTATTGCACTCTTTGCTCATTACGTTGTAACTGTTTACTTTTTAGTCCTCTTCATTAAATTGTGAATTCTTTAAGAGTAGAGACTTGTATGTTATGCTCATTTTTTGTGCCCTTGGTGTCAAGTATGGTTCCTGGTATATATAATTTTTTTTAATAGGAGAAAAATAGGAAGGAAGGAATAAATGAGCTAGTGTATGTGAAAGCATTTTGTAAACTATAAAGTGCTATGCACATGTTAGTGTCGTTTTGCATTACATTCCTTAATGTTGTGTTTTTAATATCCAAAGTCTGTTTTTAGGTCTGGATCCTGCTGACCTACTTTATTGGCCATATTGTTACAATATCCAGGGACAGCATCTTATGTTACAGGATTATAGTTTCCATGCTCTGTTCCAGCAATTTAATTAATTAGGCTTAACTAGACAGGTTTATTAGTCTATAGTTACTTCACAGTTTTTTATTAAAAGTTTATAATTCACATCTGGTGGCTCAGTAACATCCATCTCAATCTTTACTTCACATTTACAGTGAAACTAAAATCCCATACATCATACTAAAGATAGATTGATTGGACTGTTGTATCTTCTTCTTGGAGGCTATACTGAAAATAAATTCTCTAAATTTTGTTAGCATATTAGGAGCTTAGCCTTTAATACAAAATTATGTATGTAATAATGCCTCTCTTCCGGTTTTTTAATGGCAAGGATATTGGATTCCGACTCGACTCACTACATACCATCCTGCAACAGGAAGTCCTGTTACAAGAGGATGTGGAACTGATTGAGCTACTTGATCCCAGTATCCTGTCTGCAGGGCAACCTCAACAACAGGAAAATGGACACCTTCCAACGCTTTGCTCCTTGGCAACCCCTAATATTTGGTACTGTCCAGAAATCATCTATCTTTTGCTTATGTATATGGTATTAGCAGAGGAAATCCATCATCATATTCTCTATTGTGAAGACATAAACATTCCATACATTTTAACATAGTAATTAATGTAATGATACCAAAGAGGCTTTTTTTTAAGTACCTTTCCAAAATAAATACTATTTAAAGTGAAGCTGGAAAAAAATCCTATTGTTACATATTTTAATTCAGTATAATTAGTTCTGTGTTTAATAACCCACAAACAAGCATAACATTGCCCCAAGAATCTCTCTTACCCATATACCTGTACACATGTGTGCGTGTAGTCCTAGCCAATTCTTCATATATCTTTAAAGTTAATAGATTATATCATAAACACATTATAGAAATATCAAAAATAGGACGGGACATGAGGTAAACAGTCAATTCTTGATTTGTTGGCAAGAAGCTGTAGAGAATAGACCAACTTTTTGACTACTTGAAGTATTTGGGTCTAATGCAGAAATCCCAGGCCATAATTTTAGAAAGAATAGCAAAAAGGAGTTATATATAAAGAACTGTTCATGTCTTCTTCCTATTAAAGTATGGGTTTATTAAATGAACAAAATCATTGCTTGAACTATTCAAGTTATCCAGGCAGTTACATAACATTGGCCTCAGTGTTCTGAATTTATGTCTTCCCTGTCATGCTGACAAATGTTTCATACTGTAACAGGTAGCAAGGTATGTCTTCTAAATCTGTAGCACTCAGCATCATGATGAAGTAAAGCATCTTATCCTTTACAAATATAAGAATGCAAGGGGCTGCTACAAGGAACCAGGGTTTTAAGAATTTTACAGCTTTAACTTTCAATTTTCCTTTAGCCATGATGTGATTAAGCAACCTTCAGGCCTGTAAATACTTTTAGATTTTGCTGTTAATATATAAAAGTATATGATGAGATTTTGCTTTGATATTATCAGTACCATCTGAAAGTTAAAGGATTCCAAAAGAAATTAGGGCAGGTAAATATTATTAAGAAGCATTCTTTAAAAAAAAGAAGAAGAAGAAGCATTCTTACACTGACTTTCTTTATGATTATTATAACTATCTTTAAGTGTTTTTTTAGATATCCTCAGATACATCTCCCTATATTCACCTCTTTCTTGTATACCTTTTTATCAAAGTCTTCATTGCCTAAAAGATGTATTTTAGTCTGTAGATTTCTAATTGACCTAGAGAAAAAAAAATTCATATATTTTTACTTAATTTAAAGCAATGTAGGGGATCCCTGGGTAGCTCAGCAGTTTAGTGCCTGCCTTTGGCCCAGGGTATGATCCTGGAGTCGCGGAATCGAGTCCCACATCAGACTCCCTGCATGGAGCCTGCTTCTCCCTCTGCCTGTGTCTCTGCCTCTCACTCTGTCTCTCATGAATAAATACATAAAATCTTTTAAAAATCAATCAATAAATAAAGCAGTGTAAAAGTACAAAGTTTGTGCATATTATGGGCTGCAATAAATATGTATATTCCAGATTTATGATAGTGATTATTTAAAATTAGATGACTTAAATGAAACAGTTACTTAAGTATATATTATTTCTATTGGAAAAATACTTATATTTTCTTGAGATATTTGTTTCTGTGCAAGTAATTAGTGTCTGATTTGGGAAAAGAACTCATAATAATTACTTATTAAATAATGACTTATTAAAATGTATTTTAATATTAAAAATTAGTAAAAATTATTTTTCTTTTAAATTTTAAAGTTGGATTTTAAACTCTATACTTTGTTTTTAGGTTAGAGGAGTCCATATCTTTAAAAAAAAAAAAAAGTCATTTCAGAAGACATCTATTACCTAAACTTAGCTCAGAATTTAAAACCTAAGCACCATTATTTAGTTGCTAGATTTTTTTTAAACTATTTCACATTACTTGTTTAAATATCATAGTTTTTTAAGTTTTACTTTACAAAGAATCTAGCATTTTATCTATTTTAATAAACCTAAATTACTGATTAAAGTAATACATCTTTCTGTGGTCTGATGAATATCATTTTCTCGGTTTCTTTGTTGTAGGGATGTCTCAGTGTTGTTTGCCTTCATTAGTTTGCTCATTATGCTTCCTACTTGGTGGATTGTATCTTCCTGGCTGGTATGGGGAATGATTCTATTTATTTTTCTGATCATAAGAGCTTTGAGATTATGGAGGACAGCCAAACTACAAGTAACTCTAAAAAAATACCATGTCCATTTAGAAGATACAGCAACAAATAGCCGAGCTTTTACTAACCTTGTGAGAAAAGCTTTACGTCTCATTCAAGAAACTGAAGTCATTTCCAGAGGATTTACACTGTGAGTTCATTCTTCATTTTATTTTTAAAATAATATTTTTCTATTCCATAAATTAGAATTTTATTACCTATTTTCATTTCTGTGTTGCATTTTTTTAAAAAGTAGGTTCCTCTTAGGCACTTACTAAAGTCTATTAACTGCGAAGGAATAAATACATTATATACTGGATTTAATATGTAGTATGATTCTGCTTATCTACTTTGAGAAACCAAAGAGCTTTGAGAATTATGATTATTTCTGTGTTATCATGTGATTATTTTATGAGATAATGTAGAGAGAGTGCCTCACATTGAACCTAGCATGCAAAATTACCCAACAAATCTTTGTTTCCTTTACTCTCTGCCAGATGCTCTCTTTCCTCAGTTTAAACAATAGATGTATCGGACTTGAATTCATTCTGAAAAATTTTGACATGCATTAAGAATATTCCTTAGGTAAATGTTAGCAGATATTTTGGCACTAATACTCTCAGAATATCAGACAAATAATGATGTTTCACCTTCTCACAGGTTAAATTAAATATTTAAAAGTTAAATTAAATATTCTAGTCTAGTCATAATTAAATATTAAGCTACCAGATATATAGGGTATTTATTAAAAGGGTAGTTATATTTATTTATTGAGTACTATTTATGTTCCAAATACTGTGTTAGGTAATTTTACATATAACTAAAAGCATACAATTACATGTGGGAGAGCAAATGTTCAGATCTATTCCACCTGACTCTAGAGCTTGTTTCCAGTCCACTAGGCTACCTACTAACCACTAGCAAATGACAGTTGTACTGTACTATATAATGACTTATTTAATTCCTATAACCTTTGCAATATGTAGGTGGGAGAAAGTAAGTATATGGTGAAGAATAATTATTACTCTTAATTTTACTAATACCTGGAAAATCACATAAAGGGAGCACAGAAGAACCGTGGGTAGTCAACTCGTTCTTCACTTTGCCATGCTCTAGAATAACACTTAAACAGTACTGACGGGAAAACTGTCTATGGAAAATCATGACCCAGGGAAGTAGAAGAATCTCCAGTAGTCATCTCCTTCTTCACTCTGTTGCGTTCTAGAACAGTATTTAAACAATGCCAAGCCATGAGGGAGATTTTGTGATTTCCCTTTCTGCTTAATTCAAAATGTAATAGTTCTCTGTTAATTTTTGTCCTTCTATTGTAGTTAAAGTCTGTTTGTTGGTAGAGCATAGCAAATATTAAGTTGTTTGAGCATCTTGATTTTAAAAGTTAAAAATAGCTCCTTTTCATTCTTGATTTGCACAGTATTTCATTGAGAAGATTGGTTAAGCAGAGTGGCTAGGTGTCCAGTTAATGTTTAGGCATGTATAGGGGATTTTGTGCTTTTTGTCATTTTCCAACTTACATTAGAGAATTATGTATAGAATTGGCACAAAGAGCTAAAATAGGCCAGCTAGACAGGACTTACTGCTAGATTACAACTCTGTTGACGTGCAGTCAGACAAAAGAAATGTTGGAAAAAATTGTTTCACTTATCTCCATCTAACTGGATAATGGATTGAGAAAAAATTATGAAGGATAATGAATCTTGAACCATAACGCTTTTAGAAATATTGTCATCTTTACAACTGATTTATTAGTAAAATGAAACTCAATAATAGTACCATATATTGAAAACATATGTTTTGTTCTGCCTCGATTTGTCCTCTCTAGCAAGGAATTTAACCATTCTTTGTCTCATTTTGTTAATATCTGAATGTATTTTAGTTTGGTTTAATATTTTAAGAGTTTTGAGTTAGATAATCTTGTTTTGAAAATTTGTGGTTATAGTATAAGAAACTTATAAATTTCAATATTTTGTTTTGATACTAGGAAAGGTTACTGGTTAGGTGAAAAAACTATTATCTGATAGCTATGTAATATGTAATTATTTTTTGTCTCATTAATAAAAGAATGATATTATATATCATTGTTGCAAATAGGTACTCCCCTTTTATCTTTTGGAAAGTGCTATAAAAATGCATCTTCTTGAATAGCTTTGAGAGTAGCTCTGCTACTACTTAGTAACCCTTCCTTTGCCTTTCTACTTGCATTCCCCTGTTGGCCACTGGTCCTGTTATCTCTCTGCGTCCCCTACTTCATTTTGAGTAGGTAAGTGCCAGTGGCAGCAGGTGGGTAAGTCATTTTACCCTACTTTTATGAATGTACAGAATGAATTTCTATATAATATTTGATTGTTCTGTACAAGTGACCAAAAATATGGTTGATGAACATATTAAATGCATATTAAGAATGTAAAAGTTTTTATAATTAAGGCTTTCATACTTACTATAGATACAGGTTTTGAAAACTGAATATAAAGTAGTACTACTCTAGTATATTTTAGCAAGTAGAGTGTCTATATCAAAAAGTTGCAATGTCTTACATAAGTATTCCTACATTTCTACTATATTTTGACTAAAATTTATTGTTTTCTCATATCAGAAGAAGCCTTACTCTGTGAGATTTTAATTTTTCATTTGTCTTTTTTTTTTGGTGGCTATACATGTATCAGAGAAATGACTATTTGTGAGACCTGAATTGGGATATTTACAGTCATTTTCTAATAAAAATCACAAAAAAGGATTTTTTTTCTAAGTTTAATAGAATTGTGGATTGAGGAAACAAAAACATTAGGACACCTGTACAGTTGTATCACATTTTACTTTTCAAGTTTGCTTGACAGGGTCAGTGCTGCTTGCCCATTTAATAAAGCTGGACAGCATCCCAGTCAGCATCTCATCGGTCTTCGGAAAGCTGTCTACAGAACTGTAAGAGCCAACTTTCAAGCAGCAAGGCTAGCTACCCTATATATGCTGAAAAAATATCCTTTTCTGTCTATATGTAAGAATAAATATGCTTCCAGAGTTGTGAATATAGATAGCATAGTTGCATCCTGTATAAGTTGAGTGTAAACTGAGATTGCCTGTTTTAAAGCTAATTTCCATTATCACTTCTATTTTAAAACTGGAAAAGCATTCTAGAGGGAATAACAATAACAGACAGGAAGAAAGTTTTTCTGTTCTTGTGTGGCTCAGTTTCAACAAGGAAAAAACTTGAAGGCCCTCCCTTCACTTGTCTAAAGAATAAAGTCAGGAGAATCTGGCCTTGCTAGGACTGACATTTTTAAGTTACTGGACCCAGCAAATATGCGTCATGACATGGGAATAAACTGGTAACAGGAAATCCTTCCCCTTTCATAAAAACAGAATCTCTCAAGTCAGATTGGTTAAGTTTAAATTTTGGCTGTATTGGTCACTGCCTAGCTGACCTCTAAGCAAGCTTCTTAACTTTCTGTACCTCACTGTATTCATTTTAAAAATGGCAATAACAGCATACTCTTCCTGACTCTTTTTTGTTGACATCAAATGACTTAGTGCATGTAAAGTGCTTAGATATTGTCTGGTGTATAATAAACACTCAGAGACTGCATGACAGTAAGTCTGTCACTTAAATTTACTAAGTCAGGAAATTAGTTATGTTTATCAGGAAATAAAGGTATATAGGATCTTTATTTCAGTTAAAATTCATAGATAATTTAAATTATGAGTAAATGGAATGCAGAAACACTACTTGTACCTTCAGTATTTGGGGTAAACTCTGTAAATGTTAAGTTTACAGAGTGCTTTATTATATCTTTATATATACCTTTCCAGCTAGGTCTTTTTATCTCCATTTTAGGAGAAAAACTAAATAAAATCTCCATTTTGTGTGATTTGCTTGGTGTTACACAACTGGTAAGAGGTGAAGTTGTGTCTTGACTGTAGGACTTATGACTTAAAATCTTCTCTATATATTTTTTAACTGTACAGTACTATAATACTTTGGAAATTGAAAGCATTTTAATTTTAGTCATGAATTTGTCCATTCAATTCCCCGCTACCTAAATACCTCTGCTCTGTGCTACAAAGACATAAAAACTTATATGCCCTACTTCTAAAGACTTGAGTATACTTAATAGATAAGCTGGTGTTCATAATACAGTATAAGTGCTGAGGGTACCTTCCAACATAGCATGACATATACTTGGTCAGTAGGGTCAGAGAATGCTTTTAAGGAGTTGACCTTGAGGATAATAAGTGTCTGCATTCCAAGTAGAATGAAGCAAAGATATGAAAAGAGATAGAGATATGGTAGTGCGGCATGTGAACTTCAAGTAGTTACTCATTCAGTAAATGTTTTTTTAGAATAAACTCAGTGCCAAGCAATATGCCAATCACTAGATTTATGGTGGTACACATAATAGACATGATCCCTGCCTCAAGTTTCTTAACAGTTTAGTGAGGGGTAAGGGAGTAAAAGGGATAGCCTAATGAAGATTACAAATTTGTGTTTCCTGTGCCAGTCACTTTCCTAGATAATAGAAACCTAGCAGTGAACAAGAAAGACAAAATATTTGTACTCATGGCTCTCCCCTTCTAGTGGATTAGTGGATTAGATAATGAATAAAAAGTGAACAGATGAGATTTTCACATATCTATTATAGAGTAAAAAGCCCCAGCAGAGTAGGATAGAGAGTGATTGGTGGGTTACTGCTTTTGATTGGATCGTAGGGGAAGGCCTCACTAGGAGTTGACATTTAAAAAGAGATTTGAATGAGGAGAAAGATCATGTTCCAATTTGATGGACCAGTGAGTATAAAGATCTTGTGACAGGAGTTATTTTAGTGTGATTGAATATAGCAAGAAGGCCATCCTGACTAGAGAGCACAGTAAGTTGGGAGTTGGGGTATGAGATGAGATCCAGAGTAGGCAGGGACCAGAACATATTTACCACACAAGAAACCTTAAAGAATTAAAATAAAAAAGAATCCACCTATTATTCCTTTAAAAAGACCAATATAAACCCTTGGATGCCTGATCAAAGAGTAGAAATATACAAAGTTAGTAATGGGAACAGAGGTGTAACCATAGATAGGGAAGACAATGGAAAACTTGCAGCTGTAAAAAAGTGATAAAGTTCTTGATGCACTACTATGGAATGATATCCAAATTATGTTGTTGGGAAAAAAATGAAGTGTACAGAGCATTATTTATGCTATGCTTCCATTTGTGCATAACTGTGTGTGTGTGTGTGTGTGTGTGTGTGTGTAGCTTTTATGTGGGAGATACATATATATTGTATATGATATATATCCCCACATACACATTTATATATTTGGATTTGCTTTTATGTATGCATGTATACATAATATCTTGAAAGATGCACAAGGATGTCTTGAGCAATACTGGTAAGAGTGATTGCTTTTACCTTTGGCCAGGGGAATGAGGTGGCTAAGGGACAAGGGTAGAAGGCACTTTTTACTGTCCTCTTAATGCCTTATGAATTTTTTATACCTTATTAATTTTTAATCCTGTAGATATATTTACATGTTCAAAAACTAAATTGGTAAAAGAATTTTTAACTATCAGATCCAGATGGTTTTAAAGTTTTTTAAAAAACTATTTCATCGGGATCCCTGGGTGGCGCAGCGGTTTGGCGCTTGTCTTTGGCCCAGGGCGCGATCCTGGAGACCCGGGATCGAATCCCACATCAGGCTCCCGGTGCATGGAGCCTGCTTCTCCCTCTGCCTATGTCTCTGCCTCTCTCTCTCTCTCTGTGACTATCATAAATAAATAAAAATTAAAAAAAAAAAAAAAAAACTATTTCATCTTGTGCCGAGGCAGCCTGGGCTTCCTCTGGCTCTCTCCCTGGGGCGGCCGTGGGCCGGGAGGGCAGAGGCGCCTTGTCTTCCAGGCCTTTGCTGCCGTGGCTGCTCCTGGGCCCACCCGTGTGGCTCCCAGACATCACTTCTGCTAAAATAAATCCTAGTTCTTGTCCTGCCGGGAAAAAAAAAAAAAAAAAAAAAACTATTTCAGACTAGAGAAAAGGTTAGGAAGCCTCCCCTACATCATTTTATTTATGAAGATTCTATAACTGCAGTACCAAAACACAAGTTACAAAGAATTAAAAATTAGACCAATCTCACAGATGGAGATACAAAATACTTAAATAGAATATTTATAGATTTACTATAGTACTATATTAAAATATTATATGACCAGATAGGAGTATGCTAGAAATATAAAAATCGTTCAGTATCAGGAATTGTATGGATATAATTCTTTACAAAAACTGTTGAAGGGGGGCTGGTACCTGGGTTGCCTCAGTCAGCTAAGCATCTGACTCTTGATTTCGGCTCAGGTCATGATCTCAGGGTTGTGAGATCAAGGCCCTATCAGGTTCCATGCCGGGAGCATCTAGCCCAGCATGGAGCCTTGGAGCCTTACTTAAGATTTTCTCTTTCCCTCTGTTCCATCCCCCACCACCACCACCCACAAAAACCTTAAATTAAAAACAGCAACAAAACAAAATCTCTTGAAGGGGGAAAAAAATCACATAGTAAATTTGATAGATGCCCATGAGGAAGAGGAAAGCAGAAACAGAACAGTGGTCTGTGTGGAACAACTTAAATACAACAGGCTTAGTTCTAATGTTCTGGGTGCACACTGCAAGGATGCACACTGCAAGGAACTGATGTTTCCTGTAGCATAGTCAGGGCCTCAGCCATGATTACAGTAAAGTACAAGATACAGTTTCTAAAGGTACTGGTCAGAAATAATGGAAGTTAGCACTTTAGCACTTGTAAAGAGTTGAACTTTTGATTCTTTAGATAGATGTAAAGATACTTTATTCACAAGTATCCTGTAAGATACCAGAAGTATGTTAATATAGTAGATTTTGAGATTGAGTTGTTTTTGTTTTGTTTTTTTTTTTTAATGGGCATTCATCACCTCAAGTCACAGTTCAGAATAAAGATTAGTAATCTTTGATGGTTTTACTGTACCCTTTATACTTTCAATGAAAAGGCTTTGTTGATTGCCTTAACCTAATTTAACCTACCCCCTGAACTCTGAGAGTGACAATGTAACCAACTACATCTGTGTGGTGCCTTTTAAGGAGCTGGGCCTGGGACTTAGTGAAGAGCAGATTTCAGAAGAGGAAGCCCATAATCTTACAGATGGCTTTAGCCTGCCTGCTTTGAAGGTAATCTGTCTGTGGAACAGAAGGGCTGACCAAAAGATAGATTGTACCTGTGCTATATGAATGTAAATGGCTAAATACTATAATCATAATAGCCTTCTTGATGTTTGTGAAGCTGTCTTTAAGAGTTGAGAGCATCATGAAGATTGGATGAGGTGATCCTTATATTTTGATATCAAAATACCTAAAATTCTTATTAAAAGCATTTCTTGCCTTAAATCAGAGTTTATAGATAAGTGATTTTACGTTAATAGGAAACCAATATGAATGATTTTATGACTATTTGTTTTAACAAACTTGGGTAAAGAATTCTGAAAATCAAAATCTTTCCTTGGAAAATCTGCATAAAATTATCTATTTGACTATATAAAAATTAACTTTTAAGTTAAAAAATTGCACTGATTTTTAACAAGGGTAGATACAAATCTTTCTACATAAAGAGTACCATGGTATGTGAAGCCTAGACCAGTTATGTCAGGTGCATAAACTGATTTCACAAAGGAACAAATAGAAATGGCCGATAAATACAAAACTTTAAATCTCATTAGTAATAGGTAGATATTTTGCCAAGGATCTTAAGTTGATAATATTTGTTATCTATGAAGATCAGAGAGACCTAACACACTAGTTAATAAAAGTATAAATTGGTTCACTTTAGCAGTTAGTATCAATCTTCAGAAAGATACATACTCTTCAGTAATCTTAATCTTAAAGATTTATCTAAGTAATCAAAATATACTCTAGGTAGGTTCATGGTATTCCTACAACGACAAATATTGGAAACAAAAGTTCAGTAATATAAGATTAATGATGATTTATGGTACATTCTTTGAAATGAGTAGTAGAAAAATTTTAAGATGGAAAAAACAAAATAAATGCAAGTTACAAAAACCATGTGTTTGGTAAGATTCTAGTAGTGGTTTTAAATAGTCAGTCCCAGTGTCTTTAGATTCCTTCTCAGTATTTAGCAAACTCCACTTAGATAACTCTTTGTTTCTAATCTTAAGAACTTCACTTGATACCCATGAAAGCCAGTGCAAGTGTAGTTGACAGCATACATACCAAGATCCATTTTGTTTTGAGACTGCATTGATCTCTGTATCTTTAAATTTTTCAGATTCACATAAATATTCTAATTCTTTTGGTTTTATTTTTTCCTTTACTATTACTTGAAATTTGCCTTGATTTATTCTTATCCCCTTTCTATCCCATTTCAATAAATGGCAGCACACAACTTATTAAGCTAGAAACCTGGATACCATCCTTCTTATCTTTTTATCCCTGTATCCAGTTTGTCAGTAGATTCTTGTGTCTGTTTGACCTTGAAAATGTTTAAACCCATCCATTATATCTCTTCCTGCCATCTTCATTCTAGCCCTCATCATTTCTTACCTAGGTTACTGCAATAATTTTCTTATTGGTTTCCTTGATTCCCTAAAGTTGTTCATAATGCAGTTTAACATAGGGACACTTGAGTGGCTCAGTCAGTTAAGTGTCTGCCTTCTGCTCAAGTCATGTTCTCGGGGTCCTGGGTCTGAGCCCTGCGTCAGGCTCCATGCTCTGTGAGGAGTCTGCTTCTGCCTTTCCCTCCCCCACTATGCCCTCTCATGCTCACAGTCTTTCTCAAATAAATCAAAATCTTAAAAAAAAAAAAAAAAAAGGATGCAATTTGATCTATAAAGAGCCTTAAAAATCATATGTGCTTTGAACAGTAATTCCACTTCTGCAAAAAATGCTAGTTGTTGGCTAAATCCTTTTTGTTCACCTAAGTTGTTTTACAAATTAGACTAACTTTACTACTTTGGCTTTTGCTTTTATCTTGACACGTAAGTAATCCATAACCAAACTCAATGATTGTGTTGCGTTATTACCAGGAATATCAGTCTCTGCAAGAAGCTTTATCTTGAGGTCCACAGAGTTTATAAACTACTGAAAACCTCTGTATAATGTTCAAAAACAATGTTTTGCCACCTTGTATAGTTGTCATTGTACCCAGATAAAGAATTTAAAAACAGATTTTGTAAGTCAAGTTTTAAAGGAAAATTCTCTCCCTAAAGGACAACATTAATTAAAGCTTTTTAAAAAAATATAGTGAAAGATGTTTTACAAATAAATCAGGGCCTTTTGTTTCCCTTTGTAATTTTTAATGTGTCTATAAAGAAAATGCCTTTTGGATTTAGATTTTATTGTTCACATATCTTCTCTCAGAAAAACTTAGCAAGTGGTATACCTTTGAACAAAAAAAAAACTACTCTTTGTTGTGCCCAAGGCGATGTATATGGAATATTAAGTATAATAGAATCCTTATCTCTTTTTTCTTTGTTCAAATTTTAACTAGGTTTTTCATCAGTTTAAAGTATTTTTCCTGCTTTAAAAAAAAATCCCCATTTTGTGAAAATGCTTTAAATCAAAATTTCCTATTTGCCCATAAGCAGTGGTTATGCTGTTATCCAGAGCCACTTCCCTATCCAAACAACAAATGGGAAAAAATGTATATTTCTTAGTTTTGTTTAACTGGAGAATGTGGTAGTGATTCAATAATGATTTAAGCTATGCCAACTTAATTCTTTCCATTGCTGTGGCCCAAACTCCATCATCCTTGATAACACTTTTTCTCTCATAAACAGTCTGTCAAGAGATTGTCTTTGTTCTATTTTTATGGTATATCCAGAGTCTCACTATCGCTCTCCTCTTAGCCACTAACCACTGTCGTACAAGCTACCTTTAACTCTCACCTAGATTATTGTAGTAACCTTCTGACTGTTCAGAACCCTTCAGTGGCTCCCCATTTTTCTTAGAATAAAAGCCAGTTATTTCAGGGACTTCATTGCTTACCATGCTTCCCTTACTTACTGTACCCAGCCATACTGACCTTACTGTTCTTCAGATATGCCACATACTGTATACTCCTACTACAGGACTTGGCACTTGAACCTCCTGCTTCCTGTAACTCTCTTCCCTGTTAATAGTCCCATGGCTCAATTCCTTCAGATGACACTTTTTCAGAGACCTTCTTGGCCACCCCATCTTTCCCTCCTTCTGCCTCTACCCCTTTCCCTCTCCCCATGTATGCACACATTCATTATTCCCCTTCTTTGCTGTGTTTTTTCCCATAGCTCATCAGCCAAGAAACTATCTTTTACTTGTTAGAATCTTTTGCTCCCCCTGCCACCTGAATATAATTCCATCAAGAACGGGATTTTGGGGGCACCTGAATAGCTCAGTGGTTGAGCATCTGCCTTTGGCTCAGGTCGTGATCCCAGGGTCCTGGGATCAAGTCCTGCATCAGGCTCCCTGCAGGGAGCCTGCTTCTCCCTCTGCCTATGTCTCTGTCTCTCTCTGTGTGTGTCTCTCATGAATAAATAAATAAAATCTTTAAAAAAAGAATTTTTTTTCAGTTTGTACTCTGTCGTATTATCAACACCTAGAACATTATCAATATCTAGGTGCTCAAGATTTTGCTGAATGATCAAATAAAAGACTAAAGAAAATCATTGCGGTCACAAAATTATTAAATAAGAAGACTTGGGAGGTAAGCTGTTAATATAAATTCAAGAATTCCTAGATAGTGTGTCTTTAGCAGTTTAGAAATTTGACTTTGCTCAGTTAAAAAAGCAAGTTAATAGTAAAATAGGTTTATATTAAATGCATTAATTGTATAACTTAAAGTTCATTTACTAAAGCAATCAAAGTAATATCTACATCCACGGCTGTGAAACATTAAAATCTGAATTATCCAAGTGTTCATTTATCTTTTTGTTGTCCACTCTTACTCATACTAGATTGCTTCCTCATGTATTTGTTTATTTGTGGGATATTGTCCACATCTTGAACAGGACTACATCTGGAGAAATCCTTTGTTGATTCAGGGTATATCTCTCAAGAGTGGATTTTGCAGTTTCTCATGCCAGACATTCAGAGTTATGAACACTTGGGGCTGATTTTTATGTTATTTCTTAGCTATTCCCTAGACCAAAATGGTATATAATTTTGAATCCAAAATTTTGGATGCATCACTGATTCATTTCTTTGGACTCCCATAGGTCCATTATTCCTACTGTCTTCTTTTCTACTTTGTGTAAAATTTTTAAGTAATTCATCAAGGAATATTCATTTTTAATAAGTATCTCATTATCAACACTTCTTTTCTAGGATAGAACTATTCTAAAATACATACTGGTGTTACATGCTATATTTGTATTAGAAGTTCTCACATGCTATGACTACATAATTCAATCTAACATTCTTGGCTACTCTTCAGGATTAGTTCAAACTCAGCTATACTCATTACTTAGGATAAAGTGGGAAATTTAACCAGAAGTTAAGATAAACAAATTTATAGTTTGTTTTGAATTTTGACAGTTTTTTTATTGATCTACTCCCTTTTTCTTTTTAGGTCTTATTTCAACTCTGGGTGGCACAGAGTTCGGAGTTCTTCAGACGGTTAGCCCTACTACTTTCTACAACTAATTCACCTCCCAGGCCCTTACTTACTCCAGCACTTTTGCCTCATCGTATTTTATCTGATGTGACTCAAGGTCTACCTCATGCTCATTCTGCCTGCTTGGAAGAGCTTAAGCGCAGCTATGAGTTTTATCGGTACTTTGAAACTCAGCACCACTCAGTACCCCAGCGTTTATCCAAAACTCAACAGAAGTCAAGAGAACTGAATAACGTTCACACAGCAGTACGCAGCTTGCAGCTCCATCTCAAAGCATTACTGAATGAGTAAGTTTAGAAGCCAAATAAGAAAATGTCCCCATGATTAGCAAGCTTCATTCTGGCTGTTGGCTTGTGTCATAGCTAGAAAGAAGCAGCAAAATTGAGACATGCAGTATGGAGGATGGTTTATAGCTGTTAATGTAGCAGAGAAAGAATGATTCTAAGTTCTATAATTTGGGGGAGTCATTTATAGTGTTAACTTTGTCTGATTTCAACAGAAAACCTAGAAACATAAGACAAAAGCAGGTGTTCATTCTGTTTGAGAGCTGAAATGGAGATGTTAACAAAGATTGAGCTTGTTTTAACTCTTTAATTAGGGCTCTTAACCTGAAGCCTACAATTTAAGGAACATAGCTGCCAGCCCTGGAACAGTAAGTTATAAAGGTATTGGTATATATATAGCTGAAGAATAATATATTACAATTTTTAAAAATAAATTATAGCAGGTTTGGATATTTTCTGAACCAGAGGACACATTTTTTGGCCCAAGTTGAATAGTAAGATGCAAGGTCCATAGTTTATATTTGTTTTTCTTATACTTGGCTTGGTATTATTGGTACTCTGCCTTGGTCAGATGTGGGATCCATTCAGTCCAGTGACATTTTTCTGTAACAGATACTTCTAATATATGACTGAATCAAATGATGGTTGGGGTCATGTTGTGTTGGTAATCAGGGAAAGGCATGGGAATTTAGTGACTTGATGAGATTATAGTTGATGTACTTGATCCTGGAAACCTCTACTTTAGGGGACAACAAATGTTGGGTATATGTCAGAGAAAAAAATTTCAGTGGAAGTGCGGTATTGGGCACAGCCAGAGTCTCTAAAGAATTGACTTTTGGCAATAGTATCAGAACTACATAGGACTTAGTAGAATGCATTAGAGTGAGGGAAGATGACTCAGGGAAGAAAGAGGCTACACTGGATGGACATGGAAAAGAGGGGCTTTGTGCCTGGGGCAGATTGTGGATTATGCATGGGAAGGATGTCTCCTGTTTAAAAATGAAATATTCTATATATGGTACTATATGTTGCCTTTCAAACACAGTATCCCAGTCACAAACCAGATCTGATTTGCTCTGTGGCACTGCTGCACACAATTTTTAAAAGTGTTATCTAAACATTTGTTTTGTGTGTCACTCCTCATTCTCACTCATCCCCTCTGCTCTTCCTAGTATGATGGACACTAGGGCATTAACCCTTATACTGTTCTCTCTGCCTCTAGAGTGCTCACTACCAAATTAATGTTTCTGAGGCATACATTTGCTTTCTCAACCAGAAATCTTCACTGGTTTCAGAGTATAGCAGCATGGACCAAAGTCTGTATAAAATAGTCTGTTGAAAGGATTTGCTATAACCTGATTATAGTCTGCCTTTCTATTTCTCACTTCTTCAGTCCAAATAAACTGCATAATGCCTTTTCCCCCTGTACCATTTAGAATGACCTTCTTCATTTTGTACATGTTCAAATTTTATCCATCCTTCAGTGCTTCCTCAGAAGTACCTCTTCCTTAGCTGTTCCCTGTCTGTACCCATAGCTGGTAACAACTTCCTCCTCTTCTGAATTCTTGTACCATGGTCTTTATCTTTCTGTGGTATTACACTTTTGTGCTTAGATTCAGTCCAGACTTACAGCTTCCCAGCTGCATAACTCTAGGCAAGTTGCTTCAACTCTCTGGACCTAATTCCTCATCTGTAAAATGCAAATAAAATGTTAGCTATAATTTTTATGTTATTATATTTATACATATATATGCCTAATCTCCCTGATTCTGTTATGTTTCCTATTAAATATGAAATGAGCTTAATTTATCCTCTCAGTTCATAAGTGGCCTCATATATGTAAAGAAATTCTGTTGAATAAATAGGTGATACTCTTTAATAGGTGATACTCTTTATAAGCTTTTAAAAACATTGTGGCAAAATGCACATAACATTAAATTTACCATTTTTAGGCATACATTTCAGTGGCATTAGGTACGTATACATTTTTGTGCAACCATTATCACCTTCCATCTCCAGAACTCTTTTCATCTTATAAGCTTATTACTTAAATAAGCTTTGTGAATTATAAATTGTTACTTTAATATTTTAGAAATCCATTTCTGTTTTTATTACTCAGGGTAATAATTCTTGAAGATGAACTTGAAAAACTTGTTTGTACTAAAGAAACACAAGAACTAGTATCAGAATCTTATCAAATCCTAGAACAGAAGTTAAAGTTGATTCAGCCCCATGTTCAGGCAAGCAACAATTGCTGGGAAGAGGCCATTTCTCAAGTGGACCGACTGCTACGAAGAAACACAGATAGAAAAGGTACCAGTGAGAGCTTTCCTTCATGTACATCTATCATACATGGTTACTCTAGTCCAGTAAGATTTTGTTAGGTGGATTTCTTATCTCTATGATGTAAGTGACTTGACAAAACTTAGCTTACATTTGAAAGAAATGTTGAACTTATACATACAAATTGACACTGAATATAGTCTGGCCTTATTTTGTAAACAAATGAATATGATTTGAAAGTTCTCTGAATCCTTAGCTCCTTTTTAAAAAAACTTAATGAAAGGATAGATTTTAATAAGTGTTATTCCATTATTAGAACTTCTAGAAACTCTTTTCCAGTTAGTGTAGTAATGAGTTTGATAGTTAAGGGCCAGAAAAGGAGTCTTGCTTTTAAGGTAAAGTACGTCAGAAATTCAGAAATAGTAAACCAATGCTATGATAGGTGGTACTGTGTATTTGTGCAAATACTGTGTATTTGTTATTAAGGGTCTGAAATATGTTAAGTGCCATTATTTAATGGTGACATCGGAATGCCTTGTGTTGCTGGGCAAAAGGGCAATCTTGAAATCTTCTGCAAAATGGCTTTCATTTGACCCAGACTTTATATTAGTTTTTACTAATTTCACTAATTCACTGTAAATGTTTGGCATATTAATTTTTAAATTTGTGCTATAAACAGTACCATGTTTATCCCTTGGGCCTTTATTATAATCAGATATATATGTGTAGAAATTGTATTGCTGCCAAAGATAATTAATGCTTTATCATCCTGTTAGTCATTGTTTTGTTTACAGCTAGATCTGTAATACTTTAATGTCATTAAGAAGCTGAATAAGTCTTTACATAGTGAAAGTTAACTTTTTTCAAAGGAAATGTTAACATGCTAATTACTGATGGATGCATCACTAATAGATTTCCTTTATATCTAAAATGTAAATGGCTTCCAAAAAATAAATACATAAAATAAAATGTAAATGGCTAGTAAATTTTTTCTTCAGAGGGTAAATTTGCCAATGATTTTTAATATATGCAAATATTTATGCATGTTAAACTTTTTGATATGACAAGTCTAGAACTTTTGAGTGCATTTTCTTTTTTTTTCTCAAGTTTTTATTTAAATTCCAGTTAGTTTCTTGAGTGCATTTTCTTTAAATGGAAACACTCAGAAATGATTGGGAATTAAGAGATACATCCCATTTATTCCTCCCCTTAGCATACTCTGAGATGGTAAATTTAGCAGTCACTTGAACATGATTGTTAAAACTGTCTCCAAAACATTGGGCAAGTGATAAGCCATGATGTTCTGCATTATGTGGCTTTTGCTTATAGGTGATAATGATGCTAATTAAGATATAAGTCACTGGCAAAATTTTCTCACTAAAATGTTCATATTAGTGAGATTGTAACTCACTAATATGTATGTATTACATTCTATGTAATGTATGTAACATTGAATATGTAACTTTGAATAAAATATTTGTATGATTTTTTTAAGAAGCAGATGCTTTGGGCAGCCCAGGTGGCTCAGCGGTTTAGCGCCACCTTCAGCCCAGGGTGTAATCCTGGAGACCCGGGATCGAGTCCCACGTCAGGCTCCCTGCATGGAGCCTGCTTCTCCCTCTGCCTGTGTCTCTGCTTGTGTCTCTGCCTCTCTCTCTCTCTGTGTCTCTCATTAATAAATAAATAAATTTTTTTTAAAAAAAGCAGGTGCTTTAGTTAGTTCTTAGCTCTTTTTAAGTTATTTCAAGACTCCAGAAATGACACAAGATAGT
Organism: Vulpes vulpes; assembly: GCF_048418805.1. Taxonomy (NCBI): domain Eukaryota; kingdom Metazoa; phylum Chordata; class Mammalia; order Carnivora; family Canidae; genus Vulpes; species Vulpes vulpes. Next base: position 72,870,243 of record NC_132789.1, read on the forward strand.
TCAAAGTAGCCTTCTTCACCCATATTCCTCAGTTGACATTCTACCACATTTGCCATACCTCTCTCAGTATCTGTCTATAAATTCTTTTGGTGGTATTATTCTGAACCATTTTGAGAGTGAGATGCAGACATGAGATCCCATTACCCCTAAATCTTCTGTTTGCACTTTTGAAAAAAGAGCATTCTCCTACCTACAATATACCATCAAAATCAGGACATGAGCACTGATCTAATATTGCTCTCTAATCCACAGATCCCATTCTAATCTCACTAATTGATCCAATGGTAATTTTGTGTGACCAGATCCAGATCACACATGGCATTTAGCTTTTATGTTCTTTGGTCTACTTTAGCCTTTTTTGTCTTTCATAATAAGTATTTTATTTAAAAAAAATATCCTGAGATTATATAAGTTTTTTCCCACTATTAAGCATATATGTCCCATATGCCCCACTAGGATCATTTCACATATTTATTTAAGAGATATAAAAAAGTAATGTTCAAAAAAAATGTAATGTTCACATGAAAACCTATAAACAAATGTTTATAGTGGCTTTATTCATAATCACTAAAAGCTAGAACCAGTCCAAGTGTCCTTCAGCTGACGAGTAGACAAACTGTTAAATCCATCCACACAATGGAATACTACTCAGCAATAAAAAAGAAATGAGCTACTGATACATCATTAAGATGGAGGAATCTCTAATACACTGTGTTAATCAAAAGAAGCCAGACTCAAATCACTACATAGTCTATGATTCCATTTAAATGACATTCTTAAAACAGTATAATTTAATAGGAATGGCCGATATACTAGCAGTTACTAGGAGTTGGATATGGAGGGAGGAATGGGCAGCATAAGTAAATGTTTTGAGGTGATGGAGCTGTTCTGTATCTTAGTTCTATCTATATCTTGGTTATGGTGGTAGTGGTGGTTATATGACTCTTAATTTGTCTAACTTCATAAAATTAGATACCAAAAAGAGTGAATTCTCTGAGTAAAATAAAATAAGGTTTTTTACCCATCAGTTTCAGCATCTACTAGTTTAGTAGTTCTTGCTCAAATTAGATATTATTGTGATTGTTGCCAAACGGTGATTTTCTAATTCCATTTTTCCTTTTATACATATTAGCATTTTGTTGTGAGGCAAAGCAGCCCTTTTGCCACTTACTTTTTTTTAAAGATTTTATTTATTCATGAGAGACACACAGAGAGAGGGCCAGAGACACAGGCAGAGGGAGAAGCAGGCTCCATGCAGGGAGCCCGATGCGGGACTCGATCCCAGGACTCCAGGATCACACCCTGAGCTGAAGGCAGTGCTTATGCACTAAGCCACCCAGGCATTCCCCGTTTTCCACTTATTTATATCAATATGGATGTATGGATTTTTATTTTATTCTGTAGATCATAATTTGTTAGTCAAACAGGATTATTAAATGTTAGTATTACATTACATGTTAGTATTATATTACGTTAGTATTATAGTACTATTTTGCTCAAATTGCCCAAAGTTTAACCAGAGGGAGCTTGTTCAAGGTGGTTTGTGCCATCATCATTCTTTGACCACTTCTTTACTTCTTCATACTTACTTTGCCCCCAGCCCTAATAACAGCCATGTATCCAAGATGCCCTATTCCTTTAGTGGAAAAATGGTATTTAGAAACCAAGATGTGGGTGCTAAGTACTCCTGGCCACTGGGATTTTACCATTTCTAAGCACATAGGATGGTGAGATATATCTGTGTAAATGTATATATCAATATCTCTCTCTCCATATATGTTGTGTACCATGGGTTCACACCAATACTCCAATTCAGTCCCAACACTACATAGTTCATTATGTCCTTCTCCTTATTTGTCCCTCTCTTTTCTGATTATAAGAAACTTGGCTCTCTTTATCTTCAATGTTTACTTACTTATTCAATCCTTTGTATGTAAGCAATCGCCTGACAATATGGGCTTGTCCCCTGAGCCACATTGCTACTCACTCACACCTACTGAGAGTCTGTCCCATCCCATCTCATTCCAGTCCAGCTAGCTTTGTCCACACCAGCCCCTGAAGCCAGGAATCTCCCCCCAACCCTGGTGCCAACCAGTTACCTGTCATTACTCTTGAAAGGTAAAAATCTAGATTCTTGAACTCTACTTCTTTTTAAGTAGAGAGATAATGATGAAAGGTAGAGAGCTGGATATGTGGCTAAGTAACCCTGTGATTAGAATCCAGACACTAATATTAAGTAATTAAAGTTAACACCTGGGTGATCTTTTCATGCTATTACTTTTAAAATTCATTTCCAATTCTAGCTTCTGAGAGTAGAAGTAATATAAAGGAAGTGCAAAATTGAAGTTTATTTTTTGTTGGGAAAAGTGATGGTCTGTTTTGAGACTGTTCCTATGCCATGAACAAAAGTTGATTTGTTCAGTGAGTATTTATAGAGTACCTATTGTATGCCAGATACTATGGTAAGGTGAAGAAGGGAGAATATAATTTAATTGTTAAGTCTGTTGCTGTTATAGTTAACTTTAACATCCTTAATTTTTTAATATAAATTAAAAGTTACAATGAGAACAAGTTGGGCTATGAAATTGGCAAAATATTAGTACTAATAATGTTTTTTAATTAGATGTTCACTCATTTCTGTGTGGCCTGTTGCTTTTTAAGGCAAGCCTGAAATAGTATGTGAAAATCCACGTTGTACTGTGGTACCTTTGATGCAGCCTACCCTACACATTGCAGACAAAGATCCAATCCCTGAGGAGCAGGTAATGGTGAAAATTGCTTTTTAAATCTACATACAAAGATTCCTATCTTTCTCTTTAAGAGGCATGGATGATTATTAACTAAGTTGTTAAATTTATATTTGTGATGAGCTTCAAAATTACAGCATAGTATATTGAACTGATATCAAATCATTTGTCTGTATGTCTTAATGCCTTAAATTTGAATCTACCAGTAAATTTTCATATTTTTTATATCTTACTGTCTATTTTTTAGACACCTAAAAGTGATCAAACACATTACAAATGAGTGCATTGGCAAAGGTAACTTCTGGGGTGCCGGAAATGTGACTAGTGGTTACTGGTCAATATACATATGTAAAAATCCTGTACATTTGAGATTTGTGCATTTGGCAGCATGTATATAGCTCACTTTAAAGAAACAGTTTTTTAATGATTTAATTAGATATTGACAAAAATGTCTTTTGTTTATTCTATGGAAAACTTCTTTTCCTTTGGTCATAATTGTCTACTCAGTATTCTTAATTGCAGAAGGAGACCAATTCTGTTTAGTTTAACAAACAAAAGATTTTTTTTTTTAAGATTTTATTTTATTAAAGAGGGAGAGAAAATCCCAAGCAGACTCTCCACTGAGTGTGGAGCCTGACACAGGGCTCCATCCCACTACCCCAAGACCATGACCCGAACTGAATTCCAGAGTTGGACGCTTAACTTACTGAGCCACCCAGGTGCCCCAACAAACAAAAAAAATATTTTAAAAAAACAGTACCTGACTGACAATATTTCTGAGGGTTACATAGTCAGGTTTGAAACAGGTTGCTGTAAACAGCCGAAATCACTCAAAAGAACTGTTCCATTTCCTGCATTATCACTGCCCAGTCACTGGTTTCAGACATTGCCATTTGCTCCATCATTGCTGAATAACAAAAACTCCCTTTAGAACCTCTACCTCTAGAAACTTGATCTGCCACCACTCTTGCCAGAATGGATTCCTTAAGATGCCTGCTTCCCTTGTAACAAAACTTCTAGGTCAGATGTGATCCACATACAGATATAGCGGATCCCAAGTCATTTGCCTGAACCATAACTGCAAGGAGGCTGGGTAAGCAAGAATCCTAGTCTGTTCCTTAGTGAGACGAAGAACCATAAGATGAGGTTCCCTGGGGCAGCCCCGGTGGTACAGCGGTTTAGCGCCGCCTGCAGCCCAGGGCGTGATCCTGGAGACTCTGGATCAAGTCCCACGTCAGGCTCTCTGCATGGAGCCTGCTTCTCCCTCTGCCTCTGTCTCTGCCTCTCTCTCTGTGTGTGTCTATCATGAATAAATAAATAAAATATTAAAAAAAAAAAAAAAGATGAGGTTCCCCAATCCTAGAATAATGTTCAAACGTCCTGAGAAGTCCAAAAGAACTGCAGGTACCTACCACAAAAAGACAAATACCTGACCACCTCCACAAACCACCAGGCCTTCTAATTTGATTGGTTTTATAGAGCTAATAACTGTAATCTTAACTGGAACTATAGAATGGTATCAGAGCAGAAAAATAATGATTGAAGTTATTAAACTTTCTTATCTACAGTCCCTTTTAGTATCAACTGTTAAGTTTAAGACTTCAGTTTATCTGTAATAATGTATTTGCTCTGTTTGCCCACCTTTGCTTTAGTGACCTGTGCCAAGAGTCTTCATTTTTTAATCTTGGAGCTGGGTAGGTACAAGTTAATGAATGCTACTAGAAAATTGTACTTGAAGTAAAGTGCTTTTTCTTTTATTCATTTTCAGGAATTAGAAGCTTATGTAGATGATATAGATATGGACAGTGATTTCAGAAAGGATGATTTTTATTACTTGTCTCAAGAAGACAGAGAGAGACAGAAGCGTGAGCATGAAGAATCCAAGAGGGTACTCCAAGAATTAAAATCTGTGCTGGGATTTAAAGCATCAGAGGCAGAAAGGCAGAAGTGGAAGCAACTTCTATTTAGTGATCACGGTAAGCACTAACTTCAGAGTAAACAATTATTTTATTATAGAGGATTCTTTTTTCTTGAACTATGAATCTTACTTTAGCTATATAATTCTTATAGCTTTAATTTTAGGGATCTGTCAAGTATAGTACTTTTTTCTTCTAGACACAAATCAGTATGATCAATAAAAGAGTAGGTATATAATCAAATTGGGAGTATGAAATCAGAGTTTTTCATCAGGTATTTGATATTTTACTAAATTTTATTTGGAATAGGCAGTGAGTTGAATAAATTACAGTGTTTTCAAATTTAGTGAATTTGAGATTCTAAACTCTGTTCTCTTTATGTTGATATTATAAATACCTCAATGGAGCACCAAATTAAAAACTCTTTGTTTACCATTGAGAGAAATGAATTAAAATCTAGGCCAATTAGCTACATCACTAAGGTTATGTAATTGATTTGAACGCTTTAGTAGATGGGAGAAAAGGAGGTGCTTTTGTGCGCACTGTCTCCATACTTGGATTGTCAGTACTGATGATTGTGTTAAACTCCTTTAAGTTTCCCACTCTTCTTTTTCTTTAGTTGGATTTCATGAGAAGTGAGGGAAGGAATGAGGAATGAGGAATGAGTATTATACTTAATACTTGACAGTATCAAACTAGCTAATTCCTAGTTGAGAAGAAACTTCTGGAGTTTTCTAAGTAGAGAGAGTGGGTTCCCCCTTTTATAGAGTACTTATGTGGAGCCTCAAAATCAACTGCCTTCTTTCCTGTTCTCTTTTTTTACTAGAAGTTTATAGATTACCTATACTTCTGGAAAGTTCCTCAGGTTTCTCTTTTCTTCTCTTAGGAGCCCTACCATTCTCCCTTGTCCACATATACATTTCTTGGTTTTATCCTTCCTTATCCCAAGGCCCCCTTTAATAGTCCAGGTCCTTATTAGATTGTGCTTGTAAATTGTAATGGTGTCTTAACTGACTTCCATTTTCTTTTTTATTATGTAATCTCTAACTCCCAACGTGGGGCTCAAATTCATAACCCAAGATCAGGAGTTGCATGCTCTACTGACTCTGCCAGTGTGGTGCCCCAGCTGACTTCTATTTTCAATACCTTTTTCTTCTAAGCTATCCTTAGAAGATAGCTTCTGAGGTAGCTTCTATCTATACAGGCTCCCTCCTGATTTTTCTCAAACAGTAGTACATTGATAATGGCTCTCTATCTTTAAAACCTGGAGTGGTTCCCCCCTGTCCTACTATATTAAATCTAAACTCTTTTTCCTGGTTTCAAGCCTCTCTATCATATGAGTCCATCATTTCCAATTATATTTCCTACTCTTTCTAATATAGATGTCCTCCTCTGGTTATATTTATATAATGAGACTATGGTTCCACAAACTGATTGTTTTTACTCATGAAAAACATTCATGCTGGGGCGCTTGGCTGGCTCAGTCAATAGAGCATGCAACCTTTGATCTTGGGATAATTAGTTCAAGCCCCCATGTTGGGGGTAGAGATTACTTAAAAAAAAGAAAAGAAAAGAAAAAGAAAAAAAAACATTCATGCTGATCTCTTTACCAAGAATTCTGTCTTCTCCACTAAGCCGGCCTTTCTACTGGTTGCTTGTTGGGAAATCCTCCTCTCCCTGCTTTCTCTCCCACCACTGCAAAGCCTCACACCAGAGGGGCACTTGAGCAGCAACATATGCAACAGATTAAAAACTACCCAGGGGCAGCAGTAAAGATAGAGTTCCTGCAACCTGTTTGTTCATATGTTGGGCCTACATGAATCAGAGATTGAGAGTATTATGTTTTAGGCACTATTGTTTTCTATGCATTCGGTGTTTTTGTCTGTATAATGAAATTACCATCTCTGTCAGTAGGGGCTTTATTATCCCCCACAGTGTTCATTCAGTAAATTACTCACTCAACAAGGAGTTACTGAGGTACTGTTTCCTGCTGTATCCCGAGTGTATAATCAAGAGACAAAAATCCCTGCACTCCTGGAGGCTTACCTTCCAGCAGTGTTAACACTTGATCCTCCAGTTGCCCAGATTATATTGCCCTATTTAATTAGCCATAATCAGAGATATCAATCAACATCTGTTTCATTCTTTAAGAACTAGATTTATCGCCTCAAACTGTACATGAAGACTGAAAATACCATTGTATATAAACCTGTATCCTTTCTATTGTGCAGTACTTTCTCCATCTAGTTTTTAAATATCCTATTGACAGTATGGGCAAGGATATAACAATGAAAGAAATGTTATCTTTTTTCAGGTATGTGCTTCTGGTAGTTTACATTTGAAAGGGTAGTAATGCTGATTTTGTTTGTGAAAATAAGTAAAAAGCTGCTGATACCATAAAATGCTTTTTCCGTGAAAAATTTCAGTACATCTTCCAGAGTTGTTTTCATCTCTGCCTACAGGGGTAAAGTCCGAATGGAATTAGAGAGGGATATTCTACACTGGAACCTGCTGTGGCCATATTTTTCTGTTGTTGCTGCTCTCTAGTGGAGTTACTGCAGCTTAGGGATCTGTTTCTTGGAAATGGACACCTTTTACAAATTACTTTTTAAATAAACGCCAGATCTTCAAGAAGCACTTTTTTTTTTTTCTTCCGTCATGCTTCCTAATATATTGTATTGTACTAACCCCTCATACTGGGAGGAGAGACTGCCTAGCAAGCAACCCACTGCCTACTAACATCAAGAGGGGCTAAATAAAACTTCATTTTCCTTGAAAGGACAACTTCTACCGTATGGATATAATATTTATGTATTATGCTTTGTACAATAGTTTATCTTGAATACAGATTTTATTTTGTTTATATTTTTCTGTGACGATACAAAATGTGTAGAAGTTATGGCTTTACTTTCATCAGGGTCTTATTAGGTGGTTGGCAAGTAAGGTGAACTGTGTGCATTTTTTTCCGTGCTGTTTTAACTTGTAAATATATATGTGCATAAGATACGATTATTATCTGGATGACTTTAGGCCTTTTAACTCCCACATTATCAGTAAAAACCATGTTGCTTATTCTTTCATAAGAATGGTTCTCAAACATTAGTGTGCATCAGAGTTGAGCATAGGGCTTATCAGCACAGCTGGTCCCACTCAGTGTCCCCTTCAGTAGGTCTGGGTGGGGCCCAAGAATTGTATTTCTGCCAGATAACCTGGTGGTTACGACTGATGTTGGTTTGGGGACCATACTTTGAGAACCACTGCTTTAATATTTTGAATAAGAGAATGTGTGATGTGTTTTAAAATCTTCATCAAAACCCCATCTCATTTCATTTCTTAGGCATTCTATCTCTTATAAAGTTCTCTGGATTTACAAATTTACATAGATTTTACTAGAAAGTTTTATTTAGCTTTTATTTATTGTTCTTTATAAGAAAAAACTACTGGAAATTTAAATTAAAGTTTAAATCATTGCTGGGTCCTTAGTTATTATTTTTCTTTCTTTTTTTTCTTTCTTTCTTTCTTTCTTTTTTTCCTTTGAAGCTGTGTTGAAATCCTTGTCTCCTGTAGACCCAGTGGAACCCATAAGTAATTCAGAACCATCAGTGGATTCAGATATGGGGACAGTTGGTAAAAATGATACTGAAGAGGAAAATAGTAAACCCTCCACAGCTGACAATGAAATAAGTAGTAGGACTGAGTATTTATGTGAAAACCCTCTAGATGATAAAAATAAAGACAATTCTGCAAATGAAGTCTTCCTTCAAGGAGCTGAAGAAAGAGTGTGTTACCAATGTGAGAGTGAAGAGGAATCTCAGCAGTCAGATGTAGGTAGCCTATCCACTGCCCATCCAACTCCCAGGGACTTATTACAGCCCTCCATTAAGCAGAGGCTGGCACGGCTCCAGCTGTCATCGGATTTTAACTTCACTGCTGGTCTTGCTGCAGAAGTGGCTGCTAGATCTCTCTCCTTTACCACCATGCAAGAACAGACTTTTGGTGATGAGGAGGAAGAACAAATAATACAAGAAAATAAAAATGAGGTAGAAGAGAAGTAAGAACCAAGATGCCCATGAAGGATTTAAAATTGTTGCTTTTATGCAGGTGTTTTAGCTTCAACACTAGATAATCCACTGGAAAGGGAAAATGAGTGTTAAGTTTACTATATATAAAGATGTGAATTTACAGCAAGAACCCTGGTTTGAACAACTGCTCTGAAAATAGTAGCTAACCTGTAAATGGCAAATCTTTTAGGAAAATAAGAGAAAGGTAAGGGCTCTTTTGAATAAATTGCTGTTTTATTTGCAGCACAACTGATTGATCTTGGAAATTCTTTAGGTACTTTTAATAAGAAACAAATTTATCATTTCTTGCCAGAATTTGCTACCATAAAATGACTGGGATAGTTCTGTTGCAAGAATATTAAGATTTAGTGTGGCTCCTTTTTACTATATTCTTGCAGTTAATAACTGCAGCTATTATGTTAATAACTTGTTGATATTTTATTTTTGTTTATACCAATCTTAAAGATGCAGGTTCTGAATTTTAAAAATGGAATTTATATAATTAATGTGTATTGGGGTTTAGAACTAAAAAGTAATGTCAAAAGTACTGGGATTGTGATCTGTTTCTTACACTTCTTGTTCATACCTGTATTCCGCAGTTAACTTTAAGATGTCCTAATAATCTTTAAAAGAAAAACATTGTACTGTTTTAAAAATTACCCTTTCAGTTATTTTTTGTGTTTATCTTCTGTTCTTGTTATATATAATCAGTAGGGATGATGTCAAACTGGGGTCCCTATCGTCCAAGGCCCCATTTCCAACTTTGCATAAAGTTCTTTGTTTAGGTTTGCCTACAGATAATTGAGTGCCATTAATGCAAGCCGGTCCCTTAAGTTGCTGATTCCCAGCCTGAGGGTATACCCTTTCCACCTTATTGAGTCTGCTTCCTGGAAAGCATCCTTGTCTCCTTAGTACTTCATTTATAAACTACCTCTTAAAAGAGGTTGCTTTCCAAATTATCCAGTGTTAAATCATTGCATTTTCAAAATGTGACATTTTCAGGATGAAACCAGTAGCTCTTATGCGCTGACATAGTTTATAGACCTTACTTTGGGGAAAGTATAGGAATAATAATTTATGCTGCTGTCCTAAAGAGGAGATTACACGATGAATATAGATTGTCTTTAGAGTTAAGAAACATTCAGATTCCTGTAAATTTAGCACTTTGAGTTAGTAGATTTATATATACTAAGGGGATTTTTTTTTTTCCACCAACCTTAGGAAATTTATTTTTTAACATGAGGAGAAACTTGGTTCTGCTTTATATGAATAGTAGAGATCCTTCGTACAGTAAGTGCTTCTGCCTATTGCCAAAAGTTTCTGGGACTTATCCATAATTAAGCTCCAAGGATTATCTTAGGGTAGGCCCAGTTTACTACTTAGAAATAGTTAGCTAAATTTCAAGAAAAAACAAATCTTGTTTTGAGACTGACGATTGTATTCATAAATAATAATTTTTTCTTTTTAAATTACTTAGTTTGCCAATTCCTTTTCTCCTTGAATTTAGAAGCAGCAATTACGGAAAAACTTAGTAATCTTTCTCTTAATCTGTAAACTTACACAGGAAGAATTAGAGTTTAATAACTTTTAATTCTTTTATTGTATTTTTATTATAGCAGTTTGGTAAAAATATCTTCATAATATTTTATCAGTTTTATTCAATAGTCTCTGAGGTGATTCTTTCTAATTTTAAAAGACTGATTTTAATCAAGAATTCCTAAGCATCCAGTCTGATTTGTTTTACTCACCAGTTAAATTAATTCCATAAAAATTCTACTTGTTGAAACCATGATATAAGGATCTTGGGCCTTAAAGCTTCTTTTTTGTGTAGTTTTCAAAATTTCTTTCATCTTTTAAAATGTTTCTAAGATAAAATATTACCTTCCCTGTGAATATTCCTAATTTTCTTTTATAATAGTCAGTGTTTCTCAGGTTTTGTTTTGTTTGGGGTTTTTTGTTTGTTTGTTTTTTTATGGGGCAACTACCTTAGAATAAATTGGAGGTCTTACTTTTACATTTCAAATTTGGGGCCATACTCCCAATCATTCTCAGCTGGTCATTTTGGAATGAGGCCTAGATGACGTTTATGCCCAGTAAAATCTAAGAACCTCTGTCTAGGACTTAGTTTTTCTTGTCATGAATACCTTAGGAAATAAAAACTAATAGGCCAGTGTAATATAAGTAAGTACTCGTTTGTTACTTTTCTAAGAGTATTTCACTTTGTATTATCAGACTTTTGACTAGTTTTAATAGTTGCCATCCTTCTTCCAAAAGAAGCCCTCTGTGAAAAATATTTTGTGATGCAATGCTTATAATTGTGCTTTCCAAGTTTTACAATGATATTTTGACAGGATAGTTCTTATGAGGAGTAATATCCTAACAGCTTTTAACATGAACATTTACATAGTTTATTTTATCAAGACAAACCTGGTACTTAATGTAAGAATTCACGAAAGAAGCTATTTAGGGTACTCTTGAAGACAAGATTTTTACCTTTTGCCTACAGTAAGGAAAGTCATGGCAATAAATGACCTGGTAATAGTTATCATGCCTAAAATTCTTATTTTTTTCAGCTTTCATTAAAACCCTGCATATCTGGCATACCTTGGGCCAAACTCTTGCTGGTGTTTGATTTGTTGTCCTCTGCTTATTTTTTAAGTTGTCTGTGTTATCTGACTTCATAAGTTAAGTCTTCTTTAAAATTGTGCTTCATTAAAAGTGTACGTTTTAATATATTTAATTAAGAACTGATGTATTGACTCAGGTTTGATTTCTCAAGTTATTAGACACAAATCAGGAGAAACACATTTAAGGCAAATTACTAAGGAAATTTAAGAATATGGGTTTAAGACTATAATACAAAAGGATGTACTTGAGTTTAAATCTCAGATCCATCATTTAAAAGCTATGCGTACAGCTGTCCTTATCATGTCTTGGGGAGTTTTCCAACCCAAACCAAATTCTCTGGATTGCTAAGTGATGTTGGTAAATTCTGACTTCTCAAAAGTAATTAAAAGAGAGGTGAAACTTTTGAGGCTGAAAAAACAAGATCTGGTTATATTAGTAATATAATTCAAAAAATTAAAAACTCACTTTAAAAAAATAAATAGTAATATTCAAATTCACATAATAAAGGTGGAGAAGCTTTTGATGTTAAAGCATAGAAAGAATTAAGTTCTGAAACAATTCACAAAATTTTAAGTCAGTGGGGTCTTAATTGGAAGGGATCATTTAACTCTGACTTTTATTTATATACTATAAGTAATATAAAATGCAAAAATATTTTAATAAATTATTAGAAATCATGTAGGAAGAGTTCAACTGATTTAGTTTAATCATAATACATTGTTTCCATATCCAGAGGAAACAAGAACTAAATGCCTAAGACTGTGCTGTAGCTCAGCTGACTCATTATTTGAACTAAAGTAGACAGCATGCCATGAATGAAAACCAGATAAAGCAAAGATTGATTTATTCTTCCACTTCTATGGATAAGAACATGTCTGTGTAATTCACACTTATATTAGAAAAGAAAGCTGCAAATCTACTGGCAGAGAAAAAAATGGAAAATATACCCTAAGTACAGTAACAATTTACCTGTGACCACTGACAGGTAACTAGCTTTGCATGAGTTAATTTTTCATGTAACTGAGGCAAATCCATTTAATCATAACATTTTTATTTAATAGTGAATAGGAAAATTTCTAGAATGTACCATATATTTTTTTTTCTGGAATATTCAGGATCTTAATTTAACTTTGTCATGTTTAAGAATATCAGTTCCTATCACGGGGTGATAAATAGAAATGCGCCCGCAGGGGCTCCTGCAATAGATGAGGTTATAGGTCCTTTTTCTCCAAGGTCCTGCAATGCTGTGCTTTAGAGCTATGTCTAGTTTTCACAGCTTCTCTATCTTCCCTCAAAATCAGTTGTCACTTTTTGTTTTGCTGCTGTCTTGGGTGCCTGCCTCTTGCACTAAGCCCCTAATTTGCTGCTTCTAATCTGACATGATCTGAGAAGCCAGGTTGTCAACCTTGCTAGAATTGTAAAGTAAGAGTAAGTAGACTGAGAGAAGGCTAAGGAGCTTTTCTGTCAGTTAAGTGCATGGACTTTGTGGTACCTGTTTGGCTGCTTAGCATACTTTTGTTTGCCTCTTCATTACTTACTAAGAACTTGCTAAAAATAGTTGGTTGAATATATGATTGCCATATATTTAAAGTATTAATTCAGTTTTTATATGTTGATGTTTCTAGGACTCGCCATTAATGAATTCAGCTATAAAAGAAAATTCGACTATTATCTTTGTACAAATCATTGTGTATATTTTAGGAAAATGTTAATGTTTTGTTCTTGTTGATTGTTCCTAGTATAGGACACAGACTGAAAACTTAGAACATTATAAATGTGACTCTAACTCTGTTTTACCAAGATTTATATTCTAGAACTATAGGCTTGAGACTAAACATGCATGGCTAATTTAGTAAGAACTGGCTGAGTATTTGGAGAATGATGCATTCTAGATATCCCAGTTTTCTATAGACCTTAACCCCTTTAAGCATTAAAAATTTTTGGAATAATTTCTGAAGGTAATCCTTTTAAACCAGTATGCATTGCTGTCTTATTAAACAATATATGAAAATCATTTTAATCTTTTTTGATGTCAGAATGATCATTATTAACAACAGTTATTATACTGTAATAGTCTAACTAGGCCCTGAGAGCTATATGCCCTTTTACTAAATGGCTCCATTCTGCTGTGCTTTTTTCATCTTGTCTTTGTTTTCTGTTAGTTCTGATTCCTCCAGTTCCTGCAATTTCTGCTTGCTTAAGTGTGCCTGTAGCAATGGCCTTTCTCTACCTTCGTAATGCTCCTTCAAGTCTGCTTTGGTTTTGGAAACCAGGTAACTAAGATAGCTAGAGTAATGTATAAAGGAGGAGTACATCGACTCAGTGAAGACCTAAAAAACTGAATTGTACCTAAACATGGATTCTGTGGATATCTATTCCTCACTACCTATTTCATTGCTATCTTTAAAATAAGTAAAGTTACTAAATTTGAAACCGGCTCTCAAAATAGAAGAGCTGTTTTTGTACAAGGGGAACCATTTCATTTCCATACTTTACCCTCTTTATATTCTATCATTTAATTTTTTGGCTCTGATTAAAACCAGTCCGCTCAAATGAGCATTTTCTATAGTACTCTCTAAATGAATTGGATGCCACAATGCTGCTAAGAATTTATTTGGTTAATTTGGTTTTGTTGTTATTTGGTTAGTTTGGTTTTGTTTTTAGAGAGATGCATCTTCATTTCTGAAACACAAAGTAGGTTGAGTCCTAGGAAATAAGAAAACTTTCATCACTGATATCCCAGAGAGATGAGAAGTAATAAGGTTTTTAGGCTCTAGGCAGTTTCACCCCAAGTAAATTATTCTTTGTGCAGAATTTCTAAGATGGTATCTTTATTTTCTTTCAATGAAATGTATCTTAAAAGTTTGCCAAAAGTTATCAGTGTTAGATCTAGTGATATTGACAGGTATTTGACTGATTAAATTCCCAGTGTCATTCTTTTTTGCGTGTTTAAATTATCATTTAATATGTTAAATAAGCATGATGATTTTTCTCTCTTGAATGAAAAATAAACATGAAATTTGCATGTTATAATGTTTGCAAGTAAAATTCAAATCTGTCTAGAAAGGGATATCCTGGCTTTGAATAACTTAAGTCAAAAGGCTGATTATGTTTTAGTCCATATATTGATTCATCCACCCATCATATGCAGGGTAATTGGAAAATCAGTCTGTGGCCATGAGTCATCACCTAACATTATTCATATGCTACTGGAAGGGACTTATGATATAATATTCATTTAAAAATAGATGATCCAAACTTGTTTCTTGAGTTGAGACTGCCATTACAGGACAGTCATGATGCCAAACCTTGGTTAGTGCTACGACTTGAGTATAGTCACGAGAGGAAAGTGATTCTACTCAGTGTAATTGCTATAAATCAAAAAAAGGATGAGTTGAATCCAGGATTCACATATACATATACAAAAGCATAACATGAAGGAGGAGTTGATTTTATGGAAATCCTAAAATGTGTGATAAATTAAAATGCATATGGTATTTTTTAAATGCTGTACATTTTAACCTCAGCAATTAAGTTAATTTCTTTCATCCCTATTTACTGAAATTCACTCATCACATGGCAGTTTTTGAAATAGGACAATACTTAAGTTGTGTATGCTTCTGACACACTGTTTTTCAAAGTGAGTATATTCTATGAGTCATTGTTGTAGAAATATATATTTCCCCTATCTGTATCTTAAGAGTTTCTCAAGATAAGGGATAATTCTCCTGTTTTGAACTTTACATTTTTCACTTTTACAGCATTTCGTAAAGGTTGGCTGTCTACAAATGAGTTTATTTCATCTCTGAACATCTTTTCTAAAACTGAAGCATGTCTTTCGCAAGTTTATTTTTTAGGATCTACTAAGAAATGCAATATCTTCTTTTCTCCCTCCCAAGTAAATTTAAAAATTAATTCCATTTTTAAGTCAAACTTATTTTCTGCACAGTACTAGCACTTGGCAATGTACAGAAAACTCCAGAAATATCATTCCCTTTCCTTAAAGATTGCTGTATGGTCCTGATACAGCCCTGGAGGTCCATATGGGTGAAAAGCCCAGAAGTCACCTGAGCTGAAAGCACTCCCAAGGAGTTTGGTTTTGTTTGGGTTTGTTCTAGGTATGGTCCCAGGGATCCCAGATCAAACCAGGCCCCTGGGCCTATCCTAGAACCAACCTAAACTCGCGCATCATTCCTGGAACATCAAGAGTGTGAAGACTGAAGAGAACCTGAGGCTGACTAGACATCCTGCGTTCACCAAAACTCACTTTTCTTTGTATGTGTGCCAACAGTTAGCAAAAATTGGTTGGTTAATCCTTCTAAAATTAGAGGAATAACAGTGGATAGCAAGATAAAGTCTACCAGACTTTGATATTATAGTGAAATTTATCACAGTAGAAATATGATATGTAATATGGTTATTAATTGCTGGTACGAGAATTGTTATTGTAACTTACCAGATCTTTATCTCTATTTTATGATTAGACAATTTAGCCATGAAAAAAATTTCTCCCCCAAATCCATGGTTCTGTTTTTCTCACTTTCTACTCAACAATATAACAGTCTCATTGAATTGTGCGTAGTTTCTGAAAGGCATTTGGTCTTTGCCCTGTAACTCCAATGCTAAATAATTTTAAACGTTTGTTTCTGGAGACCAATGCCTTTTTCTTATAATCTTCTTGAATCCACTATATCACTTCGAGCTTGCTTTTTTAGGTTCAGGTCTGGGAAGAACCTTAGCATCATTTGTAGACAGCAAGTCCTTTGTCAGATTCATTGTAAGCTACATTTCAGAATCGGCTCTGGTTGATGGAAACAGGCTAGAGTGGTAGAGTGGAAATGGATCAATACTTCACAGATTGCTAAAGTATTTTGCAGAATAAGGTTTTTTAGTAAATTTATTTTTGTACCCTGCTGCTCTGGGTTTTTTGTTTTTTTTTTAATTTTTATTTATTTATGATAGTCACAGAGAGATAGAGAGAGAGGCAGAGACACAGGCAGAGGGAGAAGCAGGCTCCATGCACCGGGAACCCGACGTGGGATTCGATCCCGGGTCTCCAGGATCGCGCCCTGGGCCAAAGGCAGGCGCCAAACCGCTGCGCCACCCAAGGATCCCTGCTCTGGGGTTTTTAAAAGATTCTGACCTACTTGATTCATCATACGGTCTCACATCATAACTATGACGTTACTAATTTATTTAATTTGAGGACAGGCTTTCTGAAGAGGCATGAAAAGACCCCAAATCCACAGGTTATGCTAGACAATGGAAATGTATACTTTGGTAATACTGACATTTAATTGGATTTAGACTATGTTTGAAATAATTGCAGACAATCAGACAATTTCGCTCCCAACTGTGAAAAGAGCCCCAAACTGTGCTATTCCTTCAGGCCTTGTCACCAGAAAAATTGCATCAATGAGTTATCCTTTAAAATAGGACTATGAGGTTGAGGCCCATTCTGAAGAATTCAACCCTGGGATTAATACTGTGCTACATTCATCACATAGATGATTCATCCCATCGATTCTATTATTTTTGCCTTTTAAAACATATTGTGTTTACCCTTCTCAATATTTTCCTGTTTGCATAAATCAAACACTATACATGTTAGTATATGTGTATTTTGTGGATATAACAATAGACTAGATCGAGAGATGTTTGGATTTTGATTCCTTTTAATGTCAAATGATTTAAATGCATTAACTGTCTTGTAAATTCACTCAATTTATGCCTCAATTTGTCAGATTCATTTTTTTTCTTATGAACTATATTGGAATAAAATAGGTGAGCCTTCTATCAATATCTTCCAAAACTTACGACATTTTGCATTCACTCAAGCATGAAAATGTTCTGACATCAGCAGTCTTGTATCTGTGCGGTAATCTGTGAGCATAGGTAACTATTTCTTGACATACCCTGAAATGTATGAATCCATCTATGTTTATGTACAGTAAGTGTTCTCGGTATTTGGAGAGCATCTACATTCTCTCAACATTGTGTAACACTGAACACAGGAAGGTATGAACTGTCTTACAAAGTTCAGGCTTGTTTACATAGTAAGTTTCTAAAATCAGTCTTCATTCTTAATTTAAAACTGGGGTGTTAGCCTGTATTTTTTTAAAATATCCTTTAAAAATATTCTCTCAGAGATATTTTAATTTTTACGTTTGACTACTTATATTTTATGTAGAACTGTACATTTCCTACCCACCTGAAGAGTTGAGGTTATAACCTTTCCCATCAATACTTTCTTTGATCACTTGATGTATTTTATCATATCAAATTTCTAAAGGATTTTTACAAGAACAAACAGGTTTGTATATGTCTGTATTATTGTTCCTCCTAAGCTTAACAAGTCTCTAATAAAATCTGTACTGCTTAGTGTCTTCTGTGTGTATGCTTCTTTTACTCTGGTGTTTGCAACATGAATTAACCAAAAGGTAAAAATTCCTTTTCCTTTTTGTCTCCATTTTTCTTCTGTTACAGTATTTTCCAGAATCTGTTAACATACTGACAAAAGATAGCAGTGTTTTTAGCAAAGCTGTGATTCATTAGTCTAAGTTTGGTCATAAAAGTGCCTCACATGATAATTTATCAGAGTGAAAACAGCAGATGAATTTTAAAAGCTCCATTTTCACCCTTCTCAGTGACTGTCAGCCATTGCATACATTCTAATCAGGTCATATTTGTTGACTTATATGACGTCCCTGACAGAAAAAACATACTGAATTCAGAAGACCATTAACATCCAATGGACCATATTTTGTCCTATGTAATTGAATGAATTACTGGTTTGAGTCATTCTAAGCTTGGCTAGTCGGGAACATTCATGGTAAGTCCAGAATGGCACTGCAGACTGAGTGCTAGTTAAAAAGAAAGTGGCCTTCCTTGAACTGAACTTTTACTTATTCATTTGTTTTACTATTACAAAAAATATTTAACAAAAAAGTTCTATAGGAAAATGCACATGACCTGATTTTTATATTGTGGAAAAGCAGGCAGTACAGACAGGGGACATGTGGAAGCAGTTCATTTCTTCCAGTTGAACACCCCCATTGTTTATTTTCTTCATATTCCCACCATTCCAGTAATGTTTGTTGCCCACTACCTGCCACCTCCATATATTTATCTATCACAAGATTCATAAAGGGATTGAATCCCCACCCCACCCCCACAATATTGGATCCGTCACTACCATTTAATTTCAGTGATAATTTATTGTTTGTAAATTTTCTCAACCCTTGAGGGTAAGCTTAGCTCATGGTGTCCTGTCAGCAAGCTCAAAGATGCCTCATATGGATGGGGGCTGAAATTTTAAATAGATTAGCTACCTCTTTCCAGAAAAGATTTGAAGCAAGACACAAGCATTCATAAAGGCAATTCTTGAAATGTGGTCCTTGCCTGGGATTTACTAATTGAAAGTGTGAGAAAGTTGAGTATGTATAGTTACTCTACTGAATCCTGAAGTCCTTGGGTAGGAAATATCCTGTGTAATAATCACTCCTTGTCTTCACAATTTGCTTTTGAAGGTCTTTAGCCGATGTGCTATAACCATTGAAAATAAAGTTGGCAAATACTAATTTTCCCCGAATGTACATCTGTAAAAATTAATATAGAACATTTTCAGAATCTATTCATATGAAAATCAGTCCTTTTTTCTCAGCTTGTTTTGTTTTAAATTTTAAGTAAGCTTTATGTCCCACATGGGGCTTGAGCTCATGACCCCAGATCAAGAATCATGCTCTACAAACAGCCAGGCACTTCTTTGAAGAAAGAGGTTAAATGTGTCCCTATGAGAAAATGTTTACATTTATATACAAAATAATATTGGGCATCAAACATGTTCCTAGAACTTGAATATATTGTTTGAAGGTAGGAAACAGGCTCAGTTTTTTCACTCCAAGCTGTACACCTGGAGTGTCAGAGCCAGTATCCTCCCCAGCTGTGAAAGCTTTCACATCAGCTGCTGGCAGATTCATTTCTTTTTACAGCCAAACTAGGACAGTACAGAGTGCTTGAGCAGACTTGGATTACGGACAAAACTACTATAAAACTCAGGCAAATCATTTAACCATATCAAGGTACAGTTTCCTCTGTTTAAAAACAAACTATGAATTGGACTCAACCTCTAAAATTCTCTTCTGGGGCTATAATTCTCAAATTCTCTATTTTTTAATGAAGAGTTACAACTCCGAGTGGCTCAGCGGTTTAGCGCCACCTTCAGCCCAGGGCCTGATCCAGGGGTCCTGTGTGGAGCCTGCTTCTCCCTCTGCCTGTGTCTCTGCCGAGCTCTGTGTGTCTCTCATGAATAAATAAAATAATAAATCTTTAAAAAAAAACAGTTACAACTCAATGTAAAGCCAAGTTTGTCATTCTACTCCAGGATGAAAGGGACTGTTTATGGCACAGGTGAGCAGCCTAAGAAATAACCTTAAGATTAAGAGGATGAAAAGGTGGGGGGCTGGGGGGGCACCTCGTGGTTCAGTTGGCTAAGCAGCTGCCTTCAGCTCAGGACATGATTTCAGGGTTCTGGGATTGAAAGCCTCATCAGGCTCCCTGCACAGCACAGAGCTTGCTTCTCTCTCTCCCTCTGCCCGCCCCCAGCCCACTCCTGCATGTGCCTCTCAAATAAAATCTTAAGGGGGAAAAAAAAAGGTGGTAGGGGTGGAAGATGGTAGTTAAGTATAGCTGGTTCCAGCTAAGAATTATTTTTTTTACATCCTTTTTTTAAAAGATTTTTATTTATTTGATGGAAAGAGAAAAGCACAAGCAGGGGTAGTGGCAGGGAGAGGGAGAAGCAGACTCCCCGCAGAGCAGGGAGCGCATTTAGGGCTCCATCCCAGAAGTCTGGGATCATGACCCGAGCCAAAGCAGACTTTGCTTCATCATTTCTAATCAGTGATGAGACGCAAATACGAGTAAAGATATTTGTGAAGAGGTAGGAGTTACGGAATGGCAGCATGAGGACTAATGTAAATCTCCTCCATAAAAGGAACAAAATGATGGCAAGAATCATCAAAATCAACTTTTTCAGAACTCTAGACATTAGTAAAAGGCTCACAAGGATTTGAAGATCACTTATTAAAATAAAAAAACAGCTGTTGAACCTCAGTAAGAACAGGGGCTTTGTGAACTTAGTAGATGACCTCTCAGTAGAGAGGCAGAGACACACCACCACGCTAACTGAGCAGACTTCAGTGATGTAACTATACAGGGAATAGAGACTTTGAAGACTTAGTCAAGGGATGTCACTAAACACAAACAGCAATAACAACAAATAGCAACAAAAACAAAGTCCGGGGAGGAGAGTAGAGTCTGATATTCAGAGTTGTCACAATAGATTATGCCTACTTAACAGTCCTCATTGTATATTCTTGTCTTCTAGGTCTTAGATTAATTGACCACATAAATGTCAGTTTACTTCCAGGCTCTCTATGCTGTCCTACTGATCTATGTGTCTATTTTTGTGCCAGTGCCATACTGTTTTGATCACTACAGCTTTGTAGAATATCTTGAAATCTGTGACTCGTGATATCTTCAACTTTGTTTTTCCTTCTCAGGATTGCTTTGGCTTTTTGGGGCCTTCTGTGCTTCCATGCAAAATTTTAGTATTATTCTCTAGTTTTGTGTAACAACGGAGTATCACACAGCCATAAGAAGGGATAAGAATGTGCCATTTAAGAGGATATGGATGGACCTAGAGGTCATCGTGCTAAGTGAGCTTAACCAACTGAGCTGCCCAGGCACCCCTCAGTAACAGAAGAATCTATGTCTTATTTCATATCTTGTTCCTTGATCTGAAACTCTTTATTCTTTAGTACATGCCTGGCTATTAGCCATGATGCCACTTACTTATCTTGCCTAAACTTAGAAGGTGAAGCTATGACACATCGGTCATGAGAGCTAATGACATAATTACTATACAAAATACATGGTACACTGAGATCTAAAGAATTAACAGTGGTAATCCCTTTAACTGGGACATAGGGTGACTTTTAGGTTTTTTTCACCTAAAATACTTGTATAATAGGAAATACTTGTATAATAGGGGAAAAGAGTATTTAATTTAAGAAATTGAAAAGAAAAAAAAAAGAAAAGAGTATTTAAGAAATTGGTAAGTTGAAGGTGTGTAGGATTTCGCAGTTAGTTTGGACTTGTATTTATATATAAGAAGAAAGTTTATCATCTGTGTGTATCCAAGCCATCTCCTCTTAGGCTAACCCTGGGGCCTAGAGAAAAGGAGACAAGGCTGCAGTGTTCAGTTCTTGCAAAAATAATGAGAATACAGAAGAATGTTGGATTGCAAAAAAAAACAAAAACATTACATTTTTATGTACAGAGGCCAGGGTAGGATCAGACCCGGTACCAGAATTGAAATTTTTTTCTTTTCTTTTTTGTTTTTTAAATTTTTCTTACTGAAATTGTATTGAGTCAAAGTGCAGTTGAAACTCAAAACCTGGAATAATCTAATCCAGAGGTGCCCAGCATTTTATCAAATAAGGACTCCTGGTATTTTTCCCATGGGTACCACATTTTGAAGAATTTTTTAATCTATCACATAGTCTATATTAACTAAAACACTATAAGATGTACCCTCTCTCTTGTATTTTAACTCACCAAGGCTATAATGGCCATTCAGTTTGAGTGTGTACCATATGCCAGGCACTGTTCTCACTGCTAAGGAGAGAGCAGTGGACAAGGTTTCTGCCCTCAGTGAATCCTATAGGGGAGAGCCAGACGATGTATCAGGAGTTGGGGGGGTGTTAAATACTATACAGAAAACAAAGCCAAGGAAGAGGGATATAGAGGATGCCAAGTACTTCTTTGTACAGGGCAGTCATTTCCCCAGAGGCCACTGTCCTCAATGTTTAGGTTCCTTATTACTCATCAGAAGATTGGTGTGAGAATCTTTTTGCAAAAGCCCTTTATAAACTGAGAAGATATTATTATCTAGTGGGATCCAGGCTGTCCCACTTAACCTGGTTGTGGTGACAGCTTAAGTGCTTTTTTTTTTTTTTTTTTAGAGATTGTATATTCATGAAAGACAGAGAGAGAGAGGGAGAGACATAGACAGAAGGAGAAGGAGGCTCCTCACAGGAAGCCCGATGTGGGACTCAGTCCCAGGACCTCAGGATCACACCCTGAGCCGAAGGCAGACGCTCAACCACTGAGCCACTCAGAGGTCCCGAGCTTAAGTGTTTAAACCACACTGATTATACCATCGTTCCAGCAATTGAATGGAACAGAATGGAAAGACTTGTCCAAACAACTCAAATCAAGCAAACAGTCCATGATTTGTTGTCTCAAACTAAATATACTAGCCTTGGGGTAACCAAATATTGACCTAATGACTAAAAGAAAGCAGAGATTCTAACTACCCTCTAACGCAGTCACCACTTATTCTTTTTTTTTTTTTAAAGATTTTATTTATCTATTCATGAGAACACACCCAGAGAGAGAGAGAGAGAGAGGCAGAGACACAGGCCGAGGGAGAAGCAAGCTCCATGCAGGGAGCCCGACGTGGGACTCGATCCCGGGACCTCAGGATCACACCCTGGGCTGAAGGCGGCGCTAAACCTCTGAGCCACCCGGGCTGCCCAGTCACCACTTATTCTTAATGAACCTGTCCAAGATGCCTCCAGATGGCAACTCTTTCATTTAAATAGAGACCAGATGAGGGATACGTGTTAGTGGAATAAGGAGACCTCCAAAACACTCTCTCCCAAGAATCCAAAAAAAGTCTCATTTATAGAAAAAACAAAGAGGAGGCCATTTCCTGTTCTACTTGCCCTGGCCCCTGTATTACATCCTAATGCTGCTAAAAGACTCTGCATTTTTCCCATTTTGGACTCTGAGTCGGGATACCTGGGTTCAAATCTCAGCTCCACCTCTTAGCTGTGTAAACAACTTGAGGTCTCAGTTTCCTTATCTGTTCAATGGAAACATCTATTTTTTTCTTAAAGATTGTATTTATGTATTTGAGAGAGAGAGAGAGCACGAGCAAGGGGAGGGGCCGAGGGAGAGGGAGAAGCAGACTCCCCCCTGAGCAGGGAGCTCAACGTAGGGCTCCATCCCAGGATCCCAGGATCATGACCTGAGCCGAAGGCAGATGCTTAACCGACTGAGCCACCCAGGGGCCCCAAATGGAAACATTTAACAGCGCATCATCACCTCATGGGATTGTTACCAGGATTCAGGGAATTAGTTATGTGAAAAGGTTACGATTCACAGCTGGTATTCTTTACCTTTGGGTCTCCAGTATCTATCTATATCTCTCTCTCTCCCTCTCCCCCCCTCCTCTCTCTCTCTCTCTTTCCTGGGAAATTCCTACCTTATAGAAATGCCTGGGCCTTGCCAAAGGCTGGGGCAAGACTTGACTGATAAATGAAAGGGGCAAAGCAAAGTAAAAATGGGTTTGGCATTCCTGATGGGAGGAATGGTGAGTGTTCATTCACTCAGTCAAATAGTATTTATTGAAAATCCTTTTTTTCCTTTAGGTTTATTTAGGGATGCCTGGGTGGCTCAGTGGTTAAGCGCCTGCCTTTGGCCCAGGGCGTGATCCTGGAGTCCTAGGATCGAGTCCCGCATCGGGGTCCCTGCATGGAGCCTGCTTCTCCCTCTGCCTGTGTTTCTGCCCGCCCCCCTCTGTCTCTCATGAATAAATAAATAAATCTTTTTTTTTTTTTTAAGATCCAGGGGCTGGGATCACAACCCAAGGGGAAGGCAGACACTTAACTGCTGAGCCACCCAGGCATCCCAGTATTTACTGAAAATCTACTTGGGGCTCCTGGCTGGCTTGTTGATAGAACATGTGACTTGATCTCAGGGTTGTAAGTTTGAACCCCATGTTGGTTGTAGAGTTCCTTAAAAATTAAACCTTGGAGTGCTTGGCCAGCTCAGTAGGTTGAGCATCCGACTCAGTTTCAGCTCAGGTCATGCTCTCAGGGTCGTGGCCCTGCAGCCAGCTCTGTGCTCAGCACCAAGTCTGCTTGTCCTTCTCCCTCTGCTGCTCCCCACCCCAATCTGCTTGCACACATGCTCTCTCAAATAAATATATAAAATCTTTAAAATAAATAAAATAGAACCTTAAAAAAAGGAAGTATTTTTCTAGGCACTGGGATACAGGAATGAACAAGACAAAGTCCCTGCCCTCACTGGGGGGGGGGGGGGGGGGGGAGATCAGATAATAAACCAGTAGATGGATGAGACACGACGTAAGTGTTAAGTGCCAAATAAAGAAGTAAGGGATGGATAGTGAAAGGGGCTCTTTTAGACACAGTGGAAAGGGCAGGCCACGGAGGGTGTAGCCTTTGCCTATGATCTGATTATGTGAGAGAATAAACTGTGCAACTCTCTGGAGAACAACCAGCGAAGAGAGCATCAGGTGTAAAGGCTCAAGGGGTAGCAAGGAGACCAGGGTGGCTGAGCAGGTGGGAGGTGGAAAGAGGCAGGGCCAGATGACATGAAGTCTGTGGCCCACAGAAAAGATCTGGGATTTTACCTCAAGTGTGATGAGTGTCGAGAGGGTTCTCAGCAGACAAGTGCTGTAATCTGACCTAGGTTTTATAAAGATGACTCTAGTCGCTATGGAGGACAGACAGTAGAGGTGCAAGGGCAGACGCAGAGACAAGTCAGGAGCCCTCGTGAAAGAGGGTGCTGCCTGGCGCGGTGGGGTGGTGTGAACAGCGGGCGTGTTAGGAAGGTAGAGGCTTCAGGATCGGGAGGAGGATTTCCAGGAGGGTATGCAAAAAGAGAAGTCCAGATTTATTTCAGCATTTTTGGTCTCAGTACAGTGAGCAAGGGTCATTTCCCGAAATGAAGAAATGGGGAGGGACATGTTTTGGAGAAAAAAATGAAGAGTTGTTGGGGAAAGTTAAATCAAGATGCCTGTGAAGCGTTCCGGTGAGAGAGTGAAGTAGCACATCGGACCGGGGAGGCACGCGGAGTTCAGGGGAGACCCTGTCGGTGGGGATGCTCACGTCGGGGTCACTAGCAGATGGAAGGTTTCTAAAGCCACTGGGTAGTAGGACTGGGTGGGAGGTTCTAGAGCAGGTGCAAATGGAAAAGAAAGCAGACGTGAGATGAGCTACCCTCATCTCTTCCTAGAGGCCAAGAGAAATGCCTGTTCTTCAACCTGGTCGCATATAAAAATCACTCTAGGGTCTATTGAAAAATACTCAGGCTCCCCCTAGACCTACTGAATGAGGCTCTCGGCAGCACAAGGTCAGTATTTCTGAAAGAGCTCCACAGCTGTACGGTCAGGTTTGGGGACTACTGCCCTAGTAAAAAGTAAGGTAACGAGGGAAGGAAAGGCTGTGGTTCAGGCAGTACTAAAAAAATAGAGAAGGAGAAGCACCTGGGTGGCTCAGTCGGTGAAGAGGCCAACTCTTGGTTTCAGCTCAGGTCATGATCTCAGGGTCCTGGGATGGAGCCCCCATCAGGCTCTGGGCTCAGCACAGTCTGCTAAAGTTTCTCCTTCTACCCCTCCCCACGTGCTGCTCATGTATTCTCTCTCTCTCTCTCTCTCTCTCTCTCTCTCAAATAGATAAATCTTAAAAAACAAAATAGAGTAGGGGCTCAACATAGCTAAGGCACCCGTTAAACCCTTTACATCTACACACACACACCACCATCACTAATCAAAAGCTTAAAAGTCAGCTCCATACCCATGTTTGAGTGTAACTCCCTCTCCTCAAAATAAGAACTTCATA
This sequence comes from Vulpes vulpes, assembly GCF_048418805.1. Taxonomy (NCBI): domain Eukaryota; kingdom Metazoa; phylum Chordata; class Mammalia; order Carnivora; family Canidae; genus Vulpes; species Vulpes vulpes. The sequence continues at coordinate 72,896,306 of NC_132789.1, forward strand.
TTTTTTGGTTTAGCAATAGTTTTTAAATACTTTCCTAATTTAAACATACATTCTGGGACGCCTGGGTGGCTCACCAGTTAAGTGCCTGCCTTCGGCCCAGGGTGTGATCCTGGAGTCCCGGGATCGAGTCCCACATCGGGCTCCCTGCATGGGGTCTGCTTCTCCCTCTGCCTGTGTCTCTACCTCTCTCTCTCTCTTTCTCTCTCTCTCTGTGTGTGTGTGTGTGTGTGTGTCTCATAAATAAATAAATTAAAAATCTCAAAAAAAAAACAAAACAACATACATTCTTATTTGAACATACCATTTCTCATTTGGACAATTAGTCTCACATCAACCCCATGAGCAACAGGTAAAGATTGCATTTACTTAAATCTAGCCATTAAATCCAGGCCCTGTTGATATGCTAACACATCCCACCCTCACAACATCCCAACAGTAGCTGTAGGTGATTTTTCTCCCCAGTTTGTGGATGAGGAAACTGAGGTAAGTCACAAAAATAAGTCATAGACCTAGGATTCGAACTTAGGTTTCTGACCCCAAAAGCTTATGTTCTCACTTCATCAAAAATTTGATCACTGCTGTGTCTCATTTATTCATGAGAGACACACAGAGAGAGGCAGAGAGAGAAGCAGCCTCCATGCAGGGAGCCCAACATGGGACTCTACCCGAGGACTCCAGGATCATGCCCTGGGGCCCAAGGCAGGCACTAAACCGCTGAGCCACCCAGGGATCCCTGCAACATTTTTTTAAAACTAAACTCTACCCCCAACACGGGGCTCGAAATCACAATCCCAAGATCAGGAGTTGCCCACTCCAGGGGCACTTGGGTGGTACACTTAAGGGTCTAACTCTTGGTTTCAACTCGGTTCGTGATCTCAGGATCATGACCTCAGGGTCATGAGATCGAGCTCCATGTTGAGCTCCATGCTCAGTAGGGAGTCTGCTTAAGACTCTCCCTCTCCCTCTGCCCCTCCCCACCACTCTCTCTCTTTCAAATAAATAAGTAAATCTTTTTAAAAAGTTGCCCATTCCACCAACTGAGCCAGTGAGGCACCCTGTGCATGCAGCCTTATAGGATTAGCCTCCTAGCCAGAAGAGCCTACATTCTAAGTCCTCAGGGTCAAACCAGACATGCTTAAACCAACTGTTTCTATAGATTTTTCTTGGTTTTCACATACTTGAAGTTAACTTTAAAGGTTTCAAAGCCATGTCTTAATGAAGGAGGTGTTAGACTTGGAAAGAAAACAGAATGAAATTTTTAGTTCTTTCCAATTGCCGCATTAGTTGGTTTTCTTCAGGTTAATTCTTTTCTTAAACTTAACACAGTATTTTTTTTCCTTAGAGGAGAAATAGGAGCCTATAAAAATGGCTGTAAGTAGTTATGTCTCCATGGCCCATCTTTCATGGCTCCTCCTGGGTCAGGTGTTAAGACTGAGCTGTTTGAACACTTCTCCCTGTGTGAAGCTTCAGTTCCTCAATTCTCCTTGCCAGTCTCTATGTTAACCGGGCAGGGAAATGCAGTGACTGTGTAATTTACTTGGAAGCATAAAGAGCAATTTCATTCTCAATATTTTACCCAGGAAGAGCTCTGATGGAAGGTTACACAGCTTTCCCAACTAGAAGCACCATACAGAGGAAGCAAACTTTCAAGGTCATTCAACTCCCAACAGCTCTGCTTCTCTGTTCATATTACCCACTGGAATCTGGACATGCACATACGAAGACTGTTTGAAAACTGCAACTCATGGCTACCCATGTGATCTCTGGGTGTATTTTGCATGTGGTTGGACAAGTGATTGAAGTTAGGCCAATCAGACTTTATCTCTCATGGGCTGCAGGTGAAAGGCAGGCTGAGAGGGACCCCACTAAGAGCTGGTACCATCCAGTGGTGGTGCGTGTGGCCCCGGCTGCCCTGCTTCATAAGGCCACCAGCTGTGGTCTTACAAAGGAACTAATAAATTCTTTTTTTAAGATTTTATTTATTTGTTAATTAGAGGCACGGAGAGAGAAAGAGAGGCAGAGACACAGGCAGAGGGAGAAGCAGGCTCCATGCAGGGAGCCTGACATGGGACTCCATCCCAGGTCTCCAGGATCAGGCCCTGGGCGGAAGGTGGCGCTAAACCACTGAGCCACCCGGGCTGACCTACAAAGGAGCTAATAGAGTCTGTCTTTGATTCTGTGGCTTACTCTAAATCCTTCCAAAACCACTCCCCTGCCCTCTTATATTAGTCAGAATGGGGGTCTGCTGCTTGTGACCAAAGATCCTTAATTGATTAAGAAACAAAATATATGTCTTCATGACCATAAATAGAGCGAAGGATAAAACTAGAAAAACATAAATCTCTTTCACTGTCACTACCTTTTGTTATTCACTGTATTTATGATTAGAAGGTACATTTAGAGGGACGCCTGGGTGACTCAGTGGTTGAGTGTCTGCCTTTGGCCCAGGGTGTGATCTCGGGGTCCTGGGATTAAGTCCCACATTGGGCTCCCCACTGGGAGCCTGCTTCTCTCTCTCCCTATGTCTCTGCCTCTCTCTCTTTGCCTCTCATGAATAAATAAATAAAAATCTTAAATAAAAAAAAGAAGAGAAGGTACATTTACAAATTCTGAAGGAAAGGAAGCCTTTGAAATTTGATACAGAATAATCAATGTAGGAACATTAGCTGGCTGAAACCAATAGTTTTCTAGTTTGTGTTCTTAGGATAGCTCTACATGAAACCCAATTCACAGCTTCTACAGCAAAAACAATTTTTATGACCTGTAACCTTGACCTCTTACTACATTCTTTCTTTCTTGGTATTTTTTTTTTAGGGTGGCAAGGGGAAGAGTTCCTTTTAAAAAAACTGTATGAACATTATGTCTCCATTTTAAATGTACAATTCAATGGTTTTTAGTACATTTACAAGGTTGTACAGCCCTTACCACTATCTAATTCCAGAACATTCTCATTCCCCTAAACGGAAGCCCACACCAACAGGGAGTCACCCCTCGTTTCCTTTCCATCTATCTCTGGAAATTGCTAATCTAGTTTCTGTCTCAAGGATCTGGCTGTTCTGGACATTTCATATACACAAAACATGCAATATGTGGCCTCTCCTGTCTGGCTTCTTTCATTTAGCATGTTTTCATGGTTTATCCAAGAGGTCTTTTCAAACACTTAATCAGGACTTCATCAAATACAAAATACATCTCAACAAAAATACTCTTGCCATATGTAGGGACCCACTGGGATCCTTTTAGATCCTATGATGGTTGTTTTTTTTTTTTTTTTCCTATGAGGGTTTAAAATCAATTTTGAACTCTAATGATTTGTTGGGGGGGGGGGCTGGGGAGCAGAGAAGGGAGGGAAGAAAGAGGAAAGGATGGGAAGGAACAAATGAATGAATGAATTCATAGGAAACAGGCTCCCTAATTAAAACAAAACTCAGGGCAGCCCTAGTGGCACAGTGGTTTGGCGCCGCCTGCAGCCCGAGGCATGATCCTGGAGACCTGGGATTGAGTCCCGCATCGGGCTCCCTGCATGGAGCCCGCTTTTCCCTCTGCCTGTGTCTCTGCCTCTGTCTCTGTGTGTGTGTGTGTCTCTATGAATAAATAAATAAAATCTTTAAAAAAATAAAAATAAAACAAAACCCAGAATCTTTTAAGCAGCATGAGGGGGGTCATCCTTCGCTGCTGTCCCTCTGTCTTGCTATCACTCTTTTTCCTCGCTTACTATTTAGTGTTGGACACATAGTAGGCACTCAGCATATTATGCCAAGAAGGAACGAAGGAGGTTTTCGTGTGAGACGAGACTCTTTAGGTGGAGAGAAGGCAGGTGACTAAGCAGCCCGGCTGGGTTCTGTTCCCTAGAGTTTTCCTAGGATTATGGGCAACATCACTGGCATCACCTTGCCGGCCTCTGAGGCATGCCATTCCCCCTCCAGCATTCCAGCCCAAGCAGAGTCGCTGCTCTGGGTCCCCTGCCTCCTTCCTCTCCCACCCAGATTGCCCCAAAATCTCCCTAAAAGTTCTCCCTGCCCACAGTTTTGTCTCCCTCCAATTCATTATCTTATCATATTGATATTATCATATCAGTATTGATATATTATCATTATATATCAGACTGACAGTGATCTTTCTAAACCATGGATATACACTCATGTCACTCACTATTTATAATACTTCAGTGCTCCTCATTCCTTACGATCAAGTTCATGTTTTTCCTCCTTCTGTACCCTTCCTCCTTCCCTGCCTCTTCTTTTTCCCCCATCCTCCTCACCCTCCACCTCTCTCTCCTCCTCTTCTTCTCCCTCCTCATCCTATCTCTCCTCTACTTTTCCTTCCTCACCCCCTCCGTTCCCTCTTTTTCTCTCTCCCCCTCCTCTACATCTCCTCTTTCCCCTCATGTTTCACAAGGCCTAGCATGATCTGGTCTAGTCTCATCTTTTGCAACTATCCTCATGCCTTCTCCACCATACATTTTATGATCCAGATGGATTTTGTCTTGGACATGTTGACTCTGAGCTACCTAAAACACCCCTAAGTGGGGCAGTCCAGGAGGCATATGGGTCTATGGGTCCAAGGCTCGGGTGAGTAGCTGGGACCCAGGCTGGAGATTTGTGTGTCACTAGTACACAGAGACAGTTGCTGAGTCTGTGGAAAAGAGTATGGGAGTTTGGAGAGGACTCACAGGAGAACACTGAGGAATGCCAGTATTCCCAGAGGGGACCTCAGCCAGAAATGCTCTCTGAAATACCTTGACTCCTTCATGATCCAGATCAAAGGAACTGGTTTTCCTATTTGCAGTTCATCCTTCCCCATTCTGTTTCTTTGGTGAGGAGACAAAATTCTAAATCCTATGCCCTCTGATTCAACAACGGCTACCTATTATTATTGAAACAAGGCCCAGCAGTTCAATAACAAACCAGGGTATTTGACAGTACCTCTTAGGTTTGAGAAATAAGATTAGGCCCCCTAGTGGGACACCCAGGTGGCTCAGTGGTTGAGCATCTGCCTTTGGCTCAGGGCATGATCCCAGAATTCCGGATCCAGTCCCGCATGGGGCTCCCTACAGGGAGCCTACTTCTCCCTCAGCCTATGTCTCTGCCTCTCTCTGTGTCTCTCATTAATAAATAAATAAAATCTTTAACAACTACAACAACAAAAAAGATTAGGCACCCTAGTTACTCTGACCAGGTGGTGGCACAGATCCTCAAGTGATCCCCATCTCTGTCCCCCATCAAAGCCTCATCCCTGACAGATCACAACCCCCTGCCTGTTTGGTCCCAACTTATTCTAATCATTGCCTAGGGTGCTCTACTGCTGCCACTTTTTTCTTCTTTTATTGAAGTAGAGTTGACATAAAATGTTATATTAGGTGTACGACAGTGATTGGACACATCTGTACATAAGCGATGCTCACTAAGGTGAATATAGTCCCCTTACGATATTATCACAGTATGATCGACAATATTCCCTGTGCTGTACTTTTCTTTTTTTTTTAAGATTTTATTTATTTATTCATGAGAGACACACAGAGAGAGAATGAGAGGCAGAGACACAGGCAGTAAGAGAAGCAGGCTCCATGCACGCCTTATGTGGGTCTCGATCTCGGGTCTCCAGGATCACACCCTGGGCTGAAGGCAGGCGCTAAACCACAGAGCCACCCAGGGACCCCACTTTAGGTGTTTTTAAGCATACAGTTCAGTGGCATTAAAGACATTCACATTGTTGTGCAGCCATCACCACCAGCCATCTCCAGAACCTTCCATCATCCTGAACAAACTCTGTACCCAGTAAGCAATAAATCCCCTTTCTCCTGTCTGCCAAGCCCCAGGAAACCACGGTTCTTCTTTCTGTCTCTATGTATTTGGCTATTCTAGGTACCTCATCAAATATCTGTCCTTTTGTGTCCCACTTATTTCACTTAGCGTCATGTCTTCAGGGTTCATCCAAGTCACAGCTTGTATCAGAATCATCACACAGGGCAGACAGTACACCACGTATTATGACATGGCACACATTATTCTTTTTTTTTTTTTTTAAGGTAGAACATTTCACTGCATGCGTATACCACATTTGGTTTATCTTTTCATCCGTCAATGGTTGTTTGGGATTTTTCACATTTTGGCTATTGTGAATAATGCTCCCCTGAAACAAATATCTGTTGAAGTCCCTGCTTCCAATTATTCTATGTTTAATTTTTTTGAGAAACCACCATACTGTTTCCCACAGCAGCTGCATCAATTTACACTTCCTCTCCTTATCTTTTCATGTGCAATAGAAAGATTATCAGATTGGAAGCTGCCAACCCAACCACAGGGTTGATGAGCTGTGTGATATTGGATAAGCCACTCCACCACTTAAACTCAGCTTCCCTAGTCAGGAAGAGGTAAAATGACCTTTGGTATGCCAACTTCACAGAATTGTTATAAGAATTCAACCAAATGAGATATACAGAACGGTTTATAAATGAAAACATTACTTAATAAAAGTTACCATTAGTCATTTGTACTAAATTTGAGTCCAATCCAATGTCTAAGGGGAATACCATAAACTATTAGGAAGGAAGGGGCTCATTAAAGAAATTTAATATCCAACAAAGACTTTGATCTGAAGGCCTTTTTTTCCTAAAAGCTAGGCGGTCTGCCCTAAATGGAGAGCCGGTGGCTGGGTGCAAGGAAGCAATCACAGCCAGCTTGGGAGAAGCTGAGGAAGGGGCAAATCAGCGTGTCACCACACAGCCATCAGTCTGTCAGCTGTTTCAGTTTGAAGCTCTGCCATTCAGTGTTTTATTAGAAGCATTTAGAATTGTGTTTATAATTTTCTATAAACACATCATTCCTCGGACAATGTGGCTTATTCCCTCTGATTGATAATAAGAGTTGCTGAAATACATCCAACAAATTTTTTTTTTGTCTGAAGTTAAATCACTGGCTTCGTTTTACTTATACAGATTACACAGTGGGCTCCCAAACAGAAAATGAAAGCTATCTACTGCCTTTTGGAAACAGTTAGGGATGTCCTTTGGATTCTTGGATTCTAAATATTAAATGTACTCTTTCATCACAAATTGGCCTTACAAACACTGACTTTGTAACCTCTGTAAAGGATACAATAAAATTAAGAAGAGTGGGGTCCTACCCCTCATGTGATCAAAGTCAGAATCAAGATCTCAAGAGATGGATACAATGTTGCTAAACTTTATAACTAATGACAGAATTATTTTCACTCTTTATGTACACATACTGATGGTACTGTACATAGAGGGCATCCACTTGACAGATATATTTTCTTTTGCCAATTCTTTCTTGTGCCCATCTTAAATAGTATCCCATTTTTAAAGAACATTAAAGGCCTAGTATATTTTTTTCTATGATGTGATGCCAAGCTCTTTGACTATTAAACAGACAAGGTGATTGGGTCTAGAGCATACCTGGCCATTTTGCCCAGGAAAGGGACTCTCCTCTTTGGCTCCAAAGTCCTATGGTAAGGACAGAGACACAAAATCAGTGATTCCTGGTTCTGGTACTAAGGAGTGGGGAGGAGACAGACAGGATCCTAAGACTAAGGCAAGACTGAAGCACAGTGAAAGAGGGTAAATCCTGGGCAGGAAAATGACTGCCAAGAGAAATGGGACCAGAGAATAGAAAGAAGGCACCCACTCAAGGTAGCAATTTCTTCTGAGTTGTCCCTTCAAAAATTATACTCTAGCCTCTGAAAAGGTGAGCTCACTGCTTTGCAAAGGTCTGCCTTCCCACATTAGACAGCTCTAATGTCTCTCTCACTACTTTTCCCCCTTTGCTCGTTTGTTTCTTGAGTTCCATGTATGAGGGAGATCATATGGTATTTGTCTCTCTGACTGACTTATTTCGCTAAGCATTATACTCTCTAGTTCCATCTATGTTGTTGTGAGACAGCTCTATTTTTTAAATGTTCTTCTTTAAAATAATTTAGTATTCAGCAACAAGAGAGATATTAAATAATAAATCATGGTACAGGCTTATATTGGAATATTATTCAGCCAACATAAATGATGCTGCTATAAAAGAATATAGAAATAATACTTAATGATTTAGGGAAATTCTTATAATATATTGTTATATGTACCTTAAGACCCTAGTTTGGAGTGTGTGTGTGTGTGTGTGTATAGACACTGGAAAGATATACATTGAACCATTAATGGTATTTATTTCTGGGTAGCAGAAGCATGGATGATTTTTATCTTCTCCTTTAGGCTTTTTACATTTTAAAAAAATTGGGTTTTGCTACTAGAACCCTCCTCTCAAACTATTGATGGTGCTGGCTTTTCACAGAGCAACCACATAAGCCTCCAAAAACCCTCATTAGAGAATGAAGAAGGTAGAAGAAATTGGAGGAAGAATGCACCTTGTGCACATGTCTGCAGAGATAAACAGAGGAGGTGTTCCTGGAGCCTGCAGGTGCACACGCCTCTAACCCATTCTCTATTTCCATTGTGTCTTGCTGGTGAAGCAGAGAGACATGCTGGGACACCCTGCAGGTTGGCTTTGCTTTCCAAGAAAATCCATTCTGCTCTGGTGAGTCCCAGAAAGTCCTCAATTTCCCCTGCTGGGAGCCACCTCTTATAAATCCTTTTATTCTTTCTGCTGGATGAATCAGTAGGCCCCTGCTGGGTAGAGAATAGCAAAACACAGATAAAATGTCCTTAATATGCACATGAAGAGAATATCATAGTGCTTACAGCTTGCCCTAAGTAGGCCCATTGCTGTCTAGGTGTGATAGATAAGGCCCAGAAGACCTCTAAATGTCCAAAGAGCAGAGACAAGGGAAGTCACTTACAGCTCAAGAGCGTCACATTCTGGCTTCTATGGCCCTTTGTTCTGTGTGGCTCAATGTCGGTGTGAGCCCTAGAGAGTGAGAGCCCAATCTTCTTGCAGTCAGACAACCTGTTTGGATTTCTAACCCACACTTGAAGGTCTCAGAACTCCAGCAGAACTCCCTAAGAAAATATGACTGCAGTTTTGGAATATTTTTAAATATAAAAAAAAAAAACCCAAAGCTTTTGTTAAGTGTAATGAAATATAAGTGCTAACTTATCAGCACAAATAGATCAGACCAAACAATATCAAATAAAGCAAAGGAGAAAACAATAACAACTCTTTAGTGCTAAAAAACTTCTGTGATAAAATTTCTTTCTTTTTTTTTAAAAAAAAGATTTTATTTATTTATTCATGACAGAGAGAGAGAGAGAGAGACAGAGACACAGGCAGAGGGAGGAGCAGGCTCCATGAAGGGAGTCTGACATGGGACTCGATCCTGGGACTCCAGGATCACACCGTGGGCTGAAGGCAGGCACTTAAACCGCTGAGCCACCCAGGCTGCTCCTGTGGTGTGATTTCTTAAATTGATAAATCTATTTTAGTTTTTCAAACTGATTTAAAAAGGGTTTGGAGCACAGTATCACATTAACATGACTTTTTTGCTCACTAAAGAGTCCCAATATTTTAAATCATCGCCCTTTCCATCTCAGGGAGGGGGAAGAGGTAGAGAACAAAAAATTGCTGAAACCAACCCTCTTAGCATCTTGAAGCAAACACTCAACTCATTTTGTTTTGTCCTTTAAAGTGGGAATATGGATGGAATATGGATCCTTCCTTCCCATCCCCTTGCATTATCATAACTATCATTTCTCCTGATCACATCGAATTGTACTACAGTATTTGTTCTGCTTCTCTATTTCTCCTCCTGAAGACAGGGATCACGTCAGAACAGATGGAACCATGTAAAACTGTGCCCTGGCAAGTTGGAAATGATACTCCACGGACAGTCTTGCCCTCTTCAGAGCCTGGGTAATGCACGTCCCATATGCTAGCACATTTGTGTAAGAGTGAGCACCTTGGGTAAAGAATCAATCCATCCCACGGCATCTGGATAAAGAGCTGAAATGAGTTTTCACAGTGTTTTTTGCCTTCGTTACAGTATGAAGAAAACACATGTTAACTTCTTATGGACAATCACATCCGCCCTCTATGCCACTTTGCCCACAGAAACCCAGCCCGACTTGGTAACAGGAACAATTCTACACCTCACATTTTCCCTTGAAAAATGAAGAGAGCAGACGGACTCTGCCACACTCTGAGAAGAAAGGCAGAGCTATTCTCCAAGGCCCTCAGAAAGCCATCTGGCTGCAATCTTTCCCAGAGTTTTCTGGCTCAGAGACAAAGCACATTTAAACCAGATGGATCAACACTGTCACCCAGTGGACAGACGGCTCAGCCAGCTGAGGCTATGCCTTGCTCTTGGCTGGGCAGCCAGCCTTAGGTGATCTTGCTGTTCTCTTACAAGGAACTGGGAGGATCTCATGACAAGACTTGGATTTGGGCGTCACGGATGAGGGCAACTTAAGGAAGACACACATTTTCATTGTGCCCATGCTTTTTTGTTGTTGTTGTTGTTTTGTTTTGTTTAACCACCAGTAAATTTATAGGAAGCATAGACTATAACGAACCAAGCAAGTCTGCCAAGACTCACAGGATCAAATGAACTTGCAGAAGCAGGGAGGTATCTGATCACCTGCCAGGTACTGTGAGAAGATTTCCCTACCAGAGAATAAGACTTATTGTTCATTGTTCATAGTGACAGTGGATGTGTATTTTGAAAACTAAAAATAGATTTTTTTGTGTGTATATGTGGATTGAAACTTGAGGTTATTTACTAGAGTGATATCAGTAGATGAACTATTCTTGCTATCTCAGTTTTGTATATATCTCAAAAGACATGCAGGATGCAGCTCTGCCCCATCTCATTTCCCCTAAGTCTCTCTGGTCTTTTTAAGATTATTATTTTAGAGAGAGAGAGAGGGAAAAAGAGAGAGAGAGAGCATGCACTGCAAGTGTACGAGTGGGGTGGGGGATTGGCAGAGGGAAAGAGACAGAGTCTCAAGCAGACTCTCTACTGAGCACGGACCCCAGAACCCAATGAGGGGCTCAAATTCATGATCCCAAGACCACAACCTGAGCCAAAACCACGACCTGAGCTGAAATCAAGAGTCAGCTGCTGGGCAGCTCTGGTGGCTCAGCAGTTTAGCGCCACCTTCGGACTAGGGTGTGATCCTGGAGATCCAGGATCGAGTCCCATGTTGGGCTCCCTGCATGGAGCCTGTGTCTCTGCTGCTCTGTCTCTCATAAATAAATAAATCTTTAAAAAGAGTCAGATGCTTAACTGACTGTGCCACCCAGGTGCCCTGAAGTCTCTTTAGTCTGAACTGTCATTTGACATTTGCAACAAATCGGCTTAGTTTTCATATTAAGGTGAGAGGCTCTTTGCCTGAAGCCTTTCTTGCTAAATGTACCCTTAAATTAGTTTCTTCTCCCCAGCTGGAACTCATCAACAAAATGAAAGCATTCATCTGGTATCACTTTACACTACTGAAGTAGTGGGGGCTCAGACTTCACCTCGTAGGAACTTTTGTAGCATCTTGATTAAAAGTAAAGTCTCTTGTTTATTGAAGGGAAATCTGAGTTTGAATCCTCACCCCACCACTTGCTAGGTAGCTCTTTGGCCTTGGATGGGTTACTTAATTTCCCTAAGCTTTAGTTTCCATCTCTGTTGTCAGGGATAATATTAGCACCTACCCCCTCTGAGGTGTTAAATAAATAAATAAATAAATAAATAAATAAATAAATAAATGAATGAATAAATAAATAAATAGCAGGCATGATCCCTGCTATGTGGATTTAGGTAGGAATATACAATGAATAACAGCAAAGTGCCTGGGCACATTGTAAAAGTTCAATTAGTGTTAGTACTATCATAATTATTACAATGACAAGTCACTCATTATTCCTAAAATGCAATGTCTATCTCTAGACTAGCAGATGAGACCATGATTTTTTTAGCTAGAAGGACCCTGAGAGATCATACAGTCCATTGCTCCTCATTAAAATTATCCAGGGAAGCTTTTATTTCTTTTTTATTTTTAAAAAAGATTTATTTATTTGAGAGAGAGAGAGAGAATGAGTGAGCAAGCATGGGGAGGGGCAGAGAGAAACTTTAGCAGACTCCATGCTAAGCGCAGAGTGGGATGTGGGGCTTGATCTCATAACTGAGATCATGACCTGAGCCAAAGCCAAGAGTTGGACACTCAGTGGACTGAGCCACCCAGGGGCCCTCCAGGGAAGTTTTTAAAAAACATTGAAATCTAAAATATCCCAGATAAAAGAATGCTTATTTTATGAATCCTTTTAGATGAATTCTAGAAAAGACAAACCTAATATATAGTGGCAGAAAGCAAATCAGTGATTGCCTGGGGACGAAGCCTGAGGGAAAGAACTGAAGGGAACTTTCTGGGGGTGGTGGCAACATTTGATTGCGCAGACAGTTACAAGATTATGCACGTTTGTCAAAAGTTTTTGAAACTGTACAATAAAGTGAGTGTATTGTATGTAAAATGTTTCATAATGAAGTTGATATAAAGCTAATGCTGAATCTCATCTGCAGGAATTACGATTTACCTATTTTAGGATGAGGCTCAGAAATCATTTATTCATGAAGCTAAGGCAGGAGCCAGTGGTAAGAGCCCCTGACTTAATCCAGTCCTCTCCGCCTTCAGATGAGATCAGCCCAAACGCATACAGTTGGTTATAAAGGAAGGGCCAGGACTAAAAATCAGGTTTCTAGGGGCACTTGGGTGGTGAGGTTAGTTAAGCATCAGACTCAGACTCTTGATTTTGGCTCAGGTCTTGATCTCAGAGTTGTAAGATTGAGCCCTGCCTCAGGCTCCACGCAGGGCATGACACCTGCTTGAGATTCTCTCTCTGCTCCTTCCTCTGCCCCCATTCTGCCTGCTGGTCCCCGGTCACCTAGCCTGCTCTCTCTCTCTCTCTCTCTCTCTCTCTAACTAATGAACAAACAGCAAAGCCAGGTCTCCAGATTCCTTGTGCTCCCAGCCTTTACCTTTTTTACCCATAATAATAACATCCCTTCTCCCTGGAACTTCCCTCTTTTTTACCTCTCTGTATGAAAACCATTCAGCTCACATCTCATACCTCTCAGGAAGCCACAGACTGCACCTCTCTACCCTTGAACTAGTTGTTCCATGGCAGAAGGGACTGTGGCTCTTTTTTTTTTTTTTTTTTTTGCATCCTCAGAACCAATATTGTACTTGGCACAGAGCAGACATTCGATATACATTTGCGGAATTGAAAAATTGGTGGAAGGGGGATCCCTGGGTGGCGCAGCGGTTTAGCGCCTGCCTTTGGCCCAGGGCATGATCCTGGAGACCCGGGGTTCGAATCCCACGTCGGGCTCCCGGTGCATGGAGCCTGCTTCTCCCTCTGCCTGTGTCTCTGCCTCTCTCTCTCTCTCTCTGTGTGACTATCATAAAAAAAATTTTTTTTGAAAAATTGGTGGAAGGGAATTAACATTCAATACTTATCCACCATGTGCCAGCAATTGAAATGAGCACTTCATGCCCATGATCTCACTGAATTTTTACAATTTTATAAATTGGTTATCATTTTCCCTTTTTGCAAGGGAGCAAATAGGCTCAGAAAGGCTTAGTAATCTGCCCAAGGTCACACAGCAAGCAAATAGTAGATCCAAGGTCTGCCAATTTTCAAAGTTCATGCTTTCTCTACCATACCAGGCTGTCTCAATCACAGAGGTTATTCTATTGAGTCTTAAAATATGACTATTATGGGGCAGCCCTGGTGGCGCAGTGGTTTAGCGCCACCTGCAGCCCAGGGTATGATCCTGGAGACCTGGGAGTCCCACGTCAGGCTCCCTGCATGGAGTCTGCTTCTCCCTCTCCTGTGTCTCTGCCTCTATCTCTCTCTCTCTATGAATAAATAAATAAATCTTTAAAAACATATATGGGTATTATGTATCCTATCTCCTCAATTAGGTTTATAAGCTTTTTATTTTTTATTTTTATTTATTTATGATAGTCACAGAGAGAGAGAGAGAGAGGCAGAGACATAGGCAGAGGGAGAAGCAGGCTCCATGCACCGGGAGCCCGACGTGGGATTCGATCCTGGGTCTCCAGGATTGCGCCCTCGGCCAAAGGCAGGTGCCAAACTGCTGTGCCACCCAGGGATCCCGGTTTATAAGCTTTTTAAATGCAAGAATTAAATTTTAGCATTTATAATCCCATATTAACTTATAAGGCCAAGGATTTGATCACCTCAGTGTTAACAGTATTCAATTTTTAACTTCACTAGAGCCATTGTAATGATAATCCAACAGTTAGAAGAATATCCACAGCTATAACCTGCCCTTATAAAAAGACCCATAGTCAAGGGGGTACCACAGAAGGTTGTGATTCAAACTTACCTGTTTCTTCATTCTCTCCTTTCTCTTGTTCACCCTATGAATAATCTCTAAGTCATGCAAGCATCATCCACAACATCATTTACATATACAACATAGTAGGTTGATTAAAGCATTCATGTATCTCAAAGCACATACCAAAAATATTCCTGGAATGACATTGTGCCTTTGAACCAGAAGTGGACAACTGCCGCCAGTAAATTTACATGCAGAGGTGATGTTGTATTTGAGCATTCGAAAGGGATCTGAACAACTCTAAAAAAGCAAAAAGTTGTAAAGACATTAAATCCCGGGTAACAAATCCCTTGCTCCATTCAGCAGTGTTGCATCTTTGAACCAACAATTCTAGACTCTATTCCTACCACTCCATTAGGAATGCCTTCTTCATATACTTATCAAAGACCTCTGTGTTGCCAAAGCCAGCGGACATTTTCATGTTTCTTCTATTTCTTGACCTCTTTTTTTTTAAAGACTTTATTTATTTATTTTAAAGATTTTATTTATTTATTCATGAGAGACACACAGAGAGAGAGGCAGAGACACAGGCAGAGGGAGAAGCAGGCTCCATGCAGGGAGCCCAATGTGGGACTCAATCCCAGGTCTCCAGGATCAGGCCTTAGGCTGAAGCCGGCACTAAATTGCTGAGCCACCTGGGCTGAGCCTATTTGCTCCCTTGCAAAAAGGGAAAATGATGTCTACCAAATGTCTACCAAATGTCTTCCAAAGCTGGTGCTCTCCTCTGAGTACCAGACGTGTGGCTTGAATTGCCTACTTTTCTATGTACATTTTTAAAAAGATTTTATTTATTCATGAGACACAGAGAGAGAGGCAAAGACACAGGCAGAGGGAGAAGCAGGCTCCTCAGCAAGGAGCCTGAGCTGAAGGCAGACGATTAACCGCTGAGCCACCCAGGTGCCCCTCTATGTATCCATTTTGATGACTCTCAGGTACCTCCAACTCAACATGCCCAATATGAATTTTTCATCTTTCTCTTCATTTTTTTTTTTTTTTTTTGTTGTTGTTAAGTAAGATCTCTGCCCAGAGATCTTAAACTCATGACTGGAGATCAAGAGTACTGACTGAGCCAGCCAGGCACCCTTCTTCAAAGATTCTTATGGTGGATTCAAGATGCCCATAAGCTCTTTGCCATTCTACCTATCAAGATGGAGGTCTACTGCCACAACCCTTGAATCTGGGCTGGCCCTGTGATAGGCTTTGACCAAGAGTATTATACTGCATAACTTTTGAGGCCAGGCCTTAGGAGGTCTCCAGATTCAATTTTCACCTCTTAGAACATTCCTCAAAACATGGACACCATGTTGTGAAGAAACCTGAATAACCTTTAGAAAGGCCCTCATGAGGAACAGAGGCCCCTGGCTCTGAAATGTCAGCAATACTACCTGCCAGCCATATGAATGAGGCTATTCTTGAATCCTTCAGCTGTACTCAAACTACCCCAGCCAATGCTGTGTGAAGCACAGTCAGATCATCCCTGCTAAGTCCTGAGCAGGTCATAAGCAAATACGTGATTGCTGTTCTAGGATTGTAAATTTGGGGTGGTATGTTATATGGTAATAGATAACGGACACTTCTTGTCCTCATCCTTCTGAATTCCTCATCTCAAAAAATAGTACTGCCCTTCTTCTCACTGTGCAAACGAGAAGCTGGGATATATATTTTTTAAATATTTTATTTATTTATTTGACAGAGAGTGAATGAGAGAGAGCATGAGCAGGAGAAGGAGCAGAAGGAGAAGAAGGAGACTTCCCACTGAGCAGGGAACCCAATGCAGAGCTCAATCCCAGAACCCTAGGATCATGACCTGAGGCGAAGGCAACGCATAACTGACTGAGCCACCCAGGCACCAGGCTGGGAGACATCTTAAATTCTTCCCTCAACATATCATATCTTACAGAGTCTCGCTTCTAACTACTACTCAAACTCAGCATTCTTTTCTACTCCCATTGCCACTGCTGGACCAATTCTTACCTGGGTAAATGTGATACTAGGTCTCTCTGTCATTCTGATCTTTTCTGGAACATTCTGTCAAAACGATCCTTTTAAAAAACAAAATCTTTTCATGTCACTTATCTGCTTAAAGTCCTTTAATGACTCCTCTTCCTTTTTAAGGACAATTCAGATTCTTTATTGAACTTCATAGTTAGGCTTCTGCTAACTTTATTTTGCTTCTAGCTCCCTCAAAATGCACTGCACCCCCCCCCATACTGATGTATTTCCCATCTCCCAGATTCAGACTGCAATTTACTATCCTCTTGCCTTCCAACATGCAGTTTTCCAACATGCCTTCCAAAATGCAATTTGTGGGATATATTCACCCAGTTAATTCCTACTAGTCTTACAAGTATTACTAGTCCTGCAAGCCACTTCTTGCCTAAATGTTCTGTTGATACTTCTGGCCCAGCACTCATTTCACCATCTTGTGTGTCATGACTGTTCTCTAGATTGTCTTTTCCTTGAGGACAGGATCAGTGTCTAATTCATTTTTCTGTCTCAAGTTCCTACCACACTACCCAGCATGTTGTAGGAGCTCAGTGAATGTCTGTTATCTGAATGAATAAATTTACAGAAATTTGCTATCAAAAAGCTTCATCCTCAAGTAGATATTATTAATATTGGGGGCCTATTCCCTCAATGTTAAAAGGGTTCAGCCAGGCATGGCTCCTTTTCTGAGCTGTACTGGTCTGCCAATTCCTGCTGAGGATATACATGAAGCTCCTTCCATGCCTTCTGCCTCCACATGCCCAAGCACACATTTCTGAAGTGCTGGATATGAGCCATCCCTCCCATCCATTCATCTCATTTGATTCCACTCTTGTCCACCAACCCCTGAGCCCCCCACTTAGCCACTGCTTTTCCTCCTCCACAATGCTACATGGCATAGCATGGTGCTTAAAAGCTAGGGTCCTGGAGTGAGACTGCCTGGTGTGAATCTCAGCCCCACCACTTCCTGACTGGGTAACCTTGGACAAGTGACTTAACTATCTTGTCTCAGTTATTGACCTGTGCTCAATGGACTCACATGCAGAGAGCCAGCCATTTATCGTCCTTTTGAGAATTAAATGATATTCCGGGTAAATAGCAGCTGCAACACAGTAAGTACTCAATAAATATTTGTTCTCTTGATCTTATTCTGACTTTGCCATTTCAGATCAGTTCCACAAATATTTACTGAGTGTCTATTAGATGCCAGACATGGTGGGGGGAGGGAAGATGACAGGTACTGTCTGCACCAAGTATATCAGAGCTCTTGGGATTTGATGCCCATTATTGTCTTTCCAGTGAGGAGTTGAACTCTTCCAGACTATGGTCCTGTTCTCGCATCCATTCAGCTTGTCTGTCTCTTCAGGGGAGACTTAGTTCCATCCATAAGCCCACAGTCTCAGAGCACCTCCCATGAAACCAGGAAAGAATCAGCAGTGACCATATACCCTCATATCTGGCCTTCAGGCTAAAGAAACATTCATTCATTTGTTGGTTCATTTATTCACTTGACAAATAACATTTAAGATGTTAACCATAAAAAAATAAAAAATAAAAAAATAAAAAATAAATTAAAAAAAAAAAAAGGATGTTAACCATGTATGAGGCCCCGGGACGAGCACTGGGGTTCTAATGGTAAGCAAGACAGGGTCCTGCCATCAAGAAGTTTCCAGCAGTGAGGAGAGGAATCTAGGTTCAGAGCAAGCTGAAAGGGTGGGGCTGCCAGTGCTCCAGAACCAGCATTTTCCATGCTCTCCGAACCCACCCCATATCTTCTGTGGCTCAGGCTACCTTCTAGGAGCTTTGTCTACTCTCTTCATGCTTCCACCAGAGTATCTGGTGAATTCTCATTGCTATCTAGCTTCCAAGTGGCCCAAGCTTAACAATTTCAGCATCACACAGGCCTCATGGTTCCCTGGTTAGGTGGAATGAAAGAGAATGAAGAGGGAGCCAAGACCCTGGTCCTACCAGGCAACCCTTTTGATGAAAACTGGAGTTCTTCAGTGAATTTTACATGTTTTACAGTCTTCCCCATTCTTATTTGTATTCCTTTTAGGGTCTCTCATATGAGAACATTCTCTTCATTTTTATAGTCTAAAAAAGAATCTTGGGTACCCTGGGGTACCCAGCCAATTATACCTGCAACCTCTCTCTTCACCCTTCAGAGTTACAAAACGACACGTTGCTTTGTCACAAGCTCCCTATCAATTCTGCTAGATGAAATAATATTTCCTTCACCAAAACTTAAATTTTAAATTTGTTTATATTCTGCCTTTTTAGCAAAAGACTGGAGGTGGTTTATAGGAAGTAAGAATAGTATAAGAGAAAATTACAAATTAAAAAAAAAATACAATGAGAAAATTTCAGCATCAACAGAAGCTCTGGATCCAAAAGAAGAAATGGATTTCAGATAAGTGGTCCATAAGTTTTTACTCTATTGTCATAATTCAGTTTGAAACTTTGTACTTTCAGGCAAAGTGAAAAGAGAAACCCAGTTGGGCACCAAAAATCTCATTACCGGGGAAGAGGAAACATACTGGATCCTCATGGGAAGTAAAGCTTCTCATTCAGAAAGACAATTTTCACATCAGGCTTCATATAGGGGACAGTAGGCCTGGAGAATATAATATAACATCCTTCAAAAGAAGCTCAGGGCTATTTAAGGCAAAACATCTTAAAAAGCCACTCGGTGGAAGCAGCTCTGCAAGGGGCAACATGGCCCAAGCCCTCAGCCTCCACCTAATGGGGAACAAAACCTGGACTTGGCAAAGGTTCTTTAATATATCCCCTGTGGCTATCACTGGGGTTGGGACAGGGAACTGAACAGTCAGGGTGGGAAGAGCCCCACTGGAAAGTGGTCCTCAGTGTCACACTAAGGAACGTGGACTTGGCCCGAAGGGAAGTCCTGAGAAGAGTCTCATGAGAATCTTTATTAAGCAATCTCCCGTAAGCAGGAGAATGATGCAGTCGTGTCCACATGTTAAAAAGAACACCCAGCAATGTATAGCAAATATCAGAAGTGCCAAGACCAGAAGCAGGAAAACTCGTCAGAGAAGCCACTGGAGAGAATCAGACGGGAGGTGATGAAGGCCTGAAATAAGCAGAAGCAGTGGGATCGGAAAAAAGGCACAAATAGGAAAAAATGTCACAGTGATGGATAGAATCCACAAGACTCAGAGAATACTCATTAGATGTGTTGAGGGTAAAGGCTATCATGTGGAAAAGCCTTTATGAGTTACGACTCATGGGACGCCTGGGTGGCTTAGCAGCTGAGCGCCTGCCTTTGGCCCAGGTGTGATCCTGGATTCCCAGGATCGAGTCCCACATCAGGCTCCCTGCATGGAGCCTGCTTCTCCCTCTGCCTGTGTCTCTGCCTCTCTCTCTCTCTCATGAATAAATAAATAAAATCTTAAAAAAAAAAAAAAAAGAATTACGACTCAGATCGTAACTAGCATTACTGGATAGCTGGGTAGTGGCTGTGGGCTATGCAGTTAGGGAAAAGAGTTTAGGGCCCACTCTAGGCTCAGTTGAAAAGAAGGCAGGATTAGCAATATCTGTCAGGGATGCAGGATAGGAGGATGCTGGCATGCCTGGTATTTACCATTCCTATTCTCTGGCAAAATAAGCATAAAAACATACTGTGTATTTCAAAATGCATACACTGTAATTCCATGCATATGAAAATCAAAACAGACAAAACTAATTTATGGTGAAGGAAGTCAGAAAAGTGGTTACCAGGGGTGGGAGGCAGGTGGTTTACTGGCTGAAGGTCATACCACAATTTAAAAAGCAGGGGAGAAATTCCTCCCTTTGTGTGGCTGAGGAAATGTATTAAGATGTAACATTATTCACGGTTTGTCTTAATACACATGACACTCACCTGAATGCAAGGCATGCTTTTGAATCTGTTCAGTTTCCTATACACTTTGGCCATTTCTATTATGGTCTTGTCCGTTTCATTAGCTGAGAACACATGGACTATTATGACCTGATCCATGGAGGACAGCTGGTTGCTTATAAGGTGATCATACTCCAGGTCTGTCACTTCAGGGATGCTGTAAGTGCTACATTGGCATGTGCCCCCTTCCTTCCCATACAATGTCCTCCTGAGGACCACAGGACAAAGCAACTGGGAAGAAAACCATGCATCCTTGCTCTCAATGGAAGGAGGAGGAAGCCTAGAAATATAATGGTTAGAAATCACGTTTAAAAACTGTAAGGACAGGGGACCCTGGATGGCTCAGTCAATTAAGCATCCGACTCTTAATTTTGGCTCAGATCTTGGGGTCCTGGGATTGAGCTCCATATCAGGCTCTACGCTCAGCCAGGAGTCTGCTTGTGCATGCATGCATGCATGTGCTCTCTTTCTCAAATAAATAAATCTTAAAAAAAAGAGAGAGAACTAAAAGAACAGACAAAATATCACCTTAAAAGGAATCAAAGTGGCTACTTTGGTATAGCATTTAAATTTAATTCTGGACAGAACTTTATGTGCCAACATGCTAAAATACTTGTCAACACACTAAGGAAGTTAAATGTAAACCTTTTCGGTTACATGAGCACCTATGGCTCTGAAACAAACATAAGCTATGTGTTCAAAGGACTTAATTAAACCAAATGATTGCAAACAATTGGCCAGTAAGAATGAGGCTTAGTGTGTTAATTGCAGTTTAACAAATGCAAGAAGAATGCATTGAGGCTGGTTTGTAAGATACTCACTTTATTCTGTCTCACAAATGGGGAAAACCAAGGCTTGGGAAATTAAATAATTTGACTAAAGACACAGGTAGTAAATGACAGAGCTAGAACTTGAACCCATGTGTATTTTTTTCTATTACAATGCTGCTCTCTCACTGACTGGAGGTGAAACACCTGTAGCATACTTTTGAGCCGACTTATGTCTATTAATAAACTGGATAAACCATGTAACCCAATAGCCAGAATGGAAATCAGAAAGCTAAATTTGGATCTGTCTTCTATCCACTAACTCTCAACATGATGTAAATCTTCTGACTTCTTTATGCCTCAGTATTAACATCTGTAATGTAGGGACAAGTTCATGTTTCCACAAAACGTCTAGGGCGGTTATGAGACTTATAAAACCAAACTTTGTGAATTTTAATTACACTTAAAGAATATTTATATGATGCTGAAATTTGTTATATAGGATATTTTAATTAACTTAAAACTAGCATTACTGGATAGCCAGGAGAGTATTTTTTATTATCATTAGAATATTCATTATTGGCTTCATTTCCTTTATGCTGAACCTGAGGAACTTAGTAAATGTGATAAATGCCCAGTTATGTTTGTTGAAGTTGTGCTTTTCAAAATATCTTGGTGCCTCCCCTTCGTAGGAGCACATTTCTGAGAAATGATGATTATATATTTCCTTGTAATAAAACCCACATATGTAAATATGTTATTTCAGTTCTCACTTTCATGCTCTACTAGACCCATTTTCAACATCTTTTTTCTCCCTTTCTTGTTATAATGTTTATTAGTGAATTTAGATACAGGCCAACTCAGTAATGGATCTTCTTTTTTGGAAAGAGAGGCAAATAATTTCAGTAGAATACTATTGTTCTAAACCTTCAGATTCTGAGTAGTTCTGTATTCATTATAGTAAAAGTTTATATGTGTGTGTGTGTCAGTGTGTGCATGTGGTTTTTTATTAAAAAGAGAAGAATAAGAAGGAAAAAATGCTTTGTCATTTTTTATCAATTTTAGTATTTTACTAATTTATCAGCTTTATCAAATTTTAGTATTTTACTATATTTGCTATATATATTTTTTTCATTAGTATAATTTCAGATACAACTTACGCCCCAAGGACTCCTCCTGATTTCACCCAACTTTTACCCTGATTTTGATGTATGCCGTTTTCATGTATGTTACACAAAAATATGTCATAATTCATAATCTATCAGGGTTAAGGTTTTTAGTTGAGGGCAAGAGAAACAAACTGGCTAATTTAAGCAAACAAAACCAAAGAAATGTATTAAAGAACTCAGAAAATCTTTGGAAAGGTGGAAGACTCAGGCTTGCAGGGTCCACTGACAGGGAAAGTCCACTGACAGGGAAAGTGTCCCAAATCGTGCTGTAAAACATGTCCACCTGGGATGTCACAGCCACAGCTACTGGGCGGACTCTGGAGCTTGCCCTGCAGGCCCTGCTGACGTGGAACACTGCCTTGAGAACCACAGCCGCCACAGCCTCTTGGAGCCATGTGGAACTGAAGCCCTCCCTGCGTACGGGGTCTGGGCAACCCCTGCAGCTGCATGAAAATCTGGGGCAGGCTCATAGGACTGGTGGTATGTGGGTCATGTGCCTGGGCCCTAGTTTCAGAGGGGACTGGGAAAGCAAGAATCTGACATTTTTGTCATCTATAGTGCCAGTGCATGCTGTCTTGGCAAGTAGAGGAGCCCCCAGACATGGATAGTGGGTTCACATGCTGGATGGTCAAAAAAACAAATGGTAGTTGTCCACAACAAAAAAATTCCTACAAACTCTTGGTTATGGAAATTTAGGTAGTTTCCTTTTTTTTTTTTTTTAAGATTTATTTACTTATTTTATTTTATTTTTTAATTAATTTTTATTGGTGTTCAATTTACCAACATACAGAAAAACACCCAGTGCTCATCCCGTCAAGTGTCCACCTCAGTGCCCGTCACCCATTCCCCTCCAACACCCGCCCTCCTCCCCTTCCACCACCCCTAGTTCGTTTCCCCGAGTTAGGAGTCTTTATGTTCTGTCTCCCTTCCTGATATTTCCCAACATTTCTTTTCCCTTCCTTTATATTCCCTTTCACTATTATTTATATTCCCCAAATGAATGAGAACATACACTGTTTGTCCTTCTCCGATTGACTTACTTCACTCAGCATAATACCCTCCAGTTCCATCCACGTTGAAGCAAATGGTGGGTATTTGTCATTTCTAATGGCTGAGTAATATTCCATTGTATACATAAACCACATCTTCTTTATCCATTCATCTTTCGATGGACACCGAGGCTCCTTCCACAGTTTGGCTATTGTGGCCATTGCGGATAGAAACATCGGGGTGCAGGTGTCCCGACGTTTCATTGCATCTGAATCTTTGGGGTAAATCCCCAACAGTGCAATTGCTGGGTCGTAGGGCAGGTCTATTTTTAACTCTTTGAGGAACCTCCACACAGTTTTCCAGAGTGGCTGCACTAGTTCACATTCCCACCAACAGTGTAAGAGGGTTCCCTTTTCTCCGCATCCTCTCCAACATTTGTTGTTTCCTGCCTTGTTAATTTTCTCCATTCTCACTGGTGTGAGGTGGTATCTCATTGTGGTTTTGATTTGTATTTCCCTGATGGCAAGTGATGCAGAGCATTTTCTCATGTGCATGTTGGCCATGTCCATGTCTTCCTCTGTGAGATTTCTCTTCATGTCTTTTGCCCATTTCATGATTGGATTGTTTGTTTCTTTGGTGTTGAGTTTAATAAGTTCTTTATAGATTTTGGAAACTAGCCCTTTATCTGATATGTCATTTGCAAATATCTTCTCCCATTCTGTAGGTTGTCTTTTAGTTTTGTTGACTGTATCCTTTGCTGTGCAAAAGCTTCTTATCTTGATGAAGTCCCAATAGTTCATTTTTGCTTTTGTTTCTTTTGCCTTTGTGGATGTATCTTGCAAGAAGTTACTGTGGCCGAGTTCAAAAAGGGTGTTGCCTGTGTTCTCTTCTATGATTTTGATGGACTCTTGTCTCACATTTAGATCTCTCATCCATTTTGAGTTTATCTTTGTGTATGGTGAAAGAGAGTGGTCCAGTTTCATTCTTCTGCATGTGGATGTCCAATTTTCCCAGCACCATTTATTGAAGAGACTGTCTTTCTTCCAATGGATAGTCTTTCCTCCTTTATCGAATATTAGATGACCATACATTTCAGGGTCCACTTCTGGGTTCTCTATTCTGTTCCATTGATCTATGTGTCTGTTTTTGTGCCAGTACCACACTGTCTTGATGACCACAGCTTTGTAGTACAACCTGAAATCTGGCATTGTGATGCCCCCAGATATGGTTTTCTTTTTTAAAATTCCCCTGGCTATTCGGGGTCTTTTCTGATTCCACACAAATCTGAAAATAATTTGTTCTAGCTCTCTGAAGAAAGTCCATGGTATTTTGATAGGGATTGCATTAAACGTGTAAATTGCCCTGGGTAACATTGACATTTTTACAATATTAATTCTGCCAATCCATGAGCATGGAATATTTTTCCATCTCTTTGTGTCTTCCTCAATTTCTTTCAGAAGTGTTCTATAGTTTTTAGGGTATAGATCTTTTACCTCTTTGGTTAGGTTTATTCCTAGGTATCTTATGCTTTTGGGTGCAATTGTAAATGGGATTGACTCCTTAATTTCTCTTTCTTCAGTCTCATTGTTAGTGTATAGAAATGCCTTTGATTTCTGGGCATTGATTTTGTATCCTGCCACGCTACCAAATTGCTGTATGAGTTCTAGCAATCTTGGGATGGAGGCTTTTGGGTTTTCTATGTAGAGTATCATGTCATCGGCGAAGAGGGAGAGTTTGACTTCTTCTTTGCCAATTTGAATGCCTTTAATGTCTTTTTGTTGTCTGATTGCTGAGGCGAGGACTTCCAGTACTATGTTGAATAGCAGTGGTGAGAGTGGACATCCCTGTCTTGTTCCTGATCTTAGGGGAAAGGCTCCCAGTGCTTCCCCATTGAGAATGATATTTGCTGTGGGCTTTTCGTAAATGGCTTTTAAGATGTCGAGGAAAGTTCCCTCTATCCCAACACTCTGAAGGGTTTTGATCAGGAATGGATGCTGTATTTTGTCAAATGCTTTCTCTGCATCTAATGAGAGTATCATATGGTTCTTGGTTTTTCTCTTGCTGATATGATGAATCACACTGATGGTTTTACGAGTGTTGAACCAGCCTGAACAGGCCAATAACCAGGGAGGAAATTGAAGCAGTCATCAAAAACCTCCCAAGACACAAGAGTCCAGGGCCAGATGGCTTCCCAGGGGAATTCTATCAAACGTTTAAAGAAGAAATCATACCTATTCTACTAAAGCTGTTTGGAAAGATAGAAAGAGATGGAGTACTTCCAAATTCATTCTATGAGGCCAGCATCACCTTAATTCCGAAACCAGACAAAGACCCCACCAAAAAGGAGAATTACAGACCAATATCCCTGATGAACATGGATGCAAAAATTCTCAACAAGATACTAGCCAATAGGATCCAACAACACATTAAGAAAATTATTCATCATGACCAAGTAGGATTTATCCCCGGGACACAAGGCTGGTTCAACACTCGTATTTATTTATTTTAGAAAGAAAGGGAGTGAGCATGAGTGGGGACAGGGGTTAAGATGAGAGGGAGAGAGAGAATCCTAAGCAGACTCTCTGCTGAGTGCAGGGCCGAATGCAGGCCTCCATCCCACCACCCATGAGATCATGACCTGAGCCAAAACTGTGAGTTTTGCCGCCCTCCCCCCAGGGCTCTGGTAGTTTCCTATTTTTAACTATTGCAAACTGTTGCAATGAGATTTTTGTATATTTCCTTCTTTTGTATATAAGATTTTTATTTTAATGTAGTTAAACTTATCAACTTTCTCCCTTATGTTTGTTTTTGTGTGTGTGTGTTTGATTTACGAATTTATTTTCTACCTCAAGACGATAGAAATATTCTCCTTATGTTTTCTTCTAAATATTTTATTATTTGGATTTTTATATTCAGCTCTTTAATTTACTGGCAACTTATGATGGGAAGTAGAAATCTAAGATAGGTAGGTAGATAGATAACCAGTTGTCCCACCACCATTGATTTCCACACTGGTTTGTATTGCTATTTCTGTTGTGTATCAGATTTCCATATTGTCTGGGTCTGATTGGGGCTTTCTATTCTGTTCCATTGGTATAACTAGCCTGTGCCAATACCACACTATCTTAGTTACTATTACTTCCTATAAGGTCTTGGGATGCCTGGGTGGCTCAGTGGTTAGGCATCTGCCTTTGGCTCAGGTCCCACATCAGGTTCATTAAGGGAGCCTGCTTCTTCCTCTGCCTATGTCTCTGCCTCTTTCTGTGTCTCTCATGAATGAATAAATAAAAACTTTAAAAATAAATAAATAGGGATGCCTGGGTGGCTCAGCTGTTGAGCGTCTGCCATTGGCTCCGGGCGTGATCCCAGAGTTCCAGGATCAAGTCTCGCATCAGGCTCCATGCAGGGAGCCTACTTCTCCCTCTGCTTATGCCTTTGCCTCTCTATCTCTCATGAATAAATAAACAATATCTTTTTGAAAATTTAAAAATAAATAAATAAAAGGTCTTAAAGTCTTGTAGAGCAAATCCTTCCACTTTATTTTTCCTCTTCAAATACACTAATGCTATTTCTAGAGTTAGCAATCTTATACCCTAAAGAGCACATAATTTAAAAAAACTCCAACTTTTAGCATGTATGATCTGGTCCACAATACGAATGGTAAAGAGTAACAAGAGACCTAACAATACCACCTTTGCCAGTGGCAAGACAGTAGCAGAGAGCTCTGAGAGCAGGATGCAGGGAGTTACCATCGAATAAATCAGACGTGTTTGGAATTAAGGTTCTGATCTCTATCCTGTAAAGAACAGGCTGCTAAAAGTCCCAGCCCCAGTAACACCTTCTTTTCCCATGGCCACTTACTCTTTCGTCCCCACCCTTGTCTACAGAAACCTATCACAGGTAAATACAGAGCATACCAACATCAGGGCTTCTGAAGAGGCATTCTGAGCATCCCTGAGTAATTCCAGTCTATCAACTACTGTGCCTAACAACCAGGACTAAATTAAGCTGTTTGCCTGCCTGGAGACTTGGTCTGCAGTATTCCTAATATTCTTGGGGCAGGACACCAACCCCATCATTACTGGACGTGATTCTGAAAGTAAGCCTTAGGGCTCTGGGTGGTGGCAACTGAAAACCCACTAGGCAGGGAGAGGTAAACAGACACACACACTCAACATACACACTCAGTGCACACTCAATACACAGAGACACACTACATCACAGAAAGAGAGAGGAAAAACTTTCCACTCAAATGAGCCTATAATCCAAAATTCCAAAAGATACCAAGAAAGCTAATTCTAACAAAGACAATCCACAAAATCAATAGTCAAAATATGGATTCCATCTAGACAAAATTAAAATAATAGGGCAAATCTAAAAAGGGAAAAGAGAGAATCCCAAGCAGACTGGGTGCTCAGCCTGGAGCCCTATGCAGGGCTCTTTCCCTTTCCTTCTCTCTTTCTCAAAAAAAAAAAAAAAAAAAAAAGGTGGGAGAAAGGATGTATTAATGCTAGCACACTTATGAATTGTCACCATAGACCTCACACTGATTTTACTTCTTTTGTCAAATGGCACTTATATAGACAGGGCTTGAAGTAAGTTCTGGAGCTGAAAACCGCGTTTATTTATAGACTGCTATAGCTTTAGCAGCATTCTGTACAAACTACTGTATTATGCTGCACAGACACTATTCCACTCACATTTTCTGAGATGAACCTGGGCTCTTAAAATTCTATTCTTACTCTTTGAAGCAAGTTGCATACTTCCTGGTAGGATGGATGGATCTGTAGACGAAGGGATATTTCAACTTACACCTGTAATTCAGCCCCACCAATAATGACTGTGAAACATTGCACAGAATATGGCACCGTGCTTGTGCTTAATAGGAGAAATTGGAACTTGAATGTGACTACATGGGGACTTTATAGGTTTATTGGCTGACCTACAGCTATACCTTAGTGTGTTTGTACACTTGTTCATTTCTTTCAGCATTTTAGGACATCCAAACATTATTACACTACCAGCATTTTCCTGTGCATTAACCTCTGCATTGAAAACTTAAACTGTATAAATACATGCATTTAAAACATTTAGATGGATATATTTTTTGTATGTTTACTGCCCTTCTCAGCTTTATTCAGTACACTTGCATTTTAAGGGTTGCATTGGCAATTTTAACTTCCAATGTGTATCATGATAGAAGGTGCTGCCCTACTGGAATGAATGGAAAGCAAAGTTACCATATTGAGGGCCCGAAGACCATGTGCTAGAAATAAATCTGTTCAGTCCTTTAAGAATTAGGTCAGTGGGCTAGGCAAAACAGAAATAAACTTTTATAAAAGCAAAGGGAATTACCAAGACTCTTAATATATAGATGGATATAGAGTCCATCTCAATTTCTTATGCACACAATAAAATAGCATATATCTCTCACTAACAGGCTGGCTTATACTAACTGCCTTACTTAGGGGCATTATGGGATGTGGTAGACAGTGCTAAAAACTTGATATGCTTCATCCTATTTAATTCTTTCATAGTCTTGTGAAGTAGGTATTATTATCCCCATTCTATGGATAGAGAAACAGAGGCTTAGAGAGGGACGTAATTGCTGAAATATCATAGCTAATATAATCTGCTAGTGTGTTATCAGGATGTTATGCTGTTTTCCCTCTGTCAGGTGTCAGCCAGCCGGTCCTCCATGTACAAGATTTAGCTGGAAATTGAACTAGAGCATGGAAATCATATGGAGAAGTGTTGCACTTAAGAAGATTTTCTCATGCTTGGTGCTTAAGCCTTCATGCTTATTTCAAGATTTAGAGTACAATTGCAGATTTAAAAGTTTCCATTAAAAATAAAATAAAATTTTCCATTAAGTTTTTATAGAAATAAATGGAGCTCTGATTGAATTAATATCAATCTCTTCAGATGTCATTGCAACATATAACCAAGCCACAAAGATAATTCTACATTATTATTAGATAATTATACAAATGTGAAATGACTGGGTTTTCACTTCTCACAGGAAATTTGAAAGTCTGAATAAATGTCTTAGGCCTATTACACAGTGTTTGCTTGCTGCATCACTATGAATTTTAAAGGCTTTGATTAATTTTGCTACTTGGACCCATGATCTGGCCCCAATCCTGCTTATCCTATCTTCCATATCCTAAGCACCAGTAAAACCCAACTGCTCAGCATTCCTCCAATTTGCCTGCACTGTCCCCTCTATATGCCTTTGCTTAAATCCCTGCTCTGCTCACTAGCTGTGTCTTTGTGGGGTGGAGAGGGCAGCATGGGATTAATTATAATTGTACTCCTGAGGTGTGTCATGAGGATTAAATTAAATCCCGCAAGTACAGTGTTTTGCATGGTACTGAGTGTATAGGGAACATTCAGTAGATGTTAACCATCCTTGACATTATTAGTACCATCACCATCCTTATTATGCATCTTGCCCTCTGGAGTATCATCTCTCCCTACTTGCATATCCCAGTTCTCCCAGTCATTCCAGACCCTAGTCAAAGGCTCCTGGAAAAAATCCTTTCTAAAAAAAATTTCTCCTTCCATAAAATTCCTTCAGCATTCTATCTCTCTGCTTTCTTTCTTAGTTTCCATTGATTAATGGTATACATGAATACTTTGAAGTCTTCAGAGGACAGGGACCAAGTCTTTGTATTGCTAATTGATTGCCCACATGCCTGTAGGCAGCAATGACAGTTTTTGGTTGAATGAATTCATTTTGTGACCAGGTATCTGATAGGACTGCTTGTTTAGTGGCATTTATAAAGTCTGCTGCCAATGCTTTATTCTTTTTTAAAAGATTTTGTTTATTTATTTGAGAGAGAGAGAGAGAGAGAGAGAGAGCATGAGCAGGGGAAGGGGCAGAAGGAGACAGAGAAAAGCAGGCTTCCTGCTCAGGATGTGAGGCTGGATCCCAGGACTATGACCTGAGCCAAAGGCAGACACTTAACAAACTGAACCACTCAGGCACTCCTGCCTATGCTTTAAATACAAGAAACATTTCCTTTATGGCATTTGCCACTTTTGTTTAAATTTACTGTTTTCAATAATATTACTGAAGCAATATTAGGATTGGGAGCTTTAGAGATTCTGTTCCTAGGGGTCTTAGCAGATGTCTGCCCAACTGGCCTGTACTACTAGTGGTGAGAGGGGGCAAAGCTTCTTTTACAGCTTCCAAAGGCTGCCACCCTGTGTATATTCCAGTGTAGAGACAACCTACCCCTTGGATACCCACTACACTACCCCCTGCCACCCAGAACTGGATGGAGGTGACATCTGGGCCTTTTCCACCTGAGGTGGGAAGCATCTCTGTTTGGTAACTTGTCTCAGAGATACAAATGCATAGAGAACTTGGCTTTTTATGCTGGTAAAGAAAACAAGGGCACTTTTTTCTCAGGAGAACTGTGGGAGAAGGCAAGGGAAGCAATAGCTCCTGGCCCTCACTTACTGTTACCAGAGTCAGGAGTACTTCAGCCCAAATATATGGTCAGGTTTCAAATATGTGCTTGCCAAAGAGATGAAAACAAACTAAATCTGATTCCTGATTCTTGATTCGAATTCCTCTTAGGAAGTAGAGTGGGGAGAATTCAAATGCTTGAATCTAGGCATATAAATTTGTCCCACTTTTAGGAAAAATATTTCATTGGTAGCACATAAGTGGCAACACCTTAGCCCACCCTACTTAGAAGTCTTGTGTGAAGCAACGTCACATGTCTTGCTCAGCATTTGGAGGAGAACTGGATGAGACATCCATCTGAAGCTCTTTCAAATATAAACTGTACTAGGAATTATTAAGACAAATGAGGCTGGTACCTGAAGGACTGATCTCTGACTGGGGTCTTCTGGATGTGAAAGAGAGGCACAGGATTAAAGACACCTTTCAGTTTTAGGAAGGTATTCCGGTATCGAAAATACTCCTTATTCTCATCTTTTCCCTCTGCACTTTGTTGCAGAGGAAATCTTGCTGATGAGACTTTTTGTTTCCTGATCACTTTTTTTGGAACGTTGGGCATTTTGCCAATGTGTAAGGATTCTATTCCTGAAATGTAAACAGAATATACATCACTGAAAACGTTTGGTGGAAAATTTCTAGGTTATCAACTAATCTAATCCATGGGAGTTTGATTGTCTGTGCTTATCTTATGCCAAGTAATGTGCCAAACACTTTAAATGCATTATCCAACTGAAGTAAGTGCCCTCCTGAGGTGAGTACTCTTATTTTCATGATATCACAGACAAGTCCATGATCACTCAGCTAGAACGAGGCAGAACCAGGCTTTGAACCGGTCTGTTTAACTCTGAAGACTGTGCTTTGACCATGCAACAGATCAATGCTTCCTAGCCTTTTTTTTCTTCAATCACATAGAAACTGTAAACTGTCAACCCCTATACATACAGATTCTTATCATAGAAAATCTGATATAAAAAAAGAAAATATGATGTATTGGTATGGCACACTAGGCTGCTTGCAGGTGGAATCAGCAATCCTGGGGATTCAATCACCCCTACTTAGCCATTGCCTGGAGGACTAAGGATTTCCATTTCTTAGTTCTTGTGTAAAAACATCTGTGGCAAATCCTTTGGAATACTCTACAGTATGCCATAATGAGTAGCAAATTACTTCCTCAAGTGGAGAAGCTTGCTTTTTTGGAGATTATTTGCAGATTCTGTTCTTGTGAATTTGCCTATTCACTACAGTTTATTTGTAACCCTAAGTCAATATCTGCAGCACTTCCATGGTCACTTGTAGATGTGTGGAGCTATGAAAAATTTAAGTTGCAACTTGCATTTTCCCAGTTGAGGTTGAACAAGGAGATGCTCTGCCTTCTTGCTTCCACTCTCATGCTATATGCTCATGCTATATGCAAGTGTCCTTAACGTGGTCTATTCAGTGCCAAAATTTTTGCATCTTTGTGCTGTTTGTTGGTGATTTTGCCGTTTAAAATGGACTTCAAGTGTAGTGCTGAAGTGCTCTCTAGCATCCCAAAGTGCAAGAAGGCTGTGAAGGTCCGTACAGAGAAAATATAGGTGTTAAATAGGCTTAGTTCAAGCATGAGTTATAGTGCTATTGGCCATCAGTTCAATGTTAATGTGTTAACAATATATATAAAAAAGATGTCTTCAGATAGAAACACATAAAATAAAGTTACGTATTTATAGGTTGACAAAAATACTGTGACCAGAGGCTCAGAGGAACTTCACCTTGCATTTCTCCTAGGAGCACTGGTTCAATATTGACTAATTCAGTGTGTGTGGAGACTTTATAGAAACTGTGAATATGAGAATCAGCCATGACCTGAAACTGATGGGCTCTATAATCAAACATGAGCTGTGAGTTGACATTGCAAAAGCACATTCTAATGGAGTACATAGGTTTCTTCTCAACACGGCAAATGAACAAAAGGCATTAGCAAGGACGCAGGCTTTGATGCAGAGACTGAACCATGGTGGTTGAGGGGTAAGAGTATTTTCTGATCTAAAATATGAATATGAAAGTACCTTCCCTTATGAAAACACTTAAATGTTCCAACTGATTATCTTCTCCAAAAAGAGAAAGGAAATGAAATTAAAGTCATCTCCTTAGATATTTTTGCTATGGCTAATCACCTAGATTCATGATAAGAATCTATATGTATACGGCTTCTCAGTTTACAAACTCACTACCTTGGGAACTTTGGAAGGAAGAAGCATTCGAATGTTGATCTTCTGGAAGTCTGAATGATGGGAACAGGTTATATGGAGCAATAAAATGTATTCCATAACTGACCCAATGCAAATCTGTAGTAATCCAGCCAGTGAAATAGGATGTGCTTGACCTTCTTCTGTAGTCTTCTTAATTTAATACCTGTTGCGATGTCAGACATAGGGTTTATGTCCATTTTAGGATCAAATGTAGCCATTTTCATTGTGTCTGTTAAACTTGGCTTCAAAATAGGAAATTATACATATATATATTAATTCATATAGACTATTTAATATATAGTTATAAAACATCAACTCATTCATTTATTTACTTACTCATTCAATCAGTAGCTTGTCCAACAAATGTTTATCAGGTTATCAGGCCCCTTTATGGGCCAGGTACTTTGCCAGAAACTGAGACTACCGATATATATAAAAGTCATGTCCCCCTTTTTAAAATTTTTTAAAAGATTATTTATTTATTTATTCATGAGAGACACAGAGACAGAGACAGAGACAGAGACAGAGACAGAGGCAGAGGGAGAAGTAGGCTCCATGCAGGAGCTTGACATGGGACTCGATCTCAAGTCTCCAGGATCAGGCCCTGGGCTGAAGGTGGCGCTAAACCACTGAACCACCCAGGCTGCCCAAAAGTCACGTCCCCTTGTGAGTATACTTAATGCCACTGAATTATGCATTTAAAAATGGCTAAAATGGTCAATTTTGTATGATGTATATTTTACCACAACAAAAAATGAGAAAAAGCCATGCTCCCTATCCTCAAGGAGCTCACAGTCTGTGGAAAAACTAGATTACACTAGATTTAATTACAATTAAAATTAGAAATACCATATGATCCAATGATTCCACTACTGGGTATTTGCCCAAAGAAAATGAAGGGAGAGCAAGACCTCAGTGGGTAAAAGAAACAATAACAGGGATATGCCTAATGCAACAACTTTATGCATGTGGCAAAAGACAATTATCCCTGCCATCGGTCCGTACTGAAAAGAGTACATGATGAAAACAGCAATGTTGGTGGATAGACAGGCTTCCTGAGGTCAGTTCTCCCATCCCCCGCTGGCCCTTAGTTAATGCTCCTTTGAGACCTGTGTGGACAGTCACTTAGGCAGGTCCCTGCTGCCCCTCATGTGATTGGTTTCTTGAGCTGTTTTTCCTTCCTTGCTTCCGCTTATTTTACATTCTACAATAATAAACCCGAGAGCCAACTGGACTCGGGGCTTCCCCTCGGCACCTGTGCTTCTTGGCGGTGCCTGATGGTGAAGCCTCTTTGGGCCTCTCTTTGTTCCAAGATACTGGACTCTGAGTAATTGTTTCATCTCTTATCAGAATGTGCCACGTGGCAAACACCGATTCAAAAAGATATATGCAACCCTATGTTTATTGTAGCATTATTTACAATAGCCAAGATATGGATGCAACCTAAGGATCCATCAACAGATGGATGGATAAGGAAGATACACTATTCATAATGGGATATTATGAAGCCATAAAAACGGATGAGATCTTTCCATTTGCAAAACATGAATGGACCTAGGAGGTACTATGCTAAGTGAAATAAGTCGGACAGAGAAAGACAAATACCATATGATTTCACTTATATATGAAGCTTAAAAAGAAAACAAATGAATAAACAAACAAAAAGTAGAATCAGACCTATGTATCAGACAAACTAATGGTTGCCAGAAAGATGAGGGTGGAGAAAGGGGCAAAATGGGTGAAGAGAAATGGGAGATCTAGGCTTTCAGTTACGCAATGCATAAGTCATGAGAATAAAAGGTACAGAATAAGGAATATAGTCAATGAATTGTCATAGTGTTGTATGGTAACAGATGGTAGCTACACTTGTGGTGAGCATTGCATAAGGTATAGAGAAGTTCAATCACTATGCTGTACCCTGAAAATAATGTAACATTGTATGTCAACTATATTAAAACAAAACCAAAACAATTATAATATAGCACAAGGGCTGCTTAGATATAAGCACAGAGTGTTAAAAAAAGCTTAAGCAGCAAGTTTAACACTCATAATGTTGAGTTTCTACTTAGCAGAAGAAAGTTTCAAAGAAGTACATCATGAAGATATTAGACTTTAAAATACATGTAGTGAGCAGTACACATGATCTTTTCATAATAATTGGGCATACAGAGTGGTTACTTAAGTTTGGATGAGCTTATGTGACTAGGAAAATTGTTGATAATTCAGTGTTATATACATTCATTAAGTATACATAATTATATGGACATTTTCATATTTACATACAAAAGGTGCACATATATAAACTCGTTATCCAATTGGGTGTTATGACAGAGCCTGATGAAGATATAAGAGATGAGCAGAACCCAGGAACAATCTGAAGAAAGTACAGAATTGAATGACCCATGAAGACATTAATGAAGTGGATAGCAAGAATTTTAATTTGGTTTACAAAAATCAGACATAAAGTTGAAATTTTAATTTGAACCTGGGAAAATCAATCCTATCAGAAGGGCTTGGATTTTTTTTTAAAGATTTTATTTATTTATTCATGAGAGACACAGAGAGAGAGGCAGAGACACAGGGAGAGGGAGAAGCAGGCTCCATGCAAGGAGCCCGACGTGGAACTTGATCCCAGGTCCCCAGGATCACACCCTGGGCTGCAGGCGGCGCCAAACCACTGCACCACCAGGGCTGCCCGGAAGGGCTTGGATTTAAACTCTCTTGTTATAATGACTCTGAAAGGGACTGAGAACCCTTCCAAGATGTTGATAAAAATTACCCAAAAATATATATCCTAGGCACTGAGTCTCAGACTCAAAAATCTGATAAAGAATCCCTAGAAAAATTTAGAATTCAAATAGAGAAATAAATTAATCTGACAATGTTAGAACTTTAATGTGTATGAATGAATTTTGAATCATTGAGATAATCTTATGTATTTGTTATGTTTGAAATATTAAAGAGATTTTGGTAAATTAGAGAATCTGAGAGATTACACTTGGGCTTTCAATTTAAATTGAATCAACTGATTTTAGACTTCTGATTATTAAGCTTTAAGGTGTAAGATCATTTGACTAAGTTCAAAAAGTAATTGGAGTATTTAAGAGAACTTGAGATTTCTCCAATTTATTTGCTTTACAAAAATTAATAACTTGAGAATATTTTGCTAGGGTTGTAAATATGCATGTGAGGTACTTAAAGGGGAGCAAAACATATTAAAAATAAAAACACATTTAAAAATATATGAGGTTGTTATTCATTAAGTTGTATGTGAGTCTGTTTATGGAGATACAGTCAGTTAAATTTGAGTTAATCAAACATTAATCAAGGAAAGGTAAAGGCAACTGTTACCTTATGAGAGTCTATAGATAAAATAAATACATTTTTAGTGGACCTAAAACAATCTGAACTGATCCCAGGACCCTGGGATCATGACCTGAGATGTGCCACCCAGGTGCCCCCAAACTGAGTTTTTAAATTGGTCACTTCAATAAAATAAATATTAATTTCGAAACCAAAGTGATTGCACTTTTCTACTCACAAAAATTTCTTAGATATCTAAACCCTCCACACTGGTTCCTTGCTTTTATTTTATTATTTTTTAAAAAGATTTTTATTTATTTATTCATGAGAGACACAGAGAGAGAGGCAGAGATACAGGCAGAGGGAGAAGCAGGCTCCATGTAGGAAGCCCAATGTGGGATTCCAGGATCACGCCCTGGGCCAAAGGCAGACACCAAACTGCTGAGCCACCCAGGGATCCCCGGTTCCTTGTTTTTAAAAGCCTCTCTCGGGATCCCTGGGTGGTGCAGCGGTTTGGCACCTGCCTTTGGCCCAGGGCGCGATCCTGGAGACCCAGGATCGAATCCCACATCAGGCTCCCGGTGCATGGAGCCTGTTTCTCCCTCTGCCTGTGTCTCTGCCTCTCACTCTCTCTCTCTCTCTCTCTCTCTGTGACTATCATAAATAAAAATTAAAAAAAAAAAAGATTATTTAAAAAAAGAAAAAATAAATAAATAAAAGCCTCTCTCCATCACGTGTTTACTGAGTCGGTTAATCAAAACCGAAGCAAATTTCTCTAGATATTTTCTTTTAATAGAATGAAATTGACAAAATTATCCAAGAGTTGCTAAAAAGCAGAATTTGCTAACAAGGAGACTGTATATGGAGTTGATGAAATGAGATAGTTCACAGGCATGACCAACATCTGTAAGAAGTTCTTGAGAATGTAAAAGCGAAAGGAGAAAGAAGTGTTTTTTCTTCAAATGAAAAGTAAATGTATTACCAAAGTGTTAATACATGAACCTAAAAATTTTTGAAACATCCTGTCTCTCCCACAGGAACATAGACTCTGTAGGAATTATTTCTTTGAGTTTGTATAATTAACAGACTGAGCGAGAAGAACAAATAGGTGATAAAAATGAATAAAATAACATGAAAAAGCCCTTTGCATTTTCCCTTTCCATGCTGCTTCAAAGAGTAGGAGCTCATTATTGGATGATTTGGGAACATATCCCAATCCTCTCAAATTCATGGCCCTTGTTATATCCATTTGATGCTCAAAGTGTGACTCTTCTACAGATCTCTCCTTCTGACCTGTGCTGAACCTGCCTCTTTTTTGAAGTCTTTTTTTTAGGTACAATTTACATATAATAAACAGCATCCATTAGAGTGTATTGTTTAATGAGTTTTGACAAAAGTATAGCCTTGTGAACACCACCAAAATAAAAACCTAGAGTATTTCCAACATCTTCCAAATTTCTCTCCTTGCCCTTGGCAAGCAACTCCCCCTGGACCCAAAGAGTCTTCGAGTTTCACATAGCTGGAATCAGATAGTGTGTGCTCTTTCATTTCTGGCTTCTTTTTCTCAGCATAATGTGTGGGTTTTTTAAAAGATTTTATTTATTTATTCATAAGAGACAGAGAGAGAGAGAGAGAGGCAGAGACACAGGCAGAGGGAGAAGCAGGCTCCATGCAGGGAGCCTGACGCGGGACCCTATCCTGGGTCCCCAGGATCAGGCCCTGGGCTGAAGGTGG
The DNA here is from genome assembly GCF_048418805.1 of Vulpes vulpes. Taxonomy (NCBI): domain Eukaryota; kingdom Metazoa; phylum Chordata; class Mammalia; order Carnivora; family Canidae; genus Vulpes; species Vulpes vulpes. Next base: position 72,934,162 of record NC_132789.1, read on the forward strand.
CACTAAACCGCTGAGCCACCTGGGCTGCCCTCACCATAATGTTTTTAAGATTCATCTGTTTTGTGTATCAGTTGCTCATTCCTTTTTATTAGTGATATTCCATTGTATTATACGGAATAACCATTAACCAGTTGACGCATGTTTGGGTTGTTCCCAGTTTTTTAAAATTATGCATAAAGATGCTACAAACATTCATGTAGAAGTCTTTATGTGAAAATGGGTGACTGTCCTTGAGTAAATAAATACCTAGGAATGGAATTGCTGGGTCACACAGCAATTTAGGTATAATTTTGACTTTATAAAGTGCTAAAATTCTTCCATATTGGCTATACCATTTTACACTTCCTCCAGCAGTGTATGAAAGTTCTGGTTGTTTCATGCCCTTACTAGCTCATGGTATTATCAATCTTTTATTTATAGCCATTCCTTTTTCTTTTTTTTTTTTTTTAAAGATTTTATATATTTATTCATGAGAGATACAGAGAGAGAGGCAGAGACACAGGTAGAGGGAGAAGCAGGCTCCCCATGGGAAGCCTGAAGCGGGACCTGATCCTGGGACCCTGGTATCATGACCTGAGCTGAAGGCAGACACTCAACTACTGAGCCACCCAGGTGCCCCTCATTTATAGCTATTCTAAGGGGCATGAGATGTTAACTCATTATAGTTATAATTTGCATTTCCCTGAGGACTGGAGATGTTGAACGTCTTTCTGCGTGCTTTTTGGTCATTTATACCTTATTTTGCAACACGTATGTTCAAATCTATTGCATATTTTTTATTGGATTGCCTTTTTTTTTCAAAGATTTATTTATTAATTTATGAGAGAGAGAGAGAGAGAGAGAGAGAGAGAGAGAGGCAGAAACACAGGAGGAGGGAGAAGCAGGTTCCATGCCGGGAGCCCGATGTGGGACTCGATCCCAGGACTCCAAGATCTAGTCCTGGGCCAAAGGCAGGCGCCAAACCACTGAGCCACCCAGGGATCCCCTTGGATTGCCTTTTAATTGAGTTGTAGGAGTTCTTTATATATTCTGGATACAAGTCCTGTGTCAGATGTGTATATTATACATATTTTCTGCCTGTGGCTTGCCTTTTCATTTTCTTAGTGGTATCTCTCAAAGATTTTAATTCCGACAAAGTCAAATTGATCATATTCCCTGAAGCTTTTTTGGAAATGAGTTATAGCTGCTGCTTTGGGTCAAGTACTGATGAACTTCAAATTTCTAGTAAGTTATTTAAATTGACTGAATCCTGAATATAGGTATTTTACTGGATTTTTATTAAATTCACTCTATATTTTTACTTTTGATTTTTCTGTGCATTGGAATGTCATGTTTTCAAGGGTATATGTGTGTTTTAAAAATAAAATTTAGAGAATAACGTATAAAGAATGATAAAAGGAACTCTCGTGTACCTACTACCCAGCTAAATAAACAGAACATTGTCAATACAATTAAACTTTAGCTCTCTATGCACCTATCCTCCCTTGTATTCCCTTCCTCCCCACAAGGGAAAGTGTTTGCCCTATTTTTATTTTGTTATTTTTGTTCTCTTGCTTTCACTATAATTTTATTTCACATGTATGAATTATTAAATAATAAGACAATATCCCTTACTTTCTTGTGAACTTGGTAACACATTAAAATTTGTGTTAGTTAATATGTATTCAGTTCTAGGTGTTTTGCAGTAAAAAGCTTCTCAGAAAGTTTCTTCTGCTAAAGTTTCTTCTGCTATATAGATGGAAGTAAAGATGTCCAGCCAGATTTTTAAAAAACAGCCTTATTGGGATCCCTGGGTGGCGCAGCGGTTTGGCGCCTGCCTTTGGCCCAGGGCGCGATCCTGGAGACCCCGGATCGAATCCCACGTCGGGCTCCCGGTGCTTGGAGCCTGCTTCTCCCTCTGCCTGTGTCTCTGCCTCTCTCTCTCTCTCTCTGTGACTATCATAAATAAATAAATTTAAAAAAAAATAAAAAATAAAAAAACCAGCCTTATTGAGATATAACTCATATCAGACAACCGCATCCATTACAAATGTAGAATTCAATGGTTTTTAGTATATTTGCAGAGATGCACAGAATTGTGCAATCACTTCCACAATTTTTTTTAAAGATTTTATTTATTTACGCATCAGAGACACAGAGAGGAGAGGGGGGCCGGCAGAGACACAGGTAGAGGGAGAAGCAGGCTCCATGGAGGGAGCCCGATGTGGGTGGGACTTGATCCTGGTACCCTAGGATCACACCCTGGGGCTGAAGGCGGTGCTAAACCGCCGAGCCACCCAGGGATCCCTCACTTCTACAATATAATTTTAGAACACTTTTCTAAATTTTAGTACACTGTTCTCCCCACCCCCCAAAAATTCTCTGTCTCAATAAGCAGTCACCTCTATTTTTCCTTGCCGTTCAGCCTTAGGCTGACCTACCCTCTGCCTCTAAAGATTTTCCTGTTTTGGACATTTCATACAGATAGAATCATAGTATTTGTCATCATTTGTGACCTCCTTTTTCACTTAGCATAATGTTTTCAAGATTCACCCAGCATGTATCAGTATTTCAATCCTTTTTATGGCTGAATACTATTCTATTATATGGATAGAACACATTTTCTTTTCTTTTTTTTTTTTTTAGAACACATTTTCTTTATCCATTTACAAGCTGGTGAAAAATACTGTTATATACAAATTTTTACATGGACGTGTTTTCATTTCTTTATGGAGTAAGAATTGGTGAGTCATATGATAACTCCATGTTTAACTTTTTGAATAACTATGAGGCTGTTTTCCAAAGTGGCTGCACCATTTTACATTCCCATCAGCAGTGAGAATGAGAGTTCCAATTTTTCCATAAGTTCACCAACAATTGTTATTATCTGTCTTTTTAATTTTAGCCATCCTAATAGGTGTGAAGTGGTATTTTATTCTGGTTTTAATGCGCATTTCCCTGATGGCTAATTTTTTTGAATATCTTTTCATGGGCTAATTGGCCATTTATATATCTTCTTTGGACACATGTCTATTCAGATCTTTTTCTCATTAAAAAAATGAGTTCTTTATCTTTTTATTATTGAGTTGTAAGAGTTCTTTATATATTCTGGATACAAGTTCCTTATCAGACATATGATTTACAAACATTTTCTTCCATTTGTGAGTTATTTTTTCACTTGCTGGTGGTATTGTTAGTAGCATAAATGTTTTAAATTTTGATCAAGTCTATTAATGTATTTTTCTTTTTTTCACTTTTGCTTTTGGTGTGGTATCTAGGAAAACCACTGTCAAAGCCAAGATCAGGAAGATTTACATTTATGTTTTCTTCTAAGAGTTTTATAGTTTCAGCTCCAACATTTAGGTCTATAATTGAAGAACGAGATCCAATTCCATTCTTTTGCATATGGATATCCAGTTTTCCCAGAATCATTTGTTGAAAAGACTATCTGTTCTTTAATGGTCTTGGAAACTCAGCCAGTCTTTTTTATTAAGGGAAAACCTATTTCTTTTCTTCAAGATATCTTAGGAGGGCTGGCATGTTTGGTTTCTTCTTCCTTCCCTACATTTCTCTTCACAAGTAAAGATACAACGTAGCTAGTGGAAGAACAGATGATAGTTACTTAACCTGATCACATTTTCCAAAGTGGCACCTTTTCAACAGTTTTTAAGATAATTTGTTGTTCAGGCAATTGTTATGACTAAAGTGAAAAAGATTTTGTTGAAGCAATCTGACAGAAAGATTCTGAAACAAATGAGGAAGACATTAGAAAGCAGCGCCTTTTTTTCCTATGTGCCTCTCCCATAGCCAGGGAGGGGCAGGTGAAATTCCGCCACACTGGACCACTTTTCTTTATTGGGCCACACTGACTGCTCTCCCTGACCATTTCTTATGTAGTTTGCCTTGTATATCCAATCCCTGTGTGAGAAGTCTACCAACAGGCATGTCTCTCTCTCTTCAGGTTTTCCAGCCTACACTTAAATGGGTTTTCTTCAATTTAGGGGAAGGTTTAGGGGGTCTCAGGTCCAAACTACCTACAATCCAGCTTTTCCAATACAACTCTACTAGTGAGGCCTATCCCTGATTAATTAATGCCTTGGTTTAGGTGAAGGTGATCAAGAGGTACAAGCTTCCAGTTATATATAGATAAATCACAGAGACGAAAAGTACAGTATGGGAAATATAGTCAATAATACTGTAATAACTTTGTATGGTGACAGATGATAACTACACTTATGATGAGCATTTTGTAATGCATATAATTGTCAAATCACTATGTTGTACACCTGAAACTAACATAATACTGTATGTCAACTATACTTCAATTAAAAATTTTTAAAATAGGGCAGCCCGGGCAGCTCAGCGGTTTAGCCCTGCCTTCGGCCCGGGGTGTGATCCTGGAGACCCGAGATGGAGTCCCATGTCAGGCTCCCTGCATGGAGCCTGCTTCTCCCTCTGCCTGTCTCTGCCTCTCTTTCTCTCTCTCTCTCTCTCTCCTTTCTGTGTTTCTCATGAATAAATAAAGTCTTAAAAAAATTTTTTTAAATAAATACCTTTATTTCTACTTGACTCCTTATCTCTATTTGCAATCAGACTCAAAAAGGAAGAAGAAGGAGCAATAGGCACTTTCAGATTATTATTATTATATTTTTGTTTCATTCAGCTAGACATTCTTTGGATAGGTTATGTATCACCCAAGGTAGCATTTCTTTTCTTTCCTTTTTTTTCTAAAATTTAAATTCAATTAATTAACATATAATGTACTACTAGTTTCAGAGGTAGAGTTTGGTGATTCACCAGTCTTATATAATACCCAATGCTCATTATATCATATGCCCTCCTTAATGTTTATCATGCAGTTCCTCTTCCTTCCCACCCTCCCCTCCAGCAATCACAGTTTATTTCCTATGATTAACAATCTCTTATGGTTTGTATCCCTCTCTGATTTTGTCTTGTTTTATTTTTGACTCTTTTTGCCTATGATCCTCTGCTTTGTTTACAAGGTAGCATTTCTATTTCATTCTTTACTAGGCTTTTTTGGTTGAATTGGATTCATATCACTCATTTTATCTTAAATACATTTTCCCAACTCATTTTCTAATTGTCAAGATTAGCTTAATTTGCAAACATATTGGGTAGGGTGAGAAGCCTGTGAAAGGTAAAGGACTGGAAAGCCACTTGCCTTTCATGTCAGGGCATAAAGAAAGTAGATTGCAAGAAATGTCTGACAGAAAAAAATAATTCCCCAAAGTGTCAGACATCTGCCTATGAACTATGTGTACAGCTTCAAAAATAGAAAACTCAGTAGTATACTTGTTGACAAGTGTTGGTGTTTTGGTATCCTGAGTTAGCTTATCAACTATTCATGTGAAATTAAACAAAGAAATTAGAACAACAAATTAATAGAAATTAAACAACAGAATCTCCTTTGAAAGTTCATGCCCTACCATTCTTCTTCAGAAATACGACTCAAAGAACATATGAAACATCTAAAAAACAAAAAGAACTCATCTTTCAGGAAGATTTGAAAAAGGAGTAAGTTGCCACAGTTGAGAAGATGATTCAATATTTTGCTTGCACAACCTTGAACATTTATTTTGAAGGGAGGGGATGTCTGGGAAAATTGCTGATTGTAGGCGTTATTTAGAGAAGTTACAAAAAGGGACTCTCTTATTTTGTGCTATTTGTGAATGTGAGAGATAGACATATCAGTCTCTACTAAGAAAGTAACACAAGAAGGCTTTTTGTGCCCTGTGGAGAAAGTGTCCTCATTCTAAGTCTTTGGAAAGTGTAGATTTCATTACAGAAATGAGTATAAATTATGGTGTCAAACCTTCAGAACTGCAATAAATTTTTTTCTGATTTCTTTTTGCTAATATTACTTGTACTGTTTCATCTTTGTGGGGACTTTACATATTTCAAAAAATTTTTTATTTCAAAAATAATGTATTCAATATAAAAAAATTAGGCATACATCTTTCCAGTCTTTTAAAATACACATATAAGAATATATTTTTCTTTGATCAAAAGTGGAATCAAACAGCACATGCTATTTTATCATCTACTCTTTTCTCCTACACTTAACACACTCAATGAACATCAAAGGGATTTTGTGACACTACCTTCCCTAGAAACTAAAGACCATGTGTATGAAAAAAGCAAGTTTTTATATTAGAAAACCAAGACTGTAAGCACACTTCAATCAACTTACAAATATAAAAAAAAAAAAACTTACAAATATTATAAAGAGCATCATTTCTAAATAGTTTATATTAAATAACTAAAAAATGATCATCAATTTAATAGTATCAAGCACCCTTGACAACTTAAGAGTTGAAGATTACCCAACTTGAGGGGAGAGAAGCTATAGAGGCCTGGACCAGAGAGTGTGGATTTGCCTTCCTCTATCTGAGACAGAAACCAGCAAGGGCCTTCTCATATGCATTGAATAGGGGAGGTGTGGGAATTATGGTGAGGGAGGGGCACTCCAAAAGGATCTAGCAGAACAAAAAGAGGGAGATAAGACTTGGGCTCCCCATACATGTGAGCCTCAATGCAAGCTTGCCAGATTATTCCCTTCCAGAACAACCACAAACCCAAACCACAGGGATGGTGCTAAGTCTGCCACAATGAGAAAGAAGAATCTACTGTCACTACCATCTGGGGGATAAGAAAACTGCTCTAGTGCAGACTGAGAAGTTAAGTGGTTTGACACATAAGAAGTTAACTGGTCTAGGAAAGCCTGAGAGCAGAGGCCTAAAACACAGGTTTGCGGCATCGACTCCTCTTTTTTCATACTACACAAATCCAAACCAGGAGCAAATGCCAACAATAATAGGACAAGAATTTCTACATTTCAGGTACCCGTTCCTCAGCTCACTATAAGTAGGTTTCCTCTCTCTCTCTCTCTCTGTGACTATCATAAATAAATAAAATTAAAAAAAAAATTTAAAAAAAAAAGGGATCCCTGGGTGGTGCAGCGGTTTGGCGCCTGCCTTTGGCCCAGGGCGCGATCCTGGAGACCCGGGATCGAATCCCACATCGGGCTCCCGGTGCATGGAGCCTGCTTCTCCCTCTGCCTGTGTCTCTGCCTCTCTCTCTCTCTCTCTGTGACTATCATAAATAAATAAAATAAAATAAAAAAATTTAAGTAGGTTTCCATTTCAACTTGTACCCTAAAATGGTTCCTGCTAAAATCACTGTTGATCCTCCTAAGACAAACCAAATGGATGATTGATTTTTGTTTCTCATTCACTTGGCTTCTCTGAAAGGCTCATCTTATTACCACTCCCTCCATTTTGAAACTCACTTTCTTTGAATGTCATGAATTGTAAGAAACAGAACACTCTCTAGCCTTTACCTAAGGTCTCCAAAATAGAAGAAGTGGCAATCTCCAGCTGTTCCCAGAACACCAACCCACCAGCTAGGGGAGCTTCTGCCTCTCCAGATCAGGAAGGTGTGGCCTACAATCACCCCTGGAGCTGTGGGGCTCAGGAACAGTGCACTAAAGCTGTGAGATTAGAGCCTGAAGCTGCCACGATTGTGTCTCAGTGTCTGTGATGCTTGCGGCTGGAAAATGCAGTGCTGCTATGGGAAAACCCAACTTCTCCATGACCTTGCCTGCCAAAGCAAGAAAATGGTTTCCCTTTATTTTCATCTTCCAAATCTTTTATGAATACATCTAATGAACGGGGTTTACTATGCATTTAGAAATCGAATCGGCAAGGGTGTCTGGAAATACAGTTTTTAGCTTTCCGACCCCTGTAGTACAGAGGCATACAGGAGGAAGGGGAAAGAAATGGATCTCACCATGTCCACCACAGTGACATGGTTCTCCTCCTATCTCTCAACCTGCCTCTAAAGTGTTGGTTTTCTTGGCCCTCTCCTGTTTTCAGTCTATCTTTTTTAGTGATTGATTATCCATCTCAACACATAAGCCAAAAAACTATCCTATGAATTTTGCCTCCTAATTAACTTGGAGCTCTCATCTATGTTCTATTCTTGCCAGCTTAGTTCAGTTCATGATATCTTGGTTAGATCACTGCAATTATCTTATGTTGATCTCCCTATACCATATATCCAAATAGTCCCCCAGGAATAATCAATATAGAATAGTTCTCAACACAAGTGAGTACATCCTTTCTTGGGGGGTATTCACAGATCTGCATGGGCCTTTTGACTAATGGCACAATAGGCATTTAGTTTGTGGGGACCAGGGATGTATAATGCAATGGTCCTGAACAACTAAGAATTATCACCCCAAATGCCATTAATGCCTTCTTGAGAAACAAGAATTTCTAGAATCAGGATTTCATGAACCACTAAATAGAGTTGTTAGAACTCATCAAACTATACACTTAAAATGGATACATTTTATAAAACAATAAATAAATCATACATCAATAAAGTTAATTTTTAAAAAGTTAAATACACCACCTCACAGCCAATAGGATGGCTACTATTTAAAGAAAAGCACAGAAAGTGACAAGTGTTGGGAAGGATATAGAGAATTGGAACACTTGTGCACTGTAAATGGGAATGTCACATGGTGCAGCTGCTATTGAAAACAGTATGGTGGCTCCTTGAAAAATTAAAAATGGAATTACCATATGATCCAGCTATTCCACTCTGGAAATATATCCAAAAGAATTGAAGGTAGGATCTCAAAGAGATATTCATTTATTTATTTAAAGGTTTTATTTATTTATTTATTTATTTATTTATTTATTTATTTATTCATGAGAGACACAGGCAGAGAGAGAGAGAGGCAGAGACACAGGCAGAGGGAGAAGCAGAGACACAGGCAGAGGGAGAAGCAGGCTCCATGCAGGAAGCCCGATGTGGGACTCGATCCCGGGACTCCAGGATCATGCCCTGGGCTGAAGGCAGGTGCTAAACCGCTGAGCCACCCAGGGGTCCCCTCAAAGAGATATTTATATACCCATGTTCCTAGCAGCATTATTCACAATAGCTAAAATATGGAAGGAATCCAAGTGCCCATCAACAGATGAATAGACAAATAAAATGTGGCATATACATATAGTGAAATGTTATTCAGTTTTAAAAATGAAGAAACTTCTGACATCTTATACAGTGTGAATGGACTTTGAGAACATTATGCTAAGTGAAATTAGCCAGTTACAACAGGTTAAGTACTGTATGATTCTACTTATATGAGGTATCTACAATAGTCAAATTCATAGAGCTAGAAAGTAGAATGGGGGTTGCCAGAAGCTGGGAGAGAGAGGTATGGAGAGTTGTTGTTTACTAGGTACAGAGTTTCAGTTTCACAAAATGGAAAAGTTCTAGAGATGAATGGGTGGTGATAGTTGCATAATAATATGAACTGTGAGCTTATGCCACTGAGGTGTACACTTAAAAATGGCTAAGATGCCAAGTTAAACACAGAGGTGCCCCAGTAGCTCAGTTGGTTGAGCATCTGCCTTCCCCTTGGGTCACAATCTTGGGGTCCTGTGATCAAGCCCCACATTGGGCTCTGCCTGCTTCTCCCTCTCCTTCTGTGCTCTCTCTCTCTCTCGTGCACACTCTCTCTCTCTCAAATAAATAAATATTTTTTAAAAAGTTAAACACACCCTACAATCCAGCAATTGCACTGTTGGGGATTTACCCCAAAGATTCAGATGCAATGAAACACCAGGACACCTGCACCCCGATGTTTCTAGCAGCAATGTCCACAATAGCCAAACTGTGGAAGGAGCCTCGGTGTCCATTGAAAGATGAATGGATAAAGAAGATGTGGTTTATGTATACAATGGAATATTACTCAGCCATTAGAAACGACAAATACCCACCATTTGCTTCAAAGTGGATGGAACTGGAGGGTATTATGCTGAGTGAATTAAGTCAATCGGAGAAGGACAAACAGTGTATGTTCTCATTCATTTGGGGAATATAAATAATAGTGAAAGGGAATATAAGGGAAGGGAGAAGAAATGTGTGGGAAATATCAGGAAGGGAGACAGAACATAAAGACTCCTAACTCGGGGAAACGAACCAGGGGTGGTGGAAGGGGAGGAGGGCGGGTGGTGGGGGTGAATGGGTGGCGGGCACTGAGTGGGGCACTTGACGGGATGAGCACTGGGTGTTATTCTGTATGTTGGTAAATTGAACACCAATAAAAAATTAATTTATTAAAAAAAAAGTTAAACACAAACAAACAACAAATCATCCTATGCTCCTTCCAGTAATTATATAAATGGGGCCATTTGTGTGCAATAGCTTGCTCCTTCAGCTCTCTATAACAAATACAGACTATGTTGGAAGAGAACATTAATTCTAGAATAACATGAAAACTGAAAATTACCTTTGCCTGTAATATCAAAATAGTGACAATATCACACTTACATCTTCGTCCTGGGTTGTGGATATCATATGCTTGCCCTTCACTCTATAGGCCTTGAATAACTCCCTGGCCTCTGCAGAGATGGGATTGACATCAGGGAACGGCTGAAAGAGAATATTAAGCTCTTTTCAGATGGCATAGTCATAAAAATCCAGGGAGGCAAGATCGTTTACTGTAAAGGCACTATTTGTGGCAAAAATTATACCACATCAGCATATTTGAAATAAGCATGGTATTTCTACGGTATATAGCCAAGAGTAACACAGTTTTGATGTCTGTCCCTAAAACTTAAGGTCTTTTTTTTTTTTTTAAGATTTTATTTATTTATTCATGAGAAATAGAGAGACAGAGAGGTAGATACACAGGCAGAGGGAGAAGCAGGCTCCATGCAGGAAGCACAACGTGGGACTCGATCCCAGGTCTCCAGGATCATGACCTGGGCTGAATACGGCGCTAAACCACTGAGCTACCCAGGCTGCCCAAACTAAAGGTCTTTCATTGAAGATTCATACATGCTGTGTAATATGTGTTTCATTCACATAAATGCACTCAAAATTTTAAAACCTTCCAAAGTTTGATCAAAGTTAGTCAAATTAGCTCACTACTTAACTAGGTAAAATTAGGGATACTGACATTTGAGTGTCTCAACACTTGACAAACAAAAGTTTTAGCCTAAAATTCCTCAACAGAGATTTAGCACAAGTGTGAAATGCTTATTAAGAAACATTATTCTGAGCCATAGTTTTTACAATGCTCATCTCTAAGAGTCTTTAGAATGCTACTTTTGCTTAAAAATAGTGACTCTAGGGGCACCTGGGTGGCTCAATCAGTTAAGTCCTTCTCTTGATTTCACCTCAGGTCATGATCTTGGGGTCCTGGAATCAAAGACCCCCACCATGCCCAGTTGGGCTTCCCACTCAGCAGGCAGTCTGCTTCTCTTTCTCTACCTCTCCCCTTGCCCCTCCTCCCCCAATATATAAATGAATCTTAAAAAAAAATAATGACTTTAAATCAATTGAATTTCACTTTAGTTAAAAACATACAAAACCTCACACCATTTATAGAAATCACAGATTATATAAATGCAAAAAATTCACCCAAATCGGAGACAGGAAATTAATTCTCTCCAAAGCTTAGGAATCATGACCTTAGAAGAAACTAGGTGTTCATTTTTCTCCCAAGTCTACATTTTTCTAACCTCTCATCATTCCAGTTACTTCACAGGTAACGTCCAGGAACAGCTCTGGTAGGATTTTTTAAAAATTAACTTAATTAATTTATTAAAGTAATCTCTACACCCAGTATAGGGCTTGAACTCACAACCCTGAGGTCAAGAGTAGGACGCACCTCCTATTGAGCCAGCCGGGTGCCTCAACCTTAGCAAGATTTTTAATTAGCCAAGATTCCAACATCTTTACTATAGCAATTACCAGGAAATACTAAAAGTTAAGAATCTAAAATCAGTCATCATTGCTCTTGCTCTGGTCTGCACTGAGGTGGTGGCATGAAGATGTTTTAAAAAACCTCTGGACCTACCTCCTCAGGTAAGGATGGAGGAAAAAACTTGCATTTTACAGGTGCCAGAGAGAGCTTTAGACTTTGAGGATGCCATTGGTAAACCAAGGTGATGGCAAAGCGCCCAGAAATCTCCACTTTAATGAACTTGTTCACCTGGGGGCAACATAAAGGATTGTCATTTCCTACACAGAATTCTCACGCTCATAATTCAAGTGGAAATCTTAAGACATGTGCATGATGTGTGGAAGGAAATTTGAGATCAATGTTCACAGCTTCATTCTGGTTCCATTAAGTCAGGGATAAGTTTTAGGTTTTGTGTTGCAAATTATTTTTAATTTTGTTTTTTTAGATTTTTAAATTTATTAATTCATCACACACACACACACACACACACACACACACACACACACACAGGTGCAGAGACATAGGCAGAGAGAGAAGCAGGCTCCCTGCAGGGAGCCAATGTAGGACTAGATCCTGGGACTCCAGGATCATGCCCCGCCCTGGGCTTAAGGCAGGCGCTCAACTGCTGAGCCACCCAGGCATCCCTTGTGTTGCAAATTTGTGTGTTGTTATGACTTCTTGAGGGAAGGAAGGCAATTAATGGGGTCATGTCTTATAAATAAAGTCAGATTCACTTTAGATTGAGAAAATTCTGGGTCAGTTTGCAGGTACTTCTGTGTTGTAATTCTAGCTCTTGAGACAGTCTCTTATAAAATAGAGTTGACAACATCTGATTCCCTTGATGATGAGGCAAGTCATTAATGGCTGCCAAGGGCTTAGAAGTTTTACAAGTCTTACTATTACTGGGAAGCTTATTGAAGCTGGAGAGATTTTATAAATGACAAGGATAGAAAAGTAATGATGAACAACTTTTAAAGGTCAATTGAACACCTGCAGATTTGCAAAGCATATTTTTAAAAGGCTTGCTGTAGATAAAGCATCGTAGTTAACTGTTCTAAGAATGCATGGACTTTTGGTTGGTTACAAGCTACACTCCCTTGCTTCCTGAAGCTTCCGCCTGAGATAATCTGAACTGAATAATCTATCCTATTAGGGATCCTGGTTTTTTATAGACGAGGAAGCTGAGTCCTGAGTGTCAGGAAACTTGCATGTACAGGCTTGCTGGAGCAGTTTCTCTACTGACTCTTTACTTTCTTAACTTTCAGAGCTAAGCAGTACTTCTTTAAAAATAGCAATCCAATCAGGATACATGGTCACTGTGTATGATTTTGTAAACTGTCTAGAACAGAGACCTGGAGGTACTTTCCACACAATAGTGTGTCCAGTATAAATATGATGTGAGCCATAAATGTGAGCTACATAAGTAATTCTAAATTTTCTGGTAACTACATTGAAAGGTAAAATGCAGATGAAATTACTTTTTAAAAAAAAAAAAAAGATGTTATTTATTTATTCATGAGAGGCACAGAGAGAGAAGCAGAGACATAGGCAGAGGCAGAAGTAGGCTCCCTGTGGGGACTCCAGTGTGGGACTCAATCCCAGGACCTTGGGATCACGACCTGAGCCAAAGGCAGACACTCAACCCTGAGCCACTTGGGTGCCCCTGTGGGTGAAATTACTTTAAAAAAACATTTCATAACTAAATATATCCAAATATTAATGTTTCCATGTGTAACTAATATAAAAATTATCAATAAGATACTTTACATACTTGTTTTTTATACTAAGTCTTTGACATCTGGTGTGTAGTTTACACCTACAGTGCAGTTTGAGGGACCACAGCCCCGGTGTCTAGTGGCTGCCATATTGGGCAGCATAGCTCTTTATAACTGGTACCTCTAAGGTTGGTTGTACAGGACACCTGCACAGCCATATGCAGTGGCCCTGGACACAAAATACAGCACACACATAAAGTAACTATTTATGAACCAATAAATTCTTGCACAGAGGTTACAGACTGGCATCTCAGAAGTATTTGGTTTAGTCATGTTAGAGTTTGAATTAATTGCCAACTTTGAAATATCAGGATATTTCATCAAAAAAATCTGAATTCATGGCATTCTTTTTTTGAACTCATGGCTTTAAAAAAATCATAAAATGTAGCAGGCCTAGGCCCACATTCCCATGTGGCAACAGTGTTTTGGCCCTCACTAAAGGCTGTCTCCTTTGGGGTAGGGGGGGACACATACTTTCCAGCTCACCGAAGTTCCCATTGGTAAGCTCACGCTTACATTATCTGAATTTCTGACCCTGGATCTGAGAAAAATACACATTAAGCTATTTACAAAGGTAATTCTGCAGAGTGAGATTCAGGAGACTTTCACTTTGAATATTATATATCGTCCTATTTTTAAAATATTTTTATATTATACACAAAATGCTATCTAATGATAATTTTTAAAAATTACTGTTTAAAGTAACTGCTTGGGGTGCCTGGGTGGTTCAGTCAGTCTGATGTTTGACCTCAGCTCAGGTCTTGATCTCAAGGTCATGAGTTCAAGCCCTGGATTGGCTTCCACGCTGGGTATGGAGCCTACTTTAAAAAAAAAGGTAACTACTGCTTAGCAAAGACAAATCCATAAGAAAGAACCTACTGAAATAGGGGCACCTGGGTGGCTCAATCGGTTAAGTGTCTGACTCTTGGTTTCAGCTCAGGTAGTCATCTCATGGGTTGTATGATTGAGCCCTGAGTTGAGCCCTGTGTGGAGCCCCATGTGAGGTCCCGTGTCAAGCCCTGTGCTCAGGAGGGAGTCTGCTTCTCTCCTTCTCCTTCTCCCTATGTCCTTCCCCTCTACTCCCAAATGCATACGCTTGCTCTTTCTCAAATAAATAAATAAATAAATAAATAAATAAATAAATAAATAAATAAAATCTTAAAAAAAAAAAAAGAAGCAAGTGAACTAAAAAAACTGAAATAAAGATTTGTCAGATTAATTGGCTGGTATAGACACCCAAACTGAATAATTTAGTCCTCTCAATCCTATTTTCCCTGATAGTATATTTTAGGAGCTTAAAGTAAATTATTGGCATGGCATAAGAAATAGATACAAGAAGGATAAATTGTAAAATAATACCCAAATGTCAACTGGATCATCAAGTTTTCCCTTTGAAGGCCACATCCATTCCCTTACGATTTTTCTTTTTTTGCTGATCACCAGGCCACCATCCTGATTAAACATCATTGATATTATTTGGCTACAAAAAAGACAGAAACATGACTTATTTAGAACCAGAAAAATTCATGGACTCATTGATTTGACTGAGGCAATGTAAGTCACCAGGTCGTAGCCTTTAAGGATTCCTTCCCATCATATTCTTGGAGGATGGTCATCTTGCCTCTACCTGAGTATTTTTCTTGAAGGGAAGGTTGATATATATCTGCTCAAATGATCAAGATTCCCCTTTCTGAGAAACACTGTTTTCTATTTTGGCAACTCCCCATTTATACAGTCATAGGAATGGGCTCTGCTGGCCGATTATTGTATCATGTGGTACCACCATCTTGGCTGTGGCTCATTGAATCAGGGGTGGACATTTGCCCATGAATGTGTTCTAAATGGTTGTATATGTATATATATATATATATATATATATATATATATATATATATATACACAAGGCCATGAGAAAGGTGGTAGGCATAATGCATTCAGGGGACTGAAAGAAAGCCAGTGTAGCTAGAGTCTAGAGTGGTATGAATGAGACTAGAGTGACTGGCAGCCAGGGGCCATGTGCAGGGCTTCCTACACTGTACCATGGATTTTATCTTAAGAGCAAAAAGTGACAGAAGGGTTTCATAACAGCAAAGAGGTGACATGATCAAACAGATTGATAAGGAACCAAAGTAGGTGCTAGAGACCAATTCAGAGGTCAGAGAGAAGGTAGTAGTTTGGACTGGGGCTGGGATGAGAGAGATGGAAAATACATGTATGGATTCAAGAACCATACAGATTTGGAAAGATGGGATTTGGGTGATGAAGAACAGGAGGTGTCAGTTTTATCTTCCCTATACTTTATATGTCTATCAGTGCAGCCTAGCATTTTATTAGCTTTTCTGGATCAGAAGCATCACACTATGTGTTCATTTCTAAGTTATCTTTGTATCTTCTTTCTTTTCAGCACAGCACCTGGCAGAGAAGGGGCTTAAAGTCTGACCTGCCCTGACAAAATGGATTCAATTTAACAAATACATATTGGGTAATTATTGGATGTAAGACACCACCTAGGCACTGTTAGGCATTGAGGGGTGCCCGGAATGAGGTGCTCAATCTGTTCTCAGGGCATTTTCAGTCTTATGATATTAATTATTTTGATAAATAATATTTACTGGGAACCTACTATCTGCCAAGTCTTAAATATCTCCTTTTAATAGGCAGTGTTTCTGGGATGCCTAGGTGACTCATTTGGTTAGTTATCTACCTTCCGCTCAGGTCATGATCCCAGGGTCTTGGGATGAAGCCGAGTCAGGCTCCCTACCCAGCAGGAAGTCTGCTTCTCCCTCTGCCCCCCACCCCCAGCTCTCTCTCTCTCTCTCTCTCTCTCAAATAAATAAAATCTTTTTAAAAAATAGGCAATGTTGCTTAATGGTTTCAAAACAGTGTAGAGCCAGATGGTTAATGATGTTGAACTTGGCTCTCCTATTACCTAATTGTGTGAGCTTGGACAGATTTCTTAACCTTTCTGTGGCTTAGTTTCCTTGTCTTTTTTTTCCCTAGATTTTATTTATTTATTCATGAGAGACAGAGAGGCAGAGACAGAAGCAGGCTCCATGCAGGGAGCCCGACATGGGACTCGATCCCAGGTCTCCAGGATCATGCCCTGGGCTGAAGGCGGCGCTAAACTGCTGAGCCACCCAGGCTGCCCAGTTTCCTTGTCTTAAAATTGGCAATAACAACAGCATCTGCTTCACAGAGTTGTTGTAAGAATTAAATGAATTAATAATGTAAAGTGCTTTCAACAGAGCCAGGCACCTTGTAAGTTCTCAAGAAGTGTTGGCTTTTGTTATTAAGTCCTCACAATTCCATCTATGGGTACTATGAGTCCATTTTCCAGATGGGGAAACAGAGGCTGAGGAATGTTGGTTAATAGAATACATGCAGCCTAATGTAAAGTTCAGGAAGGAAAAAAAAAAAAAGTTCCTTAAGGCAGTTCACCATCTAATAAAAGATTCAGAGTAGGTGATAGTATAAAAGGGGTGCTTTTGACTTAAGGAAGAAGCCTGCAGTCTAACAGACAGACAGGAGGAACAAAGCAACCAACCCAGTACAAACATCAGGAATTAGAAGTTCCACTGCTTGGACACATGGAGGGCGTTCCTCTCTTGAACAGCCTTTCACTCACCCTGGGCAGTCCAGCCGTCAGCTGTTATCACTCCTTGGAGGAGCCTCAGGGGAGATCTGAACTGTCCACTGGTGCACTGCAATGGGAGTTATCTCCCTACAGGCCCAGTGTTTCTTTCCACACTGGATCCTGGCAACAGGGGTCCCAGTCCACGCCCTCCTTTTATTCATCTTCTTGCTGGTACAGGCTGCTGAACCTTCTCATCAAGACACCCCTTTGGTGGGATGACAGATGTGCAAGAGGAGGATTGGTTTAAAAGATAATTAATGATTAAATAATGAAGTCTCTTTGAAGATAGTTTTTTGTTTTTGTTTTTGGCTTTTCTCTTTCAGAGGCTTTAGTTCTGAGGCAGACCATATTCTTTCCCATTGAATGGTATATGATGCCCACGATGAAATTGCACAGGGGCAGTACTCAGACGTGAGGCTTAGTGTTTTGGGCTTCTGTGACGTTCCCAAAATATCATCAGCAGATGGTGTTGTATTCATTTGCTAGTTACCATCAGCAAAGAAGACAGGAAGAGGATGAAGATGACAGTCACTCCACAGCGGCAAGTGGGGGGAAATCCCCTCCTGTTTATGAATATAACCCTCATCTTGGACATTTAATTTTATGTAACAAATAGTCAAGGGGACAATTTCCCAGTATAAGCTTAACTCTTAAGCAATATTAAAGCCTGACCAAGGCACTAAACATTCCGGTTTCTACCCAGAAAGTGAAGATTTGAGATATACTTTTATTTCAATTTTAATATTGTTGACTTGTTGGGATGCCTGGGTAGCTCAGTGGTTGAGTGCTGGCCTTCAGCCCAGGGCATGATCCTGGAGTTTCAGGATAGAGTCCCACACCGGGCTCCCTGCATGGAGCCTGCTTCTCTCTCTGCCTATGTCTCTGCCTCGCTCTCTGTGTCTCTCACGAATAAATAAATAAAATCTTAAAAAAAAAAAAGAATATACAACAAACAGAACCAATGAAATCTTTTAAAAAAAATATTGTTGACTTGTAATTCTGTAAAATTACCTGTAAATTAGTCCTAAAGGAAATCTCAGAAATCATGTGGCCCAATCTTTTGCATTACCCACTATTCTTTTTTCATTTATAGGTTTTATTTTAAATTTAACATGATTTAATGACAGGGGAATTTAAAAATATTCACATGATTTTTGCAAACAAAGAGTACAACATTTAGGTCCAATGTTGATGCAGGCAAAAGGGAAACAATGACATCTACATTAATGATGCAATATAGGACAGCAAATTACATATTAATGTTCTGAGTTCTTTCTTTTTTTTTTTTTTAAGATTTTATTTATTTATCCATGAGAGACACACACAGAGAGAGGCAGAGACACAGGCAGAGGGAGAAGCAGACTCCATGCAGGGTCTCCAGGATCACACCCTGGGCTGAAGGCGGATATAAACCGCTGAACCACTTGGGCTGCCCATGTTCTTTCTTTTTTTAAGAGATTTTATTTATTGGGATCCCTGGGTGGCGCAGCGGTTTGGCGCCTGCCTTTAGCCCAGGGCGCGATCCTGGAGACCCGGGATCGAGTCCCACCCGGGATGGAGTCCCACGTCGGGCTCCCGGTGCATGGAGCCTACTTCTCCCTCTGCCTGTGTCTCTGCCTCTCTCTCTCTCTCTCTCTCTCTGTGATTATCATAAATAAATAAAAATTTAAAAAAATTTAAAAAAACCTATCTAAAAAAAAGATTGATTTTATTTATTTATTTATTTATTTATTTATTCATTCATTCATTCATTCATTCATTCATGAGAGACACAGAGAGAGGCAGAAGCAGGCTCCATGCAAGGAGCTCGATGTGGGACTCGAACCCGGGAATCCGGAATCACGCCCTGAGCCAAAGGCAGACACTCAACCGCTGAGCCACCCGTGTCCCTTGAGTTCTTTCTTTTTCTTTCTTCTTTCTTTCTTTTCTTTCTTTCTTTCTTTTCTTTCTTTCCTTCTTTCTTTCTTAAGGTTTTATTTTTTTATTCATGAGAGACATACAGAGAGAGAGAGAGAGAGGCAGAGACACAGGCAGAGGGAGAAGCAGGCTCCATGCAGGGAGCCTGACCTGGGACTCGATCCCAGGTCTCCAGGATCACGCCCTGGGCTGAAGGCGGCGCTAAACCGCTGAGCCACCCGGGCTGCTCAAGTTCTTTCTTTTATATATGACAGCTTTATTAAGATATAATTCACATGTCATACTATTCACTATTTAAAATGTACAATTCTGTGATTTCTAGTGTATTTGCAGAATTGGACAGTTACCACCACAATAAATTTTAGAATATTTTTATCACTCTCAAAAGAAAACCACATGCCCATTAGCAGTAACTCCCCATTCTTCCCTCCCCTAGTCCCCCTGGCAACCACTAATCTCCTTTCTATCTATATAGATTTGCCTATACAGGACATTTCATGCAAATGAAATCATACAATATGTGGTCTTTGAGACTGGCTTCTTGCACTTAGCATAATGCATTCAAGGTTAATGCATGTTGTACCATGTATCAGTCCTCCATTTTGCTTTATGGCTGAATAGTATTCCATTGTATCAATAGACTACATTTTATTTATCATTTATTTATCAACTGAGCTCTCTTTTTGGGGATGTGTTAAGGGTGTTGCAATGAATGATTATAGGACCTCCCAAATGGAGTCTCGAATTTTAGCTCAGACTTTAGGACATGAAATACTTTTTTTCGCTAGGAATTTAAAATGCCTATCATAAAAAGAAAAAGAGAAAACTAAGCAAACGTGTGATTGGATGTATGTGTGGGGATGTAAATACACTATATTTTGAAGAATAAATAAAAATGTTCTTTGCTGTAGATACACTGATAGAAGGGGTATGAGGTTGAGAATTTTAATTTCTGTCCAATACAATTTTTTTGTGATGTCCATGAATTACTTTTATGTACAAACAGTAATATACCCACCCTCCTACATCATAGTGCACTTTCTCATTGAGAAGCTGTAAATAGTTAATTCTCTGGTTAGAGTTGCAGAAAGCTTCAGCAACCCTTAGTCAGAACCAGTATTTTCTGTTTGTTGAAGGAAAGTGAAGTCTCACACAGGAGTGAATTAATTAATAAGGATTTAACATTAATAAACAGTACTTAAGCAAAGATTTTGACTCAATTATCAGAATATTCATGCAACAAATGGGCATCTCAGGATAGTCTAGTGCTCTAGAGTCTGGGGCAGTAGGGTCCAGCCTGCAACGCAGGCCTAGTCCTGCCAGTTAGATGTTTAGATGTTTTCACCTTCTTAGTTATGTAAAACCAAACACTAATCCCACATGCCTCTGAACAAATGTCCTTTGCAGTTTTCTTTATATCAGTATATTGTAGAGGATTATTTGGAGTTTATCACCATAGGCTATAGGCTTAGACCTTTTTCTTTTTTAAAAGATTTTATTTATTTATTCATAGGGACAGAGAGAGAGAGAGAGGCAGAGACACAGGCAGAGGGAGAAGCAGGCTCCATGCAGGAAGCCTGACGTGAGACTCGATCCCTGGTCCTCAGGATCACACCCCAGGCCGCAGACGGTGCTAAACCACTGTGCCACCGGGGCTGCCCAGCTTAGACCTTTTTAAACAATTCTTTTTTATCTCCACAACTCTCCCGAGTGTCATTATATATTGATACCTAGATTAGGCCGACCCTATCAGACTATTAAGAAACAGATTCACGAGCCAATACTAGGAAAAACTAGCTTCCATAAGGGAGTTATGCCTTAAAGGGTTTTTTGTTTTGTTTTGTTTTGTTTTTTTGCTCTGGGTGAGTTACATATTATATCATAGGGTTATTTGTAAAAGACAAAATTAGACAAGATATACTTCTACAATCTGAAAGGGGTCAGAATCCACAGTTGTTACAATATATTATCTAGAATAGCTTCAGTAAAAAATTATAAGACATGCAAAGAAATAGGAAAATGTGGCCTACACATAGGGAAAAAAGGAGGAAATAGAAGCTATTTTTAAGAGGTGCAGATGTTGGACTTACCAAAGACTTTAAATCAGCTAATATAAATATGTTTAAAAAAACAAAAACTAAAGGGAATAATTTTTAGTTGAAGAAAAATAGGATTATAATGACTCCTCATTAGGGAATAGCAACAAAAAGAAATTTTTAAAAAATGATGAGGATATTTTGGAATTAGAAAGTACAATAATGGAAATGAAAACTTCGCTACCCTGTTTGAGTTGGCAAAAGAATTGGTGAACTTGAAGATAGCTCAGTAGGGATTATCCAGTCTGCAGAACAGGAAGGAAAAAGAGTGAAGAGAAATAGAATTTCAGAGTCCTGGGGTGCCTGTGTGGCTCAGTTGGCTAAGCACCTGGGTCTTCATTTCGGTTCAGGTCATGATCTCAGGGTTGTAAGATTGAGCCCATATTGGGCTCCACACTGGGCATGGAGCCTGCTTGGGGTTCTTTCTCTCTCCCCCGCCTCCCCTGCTCTCTCTCACTCCCTCTGAAAAAAAAAAGAATTTCAGGGTGCTATGGGGCCCTATTAAAAACACCAACATATATGAAACAGGATTAAATATTTAAAGAAATAATGGCCCAAAGCTTCCCATGTTTGATGAAATACACTAATATATACATCCAAGAAACTGAACAATTCAAAGTTCAAAGAGATCCACACTTACATTGTAGTCAAACCATTAATAAGCCAATGACAAACAGAAAATCTTGAAAGCAGCAAGAGAGTAATTAGATAAATAATGAAATGCAGATGAGCCTGACACATAGTAAGTGCTCAATAAATATTAGGTATTTATGAATTAAATCTTCAAGCTTAGAGGAGAATCCTTGTCTAAGAGTACATACAAGAATGAAAATGCTGATCCAACTTTAGCAAAACATGACTTCTAAGCTGTTTTCTCAATAGCAAGGATAATTATGTGATTATTATCCATGGTCTAGGTCAAGAATAGGCAAACTTTAACCTACAGACCAAATTTGGCCCACTGCCTGTTTTTGTAAAAATATTATT
Organism: Vulpes vulpes; assembly: GCF_048418805.1. Classification (NCBI taxonomy): domain Eukaryota; kingdom Metazoa; phylum Chordata; class Mammalia; order Carnivora; family Canidae; genus Vulpes; species Vulpes vulpes. The sequence goes on from NC_132789.1 coordinate 72,956,335, forward strand.
AGAACACAACCATGCCCACGTGTTTATGTGTTAGCTATGGCTGCTTTCATGCTACAGTGGTAGAGTTGAGTAGCTGCCATAGAGACTGTATGGCATGCAAAACCCAAAAGATTTACTATCTAGCCCTTTATAGAAAAACTTCGCCAGTCCCTGGTCCAGGTACTTTTCTCTCTTCCACTGACTATCACCACATCTTTGGAAATCCTCCTGCTGCCTTGCCCTTTCCCACTGGATCAGATCCTTACAGATTGCTGACCCAAATCAAGTTCTATCTACTTGACTGTTGATTGCCTACCTAGCATCCATTCCCTATCCCTCCCTCCCTCCCTCCTTCCCTCCGTTCCTCCCTTTCTTCCTTTTTTTTTAAATTGCCCCTTGTTTGTTTAAGAGCCTTCCTCCCTTCTGAACAAATTCCTGTTCATTCAGCTCTTCACCCTTCACTGAGTCCATCCCCATTTACAGGGGTTAGATGCTGAGTATCCAAGCCCATAGGTGCATGGCATTCCCTTGACATTGGACCTATGACTAAATTGGTCTAAAGAGACTGAAAGGAAGGACATATATATATATATATATATATATATATATATATATATATATAGTTTATTCTGGAAAAGAAGTTTTTAACTGCTAGACATAAAAAAGAGCATGTAGCCACTGTCACTAGTCGCCACAAAGGAGAACCACCTTGAAGGAAAGGATGCCAAAGATGGCTGAGTGGAGAGATGAAAAGAATCTGGATCCTTCATGGGACTCCTGGGTAGCTCAGTGGTTGAGCTGAGCCTTAGGCTCAGGGCATGATCCTGGATAGGGGGAATCGAGTCCTACATCAGGCTCCCTGTGAGGAGCCTGCTTCTTCATCTTTTTGTGTCTCTGCCTCTCTCTGTGTGTCTCTCATGAATGAATGAATGAATGAATGAATGAATCTTAAAAAAAAAAGAATCTGGATCCTTCATGACATCACCAAATCACAAATTATACTGTATCTAGAGTCTATCCTCTCTATAATTTGGAGTAGAATTTTCTGTTATTTGCTATAGCAAAGGATCCTAACTCTACTTTCAGCAACAAAACAAAACAAAACAAAACAAAACAAAAAACCCTCTAACTGCTACAACCTTTTTGATTACAATTTCTATGACTGGTTTTTATAGAATTCCATCTATCCTAGCCTCCCCACTCCCCACCACCCATTCCCAATAGCTTGACACAAATATTTCCAAGAGTCTTATTCACTCACTATTCAATCATTCAACAAATATTTATTAAGCACTCACTATATACTAGGGACATAGTAAGTATTTGGGAACAACGGAGTGAACAAGTTATAAGTGATCCCTCCCAACATGGAGCTCAGATGCTAGTCCATAGACCCAATAAATGAACATTTCATTTCAGATCATGATTAGTGCTAAGAAACAATAAAGTCATCACTAGAATAATGGAAAGGAGAGGCCTTCTTAAAATGGATGGTCAGAACAGACTTCTTTTGGAAAACAGTCTGGAAGTTCCTTAAAAGTTTAAAAATTGAGTTACCATATAACTCAGCAATTCCATTACTAGTTATCTATTGAAGAGCAGTGAAAACATATGTCCACACAAAAACCTGTGAATGTTCACAGTAGCATTATTCATAGTAGCACCCAAAATGGAAGCAACACAAATATTTGCCAACTGATTAATGAAGAAATGAAAGGTGGTATATCTATACAATAGAATATTATTTGGCTGTCAAAAGGAATGAGGTTTTGACACATGCTGCAACATAGATGAACCTTAAAAGCCTAATGGTAAGTGAAAAAAGCCAGTCACAAAAGACCACATATTATATGATTCCATTTATATGAAATATCCAGAACAGACCAATCTATAGAGGCAGAAGGTAGACTAATAGCTGCCTAGAGTTAGAGGTGAGAGTGTTGAAGAGTAAGTGGATGCTAATTAGTATAAGGTTTCTTTTCAGGGTAATGAAAATGTTCTAACATTAGATAATGGTAATGGTTGCAAAACTCTGTAAATATACCTCCCAAAACCTGTAAATATACCTCCCAAAACCTGTAAATATACCTCCACAAAACCCATTGAATTGTGTGTTTTAAATGGGTGAGTTTTACAGAATGTAATTTTTCTCAATAAAGCTATCTAAACAAAAAGGAAAAAAAAAAAGCTCTCTCCAGGGAGGTGACATTTAAACTGACACCTGAAAGATAAGAAACCCGTCTTGCAAAGAGTTGGGATGAGAACTTTCAGTCCCAGGGAACAAAGGCTATGAAGGCCACAAAGAGAGACAGAAATTTAGTAAACAAGGAGGTGAGTGGTAGGAGATGAGGTTGGAAAGAGGCTAGTACAGGAAAAAGGTCTTCTGAAAGTTTCAAAGTCACCAAGTTCCACTTTGATACAAACTCTCATTGGACAACAAAATCCACATGGAAGTCTTTATGAAATAGTTAATAGTGAAACCCCCGGATGAGGCAGCAGGTGAAGAGCTGTTAATTCCAAATGCTAGAGCTGCAAAACACCTTGTCATGAAGAAAAGAAGCATCAAGTTTCAAAAGGGAAAAGTATTTAAAGCATCATTAGCCTATACCTGGGGAATTCCACTAAATTACTTCCATCATTGTTTTAAATATCAATTTCTAGGAGATATTCACAGATATTCTAGTGAGTCCAAGAATTCACATCTCCAGACAGTTCAGAATGTAGAGATCCTATAGAATACCAAACAGTGAAAGAAATCATTAACACAATATAAATTTCATAGTATCTGAACTTTGTGAGCAGTTATAGATAACATACTTGAGACCTGAAATAAAAGGGCATGACCAACCCAGGTTGACTCGTCTACAGACTGTAGCAAGGAATCAGAGGATGACAATGACACAGAATTCCAAGTGAGAATATAGGAACATCTGGACCAAAATCAGGAGAAAGAAGATAATCAATCATTGCAAATTTTCATGAACATTCTTGAGAGGAGGGATTGGATGTTAACATACTAATACTGTTAAGTGATCATTTTATGTATTCATGATTCTCAAATTCTACTACATGCAATTGATTAAAGTAGAATCAGGGATGGAAAGAGAGAAAGAGAGAAGTCATGATTTAGATTCAAGTGTTGCCCTTGTGATCAATTCCAACAACGGCCGCAATATTTTGCAGCTTCTTCCAAGAAAAGTATGTCTATTTCTTCACTCCTTGAATCTAGGTTTGGTCACATGACTTGCTTTAATCAAATGAGTCATTAGCAAACATGATATTAGAGAAGACTTGAAAATTGTGTATGCACTGAGATTTATCTTTACTTTTACTGCTTTTGGAACATAGCTACCTGTCAAGAAGCCTGAGCTTAGCCTGCTAGATACTGCTAGATACTTAGCCTGCTAGATACACATAGCCCAATTTCTCTGTTGCTCCAACCTATTGCTAGATACATCTAACCCATGCTCATTACCAAATGATTATGTTTATGATTACTACTACTCTTTATTTTGTTTAAGAGAAGGATAGAGAGAAGGGGATTGGAGGAGCAGAGGGAGAGGGAGAGAGAAAATCTTAAGCAGACTCCACTCCCAGTACAGAGCCCAATGTAGGGCTCGATCTCACAGCCTTGAGATCACGACCTGAGCCAAAATCAGGAGTCGGAAGCTTAACCACTTGTACCACTAAGGTGCCCCTGATTATTACTACTCTTATTATTACTCATATGTTGTGTTCTCAGCTCTCAATGTATTAAAGGTTGGAAAGAGGAAAAATAGCATTGGGATTAGAGTCTGAAAACTGACTTCAATGTTTTTCTCTACCATGTAGCCTGGGAAACATTATCCACTTTCTCTGAGCTTCACTTTGCCTTAGCTAGGAATTATACCTAATCATGATAGTTCCTGGGAAAATGAAAAAACATGAAAAAGTGCCCTCAACATAAAGTGATATATATTAGCAGTCAATAAGAGTGAGATGTTTTAATTGAGCTCTCCAGAAACAATTTCCGAAGAATCTAACTTTAATGATCCCTGGAAAAACTGAGTGAAAATACATTTGTACTTCATGAAAGCAATTGTTACTTTTCCACTTTGTGGTGTCACAGAATAAAATGTTCATTTAAAATGCCATAAAACTAGGTAGTATTTATTAATCTTTCTTTTGAAACCATTGAGTTACTAGGGCTGGGAGAGGGAGTTTTTTGAAAGTATGTGCTTTCTCTGCCTTTGAAATGCTTCCAGATTCTGTCATCATCTTTTCATCACAACATCAAAGTTGGGAAAGGCTCTGCACATGTAGGGCAGGTATTTACATGCCACTCACCAAGGCACTTTGCTGCCCCATCCGTCTCTCTCTATTTGCATCTTGAGAATCAAGCATTAGTTTTTAAATTTATTTTTAGTTTTTTGTGGACCTGTACTCTTTTTGCTGGTAAACTTCTGTCACATTCAACAGGTGATTTGGCTCATAACAGTTAGGGAAGGGGCTTCACCCAAAGCATGGTCATCATATGAAATGCTTAACATGCCAGAAACACATAAAAGCATATCTATGAAATGGTTTTAAAAAGGGATGAGGGGGATCTTGCTTTCTGGATGACCTAACCTTCAATTCCCATCACCTTGAAATCAAGAGAATTCAAAACACAAAAGATGGGAAAATAAGAGATTAGGGCTCAAAAAAAATTCAAATGCAGCAAATCTGGAGGATGAGTTTACTGACATGGTGCCTTAGTTCACTGAAAAGCTGTCATATGAATAGGCTACAATGTCAATCTCTTCCTAAAACTTCGAAGGCTAGAAAATGTTGGTTTGTTTTTAAAGATTTATTTATTTATGATAGACAGAGAGAGAGAGAGAGAGAGAGAGAGAGAGAAAGGCAGAGACACAGGAGGAGGGAGAAGCAGGCTCCATGCCAGGAGCCCAATGCGGGTTTCGATCCCGGGACTCCAGGATCGCGCCCTGGGCCAAAGGCAGGCGCTAAACCACTGAGCCACCCAGGGATCCCCTAGAAAATGTTTTTTAAAGCCCATATCTTATGGTTTTCTTTTATTTGCTGCATATATATATATTTAAGGTAACTTTGGTCAAAATTTTCCATCTGTGGTGCTTTAAATATGAATCACCACTAAACTGAAATTAAGTACATGGACGGCGAGCAGGGAGAGGTATGAGGGTACATAATATCTCAAATAAAGGTAAATATAAAGGAACAGTAATTATTGTGAGTTGCCATAGTGTACCTCCCAAATTCCTGGTCACCTTGAATCTCAGAATGTCATTTTATTTGGAAATAGGGCTTGCAGATATACTTAAGACTTCAAGATGATTTAGAATGGGTCCTAAATCCAATGGTTAGTGTCCTTGTAAGAAGAGGAGAGGTCACAGAGAAAAAAGCAATATGGAAATAAAGGTAAAGATTGGAGTGATTGTCTACAAGCCAAGGAACACCAAGGATTGCCAGCAACCACCAGAAGCTAGGAGAGCTACATAGCATGGATACTCTCTCGGAGCCTTCAGAAGGAATCAACCTTGCTAGTACCTTGATTTCTAACTATTGTCCTCCTGAACTCCAGAGAATAACTTTTTATTACTTTAAGTCACCCAGTTTATGGCAATTTGTAATGGCAGCCCCAGGCAACCAACAATAAATTAACACCTGCTGGAGGTGGTGGTCTTGAAAAAGACCTGCAGCTTCTGCCACCTGCACTTGGTTGGCTGTGGACATTTTGACACTGTTACCTGACTCCTTCAGGCTACCTCTCTCCTTACTCTGACACCTAGTGCCATACCTTTCCCTCCTTTTCCTGATTTCTGAAATATGAGATAGGGAGGGATTCGAATTGGGGAAAGCTGCAGGTGGAAAGCAGGGGGAGCTTTGGATCAGGCACCGGTTAGGTTCAGGGATATCACTGGGATAAGAAGTTGAGATCAAGATCCTCATGGGCAATTTCCAAGGACAAATAGAAACCCCAGTATTATTGAGAACAGTATAGGTCTTCCAGGTCAGACTCCATTCTTAGTATTGTATCTCTACACTTAACCATCTCTGGCTTTACAAAGAAATATTAGCTATGGCACATTTCCTAAAGCAGTATAGAGCCATAACACTTTAAAACACATAATTTCATAGTCCCTATGATGGCATCTCTCAATGTTGTTCCTGCCTGTACACTGTCACATGTGCACACATTCTCAGTCTTGGTAGTCTCAAGACTCCCCACTCCACACACTCTCTGCCCCCTCTTCCTGCCACACAGCATCACCATTTCATGAACTTTTCAAATCTTTATCTATTGACCTATTTCCATCTATCTATCCATCAATCCATCCAACCATCCATCCATCTATATCTAAAAAAAAAGCCACTTTGAGTTATGACAGACATACAAAAGCTGTACAGATTTAATGTATACAACTAAATGATTTGGGAGATAAGTATACATCCATGAAACCGTCACCACATTCTATGCCATAAACATAACCATCACATTCAAAAGTTATCTCTGTCTTATCATCCCTATCTTAGGATGCCCTAAGAACTTACATAATAATTTGTCTTATTTAGGTCTTCACAACCATACTATGGGATAGGTACAATGTATATACATAAATTTTAAAATAATACTTAAGTTTTTATGATTATAAAAGCAAGAATGCATATATATTTCTTGCTAAATGACTATAAATACTGTGTATAGATTGCCATGTTTTTATGGTACAATATGTAAATGTATATACATACACATACACACACACACATATATACATTCTAAGTATTTACACTGTTCATGTACTTGTCATCCTTAATGGGAATGTTATGTAATGTAGTGGGAGAAATTTGCACTGTACCCTCTCCCCAGTCTTTCCTTTTTACCCATGGCCTTCTCCTACTCACCTAGATCTTGAACATCACCTGTGGTTTCAGGAAAGTGTTGTGAAAATAAAAGTGTCAAATTCTTGGCTTTTGGAGTAAAAAAGCTGAACTCTAGACACATGGCAAAAGGGATATGGGAGACTGCAATCTGTCAGGAGCAGATTTTCCCACCCTGAAGGAGTGGGCATGGAAAGGAATGTCAGAGGTAAGAGAGTTCAGCAATAGAAACCTTTAGAGAAAAAGCTCTGTGCCATCCTCCTGAGGCCAAGTTGCAGGATGGGGTGGGGGTAAGGGGAGCTCAGTAGAGGCCCCAGATGAATTTGAGGGATCTGAAAATCTGGATAGGTGGTGAGCCTTGGAACTGACCTCAGGCTCAACATAATTCAAGAGTAAGAAAATAGATACTGCATGGGGCTCTACATGGCTGGGAGTAGGACAATCTCAATTTCCCCATGTTCAGCATAAGACAGAGCCAAACAAATGTTTCCTGTGTGCTGAGAAGGATGTGAAAGCAGCTGAGAAAGAGTTTGGTCTTGAAAGACCATATAGTTAGAGTCAGAGGGATGCACCTATGAGCTTCAGAGACCAATCACTGCAGACCATTTGGAATGAAGATGCTTAAGAACAAAACAGTTCCCAACCACTGTCTTCTCATTTCATCAGCTCCTTGGAACTGAAATAAACTCTTAGGGCATGGATACCAGCATTTTAAGTTTCTGCCTAGAAATATACCTAGAAATTAAATTGAGGGTTTAAAAAATAAAGTTGTATTTCCTGCTTATTTGAACATGTGGACTAAAATTTGTATCCATGATAAGAAGACCTTATTCCTCAGCCAGTAGATTTTTGGGTTGGACTCTCCACTCACAGGAAATTATGAAGATTCCATCTCCCTTCCCTTGGTTAGAATAAATTCATCTTTGTCTTCTCATCAGGTTGATATTTTGGTGACATTTTCTGGGAGCCAGCATTCCAGAGATCATGGTTTAATTTGGATTTGTTAAATATGCTCATACTTTTGGTTTTTCCCTCTGCCTAGACCACTTTCCCTATTGACAGCATGGTATGCCCCACATTACCATAGTTTTCTGCTCAAATGGCTCTTTATCAAAGAGTTCTTCTTTAGCCATCAGTACAAAATAGCAACTTCCTATTCCCACGAATCTACTTCCCCTTATCCAGCTTAATAATTTATTTTTTTAAAGTCCTCTTTATCACCTGATATGGTGTATATTTGTTTATTTTTACTGTCTGCCTTCACTAAAATATAAGCTATATAAGGACAGGACTTTGTTTTAGTCTATGCTACATCCCTTGTGCTTAAATAGTGCTCACACCAGTAGGTCCTCTGCAAATGTTTGTTGAATCAATGAATATAAATAGTTTCTACAGATACCTTTTTGTTTCAACTTTATGCATTTATTTCCCTTTCTAAATATTGCTTTTCAGTGTTCCTATAACACATCTCCTGACAAACAGGACCTTTGTATTACTCTCTGAGTGTCTGACATGTGATAGATGGTCAATAAATATTTACTAAAGGAATGAAGGATGGGATACCTGGGTGGCTCAGCAGTTTAGTGCCTGCCTTTAGCCCAGAGCATGATCCTGGAGTCCCGGGATCGAGTCTCATGTCAGGCTCCCTGCATGGAGTCTGCTTCTCCCTCTGCCTATGTCTCTGCCTCTCTCAGTCTGTGTGTCTCATGAATAAATAAATAAAATCTTTAATAAAAAAAAGGAATGAAGGAAAGGAGAAATACACAAATGAATGAATGAGACGTATGGTAGTAATGGTGTGGCTGATAGCAATGTGAGGCAATAAAAATAACCTCACTCCTTCTTTGATCCCTCTTCTATCTCCTCACGCCTACTCCCAGGATGACTTATCCAGATTGTTAGCTAAGTGCCTGAATATACAAATGTTAATTGGTTGGGCATATAGCTATAAAGACCTGAACTTCTCTTTCATTAAGAAATGGATAGATTTGGAGGGTGGGGAATGAAAGGGAAGAGGGGCTCCTAAAATAGAAAGGATAAGAAGAAAAGAGGATCTTGGAGAGGAAAATGAAGAATTGGACAACATGTTGGATAGATGAACCACTTTTAAGAACATATTCCTACAGGAGCACCTGGGTGGCTCAGTCAGTTAAGCATCCGACTCTTGATTTCAGCTCAGGTCATGATTTCAGGATGGTGAGATGGAGCCCTGCATCAGGCTCTGCACTCAGTTCAGTACGGAGTCAGCTTGTCCCTCTCTCTCTACTCCTCCACCCACTTGAATGCTCTCTCTCTCACTCTCTCTCTCTCAAATAAATAAATGAAATCTTTATTAAAAAGGAACACATTCTTACATTTTACACTTCATTTGAGATGTTTGATGCACTAAGCAGTAAGTTACCTGTGACCCAAATTACCAACAAATTCAGCCATCCTCACAGAGGCCTCCCGTGAGTGGTATTTATGGAAAAAAAAAAAGCAATTTAAAAAAATTGGTTAAAATCAAAAGAAAGTCAAAATAAACTCATAGTTATAAGAGAGTGGGGAGAACAAGATTCAGAGGAGACAGAGTATCAAAGTCAGAGGAGACACCAGATCATAACCCTTAAGAATTCTGCAGCATTTTTGTGGAGGATGTGACTTTTTTTTTTTAAGGTTCAGTGAGTCCTTCTTTTTTTTTTTTTTTTTAAAGATTTTATTTATTTACTCATAGAGACAGAGAGAGAATGAGAGGCAGAGATACAGGCAGAGGGAGAAGCAGGCTCCACCCAGAGAGCCCGTTGTGGGACTCGATCCAGGGTCTCCAGGATCGCACCCTGGGCTGCAGGCGGCGCTAAACCGCTGAGCCACCTGGGCTGCCCAGGATGTGACTTTCTAAGGACATGGGATGGTGTGCTGCCAGCATGATCACATTCTTAAGGGGACAGAGAGGCCGAGCTGATACCTGGCTCACCTAAATAAATCTCCCTGTTTCACTTCCCAGCAGTTTGCATTCTTGGGGCCTTCCCTTCATTCAGGTCCCTCTGCTCTTGAGAGCCACAGCATCACTCCACGGATGGAACAATTGGACTCTCTCGGCCTGTTACAACTTGCCAGTCTGTATCTAGAGCTGCTGTGAACACATGCGTATGTTTCATTTTCCTTATCTGTTTTCCCAGTGAGATTGATCATGTGAAAGATCACTTTACTGTTCTTCCCCTCTGTTGGGATTTAGCTCTTGCTCCACCCCTCAGCCTACCCACAGATTCTAGTTTGTCTGGCAACTCACATACCCATTAGGAAAAGAAATGCTACCACATCCAAAAGGCGTGAAGGTTCCAAGGATAACTTGATTTGGCAAGTCACTGAATATGTTGGTGTATGTGCCACCCCCAGGGAGGGCAGAGTAGCTTTGGCAGATAGCTAGACGGCCAGAAGGATAGATAAAATACAGGTTAAGGAACTCATGCTGATAAAAAAAACAACAATGATGGTAATAATTATTCTTATTTGGAATGTTAACTCACATCCAATTTAATTTTTAAAAAATATTTTATATATTTATTTGACATAGCACTAGCAGGGGGAGGGGCAGAGAGAGAGGGAGAAGCAGGCTCCCCGCTGAGCAGGGAGCCTGAGGTGGGGCTCATTCCCAAGACCCTGGGATCATGACTTGAGCCAAAGGTAGACACTTAACCAACTGAGCCACCCAGGGGCCCCAATTTGATTTTTTAAATCAGCTCTTTACAGATAAGCTAACAAGAAGTCCAAAGAGGGTGACTCACTTTCCCATAGTCACTGAGGACAATAATGGTAGTGCCAGGTCAGCAGCCAGGTTCCCTGACTCCCACTTGCATGTTCTTTCCATTTGTCCACATTACTTGCACCCCCATTTTATTTATTTATTTACTTATTTATCTATTTATTTTTTTCAGGCGTAGAATTTAGTAATTCAACATGTACATACAATACCCAGTGCTCATCAGAAGTGCCCTCTTTAATCCCCATCACCTATTTAGCCCACCCTACCCTCCTCCCCACACCCACCACCCCTCCAATAACCATTAGTTCTTGGCACCCTCATTTTAGCCCCCAATTCTTTGAAAATAGTCTTGTGAATACTAACAAGGGAGTCTGGTCAGACTGGTCCTGTTAGTGGAAGAGTGACTGGAAACCAAAGTTGTCCATCGATATCCACTATGGCCCTACAGCACACAGCAGGAGGATTGTGTCTCCCTGCCAACATCTAAGGATACATAAGAGCAAAGGAGGGCTGAGGGACCATTATGGATATGTAAGCAAGTTCACAAAACCTAGCTGTACCAACCTTTTGAGATCTTTTTCATTTTGGATTTGTAGGAAATCTCTTTTCTCTAGGGAAGAGAAAATCTCTTTTGTCTCTAGGGTAGATCCTCCTGATGCTAAACCCCCATGTGGTTCTCTGTACTAATCAGTAAAGTCAAGGAGAACTCATTTTCTCAGAACCATGTGAGTGAGCCCTTAGGTGCTTCACAGAAATACCAGCTACAACCAGAGGTTCCCTTAAATAGAACTAAGGCTTACAAACTGGAGAACTTGCCCCAGCCTCTTTCTTGATTTGACTTCTCTTGTCCCCAGCAGGAGAGAATGTGGACCCTTGGGAGAAAAAGACTGAATAAACCATAAGGCACCTGACTTCCTTTTCCAATGTGATTTTCTGCTGAGACAGAAATGCCCTACCCATCACTCCCTTCCATCATGCCTGGCTCGCTCCCTCCATCCTCTTTTCCCCTTGGAATGTCAAAAGGATATTAGGTCAGAGAGGAGCCATCTACCAGCGCATAATGGAACTTCTTCATCTCTGGGTCAGCCTCTTTGACCGTTGGCATCTTAGGCTTTCTCTTCAGCAGCTCTAGCCAGAAACATTGAGAAACTTTGGAACTGTGGCTCACATTTATCATATCTTTTGGATCATTATAGTGGCATAGGATGAGTTGTTTGTTGAATCCCTCTTTTTTAAGCTTTGCTTCCTCTGCTTTTCTGTTCAAGACAAAACAATTCAATGGGGCACCTGGGTAGCTCAGTTGGCTGAGCATCTGACTCTTGATTTTGATTCAGGTCATGATCTCAGGGTCCTGAGATAAAGCCCCATGGCAAGCTCCACATGCAGCAGGGAGTTTGCTCCTCTCTCTCTCTCTCCCTTCTATCTCTCTCTCCCCTTCTGCCCCTCCCCCTGCTCTCACACTCTTTCTCTCAAATAAATAATAAACCTAAAAAGAAAAGAAAAGAAAAATTCAAGAACTAGCTATTTCCTGATCTTATCATCTTATCAAGGGCTGGAGGGTGCGTAAATGGCTGTGACTTTACCACTGTCAATCTAGTAGGCTTCCTTAGATCTGGACAGCTGGATTTGGAAATCCTCAGTCAAATGTTTATTGAGTGCTTACCATTTTTATTTTATTTTATTTTATTTTATTTTATTTTATTTATTTATTTATTTATTTATTTATGATAGTCACAGAGAGAGAGAGAGAGGCAGAGACATAGGCAGAGGGAGAAGCAGGCTCCATGCACCAGGAGCCTGACGTGGGATTCGATCCTGGGTCTCCAGGATCGCGCCCTGGGCCAAAGGCAGGCGCTAAACCGCTGCGCCACCCAGGGATCCCTATTTTTTATTTTTTAAAAGATTTTATTTATTTATTCATGAGAGACACACACAGAGAGAGGCAGAGACATAGGCAGAGAGAGGAGAAGCAGGCTTCATGCAGAAAGCCTGATGCGGGACTCAATCCCGAGACTACGGGATCACGCCCTTGACCAAAGGCAGATGCTAAACCGCTAAACGGCTGAGCCACTCAGGTGTCCCGTGTGCCTACCGTTTTTAAACAGTTCTTGAGGATCTGCTGTGTATGAAACACTGTACTAGAGGCTGCAGCAAATGCAGGACTAGTAAGTAGCCCCATAGGAACAGCATGATACAGGACAGGCTTTGGACAAGACCCGAGGTAAACACTGGTGCTACCTCTTGGAAGTATAAAAAGTATACAAAATACTTTTTGTGTGTTGTTTTTCTTCTGCAAAATGGGAATAACAATACCTCACAGAAATGTAGGGAATCTCTGGTTAATTGATGCACACAGACCTCTCGGCATAGATCCCAGTATTTAGCATGCCTTCTAAATATACTAGCTGTTTTTTTTTTTTTTTTTACAATTTGGTGAAGAACATATACATATATGTTTATTAATAATAAGGTGGTAGAAAGAAAGGATAGGTGAATATGAAACTATCTATGTTCTACATTTCAGGCAGAGACCCTGAAATTAAGGTAGCTCCCTTGGAACATTCATTAAACCATTCGTAAATATTCACTAGGTATCTTCCATGGGCAAAATTCATACATTCCTAGAGATAGGTGCTATCTATCCTCATTCTAAAGAGTGCTTGAGTTTTGTATCTACATGATAAAGCCAGGATGCGATGTCATTCATATCAACTCCAAACTCTCTACTCTCTTCACTTCATGAGACTGCTCCTCATATTCCTACTGTCAGGGGCTATAGGAGTTGTGGCCATAGCATAAAATGCAGATTCACATTTTCTTTATCTGAGGGTCAGCCAATGAAGCAGACCTTCCTACTTCTTACCCAGTTCCCTGCCCTCAACACATATGCACACACATATACACTCACATGCGTGCACACACACACACACACAGGCACACATGTGTTCATACATTTGTGCATCCACGCATGCCAAGTAGAAGCTGTTGGCAACATGGCATTAGAAAACTACTCCAGGGCAGCCCAGGTAGCTCAGTAGTTTAACGCCAACTTCGGCCCAGGGCGTGATCCTGGAGACCCAGGATCAAGTCCCACATCCGGCTCCCTGCATGGAGCCTGCTTCTCCCTCTGCCTCTGTCTCCTCCTCTCTCTCTCTCCCTGTGTCTTTCATGAGTAAATAAATAAAATCTTAAAAAAAAAAAAAGAAAAAAAGAAGACGACTCCGGAATCAGGATGGGAAAGCAGAGGCCATATACTAAAGACATTCTTGGCTGTCTTGGAGCTCAACATCACCTGAGGCTGGCTTTGCCTCTACTCTTTGGTCCCAGCTACTCAGAGCATGATTCTGGAGTCCCGGGATCGAGTCCCACATCAGACCCCTTGCATGGCCTGCTTTTCTCCCTCTGCCTATGTCTCTACCCTTCTCTGTGTCTCTCATGAATAAATAAATAAAATCTTTAAAAAAAGAAAGAATGTGGGGATGGAATTGGGCAGATCCATGACCAACACTTGAGAATAATCAGAAATATCAGGACTCTAACTAGGAGAAGTGGGAGCTACCTTCTCAGAGAAGAGTTAGCACTTTCGGCATTTCTAACATGGGTATAGAGTGGAATGCAAAACAAACAAACCTCAGAAACAGGATAAAAATAATATCTAAGGTGGCCCTCAGCAAGTCCCTTCAGATTCAGAGCATATTCAAACAGGAATCCTCAATGGTTTTCATTTTAAGGTGCACTTGAAAATTCCTAAAATTGAGCTGGCATCTCTCAATAAGGGTCTTGGAGTGTTTGGAAGAATTAGTCTGTGCGTATGTGTGGGTGTATGTATGCATACATGTGCATTTATTGGTTGAGTGTAGAATTTGGGGTATGAGAAGAGCTATGCTAAAAGGAAAATTTTTATTTTATTTATTTATTTATTTATTTATTTATTTATTTATTTATTTATTTTAAAAGATTTTATTTATTTATTCATGAGATACACAGAGAAAGGGAGAGAGAGGCAGAGACACAGGCAGAGGGAGAAGCAGACTCCATGCAGGGAGCCGGACGTGGGACTCGATCCCGGGTCTCCAGGATCTCGTCCTAGGCTGAAGGCAGGTGCCAAACCACTGAGCCACCCAGGGATTCCCTAAAAGGAAATTTTTTAAGGGATTAAAAATAAGTAATTGGATGGAGCACCTAACTGTTCAGTCAGTAGAGCATGTGATTCTTGATCTCAGGGTCATGAATTCAAGCCCCACTTTTTAAATTTTCTTTAAAAAAAAAAAGCAATTGGACAAAACTGGAGGTAACACAATTTCAGATTACAAGTTACATTACAAAATACCATTGACATTTTTTTACAGAGTTAGAACAAATAATCCTAAAATATGTATGGAACCAGAAAAGACCCTGAGTAGCCAGAAGAATGTTGAAAAAGAAAACCAAAGCTGGTAGCATCACAATGCCAGACTTCAAGCTATATTACAAAGCTATAATATCACCATCAAGACAGTATGGTACTGGCACAAAAACAGACGCATAGATTAATGGTAGAGAAGAGAGAACCCAGATTCTATGGTCAACTAATCTTGACAAAGCAGGAAAGAATTTCCAAAGGAAAAAAAAACAGTCTCATAAACAAATGGTGCTGGGAAAATTGGACAGCCATATGTAGAAGAATGTAGCTGGACCATTTTCTAATACCACGCACAAAAATAAACTCAAAATGGATGAAAGACCTAAATGTGAGACAGGAATCCACTAAAATCCTAGAAGAGACACAGGCAGCAATGCCTCTGACCTCAGCCACAGCAACTTCCTGCTAGACATATATCTAAAGGCAAGGGAAACAAAAGTAATAATGAACTACAAGGACTTCATCAAGGTTAAAAGCTTCTGCACAGCAAAGGAAATAGTCAACAAAACTAAAAGGCAACCTACAGAATGGGAGAAGATATTTGCAAATGACATATCAGAGAAAGGGCTAGTATTCAGGATCTATAAAGAACTTATCAAACTCAACACCCAAAAAACAAATAATTCAGTCAAGAAATGGGCAGAAGACATGAACAGATGTATCTCCAAAGAAGACATACAAATAAACAACAGACACATGAAAAATGCTCAACATTACTCGGCATTAGGGAAATACATATCAAAACCACAATGAGATACCACCTCACATCAGTCAGAATGGCTGAAATTAACACATCAGGAAGCAACAAATGTTGGTGAGGATGAAGAGAAAGGGGAAACCCTCTTATACTGTTGTTGGGAATGCAAGCTGGTATAGCTACCCTGGAAAACAGCATGGAGAGTCCTCAAGAAGTTAAAAATAGATCTACTGTACAATCCAGAAATTGTGCTATTGGGTATTTTTTTTTTTTGCTATTGGGTATCCCCAAAGATATAAATATAATGATCAAAAAGGGCACATGCGCCCCAATATTCACAGCAGCAATGTCCACAATAGCCAAACTATGGAAAGAGCTGATATGCCCATCCACAGATGAATGGATAAAGAAGATGTGGTGATATATATATATATATATATATATATATATATATATATATATATATAATGGAATATTACTCAGCCATCAGAAAGAATGAACTTACCATTTATATCAATGTGGATAGAATTGAAGGGTATTATGCTGAGCAATATAAGTCAGAGAAATATGTTTTACTCATATGTGGAAAAGAAACAGTGCAGAGGATCATAGGGGAAGGGAGGGAAAACTGAATAGCAAGAAATCAGAGAGAAAGATGAACCATGAGAAACTCTTAACTATAGGAAACAAAGTGAAGGTTGCTGGAGGGAAGGTGGGTAAGGGGATGGGGTAATTGGGTGATTGGCATGAAAGAGTGCATGATAGGATGACCACTGGGTGTTATATGCAACTGATGAATTACTGAACTCTACATCTGAAATAAATGATGTACTATATGTTGGTTAATTGAATTTAAATAAACACAAAGCAATAAATAAATAAATAAATAAATAAATAAATAAATAAATACAAACAAACACAAAGCAGTACTAATTTAAACACTATGGTACTAGCATAAAAATAGACACAATATCAATGGAATAGAACAGAAAATCCAGAAATAAACCCACAGTTATATGGTCAATTATTGTTTGACAAGGGAGGAATTAATATACAATGGAAAAAAGTCTCTTCAACAGTGTTGGGAAAACCGAACAGTAACACGCAAAAGAATGAAATTGGATCACTTTCATATACCATACACAAAAATAAACTCAAAATGTATTAAAGATCTAAATGTATTAAAGATCTGAAATCATAAACATCCTTGAAGAGAGCACAGGTAGTAATCTTTCTGACATCGGCTATAGCAACATTTTTCTAGCTATGTCTCCTGACGCAAGAGAAATAAAAGCAAAAATAAGCTATAAAATAAGCTATTATGTCAAAATAAAAAGCTTCTGCACAGCAAAGGAAACAATCAACAAAACTAAAAGACCACCTATGGAATGGGAGAAGATATTTGCAAATTACATATCCAATAAAGGGTTAGTATCCAAAATCTATAAAGAAAGGATATAACTCAATACCCAAAACACAAATAATCCAATTAAGACATACAGATGGCACATGGAAAAGATGCTCAACATCACTCATCACCAGGAAAATGCAAATCAAAACTACCATGATTCTCATATGTGTCTGAATGGCTAAAATCAAAAACACAAAAAACAACATGTGTTGACAAGGATGTGGTGAAGAAGCAAGCCTCATGCACTGTTGGTGGGAATGCAAACTGGTGTAGCTATTGTGGAGAACAGTATGGTGGTTCCTCAAAAAATTAAAAAAATAGAATGACTCTATGATTCAGGAATCAATCATACTACTGGGTATTTACAAATACAAATTATAAATTGTAAATACAAAAACACTAATTCAAAGAAATACATGCATCCTGACGTTTATTGCAGCATTACCTACAATAGCCAAATTATGGAAGCAGCCCATTCATCAGTAGATGATAAAGAATATGTGGTATATAGATAACAGAATATTATTCAGCCATAAAAAAGAATGAAATCTGCTTTGCAACAACATGGATAGAGCTAGAGAATATAATGGTAAGTAAAATAAATTAGAGAGACAGATGCCATATGATTTCATTTATATGTGGAATTTAAGAAGCAAAACAAACAATCAAAGGGAAAAGAGAGAGGCACACCAAAAAAATAGACTCTTAACTCTAAAGAACGAACTGACCTGACGGTTACCAGAGAGGGGTGTGGTGAGGCGGGGTGGGTGAAATAGGAGATGGGAGGACTAAAGAGTACATTTATGATGATGAAAAAAAGTAATTGGGAATATCAGAGCTGAGTAATGGAGGGAGAGAGAGGTATAATAGCCATAGTGCTGTTGGCACAGGAGGTGCTGGGGATGGGAGTCCCTAGCAACCAGCAAGGGTTGCTTGCCCCTCTCAGAAGGCGGGGGTGGGAGACTTCTCAGCAAGTCCTGTGAGAAAGGAACCAGAGCCAGGAGGTTGGACAAAGGCCAGATCTACCACTCAAAAATGGAAATGCTTGATTAAAACAACTGGTTTCTCTTGCCATTTGTTTCTTGTTTTGCTTTCCTTCTCCTTCCTCTGTTTCTCACATTCTCATGAAAATGTATCCCACTGTCAAAAACGAGGTGAGTGGGCAGAACTTTTTAACAATGTGACAAAAAACAAAGAGCAATTATAAATTGCCACTCTTCTCCACACAGAACACACATATGCCACTCCATTTATGAGCATCAAACGCTGGCAGGATGTCAGCCTAACAACACACATTTATAAACCAATTGAAAACCTGAGTCTAATGACCATTAACCCGGCCCACATCTTGGCTCTTTCATTCAATGCGGAGACATGATTCCATTTTTCTGTGACTCTCTACAAATGGACCTTTCGGATTATTCTTAAGAAAGGTAAGTATGCCTCTAAAGTGTTAATAGTTATAAACATTGGGAGAAAACAAAGTCATGCTCCCCCTCCTTACCTGCAAGGCCAGAAATCAAGATACAAAAGTTGTAGTGCAAAAAACTTTCATGCAAAATCTCCTACCTTATATGAATGCCAGTGGGCAACCATTATTTGGGGAAGTTCCTCATAACTCCTTTAAAAGTAGTAAGTGCTTCCTTTTCTAACCCCTTTAACAAGACTCTAGACAAAGAGTATTGGTTATTGTGTAAAGACAAACCAGCCTCTCTCCCAACAAAAGGCTGCCCTTCTCTGCCTTTTCTCAAGAAACTAGCAGTGGGTGATTTTGCTCTCCTCTTGCCTGAGGGGCAGAAATTGACCTCTGGATTCTCCAGCAGGTGATAATTATCACCAAATTGATTAGTTCAACAAAGGAGCCCTAATATTTGCATAAAAGGCTTTTTGGAAGTTTTGGGTGATTGGTCATTCCCAGGAAAAGTCATTGTTGGGGCTTACAAAAGAATCCTTCTCTAAATCAGAAGTTACCCAATTATCCCAGCCCTCTGGCATCTGGACCACTTTAAGAGAGAGGCTGGAATAGAAAGGGAACTACATCTTGAATCATCTCAAATCAAAACTGCCTAGGAATCTAAGCTAAATTCAATATAGTGAGGGCATTCACTGACTCTAAGAACTGAAGGATGCTTGAACAATATCTCATTCCATCTTACAGATGGAGCCAAAGCACAGAAAAAGGAATTGATAAATCCTAAATAATGGTTACTGTTTATCAAACAGTCACTATATTCTACAGTTTGTGCTAAGTTATTTAACCCCATGATTTCATGTAATGCTTTCAATAACCCTATGAGGTACATTCTAGCAGGACCTCCATCTTCTATAAGGAAAGTAAGGCTTTGAGAAGCAGAATAAGTGCCCCAAGTCACACGGTTGGCAAATGGGAGCATGAGATTTTTGTGAACTACAAAGCTCGAGCTCTGTACCTTTACAGACATTGCCTCTTGTACCCCAGGTCACACAAATAAGAAACGGCAGAGACAGGGCTAGGAGCAAGCATGGGATTCCTAGCCTAATGTGTTTGTACCACCATGCCATAATAGTAAATATGAATAAATCAGAAGACTAGACCTTCACTAGTCACAGCCCAGAGATCTGATTCAGGCTCCACTGTGGAGGATATGCTCTGCTGTAAGGAGCACTTTGGGATCTGGCCTGGGATGGGAGGGTTCACTACATTTGTCAGACTAGTCTTCCAGTGATAAGAAAAGAGAGTCTATTTGGCACCTGCCAATGGAGTTACAGAAGATTCTTTCTTCTCTAATTTCCCTAGGTCTGACTTGATATTAAACTTCTACAATGTTCTGTGTTGAGCAAATGTGATAGAAATTTGGTAGGGTACAAAGGCCAATAGTTCTGATTTGCCTAAAATTGCATTTCATCCAGCAATCATTTTTTAAATCTACATGCTCTATCTCTTACCCTGGGAACCAAGGGATGTTATAATTTGGCTGATTTTCTTACAGAAATGCTTTGTAATGCACACATTGTAAAATTACACGAGTTCTTTTTAAAGCTTGGATTCTGTATATGATAAATGCCTTGGGAATGAATTTCTACCAACATTAGCAATTCTCACTGTTAAAAAAACCCCTCCTTTGACATAGTTTATTACTATGGGTGATGTATAATAGCACCATACTCATCCTTGGTGCTGTGTGCCAGCTAAATTCACCTCCTCCATCTACTCTGCCAAGCCATCTCTTCTTGGTTCTAGGCTTGTTTCAATAAACCACTTCTGACAGTACTGGGTTATTAAAAAATGGTTTTTGCTTGCTTAGTGCTTCAGTGTCTGCAAAGTACGCTTATATATACTGAGTCACAACTACCTGCTGTGGTAAGCAGAAGACATGTTATTATCCCTAAATGACTAAAGGAGCAGAGGTTCAGGGAGTTCAAGAGACTTACACAAGATCCCACGCCATTGACTAATGAATCTAGATGTTCTGACTCCAAGTTTGTTTGTTTGTTTGTTTTCAATTTTTGCTTTGGTCTTTATTTATTTTTTTAAAAGATTTTTATTTATTTATTCATGAAAGACACACACACAGAGGCAGAGACACAGGAGAAAGGAGAAACAGGCTCCATGCAGGGAGTCCAACGTGGGACTCGATCCTGGGACTCTAGGATCACACCCTGGGCCAAAGGCAGGCGCTAAACTGCTGAGCCATCCAGGGATCCCCTGGTCTTTATTTTTTAGAGCAGTTTTAGGTTCACAGAAAAATTGAGTGGAAAGTACAGGGAGTTCTTATACTACCTATAAGTTTTTCCCCCCCTTAAAATACAGTGCCTGCTCCTATCACTTGAGGCCTTTTTAAACTTGAAAAACTAATTATAAGTTCACCTGGAAGAATAAATTGGTGAAATTATTTAAGCTGGGTTTTTTTTATTATTATTATTCATGAGAGACACAGAGAGAGAGAGGCAGAGACACAGGCAGAGAGAGAAGCACGCTCCATGCAGGGAGCCCGACCTGGGACTCGATCCCTGGACTCCAGGATCAAGCCCTGGGCTGCAGGTGGCACTAAACCGCTGCGCCACCAGGGCTGCCCTTTAAGCTGTTTTTGATGTTGAAATAGTAACCAGAGGAAGTTCGTTGTATCAGATATTATTAAGGTGGTGATAGCTAACAGTTATTGAATGCCTCTTCATTCCTATCCAAGCACATCCTCTTTGAATGTGCTAGGAAGCTTTACAACTACTCTAGAAGGTAGTTAGTTACTATCATTACCCTCATTTTACATATGAGGAAAATAAGGCAAAGAGAAAATTAGATGCCCATCCCAAGATCACATGCATGGATGGAGCTGGGATTGTAGACCAATAAATTTGGCTGGCTTCAAGCTCCCTTTCTTAACATTCTGCTTGTCTCTCTCATATTGTATAATCTGAATTCTTGAGATAGATGAAAACTCAATTAGGCAGATCAAGGAAATAGAATAGACAGCTCAAAAGCAGACTTTAATGTATGTAAGACTGAAGGTATAATTAAGTTGAGAACTCAAATCAGGGGATAACACAGAATGTATTCAATATGTGGCTCCAGAGTGATGATAGTGCTCAGCCCTTGGTATCAGACAAATCTGAGAGTATATAGCAGCTCCGCCATTCACTAGCTTTCTGACTGTGGCATAAAAGCAGTGACTTATGGAGGCTGTAAATTGCTTTGTGTAGTGGCTTATACAAGACAAGCACTCGATAAACATTAGCTATTATTATTAGCACTCAATAAATACTAGCATGGAAGAAAGAAAGCTAGAATCTTCATACCACACACAACAAAATTTCCAACTAAATGCAGAAAAAAAGAAATTAAAAATAGAGTAGGTTTACCTAATTTTAGCATGAGGAAAGATTTTTCCAGTCATAGAAACTAGGGGGAGAAATCTTAAAACATTAACTGCACAATAAAAGTTAACTTAAATACTATGCATAGTTGAGGGAGAGAGAGGAAGTGCACAGGAGCCAGGAGAGGCAGAGAGTGACAAAGAATTTTAAGCAGGCTCCATGGTCAATGCAGAGCTCCATGTGAAGCTCAGTCTCACAAACCTGAGATCATGACCTGAACTGAAATCAAGAGTCAGATGCTCAACTGACTGAGCCACCCAGGCGCCCCTAAGCATAGGTGTTTTATAATAATAGTTGTAATATGATGTAAATTTAGATACTAAATTTACCAATATAGTAAATTTAATAATTTATTTATTTTTTATTTATTTTTAAAGATTTTATTTATTTATTCATGAGAGACACACAAAGAGAGAGGTAGAGACACAGGCAGAGGGAGAAGCAGGCAGGCTCCATGCAGGGGAACCTGATGTGAGACTGGATCCCAGGACCGTGGGATCACGTCCTGAGCTGAAGGTAGATACTCAACCACTGAGCCACCCAGGGGTCCCTAAATTTACTAATTTAAATGTAAAAATCCCTGGTGATTCAACCAATAAAGAATAATTTCTAGTGAAACGAAGTTTAAAAATTTAAATACTAATTTCAATATTAAATTTCACTAGAAACTATTCTTTGTTATTAAATCACCAGGAATTTTCAGCACAAGATCTAACATCTTAACCAAGGCCCGGGCTCTGGGCTTACTCTGTCTTTTCCATTTCTTAAAGGGGTTTAAAAAGAGAGACACCATCAAATAGACTGAGTCAGATGATTGCAGTTCCTTCTTTCCTAGTCCTTGCACAAGCTGTTTGATTCCTGTCCAGAGCAGGAAAAGCCAGTATTTTAGAAAAATCTAATAAAGAATTTCACATTTCAAGATCTCTCTTAAAAATTTAGATTTATCAACAGTATTAAAATATATTTGCTTCTGATCTAAACATTTCTTGTTTTGCAATTTACTTTTTGTATGTAATTTTATTTTATTTTATGTAAAGTTTATTATTACTATTTTTTTTAATGATTTCTACACCCAACATGGGGCTCCATCCCAGGACACCAGAATCACGACCTGAGCTGAAAGCAAATGCTCAACCACTTAACAGACTGAGCCACCCAGGTGTCCCTTAAATAAGTATTTTAAATACTAAGCATGTATCACATTTAAAAGACATTCCACAAAGCATAAGTGGTTATTTTCACACCAAAGGTCAGGTGGAAAACTGGAATGAAAATAAAGCATGGTTGATGAACGTGGGTGCACTTTGGAGTCAGATGGACCTGGGTTTCACTCCTGGCTCTGCCTTTTTCTAGCTCTATGACTCCCAACAAATAGCCATACTTCCTGGCACATTAGTTTCCTCATCTGTAAGATGGAGATGATAATCGCCTTTCTCTCATGGGGTTATTCTAAGTAGTATAGATAACAAATGAAAACCATCAGCTCCATTGTCTAGTTCCAGAGTAGATATTTTGTCAATGCTTGCTCTGGTTCTTATCCTAATTGTTTCATTTATCCTCTGCTGATTGTTAGACAACTTGCTGAGATGGTTAGTTTCTCATTTTAGATGACATGTTTCTTCTTTTTTTAGGTGACATGTTTCTTGAACAAAGGGACTAGTTTCATATTTCTTTAGAATAGCTTTTCCTATTGTGGGCACTTCTTTCCCTGACTTCTTTTGTTCTCTCTCTCCTCTCTACTGTTTTCACATAGGATTCTGTACTGGTCACTTGACAAGGCTGACTAATGGATAAAGTTGTATAATGCAGTGATTTATTTCTGTGAGTTACTAGGAAAAGAGGGGTTTATGTGTGCATACAAGTATGCATTTTTTTCATATTACAGATACAAGGCAAATTGATAGAGTGACTTGCCCAGGGTCCCACAGACTTTGCATCTCTTCTTGCCTATCTACCCATCATATACCTCATAAAAGTATACGATTCTAAAGATTGAAGGGGTGCCTGGGTGGCTCAGTTGGTTAAGCATCTGACCTTTGGTTTGGGCTCAGGTTGTGAGATCCAGCCCAGTGTGGGGCTCCTCGGTCAGCGGGGAGTCTACCTGAGATTCTCTCTCCTTCTCCTTCTGCCCTTCCCCTTCTGTATGCGTGTGTGTGTGTGTGTGTGTGTGTGTGCGCATGCACTCTCTCTCTCCTGTTCTATCTCTGAAATAAACAAATAAATCTTAAAAAAAAAAAAAAAAAAGATTGCAGAGGGCTCCCTACATTTGAATGATGGCTTCTTGCAGTCTTTTCACAGCAGTACTGAGGATTGTCTTCCATTTCAGAATTTCCATGTTTGAATGAGGATGTTGAAAGATCCAACCTTGAAATAACAACAACATGACCAAACATATTAACTTAAAGGGGATATTTAAAAATTTACCCATTATATAAATCCTGCTCAGCCATCAGTCTACCCAAGCCTACTTAAAAAAGGAAATAAAATCTAGGGGCACCTGGGTAGCTCAGTCAGTTGAGTTACCAACTCTTGGTTTTGGCTCCGTTCATGATCTCAGGGTCATGAAATTGAGCCCCTAGTTGGACTTCATGCTCAGTGGGGAGTCCGAGATTCTCTCCCTCTCCATCTGCCCCCCTCAGCTTGAATGCTTGAATGCTTGAGCACTTGAGCGTGCGTGCACACACAATCTCTCTCTCTCTCTCTCTCTCTCTCTCTCTCAAATAAATAAAACCTTTAAAAAAGAAAAAAGAACCCAAGTCCATTCATATAAAATATAAGTAATTAGCTTAAGAATTATTCCTCCTCAGGAGATTTGCACTAAAATGGGACCAAATCTTCTACCCAAGGAATTAAATCCCTATGATGACTTCTGAAGTATTAGAGGACTTTTAAGAATCCTACACACTCTGCAGACCTACAGATGAGCTTCGTCAGCATCCCCTAGTCTCGAGATCCCATCTCTCAAGAGAGAACATTTTATTGGTAGTCCACAGACTTGGGTTCTGTTCCTGTCTCCTTTGTGGACACTAGAGGAAAAGAAGCACTTTCTTTCTAGACACAGAGCATGTGAATTTAGGGCTGGCAGTGACTATCCTCCTTCACTGTGTAAAGCAGCCTAACTGTAGAATTTAGCCAAGCAGAGATGGACAGAGAAGAATCTCTGCAAGTGTTGCTTCCCACCATCCTGCCTTGGATCTTTGCTCCTGCAGTTCTCCCTTTAATCTTGTGAGCTGCCCCCAGTACACTAGCAAAGAATTCTCTTGTTGCTTATGCTAGTGTGAGTTGGGCTCTTGTCACCTACAGCTTAAAGATTCCTGACTAACAAATCACATTCAGTTTCATCATCCGGATCATGAGAACCACCCTAACTCTAGACTAGAGAAGACTGAACAAACCCTATCCCAGTTTCCTAAGGGTTATACAATGTAATCCCAGACTCTCACTTTGGTATTTCAGTCTTGCCCCTTAATGACTAAGACTTTGCTCCTTTCTCACAGATTATCTGCTTGCCATTCAACTGCCTATCACTGACTCTACCCACCTATTTGGATTCCTGGACATTTTCATGCTGAACCCTCTGGATACCTCACAACTTACTTCATTCCTATTTGCTGTTTTGCCATGCTTGCTGAGCTTGTTCTTAGCATATGCATATTTCCTCAATACCTATCCCAATCCAGTGAGACAGTTCTAATAATAAAATTTTATTCCTTAATTATAGAGCATGGGGCGGTGTTGGAGGGATACTTGACTCCTAAAAGCACATTCTCTAAAAGTAGAAACTTTCAACAGTTTCTAAAGTTCTTAGATTATGACAAAAAGATTATGAAAAGCAAATCTATTAGACCCAGGGCAGCCAGCCCCAAATCTTACTCACTCCCTGAGCCACACAGCAGCTAGCTACATAATGTTTGTATTTCAAGGGATGACAAGGTTCCCTTTTCCCAACAACCCATATCCTATCCCTTTTACAACCTCATTTGGGGATAGACTGTATTCTTTCTAGATTTTTGTAACCATAATCTTCCTTGAGAAGTCTCCTGTATAACATTTAAACAGTTTAAGAAACAATATTTGTCTTTTAACACAGAAGCTTTAGTTTCTTATCCAAGTTGGTATGTCTTTGTGATGGAAGACCATGCCTGACCCTAAGGGGACAGGCATGTCATTGTTACCAAAGGTGGTTTCTCAGAACCATGAAGAAGAAACTCCCAGGTATAAAAGTGGAGATACCGGGCAGAGTGGAGATATCCAGCAGCCCCTGTGGCTCAGCGGTTTGGCTCTGCCTTCAGCCCAGGGTGTGATCCTGGAGACCTGGGATCGAGTCCCATGTCAGGCTCCCTGCATGGAAACTATTTCTCCCTCTGCCTGTGTCTCTGCCTCTCTGTGTCTCTCATGAATAAACAATTATATAGCTTTTATATTTTATAAACAATTTATAAAATTTATAAACAATTTATAAAAAAAAAAAGAGTGGAGATATCAAGGAAGACTGGGTTAGAGGAGATGCATTTGAAAACTTTGACTAAGCATTCATGAACTTAAAAGCCTGGCTTTGATTATGGTTATACTAAGAGGATGACTGGGAGAAAGTTTCCAAATTCAGGGAATGTAAGTGATTCTCACTGTGGTTGCTCATCAAAGTAGACCCTAATTTGGATGGGTAAAGGGATCTTACTTACCATTTTCTAAGCAGATCTTGGATAACAGTGAGAAGTGGATGACAACAGGTAAATTGCTATCTTGGGGTACATGACAATGTTGGTTTTGGTTGACATGAGCTAAAAAAAAAAGGAAGGAGGAGGAAGTTGAGGGGGGAGAGGGAAAAGAGAAGAGAAAGTGAGTATTTTTCTAGGTCATCATCAACACAAAAGTCAGTTGTCAATATTTTAATATTCTTACCAGGGCATCAGCAAAGTTTTCCATAAGAACCCATAATGACCCATGACCCATTAAATATTTTTATTTGCTCTGGAAATGAAACTGCTTTTTAAATTGAAAATTCCTCTGCATAATTTCTTGATTTACTAAAAGATTGTTTTAATGTTTTTGTCCTAAGAACTGCCCTTCCACATGAGAACTACTGAGAAAACATTCATGTTTTATTTTCATTTATTCTTTTAGCAACTGGAGGATAGCAGCAGCCTGTTGCTGGTAAAGACATTTTTTAAAAAAGGCTACATGGACACAAGACTTCTTTGTATCTTTATTAAGTTTTATGCTAAATGTAAATCTAAAACAAGAAATCTCATTAGTCTATGAAGAAAATTTTCCTATAGAGAAAAACTAGATCTTAAAAGCTGTCTAAAAACAAAATACTAATGGGTATTTTGAAAAGAGAGCAAAACTCATAGTAGCTTCAAACTTTATATATGAATTGAGAAGTCCACAAGTCCAGGATCCCATAGCAAATAGGCTACATCTAAGATTTTTAAAAATAAAAATAAAATTTAATTCAATTTAAAAGATGAGAAAATTATAATGATAAAAAGTAAAAGAAATAAGCAACAGATAAGAATGTACAAAATAACTATGACTAATGTTTATTGAACACTTACTATATCCCAGCCACTATGCAAACACATTATGTGCATTATATAATTTATTTCTTTCAACAAAGTTCTATCATTAATAATTCTCATTTTACAGATGAGGAATTCAAATAAGTCTAGATTTAGACCCAGAAAATTTGCTAGGACTTGTTCTAACAAGTTCCCAGTGATGTTGATACACTGGTTCAGGGACCGCACTCTGAGAACCATTGCTACAGAGACTTTCAATCTCTTAATAAACAGCAATCACTTGATCTTAAAAAGTAAAAATTGTATTGCTAGAACTATCTTGTTAAAGCAAATGTATTGGGCTTCATGAACCATCAGGAACCTATAATAATATGAACATACTGAAGGGTTACTCTGAGGATCATATGAGATAATGAAGATAATAATAATAATAATAATAATAAAATAACAAACATATAAGTAGTGTCTACCACTGGGTGATGGGTGGAAGTGTTGAATCACTATGTTGTACACCTGAAACTAATATGACATTGTATCTTAATTGGAATTTAAATAAAAACTTTAAAAAAATAAGTAGTGTAAAAAAAAAAAAGTAGTGTCTACCATACTTAGTTACTTTTCCAAGTGCTTTAGTGTTAACTTATTTAATATTCAGAACCACCCTGGAAGGAGATACAACTTGCAATACCACGTCACAGAAAACGAAACTGAGGCAAAGAGGGATTAGGAAATGTGTTCAGTTATACAAGTAGTAAGTGCGATAGTCAGGATTTGAACCCAGGAATCCTAAGAGCAAAGGTTACTCACTACACTGGGTTACTTCTCTGTCTCAGAGGGGTCTTGTAGAGACAGCTGCCACTACTAATTATTCTCCTTGTCAAAATCATTATCTCTCATATGATAGCAGAATAAGAGTTAGGGATAAAGTAGCAGAAAGGACACTATACTGGGAGTTAAAAGACTAGGGTTGAGATCATGGCTCTATCAGAAACTGTATGACTTTGGGCAAGCTGACCCTTTGGCATCTCAGTTTTCTCCTTAGTGAAACAGAAATCCTGGACAGGGGTGTTTGGACAACTAAATTAGATGATGGCTAGAAAGATCTCTATGATCTGTAAAATATTACAGACTAATATGATTGTAATATTTAAAATATCAGTTCTTTTGCTACATTGAATCTTGCTTGTATATATTCAACACAATTGAAGCCAAAGTGAAAAATCTTAAGTCCTGAAGATAAAGCTATACTCTGGGGATAAAAACGGGGTCTACCAGTACTCTTCACAATATAGTGCTAAGCTCTGGTGAGGTTCCTCATCCTTTTTTAATTGCATGTCTGTACCAGTGACTCATATTTCCCTATCAAGTTTTCTAAAATCATTATCAGGAAAAATTTCAGACCCCTAAGGCTTTATTATTATTTTTAACATTGTCAGGGGTGGTACTTGCAAATATTTTCCCCCTCTCCTGCCCTTTTTTTTGTAATGTGGTAAAATATACACAACAAAATTTACCACTTAACCATTAAAATATTTTTATTGTGGTTAAATTTGCATAACATAAAATTTACCATTTTAACCATTTTTAAGTGTATAATTGTGTAGCCTTAAGTTCATTCACATTGTAGTGCAACCATCACTACCATCTTTAGAAATTTTTCATTTTCCTCAACTGAAACTCTACCCATTTAGTTATAACTCCCTATCCTCCCTTCCCCTGAGCCTCTTGCTACCATCATTCTACTTTCTGTCTCTATGAATTGGGTTACTTTAGGTACCTCATATAAGTGGAATCATATTATATTTGTCCTTTTGTTTCTGGCTTATTTCACTTTGCATAATGTCTTCAATGTTCATCCATATTTTTAACCTGTATCAGAATATCATTCCTTTTTAAGGCTGAATAATATTCCACTGTGTGTACATACTATAATTTGTTTACCCATACACACGTCCATACACAATGGACATTTGGGTTGTTTCTACCTTTTGGCTATTGTGAACAATACTGCTATGATATTGGTATACAAACATCTGTTTGAGTCCCTGCTTCCAATCACCTCCAGTTGAAGACAATTTCATCTAGCCCTCAAATTATTTTTAAAAATAATTTTTCAAATACAATGTCTGACACAAAATTTAAAATAATCATATTCACAGGGAGTCAAGAGAACATGAATGAGAATGAACAGAAACAAAAGGAGAACCCAGAAATAGATACACATTAATATGCCCAACTGATTTTTTAGAAAAATGCAAAATCAATTCAATGGCAGAAAGAGCATTTTTCAACAAGTGATGCTGAAGCAACTGGACATCCATAGGCCAAAAAAATGAACCTCAACCTAGGTCTCACATCTTACACAAAAGGTAACCCCAAATGGGTCACGGGCTTAAATGTAAAATTTGAAACTATAAAACTTCTAGAAAAAAAAATAAGGAGAAAATCTTCAGTATTTAAGAGTAGGCAGTGAATTCTTAGACTTGATATCAAAAGTACTATTCATAAAGAAAACTTTTGATAAATTGGATATCATCAAAATGTAAATATTTTTCTTTGCAAAAGACACTATTAAAAAGTTGAAAAGACACTAGGAGAAAATTTTTACAAAGCACATATACAACAAAGGACTAGAACCTAGCATATATAAAGAACTCTCAAAACTTAACAGTCCAAAAAGCAAATAATCCAATTAGAAAATGAGCAAAAAAAAAAAAGATATTTCACTGAAGTGGATATATAGATGGCAAATATTCAATATTTTAGCCATGAAAGAAATGCAAATTAGGGGTGCCTAGTTGGCTCAATGGGTAGAGCATGAGACTGTTGGAGTTGTGAGTTCAAGCCCCTTGTTGGGTGTAGAGGTTGTTTGAAAATAAAATCTTAAAAAAAAAAAGGAATGCAAATGAAAACTACAAGGAGATACCACTACATACCTCTAAGAATGACTAAAATAAAACATGGTGATAATACCCAAACACAAGAGAGGATATGGAGAGATGGTATCATTCATGCATTGATGGTGAGAATGTAAAACAGTATAAAGCCTCTTTGGAAAACAGTTTGAAAGTTTCAGATAAAAGTAAACATGCAATTGCCACATAGCCCAGTAATTGTACTTTTGGACATTTATGAAAGAAAAATCAAAACTTTTATTTACATAATTCCTATACATGAGTGTTCTAGCAGCTTTCAAAACAGCCGAAAAATGGGGGGAAAAAAACAAAATACCCAGATATTCTTCAAGGAGCAAATGATTAAACAAACAGGTACATTCATGCCACAAACTGCCACAAACTAAACAATAAAAAGAACAAACTACAAGTATGTACAACCTGGATGTATCTCCAGAGAATTAAGCTGATTGAAAAAAGGCAATCACCAAAAGTTATGTATTGTATGATTCCATTTATATAATATCCTTGAAATGACAAAAATATAGAAATGGACAACACATTGGTGGTTGCCAGGATTAAAAAGGGGGTGGAGAAAAGAGGGAGGTGGGTGTGGCTGCAGAAGGACAGTATGAATGATCCTTACCTTGACGGAAATATTTTGAATCTGGACTGTATCAGTGTCAATATCCTGGTTGTGATATTGAACTACAATTTTACAAGATGTCATATGGAGAAAATGAGTAAAGGGCATATGGGGTCTCTCTGTATGTGGGTCTATTATGACCTTAAGATAAAAAGTTAATTTAATGCAGTGCCTGGGTGGCACAGTTGGTTAGGCATCTGACTCTTGGTTTTGGCTCAGGTGGCAATCTCAGGGTTGTGATTTCAGGGATGTAAGATCAAGTACTGTGTCGGGCTCTGTGCTTAGGCAGACTCTGCTTGGGTTTCTCTCTCCCTCTGCCCCTCCCCCACCTCTCTATCTAAAAAAAAAAAAAAACCTTAAATAAAATTAACTAAAAACATTATGTATGTGGATAGCATCATATTTCTGTTGGACCCTGCCACAGTAAAAGAATTTGTAGGATCCCCTGAGACAGAGTTCATAGCACAAGAAGTATAATAGATAATTTCATTGAAAGCATTACAAATTTTTGTATCTTTCTCCTGACTTTCACTAATACACATTAAAATTATTAACACAAAGCAAGTATCACTAATATAATGTTTTGCCAATATCTCACTCACTTGCTGTTTTTATTCTTTTTTTAAAAAACCTGGATGATTATTTATAAAACTAACTAATAACTTCTACTTACCAGATGGAACATGGTGGTCTTTCTTTACTTTCACAAGATGATTTTCCTTATGATATTCCTCCCTTGAATAGCTGCTGATTTGGGTCATAGCTTTGGGATCTCCTTGCAAGGCACTGTTTTTGATTGAATTTTTGGTTGCACACTCATAAGCACCTTCGATAAGATCATGCCAACTGTAATTCATAAGATTTACAATTCCTGCAGGGTATATACGGTTACACTCTGCATATTTCTGCAATATCTCTCCAAGCTCATGCAGTATTTCAGAAGCAAGGAGTTTATATTCAAGTAGATTCTTTTTCAGGTATATTTTGGAGACTTGAAGTTTAGGAGAAAACTTGGCAACCTTAGGCGTTTGTGAGATGCTGAATGAATGGACCTCATCTTTCTCCTCAGCTTCAGCTATTGTAGGTAGTCTTGCATCCTTTAGTTTTTTAGATATTGGACTCTTTGTATGTCTGTAAAAAAACATATGTAAGCCTTAAAGATATTTTATCTTCTTTAACCTAGCAATTCAACTTCTAGAAATCCATCTTAAATTGTAATAGAAAAGGTATATAACATGTGTGAATAAAATTGCTAACTGTAACATTATCTTTTGATAATAGAATTGAAAGAAACCTAGTGACTATAAGGATATAGCTAAATAAGTAATGCCATTCTCATACAATGGGTAGCATGAAAAAGTGTTTGGAGGGCAGCCCGGGTGGCTCAGCAGTTTAGCGCCGCTTTTGACCCAAGGCATCGAGTCTCCGTCAGGCTCCCTGTGTGGAGCCTGCTTCTCCCTCTGCCTCTGTCTCTGCCTCTCTCCCTCTCTGTGTCTCTCATGAATAAATAAATGAAATTTTTTAAAAATAAAAAAAATTAAAATATATATATATTATGTTATAATATATAAAGATTATACATAACTGTATATGTGGGATGTCCTCAAAGTGTGTAATGTCTATATCACATATCTGGTAGTACAGAGACTACGCAAATATCCTCCAAAAAGTACATTGATTTTCTTGGATTGTGGAAGTCATTTTTTATTGGATATTTTCCAACTCTTCCTTTTTTTTTCAAGTAGGCTCCCCACTTACTTAAACTCACAACCCTGAGAGACCCCATGTGAGAGTTGCATACTCTACTGACTGAGCCAGCCAGGCTCCCCTCTAACTTTTCACAATGAATATTTATTATGTTTGTACACAGGAGATAAAAACATGATGTATGTTGCTTATTAATCACTTTAATTATAAGACAAGACAGAGGTCATTTCTTCCAGAAAGCCTTCCCTGAATTTCTTAGGTTAGTGGACAAACATGTTCTTTGTTCTCTTAGCCTGTCTTACACACCCCATCAGATGTTACTATATTATACTGAAACTCCAAAGCAGCAGCATAAATAGATATACAAAGAGACTAAGTGTTTCAAATAATGGAATTTTTAGCCACAGTTTATGAAACAACTATGCATAGCATGTTTAAAACTTACAAGTGGTCTTCCCCATTTGCTAATAGCACCTAGGTAATTCAAAGTAACCCTCTCTTGGGGACAACTAGAAACGCTGGACAAAGTTTGAAAAAAATCTTAAAGACTACAGAGAGCTAACAAGAAAGTGACAAATTACCATCAGTATCTGGAAGAAGATGGAATCCAAAGAGAAAAACCCCATTATTTTCCCCCCTCGCGGAAGGTCAGGGGTGGGGAAAGATAATTTACTAATTCTATAAGAGGCATTTAAGAGACTGAAAGACTAGTAGGGCTTTTTATAGCTTTGTGGAGGCTAAGGGTTAAAAATTTGGAATCTAGGGCCTTCCATGGCAAGGTTACTGGTTGAGTCTCAAAAGGCTGCATGCATACTAGAAGTAAGGGTTATCCAGAAGTACACCTAGTCCAGCTCATTATAACATAGCTTCAATTATCGCATTCCCTGACATTTAATTAAGGTGACCCCAAAGTGTTGCTATCCCCAAGCCTCTGACAAAAACAAATGTAAATCTCCTCCAATGGAAGCTAACTCTGTCCTAGCCCTCAAATTATTTTTAAAAACAATTTTCAAGCACAATGTGTGATACAAAGTGTTTTATAAAACAAGATTCACAAGGCATCAAGAGAACATGAATGAGAGCCAGGAGAAACAGCAATTGATAAAATAGAACCACAGGGAGATACAGAGTTTAAAATATATCTGCTTACTATGACCAAGGAAATTGAGAATTTCTGCAAAAATTCGAAAACTACACACACACCCCCACACATGTATAAATATTAGAGCATATCTGAAAAAGAACTATATAGAAATTATAAGCTGAAAAATACAATCACCAAAATTAAGAACTCAGTAGATGGATTTAACAACATATTAGTTAAATGATTTAACTAATGTTAATGATTTAACAACATTAATGCCTGAGTGTCTCAGCAGTTGAGCATCTGCCTTTGGCTCAGGTCGTGATCCTGGAGTCCTGGGATCTAGACCCGCGTCAGGCTTCCTGCACGGAGCCTGCTTCTCCTCTATCTGTGTCTCTGCCTCTTTCTATCTGTGTCTCTCATGAATAAATAAATAAAATCTTTAAAACAAAACAAAACAAACATATAACATATTAAACACAAAGCTGAAGAGAAAATTAGATACATGAAAGATAAGTCAAGAAAATCTTCACAATGAAGTATGGAAAGTTAAAATTGAGCAGAAGTAAGATTATAAAAAACCATCTGTTTATAGTCATTGAAATTTACTATTAATTTTAAAAAATAAAAGGAGATCAAGGCGCCTGGGTGGCTCACTCAGTTGAGTGTCTGACTCTTGATTTTAGCTCAGGTCATGATCTCATTGTTGCAGAATAGAACAGTACATGAGGCTTCATGCTCAGTGGGGAGCCTGCTTGGGGTTTTCTCTCTCTCACTCTGCTCCTCCTCCACTCGTGCTCTTTCCCTCTCTCTAAAATAAGTAAATAAGTAAAAAAATAAAACAAAAACAAAAGGATAAAATGAAGGAGGATCCTTTTGGTGATTTAAAAAGTGTATAATTTGACCTACCCCATGAATTTATATATATATATATATATACATATATATATATATATATTCACATGATCGTACACACATACAGATGTTGTATATCTATATGTATGTATATATGTAATTTTTATAC
Source organism: Vulpes vulpes (assembly GCF_048418805.1). Classification (NCBI taxonomy): domain Eukaryota; kingdom Metazoa; phylum Chordata; class Mammalia; order Carnivora; family Canidae; genus Vulpes; species Vulpes vulpes. Next base: position 72,991,170 of record NC_132789.1, read on the forward strand.
TCACTGGTTTTTAGAAGACAGAAATCTTATTTTAATAACCTTTGTTAACTATTGTAATAATGATACTATAAATGTATTCATCACTTTATAGTTATAAAGTACTTTCACATAGGCAACTTTATTCAACTCTAAAAATAACTCTATTAAATAGGTGTTATTTCTATTTCATAGTATTCTATATATAATATGATAGTTTTACTATCATTTATTTATTAAATAATAACTGTTGTTGATCTAAAAATTTTAATTAATAGGCAGTTGATATTGGACTAGATATTTCAACAACCCTAGGAGGTAAATTTTTTCTCTCTTATTACTGAAGGGGAAATGTTATATTTATTTCTAGAATAAAGACTTTTCACTTCAACAAAACTAAGTTTAAAAAAAGATTTAATATTAAGGAGCACTCATCTGGGTTCTTCGATTTCTTTTGCATTTTCTGGAGTGTTGTTAGATATAAAGAAAGGATTATGATTTTCAGATGAGTCCAGAAAAATACCAGCCTAAGCAATATTTTATGTGACAGTGAACAAGTTTCTGAAAATCCTGTAAACTAGGTAGCTCTAGGCCAGAATTCAGCAGCAAATAGCCATGGGGCAGAATTCAGAGATATATTTTGTTTGGCTTATCCAGTGAAGTGTACATGGCATTTTATTTATTTTTTTTAATATTTTTAAATTTTTCTTCAATTTATTTATTTATGATAGTCACAGAGAGAGAGAGAGAGAGAGAGAGAGAGAGAGGCAGAGGGAGAAGCAGGCTCCATGCACTGGGAGCCCGATGTGGGATTCGATCCTGGGTCTCCAGGATCGCGCCTGGGGCCAAAGGCAGGCGCTAAACCGCTGCGCCACCCAGGGATCCCCCCTGTACAGATTTTTAAAAACTAACTCTTACCTTCCAAATCACTTCTCTAGGTTTAACTGCTCTATCCCAACCCCTTAGTTTTGTCACATTTTCATAGTTTATCACTTTCTCCAATGTAGTATATAAGCATTCAGGTCTAGTTGACTAGGTCTTCATTCTTGAGAGGGCTTCTATATATGATGCAAAAATTAGTAGATAAAATTTGTATGTTTATTGGGGCGCCTGGGTGGCTCAGTGGTTGAGTGTCTGTCTTTGGCTCAGGTTGTGATCTCAGGGTTCTGGGATCAAGCCCCACATTGGGCTCCCTGCAGGGAGCCTGCTTCTCCCTCTGCCTATGTCTCTGCTTCTCTCTGTGTGTCTCTCATGAATAAATAAAAGCTCCAGAAAAATTGTATGTCTCTTACTGATCTGTCTTATATCCATTCCAGCAGATGACCCTGAAAGGGTAGAGGAGAAATGATACACCCTATATACCAATATACTCTATTCCCCTCACCCCCCAGTCCCTGGTAACCACCATCCTACTTTCTGTTTCTATGATTTTGACTACTATTAACTTCATGTAAGAGGAAGCATACAGTATTTGTTCATTTGTGACTCTCTTATTTCACTTAGCATAATGTCTTCAAGGTTCAACTATGTTGTAGCATGGTCAGGATTTCCTTCCTTCTTAAGGCTGGGTAACATTCCATTGTATGTGTGTACCCCACTTTGTTTATCCATTCATTTGTCAATGGACTTGGGTTGCTTCCACCTTTTGGCAATTATGAATAATGCTGCTATGAACATGGGTATACATTATCTGTTGAAGTCTCTTCATTCATTTCTAAAATTGGAATTGCTGGTCATGGCAATTCTATGTTTAATTTTTTGAGGAAATCCCATATTACTTTCCACAGCTACTGCACCATTTCACAGTCGCATCATCAGTGCACAGAGGTTCCAGTTTCTCCACAACCTTGCCAACTCTTGCTACCTTCTGTTTTTTGTTTTGTTTTTTAAAGATTTATTTCTTTATTTAAAAGGGGAGATAGGTGGGCAAAGGGAGAGAGATAATCTCAAGCAGTCCCCACTGCACACAGAGCCTGACTGGGGCTGGGGGCTCAATTTCATGATCCTGAGATCATGGTCTGAGTCAGAATCAAGAGTTGGATGCTTAACCGACTAAGCCACACAGGTGTGCCCATTTTTGCTTGTTTTTTTTTTTTTTTTTTTTTTGGTTTGTTTGTTTTTTGTTTTTTTTCAGACCAAAAAAAATCACATTTATTTCAATAGTTCAAAGTGCAAATACAGCAAGTCAGTTCACAATGTTTCAAGATACAGTTTTAAGAATAATGAAAACTTGATATATAAAAATGAAAGGGTAAATAGCAGAAATAAAGCTCAATTAAAAAAAAATTCAAGTAACCCAAAAACCTTTAGACTAAAATATTCCATTTATGACAATTTGAAAACACCTTATAAATACCAGTAGCACACTGCCATCCAAAAGGGCGTCTCAGGGGATCCCTGGGTGGCGCAGCGGTTTGGCGCCTGCCTTTGGCCCAGGGCGCGATCCTGGAGACCCGGGATCGAATCCCACGTCAGGTTCCCGGGGCATGGAGCCTGCTTCTCCCTCTGCCTGTGTCTCTGCCTCTCTCTCTCTCTCTCTCTCTCTGTATGACTACATAAAAAAAAAAAAAAAAAAAAAAGACAAAAGGGCGTCTCAAAGAAGGAGAATCACCCCAAACCAGTCAGCTCAGGATCAGATTGGAAGTTCTTGGGGCTGGCTATTCCTGATTTGGCAGCCTCACTCTCACTGTGGATCGATATGGTTCGACCCATGATACTTGGATGTTTAGGCAAATTCTAGAAAATGCTTAAAGTTCAATCTGAGGCCAACACCCTGATAAGAGACACTGAAATGGCCACTATATACTTACAAGATTTTAAAGACCAATCTTAGCTTCAGGCCTCTGGTGTTACCGGGGGAAAGAAACAGACTGATACTTCTTCCATTACTTAAAACCTTTCTGTAAGGTTGTAAGGTTCTGTAAGGTTGGCCTTTACAACCTCCTCACGAAAATCATACTTCGTTATATATTTACTTATTTCTACACATACAGAACTTCTATGTAAAGTAGAAAAAGTTCCCACTAGGAAGATAATTAAAGGTTGTTAATGTTCTTTGTATCACTTAGCTAAGACACATGTTTATTTCTGCTCCACAGAAGCAATGTTAGCTACTCGCTTTAATTCAGGAAAGGTGTGTGCTTTCAGGATAGTTGAGATAAGATATTTATTGCATCTTTTTCTCAATCTTCTTCATCTTTTCATTATAGACAGTAAACTGAGAGTCTGTTCCGAAAATTCTATCCCACCATGTAAATGTGGAAGAATAGTTTCCGATGAAGTTCATGTGGTAGAAATCATGATGCCAAGAACCAGCATTGAAAGGGATCAGATTTAAAGGGTTCAGGGGAATGTCATAGCCACTATGGACATCAATAGTTTCTATCAAACGAATAGTCACCCATACCCAAAGGAGAATGACATGATCACATAAAAGCATGATTCCAATGAAAAATCCAGTTCCAAGAATCAGAATTTCCAAAGGATGTGCATATTCAGCTTCCATTCTAAATGGAGCCTGAAACTCATGATGAACTTTATGAATATATTTATATATTCTTTGTGATGTAAGAGCCTATGCAGGAAATAGTGCCAGGTATCCTCAATCACCACACAGCCAAAGCATCTTGCCAAAAGCATATACCATCTTGGCATCCTTTCCCAATCATAAGGTATATTAAAATATCTGTAAAATAATAAGTTCCACAGATCAAAGGAAGCTGGATACAAAAGTGATTAAAGAGAAGTACTTTAAAACAATTCCATTGGTTTTCCCATGTTTCTGGTTTATCCTTTTGAATTTTGTACTTTTTTCATGAAAGGTATAAATTGAAACAAAAATCCAGGTAAACAGAACAAGAAATAAAGAACTTCATGAACTATCAAGGATCCCCATGTTGCAACCTGGAACTTTGTATAATTATTCAACATATAGTTCCAAGCATTTAAAAATGGTTCTTGTAGAGGGTTCTCAGGTAAAAGTGAATCTACATACTCCATAGCCAAGGATGCTGAACCAAAGATGCTGATACTTTCATTTGTTGCCACTTTTCAAATCTTTGTAGAAAGTCTTAGAATTCTGGCCAAGGGGCAGGAATGTTACATTTTTGTTTTTTAATAGCCATTCTATCAGGTGTGAAGTGGTATACAGTAAAAGTTGTTTTGCTTTGAAAAAGCAAAGCTTTGAAAGTTGTTTATACTTATTCTCATTTCAACCCTCTCTATGTGTCCCTACCTTTCCACAAATAGGCCTCTTTTTTTGGGTGGGGGTAAGATTTTATTTATTTATTCATGAGAGACAGAGAGAGAGAGAGAGAGAGAGGCAGAGACACAGGCAGAGGGAGAAGCAGGCTCCATGCAGCGAGTCTGATGTGGGATTCAATCCCGGGTCTCCAGGATCAGGCCCTGGGCTGAAGGCGGCGCTAAATAGCTGAGTCACCTGGGCTGCCCAAATAGGCCTCTTTTAAGGTCACCAAAATCCTTGATCATGCTGAATCCAATGGTCACTATTCAGTCTTCAACTCACACAACCCCAATGTAGCACTTGACATAACTGAACATTCTTAAAACATTTTCTTCATTTAGTTTTCTGAATAACACTTTCTCTTGGTTCTCCTCCCTCACTGGATATTCCTTCTCCAACTCTTTTGCTGGTTTCTCGTCAACTTCTCCCTCTCACACCCCTCTTCTTCTCTCTACCAATATTCCCCATGTAATCAAGTAAAAGGTTTTAAAAGCCATTTAGAACTTGACAACTCACAAATATCTAGCTCTGACTTCCCACCTGACCTCCAGACTTGTATATCTAACTTCCTACATAACATATCTAATAGGCACCTCAAGCTCAGCTTATCCAACATGTCGGATTTTCCCACCAAACTTGTTCTTCCCTTACTTTTTACTTCAATAAATAGCAATTCCATTCTTCTAACTGCTCGGGCCAAATGTTCTGGAGTTATCTTTGGATATCTTTATCTTCCTTCTCGCACATTCAATGTCCATTTCATAACAAACCCAGTCATCTCTGCCTTAAACTATATCCAGAATGCAACCTCATTGTCCCTCTTTCTAGTTACCATACTAGCTAACCTACAATCATCCCTTGCCTAGATTATTACTATAGATAGGCTCTTATTGAATCTTCTGCTTTTTCTCTAATCCTTAAAATTGAATTTCAACATGTAAGCCTGGTCATTTATTCAGGTCAAGTGACCCCTCTCCACTAAGATTCTGCAACAGCTTCCCATCTCACTCAACGTAAAAGCCTGTATAACAATGGCATCTAAGGTCTTTCAAGATCAGACCCTCTCCCTTTCCTCTTATTCTTGTGATCTTATCTCCTACTACTACTCTCTTCCAATTCATTCAGTTACACTGGCCCCCTTGCTGTCTTCCAACAGACAGGTATGATGCTTCTCACATTTATGTATGATACACCCTCACATCCAACTTCCGCTCAAATATTACTGTAGAAATGGTGCCATTCTGAACACCCTATATAAAACAGCATCACTCTCCTCCTCTTGAATCAGTTTTATTTTCTCCAAGGCACATATCACTATTTGGTATTCTATATATTAACTTGTTTACTTGGCTTTTTTTGTTTCCTTTTGCTTCAATGACAGCTCCATGAAGCAGAGACTTTGTTTTGTTCACTACTGTTTCTCTAGCACATATTTGCTCAACAAATATTAGAATAAAGAAAAAAAGATTGATTTAGGTACAGGTAGCAACTTTAGTGGGTTCAAGCTTTGCCCAGATGTGATCCTTCTTCAAGATAGGAGCCATGAGTTAAATATAGAATATTTATATCCCAAGCACATATTTCACTGAGCAACATCAAAGGTATCTTCAAGCCTCTAGATAGTTGATTAATAAAATCTAGGAGGATAATCAAGCATACATTGTGTGGACACTGTGTTACATAGAATACAGAGAGAAGACTCGGTCCTTCCCTTTTCAGGACCTAAAATCTGTAATCTGGCTACCATCTTTATTCATTCATTCAACAAATATCTATTGCATAAAAAAAAAAAACTAATTTCACTACACCATCAGAGGCGTGAACAAAAATACTTTAAGTGAACTGTCCTTTGAAATGTTCTCTAAACTAGTTGCTCAAAGATTTCTAAGACAGCTACCTAAGTCATAACAATTTCAAAGTGTTTTCTTTCACCAAGTCAATGTAGTAAAACATGTTGGCATTGGATGGAATTTCACCTAAATAAAGTTTTTATAAAATGGTAAACAGCACTACAGAGCCACTTGCATTTAACTTCTTTTTTTTTTTTTGCATTTATCTTCTAAATAATAATTCCATTCACATAGTTTGAAATAATACTAGTTTCCCAACTAAGTATTTAATGTAAAATAAAAGGGATGTTTTTTAAGATCAAAAGGTATTTTAATTGGCATAAGAATTCTAAACATAGATCTTAAATCCTGATCTTCAAGTAATGTTTATCTTCTCACAGATATTTAAAAGATGGAAGACCCATTTTTGAAAACTTTAAATATATTACAATAATAACTCCTTAAATTTCTATATATCTCTATGGATTTCAAAGCTGCTTTCATAAACATCATTATACCAACTCTAATACTAACCCTATGAGCCAGCTATTGTGTTATCTTCATTTTAAAGTTATTTTCTTTGCAACATTCTATAAATATCCATTCATAATTGCCAGATTTGTCTATTGCTCAAATAAAATGATAAAAACTGTACATATTACAATAATATTAATACCTACCATTTATTAATTGCCTCTGTTTTATCATATATAAAATAAGGTCAATAATTTTACCTCCTTCAGAATGTTAAGAAATTTAATGTACACTTAAAAAGTATTTATATGTCTGGTTTATTTTTCAGACAGAAACTTTAATAATGGACTATCCATTTTAAAACCAGACTTAATAATCTTAACAAGGGATAAGCAACAATAAAGGTCTTAACACCTGGCCCAATCTTAAAGTAGCCCCATCTCTCTAAGCACCGCAGATGTGAAGAAATGATTCATTCATTTAAGAAATATTCATCAGGCATGGTTCTAGGCACTGGAGAGACATGGTAAAGAGGGCATAACTCTGTCCCTGTGGACCTTAGACTACAGTTGGGGAAAGACAAGGAAAACATGAAGGGAGAAGAGGGAGAAGGGAAGGATATAACAAGCATGGGTAGTGTTAACTAGGATGATGAAAATAAAACAAGACACTATAATAGAGTGATGGGCAGGTGTATGATTGGCTTCTTTGGTTTGGTTAGTCAGGGATGGCTTTTGTGAGGAGGTGACATTTGCACTGAAACTAGAATAATGATGAGGAAGAGCCAAGCATAAAATAATATGGCAGAAAAGCATTTAAAGCAGAGTGTACAGCAAATGCAAAGAACCAAAAGCAGGAATGAGTTATGCTGTTAAAAGAATAGATCAGCCATCATGGCTGGGGAACAAGAGACAAGGTGTGATATCTGAGGAGGTTGGAGGGCCTGCAGGAAAGGAAATGACAGAAGGACATGCCATTCATGGTTAAGAAGTGTGGATTTTATTCCTGCTGTAGTGGCAGCAGTAGGATAGTCAGTGGTTGAAACACGGTGTTTCCAAGTAGAATAAACAGAAGCAATGCTTAAGACATACATCAAATGAAAAAGCTGGGCAGCCAACAAAGCCCTGGAGCTTGATAATAAACAGACCTACTTACTGCCCATATGACAACCGGAACTCACTTACTGAATGCCAATTATAAGCCAAGCAATGTGAATACAGAATAACCAAGTTGTGTTGAATCACTTTTCAAACAGAAAGAGTTGGAAATGAAAAACAATAGACTTCTGAAAAGAGCAGCAATTTGCAGTGGTCTTGAGAAAAGTTACAGCATGCTCAAAGCAAACAAACAAACTCTACCAGATTAGTATACACCAGTTTCTCAACCCTAGCCTTCTCGACATTTTGGACCAGATATTATCCTTTTGTGGGAAGCTGTCCTGTGCATTGTAGGATGTTTAGCAGCATCTCTGGTCTCTACCCACTAGATTAACAATAGCACCACATCCCTAGACATTACAACCAAAAATGCCTTCAGGCTAAATGTCCCTTTGTGAGGCAAAATTGCCCCTGCTCAAGAACTCACTGGTATAAGTGACAACTTTTAACCTTATATAACCTTGAGATATATGTTCTAAGACAGGTTGGGGTATTTTAATTTCCAAATTAATAAACTATAGTAAAAAAAAAAAAAGAAAGAAACTGTAGTAAATAGTGGGTAAAAACACTGTGAAATGGCTAGTTCCATTATTTCATTTATCTTTGATGGCTGACACAATCCCATGGTTGTCAAGTTACAGATCTCTCATAGGCCCACTCTATGTGCTCAAGCGTTGCTTTTGGGACTGGGTATAGATAAATGAGCAAGTAGATTAAAAAAATCTTCCCTTGGGGCACCTGGGTGGCTCAGTCAGTTAAGTGACTGACTCTTGATTTTGGCTCTGGTCATGATCTCAGGGTGGTGACATCGAGTCCCCCAAAGGGCTCCACGTCCCACATGGAGTCGGCCTGAGATTCTTCCCTTTCCCTCTCCTCCCTCTGCCTTCTCTGCCCCTCGCACATTCTCTCTCTCCCTCTCTTATTTTAAAAGATAAATAAAATCATAAAAATAAAAATCTTTCCCTTATAGACTTGATACTCTCATGAGGAAAGGGAGGGCAAACAAAGAAATAAGAATGACATTTAGAATGTCAGAAAGTGACAAATACAAGAGGAAAGTTAGGAAGACAGATAGATAAGCCAAGGTGGGGATAGGGTAGAAATTTGAAATAGGATTATCAAGAAAATCTCAACAAAAAGGTGCTATTTAAGTAAAAACTTAAGAGGAATAGAAAGTAAACAATGAAGAAAGCAAAGGGAACAGCTACTACAAACTCCCTAAAGCAAGAGTGGGGGCTGGGTGTGTTGTGGAATAACCAAAAACAAACAACAACAACAAAAAACCAGGGTAGCTAGTCAGATATGACCAATTATGCTTTAATTAATCACTGATCTGGCTAAAATAAAGTTCTCTGATCGGCATCATGGTCAGTTTTGAAATGGAAAATTCCTTGTTATGGTTTCTTGAAAGTTGGGGAATAGGGTAGGGAAGCACTGGTCCTGAACACCTTATAACTCTTTGAAAATGTACAGTAGGGATGCCCAGGTGGCTCAGGGGTTGGGCACCTGCCTTCAGCTCAGGTCATGATCCCGGGATCCAGGATCAAGTCCTGTTTTGGGCTCCTTCTGAGGAGCCTGCTTTTCCCTCTGCCTATGTCTCTGCCTCTCTCTCTCTCTTCTGTGTTTCTCATGAATAAATAAATAAATCTTAAAAAAAAAGAAAGAAAATGTAAAGTAACCCAGCAATTGAAGAATAATTCCAAATATTTTACTTATAATTAGCTCCTGAGGTGTATCTCAAATGGAGGAAATGGTCTTCATGTTCTCTCTTTTTCCATGTTTTCCTTTTTTGTTTCATCTAAGATGAAAGGAAATTTTCTAATTAAGAAAACAGAGAAAAAAATTAAAAAAAAAAAAAACAGAGAAAAATGCTGGCCCAAACTGAATTATTTTTAGAAGAGTAAACTACAATTTGATGAGACTGAGCTATATTATTACCTGATCAAAGAAATAGGTTGGCCCAATGTCCAAAGATTTAGCTTCAGTAAACAGTAAAGGCTTCCATTCTGCCATGAGACCTAAAAAGGAGAAATTAGTACTCTGAAGACAAGTTATCATGTTTGTAGCTGATATCCCAAAGCACTTCATAGTTTTAAAGTTTAGATGTTTTATTTTCAATGAAATATAAAAAAATTGTGGGATGGGGGAATGGAACTGTTTCTTTGCCTGTATTTTCACTTTATGGGCTATCAACTCGGTATAGATACAATCAGAAGGATTGCATGCTGTGGGCAAACAAAGCAATAGCATGTCACTACCAAGTTGTTCAACCTTGGCACTAATGACATTTTGGGCCAGATAATTCTTTGTGGTAAGAAGCTATCTTGTGCATTGTAGGGTGTTTAGCAACATCTCTGGCCTCTACCTACCAAACATCAGGAGCATACCTTCTTTCCCAGTTATGACAAGTGTCTCCTGACATTGTCAAATATCTCTTGGGGATCAAAAGTGCCTCTGGTTGAGAATTATTATGCCAATGCAATGTCCTGGGTTTGATGTGGGAGGAACTGATGAAGATAAGTGACACTGCTGATGACAGGGCCATTTATAGCAATGGCACTCAAAATGTGGTCCTTGGACAAGAGGCCTCAGCATCACCTGGGACCTTGTTAGAAATGCAAATTCTCATTCAGACTTAATGTATACTGTGTCAGAATCTCTGGAGGTGGCATCCAAGGAAACTGTGGTTGAACAAGCCCTTCAGATGATTCTGAAAAGTGCCCAAATTTGAGAAGCACTGACCAAGAGGACACATTTTACCAAGCAGGTTGTGAAAACCACCCTCGTGACTGGAGGAGGAGAAAGTCTAGGACAGGCTAACTCAAAGCTAATGAGCCTACCGGATTTACAGTGGAAAGATGGAACACACAATGGAGAATGGGTAGCAGCCACAGCATCAATGGAATGGGAAATGTGAGGGACTGAGGATTGTTAGCTGTTACTATTATTAGTGGAGAAAATTTTCAGAGGCCCAGGTTGGACTAGCTCTTCCTTAAAAAGAAGTAGGAGAATCTCTTTAAAATGAAGATTTGAGGGACAGCAAAACTCCTATTTACCTAAACATCTCCATCTAATTCCACTTTAAGTAAATCCAGTATCTCAAAAATCCTCGGTTAAAATGTAAAAATACAAGCATTTACATTGTAACATGTGACACACAGTAATGAAAAATCTCATGTCCTACAATGTTGTGCACTAAAAATAATAGGGTTTATGGAAAAAAATAGGGTTAGGGCACAACATTTAAAATCTACATTACTTTGGAACCAAAGCACAAAAAAACACGTGTCAATAATTGGCACCTGAGGTGAAACTTAAATAGCCCAGGAAGGCACTTATAGCCAGAAATTACTTCAGGGGATATTAAACAACAACAACATAAAAATAAAAATAAACTTAGGGGTACTGAAATAATGTGGATAAAGTAGAGTTTCTTGCCAGTGGGGTTGCTTTAAGGTGGACACAGAAAGAAGTGAAACCTGCCATAGTCTAAGAGCCGTAAGTCTGAGAGAGTGCCTTTCTGGGGAGGGATCCTGAGAACTAGTACTCTTTTTTTTTTTATGTTGTTATTGTTGTTGTTTTTAAGAGTTGAAAGAGTTCTTGCCTGTGCAGCAGCTGAGTTGAAGGCTTTTCTCCACCCTAATAAAGGTTATATAATTCTATTATCTCTACTGCTAGAAAAATCAACTATGAAAAGTTAAGGATGATAACTTCCATGCTATGCTGTATCATTCCCTTATTTAATTATTATCAGCTAATGTGCATTACAGAAACACAAATTGTGGCAAAACAGACTACAGTTGACCCTTGAACTATATGAGTTTGAGCTACACGGGTCTACTTATATGCACATTTTTTACAGTACTGTAAATGTATTTTCCCTTTTTTGTGATTTTCTTAATAATATTTTCTTTTCTCCAGCTTACTTTATTATAAGAATACAGGATATTATACATATTATAAGAATACAGGATATTATAATAAGTGTTAATTGATTGTTTATGTTATTGGTAAAGCTCAGATAAACAGTAGGCTATTAGTTAAATTTTGAGGAGTCAAAGGTTATTTGTAGATTTTCAGCTGTGTAGGCGGTCAGCACCCCAACCCCAGCATTGCTCAAGGGTAAACTGATATGTTTCCTTAAGAGGAGAAAAAACACCTTAAACAAGTAAATGTATACAGCGTTTCAAATCAGGTCATTATTATCTTGAAACATAGGGATTTCCTCCCTGAGGAAATCAGGGAGGTAGTATTGCAAGAAGAAGGAAATAAAAAGATGATCCTGAGAACATCAACAAACTGTAAACAGTTCTAGCCTAGACGCACAAGGAAAGGAAGGTTGGAAGTCTCAAAAATCAAGCATTAAGAGTACCCCAGACCCTTCAAAAAAGTAGAGGAGAAAAACCTTCCCAACTCCATATATGAGGCCTGCATTACCTTGACACAAAAACCAATGGCATTATAAAAAGCAAACCACAGATACAGACTCTTATGAATATAGACTCAAAAATCCTCAATAAAAATACTAACAAATCAAATCCAGCAGCATATAAAAAGGAATAGACACTATGGTCAAGTGGGATTTATCTCAGAATGAAAGGTAGCTTTAACATCCAAAACTCAATCAATGTAACAACCATATAAATAAAGGACAAAAAATAAATAAATAACAAGAAACCACATGATCATATTTATAGACACACAAAAAGTATTTGGCTAAATCCAACACCCTTTTATGACAAAAAATATTCAACAAACTAGAAATGGAAGGGAACTTCCTCAACCTCATAAAAGATATCTACAAAAAAAAACCCCACAGTTAACATAATATTTAATAATGAAAGGCTGAAAGCTTTCCCCTAAAATCTGGAACAAGATAAAAAAGGTATCCTCTCTTACCACTTCTATTCAATATTGTATTGGAAGTTCATGCAATGACAGTTAGGCAAAAAAGAAGGGAGGACCATCCCATTTGCAAAGGAAAATTATTTGCACATGACATGATCTTATATATAGAAAATCCTAAGGAATCCACAAAAAAAATCTATACAGATAATAGATTCATCAAGGCTGCAAGATTTAAGATCAATATAGAAAATTCAGTTATATTTCCATGTAATTGTAACAAAAAACCTGAAAGTAAAATTAGGAAAATCCCACTTACAATAGTATTAAAAAGAATAAAATACTTAAGAATAAATTAAGGAAGTTCAAGACTTGTACACTGATGGGACACCTGGGTGGCTCAGTGGTTGAGCATCTGCCTTTGGCTCAAGGCATGATCCCAGATTCCCAGGATTGAGTCCCATGTCAGGCTCCTTGCATGGAGCCTGCTTCTCCCTCTGCCTGTGTCTCTGCTTCTCGGTGTCCCTCCCTCATGAATAAATAAATAAAATCTTAAAAAAAAAAGACTTGTATACTGAAAACTATAAAATATTGTTGGAAAAAACTGGAGACCTAACTAAATGAAAAGATATTCTGTATTGATGCATTGGAAGACTTAATACTGTTAATATGGCAATATTCCCCAGATGATCGATAGATTCAGTGCAATCTCTGTCAAGGTTCCAATGATCCTTTTCACAGAAATGAATATGCTAATGCTTCTTTCTCTCTTTTTTTAAAAAAAGATTTATTTATTTAAGAAAGAGGGAGAGAGAGAGACCACAAGCAGGGTGGAGGAAAGTAAGAAGTAGGCTCCTTGCTGAGCAGGGAGCCTGATGCGGGACTCAATCCCAGGACCTTGAGATGATAACCTGAGCTGAAGGCAGACACTTAACCAATTGAGCCACTCAGGTACCACCTATGCTAACATTTCTAAAATTCATATAGGAATTCAAGAATATAGAATGGTCAAAATAATCTTAAAAAAAGAACAAAGTTGGAGGACTCACATCTCCTAATTTCAAAACTTACAAAAGCTACAGTAATCAAAAGTGGTACTTGCATGAGTATAGATATATAGATCAATGAATTAGAATTGAGTCTAGAAATGAACCCTTATGGGATGCCTGGATGGCTCAGTGGTTGAGCATCTACCTTCAGCTTGGGTTGTGATCCCAGGGTCCTGGGATTAAGTACTGCATCAGGCTCCCCCCGGGGAGCCTGCTTCTCCCTTTGCCTATGTCTCTGTCTCTCTGTATTTCTCATGAATAAATAAATAAAACTAAAGCAAAAAATAGAAACAAAACCTTATATTTATGGTTAATTAATTTTTGACAAAGGTGCCACAACAATTCAATGAAAGAAAAAACAGTTTTTTCAATACATAATGAGACGACTGGATATCTACATGCAAAAGAATGAAATCAGACCTCTATACCACACTGAATACAAAAAATCAATTCAAAACGGATCACAGAATGGGAAAAATATTCACAAATCATATATGTAATAAGGGTCTAGTACCCAGAATATATAAAGAACTTAAATTCAACAATAAAAAAGATAAAAGATGACGGACTCAATTTACAAATGGAGGAAAGTTTTGGATAGACAGTTCCTCAAAGAATATATGCAAATTACCAATAACACATGAAAAGATGCTCAATATTTTAAGTAATTAACTGCCAATCGAAAACAAAACGCGATAGCACTTTACACCTATTAGGATGGCTATAATTAAACAAAGACAATAATAAAGTTGGCAAGGATATGGAGAAATTAGAAATCTCATATACTGCAGGTAGGACTGTATAATGGCACAGGTTTTTTGTTTGTTTGATTTTTTGCGCAGCTGTTTTTGAAAACAGTCTAGTAGTTCACTGAAACGTTAAACATAGAGTTATCCCATAAGACTCAGCAATTGTATTCCTAGATATATATCCAAGAGAAATGAAAACACATACATCCATATCAAAACTTGTAATGTTCATAGTAGTATTATTTATAATAGCAAAAAAATAGAAACAACCCAAAGGTCTATCAATTGATGTATGAAAAATATTCTATAATTAGATAGTGGTGATTATACAGTTGTAATATACTAAAAACCTAAAAATGGTGAATTTTATGATATTTAAATTTACCACTTTTTAAAAAAGGAGTACCCAAGAGCTTCAGTCAGTTCCAGCTTCTACCCATAACCTAGAGATGTCAGATTCCAAAGATCAAAAATATCCAAATGCCTTTAAAAGTACCAACCTCTTGTCTCACCAGCTTCTGCAATTTTCAGACCCAAAGAATTCTAGAGATCTGTTGGTTCTGACTCCAAAAATAACCTTATACAAGAGTTCCATCCAGAACTTCAAGACCAGCTGATTCCATTCATGTCTTTTATCTCAGTCATCCTCAGTCACTGGGAATGTCAGCTTGGAATTTCTAGATTAAGAAAGCCAACTGAGGGATCCCTGGGTGGCGCAGTGGTTTGGCGCCTGCCTTTGGCCCAGGGCACAATCCTGGAGATCCAGGATCGAATCCCACGTCGGGCTCCCGGTGCATGGAGCCTGCTTCTCCCTCTGCCTGTGTCTCTGCCTCTCTCTCTCTCACTGTGTGCCTATCATAAATAAATAAAAATTAAAAAAAAAAAAAGAAAGCCAACTGAGCACCAATTCCTCTATATTTTGGAATACCCATGAGACATTTAAGGAAAATGTGCAACATGGAAGTGAAAGATTATAATAAAGAATTCTACTTTCAATCATGATGTAGTAACTAAAACTGACACAAGACTTCCCACCATAAACAATGATCAAACTGGACAAAATAAATAACTGTTTTTAGATATTGATCAATAGGGAACATATAACTGTTAATCCTAACCAAAGAAAAACAAATGAAGAAGCTTCATGATTACAATGGCTTTTTGCCTGGGGGTACTTTCCACTGGGCAAGGCCAAATTAAACATGGTGGTCTATCTGAACTGAGGAGGTAGATGGAGATCAGATATCAATGAGAAGGAAGCTACACAGGGAGGTCTGCACAGGAAATGACTCCACAAGACAAAGAACAACTATTAGGAACAGAACAACCATGGAGAAGCTATGGGCTGAACAATGATCAGAAGTTGGACAGGGGATGCCTGGGTAGCTCAGTGGTTGAGCATCTGCCCTTGGGCTCAGGGTGTGATCCTGGGGTCCCAGGATGGAGTCCCGCCTAAGGCTCCCTGCAGGGAGCCTGCTTTTCCCTCTGCCTATGTCTGCCCCTCACTCTGTGTCTCTCATGAATAAATAAAATCTTTAAAAAAAAAAAGTTAAACAATAATGTGAGATGTTGGTATTCCAAACAACAACAGTGGAAAGATCTAATTAACTACTTCAGAAATTTAGTAGGTATCCCAGAAAGGCCAGTTTTTATGAACAGGGTTAATCTAGCAATACAGTGACACTATTCAATAGAAATATAATGATGGAAGTGTTATTTAAAATTTCCTAGTAACCTCTTAGAAAAAAAAGTAAAAATAGACAATATTAATAAAATATCTTATTTTACCCAATATATCCAAAAGGTTATCATTTCAACATGTAATCAACATGGGAGATTATTTTTTTTCAACAGAGATTTTTTTTTAAAAAGATTTTATTTTTTAAGTAATCTCTATACCCAATGTGGGACTTGAATGCACAACCTCAAGATCAAGAGTTACATTCTATACCAATTGAGCCAGCCAGGCACCCCATGAACATGGAAGATTATTAATTAAAAAGAGATAGTTTACAGTCTCTTTTTCATAACTAAGTCTTTGAAATTCAGTGTTCATTTTACACTTAACACACACTTTGATTTGGACTAGTCACATTTCAATTATTTAATAGCCATACATGATTAGTGGATTTCATATTAAAGAGTGGTACCCTAGAGTAAGTGTACTATAGCTCTATGTAAAAAACAAACAAAAAAAAACTTAAAAGAAACCTTGAAATCACATTGAGATGCAAGTAAATTTTTTAAAGATTTTATTTATTTATTCATGAGAGACAGAGAGAGAGAGAGAGAGAGAGAGAGAGAGAGGGAGAGAGGCAGAGACATAGGCAGAAGGAGAAGCAGGCTCCATGCAGGAAGCCTGATGCGGGATTCCATCCCCGGTCTCCAGGATCACAGCCTGGGTTGAAGGCGGCTAAACCACTGAGCCACCTGGGCTACCCATAAAGGTTTTTTTTTTTTTTTTTTTAAGATTTTATTTATTTATTTGAGAGACAGCTAGAGAGCGAGTCACCCAGGCACTCTGAGATGTAAGTAAGTTAACCATTTTAACAATATTCAATTCTCTATTATGAAAGAGAACAAAGGTCACTCAAAGTAGTATCTGTAGTATCCAGCATAACACATTATTAGACATGAGAATTAGTAAATGTGACTCTTAACCAGGAGAAAAAGTTGTAACCTCAGAAATGAGAGAGATTAGGGGCACCTAGATGGCTCAGTCAGTTAAACATTTGGCTTTGCCTCAGGTCATGAGCCCAAGGACCTAGGATGGAACCCCACTTAGGCTCCCTGCTCAGTGGGGAGCCTGCTTCTTCCTCTCCCTCTGCAGTTCCCCCTGATTGTGTGTGCTTGCTCTCTCTATCAAATAAATAAATAAAATCTTTTAAAAAATGAGAGAGAGAATGAAAATAGGGGATAAGAACTTTAAAGCAGCTATTATAAAAAAAATAATAAAAAAATAAAGCAGCTATTATGTTTAAAAATTTAAAGGAAAACATAAATGTAATAAGACAACACATCCTTTTTTAAAGATTTTATTTATTTATTCATGAGAGACACAGAGAGAGAGAGAGGCAGAGGGAGAAGCAGGCTCCATGCAAGGAGCCCCATGTGGGACTCGAACCCGGGAATCCGGGATCATGCCCTGAGCCAAAGGCAGGTACTAAACTGCTGAGCCACCCAGGCATCCCAGAAATAGAAAATCTTAATATAGAAATGGACACTTTAAAAAAGGAAAACGGAAATTCTAGAACTGAAAAATATAGTATCTGAAATGAAAAATTAACTGGATAGATTTGACAGGAATTAGACGCTATAAAATAAATGATAAGTGACCTTGAGAGCAAAGCAATTGAAGCCATCCAAACTGAAGCAAAAGAGAAAAAGATAAAAACAAAAAACAAAACCAAAGTCAACCAAACTTCAGTAATTATAAGACAATATCAAGTTGTCTGATTCAGTGTCTGGTGAGGTCCAGCTGCCTGGTTCATAGATGCCTGTGTCCTCATATGTGGAAGGGGTAAAGGGTCTCTTTGAAGCCTGTTTTATAAGAACACTAATCCTAATCATAAAGGTTCTCTTCTGATGATCTAATCACCTCTCAGAAGCTCCACCTCCAAATACCATCACATTGGGCCTATTTTTCAACATATGAATTTTGGAGAGACACATTCAATCAATGGCATCATATAAACAAATATGTGGGGTCCTCCATAATTTTTCAAGTGTGAAAGTTTCCTGAGGAGACCAAAAGCACCTATCTTTCTCCATATTACAACCTCATTCATAATACATTACTAGTTCAACTCTGCACCACATTCACAGGATACTCCCAGTTCTACTCAGCCTACCCTGATCTTTAACACCAAAATAACCCTCACCTTTTTTTTTTTTTTAAGTAGGCTCCATGAGGGGCTTGAATTCACGACCCCGAGATCAAGACCTGGGTTGAGATCAAGAATAGGATGTTTAACCAACTAAGCCAACCAGGAAAGATGGGAAGAGGGAACCTATGAATGGTACTGTTGTTTGTCCTCCAGTATTTCATGTAGTTCTTATCTTTCTTTTATGAACTCTTAATATTGATTCCTATGTGTATTTGACTAATAAACACTTGAAACTTCCATGTCGGTAATGATACTCCTGACATCTTGGCCATAGGATATGCCATGTTTATATGCAACCATATAAACCTTTTCCAAAGTCCAGCCTAAATGTAGTTCTTATCTTTCTTTTATGAACTCTTAATATTGATTCCTATGTGTATTTGACTAATAAACACTTGAAACTTCCATGTCGGTAATGATACTCCTGACATCTTGGCCATAGGATATGCCATGTTTATATGCAACCATATAAACCTTTTCCAAAGTCCAGCCTAAATGTAGTTCTTATCTTTCTTTTATGAACTCTTAATATTGATTCCTATGTGTATTTGACTAATAAACACTTGAAACTTCCATGTCGGTAATGATACTCCTGACATCTTGGCCATAGGATATGCCATGTTTATATGTAACCATATAAACCTTTTCCAAAGTCCAGCCTAAATGTAGTTCTTATCTTTCTTTTATGAACTCTTAATATTGATTCCTATGTGTATTTGACTAATAAACACTTGAAACTTCCATGTCGGTAATGATACTCCTGACATCTTGGCCATAGGATATGCCATGTTTATATGCAACCATATAAACCTTTCCCAAAGTCCAGCCTAAATACATACATGCTACACAGAGATTATGGGGAAGATAAAGAAGTTCTATTATTAAGTATCTATTGCCCAGTTACAAAAAGAACAAAGTGTAAAATAAAAAGTAACTTAGGATATTGTTGGACAGAACTAAAATAGGGAAAGGTTTATAGAAAAGCATGTGGCAAAAGAGCCAATTTAGGGGTGCATGGGTAGCCCAGTTCATTAAGCATCTGACTCTTGATTTTGGCTCAGGTTGTGCTCTCAGGGTTGTGAGATGGAGCCCCACACTGGGCTCTCTGCACTGGAGCCTACTTAAGATTCTCTCTTTCCCTCTCCTTCTGCCACTCCCCCTGCCTCTGTCTCCTTCTTTAGAAAAAAAAAAAAAAAAAAAAAAAAACAGCCACACTTAATTTCAAGAAAGGTCCTGTTCAAGAGAACAAAAGAGGGGAGTACTGCAAGGGTCACTGATAAAATAGGTTTGGGATAAGGGATCCTTTGCTTCTTGAGCTGGTGTTCAAGACTGTGCATCCCAACCTCTTGTGAGGATCCCTTTTTGGTGCAAACAAAATTTCTCTCACTAAAGTTACCAGTAGCCTCCTGAGGCTAAAATCAATGGCCTAGTTTGAGGCTTCATACTACTCAATCTTTCTTCAGCAGCTAATAGAGCTGATCAAACTTTTGTTCTGTAAAACTTCTATCTCTCAGGCAACCCCGGGTGGCTCAGCGGTTTAGCACCGCCTTCAGCCCAGGGCCTGATCCTGGAGACCCAGGATTGAGTCCCATATCGGGCTCCCTATACGGAGCCTCCTTGCCCCCTCTGCCTGTGTCCCTGCCTCTCTCTCTCTCTCTACGAATAAATTAATAAAATCTTGAAAAAAACCAAACTTTTATCTCTCCATACTTCCATCTGATTATTCTCTAAAGCATTTTCTCTGTCTTGCCCAAAACTATCCTTTGCAGTTTTCTTTCTTTTTTTATTTTTTATTTATTTATTCATAGAGATGCAGAGAGAGAGAGAGAGAGAGAGAGAGAGAGAGGCAGAGACACAGGCAGAGGGAGAAGCAGGCTCCATGCAGAGAGCCTGAAGTGGGACTCAATCCAGGGTCTCCAGATCACACCCTGGGCTGCAAGCGGTGCTAAACTGCTGCACCACCGGGGCTGCCCTCCTTTGCAGTTTTCTTTTTTTTTTTAATAAATTAATTTTTTATTGGTGTTCAATTTACCAACATACAGAATAACACCCAGTGCTTATCCCGTCAAGTGTCCCCCTCAGTGCCCGTCACCCATTCACCCCCACCCCCCGCCCTCCTACCCTTTGCAGTTTTCTTAATGGAATTTCCTACTCCCGTTGTAAACAAAACCCCCAAACATTAGTGTCCTTTTCTCTCCTCTCTGAACTACTGCATTCACAGCCTTCTACCATACCCAACCCCTAATAACTCACATGTCTATATCTCTGGATCCATATTTCTAACTGACTACTAGATATCTTTGCCTGGATGCCCTGCAGGCATCTCAAACTTAAAATGCCCAAAGCTTATCTTCCTTTCCAACTCCTACAAAGCCTACTCCTCCTCCTTTATTCTCTATCTCAGGGAGTGGTACCATTAACCACCCTGGAACCCAAGCCAGAAACCTGGATGTCATCCTCAGCTCCTACCTCTCCACATTTAATGGACCATCAAGTTCTCTTAATTCTGTTAAAAATGTTTCTGCAATTCAACCTCTCTCTGTAGCCTCCCAACAGCCTTAGTTTGCTAGAAAAAATATTCTTGTCTATGCTGGTATTGAATTATACTTTTTTACTTAGATTCTTAGTTCTCTTAAATTCTTAGGTTTTCAACATTTGTCATTCCTTTGTCCTATTCAACTTCCTCTTGTAGAGAAAACCAAATGAAGAAAATGATGAAAACAAGGAGTGTCATGGGTTATTATTTTAAGTATTTACTTAGTTACCTCAAACTCTGGAGTATCCTGGAAAAACAGTCATCCAGTAAATATCCATTACCATACTGTTAAGATACGTATTGTTTTTATACTACTGCCTTAAAATTTTATCTTCTTGCCTCTTTCAATAAAGAAGGGATGGGCGCCTGGGTGGCTCAGCGGGTCAAGTATCTGCCTTCAGCTCAGGTCATGATCACAGGATCCTGGGATTGAGCCCCATATTGGGCTGGAGGGCCTGCTTCTGCCTCTCCCTCTGCCATTTCCTTTGCTTGTGTTCTCTAACTCTCTCTCTCTCTCTCTGTCAAATAAATAAATAAAAATCTAAAAAAAAAGAAAGAAAGAAAAGGTAAGTAGAATACAATCCCTTGGGCAGCCCTGGTGGCTCAGCAGTTTAGCGCCGCTTTCAGTCCAGGGCCTGTTTCTGGAGACCTGGGATCAAGTCCTGTGTCAGGCTCCCTGCATGGAGCCTGCTTCTCCCTCTGCCTGTGTCTCTGCCTCTCTCTGTGTCTCTCATGAATAAATAAAACCTTAAAAAAAAAAAAAATACAATCCCTTTCAACAAAGAAGTTGTATTTTATCATTGCATTTTAGTTTTTTTTACTGAATAAATTTTATCTTGACACTGATAATTCTATAGATCAACTTATGCCTCCAGCACTCCTTTGTGAAAATTCATTTATCGATCCTACTGTTCTGTTTCTGTCCTCCAGGACCCTGTGTCTCCTGTACTGGGTCCGAGGTAGTAGTCATAGTCCAAGTGTTCCTAGAATTTAGGGAGGAACTGGGAAGATTTAAAACAAACTTTAAAGGCATTTTTGATGTGGCAGATCTTACTTAAAGGATGTTGAAAAGCTTCTGACAGTGAGTTAGCACCTCAGAAGGGTGAAAATTTTTTATTTCTCCTGAACTTAAGTCACATTCTTGCCTCTAGTCTGAGGATCTTTTGGACTCTTAAATTTCTCAGCTTTGTGATACACTAGTTTGGAATAGAAAATAATAAATGGCTTAAGGAAAGTACTAGCACCTAGTTTTATTCATATTTATTTACATGTCTACCTTATTGAATGCTACTTTCTTGAGGGTATAGATTTGTGGCATTCACTGCTTTTTTTTAAAGATTTTATTTGTCTATTCATGAAAGACACAGAGGGAGAGAGGCAGAGACACAGGCAGAGGGAGAAGCAGGCTCCATGCAGGGAGCCCGATGTGGGACTCAATCCCAAGACCCCGGGATCAGGACCTGGGCTGAAGGTGGCGCTAAACCGCCGAGCCACCCACGAATCCCGGCATTCACTTTTTTAAATCTTCCATTATGAAAAATTACTTCTAGTCTACAATCAATAAATATTTACTGACTTGAAATTCCAGTTGGGAAGGCAGAGTACAGGATTATTAAACTTTTGGTGCCTGATGGCCTGGGTTTAGATGCTGACTCTCCCATTCACTTGCTGTATGATCTGATGCAAGTTGACAAAACTAATTCCCTCGAACTCAAAAGCGGATGAAATGGCATAATAAAGGGCTTGGAGCTCTTGAAGTGCTGTTTAAACAATGATTATTTCCTGAGCTCAGAGTATGCTCTAGGGTGCTGGCGATAAGAGTACAAAACACGCAGGGTTCCCTTCTTTACGGAGCTCGAGGTAGTTGGGAAGATAGAAAACAATTTATCAAACAAATAGATTATAACAAACTGCCACGGAAAAGGGTTAAGAATTCAACAAGGGGTTGTAAAAGCAGAGCCTGATTTAGATTGTGGAGTGAGGGGTCTCGGAGGGAGTGGCATTTAAGCGGAAATCTGGAAGGATGCGGAGATGCCCTATTTCCTCACCTCTTTCTCCTTCCTCAACTCTCTGTGGAGTCCGGCGTCCATCTCTACCTGAGTAGCTTCGCTAAAGCCACCAACAACGGATGTTTTTCAGTCATCCGACTCGACCTCCCCCCCCCCCCCCACGACCCCCGCAGCTCTCTGCAGTTAATCCATCGCTCCCCTCGCCTTCTCTAACGATAAACCCGTCCATCTCTTCCTGCCTCTTCGAGGCTCCTTTGCAGGTTCATCTCCTTAAGGGCCCGGACAGCCTTGCCGCGAGCTCTAAAGAAAAAAACAAACGCAATCCTTTTGAGTCATAAAAAAGGAGTGTGTACAAGCGAACACATTTGGAGGCCCTCTCCTCGCTTCCGGGACGCTTCTCGATACCACGAACTTTGGTTTCAGCAGAGACGCCCTTCTCTCTCCTGCGGGCTGGGCCTGTCCACAGGGCAAGAACAGTCACTCAACTTGCCCCAACGCGGGGCACATTTGCCCAAGGAACGCCCAACGCGCCGGGCGAAAGAGGAGTTCAGGGCAGCACCAACCGCGCTGCGCTCCAGCCGAAAGGACCCCAGCGCCCTTTCGCGCGCGACCCGCGCGCTAGAGTCCTCCGACATCCCAGCATTCCCTGCGCCCCTACCATCGAGAGCGGCTTCCGGTGTCGCTGGTGTAGGTGGGTGAAGAAGGAGCGGGCCCTAGCCGCTCGGTCTCACTCGCGCGCGCGCTCTCTCAGGCAACATGGCGGGCGTGGAGGAGGCAGCGTCCTCCGGGAGCCACCTGAATGGCGACCTGGATCCGGACGACAGAGAAGAGGGAGCTGCCTCTACGGCTGAGGAAGCAGCCAAGAAAAAAAGACGGAAGAAGAAGAAGAGTAAAGGGGCTGCCACAGGTAAAGGGAGTTGTATGTGTTCCCAGTCCCCTTTAGGGATGGCCGAACGGCTCGGCCCAGGCCCTGCTGGAGTGACAGAAACAGGGGCCTCGGAACACCGCCTGGAATGAATCCCAGGACAGGGTGTGTGTCAGAACGGGCTACGGATCCCCAGGGTCGGGGAGAGGCTGCTTCTCTTCCTGTGGGACGGGGGAGCTGTTGAGGGTGGGGTGGGGTGAGAAGGGTGCCTCAGCCATATCGTGAGGTAGTCGCGGGGCCGCCGGGCCTCAGCCCTTGGAAGTGCCAGAACTCAGGCCGCCGCACAGGTCGTGCAACGGACTCGAAGCCGCGCACAGGGACTGAGCCCCGTCACTCTCCCCGCCGTCCGCCCTCCTCAGAAACCTGGTTCTGACCCACACTGTCGCCTCTTGGCTGGAGGAACCTGGAGCGTATTTCCAAGGACGGGGATGGAGTGGGCGAGTCTTAGTGCCTTGACCGCACTCCTCCTCCCCCCTCCCCCTTCCCGGTTTACAGAGGGATTTTTGTTGCCGGCTGCACTTTTGAGATGTGTGTCTATGTGTGTATGCCCACGCGGTCACGTCACTGAGTAGTAATGCAGAATGTGTGGTCGTGCTTCCAATCTTCACCTGCCTAAACCCAGGGCATCGTCAAGCTTCAGGGCTTTTAGGCCTGAATTATGATGCCATTTGCAGGCAGTTCGGATAGAATATTCTGTAGATGGGAATGGAACTTCTCTAAATCCACTGGTAAGGCAAGGAAAACAGCTGAAAGTTTATACTTGGATTACATTATGAGTTAGGACCTTAAATATTTTGAGAAGTCAGTGTTCGTGGTCCTTCGTTTTAGGAAAAACAATGTTTGTACCTGTTTTTAAAATAAGCCACACAGAGATTGAGAGACAATTGGAGAGAGGCCGTAAGTGATGAAGATGAAGTTGACAGGGGTTGGAAGTCTCTATCTTTCTGAAATTGTGATTAAGTGGGAATTGGAAAGGGAAAGTTGTGGGTGCTGGACTCTTGCAGAGACCATTTAATCCCAGGACATAGTCTGGTGGCTGTTCTTGGCTTTCCGTGAAATACAGGCACTTCCGTTTGTCCATTCAGGTCCCGTGATATATTATTAAACAGTTGTAGCTCTCAATATGAATCCTCTACAGTAGCCAGAATATCACTTCAGTATATGCTAACTGGTAATACTATCTCTTTCTACACACACCTATTGCTACTACAGCTAGATTGTATTCACTTGGGGGGGGGGGGCAATGGGGGGGTTGGGTTGGTCTTGTGCTTAGCTGTTTAGTAATTTTGTTTTTTAGTAATGGAAATATCTTTTCTTATTTATTTTGATTTTACCCAGCCTAGCTTGACGACATATTTTTCGTGAAGACTTGAAGTTCCCAGTGTCCATAGAAATCCTCCTCTTCCTAAGAACTTCCAAAGAACTTACCTATTTTAAGTACCTGTTTCGTTAGTAAGCCATTTGTTATAGTAGTCTAATTGTTAAATACTTTAAAAAGTTAACAACTTACAGATAGGGACAAACTCACAGTTTTGTTTATCCTTTGGTTGCTAGCACAGAGACAGTGTAATGGATATTTTGTTGAATGGACAATGCTACTTACAAGTGAAAGATTTTTCTTTGTCGTTACATAAATTCTATTATGTTCCCAATAATGTTTCTGGTTTTGTTTCTCAAGTACTTATCAGGTAGGAAAGGACTTCTATGTTCTCCAGAATCCTTAAAACATATTCTAGTTGGAAAGTACCTTTATTAGATTTAATTTATGTTATATTTGATCAGCAGGGCAACAAGAACCTGATAAAGAATCAGGAGCCTCAGTTGATGATGTAGCAAGACAATTGGAAAGACAAGCCTTAGAAGAGAAAGAGAGAGATGATGACGATGAAGGTAAATGGTAAATTTGATTTTTGTGGTTGGAAAAGCAAGAAGATATGACATCTTTAAACAAAACTACTTAATTTGTGCATAAAGTTTGTGATTATCTGATGTTTTACTTAATTGACATTAAAGCCTCAATAGCACAGATAAAAAGGAAAAGGTATTTACTAGCAATTCTTAAAAAGTTGGATAGGTGGAATGGCTGTTCAAATAACACGTCTTAAGTTTTTAAAAATGTACTTGGTAAAATGCCAAATAGGAGGTATTAAGATGAAATTGAAGGATTATGGGGGTGGGGGGTGCCTGGATGGCTTCTTTGTCTAAGTGTCTGCCTTAGGCTCCAGTCATGATCCCAAAGTCCTGGGATCAAGCCCCATCTAGGGTTCCCTCCTCAGTGGGGAGCCTGCTTCTTTCTCTCTCTTCCTGCTTCTGCTCTCTCACTCTTGCTCTCCCTAAAATAAATAAATAAAATCTTAAAAAAAAAAAAGAAATTAAAGGACTGTTTATTTAACTAACATTTATTGAACAACTAATACTTATTGTACTTGTGAAGACAATGATAGTCATTATGTCATTTGCTGAGAGTGACACACCTGATATGTGTAGAGTGGAACCAAAGTTTCAAATCCAGAACCTGATTTCAAGTTTGGTTCCTTTTACTCTATATGAAAGCTCCCTCTCTTTATTCTCAAGGAGTATATTGGAGTGCTGCTAAACTCGATTATAAATTCCCTGACCCTAGCTTCTTGTGGTCTGTTGGTCCTGTAAGATTTCTTTAAAGATAGTAATTTTTGGAATTCTAGAAATTGGTGCTATCAGTAAGACAGTGGAGGGAATATTTGCAAATTATTCTATAGCCTCTTTCGGTAGAAGGGGAGATGGGGCTTTGTCATTCTGAATTATCTACTATTACAGTTTACTGCTCTTCCTTTTTTTTTTTTTTTTTCAGTTTACTGCTCTTCCTTAAGCACTGCCAGCTTGGGCTTGTGCCTTCCAATCCTTAGCAAAAGAATACCTGCTATACTTTAACTGTCACTTTAGGATAATGCATAAGCTCTCTACCTTCAAGGAGCTTATATAGTCAGAATTTGGTGGAAAAAGTGCTAAGGTTCAAGGGAATAGTTAGCTTTTCCTTAAGCAAACCTCTTGTCCATTTTATCTTGGTTTGTGCTTCAAATTATGAACATATTTTGAACTCTTAGCAAGAAAGGGACTTGTAAATTCAAGGTTATATAATAGATTACTGTAGGCCTACTGTGTAGAGTGTTACAGTATTAATCTTAAAATGCATTCCTTGTTCCATTGGTCCACTACAAAGTTGTATTAATCTCTTGCCATTGAAGAGAAAATTTTGCTTGTCAGATTGGAAATCGTCAATGTTTTAAAGATGATTTTTACGGGACGCCTGGGTGGCTCAGTGGTTGAGGATCCGCCTCTGCTCAATGCATGATCCCAGGGTCCTGGGATTGAGTCCCGCATCAGGCTCCCCATAGGGAGCCTGCTTCTCCCTCTGCATGTCTGTGCCTCTCTCTGTCTCTCTCATGAATAAATAAATAAAATCTTAAAAAAAATTAAAGATGATTTTAGGACTATTGGTTTTCTCCAAGTGAATTTCTCTAATTCACTTTAATAATCAGTGTCAATCAATACTGTTAATCTGTTGTGAGAGTTCTTTGAAAGGATGGAAAGTTAGTATTTCAGAATCTTTGTTCTGAAGGAAAAAACTGATGGTGGAGGTGGAGAGACAAAGCAAAGAGGGGAAAAGATATACCAGTATCTGCTATAAAGTTTTTTGAAATTTGGAGTTGGAAATCTGGGCTGAGTGCTGAAGGCAGGCTTGGAAGGAATGGAATTTGAATAAAAGCAAACAGAAGAGACCACTTTGGGGCAGGACAATGCTGAGAATGTATTCAAAGTGTAGGGAATAATGCAGATTGACCATATGATTTGTTGAAGGAGCCTTGGAGCATTTTTAAAAGAATGTTTTAGGGGTGCCTGGCTGGCTCAGTTTGTAGAGCATGTGATTCTTGATCTTGGAGTTGTGAGTTCAAGCCCTACGTTGGGCATAGAGTTTACTTAAAAAATAAAATGATTAAAAAAGGGAGAAGAATGTTATAAAAAATTAATTTCGTCTTCATATATATGCAGGGTTGTTAGAAGGGGAGGAAACATCTAGGAAAAGGTTTGGAGATCATTTTGGAAGGCACTTAACAGCCCAGGCATATGGTAATGATGATTTAAATTGATGGGGTAGGGTGCCTGAGTGGTTCAGTCTGTTGATTTCAGCTAAGGTCATGATCTCAGAGTCCTGAGATTGAGCCCTGAGTCAGGCTCCATGCTCAGTGTGGAGTCTTTTTGTTTCTCTCTACCCCCTCCCCCCCACCCCATATGTGTACATGCACTGTCTCTCAAATATCTTTAAATGGGTGAACATAAATGAGAATGGAAGGGAAGGGTTCAATGGAATAGTGATTGTGGAAGCAGAATTCAAAGGACTTAAATGACTTTCAGTAGGGGAAGAAGAAAAGAGAGGCATTCGACTCTAGAGGTTTTAGAGGTTTGAACTTGGGGGACAGAAAATTGGTGCTGGGGACGCCTGTGTGGCTCAGCGGTTGAGCGTCTGCCTTTGGCTCAGGGCATGATCCCGGTCCAGGGTCGAGTCCCACTTCAGGCATCCTGTGAGGGGTCTGCTTCTCTCTCTGTCTCTCATGAATAAATAAATAAAATCTTTTTTTTTTTTAAGATTTATTTATTTATTATTTATGATAGAGAGAGAGAGGCAGAGACAAAGGAGGAGGGAGAAGCAGGCTCCATGCTGGGAGCCCGACGCGGGACTCGATCCTGGGACTCCAGGATCGCGCCCTAGCCAAAGGCAGGCGCCAAACCGCTGAGCCACCCAGGGATTCCCCCCCTTTTTAAAAAATATTTATTTATTTATTTATTCATGATAGACATAGGGGGAAAGAGAGGCAGAGACACAGGCAGAGGGAGAAGCAGGCTCCATGCAGGGAGCCTGATGTGGGACTTGATCCCAGGACTCCAGGATCGTGCCCTGGGCCAAAGGCAGGCGCTAAACCGCTGAGCCACCCAGGGATCCCCAATAAAATCTTTAAAAAAAAAAATTGGTGCTGTTTACTGAAATGGTGAAGTAGGGAGAGAGAGTGGGTTAAGAGATATGGGGAGGTGGGTGTAGGCAAAGAAGAAGGTATTGAGTTAAATTTAGATGGGTTTAATTTGAAATTGGAGTATTGGTGTGAATAGTTAATCCTGTGGGCATTTGCCAGTGTGCTAGAAGTAATTCAATAAAGTTTTAAGTCACATTCATTTGTTAAGGCATAAATTCACCATTTTTAAAAAACAGACTTTATGTTTTGGAACAGTTTTACTTAGATTCACAGCAGAATTAAGCAGGAGGTACAGAGATTTCCCATATACCACACATGCATAGCTTTTCTTATTATCAGTATCCCCCACTGGAGTGGTACATTTGTGACAATAGATGAACCTACATAGATACGTCACTATTATGCAAAGTCCATACTTTTCATTAGGCTTACTTATGATATTGTACATTTTATATATTCACCGTTTATAAGTATATAGCTTGGTGAGTTGACAAATGTATGCATTTGGGTAACCACAACCAAGATATAGACCATTTTCATTTAACATTTCCATCTCCACCAAAAAGTTGCCTTTTACCATGTTGTAGTCCATTCTCTTGCTCCACATCCCAATCCCTCACAACTACTGATGCACTTTGTGTTACGTAGCTTGGTCTACAATATTATATAAGTGGAATTATTGTAGCTTGCAGCTTTTTTTGATTTTCCCTTAGCATGATACTTTTGAGAGTCATCCATTTGTTGCATATATATCAGTAATTGATTACATTTTATTGCTAAGTAGTATTCCAGATGTTTTTAACCACTTAATAGTTGATGGATATTCTGGTTGTTTCTAGTTTTTGTATTATGAATAAAGACAACATTTGCATAAAAGTCTTTGGGTGTAAGTTTTCATTTCTCCTGTGTGAATACCTAGGAGTAGGGTTGCTGGTCATATGGGAAGTGTATATTTAATCTTACAAGAAACTATCAAACTATTTTCCAGAATAGCTGTATCATTTTGCTCTCTTGTCAGCACTGGTTGAGAGTTCCAAGTCCTTTGTATCTCTGAAGCACTTGATATTCTTAATTTTTAATTAGTCTTTCTAACCGGTATGTCGTGGTATGTTATTGTGGTTTTAATTTGTATTTCCCTAATAATGACTGGTAGATATTGAACATCTTTTCATGTTTTTGCCTTTCATATATCTTTGGTGAAATGTTCATATCTTTTGTCCACTTTTCAGTTTGGTTATTTATTCTCATATTGAGTTGTAGAAGTTCTTTATATATTCTTCATACAAGTTTTTTTTTGTTTGTTTGTTTTTTAAGATTTTATTTATTTATTCATGAGAGACACAGAGATAGGCAGAGGGAGAAGCAGGCTTCCTGCAGGGAGCCTGATGCAAGACTCCATCTCAGGACTCCAGGATCACGACTAGAACCAAAGGCAGATGCTCAACCACTGAGCCATCCAGGCTCCTCTCTTCATAGAAGTTCTTTGGGGAAAAAAAAGATTTATTTATTTGAGAGAGCCAGCTTGTGCACGTGAGCAGCAGAAGCAGAAGCGGGAGGAGAGGAAGATAGAAAGGGAAAGGCAAACTCCCCACTAAGCAGGGGCTTGATTCCAGATCCTGGGGACTCAGGGATCAAGACCTCAGCCAAAGGCAGATGCTTAACCAGCTGAACCACTCAGGCACCCCTGTTTTTGATACAAGTTCTTTATCTGATATGTTTACTAATATTTTCTTTCATGCCGGTATTATTTGCAGCAGAAAAGATTTTAATTTTTATAGTCTCATTTATTTTATTTCTTCCTGGATTTTTTTTTTGTGTGTGTGTGTTTTATCCAAAAAGTTAAATAATTGTTGTCTGTAGGGTCATGATAATTTTTTTCTTATGTTCTCTTTAAGAAGTTTATATCCATTTAGAGTATATAGTTCAAGGTAAGAGTTGAGATTCCTTTTTTTCCTTGCATATAGATGCCCAATTTTCATTCAACAAACATTAATTGATTGGAACATAGGGCTAATACAGAAATAAATACGAACAGCCTCTGCCTGTTAAGAATATCCTGGGATGCTATGAAAGAAAGACATAAAAACATAATTGTGGCATGGTATAATGGATGGGAGCATAAGCGTATATAGTTTGGTATTTGGATCCACACTGTTACTGTCCTGATAAAAGAGTTTAATAAACAGTGACTATTATACTAAATACAGACCTTGATTGAGTATCAAAGGAAGAGCTTCATCATATCTCATTTTAAAGATGAAGAGACCGAGGTAGAGAGAGGCTAAATAATTTGCCCAAGATCACACAGCTTGCATGATTTTTAGTATGTTTTTAAAACTGGTTATACGCCTTTTTTTTTTTTTTTTTTTTAAGATTTTGAGAGTGAGAGACCACGTTCATATGCATAAGTGGGGGAGCAGAGTGAGTGGGAGAAATACATTCCCTGCTGAGCAGGGAGCCTGATGTGGGGCTCTCTCCCAGGACTCTGAGATAGTGACTTGAGCCAAGACAAATGCTTAACTGACTGAGCCACTCAGGCACCCCTAAAATTAGTTATACATCTTGAAGCATTTGTTTTAGGTTGAATCTAGTGTATGTAGCACTATGCTAAGCATTGTGTGTTCCTCCAGAGTAAAGACTACCTTGTTTTTCTCTCCCTGTTACCTAGCACTTAAGAACTCAGGAAACATTTACTGAATGAATGAAGGTTACTATTAAAATTGTAGTACAAGTTATGTGAATTAGATTGTAAGACACATGAGGAAATTGAAAGTTGTGTTTTCTAAAAAAATTTTCAGGTTATTTTTGTTGGACTTTTGAATCTAGAAGCCAATAATGAGTAAGTCAGCCATGTTTCCACGGTGTTCCATGTTTCTTATACCCAATTTTATAAGATTGAACATAGGAATTGCAATTTTGTGGGGTACCTGGCTGGCTCAGTTGATAGAATGTGCAACTCTGTGTATTGGGGTTGTGAGTTCAAGCCCCACATTGGGTTAGAGATTACTTAAAAATTAAAAAAAAAAAAAAACTTAAAGAAAAGAGGGAATGCTTGTAGCAACAAGGGGTTTAGCGTCTGACTCTTGTTTTTTGGCTCTGGTCATGATCTCAGGGTCATGAGATTGAGTCCCATCTTGGGCTCTGCTGAGTGTGGAGCCTCCTTAGGATTCTCTTTCTCTTTCTCTCTCTCTCTCACACAGAAGTAGAAAATAATAGAAATAAGTTGCAATTTTGTAAGTAAAAAATTATCATATTGGTAGTTTCCTATCACTCAGTCCATTAAAGTCCTATATCTTGTTATCTCCGTCTTTGCTAAACTACTGTTTCCTATTTCTCATTTAGGTGGAAAAAAAAACAGGATAAAATAAACTAAAAGAACATTCATTTGTTGAATAGAGTGAATATTTATCACACGCTTAGCCCTGTGCCTTAACTTAGGAAATGGTATATAATCTTTAAGGAGCTCACAGACAATTGAGGGTCATTGAAACCCCTAATCATTTTGCAAAAAAGAAAAAAGTTGCAATTTGGTCTGATAATTAGAAGAATATTGCAATGAAAAATTTATGTTTCCTGCTTATTGGTCTGGGAGTAAAAAAGGAGCTCTTTGAGAAGAAAATGTAAGCAGTCATTTGACATTATTTTATGGGTGTGGATTTCATGATCTACAATTATTGATACTAGCCATGAGTTACTGCCACTATGTGAAACATCTAAAAGAACACTATATGGTGAACATACTATTAAGCTGTCAACTTCCATTTGTCTGCCACAGCTTCCTATTCATCCTTATTTTATAGCAGTGTGATTTGTGGGTAGCTGGGAGTACTTCATGAATGTTCTAATTATTGAGCAGTATTTTTAGAAATTCAGACACTTCAGTCTATTTTTGATACCTTTATTGAAAACATTTTAAGTTACTGTTTATTTAATTTTAGCCATAATAGCATTCTTTATTTTTTCTCCAAGTTCAAGAGTATAGTATGGGCTTCATAAGATTGTTATAAAAATTGACAGACAGGGGCACTGGCGTGGCTCAGTTGGTTAAGTGTCTGACTTTGGTTCAAGACATGGTCTTGGGGTCCTGGAATCAAGCCACAAGTCTGGCTTCATGCTCAGAGGGGAGTTCATTTGTCCTTTGCCCTCTGCCCCTCCCCCTGCTTGTGCTCTCTCTGTCTCTCAAATAAAAGAATCTTAAAAAAAAAAATCTGGCAGGCAGATACTGTGTTTGTTTTTTGTTTTTAAGTAGGCTCCATGCCCAGCATGGAGCCCAACACAGGGCTTGAACACATGACCCTGAGATCAAGACCTGAGATCAAGAGTTGAACACTTAACTGATTGAATCACCCAGGTGCCCCTTTCTTGAAATAGTTCTCAATCCCCATTTTTGGGCATCAGGTTCTTTTGAGAATCTGAGAACTGTGAACCTAGTAAAAGTATATATACTTTCTGATTTTTGCATATAATTTGATCAGAAGGAGAACTCTTTTTCTCTAATAATAACTATGCAGGAAAAGATATTTTAAAATATGACATTGCAAATACTCCTACCTGGATTAGGAATTAGGTGACAAATTCTTGGTCTAGTTCTTTTCTTTTCTTTTCTTTTCTTTTTATTTTATTTTATTTTTTTAATTCTTGGTCTAGTTCTGCTGTTTACTGGTTGGGATTATCTTGGGCATGTCCCTTAAACATTCCTTGTTTTATCTCATAAAGTTGCTTTAAGGGTCATATGAAGTCATGAAATACAGGTCTTGAACCACAAAGCATATGTAAGCAAACTAGTATTATTTTAGGTGAAGTCACATGGTCATTATTATTAGTATTAAATTAACACTAGTTCTTCTTAGCTCTTGAAAAAGAGTGTTAATACAGTTTTTATTCTTAAGAATGTCTTATTCAACAATTATTTTATTAGAGTAAATTGAAGTCAAGTTTCCTTAGTGCTTTTGATTACAAAAATTCTGTTATATTAGCAATATTCAGAATTATTTTCTAAGAATATTGTGCCAGCTTCATTATGTGCTATTTAAGATGCTTTGTGTATGTGTACTTGTCTGCTTATCCTTGCCTTGTTCCTCTGCTTATGAAGTTTAAATAAATATATACTTTAAATGGTCTTTTCCTAGATGGAGATGGGGATGGAGATGGAGCAACTGGAAAGAAGAAGAAAAAGAAGAAGAAGAAGAGAGGACGTTAGTGTTTTAAGTTGATCTAACCTGACAAATTAAAAATGTGTATTAACCAGCAGGTTTGAAGAGTAGGTTTGAAGTTCCTTAAGATCCCATTGTATGTCAAGGAAATACATTTAGGCTTTATAGAGCTAGAATTTAGTGAAGCTCACAACTATTTTTTCATTTAACAATCCTTTTGGTATTTTCTTTACCTATTATTGAGTTAAGGGATGTTAATAATAAGTTGATTGCATTTTACTGCAGTTTAGGAATAAGTTGATAATTTAAAACTTGAATAACACAAATAACAATTCTGTCAGGGATGAGTAAAGTGGTACCACTGTACAGTAATAGGATAAACATCGTTTGCCAACTTTGAAGTTAAGAGATTCTTGATGAATATTTATTAAACTTTGTGCATGTGGTTAAATTTTATTAATAACATTGTACTGTTTTGTATTTACTTAAAATATGATCATGCTTGTGCTTTGTTTTTATAAATGGCAAACCAAGCCTCTTCAGGGACCTGAAATTCTATTAAGGAGACAGGGAGACTGTAAAGTATTAGAGAATAAAGGTTGGGTTGAGAATCAGAGCAAGTTCTAATTCTGGATGCCCTTTGGGTTATTAGGGACCACTGAGTATCTGGTTATACCTTCCTTTAAGTCTTTTAGGCTGAAATTTTATGAATCAGGATGTTGGGGGCTTTACTCATTTTTATCTCTAGGTTGGGAGAAGTTCTTAAATATTTTTTAAGAAAACTTTTGGCTCTATCAGCAATATTCCTGATGTTTCTCCAGATGAGGATGGGGGATAGCCTTCCTTCTATTCAGGCAACTACTTTTAGATTTTTCTTATCATAGGATGTCAGATATGTCCCTTACATAGTCCATATTTTTTTTTAAGACTTTATTTATTTATTTATGAGAGACAGAGAAAGAGAGAGGCAGAGACACAGGCAGAGGGAGAAGCAGGCTCCATGCAAGGAGCCTGACATGGGACTAGATCCCTGGTCTCCAGGATTACACCCTGGGCTGAAAGCGGGGCTGAACTGCTGGGCCACCGGGGCTGCCCGCATAGTCCATATTTAATGAACACAGGTTACCTGTGTTCTAGGAATCTTCCAGAGATTGTGATGTCCTATTCCTTCCATTCAAAAATTGTTAACAGTGTGCTTGTGAGACATGGTATTACCTGAGAATGGCTTCAGAGAACCATTTCTCCCAGTCTCTTAAATTACTCCCTGATGAAGATAGGTAAGCAGGGAGGAATGTTAAAGGGCTACTTCCTATTTGCCCTTGGTAGAATTCTTCCACTGACACATGTTTTAGTATGACGCCATCAGCTTTTATTGTGCCTCCTCTGAGGATGTTACTGAACTTGCTGTTCATTTTATTTCTTTATGAGTACTCTCGAGAGAATCTTTTGTCTGGTCTTGGTATCAAGAATAATTATATTTTTCCTGAATACCTAATGTGTTTATCTCATAAACATGACCCATGCAAATAAACTAGTTTTTTTGTTTTTTTGTTTGTTTTTTGGCTATTAGAGGGCTTAGAGCCAAATCTGTGGTTTTGTATTAGCAGTATTTCAGGTTCTATTTTATGTTTTTTCCATGTTTTTATTTTTCTCTAATTTATTGTCTCTATTTGTGTATTTTAAATACCTCATAGGCTATCATAAATCACTTCTGGAATAATCCAAATAATGTAATTATGGGCTATTTACTGCCCTCATTTTCCTCATCTATAAAGTGAGAGAGTTATAAATGATAGTTAATGATAGCTGCAGTACAGATTATTATTATTATAATTCTATATAGTTTTAGATAATAACTTGGACATAGTGCATTATAATTTTCAAAGGTTATCCAAGATTTCATCTGGTTCTTCATTTTGTAGATGAGGAAACTGAGGCTTGGCACATCAAGCCGTTTGTCCCAAGTCACAATTAATAAGTTGTTAAGGCTGAACTTCAACCCTCTTGTTTTGAGTACAAATTTTTTTGTCTAATGATCTTTTCGAGTCCTTAATAATTTATGGATAATATAAAAGGCATCTTTATCAGAATTGTAGATGAGATCAAGCTGAAGATAATGCGATACTACTTTGGTTGATAAAACTCAAGATTTCAAAAGATCAGGAAGACTGAGAAATAGGCTAGTATTAAGTTGAAATTTAATAGACATATATAAAGTTAATACAGGTGATAGGATCTAAGGATTTTGAGTGCTAGTGTGATATAAGACAAAAAGGAAGTCTTAACTAGCAGCTGTA
Organism: Vulpes vulpes; assembly: GCF_048418805.1. Lineage (NCBI taxonomy): Eukaryota > Metazoa > Chordata > Mammalia > Carnivora > Canidae > Vulpes > Vulpes vulpes. The sequence continues at coordinate 73,027,305 of NC_132789.1, forward strand.
GGATTTTTAGAATCATTATAGCTTTACAGTAATTTATACCTTATTTGGACTATTAATAGAAGTCCATTCTAATACCAACCTAAAAGAAACATTGACAAATTCTGGGTTGGCAAATAGGGGTGAGGGGGTTAAGAACCATATCCCTTCTTTTTTTTTTTTTTTTTAAGATTTTATTTATTCATGAGAGACAGAGAGAGAGAGAGAGGCAGAGACATAGGCAGAGGGAGAAGCAGGCTCATAGGGATCCCAATGCAGGACTCGATTCCCGGACCTGGGATCATGCCCTGTGCTGAAGGCAGATGCTGAACCTGTGAGCTACCCAGGTGTCCCCATTAAAGTGGTTTCGTTTCGTTTTCTTTTCTTTTTTCTTTTCTTTTCTTTTCCCTTCCCTTCCCTTCCCTTCCCTTCCCTTCCCTTCCCTTCCCTTCCCTTCCCTTCCCTTCCCTTCCCTTCCCTTCCCTTCCCTTCTTTTCTTTTCTTTTCTTTTCTTTCCATTTATTTATTCATGAGAGACACAGAAGAAGAGGCAGAGACACAGGCAGAGGGAGAAGCAGGCTCCCTACAGGGAGCTCGATGCGGGACTTGATCCCAAGACTCCAGGATCATGACCTGAGCCAAAGACAGACGCTCAACCACTGAGCCATCCAGGTGCCCCTTTAAAGTGGTTTCTTATAGAGAGAAAGGAGTCAGTAAATATGAGAAGTAAAATTCTTTCAACTGCAAAGAATGAAGCTAGAACTAACAGATGAAAGTAACAAGGAGGTATTGAATTAATGTAGGAAGAGCTTTCTAATAGTTACAGTTCTTTCAAAATGAGTGATTTTCACTTGGGAGATAAAGACTGTCTCCATTCTTAGAAGCTCACTGCCATCTGTCAGGGGCATTATGGAATTCCTGGATTTAAGTGTAAAACAAAATTAAGATGACCTCTGAGATTTTTTTTTTTTTAAGATTTTATTTATTCGGGAGAGACAGAGACACAGGCAGAGGGAGAAGCAGGCTCCATGCAGGGAGCCCAATGCGGGACTCGATCCCGGGACCCCAGGATACACCCTGGGCCTTTGGCAGGCACTAAACCACTGAGCCACCCAGGTGTCCCCCTCTAAGATCTTTTTTGATTTTAAATTCTAAAGTTCTCTCTTAGGAGGAACTGAAAACAGTGTTTTCTTAAGATTATTTGCCCATAGAACACTTAAACATTATGTAAAGAGAGAAAAACATTTAGTGCTCATGAGATGCTGTGTGTTTGGGTTAAAAGAAGGAACCGAAATATGGTTCCATAGGTAAATGATTTGACTCAATGAACAGTTATACTTTATTTATGTAGTTCTTTTTCCCCCCCTGTTGCAGAACAAAGAGAGCAAAATGTGTTGAAATTTAAGATCCACAATCCATAAGACCAGTTATAATCAAATGGAAACCACATATTTCACCTCAGTAGTTGAAATGCTGCAGATACACATTGAATATTCTATATCACTGCATAAATTAATATACTCTGTTTCCTGGCATTTTTTGGAAACAACATTCATTACTAAAAGGCAGTTCCAGGCAGCCCCGGTGGTGCAGCGGTTTGGCGCCGCCTGCAGCCTGGGGTGTGATCCTTGGGGACCTGGGATCGAGTCCCACGTCGGGTTCCCTGTATGGAGCCTGCTTCTCCCTCTGCCTCTCTCTCTGTCTCAATAAATAAATAAAATCCTTAAAAAAAAATAAAAGGCAGTTCCATATAATAAGAACTCTAGTTCTTAGGTATTTAAACATTTTTTTAGAAGACAAATCATTTGTTTTTAAAAATCATCTTGGAACACTGGTATCTTTTAGAATATAGTTTGGGAAATAATGTCCTTAAAACATATGCTAAGGACTAACTTTAAGTATCAGGAAATTTGTATATGGCTACCTATATTCTTTGGCACTGGGTATGTTTATCTTAACTTTTATACCTAATATACCCTTGAAGTAAATTTTTCACTTATTAATACATAATATCTTTATATATTTTACTTCATTGCTATAGAGTCTCTTTCATACTTTATTACTCCTTTGATTTTTATTTGTGAAAACTGGCCTCTATTTGCTATTCTTTTTCCATTATAGTAAATAAAGACAAAAACATTAGAAGTATGCTTTCTGCCAAGACATACACTATTTAAATACATATTGGAATTTTGAGAGTTGAATATTTCTATTCCTAAGCAATAGTAAATTGGAGAGGAGGTGGCCATTATGGTGAAATATTTTCTGTTTTTAACTATAAGGCTGTGATAACAAGGAGGTTCCTTAAAATTAGGACATAAAACAATCATTAGGAACTGAGAAAAACTGTAATGAAATGATAACTGCTTAATTTTACTTTTAATTACAGAAGTTAATACTTTATTTGTATCTCACAGCAAAAGTTCAAACAGACCCTCCCTCAGTTCCAATATGTGACCTGTATCCTAATGGTGTATTTCCCAAAGGACAAGAATGCGAGTACCCACCCACACAAGATGGGTAAGGATCATAAAATAACTTCCAGTTTGACTTTTGAAAGTTATAGCTTAGCAATAAAGCAGATTTGATTTTTCTCAGAATTTGCTCCACTGCCTTAATAAAAGCTTATGAATTTGTTAACAAAAAATACAGTAGAAGCCCTCTTATCCAAAATGATTGGGACCAGTAATAATAGTTCAGTTAATCAAAAAAGTATGTTAAAATGGCGATCACAAAACATTAAAATTTTCATTGATAAAAGTTAACTTTAAACAAATACTTGTTTTTCATCATTCTGGATATTTGAAGATGGATTTTGTATCGTACTGCACTTTTTTCTTCTCATAAGCCATAATGCATTGTCTATGAAATATTCCATTTTGAGTTTCTGTGAATAAAAACTAAGTAATCTGAACCTGGATGTTTACATTTTTTCCCTGAAACCATTTGCAGTTCTTACCTACACTTAATTTGACAGAAGTGTTTTTTGATGACTTGCCTTTATTGAGACTTTTCTGAGTGTTCAATTTAGTTTTCATAGAAACAATTCTTTGTACGTACTATATAACTAATTACATAATTATAGTTACAAGTGAAAAAGATTTACACTGGTTTGGAAACAAATCTCCTGATTGTTGGAAGTGTTCTTAAAGGATACTTTTGAGCTGGTCAGTAGGTATTCATCATGGCATTATGCTGACTGGTTAAGAACACAGAAGCTGGGATTCACTTCAGTCCCAGCTCTAACATTTATTAGCTTTGTGACTTGGGCAAGTAACTGATCATGTCTTTGCTTTCATTTCTTCATCTATAAAATGAGCATTTCATAGGGTTGTTGTGAGGAATAAACATTTGTAAAGCACTTAGGAGAGTAACAGACACATAGTAAACATTAAGTGTTAACTGCTGCTACTATTCAGAACAGGAACCTGTCAGCCCCTTATATTCAGCATACAGTGGGCATTGGTCAGTATATTTTACAGAGGGATAAAGAGCATCAGTTAATCCAGTGGTTGCAATAGTTGGTTAAGAAAGCTTCTACTGTAGCCTTGTTTCATTGACCTGTAAAGACCTCATTGTTTTCTTTAAATTTTAGGACTTTAGGAAAGAATGTGATATTGTTATATTTTAATCCCCCTCCTTCATTCCCAGTACTTAAGGGAATAAATGTAAAGTTCTGAAATATTATGTCAGGAGCATCTTTTCTTTGAATTTAAATTAATTACTATCCCTATCTTAAAGCAGCTATTTTTGAAATGTCACAGACATGTAATTTCACATGAATTATCATAAATTTTCGTAGTACATATAATCACATTTATTTTTAAATACAATTTAAAAAAATTTTTTGTGTGTGTGTGCTGTTCCTTCTTCTTTCCCTTCCTTCCAGACCTATGTAACCACCCAGCAGGTAGCCTTCCATATTTTAATATGCTCATATATGTGGTCATCTGTGTCTGTTTATATAAGGGGACTGTTTTGGTCTTGTTTGTTTTCCAGAATGGAATCACAGGCACACTTTCCTCACCTTTCTCCTTCAGGACTATTTCTTGAAAGGTTCTCCCAAGTCCATCAGAATAGCTGTTATTCTTTTGAATGGCTTCATAATATGCTACACTTTAATCTACCATTTTCTAATTGATGAGCATTCATTTTGCCTCTAATATTTTAGCTGTATTACAAACCATTCTGTAATAAACATTTCTGAGTATATAATGTATATGTATATATGTGTATGTATGTGTATTATTTCCTTATGTTATGGAAGTTTTATTATGGGATAGTTTTTTAGGAGTGGAATTGCTGAATCAAAGAATATGTAATATTTTAGTTTATGATTCCTGGACTGCTAATGATTTTGAGCATTTTTTGATTGTTGGCTTTATTCTTTTACTCTTCCAGAAGTTTTAAAATTTTGTATATAGTATGTGTTTCTATTTTATACTATTTTATATTTATTTACTTATTTATTTATTTATTTTTTACTATTTTATATTTATAGATACCTAGCAGTCTCATAGCTTTTTTTTTTTCCTTTCAAATTCTTACTCTGTTTTATTACATCCTTTGGTTAGTGTGGAGCTTTTTTGTGTAAGGTTGAGAGTGCTAATTTTATTTTATTTGAAATGGAAAGCCCATTGTGCTAGAATTGTTTATTAAATAATTCATTCTAGGGGCACCTAGGTGGCTCAGTTGGTTAAGCATCTGCCTTTGGCTCCGGGCATGATCCCAGAGTTGTGGGTTTGAGCCCCTGCTTAGTGAGGAGCCTGCTTCTCCCTCTCCCTCTGACATTCCCCCACTTGTACTCTCTGACTCTTTCCATCTCTCTGCCAATTAAGAAAATAAAATCTTTTTTAAATAAATGAATCTTTCTACTGAATTGAATGACAACCTTTGGCATATACTATATTCTCATATGATGGAACTATATTTTCATAATCAACCAATTTCTTTTATTCTATTGATCTGTTTGTGTATTCTTAGCTAGTACTATTTGGATCTAATTATCAGCAACTTTAATTTTTTTAAAAAGATTTTATTTATTTGAGAGCAAGAGAGCACATGTGAGAAAGAGCATGAGGGGTGGAGTGGGGAGAAACAGAAAGAAGCAGACCCTGTCCACCCCCCACTGAGTGGGGAGCCCGATGTGGGATGATGTGGTACTCAGTCCCAGAACCTGGAGATCATGACCTGAACCAAAAGCAGACTCTTTACCCATCTGAGCCACCCAGGCATCTCTGATTATCATCAACTTTAAAATATATATTGATAATTTGTTAAGGCAAATCTCTTTCTGCCACACACACCTGAACACAGTTCTTTTTTATATTTAGCTATGCTCAGGCTTATATTCCTAACATACATAACCCACAGAAAAATGCTTTTCATTACAAGTCTGATCAGAATTGCATTTATGCATTTATTTCAGAAAATTGACAGTTGTGTCATATTGTCTTAACTTGTTGTCATAGTATGTTTTCCCACTGACTCTGTTTTTTTTCAGATAGGTCCTGTCCCTTTTTTGTTAAACTTATTAAGTGTTTGATGGTTTTGTTACTGATGTGAACAAGATGTTATCACACCTGTTTCCATTTCTATGTGTTTATTGCTAAAGTGGAAGAAAGTCCTTGATCTCCTATGCTTTTAATAGATTGTTAATATTTTTATTAACCATGTGAATATGGTGGAACACTTGAAGTAATGTTTAATACAAGAAAAATTGAGCTTTTACAAACCTTTAAAACTATCTTTCCATCCTTACTATCATTTTCTATTGCAAATTAAATATTACGGAGGTGGAATAACTTCTGTTTTTGAAACAATAGAGAAAGATGGTAATTATAGTATTTTTTTGAGTAATGCTTAAATATTGAAAAGCAATGTTGTATGCTGTGGAGAAGTAAAAAAATTATTGTGATTGTTTGGTCTTCAGTAATTTTTTGATATTTTGATATTTTTTGACATTCATATAAACCAGTTTTGATTATTTGCAAATAGATCAGCATCAGTATTCTTACAGATTTGGTAAAGTATTACTGTTTTATATCTGCCTTCATTTAAAAAATTTTTTTTCATTTAAATTCCAGCTAGTTAACAGTTTCACGTGTACAGTTTCACGTGTACAATATAGTGACTCAGCACTTCCATACATCATCTGGTGCTCATCACAGCAAGTGCGGTGCTTAATCCCCATCACCTGTTTCACCCATCCCCTCCCCCCACCTCCTCTCCTCTGGGAACCATCAGTTTGTTCTCTAGAGTTAAGAGTATGTTTCTTGGCTTATCTTTCTCTTTTTTTCCCCTCTTCATTATTTTTTAATAAACTTGGTAAAAATTGCATGAATTATCACAAAGAACTCACCTGTAACTACCACCCATGTTGAGTGCAGTATTTAACTTTTTATTTTGAAATAATTCCATATTAAGAGAAAAGTACAAAGAAAAGTACAAACTCTTGCATACCTTTTATTCAGGTTCTCTTTAATATTTGTTTCATCTATTGTTCTCTCAATGGAGTATGACAATTATGCATATACTGTGTAATATACCAGTAACGTTAAATTTTCTCCTTGCAAGATAGATAGAAGGCAAATGTGGAACATGTTATTGGTGAATCTGTATTCATACTACTTTTTCTGAATTATTTGAGTCTTTTGTGTATTTTTCTTTTAAGATTTTATTTATTTGAGAGAGAGAGAGTGCGCGCATGAACCAGGGGGAGGGGCAGAGGGTGAGGAAAAGGGAAAAAAAAAGCAGATTCCCTGCTTATTGCAGAGCTACCTGAGGCTCAATCCAAGATCATGACCTGAGCCAAAGTCAGATGTTTAACTGACTGAGCAACCCAGGCGCCCAGTAATTTGTATATTTTTGGATGGAATACTGGACAAGTAGATAACCTATCCTTTTCAGATAACATCTTGAGGCACATAATGTCAGATTTCATCACTTGGATAAGGTATTATCCAGTTTCTCTAGTGTGATATTACTATTTTTTTCCTCTTATAATTAGTAATTTTCCCTTTTAAAAAACTGACATTCTTTGTGCATTTCCTGTGTCATTAAACATTTTTTAAACCAATTTTGAATGACTATAATGCTACTCTATTTTGTACCTAGCATAATTTTATTAGTGATTTCTCTATTTTTGAATATTTCCCTAGTTTCGAATTTTCATTTTTTACCATAGCAAAAATTTTATGATGAACATTTTAGTATATTAATCGGATTTGATTTTTCTCTTATTCTAGATCTCTAGATGTAGAATGAAGAATTATTTTCAAATTCTTGATACCTATTTCTAAATTTAGTAGGCAGTTATTTGGGACAGTTCTATAAGCAATACACATCCATTATAGAAGAGGTAGGAAATACAAATAAGCAAAAAGAAAAAAATTAAAATATTCTTCTACATTCTACCAATGAATTTTAAAACCACTATTGCTATTTCTTCCTCTATAGTCCCTATATAAATGTGTATTATAAATACCTGGGAATGTCTTCAAAATAGATCTATACTGCAAACAGCTTTTTAATCCATTTTAATTTTTTAGTATTTTTTATTTTTTTATTTTTTAATATTTTAATTTAATATTTTAAAAAGATTTTATTTATTTATTCATGAGAGATGCAGAGACATAGGCAAAGAGAGAAGCAGACTCCCTGTGGGGAGCCTGATAAGGACTTCATCCCAGGACCCCGGTATCACAACCTGAGCCAAAGGCAGATGCTCAACCACCCAGGTGCCTCTGTAACCATTTTTAAATATCTTTTCATGTTAGTAGAGAAATAAACAGTATTTTTATATGTCTATGTAGTTGTATGTATTTGTTTCTTTTCTTTCTTTCTTTTTTTTTTTTTTTTTTTTTGGTTTTTGGTTTTTGGTTTTTGCTAGACCATTTAAAAATGAGGTGGTTTTGTTTTTTTGTTTTTTGGGGTTTTTTTTTTTAGTAATCTCCAACCCCAACATGGGGCTTGAACTCATGACCCTCAGATCAAGAGTCGCTTGTTCTACTGCCTGAGCCAGCCAGGTACCTCAAGTCTCCATTGAGTCTTCACTTCTAAAAACTTTAAGGATCAGGGCAGCCCGGGTGGTTCAGTGGTTTAGTGCCACCTTCGGCCCAGGGTGTGGTCCTGGAGTCCTAGAATCAAGTCCCACGTCGGGCTCCCTGTATAGAGTCTGCTTCTCCCTCTGCCTGTGTCTCTGCCTCTCTCTTTCTCTGTGTGTCTCTCATGAATAAATAAAGTCTTTTTTAAAAAATTTAAAAAAAAAAACTTTAAGGATCTATCTGGGCTGGGTGGCTCAGTCAGGTGTCCAACTCTGATCTCGGCTCAGGTCTTTTTTTTTTTTTTTTTTTTAATTTATTTAATCATTTCAGAGGGATGGGATATGGACAGAGGGGGAGGGAGAAGGAAAGAAGCAGACTCCCCTCTGAGCACTGAACCTATTGTGGATGAATCTTACAACCCTGAGATCATGACCTGAGCAGAAATCCAGAGTGGGAAGCTTAACCAACTGAGCTGCCCAGATGCCCCTCAGCTCAGGTCTTGAACTCAGGGGTTGTAAGTTTGGGCCACATGATTGTTTTAGAAAAACAAACAAACTTAAAGCATCTCCCAAGAATTAGATATTCTCCAAATTATCACATTTATATAAATTAAGAGTAATTTTCCAGTATTATATACATACCTAGTTCATATTTAGAATTTTTTTTTCCATTGTCCCTGAAATATCTCTTAAGCTATTTTTGCCCTCTCAACCAGGGTTCAGTCAAGGTTCATACAGTGCATATGGTTAGAATTCTCGCTTTCTTCTCTGTTGCACTGACTTTTTGAAGAGACCAGTTAGTTTAGAAAGACTCCTATTCTGCAGTTTTTCTTACTGTTTCCTTGTGGTGTCATTAAACTTTTTTCTCTATTCCTTTATTTTCTGTAAACCAGAATTAGTTGTAAAGGGTTAGATTAGATTTACATTAAATGTTTTTGACAGGAAGAACATGTCATTTATGATATGTGCTCCATATTATGTCATAGTCTATTACATCAGTTGTAAAGTTATGTTTTTCTAGTACTGGTTTTACTGTTTGATCACTTGGTTAATTTGGTAACAGCCAACTGTTTCTTTTTTAAAGATACTTTTTTCTTTTTGCAGGTTCCAAGTAATCTGTGGGGGTAGTTTGGTACCATTGGAATATTCTTTTGGAATATTCTTTGCTTCAGCAACTTTCTACTTAATTATTTTAGTATCCATCCATGCTTACTCAGTTATTTCACTGGGGACTGCAAAATGGTGATTTTCTAATTTTGTTTCCTTCTACATTTATTAGCTGACGTTCTGTAAGAAGGATTTTCCTTTATCAGCTGAGTATCAGTTAACTTTATTAGTTAACTAGGCAGAGCTAAAACATGCTTTATTTTTTTCCCTTCTAAGTACCAGTTTTCAGAAGAAGAAATGTCATGTCTGCATGCATTCTTAATTCTTCTGGGTAAAAACATGCATTTAAAAAAAATTTTAGGGACATTTTTAAATGGTTTTTAATAAATATGCCATACAGTGCTTTAAAAATACAATTAGCTTTTAAGTTATCCATGTGTTTAGTTTACAAATGTTTATGAAATTTGAAATTACTAGTTGGGGACACCTGGGTGGCTCAAAGGTTGAGCATCTGCCTTTGGCTCAGGGCATGATTCTGGGGTCCCAGGATCAAGTCCCACGTTGGGCTCCCCGCAGGGAACCTGCTTCTCCCTCTGCCTATGTCTCTGCCTATCTCCCTGTGTCTCTCATGAATAAATGAATAAAATCTTTTTTTAAAAGTCTGCGATTAAAAAAAGAAATTATTATTATTTTAAATTTTCTTTAATTTATTTATTTGTGATAGACCTAGAGAGAGAGAGAGGCAGAGACACAGGAGGAGGGAGAAGCAAGCTCCACGCCAGGAGCCCGACGTGGGACTCGATCCCGGGACTCCAGGATCACGCCCTGGGCCAAAGGCAGGCGCCAAACCACTGAGCCACCCAGGGATCCCAAAAAAAGAAATTATTAATTGGATTCCTTTGTATCTTTTGGTCTTAACTTATATTTATGCCCTTAATCTAGTAAAAATGATGAAATACTGAAGACTCAGAAATATGAAAGAGGTGTAATTTACATACTCTGTAAACACTTCTATAAGGATTCTCTTTTGAGCAGTTATTATGATAGTTTTGTTGTACAGACACAACATATTTCAAAAGCCTTTTTTTTTTAAAGATTTTATATATTTATTAAAGTGAGAGAGCAAGAACACATGGAGGGGGAGGGGTAGAGGGAGAAGCAGATTCCTCATAGAGCAGGGAGCGTGATGCAGGGCTGGATCCCAGGACCCTGGCAAACACCCAACCAACTGAGCCACCCAGATGCCCCTTAAAAGCATTTCTAACCCACCTCTGTCAGTTGAATGAATTAATTGCTCTTTTAGATAATTATTATGAGCTCAGCATGTTTTTTTTCATCTTAATTAATTTCTCTATTTTTGCTAAGTAGACTGAACATCAAAATATTAGGTTTTGGAAAGGGGAGCAGTTCCTTCATATTTTTTGTAATTAGTACAAGTTTAGAATTGTAATTTTAGATGCTTGAATACTACTTTAATGACTTTCAATTTGAACTCAAGACTTAGAATTTCTTTAATCCATTTTCTTTTCCTTTTTTTTTTTAAGATTTTATTTGGGCAGCTCCAGTGGCGCAGCGGTTTAGCACCACCTGCAGCCCAGGGTGTGATCCTGGAGACCAGGGATCGAGTCCCACGTCGGGATCCCTGTGTGGAGCCTGCTTCTCCCTCTGCCTGTGTCTCTGCCTATCTCTCTCTCTCTCTCTCTCTCTCTCTCTCTCTCTCTCTGAATGAATAAATAAATCTTTAAAAAAAAAAAAGATTTTATTTATATGAGAGAGAGCACAAGCAGAGGGAGGCACAGAGGGCGAAGCAGGCAATCAGCTAAACAGGGAGCCCCGTGTGGGGCTCAGTCCCAGGTCCCTGGGATCATGACCTGAGTTGAAGGCAGATGCTTAACTGACTGAGTCACCCAGCACCCCCTTTAATCCATTTTCTGATTGGTAGCTCTTTACCAATAATGCAGTACATTCCATAATCTTTTGAATTCACTGCTTCTGTGAATCAGCTATGTGGCTTCAGAAATAAAAGATCAGGGATGCCTGGGTGGCTCAGCGGTTGAGCACATGCCTTTGGCCCGGGTGTGATCCTGGAGTCCTGGGGTCTAGTCCTGCATTGGGCCCCCTGCATGGAGCCTGTTTCTGTCTCTGCCTATGTCTCTGTCTCTCTCTCTGTGTCTCTCATGAATAAATAAATAGAATCTTAAATATAATAATAAAGTATAAGATCATGTGAGGCCAATTGATTTCAGTATTGGGGATTTTTATTGTACTGTATTTTGATTCTAAAATGTAGTCAAATAGCATTTGTAATTTAATTATACTTAACATTTTAACCTGTAAGAAGTGGGTTTGAAGAATTGGGAAGAAATGGGAATTGATAATGACCAATTTCATATTCGTGGCTCTACATGCATGATATCCATCAGTTCCCTGTCAATGGTCTGTCATCTTACCATCCTAGAGTAAACATTTGAGGATATTTTTGCTTTTCACAAAATGTTTGGCTTTTGAGACAAGGGTGTGCATATAGATATGGCTGTTCTGTCATTGTCAAGTATATGTGCCAGAGTTATGGCCTTGGATGAGGTGAAGAGTTGTGATAAGTTTTGTTTAAAAATTGATCTGAGACTTTAGCCACTACTCTCTTCTGCCAGGAAATGATTTGTTCTTAGAATATTCAGGTTCTTTGTTCCTGGGAAATATTTTTGGATTCATGGGAGAGCATAGACTGAGGAGTTACATCTTCAGATTAGGATATTGTGGCTGGTCTGTCCCATCATTTTGAGAATATACTTGTTAATGGATCTTTTCCTGTTACCTTTCAGTCTGAGGATGTTCATTTGAATGCTTTTATTAGGAATTGCCTCTTGGATTGTCACTATTTATTCATATGCATTTAAGTATTTGTGGAGATAAAACTGACCTTAAGAGATGGTGCTGCAATATTTCAGTTCTCCGATAATGTCAGTATACAGATCCAAAACACATTTCCAAACAAAATAAGCCAAAGAAGCCTCTGTGATGATTAAGTACCCTTAAATTGACATAGGACAGTCCCTTTGGGTCTATGTAGCAAGTTAGAGGTGCTAGATGTTGGCACACAGATAGCTACTGCAGTAGGAAGTAATCATATGAACTTGACAGTGACAGAACAATTCACAGCATTTGAAGGCATTAACTTAGGGGCATAGTGTAGAGCAGTTATATAAACTTTAAAGAGACATACAGTAAATATTTCAGGCCTTAAGTGTTACTCAGTTCTGCCTTTGTAGCATGCAGGTAGCTATAGACAGTCTAAACAAATGGACATAACTGTATTGCAGTAAAATTTTACTTACAAAACAGGCACCAGGCTGGATTTGCCTGCAAGCTATTCTTTAAGACAAATAGGAATTTCTTGAAGGCATCACTTTTTTTTTTTAAAGATTTTATTTATTCATGAGAAACCCAGAAAGAGGCAGAGACGCACAGAGGGAAGAGAAGCAGGCTCCATGCAAGGAGCCCAATGGGAATCTGGGATCATGCCCTAAGCCAAAGGCAGACGCTTCAACTGCTGAGCCACTTAGGCATCCCGAAGACATCACTTTTATTATAACTGAGTGTATTTATACATCAGTGATCACTGAGTTTGTGAACTGTATATTCAATATTGCTTAATGTGTGAAAGCTACAACTTTTTACAAGATTTTCATTTGAAAACAGTTAACTGTTTTTGAAATGTGCGCTTAAAGGGAGTCCGTGGATCTCCTCATTCCCAGATACTGAATAGAAAATGTTTGTTGCTCTTGGCAGTTTTAAAATACGAGCTATGTCCTTCAAGGAAGGAAGATCACTTCTTATATATATGCAATTAGAAAAATCCTACAAAAACACATAATATTTTGTGTTTTGTGGGAGGTATATGTAGATTTCCAGGGCAAGTTTTCACATTAGTACTTACCCTGTGTATAAAGTTAAATGCTAATTTTTGGTATAGTCTTTTGAAGTCTCCCTAGACTGTAACCTTGAGTGGAAGAAGGACTTTTTTTCTCCCACTGCTTGGTTTCTAGGACTCTCTTCTGAGTTCTCTGGGGTTTTTTTTTTTTTTTCTTTTTATGTTTTTTTTTGTGTGGCAGAGTTTTAGTCTCTGTATGAATAAAATCTCACTTGAGGATTTTGAGTCTCTCAAAAGGTTTAACTTGATTTGGCTTGATTGTAATTGTGTGACTAGTATTTCAGAAACTTTGCTGACTTTTAATAAAAGAAACTGAATATGTAACATTTTTATCTAAAATGTCTTAATATATTTTTATCTCTCAGTCTTAATGCTTATCTGCTGTTTCTTAAACGACTAATACTATGCTGTACATACTATAAAGGCGAACAGCTGCTTGGAGAACTACGAGTGAAGAAAAGAAAGCATTAGATCAAGCTAGTGAAGAGATTTGGAATGATTTTCGAGAAGCTGCGGAAGCACATCGACAAGTTAGAAAATATGTTATGAGCTGGATCAAGCCTGGGATGACAATGATAGAAATCTGGTAAAAGGAATATGTTTTTGTAAGAACATGATAATTTTTTTTTTTTTTAGTGCTAACTCTGACTGTAATGTTTGACTTTCATTACTACTTTGCTAAAACCTAAAGTTAAGCTCCTAGAAATATCTTCTGACATCTCGTACTGTAAATGTAATGAGAAAATTGTAAGAGGGGCATTAGTACCTCAGCCACCCTATTTTGTACTCATGTACATTTACATGTGCAAATGCACACATTACTATGATTCTTATGTTTTATTTAGAGATCTGTTATTTTGCTAGCTAACATTCATATTAAAATTATTGGTCATAAGTTATAATGCAGTGAAGAAACCAATAAAGTAATTATTTCTTTAGTTTTTCCCTTTTAGAAGTAATTAGCTATAACAAGCAACAATTCTGTAATTCAGACGAATTTTTAAATGTGCAACATTGAGCAAATAAAATATAATTAGCATTTAAATTAGTCTAAGTCAAGAATCTCATTTCCTAGTAAACTAAGTTAAAAGTGGTTCATGTGGTTCTGTTTCTTTAGATTTCTAGTGGAACTAAATTCTTACATCTTTTAGAGATGAGCTACTATTTTCATAGCATCAGAGAGCTCTTACTTATTCACATCCAGGAAGTGCTCAAATCACTTCAAGAAAGTAATTTAAGAATTTTTAGTAAACTCTCTGGAGCTCATGATGTGTAAGATATATAAGGATAAAAATGTAAAAGTAAATAATTTTTTTTAATAGTGAAAAATTGGAAGACTGTTCACGAAAGCTAATTAAAGAGAATGGACTAAATGCAGGCCTGGCATTTCCTACCGGGTGTTCTCTGAATAACTGTGCTGCCCATTATACTCCAAATGCTGGTGATACAACAGTATTACAGTATGATGACATCTGTAAGATAGACTTTGGAACACATATAAGTGGTGAGTTCTTGGAAATATGTAACCCCTTCCCCTCCCCTTAAAAACTAGTCTTTTCGGGATCCCTGGGTGGTGCAGCGGTTTGGCGCCTGCTTTTGGCCCAGGGCATGATCCTGGAGACCCGGGATCGAGTCCCGCGTCGGGCTCCCGGTGCATGGAGCCTGCTTCTCCCTCTGCCTGTGTCTCTGCCTCTCTCTCTTCTCTCTGTGTGACTATCATTAAAAATAAATAAATAAATAAAATAAAAATAAAATAAAAAATCTTTAAAAAAAAACTAGTATTTTCTCTGTTGGATGGGGATATAGTTACTTGAACTCGCTAGTTTTCTTCTTTACGCCACACTTTTCAGTAGAGCTGTGTTGAGGCAGGTTTTGAAATGTATTCTTAAGCATCCTACTAAATGGAGTATAATGCAAATCGTTGGGTAATTGAGGTTTATTACTCTTTCTATTAAAATGTGAAGAACTTAATCTTATATTTCTTCACGTTGTTTCAGACATTTATCCGTACAACAACAAACATTTACTGAGAACCTTTTAAGTTTACCAACCTTTATATACTTGCTGGCTTTTCTAAATTCTGTCCCAAACCTCATTAGGTTAGTATCTTTTTATCTCACTTTAGGTGAGAAAATAAAACTCAGGGGATCCCTGGATGGCTCAGCGGTTTAGTGCCTGCCTTCAGCCCAGGGCATGGTCCTTGAGTCATAGGATCGAGTCCCATATCAGGCTTCCTGCATGGAGCCTGCTTCTCTCTCTCTGCCTGTGTCTCTGCCCCTCTCTCTCTTTGTCTGTCATGAATAAATAAATAAAATTTAAAAAATAAAGAAAATAAAACTCAGATTAAGTACTTACCTGAGGTTTTGATAAATCGGTGAAGCTGGACTGACGATTAGTGTCTGTGGACCTTGTACATTTTCTCTGCCCACATTGCTATTTCTTAGTCCCCTGGGTTTTTCTCTGATTAGTTTCTATTTTTGCTTTATCCACCTGGGTTAGTACTAAATTGATACTATCTTGAAGTAATATACTAACACTGGAATTAGTTTTTTTAATCTGAAACCTTTATATCATTTATACTTTTTTCCACTTTGATTGTGAATGCTATCTGGGTACTTGGATTGCTGCCTTCATTTGAACCCACGTTTTATTTTCCTTTTAACTAGCAAAGTTAATAGAGTAGATGCTATAAAGTAGGCAAATTGACTAGCTGCTAAATCAACTTAAATAATTTTCTCTTTCAGGTAGGATTATTGACTGTGCTTTTACTGTTACTTTTAATCCCAAATATGATACATTATTAAAAGCTGTAAAGGATGCCACTAACACTGGAATAAAGGTATGTGAACTAGAAGGAAATTTCATTGAACATATTTTGAACATTTTATAGCCCATATAAGGTCTTTGGATTATGTAAGACCAGTCCACTGGCCTTAGGGTTTTAAGTGGGTAATTCTAGTACAGTGTACTTTTATAAAGTTATAATGTGCAAAGCAGTTTATCTAGTTGTCCTTTATTTAAAAATACTAACAAATTGCTATAAAATTCTAATATACATCATTTTGTTTTTAGTGTGCTGGAATTGATGTCCGTCTATGTGATGTTGGTGAGGCCATCCAAGAAGTTATGGAATCCTATGAGGTTGAAATAGATGGGAAGACCTATCAAGGTATTTTTTTTTAAATGTATCTTATTTTGAAATGCATATGACCTCTTGCAGAATTAATTTTACAGAATAGTGTTGAATGCTTTCTTTGGGTCAGCTGCTTTATCTTTATCTCCTGGGAATATAAAGAGGGAAAATGTCAGTGATCCTCGAATTAGGGAAACTGTGGTCACTAGGTGGGAACTATTGCCAAGCTACTGTGGTAACAAGGACACCCAGGGATTTATCCCATGCTGGCCAAAATGCAGGCTTGGTTTTCTGTGACTTAGTTAAATTGAGGCTGAGAGATAAGCCAGAGGCTCTTTCCATTGATTATCTCTCTCCCTTTTTAACTACATCCTCTCTCTTCTTTATGTTCCTCTTTGCAGAGACACTCATGCCTCCTTGCCCTCAGTAAATCCCACATCACTTAGCATTCTTTGCATAATTTTGTTGATACTGATAGAGTATTGTTTCTGCCAACTGCAGAAGGATTTCTTCCTCTGCAACCTGATGGTGTCTATCCTTGTTCCTCTCTCAGAGATCTTGTGAACATCAGTACAAATCAAAAAACTTTAAGGCTGCTCACACTTGGATGGGAGGTATTATGGGGTAATGAAGAAAACATACTATAGGGTCAGACAGGTTAATCTTTGAGCCTAGATGAACTTTGTAAAAACTCCAGAACCCAAGTTTCTTTGACTGTAGTGGGGCTTTAGGGCTTTTTTTTTTTTTTTTTTTTTTTTTTTCTTAAAGAAATGTATACTTGTCATTTCCTGCCCCCAGATTTGGGATTGCTGCCACAACAAACAATGCTTATTCAAGTCCCTCTCAGATTATCTTTCCCTTCTATTTTTTCCTAATTTTACAACTTTGGTTGGCTTATGGTCTGCCTTTCAAGGTGTATTAAGCGAGTTTGATTTAATGTTGAGTCCCCACATAACTGCAAACCTGCAGGGGCACCTGGGCAGCTCAGTTGGTTAAGCATCTGCCTTTGGCTCAGTCATGATCGTAGGGTTCTGGGTTTGAGCCCCACGTCGCGCTCCCTACTTGGTGGAGAGCCTGCTCCGCCAACTCGTGCTGTCAAATAAATAGAATCTTTCAAAAAACAACAACAAAAAAAAAATGCCAACCTGCAATATTGGAATCAGTATCTGCCTTCTTATTCTTTCCATTAAGCCGGTGCAACACTTTAGGTTCTATTGTTTAACATAACCCCCACCCCTTTTTTTAAAGATTGTATTTATTTATTCGTGAGAGACGCACAGAGAGAGGCAGACACACAGAGGAGAAGCAGGCTCTGTGCAGGAAGCCTGATGTGGGACTAGATCCTGGGACTCCAGCATCACGCCCTGGGCTGAAGGCAGGCACCAAACTGCCAAGCCACCTAGGGATCCCCCTCACACCCCTTTTTGATACCAGTTATTGTGTTAAGGTCCTTAGTGGAGGGTGGCATAATTAATTTTTACTAGTTTGAGCAGAAAGGGTATAGACAAATCATGACATTGGGAAGATGAAAAAAATGGACAAGCTGTACTCTGAGCAGCAGTTTCCAAAAACCACATAACTGAACCATCAAGGGAGTGATTCTACCTTCATCAGAAGCTGTAGAATTGAAAGTTACCTTTACAGTTAGTCCCAGAATTAGCCTGGTGTTGTCACAACTTGTATAATACAAAGATGTATACTCCTGTGCCCTGCTTTTATGTAATTTGGTTGTATGTTAGGTTGGAATAGCTAAGAAATCTTTTTATGTCAATGTGTTTTTGATTGGCCTGTGGGGTAAGTTTGCCACATCTTGGAGAAATGTAAAGCTTGCTGAATTTTTATTTTTATTTTAAGATTTTATTTAGGTATTCATGAGAATACACAGAGGAGAGAGAGGCAAGAGACACAGGCAGAAGGAGAGGCAGGCTCCATGCAGGGAGCCCGAAGTAGGACTCGATCCCCAGTCTCCAGGATCACACCCTGGGCTAAAGGCAGCACTAAAGCACTGAGCCACCTAGGCTGCCCACTGAGCCACCCGGGCTGCCCAAGCTTGCTGAATTTTAAAGCAAACTTAGCTTATCGTTTGTATAAGGAGAATTTTTTTGAAGAGCTAATTTTTATTTTTCTGTGCCATTTTCTAAATATAATTGTCATCGTTTCATTGTTGTAGAGTTCAAAATCCTGCTACCTGGGATCCCTGGGTGGCGCAGCGGTTTGGCGCCTGCCTTTGGCCCAGGGCGCGATCCTGGGGACCCGGGATTGAATCCCATGTCGGGCTCCCGGTGCATGGAGCCTGCTTCTCCCTCTGCCTGTGTCTCTGCCTGTCTCTGTCTCTCTCTCTCTCTCTCTCTGTGACTACCATAAATTAAAAAAATAAAATTAAAAAATAAAGATTAAAAAAAAAAATCCTGCTAATTCTACCCTGATAAAAAGATAGCTTGTACTGAGAATTCTAGCACTGTAGAGCTAGATTTTTTAAAACCTTTTTTTAGGGCAGCCCTGGTGGCTTAAGAGGTTTAGCGCCACCTTCAGCCCAGGGTGTGATCCTGGAGTCCCGGGATCAAGTCCCATGTTGGGCTGCCTGTGTGGAGCCTGCTTCTCCCTCTGCCAGTATCTCTGCCTCTCTCTCTCTCTCTCTCTCTCTCTCTCTCTCTCTCTCAAATAAATAAATCTTTTTTAAAAAATCTTTTTATTGTGAAATATACACTAGAGATACACAATATAAAAATTCAACTAAACTGTGAAAGCTATATAATTTTATCCCTTACGGAATAGAATGTTGCCAGCACTCCAAAAGCCTTTCAATTCTATATACCCCTTTGAATTAGTGCAGCCTTCCTTTAGCAGACCACTGTCTGGAGTACTAAAGTATTTGCATTTGCTTTGGTCTTTATCACCTAATTATGCATCCATAAACAATAGCATGATTGTGCTTAATTTTGATATATAACAAAACGATATATATGTAATTGTGCCTTCTTTTGTTCTTTTTTCTTTGGGTTTATTTCAGTTCAGTATCACCAACTTTTTGTTTTTATTGTTTCATTTTGTTGTGTAGTGTTCCATTGTGTGAATATACCACAATTTGCCATTGGTCTCTGGACCTTGGAATTATTTAGATTTTCCTTTATTAACACTGGAATTGGGAACACCTGAGTGGCTCATTTGTTGAGCATCTGCCTTTGGCTCAGGTCGTGATCCCGGGGTTCTGGAATCAAATCCCACATCAGGCTCCCTGCATGGAGCCTGCTTCTCCCTCTGCCTATGTCTCTGCCTCTCTGTGCATCTCTTATGAATAAATAAATAAAATCTTAAAAAAAAAAATTTGAACTATAAGTGCTATAATTATAAAATTTAAGGTTTTATAATCCTGACATTTCAACACAAAATTCTCCTTTTCACATTACCTTTTGGTCCTTAACCATAGCCATATTTTTTTTTTATGTTTGTAATCCCTAATCACGTGGCATTTTATAACTTTTTATTAACAATACCTCTTTAGATGACCCTGTTGTGTCATCACATAATTTGTTCTTTTCCCACTATCTCCTCTTACTCCCTTCTAGTTTTTAATCAGTAACACTGTAGCAAACATCTTTTTATATTCCACTGGTTTTCCAGTTTGCATTTAACTATGTCAACATGGAGTTTAGTAGAGCCATGTCTTAATTTTAAGTCGATTCTTGAACTCTTTGCCAGAAAGCCAAGAGATTGGGGCAGCCTGGGTGGCTCAGCAGTTAAGCGCCGCCTTCAGCCCAGGGCCTGATCCTGGAGACCCAGGATCGAGTCCCACATCGGGCTCCGTGCATGGAGCCTGCTTCTCCCTCTGCCTGTGTCTCTGCCTCGTGCTCTCTCTGTCTGTCATAAATTAATTTAAAAAAAAAATCCAAGAGATGTTTGTGTTTCTGTAGACCTTGAATAACTCTTTTTTCTATTATTCCAGTGAAACCAATTCGTAACCTAAATGGACATTCAATTGGGCCATATAGAATACATGCTGGGAAAACAGTGCCCATTGTGAAAGGAGGAGAGGCAACAAGAATGGAGGTATATATGCCATTATCAGTGTTTCTGTGTTCTTTAATTTTTTTTTCCAAACTAAAGTTGGTGATAGTTGAGTATATAGTATATTGAGTAAAATTAACTTGCCATCTGTACTCCAATAGGAATTGGTCTCTGTGTGTGCAAATTGTGTCTGGTCAGAACAGGGCACAGTTAGCTGTGGATATTGGGTATGCCAAAAGATTGCTTATACACCACTTTTTATTAAGCATCTCTTAGGTGCCAGACTCTAGGAGTCATTGAGGATGTAGTAGTGAACAAAATAAAATTTCCTGCCCATGTAAAGGCTACATTCTTTTTTAATTTTTTATTTTATTTTATTTTATTTTTATAAAGATTTTATTTATTTATTCATGAGAGACACAGAGAGAGAGAGAGGGGCAGAGACACAGGCAGAGGGAGAAGCAGGCTCCAAGCAGGGAACCCGATGTGGGACTCGATCCCGGGATCCAGGATCGTGCCCTGGGCCAAAGGCAGGCGCCCAACTGCTGAGCCACCCAGGGATCCCTGCATTCCTTTTTTTCCATGCCCAGCATGGAGCCCAATGTGGGGCTTAAACTCACGACCCTGCGATCAAGACTTGAGCTGAGATCAAAAGTTGGATGCTTAACTGACTGAGCCACCCAGGTGCCCTATAAAGGTGACATTCTAATAGGAGGACACAGATCAAAAAGGGCTAAGGAGATAAAGCAGAGAAGGGTGGGTAATGACTATTAGAGGTTTTTTTTTTTTTATGTTGTTTCTTATGTGAAGAAAGTAATACCTCAGCCTGAAGTTAACAAATGACAATTTTAATTAGTTCTGGATTCTTCTTCTCTCCCTGTGACCTTTACATACTCTAGGAAGGAGAAGTGTATGCCATTGAAACCTTTGGAAGCACAGGAAAAGGCGTTGTTCATGATGACATGGAATGTTCACATTATATGAAAAATTTTGATGTTGGACACGTGCCAATCAGGTGAGAGACCATTGTTTTTAGGAGTATTGTTTCTTTTCCCAGTTAGCATTTTAAAAAATTTGACAAACATCCACAATTGTACATTCATAATGTAAAGTTCTGTGGCCTACCAATAAGTGTACAGTTCTATAGCCTACCAATAAATTCTGTGGATTTTTGTAGTACAGCATAGAAATTGCCTCTTAAAAATATTAACTGAAATAAAAATGATATAAACAAGTATTCTGTTCAGATCCATTTTCCAATAATTTCACATGTAATTATTTTGCTGTCATTTCTAGGTTTTTGTTAATATTTTCCTTTTGGTAAACCTTGTATTTTTACCTTTTTTCCCCCTTAAACTTCTTGGAGAAGATTGAAGGATGGATTTATACCTCCTTTATGTGCAGGTCTTTCAGCTTGATGTACAAAAAAGGAAATTGCCACCATAATACTGTTGATGAGTCTCCACTGGGAATTTAACACACAGATGTATAGACACATAAACGTGATAAGATAGCTTTCAGGGGATCCCTGGGTGGCGCAGTGGTTTAGTGCCTGCCTTTGGCCCAGGGCGCGATCCTGGAGACCCGGGATCGAATCCCACGTCGGGCTCCCCGTGCATGGAGCCTGCTTCTCCCTCTGCCTGTGTCTCTGCCTCTCTCTCTCTCTCTCTGTGTGACTGTCATAAATTAAAAAAAAAAAAGATAGCTTTCAGCTGGTCTCCCATTCAGTTGCCATGTAGGATTAGGTATGGGTTGTTTACATTCTGACTTGAATATTCAAAGAGGCAACAAAATGTTTTTTGAGGGCAGCCCCAGTTGTGCAGCGGTTTAGCGCCGCCTGCAGCCCAGGGCGTGATCCTGGAGACCCTGGATCGAGTCCCACGTTCGGCTCCCTGCATGGTGCCTGCTTCTCCCTCTGCCTGTGTCTCTGCCTCTCACTCTCTCTCTGTGTCTCTGAATAAATAAAATCTTTTTTAAAAAATGTTTATTGAATTACTGAATAAAGCAATGTGTACTATATAAATTTTCCTTAATGGGGAAAATGAGTTGGTAACTCATTTAACTACCTGTTAATTTTGGATTTTCTCCTCTTAGGCTTCCAAGAACAAAACACTTGTTGAACGTCATCAATGAAAACTTTGGCACCCTAGCCTTCTGCCGCAGATGGCTGGATCGCTTGGGAGAAAGTAAATACTTGATGGCTCTGAAGAATCTGTGTGACTTGGGCATTGTAGATCCATATCCACCATTATGTGACATTAAAGGATCATATACAGCGCAGTTTGAACATACCATACTGTTGCGTCCAACGTGTAAAGAAGTTGTCAGCAGAGGAGATGACTATTAAACTTAGTCCAAAGCCGCCTCAACATCTTTTATTTTCTAAGCTTTGTTGGAATACATTATACCAGAAGTAATTTGCAACATGTTGTCTGTTTAACAGTGGACCTATGTAATGCTTTTATCCATGTTTAAAAAGGAAGGAATTTGATCAAAGGCAAACCATCTGATGTAATTAGTCAAGGAAAAAGCTTTCAGGACTTTCAAATGTTAACTGTTTTTCCCATCTAGGAAATGCTATAAAGCTCAAATTAGTTAGGAATGACTTATACATTTTTTTGTTTTGAACACTTAAGAGATGCTTTTCAGATATTTATATTGCCATATTCTTAATTGAATGCTTTGAATGACTACATCCAATTCTGCACCTATACCCTCTGGTATTGCTTTTTAACCTTCCTGGAATCCATTTTCTAAAAAATAAAGACATTTTCAGATCTGAGAGCTATATTTCAATGTCTGTGGTTATAATTCTGCACAGTAAATAGCTAAACATGTAGGGAAATTGTAGAGCCTTTTATCTAGATTGTAAACCTCTACACTGAAACTTCTGGCATAGTGGCTAAAACAAGATCTATACATGCATAAAATTGGAGACTCTTCATAATATAGAGCTTTAGGAATAGTTTATTTTCTTTTTCAAACCATGTTAGTCTTTGTCTTTCATTTTTTTTCCCTGACATTGGAAAGATTAATTGAAACATGACCTAGTAGGAACATTGTACCAGCTTGAAACCTTGACTTGGTTAAAATTTTAACATTTAGATCTATTGTCCAGTGGTGGTATTTATCAGGAAATGTGTTTACTCAGTAAACCAAAAGGGCATTTGAAACTACAAATACTAAAACAGGGAAACTTCCTGTATTTGGATCATTTTCTAGTTAGAAGAGTTTAATTGAATCATTAGGCTTTTTCATTAATGAACCAAATTCTTTTAACACTTGACTGGCTTGAATTCAAAACTATGGGTGGCATTTCAGGGAGTGAAGTTACAGTAACACTTATGGCAGCTAAGTGCATAAGTTGAATGTAAGATGCCTAATACTTTGGAACTGAGTCCCACTATAGATTCTTAAACAAATTGCTTGAATTCTTTGTAACTGATTTGTTGGTAATGTTCCAACCTAATTAAACAATTGTTTATGTACCAAGGTAAA
Organism: Vulpes vulpes; assembly: GCF_048418805.1. Taxonomy (NCBI): domain Eukaryota; kingdom Metazoa; phylum Chordata; class Mammalia; order Carnivora; family Canidae; genus Vulpes; species Vulpes vulpes. The sequence goes on from NC_132789.1 coordinate 73,050,999, forward strand.
GCCTTAATCTGTATATGCTTTAGCACAGTAAGATTCACTGCCTCTGGGATGCTGTTTAGTTTGTATTTTGTTTAACATTTTTCTCATAGGAATTAAAACCGGACTTCTGTACTTAGATCACTTATACATTAAAAAGCTGCTCTTTCAGCATTAGAGCTATAAATGAATGTTACCTGGTGGGATAAACAGTCTAGTTTTTAGCTATATGAGCCATGTTTATTATGGTGCTAATGTTCAATAGCTACTTTTGGATTATTTTCTCCATTTTCTGTGATGTGCTTAGTGGCAGAGCTCACCAATTCGTGCTTCGACATGTTACAGGGCTTATGCCCTCCAGCTAGTTCTTCTGGGGTTCTGAATCCATATCTTTTTGATGTGTTTTGGTGGGAGACAGAAAGTATCTTGAAAAAAAAGAAAAGAAAAAAGAAAGTATCTTGATTTCTAAGCTAAAGAGTTTTCAAATGACCTTATGAGTGAAGAATTTTGGAGCTTTGTAAGACCTCTTTAGCAGTAGTCATCTCAAACCAGTTAGGAGCTCCAAGCTCCCCTCTCAGGTAACTGTCACAAGCAGTAGCATCACTTGCAAGCCCCTGGAATAGCTGGAAGGAATATGATCTTGTAAATAGGAAAGCTGTCACTTAAAATTGTATTGTTTACCTACTAGCCATGTATCTCTCGGAATCATTTTGTCATGTTTACAATGATGTACCTTTTTGGTAACAAATTATTAGTTTGATGTTTAACAAATAGTGCCTTTAGTAAATTATTTTACAAACAAAACATGTTGTTTTTTGTTAGATCAACTTAGCTGAATGTAGAAGTCTACACTGAGATACACAATAAGAAATCTAAGTTTCTGTTCATTGGCTAGGTTTTAGTTTTGTCTTAAGTCTATTTAATTTTATATCAATTTTAGGTTTGTAGCAAAATTGAACAGCAAGTACAGAGTTCTCATATACCTTCTTGACCTCTCACACACACACACAGCCTCCCCCATAGGTTTTGGGTTTGAGGGATTAAAAAGTAAAAGCCTAAGGCACTTTCCTTCATATATTTTTATATTGAAATTAAGTACTGAAATAAGCAACTTATACTATTATAAACAGCAAAGCTTTCAGAGTGGTTTTAAAATTAGGTGCTAGAGTATACGGCAGTTAACCCACATATAAAGTAATCCTTAAAGTTAAAAAAGGCTAGACTCTAGTATCTTGAACACATAAATCTTTAATGAGGTATAATTATGTTAACAGTTGAGGTAACTGTTTGCATAGGTATTTAAATGAATGATTTTTTAAACTTCAGCCATTTAATACTTAAGCTATATATTTGGCATAAATGATTTGTTCAAAGATAATTCTCATTGCACTTCATGATCAGCTGCCCAATGACTTGCTCTCTGAAATTTAAGGAAAATTTGCTAACAAAGGTCCTTTTCAAGCTTATACTTAATAGATGATTACTAGCAGAGAATAACACTCTGTAGAATATGATCTTTCATTAAGATTTCAACCTGCGGGCAGCCTGGGTGGCTCAGCGGTTTAGCGCTGCCTTCAGCCCAGGGTGTGATCCTGGAGACCCGGGATCGAGTCCCACGTCGGGTTTCCTGCATGGAGCCTGCTTATCCCTCTGCCTGTGTCTCTGCCTCTCTCTCTCTCTCTCTCATGAATGAATAAATAAAATCTTAAAAAAAAAAATTTCAACCTGCAAGAAAACCCATTTAATAAAGGAAAAAATGATCTTCCCGTGGTTAACACTGAGATGTTAAATAGCTGATTTATAGAGGTTAGTGGATAATTAGCAGCAGTAGGATTTTAAAAAGATCTAGTGAGATTATTAGGGAAGAGCAAAGAGTATGTCATGCTATATTTTAAAAAATTACCTAAACTTGCACTCTTATTAAAGTAAGGGCCCAGTGCTTGACTATCTAAGTTCCTAGTCTTCACATAATCAGAGCAAAAGTTGTCCAAGCCTTTAGTTATTTAGAAATAAGAGATGCTGAACATGTTGCCAGTTGCCAATTTTGAACAATTATTTTCTCTGTCCTATGCAATTTTTATCTCCAAGATTTCTTCCTTTAAAAATCTCAAGGTAGGATATGGTACAAAGCTTTTTAAGAGATTAATGTTAAACATATCAAATGAACTATTCAAGTTAAAAAGTACTTATATATCATAATATGCTGCTGAATTCAGATTTTTGGTAAGACTTTATTAGATTCTGGACAAACCTGTTTGTTGCCAGACAAATCATCATTATAAATCCCAGCCATCGTTTTCAATGTCCACAGTACTGAAGTAATTTAAACATACTATTTATAAAGCTGTCATTTTCATTTGTATAAAGTTGGACCACGCCAAATAAAGAACAATTAAAACTTAATAAATTTTTGGAAAAATAGAAGTTCCATTAAGCAAAGTAATGTCTATTCTGAGCCCTGTAACACACAGCGTCAGGAATATCAATTAGTGTAATTGATGAGTATTTAGGTGATACCTTGATAGTTCACAATGAATGTAGTAGTTTAACTCCCTTCAAGGGGCAAAAGTAACTTCAGGTGTGCAAATGGCCTGAAAGAAATTTTTTTTGGTATGACTATCAGTGAAGAAAGTATCTAATTAAGAATTTGTATAGAAAATACCTACAAAAGATAAATAAATGTATAAAATGATGCCACCTGAATTTCGGTAAAAGATTGCACAAATTCATGATCTGAGCCAATTTTAGACAACAAAATATAAAAGAGGTAATGCCAGTCTGAAGTAAACACTAAAAGTTTAAAACTCTGAAGTACTTGAAAAAAGTTGTGTTACTTGCTGTCATTGATAGTACATATTTATGCTAACCTTGTCTCTGTAAAAAGAGCTTTGTTGTAGATACAAAATGTATAAACAGTGCACTGATTCCTAGGTAAAAAAACAAGCTCAAAATTGTAAGCCCTTTTAAAAAGTATATATAAAATCACAAGAAGAAAGCCCCACTGTCTTTGGATCAGCTTAGGATTTCATTAGAAGAGGTATCAGCTTCTTCATTGGGATGTTGGCTACCAGACAGGAGTTCTGCAGGCAAGAGTTTAGAATGTCCATTCTCAGTAACTCGCTGGGTATAAAACAAGATATAAGCTTGGGCCTTGCATACTTCATCCATAGTGCACATGCTTAGCTTGGAATCATTGCAGTGTACCCAGAACCCTAGAGTGAAGCACAGAAATATACCTTAGGGTTTATAAAATAACTAAAAGTTTCAAGTATAAATTAAAATGGATTTAGGGGTATTAGTTTCAGTGCAAGTTAAGTTTCTTTGAGGAGAAAATAATTATCTAGCCAATTTACTTTTATTACTGAGAAATATAGCTTGGGCTGTATGTTATTCTGGAATTGTTTGCTTTTATTCTAGAAGTAAATCTGAAGTTTAAAAATCTGATTAGTTCATTTGACACGACCTTTAATTCTAGGTATAATCTTGCCAGTTAATGCTTCTGCTGCTAATCATACTGTAAAACAAATAATGTACAACTCACTCTTGGTAGTTCATTGTTAAATTAATTGCCTTCATGGATTATGTGGATTTCTGTCCACGCCCCTTTTCTGGGTGAGGGGAAATGGTACAAACGGGGAGGCTCAGTTTTCATTCAGCAGTAGTTAAGGGGAGATAAAAAGTGAAACCTAAATCACTTGTGCTACCTATGAAGACTGTCCTTGAAGGTCCATGGAGGCAGTAAGGGGAAGTAAGTTTTGTTAAAACCTGAACCCAGAGTTTATTCTAAATATGTGATTCCCAGTTCACTTAGATGCTCTGTTCTCTAACAAAGATAATTAGAGGAAATCAGTGAATAGGGCACTTGCCCTTAGAAATGTGCTTGTAAGATAGCACTGACTTAATTAATGTGACCACCCTTATTATCCTATCGCTATAGCCTTTGAAAGTCAAAACTACTATCCTGCAGAATATAGCCCATTTTCTGCACAAATCCTTGTTTTTTTATTAACTGCAGAAATATTCTTGGGAAAAAACAAAAGGTCATGTGGCTTCACTAAGTGGCCAATTTAGAAATCATAAAGCCTAAATTCCAGCTTTCAAGTCTGACCCAAGATAAAATACTTTTCCCCATCTATACCTCCTTCAGAATTATAACAGTAGGCAGTGTAGTGTCCTGAGCCAAATCCTTTCCCATGGTGCATTACTACAGCAGATAAGTCATAGATAAAACATTCTGGTCTGAGGGATTTCAGGGATTCCCTGCAGCAATAAGGTTCCATGTTTAAGATTTCTTCAAAGCCAACATGAACACCAATTTTCTCTCGGTTATTACGTCCCGACCACCTGTGAACAAACCAGGGTAAAATTATCAAAAAGTGTACTAGGTTCAGACAGTCACAATAATAGACTTAGGCCTCAGTATAGAATACAAAGTATCATATGTAAAATAATGTAATTATAAAATCCTTTTTATGCTGAAGTGGGCTATAAATGAAAGAATTTAGGTTTATTAAACAGGTCTGATTAGGTTTTAAAATATCTGCCTTCTGGGATCCCTGGGTGGCGCAGTGGTTTTCCATCTGCCTTTGGCCCAGAGCGCGATCCTGGAGACCCGGGATCAAGTCCCACATCGGGCTCCTTGCAGGGTGCCTGCTTCTCCCTCTGTGTCTCTGCCTCTCTCTATGTCTATCATGAATAAATAAATAAAATCTTTAAAAAAAATATCTGCCTTCTGTAGTTAGATGATAATATAGGAAGAAAATGAACTTTTCATCAAAGGAAATTATGGCCCTATAGCAGTTTCCCCCTTCTAATAGATTAATTCAAGGTACTAATGGGTTTTTAATTCTCTGTTGCCTTGTCACACCATGAGGAGGCTACCCAGAAGCTAGAATTTGTTCTTGTGAGACATAATCTGGACCTTCTTGGCCAGATTTGGAGAAAAAGCAGGACAAAGCAAGGCACTTCTAATTTCAGAACGCTTGAGAGCTCTTCTAAGGGGAAAAAAAAAAAAAAGGAACTGGGATCCTGCACTATACTCTCTAGGGACAGACATAAATAATGCCTCTGTACTGTCATTTGCTCAGTTTGATGGTCATGCTTCCTGATACTGGACCAAAGCATAGCAAGCAATGTTTTCATCATACACATCGTATGAGCTGGTGCTACAGGGGAAGATAATGTGTTGTTCAAGAAATTATAATGCAGCTTGGTATGTGGTGGTGAAGAGACTAATGATATACATAGATGAAAATATAGCATTAAAGCATAAAACATGAAGCTATGATAAATAACAGTGATAGAAAAGGAGAAAGGTTTTATGAAGCAAAATTATTGAAAATGCTATTAGTACAATATAAAATCGTATGGAACTAAAGGTGAGACTTGCAAATTAAATTATCTGTTGAAGTAGGAGTCATATCACAAAACTTACCCATGAAATCTTTTTTTTTAAAGATTTTATTTATTTATTCATCAGACACACACACACATACACACACACACACAGAGGCAGAGGGAGAAGCAGGCTCCCTGCAGGAAGCCCCACATGGGACTCGATCCCGGGTCTCCAGGACCATGCCCTGGGCCAAAGGCAGGCGCTAAACCGCTGAGCCACCCAGGCTGCCCTTCCCCACGAAATCTATAAAAGATCCTATATTCAATGTACCTTTAACTAGTCAACATGGAAGACCAAGCATGTAAAAACAAAAAAAAAGGGGGGGGGGGACTTGTTTCACACACATTCCTATAATTCCTATCATTCAAAAGATTATTTCAGTTCACCATAAAATTCAAACCTGACATTATCTAATAATGCTAAATAAACACTTGTAAACCACCTAAATAGACAATACTCATTCCCATGGATTAAGCTGGGTGCCCAGGTTTTTTTCCCGCTGATGGAAATACAGTAAAATGATAACAAGAAACCCCATCCCCCTAGTTCATAGTGGTTTGCTTCAAAGAGAAGGGAGAATAAGGACTGGGAGGCACACGTGGGGAGTAGTACTAAGGTACTAGGAATGTTCCATTTTTTTAGTGCTTTTTCAGAGGTTCCTGTATGCCCCTCCCCAATCCTGTTCTCCCTTTTATCTTTTATATATACTATACATTTTATGAACTGGCAAATACAATAAAGACAAATGTGGTAAAGGCAGCATAAACAAAATCTCTGAATCAGTAACAAATACCACATGAAGGGTCAAGAAGGTTTTGGGTAAAAGATGGAAAGAGAGTCAAATAGGTTTAACTCGAAGGAGAGCTTCAAATATCAGATTACAACGGCAATTATGAAGAACAGGAACTCTTCAACAGATTACAGTAGCCAATTCAATTCAAATTTAAGTAACAAAATTTTAAATCCTTTCAGTTCTATGTTTACAGAATCTTATTTATGCTCTTACCTGTCCATGCTCCCTGTACCTTCTTACCTTACCATGAAATACAAAACTAACCTCCTAACTAATCTTCCTGTTTCCATTCCACTTGATTTTATGCATAATGACAGGTCTCACCTGATTCCACTAAACCTTTTGTTGTGTACACTTCCCTGTTCCTTCCTCCATACCTTTGTTCATGTTGCTCCCTTGGGCTGAAGTGCTCCCCCTTCTGTATATGCCCCACTCATTCACTTAATTAACATTTGTTGGGCAACTACTATGCACAGAGCTCAGTTCTGGGCCTTGGGATACAGGTGAAATAGACAAGGTCCCTGTCATTACCGAGCTTCTGTTCCTCTGCCAGAGGGAGAGAAATAAGTAAATAAACTACTAATTGCAGATAGTGGGTTTTGCCATTTAAACAAAAATAGGGGACACCTGGTTGGCTCAGCAGTTGACCATCTATCTGCCTTTGGCTCAGGGCAGATGTGATCCCAGATTCCTGGGATCAAGTCCTGCATCGGGCTCCTTGCATGGAGCCTGCTTCTCCTCCCTCTGCCTGTGTCTGTGCCTCTCTTTCTGTGTCTCATGAATAAATAAATAAAATCTGGGATCCCTGGGTGGCGCAGCGGTTTGGCGCCTGCTTTTGGCCCAGGACGCGATCCTGGAGACCCGGGATTGAATCCCACGTCGGGCTCCCGGTACACGGAGCCTGCTTCTCCCTCTGCCTGTGTCTCTGCCTCTCTCTCTCTCTGTGTGTGTGTGACTATCATGAATAAATAAATTTAAAAAAAATCTACTTCTTAAAAAATAAATAAATAAATAAATAAAATCTTTAAAAAATAATAAATAAATAAACAAAAATAGGTAATGTAATGAGGGTTAGGTGGTGCTACTTTTAAACAGGATAGTCTAGGGCAACCTGGGTGGCTCAGAGGTTTAGCGCCACCTTCGGCCCAGGGTGTGATACTGGAGACCTGGGATCGAGTCTCACGTTGGGCTCCCTGCATGGAGCCTGCTTCTCCCTCTGCCTGTGTCTCTGTCTCTCTGTCTCTCCCTCTCTCTCTCTCTCTCCCCCAGTGTCTCTCATGAATAAATAAGTAAAATCTTTAAAAAAATTTAAAAAAAGAAACTTTAAACAGCCAAAAACCAATGTGTGAAAAACATGATTTCAATAGTTTCAAATCACAGCACATAAAGTAACTTAAGAATAAGCTCTAAGGTTAACATAGTTATTGCAAGGTGTGAAAATCCATATGCCTTGCTTAACCAATAGTTATGCAAACTAATTCACCTGACTAAATGTTTCTGAACACTAGAGATTTTTTGTTTTTGTTAACTGCTCTGAATTGAACTATACAATACCTTAGATATTTTCCAAGAATGAAGCAGTTAGGTCAAACACTCTTAAGTTAAAAATTTTAAACTTTTATACCTAAAATATGCTGAATATTAAACTCTATAAGCAGAAGTTTGCAAGAATAATATTACTACGCAGAAAATGTGAAGGGTCTACTCATCGTCAATCCAGGGAAGCTAACCAGAGTATTCTTATTGAATACGGATGGTGTCCATGGGTCAAGGCTAGAGATAATGACAGAATTTCTTTGTCTTTAAAAAAAAAAAAAAAAATCAGGATCCCTGGGTGGCACAGCAGTTTAGCGCCTGCCTTTGGCCCGGGGCGTGATCCTGGAGACCTGGGATCGGATCCCAGGTCGGGCTCCCTGCATGGAGCCTGCTTCTTCCTCTGCCCGTGTCTCTGCCTCTCTCTCTCTCTCTTCTGTGTGATTATCATGAATAAATAAAATCTTTAAAAAAATAGATGTTAAGTCATCTGCTAGCCGAATATATACTATTAAAATCTGCTTCATCATGTGTTAAGTTTTGAGGCACTATAAGCAAAAGGAATGACTAAATGAGAAGTGTATAGTTGGAAGAGAGACTGGCTGGCTCAGTAGAGCATGATACTCTTGATCTTGGGATTGTAAATTCAAGCCCCACATTGAGTACAGAGATTACCTTAAAAATAAAAAAATCTTTAAAACAAACAAAAGAAGTGTGTAGTTGGAATATTACTACTACTGACCTGAATCGTTTGAGATGTAGTCTGAGAACCTGAGGTAGGTGGCAAATCATAAGCTGTTTTTGTGCTTCTGTGAGTACAACTGATTTTGAAGAAAACCTTCTACGCTTTGCTGTGACATCAAAGACAGAATGAGAATCAAATTTAAAAATACAAAGAAATGCTGAGTAGACTTTAGATACTTTAGAAACATATTATACTGTGCTAAAGACATGGCCTTGTTCTAAAAAAACTTGTAAGTACAAACACACACACAATTTAAGAGCTAGTTAGGCAGACAGACACATAAACAATTAAGTATCTGATTTAATATACTCCTACAAATAAGGCAACAGAATGATCTAGTGCTGTAATATTTAAAAATGAATTTGACTATTCCAATTAATAGAAAAAAGTTAAAACTTTCCCTAAACATACTTTAATATACCCTTCCCAAATTCTTTTAAATTACCACGGTCAGTTCATTTACTGAGGGAAATTGGAATCCCAGGAGGGTGGGCCCTTAATAGCTCAGAATACTCTTTCCTACTTCCTGATAAAGCAGTCCTCTTCCAGCTCAGAGCCTGAGGCCTCCCTCAGTGTCTTGCTTTTGCTATTTTCGTACCAGATCTTAAACAAGTGGCACTTGGGATTCTGTGTTGTTGTCTCTTCTGCTTCTCTAGAGGTCCACCTGAAGCTTCTGGCTGGGGCACTATTTACCAGAGCTTGCTCTGGACACCCAGGAGTGGTCCTTCAGCATATACAAGAGCTCTGACTCCAGCCACAGCAGCAGCTGCTTCTCCTAAGGTGGAATTAGTCTCCCAGGAGGCTGTCTTCTAAGCCATCTCCACCTGCCATAGGTATCCTGTCTTCCAGGTCTCTGTTCCTAAGATCCAGGTATCTCGTGCTGCTTAATGTCCTGGACCTACTTTTGGATCACCTCCCTGAATGTATCGCCTCAAATATGGCTATATATGTGATGTCAACTCCCTGACTTATAATTTTAAACATTGGCCTTTATGTATTAAATTATAACAGCTCTTATAGGACTTTAGTTGGTAAACCCAGTAAACACATAAAACCATATTCTATATTCATTCATAATATCTTTCTATTCCCAGATTTGGTGATGAAGGCATCTAGAACCATTCACATTTATGTCCAAGAAAAAATTTACTTCATCATTCGAATTTGATAAAGGTTTTTTTCAAACATTATAAATCTTAGGCTACTTATCACAGAGTTCCTATTAGACAGCACTCAGAAAATGTTAATAGAAGGCATTCTTAAAAAACCATCAATTGATGTGACATTTCTTCAATTCTGGAACATCCAATATTTCTTTTATATTACCTTAAAAGTTTAGTATCTAAGACCCTAGGATCCTTTTTTTTCAAACATGGAAATTAGAGAACACCTGAATACCTGGTATACTAAGATACCACATGCATACTGATAGAGAAGATAAAGATACCAAAAAGACACAGCAGATCTGTCATAGTTTCATACACAATTTCTCTGGAGTTTGATGCTTTCCTTTAATTGAAATTACTATTTCAACCCCCCAGTGCTGGGTTCCTGGGTTCACCTCTAGTAGAAAATTTCTCATAATAGATCTTAATTGTCTGTTTCTTCCATTAGGTATGTGAGCACCTTGAAAGTGTTTTATTTCTATCCATAGCAATTAGAATAATAACGAATATAGAAGAGATAGCAGATGGTTTTTGACTAAATCTTTGTTTTTATGAAGCCAATCTCCATAGCAGCAGTCCAGCTATATATTTCCTTTAATATATATATGCATATATATGTATATGCATATACACACTTATATACGTATATTATCTATATATCAAAAGGACTGTATAGATAGCAAAAGGACTCATAAAGCAAACATTTTATTTAGTACTAAATACCATGCTTTCCTTTTACTATTCCCTATTGCCTCTTTATTCTGCCTCACATATTAAGTTCAAATTTCTTATTAATCTTTTCCATAATTGACTATGAGATCAAAAAAGTTTAAAGGTCATCAATAAAGGAAAACACATAATTCACCAGCGCCAATTATAAAGTAGAAATATCTATCCCAGTTTCTTTTTTTTTTTTTTTTCTATCCCAGTTTCTTTTCATGAACTAACAAAGTTTACTTCCATAACTGCTTTCAGGATATCTCTCAGCTTTCTCTCAATATAAAGTCTCTACTTACTGTTACAATGGTCACATACGTAGATTTTTCCTTCTAAAGCTTCAGTTTCTGTGAATTTGGCCAACATTTCTGTAACCAGACATGGCTGGGAAGCAATATCTTTTCCACTGCATTGGTATCTTTCTGGAAATTCCAGTGATAAGTCCCAGAAAGGTTCTATGGTATTTGATTTGTTGTCACATGCAAGACATGTAACCTGCAAATAAAAATATTAGTTCCTCAGATTACAATCCCATCAAAACATTTACTCCTTTCACTCTAGAGGTCACTCCCAGTAAATTAACTTTTCTTCTGAAAATGCACCATCAAAATTCTGAGTAATCTGCTTTTTATATACTTTCAGGAATTTTTTTCATTATTACAATTTTTCCTTTCGATGACTATCATTAAACTCATTATGTACTCCAAAGCCATTCATCAAATCTGAACGTAGGTAAACAAACACCTGTGGACTCATTTAATTAGGTATACATTGTGTGTGTGTGAAATTGATTTACGGGCAGCCCTGGTGGTGCAGTGGTTTAGTGCTGCCTGCAGCCCAGGGTGTGATCCTGGAGACCCGGGATGAGTCCCATGTATGGCTCCCTGCATGGAGCCTGCTTCTCCCTCTGCCTCTCTCTGTATCTCTCATGAATAAATAAATTAAATCTTAAAAAAAAAAAAAAGAAACCGATTTACATGCATTTAATTTAATGTGTTTAGATTATTAGCCTTGTTTTTTGCCCTTTCTCCTTCCTCATCTTCCACTAATTTTCTCCCCCCAAATCCCTATAGCTTTTTAACCATGATACAAACAAAATACTATTTGTATATTTTTATATATACTGGATACCTACCAACTGATAATTTCAAAAGACAATACATTTAATGTAAATGATGCCATACTATCACTTAAAGCAAACGTCACTACATTAAAATCTTCATCAAATACAGGAACCACAAAGAACATGGGGCAGTTTTAACCAGTGAAGCACTCAGCAGGATTTAATGCCAACAAACACTGCACAAAACTGAAGACAGACTTTATAGATCTAAGAATCCCTACATGATACATTACTAAATTCTTTTATAAAAGCAAGGTTCCTGGAACAGGCAATGAAATAAAGAAGCCATGTCTAATGCAGATTCTAGATTTAACAAACTGACACAAAGAAAAGAATACTTTTGGTGTTTGGAGACTCATTGGGCGGGGATTTAACCTTTTGAGAACAGCTTCTTGAATAAAAAAAAAAAAGAAAGAAGAAGCCATTCCAGGAACCAATCATCTGAATCTCCTTGGATGACTGGTTTCCAGTTTCCTAAGAGTTTATTATGTGTCTGAAGGGAAGAGAATAAAAATTATTATGCCAGTTTTTGGCTAATTTCAAGTCATCCGTAAAGGAAAAAATAAGCATACCAGCACCTTGCATTACTTGAAATAGAAAATAGTAACTTTCTGGAAAGAAATTTGTAGTCAAGTATCAAAAGTCTTAACTTCTGACACCAAGCAATTTTACTTCTAGGACTCTGTCTTAATGAAATTGCTAGAAAAAAATTTATTGTGACATTATAATAACAGAAAAAGTGGAAATAGTTTATAAGTCAACAATGCAGGAATGGGTAAATAAATTATGGTCTCTACATATAATGGACATTAACATGCTGTAAAAAATGATCAAATATTTTAATGACCTTTATATTAATAATGAAAAAAAAATCAGGTAAATTCATCATGACCATACAGAAGGAGAAAATATAAATGTACAGAAGATAGGGGCATGTGGGTGACTTGGTTAAAGTGCCTGACTCTCAGCTCAGGTCTTGATCTCGGGGTCTTGAGTTCAAGCCCCATGTTGGGCTCCACACGGAGTTTACTTAAAATAAATATAGAACTTTAAATAAAAAATTTTAATCTACAGAAGGAAAACCAGAGGATATATACCAAAATATTAATAGTTTTATGTGTGAGTTGTGGGGTTATGGGACAAGGGGATGATTTCTCTTTTACTGCATAGATTTAATGTATCATATAGGTTTTTTAGGAGTATAAATTACTTCTACTTATAATCGTTCATTTTAACTTTTTCAGTAGGCTCTGTGCCCAATGTAGGGCTTGAACTCATCACTCCAAGGATCAAGAGCCACGTGCTCTACTGACTAAGCCAGCCAGGCACTCCTATTAATAGTGCATTTTAAACTTTCATATAAAAATGATGGAAAAATAAAAATTCCATGCAACACAAGAAACAGCTCTTACTTGCTAAATGGCACAATGTAGAATCTTTACATTGCTGAAACATTAAGTGGAATAAGTGTCACAGATAAACTCTAAGGAAAATTATATTTGAAATACTTAAACTACAGGGGCACCTGGCTGGCTCAGTCCACAGAGCATGTGACTCTTGATTTCAGGTTTTGAGTTCAAGCCCCATGATGAGCTTTAAAAAAAAATTTTTTTAAATATATTTAAGCTACATTCCAGAAAAGTATGCTATAAAGATGGTATCATTACTGTGAAAGTTGAACTGAGGAGAAGAGGCAGGTGTACAAGGGGAAAGAAATGACCTAACAGCCCAATTACCTAAAACAGAAAAAAATTTAAGCTCTATGCTATGGAAAAGTAGAGAGCGTTTTGCCTAGTAATAGTTTACCAATAAGTCCACTCATTACAGAGAGCTATTAATTAGATACAAGTTTCTGGTTTCGTGATTCCTTTTCACAACAAGGGGAACTTTTACAGCTGTAATTAAAATAAAGGAAACCATTCAGGATTTTTCTCAATGAAATCGTTATTTATTTACTTTAAAATTTCCCTACCTATTTGTTAAAGCTTTCAGATCTTATACCCCTTTGGTTTTATAGAAAGTCCTCCAGGGCTACTTCTCGGATCCTGAGATTACTAAAATCCATTCCCAGTACAGCAGCATCTTCAAATCTATTCTCTGTGGAGTTAAACCCTCTCTTCTCAATCTCTCAGAAAATGAATTTAATATTAACCTAAGAGGCTGTTTCCTGATTCCCTCCACCCCCCACACACAAAAACAAAAATAAAAAACATTGATATCATAGATGAAAAACTTTAAGTGATTCATGAAGGAAACCCATAAATGAGTCAAACACTACGTGAGCCGACTTCTGAAAAAGCAATTTTTACCTAAAAAAAGTACTAGCTCTAACACACTAGACATACAGAGAAAAGGTGTATCTTTAGGCTTCATTTTATGAATTCCCCAAGATGAAAATGATATTTTAAAAAACCCATACCTGACTAAGAAGTTGTCCATGAAATATGTTATTCACAACATTCAGAACCTGTTTGATAAGTTTTCTTTGAGAAGTGGGGATAAGAGCTGGTAACCTAGTACCAGTTGTCTCTAGTTCATGTTGTATTTTATCCAAAAGTTCACAAAGAAATTCCTGAGCATCTTGTTGGGCATAACCACGAAAGGCTGGAATAAGTCTCCACACAGAGTGTAGCATAGCAAATGGTGAGACCAAGGCCCACTTTCCAGACCACATGACTTGGAACAAGGTATGCAATTCATGACAGAGAGAAATGTATTGTGAACTGGGCTCCCTTGGCTGAATAAGTTCCATATTTCTACTCTTGGATGCTCCACCACTTAGTCCTAAGGATAAACTTGGATGTCTGGAGAGAGCACTGCATGTATCTTTTTCTTGGCATTCATTCATTTGATATACTGCATCTGTGATTGGTGGATGCTTATAAGGTGATCTTGTCTTATCACCACCAGCTGTCACAGCCAGCCATCGGTTCAGATCAAGTTTTAAAAAACATTGCCGAAAAATAAGTAAATGACTCAACACTTGAAGAACAGAATTCATATAGCAGGTATTTCCCAAATTTCTCAATCCTGTCACACCAGGGGTTACTATTGGCCTTCGTTTACCTGAGGAGTCACTGGCTTTTTTTAATCTTACATCTTCTGAGGTAGATACTACTTTATCTTTTGCTGGTGATGCTGGGGTTTGTTGTGGAACTTGAACAGGAACTATTTCTACGGTAGTAGACTGAGCTAGACTTTGCAAACGTAAACTCTTTCTTGGATGTATATTTTCCAATTCTGCTTTAACTTGATACTCTAATTCTTGTTGTCTTTTCTTCACTTCTCTTTTTGCTATTTTTTCCTGAAATTGTTCCTCTTGCCTTTTTCTTCCAATGGGTGATTGTTCAAACCAAATTCGAAATATTTTACCCATCAATATCCTTCTCCTGTGCCACAGGGCAGTATACATTTGATCTTCATTTTGAAGGAGAGATTGGGTGCCATCAGGTAAGTAGTAAGTATCATCACTTGTACCCACAGACCGCAAAACCCTTCCACTACGAGTGGTGCACTGATAATTTTGACTTTTGATTGCACTTAACATACTTCGTAGCAACTTCAGGTCTCCAGTTGCATTATCATTTAGAACATAATCATCACAAAGATAACAAAAAACATACATCTCATTCACCTCCAATGCAACAGGATGACTGCTTTCTTGAAAGTGCTTGAGTGCATGTTCTTCAATATATCTTCCACAGGCAACATGAGAACAGCTAAGGCAAGCCCAAATTGACTCAGTTGTATTGCAGTCCACACAATGCCACTTCTGAGGGTTGAGGATGGAATGGTCTTGAGCAAGCTGCAACTGCCCAATATGTTTGCACTTATCCATTGTTAACATTTATTTAGTCTAGCTGAGAAACACATAATCCAAACAAGTCTCTGTTCACGATACCTGAAGCATCTGAAAACTAAGCAGAACAATACCATTTTTAAATAAAAGAAACCAGTATCTTTCTTTTTTATAAGGTATTTTTCCAAGAATAATTTTATAAATTTGCTTCCTTTCCTCCCAATTTCTGGGCTGCCTATCATAAACACAGACAGTTCTCACTTTTCTCTTGCTCTGGAGGTCTCTAATCTCTCATCTGCCTTGCTCTGAGAGAACCACACACTTCAC
Source organism: Vulpes vulpes (assembly GCF_048418805.1). NCBI lineage: Eukaryota > Metazoa > Chordata > Mammalia > Carnivora > Canidae > Vulpes > Vulpes vulpes. The sequence goes on from NC_132789.1 coordinate 73,066,576, forward strand.
TTTATTTTCTCTAAAGGGTTCCCTTTGAAAACCGTTTTTAATTTTCTGCCACCATCTACTGGTAAAGAATGGGTAGTGACCCCTTTTCAATGAACTAGAATAAGATCCATCCTCCTATGTAACAGTTGAGGGCAATTTATAAAACTACATTCCCCTTCTTAAAAATTGGAGCTGGCAGGACTCAAATAGATCTTACAAATATCCACATTTTGAGAGCCTTATCAACATAGTTATTAAAGCATAACCACAGTGTAAAAGCATGAGTTCTGAAATAAAAACTTAAGAGATAAGAATTCTACCTTTGCCACATACTGTTTGTCTGATTTGGGCAATTATTTTAACTTCTCTAAAATTCTTCTGTAAAACAGGGAAGAATCACATCAATTTCAATGAAGAATTGAGATAAAATATTTATCTACCACATACTAAACACCCAATAAATTGTAGCTATAATGGCGGTTATAGGGCAGCCCGGGTGGCTCAGCAGTTTAGCGCTGCCTTCAGTGCCTTCAGCACAGTGTGATCCTGGAGACCCGGAATCAAGTGCCACGTCGGACTCCCTGCATGGAAGCCTGCTTCTCCCTCTGCCTGTGTCTCTGCCTCTCTCTCTGTGTTTCTCATGAATAAATAAATAAAATCTTAAATATATATATATATATATATATATATATATAATGGCAGTTATAGTGAACAAAACTTAATATTCTATTTATTTAAATAAATCACAATATTCTACTTAATTACCATTTTAAATTTAGCTTTTTGCTAGTAAATCAATAATAACCTTCAATTTATGGCTTTATAACATACTTTTAATTTGATAGACTTTACAATTTGCCTTAGGGAGGGAGAACACAAAAGAGGAGAATTGTGTTTGAATGGCCTCTTAGGAAAGTGCAAGGATACACAGGCAAAGAGAAAAAAGGAAGAATATGAAGTGGATGACAATATTATGAACTTTTACACTCTGGCAGGCCTACACACTATCTGAAATCATAAGCTCATTCTAAAAACAAAAACAAAACCCCCCATCAAATAAAACAAATGAAACCTATATGGTTTTGACCCAGAAACATGTTCCTTTATCATAATAGAGTCAGGAATACTTACTTTTGCTACAAGTATCTAAAGATAGGGGCACCTGGCTGGCTCAGTTGGTGGACCACATGACTCTTGACCTCGGGGTTTTGAGTTTGAGTCCTATGCTGGGTTAAGAGATTACTTAAAAATAAAATCTTTAAAAACAAAAATAAAACTAGTAAACTGAAATCTAGTTAAAAAGCAGGGATCACAAAATAGTTCCTTCACTGATTTAACGCAAATCAATCACAAATTTCAGGTCACAGGTGGAAACCTAGTTACAAAACACTCAGATCATTTTATGTAGCATGATCGATGCTTTAAATTTTTTAGGGCAGCAAGACAATATGAATTTCAGCAGTACTTGCAGATGCCACCTCCAGGGCTCTAAGAAAGCTACAGAGGTGAAGCTAATTTTTGATTCCTCCCCACCTCTTTTTTTTGTAAAATCTCCTAGCAAACAAAGAGCCCCTTTCCCTCCACTTAACTTTTTCAGATGCTGGGTGTATCCTGAATATGGACTTAAGGCTGACCAGTCCTAACCATTACATGTGCATACAAGAGCACATTTTAAGTTTATTTCTCTTCCTCCAAAATTTCCTAAAGTCCAAAAACTATTCAAATATAGCATCTTAATAGAACTGCTAGTATTCAACAATAATTGCTAATGGCAAAATTAAGACATCAGTGATTCTCCATTATCCTAAATCCTTCCAGGTACTGAAGCTAAATGCTCATTCTTGACTCCTCTTTCTTTCCCCACACCAATCCTTCAGGAAAAATGGTTGGTTTTACCTTAAAAATATATCTAGAACCTGACTACTTAGTACCTCCACTGCTCTCACCATGCCAAGCACAATCAAGTCTCACCTGGATTACTGCAATAAGGCTCCTTAAATGGTCTCCCCACTTTGATTCTTGCTGCCACCAAAATTTACACAGCTACAGCACACTCTGCCTTTGAACCCAAACCACCAGGGCCCAAACCTGACATTTTAGAGGGTCCCTGCTCTTTTAGGATGTGGTCACCAGCACACATCCCTAACTCCCCTTTTGGACTCATTCACCAGTACCTGGAACCTCAAAAATTCCCTGCCCCAATCATCCCCAAGCCTGCTTCCAGGGCCTGTGGGCAATAAAAAGCCACTGAAGAATTCTGAAGAATGACATGATCAGATACATAGGTTACAGATGGATCTGAAACAGCAGATCTAGAGACAGGGTGAGTGATTTTAAGAAATTATTACTCCAGGGCAGCCCCGGTGGCGCAGCGGTTTGGCGCCGCCTGCAGCCTGGGGTGTGATACTGGAGACCTGGGATGAGTCCCCTGTCGGGCTCCCTGCATGGAGCCTGCTTCTCTCCCTCTGCCTGTGTCTCTGCCTCTCTCTCTGTGTCTATGAATAAATAAATAAAATCTTTAAAAAAAAGGAAATTATTACTCCAGCTTTATATGGAAATTAAAGCTGCAGCGGCATTGAAGCAAAGATGGGAGCAGAGGTAAATTAGTGTTACACACACATTGGCTGAAAGGACTGATCAAATAAGGAGAGTAAGAGAAAAATCTAGAGCTCTCTTCTACTTTTATTTACTTTTATTTTTTAAAAAGATTTTATTTATTTGAGAGAGACTGAGAATGAAAGAGAGAGCACACAGGGAGAGGGAGAAGCAGATTCCCCCTCTGAGCAAAGAGTCTGACATGGGGCTCAATCCCAGGACCCTAGGATCATGACCTGAGATGAAGGCAGACACTTGACCAACTAAGCCACCCAGACACCCTTCTACTTTTATTTTTAAAAAGATCATATGGGGGGGGAAATCCCTGGATGGCGCAGTGGTTTGGCGCTTGCCTTTGGCCCAGGGCGCGATCCTGGAGACCCGGGATCGAATCCCATGTCGGGCTCCCGGTGCATGGAGCCTGCTTCTCCCTCTGCCTGTGTCTCTGCCTCTCTCTCTCTCTCTCTCTCTATGTGACTATCATAAATAAATTAAAAAAAAAAAAAAGATCATATAGGGGGATCCCTGGGTGGCTCAGCAGTTTAGTGCCTGGCTTTGGCCCAGGGCATGATCCTCAAGTCCTGGGATCGAGTCCTACATCAGGCTCCCTGCATGGAGCCTGCTTCTCCCTCTGCCTGTGTCTCTGCCTCTCTCTCTTTCTGTGTCTCTCATGAATAAAAATCTTTTTTAAAAAATCATATAAAAATAAAATTAAAAGGATCATATAAAGAATACAGAGATAATTTAAACATTTATTTCTGGTAAGTTAGACAATAATTATTAGTTCAGCTTGAGATGAAGAGAGAAATGCCATTTATCTGCACTAAAGGGAAATTATTTCATTCTAAAAATGTTTTAAAGATTTGAGGGAGGGATCCCTGGGTGGCGCAGTGGTTTGGCGCTTGCCTTTGGCCCAGGAAGTGATCCTGGAGACCCTGGATCGAGTCCCACATCGGGCTCCCTGCATGGAGCCTGCTTCTCCCTCTGCCTGTGTCTCTGCCTTTCTCTCTCTCTCTCTTTCTCTCTCTTGAATAAATAAAATCTTAAAAAAAATAAAATAAAGATTTGAGGGATGCCTAGGTGGCTCAGTGGTTGAGTGTCTGCCTTTGGCTCAGGGCATGATCCTGGAGTCCCCGGATTTAGTCTCATGTCAGGCTCGCTGCATGGAGCCTGCTTCTCCCTCTGCCTATGTCTCTGCCTCTCTCTCTTTGTGTCTCTCATGAATAAATAAATAAAATATTTAAAAAAATTGTTTTCATTTGAAAAAAAATTTTGAGAGAGAAGGAGCAAAAGAGAGAGAGAGCACAAGTGGGGGTGGGCAGAGGGATAAGTAGAAACAGACTCCCCACTGAGCAGGATTTCCCAGACACAGGGGTTCAATCCCAGACCCGAGCTGAAGGCAGAGGCTTAACTGACTAAGCCACCCAGGAGCCCCTCTTTCTAAATTTTAAAGGTGGTATGAGTTAACACTTTACACAAAATTCAGAGAAGACTCAAAAGAAAAAAAACCCTACAAAGTATATAGCCTATTCTGGGGTTATTCATATTTTCAAATATCTAGAAATTATGAGCATATTACTTGTATAAGTCTTAAGTAGGAACATATACATATTAGTGTATAATTTAGCTATATATATGTGCTAAATATAGCCTCTTTACTCCCTTTTCTATATTCTGCAAATACATGCCTAGATATTACTAAAAAAATCTATTTAGATGATGGTAAGACCTTCCACACCCTTTAACATGATTCCATTCAATAAAAAGTCATGAAAAGGGTGAAATGATGATCAGATGCCATCTCTCTGGGAGGCAATATAGCAGTGGAGAGGTATCACAACAAAATGGTTAGAAAGCACACTCTGAAATCCAAAAGCCTCAATGTTAACATGTGTCTGTGTGCCTTAGACAAATTATTTATGCTCCACTCACCTCACTCAGTTTTCTCATCTTTAAAATACAATAGTAAGAACACCAGCAGAGTTGTTGAGGGAATTTTATAAATGTATATGTATAAAGCACCTAGAATAAACCCTGTCACTTAATTATGTGGCTCTCAGTACATGTTGGCTGACAATACTACTGCTGCTGGGGCTGCTACTGTAAATACACATTTCCTTCTAGTTTTATCACTTTTAGCCAAGGGTTCATTCTTCTCACCCCAACTAAGGTGCTAGCTGATAATTAAGATGTTTGCTGAGAACTAAGGTCTGATCTCTACCAGGGTATTTGCATTTTAAAAGAGGATCTCTTAAAGATAAAATCCTTTTAAAAATCCAAAGAAGTGAAAACCAGGGGTCCCTGGCTAGCTCAGCTGGTAGAGCCCAAGACACTCTTGATCTCAGGGTTGTGAGTTCAAAGTGCATGTTGGGTGTGGAGATTACTTCAAAATAAATTTTTATTTTTTTAAAAGATCTTATTTATTCATGAGAAACACGCAGAGAGGGCAGCCCCGGTGGCTCAGCGGTTTAGCACCACCTTCAGCCCAGGGTCTGATCCTGGAGACCTGGGATCGAGTCCCACGTGGGGCTCCCTGCATGGAACCTGGTTCTCCCTCTGCCTGTGTCTCTGCCTCTCTCTGTGCGTCTCTCATGAATAAATAAACAAACTCTTAAAAAAAAAAAAAAAGAAACGAAACACAGAGAGAGGCAGACACATAGACAGATGGAGAAGCAGGCTCCTAGCAAGGAGCCTGATGCAGACTCAATCCCGTACCCCTGGATCACGCCCTGATCCAAATGCAGACACTCAACCACTGAGCCACCCAGGAATCCCCAAAATAAATTTTTAAAACCAAAACCAAAACAAACACACAAAGAAGTGAAACCAGATGCTGGAATGACAGATCAGGAGATTAATATTTTAGAGCAGGGGGCCCACCCTGTTTACTTATGAAAGAAACCAAGAGGGGGCATACAACCAAGAGAAGGGCAGGGAAGTAAGCAAGAGCTAGCAAACAAGATTGCTGCCTGAGATTTCCAGCTAGCACTGCTGCTTAGAGCCAAAGCTCAAAGACACTTACTAAGGTATCCCCAAAGGGGCCTCAACACACAAAGACCTAAGAGCTGGGAGGAAAGGAAAGGGGGATGGGAGTATTTTCTTGACACTTCCTATTTTCCTCTACTGGGTTCAGAGCACTTCTTTTCACTTGCTAATCCACTGTGGAGAAGCTATGTATTAACTGGTTAGTTTGGAGATTGGTTATGTAATTTTTAGCAATATATTCACTTTAAATAGAGATAACCAAATATTTCTGCATCCTCATGTAGAATCTGATAAAATATTACCTGTCCCTGTATATAATAGCAACACACACAAGTCATGATGTTTTGAACAAAATCTATAAAGATTAAAATAATATACATACTATCATTTTTGTGTATTTAAAAAATGTTTCATACTTAAAATTCCACTGAATACCTACAAAATGTGTTTTTTGAAACCAAGTATGCTATCTTTATTTTAAAGACAGATTTATAAATATTCTGAGGGCTTTGTCATTCTTCACTGCTTAAAGACAATAAAATTTTCAAATGGCTCAAAGAAAACCATTTAAATGATTTAAGCTTTTCATCCCCTATAACTAAGCATTTTTATTTTTAAAATTCCCTGTAGTAAATCTCTAAAGTTCAAGAAAATAATTGTATTTGACTCATTGAAATCTGATTACTTTACAGAGGGTTAACCTATAATTAAGGTAATTACAAAATATAAAGCTAAAATGACTAGAAGAAAAATAAAACATTCAATCTTACTAAATACGGTATTTTTAGTTAAAAATTTATATCACAGAAAAAAATCAAATATCATGAGTAAAACATTTAAATTGTTACAGTTCAATAAAACAAAATTGCTCATGCTTACCACCCAGTGTAGAGTGTCTGAAATTAATTTTAATCTACTCAAATTATAGCCCTTTGCATCATACAATCCAGGGTTTAAGCATGTAGTAATACGTTTCTGACACCTATTTCAATAGCTCATCCTATTGGCAGTTCTAAATAGCTGACCACCAAAATCTTTCTGCATCAGTCTCAGGCACACTGCAAAACAGCTTACCAATACATCTTATCTTCACAGAATTAGTTCCTTTTCCAATATTCTCTTATTAAAGATAGTATATCATCACTGAAGTATTCAGACTAGGTTTTGTTGTTTTTACTCCTCCCTCCCATCTTTTCCACTCAAACATTCAATTTGTCACCTATGGATATAAGGTTATCACTTCCCAAGTCTTTATTTCTTTTCTTTTTTTTTTCTTTATTTTTTTTTCAATTGAAGCGTTATCATTCTCATTATGGACTTTTATTATATCATTCCTGAGGTACAGCAGTAACATCCAAACTGGTTTCCCAACATCCAGGCTCTCCCTGTACTATCTTGGCAAATTAATCTTCAAGTTTGGTTTGACGGTTTTACTCTTAAAATCCTGTTCCCCAGGGGCGCCTGGGTTAAGCATCTGCTTTGGGCCCAGGATCAAGCCCCATGTCAGGCCCCCTACTCCTCCTCTGCTCCCCCTCCACAGCTCTAATATATAAAATCTTAAAAGAAATCCTCTGTTCCCCATAGTCCAATAAAACAGCAGATTTCTGAAGTTCCTAGCTAGCTCACTCTGTAGAGCCTGCAATTCTCCATCTCAGGGTCATGAGTGTGAGCCCCATGTTATGAGAGAGAGAGAGAGAGAGCATCAGAGACAGCACAAGCAGGGTGGAGGGGCAGAGGGAGAGGGAGAAGCAGACTCCCCACTGAGCAGTGAGCCTGATGAGGGGCTTAATCCCAGGACCCTGAGATTATGACCTGAACTGAAAGCCGACACTTAACCAACTGAACCACTCAGGTGCCCCACTTCCTGTATGCTCATGGTTTTAAACACCACTTAAATGATGACAATTACCATCCTATAGGTTTTATAGCCATCTTGTTCCAGGTTACCCAATTCTTGGCACAATCAACCAACTTGTTTAAATGCAGGTTTTGCTTTAGTTCTCTTTATAACATTTGAGTAAGTGGTCAAGGATAGGAAGTCAATTATACTTCAAAAGAGAGAGAAAGGGAAAAAGAAAGAATAGGAAGTCATGGATCATTAGTGACCAAAATTGCCCTCCATCCCCACCCAAGTGGCCATTTCCCCCCTCAGAGTCAGTCAAGGCAGTTTCCTGATAATTTGTGATGTCATTATCCTACTTTCTCCATCCTTAACCACAGCCTACCACATGTCTTGTTCCATTCTTTGTGCTTTCAGATACCCAAATAGATTTTAAACAAAAGTAAATGGAGATATACTTCCCCACCCCTATTAAGATTGTTTTAGGCATCTGGCTAGCTCAGTCTATACGCATTCAACTCTTAATAGAGCATTCAACTTTTTTTTTTGCAGGGGGGATGACACACACAGGGCTTGATCTCACAACTCTGAGATCATTACCTGACCTGAAATCAAGAGTCAGGAGGCTTAATGGGCAGAACCGAGCCACTCAGGTGCCCCTAGAGCATTTAACTCTTGATCTTGGTGTTGTGAGTTTGAGCCCCATGTTAGGAATAGAGATTACTTAAAAATAAAATCTTTAGGGCTCCTGGGTGGCTCAGTTGGTTGAGCATCTGCCTTGGCTCAGGTCATGATCTCAGGGTCCTGGGATTGAGCCCCGAGTTGGGGCTCCCTGATCAGTAAGGAGTCTGCTTTTCCCTATCCCTCTGCCTGCACCCCTACTTGTGCTCGCTTGCTCTCAAATAAATATTTTTAAAAATCTTTTAAAAATTTAAAAAATAAACAGGGGCACCTGGCTGGGTCAGTTGGTGGAGTGTGTGACTCTTAATCTTGGGGTTTTGAGTTCAAGCTCTATGTTGGGTGTAGAAATTACTTAAAAATAAAATCTTTCTTTTTTTTCTTTTAAGTAGGCTCCAAGCTTGAATTCAGGACCTTGAGACCAAGATCTCAGCTGATATCAAGAGTCAGAGGCTTAACAGACTGAGCCACCCAAATGTCCACAAAATAAAATCTTTAAAAAAATAAAAAATAATAGATCAAAAAGTTTAAAAAGATTATTTTAGGTTTTGGTAAGATATGTAGTGACACTTTAAATATATATTTATGCTCCAAATATAAATATTACTAAGAGCTACAAATATCACTGAAAAATTAGAAGGGTAGCTAATATTTTCTTCAAAAATTAACAATCTGGGGCACCTGGGTGGTTCAGTAGGTTAAGCAACATCTGCCTTCAACTCAGATGATGATCCCAGGGTTCTGGGATGGAGCCCTGAATTGGGCTCCCTCTTCAGTGGGAAGTCTGCTTAGTCCCCCCCCCACCCCCCAACTTCTTGGTCATGTGTGCGTGCTCTCTCTCAAATAAATAGATAAAAGGTTTTTAAAAAATTAACATTCCACTATAAATTTGTTAACCTCAACAAAATGATCTTTTCAGCTGGCCACTCCCTTTACACCTTAAGACATTTAGAAAGAAACCATGGGGGGATCCCTGGGTGGCTCAGCGGTTTAGCACCTGCCTTTGGCCCAGGGCGTGATCCTGGAGTCCCTCCCGGCATGGAGCCCGCTTCTTCCTCTGCCTGTGTCTCTGCCTCTCTCTCTTTCTTTCTATGTCTATCATGAATAAATTTTTAAAAATCTTAAAAAAAAAAAAAAAAAAAAAGAAACCATGGAAAGGTACAATATTATTACAAGCTTTGGAAGTTCCTACAGGAGGTCAGTTACTAAGACCAGTCAGGTAAAAAAAACCTCAATCTCCTAATGATTGCAATTAACAGCACAATTTTCAGATTCCTTGCTTTAAAAAATACGTTTTTATGAAAGACAGAAGTTACCAGAAAAAACAAACACACAAAAATAGCCAAACTAAATTACTATTTAAAAAAGTGACACACAGGGGCAGCCCTGGTGGCTCCGTGGTTTGGCGCCTGCCTTCAGCCCAGGGTGTAATCCTGGATTGAGTCCCACATCGGGCTCCTGCATGGAGCCTGCTTCTCCCTCTGCCTGTGTGTCTCTCTCTCTGTCTCTCATGAATAAATCAATTTAAAAAAAAAAAAGTGGTACACAGAACTCAGTGGCTAAATGTTTGCCTTCTCTCAGGGCCTGATCCCAGGGTCCTGGGATCTCCTGAGATCCATGGAGTACCACGTTGGGCTCCCGGCATGGAGCCTGCTTCTCCCTCTGCCTAAGTCTCTGCCTCTTTCTCTGTGTCTCCCATGAATAAAGTATAAAATCTTTAAAAAAATTTTTTTTAAAGTGACACAGAATGAGGGATCTGGCTAATATATGCTCCTAAAAATAATCTGTATTTTAAAATCTGAATAAATGCTAAAATATTTTGCTTTATTAAGAAGCTTCTCCCTTTCCATAGCTCATTCTTTGTCAAATGATCATATAAGTTGCATTTTATATAATTCCTAGTGTGTCTCATAGCACTGTTGCACAATTTTTAAAGATTTATTTATTTATTTAGTAAGGGGTTGAGTAAGGAGCTCTTGGTTTCTGCTCAGGTCATCTCAGAGTGATGACCTCAGGCTCTGTGCTCAGTGTGGAGTCTGCTTAGGACTCTTCTCTCTTTGCCCCTCTCCTTGTGGGTGTGTGGGCTCTCTCTCTCTCTCTCTAAAATAAATAATTTTTTAAAAAAAAGAATATTTAATAAAATCATGTTACAGTAATAATCTTTATCTTATTAGAGAACCTCCCAGAGGGACAGATATTAAAGAGTAGGCATATGTTGAATTTAACAAAGCTAATTTTTATAACAAAACTTACTTTTTTAAGAAAGATTTATTTGAGGAGGGGAGGGGCAGAGGGAGAGGGAGAAACCCAAGCCAAATCTGTGCTGAGCATGGAGCCCCACACAGGGCTGATTTCACCCAGAGATCACGACCTGAGTCAAAATCAAGAGTGGGCTGCTTCCGACAGAGCCACCCACAAAACTTAATTTTCTTTTAATGGTACCAAATAACCTAAACAGATCCTCTAAAAGCTATTAAAAGTAGGGAGACTTGTTATTTTCCATAATAAAAGATAGGAGGAAATGGCAATTTCAACAGGAAGTAGGCCTTAAAAATTACTAGCCACCACAATCTTTGCATGCATTTGGATTAAGAATGAAAATAACTAAAAAAAAAAAAAAAAAAAGAATGAAAATAACTTTATCCATAGTAATTAGGGCAAACCCTACCCACTCCTTATGAGCAGTTTACAAATTTCCATTTATTTTATGGAACTACCATAGTACCCTGTTCTCTTAAGAAATGTTTACAAAATGCCAAGGGAGGGCAGCCCCAGTGGCGCAGCGGTTTAGCGCTGCCTGCAGCCCAGGGCCTGATCCTGGAGACCCGGGATCGAGACCCACGTTGGCCTCCCTGCGTGGAGCCTGCTTCTCCCTCTGCCTCTCTCTCGCTCCCTCTGCCTCTCTCTCGCTCGCTCTGTATCTCTCATGAGTAAATAAAATAAAATCTTAAAAAAAGTACCAAGGGACATGCATAGTGCCTGGTACAAAAGGGTTCAAAATTCTGGAGGAAGAAATTATTGAATGAACGAACACAATGAACTCCCTTTTCCCTCTTAGGTATGCTATTATGCCTATTATGTGCTTTGCCACCTCTTCTTGTCAATCATGATGTATTTCCTTTCCTTTATCCTAGAAAGGCTGTCGTTATTCTTTCTGCTTCTAGAGATCTAGAGTCTATAATTACCCTGATCTTGCTTGAAACTCCTCATTAGACAAAAAAGGATATCCTTTTACCCTGGATCTTCTTCACGTCTCTTAACATTGCCCCCCCCCCCCACACACACACCAGAAGCGCAGAAATTGAATCTAGTTGATAATGTTCTAAGAAAAAGCTTCTAGAAAGCAAGTTCTGCCACCAGGTTAATTGATTTCCTCACCCATCACTGCTTTTAAGTATTTCACTCATGGGCAATTTTGTTCCAAAATATTTATCATTAGTGTCACACCACCATACTTATACATCAATCTATTGCAGCTAACTTCATAACAATGAGGGAAATGTTCACAAAAAGATTGACCCTTCTACTAAGTGTCTAGAAAACGGATTTCAAATACTTTGCATAAAATGCCTAGACTATCATTCTAGCATATTCACGATTTGGCCTAACAAGTATATTCTTGGGACTATAAATAAATTAGCTTTTCCTATGTAGAACTCCACTAAAAAGGAATTCTTTATAATAAAGTTTTATGGTACCTGAAAGTGCTGCGAAAAACCAATGTACTTCAATACTCTTAATCTTTGCCAGAAAGCCAGTATTATTGAGTCCTACAGTTTAGTTACTTGTCATCTATTTAGGTTGGGCCTACTGGCAAAACTGTCCGCCATTACTGAATTCAAATTTCCTACCTTGATTAGACTCCTAAGCCTGTGCCCTAGTCTCTCTCTAATCTGCCATTAGAATCTGGCAACCATGTTTGTTCTGCCTAACATTACAGGAAGGAGAAAAACTCCAGAGCACCCTTTTTCTTCTGCTACCAAGAAGTCAAGATACTGCTTTTCTCTGTATCTCTATACCATTTGAAAACACAATTCAACAAACATTTACAAGGGGTTTTCCAGCATGTTAAGCAGATAGGTACTAGGGATACAAACAAAATACAACCAGACTCTGCCCTCAGACAACCCAATGAGCAGAAAATCCTCTTATGTACCACCATAATAATAAGATGCAAGTATGTAGAGGAAAAGTTTGGTAGAGGATATATATGATAACTTACTCCTTTCTTTTTGCAGTACAAAATGAAAAAAATCTGTGAAGGGGGGGTATACAGATAATTAAGTAGAAACAATATATTTTAAATATTTTAACCCAAATCAATATTTTCATTTTAAATATTCCAGTAAGTGTATAATTGTATAGTATACAACACAGATTCACTTATCACTTAAATGTTTTTAAACTGAAAAAATTTGAGACAATTGATATTTTAAAAGAAAAACAAGGGGATCCCTGGGTGGCTCAGTGGTTTAGCACCATTCCAGGGCATGATCCTGGTGTCCCGGGATCGAGTCCCACATCAGGCTCCCGGCAGGCAGCCTGCTTCTCCCTCTGCCTGTGTCTCTGCCCCTCTCTCTCTCTCTCTCTCTCTCTCTCTCTGTGTCTCTCTCACGAGTAAATAAATAAAATCTTAAAAAAAAAAAGATGAATGTTCAATCAAAACAGACAAAAAATTTCAACTGTCTACAATGTATGCATTGAACTCTGTTCAATATTAGAATATTTCTAAATTTCAATACAGAAAATCTACTATGAAAAATCCTAGATTAAAAAATCTGCCATCCATTGCAAAATTAATGGCTAGTACACAAAATGTTAAGAGAAATCAGAGCAGGGAAGATAGAAGCTCAACAAACCAAAATGTTTAAAATCTCTTTAAAATCTGGGAGGGGGGTGGTAGTGGGGGAAATTAAGTAAAAATCTCTTTCAAATCCCAAGATGCTAAATTAAACATAAAAAGATTAGGGTTCCAAGAATACAAAGTTTTCCTCTCTTTCAAGACAACTAAATATTGAATCTCACTGAGATTATGAAATATTCTATAAACATGTACTTAACTCATGTTTGGCTTTCTGAATTTGATCACAGTGAACAGCCAATTCTTTTTCCTTGTTTACACTGAATACTGGTTTTAAGGACGACTCAAAATGGAATTCCAGGCCCCAATGTTACCACCCCCCTACTTTTTCCCCACAGGCAGCTACTTCACAGATAATAAGCAATTCAAGTGCAGGGCCTGAAGGTCCTATTTCCATGCTAATTTCACAATCCCGTTACTTGCAAGATATGACCATTAAGGGGGGGGGGGGGCAGGGATCGGGAGGGCTTCAGAACAAAACGACTCTCCTGAGACTCGCTAAATTGTTTACTTCCAAAATTAAGACTGCAAGAAATTATCCAGTTACCTGTAGAATTTACAACAGCTCAAACTTGCAGTTGCAACAATTACCACGTTTCACCTTTTTTTTTTTTAATTGGGGGTGAGGGTTAGGAGGACCGTGTCCTACTACCTCTTAAACTTGAGCATTTTTTTTTCCCCTAGTGCTGACCCATTTCTTATGCCTCAAAACGAGGTTAGCTTATTAGCATTCCTTCCCCGAAGGCCAGTGGGGATGGTTTAGGAGGCCAGAATCCAAAAAATCCTAAGCGTCTCTAAGTGGCAGCAGGTGCTGGCAACGCTGGGACCCGATCGAGGGCAAGCCGCTCCTCGCAAACGGAGGACCAGAAACGGCGCTTGCAAAGCCTCCCAGAGGGCGTGGAGCATCCCTCGGGGGCAGGCGGGGCAGAGGGAGGACGCGGCTTTATCTCTCCGCACCAGCTCCGCAGAGCGCCCGGTGCGCGCGGGATTCGCTATCCCGTCTCCTCAACGCTTCCGACCGCGGGCCTCGCACATCTGCCTGCCCCCCACCCCCGCGTCCCCGAGAGTCTCGCTCTTCCCCCCTTCCCCTCGCAACCCGTCCCCCTCCAGCCCCGCGCGGGGTGGCCGCACGGCGAGCCTGGCCGCCGAGGACGCGGCTCCTCGCAGCATCCCTGCGCACTCGGGAGGCGGCCCCACGAGGACGCCGGCCGCGGCAACGCACAACCCACCGGAACTTCCCACAGGCGCCAATTCTAAATTCGCCGGACCGGCCGCCGCTGCCAGCGCCGCCTCCGCGCCCGGGGGCTCGCTCCCCTCCGTCCGTCCGTCGCAGCCCCCCTCCCTCCCTCAGGGGCCCCCTGCGTCCAGCGCGGCGGGAAAACGCCGCCAGGTGCCTCCCGGCCCCGGGGGGCTCCCGTGGGACCTCCGCGCCCGCACAGCCCCCGCCCCCTTCGGCCAACGCAGAGGCAGCGCGCCCGTCGCCACACTCACCCGCCTGAGCCGGCGCGGCCATTTTGCGCTCACCGCGGGCCGCCCGCCCCCCGGTTCGGCGGCGGCGGCGGCGGCGGCGGCGGTCCGGCCGAGCGGCTACGTCAGCGGTGACGCCGCGCCGCCCCGCCCCCCGCGCCTCGGGAGCGCCCGGGCTGGGCTGCAGCCTCGCTCCACAGCCTCGCTCCACAGCCTCGCTCCACAGCCTCGCTCCACAGCCTCGCTCCACAGCCTCGCTCCACAGCCTCGCTCCACAGCCTCGCTCGGCGGCTGCCCGCGGGGGCGCTGGGAGCCGGGCTTCCCTCCCGAGGCCGGCTTGGCACCTGTCCTCAGCGCCGCGGCCCGGGAGGGCGTTGCCAGCGTTCACCGCGAGTCCGCGAGACGCGGGACAGCCCACGGAGTTTCTGCGACTCAGGCCGCGACGGACTGTTTGGCAGAGACGCGCGCTAGTTCGGTTTTCTTCAAAAAAAAAAAAAAAAATCAGCGCAGGTTAACTGGCGTAGAAATTCTTCGACAAAACGTTTCCTTTCTGAGGAGGAACCCAGGTGTGAGCTCAAGGGCATCCCCTTGGACTCAGCCTCCTCAGACAGCTGTCGGGCAAGGAAGGTTCCAGAATGGCACACTTAGTGAGAAATAAACTTAAGGGGCCCGAAGGGACACCCCTGTCCAGAATTAGTTGACTCTGAAGTTGCCGACTGACCTGAAATTGCCAATTTAAGATAATGAGATAGACACCGAAAGGAAGAGCCGGGAGAGAAAAATCTGAAGAAGAGGAAAGCCCAACGTCCAGGTAGATGAAGATGAAGCTGAAAAGTCTGGACTAAAGTCAAACGTACAGGTACACGAAGACTAAGCCGTTAATACTTATCGAGCTTTTACTCTCTGCTCAGCTCTGAGCCGTTTCCGCCTCCGCTACCCTGAGGAGAGTATTGCGAGTGGAAAGCCCCTGATTTCTGAGGTGGGAGCAGCAAGACGGACGCGCGAAGTTAGTAGCACGTCCGTGGAGTGCATTACGTTGCAATATGTAAGGCGAGTTATAAAATTGTGCATGTCTTCTAGTCAACAGCTACTTTGGGGAATTGGGGAATATCTTTCCATAGCACGACCTGGAGAATAAAAACGAGCACACGAAGGTATTCGTAGTATATTATCGGAAACAGAAGTTTGAAGGGAAACGGCTAATTAACATCTGGCATATTAACCTCAAGAATTCTTATGTAGGTCACAAAGCGGCCACAGCGTAATCAATTTATATTTGAAGAAATACCAAACAGGGACGCCTGCGTGGCTCAGCGGTTAAGCGTCTGCCTTGAGCTCAGGGCGTGACCCTGGACACCGGGGAGCGAGTCCTGTATCGGGCTCCCCGCGTGGAGCCTGCTTCTCCCTCTGCCTGTGTGTCTGCCTCACTCTGTGTCTCTCATGAATAAATAAAATCTTAAAAATAAAGGAAAAAAAATACCAATGTACATGATTCAACTGCATAAAATGTAGTTATGCACATAAAGATTATACATAAGGAATGAATTTATAGAGCTTAATATTTCCTTCATTTCCCCCTCATACTTAAGTGCATAATAATTCTTTTAATTCAGTTCTGTCCCCTGCACTTTCCTCCCACTCAAAACACATCAACCGCTGTCTTGTAATCTTTCTCATCTCGTTAATTTCTAAAATGTACTAAATGCATTGCGACAGAGTATCTCTTAAGAGGGAGTTTTTCATTCTAAGTGTTTCTGACGTAACAATATAGTTCTTCCTGCATTTCCTAGAAAGCAAAATAGGAGTTCAGGACCCTTGCTCTTCATTTTTAATACGATAAACCCCTTCTGGAAGGTCTTTGGCAAATATTAAAAGTCTGCCACTGCCAATCTAGGGATTTTACTTTTGGGAATACAAAGAATTTTTACCTGAGACTCCAGCAACTTAGAAAGCTATCAATCTCAGTGTTATTTAGGATAGTGAAAATCAGAAATAACCTAACTTGGGCAGCCCGGGTGGCTCAGTAGTTTGGCGCCTGCCGTTGGCCCAGGGCGTGATCCTGGGGACTCGGGATCGAGTCCCACGTCAGGCTCCGTGTGTGGAGCCTGCTTCTCCCTCTGCCTGTGTCTCTATGTCTGTGTGTGTGTGTCTCTCACGAATGGATAAATAATCTTAAAAAAAAAAAACAAAAACGAACTTTCAGCACTATGGGGTAGGTTAAGTATATCTTATAAGATTGACAGAATATTATATAGTCCTCAAAAATCTTATTTTCAGGGGTGCCTGAATGGGAAGACAGGGGCAACCCGGGTGGCTCAACAGTTTAGCGCCTTCTTCCGCCCAGGGCGTGATCCTGGATCAAACCCCACATTGGGAGCCTGCTTCTCCTTCTGCCTGTGTCTCTGTATCTCTCATGAATAAATAAATAAAATCTTAAAAAGAAAAAAAAGGGGGGGGGGGGAATCCCTGGGTGGCTCAGCGGTTTAGCGCCACCTTGGGCCCAGGGTGTGATCCTGAAGTCCCAGGATTGAGTCCCACATCGGGCTCCCAGCATGGAGTCTGCTTCTCCCTCTGCCTGCGGCTCTGCCTCTCTATGTCTCCCATGAATAAATAAAAATTTTTTAAAAAATTTTAAAAAGAAATGGGAAGACAACAAAACAAGGGCAAGTTGAGTAAGGCATAGGACTGAATACAAAGCTAGGGAGAGGTACTGGATGGGAAGGATGAGCTGGAGATAAGAAATTTTCTGGAGATTATTGTGTTAATAATTGGAATCCCTGGGTGGCTCAGTGGTTTAGCACCTACCTTCGGCCCAGGGCATGATCCTAGAGTCCAGGGATCGAGTCCCACATCAGGCTGCCTGCATGGAGCCTGCTTCTCCCTCTGCCTGTGTCTCTGCCTCTCTCTGTGTATGTCTTTCATGAATAAATAAAATCTTTTAAAAAAATAATTGTGTTAATGACTAAAGATAAGCAATGAGATTGTAGTTTGGCTTTATATGTATTGTTATTACTATTTATTCAGCTTTGAAAATTTCCTCAGCTATCATTTTATACTAGGCCTTAAGAATCTAGGCCTAAATTTTGGTGTGTCCAGCTTGTTTCCTGACCCCCAGAACCTCTCTACTGCAATCTCATTTTTACATAGCTGTCATACTCATTTTTTTCTCATGCAATTTTCCTACTTGTTTTACACCAATTTTCATGAAATCTAAGCTTACTATAAAACAAAGAAAAAAGAAGTCTTCTTCCCTTCACACGTCATCAAGTCTTCCCCAAACTTACCTATTATCTCCTCAGAATCAGTCTTCCCCTTTATCGGCCTTTGCTAGGTCAGTCTCTTTACGTCTCACACACTTCAGGCACTTCCCACCTTTAAATCAGGGCAGATGTTTATCTCCTACGTAGAAGGCCCTCCAACTTTCACTCCTGCAAATCATTACAATCAAACTCTTTCAGGGCTGGCCTAAACTCTCACCTCCTGGAAATTGCTTTCCTAGTAACTAGGCTCTCAGAGCCCCATCCCCCACGCGCCAATACCTTATTATGCAGTCAGAACAGCTTTTGTTCTGAGTTCCGCGCCTGGTTCTCTCTTTGCATTGTAACCTCTTAGGGGACAAGGAATGTGCACTTGCTTTGCTTGTGTGTCTCTTTACAGCTTTTAAGAGTATACTGCTGGCCAAAAATATTCTCAAAATGCTTCATGAGTTAAAATTAGATGCTCCCTCACAAAATACGGGATCATGAAATGGTGTATGGGGGTTTCCCTTGTTTCCACAGTTCCCACATTGGAAGAAATGGCAATTTGCCCTTTTTCTAAGGTAAATGGACAGTTTTCTAATGATGAAATTTTAATGACTCCTATACCTCAATTCTCTGGCCATATACAACTTCTGAAGTGGGTAGAACACAAACCTGTTCTTCCTTGGATCCTGAAAATGTGAATGAATTAAAGGAAGACAAAACACTGCAAATTTTGTATAATCTTAGAGCTGCTTTTTAATCTTTGTGCAGATTTTTAGAATTCTGTATTCCAGTCTTTCATGAAGATACGAAATATATTAGGAATCCTAACGGTCAATAAAAGAATTTGAGAGCTTGTTAACTTTGAGGAAACTACTTACAAGAATTTTCAGAGTTTGGGTGCCTGGGTGGCTCAGCGGTTGAGTGTCTGCCTTTAGCTCTGGGTGTGATCCTGGAGACCAGGGGTCAAGTCCCACATCGGGCTCCTTGCATGGAGCCTGCTTCTCCCTCTGCCTGTGTCTCTGTGTCTCTCTTATGAATAAATAAAAATCTTTTTAAAAAAAATTCTCAGAGTTTGATAGACTATATGTTCCTTTTTTTTTTTTTTAAGATTTATTTATTTATTCAGAGAGCGAAAGAGAGGCAGAGACACAGGCAGAGAGAGAAGCAGGCTCCATGCAGGGAGCCCGACGTGGGACTCGATCCCGGGTCTCCAGGATCACACCCCGGGCTGCAGGCAGCGCTAAACCGCTGCGCCACCGGAGCTGCCCAGACTATATGTTCCTATTAATAATTTTAAAGTTATGAAAGAGGGTGTCTGGGTGGCTCAGTCGGTTAAGCGTGGACCTTTGGCTCAGGTCATGATCCGAGGGTCCTGGGATCCAGTCCCATCTCATGTTGGGGAGCCTGCTTCTCCCTCTCCCTCTGCCCCTCGCCCTTGCTAGTAATATCTCTCTTCTCTCTCTCTCTCTCTCTCTCTCTCTCTCTTACACACACACACACACACACACACATACACACTCACTCTCTCAAATAAGTAAAATCTTTAAATAAAAAAAAAAGTTATGGGTGCCTGGGTGACTCAGCGGTTGACTGTCTGCCTTTGGCTCAGGTGGTTATCCTGGGGTCCTGGGATTAAGTTGCAAGTCCTGCATCAGGCTTTCCTATGGGGAGCCTGCCTCCCCCTCTGCCTATGTCTCTGCCTCTCTCTCTTTGTCTCTCATGAATAAATAAATAACATCTTTTTTAAAAAGTTATGAAGGATTCATTTAACAAATATTTTTTGAACACGTATATGCTTGGCATCATGCTAGACAGTGAGAAGTCCATGACATTCATTTCAACATTAGGAAGAGATAAAGGATTTAATGGAGAAAATAGGTAAAGAAAATACTAAAGGACTCAGACCTATAGTTTGATTAAGGTGTAGCAACACCCTGCAGTTATTTTTTTAAATAGAGTGACCCAAAGAATCTTAAATTTGAGGCAAATATATAAGAAAAGAGAGAGTAATATTGAAATAGAATGGCAGATGACAAAATATGGTCTTAGTGAATATAGATAGAAGAAAGTGAGGAGAAAGAAATGGCTTTAAAATTAGCCTTTTTAAATTCTCTTTTTTTTTTTAAAGTAAGCTCCATGCCCAATGTGAGGCTTAAACTCACTACCTTGAGATGGAGAGTCGCATGCTCTATGGATAGAGCCAAACAGACACCATTTTTAATTCTAAGAAAGAATGAGCGTGGTGCCAGGTAAGGGAGGCAAATTAAGTTAAGAAGTAGAAGATACCAAAGCTGATTTCATTTTAAAGGGCTGTTAAGTGTTTATTTGGTGGCTTGTGAGGGAAACTTGTACATTGGCAGTGAATTTCCAACATAGACCTACCAGAAACTGAAACTGAGCCCAGGGTTTTGTCATTAGCAGTAGCAAAATTGTGAGGCTAGTCATTTGGGGTCTCCTTTTAGTATCAACTCCATCTCCACCCTACTCAGTTTTCTCAGGGATCCACAGGCTGCTTTGCCCAAGGCTTTATCTCAGATCTGTCAGGGCCTTTCTCTCTTTTCTCCCAGCAAAATGATTCCCATTTTGTTCTAGTACCCTTTATCCCAAACTTCCATTTTCTAAGGAGCCCAGCTATCATGTAGTAAATTATTTGTGCTTGGAAATGTTTTTGCATTTTTCTCTAAGACTATTTGTAATGGACCTCCTGTAGACACTGATTATGAGATTTCTTTCTTTCTTTCTTTCTTTTTTTTTTTTTTTTTTTTGATTATGGGATTTCTAAAATAAGACTTTAGGGGTGCTTGGATGGCTCAGTCAATGGAGTGTTGACTTTTTATTTTATTTTTTTTAAGTATATTTAGTTTTTTTTTAAGATTTTATTTATTTATTCATGAGAGGTACAGAGAGAGAGGCAGAGACACAGGCAGAGGGAGAAGCAGGCTCCGTCCAGGATCATGCCTCAGGCCAAAGGCAGGCGCAGAACCGCTGAGCCATCCAGGCGTCCCTGTTTATCTGGTTATAATCACAATGTATGACAGTTTACCTACATATTTTTAGTTCTTTAAATGTGTTGCAAGTTTTACTTCTATCTCCTCTGTAAAATTAAGAAGATAGTTGCTGTCCTTTTTCCTTACAAGGATGTTTTAAATATCAAATCAACTTTTGCATGTGTAAACTCTTCATAAAGTGTAAAAAGAAAAGTAAAATATATTTATCATTATTATTTTTCTCAGGATTATTACTAACCTGTAAAATTTCTTAAGGTCAGGAACTGAGTTTTGTTCGTGTTTATAATCCCTTAAATTGTGTTTTCCTTCTATACTGGAGGATAGTTAACTGGAGGATAAATACTATAGAAGTTAAAAATTAGTATTCTGAGAAACATGTAGAGCCAAGTTTTAGTCTCTGTTTCTCATAGCAAGCAAGGGAAGAATCTGGAAAAGCAGCGAGAGAAAGGAAAAGGATTAGAGTTGGAAATTTTAATTTATAAAACTTTAGTAAACCATGCCAAAAAGATACTAAAAGTACCTTTCATGAGGGAAAGTAATCTTTCTCTCTCTTTTTTTAAAGATTTTGTTTATTTATTTATTCATGAAAGACACAGAGAGAGGCAAAGACACAGGCAGAGGGAGAAGCAGGCTCCATGCAGAGAGCCTGATGTGGGACTTGATCATGGGACTCCAGGATCACACCCTGGGCCAAAGGCAGGCGCTAAACAGCTGAGCCACCCAGAGATTCCCTCTTTTTTTTTTTTTTAAAGTTTAAGTATTCTATACCCAATGTGGGGCTCAAATTCATGTCTCTGAGCTCCATAAATCCTTGTTCTTCCAACTGAGCCAGTCAGGCACCCCTCATTAAGGAAAGTAATCTTTCATGAGGAAAGATGATTGAGATACCTAAATTTTGTTTTATACTCTGTACATGTTTTTAAACCCAATTCTTAAAAAAAAAATAAGGAAAGTATAGGTGGTTAACCATAATTGCTTGTATAATCATGTACATCTTCCCAAACAATTTGGAAATTGAAATCCTTTAGAGTTGCACAAGACCAGAAAGCTGAACATAAAGCAGCAATTAATGTAGTAAAGTACTACATCATATAAAAGAAACTTCATACTGTAGTTTCAGGATCTATGCATGCAATAAAAAGAGCTAACAATTCTGGCATACCTGGCTGGCTCAGTAGGTAGGACATGTGTTTCTTAAGTTTGGAATTGTAAATTTGAGCCCCACGTTGGGTTTAGGGATTACTTAAAAATAAAATCTTTTTTTTTTTTTTTTAATTTTTATTTATGATAGTCACAGAGAGAGAGAGAGAGGCAGAGACACAGGCAGAGGGAGAAGCAGGCTCCATGCACCGGGAGCCCGACGTGGGATTCCATCCCGGGTCTCCAGGATCGCGCCCTGGGCCAAAGGCAGGCGCCAAACCGCTGCGCCACCCAGGGATCCCAGCTTTTTTTTTTTTTTTTAAGATTTTATTTTTAAGGGATCCCTGGGTGGCGCAGCGGTTTGGCGCCTGCCTTTGGCCCAGGGCGCGATCCTGGAGACCCGGGATGGAATCCCACGTCGGGCTCCCGGTGCATGGAGCCTGCTTCTCCCTCTGCCTGTGTCTCTGCCTCTCTCTCTCTCTCTGTGACTATCATAAATAAATAAAATAAATAAATAAATAAATAAAAAAAAGCTGACAATTCTTCATGTGCAAAGCCAGGATGACCACCCTGCTTTTCTCTGCCATCTTAAGGTTTTTTTTTTTTTTTTTTTTGAAGAATTTTATTTATTATTTTGAGAGAGAGCACAAGCAGAGGGAGGGGCAGAGGGAGAGGGAGAAGCAGACTCCCCACTGAGCAGGGAGCGCTATGAGGGGCTTGGTCTGAGGACCCTGAGATCATGACCTGAGCCAAAGGCAGACACTTAACCAACTGAGCCACCAGAGTGCCCCTCTTTTTAAGATCTTAAGGTGACTTTCTTTCAGGCCAGAGATCCCCCTTGGTGACAGTCATTGGTTCAGCTGTCTATTAGTATCAGTAAGCTTCTCCTTGCTCAGATAACCAGAGATGAATGAAGTTCTAGAAAACCACATTTCCACAGGAGAGTCTTAAAGGGAAAGGAGGTTGTATGTAAGACAGATAGCCTCCATCTATTTCATTTTGTCTTTGGTCCTGAAACAAGTGTTTACAGAACTAAGCAGAACAGATGCTTGATAGAGGTTTCTTAATTTTTAAACTAGATATATGTGGCTCCTGATCTTTAGAAAAATAATGAAGGATGAGTCAGTAAGTAGAAAACAAAAGGTGACATAAACGAGATCTTTTTAGCAACAATGAAGTTTTCTTTCATCTATTTGCATGAAAACTCTAAAATGTCTCAGGATTGATCACGAAAGGAAAATGTATAAATTCACCAGCACTTATAAAATTTTTTTTCATGAAAATGAATAATAGTATTAAAGAGTAACTTAAACATTTTAACTTATTTGCTTATGCTTGTAACATTTTACTGGATTAAGATGAAACTGGTTTAATATTATCATCAATCACAAAATTAAGCTGGGCAAAAAGGATTATAATTTTGGCTAGTCTTATTATGAATAATTTTCTCCCTTTTTGTTTAATACTGCTGTACATGTAATGAAGGTTATGGTTATTCCTACAAAAAGTCCTATAAAGTTTGCCTCTGATGTGTTGATGTGATGGGATGCCAGAAAAAAACAAACTTCCTTGGCTCCATTATGAGGGTCAGAAATGCCATCTTCAATTTAAGGCCCCAGGTTAAAATGCAAATCTAGGAGAGGATAATTTGTTCAGCCTCTATCAGTTTTTCTCTTTCCAAGCAAGCTCCACACCCAACATGGGGCCTGAACCCACAACCCCAAGATTAATAGTCACATGTTCCCTGACAGAGTTAGCCAGGTACCCCAAGCTCTGATCAGTTTTAATATCTTAATGCAAACTAATGAATTAGATAAATTAATAGTGCTCTGAAGATAATGGAAAATGAGTTTTTAAATTTGGAGGATGATGGGGAGGGGTGGGGAGAAATGAGAAACACGTATAGATATTATGTTACCTCTGAGAGGTCTGATCAAGAGTGGAATAGCATCAGAGCACTCACTGGGTCTTTGGGGAAATAGAATCTGAATGAACAAAAAACATTTTAAGATGAGTGCTAGTTAGGAAGTCTGACACTTTATCTCTTGAAAATTTGAGAGTTATATCTTCATAATCAACTCTGGGCTTAAGAAAAATAAAAAGAACCCTTTTCAAGTCATTTAACATTTATGTATTTCAATTTCTGTATCTGAAAATAAGAATTACAAAACCGACTCAGCAGATTCACATTGTTGAAGATTATGTGAATGCTGTTGTAAAACATGCAGTATGACATGAATTCAAAGTGAAATTTAAGTGCAAAAGGTGAAGGGGTGCCTGGGTGGCTCAGTCAGTTAAGCGTCATGGGATTGAGCCCCTGTTGCTGGGCTCCCTGCTCAGCAGGGAGTCTGCTTCTCCCTCTCCCTCTCTCTCTCTCTCATATAAATAAATAAAATCTTTAAAATAAAAAAGTAGGGCAGACCGGGTGGCTCAGCGGTTTAGCGCCACCTTCAGCCCAGGGCGTGATCCTGGAGACCCGGGATTGAGTCCCACGTCAGGCTCCCTGCATGGAGCCTGCTTCTCCCTCTGCCTCTCTCTTTCTCTGTGTCTCTCATAAATAAATAAAATCTAAAAAAATAAAAAATAATAAAAAAATTAAATAAAAAGTATACCTTTTTTAAAAAGGTGGATAAATGATCTTTCTACATACTTTACAAATTTTTTGACAACAGTAAGAATCAGAATTGCACTATTCCTATTAAGCTGCTACTGTGTATAACAGAGATGTAACAATTTTAAAATGATAATAGTTCCCAATAAATCTTAGGTTCCTTGGGATCCCTGGGTGGCGCAGCGGTTTGGCGCCTGCCTTTAGCCCAGGGCGCGATCCTGGAGACCTGGGATCGAATCCCACGTCGGGCTCCCGGTGCATGGAGCCTGCTTCTCCCTCTGCCTGTGTTTCTGCCTCTCTCTCTGTGTGACTATCATAAATAAATAAATAAAAATTTAAAAAAATCTTAGGTTCCTATTAT
This sequence comes from Vulpes vulpes, assembly GCF_048418805.1. Classification (NCBI taxonomy): domain Eukaryota; kingdom Metazoa; phylum Chordata; class Mammalia; order Carnivora; family Canidae; genus Vulpes; species Vulpes vulpes. The sequence goes on from NC_132789.1 coordinate 73,091,346, forward strand.
CATTATTGAATCATATCCTATCCTATGTGAAGTACTTGGTGGCTAAGCTTTCTTGCTTTCTTCTTCTATTTCTTTGTTCTCTTACTTTTCACTGGCTCCTGTAGACCTCTGCTTTCAAACATGCAGTTTTCCACATCTTGAAAAAAATTGCCTGACTTATGGTTTCTTGTCTCAACCACTGTATTTCTCTTCTCCCTCATATCATCAACAACAAGCTTGTATCCGTAGAAATAGTTGCCATGAAACCATATTTCATCACAATCACTAAAAATTCATTTTCTGTCAGTCTCCTATTTAGAGATATGGCTTGCTTCCCCCTGCCCACTTTACTTACCATTTCTTAATGCATCATCAGTGTTCTCTGTACCATTATAACCTCAATGGTTTTATATATTGTCAACCACTAATAGGACATTTTGTGAGTTAGACCATGGTAACAAGACAGTCTCAGTAATTGTTTTTCTCAATTCTAATATTTATTGTAAATGAGAACTATAACAAAAAGCCTAGAAATATAGATCCTTCTCTGATTTAGAAAAATCATCATGACTCTGATAGTGATTGCTGGAGGCAAACTGTTGAAAACCTCTGGCTTACACCTGCCATCTCCTTTTTTTTTAAAAAAGATTTTATCCATTTATTTATTTGAGAGAGAGAACGAGAGAACATAAGCAAGGGGAGCAGCAGAGGGAGAATTAGGTTCCCCACTGAGCAGGAAGCCCAGTGTGGGGCTTGATCCCAGACCCTAGGATCATGATCCATGCCTAACTGAGCCACCTTAGTCACTTAGAATCAGGCTTTTCACTTTACTGCTTTGAAAATGTTCTAAAGCAAACTTTGCAACAATTCCTTCCTGACAAATTCAAAAGCCATTGATCTTCCTTCACCCTTTGCTAAAGTTGATCACCCTTTCCTTCTTAAAACACATTCCTACTTTTTATTCTAAGACCTATACATAATCTCCTATGCATTAGGACAGAATGAGAACAGTGAGGGCTGCAGCTCTGGGTACTACTATTCCTGCTTTTGCTTAGTTAGCTTGTATTCACTACTTACTGTACTTACTGTAATTCTCTCAATTGTCCTAAGGAGGTCAGTGTTATTATCCTCATTTTACAGCTGAGGAGGAAACAGGCTCAACTTGTTCAAATTCTCCCAGAGTGGAATCCACTCTGGGAGGTGTTCAATTTAGCAATAGAGAGGAAAACCCTTTCTTGACTGGATCACAGCATGCTCTGTTCCCTATATTTAGAGTACGTACTTCATTTGTGAAGGGGTACTGTACTTCATTTGTGAAGATGGCATTTTAAGTAGTTTTTTTGCCAAGGCTATTCATCCACAATTTTGTCAAGTGCCCTTTGAACTCAGTTTTGACCAAGATCAGGGAACTTGGGGAGATACCAAGTTGTGATAGGTTACTGATTTTATCCTCCTTTTCAGGTTAACTGGCTCCTGTAGGAATGGAAATGTACCTTTGGATTTATTTAATCTAGGCAATGGTCTAACCACATACACTAAATTGTAAAGTATGGTTATCAGACTTTGATGCATGACAACAAAGATTTTAAATTAAGCTATGTAGTATAATTTGTTCAACTTTTGACTGAGTGGATTTTATTGAAGGCTTTTACATTAGGATTTAGATACATTAGTTACTACATATTTTGTTTTTTCAAGTAAATGCATACTAGTATAAACTAGCTACAAAGGATTTCCTTAATGTTTTTGTTGGCATGTCAGTGTTAACAATAGGGACTTAAAAGTGTTTTAGATTTCATCTGAAATTAGTGGTTCAAATACAACAATACGTGGTTTTCATGGTCATCAGCTTTGATTAATGTAATATTAAGCCTATGGAGTATATTACACCACTACTTTTGTTTTTCAATTGACAAATTTGAGAAATAATAAAGACTGAGTATTACAAATACACTAAATGTATATATAGTCTTTGATTTTTTCATTTAAGATATTCTTACCTTTTTCAGAGGCATTCGGCTTTCTTTTTTTCTTCGGCAGGGTTTGTCACTAAATCTTTTACCTATCTACCAAAATACTTTTAATCATTTGATTAATAAATCTGATGGAGGTAGGAGAGGATTATGAATTATCTCAAAGATATTAATTAAGGACCCCATTTCTGTATAAATAGATTGAGGAAAGGAGGAATTATGCACTAGTTATAAAGCCTTTCATTGCAGAACAATTTATACCTCACAGGATTTTCATATACATTCTCTTTCTTCATACTTCTCATTACATAGGTTAGGAAATTAAGGTATTAACTGAATTGTTTGAAGCTACACAGCATTCATCAGACCTGGGATTAGAAAACAAGTCTTCCTATGAACAGCCATTGTTCTTTACAGTGTGTATACATTATAGGTACCATTTTTCTTTGCAGTGTACTTTATAGATACCATGGAAGTGATTTCTTTTGAGAAATAGTAATTAAAACACCCCCAACCCCTCAACTTGTCTACTTGTGAAAAAAAAAAGTACTTAAGCTTGACTGTCTAAATCAGATGGAATATACTGTGTTAGAATCTCCAAGCAGAATTTGTATAAGTATAATGAGAAAAAATTGGCTTACAGAATTTTACCTACATTTTATCTCCTGTTAGATTCTTGCTTTGCCAAGCTAATTTGATATGTATTCAAGGTGTCCAAATTGATTGAGATGTTGTTCTACATAAGTTATAGAAGCTCTTCTACTATAATTTATTCACTCATAGGTAAACTCATGACCTTGAAGAATGGACAGAAAAATAGGTAAGGAAAGATGGTCTCAAAGAAGAAAACAGAACTGTTTCTGTTAAAAAGTATCTGCTTTCTAAACTACTTATATGGGGATCCCTGGGTGGCTCAGTGGTTGAGCATTGGCCTTTAGCTCCGGGAGTAATCCTGGAGTCCCCGGGATCAAGTCCCACATGGGGGTCCCTGCATGGAGCCTGCTTCTCTCTCTGCCTGTGTCTCTGCCTCTCTCTATGTGTCTCTCATGAATAAATAAATAAAATCTTTTTTTTAAAAAAAAACTACTCATTTTATGAATAGGTGTGGGGATCAACTGGTTCATAATTAAGGCTTTATTCATCTTCCTGATCTGAGTTGTAACCTTACTTACTCCATCTGCATTTTATGTGAAATCTGTTTCTTCTGTCACATTCAGTGATACAGGAAGTGTCCTAATAGGCACTAGCACACAAATGATAAGGATAATAGCTTTGGTATGAATTTTACAGATGGGACAGCTTGAGGGTGAAATGACTGATCCAAAATCATACAATGGGATACTTAGCTTCCAGAGTTTATGTTATCAGAAAATTCTCCCTTATGGCAAATAAAAAATTTATTTACTTGTAACATTTACCCCCTTGTCCTATTTCTGCACTCACTGAATGAACTGCTTTCTCCAAGCTCCTACATCCTGCTCGCCCTTTGTTTCCTGAGGAAATATCCCCAAACCAAGCATTTTTAGGATTTTAGATTCTTTTCTCTTTCTCTTTTTTTTAAAAGAAAGATTTTATTTATTTATTTATCTAATTTATTTGAGACACAGAGAGGCAGAGACACAGGCAGAGAGAGAAGCAGGCTCCATGTAGGGAGCCTGACATGGGACTCAATCTGAAGGTGGAGCTAAACCGCTGAGTCACCCAGGCCACCCTCTTTTCTCTTTTCATTGCCAACCTATGCCTACTTGCAAAATACTTAGCATGTCCCTAATACTTTTTGTCCTTCCTTCTACCACCCCCAGTCTCCAATCTCTTCTTTTTATTTTACTCCTTATTTTAGATAATAGAATCATCTAGTCAACCATTTATTTTAGACACCTTAGTATCATCTTTTATCTCCACCCCCGCATTATCCATCACATTGAATCCGAGGCCAGATTTTGCTAGCTTTATTATTAAAGTGTCTCTGAGACCCATTTCACTTTCCACTGCCACTGCCTCAGTTCCTATTCTCATCATCCCTTGTCAGAGCTATGATAATTAGCCAGTGTGCTGGTTTCCCTCCTTCTGTTCTCTCTATGCTACCCTATTATGTAGTCAAAAAGTTTACAATTCCATGAGAAAAATGAGATATGCACATAATAAAAAATTAGAGAATGGGACAAGATAGAATTTATAATCCAATGGGTCACTCAGTTTCATGTGAAGTCAAGAAAAGGTAGTTACCATTCTGAAAATTTCTGGAGATGAAAAAAAGAAATTTCTGGAGATGTCTGCCTGGAAATGGTTTAAAGGACAGGTGAGGTTTTTTTGTTTTGTTTTGTTTTTGTTTTTGACAGGTGAGGTTTTGATATGCAGAGAGGAGTTAAAAAAATGCCCCACTTTTTAATGAATGAATTAGCTAATTCATTAACAATAACAACAATAAAATAACTACCATTTAATTGAACACCTATAGCATGCTAGTTTGCAGGATAGGCATTGATACCTGTCTACTGGCCTTTCTGATCTGGGCTGCAGATAAAGTAACTGAGCTCTGAAATTTTAAATAGTATGCCTAGTATCATAGTTAATTTCAGAACTGGGATTTAAACTCAGATGTGGGGGATCCCTGGGTGGTGCAGCGGTTTGGCGCCTGCCTTTGGCCCAGGGCGCGATCCTGGAGACCTGGGATCAAATCCCACATCGGGTTCCTGGTGTGTGGAGCCTGCTTCTCCCTCTGCCTGTGTCTCTGCCTCTCTCTCTCTCTCTCTCTCTCTCTCTCTGTGACTATCATAAAATAAATAAAAATTTAAAAAATTAAAAAAAAAACTCAGGTGTGTTTGGCTTTAAAGCTCAGGGTTATTTCACTGTTTCACTAAAACTCATTCAGGTATCTCTGACAGTGTGGAAATTAGTACAGACAAGTATTATTATTATTATTATTATTATTATTGTTTATTTTTATTTTTTATTTTTAGACAAGTGGTATTAAAGGGGATTGCAAGCCCCTCTATCTGATTTTGAGGTTATTTCTATGGCACCATGGGCTTGATTCATTACCTCATCATCTTTAATCAAGGGATATATTATAGACAGGTAAGACATTGTTACTGCCTTCCAGGAATTCTATGGGATGAGGAAGACTGGCAATACAATGTGATCAATGTTATTATAATAATGAGAAAAGATCAGGGACTTGGTTAAGGCTAAAAGACCTGTTGCTTTATAGCCCTGCTTCTGACAGTAACTAGTTGGTTTTTTTTGTTGTTGTTACAGTAGGTTCTATGCCAAACATGGGGTTCAAACTCAGAACCCCAAGATCAAGAGTCATATGCTCTACCCACTGAGTCAGCCAGCTGCTCCCAATAGTAATTGTTTAGGCAAATCATTAAACTAATACAATTTTGGTTTTTTTTTCTTCTGTAAAACGAAAGGGTATGACTAAATAAGGGAATTTTTTCCTTTTATTTTTATTATTTTTTAAGATTTTATTTATTCATGAGAGAAACAGAGAGAGAGGCAGAGGGAGAAGCAGCCTCCCTGTGGGGAGCCTGATGTGTGGCTTGATTCCAGGACTCTGGGATCATGACCTGAGCCAAAGGCAGATGCTCAACTGACTGAGCCACCCAGGCACTGCTCAAATAAATAAATCTTAAAAAAAGAGAAAATGTTCTAAACTTGCTGTCTTTAATTCTCTTTCCATTATCTTTTAATTTTTAAAAATTTTTAAAAAGATTTATTTATTTTAGAGAGAGAGCATGCAAGTGGGGGGAGGCACAGAGGGAGAGAGAACCCACAAGCAGATTCCCTGCTGAGGGCAGAGCCCTACCCAGACTCCATCCTAGGACTGTGAAACAATGACCTGAGCCAAAACTGAGGTAGCCACTTGACTGACTGAGCCACCCAGGTACTCTGTCTTCCCATAATCTTTTTTTTTTTTTTTTAAGATTTTATTTATTTACTCATGAGAATACACAGAGAGAGAGAGAGAGAGAGAGAGAGAGAGAGAGGCAGAGACACAGGCAGAGGGAGAAGCAGGCTCCATGCAGGGAGCCTGACGTGGGACTCTATCCCATCTCCAGGATCACACCCCAGGCCAAAGGCAGCGCTAAACCACTGAGCTACCCCGGCTGCTGTCTTCCCATAATCTTTAAAACTTAATTCAGTTAGGCTTTCATCTCTATCATTCCATAAAAGCAGCTCTTGTGGAGCAACCTAGTAGTAGCAACTTCTAAATTGTTATAAACAGAGGTCAATTCTTAGTTTTCATCATTAGGAGTATTAACACAATTGGTCATTTTCTCTTCCTGGAAATATTTCCTTTCTTTTGTGTGCCAAGAATACCACACTTTCCTGGTTTTCTTCCTCTGTCTTTGGTTATTCCTTCTCAAGTTCCTTTCTGAATCTTTCTTTTTTCTCCACTTTTTAATTATTTTATTAATTAATTTTTATTTTTTAAAGCAATTTATTTTTTAAAATTAATTAATTTTTAAAGTAAACTCTGTCCCCAACATGGGACTTGAACCCAAGACCCTGGGATCAAGAGTTGCATGCTCTGTCAACTGAGACAGCCAGCTGCCCTTCTTTTCTCCACTTTTTATGTTGGAAAGCAACCAGGGCTCAGTTTCTGGTCCTTATCTCTTTATTTTTCTCACTCTGTTAGTGGTTTCATCTATGCTGATGGTTTTAAATACCACCTAAATAATGATACTTCCCAAATTTTATCTTCAATCCAGACTTCTCCCCTTAGTTTCTGACTCATAATATCTGCCTATCCAACATCACTTGGATGTCTAATAGACATCTAAATTTAACATTTACAAATGTCAAATTCTTCAAATCTACTTGTCTTGTTTTCCTTCTTTTAGTAAATAGCACCTCTACCCTTTTTAGTTGCACAGACTGAAAACTTCAGTGTCTTTTTTGACATCCTATATGTTTACCCCTCACACTCCACATCAGAGAATCAATCCCTTTGGCTCTACTTTCAAAACATAATGAGAATCCGTTTCTCTACCTCTGCTGCTGTAACCATGGACCAAGCTGCTGTCATCTCGTGCCCTGGATTATTTAATAGCATATTCTAACTAGTCTCACTGCTTCTACTCTTGTCCCCCCTGCAGTCTACTCTCATCCTAACAGTCAAGAAGGCTTCCCACTTCACTCAGAATAAGAGCTAAAAAGCTTTTATAAAGACCTCAAGGATCTTTATAAAGGATCTGGCCCCATGCCTTCTCTCTTGTCTTTCCTTATCTCTTATGATTTTCCTCATCACATTGGTCTTTTTGCTGCACATCAAACAGTCCAGTCAAGCTCCTGCTCCTAGACCTCTGGACAGACTGGTCACTCTGATTGCCTACTCTTCTCCAAGATATATTATTTCTATTTTTTAAAAGATTATTCATTTATTTGTTCACGAGCGACACAGAGAGAGAGAGAGAGAGGTAGAGAAATAGGCAGAGGGAGAAGCAGGCTCTATGCAGTGAGCCCGATGTGGGACTCGACCCCAGGACCCTGGGATCACGACTGAGCCAAAGGCAGATGCTCAACCGCTGAGCCACCCAAGTACCCATATTCTTTCTAAATTAGGCCTGTCTTGACAATGCTATTTTTTAAAAAGATTTTATTTATTTATTCATGACAGACACACACAGAGAGGCAGAGACACAGGCAAAGGGAGAAGCAGGCTCCATGAAGGGAGCCTGACGTGGGACTTGATCCTGGGTCTCCAGGATCAGGCCCTGGGCTGAAGGCGGCGCTAAACCACTGAGCCACCCAGGCTGCCCTATTTTTTTTTCTTTTGTTAAGATTTTATTTATTCATGAGAGATGTAGAGAGAGAGAGAGAGAGAGGCAGAAACATAGGCAGAGGGAGAGGCAGGCTCCCCGCAGGGAGCCCGAAGTGGGACTCAATCCCAATCCCGGGATCCTGCCTTGAGCTGAAGGCAGATATTCAGCCGCTGAGCCACTCAGGCGTCCCTTATTATATGTATTGTATATTGTCTCTTTCTTACTGAAATATAAGGTATATAATCACAGAGATGGAAACTACAGCATAGGAAATATAGTCAATAATATTGTAGTAACATTATATGGTGATGGTGACTACCCTCATTGAGGTGAGCAATGACTAATGTGTAGATTTTTTTTTTTTTAAGATTTTATTTATTGACAGAGGGCACACAAGCAAGGGGAGCAGCAGGCTTAGGGAGAGGGAGAAGCAAACTCTCCACGGATCAGGGAGCCCCACATGGGGCTTGATCCCAGGACCCTGGGATCCTGACCTGAGCCAAAGGCAAATGCTTAACTGACTGAGCCACTCAGGCATACCTGGGTGCTTTTTTTGTGTGTTGTTTTTTTTTTTTTTTTTTTTTTAGATTTTCTTCTTAAGTAATCTCTACACCATATATGGGGCTCAAACTTACAACCTTGAGATCAAGAGTCGACTGAGGCAGCCAGGCGCCCCTCATGTGTAGAATTGTCAAATCACTATATTGTACACCTAAAACTAAAATAACATTACATGTCAATTATCCTTCAATGACTAAAACAAAAAACCTTGTAAGCTAGATGAGAATAGCAACTTTTATGTCTTGTTTGCTGCTGGATTTTCAGTACCTCAAACAGTGTTTACACGTTTTAGGCACTCTATACTTGATGGAAGGAAGGAGGGAAGGAAGGAAGGAAGGAAGATGAGAGGGAAGGAGGGAAAGAAGGAATTGAGTGTAAATAACAAAAATGGTATCTGAGCTTCAACTTCCTGTGAACAGTGGTAAGTATCTGAGAGAATGGATATGACAGCTCTTGGGAATCATGGAGCAATAATCAGATTAAGATATTATTATTATTATTGGTAGTAATAATTAATGTTATTGTCTTATCAGTCTGCCTTGTAACCTTTAGGACTTTCCCTATACATGCCTATACATGATTTTTTAAAAATAATTTTTTTGAATGATTTTATTTATTTATTCATGAGAGACACAGAGAGATAGAGAGGCCGAGACATAGGCAGAGGGAGAAGCAGGCTCCATGCAGCAAGCCTGATGTGGGACTCAATCCTGGGACTCCAGGATCACACCCTGAGCCGAAGGCAGATGCATAACCACTGAACTACCCAGGCGTCCCCCTATACATGATTATTGAGTAAAGCTAGATAATTGGTCTTATGAGACTAGTACTTACATTTAGACAGCCTCTTGAGATTAAATTTTCTTCCATACATTCGACTATCAATATCCATTTATATTTCCTTTTAGCTCTTAATACAGCTTTTTGCTCATCCTCCATTATACCCCTACTTCATGTGGAATAGTTGTTTCTGAATATCCTTTGTGTATGTGTGTCCTGCTGGCCATCTTGTGTGTACATGTGTACACACATGAAAGTATGTATACATGCTGTATATGCTATGCTCTCCAATCTGGATCTCTGGGCGAGCATCAATCAGATTGGCTAGAAAGAAGTTGTTTTTATGAGGTTTTAAGACCAGCCAGAAGCTTCAGATGAGCCGGATAATGGGGGTGGTAAGGTAGGGAGCAGGAGGAACAAGAGATGGGCATTGTAGATAGGATGATAGGAATTTTTAAAGAATTTTGCTTTTCTTGTTTTCTGTTTCTTTCAAGAAGCTTGAAAATTGCACAACAATGGCAGCTTGTTCTACCTGAGTTCTTTGTCATTCTCCCTACTATGAGCCACATATAGGAGCCATAATAGAGAGACAGGGAAAGAGCTTAAAAGGTGTCTTTTCCTGGAATATTTTGGAAAATCGAACTTTTATTTTCTTTTTAGCCTTCAGAAGAAAATAGATTATACTATTATCCCAGATTATGAAATTTGGGCTGGGAAATGTTTCACCAAATGATAGGAGTAGTTGTCATATGTAAAACTTTAATCTAAGAACCTCTCTATAATTCTATCAGCCAAAGAGCAGTAGTACTTGATGGCGTCTTAGACTGCCTTGGACTTTCTCTGGTTTGGTTATCTGAAGTATTTTATTGCCAGCCTGTTTTTGTGAAGCTGTGCTTATACTGACTGTGATTAGCTGCCTCCGGGATTGATTTAGCCAGTTTAGCTGATTGAATAGGCATCTTCTCCCTGTCTTCCCACTTCATGTTTTCTTCTGCCAGAAAGTATACTCTCTCAAAGAGGACTACCTTCGCAGACATGTTTTATAAGTCTTTGTCTCTCTAGAAGTCTAATATTCTAGCATAAATCTGAAAGATGTTATGTCAGAGTATTATGAAATGTGAATGTGTCAAAACTCTGAAACGAGGTGTGATCAGAAAAATATTTTTCTTTTTTTTTTTTAGAAAAATATTTTTCAAAAAAAAAAAGAAAAAGATTTTTCAGGGTATGAATTAGAATAAAATTTCTGTGATTTTGGAATCAAAAGAGGTCTTGATTCAAATTCTCTTTTCTTCACCTGCATAATAGGTAATCTCACAGAGTTGTTTTGAGGATTGAATGAGCTAATATGTGTAAAAATAGATATAACCAATTACTTAGACACATGATAAATGGTAGGTGTTTGCTGATGATGGTGATAGTACCTTATTATGGTGATATATTTTATTGCTGAAGCAATAGCTTAGCTACTTAGCAATAGCTATAGTAAGAATGAACTACACAGTTAAAAGTACTAGGTTAGAGGGGTATCTGACTGGCTCAGTCGGTAGAGCATACAACTCTTGGTCTCAGGGTTGCAAGTTATCTCAAGTTTGCAAGTTTGAGTCCCACACTAGGTATAACGATTATTTAAAAATAAAATCCAAAAATAAAAGTACTAGATTCAATGGTAGTAGTTGATAATTTCTACTTCTGATAATCATTGTGCTTTATTATAGAGTGAGGAACAATTTCTGGACTATCCAGTTTAAAGTTATATTGGTCATACTTATTTATTTATTTATTTTAAGTTTATTATTATTATTTTTAGTAATCTCCACACCCAACATGGGGCTTGAACTCATAACCCCAAGATCAAGAGTTGAATGCTCTTCTGACTGATCCAGCCAGAATGCCCATTTGCTGTACATCTAATATGAGGACAAATGGGTAATTATATATATGAAGCTTTATGTACTTTGTAGAGTTATAAAATGTTGAAGGAAATCATGGTGAGAAAAAGCTCCAACTCTAAACATCTCTCTCCACACAGTCCAGGGAAGGAATTCTCCAGAGCCAGGCTGGCATTGGAGAAAAGGAGAGAAAAGAAGTTTGGGTTATGAAAGAAGAGGGTATCTCCCAAGGTGTTCAGGAAAGAGAGAGACATTTGAAAGTCAGAAAATTCACATTCTCTCTCTGTCTCTCATGAATAAATAAATCTTTAAAAAAAGAAAATTCACATTAAGAAGCCAGGGAGGGGCAACTGGCTGCTGGCTGGCTCAGTTGGTAGAGCATGTGGTTCTTTTTTTTTTTTTTTTAAAGATTTTATTTATTTATTCATGAGAGACACAGAGAGAGAGAGAGAGAGAGAGAGAGAGAGAGAGGCAGAGACACAGGCAGAGGGAGAAGCAGGCTCCATGCAGGGAGCCCGACATGGGACTCGATTCCGGGTCTCTAGGATCAGGCCCCGGGCTGAAGGCGGCGCCGAACCATTGCACCACCCGGGCTGCCCGAGCATGTGGTTCTTGATCTTGAAGTTTTTTGAGCCCCAAAACAGATGTTGAGATTACTTAAAAATAAAATCTTAAAAAAAAAGGAGGAAGAAGCAGCAGCCAGGGATCACAGGGCTATGCCCTTACTAGGTAGGTAGTAAATTCCTGGAGAAAGAGGATAGTGAAGAAGAGGAAAATATAGTTTTTCAAGGTATATATGGGAAGACTTCACCTAGACACTGAAGGAGGTGAAGCTCTAAACCTTAGTTTTTAATCTATTAGACTGTGAACATATGATCCCCAACTATGGAAAAGCATACAAGAAAAAATATTTTGGAAGAAACACACCAAGTGTATTAGCCCTTTCCTTAATTGGTAGGATTATGGGTAATCGATGTTCTTTTAAAGTTTTTTTGTAGTCATTACCATATTTTACAATAAAATGTTTTAAAATTTCATTTTAAAATATTTCAACGGGATCCCTGGGTGGTGCAGCGGTTTGGCGCCTGCCTTTGGCCCAGGGCGTGATCCTGGATACCCGGGATCGAATCCCACATCAGGCTCCCGGTGCATGGAGCCTGCTTCTCCCTCTGCCTGTGTCTCTGCCTCTCTCTCTCTCTCTCTGTGACTATCATAAATAAATAAATTAAAAAAAAAATTCTTAAAAAAAATAAAAATAAAAATAAAAATATTTCAACAAGTCTGTATTTAAAACCTATCACCCATCCATAGGAAGCTACTGTGTTAATGGTATCTATTACTTCATAAGCACTCACTCATATGTCTGGGGACTATGCAAACAGCTTTATAAGTATTTCATTATTTAACCCTCGTACTAAGCCTATGAAGTATATATATTGTTAATCCATTTTGGCAATGAAGACACTGGGGTACAGAGATCAAGTAACTTATTTTAGGTCATGTACCTAACAGGTAGTGACATCAGGATTTGAATCCAGGAAGAGGTTATGTGTATATATCCAGAGATTTCTGTGTATATTACCACTATATACAGTGCTTTGATCTATATACACATTGAGACAATTGGCAGCTCTCTGCTTTGGGTTTGCTTTTAGGTATGCCACACACAACATCTATTTAGTAGTTTCTAGCTTATTTTAACTTCAAAAGTCTTCAGATGCTCTGATAACATATTTGTTTTTCTTAGAATTCTTATGAAAAAAGAGTAGTTCATTAAGAAGGTAAACTAGAGAACTGAATTCAAATATATACATAAAAGTTTGTATTTGTTTTTAAGCAAACAATCTGAAATGTGCTACAAAATGATTTTTATGTCATTAATGTAGCTTTTGCTTTTTTATTTTTTTACATTTAAAAATATTTTTAAAAAGATTTATTTTAGGGACCCCTGGGTGACTCAATGGTTGAGCGTCTGCCTTTGGCTCAGGTGTGATCCTGGGGCCTGGGATCGAGTCCTGCATCAGGCTCACTGCAGGGAGCCTCCTTCTCCCTCTGCCTGTGTCTCTGCCTCTCTCTGTGTCTCTCGTGAATAAATACATAAAATTTAAATAAATAAATTTCAAAAAGATTTATTTGCGAGAAAGAGAGAAAGCACACGAGGGGAGGGGTAGAGGGAAAGGGAGAATCCCAAGCAGGCTCCCTGAATTCAAGGAGCCTGAATTCAATTGACTGAGCCACCTAGGTGCCCTGTAGCTTTTGCTTTTTTAAAAAAAATGTTTTATTTATTAATTTTTAAAGTTTATTTATTTGTATTAATCTCTACATATAACATGGGGCTTGAACCAGAGATTAAGAGTTGCTCCACCTACTGAGCCAGCTGGGTGCCCATGTAGCTTTTGCTTTTTAAGCCACTGTATCCTAGAGCTGGGTGTTTAGCTACCATTGACTGAGTGTTTTTAGAAATAATTGCAAAGAAGCAGAAAATATGAATGGATATTTTTTCTTCAGTTAGTGCAACCAGTGCAACCACTTAGGAAACATGCTAGTTGGAAAGTAGATCAAGGGTGTAGTGTTTTTTTGGATTTTTGTTTTTCAGTGAGCTCTACACCCAATGTGGAGCTTGAACACACTACCCACAGATCAGGAGTCCCATGTTCTACCGAGTGAGCCATCCAGGTGCCCCATGATGTAGAATATCCTTTTGTAATTCTCTAGCTAAGGGTTTTCAGACCTGATAAAGTCCAGACCAGTGGTTGATCTGGACATTCATGAGTCCCCTCTTCATTTCCCTCCCATCATCTTCCCCAGTCCTAGGATCTTTACTAACAGGGAACTCACACTTTCCAGAAACAGCCCTTCTGTTTTAGGACTTCTGTCGGTAATTTTTCCTGATGTTGAGTAGAAACTAATCTTCTGGTAGCTTCGTATTTGTCCTGCAAATTATTGAAGGAGCAATTTTAATAGATCTGAAACAGGTTTTAGTCTATTTTTGTTGTGTGTGATGGCAGAAGTGAAAGCTCAATATGCTCTAAATCATCATGGATTTATTAAATTACTGTTCCTTATATAATACCTTTGTTTTTCAAAGTGCTTTCTGTATAGTATGTTGTATTTTGTCTTAGTCTGTCATCCAAGAGGGGGCTGGGATAATTCACACACACACACACACACACACACACACACTCCTAATCCTTACAAGGTAGAGTTTATTATTTCCTTTTTACAGATAAGGAAACTGAAATTAAATAACTTCAAAATCACCCAGCCAGAAAATAGCTACATTGGCATCTAGATCTCAGAGTTTGCAAAGGATTAAAGCCTGGACTTTGAATCCTTGGACTTTTCGCTGTAATATGCTGAATGTCTGATCATGTGGAGTATCTTGTGGTAGCAAGAAGATAAGGGACCTGCAAAGGTCACAGAAATGGTTTTGGAGCTGGAATCAGTCTTTCAATCTCTTGGTTTTGTTTCTACTTGCTTATGTAGTCTAATGGATGTTAATTGGCTTGAAGGTACACATTTGGCTCATTTCCCCCCCCAAAGTGCTTGTAGACAGAGGTGCCTGTTTGATCCTTTGATTTGAAAAGAACCTGTTAGTATCTTTAGGACAGTATGGATGGCAAACTGCTCCAAAATTGGACTATGCCTCTATTTTGAGATAATTCCACTATAGGATTTACAGTTTGATTGCTTTTAAGACATAGTATAAAACCCAGTTCTTTGCATAAGCCTGACCAATTCTGAGGGAACCCAGTGCTGAGACAAGAGAATATAGTAATTTCCCTGGAGGATTAGGGAGAGTGTGTACGTACCAGGATACCTAGAACCATCTACAAGTGGACAGGATTTTTGCTAGATATTTTAACAATAAAGTCAAATTTGATAAATGGAATCAGGAGTAATATTCAAAATCAAAGGCCTTTATTTTCTAAAGCACTCTATAGTCCAAACTCCCCAGAGATGGTTTAAGTAAACCTCAAAACCCAAATCTTCTATCCCTAACAGGACAGAAATAAAGCGCAGTTTTCTCAGCTCTCTTTTCTTTCAGGCTCACCTGCTCACACTTCAGAACTTTTTAAATTCTCAGACTTTATACCGATGGCAGACTCCAGCTCCACTCATCCAAAGCTTTCCATTTTGGTCAGTTTACATTCCTATGAGGCAACTGCCATCAGAAGGCTAGGTATTGTGAGCTCACACAGGGCTGTGGGGGAGGGGTGGGCTGGCTTGTGGGGATTCCCCTGTCTAGAAGGGGGTCACTCCACTTCAAACAAATCTGCATCACACTGAGGGTTTCCACCCCTTTTTCTCTGTCAATGATCCCCATTTGTCCCTAGCGCCTGGGGTTTCGGGTCCTGGTGAGCCATTCTCATGTTATCTTCCTTTTGTTTTTAGGCTGAATTCAGACTTAACTGCAATTATCATTGATTCTGTACCTTTTAGTTTGGTGGTGAATGCTGAAGTTTTGCTTGCCTTTCAGTTGCTGTCATTCAAGCCCTTTATAAAGAACAGGGGGTT
This sequence comes from Vulpes vulpes, assembly GCF_048418805.1. Taxonomy (NCBI): domain Eukaryota; kingdom Metazoa; phylum Chordata; class Mammalia; order Carnivora; family Canidae; genus Vulpes; species Vulpes vulpes. The sequence continues at coordinate 73,106,817 of NC_132789.1, forward strand.
GAAACATCAATTCCTTGATCTGTTTCTGGCTGGCTGAGAAAAATCGTAGTCTTGGAGAAGGTTTCATTTTTTTTAAAGGATCTATTTATTTATTTATTTATTCATTCATTCATTCATTCATTCATGAGACACAGAGAGAGAGAGAGAGAGGCAGAGACACAGGCAGAGGGAGAAGCAGGCTCCATGCCGGGAGCCTGATGTGGGACTCGATCCTAGGTCTCCAGGATCAGGCCCTGGGCTGAAGGCATCGCTCAAACCGCTGAGCCACCTGGGCTGCCCTGGAGAAGGTTTCAGAGTCCAAATTTCTCTTTGAATTTTCTTAGGTGACAGGAAAGAGTGGGTGGAAAAAAAAGAGCAGCTCTGCCTGTGTTTTTGAGTCCCTTATCTCTTAAATCTCTCTGAGGATCTCTCTGTCCTCAGAAAAACACACTTGTAGAGGGTAAGAGACCTTCTGATACCCATGGACGTACTGTCTCCAAATTAGGAGCCCTGCCTGCTCTAGTGTCCTACTGGAGTCCTACGGGTTCTGTCTACTATGAAGGGATAGGTGGTGAATGTGGCTTTTCAAAAGCAGTAGACCAATTTCCTCTCAATTTTTCATAATTCCCATTAACACCTTTAGCCTCCTCTGTTTGAAATTCTGGGAACACTCTGCACCATGGCATGAAAAGACATATTAATTCCCAAGTTGCTATCCTAGGTCCTTAGAACTTTTAACATCAACACTGTTATTTTCATAACCTTTCTAGGAGAAATGAAGCTCTGAAATTCCCCATCCATTGCAGGTCGCAATAAAGTGACCTCTAGTGGACTTTCCTGGTAGTTCCCAGGAAATTCTGGAATAAGGAGCTGGTAGAGGTATAGACCGCTGAAATGAGATCAACTGTTCAGCTGCCCTGGTGCCCTGAAATTCAGTTCAGTGTGCGGTAAGCTTCAATGCCAAGGCTGGGACAGGTGAGGGAGGCACTTTTTGATGAAGCATGATACATCACTGGTAAAAGTGGCTGCAACAGTTCTCTGGAACTAACATTTCTCGAGAGAAGGACTGAGGACTGAGATAGGGCTTTCCTTACTTCATGGTGGGGGCCATTCGCAGTGTTGTGTTTTTTTTGTTTTTTTGTTGTTTTTTTTTTTAAGATTTTATTTAGGGTAGCCTGGGTGGCCCAGCGGTTTAGCGCCGCCTTCAGCCCAGGGCGTGATCGTGGAGATCGAGGATAGAGTCCCACATCGGGCTCCCTGCATGGAGCCTGCTTCTCCCTCTGCCTGTGTCCAGGATCAGGCCCTGAGCCAAAGGCACATGCTCAACTGCTGAGCCACCCAGGAGTCCCTACAGTGTGGTATTTTTTAAAGACTTTATTTATTCATGACACACACACACAGAGGCAGATAGAGGAGAAGCAGGCTCCATGGAGGGAGCCCAATGCAGGACTTGATCCTGGGACTCCAGGATCGTGCCCTGGGCCGAAGGCAGGCACCAAACTGCTGAACCACCCAGGGATCTCCTTGTGTGTGTGTGTGTGTGTGTGTGTGTGTGTGTTTAAAGATTTATTTATTCATTCAGAGATAGAGAGAGGGGCAGAGACACAGGCAGAGGGAGAAGCAGGCCCCATGCAGGAAGCCCGAAGCGGGACTCGATCCCAGGTCTCCAGGATCACACCCCGGGCTGCAGGCGGCACTAAACCGCTGCGCCACCAGGGCTGCCCTGTGTGGTATTTTTGAATGACAGTCTTGTCTACAGAATCATGGTCATCAAATGTTACAAAAGCAAAGCATCTCTTGTTGCCACTGCCTCATTTGGTCATGATGTCAGTCACTTCAGTTTTCCCATACGGTTCAAAATAAGGCCTCTGGAGTGGTTAGTGTTTGGATCTCTCATTACCACACAGTCCATAAGCGTTCCCCATTGCTCAGAATGGCTCCTCAGACTCTCTCATCGGTTGTTGCAAATCTCAAACCTCCACAGAAGAACTTCCACAGCTGTTCATACTCTTTGGGATATTTTGACTTAGACATGACCATGGTGGGAAGGGAGACTTTATTTTACTTATAATTTTAAAAAATTTTTATTTATTTGAGAGAGCAAGAGAGCGCACAAGCAGAGGGAGTGGGAGGCTCCCTGCTGAGCAGGGAGCCCAACTCAGAGGCCCCATCTCAGGACCCTGGGATCATGACCTGAGCCCAAAGCAGATGCTTAACCAACTCAAGCCAGCCATCCTAGCTCCACCTCCCCCACCCTGCCCCCAGGGGAGACTTTAATGATGCTTACTCAGCAGTGTCCATGGGCAGAAAGCTTTATGTTCTGTTTTGAGTCCTGGGACTTTTTTGTTGGAAGGGAAAAAAGGAACATTTTATTTATTTTTTGAAGAATTTAAAAAATCTTAATACAGTTCAAATCAGTGGGCCAGGTTCATTTCAGCTCGTTAACTGCTAAACCTGGTGGCAGGGACTGCTTCAGTTTCTATGCCTTTTCTTTGTGATAACCAAGGTATAAAGATATCTGCTGCATGAACTTTACTGGTTCCTTTACCGGCTCTAGGTCATGCTTCTACCCATTGGACCTGCACTGATCTTGGTTACCTGGCTGGCTACTTGGAATTCTTCAAGAACATTTATTTGGACTTACCTTTCAGTAAGTAACCTACTCTTGGATGTTTTAGGGAGAATACCCTGCCCCAGCTCTTATCCATGAAGACACAAATCCTGGCAGCAGCTGGCCCACTCTTATACTGGGAAATAGCTGGTTTGGACATTTGGTTTGGGCCTTTTGTCTAATAATAATCCCTCCTGCCCTTGCCCCCTCTAACCTGGTATTTAGTTTTGTACTTGTGAGCCTTTTTCTCAAGTCACTACCCCCTGGCTTTGGTCCCATGTTTAACGCCTAGATCTCATCTAACTCTGTAGGACTCAGGTTTCCTTAGTTAGTCCTGACCTTGTTGGGACACTGTTATGATGGGATTTATATCATGCCTCAGGATAAAGTGATTATAGATTAATAATGAGAATGTTTTCTCAAAGGAATAGGAAAATTCAATACCTAATATTCTTTTGATTAGCATTTAAAGATGCTGTTAAAGCAAATTCTATCATGCATTTAAATTCAAATGCCTTTTTCTAAAGTTTAATACAAGAATACAAAGGTGTATTATAAGTACATATACAAAATTCAAAGTGTATTTAATTGTTAGAAAAAAACAAGTTGGGATGCCTGGGTGGCTCAGTGGTTGAGCATCTGCCTTCGGCTCAGGTCATGATCCCGGGATCCGGGATCAAGTCCCACATTGGACTCCCTCTGAGGAGCTTGCTTCTCCCTTTGCCAGTGTCTCTGCTTCTCTCTCTCTCAGTCTGTGTCTCTCATGAATAAATAAATAAATCTTAACAAAAAAAAGAAGAAAACAAGTTATGTATGGGTTTCTGGTTGTGCTAAGTTATTATGAACATTTGCCTGCCTGCAGAATTATTATCTCATTTATCTTTCTAGCTGCAGCAAAACCCTTCCAGAGAACCATGTGTACAGCTGTGCCCATTCATGATCTAAACAATAGGACTTGATGATCCCGTTTAGTAAATAACAGCTCATATGGCACTCATAACATGTATGGGCTATAAAGCTGACATCCAAGAGGAATTCAGAGGTTAGTGGGTATGCATGGTTTGATGAAGAACAGCACTTGACAAAACACTTCAAATTCAGTAGTAGTCGAAGAAGGCTATCTGAGAATTAAGTTCAACAGGTGTATAAAAACTGGTTTAGTTTTACCTTTATCGGGTGAATCTAAGGAATAGAATTCCATGTTCTGGCATGAAAGAAATTATTTTTGTAGTAAATAAATCTACCTATAAAGTGAACCGGGACTACTTTTTTTATAAGTGGCAAGATGATTCCTAATTTCCCAACAAAAATGAAAAGGGAAAAAAAAAATAAAGAAGAGAACTTGATGGTTCAGTTGGTGGAACATGTGACTTGATCTCGAGGTTGTGAATTCAAATCCCACCATGGCCATAGAGCTTATATAAAAAAGGAAAGTAAAAGGAAAATGAAGGGCAACCTAGGTAGCTCAGTGGTTTAGTACCTGCCTTTGATCCAGGGAGTGATCCTGGAGACCTGGGTTCAAGTCCTATGTTGGGCTCCCTCTCTCTTTCTTGCTCTGTCTCTCAAGAGTAAATAAATAAAAAAAAAACTTAAAAGGAAAATGAAGAAAAGGTCTTTAGAGTGGAATAGCAATATTTTCCCACTTATATTGAAGATTTGAAACACTTTTTTACTTTTCCAATGGAAGCACTTTACATTAGTGCATTTTGCCATCAGGGGGTGCTCTGGGATAATACTTTTCCACAAAGCAGCTATCTTTTCTGCTTTGCTACCTGAAATAAAAGCAAACATTTACATTTGTTAATTCTATTTTGCATCCAGATTCATTAATCTTCAAAAAGTGTCAGTGTAAATTTAAAAGGTGAAAGGAATATTGAAAATTGTTGAGAGAGAGAGAGAGAGAGAGGCAGAGACACAGGCAGAGGGAGAAGCAGACTCCATGCAGGGAGCCTGATGTGGGACTTGATCCCAGGACCCCAGGATCACGCCCTGAGCCAAAGGCAGACGCTCAACCGTTGAACCACCCAGGTATCCCAATTTTTGTTTTGTTTTGTTTTGTTTTTGTAGCATTGTTTTCACTATGTCTTTGGCCAATGCTGCAAGATGTGCTATAGTTGAAATTGCTTTCTTTCTAAGTTGTATCAGTGTTTCTGTAAGTAATTTATTCTTAAGGCAGAGAGTTAGGGGGACGCCTGGGTGACTCAGTGATGGGTGTTGCCTTTGGGTCAGGGCATGATCCCGGACTCCGCAGAATCGAATCCCACATCAGCTTCCTGTGGGGAACCTGCTTCTCCCTCTGCCTGTGTCTCTGCCTCTCTTTCTGTGTCTCTCGTGAATAAATAAATCTTTAAAAAAAAAAAAATCAGAGTGTTAGGAACCAAGACTTCCACAATAGTTTTACCGTCACCCCTGCCACATTTATTGATCAATTCTTAGGTTTTATTCTTGCCTCCCTACATTGGTGGGGTGGAGGTTGAGGCAATGGGGAGGAAACTCAATTCTGTTTTTATGGACTGGAAGAGAGAGTGAGAGGCAATCACAGCATCTATTCCAAGCACAGAATGCTAACTAGTCAAGGTCACCAACAGGACATTTGGAGAGATAGCTACAACATCTGGTGGCCAGAACAGAGGGTCTTCCCTCTTTTGGTCTAAATAACTCATAGGGTTCTACTGCAAAATGTCTGTTGCTGTTGGCTCCTTCCTGCCTGGGTGGCAAATGGCCTTGATATACAGCAGAAGGATAGAGAGAAATGTTACATCTTTGATTATGAAAGATTATATAGTCCTTAAACTCATCTCCTTGGGCAAAAGTAGGTAAGCCTTCTTTAGTCATCTTTATGATCATTTAACTCTCTATATGCAAAAGGGAAATATAGTTGAGGGTTTATATAATATAACTTGGGAGATTTTATTTGAGAATAATGTCTAGACATCAGTCTTTGGTGCATTCTTTATGCACTGCATTAATTTTTAAAAAAAATATATTCATATCAATATATTTTGAAAATACATTTTCCTTAAATATGTTTCAGATTCTACTTCCCAAGTTGGTTACCTTTATGGCTTTTCTTTCTAGAGGTGACGCAGAGAAAAGAGGAAAAGAAAGAGTTCTAGGTAAAGAAAAATGTATGCAAGTTTTCCTTCCCACTTAATTTTGATATTTAAAATTATATTTTTCTTGTTCTTTCTACTCATAGAAAAATAGCCCAAGTCTTTCTTAGACTCTTGATTATAATAGAATATCCTAAGGAAAAGATTTTCTTTGGGAGTCTAATATTAGAAACCATAAGACATTATCAAGTGGCCAAGAACTAAAACAGAAAGAAAGAAAATGTTCTCTAAGATTTGTTTTTGTTTTTTGTTTTTCTCGTGACCTTCTCATCTATTAGTTTAAAGGTTTTAAGATTTTTTTTAAGGTTTTAAGATTTAAAGTAAGCCAAAAACTTACTGATAGGCTGATAGTTGTCTCATATATTTTGTGAGCTGATCTAACATCTGAAGGGGGATGTACAGTCACTAGACTGGCTTCTGACCTGCACACACATTTTTTTTTTTTATTAATCCTTTGCACAGAACAGATGCTCTGGGTGCAGTTTTAGGCCAGAAGAATGTCCAAAATATGTGGGTGTGAATTTGGCCAAAGGGTTAGTTGAATGTGGAGCACAGATACCAGCCTGGAAACAGGTCACATTTTAATGAAAAATGCACATTCAGCATGGCATTGTGTTTTTCAAAGAGGTGATTCCCAGCCATGGAGAACACAAGGGAGAAACAGGCATTCATGTGGAACTGCTTTAAAACAGAATTCTTGTGTATCCTGGCTGGTGGGGCAGGGCTCACTAGCACCCCTTGGGGAAATGAGATAATGGAATTTTGCTAGGCATAATTGAGTTTTTTTGAGCATCAGTCGTAATTCTTCAAAAAGAAAAAGAAACTTCACAATGAAATAAAGGAAAGACTTCATAATTGTAATTGGCTATGCTAGAAAAAAAACTTTCTGAGAGGGGCAAAGGTGTTGTCCCATTCATATTCTGAGAATGTGACTAGGCAGAGAAACAGAATTTTCCTTGGTTCATTAAAAGAAAAGAATAGTGAAGAAAACAAAGTGACCAAAAAACCCTCTATTTTTACATGTTAAAGAATGAAATATAGGACTCACTTAGATACATGTTTTACTAGAAGTGATTTTAATTCCTCTCAAGAAATGTGTGTGTGTACATATGTATTTTAAACAATTTGAAACGATCGATAAGTAGCTAAGCAACATAACTGAGGTTATTTTTAAGAATGAGAGAAATATAGAAATATTAGACTCAATCACTTGTTTTTCAGAACAAAATGCCTTTTGGTAGTGTTAACAAATAGACATTTAAATTTATGTCAGTATAGTACTTAGTTGTGGATAGCATACAAAAGCAGCAGTGGAAAGTGGTTTCTGAAAAAGCAAATACATTAATGGAGGTATTATATTTGAAGTAAAGAAGGTGATAGTTTATTCTACTTTCTGCTCGTCAATTAGGATGATGAGAGGATATAAAATTAGGACATTAAGGAAGAATGAAAGAATCTTTGTGTTGTTTAGTCTGAAGAAGGCAAGACTAGGAAAGTCAAGAAGAGGAAGAAGAAGGTTGCTTCTGGATGGGTCTTCCAAGTTGAATTGTGTTCAGTGAATGGAAAAAAATAAGGATCAGCCAAATTTTGGTGAGTACCACCATTCTTGGTACCAGCCCCCATGCTGTTCCCTCACCATGTGGGAGACTTACTCTTCATGATGGCCTTTCTTTCCATGGGCGGGCCTTTAGGCTTCCTTCTGATTAGGAGGCTGTCCTAAAATTTAAAAAAAAAAAAAAAAGTCAAAAGGCAATATAAAAAGAAAAGGCAAGACATATTCTATTCTATAATAGAAGATTTTTACAACCTATAACACCAGTCAAGTACATACTAGTATACAGAATAAATAACTTCTTAAAAAACAAACTACTCTATATAAAAAAGGATAAAGCCAGTGTCACCATTTCATAATAAGGGATATCTAAATCTTTGGTAAAATATGTGAAAAAAATATTCAATTTCATTTCTAATCATGGCTATGGAGATAAGTAGGTTATACTGACCAGATTTTTGAAAATTAGAAAAATTTGGGGTTGGTCAGGATAAGAGCAATAGTAGCTCTCATACATTTCTGGTAGCAGTGTAAGTTGGCACAACCACTTTGGAAATTAGTTTGCATTACCAAGTAAAGTTGAGACACTCATATTCTATGACACAACAATTTCACACCTAGGAATATACTGTGTGCTTATGTTTATCAGAGTTCATGTTTAACAGTGCTTTTTTTTTTTTTTTAAAGATTTTATTTATTTATTCATGAGAGACACAGGGAGAGAGAACGGCTGAGACATAGGCAGAAGGAGAAGCAAGCTCCATGCAGGGAGCCCAATGTGGGACTTGATCCCGAGACCCCAGGATCATGGCCTGGGCCAAAGACAGGCGCTCAACCGCTGAGCCACCCAGGCTTCCCTAACAGTGCTTATAATAACAGCACGGTTCATAGTAGCCCCCAAATGGAAACATCATAAATATCTATTAACTGTATAATGGAGGAATAAATTGAAGTATACTTATAAATTGGAAAATTATGCAGAAATGGAAATGAGCAAAATACAGCTGTAAACAACAATATGGAGTTATCAGCAACAATGTGGAGCAACAAAAGAGAATACATATAGATGATTCCATATCTATAAAGTTCAAAAATAGACAAAACTAAATTCTTTTATTTAAGGATACACACATGGGTAGTAAAACTAAAGGAAAGCAAAGACATGATCATGATAAGAGTTAAGATAATGATTAGCTCCAGAGGGATGGGAGAATAAAAAGGGGTCCATTCTCCAGAGTTGGCAAGTATTGATGATTTCTGGAAGGAACAAGGTATATATAGGAAGTTCATTGGGCAGCCGGGTGGCTCAATGGTTTAGTGCCGCCTTCAGCCCAGGGTGTGATCTTGGAGACCTGGGATCGAGTCCCACGTCAGGCTCCCTGCATGGAGCCTGCTTCTCCCTCTGCCTGTGTCTGTGCCTCTCAATCTCTCTCTGTGTCTCTCATGAATAAATAAATAAAATCTTAAAAAAAAAAAGTTCATGAGTTGAAAAGAAAGTGTGTCTAAGAGAAGAGATATCTATAAGTAAGGCATTCTCTATCAGTTATCAGATCCATATTTTGAAATGTTTTAAAGGATAAATTAATATACAAGCCTAAGTCAGTAAGGATTTATTTTTCTGATTCATTTATTACCAGAAATGTAATGAGAATAGAATAGACTACTAGTAAAATTGTAATATAGGCAAAATTTTTTGAGTCAGTGGCCTTCTTTCTCTTTCTGATTATATCTCTTTGCCCAAATCCCATGTCTTATTTCTAAATTATTTAATGAAGATGGATCTCTTGGCTTAAGGGATTAACTCTCCCAAGAATTTGTATTTTAAGAGATTTTTTAGTAGAGTGAAAAGCTTTAAAGACTCTAAATAAAATCCCAATGATGGAATTTAAGCTATTTTCACAAGGTGGTTCACTTGTAAGTTTTTGTAACAAGCAGCCTCTGCTTATAGATGATCCACTGAAGAAAAGATTACCTTTAGTCTGAATATTGCTTTCTTTTGGAACTGACAAAGACTTCGCTTTGCCTGAAGTTTTTGCCATGTGATTCAGAGATAAAATCTCTACTAATTCCATGGACTGTAAATAGAGATACACATTTTAGCTGCCTCTGTATGAGAGGACTATTCTCATCTTACACAAATGAAATATAACTAAACACTCAAATATGGAGGTTAGAGGTCCTTCATAAAAGAAACTGGAGGGCAGCCCTGGTGGCTCAGCAGTTTACCGCCGCCTTCAGTCCAGGGTGTGATCCTGGAGACCCGGGATGGAGTCTCAGGGCGGGCTCCCTGCATGGAGCCTGCATCTCCCTCTGCCTGTTTCTCTGCCTCTCTCTCTGTGTGTCTCTCATGAATAAATAAATAAAAATCTTAAAAAAAACTGGAATAAAATTATACTCTTGGCTGGGGTGGAATGAATTTCTTTGACTTATAAACTATAAATTGTTAAGATCACTAGTTTGGCAAAGTTAGAAAATATATATTATGTGGAAATAAGAATAAGTTATTCATTGAATTTAGAGTGTGGTCCTTAAATAACTGTAGGATTGGACCATCTCTTGGGATAGAAACAATCATCAGAAAATACTGAATAGCTAACTGATCTACTTGGTAATATGTGGAAACAGCCAACAGAAGACTTTCAAATAATGTGGACAATATTCTGACTGTTGAATACCCAAAATTCATTTGGTGACAATAACTGCTAAGTCAACTCAAAACTGTGGACAAAAACAGTTGGTTTTAACCTATATTGGTTTATTTATTTATTTTTAAAAGATTTATTTATTTATGAGAGAGAGAGAGAGAGAGAGAAGGAGGCAGAGACCCAGGAGGAGGGAGAAGCAGGCTCCATGCCAGGAGCCCAATGCAGGACTTGATCCTGGGACTCCAGGATCGTGCCCTGGCCTAAAGGCAGGGGCCAAACTGCTGACCCACCCAGGGATCCTCACCTATATTGGTTTAAATGTTAGTGCAACAATATCAAGTGATAAAATACACATTCTCTTGAGAGTCTCATTAGCTTCTTTTCTGAGTGGTTGGGGATATTTGTAATAGATTTCAAAATGATTCTTTGAGCTTCTTGATGTGGATTCATCTTTGTTTTAGGGTAGCAAATCTAGTTGTCACAGTTAATACCTCATCTGTTTCTATTATCTAATTTTTATGGAAATCTCACGAGTACCTAAGGATATATATGTTCATTCATTCTCTGGAACATTTTAAAAGAAAAAAATTGGAGGCAACTAAAAACCCATTACAATGGGATAGTTGTATTATGGTACAAGGATAAGATGAAATACTATCCAGCTGTTAAAATGAATGACCTAGGTTTATACTACAGATATAAAAGTATCCCTACTTCTACTACATTACCTTTTCTTTCTCAGCTGGTGCCTCTTTCCTACAATGAGTTGACAGAAGAAGCAAAATTGTAGGCCTGGTTTATAGGTAGTTCTGTGTGATATGTAGGCATCCCTTGAAAATGAAAATGGGACATGAAGGACAATGATGAAGGAAAATTCTCTCAGTGGGCAAAATGTTAAGCAGTGTACCTGGTTGTTCATTTTGCTTTGAAGTAAAAACAGCCAGATTAATGATTATATGCTAATTCATGGATTGTGGCCAATGGTTTGGCTGGCTGGTAAGAGACTTGGAAAGAACATAATTAGAAAATTGGTAACAAAGAGATTGAGGAAGAGGTATGTGGATAGATCTTGATGATTGGGTGAAAAATATGAAGATATTTGTGTCATGTGAATGTTCACCAATGTATGTCCTTAGTAGAGGAGGACTTTAATAACCAAATGGATAGGATGACCTATTTTGTGGATTCCAGTCAGCCTCTTTCCCAAGCCATCCCTGTTATGTGCAATGGGCTCATGAACAAAGTGTCCATGGTGGCAGGGATAGAAATTGTTCATAGGCTCAATAGCATGGACTTCACCATAGCTAACCTGGCTAGGACCACTGCTGAGTCCTTAGTCTGCTCCCCCAATGTAGCATCATTTCCTGGAGTGATCAGCCACCTACCTGCTAACAGGTTAATTATATTGGGCCACTTCCATCATAGAAAGGGCAGCACTTTGTTCTTACTGGAATAGACACTCTGAATCTAGATTTGCCTTCCCTGCATGTAATCCTTCAGTCAAAAGTAGAATACCTTTTCTATTATCATGGTATTTCACACAACACTGCTTTTTTTTTTTCTTTTCTTTTAACAGCACTGCTTCTGATCAAGGAACTTGCTTCACAGCCAATGAAGTGTGACAGTGGGCCCATGCTCATGGAATTTACTGGTCTTATCGTGTTCCTCACCATTCTGAGGCAGCTGGCTTCATAGAGTGCTGGAATGGCCTTTTGAAGACTCAGTTACAGTGCCAGCTAGGTGGCAATATCTTGTAGGGCTAGCACAAGATTCTCTGAGAGGTTCTATATGCTCTATATATTCTGCTGTCCTTCCATAGCCAGTATTCATAGGTCCAGGAATCAAGGGGTGGAAACCAGAGTGGAACCACTCATTTTTACCCCTAGTAAAGTTCTTCTTTCCTGTCCTTATGACCTCATGCACTCCTTGACTAGAGGTCTTGGTTCCAAATAGAAGAATGCCTTTACTAGAAGACCCAACAATAATTCCACTGAATTGGAAGTTAAGACTGCCATCTGGCCACTTTGGGTTCCCCATGCCTCTAAATGGGCAAAGAATGGAGTTCTGTGCTGGATCAGGTGATTGATCTTGATTACCAAGGGGAAATTGAACTGCTACTTTACAATGAAGGGGAAGAAAGGTATATTGGGCCTTTTTTTCTAATTTAATTTTTCTTTTTTTAGTATTCGCTACAGCCAACATGGGGCTTCAGCTTATAACTCCGAGATCGGGAGTTGCATTTTCTACTGACTGAGCCAGCCAGGCATCCCTGGCTATCTCTTGTTATTACCAAGTAGTTAAAGTTAACGGAAAACCACAACAACTCCATTCAGGTAGAAGCAGAGATGACCCAGACCAATTAGGAATGAAGGTTTAAATTACCCCACCTGGTAAAACCCCTTAGGATTGAAGGTTTAAGTTACCCCATCTTAGCTGAGGTGCTTGCTGAGGACAAAGGGAATACAAAATAGAGAGTGGAAGAATAGTTTTATTTATTTATTATGTTTATTTATTTATTTATGTTATGTTTATTTAATACAAAATAGAGAGTGGAAGAATAGTTTTATTTATTTATGTCTATTTATTCATGAGAGACACAGAGACAGAGACACAGGCAGAGGGAGAAGCAGGCTCCATGCAGGGAGCCCGATGTGGGACTCGATCCCGGGTCTCCAGGATCAGGTCCTGGGCTGAAGGCAGATGCTAAACCGCTGAGCTACCCAGGGATCCCAAGAGTGGAAAAATAGTTTTAAATACTAGGTATGACCACATGATCAGTAATAATGAGGTCTATAATTATCATGAGTATTTTTTCTTTATTTTGTTATGAATATGTTTATGTGTATGTATGTGTGTAGCAAGTATCTTTGTTTTCTTCCCTTATCATATTATATAAAACTGACTTTATATCATAATATTTAAGTTATATGATTTTTAAAAAAGATTTATTTATTTATTCATGAGAAAAACAGAGGCAGAGAGAAAAGCAGGCTCCTTGCAGGGAGCCTGATGTGGGATTTCTTCACCGGACCCAGGATCACTCTCTGAGCCAAAGGCAGACACTGAACCGCTGAGCCACCCAGGCATCCCTAAGTTATATGCTATTAAGAAGAGTGAACATCACCCAAGAACTTTGCATCTTCATCTGGGGAAAAGGTTAATGTTTTTTCAGTTGTACAAAAGTTAGTTGTATCATTTTAGGTGGAAGTATAACCATGTTGTTATGGACTGAGTGCTTGTTTCTTCCCTAAACTAGTATGTTGAAACTCTGTGATGGTATTAGGAAATGGGGCCTTTGGGAGGTAATTATGATTAGGTCATGAGGGTGAAGTCCTCATGAATAGTATTAGTGCCCTTATAAGAGTCTTAAGAGACCTTTCTTCCCTGCTCTCTGCCATATGAGGATACAAGAAGTCAGCAGTCTAGAAGGCCTGGCTCACTCAGTAACTAGAGTATATGACTCTTGATCTTGGGCTTGTGAGTTCAAGTCCCACACTGGGTGTAGAGCTTACTTAAAAAAAAAAAAATGTCAGCAACCAGAAGAGGGTTCTTACTAGAAATCAACCATGCTGGCACCTTGTTCTCAGATTTCCAAACATCAGAACTATAAGAAATTTCTGTTGTTTATAAGCCACTCAGTCTATGGTACTTTGGTAAGTGGCCTGAACTAAGACATTATCTTTAAGAAAAAAATTTAAAAAAAATTTTAAAGTAAGCTCTATATCCAACATGGGGCTTGATTTCATGACTCCAAGATCAAGAATCACATGCTCTACCAACTGAGCCAGCCAGGTGCCCCAAAGACACTTGTTATCTTTATTTAGATATTAAGTATGGTTTAAAGAGTGCCAACTTGACAAGAGGTGGTCTTGTGATGATTAATTTTATGTGTCAACTTGGCTAGTCTGTGATGCCCAGATGTTTGGCCAAACACCAATCTTAGATGTTGCTGTGAAGGTGGTTTTTTGATGTGATTAACATTTAAATCAATAGTTTGAGTAAAGCAGATTACTTCCATAATGTCAGTTGCTGAGCAGCACATACCATAAATTCCACTTTTATTAAAAATTCATATTCAAACATATGTACACCTATAATTAAATACTCACGGAAAAAAGTCTGGAAATAATGCACACCAAACCAATAGTGACTACCTCTGGGAAATGGGACAAAAACTGAAGTATGAGGAAAGAGTGTATTTTTCCTTTTTAATTTTATAAAATTTCTGTAATTAAAAATTTCCCAATCAGAATGTATCACTTAGATTTGTCCTTTTTTCCAGAGGAAGATCCTGCTTTTCTTTATTTTGATTTTATTTTGGTTAAGGGATCAGTTATCACCTTCAGTCTGACAAGTTTTGTTTCCCAATATTTACCCACTCTGTATGCTAGAACTAGCTCTGTGCTCTGTCAGAGCATAGCTATCCCATGGCCATCTTTCCTCCAACATGCAGGCTATGGAAGTGTACAGAATAAGACTAAGCATAATATAAATTGCCTGGGATTCCATATTTTATGATAAGTAAATTTAATAACATATTATTAAAGATAGATCTTTTGTGTGAGTGAAAGTAGCCTTTTATTAGTAGTGTATTTGCAGTGTTGCAATTGGGTTTCCCAGGCCACAGACTCTGAGACAGAGATGAGCATGAAGGATGTTTATTAAGCAGAGCCCTTGGGATCAAAACTTGTCAAAACATGGGGAAGGATGCAGAGGGATAAGTCCAGCTGTGATATGCACCAACCACAATCCCAGCCTACCCCACAAACAGCTCTGAAGCTAGACTGGCCCTTCAGAGTTGTCCTAAGTTGGCCCTAGATGGCCAAGACTTTATACTCTTGCAACAGTCAGTCATTGGATGTGGGCCACCCTGGAAGGGGCGTAGTTTCCGACAAAGATGCTCTCTGCTTCTCAGGCAATCCTGGAAGGGGCTGGCTGATAGCTGATAGCTGATTGAGACAATTTCTGAAAGGTGTTAATGCAGGGTAGGGCTATCTGCCAACAGTTCTCCTAGCAGCTGGAGTAGCAAGTCCTTCAATGATGAGGGATCTGGGTGGCACATCACAATGTCTGTCTCATTCACCCTTCTTATTCTTTGAATCAACTTCTTAAAATTGCTCATGCATCTCTTTTTTTTTAAGTATATAATATGAATCAGTATGATAATTCAATGAGATAATTCATGTGGAACACTTACAGTGCTTATTAAGTGCTGTCATTATTATCATTATCAATACTATTATTAATATTATTCTCACCTAGTAAAGAGCAATCTTGAAAAAACATGGTATTATTTTCTAAGTTTAATTTTTATTAAGCGTGAAGAAGTAGAAAAGAATATTATAACCTTTCTGTTGTGTATTCATTCTATCAAGTTGATCCTGAAAAAGTTTCAAAGTTAATGAGTGCTAGTCCTTTTCACATGATAAAGGGAATTCTATTCTTCCCTTTTGCTTTTAAAAGATATAATTTGCCTGTCATAAGGAACTCTTTTGCTTGGTTTATTAAGGGAAAAACCAGTTCCAGATTTTAAATTCATTCCCTTGATAAATGTAATCCCATCGTAAATCATAACAATAAGTGAAAAGCTGGCTTCTGCTCTAGAAAAAAGTAGTCATATGAGACTATTGTTTTAATGCTGTTGACATTTGGTTTTGAACATTTGATTTCTGTGCTAGTGAAAAATAACTGTTAACAGAAAAAGAAAAAGAGGCTAACATTTACTGACCACTCTAAGTATCTCATTTGTATTAGCTCTCTTAGTATTATATCAGTCTTATGAGGTAGATACTGTTACTGCTTCTCTTTCATAGATCTTGAAATTGAGGTTCCGAGGGGGTAAGTTAAGGTAAAATGTCTAGTTAAATGGCAGAACAGGAATTAGAACCCAGGTTAATTGGACTAAAAGATTTGTATTTCTGGCTATTCCACTTTACTGACACGAAGGACTGACTTGAGTCCATTTCTTTCAACTAATCGGTCATTGGGCAGCTCGGGTGGCTCAGCAGTTTAGTGCCTGCCTTCAGCCCAGGGCGTGATCCTGGAGCCCCGGGATCGGGTCCCATGTCGGGCTCCCTGCATGGAGCCTGCTTCTCCCTCTGCCTGTGTCTCTGCCCCCTCCTTCTGACGAATAAATAAAGTCTTTAAAAACTTTTTTTTAAAATTAATCAATCATTTATTGAAAGAATACTATGAACCCAGCACAGCACAGCTTGGGGAGAATAAAAAATTATAAAAGCCCTCTCCGTGTGTTTACAATCTAGCTGAGGGATTTCTAGGTAATTAAGGGGCGTGTTTCCGAAACCTTAATTATTCATTTACCATTTTTCTTTGTTGTCATGTGTACCATATGAAGTATTATTTTTCCTTCCCTGAACTCTCTTACCTCCTAAACCTGAACGTTCAAATTTCTCAAGGTTATAAAAAAAAAAAAGGAAAAAAAAAAAAAAAAAAAAGACTCAGGGATCCGTGGGTGGCGCAGCGGTTTAGCGCCGCCTTTGGCCCAGGGCGCGATCCTGGAGACCCGGGATTGAATCCCACGTCGGGCTCCCGGTGCATGGAGCCTGCTTCTCCCTCTGCCTGTGTCTCTGCCTCTCTCTCTCTCTCTCTCTTTGTGACTATCATACATAAATAAATAAAAATTAAAAAAAAAATACTTTGGTCAGTACAATAAGAAACTGAAGGAAAAGAAAAAGAAGCTGAAGAATGTTATTATATTCCACTATTGCACATGCTTCTCAGTAATTTAATATTTCTTCCATTGTTTTATTATTTTCGTCTTTTTAAAAATCATGGTTGAGAATAATTAGTTGGTAATGATGAACTTATTCCAAGGTTGATGAAATAGCAGAATATTTCAAGATATATGAAAAATAAGATCAACTAATATCCCATAATTTATCTTTGATTTTTAAAGGGTCAAATGGATCCGTATGGCAATTGCAAAATAGAATGTGAGGTAGCTACTATTTATCCCCATTTTACAGATCAAAACCTTAGTGTTTACATTGTTAAGAAACTTGCAGTGAGTCCAACTCACTATTTTATCTCCCCAGGTCAGTGGTCCTCTTGTTTTGTTTTTTAAAGATTTATTTACTTATTTGAGAGAGAGAGAGAGAGAGAGAGAGAGAGAGCAGGGAGGGGCAGAGGGAGAGGGAGAGAGAGAAACCTTAGCAGACTCTGTGTTGAGCATGGAGCCCCACACGTGCTCGACCGCATGACCCAGAGACTGTGAGACCATGACCCGAGCTGAAATGAAGAGTTGGATACTCAACTGAAATTTTTATTTCTAATTTTTCTAATCCATCATATATTCTGGGAAATTCTTTAGCCTGAATCTTATATGATCAATTTAAATAGATATCCTCTTTTCCTGTTCTGGGAGCATAGAGATTGGTGGTAAATGTTGATATACTGCTTTGAAATTCATTATCAAGTCACACTACAGTCTTCTTTTCTTCAGGCTATATAACTTTCTTTTCTAAAAGTTTTCATAAGTTCTGTTTTCCTATCTTCCACTCCTAATTACTGTTCCCCTCTGACTTATCTCTAAAAATTTCAGGTTTCTTTTAAATTGTGAAGCTGAGATTTGACCAGGGTCCTTATAATAGAATCATTATTTTACTATTTATGTCTGTTTTCCCTTATTTTTTTCTCTTCTTTTTCGGCCATACAAAGCAATCATCTCTCTCTCTTCCCCTTTGCTTTATTTTATGGGCTTATTAGCATCAATTTTTCCTCTAATAGTAGCATATAGTTAACTTTGTACAAGTCACATCTCCTCTGTGGTAAGCTGAACCATGCCTCCTATTTTCGTGCACCTGTGTTCTGTTGGATCTGGACTGGCCACACTTTAACCAATAGAATTCAGAGGAAGTGACACTGTGCTTGTTCCAGGCTTAAGCCTTAAGAAGACTTAGCATTCTGGGGATAGCCAACTGCTGTGTAATATGTTTACCCTGAGACTGCCATCTGTGAGCAGTTGTCTTCCACATGGCCTCTCCATGAGTCCAGCGTAGCCACATGGAGAGGCCATGGGGAGGAGAACCAGACTCTAGCCAACAGCCCCAGCTGATCTTTTAACCGACAGTTACACCAACTTGCCAGCCTGTGAGTAAGGCCATCTTGGAAGTTGATTCTCTAGTCATAGTTGCGCCACCCCAGCTGACACCATGTGGAACAGTAACAAACCTTGCCCAAATTACAGAATTGTGAGCAAATAAGCAATTTTAAGGCACTAGTTTTTTGGGGGGTAATTTGTTAAGTAGAGACAATTGAAATATCTTCTCTGGGCAAGACCTATTTTTTGTTTGTTTGTTTATAAATCTGTGAATTAATTTGAACAAGATACTTTCTACATACTCTAAACTCTCTATTAGAGTGTGATATACCTTGTTCCACTGCTCCTCAACTTCTGCCTACAGCCTATGTTGCTCCTATGGATTTTTATTTGATGCTAATTTGTGACTAGTCTTGTTGAAGTTTTTTTCTTAGATCCAAGTCTCTAATTTAGAGTCATTGGAAATACTTATTTTGTCCTCCACTGTGCTAATACTGCTCTCAGCTTGGTGGCATGTCATTTGATGAGCTTGCCTTCTACTTCATCATTTCCTTCAGCAATCTCACAGCTGCATTCTCACAGCTGGACTGGCTGATTCACTATCTTTTTTTGGCCCTCCAAAAATCCTACTGGCATAGTTTCTAGGATTCAGAAACTTGCCTTTCTCACCATTTTGCTGTTTCTGGCTCAAGCATACCCTAAATGGATCACTTTTCTAAGATATCACATGCCCATTCCTGTGAATTTCTTGTGAATAATAGTGCTATTAGAAAGCTGATGAGAAAAATACTATTCTTTTTTGGTGGAATCTTGGCTCAGAATATTTCTAAAGCAATCATTATCAATTAATTATGCCTCAAGACTTCTGTGATAGGGATATGAAACCAGTAATTTTTTCATATCACTTTGAATTCATGTCTTAGAATATTATAGCACATTTGCTCTCTTTGAGCTGAATTCATTCCAGAAGGCACATGTTTCTTAGTAAATATTGTCCAGTCATTTTTGAAGGATATTTAAGCTTGGAGGATATGAAAGTAATTGATTCTCAGCATTTTAAAAACTACTTTCAATTTTAGCCACTGCTGGCCATCTGTTTATTCACTTCAGAAAGAGTTCCAAACATAGCCTAGAGTCATCATGAGTAATCTTAACAGACTCACTGGAGCATAGGCTATAACCCCAGTCTTCCCAGGATTTCAACGTGCTTTAGAAAAGAACTGCTGCCATATTAGGGCCCATTTATCCTGTCTCACACATGATATACTCAGAATAGGAGTTATCTGAGATAACAGCAAAATAGAAGAGTTGATCTGTGGAACATGTAGCCGGTAAGGTTAGCATAACACAAATACATTCTCATGATGCAAGGTAATTAGTTCTAGGACAGAAGACCAATGCCACTGGTTGGTTCCCCTTGCCACCAATCTTCTCAAACTTGGTAGAACACAAATTGTTACAGGCCTGTATATGGGCCTAAAAACGTTCTGGGGCAATATGATTTATGTATGTTATACTTTCTTACTATACCGGCCATTAAACATTTTTTCAATACAGCATCTCTTCTTTATAGGAACTACCTCTTCTCTACTTCCTGTGATTCTGATGGGCTACAATTCCTAGGGCCTCATTCATTTGGCCATAATGGAGAAGTTGCTAGATTAGAATACAGCATGGAGCCACACATGGAAATCTTCTCAAACCTCATGGGGGCTGTCTTATATTAGGAGAAAACTAACAAATAGGAGTAGGGTGGGGACACGGAGAAAATAAAAGTCACCAGTGTTGGTCTGGCTTCAGGATACAGCTGTATTTGAACTTTTCAGACAAGCTGCTCATTTGCTTTTCGGTTTAAACTCATTTAAATTGTCCAGGGAGCCTGTATCTCCTCCTGCCTATGTCTCTGCCTCTTTCTGTGTCTCTAATGAATAAATAAAATCTTTTAAAAAAATGAAGATGCCTGATGGCTCAGTGGTTGAGCATCTGCCTTCAGGTCAGGTTATGATCCCGGGGTCCTGAGACTGAGTTCTGCATTGGGTTCCCTGCAGGGAGCCTGCTTCTCTCTCTGCCTCTCTCTCTCTCTCTCTCACTCTGTCTCTCATGAATAAATGAATAAAATCTTTTTTTAAAAAAGCTATTTTTATGGTTACATATATTTTCCTTAAAGAATAGGTTGCTATTATTTATAACTCTTTTTTTTTAAAAGATGTTATTTGTTTATTCATGAGAAACAGAGAGACAGAGAGGTAGAGACACAGGCAGAGGGAGAAACAGGCTCCGTGCAGGGAGCCCGACGTGGGACTCGATCCCATGTCTCCAGGATCATGCCCTGGGCCGAAGGCAGCGCTAAACCACTGAGCCACCCAAGCTGCCCTAAAAATAGCTTTCTTATCCAGCAATCCCACTTCTGGATATATACCCTAAGGAGTTGAAACCATTATCTTGAAAAGATGTCTATACTCCTGTGTTCTTTGCAGCATTATTCACAATAGCCAAGGTATGGAAACAACATTAATATCCATCAGCAAATGAATGGATCAAGAAAGATGTACATACATATTTTTGTACATATATACATATTTGTGTGTATGTATATACACACTGGAATATTATTCAGCCTTAAAAAGAAGGAAATCCTGTCATTTGCAACAATATAAGTGAACCTGGGGGTATTATGCTAAGTAAAATAAGCCAGACAGAAAAAGACAAATATTGTCTGGTATCACTTACATGTGGATTCTAAAAATATATGTATATCAAACTCATAGTAACAGAGAGTAGAATAGTAGTTACCAGAGGCTAGAGGCTGGGAAATGGGGAGATATTGATCAAAGGGTACAAATTCAGTTATAAATAATATATATTACAGTTATAAATAATATATATTACATTTTTTTCAAAGTTAGACACATCCAGATTTATTTACACAATCCTTATAAAGAAATTTAAGTTTGATTTCCATTTTGTGGGATTTTACTGTGGGATCTGGCTTTGCTGTGTAACTGACATGGGTCACAGAAACTTGATCATCCACCCCACATGCAACGTTCTGTCCCAAGGGAACAGAAGACTTGGGTTTTTAGCGCACATGCAGTAATGATGTTAATACTGCTTTACATGTTAGGAGGAACGTGTAAGGTGGTGTAATATATATAATAAATATATAATTTCAGTTATAAAATGGGTGAGTTCTGGAGACCTGATGTACAGCATGGTGATTATAGCTAATAATAATGTACTGTGTACTTGAAATTTGTGGAGAGCAGATTTTACTACATACACATATACATCACAACTATAGGAGGTAATGGATACGTTAATTATCTTGGTTTTGAACATCATTTCATATTCATAATGTATACTTATAACAAAACATCATGTTGTACACTTAAATATATACAATTTTATCAACAAATGAATGAATGAATAAGATAGAGACATGGTTTAAACTGAAAATCACTAATCAGAGTGAACACACAAAATTCAAGTCCGTAATGTGGGAAGGGAAGTAGTAGAAGGAAGGAGGAGACAGTCTTAAACTTGGAAAATCTTGAAGGATTATTCTAGTTTTCTTTGTAAGGATAAAAACATGTAATTTCAAACATGGCAGCTAGAGATGCATTAAAAACAAGTTTACTGATCTGTGCTTTGAAGTGTCCTTTTCGCTGTTCCTGACACACCCATCAGAAAATAGCTCATGCTCAGTGCATTCATCACATCATCAGCACATCTTAAAATCAATATCATCTATCTTTACAGGCATTCTTAAGGAGGTACGTTGGTTAATGTTCCTTAATTCCATTGATTTCTCTGGGTCCTGTATTCCTAGTATTTCAGGCTAAAGTGAATCTACAATTATATTCCTTGGGCTAAAGCCTCTCAGTGGGTGCCAATGTCTCTTCAAGATAGTGATTTTTATTTCCTTTGGATATATACCCAGAAGTGAGATTGCTGGCTCTCCTAGGGTAGTTCTATTTTTCATTTTTTTTCAGTAACCTCTAAATTGTTTTCCATAATGGTGGCACCAATTTATATACACATCAAGAGTGCACAAAGGTTCTCTTTTCTCCATATCCTTGCCAACATTTGTTATATTTTGACTTTTTGATAATGGCTATTCTAACAGGTATGAGGTAATATCTCATTGTGGTTTTGATTTGCATTTTCCTGATGATCTGTTAGCCATTTGTGTGTCTTCTTTGGAAAAATGTCTATTCAGATATGTCCCTATTTTATATTTTAAGGTACCTTAAACACATTTTGAAAGCACAACAAATACATACACTTGCACACTAGATAAGGCTGGAGACAAAATAGGAGGAAATTTTAATGGATATACATGCATTGCATTTGAACTCTTAACCTATAAAAAATCAACAGGCACATCCGAGAACTATATTAACCAAATATTATTGAACATCTGTGTACAAGGAATCATGCCAAATATTGAGAACCAAAAGATGAAAACAATTTGAATCTTTGCTCCTAAGGAATCTAGCTAGTAAGGGAGACAGACTTGATTTCTCAGACAAGCAAAATTAATACTTATTCCATTAGGCTCACATTGCACCTATCTCTATTGTAGTACATACTATAATCATTTCTTTGGAGATACATGCCCTGTTTTAGAATGGAAATTCTACAATGGGCCAATTGACTGTCTTACTTTTATATTCTCAGTGCCTAATACTATCCTTGGTATGGTAGGTATTTAATAAAAACTTGATTTTGACATAATTCATGGAATATGTAACAGACTTTAAAAATGAGGAAGTGTGTTAGTTTACATAAGAGAATCTCCATTGGCAAAGTAGGTCCAGTGGTTTCAGTAGGTCATCAAGAATCAGAGGTTCTTCATATTGCTCTGTTCTATTTTATTTTAGCTTTATTTTTTCAAAAGATTTATTTATTTATTTGAGAGGAAGAGAGAGCACACACCAGTAGGAATGGGGAGGTGGGGGAGGGAAAGGCAAAGGGCGAGAGACTCTGGAGCAGACTCCAAGTTGAGTGCAGAGCCTGACATAGGGCTTGATCTCATAACCCTGTGATCATAACCTGGGCTGAAACCAAGAGTTGGACACTTAACTGACTGAGCTACACAGACTCCTCTGCTCTGTTCTCTTTTAATCCTAGGTAGTTTTCTCTTATGGTTAGAGGATGGCTGCTGGAGGGATTAGACTGTTTACTAAGTTGGCATGTGATGGGGGCAGGGGGAACTCCTGATCTTCTTAGGAGAGATGAAAAGCTTTCCCTAAAGCATCTAGAAAACCTTTTCTCATATTTCATTGATTAGAATTGGATCACATATTATTCCCACTCATAAGAAGGGTGGGATTCCCTTTAGACAGGGTTTCTTAATTTTGGCACTATTGGCATTTTGTAGGGAATAATTATTGTGAAAGGCTATCCTGTGCATTGTGGGATGTTTAGTTGCATCCCTGGTTTTCTACCCTAGCAGCACCATCCCACCAGTTATGACAACCGAAATGTCTCTAGACATTGCAGATGTCCCCTGGGAGGCAAAAGCACCCTGACTGGAAACCATTGCTTTAGATAATTTAGAATTATTCCCAAAGCTGAGAGTGAATCAGGTTTGTGTAATGTAGATGGGGATATATATCCTTGAACCCATCAGGGTTCTGTCAGGAAGGTAATGGATTTGGTTAGGTAGCTAACAGTGTCCACACTGTGTGTTGAACATAAGGCATAACAGGTTCCGTATGCAATTAAAAATTTTAGTTTTCCTTCATATTAAATGTCTTGAAAACAAATTTTCACAGTTCAGTATAATTCGAAGTGAAAAAATGAGCTTATGTTGAGGGATTGGATCTTTTTTTAAAAAAAGATTTTACTTATCTATTTGAGAGAGAGAGAAGGTGTGTGTGAGTTAGTGAGAGAGAGTATGAGTAGGAAGGGGAGGGAGAAGCAGGCTCCCCATGTGTAGGGAGCCTGACATGGGGCTTGATCCCTGAACCCTGGGATAATGAATTGAGCCAAAGATGCTTAACCAACTGAGCCAGCCAAGTGCGAGGGATTGGTTCTTGTCTCTTAGCAGTTTCTTACAAAGCAAAACTGAATCAGGCCACTTTAAGTTGGAAATTATAGAAATACAGTCCAAATTGCTTATACAAAAAATAGAATTCACTAGCTCATGATAATAATCATAGCCAAATTTTATCAAGTGCTTTCCCACTTGTAACAGGAATTGTTCAAATGTTTCCCAAATGTTAATAAATCTAATTCTTATAATAATTCTATGAAATCTTTACTATTATTTCCAAGAAGAAACTAAGTCATAGGAAAATTAAGTAACTAGTAATCAACCACTAAATGGTCACACTTTGTAAATGCTACTGGAGCCTGAGGAGGAATTGATTAATTCTGATCTGGATATGAGAAGAACTCATAGACAATGGGAATTTTTACTTTGCTTGGAGGGAAGAGTAAAATTTTTATATTAATGCCATATCATTGTATTGAAGGTGAGGGATAGAGAGGAGAAAATGTTTCCTCTTTCTGGGTAATGCTTGTTTAGGGCTGGACTCTGGCAAAAACTCTGTGGATCCTAAAAGGTAGAGCTTCACTCAACTTATAAGCCCCCAGCCATTTCCCCCAGGGGTGCACTCACAGCTCTGTTGTGGCTGGTTCAGGATGGATTCTGATATTAGCTGCAAAGTATTTGGAGCCATCACTCTGAGTTTCAACTCTTCTTGGTAAGCTTGGCTCACTAGACTAATTCTTTCTACCTGTCTTCTAATGGGTCTCTTAAGAGCCATCCTAGAATTTGACCTCGATCAGAGTAAGGGTCATCACATACAGCCTTGCAGTTTGTGCACTATACAACTCCAGGAGCACCACTAAAAGAAATCTCTTAAATGTCTGCGAGAAGCCATAAACCTATGATTTTATAACCCCTAATACAGCCCGTGGGGCCTCCAAGCTCACACCAGTAGGAAACAGGCTGGGAAAATTTTCAATCTCCAGGAAGAACATAGTCTCCAATACTCACTTCAGATGTGGCTACAGAAGATAATGGGTGTGAAAGAAACTCCCAGATAGCAGAATCAGGGCTGAGCAGGTGAGCCAACTAAGGGACTTACTTTCTGTCAGGGTAGGGAATCTTTTTTTTTTTTTTTTAAGATTTTATTTATTCATTCATGAGAGACAGAGAGAGAGAGGCAGAGACACAGGCAGAGGGAGAAGCAGGCTCCAAGCAGAGAGCCCGATGTGGGACTTGATCTTGGGTCTCCAGGATGACTCCCTGGGCCAAAGGCAGGCGCCAAACCACTGAGCCACCCAGGGATCCCAAGGGCAGGGAATCTTTGCAGTTTCTGCTTATTAGGATTTGACAGTTGCTATGGGCCAGTGACTACTACATATTTCCCATTCTTCCCTTTTCTGACCTGGAGTTTTTATTGTGGTTATCATGTCTTTGCCACACCACTGCATATTAGATGTCTTAGTTTATGAGTTGGTGTTCCAAGAGGAACCACATCCAAACTTGATGGAGAGGACTGCCTAACTCAGAGACCTTGGACTGCAAAGTGGGAGTAGTAATTGGCTTGTATTGGTTCCCTTGGGATGTATTGGTTCCCTTGGGAAAGAGGTATGTATTGGTTCCCTTGGGAAAGGATGTATTGGTTCCCTTGGGAAAGAGGTAAATGTGTTCTTACATATCAGAAGGGTATATATTAATACTTGGGCAGCCAGAGAGGTGGTTTGTAAAAAAAAAAAGTGCCTACTAATTGGCCTTTGATACCCATTCCCTAAATCTTCTTTTTAGGAATAGAGCCTCTAGATTTTAGTTGGATACATGGTTATCAGGCTAGAAAAATTTTCCAGCTGTACATAGGTGGGCCCTAGAACTATGTACTGCCTGATGAATGGGATGTGAAAGGAGATAATCTGTGCCTTAGGAAGATATCTTTACTTTGCTTTTTATTCTTTCACACAAGCTGCAATGTAGTAGTAAATTATTTGAATTGTGGTTGGGAGCTTCATATAGTAACTTTTTTTTTTTTTTTGCAGGGTTGGCAAATTTTCTTAAAGGGCCTGATAGGAAATACTTTGACTTACAGTCTTAC
Source organism: Vulpes vulpes (assembly GCF_048418805.1). Taxonomy (NCBI): domain Eukaryota; kingdom Metazoa; phylum Chordata; class Mammalia; order Carnivora; family Canidae; genus Vulpes; species Vulpes vulpes. The sequence continues at coordinate 73,132,860 of NC_132789.1, forward strand.
CTGCCATAGAGTCTCTATCATAACTACTCAGATCTGCCATCATAGTTCAAAAGCAGATAGACAATTGAGCATGGTTACGTTCCAAAAATTTTTATTTACAAAAGCAGGTGTCTAGCCTACCAACTATAATTTCTCCATCACTAATCTAATAGAACAATAAGATAGGTGAGGGCAGCCCGGGTGTCTCAGCAGTTTAGCGCTGCCTTCGGCCCAGGGTGTGATCCTGGAGACCCCGGATTGAGTTCCATGTCAGGCTCCCTAGAGGGAGCCTGCTTCTCCCTCTGCCTGTGTCTCTGCCTTTCTCTCTCTCTGTGTGTGTGTGTGTGTGTGTGTGTGTGTGTGTCTCATGAATAAATAAATAAAATCTTAAAAAAAAAAAAACCAATAGGTGAAATCTAGGTCCCTGGTGACCTCATGGAAGAAAGCCACCCTACATTCCTTCTTATCTATTAGCTCAGACTTTTATGTGGAAAAAGAAGTCTTCATTCTTATTTGAATCCCTGTTATGTTGGATTCTGTTAAGGTGTTCAAACCATTATCTTTTTTTTTATTTAAAGATTTTATTTATTAATCTGAGAGAGAGAGAGAGATGGAAAAAGCAGAAGTGGGGTGAGAGGCAGGCAGAGGGAGAGGAGAAGCAGACTTCCTGCTGAGCTGGGAACCTGACATGGGGCTTGATCCCAGGACTCCAAGAGCATGACCTGAGCCAAAGGCAGCTTAACCATCTGAGGCACCCAGGCAACCCTCAAACCAATGTTTTTTAAAAAATTTATTTATTCATGAGATACACAGAGAAACTGAGAGGCAGAGACATAGGCAGAGGAGGGAGAAGCAGGCTCATCACAGGGAGCCTGATGTGGGACTCTATCCTGGATCCTGGGATCACACCCTGAGTCAAAAGCAGACACTCAACTGCTGAGCCACCCAGATATCCCTCAAACCAATATCTTAATGTAAGTGTATCTTATTGTAAGAATTCCCTAAATACTTACAATTATTATACGTTGGAAGCATTGTTACTTTATTTTAATCACACAATCTATTTCTAGAAAGAGAAGTGATGATTGGGAAAATAACTTTCTCAAAATCCCACGGCAAGTCTGTGATGGTATGGAGAAATGCTCCCATTTCCCTTGACTCTGAAGATGTCAGTTAAAAGTGGCAACTTAAGTATCTGTATATAAGTAAAAGAATGCTTATGTTTTTTATTTTTAACCTGAAATCATTATGGAGGTAGTTAGATGTCAAATGACCTCTGAGCCACTTATTTATTAGTAAGTATATAATGAACAACATTTCATTAAATGCACATTAGTTGCAGGCTCCTACCTGTAATTCTGGTTAAACATAAATATTAAATATCCTAAAGGCAGTATCCTTGGGCAGCCCCGGTGGCTCAGCGATTTAGCACTGCCTGCAGCCCAGGGTGTGATCCTGGAGACCGGGGATCAAGTCCCACGTCGGGTTCCCTGCATGGAGCCTGCTTCTTCCTCTGCCTGTGTCTCTGCCTCTCTCTCTCTCTCCTCTCTGTGTATTCTCATGAATAAATAAATAAAATTAAAAAAAAAAGGCAATAAGCTTGTAAAGGAAATTCCAGTATGTTGCCTAAGATATTCACATTTTACTCATCATTCAAGGCATTATATGTATTATTATGAACTTCCCTATAAGTACCTTTTTCAATTCATAATCAATATGAAATTGAGAATAGTGCAATATTTCCTTTCATAATATGAAAGGAAAGGGCTGACAGCCCACTGTTTTTTAAAGAACAAGATAATCAAAACAAAATGGTCATTTTAAAAAGAAAATTGAAAAAAAATAAATAAAAAGAAAATTGCTAAGTGAAGCAGGCAGTTGGAGCAGTTGGATGGAATGGTTTATAATTATTTTTGAGAAGTTTGCGTTAATTGTTCATATTAAAAAGTACATCTTCAAAGTATTCTTTTTTTGTTTTGCATTTTCCCTTTAGTGAAAGCATCTGTATGCACTCTATGTTCTTTGTAGTAAATACATTCATTCATTTGCTTAATTTCATCTTTTGGTGTTCATTTTTTTAAGTGCAAAGTGATGCATATATTGCCAGCTTGGAGTTTTGCAGTAGTAGGTGTGGTTGTATAGCAAATGTCATGTTTCTTATTTGTGTGTTATTTTCTAAACATATTCAAGGCAGCGCCCCCTGAGACAGCTGTGACAATAATGCCCCACCATGACAACAGAGGAACAGTGCCAAAGCTCAGCAAAACAAAATTTACTTGGCAGGGGAGATAGAATAGAGGCTTTTCATAGTCCTTTGGAAATGCTAATAAGGTCTCAACCTTGAATCATGTTTGCTTTTTATCTGGGAAACCCTTTCCAGTTATGATACCATCTGTATAAGTAGAAGGAAGAGATTCCAAGTTGGAATTATATACAGTAGCAGATTTAGGAGAAGAGCTAGTCCAAAATCCAGGTATTTCCTTTTTACCTGGGAGAACAGTGCATTTGGGGACATTTTAAAGCCCACAGTCAACTTCTTTGGGTCCTTAAACTTAAGACAATCTGGAGCTTGGCAGGCATCACCACCAAGGGTGGTGGTGTGTTAAAGTGCATGAAATACATTTGCAATGTGTAAACAGTTGACTCAGAGCTCAAATTTTGTTCTCATGAATAGCTCTTTTAAGTTTCCCTGCCTTTTTGTCCTTTGTTGCATAGTGAGAAAAAAAGATATTATTATGTGATAGCTCAATTTAAAGACCCCCACTAAATGAGCTACACTCAGCCTTCACTTGCACACCCTCCCTCCAATATCTGGCACTAATCTTTTAAATAACTTGTCAGAGGAATACTGTTCTGTGGATGTATTAAAACTGCTCATGCCATTATGTCCAAACAACACATGAAGGCTTAAAGCTGGGTTGCTGGGTGGAAGCTCTCCCCTCCCTTTCTCTGTCTCATCTTCATTGGAATAATTAAAAGGATGGTGCTTTTCTTCTGTGATTTATCTGTGTTTTTAATGGCATAAATCCCAAGAAGAGATGAGCCATTACGAATACCAAAAGTCAACACTTTATTATTTTAGTTTTTAAGGTTATATTTATTTATTCATGAGAGATACAGAGAGAGAGGCCGAGACACAGGCGGAGGGAGAAGCAGGCTCCATGCAGGAAGCCCCATGTGGGACTCCCGAGACTCCAGGATCCTGCCCTGGGCCGAAGGCAGGCGTTAAATTGCTGAGCCACCCCGGGGAACCCCAAGTCAACACTTTAAAACATGTTTGAAAATTTCCATTTCTTCTTTGCTGTTTCTGAAAAACTTAGAAACTTGAGGAGTCACATATAAGTGGTAACTTTCCTTTTGATCATTTTTAGAGTTACTAACTTGTAGCCCAAAGAATTATATAAGCCGACACTGTTTAATATAAAGACAGATATTACAGGATCGTGAGAAACTTGAGTTTTATCATTGCATAGCAAAGGCCGCCTATTTGCTATGATTTACTGTCTTAAAATTTCTATTTTCTGGGCAACCGAGGTGGCTCAGCGTTTAGCGCCGCCTTCAGCCCAGGGTGCCATCCTGGAGACCCGGGATTGGGTCCCACGTTGGGCTCCCTGCATGGGGCCTGCTTCTCCCTCTGCCTGGTCTCTGCCTCTCCTCCCTCTCTCTCTTTCTTTCTCTCATGAATAAATAAATAAAATCTTTAAAAAAAATTCTCTTTTCCTATAGAAGAAATAATATTATTATTAGCTGGCTCCTTTGAATATTTACTGTAACTCTTTAGTACTAGATGTCAGAGAATATTTTTCTCTTTATAATTTTCACATATACCCAAATACTAAGAAAATTAGATGGAATGAAAACAACATAGGAATATTATGTTCATGTAAGTGAACATGGCTTAAATAAATGTAGTAATATGAATAATAATATAAATATACACTGAGTAGTCTCTGTAATAAAATGTTGGAAGTTCTGTTTACATGGATTTTTTTTTTTTTTTTTTTTTTTTTTTTTATTTATGATAGTCATACAGAGAGAGAGAGAGAGAGAGGCAGAGACACAGGCAGAGGGAGAAGCAGGCTCCATGCACCGGGAGCCTGACGTGGGATTTGATCCCGGGTCTCCAGGATCGCGCCCTGGGCCAAAGGCAGGCGCCAAACCGCTGCGCCACCCAGGGATCCCTGGATTTTCAAATTAAAGTGATTTAGAAAAAAAAAGGAAAAAGAAAAAAAATAAAGTGATTTAGGACCAAAGCATATTTCATGATAAAAATCATTTTTCAGTAATGTGTGTATCTGTATATAAATAAAAGAATGCTTATTGTAGAAAATGTGGAAAGTTTTTACCTGAAATTTTATCAGAGATGATTACAAATATTTTTTATATACCTTTCCAGTCTTTTTAAAGAAATTGACACAAGCATTTTCTCTTCACAAAATTGATATCTTCAAAGTCTGTATAAATCCAACACTGTTTACTATTTGCTTTTCCTTTCACCATATGATATTTCCTACATTTAATTCCTAAAATATTACTTGGTAATATGATTTTTTAAAAAGATGTATTTATTTATTTATTTGAAAGAAAGAGAAGGAGAAAGCATGATCAGGTGGGAGGGGCAGAGGGAAAGGAAGAAGACTCCTGGCTGAGCAGGGAGGTGGTGCTCCCTCCCAGGACCTGGAGATCAGGACCTGAGTGAAAGGCAGGCACCTTAGCACTGACTGAGCCACCCAGGCGCCCCTGGTAACATGATTTTAAGCTTAATCTAATGAACATAGCACAGTTTAATAAAATTACTACTGTTGGACACTTAGATTGGCCTCAATTTTTCCTTTTTATAGGAACATCAGGAACAATAGCATTGAATATAAATTTTCAGATATATCTTATTTCCTTAGGATAAATTTGTAAATATAAGATTAATGAGTTCAGGGCAGCCCAGTGGCTCAGCGGTTTAGCGCTGCCTTCAGCCCAGGGTGTGATCCTGGAGACCTGGGATCGAGTCCCACATCAGGCTCCCTGCATGGAGCCTGCTTCTCCCTCTGCCTGTGTCTCTGCCTCTCTGTCTCTCTCTGTGTCTCTCATGAATAAATAAATAAAATCTTTAAAAAGAAGATTAATGAGTTCAAAATTATAGTCACCTCAATTTTAATGGATGAAATAATGACAAAACTTGTCATTTCCAAGACTAGTTCATTTCAGCTTCTACGTGTGAGAAATTAATTCTCTAACAAAATAGTTTTGTTTTTTAAGATGGGAAATGTATTTTTGGCTTGTTCAACAAATGAAACTTTATCAGTTTCATGTGTTTGTCACTTTATAAGCCTTGTGAATATATTTGGAGAACAGATTGGCATGGGGTCTTCTCCTGCTGCCATTGCTTCATTCATAGCTATCCACTTGCAGCTATAGACTTGATATTGTCACTCATATCTTTTTTAAAAAATATTTTATTTATTTATTCACGAGAGAGAGAGAGAGAGAAGCAGAGACACAGGCAGAGGGAGAAGCAGGCTCTATGCAGGGAGCCTGATGTGGAACTCCATCACGGGTCTCCAGGATCATGCCCTGGGCCGAAGGCGGGGCTAAACCACTGAGCCACCCAGGGATCTCTGTTGTGCCCAAGATTGCGAATCCGAGAAACCACCAAGGAGCCGACACCGACACCTACACCGATGCAAGCGCATGAGGGTTTATTAGCAAGCTCGAGCTTGGGTCCAAGTATACCCGACACAGCGGAGCAGGGACTTGGACCCCGAAGTGGGTTACAGCTGGGTTTTTTTATAGGCTGGTCTAGGGGATTTTCAGAAGGGGTGGAGGAATTTCTCAAGTTCTGTTTACATTCTGATATGGGGCTTAAGGGCATTGAGCTCTGTTCTCATTCTAATATGGGACTTTCTACCAGGGGCGTGGGCTCTGTTGTCTTTCTGATTTGAGATTCTCTGCTGAGGGCAATTCTGAGCTCTCTTGTCTTTCTGATATGGGATTCCCTGCAGATTTTCCCATAAAGTTCAGCTCTTATTCACAGGGACCTAAGATGGCTGTACTTGTGCTAATGCTAAACTTTAGTGGGATGGCCTTAATTTTTCCCCCCGGGCCTCCACAATCCCCCATATCACTCAGAGGTTTAGAGGTTAGAGAAAGAGACAAAACTCGTGACCAAAGACAGATTAGGAATTAATGCCAAGTCAGATAAGAAAGTAAAGGGTGATAATTGAGGTTGGTCAGAGTGGGTCTGAGAAACAGTAGATACTTTAATCTATTTTAATGAATGCTAATCAGCTGGTTTAGTGAAAATCTTCTCTTGATATCCCAAAACACAATGGCTTATGCAAACATTTGATAAGCCATTCTCAAGTGTGGATACAGTGGGTTATTAAGACATGACCCTGGGAAGAGATTGCATGATTGTATTCTCCCTCAATCATGTACAGTGTGCGCGCACACACACAGGCACATGCATGCACACGAACCCAAAAATGTAGCTGTATGAATCAAATTAATTATTAAAAGCATTTATTTTAGGGGCACAAGGATGGTTCAGTCTGTTAAGCATCTGCTTTTGGCTCCGGTCATGATCCAAGGGTCCTGGGATGGAGCCCCACATCCCCCCTGCTCAGCAGGGAGTCTGCTTCTCTCTCTCCCTCTGCCCTTCCCCTCACTCATGCTCACTTGCTCTCGCTCTCAACAAAGTAAATAAAATCTTTCAAAAAAACATTTATTTTTGGAAGTGGTAATATTTTGAGCATAAATGTAACCCAAAGATAGTGGATAAGACATAATTAAAGGCATTCTGCATTGAGCCTGGCCAGATGGTTGAAAAGCTATTTTGTGCTTACATTGCTACTTTGGGAATGGAGATCTTTCTTTTAAGGGATAGAAGACCAGTCCACCTGAGAAAGTTGTCCATTATTACCTAGGACAGTCTTCTTAGTAGGAAAAAAATGTCTTGGAAACTATCCTTTTCCATCTAAAAACCAAAGAGTAGGCCTAAGTAATTTCTCCTCTCAGAGATCAGAAGGATAATTGAAATCTTATGAGTCAGAGTTTATCAGAAAGATAAGCCCATGGAGGGCGAGGCGATAATATTAGAACCAAACAGGTATAATCACTGTTATCACTGACCCTGTGGTCCTTTGGCCAGGGCTTGAGTCTCTTAGTACAGTGGTTTCCACCCTATCACAACTAGGGTGTTAACATGATTTAAGTTGGAATTTTGGGGAGTGGGGCTTGAGATTCTATCTTTTAAAAAGGTTTTTCAACTCAGGCAGGTTAGGAGCTGCTTTCTTGGGGCTTTATAACTCTTAAATTGTGAGATTGCTAACTCTGGTCCTCAGACCTTCTGAGAGTTTCTTAAAGTGATAGTTTCCATAGTGGGATATCATAAGAAAATATTAGAAATATTTGTATACTGACATTTAAAAAATCTTATTTAAAAATGTTCTACTTTAGGGCATCTGGGTAGCCCATTTGGTTAGCCATCAGGTCTTGATCTCAGCGTCCTGAGGCCCAGTGTGGAGCCTACTTAAAAAAAAAAATAAAAAAGAGTTCTACTTCATGTTTTGTGAAATACATAATATATGAGTACATATTATATAATCTATAAATAAATACTTGTATGATGGGACTTCTCACAATGTTTTGCTGCTAAGGTTGAGTAGTCAAAACAAAATTTGGAAACCACTGCCTTAGAATGCTGGGAAAATTAAAACAGCCTTAAGAGGCAAGTATCCAGAAAACAATGTTTGGCCTTCAGAAGTAGATATAATGGACAATACATTCCTAGAGTCACTGGTATCTTAGAAAATGACCAGTTCAGGCAGAACAAGGTTAAGATTCCAGGAAAAGGAGAAAATGGATAGGAATTGGGGTTCTGGCCACTGATAAAGATTGAGAAGCAGTATGACATAATCAAAAAAGAATAGGCTTAGGAATCAGCAGATCTGACCTAAAGTTTGAGTGCTGCGACATCACAGCTGTGTGGCCCCATCTCTCAGTCCCTTTCCCCATCTGTAAAACAGGGATAGAAATACTTAACTGGCAGGAATGCTTTGAGGATTAAATGAGATTTTGTGTTTAACAGAGTTCAGCACATAGTAGGTGCATTATAAAATGACAGGTGTTGTTATTAAGAGCTATAGTTGGGATTTATACCACTTCTAGAGATAGTATAAGGCAGCAGTTGATAGTTTGGGCTTGAAGTCAACTGGCCTGAGTTGGAATCCTGGCATTGCCACCCACTAACTGTGTTATATTGGGCCAGCTCATGGCAATAACAACAACAACAACAACAACAACAACAACACCTATCTCTTGGGGTTATTGTGAGGTTTTAAAGAGATTATATGGGTAGAGAACATAGTATGATGACTGAATAATAATATATGCTTAATTAATATTAGCTACTATCATCATCATGGTCATCATTATCATCATTATCGTCATCATGACCAGGTTTTTTTTTTTTTTTTTAAGTGAGAAGGTACATGATAATTAAACAATTGTAACCCTGTAGTTATAACCCTGTTATTAATAACTAAGTAAAATGGCCAGTAAATCTGCTGGTATGGTTTATATAACAGTGATATGCGTTTGTCTTAGGTGTTTGTCTACACTAAAATTATCAGTGGGGCTTATGAAGAATACAGCTGAGTCCCACTTTCGATTTCCTGAATCAGAATTTTTATGATGGATCCCTGGCAGCTGTATTTTCCACAGGATACATGAGTGATCCTGATACACAGGAAAATTTGAGAACCACTGATTATAGTGTTCTATTCTCAATAGTCTTAGTTCTTCTCAATTACTTCAGTTTTCCTCAAACCACAAGGATATGCCTCCATGATCCAATTGACCATCTGATTATTACTTGGTGCCTAGCAAATAGTACTCTGGATTTTTTTGATTAGGCCACTCGTTGGGAGTTTTAAAATGCTTGCCTTTCATCTGGAGGCTACATTTTGCTTTTTATTTTCACTAAACCACCATATTAGTTTACTGTTCAAGATAAAATATTCTTAATTGGGACTGAAAGAGAATTTAGGGATTAACTAAATGCAATCTCCAAACTTTTAAGAGGCTAGTTAATACCAAAATCTGCCTTAAAATTAATTTTCTTGATTTCTGGTTTTGTGGTCTTTTTGTTACCACATGCTGCTTCCTATATTTTGACTTGATTTTGCACTGAAAAAAAAAAAAAAAAAAACAACAACGTGTTCACCTTTTGGAACTCTATTTCTTTAAAGTCACTAAAAGCATCATTTAAAAACATTCTTTCTCCTACATCTTTGGAAATATGAAAGGACTAGTACTTTCAAAGTGAGAAGAGAACTCCTAAAGAAAAACTAATATGAAGTTTTCTTTTATTAATTGTTCTCAATTTAAAGCTTCATTGTTAAGTGAAAATAATGGAAAATTACTTCCCATTATCACTCAAGTCAGTTAAAAGTGATCAATATGCTACAATACATACTGAAATGTGCTAATGCTTTCAAGTACTGTGTCACAGAAAATTTTTGACTTATTTTCATTTATCTACTTGGAGTAACTCTCATCTAACTGTGGAAGACAAAGCTAACCCAGTATCAATGACCCATCAATTGTCTTTAAGTTCTGTTGTTATTGTCTCATAATATGATCTTTCTCCTTTATAAACTTATGAAATAACTTAAGCATATAGGAAGTGTAGAAAATAATAGGACAAATAACATACCTACTACCCAGCTTTAAGAAGTCTTAGCATCTTACCACATTTTTTTCAGATCTTTTTGTTTCTTTCTTTTGGAATAAGAGTACCAAAAAGTAAGATATAGTTGAAATACCTGTGTACCCCTTAACTGCCCCTTTCCTGTGATAACCAGTATCTTGAATTTGGTGTTTAATATTCCCATGCCTGGTTTTTTGTTTTTATTTTTGCTTGTTTTTTTTTTTTTTGTTATGCCTCTTTTTATTATATGTATACATATATCTATAAACAATATAGCATATATAGTATATATATACACAATATAGTATATTGTGTAGTATGTAGTATATTGTGTAGGATATAGTATATTGTGTAGGATATATGCTATATATATATATTGTGTACAATATAGTGTATATATCTATCTAAACAATAGGTAGGATTGTTTGCATGATTTTAAACTTTATATAAATGGCATTCTATACCTATAGTCTGTAGATTACTTTGCTTTTTTGTTTAGCATAAAAGGTTTAGGAGGCAAGAAGGCAGAGGACTAGGGGACACTAATTTTGTCTGTTCTCCGGAATTCAGCTAGATAGCTATCAAATCATTATAAACACTTGCGAACTCAATTGGAGATCTAAGAAAATAATTCTTGCAATTCTGCAAATAGAAAAGCAACCACTTTTTGCAAGGTAGGAGATGCAGAGAAGTGAATCCAAGGCAATATATTGAAAGATAAACCTTGGGTGGGGCCTCAGTAAGCCAGGTAGCCAAAAGGGATATAAGCAGTGGAGTGCAGAATCGGAGCTTTTATAGGTTTGCTTCAGAGAGGGATGTCCCTTCCTGAAAGGCACTCAGGTGGCCAAGCAGGGTGGAATCCAAGGTGGGACAGCATGGTCTCAGGATCCCCGGGGTCACGAAAAGAATGAGGGTGCCTGAGTGCCGCAGAGTTCGCAGGCATCGGAGCGGGAAAGCCAGCTGCAATCAGCGAGCGCAGGAGTGGGCTCTCAGCTGGGGGTGCCACAGAGCATGACCTGGGGCACAGGGTGGGTTCAGCAAGTGGCGGAGCCCCACGGAGATACCGCCCCCCCCTCCCGGAGAAGTGTGTGTTCTGCCGCCAGAGTCTGTGAAGTTTGGAGACTCCAAACAGGATAAGATACCTGAGATAAGCCACAGTCACAGGCTGGGTGAACGCAGAGTGTGGATGGGAACTAGGCAGACAAAAGTGATTGATTGCTTTTCTGTGATGGCTTATTGGAGAGTGGGGGGTGTGAACTTCCCTTTCCAGGGCGGAGATGGGGCGCTGCCACTTCCATTTTCATCCCCCAAAGTGGTACGGAAAGTCTTTAGGGGACAAAAGCCACATACAGCAATCTGGAGGGGCTGACACTGAACCCAGCCCCAGGCAAAGATACCTGAGAATCAGGACGATGAGCGGCTGCCTTCGGCTCAGGTCATGATCCCGGAGTCCTGGGATCGAGTCCCACCTCGGCCTCCCTGCGGGGAGCCTGCCTCTCCCTCTGCCTATGTCTGTGTCTCTGCCTCTCTCTGTGTCTCTCACGAAGAAATAAATAAAATCTTAAAAAAACCCACTCACCCCCACCTCTTTGAAAACAAAACAAAACAAAACAAAACTTGAGAATCAGCACAACAGGCCCCACCCCCAGAAGATACAGCTAATACCAAGTTTACCAATCATACAGAACTGCAAAACTCCAGCGCTAGGGGAAAAAAGTATATAGAATTAATGTTATTTTTTTCATGATTCTGTAGTCTTTCAGTTTAAAATTATTTTTCCTTTTCAGCTAATTTCTGATTTTATCAACTTTAAAAAAAGATTTTATTAATTTGAGAGAGAATGAGAGAGAGAGAGAGAGAGAGAGAGCAAGCATGAGTGGGGGCAGGGGCAGGAAGAAGGCTCCCCATTGGCTCCATCCCAGGACCTTGAGATCATGATCTGAACTAAAGACAGCTGCTTAACTGAGGTACCCTTATCAACTCTTTTTTTTACATCTTTAAATAAACATTTTTTTACATTTACATTATATATATATATTTCATTTTTGGCTTTCTTTCATTGTATTCAATTTTATTTCTGTATGTGTGTGTGTGTGTGTGTGTGTGTATGTTTTTTTTTTTCTTTACAATTTTGGTATCTAGTTTCTTATAACAAACAGATCAAAATGTACCCAGGATCTAGTTTATTGTTCTGTTCTTCCGTTCTGTTCACCTGTTTGATTTTATTCTTTTTCTTTTTAAGATTTTATTTATTTATTCATGAGAGACACAGAGAGAGAGGCAGTGACACAGGCAGAGGGGAGAAGCAGGCTCCCCACAGGGAGCCCGATGTGGGACTCAATCCCAGGACCCGAGGATCAAGACCTGAGCCGAAGGCAGATGCTCAACCACTGAACCGCCCAGACGTCCCTCCAGCTAGGGTCTCATTCAAAATAGAAAGAGAGATAAAAAGCTTCCAGGATAGGGCAGCCCAGGTGGTTCAGCGGTGTAGCACCACCGTGATGCGCTCACGGCATGATCCTGGAGACTCGGGATGGAGTCTCACATCAGGCTCCCTGCATGGGGCCCGCTTCTCCCTCTGCCTGTGTCTCTGCCTCTCTTTCTCTCTGTGTCTCTCATGAATAAATAAATACTTTAAAAAAAAAAAAAAAAAAGCTTCCAGGACAAACGAAACTAAAAGAACTTGTGACCATTAAACCGGCCCTGCAAGAAATATTAAAGCATATCTGTAAGTGAAGAGAGAGCCCAAAAGTAACTAGAAAGAAATAGAGACAATATACAGAAACAGTGACTTTACAGGTAACACTAAATTCATATCTTTCAGTACTTACTCTGAATGTAAATGGACTAAATGTTTGAATCAAAAGGTCTCATCTTGTATAAGAAAACAAGACCTATTGATATGCTGCCTACAGGAGACTCATTTTAGACCCAAAGACTGCTCCACATTGAGGGGGTGGAGGACCATTTATCATGCTAATGGATCAAAAGAAAGCGGGATAGCAATCCTTATATCAGACAAATTAGATTTTAAACCAGACTGCTAATAAGAAATGAAGAAGGACACTATAATTTTTTTTGAAAAGTTGTATTTTTTAATTTATTAAATAGATTTAGTTATTTTCCTTCTGAAATACAAAAGATAGAATAAATCATATCATAAAAGAAGGCATGATAGTATGATGGTGGCCAATTAATACACATAAATCTATTTTTTCTGGACAGACACAAAATTTTTTTTTAAAGATTTTATTTATTTATTCATAGACACACAGAGAGAGGCATAGACACAGAGACAGAGGGAGAAGCAGGCTCCATGCAGGGAGTCTGACGTAGGACTCACTCCCGAGTCTCTAGGATCACACCCCAGGCTGCAGGCAGCGCCAAACCGCTGTGCCACCGAGGCTGCCCCAGACACCAAATTACTAGAGAGGATTAAGATATCATTCTAGAAGCAGCACTACCTGGAAGATTATTTGGCATTTAAATACTGATTTCCAAAGTTTGAGATGGCAAGTCCAAGCAAGCACATGTGGTCACATGCATATAAGTCCCAACAGTTACTTGGGATGAGAAATTGTCACTACTATGACCGCACAACTTTAAAAAAAAATAAATCGTGTATTCTAATTGCTCACCTGAAATGACCTTGAACACAAAATCTCTAAGAGTGTGGCTTGTTTCCTCCAGACATTATCTTTTTCATTGTGGAATCTAGGCAGGCAATCCTATTAGAACTGAGTAGGGGCAAGGCATCGTGTTTCTTACATGCAGAACACGGAGTTTTCTGTTTGGTTCCATCAACCCCCACACATTTCAGGCTCATGGAAGCAAGAGCTCCTTCATTGATGACGAGCTTGCTACTCGTGACTTATCATAGGCAATCTTTGAGGGGTCCCGTTGAGGCATCAAGGCTACTGTCTGTGTCTGAGGCCAGCGTCTGCTCCGTGGACATGCATGAGATGGCGTTGATGGATGATGACCGGGAAGGAGTGGCGTTGCTACTTACTGCTGCATCTGAAGGCTGATCTTTCACAACACCATTCTTGCTTCTTTCTTCCCAATCCAGCACTTCTTTATAAATCAGCTCTTTCCACTCTTCAATTGCATGCTTTCTTCCAACTGGGCATCGTAAATCTGAGGTGGTGGCGCTTCGGCTTCAGCAGGGTCATACCAAATAGTAATGAGTGATGTAAAGCTTTGTCTACAGAGATCCACTTGTCGGGATCTATCACTAACATTTTTGACAACAAATCTCTGGCTTGACTCGTTTTAATCTTGTCTCATTCGGATTCTGATGGGAATATTCAATCTGGGAAGAGCTCTTCAAATTTGATTCCAGGGTCTGTTTTCTACATAATTCCTCACGGTAGGCTGGAGTTTCTACATAAAATCTGCAGCAGGCATTCCCAGCTGCTCAATGACTATTCCACTGATCAATATGATCAGTGCCTTGGAATATCACACAACCTTTCACCAGCACTCCCATGATGCAACCAACTGACCAGATATCAACATTCTCTTTGTAGCCTATGCCCAAGATGACTTCGGGTGTATCACCATGTATGGTGTCATCATGAAGTTGGTGCACCCTGTTCGGGCCAGGCCAAAGTCAAGGATCTTAAGCATGCTGTCTGATTTTACTATGATGTTGCTAGGTTTCAAATCTCTATGAATTCTACCAGCTGAATGCAGATGTTTAATACCACAGAACATCTGGTAAAGAAGGTAGGACATTCTTTCATGGTCTAACTCCATGTGAATAGCCTGACATAAGTTAGCATCCATTAACTCCATAACCAAATACACATCTTGAAATTCTTCTGGAGTCTTTTGTGGTGTAAACACATTTAACAAACTAATTATATTTTTATGATTGACACATTTTAAGAGGATGAATTCAGGGTAAGCTCTCTTTGCATGAGTCTGATTCTGAAAAGGATGACTTAGTTTCTTGACTGCATTATTTAGCCCAAGAACTGTATCAAAAGCAGCACAAACAATTCGTTGGGCTCCAGAGCCAATTGGTTTCAACTGCTGATAACGTTTTAAGACAAGTGAAAGCTGGGGATCCCTGGGTGGCTCAGCGGTTTAGCGCCTGCCTTTGGCCCAGGGCGCGATCCTGGAGTCCCGGGATCGAGTCCCACGTCAGGCTCCCAGCATGGAGCCTTCTTCTCCTTCCTCCTGTCTCTGCCCCTCTCTCTCTATCATAAATAAATAAATCTTTAAAAAAAAAAAAAAAGACAGTGAAAACTGAGTTGGCCACTTGCACACTGTAATATTGTCACATTTACTGTCACTCATGATGTAGTATCATGATGTACATGTACCACGTACATGTACATGTACCAGTACCATGATGGTACAGTCATCAGGTTCCCTCACCTCCCAGCCCCCGCGCTGGGGGAGAGGGCAGTGGGCAGACTGGTGGCAGGCGCTGCAGCTACTCCCAGCTCTGCTGCGGGGGTCTGGGTGGGCCACCCTGCCCCACTCCACCCTATGGCCACCACAGGGAATGTGAGGGGTGCCCGGGCTATTCCACCCTTCCGGTCCACCTCCCTTTTCCTCCTCTGCCACTGCCACAGGGGCACTGGACTGGACACTATATCATAATTAAAGGGTCTATCCAACAAGGAGATCTAACAATTGTAAATATTTATGCCCCTAACATGGGAGCAGCCATTATATAAACCAATTATATATAAACCAATTAATAACAAAATTAACGAAACACGTTGATAATAATACAATAATAGTAGGAGATTTTAACACTCACTGCAATGGACAGATCTTCTAAGCAGAAGATCAACAAAAAAAACAAGGGCTTTGAAAGACATAGTGGACCAGATGTACAGATATATCAATGCTCAGATATATTCAGAGCATTCCATCCTAAAGCAACGGAATACATATTCTTTTTGAGTGCACAAAGAACATTCTCCAAAATAGATCACAGACTGAGTCACAAACCAGGTCTCAAGTGGTATCAAAAGATTGGGATTACTCTCTTCGTATTTTCAGACTACAGTGCTTTAAAACTTGAACTCAATCACAAGAGGCAATTTGGAAGGAACACAAATACATAGATGTTAAAGAGCATTCAACTAAAGAATGAATGGATCAGCCAGAAAATTAAAGAAGAATTTAAAAAATTCATGGAAACAAATGAAAATGAAAGCACAACAGTTCAAAACCTTTGGGATGCAGCAAAGGTGGTCCTAAGAGGGAAGTATGTAGCAATAAAAGGCTTTCTCAAGAAGTGGAAAAAGTCTGAAATACACAACCTAACTTTACACCTAAAGAGCTGGAGAAAGAGCAGCAAACAAAGCCTAAACCTAGCAGAAGAAGAGAATTAGTAAAGATTAGAGCAGAAATCAATGAAATAGAAACCAAAAGAACAGTAGAACAGATCAATGAATCTAGGAGCTGGTTCTTTGAAAGAATTAATAAGATTGCCAAACTCCTAGCCAGACTTGTCAAAAAGAAAAAAGAAAGGAACCAAATAAATAAAATCATGAATGAAAGAGAAGAGATCACAACCAACACCAAAGAAACATAAGCAATTATAAGAACATATTATGAGCAATGATATGCCAACACATTAGGCAATCTGGAAGAAATGGATGCATTCCTAGAAACATATAACTACCAAAACTGAAACAGGAAGAAATAAATCTGAAAAGACCCATCACCATCAAGTAAATTAAACTAGTAATTAAAAATCTCCCAACAAACAAAATTCTAGGACTGTATGGCTTTCCAGGGGAATTCTACCAAACATTTATTTGATTTTTTTAAATTTTATTTATTCATGAGAGACACAGAGAGAGAGAGGCAGAGACACAGGCAGAGGGAGAAGCAGGCTCCACGCAGGGAGCCGGATGTGGGACTCAATCCCCAGACCCCGGGATCATGCCCTGAGCCAAAGGTAGATGCTCCACTACTGAGTCACCCAGGTGTCCCTCTACCAAACATTTAAAGAAGAATTAATACTTATTCTTCTGAAGCTGTCTCAAAAAATAGAAATGGAAGGAAAACTTCCAAACTCTTTCTATGAGGCCAGCATTACCTTGATCCCCAAATCAAAGACGCCACCAAAAAGGGGAAGTATAGATCAATATCCCTGATAAACATCGATGCCAAAATTATTTTTTTTTCTTTTTTAAAGATTTTATTTATTTATTCACGACACAGAGAGAACGAGAGAGGCAGAGACACTGGCAGAGGGAGAAGCAGGCTCCATGCAGGGAGCCGGATGATGGACTTGATCTCAGGTCCCCAGGATCATGCCCCCGGCTGAAGGCAGCGCTAAACCGCTGAGCCACCGGGGCTGCCCCGATGCCAAAATTCTTACCAAGATACCAGGAAATAGGATCCAACAGTATATTAAAAAGATTATTCATCATGACCAAGTGGGATTTATTTCTGGGCTGCAAGGGTGAATTCAACATTTCCAAATCAATTTATGTGATGCACTACATTAATACAAGAAAGGAAAAGAACCATATGATCCTTTCAATACAGAAAAAGCATTTGACAAAGTAGAGCATCCTTTCTTGATTAAAACTTTCCACAGTGTAGAGATAGAGGGAACATACCTCAATATCCTAAAAGCCATATATGAGAAGCCCAGTGTGAATATCATTCTCAATGAGGGAAAAACCAAGAGCTTTTCCCCAAAAGTCAGGAACACAGCAGGGAGGTCCATTCTCACCACTGTTGTTCAAAAATAGTACTAGAAATCCTAGCCTCAGCAATTAGACAACAAAAAGAAATAAAAAGCATTCAGATTGGCAAAGTCATACTCTCACTTTACAGATGACAGGATACTCTATATGGAAAACCCAAAGGCCTCTAACCTCACACAGAAATTCAGCAAAGTGGCAAGATATAGAATCAGTGCACAGAAATCAGTTGCACTTCTATATACTGACTGAAACAGAAGAAAGAAACGAAGGGATTGACCCCATTTACAATTGCACTAAAAACCATAAGATACCTATGAGAAAACCTTACCAAAGAGATAAAGATCTGAAAACTACACAACTCATATGAACGAAATTAAGGAAGACAAAGAAATGGAAAAATGTTCCATACTCATGAATTGAAAGAACAATTATTGTTAAAATGTCTATGCTACCCAGAGCAATCTACACATTCAGTGCAATCCCTATCAAAATACTATTGACATTTTTTCACAGAGCTGGAACAAATAATACTAAAATTTGTGTGGAACCAGAAAAAACCCTGAGTAGCCAGAGGAATTTTGAAAAAGAAAA
The DNA here is from genome assembly GCF_048418805.1 of Vulpes vulpes. NCBI lineage: Eukaryota > Metazoa > Chordata > Mammalia > Carnivora > Canidae > Vulpes > Vulpes vulpes. Next base: position 73,150,824 of record NC_132789.1, read on the forward strand.
CCAAAGCTGGTGGCATCACAATTCTGAACTTCAACCTATATTAAAAAGCTATAATTATCAATACAGTATGGTACCAACACAAAAATAAACACATGGATCAATGGAATGGAACAGAGAACCCAGAAATGGACTCTTTTTTTTTTTTTTTAAGAAATGGACTCTTAATTCTGTGGTCAACTAATCTTCGACTTAGCGGGAAAGAATATCTAATGGGAAGAAGACAGTCTCTTCAACAAATGGTGTTGGGAAAATAGGACAGCCACATGCAGAAGAATGAAACTGGACCATTTTCTTACACCATACACAAAAATAGACTCAAAATGGATGAAAGACCTAAATGTGAGACAGGAATCCATCCAGACAAAAATCCAGACAAAAATCCTGGAGAAGAACATAGGCAGCAACCTTTTTGACCTCAGCTGCAACTTCTTACTAGACATGTCTCCAAAGGCAAAGGAAACAAAGGCAAAAATGAAGTATTGGGACTTCATCAAGATAAAAAGCTTTTGCACAGCAAAGGAAACAATTGACAAAGCCAAAAGCAACCAACAGAATAGGAAAGGATTTTTTTTTTTTTTATGATAGTCACACAGAAAGAGAGAGAGAGGCAGAGACATAGGCAGAGGGAGAAGCAGGCTCCATGCACCGAGAGCCGGACGCGGGATTCGATCCCGGGTCTCCAGGATCGCGCCCTGGGCCAAACGCAGGCACTAAACCGCTGTGCCACCCAGGGATCCCGGGAAAGGATATTTGCAAATGTTTTATCAGATAAAGGGCTACTATCTGAAATCTATAAAGAACTTACCAAACTTAACACCCAAAGAATAAATAATCCAATCAAGAATTGGGTAGAAGATATGAACATACATTTCTTTAAAGAAGACATATACATGGCCAACAGACACATGAAAAAGTGTTCAACAACACTTGACATCAGGGAAATACAAATCAAAACCACAATGAGATACCACCTCACACAAGTCAGAATGGCTGAAATTAAAAAGTCAGGAAACAACAAATGTTGGAGAGGATGTGGAGAAAGGGGAACCCTTTTACACTGTTGGTGGAACTGTAAGCTGGTACAGCTACACTGGAAAACAATATGGAGATTCTTCAAGAAGTTAAAAATAGATCTACCCTACAACCCTGTAATTGCACTACTAAGTATCTACCCCAAAGATACAAATGTAGTGATCCAAAGGGGCACCTGCACCCCAGTGTTTATAGCAGCAATGTCCACAATAGCCAAAATGTGGAAAGAGCCCAGATGTCCACTGACAGATGAGTGGATAAAGAAAATGTGGTATATATATATAATAAAATAGTAATCAGCCATCAGAAAATGAAATTTTGCCATTTACAATGAGGTGGATGGAACTAGACAGTATTATGCTAAACAGAATAAGTCAATCAGAGGAAGAAAATTATCACATGATCTCACTCATATGTGGAATTTAAGAAACAGAGGAGCATAAGGGAAGGGAGTGAAAAATAAAAACGAAATCAGAGAGGGAAACAAACCATAAGAGACTCTTAACTATAGGAAACAAATTGAGAGCTGCTGGTGAGGAGAGGGGTAGGGGGATGAGGTGACTGGGTGATTGGCATTAAGGAGAGCATGTGGGTATCCCTGGGTGGCTCAGTGGTTCAGCGCCTGCCTTCGGCCTAGGATGTGATCCTGGAGTCCTGGGATCGAGTCCCATGTTGAGCTCCCTGCATGGAGTCTGCTTCTCCCTCTGCCTCTCTCTCTCTCTCTCTCTGTTTATCATGAATAAATAAATAAATATTTTTTAAAAAATAAGGAGTGCATGTGATATAATGAGCACTGGGTATTATATACAACTGATGAATCACTGAACTCTACCTCTGAAAGTAGTAATACACTCTATGTTAATTAAATTTAAATAAAAATAAATTTAAAAATTAAGAAAACATTAAAGTTTATCCATGTTGATAGGTGTTGCTTCAATACATTTATTTAAACTGCTGTTTAAGGGGGGAAGAAAACTGCTGTATATGGTTCTATTGCATAAATATACCATAATTTACTCATCTCTTCTGTTGGTGGATATTTTGGTTTTTGCTTGGTATGTTTCTTTGAGCACATGTGTGAAAGTTTTTCTAAGGATAAATCAGGAAGTGGGGTGTACCTTTAACTTTGTTAGATATTACCAAATTGCTCCGTTATACAAATAATAGTCTTATAGTTCTTATTTTTTCCATTTCTTCGGTATCACTGGGTATTATCAGGTACCTATCTTATATCTCATTGATTGTTTAAATTTACATTTCTTGTTACTAGTAAGATTGAACATCTCTTTAGATGTTTATTGATCATTCTTTTAAGTGCTATATGTATTTCTAAGAGTGTTTAAGTTTTGCTTTTCATATTTAAATCTTTACACTTCCTAGAGCTGATTGTGTGCATGTGTGTGTGCTCATAGTATATTTTTTCTAAATGTAACACTACTTTACATGTTCTCTGTGTTAAAAAGTAGGTCCTTTATAGTGCAGATAGAGTTTTATCTTTGCAACTACCTACCATTTACATTTTAATGATTTTGAAATTACCAACTGTCCAACAGAACTGTGCGTTAAAATGATTTTTTACATAGTTACTTAATGGAAACTTAAGCCATGTATAGAAATTCCTATTTGTCACTTTGGTGGAGTGATTTCTATAATACTATAAATATTAAATTTAAATTTAATATAAATATTTATTTATAAATAGTATAGTATTTATAAATACTATAAATATTAAATTTAAATTTGGGTCCTTTAGTGCCATTCAAAATAATTTCTAAAAGATTACACTTTCATATAACAATGAAAAGTTTCTGTATATTTGAAGGGCATGAAAATCTATAGGATATACTTTTTTTTCAGGGAACAAAAATTTGTCAAAGATGGATTTGCTGTCCATATTTTCTTGGTTAGCAAAAACCACATGCTTTCCAGGTTCCAAGAAAGGGATCCATCCACAAATACTTTGTTTCATTTTGTCAGTGATTTGGGCAAAATAATTAGATATCATGGGCTTGACAATGCAAATAAAGGCAATGGAAATTACTAAATATAGGAGAAATTGGTATAACTGATTCAGACATCATGAAAGACTCAAGTAGTAAATTATGTCAAAATTTTCTGGATAATATTCAAGGAAAGCTGTCTGACTTGCACTCATATGCAATTCAACTAAGAAAATAAAAACAAATGCAGAGTGCACAATATATCCTGGTATTCTTTAAGTAATCTGCTTTGAAGTTATTCTGTTAATCCAAAAGGAGGTAAAGAGGAACAGCAAGTATTATTCCAAATCAAGGTTGCTGATACCATGTATCATGCTTTCTATAAAAAGTGATTTGGAAGTTCATGAATAGGAGAAGTCATTAACTTTGTAATACTGCACAATAAAGTGTAATGTTATTATATAGTAAGTTTATACCATTGTTTAGTAAACCATTTTTTTAAAGAGTTTATTTATTTATTCATGAGAGACACGGAGAGAGAGGGGCAGAGATACAGGCAGAAGGAGAAGCAGGCTCCATGCAGGGAGCCCGATGCAGGACTCGAATCTGGGAATCCTGGATCACGCTCTGAACCCAAGGCAGCTGCTCAACCATTGAGCCACCCAGGAGTCCCTAGCAAAGCATTTTTATTTACATTTAATATGTTTTTTTTTAAACTGCATTATATTGATGCTCTCTCTGACAATTGATGCCACTATTTAGAATCAAAGAACTTGAGATGCTTCTTTTCCAGGTATGGATGAAGACTCCTCTGTCTGCTACATCTTGCTTTTTCTTGGGGAGAGCTGTTATATTCTGCTTAAGCAAGATTCACTACATAGTCTGAGTTATAGGGCCAAGAAAACTACAGGAAAGGGGATGTAGGCCTTATTTTTATCTTAAAACAGAGGAGAGACTATAAAAAGAACTGGATTGGACTTGGTGAAGCTGAGTTTGGACTGTTAATGCCTAAGCCGTGATGTTATTTGGGAAAGAAATGGCCCAGACTTCAGAAAATATATTGAAGTGATTATCCTTGAGATGCTCAGAGCAAGATCATGCCTTTTGTAAGTTGGAGGGGTCGTAGTTTCCGTGATGACAGTAGGAATTCTGTTTTCACACATCTCAGAAGAAGCAAATCCTAGGACTGGAAATAGGACTTGGGTGAGCCTTAGACTGAAGGCAACAGAGAGAGCTCTTCTCTCGTTGGACCTTTTGGCACTTTGCCTGGGTTTTGCTGCATGGCCATGCCAGTACACTACCAGTGGTGGGACTGAGTCAGAGCTTCTGCCATGAATGCTGGGTGAAATCTAGATATGAAAGTACCTTGAGGTTCCCTGGATGTTGATTCCTTGTCCTGTAGGCTCTAGGAGAAGGCATATCTTACAGCAGTTGTAAATTACTTCCCATGCCAGTGATTCAAGTATTGGTGTGCATATTGGTATGCTCTTGGGGAGTTTTTTTTTTTTTTTTATAGATGCAGATATCTGAGACCCACTTCTAGAAATTCTAATTAAATAAGTGTGAAGTGGAGCCCTTAACCTTGTTTGTAGCAATACTCCAGACAATTCTAATGCATTTAGTTCACATTTTAGGAGACAGAGTGTCTTCCAGTTGGCTACTTTTGAACCTTGGTTGAAGTCTTATTAGAGATGGTAATCTGCTGTGATGAAATACTGGAAGGGCCTGTTACGTCTTAAAAGGATGTGGCAGGGGGAGGGTGATGCCTTATCCCTAAAGCCAGAGCAGTAGGAGTTAGTGCTGGTGACCAAGCTGAAGAAAGCCATCCATTCTTAGTTGAGAGGCTGTTTCATGAGGGACATCTCATGAAGAAAGCCATCCATGCTTACGCTGTGGACTTAGGCTGCTGAGAAGGTGGCAGGTTGAAGTCTGCAAGGATTTCTCAGGGGAAAAAAAATAACAGGAAATAATTTTGGAGTCAAGGATCCACATAGTTTAGGGCAAAAGGGCTTGACAGCATAGAGTGGTTTTCAAAAGAAGAAAAGATCATCCTTTTCCCTCTTCGCTGTTATATAGCCAGTAAAGACTGACTTCAGGGGCACCTGGGTGGCTCAGTGGTTGAGTGGTTGCTTTTGGCTCAGGGCATGATCCCGGGGTCCTGGGATAGAGTCCTGCATCAGGCTCCCCACAGGGAGCCTGCTTCTCCCTCTGCCTATGTCTCTGCCCCTCTCTCTTTCTCTCATGAATAAATACATAAAACCTTAAAAAAAAAAAAAGACTGACTTCAGTATCCCTCAAGACAGTTGTCACTGCTGCTCTTGAGAATCATTCCTATCAGCCAGGACTTCCCTGACAGCTCCTAGTGGTGCTGCTGGTCTTGAGGACTTTCTCAGGTTTTAATGTTTGGTAACCATCGCTCAGCCCCCTTCCCAAACACAGTGACTAAAAATGTCAGTTACCTCTGACGAGTGCTTGGGTCTCTACCAAAGCCCTGAATGGCCTCACCAGTTTGGGACTCCACTTGTCTTCCAAGAAATTCCTTTTATAAGATTACACAAGAGGTAACTGATGAATTATTGAAAACTACATCTGAAACTAATGATAATACTATATGTTGGCTAATTGAATTTAAATAAAACAAGAAAAAGAAAAGAAAAAGATTACACAAGAGGAGCAGGACTGTGGAGTCCTAATCAGTGTTCAGTGTTCTCTTTTTCAGTGACAGACTCAGGGCCGGCTTCTCTTTCTCTCCCTTGGCTCAGAAAACATTCTTGAATTTTCCATGTGTACCCCCTTCCCAGTGTTCCTCCTATACTACAACAATGTTCATAGTAGAACCCATCACTTTCCCCTGGCAAGGCCCATTCTCAGGGTTCTTTTTTTTTTTTTTTTTTTTAAGATTTTATTTATTTATTCACGAGAGACACACAGAGAGAAGCAGAGACATAGGCAGAGGGAGAAACAGGCTCCTCACAGGGAGCCTGCTGTAGGACTCGATCCCAGGCCTCCGGGATCACACCCTGGGCTGAAGGCAGATGCTCAACCACTGAGCCACCCAGGTGTCCCACCATTCTCAGGGTTCTAATGGGCTTGGCAACGGCTCTAATGAGCTCTTTCTGTGTTGCCTGAAGTACAGGACCATAGAGGCAGACTGGGTTCAGGTACTACTCTAGGGATGGATCTCAGAGAGCCTTAAGACAGACTAAACTTTGAAAATCATCCCCAGGAAGCACCAATAATATCAATTTCTAGGCAAGAATAAGTGAAAATAAGTTTTTCTATGTTAACCTCAAAGAAAGGTAGTTTTGACCTTTTGTTCTCGATAGACTGGTTGAGTTAAGAAATGTTCACATGGAATAGTTGTCATTAATATGGGTGACCTAAAGGTTAATATAGCTTAGGAAATGCTTTTCATTGTTCTGCATTGTTTGTTTCCCTTTTGTGAAATTCTGTGGCTGGGGAACTGCATAGTTCTAGTACATTACTAGGCCCAGTAGCACATTACTAATTGCATTCTTTAAGATAGAGATTTATGTTGGTTTGTTTGGCCATACCAGGAGGGAAACCAGTGTAGGGGGTTATAAAATGTCAAGGTTATAAACTTCATGGGGCTTTCAGGCAAATGGGGAATTTTTATTAATTCTTTAAATGCAAATGTCCAGTAATATCTCCACTTGTCACACCCCCTGCAGCGCTCCAGGTAGGAAAGGATTTCACCCTGCTCAGTTGGGGGCCAAGTGGAGAAGAAAAAAACCCTGATTACTCAGAGGGCTCTCTGTTGTCAAATAGTATAGTTAAATATGAGATATCCCCCCTTTCCCTTGCCTCCCTCCTTAAAGGAAAGTGTATCAAATACAGATGCAAAACAGAGGAATCACTCTCATTTTGTACCCCCTGGAAGGACACATTTTAGAATGAAATCAGCAAGTACCTTGGCAGGCACCCAAGATGTCAGGTAAATTGTTAACTATCTGACTATTCTTTTACAAGAGCAAAATTAAGTGTGATATTAAAGCAAAACCTCTTTATTTTAAACTAGTGGTTCATAGTCCCATTTTTAAGATGCCCCTAAATACTCCTTCTGAAGAACTTTTTAAAAATGTGCTTTTCTTTTTTTCCTTTTTGTACAATAGGTGTGAAAGTCCAAACCTAGAATCACAAATTAACGTGTATCAATCACCTTCCTATTCTGGTCAAGGGCATATTGGGTTCCATGAGAAAGGTCTGTATTCTCGTGACCAAATCAGCATGGGATGAACTTTTCATACTTTACCATATTACCTGTAGCCAAATATTATTACTGAATGGGGTTTTTGATTATATCACATAGTAGAGGTTTAAAGAAGGTTAAAGAAGGAGGAAATTGCTTTATATGGGTAGTTTTCAACCTGCAGGCTCAGGACTCCTGAGAAACTGGAGACAAGTTTGTTTCCCTCTAATTGGTATGTGAAACAGCATTGTATGTAGATCAATAAATATCAAGTCTTGCATATATATATGTGTTTTTTGAGGTTGGGAACCACATTGGTTTTTGTTCATTTTTGTATCATCAGTGCCTAGGACACATTAGGTATTCTGTAAATAAATAAATGAATAAAGGAAATAATGACTGTTATTTTTCTAATGTATGTGAGTGCTGTTATAATAAATAAAATACAAATTTATTTATATTTTATTAGTTTGTAAAGGACTTTGTTTATTTGATAAAGACAGGGAAAAAGCACAAGCAGGGAGAAGGGCAGAGGAGGGGGAGAAGCAGACTGCCCCACTGAGCAGGGAGCCTGACGAGGGGCTCGATCCCAGGACCCCTGAATCATGACCTGAGCTGAAGGCAGACAGACACTTAACTACTTAACCAACTGAGCCACCCAGGTGCCCCAATATGTAAATTTATTTTAAAAGCACTACTAAATTAATTTTTTGTCCTCATTGTTTTTTGTCTTTTATTTTGGTAAACTATAAACATAATAAAATTTACCATTTTAATGATTTTTAAGTGGACAGGTCTGTAGCATTAGTTATCATGGTTTCTTAACAGATACTATGGCACAAATATTAACTTGGGGGTCCTAACTAAATTTCAAAGTGGTCCTCATAGTCCTACCAAGGTTGGAAATCACTCATGTTCAGTTTTTCTGGCAGAAAGTTATCTATTCTTAACAATTTTCAGTGTCTTATGTCTCACTTCTTCAAAGAGTTTCATGATTAGTTTGATAAAAGCATTAAAAAATGTTCTTAAGGATTGAGTTGAAATCTACTTTCCTGTATTTTCCCATTGGTCTTAGTGATTCTAGTTTGAAGAAACATAATCAATATATTATGCCTTCTTCCAAGGAACAGCCCTTCTCAGTTGCCAGCTTTTCAGATTTGTTTTCTGTTAAAGCAACTTATAGAAGTTTGGTCACATCTAACCAAAATCCTCCTGTTGAGATTTGAAATTGAAGTATTAAAAATTGTGCTGCTTTCTATCAATTCTAAGCCTTAACCAATGTGAATAGCTGTAAAAAGCATTTGTACGTTGAATGGATTGGGCTGTCCACACCCCAAAGACCAAGCTCAGTGGAACAGCTCAGCCTTGTGTTTATGTGGGAAAGGTCTGATCCAAGACAGAGCCTCCTTCACTCCTCCTGTCAGTACCGATGAAGCACATACAGGCTACCCTCCACCTTGCTCCACTTACCTCCAATCGGCCCAGCATGTAGGAGACTTGAAGCTTTCTGCCACAATCTCATATGTGCCAACTTTTAAAGATTTATTTATTTTAGAGAGAGAGAGAGAGCAAGAGAGAGCATGCAATGAGGGGGAGGGGCAGAGAGAGAAAATCCTCAAGCTGACTCCCCATTGAGCATGGCTCCATCCCGTGACCCATGAGATCATGACCTGAGCCAAAACCAAGTCAGTTGCTCAACTGACTGAGCCATCCCACATGTGCCAACTTTTATTTTTATTATTTATTTATTTATTTATTTATTTAATTTTAAAAAAATTTCTTTTTTATTGGTGTTCAATTTGCCAACATATAGAATAATATCAAGTGCTCATCCCATCAAGTGACCCCCTCAGTGCCTATCATCCAATCACCTCCACCCCCCGCCCACCTCCCCTTCCACCACCCCTAGTTCGTTTCCCAGAGTTAGGAGTCTCTCATGTTCTGTCTCCCTCCCTGATATTTCCCACTCATTTTTAGATTTATTTATTTGAGAAAGAGAGTGTATGCACATGTGAGTGGCAGTGGCAGGGAGGTGGGTGAGGGCTAGAAGGAAAGGAAGAAAGAGAATCTCCATCAGACTCCCCAATGAGCATGGAACCCAACATATGGCTCTACTAAGGGCTCCACTCAGGGCTCTACCTGGGGCTTGACCCCAGAACCCCAAGATCATGCCTGGAGCCAAAATTAAAGGTTGGATGCTCAATTGACTGAGCCACCCAGGCACCTCACATGTGCCAACTTTTAAAAACATCTTTGAACCTAAAGCTGTCACTATAGTTTCTTTTCCTTCATTTCTTCTCTTTTCCTTTCATCAGATATTTGGGATATTTATTTATTTATTTATTTAAATGATTTTATTTATTTATTCATGAGATACACAGAGAGAGAGAGACAGAGACAGAGAGACAGAGACAGAGACACAGGCACAGGGAGAAGCAGGCTCCATGGCTCCATGCAGGGAGCCCAATGTGGGATTTGATCCCGGGTCTCTAGGATCAAGCCCTGGGCCGAAGGCAGGCACTAAACCACTGGGCCACCCAGGGATCCCCTATTTGGGATATTTAAAAACAAAAATATTCTTTCTTTCTCCTATTTTATTCTCCTATTACTCTTTTCTCTCCACCATCCTGCCTTATGTCCCACAGACCACTGATTTCCTTTTGTGGTTTGTTTGCCAACAATAACATCTTTCTGAATTATCCATCTTAATTAAAAATGAATATCAGTGTTAAACCAATTCCTGGCCTCACATTTTGATGAAGAATTATTATACTCTGAACACAGTGGACGTAGTGCTAGGTCACATTCTAATGAATGCCCAAGGAAGGTTGATTATTGAGTGAAAGACAAAATGACAAAACAAGACAATTGGGGTTGCCAGTCCATACTTGGCTGTCTCTTGCGTTTTCCTGATTACCAGAGCCAGAATTAGCTATGAGTGGGAGACCATGCTTTCTTTTTCCAGCTTCCACCCCATGTTGACTCACATGGACATTTCAAAAGAATACCCAAGTCCAAAATACTTTGTAATGAATACAAACACTTCATTTATAATTTTGGCCCTTTATTAAGGTCTATAAAGGAATGTTGTATTTGATGGTTAAATAATGTGTATGGGAACCAATATCTAAGTTTTGATTTGCTTCCAAAAGTCAATTCTTGGTCAGAATCTTGAATGTTTATCTCCTTGGTAGTTATTTCTACAAGTGATCTTTTGATAAAATTTACTCATACCATGGTATAGAACCAACAGGGGCTACATTTATCTTGCTTTTTTCCCCTCTTATCCAAAAAAAACCTCTTATTCTCATTCAGAATTTATCAGTATCTCTTTAATTCTTTTGAGTATTGTTCTATTGAATTACCCGAAAGAATTGATGAAAGTCTATTAGCTCTAGTTAGGACTGCAGAGTTGAATTTATCTAAACTAATCCAATTGGGCCATCAGTTTTAAGGGCCATATATAGGCTATCATAGCAATAACTGACCTGTCTTCTTTCACTAGGCAAGAAGTATTCTTGTAATTTCTTACCAACAAAGAAGAATTTCTGATTGCTCTTTAACAGAAAACAGGAAATTCTGTTGGTCATTATCTCATGGTGATCATTTAAATACACGTCTAAGGATAGGTCCCAGAGAATTCTAGGACAGAAGAAAGCCATTAGGTCTTATTGTCTATTGCACAACAGTCCTTTATGTCCATCTTAGAGAGTCTAAGGCCAGCTCCTTACCATATTAAGTGGTATTTTCTCTACAAGAGTTGATAGTATTAACTTCCTCTTTCAGAAGCAGAAAACATTCCCCTTACACCTCTCAGAAAGCACTTGGAATGGGTCTTTAGTATAATACGTAGGTTTGATGTCCTCTGCCTGTGGAGGGAACATTACTAACCTGCCATTAAGAGAACATATCCTTCAAATGACAATTTCTTCCAAAACAAAAGTCATGGGAGAAAAAAAAGGAGGAACTGTCACAGATAAAAGGGGACTTGAGAACCATAGCAGCAAGTGCAATCTACTGGCTTGGTTTAGATCCTGATTTGAGCAAAACAACTGTAAAAAGATATTTTGAGACATCTGAAAAAATTTGACCATGAACTGCATAGTAGATGAGATTAAGAAATGATTGTTAGTTTTGTTAAATATATTCATTGTATTGGGTTATGTTAAAAAACATTGTTTTCTGTTAGGGATACAAACTGAAGTATTTATAGTTGAAATGATAATATATTTGGGATTTGCTTTAAAATATTACAGAAAAAAAGATGAAATAACATTGAATAAATGCTCATTATTGAAACTGTATACATGGGTCTCATTAGGGTACTTGCTTTAATTTTGTATATCTTTGAAAATTTCCAAAAATACAAAGTTTTTTTTTTAAGAGAAAGAGTACATCCTTTATCTTCTCCACTATTAATTTGTTATTGTTATTATTCTAGAAGTGAGAAGAAATGTTATCCAGTCCAGGTCTTGCCTGTATTATTTTTAATAATGGTAAATAATTCAATAATTAATCACTAAATTAAATATAATATCTGGTTACTTTTATTTTTTTAATGCTAATAAAATACAGTAATATTTCAGGTGCTTTCTACATATCTGATTTAATTAATAATTATAGAGTAGATTATATTATTGTCTTTTTGCAGTTGAGGAAACTGAGTTTCAAAGAGGTTATATAATTAGTGCAAGATTATATTATTGTCTTTTTGCAGTTGAGGAAACTGAGTTTCAAAGAGGTTATATAATTAGTGCAAGACTAAGAGAACTAGCTGGTGATGGAGCCTGAGGTCTGGACACAGAATTAATTTCAAAGCCCATGTCCTTTGCACTATTGTCCTACTACTCACTCCATTTGTCCTTTGGGGCCTTGCTGCCTAGAGGCATCCAAGTCAACTGGCTAATTATGAGGAGAACCCTTAAAACATAAACCAGTATGTCACCATACTGAAAACTTCCCAAGGACTTCCCATCTCACATAGAGTAGAACCCTAAATGTTTGTAGGATCCAAAGGGTCTTTCATGGTCGTTTCCCTCCTTGCCACCCATTCCACTTCATCCCTTTCAACTCTCCCATTTGCTTACTCTGCTGCAGCCCTGCTGGCATCTTCAGTGCTTCTCCCTAAGTGTGCAGAGCATCTGGCTTAGGCCCTTCACTTGTTCACTCTGCCTGAAATGCTCTTTCCCCTGATATGACATGGTTCACTTTCTTCTCCCTTCCCTCATTTCCTTCATTCTTTGCTCAAATGTCTTCTTATCAGAGAGCACTTCCTTGACCATCTAAATAGCTGAGCACCTCCACTGAAGTTTTTTCTTTTCCTCTTATCCTTCTTTTCCTCAAAATTCTTATCACCATCTGATGGTATGTGCTTATTTTATTTGTTTGTTTCCCATCAGTAGAATGTAAACTCAGGGAAGAAAGGGATTTTGTCTGTTTATCCACTGCATTTTCTCTAGCACCTAGAACAGTGCCTGACACATAGTAGTTTCTCAATAATATTTGCTGAATCACTAAATGACTCTCAACTTCATCAGCTCAGCGATCTGAGTCACCTGGTCACATACAGCATGCCCAGGCTGGCTGGTCAACTGAGTTGGAATCACGGACAGAACCAGCATACCCTCTAATATCCTGTGTTATTATGTGGACATTACAGAAAGATTAGCATTGCAGATCCATCATTTCCTAGCTCTCTGATTATGAGCAAGTTTCTTAACTCTTTTTAGTTTTAGTTTTCTTATATGTAAAACAAGATAACAATTATCAGACAATTACATGTTTATTAGATACTTACGTAGAATACTAAGCAATTTGTCCAGTTCAAATCTTCCTTTTATGATATCAGAAGTTCCTCCTTATGCTCTGAAACCTTTCTTTGCTTTCATAATTCCAGACATCTGATCAGGCAGCCAAGAGCTCTGAAAGTCCTTTGGCTGGAAACTGAGGATTTATTAAAGCCAATATGCTCTCCCTCTTGTTTGAGCATGTAGATGACATGGAATAACCCTTCTGATTTATTGAATTAGTTTTCCAGTGTTATTTAGGCTGCCACATGATCACTTCCCAGTTTGATAAAAATCACTCCATAATGAGGATTAGATGGTACAGAAATGACAGTGGTCCTTGGTAGATCTATCACATTCTTTTTTTTTTTTTAACCAAAAATCTCCAGCATGCCAACTTTGCACAAAGACTTACTGTTGTTATAATTTTCCAGGACTTAATAAATTAGCCATTGTTATGAGATAACCTCAAAACATTGAGAGAGCCTGGCTGGTGAAATAAATTTTTTTTAAATGGAGCAAAAGTATGGACACATTGGTAAAAAAATTTTTTTAATACCATGTAGCATTTTTTAAAAAGTTTGAGTGGAAAGTGATATAGCCACAGGAATGTACATTAACAAAAAAAATAAGCTAATTAAATAACACACAAATGTTGTATTGTCTGGGTACTAATGCTTGAAGGTCATGTCTTAGTTTATAATAGTGAAGGGAATCTATTAAGGGAGGATTATTTGACAGGAATCTTTCTGTTCCACAAGTTGTGTGTAGGTTAAGATAATAAAAAATTCTTTTTTTTTTCCATATGAGGAGAAGTATAAAGAAATCTCTGCATTATACATTTCTTGCTTATTATATGATGGTAATTAGCTCACAGGGTCTTGGGAAGAAAAGAAAAGAAGAAAGAAAAGAGGAGAGGACTGTGCTTATGGGGCACTAAGCTGGGGGTTAGTGTTCTAGTTAGTTAGCTATAGTGAGGGAGACTGAGCCTTGGGCAGGTTGCTGGGGTTTAATACCTAACAGAGCAGGAAACAAATGAGCACTGAGCCATGTGGCACTTTCCCCCCGCCATCTCTACACAAACAGCAATAGTCCAAAAGCACAAAGGTAGGTCTGGCACCTGGAGCTGGGTTTCCTGGTGACTTTATTTGTGTCTTGGCATTGGGTCTCTGTTTACAGTCTAAGCAACAGATATGAAGTAATGAAGCAAAGGAGGGAAGCACAACATAATGACAATAACATAGAGGTACTGTTTACTCTGAGCGTTTTGGAGGATCCAGGAGGGATGAAGGAGTTAGCTTTACTGGATCTGCTTTTGGTTCATCTGTGGCCCAGGCTTGCTTCATTCAACAGTCCACAGTTACCCAGTGTTGCTCCATAATTACTGGAAGGCAGTGAGGGCTGTGAAAAGCATGTGATGTAATCATGCTTTCAGGGAAACCTGTTGGGACTAGTGATAATAGCTAGGTGCCAAGATCTCCTTGATATTGGGCATAAAGAAGGTGCTCAATAAATATTTGAAGCAACTTGACTCTGACTCAGGCTCTAGTCATGGACTCCATTTCTTTACCAATATAACCCATGGTGCTATAGGTCTATGTTGGAGAAACTAAGAGATACTCAGGGCTGGTTTTCTCATGTGTTCCTGTTTCATTTGGGGGTAGTAATATGGATGGAAGTCATGGAGGAAAGGCCAAGAACACATTTCAAGACATTGGCTAAAAAAGGGTCAGTGGGCCCATGTCCTGTCTCAGAGACCCAAACGACAGAGTCAGGTGGCAGCTTTGAGTGTAACTGTGATGTGTTCTTTTTTTTTTTTTTTTTTTTTTTTTTTGTGATGTGTTCTTTTAAGCTAACTTCCCTACTATGATATTTTAGGGCCTTACACAAGTTAAATTCAAAAAGCTTGTTTGGAAAAGTTGTGAGGTATGATCTATGCAAGTGATATTGGATCATTAGCCGAGAAAATGCAATGAACCATTCTTTGACAAAGGTAGTACAGAGCCACTCTAAGAAGTGTAACTAACTCACGAGGTAACAAAGGACATCAGAGGCTTTTTTTTTTTTTTAAAGATTTTATTTATTCATGAGAGTACACAGAGAGGGACAGAGACATAGGCAGAGGGAGAAGCAGGCTCCATGCAGGGAGCCCGATATGGAACTTGATTCTGGGACTCCGGGATCACGCCCTGGGCTGAAGGCAGATGCTCAACCACTGAGCCACCCAGGGGTCCGGACATCAGGGTTTATGAGACTTTTGCCACTAGCGGGATGCATGGGCAAAGGGAGCAGCATGAACCATCAGCCTTGTAGTCTACTCTGGTCCCTATCAGACAAGAGTAATTTAGGTAAGGTATCACAAACTGTACAATCCATGAAATAATGAAATAGTCTGATAGCAGAGACCAGAGTTAAAGCTGCTTCTGAAGATGCCTAATTTAATGTGAGAACAAGGTAGCTCTGAGTTGCTCTGTCATCAGGTGGGCAGCTAGTTACTCTTTGCCGTATTTTCAGAGCAAAGACTGAAGGAAGAGGCAGAGGCCACAAAAGGATTCTGTGGCCAGAGGATGCAGCTAGAACCCAGGAGTGGTGCAATCTGAGAGAGTTCACATGTCACTGCCAATTTCCCAGTGAGCACTATGGTCAAATGAAGTACTGTTGAGGTAAGGGGAACAGATTTTTACTATGGTAGTGACTGAGGAGAGTTAGTAATTTCCAATTTTGCCAACTTCAGTCTTTTGTTAACAGTATAAATCAAGGTTGAAGGAGAATATTTGTTTTTACCTTGTCTTTTGTGATTTGAATACTGATGTCATTACTTCCTAATTTCCAGTTTTATGATTTTCTCCATTTCCTGCTAGCACCAGTCAGCTAAAGAATATTTGGCTAGCAGACAACAGGAAAATACCATGCATAGCAATTGAAGATGTACGTGTTAGAGAAAAACATCATGGCCCTATAAAATTAAGATTCCTGGCATATATCAAATAATGACTTCTCATTTTAAACCACAGCTCAGGGATCCCTGGGTGGCGCAGCGGTTTGGCGCCTGCCTTTGGCCCAGGGCGCGATCCTGGAGACCCGGGATCAAATCCCACGTCGGGCTCCCGGTGCATGGAGCCTGCTTCTCCCTCTGCCTGTGTCTCTGCCTCTCTCTCTCTCTCTGTGACTATCATAAATAAATTAATTAATTAAAAAAAAATAAACCACAGCTCATTTCAAGTAATCCTTGTGTTCTAGAGACAACACCTGTTCATCTTTCTGTAGATCTGTTGGAAGTCCAGGCATGAGAATGCAGGAGAAATTTTCCAAGCCAAATTACTATGTAATACCAATGGTAATATTTCACTATGTGAGACGTTTGTTGATGCATTTTCCTTTAGGCTTCTTGGGAAATGGTGCAGATTGAGCCAAAGCGGGACAAAGAGGTTGCTTTTTAGGATCATTGTTTGCTCGCACCCTATCCCTACCTCACCATCCTGCTAAGAATCACTAAGAAGCCCAATGGGACTTCAAGTAGAAAGAGGATTTGTACAAGGTAGATGTCCCTCAGAGGTAAAGCCTGAGAGGAGGAGGACTAGGGAAGGAATGGAGCATATGATAGTAGTGATTTGGAGGCTACCACCATGTTATGAACTCTGTGAACTTTCAGCATGCTCTGGGAGAATGGAAAGGGATGGGCTAGGGGAAGGAAAGCTGCAGGGATGAGGGGGAACAGGTCTGAAGAGCAGCAACCTGGAATTGTGAATAAGATAGGCTGTGGTTTCATGCTGCCATCTGAAGCCTGTTGGTGCAGGAGCTTCCTACATGGACACAAAAGGAAAGGTGATAATTCTAAATAAGTGAGTGCTGAGATGGAAGGTGGAGGCCAAGGGTTAGGACCCAGATTTTTTTTTAAAGATTTTATTTATTTATTCATGAGAGACACACAGAGAGAGGCAGAGACATATAGGCAGAGAGAGGAGCAGGCTCCATGCAGGGAACCTGATGCGGGACTCGATCCTGGGACTCCAAGATCACGAGCTGAGCTGAAGGCAGGCACTGAACCACCCAGGCATCCCAGGACCCAGATTTTGATTAGAAAGTTATCATGAGTCAACTAAGTTTCAGCCAGGCAAGGAAGAAGCAGACAAGAAAGTTTAATAGTAACAAGCATCAGGAACTTGATCTAAGGGAACCGAAGTTTCTCTCAGAGGTCAGGATCTGGGCAAGAGGTCTGGCTGATAGAACAAGGATAACCTGTTCTTTGCCACCAGTCTCTTCTCTATCAAATCCATCTTACACTTCACTTATTTATTTATCTTAAAATTTTTATTTGAAATTTAAATTCAATTAACATATAATGTATTATTAGTTTCAGAAGTAGAGGTCAGTGATTCATGAGGCTTATATAACACCAGGTGCTCATTACACCATGTACCTGCCTTAATGTCCATCACCCAGTCCCATCCCACCACTCCCTTCCCCTCCAGCAACCCTGTTGTTTTCTATGAATAAGAGTCTCTTGTGGTTTGTCTCCCTCTCTGATTTCATCTGATTTTTTTTTTTTTCTCTTCCCCTATGATTCACTGTTTCTTACACTACATTTAGATCCAACACTTGGAATTCATCACTCCTCTGCTCAAAAAGCTTTGAATGAGTTCCTGTTGTTTAAAGGACCAAGTTCCAACTCCCTAGGCAGGTATTGAAGAACATCACCAATCTGGCCTTAAACAACCTAATAATTACTCACCTTCCTAATCCCCACCATTCCTGATGGAGTGGTGTGTTTTTGTTTATTGTCCAAACATAATTTGCTTTCCTGCTGTCTGAGAACCTAGGATGAGACAACAGGGTCTTATGCTCTCAGCTATCCTGGTGTCCTGTTATGGAACACCTTGGATTGGTGGATCATATTGCCAGTTATCATAGGCCTCTCTCTGTTCGTGTCCTAGTGTCCTATTTGATGTCTCAGCAACATTCAACAGTCTCCTTGAAACATTGTTCTCTTTTACCTCTCTCATTTTCTCTTAATTATTCTCCAACTGCACTTGCTGCTCCCAAATCCTTCCTGGTTTGTCTTCTTCTAGGTGACTGGTAAATGCTGAAGCACCTTGGGAATTTGTCCAAGCCTGGCTCTTTTTACTTCTTACATTCTTCGCCTGGCTGATCTCATCTGTGGCAGACTAAATTATGGACTCCAATTTTGCTCCCCTCTCCCAATTCCTCAACCAAGATGTCATCATACAAGTCTTGGACGTGTAACTTGCTTTGGGTAATGATATACTGGTGAAAGTCAAGGCCAGTATCATGAGCCCAGGACTTTAAAAAAAAATTGAGATACAATTGACATGTAACACTGTATAGGTATATGAATGTATTGATTTGATACATTTATATATTGCAATAGCATTACTACTGTGGATTTAGCTAACAGCTCTATCACAGTTCATTATATTTTTTGTGTGTGTGTGTTACGAACATTTAATATCTGGTCTCTTTGCAACTTCGAAGTGTATAATACAGTATTGTGGACAATAATCACTATGCTGTGCATTAAATCTCCAGAACTTGTTCATTTTCTAGTTTCAAGTTTCTACCCTTTAACAACATCTCTCTGACTCCCCTCTACCATGGCCCCTGGTAACCACCATTCTATTCTGTTTTTATGAGTTTGAGTTTGGTTCTTTTAGGTTCTACAAATAACTGAGATCATACAGAATTTGTGTTTCTCCTTCTGACGTACTAAGCATAATGCCCTCAATTTCCATCCATATTGTTACAAATTGCAAGATGTTCTTTTTTCTCATGTCTGAATAATGTTCCTGTGTGTATATATATAACATCTTTTTTATCCATTGATGGATACCTAGGTTATTTCCCTATCTTGGCTATTGTGAATAATGCTACAGTGAACATGAGAGCACAGATATCTTTGATACCTGTTTTCATTTCCTAGAACTTTCTCAAGACCTTGCTTGTTTCCTCTCCCTCACCTGAGCCTCTACCATTGCCTCTCTGGTCCTCCTGCTGGTCCCAGAAGGATGAGGCATTCAGAGTATAGCCACTCACCTGATCCTCAGATAGAAACAGAGATGCCTAGATTGAACCCCAGCCCATCTGCAGATGTGAGCAAAAATAAACTATTATTGGGGCATCTGGGTGGCCCAGTTGGTTAAGCATCTGACTCTTGATCTCAGTGTGGGTCTTAATCTAAGGGTTGCAAATTCAAGCTCCATGCCTAGCATGGAGCCTACTTTAAAAATATATATTATTGCTTTACGCCACTGACTGATGATAATGGTTATATAGCAGTAGCAAATCAACATATCACCTATTTGTCTAATATAAATTTCCAAATATAAATATTTAGCCTTTTATCTCTCTTTTGTGCTCTGGACTTGTGTATCCAGCTGACTACTTGGCATCTCTACTTGATGTCTAATAGACATCTCAAACCAAAAAAGAAATCTAAGATGTGACTATTTTCATCTCTTAAATTTACCTTTTTTTTTTTTTATCTCAATATATACCATCATCCTTCCAGTTGTTTAAGCCAAAAAACTAGGAGTCATTTTTGATTGCTTGTTCTTTCACTTTCCACATTTATTCCGTTAGGAACCCCTGCATGGTTTCCTACAGAGTTCTGCATGTAAATTCATCCACTTTTCTCATCAATATACCATCTCTTGTCTAAAAAAGTTCAGTAAACTTTTAGTTTATCTTCCTGCCTTCATTTTTCTCCTTTCTTCCACTTATTCCTCATATATTGTCCAGAGTGATCTTTTAAAAGAGTAAATCAGATCCTTCCACTTCCCTCTAATAGCTGCCCATCAAGACTCAGAATAAAATCCCAACTCCTAAGGGTTCTCATATTTTGGCCCCTGCCTGCCTCTTCAGACCTCACTTTATACCACTCTCTGGCCTCACTGCTCTTCCTTTTTGCCCTTCACACTGCCAACGTATTCTGACCTAGGGGACATGGTACTGGCTACTTCCTATAACAAGAATGCTGCCTCCTCATGTATCGTTCTATCAGCTTAAGTATTACCTCCTCAGAGAGGTCTTCCCTGACCATTTTCTTTGAGGTAGAAACTCACCCTTACCGTCCTGTCTACTGGGTGGAATGCATACTGTGTTGTGCTGCCCTAGCCTTCTGCAGTGGAGGCTCTGCTGCCCTCGCTGCTGAGTGCTGTTGGCAGACAGTCTTCAGTTGTCAGCCCTTTTGGGGGATTGCTTCAGCTGCAGAGAGCAAGGCCACACCCCCTCCCAGAGTGACCCACACCCAATGGGGTGTAATGGTCAGGAAACTACAAAGGGTCGGTGCACTTCAACATTCCCAAAGGGGTGGGTTCAGGCTGTGGTTGAGCCTGCTTTGCCACCAACTTCTCTCTCTGTCTGCCTCTAGTTACTTCTCTCTCGCACAGATGCTGATTTTAAGGACCCTCTTTAGCAAATAGTTTGCATTCTAAACTCCACCTCAGTGTCTGCTTCTCAACACCAAGGAAGCCTTATTTTCTTCATTTTCTTATTTTCTTCATTTTAAAATGATTTGTAATTGTTTTACTGGATCACTGGCAGGTTGATGGTTTCTCCTACTAGAATGTAAGCACGCAGAGACCTAGACTTCTTTGGTATTATATCCTCAGTGTCCTGAAGCCTGGAATACCATCATCATCATCATCATGCAAACATTTAGTATTTTCTATATGTCGGGTGCTATTCTAAATACTTTACCTATATTAATTTACTTCATCCTCACAACAGTGTGAGTTAGGTGCTGCTATTTCTTGCATTTTACTGTTGGCTAGCCCAGGGCCACACAGATAGTACCAGAACCAATACTTGAATCCAGGCAGTCAGTATCTAGATTCTATGTACTTAACCAATCCATTATTCTGTTTTTGCAGCAGCTGTTCAATAAATCTGAATGATCGAATAAATAAAGAAAAGGAGGTGGGGCTGGCTGGGTGGCTCAGTAGGTTGAGCGTCTGACTCTTGATCTCAGTTCAGGTCTTGATCTCAGGGAGTGAAGTCAAGCCCCATGTTGAGCTCCATGCTGGGTGTGGAGTGTACTTAAAAAAAAAAAAAAGAAATAAAAAAAGAAAAAGGAGTAGTTGTATATGCTTTTCAAATTTGGGGATATCACCTATTTGTACATTTGACAAATATTTTCTGAGCACTTCCCATATGCCAGGTATTATGGTATGCACAGGGAATACAATGTGCATACCATAAAAATAAAACAGATGTGATTCTTGACCTCAAAAAGCTTGTATAATCTAATAAAAGAGAATAGATTAACAAAATGTGAAAATGAGCAAATATATTATTGTGAACCATTACTTTCCCTCCTTTTTTAAAAAAAGATTTTCTTTATTTATTTAGAGAAAGAGGGTGAGTGTGCATGGGTATGTGAGTGGGGAAGGGGCAGAAGGAGACACAGAATCTTCAGCAGACTCTCCCGCTGAGCGAGGACATCATGACCTGAGCCAAAATCAAGAGTCAGATGCACTCAATCGACTGAGCCAGCCAGGTGCCCCACTTTCCCTCCTTCTAAGGTGGCAGTCTAGAGGCATAGCCACTATCATGGCTACCCATGATGTTTGGTTTTCTTTTCAATAAGATGTATCCTTTCAGGTAATCAGAGTATCACCAGTGCCTGTTCTATAAGGTATACTTTTAGGTAATGGAGTCTTGATGACAACATTTCCTACACAGTGACTTTTTAAAAAAGATGATAGAACTGTCATCATTTCTTTGTCTTAGCTGGGAGATGAGAATGGAGGTGCTGAAGCTCCTATCGGTGGTGGAGCGTATCATTAGGAAGAGTTACCCAGTTGTTGTCTCAGGACTCAGTCCCTGAGTTTTTTCATCAACTGACCCAGAGAACCAGAGAGAAGTCAGAGATGCAGGGGGAGCCAGAGCAGTTGGCCACCTCTGTGGACTGAAAAGGAACATATTAAGGAAGGAGTGCTATAGTATGATGACCTAGAGCACAGAGTCTGGGGCTTAGACCTGGGCTTGTACTCTCACTTGCTCACTTACCATGTGGATTACAGCAGCCTACTTGTCTGCTTGGGGTCCCTTTCCCTCCTAGGTAAAAATGGGAATAATAATAGCACCTGCCTCAGAGGTTAGCATCAAGTTGTTGTGAAGATAATGCATATGAAGCAGATCTCAGTGACTGCGGTATTTGGATTTCAGGGGAGTCTGGGCATCTGAGTCATCAAAGTTGTTATAAAACCACAGTGTAGAGTTTGTCTCCTCTGCCTAGTGAAATTCAAAAGCTGAGCGGATGCTGATAGATCCATTTAAAGCCATCTTCTCTGTAATGCTTTCCACAATCTCTCATTCAAGGCTTTTCAGCACTGCTTATTTGTAGTTCATTCATAGCACTTCTCACAGGGTGACACACTATTGCTTGTCAGTATTATTTTCCCACCTGACCTCTGTTTGCTAGTGTTTGAATTGTATTAGTCTTCTCCCTCTTCCACCCCTCAATTATTGGAATGAGGGTATGTGAATTCTCTATTGAAGGAAATAAGTACTGAATCTGTGGCACAGTAATGTATTGCTTTCTCTTGCAGGGTATAATAATTCTGCCGTGTTATCAAGGTCTGTATGTTTTTTTAAGGTTTTATTTATCTATTCATATAGACACAGAGAGAGAGAGAGAGAGAGAGAGAGAGAGAGGCAGAGACACAGGCAGAGGGAGAAGCAGGCTCCATGTAGGGAGTCTGACCTGGGACTCAATTCCGGGTCTCCAGGATCACACCCCAGGCCGCAGGCGGCACTAAACCACTGCGCCACGGGGGCTGCGCAAGGTCAGTATTTTTTTTTTTTTTTAAGATTTTATTCATTTGACAGAGACAGAGAGAGAGACCACAAGCAGGGGTACTCAGAGGGAGAGATGGAGAAGCAGACTCTCCACTGAGCAGGGAGCCTGCTGTGGGGCTTGATTCTAGGACCCTGAGATCATAACCTGAGCCAAAGGCAGATGCTTAACCAACTGAGCCACCCAGGTGCCCCAAGGTCAGTGTTTTTGACTCCTAGTAGCAGTAGCCAAATTTGTACCAGTTGAAGAATACTTCAGGAATACTTCTTAATGATGAGAGACTTTTTTTTCCTTCACCTTAAGGATCAACTTCTTCTGTTTTTCTGCTTATTTTTCTTCCTTACTTTGTAGAGGAAGAAAAAGGCAAAAAAAGAGTTAGGAGGTAAGTAATAAGTAGGATGTCTTCTAAATAGAATCACAGATGAGAATGAAATTTACAGAGAGGATTAGAAAGAGGAGTGATGTTGGGAATCCGTTGGGCCTAGAAAAAAAACAAAACAAACCACGAGAACATTTGGCTTTCTGGAACTTGAAAAGAGTAAAGACTTATCCAATAACAGTTGTAAGTCATCATGGATATGGATTTTAAAGCTTAAGGAATAAAATATTTTGCAAAATTTCCAGATCACAAATGATTGGCACAGTACTCTGGAATAGCAATGCTTTATATTGAGAATCTTCAAACATCTGAAATCTGTCATTGCTTGAGGATTATCAAAGCCTAAGGATAATTCACCAAATCCCAGATTCACCTATAGAATCACCTTGTGGTTCATGATAAAAAAAAGGGGGGGGGCAGGGAAAGAATTTGTAGTTAATTACTAGGTTTTGGGGGTGCCTGGCTGGCTCAGTTGGTTAAGTGGCTGCTTTCCACTCAGGTTGTGATCTTGGGGTCCTGGGATTGAGCCCCACATCAGGCTCCCTGCTCAGTGAGGAGTCTGCTCCTCCATCTCTTTCCTCTCCCTTTGTCCCCTTCCTCATGCTCTCTCTCTCTCTCTCTCAAATAAATAAAGAGTCTTAAAAAAATAATTACTAGGCCTTGGTCTAGAAAATGTACAAAGCACACAAGAATGGTGATGGAGTTTTGACGGGAGTGGAGGGACTCGAATTCTTTTGCAACTGGAATGTGCTGGAACTTCCCAACGGTTTGAAAGAATGCCTAGAATTCCTTTTTCTATTATGGTCACTGTTATTTCTCACAGAAGCAAGTGAGTCTTCCCAAGCTGCCCTGGTTCCAGTAGATGAGTCCCCAGCAGGCTTCTGGGGAGCAAAGCTGGCCCGTGCACCATGGTTTGGGCACTGAGGGATCCCTGTGTTTCTCACGCAATAGGTGTTAGAGCTGTTATAAATCTTTAAAGCCAACAGGAAAATTAAGAAGTATGGCACAGAGCAGGACCTTGTCAGCTCCATAATGGGTGGTGGGTAAAAGAATTCTGCTACTTCCCTTGAGGCACTTAGTATAACTTAAAAAAAAAAAAACCCAAAAAACCCACAAAACCGCCTGCTTTATGGTCATTATCCAATTTTAACAGGTTTTCACTTGGAAGAATTTAGTCATGTATTGCTTTCAGTTCATCTGGGGAGAAAAACAGTGTTGAATTCAATCAGGATGAGGGGTCTGTGACCCTCAGTGATGGAAAAAGACTATTTCTCTTAAATCATTTAGGGCAGTGAGTGCTGTAGAACATGGATAGAAAGCAGGGAATATTACAACTATCTTCTGGAGGTCATCCCCCATTAGAATGTGAGCTCTATGAGAGTAAGGATTTTGTTGTGTTCACTGCTATATCCCCACGCCGCCCCCCCTCTCTCTGTGTGTGTGTGTGTGTGTCTTTCATGAATGAATGAGAGAATGAATTTTTAAAAGATTTTATTTGTTTATTCATGAGAGACACAGAAAGAAAGGCAGAGACACAGGCAGAGGGAGAAGCAGGTTCCATGCAGGGAGCCCGATGTGGGACTCAATCCTGGGACTCCAGGATCACACCCTGAGCCAAAGGCAGACACTCAACCACTGAGCCACCCAGGCATCCCTGAATAAATAAAATCTTTTTTTTTTTAAAGGACTCTTTATGTTGTAGGGTATTTATTGTTTGTTTTTTAGACATGTGTTATTTTATTTTCTGTTTAAAAAAAGGAAAACACATAAAGATATTCAATGGGAATCTTGCAAATCAACTTCAGCCAAAATGAGGCTTTAAACATCACTTCTCAAATAGCTTTTGCCTAATCTTACCAGATAACATTTGGGGGCAAGTTAAAACTTGGAGCTATCTTTTCTAAACTTGGTCTTCTTTACCGAGACATTTGGTAAAACCTGCACAACTTTGGAGGATGCTAATTAAGTGTTCTTGTAGCTACTGCATTAAAAAAATGTATTCATTGTTTGTGTTTTTGCTTCAAACTGCTTAGAGTAACATTTATCAAAGCCAGAGCACATGCTGATAAAAATATCCAGTTGTGCATTCTCAAATGTTATAAAAAGCTCTCTACGTTGCTGAAGGTCACTGCTGGACAAGTCTCCATGCGTCAGAGGTTGGAGTGCGTATGTGTATGTAATGTGAGTGTTTCTGAGGTTAAGGAATAGAAATTTGCTGTGATGGATTGCCTTGATTTTTCTCTCCATACCTATCAAGGAAAGGATAATCCCTGTTTTTTATTTCTTGTTTACAAGAATGGGAAAGAAAAATGTGAAGTCTGCGTGGTTTATTATTTTATTTGTGGTTGAATCCTCATTTCTGAGAGAGGGCAAGTTAGGTGGTCCCCTCTGTTTTCCTTTCTCAATGTCACTGCTTTTTCACCTTTCTCCTTACTTCTTACGCCTCTGACTAGGGTACAATTAGGAGGCTGCCTAAGCAGCCTGATTTATGAGGCATTGAAAGGCACATCTGACCAAAAATAACTCTTTCACTCGCCTGCCATCAGTGCCTGAAATTCCCATGATAAGAATCACCCATTAAAAATTTTCTGCAGACACGCATGGTTTATTTGGGTCAATAAAGCATTGTGTTAGGGAGAAAGAGGAAAGTGGGAAAATGGGAAAGTATCTCATTAGAATGATTTTATCTTCTGAATCTCTCAGCCTCTTGGTCAAGGGTAGCATCTTAAATCAATATACTATTTAAGGCTGAAGGAAATTGGGAATTAGAGTCTTGTGTAGGATCTTCTTGTAGACTAGAGCAGTGTGAAGCCAATGAGCCTTGGGGAGATTCCCCAAACTAGACTGAAGAGCTAAGATATCAAAGACACATTTAGATATTTCACAATTCTGTTTAAGGCCAGGTTAGGAAGTAGGGTACATAAAGCTGGAGGGATCTCCTTTCAATTCCCCTTTTCTACCATCTTAGTCTTGGGTAACTATAACAAGACTAATGATTCTTTTATTCATAAGATAACATTGTGATGAAGGCCAAGTAGACTTATGACCAGAGGGAGATACATTTGGAGAAACAGAATTAATGATAAATTCTATGACTTTGTTGAGACTATTCTGTAAAAGTGTCTGGAGTGATGTTTCTGGTATTGCTAAATTGTCCATTCCTGGTCCTCACCAGACCTTCTGAAACAGATGTTCTGAGGTAGGGGCCTGGGACTCTACCCTCTAACAAACATGTCTGCTCACTTTTATGAACACTATTCGAGAATCACCAGTTAAGAGGCATTAGTATATCATAAGGTGGCTAATTTTTTCCCCAAAGATTTTATTTATTTATTCATGAGAGACACACACAGAGAGAGGCAGAGACACAGGCAGAGGGAGAAGCAGGCTCCGTGCAGGGAGCCCAATGTGGGACTCGATCCCAGGATTGCGGGATCATGCTCTGAACTGAAGGCAGACGCTCAACTGCTGAGCCACCCAGGCATTCCTAGAGGTGGCTAATTAAGGTTCAAATGCTAGCTAGCTTGGCTGCTTACTCACTTTATGACCTCAGACAAGCTATTTAATCCTCTGGTTCTCAGTTTCCTCATTAGAATAGCGACTTTGCAAGGTTATTGAGTG
Source organism: Vulpes vulpes (assembly GCF_048418805.1). NCBI lineage: Eukaryota > Metazoa > Chordata > Mammalia > Carnivora > Canidae > Vulpes > Vulpes vulpes. The sequence goes on from NC_132789.1 coordinate 73,177,609, forward strand.
AGGTCTGAAAAGTCCTGTGAAGTTAAGCACAGCACCTGGCATCTACTAAGGGCAAAAGTGCTAACCATTATTATGATGAGTATGTATATTGAAAAAGACTCCTAGACAATGCTTACTGACATTAAATATTTTATGGACTATTTACTTTGTAAAAGTATAATAAATTTAAAATTCTGTTTCAGTATATGGTAAAACCAATTGGTTTCCCAATTTCCCAATTACAGTTACCTAAGGTTTCTTTGTTGCTTGATTACCTTTTGCTTTTCTGTCTCCTCAAACATAACTAACAGCAAGAAACTTGGATGGAAAAATTTCATAATAAATATTCAGAACTATCTTGCATAAATCATAGTATCTCGCAATGGAAGAATTGGTTAACTGAATATGTTCTACTTTGAAATATTTTGCATATTGTTACTAGAACAGACCACCTGATTTATTATTTTTTATTAAAAAATATTTTATTTATTCATGAGAGACACAGAAAGAGAAAGGCAGAGACACAGGCAGAGGGAGAAGTGGACTCCATGCAGGGAGCCCAATGTGGGACTTGATCCTGGGACTCCAGGATCACTTCCTGGGCTGAAGGCAGATGTGCTTAACCCCTAAGCCACCCAGGCGTCCCCCACCTGGGTTCTATACCAGCTGTTGCTTTCCTTTATTTTTTAATGTAGTTTAATACATTAAAAATATTTTATTATAAGTAATCTCTACACCCAGCTTGGGACTTGAACCCACAACCCTAAGATCAAGAGTTGCACGCTCTACCAATAAGTCCACAACATGCCCCTATTATCTTATATCTTTACCCCTTTTTCCTGCCCCTTGCTCTCTCCTTGGTTGATGAAGTGCCTACATTCTCCATTTTTTTCTGGTTTTTTTTGCCTTTCTCTTGTGTAATGTCTTCTCCTTCATTTTATAAGCAGAATTACTCTACACAGCTAAAGTCAGAGCTGAGAGAATTTATTTGGAATGCTGTTGAATTTCATAGCAGCTTATTCAGAGTTGGTATCGATAAATACATAAGCAGGTCTATGCCTAAAATAGATCTTAGAGTGCCAAACCAAAAGGATAAGAGCAAAGGTAAAAAACGGACTCTTACTAGTTTATCTTGGTATAGATTACGGTAAACACTATTACCCAATGGCAATGTAAAAATGAGAAAGTCAGTAGAATATTATGTAATTGCAGGGTATAGTAAATGGGATACATTATAAAGTGGAGTATGGAGGAGGAGATCTGGGAGAAATGCTGACTTTCAGTGTTCTTCCTTCAACTACGACCTAAAAGACACGGCCAATGAGGAAAATGGTGCACTTGGCATCACCTCCCATGCATTCCTTTCTAAAGGCCAGAATCCCTTTTGAGTGGTGGAAATATAAACTCTGGGAAGTGGAATTCTTAGGTTCAAATCCAGGCTTCACAATTATAAGCTGAGTGTCCTTGGACGATTTACTCTCCCTCTGCCTCGGTTTCCTTATTATAGAGATAATAATGGCATACATTTCAGGGGTGCCTAGGAGGAACAAATGGGAATAATACTTAGAAAAGCACGTTGAAAATACCTACCTTGAAGTAAACTCTCAATTATCAATTGCCGTTAGTGTTATTATCTTTGGTATTTTTTACTCACTAAGTTTGAAATATCCTGACAGAGGAGGTGTGCAGGGAGTTTCTGGGCAGACCAATTTGCTTGTACTGTGTGAATTTACACAGTAGTTATTTTTCTTTCTGGGAAGTGAAGAAATCCCTGCCTGGCTGCTGTTCACATCTTTATTCAGTAAAGTGCACTATGATTTCTAGTAAATCTCAGATATTTCTGTATTTATAAATTAATTCATTGCTAATCCACCTGTAACTACATATAATGAAAACAGAGATGTATTCAGCATGTACTAAAACTCTCCCTTTACAGCATGCACATCTCAATTCTGGAAATATCTATTTGGCCCAGTGCATCTTTCTTTCTCATGATTAACATTCTGCTTTTGTTGTTGTTGTTGTTGTTGTTGTTGTTGTTATTCAGCATATGTGAACTGATAGTAAATCTGGGAATTTGTCACTTAAAATATTGTAGGTCTCATACATAACAGTAATGGTAAGTAGAGGAATTTTTAAATCCCTTTGGCAAAAGTGTAAGAAAGCAAAGAAAAGGGCATCATATTTCAAAAAGTATTTTCAGACAAATCATTCTCTGAGAGACTGAAAATAACATCAGTCATGCAAGACACACCCCTTTACTTCTATTCCATTTTTATCATATCAATCTCCTTTGCAAAATTGAAGTTGTTCATAAATATTTTCCTTCCAAACTGTGGGAAATAAGTCATGAGTAACTTTGGCTCTTTGATAAAGTTAGGTTAAGGGACTGCTTATCACTGAAACAATGAACACAAAAGCAGTTCAATCCTGGGGCCTCTGACAAAAACTCCTCAATACCCAGGCGGTACTCATGCTCCTTGTTCTCAGGCATTCCAGGGGAGTGGCTACAGGACAGCCTGCACAAGGAATTTTCAAATACTTGAAAATTCTTTCCAATTTTCCCACCCTTCAGAGTTGATAAGTCTCTGATCCTTTAGCAAAGGATTTGTTCTGCAAGAACCCAAAGTATCCCAAAGAACTATGTTTACCCATAACAAGCCTAGCTCTCTGTTTAATGTAGCCAGAAGGACACTGCTTTTTGGACTCATGGTCACATCCCCACAGATTTGACTTCATTTGGTGGACACTATTAAAAGATTATCCCATTATTGAGAATTTCCATTGCATCACATTCTAAATATTAGTAACGTCCCTCTATGGGGAAAGTGATGTAATGAGAGGGCATAGACTGATTTGACCTCAGGCAAATCATACAGATAGGTATGTGGACTAATCGGCTGACTAATAAAGCCCAGTGGTACAGGGAGTAATGCTCTTGGGGCAGAGACTTTCCTAGTAGTTCTTGAAAGAGGTAAAGCCATAGAAGGAAGTTTTATATGACTCTGTTGCCTTGGTCCTGTGATGGTTATTTTGAAAACTGCCAAGGAAGACAAAGTATAGATAGGAACTATGGCAGAATGATGGAATGATGGAATGGGAATGGAGCCATGAGTAGCTTGCTGACACTTTAACAGGTGGGGAACATAGCATTTCTTTTCTTCTTCTTTTTTTTTTTTTTTTTTTCTATTTTGGAAGCCAAATGATGCTCATAAGGAATTAAAACTGCAGTTGAGGGCTGCAGGTGATTTAAGAATGAAGATATATATTTTTAAATATTTTATTTATTTATTCATGAGAGGCAGAGACATAGGCAGAGGGAGAAGCAGGCTCCCTACTGGGAGCCTGATGCAGGACTTGATCTCAGGACCCTGGGATCACAACCTGAACCAAAGGCAGACGCTCAACCACCTAGCCACCCAGGTGCCCCAAGAATGAAGATACTAAGAAACAGTTATAACAATGATTTTTTTTTCAATGTTACCAGAAAAAAGTTTTGAAAGAGCACCTAAGGAAAAAGATTCTAGTTAAAAAGGAATGAGAAGACATAAAGGGGCTCAATAATTTGACAAACCAGTTAAAATTAAACTTTTAATTATAACTTTGCTTGAACAAACCTTACAAACAATTGATTACATTTTAATTGTTAAAAAAATAAATTACAGAAGTAGTACATGATCAATAAAAGAATGTCAAGCACTATAGATATATGCAAAATAAAAAGTGAGAATCTCTCTTCTTTCCCTTACAGGGGTAAATACTGCTATAATCTATTTATCTTTCAGGCCTTTTAGAACACTGTATATATTATAAATGTGTTTTAGGGTGGGTGCTATGACTATATGTATTCTGCTATTTTTAAAAAAGATTTTATTTATTTATTCTTGAGAGACACACAGAGAGAGGCAGAGACACAGGTAGAGGGAGAAGCAGGCTCCATGCAGGGAGCCTGATGAGGGACTCGATCCTGGACCCTGGGATCATGCCCTGAGCTGAAGGCAGACACAACTGCTGAGCCACCCAGGAGTCCCTTTTTTAAAAAATATTTTATTTATTTATTCTTGAGAGACATAGAGACAGGCAGAGACACAGGCAAAGGGAAAAGCAGGCTCCTTGCAAGGAGACCGTGCAATTTTTTAAAACTTAATATATTATGTACATTTTTCTACTCTTAAAAAATAGACATTATTTGTATTCTTCTTAATGGATAATCAATTATTTAAATAAACTGAAATGGATTGCCAGCCAAGACTCCTTGGCAATTCTGAAACTTAAGCAAAATTCTATATTGGATGTATTTAAAATATTTTTCTTGATGTGATATACTTGCTGACATGTTTGATAATTGCTTGTAAATGATGCCCCACTAGATGGCATTCCACTTACCAGGATAAGATAGGAAAAGAAGACATGCCACAGGTTATAAAAGCAGATTTCATGAGAATATGTATAGTATAATTCCAATTCTATAAAAGGTATGTACATGTGTAGAAAGCAGTCTAGCAGCCTAGATACTAAAATGCTAACAGCTGTCATTGCAGGATGGTTTAAATGTAGGGTTCTTTTTTTTTTTTTTCCTGATAAGGCTTTTTGTTTTCCTTTTTTTCTTTTTTTAAGATTTGTTTATTTACTTTAGAGAGAATGAGCATGAGCAAGAGGGGCAGAAGGAGAAGGAGAGATAATCTCAAGTAGACTCCATTCTAAGCATGGAGCCCACCATGGGGCTTGATCTCATGCCCCTGAGATCATGACATGGCCAAAACCAAGAGTCAGGTGCCTAACCAACTGTGCCATCCAGGCACCCTAGTTTTCTGTATTTTCAACAATGAGCTTCCATTGCTTTTTAAAAAGTAAATGTAGTATAAAAATGCATCTGATAAAAGTTCATGTACAAAGACTATAGTAACTAAACCCATCTCAATTAGCTTCCACTCTATCGCCATACCTCAGAGTAAAAGAGTATAAGTACCAGGCCCTTCTTTGATTTTCCTAAGGAATTAGTTTTGAGTTCCCTCATTAAGATAAAGTAATCTTTAGCATCATTAAAAAAGTTGATCAGGAAATGAGACAAAAATCGGGAAATCATATTCCTTTATTACATATATGAAATATAAAAATTAACATATATATATATATATATATATATATATATATATATATATATATATATAGCAAGTCCACAGGACCTCAGGAAAAAAAAATATGTTCTTTATGTGAAGTTAATTTTATGGCACTGTGGTTTATGTTTTGTATATTCAAGTACAGAAGAAACTGTACGTATTGTGGTTATGCATGGGTACAGAAGATGAATAATAATGGAAACTGTAGTTTGGTGAACTATCACATACATTGTGTCAAAAAAATGAGTAAATATAATGGCCATATACTGTTAATAAAGATAAGGAAGAAACTGTTTCATTCAGGTTTAAATACTAAACACAAAAATAAATTCTGTGTCTACAATAATTTTTGCAGTGTATACAAGTGCATTGCAAATAAATGAGCTTTTAAAAATTTAAAGTCCATTTCCTCTTCAAGCATTTCTACACTTATGATTTCTTCTTCTTAAATTAAAGTCTCATCTTGTTTAGTTTTTTAAAAATATTTTCATCATGGCTGGTATCTGTGGAATCTAACTTCTACCCTGAAGCTGAGACTTCATATGCAAACATGTTCTCCTTTTAGGTTCCAAATGTTCAGAGCTAAAACCATACGACTTCCTTTTGTCCACACATAGTGGCAGTGCTTCTGTTTCAGTAGGTTTTTATACACGCCCTTTATTTTTCTTTCCGCCAACAACAGTCTTCAAACTTTCACAACACAAGTGGTAGGTAGTAAAGTGCTTTATACAAGGAAATACTATATACATGTGGAGAGGTTCCATTTAACACCCCACAGACCACAGTTCACACACATCACACAAAGGAAGGCTCTTTTTTAAAAGAAACCTTTTTTGATAGTTGGGTTGGGGAGTCCTTAAAATCTCCTTAATTACTTTAAGTAGCACAAATATAAGTAACATATCTGAAGTTGGAAGGAGTTAGATGTACTGCCCTTAATGGATTACTGCTAAATATCATACTGCTATTAAAAATACTCTTAATAGTTATGAATTACAGAATCAGTCCCATAGAAAGCAGGTATCAGCATAGGATTTCTCATTTGTCTTTATGACACACACTGTATTTAAACATGGCCCCCCAAAAGACGGATTAGACAAGGCCCATGAATTGGAATATTTCTGTATATTTTGGCACTTAAAAAATTCCAGTTTCTTTTTTGAGGTCTCTTTTCCATTAAGTTTGTGTTTCATACATAGAGAAGTGCCATTATGTGCTATATACCTATATTGCTACTTGCACTCTCTTTTTAAAATATCCATGACTTTTCTTCCAAGGGATGGTTTCCAGTGCTGGACAAAACTTTTCATATTCACGACTAGTTTGCCTGTTCTTACATCTTCATGTCCTGCCACAAGGTATTCCAAACCTAAAAGAGAAAAAAGTTAGGGGCTACACAGTATCATAATTTGTTGAAGGGGGTAGATGTGACCTCAGTGGTTTCAAATGCACAGTTCATGGTTTTATATATTCATAGTTGAAATAGGGAGTCACAGGCAATGACAGCTGGCACTGATTAAGCATTTACTCTATGTTAAATGGTTTGCGTGTATTATTTCATTTAATCTTGAAAATAACCCTAGGAAGTAGGTATTATTTTTTATCTGGTTTTACCAAATAATGAAACTAAGGCCTTGCAAGATTACAAAGCTTGTTCAGTGTCTCCCAGGGAATAGCAGCACTTGGATTTAAGCTCAGGTCTGTCTGGCTGTAGAACTTTTACTTTATACTGTACTACCCTCCATGATAAAGAAGTGAGGATTCTGTGGGTACTTAGCATACTGCCATAAATTAGTATTTCTTGGAGTCTCACTGTGTATGGTAGTGTATATTAAGGAGGATTTCATAAAAGTGAAACAACCATTTGGGAAAACATATTGGAAGAGGCTTATGACTTATACAAAGTAATACATGTTTCCTATAGAAAGTCCATGTATTTTTGTAATATAGACATTTGTTTGTCATATTTAAAGAAAAAGATGAGACTTCACCAGATATTTGTAATTCAAAATTATTTTCGGGCTTCAAATAAAAAATTTTGGCTAATGTACAGAAAAATGAAAATACAATCTCATTATCTAGACAACAACAAAAAATGAAGTATGTTAATCTCCTTCAGTAGATGATTGTAATAATATCAATATTGGTCTTCATGTTCTGTCTCCAAATGAATGAGGCCATATAATGTTTGTCCTTCTCCGATTGACTTATTTCACTCAGCATAATGGGAAACGAACTAGGGGTAGTGGGGGGTGGGGGTGAATGGGTGACGGCACTGAGGGGAGCACTTGACGGGATGAGCACAGGGTGTTATTCTGTATGTTGGCAAATTGAACACCAATAAAAAATAAATTTATTATTAAAAAATATCAATATTGGTGTTTTGAAATAATTTAACATTATAGGACAGAGCAAATAAGTAATTACATTTATAAAAGAAAACTTTCCTAGATAAACAGACATATACTTTAAAACTTAAGAGAAAATACTAGATGTTAATATTAAACTGAAAATATCAATTTAAACTCATGGCTTTGTATCTAAATATAAAAATTAATATATATTAATAAAATATATAAAATAAAACATATATATATATATATGTATTTTTTTAGAAGGCCTCCCAGTAGCAATGAACACCTATAATGGACATACTATGGTCTCAAGTTAAACAGATCTCACTAAAAACAAAACAAGGCTTCTTGCAGAAATGCTATTACAGGTTCAGGGCAGGAAAATACAGAGTAGCATGGTATATCTTATTGTGCTAAAAAGCATGGAAGCTCTCAAAGACTAATGGGGATCACTGTAAAAGGACATGGGAGCTAGGAAGAAAAGGCTACAACTCGTTAAAGTTGTGATAATTTGAGCAACAAGGAACATAATAATAACTTACTGAATCAACAAAAATCTGTAATTTCAAAATGATACTCAAAAAAAGAGAAATTCAGAGAAAAACTAATTTGTCATCTTTTGAGGTAGCTGTTAAAACCTTACTTACTTTGAAAAGTGAGTACTTTGGGAGTTATAGGGAAAGAATTTAGCACTTATCCTGTCTTTATAATAGGAACTGTGAATAGCAGCTATAGGTTAACGGTAACCTATAGCCCAGCTTGGAAGAGAAAATCCCTTTACAGAAGAATGTCAACTAGTAAATGAGGGGAATCAGAAAAACATCTTTTCTCAAGCCCCAATGAAATAATTGATTCAGGAAGGATTGCACGTTGGTGGTAACACCATTAAGTCAATGGTTAGTGGGAAACTGAATATTTGTATCGTGATGAAGTTATACCACACTCATTACTTTCTAATCTCTAAAGGGAAAACAAAACTGCCCAATGGAGAGATCAGACTGTAATCATTCTAACCAACGGTCAAGTTTAGCAACTCTGATGGTGGGTTATCCAGGTCCTATGTGTCTTCTGATAGGATTTAACATGAAGTCCATACCCAGCAATATCTCTAATGGATTCTAGTAAAAATGTTTGTTTTGGATCTATCAAGCTTTTCTTCAGAGATTACAAGAAACATAGGAGGTAGAGGGACAGGCTAAATGACACCACAGGAATCAATAAGACAACTATAGAAGGTAAGATAATCTACAGGACATTTGGCCTGGATTCTTCAACACTAATAATTTCTTCAACAACAATTTAAAAAGGAACTGTGCTTGAATAAAAGATACTTGAGAAACTTTAAAACCAGATACAATGTGTGATCCTGCCTGGATTAAACACTGACAAGGACAAACCAGTTCTAAAGGACAGTTTTGGGCTAGTTAGGAAATTGGAATATCGTCTGAGTATTAGAACGTGTGAAAAGAAACTATAATTGAAGGCAATGATCACTAACTGAATAAAATAGGTTGTAGAATGGAGCATACTATGATTTTATTTTGGTGAAAAAATACAATATATGTATGCACAAAGACCTTGCAGGATTTGCACTAAGCTGTTAACAGAGAGGATCTCAGGAGGTAAGAAATGTGAAACTAACTTTCCTCTAAATTTTTATAATGTACACGTGTATACATTCTATAAGGAGAGGGTTATTTAAAATATTATTAAAAGAAATCAACCCTAAACTTAAAAATATCTATGATGGTGTTTTCATTAAAAAAAAAAAAAAAAACAAGAGAGAGAGAGAAAATGAAGGGAAAATAATGGTAGAGATTTTAAGCACTGGAAAGCACAAATGTTAAGATGGATTATAAGGTATTTACATTATTTAAAGAGTAGCCTTGGCATCTGTATGAAAAGAATCCCAGTATTTAATTAATGGGATAATTATTATTTTTTTAAATTTTTATTTATTTATGATAGTCACAGAGAGAGAGAGAGAGAGAGGCAGAGACACAGGGAGAGGGAGAAGCAGGCTCCATGCACCGGGAGCCCGATGTAGGATTCAATCCCGGGTCTCCAGGATCGCGCCCTGGGCCAAAGACAGGCTCTAAACCGCTGCACCACCCAGGGATCCCAATTAATGGGCTAATTAAAATATAATGGTCTTGATATTGTTTGTATCATACCTTAAGTAATAAAATCCTTGTGTAAAAATACAATAAATAATTTTTAGGAAACTTCATTGCTAAGTCTAGGATTTTATTTTATTTAAAGATTTTATAAATTTATTCATGAGAAACTCAGAGAGGCAAAGACATAGGTAGAGGGGGAAACGAGCTCCCCATAGGGAGCCTGATGCAGGACTTGATCCCAGGACCCCAAGATCAGGACCTTAGCCAAAGGCAGATGCTCAACCACTGAGCCACCCATGTGCTCCACTAAGTCTAATATTTTAAATGAATTTACTTTTAAACTATAGAGGAAATACTATAGGAGTTTGCCATTAAAGTATGAATATACATTAAACTAATAAAAATGATACTGAATAAATCCACAAATTATAGCAGCATCATGCCAAAAATTATCATAGAAAACAATGTTATCTGTTGTATCACTTACTAGCATTTACTTTTTACTTTCTTATTTTTATGCTTTTGACATCTACTTTGATACGTTTGAGGGCACAATGTTTATTTTGTTCTCATAGAAAACATACTTTATTGCTAGTGTTAATATCCCAAATTATTGATGAATGAGTAAGTGTACATATGAATGTAGGAATGAATGAATTTGCAGGGTTGCCAATTAGATTGTTCCTTTTCAAAAAAGTAGCAGAGGAAGCTAGTTGGCGTGTCAGGTTTCCGAATTTTCTTATCAGCTTTCTTTGGCCTTAGCTACTGAACTTGTAAAAAATGGAAAAACAAAGTGAAATGAAAGAGTGTCTGGTTCTGCTTTGGCAGGTTTCAGTCTTTTCTTCAAAGCAAGTAAACATGTTTTTAAGAATTCTTTGAATAATTGCACTTATGTTTTCAATTGTGATGAACTCAGTTGATTCTTTGACTCTGGCAGAAACCTGATGAGGAAGTATAGTTCACTTCCTGGAGGGTGGCTCAGATGCTCAAAGCTTTTTCTTTTTAATGTTTTACTAAAAAACTGGACAGATTATTTATTCTTTTGCCAAGATAGTAGAAAGTGCTTGCAGGAAGAGCCTCTACACACAGATTACTGGGAAATAGAACCTAAATTAATGACTCTTCATTTCCTGTATTCAAAATCTAAGATTCTGATTACTTCATTTGTTCTTTGGAAACATATTTGTTTATTATTGAAAATGTCTTTGTTTCCTTTTCCTTATGAAAATTTAAATGAATTTATGTAAAATACTAAAGGGGTATAAAAGGATGTAAGAGATTAGTCAACAGACAAAAAGTCAAGAGTTTTATATTTTAGGTTGTTTAGGTTGGGGGGAATATTTCATTGATAGTTTCTCTTTTTCTCTGTCACTCGGTTATCTATTTCTCTCAGTTATTAATCAGATACTACAGTGACTTCTTATGGAACATAACTGGGGTTTCCTGGGCTTTTATTTGAGAGGAATTAGATCCAGAACATATATTATGCACCTGTTTTAGCAGTGCCATAAAGACACAGATAGTAACTACACAAAGTGGGAAATACAGAGGATTTAAAAAAAGATACTTGTCTTAATAGAACTTAATCTGGATATCATGTTATCATTTAGATACTAATGGTAGGTACTAGAAATGCTATGATCAAAAACCTAAAACCCATTCTCAAATTTAATGGAGATAGAGAAATAGACAGCTTATGACACAGTATGAAAGTGTACTTGTAGAGTGTAAAGGTAAGAATCCCACGCTTACTTGCTTGGTTCTACCATGGTAGTTACATTTTAAGATGCAAATTTCCCTTAATTCCTGCTGTTTTTAATTTCTGCTGTTTCTAATTTGAAACCAGAATGATCATTTAATGAAAAACAAAATGATGAGAATTAGAGCTGTTTTCTATCCAGGAGACACAGATGCTTCTCATGCAATTGTAAAAATAAATTCAATATTATTTGCACAGATGGAATTTTGCATTTGAATTTCCTTTGGGATTGTAAATCCTACCCAGGGCACTGCAATAGGACCTAGCTTTCAGATGAATTGTTAGTGGCAACTAAATTTATGAAAGTGTTTTCTATACTACTGGCACCTGGAACCAAGCTGAGACTTCTCTTCTAGAACAGAAAATATTATATTGCTGGATTTAAAAATATTTTACTTTTATAAAACTTGTGGAAGAGAAATAATTTTTTGATGTCAGCTCAAAGAATTCTATTTGGATTTTCCCCAGAATTCAGATGGTAAAAAGAAGAGATACTCTTGGTGAGTTTGTTTCAGTTATGGTTTGAGAATGTTAATACAAGGAGCAAATCAGCATAGACAAAGTAGTTATTAAGCTAGACAAGTCTAATAAAGCTTACCAGGATTGAGGATTGGACAAGTGCAGCCTCTGTTAGTCCATGATTCTGGATATAATGTTCGTTTTCCTCGTAAAATTTTCAATTTGGTAGATTTTAAGACTTTTTTTATCTTCACATTGACCTCAGCATGGGATCCTTTGTCGTGAGCTGATAAAATCTTTATTTTTAGTACTGTAACAGCACAATTCCAAAAGTCAAAATGCATAGAATTTCATAGTACCTTTTGGATTTGGAATAACTTAAATATGCATTTCAGAGTATAATGGAAAAGTTAATTAATGATGGAAATGTGGAAATTTGCTTTAAAAATCATTAGGTACTTGATGAGCACTGAGTAATATGTAGAATTATTGAATCGCTGTATATTACACCTGAAACTAATATAAAACTGTATGTTAACTATACTGGAATTTAAAAAAACTCAAATAAAAAAATCATTAGGCTCACTAACTTTTGCATTGGTTTCACCTTATTTACCTATATTAACTATACTCTTCCTTCTTAGACATTTTCAACCACTGTTTCCCATATCATTAAGCTAAAAGAATATCAGCTATTTGCCTATGGCAGACATAATCTTTTTTTTTTTTTAAGATTTTATTCATTTATTCATGAGAGACACAGAGAGAGAGAGAGAGAGAGGTGGAGAGAACAGGCAGAGGAAGAAGCAGTCTCCACAGGAGCCCGACGTGGGACTTGATCCCCGGTTTCCAGGATCAGGCTCTGGTCTAAAAGTGGCACCAAACCTCTGAGCCACCTGGGCTGCCCTGCAAACATAATCTTAAATACATTTAGCTATCAAATCCAAATAGAAGATGTATAGGCAGTAGAATTGTTATACTGGTTTTTATTTAGATTCTGACTATATTTTACTCTGTGGCTCACTGTTTATAAAATTAGGACAAAGAACAAACCAAATGTTACTGCCAGAATACATTTCATACATTCTAAAGAGATTAAATATTTAAGTATTGATTATTTAATCTTCTTCCCTGGTTGTAAAATGCAAGTTGACTGGGGTTAGGATGGCTGTCCTTCCAAATGATGGCAGAGCTTCAGTGTTCTCTATAACTCATGATTCTATTATGCTATGATCTTCCATCTATGAAACAGGGTGGGGAAGAAAGTAGACCTAAGGAACACTGGGAAAAAAAAGGAAAACAACAACAACAACAAATAAGGAACACTGGAGGTAGTGTTCCATATTACTCAAAGAGTTCTCATGTGGTCATCTATATCTTGATGGAAAATTCTGTATAATGAGGGAACCCTATATTGGCTGGTCCCAATTTCTGAGAATATGATTGTCAGCAGTCTTTATAGAATCACCAAATCTTAGACTTTTAATGGGTCTTAAGAGTTCATCTTGTTTTAAGTTTGAGGAAGCAAGTTTTAAGAAGTTAAATGAACTTTCCAAGTTTGCATGACCAGTAAGTTAGAGGTAGAGTTTGGGCTGGAATCCCAATAAGATAAATGCAGGAAGGGTACATAGCATAGTGCCTTGCTCATAGCTAATGTTCAACAAATGTTCACTATTATTTTTCTATTAGACTGTATGCTCAAAGAGAACAGGAACCTCATCTATTCACTATTAGAGCTTAATAAATAATTGCTAAAGGAATAAACAAATCAATCACATTCCCCCCCCCATTAGTAGAGAGTGGGGGAGTGGAAACCTTTTTCCAAGTCTGTAGGTGTATTACACCTAATAAAAACAAGGTATTTCATTACATCATTAAGAGCGTTTGAGGTTTTTTTTTTTGTTCGAGTTTTCTTTTCTTTTTTAAATTTTTATTTATTTTATGATAGTCACACACAGAGAAAGAGAGAGAGAGGCAGAGACACAGGCAGAGGGAGAAGCAGGCTCCATGCATCGGGAACCCAACATGGGATTCGATCCCAGGTCTCCAGGATCGCGCTCTGGGCCAAAGGCAGGCGCCAAACCGCTGCGCCACCCCAGGATCCCTGTTCGAGTTTTCTTAAGCAGAAAATTATACAGTTGTATTAAAAGATGCCAGTGAAGTAGTTTGTAAATTTAGAGAGCTACCAAATATATGTAATATTGACAACCAGTTGTTATTTCCACTAAACTGGCTATCTTTGGACTAAATTTTTTGCTTTTGATAGTAAATACCATTTTTCTCTGAAGTACTTTTCTTTATTGAGCACTATACATTTGAAAAGTTTTCTTCTATTATTTAGCCAAATTGTCAGGTAAAAGGAAGGAAATATGTATGTAATTTTTTTTTTGTAATTTTAGATAAGATTTATAAGGTTTTTAACATTTACTTTTTAAAATATTTTATGAGATTAAATACAGTGTTATCAAGAACCGAAACACTGGTTTCAGAAATCAGGACTTAAAATTTTCTCTTCGTTGTAATGCATATTTTGGTCAGTATGAATTATAGAACAATAAAAAGCCTTAGATACTAGTCAAGAATGTCTTGGCAAGATAAGGCATCTAATTTGCTTTAATAGTAAACATAAAGCCATTTAGAATTTGAAGATAGTAACAGTCTTTACTTAGGGCAGTGACATTTTCCTTTGTTTACATTTTCCTGGTATTTGAAAGGAACAGGAGTCTAGAATATCAGAGAGGGCAGGAAAGAGACTTGGATGGATAGCTATTCTAAGTGCTCCCCAAATATATATCCTCCTCCTCCTCCCTACCAGTTACTGAGCATATAGTACGTGCTAGGTAATGTGCTGTGTGCTTTTCTAAAATATCATTTTACAATATCATCCTTATTTTACAGATGAAGTCTGGAGAGGTTAAGTTACCCATGCATTTGACCAGAAATCAAACCCATGTAGGTCTGAATCCAAAGCTCAAGCTCTTAAGCACTGTGAAATAGTGTTTATTTTTATTTTTTTATTTATTTATGATAGTCACACAGAGAGAGAGAGAGAGAGAGAGAGAGAGAGAGAGGCAGAGACACAGGCAGAGGGAGAAGCAGGCTCCATGCACCGGAAGCCCAACGTGGGACTCGATCCCGGGTGTCCAGGATCGCGCCCTGGGCCAAAGGCAGGCGCCAAACCGCTGCACCACCCAGGGATCCCTGAAATAGTGTTTAAAAATGATTTCTGCTTAGTATTATTACATGTTAACTGGCACAGATTATTCCTCGAAACTGGTATTATTACAGGAAACTGGCACAGGGATCATTTTAGTGACTAGAGACTTCCTTTTTAGATTACTAAGACAAGAAGCATCGATAAGAAAGGATTATGTCTTTTTTTTTTTCTTTTTGTTATTTGCCTCTTTTCCTTATAGTAGGATGGCCATGCTTTTGCTCGGCCAGGCTCCTGCCCTGGCCAGGACATTCAGCGCCATCTTTATTAGGAATTATTATAGAAGACCGATGCTTTGATATATTAAGAATGTCATAGACTAAGCCTCCCATTTCCTCAAAAATTCCTTGTACTTGGTTTGAATAGATTCTTAGAAGCATTCAAGGATTTTGAACTTACCATATGAATATTTCATTCCACAGAATGCTTTGGAGTTTCCTAATACCTGTTCTTTACATTCACATTTACCTGCATAAAGTAAATGAAAAATAGTGTTGGTTATTTAGAAACAAAGAAAAAAAAACAGCAAGTAAATCCATGTAGCATAACTCATTTTTTTAATTGAAGTATAATTAACATACACTGTTTTATTAGTTTCAGATGTCAGGTAGTATAACTTTTTAAGGCTTGAGTGATTCATACAACATAATCCATAAACACAATTAAACTTTAAAAAGTCATTCAAACAAAGTAGTGTCACTTTCTGAACAGAATTAGTTATCATTCAATAAAGTATTGATTTAAAAGAATGTAGAAAGCTGGAAACAATGATATATTTTAATACTTTTAACTTATGATAGATATAGTCCAGTATTAAGAGTCCATGCTAATGGAAAGGAACAACTGAATGGATAAGCTATAGAAAAGACAATTGTCTTTTTATAATTAATGTCCACCATGCCAAAAGTCAAATGTAGTAAAATAATCAAGCAATCGTTTGAAGGTAATGCCATCCAATTTAACAGTATTTATTGAGCACCTACTATGTGTAGGACATGATGCTATATACACAGGGGTATATAAAGCAATATGCAATTCTTGCCTGGAGACTTACAGCTCCGTAATGTGAATAAAGCAAGCGTACAAACAGCAATAAGCATTCTAAGATAGGTATAACATACTTGGGTGGGAGAGCTGCATGTTTGGGAAGATGGGAAAAGGATCTTCATGCCTGAAGATCGATTTGAAATGGACTCTGAAGAATATGTAGTATGTTTACTCCCAACAGCTTAAATTATGTATTACAGTTATTGTGTGTGAGACATTTGCCAGGCTGTAGAAGACTTTAAAAATGTCTTTGTATATAGTTTTTATATAGCATTCTCATTCATTTATCTGCTTCCTCTCTAAACTGTGAACCTTGAGGACAACGGTTATGTCTTATTTATCTTTATATTCCCAGAACCCAGAAGGAATAGGATTTCCATTCTTACTTAACAGATATTTCATCCTTCCCTTTCTGCCCTCACACATTATATTTCATAGGCATTGAATGACATAAAAGTAGGTAACATTTACCAAGGAGCAGTTACTATGTGCCCCACACTATTTTAAGTATTTTATACTCATTTACTTGTCTAAGACCTAACATAGAAATTTGACAAGGACAAGAATACAGAGATAAAAGAGCAAGGAAGAAATGTAAGGGAGAGGGCAGAGTGTGTTCGTGGAAGTCAGTGGTTCTCTTTTTCCTGAGTACAGATTGAGTTGTGAATAGTAGATGCATCATGGAGGACCAGGAATTGTGACTGATACACAATTAGGACCTGAATTTAATTTGTCAGAGAAAAGATATTTAAAAAAAATTGACTATAGTCCACATAAAATGTTACATTAATTTCAGGTGTACAACACAATGATTCAACAAGTCTATATATTATGCTACATTCACCACACCACAAGCTACCAACTGTCACCATGCAGTGCTATTACAATACCATTGACCATATTCCTTATGCTGTGTCTTTATTCTCACGACTTATCATTTCATAACTGGAAGCCTGTATCTCCTGCTCCCCTTCACCCATTTTGCTCATTGATAAAGGGGAGTTTTCAAAACTTATCAGGTTAAAGAAGTTACATGAATTAAAACTATCTATCTATAAATATTAACCTGGCATTACTGTATCAGAAGTATTGGGATGGAGAGAAAATGGAAGTAGGGACCAGTTAGAAGCTGATGAAATTGATGATAGCAACAGTAACTGAATTGAGTGCCAACTATAAGCCATAAACTATATAAGGAACTTTATCCATATGATCTTAATATTTATAATAACCTTATGACAGCAGAGTATTTTCTTTTTTAAGATTTTATTTATTTATTCATGAGAGACACAGAGAGAGAGAGAGGAGAGACACAGGCAGAGGGAGAAGCAGGCTCCATACAGGAAGCCCGACATGGGACTAGATCCCGGGGCTCCAGGATTACACCCTGGGCTAAAGGCGGCGCTAAACTGCTGAGCCACCCGGGCTGCCCTACAATAACCTTATGAGATAGGCATTATTTACAAATGAAAAAATAAAGGCTCAGAGAAGTTAATCAGCTTGTCCAAGGCAATGTAACTAACAAGTAGCAGAGCCAGATTTTTAGCCTGGGTCTGGGAGAATCTGAAACCCCTGATCTTTCCACTGTCCTGTGTCTCTAAGTCAGATGAAATGTGGGTCTGAACTGAAGAGGTGATTGTAGGTCTAGAAAGGAAGGACTATTAAGGGAGGCTGCAGAGTTAGGGTCTAGAGATCTTGTCAATGGATTGGAAGAGGAAGCCTAAGAATGAACTTGAAGTTTTCCGCCAAGGTGAGAGGAGATTGAAGAATTACTAACAAAATAGGCAAGTTAGGAGGAGAGCATTTCAGGAGTGTATAATTTAAGAATTTTGTTTTTGTTTTTGTTTTGGTAGCAATCAGTGGTTTAACTTAATTGTTGAAAGGATATGCATGCAGTAGCTTGCAGAGAGGAGAAAAAGCTGAAGAACCAGGACTCAGAAAAGACAAGAATCAGGAGAGCAGCAGAGATCTAGATGGCAGGAACTTGTGCAGTCCCTCTCATGCATTTGCCATTGAAATCATGAACTGTGATCACTTTCAGACTTTGTCACTTTTGGCTCAAGACTTAAATTCTGGGGCGAGCACATCTGATTGGCCTGGCCAAGACTATATTAAATGGGGGGGGGGGGGGAGGATGGCTCCCCAGAGTAAAACTGGGTTGTGTTACCTCAGAAATAGCAAGAATAAAGGGGAAATGGATCTGGTTAGGCAAAAACAGCAAAGGTCTAGTATGAGGAGAATATAAAGAATTAGAGTTGCTGACAGAACATCCATGTGGAAATGAGGGTATGATTCTGGTGAGACGAGGTTGGGTAGACATGGTGATGTGGCAAATAGTGACACATTGGCTCTAACTAAAGCTGCTCTAGAAACTAGAGAATGACATGTGCAAGTGGAAAATCACAGTGGAATTAGATAGTAGGAATGAGAAATCTAAAGTGCTTAAAATGAGCTGTTGTGATCTGTTAAATAATATTGCATATAATCTAAACACAGCAGAGAGTGTTACTCATTCAGAAACTGGAGTAACCTAAATAGATAGCCTGCAGCCTTTGATAATTCCAAGTCAGGAGAGTACAGTAACTACTATGCTAAAAACTCTCATTTGGAACTCCAAATGGCATATATTATTACTCAACTTACGTTCTCCTCTGTAGTCCTTCAGCCAACAAGAACATACAAAGTTCTGTTATTTGAAGATCTTTCTGTGGTTGCTTTCCAACACTTCCTTTTCATATGTTAAGAAATCATACATTAAAATTGTTCTTTTTTATAAAGATTACTATTGTAATAATTTTTTAAAAAAGATTTCATTTATTTATTTGAGAGAGAGAGGGGCAGGGAGGGGCAGTGGGGGAGGGAGTGGGATAAGTGGACTGCATGCAGCACAGTGTTGTGGCACTCAATTTCACAGTCTTGAGATCAGGACCTGAGCTGAAACCAAGGGTCTGATGCTTAACCACCTGAGCCACCGAGGCATCCTTAAAATTTGTTTTTGAAGAATCTTTGTTGATCAGGCTTTAACTCAGATGTGTTTTGTTTGTTTGTTTTATAATTTTTTTAGATTTATTTATTTATTTATTTATTTATTTATTTATTTTAAAGGTTTTATTTATCTATTCATGAGACACACACACACACACACACACACACAGAGACAGAGGGAGAAACAGGCTCCATGCAGGAAGCCTGACGCAGGACTCGATCCGGGTCTCCAGGGTCACACCCTGGGCTGAAGGCGGCGCTAAACTGCTGAGCCACCCTGGCTGCCCCTAGTTTTATTATTTATTCATGAAAGACACAGAAAGAGAGAGAGGCAGAGACCCAGGCAGAGGGAGAAGCAGGCTCCATGCAGGGAGCCCGATGTGGGACTTGATCCTGGATTTTCAGGATCACGCCCGGGGCTGCAGGCAGCGCTAACCGCTGGGCAACCCGGGCTGCCCTCAGATGTGTTTTCTTAAGGGAAATCTGGAAGGGGAGAAAAACCTAGTTAGTTAATATTGGGTTATTAGAACACTGTTTACAGTTCTGCGGTACTGGTTAAAACCAGTTTTCTTGTACAAATTCTGTGGAACTATTTGAAGCCAGTTTTGTCGTACAAGTTCTATGGTATTATTTAAAGCCAAATTTTTGCACAGGAGGTGAATTTTACATCTAATGCTCTCCATCTCATAAGAAGTGGTAGAAATTAAGGGTATCTTATTGGTACAGTGCATTATGTTTCTAGTTTTGGAAATTTATGGTAGGTAAATGGGTAGGTAGGCACATATATTTGAGGATGAGCTATGGTGCTTATAAAACTGATTATCACCTTTTTGCTTAAAAAAGGTGCCACAAGCACAGCAGTATTCTATACCCAATGGCACTATTGCCATTTAGCAGGAAACTGAACAATGGCTTCCTCAATCTGGAGCTCCTCCAGATGAATTTCAGAGACTCTCTGGGGGGTATCACAGAGCTAACAGCTGTTGTGGGTGTGATTCTGGAGTGATTCTGATTGCCAGCACATTATGTGCTTAATTGATGTGTCACCAGCTCCCTAGTAACATGATTGGCTTAATGAATGTCCTATGGTCCTACATACTTGATTTTTTTACAGATTTGACTTAGCAGGCAAAGTCGAATAATTATGAAAATCATTGTTAGAAAAATAAAACTTCCAAAAGTGGTTAAAGTTAAAACTATAGAATTCAGACTATTTAGCATTGAGGCAAAAAATTAATAATGGGAAAGATAAAAAAAAAATAATGGGAAAGATTTTTTCTTTTTGAAGTGATAAAAGAGATAAATATGGCTACTTTGCATTCTTTTATCTTTCCCACCTTCTTTCCTGTAGTGAACTAAAATGAAACCATTAGGAGAATGATCATAAGATTATGTTAAGTGAGGGACGTCTGGACGGCTCAGTGGTTGTCTGCGTTTGGCTCAGGTCCTGATCCTGGGATCTGGGATCGAGTCCCGCATCCGGCTCCTTGTGGGGAGTCTGCTTCTCCCTCTGCTTATGTCTCTGCCTCTTTCTGTCTCTCAAGAATAAGTAAATAAAATCTTTAAAAAAAGATTATTAAGTGAAAAAATACATGATACAGAATTGCAAATACTACTGTTTCTCAAATTTGGGTTGATTCTTGAGGAGTCCATAAGTTCTGCATGAAAATGTATTAAAATTGTGGTTTCTTATTTGGCCCCAGTTGCTCTTGTCTCCTTGCTGACCTCAGGGCTTTTGCACTTGCTGCATCTTATACCTAAACTCTCCTTCTTCTGTTATCTGTATGCTTACTCTCTTACCTTTTTCAGTTTTTTTTTTCTCAAACATCACCTTTTACAGGACTTTCCTTGATCACTCTATTTAAAAGTATGCTCCTGCTGACCACTTATCTCCCTCCCTACTTTATTTCTCTATAATATTAGGCAACATGATACTAAATATTTTATTTATCCATTAATTGTCTTCCTCCACAAGAATGTAAGCTCCTTGGAGGCTGGGCTTTTAATTTGTTCTGTTCTATTACTATATTTATAGTACCGGCATACGTTACGGGTATTCAATAAATATTTGTTGGATGGAGGAAGGAATTTATAAGAAATTATAATTAGTGAGAAAATGACAAACTGGGAATACACAGAAAAAGAGATCTGACGGGCCAAGAAAGCATGAAAGTTACTAAAACTATTAGTAATCAGGAAAATGTAATTTAAAATGGTGAGGTCCCATTTCATACTCATCAGATTGGCAAAAGTTGAGAGACTTGATAATGTTAACTTTAGAAGCCCAAAAATATTAAATGAGTTGAATTGTAGCTGAATTAGTGAGGTAGAATGGTGGTTGGCCCCTTGTATGTGTTATACAAAAATTTGTGAAATAAATACAGAATATCAGTGAGGATGTGAAACAACAGGATGTCATACTTTGCTGGTGGAATGCAAATCTGTATAACCACTTTGGAGAGGTATTTGGCAATATGTGGTAAATTTGATTTAAAAAAAAACAACTTATGGGCAGCCCGGGTGGCTCAGCGGTTTAGCGCCGCCTTCAGCCCAGGGCCTGATCCTGGAGTACTGGGATCAAGTCCTAAGTCAGGCTCCCTTGATTCGGGGTCTCCAGGATCAGGCCCTGGGCTGAAGGCGGCGCTAGACTGCTGAGCTACCCGGGCTGCCCCAACTAATATGTTATATGTCAATTATACCCCAATAAAAGTTTTTAAAAAAATTTATTGTAAGTTTCATTTGGATCATTTGGGGAGCACTTTACAATCAAATGCTGACACAAGATTTCATGCCCACATTTGTGTTTGTGTTATGGAGCATGCTGGTGGAGAATAGAACCACTTGAGTTTCTATAAGAAAAGAGTAAGGACAGAATGAACACAAAAACCATGTATTCACACCAATATCGTGGCATGCTCATCAAAAAAGGAACAAATAAAACATCATAGGAAAACTGAGTTAGAGGAAATAGTAGCATAGACTTGATAGACTCAAAGAACCATCTTTTTACAGGAAAGAGTGTTTTGGCTTCAAGTATAGATCATCTTTCATGTTCAATTAATGGTGTTAAATTGAATTTTATTAGTTTTGTTATTTGGCTTATAATTAGTTTATAAAATTATTTTTGCTTTCTAGTTTTAAAAAAAGATATAAACATAAGGAATTCATACTTAGCTTTGTGTATATTAAGTTATACTAGGCCTGTAAGAATATTTTTCCTTTAAATGGATCTCTACATTTCCAAACTTGATATATTTATTTGCTCTGCCCTGTGTAAAACAGTATGAAAACACTAACAGTTTGGGTAATGAGATTTGGGTATATTTTTACTGTGATGTTTTGCATTTTCCAGATTTTCTATATTAATTAGATATGTTACTCTAGGGCAGCCTGGGTGGCTCAGTGGTTTAGCACCGACTTCAGCCCAGGGTGTGATCCTGGAGACCCGGGATCGAGTCCCACATCGGGCTCCCTGCATGGAGCCTGCTTCTCCCTCTGCCTGTGTCTCTGCCATTCTCTCTCTCTCTCTGTGTGTGTCTCTCATGAATAAATAAATAAAATCTTCATTAAAAAAAGATATGTTGGGATCCCTGGGTGGTGCAGCGGTTTGGCGCCTGCCTTTGGCCCAGGGAGCGATCCTGGAGAACCGGGATTGAGTCCCACATCGGGCTCCTGGTGCATGGAGCCTGCTTCTCCCTCTGCCTGTGTCTCTGCCTCTCTCTCTCTCTCTCTCTCTCTCTCTGTGTGACTATCATAAATAAATAAAATTAAAAAAAAAAAAGATATGTTACCCTAACAATCAGAAAATAAACAAAAGCTTGTTAAAATACTCCTAAGCTAACTCCTTAATAGCTTTATGCTTATGGGCAGCAGGAGGGGGTCACTACTTTATTAACCTCAGGACTAAAGAGTTCCCCTCATAGGATCCAAGAGTTGTTTCTTTGTTTGTCACGAATTGCTGTTACTCCAGACCAGACCTGGAAATATGATATCTGGTTATATCTATTGTCTCACCTGAGTGTCGAAGTGCAGAAAATCCTTGCTCATCCTCCCACTCCCAGGTTGGTTCGCTTTTATTATGAGTGGAATGGAAGTCAGGAATTTCATGATACCAGTCTATGTCTGTGCTGCTAATAAAATTGAAAATGATGAAGTTAAGGGCTTTCTTAGAATCTGAATGAAATGAACACATATATGGAGACTTCAAACTAATCAGGTACCTTCCCATCCTTTGTAGTTTTCAGAAAGAGTGTTTTAGGGGCCTATACCACCCTCTAGAATCTTGCAAGAACAAATGACTCTGCACTTTGACAAAGATTCTTTAAAGAGCTGTGCAAATACACCTTTGCTCCCCTGACAATATGCAAGATTTTCCACATCACTACCAGATCTTCCAAAGAATCTAAAGGACACACAGAGCAAGAGCCATGAGCATTCACCTGCTGATACAGTCTCCTGTGAGTGGGTCACAGCTTCCTGCGCAGTCACAGGGCCTGCAGCCATAGTCTCCGAAGCCCCAGTACCCCACCATACACCTGTCACAGTGTGGCCCTGCCACCCCAGGCTTGCAAGGGCAGTCACCATTGCTGGGGTCACAGAAGGTCACTGAGCTGAAAGGAAGAGCAGCTGATCCAACTGGATGACAGGAACACACTACAACAGAGAAGACACACAAAGACCAATGAGTAACTGGTTATCTATGATCTGTGAAGATCAATCCTGAAATGATTTCCCTTCACCACCGACTGTGCCTCTAAGGCTCCCCCTTTAGCCAGTTGGTATATGCCCAGAGAATGAAACTTAATTAAATTACAGATGAGAAGATAAAATCAGGAAAGTACAGTTGCTGCAAAATGAAATACATTATTTATTCTAAATTAGAAGGCATTAAATGTGAATGGCTTTTGCTTGGGGTACTGAGAATGAATCAGCAAAGAAGACAAAAAAGGAGCAGTTAGCCAGAAAGGAAACAAATCATGAGAGTATGGTGTTCTGGAAGTTAAAGTTTCAACATCAGGTAGGCAGCATCAACTGTGTTAAATGCTGCTAGTCCCAAAAAGATGGGAGACTGGGAATATATTTTTGCATTTGAAAACATGAAGACCACTGGTGTCCTTGATAGGAACAGTTTCACTGTAAATATGAGTGGTGAACCTATCTGAGGAGGATTCAAGAAATGGGAGTAGAGGAATTTGCCCTTCTCCTAGAAGGGCACAGAAATGTGGTGGTAGCTAAAACTGGACGAGGGTATGAATGGAAGTGAAGGTTTGAGTTTTTGTTTTGTTTATTTAAGATGAGAGAGAGATAGAGAGACAGAGACAGAGAGACACAGAGACACAGGCAGAGGGAGAAACAGGCTCCATGCGGTGAGCCCGATGTGGGACTCAATCCCGGGACTCCAGGATCATGCCCTGGGCCAAAGGCAGGCGCTAAACTGCTGAGCCACCCGGGGATCCCCCTGTTTATTTAAGATGAGAGAAATTAGAAATTGGAACAGGTTTGATGTTGATGGGAATGATCCAATAAAAAGGGGAAAGCTGATGACCAGAAGAAAGCTGGGAGCACTGTTGGAGGATATTTAAGCATACGTGAGTAAGGGAGATAGACAGGATCTGGTAGAGAACTGAGAATGGTGCCAGAAGAAAAGGTACTGGCTGTGGATAGGAACATGATCAGTTCATGGTAACAGGATGCAGAGCAGAGCTTATGGACTCAGATGTAGGAAAGTGGACAAATGAAGTCATTGGAGCTGGTGGAAGTTTTCTTTTCTGATTGCTTGTATTTTCTAGATGAAATGGGAGGCAAAGTCATCAGGTGAGAGATGAAGAGTGTCAGTGGGAGAGTGAACGACAGACATGGAAAGTGAAGTATAATTTCCAGGCACATAAAGGCCACACTTGAGGTTAGTCATCATGAATTTATAGTGATACAGCCAAGAGGGTTCAGATTTGAGATGGGAAGAAAGCTGGGTTTACTTTGCATGGTGTTATAGACTGGTACCCCCAGATTCATATGTTGAAGGCTAGTCTCCAGTGTGATGGTATCTGGAGGTGGGGTCTTTGGGAGGTTTGGATGTGGTCTTGAGGGTGATGACACTGGTGCCCTTATAAGGGGATGAAAAGCTCAGTGCTCTCTTCTCTGTGAAGGATGTGGGGCTACAAGAAGTTGGCAGTCTACAACCTAGAAGAGAGCTCTCACCAGCACCAAACTGTCCTTTACGTCGGTTTCCTCAGTAGGGTATCTAGGTCTCATGGAGATTTCATGAGAATGAAATGATTTTTAAATGAAATTACTTTAGCAAGATACATAGCACAGTCTGACACCTCCTAGGCTAATTCTTCCTGCTAAGTTCCTCTCAACTGATAACACTCTAGATCCCATTTCTCCTTCATCCCCTTGGAAACATCTATTGATTAATTTGTCATTAAAATCACAGTTTGGCTTTAGTTTGGCCTCAAATCTCAACTACTGACTATGTGACTTTTGGCAAGATACCTAGCTTCTCATTATCACAGTTTTCTTGTCTTTAAAATGGAAATGAGAACTACGTCTATCTTCATATGATTGTTGTATGGATAAAAGGAGATCACGTATGTAGTGTATGGCTACATTAGTGTAGTGTCTGGCATATGGTTAATTAATAGTGAACTAACAATTTAATTCAATAAATAATTCTTGTAGAAGTATAGGATCTATGCTTGTGTAAGTAATGGTGCCAGCCCTCAAGGAATTCATGGTCTTGTTGGGGAAATGGAGGAGTAAATAAAAACTTTCCATACACTGTGCCTAGACACTCTAATAGAGGCCTGTGCCCGCTATGGGAGCACAGAAAAGGGAACACAGGTTGAGGGAATTACATGGAAATTGTTTTTTTTATTGTATTTAAATTCAATTAACTAACATAGAATGTATTATTAGTTTCAGAGTCAGAGTTCAGTGATTCATGAATTGCATATTACGGCCAGTGCTTGTTACTTTAATGCCCATCATTCTGTTACCCCATCCCTCCACTCAGTAACTCTTACTTTGTTTCCTATGGTTAAGAGTCTTGGGGCACCTGGGTGGCTCAGTAGTTGAGTGTCTGTCTTCTGCTCAGGTCTTGATCCTGGGGTTCTGGGATCGAGTCTTGCCTTGGGCTCTCCACAGGGGGCCTGCTTATCCCTCTGCCTATGTCTCTGCCTCTCTCTGTGTGTCTCTTATGAATAAATAAAATCTTAAAAAAAAAAAAGGAGTCTCTTATGGCTTGTCTCCCTCTGATTTCATCATATTTTATTTTTCCCTCCTTTCCCCTATCATCCTCTGTTTTGTTTCTCAAATTCCACATATGAGTTAAATCATATGCTAATTGTCTTTCTCTGATTGACTTATTTTGCTTAGCATACTATCTTCCAGTTCTATCCCCATTGTTGCAAATAGCAAGATTTCATTTTTTTGATGGCTGAGTAATATATATCATATATATTTATCCACTCATCTGTCGCTGGACATCTGGGCTCTTTCCACAATTTGGCTACTGTGGACATTGCTGCTATAAACATTGGGGCTCAGGTGCCCCTTTGGATCACTACTTTTGTATCTTTGGGGTAGATAACTGGTAGTGCAACTGCTGGGTCATAGGGTAGCTCTGTTTTGGATTCTTGAGGAACCCCTACACTATTTTTCAGTGTAGCTGTACCAGTTTGCATTCCCACCAACAGTGTAAGAGGGTTTCCCTTTCTCCACATCCTCGCCAATTTGTTGTCTCCTGACTTGTTAATTTTAGTCATTCTGATTGGTGTGAGGTGGTGGTATCTATTGTGGTTTTTATTTGTATTTCCCTGATTCCAAGTGTTGTTGAACATTTTTTTCGTGTGTCTATTGGCCATTTGTATGTCTTCTTTAAAGAAATGTCTGTTCATATCTTCTATCTATCTCTTGACTGGATCATTTATTCTTTGGGTGTTAAGTTTGTAAGTTCTTTACAGATTTCAGATACTAGCCCTCTATCGATAAAACATTTGCAAATATCTTTTCCCATTCTTTCGGTTGTCTTCTGGTTTTGCCAACTGTCTCCTTTGCTATGCAAAAGGTTTTTATCTTGATGAAGTCCTAATTGTTCATTTTTGCCTTTGTTTCCCTTGCCTTTGGAGATGTGTCTAGCAAGAAGTTGCTGCAGCTGAGGTCAAAGAGGTTGCTGCCTGTGTTTTCCTCTAGGATTTTGGTGGATTCCTGTCTCACATTTAGGTCTTTAAAAAAAATTTTATTTATTTATTCATGAGAGACACACACAGAGAGAGAGGCAGAGACACAGGCAGAGGGAGCCTGATGTGGGACTCGATCTCGGGCCTCCAGGATCAGGCCTTGGGCGGAAGGCGGTGATAAACCACTGAGCCACCCGGGCTGCCCCACATTTAGGTCTTTCATCCATTTTGAGTTTACTTTTCACGTGGAGATTCTAAAGGAGGGGTCATTTAGATACCTAAGCTGATCCTAAAAGATGAGTAGGAGTTTGCAAGCTGAAAAGGGGAAGGAAGATAGTCATATATCTCAGTCTTCAGATACTCTTCCCACTGCATTTATTTTAGATAATTAAAACAAAATTTAATGGTGGGAAAAACACACACCACAAAATGCAGCATCTTTATCATTTTTAACTGAATAGTTCATCCCTACTGCATTTTGTTTCTGCATTATATGTGGAAGCTCTCATTGCTTCCTGAAAATGTGAAGCTCTTTCCTGCCATGGTGCCCCTTATCATTCCTACATTGCCTTTCCCAGCTTGTCCACCTGGACCCTGACATGCTTCCTTGTCCCCCTCCCTCCAGACAGTTTAGCACTCTCTCCTCTATGCTGCCTCTCCTTTTAGTATATATTTCTATTTTGTGTGCATTATAGTACATCATTATTTGTATGCCTGTTTCCCCTACTAGTAGGCTCTAGACTCATTGACAGAAGGATCTTTATCTTCTTCCTCTTCCTCCTCCTCCCCCTCTTCCTCCTCCCCCTCTTCCTCCTTCCTCCTCCTCCTCCTCTTCTTCTTCTTCTTCTTCTTCTTCTTCTTCCTTAAGATTTAACTTATCCATTTGAAACAGAGAGAGGGACAGAGAGCGTGTGCACAAGTGAGGGGAGGGGCAGAGGGAGAAGCAGACTCCTCCCTGAACAGGGAGCCCAACGCGGGGTTTGATCCCAGGACCCTTAGGATCATGACCTGAGCCAAAGGCAGATGCCCAGCTGACTGACCCACCCAGGGACCCCCAGATCTTTATCTGCTTTTTTTTTTCCAGTCCGCAGAACAGTGTCTGGCATATAGTAGAATTCCACATCAGCATTTGTGAAATGGACCTGAAGGACATTCTCTGCTGTAGGAATCATATGTGAAAGGGCAGGGCCTTTTTGGAAAGTGTGAGAACTGTAGAATGTACATTGAGTGGAAAGCAGTGGAAGCTCATAAGGCAGAGGAAAAAAGTCACAGGGTTAGGGTTGGAGCCGGATTGTAGAAGGGACTAACCCAAGAGGTTGAATTTTGTCCTGTGGGTATAAAGAGCCATAGGAAGTAACACTTTAAAAAAGCAGAATTATGACATGGATATAATTTAATTTTGAAGATACTTGAGTGGCATTGTGTGAAACAGACTAGAGTAGGGAGAGGCTGATGGCAGGGAAACAAAAGAAATGAGAGAGAACAAGGAACAGGACTAAGAGAGGAGATGCCAGAACAGGAGGAAAGGTTGGATGTGAAAAGCCTTTATATTTAGATTGAAATGATAGGATTTGGAGGTCATCTTGATGTGAGGCAAGAAGCCACTGCTGAGAGACAAAGAGAAATTGAGGAAGATTTTCACATGTCTAGCTTATAGGAGTGAATGACCAATATTTCTCTTAAGTTAGCAAGGCACTGTTGACTTATTTGTTTTTAATTAATTAACAAGGAAATAATTTGGAGAGTTGTATGCTATGTAACACAAAATGCATCAAAATGTATCAAAGTGCTATTGTGAAGACATTAAATGAAATCACATAATCCAATATGAACATTTCATTGTTTTGAGATGACCAAATCAATAGTCACCGCCAATATTCAGTTCTAAGTCAGCCTGGTTCTTGACAGCAAATAGGGGAGCCAGAAGAAAGAGGAGGTCTTGGACTTCCATCTATTGTAATATATGGCTTCCCACTGGCACCATTATCTTTCACTCTAATAGAAAATTCAAGCCTTTCTAGGATTTAACCTCCCTGTACTACCATAGACTTAAAACCTACATATTTCAGGAATGGCCAGAGAAGAATGTGATTCTATCACATGTGCTAGTAGGTTTCTGTCAATGTGACTTTTTACATAATTACAAGATAAAAATACCATTTGGAAACTATGCAGAACTAGCTTCAGGCAGACAGCGCTGACACTTTTCATGACATGGTTTTCAAACTGCACACCAAGGCCTGACCTGCATACCTCTCTCCTGAAGTTTGTGGAGCAGTCACTATTTGACACATGTAATCTACATTTCTTATTTTCTTCCAAAATGCAAATATATTTTCTTCTTGCTTGGGGGGGGAGGAAGGTCTGCCTAGATTCTGCTTCAGGTTCTGATTCTCCAAGGTATATTTCTTACTGATTATTGATTCTAAGGTGTAACCCAACCACTTAACTTTTTACATATTAATTATGAAGAATGTCAAAATTGCAGCCCTGTTGGCATAACATAAATCCTTGACATAAGCTTTGTCTTTTTGTTGGAAGATAATAGTAAAGATTGAACTATCATCATATACTATCATTCTGAGCTTAATTATTTTTTTTTTCAGTATAATCTTTGGTAAAGCTATGGTGAGTTGTCTTTATTTTTTTATTTTTTATTTTATTTATTTATTTATTTTTGGTGAGTTGTCTTTAAAAGCCAAAACAGTGCTTTGGGTAGCAGCCGGGTATATTTTAAAAGCTATATGGCCTATCTAGGTATTAAATGATTCATCATTGGAATAATTATCACCCTTCCCGAGTCTCTCCCCCAAACCATTTGCCCACTGCTGCTCTCTCAATCAAACTGGCAGAATAAAATTATTGAAAATGGCATTTTAAATTCCTAAATATTGTTACAAGGTTTCTTTAATAAATGCAAATGACTAATTTTAAATAGTACATTCTGTACTGGTGTGTCCTGTTATAAGAAACCCTGAAACAATAATACAAAATATTCAAAACAGGTGAGATAGAGGAAAGGAAATGGGTACTTTTACAAAAGATTTCACAACAGGTTCCCTTCAAATAATGAATATATAATTGCTAAATATTATTCAAATTTTATTTACAGACATATGGTTGCAGTAATACGTGTATTATGTGAAACACTGTCTCTCTATGGGCATTTACAGAAAAGAGTTAAGACATGGGACTGTTCTGCAGTATCTTTTACTAGGAAACATACTGTTGGTGAAACAATGGTTGAACACATTTTTAAATAACCTTGTTTTTCCTACATGGCTCTGCAATTAATACTTCTTTCAATCATAATACAGCTTGTTTGGAAATTGCCTATAAGATCTTTTAGGAAGACAGAAAATAAAACAAAGGCGATATAACAGAATTTGTAAGGGCACCAACTTAAAAGTCAGACTAGATGAATTCAAATTCTGATCATGAGGCTTATTCTTTATAAGAGTTTGTGAAATTAACTTCCTTGTTTCAATTTTCTTATTGATGGAGTATGATTAGTAATACCTATGCAATGGGGTTGTGTGAGGTTTGAACAAGATATTGTATGTAGTTAGCAGCACCAAATGCC
This sequence comes from Vulpes vulpes, assembly GCF_048418805.1. Lineage (NCBI taxonomy): Eukaryota > Metazoa > Chordata > Mammalia > Carnivora > Canidae > Vulpes > Vulpes vulpes. The sequence continues at coordinate 73,208,409 of NC_132789.1, forward strand.
CAGAGAATACTATTATTATTATCTGGCTGAAACATATTAGTTAAAACAATGTCCAACATGGGGCCTCGAACTCATGACCCTGAGATCAAAGTTGCATACTCTTCCGACTAAATTGGCCAGGTACCCAACATGTTAGTTTTTTAAAATCCACCATTCATTCACTCATTCATTCACACCTTTGCCAAAGGGTTTTGTTTGTTTGTTTTTAATGATTTTATTTATTTATTCATGAGAGACACAGAAAGAAGCAGACATAGGCAGAGGGAGAAGCAGGCTCCCTGCAAGGAGCCTGATGTGGGACTTGATCCCAGGACCCCAGGATCAGGACCTGAGCCAAAGGCAGACACTCAACCACTGAGCCACCCAGGTGCCCCATCAAAGAGTTTTTGAACTTTAGTGTTAACATGAACTATGCCAGAGGCTGAAGATATAGAGAAGAATACAGAGTCATCACTAACTCTTCAGTCAATTAAGGGAGATATGCAAATACATAATTACAGACAATAAATGTTATAACAGAGGTAGCCCAGGGTGCACGCGAACACAGAGAAAAGAGCAAACTGTCTTATTGTAGATATGAGGGGTTTTTTAAAACCAGTTTTAACAATTGGTTTCCGAATTAGGCTGAAATTCTTCACTTTGCACTTGGGAGGAATTTGGTGGCAAACAGCTTTCTTGATGACTTTGTCTCACAGAATTAGGATACTCTCCTACTACATATTCTTTTCTTTGGATAAAATAAATTTATCTGCTCTTACTCTCCTTTTATGGATAAGAGTATATTGAAAACAGGACATGATCTATGATCCTGTTGCTTAGAGGGAGATTTCCCACCATGTAATGTAGGACAGGAGTCACAGCTGTCAACCTACGTGAACATAATAAGTATGTAAACACGAATACCGAATGGCCAGGGACATAATAGGAGAGTTATGGCTTCCTTTATTCTGATGGAGTTGCTAAAGCTTTTAGTAGTGGAGTCAAAAGTAACAGTTGCTGCCTTTTCTCTTTATTCCCATCTTCTCCAGAACTCCAGGAGTTGTTTGCACATCTTTCATTCAGAGTGATCATGATGCCAAGCTTACCATCGAAACAGCCGATTGCGTTTAGCATCTTACCACTTTTAAAAGTCACCAGGATTCCTTGGTATTCCCTGATGGCTGTAGTTTTGCTATTCTATTAGTAAAAGCAACACCAAGAGCAGAACACCCTGAAAATCCTTGCTCCTGTTTTAGCTTTTCTAAAAACAGAACTCAAAGTTCAAGGCCCTCAGCTGGGTAAAGAGGCAGCTTGTCAAGGGCTTTCACCACCGCCCGGTGGCCACTCCTTCAGCAGAGCCTCCCAGCCTCCCAACACTGTCTTCCCCAGAGAAGGCCAAGGCCCTCCATAATTCCTGATGGGGAATTTTATATATCAAAGCCATTTCAAAAGCTGCCCAGCTGCCCAGCTGCCATCAGCCCCGCCCTGAGGTTCTTAGAATTGGAATTAAGGGCAATCTGAGATGCAGCTCTTACTATATCAAGCGTGAAGTTAAATGTTAGATAAAATGAAGTCTTCTACCTTTTTTGGTACTGTTTCCTCCTTTCCTTCTACTATCAATTATTTTTGCTAGTGGATGAACAACTATGGAAAAATACAGAAAAAGTTGTGAACAAAGGCAATTTTCAAAGGCAAAATGTTTTATCCCTATACTCTCACAGGGAAATTTTTTGAAAATTCATTATTTACATATAATATATATTATGTTCAAAGATAGCTGGTACCACTAAGGAGGGTCCTGGATGGGATGAGCACTGGGTGTCATGCTGTATGTTGGCAAATTGAACTTAAATAAAATATTTTTTAAAAAGACAGTGCCACAATATTCAAGATGAATGTTAATTTCAAATAATATGCTAGAATAAATCTAATAAGAAAATAATATAAATTAAGACTTGTCTTTCACTTACTGAAATGCAATGTCTCCTAAAGTCATTGTACATACCACACTGAAGGAGATCCATGCATGCATAAATCTAGTCATTTGTGCACCTATGAAATACTTTAAAAAATAAATGTAAGGTATTTTAAGTATATTTCCTATGTACTTTATATTTCTATAAACTTTAAATGAGTAATACAAATAAATACAAAAGTCATATCCTTTGTTTTAATGCTTTACTATGTGACCACTGCTCAGACCCTTAATTTGATTCCTGTATCTTTTCTTTCCTGTTTACTAGTCATAACTTGGGGAGTTACTATTTATTTCTGGGTATATCTTAAAGATTTTAGACAGCTAAATAGCCAATTTTATATTCCTGGGTTGCTACTTCAATCAAAAGTGAAGAAGAATTTGCTTGTACTTTTGAGTGAACAGACAAATTCCATTACAGGAAAACTTTTAAGTATAGTTTTATTTTTTTTAAGATTTTATTTATTTATTTATGAGAGACACAGAGAGAGATAGAGACACAGGCAGAGGGAGAAGCAGGCTCCATGCAGGGAGCCCGACGTGGGACTCGATCCCAGGTCTCCAGGATCACGCCCTGGGCTCAAGGTGGTGCTAAACCACTGAGCTACCGAGGCTGCCCTGAAGTATAGTTTTAGACACTGTATTTCACTCTGAAGAATTTGGTTATATCAAGCACCATTATCTTTTTGTTGAAAAAAACCTCCTGAGTTCCCATTCCACTCAGGCACTATCTACCCAGGTGCCTAGTTAGGAACGGACATCATTCCTAACTCCTTTTTCCTTTGGATAAAGAATCCCTATTGACCTCATCTATCTTCTTTGAATTGATGTGGTTCATCCCTGCTATAAACTATCATGGTACCCTTTTCTTCATAATGCATAGCAGTTTTGTTTTGTTTTTATTTTTAAGATTTTATTTATTTGAGAGAGAGAGAGAGAGAGAGAGATAACGAGCAGGGGGAGGGGCAGAGGGAGAGAGAAAAGCAGGCTCTCCCGTGAGCAGGGAGCTCAACGTGGGGCTCAATCCCAGGACCCTGGGATCATGCATGACCTGAGCTGAAGGCAGACACTTAACCAGCTGAGTCACTCAGGCACCCCTGTTTGTTTGTTTGTTTGTTTGTTTGTTTAATATTTTATTTTCAAGTAATCTCTATACCCAATGTGGGGCTCGAACTCACAAGCCTGAGATCAAGAGTCACATGCTCCCTGTCTGAGCCAGGTGCCCATGCAGTTTTTAATTACACATTTACTCAGATAAATTTATTTAAAGTCTCTTTCCATGGGATAAGGGACTCTGTTTTGTTGTATATACAGTGAATGGGATAGGCCTGCCACATGGTAAGCACTGAGTAAATCTGTATTGAATTAAAAATAATGGATGAATTATAGTCAATAAATATTTCCTAAAGATTTATGGTCTTCTGCTCTCCAGTGTAAACTCTTTATATGATTTTTTCAAATCCCAGCTGTCTCTATAGCACATAGCCAAGGCCTAGAAAGTAGAAACCACATCTTTCATCTCTGTATCCCCAAAATTTAGGACCACACTGACCCACTTTAGGGACTCACTTAATTTTTGTTGAATGAATGTTCCTCTGAATGAGTGACAACCATAATATATGTCTTGCTGAACCTCCTGAAAGTCTCGTATTAGTTCTTTAATAGGTGTTTAGTATTTTAGCACCACAGCACTGCAAGCCTAAGACACTAGAAACAGAGCAAACAAACACAACAGAAACAGCACAGAAACAATAACAGAAAACTGAAATGGTTAAAAAGAACAGATTATCCTTAATCTTGGCAGTGTGAGACTGTTCCCTACATTTAATGCGCTACTCTGTCGAGTTTTATTATTTATTACTTGTGATAAAAGATCTTTATTCCAACTCTATAGGAGACATTCCCCACCCACAAATGACTTTCACTGGCAGTGAAATTTTTTTCACATTAATCAACCTTTTTTCCTCACTTTCATCCAATTACATCTAATTACGACTCTTTGTTCTAGGGAAGTAAATTATGTTTTGCCACTCCTTATGTCCCCATAAACCTTTTGAGTGTGTGAAGAAAGTTCTTGTATTCTTTCTGAGCAGTTTCCTATTTGAGTTGAGAATATTCAGTCTCTTTCATATTTATTCATTAGTATCTCTCTTTTCTTAATTATTTTGTTGGCCTATGTGGAACACTCCTCAGTTGTTTCCATCTTTCTTATACTAAGATTCCTTAAGATAAATGCAGCTCTTTAGGTTCAAACTTTATAGGGCTAGTCATCAGTAAGCAGGGTCTTATTCAAAACCCAATGCCATAAATTTCTTCAAAAGTTTAGGTTCCTTTAAAAATTATTTTTATTCTAATACATATTTCCAATTACTTCTGCATTTTATTTTTATTTTTTAAAAAGATTTTATTTATTTACCTGAGAGAGAGAGAGAGAGAGAGACTGAGAAAGGGTACAAGCAGAGGGAAGGGGTGGAGATAGAGGGCCAAGCATATTCCCATGGACCCTGGGACCATGAACTGAGCCGAAGGCAGATGCTTAACTGATTGAGCTACCCAGGAGCCCCTATTTTTGCATTTTATTTATATTTTTATTATTTTTATAAATATTGTATTTATTTATTAGTGAGAGATACAGAGAGAGAGGCAGAGACACAGGCAGAGAGAGAGGCAGAGTGAGAGAAGCAGGCTCCATGCAGGGAGCCTGAGGTGGGACTCGATCCTGGGTTTCAAGGATCACATCCTGGGCCGAAGCCAGGTGCCAAACCGCTGAGCCACCCAGGCATCCCTATTTCTGCATTTTAAAACTCATTTTATTTTCATCAACCAGGACACAGTGTAGAATCAAGTTCTTTAGATCTTTGTATGTCTTTGGATCAAAGTCTTCAGGGTCAGACAAACCTGGGTTCAAATCCCAATACTGCTTCTGACCAGCTGTATGAACTTGGACAAATTATATAATTAATTTAAGCCTCAACATCCTCATTTATGAAATATAAAAAATACCACCTAATTCCTAAAGAATGCTAGATGAGATAGCTTATGTAAATTGCTCAGCACAATGTCTGGCCCATAGTAGCCATTCAACAAATGCTTCTTCTCTTCTTTATACCCCATCTAATTTGGTCCAGACTATCTGAGAGTTTTGACATATCATAATTATTTTTTGATTATTTATTACTTGTCTTCATCAAATGCAGAATGGCATATTCTTTATTTATTCAGTGAGTTACACTTTCTGTTGTGGAGGTACATTAGAGAATTTCATGACCTCTCCCACTTCTCTTCCCAAATGTGACTGACTTCTATTAATCATCAGTTCATAAAATTTCTCCTTCTTGGGGGGTGATTTTAATTTATGTAATTTGACCTTTTTAAAGGATAGTCCTAGTATGATTACTACATTATGATATATGATTTTTTTCTATGTCTTTCACTTCTTAACCCTCTGGTTTTACATTCTAGATGTTTTAAAAGCTGAGATTAAAGTTTCCCAAATATTATTACCAAGTGACTGGTTCCATTTAAAGTTTGCTTTTCAAAAACAATTACTTCATATTGATTCTATGCTGAAATCATTGTTTTCAGCATAAAATAAGGATATCTATGTTGTTTATATGACATAAAATGGATTCATGTGGCTTTGCTGAAACTATAATTTGAAAAAAAAAAAAGCCCACTAAGCTGCTATAGGAAGATACTTTACTGACCCTTGGGAAACAATCCTTTTCTGATATGGACAGGAACACAGCTACAACAGTGGAAAGTGGGAAGCGTTATGGTTTTACCTCAATGTGTCATTGTGGTAAGGTATTTTTTATTTAATTTAAAAATTTTACTTCTGAGACAACTTGAAGGGAAAAAATAACCATCCTAAAGGTAGAATGAAATAATTATTAAATAGAGGTACAAACAAGTGGAATGAAATAATTATTAAATAGAGGTACAAATAAGAGATTCTTCTTGGGAGCATGATGAGAAGGTGATATTTGTGTAGACTAGGAAGGATGGAAAGACAGTCTGCAGCAAGATAGTCACCCATTCTAGGCACTGTGTTTCCATCAGTTGAGCAGTTTTCACCTAAGATAGAAAGATGAAAAAGAAGAAGAAGAAAAAGCAAGAAGGAAAAAAGAGATTCGGATTGAGGTAGAACTCTTTACAAAGTTAGCCAGCTAGTCAGGGTAACAGTAACCAAGTAACAAACAGTATCTTGGTAAACACTTGGTTTGGGTTTTAAGGTAGAAGGACCAAGTTTATTTTTATTCACTCTTTGCTGAAAGGCAATCGACTACATTTATTTTGGCCCACCAGGGAGGAAGGAAGGGCTTGTCAGTTTTTTCAAGAAGTTGTTTACTTTGACAGGGAATAAATCCTGCTTTCTTTTCCAGTTGCTAATTTTTAACTATGAAGATAGACTATGCAATATTTAAAAATATGTTATAACATCAAAGTCAATAAATTTATTGTAAAGGAACTGGCCGTTTCCTAAAAAAGAGAGCTAATTCTAGTCTATAAAGCATTTTTTCAAACATCTATTTCAAACCATGTGTTCTATTAAAGCATGGGAAATTTTCCATAGAGAAGTGTCATAGAATAACTGTCAATATTCCACACCCAATTTCCCATGCATCTAACATCTAAGATATTCTTTGGTGTAAAAATTGAGGGACAATGGAGCTTCATGAAGAACTATAATCAGTGATTATTTAAATCCAACACAGTAACAGACCTATGGTAATTTAGTGCTATGTTCTGAAGTATGTGAATGCAGGAGTAAAAATAAATTGTCAGAGTAATGGTAAGCTAATTTTATTATAAATTCCAGTCTTATTACACATATGCACTTTAAAATATGAGGTATTCATGGCAAATCAATTTATATACTATGAATAAGAGGAGTTCTCTGGGATCCCTGGGTGGCGCAGCGGTTTGGCGCCTGCCTTTGGCCCAGGGCGCGATCCTGGAGACCCGGGATCGAATCCCACGTCGGGCTCCCAGTGCATGGAGCCTGCTTCTCCCTCTGCCTGTGTTGCGTCTCTGCCTCTCTCTCTCTCTCTCTCTCTCTCTTTCTGTGTGTGTGACTATCATAAAAAAAGGAGTTCTCTGAATGGAATTGCTAGGTATTTATTTTGAAACTGTTAAATGAAAAACAGACATCTTAGAATTCCTCCAGATTTTTTTTTTTGGAGAAAAGCAGAGGTTCTAAGTTAGACATTTTTTTTTTAAAATAAATTTATTTATTAATGAGAGATACAGAGAGGCAGAGACACAGGCAGAGGGAGAAGCAGGCTCCACGCAGGGAGCCCAACGCGGGACTGGATGCCGGGTCTCCAGGATCACGCCCTGGGCTGAAGGCGGCGCTAAACCGCTGAGCCACCAGGGCTGCCCTAAGTTAGATATTCTTAAGTGGAAAAGATAAGTGACATGAATGCTTATGAGCATTTATATCTATCATGGAATCAGGAAAAATGTCTAGCCAGGGTTCTAGTAATCCTTTAGGATTTTCTTTCAGAGATATAGCTAATTCAGTGAGTAAATTAAGTTATAGATGATTATTAGCTCAAAATCTTTTATCCAAGGATGGAAGTGAATAGAGCTCACCCCAGAAACAATAGTATATATAATGGTTCTCATATGCTGAATCAGAATCACTAATGATGCTTTTTAGGAACAAATACAGATTTCTGCCCTCGATTCCTATTGGAGATTCTGATTCAGAAGATCTAGGGAAGAGCTCTGAGAGTTCATATTTTCAGTAAGTGCTCCAAGTGATTCTGATCCATTGACAGATTTGGGAACCAATGACTAGATGGGAACAGTGCTTGAGATTCAGAGAAAGAGGCCGAGGCAAGAGTTCATTCAAAGGAGAGAAACCATTCCACTTGTGGTGTCGAGTCTAAGTTCCTGATTTGAAAAATGATTTGATAGCTTGAAACTGGGGGAAATACTTAAACCACAGGAATTGGCCAGTGCTACAAATCAGGGCATTTCCCTCCCTAGAAAGCTAGCACACCAGGTTCAGTGGGGTTATTCTCACATTTTTAATAGGTCTGCCAAAAGAAAATCTACTTAGGTGATAGGATACAACAGGCACATAAATGACATTCAAGATTTCAAGTGAGCTACTCTAAAAGAGACTGCTCTTTTGAAACAGAAAGACAGTATTCCTCAAAGTATGTTAGTACACAGTGATAATTATATTTTCCATTTTACTTCTGTACCTTGGCAATTAACCAGCTTGAGCCTCCATTCTGCTCTCAGCCCTAGATTCAGCTGGAGTCACATTTTGCCTTGTGTTTACAGACCTTAAATGCACTGTCTTTTATGTTTTTTCCCCCCTGAGTTGTAGAAATAAATTTAGTTTCAATAATCTCTACTAGCCTTAAAAAAACACAAACATCTCTGGAATCCTCAGAAGTGTTTTCTTGGCTATGGAAATGTGTAGCTGATTGTTGGGGTTCACAGTTGGTTCTGTTTAAAGCTGAAAGGTGGAGGAAGTGAGAACTGAGTTGATCTAATTATTCACAGGAATAAATCTATTGACTAGTAGGTTTGGTTGAGAGCTCTTTATTCAGGATTAATGAATTTATGACCATCACTAAAAATATATGCATATGCATTGGGACAATAGCATTTAGCATAGTGCTTGTCAGGAGAGTGGGAGAGAAAAAGGTAGCCTGGAACATCCATGGTTATCAATAAATCCTTGGCTTATTTGGCAGAAAGCTAGCTACCGAACTGTGAACAGAGTCCCAAGATTAATGTCACCAATATTTATTGAATGGAATAACGTGTCTAGGTAAGCATTCTATTAAACGTATTCTGTGAAGAAGAAGAACATCAGTTCATTTCCTTTTCTAGATTGACTTATTAAAGTCAACAAAGGCAATCATTGATTAGAAAGTAGGACAAACACTGTGCACTTTTAGAGGAAAAAATAAAAACAACTGCCAAAGAAGTATCAAAGGCATTTTTTCAAGGGAAGTCTTCCCTTATTGCTTTCACCCTACCCTACACTTTCTCTAAGAACACTTGATGTATCTCCTTTATTGCATTTTTCTCATACAGTGGGAATGATAATAGTACCAACATCAAAGAGCTTTTGAGAAAATTAAATGAGTTAATACATATACAGCCTTTTGAACAGTACACAGAGAATAGTAGGTACTCAACAAATGTCACCTGTTATTTATTATATCATCACAATCACCACAGTATATTGAAATAATCTGTGACTTATATTTTTCCCCATTTAGAATTAAAGATCTTTTAGGGAAGACCTTTTCATCTTTATAGACCTAGTGTTTTACAGGTCTTTATAGACCTAGTGTTTTACAGGTCGTTATAGACCAAAATGCCTAGCATAGAGGAGGCACTCAGTAAGTGTTTCCTGAGCTAAACTGAGGTATAATTTACCCAGTAAATTTTGTCTGGCCTGATGCTTCAGGTTTTCAATGGTTCCAAATTCCTGAGAGGATATCAAGTAGGAAGTAAGGGAGAGATGTTTTCGGAAGCCATCCTGGGCAGGCTAGATTAGACTGCCTAGCCTTGGTTAGTATTATATTTGTGATTATTTCATTGATAGAAATATAAGGTTTATTATTTCCTTGATATACAGTTGTAGCCTCTAGCACTTAGAAATGAGGAACAAATATACAGAAGAAATATTCTAGGATATGTCTCCCCAAATGAAGTCTTCATATAGTTATGTCACTATACAATAACAGTATCTTCCAGTGTGTTCTGTAGAACACAGGTCCCACAAGATACTCTGTAATAAAAGCATTCTCTGGTTAAATTTGAGAGACATACCTTAAAGCTTTATAGGAGGGTTAGAATGAACATTGGCATATTAAATGTGCTGAGAAATCCTGAAGAAATCTTTGATTTCATCATGATGAAAATCATTTTTAAAAAGTATTTTGTTTCTTTGAGAGAGAGAGAGAGCATGAGCAGGGGGAGAAGCAGGGAGCCTGATGCAGGGCTTGATCCCAGGACCCTAAGATCATGACCTGAGCTGAAGGCAGACGCTTAACCAATTGAGCGACCCAGGTGCCCCTAATTCACCATTTCTTAAATTCAAAGGCCATAGAAAAATTTTTCCTCATCTAATTCCTATTGACATCTCATGGAGTTAGTAATGCTGTACTATGGAAACATATTTATCCAGATATCTATTTTTTTCTTAGTAAATCCCTATGTAATTCACTTTTATAAATTCTAAGTCCATATGCATACCAATAGAAATACAAATCTTGGTTAATTTAGGTGCTTAGAGAACAGTAGGACAGTAGGACATTCTAGCCAACTTAACTGTAGAGTAAGCGCTAAGATGCATTTAACCTTTGTTGAAAAGCATTCTGGGGATGTATGGCTGGCTCAGTTGGTAGAGCATGTGACTCTTGCTCTCAGGGTTGTGAGTTTTAGCCTCATGTTGGGGGTGGAGATTACGTAAAAATAAAATCTTTAAAAAATAAAGAAAAGCATTCTGAAGCAATCTTAAACTTTAGTATGATACAGTCATCTGGGAATTTTATTAAAGTGCATATTAGTAGATCTGGGATGGGATAAGTTCTGCATTTTCTAATCAACAACTAGATGATGTCAATTGGACCTGTCTGTGGACCACACACTGAGTAGCAGGTTACATTTCCACCTTGGTAAGCACAGTAGAATAAATATAATAAAATTGTTATTTTGAATAACATTGTACATGTTGATATAAACAGACACTGAGATAGTTTAAGTTTTTAAATATCATATCATAATATTGACTTGTTTTCCTGATACTACCTTTCTCAGAAAAGTGGGAGCTAATGGGGAGAAAAGTTCTAGTTACAGCAATATTTCCATCAGCATCTAGCATGAAATTTGGTACATTGTAGCACTTATGTTATGTACAGGGGCCCCTGGGTAACTAAAAGTCAGTTAAGCATCCTACTCTTGATTTTGGCTTAGGTCATGATCTCAGGTGTCCTGGGATCAAGTCCCATACTGGGCTCCATGCTTAGCAGGGAGCCTGCTTAATATCCTCTCCCTTTCCCTCTGCCCCTTCCACCACTCGCACACATTCTCTCTCTCATAAATAAATAAATCTTAAAAAATATCATGTACATTAACTTATTTATCATAAACTTTATTATCAGAGTTAATAACTCTGAAGGTGATACATGGACACATCCATTAAGAAGATGGTTAATGATAAGAGAATATTACTTAAAAAAACAATTTTATTTATTTATTCATGAGAGACACAGAGAGGCAGAGACACAGGCAGAGGGAGAAGCAGGCTCCATGCAAGGAGCCTGATGTGGGACTCGATCCGGGGACTCCAGGATCATGCCCTGAGCCAAAGGCAGATGCTTAACTGCTGAGCCACCCAGGCATCCCAAGAATATTACTAAATAAAAAAAATGAAAACTCTGGGAAACATATTGTCTATAAAACAATATATTACAGAGCAAATGAAGATAGAGAAAAGGGCTGGATGTGCTAATAAGTGTTGGGATTACCTCTGGCTCAGAAAAGGGATGAGAAGAACAGAATGAGGAATATTATTAAAGAAGGTACCAGTAAAGAAATCCATGCAAGGGAAGTTGACACCAATGTCTTGTCCCAAACATGTGCTGGAATAGTCTTAGAATAAAGGAGATATACCTTCCTCAGCTGTCTAATGAGTGGATCAGGGGGCTGCCTGGAGAAGGAAAGAAGGAAATACAGATCTTCCCCACAATCCATCTACCTCCTACAAATTATGCTAAAAGGACTAAATTGGTATCAGTTATTTTCATAACTTCCTTACTTGGTTCATTAAATACCATGAAAGTATTTGTTTGGGAGTGATTAGCAACTTGACTCAGCAGTAGTAGTTTCTATCTTCAAGTCTTTTAGAATCTAATGACAACTTAAAGTGTTGAGGAACTAATTCAGAAAAATTTGTTATAATTACCTTATAATATTTCAGGATTTTTTTTCCCAATGTATTAATGTGGTCTCAATGAGAGTTTTCACTGAAATGGCTTTGGTGCTTTCATTCTTCTAATACTTAGATAATACCTACAAATATTCATTTGGTAGGGCCCAGGAAAATTATGCTAAATGATATTTATTGGTTGATTATCAACTACTTGTTGGTAGTTCCATCAGCTCCAACTCACTGACTGAGATATCCACGATGAGAACACTTCCAGCCAACCACCCATCTTTTTTGCTACTCTTATTCCTTTACCTTTTGTTGCCTTCCTCCCTCCTTCTTGCCTCTATGGTCATTCTGAATTGTTTTCAGCTCTGAGAATACTTTATGTTCTTTCTTCCTTCTGTTCCTTTTTTGGCACTGGTTGTTTTCTCCTGTAGGAATACCCTTACCCGTGTGTCCTATTAAACTTCAGGTCTCAGGTCTTATGTCAAAATTCAAAACACTCAACTGTTGTTAATTGTTCCTCCTATGAGCTCCTCCCCCCCACTTTCTAACACAATATCGATCATACATGTGTCACCTAACATACATGCACACACATATATACCATATGCCTACATACATACATATATAGGTACATATATACGTTTACAGACACACATACATAGACATTGTGAAAAGACTGTGTCTCTCTTATGTGTTAGTTTTAGCTACATTCTAACATTTTGCTTATGTTTTTATAGAACTGGTAGTTTGGGGACCAAAACTTATAAATATTCTTTTTTTGTACATGTCTCTACAAGAGTCATAGAAGTGGTGACCATTAACAAGTCACCACTAAGTCATTAGTCATTAACTAATCTCCTTTTTCATGCTCTTTGTTTAAAATTCTGAAGTGGTGAGCTCTCTAGGATTTAAAAAATCTAGACCTGGCAACCTTTTTATATTTTGTAAGAATATAAGCCATAGCTTGAACATAGCACAGTAACAAAAAGAAAACAAAATAAAAATTAAAAAAGGTATTTATCTTGGCTCCAAGTCTGCCAGTAAACCTTTTCTATTTCTGTTTTTAATGGTTAGAGAACTTTATTCTGTTCCCTGATGCATCCCAAACCTCTGGCACATAAACAGGTACTCAATATAAATTCATTGAAAGACTGAATGAACAAATATATATGTTAGATACATTGTACAGCATACTATTTCAAGTCAATGCAATTTAATAGTATCTTTGAAAATGCATTTTGAAATGTTGCCTGTTGTCCTGCAAGATAGTTACCATATCTGAGTTACTTAATAATAAATTAACTTTCTTTCCTATTTTATCTGCTTGGTAGTTAGTACATTTTCATTTTTAGACATTTCTACTAGTGGTCTGAGGATATGCAACACACATATACATATCTATCTAATATATTAATATTTTAAAGTATATATCTTTCTTGTTTTTTAAGATCTCATTTTTAAGTAATATCTAAACCCAATGTGGGACTTGAACTCACAACCCCGAGATCAAAAATCTAATGCTCCACCGATTGAGCCAACCAGGCGCCCTCTTTTTTTTTTTTAATCTTATTTTAACAGACAAGCAGAGGGAGAAGCAGGCTCTTCACAGAAGCCAAATGTGGGACTCCATCCTGGATCCAGGATCACTACCTGAGCAGAAGGCAGGCACTCAACCGCTGAGCCACTCAGGTGTCCCTGGACATTCAAATTGTTAAAATGCTGTGTTAAAAAAATAATCAAAGTTTCTTATCGACTGCATTACAATGAATTCTCATTGGGTGTTTAACCATGTCCATTTTTTAATGCCCTGTCATTTACAGGTTGTTGTTCTTTTTTTTTTTTTTTTAAAGATTTTATTTATTTATTCTTGAGAGATAGAAGGAGAGACAGAGCCAGAGACACAGGCAGAGGGAGGAGCAGGCTCCATGCACCGGGAGCCCGACGTGGGATTCGATCCTGGGTCTCCAGGATCGCGCCCTGGGCCAAAGGCAGGCGCCAAACCGCTGCGCGACCCAGGGATCCCCAGGTTGTTGTTCTGATGCTCTTACAAAAATATGGTCCAGCTTCAAGAAGAATCACGAAAAGGGCTTTTGACAAATACTGGTCTCTGGTCACCCTGAGATCATAAAACTAAAGTATGAATTGTCAGAACTAATGAAAAAGCTGCATTTAAACAGAACAAAAAGAAATACATGGAACTGAATGAGCTAAGGACAATGATGACTATTTTTTGACTCGTATTCAAAACATTCTTGATCCCCTGATATTTGCTCCTCCAGATTGAAGGAAACTTGTCTCTAGAGATATCTATAACTTACAGAAATTTTATGAAAATGTTGTTTTGAAAATAAATTAAAATATTTTTTAAAAATATCATTTTATATTATTATTATTATTTTAGTAGGCTCCATTGCCAATGTGAGGCTTGAACTCATGACCCTGAGATTAAGAGTCACATGCTTTACTGACTGAGCCAGCCAGGCACCCCTCTATCTATTTAAATATATCCTGTAGAAATGGTAATAGGACTTAATATATTGTGAGTCCAAGCAATTTTATAAGCAGACCCTTAATTCAGCACTTGAGGTTAAGGAGCCTTTATTTTATTCCCGAAAGTCTTAGGGGTCTTAAAGAAGTAATTATCTTTGATATAAGATATAAAGAGTAGAGACTCTGTAATATTATTTCCCACCTTCTATTTTATAGGACAATAATAATTATTATAGTTATAGTATTATAGTCTTTATTTCTTGAGGACTTACTATAACAGGCAATGTGCTAAACAGTTCACATACTTTATTTTATATAGTTCTTATTACACCCTATGGGGAAAAAAAATCAAAGTCCAAACAGCTTTAATAGCTAGCATGGGGTTACACAGCCATAAGGAGCAGGGAAAGCTTCTATTCTAGAAGCTTGATCAAAATCTATTATTTTTTAAAAGATTTTATTTATTTATTCACGAGAGACACAGAGAGAGAGAGGCAGAGACACAGGCAAAGGGAGAAGCAGGCTCCTCACGGGGAGCCTAATGCAGGACTAGATCCCAGGACTCCAGGATCACGCCCTGAGCCAAAAGCAGATGCTCAACCACTGAGCCACTCAGGCATCCTGTTCAAAGTCTGTTAAAATGAAAGTCTGAGTACAGACAAGGAGCAGGAGCAAAACAGAATTCTCAGAGAAATATTAAGATGTAGATAGAAATTTGGGGCTCAATGTTGAAAATGAACTGTGACACCTTGTCTTCTACAATTTGACAGAACGCTTGTAACAAGAAAGCCCACTCAAATTTCACACAGATATCTCCTCTCTGATGTTAAAAATATGTATATTTCGCGGCGCCTGGGTGGCTCAGTTTGTTAAGTGTCTGTCTTCAGCTCAGGTCATGATCCCGGGGTCCTGGGATCCAGCTCAGTGTTGGGCTCCCTGCTCAGTGGGGAGCCTGCTTCTCCCTCTCCCTCTTCCCCCTGCTTGCACCTGCTCTCTCTCCCTCTCAAATAAATATATAAATAAATAAAATATTTTTAAAATGTATTTTTCAAGAGCAAGAGAATTTTTGTCCTTTAAATTAAAAAACAAAACAAAACAAGATTTTAAATGATTATTTCCCATTGTATTGCTCCCTTCCTGTCACTGTTTTTGAGCTAGAACATGAAGTCCTTGGTGGAGAAAGGAAGTGCATAGACATCAATCTCCATTAACAGTTTGAGTGTTTTTTGTTATCTGATTAATTTCTGAGTTGACATGGGTAACTACTTGTGTAGTTAGATGAGCTATTCATCCACACTGGGCATCTACTGAAGCTCTGACTGCACCCTTCACAGTCACATGTTTCACCTAATGTCTCATTAATTGAGCAGATCTTTTAAAATTCTACTCTATTCATATAAACCTCTTCTTGGAGTTATGCTAACAAAAAAGCAAAATCCATTCTATAAGAATTTAGTATTTTGTGGGGGAGAATAGGGAATTATTGTTATGTTCTAAATTAGTTTATGATACAGGGGTCCATTAGGCCGGTGTCAGCCAAAGTGTATTCATAGTGACACCAAAACCTGTAGTTTTTCAGGTGTTCAAATTCACTGTAGAGATGAAAAATAGAATGACCCAAGTGCAGATAACTCTTTATTTCATCAATTTGAGTCTACTTATTGCCTATATCCTATTCATATATTTAGTCTTAAGATAATTTCACATACTTTTTTAAAAGTAATCTCTACACCAAACTTGAGTCTTGAACTCATGATCAAGAGTCACATGCTCTACCAACCAAGATAGCCATTTGCTCCTTGAGATAATTTAAAAAATATCTCCCTCTACATCATCCTCCCCCCCCCTTTTATTTGTCATCTTGTTTTCCCAAATGTGGTGTCACAGGAAGCAATTTTACTTCATGCAGAGTTATAGAAGAGATTACTTGGATATTGTTGGATTGATGGATATTGTACTGTTTGCATCTAACAAGTTAAAAATCCGTGCCTCTTATCAATGAAGAAATGAACTGGCGTATTGAGTGTTCTGAGAATTTCATGACCTCTCTCCCATGGACCAACATATGAAGGATGGAAAGATTCATTTTTTTTGCACAAATCAAGCTTTTTCCCCCAGTAACCACTAGTTTACTTACTTTTGCAAGCATCTGGAGCAGAGAAGGGTCTCCGGAGGTCCCGATAGAAGCCTGGCTTGCATCGCTGACAATGCTGACCTTCTGTGTTGTGCTGACAGTCATTGCAGACACCACCACTACGATTACCTGATGCCTCCCACACATTAATGTCAAAGTGACAGGTATCAGCATGCCCATTGCACTTGCAGGCTGAGGGGAAAAAAGACATGCAAGGAAAACAATTTAAAACAACAGGTTCTCTAATATTGAAGCAGTTAAAAATGGGGTAAGCTGGCTACTAATCTTTTAAATTTATGTATAATTAACACGCAGTGTTAGTTTTTAATTTTATTTTTAGTTTTGTAAATAGTGCACATTTTCACAACAAGAATCAAAACAGCAATATAAAAAGGCAAACAATGAGAACACCAGTCTCCCAATCCCTGTGTACCCTGTCACCCCATTTTCTTTTTTTTAATATATTTTCAATTTTTTTTAAGATTTATTTATTTATTCATGATAGATGTAGAGAGAGAAAGAGAGAGGCACAGGCACAGGAGGAGAAAGAAGCAGGCTCCATGCCGGGAGCCTGACGTGGGACTCGATCCCGGGACTCCAGGATCACGCCCTGGGCCAAAGGCAGGCGCCAAACCGCTGAGCCACCTAGGGATCCCCTGTCACCCCATTTTCAGCAAGTTACTTCTTTATTGTCTAGTTTCTTGTATATCCTTCCAGTGTTTCTTTATATTTTTTAATTTAAAAATTACATTTTAGAATATGCCTGGAAGTCAGCAAAGTGTAGATCTGTGTTCTTAGGCAGAGATATTATAATTTCCTTAGCAACTGAGGTTGACATTTATTTTGGAAAGACTATTAGAATGGCTACCCATTTTTTTTCCCTTTTCACAGTTAACACTTCACCATTTCCATTCCTGCTACCCCCCAAGGACCAGTGTCATCACTGTGGGTCCCCTGACCATGCTTAAAAAACTCGACATGGTCAGGCATTATTTGAAAATGAAAATTCATATTGCAAATACAGGCCTAAATTCATGTTCACTACTGAGCCTGGAAGGAAACTTCTTGTGGACAGGGGTTAGTAACTTGGTAGGTAGATGGATATGTCTTTCATGAAGCACTATTCCTCAGCTATTGATGTACTGGCGAGTATAAGATAGTCTCCTCTAGAAGCCTGGGTGTGTTTCGTTGTTGTTGTTTGTTTGTTTTTATTAAAGAGGCCTGCATTGTTTCTTTTGTAACCATTTCTCAGAGGCATTTATAAGATTATCAGTAGCAACAAGTGACAAGTCTCTGTGTTCTATATGCATTTAGATACACAGTTGGTGTCTGTGGAAAGGACCAGAATGGCACTCTAGGAATTTAGGAGAAATTCTTTAGATTCTCTTGATGAGTGATTTAGAATAAGAATCCAGACTTTTTCCTGGAGTCAATTGTGTTTGTGCTATTGTTTTTTCATTGTTTCCTTGACATGTTATGATATTTTGACGAGATTCATAATCTTTAAAAAGCATAATATAAGATAATTTAAAATTTATGCTTAGAGGAAATCCTTTACATGTCTTAGAAACTAAAATAAATCAATTAGGATTCCAAATTATGTATGGGAGGAGAATTCTCACAATATTACCCACAGTACTTGCCTTTAAATCTTTGTAAAATTGAAGTTTGCGAGTATAAACATTGTTATGGGCATGTGTATTTCTCTGAACATTTTGAACTGCAAAGAAAAAATGGTTTGTATCCCCATATTTTTTACCGTTTTATCTATCTAATCTCCAACTTCAAACCTGAAGTTAGTCCTAGTAATGCAGTCTCGTTCTTGACCAACTGGCTTGGTTTCAAAACTGATTTGTCATTTCAAGTATCATAAGTGAAAAGAAAGGCATCATGGTACTATGGAAAAAGCATTTAGTTTGGGGTCTGAAGAGCTGAGATCAAGTCCTGACTATGGTTTACTAACCTTGGCAATTTACTTAATCTTACTGAGCCTCAATTTCCTCATCTCCAAAGTGGGATTAACATCAGCTGCTTGCTTTTTTGGGTTGTTCTGAAAACTGAATTTGAGATAGCTATTTTCATGATTATAATTCAATATCTCAGCCACGAGGGTCATTGTATGCCATAATTCTCGCTTGCTCTTGTGTCTAGCCATGTTTTTATTATGTCAGTTTCTCAAAGAGGGTGCTTAGGTCCTGCAAACTGTCCAAGCAAATGGGTAACACACTGTTGGCAAAATTGTCATATTGGCAACTTTGCAAGCAGTGATTGTTTCCAGTAGCTGAGGTCACAGTGAGCAGTGACATGGGGTATATTTGTGTAGGTTACTGTGCCCATCACCCACCACTTTATACTATGTTTCCAGAGACAACAAGGAGTCCACAGATAAGTTTACTTTACAAAGAAGGCTTTTAGGCTTGTGGGTATGGTACTCACTTCTGCACTCTTTAGGAGATCCCGTTTTGCCATCAGCGGCCTCCCATGGGCGGTCATTGTATAATGGTGCACAGTGTTGGCAGTGGGTACCTGCTGTGTTGTGCTTACACATACACTTTCCATGGACCTACAAACAAAAATAAGCAAGAGCTGCAAGTCATAAGCAATGCTAGGGAGGAACATTCTTCCCACCGTCTTACCTCATTGGTTGGCTTCAGCCATATGACATTCATTCACTTTCCTAAAGAAGTCATCAAGATGTGAGATCCTTTCTTTAGTTTGTCTTGTGATTAATTCAAAATATTACATAATAAAAGGGGCGCCTGGGTGGCTCAGTCCTTTAAGTGTCTGACTGTTGATCTCAGTTTGGGTCTCGATCTCAGGGTTGTGAGTTTGAGCCCTGAGTTGGGCTCCATGCTGGGTGTGGAGCCTACTTTATTATTTATTTATTTATTTATTTATTTATTTATTTATTGGAGCCTACTTTAAAAAAAAAAGTTACATAATATATTTTTCTTGGTTGTAGATTGTGTGACCCCCAATGATCAATTCTGAGATACTGGCTAAATATTTACTTAAAATTTTAATACCTTAAAATTTTAAAAATTCTTTTTTTTAAAAGATTTTATTTATTTATTCATGAGACACACACACACACACACACACACACACACACAGAGGCAGAAACACAGGCAGAGTGAAAAGTAGGCTCCATGCAGGGAGACTGATGTGGGACTCGATCCCAGGACCCCAGGATCATGCCCTGGGCTGAAGGCAGGCACTAAACCGCTGAGCCACCCAGGAATCCCCTTAAAAATTCTTTATGCAAAAGTACTGCTTCACTATAGAAAACTTGGAAATCTGTAAATATGATTATTTCATATCATAATCAGCATTTGAAATTTTATATTTCTAGTACTTTAAAATACAATTATATTTAAGACTTTTTTCATATAACAGTATATTAAGATCATCTTTTCAATTCATTAAATATTCTTGTGCAGCACACTTTAATGGCTTCCTTGTATAGTATATAATTTATTTGACCAATCACCTATTTTTGGTTATTTAGGCTTTTATATATTTTTACATATTATATTTTAGTTCTTCTTTTTTTTAAGATTTTATTTATTTATTCATGAGAGACACAGAGAGAGGCAGAGACATAGGCAGAGGGAGAAGCAGGCTCCTCGCAGAGAGCCTGATGTGGGACTCGATCCTGGAACCCCGGGATCATGACATGAGCCAAAAGCTCAACCACTCACCCACCCAGGCGTCTCTTATATTTTAGTTCTATAACAAATATCCTTGTAGCTATTTGTGTACATCTTTATTTATTTAGAGGTAAAACTAGAAGTGTTTTCTAGAAGTAAAACTGAACAATCAAAACATATATATTTTTAAGACTTTGAATATATTTTGTCATAATGACCATAAAGATTTTCTTCCAATCCCACAATTCAGAGTAGTTGAGTTTATTAAAATACTGTTTCTCATAGGAATGAATACTTTAGTAGAATTGTCTAGGATCTGAGAGTTTTATGAGTTTTATTTTTTGTATAATCTCACCAACATTTTCTAAAAATTAGTATCTTGGATCTTGACTACTCCCTAATAACTAAGTATTGCCATGAATTCCAGTACTAACATGCACTTATTGTCACATGATGTCATGACTACAAATGAAAGTTATGTAAAGTAGCTCAGAATGGGGTTTCCAAATTTGGATCTATGAGGGTTTTTTTTTTTCTTGAGAAACAGTATAACAGGTAAATTAGCATGAAAGTAATAAATAATATCAACCAGTCAACAAATATTTAATGTGTATCTACCGGGATAGGCAATGTTCGGTATACAAAGCATTACAAAACATAATTTCTGTGTTTAAGAATAGTATAAAATAGCTTGATAAAAAAGATATACATAGAAAAAATTTATACAGATAAACAAGACAATAAATACCTGAGAAAATGAAAGGATGTTGGAAATTATTTTATTTTTAAAAAATGTTTATTTATTTGAGATAGAGAGCGAGCACAAGCACAGAGGGAGAGGGAGAAGCAGACTCCCCACTGAGCAGAGAGCCCAACACAGGGCCCGATCTCAGGACCCTGAGATTACGATCCAAGCAGAAAGCAGATGCTCAACTAAACCACCCAAGCACCCCAGGATGTTGGAACTTAAAAGATGCAGGAATCACCAGAGATTGGCAGTTGTGGAGGGCTTTAAGAAGGGGCTAGATTTTAAGCTAGTCCTTAAAGATGGGCAGAATTTCTGAAGGGCAGAAGGGAAGAGACTTCCCAGGAAGAGGAAGCAGAATGAACCAAGGTATGGTGCTAGGAGGCTGGGGAGAATCTGTGAACAAAGTCTATTTCAATACAGCTAGAATATTTTGACTGCAATGATAAAGGAACTACTAGAAATGACATGTACTTGGAGTGGTCAGAATCAAAACGAATCCTTGGAGTTTAACAAATCTGGAAATAACTACATCAGTACATTGATGTACTACTGTGTGACCTAATTTAACACCAGAGTAAGTTACCCAGAAGCCCCTTTCTCTTTTAATTCTCTTAGTATATATGTCTTTGGTTCCACTGGTAGAGACCCTCTAGATTATGCATTACCCACGTCTGTGACAGGACTGCTATGGACCTTATGCTCAGAAAATGTTCAAGTGCAGGAATGATCCACATGAGGCCTAAGTGTTATAATCTGGAAAATATCATAAATAATTATTTTGGTGGCCATATTGCTCAATTTCATTTCTGTGTATTGTAATGTAAGGTTTTGTACTTAATGAAAATTAATTTATAATTATAATTAATTACATATATATAACCTTTTTTTTTCATTGGCTCCTTAGAGTACAATGATGTTGCAAGAATTTTTGTTAATTTTCATCATAGAAATGGAACTAGTATTATAGATTCAACTTATTGATTTTGGAATTCTAATACGTAAGTGTGAGTTGAGCTTCAGTTACCTGTTTTCTTGGGCTTCTCTTTGTGACTATCTCTCCTAAGAGCTGTTTATATGTAAAGTCCCAGGGAGTTGTAAGATACATCTCCATTCACACATGCAGGTGAGTTCTAAAGACAAATTTGCACTTAAATTTGGAGATCTGCAGGAATTCAATTTTTACTGCTCTATGAGAGTGTGGTCTTTCTATCCCAGCTCTTGGAAGAGCGTATATTCTGGTAGAAATGTTCCAGTCCTACTGCATTTTTTTTTTTAAATATCTTTTTTTTTTTTCATTTTTTTTTCATTTTTATTTTTATTTTATTTATATATGATAGGCACACAGTGAGAGAGAGAGAGAGAGAGGCAGAGACATAGGCAGAGGGAGAAGCAGGCTCCATGCACTGGGAGCCCGACGTGGGATTCGATCCTGGGTCTCCAGGATCGCGCCCTGGGCCAAAGGCAGGCGCCAAAACGCTGCGCCACCCAGGGATCCCGTCCTACTGCATTTTTAAAATGATTTTATTTATTTACTCAGGAGAAACAAAGCGACAGAGGCAGAGACAGAGGCAAAGCAAGAAGCAGGCTCCCTGTGCCGGGGGTGGGGTGGAGTAGGGGGTGGGGTGGTGGCGGAGTCATGGGCAGGGGATGGACAGAGTTGATCCCAGGACCCCAGGACCAAGACCTGAGCCAAAGGCAGGTGCTCAACCACTGAGCCATCCAGGTGCCCCCAGTCTTACTGCATTTATTAAATCTTTTAAATCCAACATTCCTTATCATGGTGAAAAGTAGAAACTCTTTATCAAATAACTTTGGTGTGGGAAGATTCTCTAAAGGCTCTCAGTAAAAGCTGGATGACTGTTTACTTGTCCTAGATGCTGATTTCTATTTTTTTTAAACACTAAAAACTATTCTATTGTACACTTTCAATGAGTCAAATTTTTGGTACATGAATTATCTCAGTAAATTTGTTAAAAGACAAAGAAAAACAAAATAATGGTAATAATGATAAGATTACATTTATTAATCATATGAATTTTGTTAAAGAAATTTAAAAGCACTTGTTTTATTAAAATATATGCACTAATTGCTCTTCTGATCTCTTTTGCTAATATTTTTGGCAGTCTATGTGTTTGAAACCAGTCTCCATTTGATACAATTAATTGCATATTAATTCAATTAAAAAAGACTAGGAAAAGCATTTTGCTCTAAATAAATCAAGAAAACTTCTCACTGTTATATTTTTTAAGATTAACAAGCTCATTCAAATTGCACTGGTTGAAGAAAATAGTGTGACTTTTTTAAACTTTGAGAAAGCTTTGAAAAAATATGTATTATTTTTTATTTAGTCTTTTAATGACTAGTACGTGAGGAATAATACAGAAGAGGTCGTATAAATTGAACACATCATATTTACTGGGAGCTACAGAAATATTCTTTCTACAACAACTAGTAAAGAACATACATATTTGTGAGGTGATACGTGCTGATGATTCCATGAAGACTTAAATAAAGCTAGATTTTAATTTCAATTTTGTCTATCTCACAAATTTTGTCTTTTGCCCAAAAGAAAGATTGGGTAGCTCAGAAGAAGCCAAGCTTCCTTTGAGCTTAGGAGCGGGCTGCTGAGAGCTAATAAACCAAATCACAATTTTCTATGAAGATTTTTCAGATAAAGACAGTAATAAACTTATTCACCAAGCATCTGGAAAAAAAAAAAAAGAGGAAGAGGGAATCCCTGGGTGGCTCGGCAGTTTAGCGCCTGCCTTTGGCCCAGGGCATGATCCTGGGGTCCCCGGATGGAGTCCTGCATCAGGCGCCTTGAAGAGCCTGCTTCTCCCTCTGCCTGTCTCTGCCTTTCTCTCTGTATGTCTCATGAATGAATGAATGAATGAATGAATGAATGAATGAATGAATACATACATAAATAAAATCTTAAAAAAAAAGAGAGGCAGACAAACCATAAGACTCAATCATAGGAAAAAAACTGAGGGTCGCTGGAGGGGAAGGGGGTGGGGGATGGGGTAACTGGGTGAAGAACATTAAGGAGGGCAGGTGATGTAATGAGTACTGGGTATCCTGTAAAACTGATGCGTCACTGACCTCTACCCCTGAAACCAATACTACACTATATGTTAATTAATTGAATTTAAATAAGATTTACATTTTAAAAAAGTGAATCTACTTTCAGGGCAAAATTTAATAGAAGATAAACTTTACAAAAAGTTTGAATGGACCTCTGTCTTGAAAAACAGATGCTGATTTCAAGCAAAATGGAGTCTTTAGAAAAACTGAGTAAGGGATCCCTGGGTGGCGCAGCGGTTTGGCGCCTGCCTTTGGCCCAGGGCGCGATCCTGGAGACCCGGGATCGAATCCCACGTCGGGCTCCCGGTGCATGGAGCCTGCTTCTCCCTCTGCCTGTGTCTCTGGCTCTGTCTCTGCCTGTGTCTTTGGCTCTGTCTCTCCTTCTATCTCTCAAGAATGAATAAATAAATAAAATCTTAAAAAAAAAAAAAAAAGAAAAACTGAGTAAGAAAAATCTCCCAAAGTTGAAGAGTTTAGTAAAGTGAAGATATATGGCTGGCATAATTTGGTAGCATAATGAAAATTAGGGGGAAGAGTAGGTTTGTAATTGTCTAAATCCTATAACTTGTAAAAAAAAAAACCTACATACAAAACACCAAATATTTGATGGAATTAGAGTCAGAATTCCTAGAATAAACAAACCGTCCTTAATTCACCACTGCTGTTACATGGAGTACTATCTGAGGGAGGCATTTTAGAAAGTGTTAATTCTGAAGTAAATATGGTAAAGACCAAGGTCAATAAATGCTATTTGTAGGCAACGTCTTAGTCCTTGAGGCTGTGTCTTAAAGAACACATAAGATTTTCCTTAGGGACAAAGACAAGAAGATAAAATCCCCAAAGAATTCTGGGAAACATCCATAAATACAGAGGGCATGTGTTGGGGAGTAGGTTCTATATAGATCATGGAACATATTAAATATCAGCCTAGGATGCTGGAATTTACCCCGTAGGTACTGAAGATCCATTGAAGATCTTGAGTAAGGAAATGATTAAAAAGTATATTAAATACACTTTTTTTCCTCTTTCTAAAAAAAACCTTTCTAACTCATTCCTATCTTGTCTCCTGTGTTCTTTCTTCCATTTCCTCTTTTACTATTTCTTTCTTTTTTTTTTAAGATTTTATTTATTTGAGAGAAAGTGTGAGTGAGTGAGAGAGAGAGAGAGAGAGAGAGAGAGAGGATAAGCAGGGGGAGAGAGAGAAGCGGCTCCCCAGTGAACAGGGAGCTGATGTGGGGCTCCATCTCAGGACACTGGGATCATGACCCGAGCTGAAGGCAGACACTTAACCACCTGAGCCACTTAGGTGGCACCCCTATTTCTTTAATATATATATTGTATGAAGTATTGTTCATTTCCTTTAGAGGAACTAAACTATCATTATTGGTCAATTTATCAGGTTTGGTCTTGGAATGCCCATGGCCTATAAGTAATTTCACCCAGCTCATGGGTTAGCCCTGGCTCACAAATTCCAGACCTCAGGAGGCCACAGACATCTAGGGAAACCTCATCAAACATTCACATGTATCACAAGATAATGGAGACAGGTCAGTTCCCTCTGGAGTAAAGATTTCAGAGCATTCCCTTGCTCCCACATGCTGAGAATTGGGATGAACCTCCCAGGGTCTGAAAAATGCCAGCCCAGCAAATTTTTCTGCACACAGAAAAATTCAAGGAGCTGTCATTTTGAGAATTACCAAAAATAGCTGTAAATCATTATCTAGACCATCTGAAACAAGAAGTCCTTCCTCAGCGATACAACTGTTACTGTTCAAGCTTGAAAGATCACCCACTATTTGATGCTCGTGAAAAATGTGCAAGTAAATCTAGGTCTTTATTGGAAAAAAAAAAAAAGAAAAAGGAAACTTTAGTAACAAGTTAAACATAGCTCTTTTTGGTACACAAACATGAAATAGATAAAGGGCAGGAAAATGGGGTTATGTACTTAAGGCTTAGTTGAAGAAGAGTGGTGTCTGGTTGTCCAATTGGAAAAGGAGAAATTGACTTTAACAAGCTTCTAACCCCTAATTATCTAAGAGGTATACCTTAGCATTTTGACTATTCTATGCATTTCATAACCCGTTTTCTTATACTAAGTACTTTATTCTGTTGTCGAAAATTTTCCTGTTTGTATCTAATATTATTTATTTTATCTAAGAGGTATGCCTTAGCATTTTGATTATTCTATGCATTTCATAACCCGTTTTCTTATACTAAGTACTTTATTCTGTTGTCAAAAATTTTCCTGTTTGTATCTAATATTATTTATTTGTTATTAGTATTAACCCATTTGCAAGTCATTTTTAGCATACTTATAGGGAAGGACTCATGTAAGCTTTGAAGCAGTAATTTAAGCAGTTATTGGAACAGTATGCTCGTTAGAACAGCATGCTTATTAGTTAGCTATGTACTTTCGTGACAAATATATATTAGAGCCAAATAGGTAAGGAGAGAAAATACAATTTCTTCATATGTGAGGCTACAAAGGAATATAGGGTGGAAGCAAAAATTAGATTTTTAAAAAGATTTATTTATTCACTTTAGAGAGAGAGAGAGCATGAAAGGGGGCAGAGGGAGAGAGGCAGAGAGAAACTTTATTAGACGTTTTGCTGAGCTCAGATCCAATGCAGGGCTCAATCTCAAAACCCTGCAATCATGACCTGAGCTGAAACCAAGACTCAGATGCTCAACTGATTGCAACACCCAGGGGCCCCCAAATCCATCACTAGAAGATAGAGAGGTCTTGCCTTGAAAAGCTGCTTCTTCACTGTTGTTCCTTTTGGGGCAGAAGGTCTTCTAGTGGTCTACCCATGCAGTTGAGGAAATTAGCCATGGATCATTGGCAGTGTCAAGCATAAGGGCTGGGCAATCACTTCTCAAGATGTTGCAAAATACTTAAACATTAGATGGGAAATTGGCTTAGCCAACATTTACGGTCCTAACAGTCTTAGGGTTCTATAATTTTAAGGCCTGCTTCTCTGTGTTGGGAATACTGATTGGTTGTAGGCAACCACCCATAATGTTTTCTGAACCACCAAAGAAGACTTGTGTGGCTGGGTCCCGCTGCTGCCTTCTAACCAATGTAGAACATTTCCAGATTGTCTGAAAATCAAGTAATGGAAAGCTAGGAAAGTATTTCTTCTTTCCTGAAGGCACTTCTTGGGACACAAATGAGAAAGTAAATAAATATTAATAGTCTCTGAAGACAGACTTTCTTTTTTTTTTTTTTTTAATTAATTTTTATTGGTGTTCAATTTACCAACATACAGAAAAACACCCAGTGCTCATCCCGTCAAGTGTCCACCTCAGTGCCCGTCACCCATTCCCCTCCAACACCCGCCCTCCTCCCCCCTTCCACCACCCCTAGTTCGTTTCCCCGAGTTAGGAGTCTTTATGTTCTGAAGACAGACTTTCATTTGTTGATACTGACTATACCTAAACAAACATAAATTCTATTCTTTTTATTTTTCTCTTACTGTTTTCCTTCCCTGCTGCATTTTTCCCATTGTTTGTGACCAAAGAAATTATAGACTAAATATTCTTCTAAACTCCTGCCTTCCAAATAAAGGTATACTTCATCATCTAGTGATGCTCACCATAATGGAAATTACCAAAGCAAAAAAATCAATCTGGCTAGTGCTTTGGAGGCAATCATATTAACTGAATTCTTTTAGAATGTCTGATAAAATTTGCTTTACCAACTGCTTTCCAAGAAAGAAGGGAACAGCTGTTGTTCATGTCTTACTAAAAATTATAATGAAAATTAGTGGAGGAAAAAAGACTTTACAGCTAAGTATTCAGAAATTCTTGAATTTCATAACTTGATTTCCTTGTGCTCTCGTGCCATTATTGTTTATATATACATGATTCTATTTTCATCTTTACCATTCAACTTTGAATTCCAATGGCAAATGAGTCTTCTTTTCATGCTGTCGTTGGAACCTTAAAAAAAAATGTTTGTGAAAAGAGAATGCAAACAGTGCCTATTCTATGAACCAAAGGAAAATACCCACTTACAGGCAGCTGCAGCAATTCACAGAACTCCATTTAGCTATGACAAATGATTTAGAAGTGGAACAATGCTACACAGCAATTTAAGACAAAATGTGAAGGCAAAAAACTGACTAATTTCTAAAGAGATAGTATGTCCCATTTAGAGAGAAGGATTAACTTCTAAAAGAATGAACTTCTTATGCATGCAAAGAGATAAATTCTAATAACAGGCTAGCCTGTTAAAGCCTGCTCCTCTTATGCAGGACAAAAACACAGACAACAATGCTTCAGCACAAACCTTTGAATAGAAAGCATTGTGAGGAAAACATGTCTTTTCATTAACAAATAAAATATTCTTTTTTCTCCAATAAAGGTTTGCATGTTTTAATTTGGGAGTTCTATGGTGAATATGAAGCATAATAATTGAGTTTAGTGGAAAAGCGGGCTTGTCAGAATGGGGCAAAGTAGGTTGAAGGCTAAGTATTCCAAACCTCTACCCAATAATATATATAGCAAGAATGCAAGCAATTGAAAAGTTTTACAGTCTATTCATTGGTTTGAACTTGGACACTGGAGAAAACAGCTCTTGTAAGAAAGTAGGGGCAATAAAATAAAGATTGGTATAGAGCAGAAACAATTATGAATAAAGAATGAAAATTAGCCAATACTTTGAGACTTCTCTCTTCTCAGCCAGTTGCCTGAAATTCTTCCAATAGAGATTCATTCCTTTAGCTCTTAAATGGGGTTGTAGGTCCAGGAGCTCCCTACAAAAATGCACTTATGCTCAAAAGGGGCAAATCCTTAATTATTAGCAACAAACATATCGGCTGGGATTATAACCATCTGTTCTCAATCTTAGAACTGAACTCAGAGTTGCTGAGAGGAAGTGGCTTCCTGATTAAGGAAAGGGAATGTCTTAGGGGGAAAGGAAAGGAGCCTAAGACAAAGTATGGCTACATTTGTTACCTTGCCAAGAACCTTGCTCTGACTGATAGAGCTAGAAAAAAGCATGAACGGAACCAATGCAAATTTCATAAGAAAACTGCATTTAGTACACTGTATGGTGATCATGTGCTTATCTGTCCCTCTCCACTAGATGGTAAGACTTTGCAGGGAAGACACAGTGGGCTAAATTTCTTTGACTTTCTAGTAACTGACATATAATAGATTTTCAATAAATATGTGTGTTAATTTTTTCATTCAGCAAATATATTTTAATGGAGCATTGATAACCTTAGTTACTGAATTTAGTTCCATTTTATAAAATTGCCAAGAAGGCAGGGTACCAATCATGCATTTGAAGTGGGAATGGGATACTTTTATTGTTTGTCACAAAGCAGGATTTTGGGTAGAGGATTAAAAGATATTCAGGTTTGTCCAGTGTGCTTCCTTCCTATAAGGTGCATACTAGTTCACATCTGGGCAAGGCATGTTGGTAAATATGTTCTTACCTGTAGTAGTCATGTATAGGTGTTCTGGATGATCTGGAAGCTTAAGGAAAATGTGTCAGCCGTGGAGGGAAATGAGAATAATAATGATGATTATGATGATGATAATAAATAACAATAGCAGTAGTAGATAATATGGAGTAGCACTATGTGCTGGGCGTGACTCTGGTTCATTGTGAATCTTTGGATTCACACAAGAACCCTATAAGGTAAGTACAATGATCACTGCCATTTCACAAAGGAGGAAACTAAAGTCTAAAGAGATTAGATAATTTGCCTAAGGTCACAAAAGCCAGTAAGTGGTGGATCAACAGTATTTGAATTCTAGCAGTCTGACTCCAGTCATCATCTTAAACCTTAACCTATGCTATGTTAAAACCCTAGGGAATAGGAATTTTGAGGGATCCACTTTGGCCAAGTCCCTTGAGGGACTACCTCAATAAAACAGATGTGTTCCAAAACAATTTTTCCTTGAAGAGCTCTTCAGGATTGAGTTTGGACTCAAAGTGAGCCATTTCATGGAGGTTCTGGTCTTGAGTGGATTATTAGTCCTATTCCTCTGGGAGAAGCCTAGCAGTTTTGGAGGTAGGAAAATACTGGAAGATTGGGCCCCATTTCCCACATCTGGCACAAATAAGCTTAGGGTATGGAGAGGATCCCACTGGTTCAGTGTAAAACCTGGGTAATGAAAATTCTGATGCCTCCTTGGGGCATTTCTGGGCTGCTGCACATTTTGCTTATCAGAAACTCCAGTGAATAAATTTACAAATGAAGATGATAACAAAAATGTAAATGAACTCAAAGATTTGCTCTTGTGTATAGCACCTCTTTTATGTTAATTACTCTCCTTATTAGATATGATTGGGTAGGGATAGTGGTAGTCTTTATAGTCAGTATTATTTTAGGCTATTAATGATAGTAATAGTAGTAAGTGAGGTTATGGAGAATGGTTACGTGAAAATGCTATACATAACCTAATGATTCAGATACATTTTTAGATTCAAGTTACTGGGTTTATTCCATTTTTTCATGTACAAAATTTTGTATGCCCCCACACTGTGATTTGTACATCTAAACAGCAGTTTGTGTCACTGTGAATACTCTTTACTATAAAAAATCAGGAGTTGAAAGAATATTCGGAAGCATACATACACAAACACACAAAATTTCCAAATGCTACCAAATTTGTGTACTCCAAATTATGGGCATTTATTCCAAGATTGCTTAAAGATATGGTTCCACCAATCTTTTAAAAATAGTATTATGGCTCAAACTAAGAACTAAAATCAAGTTCTGTGGGTTATCTTTCAACATACATCATGGCCCCTTTTGAAAAAATTAGATGATTGGTCAAAACCGAAACAAAAGAAAGCAAAAACAAACTCCCAAACCTACCTGTCTAAAATAGGAGGGCAGACACTGCTTCTGGGCAGAGAAAAAGCATAATTCGGGCCTTTCAAATAAATTGCAAATTACTTTTGAGCTTAAAAATATTCTTAATAAAGTAACCTCATTTAAAAAGGCAACTGAAAGAAGGTCTTAAAATATCCCTATTGTTTTAAAATGTACTATTGGCTCAACATTGTATTTTTTTAAGTGAGCACTTTAGTTTACATTTGGAGTCCTTGAGTAACTTTAGGTAGGATTCTCTCTCACCCTTCAGAGTAATGACTTTGTAGAACAAAGAAAATCTCTTCTTTTTTAAGTCCAGGAATAGGGCCTACTTTTATTTATTGCCAGGGGCTTAAGAGGCTTACATGTACCATCTTTTGAGAAAGATGTTTTGCATCTATTTGTAACTACATTCAGTATTCTTTGTCTTTGTGTGTGTGGTTCTTTGAATGATGGCTTACTGGTTCTTCAGTAATTAATGAGTCAAATAAAATTTTTGACCTGTTTATTTTATATCTGGACAAGAGTCATGACTTCACTTTAAAAAAATGTATCCTGGGGATCCCTGGATACATTGGCCTGCCTTTGGCCCAGGGCATGATCCTGGAGACCCGGGATTGAGTCCCACATCGGGCTCCCTGCATGGAGCCTGCTTCTCCCTCTGCCTGTGTCTCTGCCTCCTCTCTCTGTCTCTCATGAATAAATAAATAAAATTTTTAAAAAATAATAAATAAATGTATCCTTAACACTGCCATTTCTTATCCCGCACAAGTTCATCCATATCAAAGTTGTTCTTCTATCAAGACTTCTTGAGCATGTACTTCTAAGAGTGGAATTTAAACTTGCTTTATATAGTTAAATGGGTTTTGATGTATTATATTCTCACAAGATTGATTCTACTGGCTTCCTCTTTTCAGTATCATCAGTTACTTTATCTTTTCTCTGAGGACTGTAATAAATATTTCTGCCATAAAAATGCAAATAGCATTGAACCAAATATTGTGATGCCCAGGAGGCTTATGAAGATTACATTCAGATGTTACAACTTATGCAATTTTCTCCCCACCATTATTTCATTGCACAGAACTATTTTTTATTTGTTTTTTGTTTCCAGTGGATTTTAAGAATTATTTCTGGCTACTGGGCTTTTAAAAATGATGTCTGTCCAGGGCATCTGGGTGACTCATTCCATTGAGCATCTGCCTTCGGCTCTAGTCATGATGCTGGGGTCCTGGGATTGAGCCCCGTGTCAGGCTCCCTGCTCAGCGGGAAACCTGCTTCTCCCTCGACCGCCCCCTCCTCTCTCTCTCTCTCTCTCTCAAATAAATAAAATCTTTTTAAAAATGATGCCTGTCTGACATTTTTATTTGGATATATCTTAAGAGTGAATAGAGCTAGATTATATGCATAGTTTGGTTTCAGATTTGCATGTGTACAATGACAATATACTATGATTTTCAGATGTTTATTTCAATGTATCTAAGGCTTTCTTGCCTTATAACATCAAATTAGCTTCTCTTCTCCTCTATAATAGCCACAATTTCTTCAGCTGTAAGATACAGAACAAGAGAAGATTGACAAATAACATTAGACTCTTGCGGTAGTTCTTGTCCTTAGGCAAAATTTTGAGTTTTCTATAAAGCTGTATGAGAAACTATGTCAGCATATAGCTAAGTAATTTTAAATTTCCTTCAAGCCAAATTGCTATCTGGTCACTGCATCCAGTTACTAGGACAAGTTGTTACATAGCCATCCCACCTGCTCCATCTCTGTTCTTCATTTGATCTCAGCTAAGTCTTATTTTCATAACTTCACTTTGCACTTATCTTTATACACTGAAACTTTTCCAAGGTCACAATGCAAATCAGTGACAGAAGAGGGAACAGAACTCCCAAGAGAGTCCTAAAATACTAGAGGCCCCATCTTAGAACAGTGAGGTAATCAGGAGGATTTTTTTCCCTTCCCATCAACACCTAAAATAACTTCTCATGATAAAATCTCTTTGAGGAGAAAAGAGATCATATCACTTTCAATTCTTTAGTACCTATTTGATTTTTAATAATTTTATAAAAAAAAAGCAAAAGTGGAATTAACAACATATAACTTCCAATACACTCTTAAAACTATTAACACAAAAACTATGAGACAAGAACTTAGGACATTGAGTGAAGGCAAAAACTAGAACTCATTTTGTAAGCAACTTATCTTTCAAGCAGCATCTGACATGAGAGTGAAGGAAGGTTTTGTGGGGGTTTTATTCAGTGTCTTTTAGGATTTAGATGGTTTTTATAATGAGCTGGGGGCCAGGTAGATTCTATTAGAAGTGCTGTGGGGGATTAATAAGTACTTTTCATCTTACTGACATTCACTTGCTCAATGTGTTCACATAGCTTCTGGTTATTTTAAAGGAAAATTCTTTGTCAGAGACTATTTTGCATTCTCTTACAAAGTGTTTTTTTTTTTAAATTTAATTCATTCTAGTTCACATTTCCCACTGTTTTCCTTCTTTCTTGACAGCTCTGTTTGACTGTCACTCAGTATTCTATACAGTACAGAGGGTGTTACAAAAGTTGACTTGTTTAAGATAAATGAGCCCCTGATTGTAGTACAAGAAGCCAGTTGCTAGGGCATGTTTTCTTCCATAGTCTTTTGTTGTTGAATTAATTAATTCATTCAGATGCTTTTTTCATATCAGAAAACTGCTTGTTTCTAGGTGAATCTTATAAAATGTAGTCTTCATTATTGAGTATGCTCATATAAAAAAAACAACAACTTATGCTTGTTTGGCAACTCTATCAGAATGCAGAGTCACTAAGAAATCTGTGATCATCTGTATATGGCCAGAAACAATAGTCACAGCTTTTGGAAGAATTAGTTTTCTTCAATACCCACCTATTCAAAGCTACCGCTTTTAAAAACAGTGAGCTTAAAAAAAAAAAAGAAAAGAAAAAAAAAAAGAAAAAACAGTGAGCTTAATGACCAGGACTTTATTTTTTTTTTAATTTTTTTTTATTATTTATTTATGTAGTCATACAGAGAGAGAGAGAGAGAGGCAGAGACATAGGCAGAGGGAGAAGCAGGCTCCATGCACCGGGAGCCTGACGTGGGATTCGATCCCTGACCAGGACTTTAAAAGAAATATATTCATTCTGCAAAATTCCTCTATAACCAGCCATGGGTCTTATGTTTGTTTTTTGAGTTACTGATTTTTCCTATTCCAATTATATTCATCTAACCTAAAAGTCATTGTTTTAACCACATTTAAAGTGTGCAATTCCGTTTTTTAGTATATCAAAATGTTGTGCAATAATTAATACCACCTAATTCCAGAGCATTAACACCACCTAATTCCAGAGCATTTTCATCATCCCCCAAAAGAAACCTCATGCCCATTAAGCAGGCACTCCCTATTTCTCCCCAACTCCTGGCAACCACTACTCTCTTTATGGATTTGCCTATTCTGGACATTTCATATAAAAGGCATAATACAACATGTGGTCTTTTGTGTCTGGCTTCTTTCACTTAGCATAATTTTTTCAAGGTTTATTCATGTGGTAGCATGCACCAGTACTTTATTCTTTTTCAGGGCTGGATAATATTCCTTTTTGAAAAAAGATACATAGCTTTCTTTGTCTTTTATTTTTCGCTTACTTTTTTTATGTTTCAAGTATTTATTTAAATTCTAGTTAGTTAGCATATAGTGTAATACTAGTTTCAGGAGTAGAATTTAGGGATTCATTGCTTACATATAATACCCAGTGCTCATCACAAGTGCCCTCCTTAATGCTCATCACCCATTTAGCCCATTCCCCTCCAGCAACCTTTGTTCTCTATAGTTAAGAGTCTCTTTTTATGGTTTGCCTCTCTCTCTTCCTCCCCCAACCATGTTCATCTGTTTTATTTCTTAAATTCCACATATGAGTGGAATCATATGGTATTTGTCTTTCTCTGACTTATTTTACTTAGCATAATATGATCTAGCTCCCTCCACATCACTGCAAATGGTAAAATTCCATTCTTTTTTATGGCTAATATTCCTTTGTGTGTGTGTGTGTGTGTGTGTGTATGTGTGTGTGTGTACCACATCATCTTTATTCATTTATCAGTCAGTGGACATTTGGGCTCTATCCATAATTTGGCCACTGTTGATAGGATAATATTCATTGTAAAGATATACCACATTTTGTGTATCCATCAATCCACTTTTTGGCTGTTGTGAATGATGCTGCCCTGAATACTCATGTCTAAGGTTTTATGTAGATATATGCTTTCAATCCACTTGGGTATATACAGAAAAGTAGGATGGCTGGATCATATGGTAACTCTATGTTAAACTTTTTGGGGAATTGCCAGACTATTTTCCACAGCAGCAGTATCATTTTACATTCTCACCAGCAATGTGTTAGGGTTCCAGTTTTTCTATCCTTGCCAACATTTATTTTGATTTATCTTTTTGATTATACTCATCCAAGTGGGTTTGAAGTGGTATCTCATTGTGGTTTTTATGTTCATTTCCCTATTGACTAATATCGAGCGCCTTTTTTTTTTAATTTAAATTCAGTTAGCCCAGGAGCACCTGGGTGGCTTAGTCGGTTAAGCGTCTGCCTTTAGCTTGAGTCATGATCCCAGGGTTGGAACCCCGCATTGTGTTGGGCTCTTTGCTCAGTGGTGAGCCTGCTTCTCCTTCTCCTTCTCTCATGGTTTATCTCTCTCTCTGATTTCTTCCCATTCAGTTTTCCATCCCTTCCCCTATGATCCTCTATGCTATTTCTTATATTCCAAATATGAGTGAGGTCATATGATAATTGTCCTTCTCTGATTGACTTATTTCACTCAGCATAATAACCTCCAATTCCATCTACATTGATGCAAATGGTAAGATTTCATCCTTTCTGGTGGCTTAGCAATATTCCCATATATATGATATAATACATCACATCTTCTTTATCCATCTTTATCAGTGGACGTCTAGAGCTCTTTCTACAGTTTGGCCATTGTGGACATTGCTGCTATAAACACTGGGGTGCAGATGCCCCTTCAGATCACTACAATTTTATCTTTGAGGTAGCTACCTAGTGGTGCAATTTCTGGGTCGTAGGGTAGCTCTATTTTTAACTTCTTGAGGAACTTCCACCCTGTTTTCCAGAGTGGCTGTACCAGCTTGCATTCCTACCAGCAGTGTAAGAGGGTTCCGCTTTCTCTGCATCCTCTCCAACATTTATTATTTCCTGACTTGTTAATTTTAGCCATTCTGACAGTATGAGGTGGTATCTCACTGTGGTTTTAATCTGTATTTCCCTAATGC
The DNA here is from genome assembly GCF_048418805.1 of Vulpes vulpes. Classification (NCBI taxonomy): domain Eukaryota; kingdom Metazoa; phylum Chordata; class Mammalia; order Carnivora; family Canidae; genus Vulpes; species Vulpes vulpes. The sequence goes on from NC_132789.1 coordinate 73,244,526, forward strand.
TGAGTGATGTTGAGCCTTTTTTCATGTGTCTGTTATCCACTTGTATGTCTTCTTTGGAGAAATGTCTGTTCATGTCTTTGACGATTTCTTGATGGGATTATTTGTTTCTTGGGTGTTGAGTTTGATAAGTTTTTTATAGATCTTGGATACTAGCCTTCTATCTGATAAAACATTTGCAAATATCTTTTCCCATTCTGTTGGTTGTCTTTTGGTTTTGTCAACTATTTCCTCTGCAAAAGCTTTTTATCTTGCTGAAGTCCCATTAGTCCATTTTTGCTTTTGTTTCCTTTGCCTTTGGAGATGTGTCTACTAAGAAGTTGCTGTGGCTAAGTTGAAGAGATTGCTATTTGTGTCTCCTCTCTAGGATTTTAATGGATTACTATCTCAAATTTCGGTCTTTTATCCATTTTGAGTTTATCTTTGTGTATGGTGTAAGAAAATGGCCCAGTCTCATTCTTCTACATGTGGCTGTCCAATTTTCCCAACACTATTTGTTGAAGAGACTGTCTTTTTTCCATTGGATATTCTTTCCTGCTTTGTTGAAGATTAGTTGACATACAATTGAGGGTCCATTTCTGGGTTTTTGTGCCAATGCCATATGGTCTTGATGATTACAGCTTTGTAAGATAGCATGAAGTGGGAATTGTGATGCCACTAGCTTTGGTTTTCTTTTTCAACATTCCTCTGGCTATTTGAGGTCTTTTCTGGTTCCATACAAATTTTAGGATAATTTGTTCCAGCTCTGTGAAAAATGTCAATAATATTTTGATAGGGATTGCATTGAATGTGTAGATTGCTCTGGGTAGCATAGAAATTTTCACAATATTTGTTATTCCAATTCATGAGCATGGAATCTTCTTCCATTTCTTTGTGTCTTCCTCAATTTCCCTCATAAGTGTTCTAAAGTTTTTAGCACATAGATCCTTTACCTCTTTGGTTAGGTTTATTCCTAGGTATCTTATGGTTTTTGGTGCAGTTGTAAATGGGCTTGTTTTCTTAATTTAAATCCTTCTGCAGCTTCATTATTGGTGTATAGAAATGCAACAGATTTCTGTACATTGATTTTGTAGCCTGCAACTTTACTGAATTTGTTTATTGGCTCTAGCAGTTTTTTGGTGGAGTCCTCTTTGGATTTCCTATATAGAGTATCATGTCACCTGAAAATAGTGAAAGTTTTACTTTTTCCTTGCTGATTTGGATGTCTTTTATTTCTTTTTGTTGTCTGATTGTTGTGGTTAGGACTTCCAGTACTATGTTGAATAAAAGTGTTAAGAGTGGACATCCTTGTCTTGTTCCTGACCTTAAGGGAAAAGCTCACAGTTTTTCCCCATTAAGGATGATACTAGCTGTGGATTTTTCATATATAGCCTTTACTATGTTGAGGTATGTTCCCTTTAAATCTACTTTTTGAGGGTTTTTATCATGAATGGATGTTGTACTTTGTCAAATGCTTTTTCTGCATCTATTGAAATGATCATATAGTCCTTACCTTTTCTCTTATTGATGTGATATATCATGTTGATTGGTTTGTGAATACTGAACCACTCTTGCTACCCAGGAATAAATCCCATTTGATCATGGTGAATGATTTTTTAAAATGTATTTTTGGATTCAGTTTGCTAGTATTTTGTTGAGAATTTTTGCATCTATGTTTCAGGGATATTGGCCTGTGGTTCTCTTTTTTGTGTGGTATCTTTATCTGGTTTTGGTATTAGGGTAATAATGCTGGTCTCATAGAATGAATTTGAAAGTTTTCCTTCTTTTTCTATTTTTTGGGAAGAGTTTGAGAAGAATAGGATATTAGCTCTTCTTTAAATGTTTGGTAGAGTTTGCTTATGAAGCCATCTGGTCCTGGATTTTTGTTTTGGAGAGCTTTTTGATTACTGATTAATTTCTTTGCTAATAATCAGTCTGTTCAAATTTTCTGTTTCTTCTTCTGTTTCAGTTTTATAGGTTTCTACAAATTTATCCATTTCTTCTAGATTGTCCAATTTTTTGGCATATAGTTTTTTAAACATTCTCTTATAATTGTTAGTGTTTATGCATTGTTAGTTGTTATTTCTTCTCTCTCATTTGTAATTTTATTTATTTGGGTCCTTTCTCTTTTTTCTTGATAGGTCTGGCTACAGGTTTATCAATTTTTTCAAATTTTTTTTTTAAGAAACAGCTCCTGGTTTTATTGATTTGTTCTATTGTTTTTCTAGTTTCTATATCATTTATTTCTGCTCTAATGGTAATTATTTCTTCCTTCTCCTAGTTTTAGGTTTTGTTTGTTGTTCTTTTTCTAGTTCCCTTAAGTATAAAGTTAGGTTGCTTATTTGAGATTTTTCTTGCTTCTTGAGTAGGCCTGTATTACTATAAACTTTCCTCTTAGAACCACTTTTGGTGCATCCTAAAAGTTTTAAATCATTGTATTTTCATTTTCATTTGGTTCCATGTACTTTTTTTTCTTCTTCTATTTCCTGGTTGGCCCATTCATTGTTTAGCAGCATGTTATTTAACCTCCATGTATTTGTGGGCTTTCCAGCTTTTTTTCTTATGACTGACTTCTAATGTTATAGCATTGTGGTCAAAAAAGGTGCATATTATGACTTTGATGTTCTCAAATTAGTTGAGGCTTGTTTTGTAAACTAATATGTTATCTACTCTAGAGAATTTTCCACGTGTACTTGAAAATAATTTGTCTTCTGCTGTTTTAGGATGGAGTGTTCTGAATATATCTGTTAAATCCATCTGATCCAATGTGTCATTGAAAGCCATTGTTTCCTTGTTTTCTGTTTTTTAATTTATTTTTAAAGACTTTTACTTATTTATTTGAGAGAGAGAGAGAGAGAGAGAGCGAGCATGAGCAGGGTGAGGAGCAAAGGGAGAGGCAGACTTCCCACTGAGCAGGGAGCCTGATGTGGTGCTTGATCCCAGGATTCTGAGATCATGACCTGAGCCGAAGGCAGTCACTTAACCGATAAACCACCCAGGTGCCCCTGGTCTTCTGTTTAGATGGTCTGTCCATCAATGTAAGTGGAGTGTTAAAGTCCCCTACTATTATTGTATTATTATTGATTAGTTCTTTTATGTTTGTTATTAATTGTTTTGTGTATTTGAGTGCTCCCATTATGGGTGGGTAAATACTTACAATTATTATATCTTCTTGTTGTATTATGCCCTTTATGATTATATAACGTCCTTCCTTATTACAGTCTTTGTTTTAAAGTCTATTCTGTCTGATATAAGTATTGCTACTCCTACTTTCTTTTGACATCCTGTTTGCATGATAAATGCTTCTCTATCCCCTCACTTTCAATCTGCAGCTGTCCTTTAAGTCTAAAATGACTCTCTTGTAGGCAGTAAATAGATGGGTCTTATTTTTTAATCCATTCTGCCACCCTGTCTTTTGATTACAGCATTTAGTCTTTTGCTCCTTTTATTTTATTTTAAGATTTATTTAATTATTCATGAGAGAGAGAGAGAGGCAGAGACACAGGCTGAGAGAGAAGCAGGCTCCTCACAGGGACCCTGATGTGGGACTCGATCCCCAGACCCGGGATCATGCCCTGAGCCAAAGGCAGACGCTCAACCACTGAGCCACCCAAGGGTCCCTGTTTTGCTCCTTTTAAGATTTTTTTTCTTTATCACTATACTTTGACATTTTAATTACTATATGTCTTGGTGTTGGCCAGCTTTTGTTGATTTTGCTGGGGGTTCTCTGTGCCTCCTGGATCTGGATATCTGTGTCCTTCCCCAGATTAGGGAAGTTTTCAGCTATTATTTCATCAAATAAGTTTTCTAACCTCTTTTCTCTCTTCTTCTTCTGGGACTCCTATAATATGAATGTTATTACATTTGATAGAGTCACTGAGTTCTCTAAGTCTATTCTCATTTTGCATAATTCTTTTTGCTCTCTTTTGTTCAGCTTGATTACTTTCCATTACTCTGTCTTCCAGGTCATTAATTCCTTCCTCTGATTCTTCCAGCCTGCTGTTCATTCCATCAAGTGTGTTTCTGATTTTGTTTATTGAGCCTTTTATCTCTGCTATGTTATTCCTTATCTCTGTGTTAAGGGTCTCACTGATGCCTTCCACTCTTTTCTCAAGTCCAGCAAGTATCTTTATGATCATTACTTTAATTCTGGGGGCACCTGGGTGGCTTAGTTGGTTAAGCATCTGCCTTCAGTTTGGGTCATGATCCCAGGGTCCTGAGATCGATCCTCATGTAGGGGGTGGTCCCTGCCCAGCAGGGAGTTTGCTTCTCCCTCTCCTTCTGCCTACCACACCCGCTTGTACTCTCCCTCTCTCTCTCTCTCAGATAGATAAAATCTTTAAAAAAATAAATTCTGTATGAGGCATGTTACTTATATCTGTTTCACCTAGATCTCTGGCCATGACCTTGTCCTATTCTTTCATTTGGGACAAATTCCTCTGTCTTCCCACTTTGTTAGAGTCTCTATGCCTGCTTCTCTGTGTTAGAAAAGTTAGCTGTTCTTAAGGGTAATGGCCTTATGAAGAAGAGATCCTGTAGTGCCCTGCCATGTAGTTTGCCCTGTTCCCCACCACTGGGGAACTGGCATTTTAGGGCATGTCTCCAATATGTGCTGTATATGTTCTGCTGTTGTGTCCTGGCCATTTTATCCTTCACACTAGTTGTCTGCTGAGGCTCTTTTTGTCTATTGTGGCCAGTGTTTGGTCCCTGGCCTGAATGTGGCACATTTTAACTAGGTGTGCTCTGATCAGTTTGTGAAATGAGATCTGTCACCACTGCTATGGGAACCAAGGCCCTGCAAAATTGCCAGATTTCATGAGCAGGAGTCTGTGCTGGTTTTCTCAGGGAGAAGGCCTGCCATGCTGGTCCTGAGGCAAGTGTGACTGAGAAAGGTAGTTCCACCAGAGAATGGGGAATGGGGGCTGGGGGAGAGGCAGGGCTGGGTGTAAGCAAGTTAAGTAGTGAGTGTTGATGCTGCACTGATTTCCACAGATGGCCCTGTACTTATGGTGGGGGTAGGGGTGGATGGCACCTGACAGTTCCTTTTTTTCCCAGAGGGGTCTCTCTGTGAACACTGCCTCTCTGGGACATGCTCGGGGATAAATAAATAACCTCCCCAATGTGTGCCCAGGAGCCCTTTAGATTGATGTTTCCACACTGTATGTCCAAGGCTATTTGACCTGCCTTCTCTCCAAAAGCAGTCTCAGTGCCTGAGAGGCTCTCGCTGAACCAAGCCAGCTGACTTTTAAAAGTCCAGGCTTGAAGCCCCACTGGTTGCAAGAACTCATGAAATTCAGTCCCTCTCTCTTTCCAAGCCAATTGCTATGAGGGTTCCCTTCCTTGTGCACTCCCCTGGTGTGCTAGTATGTTTCTTGCCCTTCTCTACAACCAAGCCTCCCTCCCCACTGTACTGGCCATGAGATCTGTTTCTCTCTCAAACCTAGTCTCCACACTTCCTACCTTCTTCGATGTGGCCTCTTCTCTACTTTTAGTTGTGGAGTTTATTCTACATCTTCAGGTCAATTTCTGGGGTATTTAGGATGATTTGATACTTATCTAATTATATTTATGGGACAAGGCAAGCCTAGGGTCCTCCTCATTGACCAGTGTCTTCCCCTCTTTTCTTTTCACTTTTGGGATAGTTTCTTTTTTTTTTTTTTTAAGATTTTATTTTTAAGTAATCTTCACACCCAACATGGGGCTCAAACTTACAACCCTGAGATCAAGAGTCACATGTTCCACTGACTGAGCCAGCCAGGTACCCCAATAGTATCTTTTGATGCACAAAGATTATTACTTTTGATGAAGTCCAATTTATTTTTTCTTTTGTTGTTTTGTGCTTTTGGTGTCAAACCTAAGAAACCATTTCCTAATGCAAGGTCACAGAGACTTATGTCTGTTTCCTTCTAAGAGTTTTATAATTATCAGTCTACAGTTAAGTCATTGAAACATTTTGGGTAAATTTTTGTATATGGTATAAGAAAAGGCTCCGAATTCATTATTTTGCATTTGGTTATCCAGTTGTCCCAGTGCCATTTATTGAAGAGTCTTCTTTTTCCACTGAATAATCTGGACATCTTTGTTAGAGAAAACCAGCTGACCATAGATACCTAGATTTATTTCTGGGCCCTCTATCTTGTTAATCTATATGTCTATCCTTACGCCAGTAGCATACTGTTTTGCTATTATTGTAGCTTTGTAGTAAGTTTTGAAATTGGAAAGTGTGAGCCCTCCAACTTCATTGTTCTTCAAAATTATTTTGGCTGTTCGTGGTCCTTGCCCTTTCATATAAATTCTGATTGTCCATTTCTGCAAAAAAGGCAGTTGGAATTTTGATAGGGATTTCACTGAATCCATATCAATTTGGGGACTATTTCCATCTTAGCAAAATTAAACCTTCCAATCCGTGAAAACAGGATGTTTTTCCTTTTATTTAGATCTTTAATTTCTTTCAAGAATGCTTTAGAGTTTTCAATATACAAATCTTGTACTTAGGTTAAATTTATTCTGAAGTATTTTATTCTTTTTTTTGATGCTATTATAAATGAAATTATTTTCTTGATTTTATTTTTGGACTGTGCATTGGTAGTGTATAGAAATATAATAGTTTTTACATATTATTAATCTTATATCCTGCAACTTTGCTAAACTTGTTTATGAGCCCTAACAGTTGTTTTGGCTGTTGTTGTTGTTGTTGTTGTGTGTGTGTGTGTGTATTCTTAGGAGTTTCTACATATAAAATCATGTCATCAGTGTACAGAGATAGTTTTACTTCTTCCTTCAGATCTGGATGCCTTTTGTTTCTTTTTATTGCCTCCAGTACAATAATAAATAGAAGTTGTGAGAGCAGACATCTTTGCTTTATTTTTTATCTTTGGGGGAAAAGCATTTAGTTTTTCACCATTAAGTATGACGTTAACTGGAATTTTCATAGATGCCCTTCATAATGTTGAGTAAGTACCCTTCTATATATTCTTTGTTGAATTTTTTACTTTTTAGTCAGGAAAGGATGTTGGATTTTGTCAATATCCATTGAAATGAGCATGCAGTTTTTATCTTCTATTGTTATGGTGTCTTACATTGGTTGATTTTCTGTTAATCCAATCCTCAATCTTAAGATATGCAGTCATCTATTTTTTTTTACTGGAATAAAACTTTATAGCCAAGAATATACTACTCTTCTGTTTCCTTCCTAGGGAAGCATAACTGTTCATTTTAATAGTTTGAAAAAATAGTGCATCAGTCACAGCTGGGTTAACAATGTCCAGACAAAAATATTTTAAGGGTTTATTTTGACTAAAAAGCAAAAACTTTCATAATATAAAGGTGTTGGAGAATTTGAAAAGCAATCTTTTTGAAAATCTAGTATAATAAATTAAGTTGAGGGATAGTTGACATATTAAGGTACCTCATCTCTTAATATCTATAACTTTTATTATTCTGTTCTTCATGTCCTACAATTTATGCAAAAATGGCTATACAAGATGTTGAAATCTTATTTTAAAACTGTTATAAGACACTTTCATGCTGCAGAAACTCTTTGGTCTCTGAGCATTCCATTCGAGCAGGTATTACTGTGTTAGACTGATATAAACATTTTAAACATTATAATTATCTAATATCTAACACACAGAGAGTAGGATCTTGCTTCCAATGTATTGAATGATAACAGTTTAATTTCCTGGCAAAGCCATCTCAATCCCATTGTAATCTGAAGAACCAGAGGAACAGTGGACAGATTCACAGGTCCTTCATGACATCAGTTTCTTTAGCAACTAAATGTAGCAGGTTAACTTAGTGACATATTAGTCACTTTGTAAATATTTTGGTTGCTGTATTAATTTTAACCAATGTTTTATGATTGAAAAATTAAAAATTAAAGATTTTTATATTAAGAAAAAAAAAGTAAATTAAGGTTAGAATGGAATTTTAAAATTAGAATTCAATATAACCCCACCAAAATTTTAAAAGAATAAAATTCAATATAGATAGAGATATGAATTTCTATTATAATTTTTTTCTGTGCCACCAAGAAAATCACATTTAAAAAGTCCCACAGAAATTAGGGAGCGTGACAAAACATGAAAGACTCCTAACTCTGGGAAACAAGGGGTAGTGGAAGGGGAGGCGGGCGGGGGGATGGGATGACTAAATGATGAACACTGAGGAGCGTATATGATGGGATGTGCACTGGGTGTTATACTAAACGTTGGTAAATGAACTTCAATAAAAAACAGTCCCCCAAAACATTTTATGTCATCTATATTCTGAAAAAATTTTAAGAAAAATAATGGCAATATCAGAAATGATCTCACTATGTGTTATGTTTTCTCCTTTGCCTCAATTTTAAGAAATAAATAATTAAAGAAAAATACTGAAGATAATTTATTCTCTGAAGAAATGTGACTGTGGATCAAAAGTGCAGTAATCCCCCTGACACTCATAGTATTTGTATAATTATATTTACTTTCAGAGCTTGTTTGAAAGGATTTCCTTTCCTCAAGATGATGCTAAAAAGTCTTTATCTTATTGCTTTAAAAAGACCACAATAATCATCACAGTGAAAAAAATAAGCAGTTTAATATAGATGAAACTCTACTGAAGAGTTCTGAGATTTTTCCTTAGCATTATGGTGTAAATGTGATATAAAGAGAATAAATTTTGGAATTAGATCCCTGCTCTCAATAATCTTGGAGAAGTTCCTTAGTAACAGGACACAATGTCCTACCTATACCATAAGGTAATAATAACAGCTCCATGGTTTGTTTGAGGATTAAAAGAAAGAATGTGTGTCGAAAAGTGACACAATCAAGAACAGTCATTATTATTAATATTATTGACATTACTGAGATGAATCTCTTTTAAAATGCCATCAATTTAGTTCATCTATCGACCCAAAACTTTTTGAACTTATTATGTTAGACACTGTGAATGTTCCAGTATTGGCCATGAAAGAAACAAGTAGTTTAGCAGATAGAGAAAGATGGATATGTAAGAAAATAATTACAATATGGTAAGGTAAGTGTTTTAATCACGAACAGTACAGGGGACTGTGGGAGGCCTGAAGAATGACTGGAGTTCTGTTTTCAAGGTCACTAATGACCTAATTGTTTGATAAAATAGGTTATAATCCCTTGCCTTTATGTTAGCAAGATTAGGTGGCACAGTTTGGAACACAAGTCTCTTCACTGCTCTACTACTCCTGTGTAATCCCAGAGTTAAGTTCCCTTTTCTTTACACATGAGAATTGAATTAAATTTCAAAGAAAAATTGTAAGATATATATGCTACAAACAACTACAATCTTTAGCCTCTTCTCAGCATTCTAAACTATGGAAATACTAGGATTCCACTTTCTCTTTAATTTTAATGCCTACCAGTGCCTTATCTGGGAAACAAAGAAACCTCTGCCCTTCAGGAATTCTGAGAGCTGACTGAGCTAGCTAAATTGCATGTCTGTTAGTGGTACCCTCAGAGATGCAAAACTAAAAGGCAAAGGACACCTGATCAGTGTTTACTCTTATAAGCTTCACAGTTGTTCATATTATATATAAAATATTTAATAGTGGAACAAATGTAATCATTTTTCCATTTCTAATTTGCAAGCTCTTTTAAGGCTAAATATACATTTTAGTTTTTGAAACGAAAATTTTCTCTGTTTTTTATTTCTGTCTAGCGCTAGAGAAAAGAGCTAAAAGACATCAGAATTCCATATGGCTAAAAAAAATCTTATTATGAGCTAATAAATACAATATAGTCTTTCCATCTCCCCACACATGTACTATTTTATTCCACTAAGATATTTGCATTGCTAAGATATAATACAACTGTAATTTCAATTATAGTGTTAAGGTTTCGAGTGTCAAAATTAACAGACCTAGTTTTCCGATTTGAAATAGCTGTGAATTATCTCTCTATTATGGAATGATTGTGATATTGTGTGTGTGTGTGTGTGTGTGTGTGTGTGTGTGTGTGTATTTTAACCTTATGTGTCTGGTGACTAAAAATTCTTGTAAGAATGAATAAGGATTTAAATTACATTTTATCTTCTCCTGAATGTAATTGTTTTAGGACAAATTGAAGTACATTTCCAGCTCTTACAAAATTGGCAAGACACAAATGAAATACCACAGAGAAAGGAGTCCTGGGGTTGTGAACCAGAAGTGAGATATCTATCTGTAACCTCAGCTTTTCTCTTTCCATGTATCTCTCCCCCCGCACCTCCCCGCCATTATATTAGCAGTGAAACTGCAAGACTAGGCCTTGCAGACCCAGAGATCTCCCTGCTATCTGTGGGATGGATATAAAAATGCTACACTGAAAGGGCAATATTCATAAGAAAAATTTTCAAAGTAGAATATGCCTTGAATATCTGAAGAGTAAATTTCTCTCCAAATTAAAGCTAGCAGCTCGACCTTGTTAAAGAGACTTATTTTTGTATCTTGTCATTGCTCTAATTTTGACCTAAATATAGATGTTTCACTTTCTGCAAAGCATGTTCATGAAAAGTTGAATGAACATATATGATATTTTGGAGAACCAACTTTACTTTTCTATTGGCTAATATTTCACTTTCAGAAATGTCAGCTCTGACACCAACAATTTAGCTTTCAGTTGTTTCATTTAACCTTTCTGTGAAATAGTCAAAGGCCTACAAATAAATATTTAAATGCTCTAGGGGAACCTCTGAAAGAAACCCCATACGTAATTCCTTTATTAATGAAAAATTGTTTTGTAATGCGTCCAATTCTGAAGTCTTCTGGTTTCCTGGTCATCAAATAGAAAAGAATAATCTCAGGCAACTTTTGCCAGTAAGAGAAGGTATATCTTATTGTCTCAAGAGAAAATAAGGCTAGATTCATTGGGAAGTTTTATAGTCAAAACACTAACAATTTCCAGCCATGAACATTACTGGCTTGCCCTTCTAGAAAACACAAGGTATTTAAATGAAGTATAATCAACATTCTGTACACCTTCGATGGCATCTGTGGTTACTCATTGCCAAGGGACTAATGGCAAAGCTATAACATAGTAACACACAGGAAAATGAAATTAGAAAGTCAAGCCCTTGAAATGGATTAAGGATAATTTCACACTAACTGTATCAAATTGGTTGGCTTAACAGTTTATTAATATTTGGAAGACAACACTGTGCACCATTTTGGTGATAGGATTACTCTTCCCTCCAGAGCCTAATGTGACAAATGATTGGGATTGCTTCTGCCCTTATTAATTGTCTTTAAGCCCTTGTTCTTTTCCTTAATATCCTGAATTGTCAAGAGCTTTCTAATTAGACCTTTTGGCCTTGAAAAAAAAAATTTTAAAGAAGATGAAAAATGTGGTCTTAAATCTATTCTGACCATATAAAACTTGATATATGAGATATGCAAACATAAATGTATGATTAAATGTATTCAGATTCAGATGAGAAAATCTTTTGTAATGAAACTATATGAATAATTCTAAAACTTGCCTTACACAGCTAGGTAGCTAAGTAACATTTTCCACAAATCCCATTTTCTGGCTCTACATATGGTTTCAATGTTTTACTATTAGATTTAGAATACTCCTGTTAAAATATTGATCCTCTTTTATATAATGAGTTTCTGATTAGAAAAAGAAAAATCCACCTTAACAAGTATAGTACAAGGCATCTTTTTTATCTATTTATTTATTTTTGTATATTTTTTTAATTGGAGTTTGATTTGCCAACATATAGTATAATACCCTAGCACAAGGCATCTAAACAATTCTTTTTTTTTTTTCATCTAAACAATTCTTCATGGTATCCTAAGGCTTCCGTGTTATCCAATGGGTGATATGTTAGTAAAACAATGAAATGTTCCATGTGCCTTCTCATTACCATCCATCATCCAACAGCTGTAAAATCACCAGCTGCTAGGAAAAAGGAGAACTGCATAGTCCTCTCCAGCTGCAAAGAGAAAAAGCTTAAGATGTCCTTTTCACATAATGTCTGGGATCCCAGTAGGCTGGAGTCAAAGTACAGTTTTCCTTGTCACAAAACCCCTATCCTTGGGGATCCCTGGGTGGCGCAGTGGTTTGGCGCCTGCCTTTGGCCCAGGTCGCAATCCTGGAGACCCGGGATCGAATCCCACATCAGGCTCCCGGTGCATGGAGCCTGCTTCTCCCTCCGCCTGTGTCTCTGCCTCTCTCTCTCTCTCTCTGTGACTATCATAAATAAATAAAAAAAAAATTAAAAAAAAATATTAAAAAAAAAAAAAAAAAAAAAAAAAAAACCCCTATCCTTGTAAACATGTCAAACAGCACATCAGCTATAATTTATTTTTGTTGTTATTGGGGAAGAAGTATATGTGGGAGAAGTAGTAGAAGTGGCTGAGGTCATGTAATATAGTAACAGTAACGTCAATAGTGGCTACTATATGCCAGGCACTGGCTATCATAACTCAAATCCTCACAGTAACTATATCAAGTAGATCTTATTTTCTTGGGAAACTGAGGTTCAGTGAGACTGAGTAGCTTAGCAAATGCCGTAGTGAATCAAATCCAGATCTGATTCCAAAGCTAGGGTCTTAATCACTGCACTGTTCTGCCTTCCGGTAAAATGAACAGATGAGGGAAAATGGAAATGGTAAAGAATAAATGGAAGGTCCTGGGAAGAGGGGGAAGCATGAAGAAGGAAGCATGGAGAAGACACAGGAGGAGTGTTTCAAGGTAATTTAAACTGCTAGCTTGTACCACCACTTTGTGCCTTTTTCTGCTCCCCTCTCCCATAGAAAGAATTGACCCTAAAATCTTAGATAGCCTGAGAAACAGTGTGTCATTTCCATTAATTATCTATTATCAGCCATTAAAAATTCTAGCCCACAGAATCAGACTTCGTTAATTAATCACTCATCCTGACAACAATATGAGCTGTAGATGAATGGGCATAGTCTATAAAGCAGCAGTGCTCAAACTTTAGCAAGCACTGAAATCACCTGGGCCCCATCTCTAGAGGTTCTGATTCAGCAGGTCTGGGGTAGGGCCTGAGAAGTAATTCTAACAAGTTCCCAGGTAATGCTGGTGCTGCTGGTTCAGGACCACACTGAGAATGACTCCTATAAATAAAAGCTGTGCTAAAGGTAGTTAGATTTATATACACATGCCTATCACAAGTTGACTAGTAAAAGAATAGCATTTCTCAAGAGGCAACCTTCCATTGTGCAGGCACAGTTTACAAATCCCGTAATTTATAACAGCATATGTAAAATGAATAGTGTTCGTACAAATGTAGCAGGACAATTGACCATATGGCCATGTTAGTAATTAGCCAAAAGACTATGCTCTTAATGTGCAGTTTGCTCACCTGAGCAAGTATGGGAATAGGAACATCACATTTATAAAAGGCAACCATGCCTGAATTTAATATCAGCTCTTTATAATCCAGAAAAAAACACATAAAAGTAAAATACACTTAAGCTTAGGGATGGAAAAATCTGAACCTAGAACTATTCCCGTTTCCAACCATAAACCTCTGCTGGTCCAATTACTTATGGCTTAAAAAACAAAAAATAGGGATCCCTGGGTGGCGCAGTGGTTTGGCGCCTGCCTTTGGCCCGGGGCGCGATCCTGGAGACCCGGGATCGAATCCCACGTCGGGCTCCCGGTGCATGGAGCCTGCTTCTCCCTCTGCCTGTGTCTCTGCCCCTCTCTCTCTCTCTCTCACTGTGTGCCTATCATAAATAAATAAAAATTAAAAAAAATATTTTAAGAGAGTAAAGACGACAAGAATATTCATTGGACTGGATTCCTGGAAGCCAAAATACCGTTAACCACTTAGCCTGTTTCTTATCCCTTACCCTGCCATGGCTCTAAGTTTCACTTAGTCTTGCCTAGTTTTGGCACATACTGTAGTTATAATACTAGGGGCTACCACCACTGCTGCTGAAATCCATATGAGAATTGGATGAGAGACACACACATATGAGAATTTATTCATGAGAGAGACACACAAAGAGAGAGAGGTAGAGACACAGGCAGAGGAAGAAGCAGGCTCCATGCAGGGAGCCTGATGTGGGACTCGATCCCAGGTCTCCAGGATCAAGCCCTGGGCTGAAGGTGGCACTAAACCACTGAGCCACCCAGGCTGCCCAACAAAGTTTTTAAAAAATGAAAAAACACTTACTAAATAATCCCCTTCACTTGGTTAACCAGCTCTTTTCTATAGGCTAACAGTTTTCTTTTGGGGGGCAGGGAGTGAGGTCCAACAGTAACTTTATTATAACAGAGAACCCAGGCTGCAATAAATCTACATGACTAGAGCAGATGGTTGTTATCTTTCCAGAAGATGAAGCCTGAGCCCAGCTGGCAACACACAAAGGTTAAGACCGAGGTCAAGAATATCCTCTTTCCTGGTATAACCCTGCATTGCCTGACTCATGATGTGAGATGAGAGACTGCCCAACCACACTGAATGGAAGGATGAGGTCCCACTGGGCAGAGAGGACAACCCAGCAGGAGATATTTAAATTATCCCCCAAAAAGATGCTGAAATAAGGTGTAGTTGCCTACTCTCACTATTCTTTGCTGAGAAAGATGAGGTTATGGGATGAATAGCAAATTATGTTGTCCTTCATTCTTCAGATAAATAAATCCTGAGGAGATGGGGTAGATGGCCAATCAAGCAGTAGTACAAGTTGAAAATTGAAGCTAGCCATAGATCTTCATGTCTCAGGAAAAGAGCAGCAGGGATAAGGGAAAAGAGAGGAGCATTAAAATGCCTGGAGGCATTATGAAAGAGAAACTTCTTTCTCTTCTTCTTGAACAAGACAGGAAACAGCATCTTTTATTTTCCTTGATGCAGTGGCAGCAGACCCTGGTTTTCATAAAACACCCTGGATTTCAGTTAATATGGTCTGTTGATAAGATTGCTCAATCACAGGCAAACAGGCTGACCATTAATGTTAGGACTAGGTCTCTCACAAAGCCTCTCACAAGGGCTATGTCTTACGCTGGGTCCACAGAGGAACTGTCAACATCATAAGGTGCTTCATAAAACTTCTGCAGTACTGCAATGGCATGATTAAAGGGTTTCATAAGGAGATGACTTCCTTGTAGATGGTGACTATTTCAGAAAAGTTATGTATAAAAAGATGGGGGAGAGTTTGGTTTCAAGCCACATAGTTTCAGACACCAGCTACAGATTCCTCTGTCCCATTTAATTACATGTTCTTTTCTGAGAAACGTATTTAATCACTGTGGTTGAAAGAAATGATCCACTCATCACCTCCACCCTCCCTCATCCTGTGAATCTCACAAGTTCAGAGGCTGAAGACAAGACAGTTGCTTCTGTTCCCTCTCATCAGGGAAATCACTTGGTGATCTAGTAAATGTCATGAGCAAGATAGCCAGCCCAGTTGTCTAAGATGACTCTTGCCATAGAGATGTAGCTGACCTCTGTCATGTAGATGGAGAACTTCTTGGTCAGCTGCTCCACCTGTTCAGACTTTAGCTCTGTGAAACAAAATATGCCAGTCTGGTCAGGGATGGCCCATTGTGGGAGAAGTCTTTCTTTTTGAGGTGGGAGACCAGCTGATTCTGCATGCTAATGATGCAGTTGGCCATGACTTGCACTTCCTGCAACCATTGTTTTTGAAAATCCAGGCTGGTCAGAATGGTCAAGGCAACCTGTGCTCCACTGAGAGGAGGGCTGGAATACACAGGATGGATCAAGGTCTTCAATTGTGACTCCACCCCTCTGGCTTCATCAGCATCTTTGCAGACCACAGGGAAGCCTCCCATTTGCTTACCATAGAAGCCCATGTTCTTGGTATAGGATTGGCAGAGACAAACATTAATGCCCTCTTCAGTGAAGTGGTGCACAGCCCAGGCATCTTTGTTACCATCACTACTGGCAAAGCCTTGGTAGGCCATGTCAAAGAATGTAGAGAGATTCTTTTTTTTCATTGCTCTTGCTGTTTCCTTCTATTACTCAGGATGAGGGTCCACTCCCATGCGATTGCGGGCAGACGTGTGCAAAATAACACTTTAGTCTGGCATTTTTGAAATGTCCTTGCTAATGCCTATGAAGTCAAAGGCCCAAGTCTTGGGGTCATAGTATTTATAACCTTGTAGCTGCATGCCAATGTGTCTGATGGTTTGTACGGAAAAACATCTTGGCTGAAATTTAAAAATCTTTACAGAAAACTAGCTCTGATCTCTAAGGCCTCAGTTCCAGAAATGGTCTGCACAGTGACGTACTGGCCAATTTTCAACAATTTGCTATTCTCACTCAGGGTTAGTTCTATAGATGCCTTGCAAAATTCAGCCAGTCCTGCAATGGGCAGATATTCTTTATCCAAATTTTTTGCAGCAATCCGGGTTTCTGCCTTTCAGACACGAGAAGGATGTAAGGCTTCCCATTATACTGGTTGGCACCCTCTACCAGAGTCTTCTTTTTTTACTGCTGATGTCTCATAGGCTTTTGTGACTCCCAGAATGGGATCTGGGGGCCACATCTCCATGTGGGCTCATCAGGGGCTGACTCTTGCAGAGGCCAAGTGGTGAGGTTGGGGCGGAAGGTGATGGTGATTTTGGATAGGACCCTGCTGGAGTGCCACAATGCCAAGGTGGAAGAAGAGGTTCAGTCTGTAGTGCCAGAATGGAGTAGAGGGCTACAGGTGCCCACAACGAGGTCAGGCTGACGGTTTTCTTGCTTGCAGAAGACTGTATAGAATAGTTATATCTTAAGACTTTTGCAAAAGTTTCTGGCAACTCTGTGTATTTATCCCTTATGGAATTTTTTTTTTGAATTTTTTAATAAAGAAATCTTTTAAGTCAGAAGGCCATTTTTTAATTTCTAAAGCTCTGGCATATATTTCTAAGGGATGCTGATGGTCACCTGCCACATCTATACCAGGTTGTTTGTGTAGTCAACAAACAGCCTGGTCATTAGCAGACTAGGCCAGAGGGGTGCACTGGGGCAGCTCTGACTTGCTGCTGCTCCTGATAACTTCTTGTTTCAGCTCATCTACAATGATCTTGCCCTTCAGGTCCCAGATCTTGATGCTGTGGCCCGTGGCAGCACAGAGCTGGTGGTGGTGGGGGCCAAATCCCAGAGCATTGACAATGTCCCCAACATTGGGTATGTTGGGTGTATGGGTGTATGAAGGTACTTGCCTTGGTTGAGGTCCCACAGCATGGCCTGGCCACCCTTGCCTCCAGAAGCACAGAGGAAGTCATCTGGAGAGACAGCCACAGTGTTCAGGTGGCCCATGTGGCCAGAGCAGTTGGTCTTCAGCTTGCACTTTTCCAGGTTTTATACCCTGAACATCTTGTGGCTCATGAACAGAAGAAATTTATTTCTCACAGTTCTGGAGACTGGAAGTCTAAGGTCAGGGTGCCAGCAGGGTTGGGTTCTCGCAAAGACCCTCTTCTGGATCACAGACTGCAGCCTGCTCATTGTATCCTCACGCAGCAGAAAGAGAGCTAGCTAGCTCTCTGGTCTCTGAAGGCCACTAATCCCATTCATGAGGGCTCTACTCTCATGACCTAATTACCTCCCAATGGCCCCACCTCCACACCCCATCACATTGGGATTAGGTTTTCAACATACGAATTTTGGAGGGACACAAACAGTCAGTCCATTGCAGCCTGCGTGCTCTCCTTTCACTCTCCTGTTCACTGAAATATTGGCATTCTACCTCACACAAACTTTCTAGTTTACAATCTTGTAGATAGACACATCTCTAGAATGAATGCATTATTTTCTATTTGAGTATTAACCGAATCCCATTAACTTAGGTATTACAAATTATTCCATCCTTATTTGTAGCAATGTTAGCTCAAAGATGCATTAGTGTCTGCAAACTAGTCTGTGTTTGTTGGGTGAGTGCTGCATTTTCTCTAACTTTGGAGCCTCAGCTTTGCTTCTAGAGCAATAGCATTGTTTTTCTGTTTTTGAAACACTGGCCACTGCCCTAGTCATTTTAGTTACCCCAAAGCTGTCCTGCACCCCAGAGACTTAGCCCTGTAAATACAAACTGTCCTGCTAGCTAACTGGTTCACAGTCCCTTATGTCCCTGTCCTCTATTAGGGCTGGGAGAAAAGACAAATGTAGTAGTCTACTCGCTAGAAAATGAAGCAAGGATAATTGGAAGTCTTTACATTTTTATTTATTTTTTGCTTTGATCAGAAGTATCAGAGCAAAGTATAACATTTAAAAATTGGAGTGCTCTCCTATTTGCCTTCTCTTTGCCTCATCCCTAGCCATTGTTCTGGGTGCGTCCCAATAAGGAACTTGCTGTCTGAGCCACTTTGTGTCCTTTTTTTTTTTCTTTCTTTCTTTCTTTCTTTCTTTCTTTCTTTCTTTCTTTCTTCTTTCTTTCTTTTTTTTTTGGAAGAAGGTGATGTGAGGACAATGACAGTAATTTTTCATCATTTTTCTATTCCTCTGTTGCTATCATTCAGTCCAACACCTTACCAAACACTAGTCCTGGCTCAGGTAACACACTGTCCTGAGGATACAAAGATTATGTAGTCCCTGTCCTCAGAAGTTTGTGATCTCTCAGGAGATGCAGAATAGTAAAAGTTCAGAGGAAAGCACGAGGAGATGTGTGAACCCAGAGGAAAGAGAGTTTAAGTATGGCTGAGGGTAAGAGGGGGTCAGTCCACTCCTCACAGAGGAGAATCATTATCTTTCTATTTTGCTGGACAGCAAAATATACTAGGCATTAAACTGAGGTTCTTGTTTTTTCCACTTTAAAATCTACTCAACAATGGTCCCCATTGACTGTAAAAGCTGGCTCCTGTGTGATAATGCCACTAATATGATTATGCCAACCTCTCCTGCTGCTCACCTTACACTTCATATCTGAAGGTCAAGGTACTAAAAATTGGCATGGACGTGTCCCAAGGAATCTGGCTATCATGCTTGACTATTTATAATTCTAAAATTGAAGATTAAAAAACAAGTTAAATGGCACTGTATAGGATGAGTATGGAGTCGGAGGAGTGAATCTACAGAGGAAGAAACAGGAAGCATTATAAGAGCATAGACCAGCCCTAAAGGAACTTAGATTACCAATGCCCAAAGCTTAAAGTAACTCACGGTTTGTTTCTCATAGGTGAGGAATTGTTTTACATACCACGTGGAATGCTCCTGGGGCCTTGACAGGTCTGAAGCCATCAACAGGTATGCATTGATCAGCATGGCCGTTACAGAAGCAGCTGCCCTTGACAATGAAATCATAAATTGCATAATGTGTAAAATGTTGGGGCTTTGCGGTCAGGTCGTTTCTCTGACACGGACAAGACTGTCGTTTCAACAGCTGTACACGGAGGTTGGTGATTTTCAGCTGCTCCTGCACCTTGGCACTGTAAGGGTTCTCTGCATCGTATGGTGGTGACAAAGCTCTGAAAATAACCTATAAAGGAAAAAAAATACCATGAGTATATAGGGCTACATACAAACCCCCATTCATTTGCCCTATGTAGTCTTGCTTTGATTTATATCTTTTGTCATCTGCAAGTGATAAGGTAAGAGGCTTTTAGACCTTGATCACACAGGTGTGCTGCTTATTCGATGCAGAAGGATAAACTGAGGAAACAGCAGAGTCCTGACTCTTGAGATGAAGGCAGCCATGCAAAGACTGGGAAGAGCATTCTGGGCAGAAGGAACAGCAAGTTTAAAGGCCTTGATGCTGAATCAAGCCTGGCTTTTTAAAAGAACAACAAGGCCAGTGTGACTGAAGTCCAGGAAACAAGGGAAGTTTTTAGAGAAGAGGATGGAGCCAGTACATGACAGATGACAGAGAGTCCTTTAAAGGCCATGGTAGTTATTCTAACTGTAGTAGGAAGGTCATATGCAGCCAAGTGATACTATCTGATTTACATTTTTTTATTTACATTTTTTAAAAAGATAACTCTTGCTTCTGTGAGGAGAATGGATTATGAAGGCTGAAGAATAGAGGCAGGAGGACCAATTAGGAAGTGACTGCAAAACCAAGATCTAGGTACTTCTATTTCCAAATGAGGTGTGACCCTTTCGAAGACTATCAATTATTAATTGGAGCCTCTGTTGCTACAAATACCTTTGATTCTCCTTTCCTGGAGAAAGCTTCCAAGCTTCTGACACATTTTTGGAAGATTCTCGCTAGTAGTAAATGTACAGTCCTTCCAGGGTGGATTTGATTTCTGAAATTAGTTAAAAGTCCCTTAAATCCCAATATAGAGAGTAAAATGGCTGATCAAGTTAGTTAACAGTACTTTGGTTAAATGTGAAGTATAAGTAATAAAACCGTTTTTCAACATGTGTGTTATAGATAGACTCGAAAGGCAATTGAAAACTCTAGTT
Organism: Vulpes vulpes; assembly: GCF_048418805.1. Taxonomy (NCBI): domain Eukaryota; kingdom Metazoa; phylum Chordata; class Mammalia; order Carnivora; family Canidae; genus Vulpes; species Vulpes vulpes. The sequence continues at coordinate 73,264,815 of NC_132789.1, forward strand.
CTGAGGAGGAAACCAGAGGGAGGAAGATTCAGAAGGGATGGACTTTGGGCATGTCCATGTACCTATACATTATATGGGAGTAATAAAAGGAGCCCAGGAGTGGAGTGGTACAAAAACATGTCTAATGGATCTGTTAACTTTGAGGGAGTAGAGGCTGGTGGGAGAGGAAATCACTGCCAGTGGAAACCAATGATTATAAAAAAGGGATTCCAAGCTATCTCATAAAATAAACCAGTATTATAAGGAGGCCAACACTAAGTTATACCATATAATGAAGATTAAAAAAAAAAAAACCAAACAAAACCTCAAACAATCTTGTTAATTTATATAATAAGAGACAAAGCTCCCCTGAAAAATTCTAAGGTATCTCTTGATTTTTAAAAGATATTTTAAAACTCTATTTGGAAATATTTTGATAGCCAAGTGGTTTAAAAATAAATTAATTATTTAAAAGTAGGCTTTGAATAAACTTCCATTTTGAGAGAATGTATCTAATAGTAGTTTTCCAGGAAAAAAATTCCTTAAGGTAAACTTTGGATAGAAAAATTAATTTTAGAAATTGATTTTTGCATTAAAAGTATGAAAATGCAAGAATCAAGTGTGCAGTATCACATCTCCAGGTGTGGAACTGTCCTAAATGAAATATGACTTTGGGGGAGGGGGTGATAATTCAATGGATACTCTCCATCTAGCAGCTGGAGTGATTCTCTGTCCCCACCCAAATACCTCCCATTTCTCTCAAAATAAAATACAAAGTCCTTATAACAGCCTTGCCTCATTTTTGTTCTTAGTGCTTATTCCCAATTGACATACTGTAGTGGTAGCTCTAATGATTTACCATCTTCGCAGTCTAGAAAGTAAACTTCTTTAGGGTAATCACTAATCCCAGGACAGTGCCTGGCACACAGTCAATAGTCAATAAATTTTTGGTAAATGAATTGGTTATAACATGAATTGATTGATTATAGCATTTGGTAAAGGAATTGATTGATTATAACATTGTTCTTGGCATTCAAGGTCTTAAAGGGATTCAGACACTGAATTCAAATTATAGCACTAGGAGGGAAGAGGTAGGAACCTGTATTATAAAAACAGTTATAAATAACTGAATTATTAATCAGTTTCTGCATTTCTAGCTATTTTTGAACTTGCAAAACTTGAAAAAAGTTGTACCCAAAGCTTTAACAATATTCTGCCCGATTTATTCACACGTAAAGTGGGAGAAAACAACATAAGGAATAAAATTTTCCAACAAATAATATGTCACCTACTTGAAAGTCAATATAGAGGTACTATCTCTTTCACTTTTTACTTTTTTATTTATTTTTGAGACACAGAGAGAGGCAGAGACACAGGCGGACAGAGAAGCAGGCTCCCTGCAGGGAGCCTGATGTGGGACTTGATCCCAGGACCCCGGGATCACGCCCTGAGCCCAAGGCAGACACTCAACCACTGAGCTACCCAGGAGTCCCACTTTTTAATTTTTTAAAAGAAAAGTATTTTACTTAAACTCAATTAATGAACCTATAGTGTATTATTAGTTTCAGAGGTAGAGTTCAGTGATTCATCAGTGGCATGTAACACCCAGTGTCTAGAAGTAATATCTCTTTTAATGAAAGCCTATATCCCAGCGTAATTTTACATTTGAATCATTAAACAAATAAAAAACACTGAATCCACTGTGAGTTTTAAATGGGGCTTATTTTTCATGATACCCCAAATACTGGCACTCTGTTATACATCAGTGAAGAACTCTAAATAAAACCAATAATGTGGCTCCCTCCTGGATTATCAACCAGAGTAATGCAAGGGCATGGAAAAGGCCACAGTGATAACCAAGTTTAAGTGTTCCACCAAAAAGCTTATAGCATACTTCTCTAAATTGCAGCCCACCCTTCCTTTTCCTCAACATTGGTAGCAACTATTTGCTCTCTCTGTTCCTATCACATATTTACCCTTGACATTTACCTTAGTTCCCTCTCCTCACCCCCTCATATAGTCCCTTCCCCATGAGAATTGCTTAGCACATGCAAGGCTGGAGGAAGACCCATCAAGGTTTGTAGGAACTTAGAAGGTCTCTTGCTTCCTGAACCCAGACTGTGGAAGCTGAATGGCGGCTCTGTGCTCAGTGTGCATGACACCACAGTTGGCACACGGATATCAGCAGGGAAGGGACATCATGACCCCTGAGGCTGCATGCTGGAAAGGAGACAGCAAAGTGCCACAGACACAAAAGTGAACGGGAATTTAAACCATGAAATCTTTTTTCCAGAAAGGAGACGCCTTAATCTGATACTCTGGGAAATGGATCTACCCTTCGTCAGGAAACAAAGAGTGCGCCAATCCAGATGCTTCAAACTTCTGGCAGGTCGCCCTTTGGGTCCCACCCAGTTTTTCTTCAAACATCTCCAGAAGAAGCCTGCATGCCACTACTAAAATGAAGTAAGAAACAGTGTAGAAGTCCTCCTATCCTATCAGCCACTTCTGTTTTTGTACCCATCAGGAGCAGGATGTATCTATGAGCCCATCACTGTTCCTCTGTTGAGGGCTGCCTCTGAAGATATGCTCCTGACAAGACATAGTTAGAAAGCCAGAGCGGAACTAAGATCAAGCCTGTTTTGATGTTTCCAGCTTGTTAGTGCTATTGGCCAGGACTTCCTGACCTTATTTTTCAAATTAAGAAAGTTGGGATCCCTGGGTGGTGCAGCGGTTTGGCGCCTGCCTTTGGCCCAGGGCACGATCCTGGAGACCCGGGATCGAATCCCACGTCGGGCTGCCGGTGCATTGAGCCTGCTTCTCCCTATGCCTGTGTCTCTGCCTCTCTCTCTCACTGTGTGCCTATCATAAATAAATTAAAAAAATAAAGTTGTTTAAAAAAAAACAAATTAAGAAAGTTGATTATGTTTCAGTGATTAATACTCTCACTACAGAGAAATCTGTCACTCAGAATGTAGGGGACACTAAGTATCTACAATGAGTTCCCCAAGACAGGCAGAAATAACACCAACTCCACAATATTTTCCCACCTAAACTTCTGTATATATACATATAGAATATAATGTAGACAGCTTTGTTTCAACTTAAAAATACTGTGTGAATTTTTTCCAACTCAATAAAAATATCTCTACATCAGTGGTTCTCAAAGTGTGGCCCTCAAACCAAGAACATCAGCATCAAACTGGGAACTAGTTAGAAGAGTAAATTCTATTTATTTATTTATTTATTGAGAGAGAGAGAGAGACCAGGAGGGAGAGGAGGAGGGAGAGAGAATCTGAAGCACACTCTGTGCCAAGCACAGAGCCTGATATGGAACTCAGCCCCACTACCATGAGATCGTAACCTGGTCCAAAACCAAGAGTCAGGTGCTCAACCGACTGAGCCACCCAGGTGCCCCAGAAATGCAAATTCTTGAGCCCTATACCAGGCTGAATGATCAGAAGCTCTGGAGGTGGGGCCCAGCAGTCTGGGTTTCAACAAGCCTTCCAGATGATTCTGACGCACAATAAAGTTTGAGAAACGCTCCTACATAATGTAAAAATCTGTTTAGAAATCCATTGTGTGATATGATACAATTTATTTAACCAGGCTGCTGTTGTTAGGCATCTAGATTGTCTCCAACTTTTCAATATAACCAATTCCAGTGAACAATTATATAACTAAAACGCAGAAGTTTATCATAATATCCTGAAGATATATTTCCAAAAGTGAAATCAGTGGTTTCAATGAAATCCATAATTTAAAAACACAGCTGAGCTTCTGAATGAATCATAGGCCCTTTCCTACCTAATCTGTAGAATCTTCCCATTTCTCTGGTCTTGCCACACTTTCTAAGCCTGGAATCCCTCAAACTTTCCTAAGGATCTGGATTTTTACCTTAGGTTATGCCATTTCTTATGCCCAAGTCTAATAGAGAGATCCTTAAAAAGTTGCGAACAGGTTAGAATTACCTATATGTTTTCTTTTCTGACGCTCACTAATACTGAAAATTAGTTAAAATAGTATTCCATATGACTTATTTTTACTCTGAGATGAAACTTTCAACAGAGTATTAACACGATATGGACAGAATAAGAAGTAGAGTAAATATTAGATACATAATAGTCAAGGGATTCTGTTAGTATCAAACTCATACCCTAAATATTGCTCCATAACTAAAATTTTATCACCCATGTTATTAGATCACAATAACTCAAGAAACTTAGTTATCACATTTTTAAAAATTCTTTTTAGCTACTAGCTTGAGGAATATTTCAGATCCAAGTTGATTACCCATCTTGTGGATTCTGTTGGCATTTGTCTTTCCATGATAGCACTTTCACATTAGTAAACGTTATTGCGTATTTACTTGTCGGTATCGCATAATAGACTCTGCTCAATGGGCAGGAATCTTGTTGGTCTGGCTAACAGCTGTGTTCCCCAGCATGTCCCACAGTCTCTGGCATATTATAGCATTTCATGATTACATTGAATGAATAAGTGAATGAACTATTTTTCCAAATAGTATTTTTAAAAAGGAGAAATGAAATAGGGAACAGGATTTAGAAGAATACGGATGCCTGGGTGGCTCAGCGGTTGAGCATCTGCCTTTGGCCCAGGATGTGATCCTGGAGACCCAGGATCGAGTCTCACATTGGGCTCCCTGCATGGAGCCTGCTTTTGCCTCTGCCTCTGTCTCTGCCTCTGTGTGTGTGTGTGTGTGTGTGTGTCTCTCATGAATAAATAAATAAAATCTTAAAAAAAAAAAAAGGATTTGGAAGAATAAAAAAAGTAAAATGTTCTTACCACAAGTTCTGCACTCCTGATGAAAAGTATATGAACACACACATATATGTATAAATACCTATGTAAAAATATGTAATACATTTCAAATGGTTTTATGGTTTCCTTTTCTTCAAGAGCACTCAAGATCTTTCATATTCTTAAGAAAATGGTTCAGACAGGCATGATTAAGCACCCAAACACATAGAAATATTAGGTCTTTTGGATGGTTTCTGGTCTAGTTTTCTTATTTACTAAAACTGGAAACTTTAGGATCATAACTGCAATGGTTCTTTAATGGGTTTTTTAAATTCTTGAATCTTCATGTTCTCAAAAAAGCATTTTACTTTCAATGATTTTTTCTCGTGTTTTTCTATTTCATTTTTGCTTTTACTTCTATTACTCTTTTACTTACTTGGCGTTTAATTTTCTCTTCTTTTACTAGTTTTTTTCTTTTACTAGTTTCTTAAAATAGAACTGTAGATCATTGATTTGAGGCCTTCCCCTCCCCACCAAATACTTCTTCAGTTGTATCCAATAAATTTTGATATGTTGTGTTTTCAGATCAAAATCCTTTCTAATTTCCCTTTTCATTTCCTTTTTGACCCATGAATTATTCAAAAGTATGTTATCCAATTTCTAAATATTTGTAGATTTCCCTGATACCTCCTGTTATTGATTTCTAATTTAATGCTTTTGTGATCAGAGAACATACTTTGTATGATTTGATTCTTTTATACTTATCAGTATTTGTTTTATGGTCTATCTTGATAAATGGTCCTTGTGCCCTTGAAAGGATTGTGTATGCTACTGTATTTGGTAAACTATTATATAAATGTTAATTAATTGGGTTAAGTTGGTTGACAGTATTAATCAAATCTTCTGTATCCTTACTGATTTTCTCTACTTGTTTTACCAATTATAGAGAAAAAGACCTGGAAAACTCCCAACTATATTTTTTTCAACTCATCTTGTTTCTTCTTCATGTATTCTGAAGCCTTGCTATTAGGTCCACAAACATTTAGGATTGTTATATTCTCTTGATAAGTTAGCTCCTTTATCAATATGAAATGTCCCTCTTTATCTCTGGTAATACGCTTTGATCTGAAATCTACTTTTTCTAACAATAATGTAGCCACTACCAAAAGCTTTCTTTTATTAGTGTTAGCATGGTATGTCTTTTTCTATTCTTTTACTTTTATTTTTAAATTTATTTTATTTTTTTAAGATTTTTTAAAATTGTATTTATTCATAAGAGACACAAAGAGAGGCAGAGACACAGTTAGAGGGAAAAGCAGGCTCCCTGTGGGAAGCCTGATGGGGAACTTGATCCCAAAACTCCAGGATCACGACCTGAACCAAAGGCAGATGCTCAACCACTGAATCACCCAGGTGCCTCCCATTCTTTTACTTTTAACTTAATTATGCTTTTGTATTTAATTAATTAACTAATTTATTTATTTATTTATAGCAGTGGGAGGGGCAGAGGGAAGAGGAGAGAATCTCAAGAAGACTCCCTACTAAGTGTGGAGCCCAGTGTAGGCTTGATCTCACAACCCTGAGATCAAGATCTGAGCTGAAATCAAGAGTTGGACACTTAACCGACTGACCCACCCAGGCACCCCACCCCAGTTATGTCTTTATATTTAAAGTTAATTTCTTGGGGCACCTGGGTGGCTCAGTCAGTTAAGTACCCAAACCTTGATTTTAGCTCAGGTCTTGATCTCAGGGTCCTGAGCTCAAACCCCATGCTCCCAGCATGGAGCCTACTTAAAAAAAAAAAAAAAGTGAATTTCCTCAGTTGCATCTTTTAAAAAATGTTATCCAATTTGATAACCTATGCCTTTAATTGGAGTGTTTAGATCATTTACATCCAGTGTGACTGTTGATATGGTTGTGTTTAAATCTGGTTTTGGTTTTTGTTTATATTCTATTCCTCTTTTTTTTCTATTGTCTATTGGATTGATAATTATACGGTCCTTTTTATTTCCTTTTTTGTTTATTAGTTGTAACTTTAAAAAAAAAACAGTGGTTGCTTTAGAGTTTATAGTATACATCCTTAACTTAATACAGTCTATCCTTAGGTACTATTTATTACTTCACATATAGCATAAGAAACTTAGAACACCGTAGTCCCCTTTCCTCCTTTCAACCAGTGCTCCATTGTTGTCATGCATTTGACTTCTATATATAATACAAACTTCAGAACACATTAATATTTTTGCTCTAACAAGTCAATTATCTTTTATTTTTATTTTTTAAGTAAACTATCTCCAACGTTCATGACCCCAAGGTCAAGAGTCACATGCTCTAAGCCAGGTGTCTCTCAATTATCTTTTAAAAAGATTTTTAAAATAAGAAAAAAAAGTATTTTGCAAGTATCCACTTATTTTCCCTTTTGATGATTTTCACTCCTTTGTGTATATAGATCCAGATATCTATTTGACATCATTTTTCTTCTGCCTGACGGACTTCTTTCAATATTTCCTGTAATGAAAATCTGCTGGTTAATGAACTTTTTTCTCTTCTATGTCTGAAAAGTATTTATTTCATCTTAATTTTTAAAAGATATATTTACTGGGTATAGAACTGTAGGTTGATAAATTTTTTTCTATCAGTACTTTCAGGACCTGTCCCACTGTTTTTTGCCTTGCTTTGTTTCTGTCAAAAAGGTTTCATTCTTACATTTGTTCTTCTGTTCATCATGAGTTATTTTTTCATCTGGCTGCTTTAAGATTTTTTCTTTATTATTTCTTATTAAACATATTAATTATGATGTGCCTTGGGATATTTTTCTTCTTGTTTCTGTGTTTTTTGTTTTGTTTTGTTTTGTTTTGTTTCTGTGTTTAAGGCTTGTTGTACTTCTTGGATCTGTGGATTTATAGTTACAATCAAATTTAGAAAAACTACAGCCTTTCTTTCTTTCTTTCATTCATTCATTCATTCATTCATTTTTTTTTCCTGTTCCCTTCCTTTTTCCTCTCTCCTTTGTGGACTCCAACTACACATACATTAGACTGCTTGAAATTATTCCTCAGCTCACTGATTGATTGACTGATTGATTGATCTTTCTTCCCCCATGTTTCATATTGAATCACTTCTATTACTCTGTAGTGAACTTCACAAATCTTCTCTTCTACTAATCCCATTCAATGTATTTTTCTTTTTCTCCTCCATTCAATGTATTTTTCATCTCAGACATTATATTTTTCAATGGTGAAAGTTCACCTTAGATTTTTGCTATATTTTTCATGCTCTGCTTAACACGGTCAATCTTTCCTCTACACTCTTGAACATAAGAAACATAGTTATAAGAATATAACTGTTATAACTGTTGTAATGTTCTTGACTCCTAATTCCATCATTTGCATCACTTGTGGATCTGTGGATATGTTTCTATTAATGTTTACATTCATTATGTATTATATTTCTCTGTTTCTATTAATGTTAACATTCATTATGTATTATATTTCCTGCTCTTTTGCGTGGCTTGGTTTGTTGCAAAATGCTGTGAATTTTATCTTGTTGAGTGCTGAATATTTTTGTATTCTTGAGCTTCCTTCTGAGATGCAATTAGATTACTTGAAAATAGCTCAATCGTTTTGAGGCTTGCTTTTAAGTTTTGTTAGGTGGGACTGATGTATCCTTTAGTATAGGGCTAATTCTGCCCTTTTATTGAGGCAGTACCCTTCTAATTACTGACTATTACAAGGTTGAATTACAAGATTTTCCACTCCAGCTGACTACTCCTGGTCCTATATAACCTCTGAGGATTTGCTTCTTCTCTCTTTTAGGGTAGTTCTTTCTTTGGCCTCAGTAGTTTTCTTACACAACTGTGTTTATCAATACACTGGAAGTCACTTCCAGTATACTGCTCTCCTCTCTCATACTCTGCCTTGCAAACTCTAGTCATCTTTCCTTCCCAGACTCTCAGCCCTTTAATTAAAAAAATCCATTAGGCTCCTCCTAGGTTCCTGCTCTCTGCACCCCAGCCTGGAAGCTCTCTCTAGATAATAAACTGGAACAGTCATAGAGCTCACCTCATTTGTTTCTGCTCTTTCAGGGATTACTGTTCTCTGCTACCTGATATCCAAAACCTGAAAACAGTTGTTTCATATATTTCATCCATTTTTTTTTTAGTTGTTTCAGGCAGCAGGGTTAGTTTGGTTCTTGTTACTGCATGCTGGATAAGAGCTAAAGTCTAAAACACAAAGGCAGCTTAACTTTTCTAAAGTACAATTTATAAACTGTAACTGGATTAAGCCCTTATTTTTTTTAAGACTTGTTTATTTGAGAGAGAGAGAGAGACAGCACAAGTGGAAGGGACAAAAGGAGAGGGAGAGAGTCTGAAGTGGACTCTGTTCTGAGCATGGAGTCTGATGTGGGGCTTGATTCCAGGACCCTGAGATCATGACCTGAGTGAAACCAAGTCAGTTGCTTAACTAACTGCACCACCCATGTGCCCCAAGCCCTTATTTTTATATAAAAATTTCTAGAAATGACATATTGACTTTTTAGTAGAGATTTTATTTATTTATCTGAGAGAAAGAATGAGCATGGAGGGCAGAGGGAGAGGGCAAAGAAGGCTCCCCACTGAGCAGCAAGCCTGATGCAGGAATGATCCCAGGACTCTGGGACCATGACCTGAGCTAAAGGTACTTAACTGACTAAGCCACCCAGGTGCCTGGAAGTTTGATAATAAAGCTAGAAGTATGGTCAGATTTAGTAGATTAAAAAACCTGGAAAAACAAATTAGTTTTCTTACTGGTATCTCAAACTAAGAAATGTGAAAAGTAATTTAAAATATAAATACCTAAATTTTCTAAGTTTCTTCAATAATTCTATTTTAGGGGATCCCTGGGTGGCTCAGCGGTTTTGCACCTGCCTTTGGCCCAGGGTGTGATCCTGGAGTCCCAGGATTGAGTCCCACATCAGGCTCCCTGCATGAAGCCTGCTTCTCCCTCTGCCTGTGTCTCTGCCTCTCTCTCTCTCTCTCTCTCTGTGTCTCTCATGAATAAATTAATAAAAATCTTTAAAAAAATAATTCTATTTTAGTAATTTGTACCTTTTAATAAATGGGTAACCCTCACTATAACTTTCTTTATAATTTATGATAACTGTTATACTTGTCTTTTTATTTTTTATGTTTATGCTATGCTTTGATTCATCTTTATATTCTCATCTAATACCATGTCTTATAGATTCTCAATAATATGTATTTAAGCTTCCAATTGAGCCCCATGTTGGGATCTGCACTCTGCATGGAGTCTGCTTGAGATTCTCTCTCCTTTCTCTCTCTCTCAAATAAATAAATAAATAAATCTTTAAAAATGTATTGAAGGAGTGAGTCATTATAGAATTACGTTAAGACAGATTTATTTAAATTTTGTGATATAAGAATAATAATATAAATATAATAAAATTGGGCACCAGGGTGGCTAAGTTGGTTGAGCATCAGTCTTTGGTTCAGGTCATGATCCAGGGTCCTAGGATCAAGCCCCATGTTGGGCTCCCTACTCAGTGGGGAGTCTGCTTCTCCCTCTCCCTCTGCCTCTCCTTCTTACTCATGCTCCCTCTCTCTCAAAAATAAATAAATAAATAAATAAATAAATAAATAAATAAATAAAATCTTTCAAAAAAGTAAAGGTTAAAAAATGCATATATAATAAAATATTTGTATAATGTGCATTTTATTCATAAGAGGATATACTAGGTACATAGTAATTCACAGTAAACTATTATCTTACAAAATATCTTACTACATGCTAATCTTATACCATATCCAACATGACTAGTAAAATTTTACTTTATAGAAAATATGAATTTAATATTAGTAAAAATTAAAATACTTTTTGAAGGGCACCTGGGTGGCTCAGTGGTTGAGTGTCTGCTCAAGTTGTGATCCCGGAGTCCTGGGATCAAGTCTCCCTCTGCCTATGTCTTTGCCTCTTTCTGTGTCTCTCATGAACAAATAAATAAAATCTTAAAAAATAAATACAATAAATACTTTTTGAGTGCTAAATTTGAATAATATATTTTCAGGAATAAACTTACACCCACTGCAAGAATGATAGCATATTTAGAGAGGAATCCTGGATCTCTGGCCTAATCTAATAAAAAGACCAATCAGCACTAAAAATGATTTCTGTACAAGAAAAATAATCATAGTTCTTCCTTACTCTATTTAAGCCCAGTTAGAATAACATCTATGTTGAGAAATATTTCCAGTTGTATTCATTTGTTTTATGTGGTTGTTTGCTAATTGTTTACACATAGCTTCTGGTTAATTCGGTTGAATATTGTTACACATTGACAACTGTTCCATTTCTTGTTAGGTGGATGGTATACCTAAGACCTAAGCATGGAAACTGATATATTTATCTCCATTTCTACATTTATCAAGCTCCGTTATCTACTGTTTATTCAATATCAAACCTGATATTAAATATCAAGTTCTTGAGATTTAGTAGGATTCATGCATTCCAGTTTTATATTCTCACCCCACTAACAAGGAAGGTTTTATATTAATTGACTTCTGAGGCTAGTTGTTGGCACCATTTAAGTTGAAGTCATAGGTATTTGAGATCAAAAAGCACAGGTTCTTTGAGTGAGTACATATATCCTAGTATGTTCTTGAAACAGGTTTCCTGCTTTTTGGATAGGCACCTTTGAAAAAATATGTGACGTTTCAGGCTTTTAAAGGGTTTCAGTGAGTGGGAGTTTGGGTTTCATAGAGAGAGAAGGCTGGACAAGGAGAAGATAGCATAATTGACAGGTGGGCGTCTGCAGCTGAGCAGCTGGTTGGTTTAATTTTAGAACATTCGTCCTTGACTGTGCCACTTTAAGTGGAGCACCTACTTGTCTTGAGAAGTGTGTCTGTCTCTTGGGCAGGACCAAAATCCTTTTTGCTTACATTCTGGAGCATTAGGCACCCTGTTTGATCAGATAGCCCACCTTTTAAAGTGGGAGAGTCTTATCTACTCAACTAGTCCTTCTAAGATAGGACAATATAACCTAATAAAGCTTTCAATGGAGCAAGCTGAGGAATGCAGTGCACTCAAGTGACTTACTTGTACGATAATAACCTCAATTTGGAAGTACACAAAAGCCTCTTTGCATGTTTCAAGGGCATATTTACAGTTCTAAAGTGATGAAAGGCAGCTTCTTAAATATCTTCAGGGGCAAGGAAAGTGACAGAACTGCAAGGAAGGACAAGAAACAAGACAGAAGACCAAAATAAAAATAAAGATTGGGGCTAAAAATAAAATATAAAAATCTCCAATACATTTGGAATCCTAGCTTTTCCTTTTTCCCTCAGTACTTGGAATCATAGGATTTGAGTGTCAGAAAAGTCCTTACCAATGAATGATCTAGTCCAACTAGAGAAAACTGAGGCACAGAGGACTGAAAGTGACTTGCCAAAGGTCAACCGACAGGCTTGTGACAGCTATGACTAGAACCCAGTTTCCTGACTTCCAATCCAATGATTTTTCTACTATATCCCACTCTGTACATGTTTGGCAGCTAGCCATTCCTGGATTAAAATTAAATTTAAAATTAAAGAAAATATAACATATGATTAAAGAAACCTGTGCTTAAAGAAAATATACAATTGATCACACTTCCACTCGTCTTCTTAATAATGGATAGACTAACAGTACCTCCTTTATTCTAGTAATGGATGTAACTAACCAGATCCTTGATAAAAGTAATGATACTTGCTTCCAATTGGTTCACAGGGATAAGATTTTTAAAAAGGTATCATATGTAGAAATGCCTTTGAAAAAGCACCGCTCTTTATAAATACAATTGATTAATAGCCTTTTACTGGGGGCCTGCCTTGTTTTTGCCAATCTTCTTTCTTTGAGCCCTATCAGTGAATGCAGCTCAGTGGCTAGGATTCATTGATGGGCCTCTCCAATGTGGATTGCCTGTCTCCCTGGGTAACTTCCCAATCTTGATCACCTCTGTTTCTTATCACCATGCTTGTTTGGCCCACCATTCAGATTACACTCTACTTCACCTTGGGTCACCAATACCTTCTATTTGCCTGACTTGTGCTGCCAATTGCATGCATAATCTCTTTGCTTTCAGAGTGTCCCATCACTTCCAACTCTTGCTCCCTCTTTTTGTACCCAACTTTATTCTCTAATCATACTGGACTCCTTTCTGTTCCTAGAAAGCTCTTTCGTCTCTCTCCCTTCCTGGTCTTTGCCTTCGCTATTCCCCCTGTCAGAAATACTTTCCACCCTCTTTGTCATTGACACGCACTGCTCTACTCCCTTCCTTGGCCCACTCTTAACCTTTTAGATGTCATCTTAAATGTCATTTTATTCAGGAAGCTTTCTTCACCATTCCTCTCCACTGCAAGCCTACATGAGATGTTCTTCCTAAGCGTCACTTCAAGCACCTATTATTTCTTTCAGTTGTAGAACTTAACATGTCTATTTTAATTGTTGTATTCCTTTCTACACTGTCAGTTTCCCTTGCAGAGTGCCTTTTCTGCTTGCCCACTGCTGTATAGCCAATGCTGGATACACATAGGAGTCAACATGTTTGTCAAAAGATCATACTCATGCTTAATAATGATTTACACTTTATGAACTGCCTGTATTTTTATTTATCTCATTTCACCCTTACAGTAAAACTATGGTATAGTGTTATTCATTCTTATTTTTCAGATACAGAAACTTTGAGAAGATGTTCATTGACTTGTCCATGGTCACCAAGTTAGTAAGTGGCAGAGCTAGCATTTGAACACAGGTTGTTGGGATCCAAGTTCGATATTATGACCACTAATAATAATAATAATTGGTTATGGAATATTTGAAGATCTTAATAAGGTGATCAGGGGAGTGAAATGATCAGAGCTTCCTTTCAGGAGAATAAATCTCACAAAGAGAAGAGCATGAACCATGGTGGGAGAAGGAAGGCAAGGTGAGCAGAACAGCCACGTGGGAGGGGCAAAGAAACGAATATCAGAATGAACACCAAGGACTAAAGGCTAAGCCTTAGGGGCCACTCATAGTTAGAGGTCAGAAGGGAAGAGACAAGCCAGAAATAATAATAATAATAATAATAATAATAATAATAATAAATAATATAATAATAATAAAAGGATCAGGGTGAAATGTAGGAAAATAATGAAAATTCATCATTGTAAGAGCCAAAGAAAGTGAGAATGCACAGACAGAAAATGTAATTAATGATGGCAAATGCAACTGAGGAGGCAAGAAAGAAGACGAAAACTTTTGGGGTTTGGCTGGCTTACAGAAGACTTTTGAGAGCCTAAATGGAATAAAGGACAGTCTGTAGAGCTTTCAAGAAAGAATAGGGGACAAGGAAATGGAAGCAAGAAAGAAGTGATTGAAGAATTTTGGCAGTTTGTTTATTCATCAGTTGCTCGACATTTGGGTTATTTGCAGATTTGGGCTATTACGCATAAAGTGCTATGGGCATTCACACAGAAGTCATTGTGAGAACATAAGTTATTTCTCATGGGTATTTAGGAAAGGAATTGCCAGGTGGTATGGTAAGAGCATGTTTAACTTTATAAGGAACTACAAGCCTGTTTTCTAAGGTGATTGCACTATTTTGCATCTCTACTAGCAACGTATGATAAAAGGTTAGCTGTCATAATACCTTACCGACACTTGGTATTGTCAGTCTTCTTAATTTTAGGCTTGATAGTGAATGTAAACGGTGTCTCATTGTGATTTATTTTTATTTTTTTTCATTTGTTTTTATTTAAGTTTGATTTGCCAACATATAACACCCAGTGCTCATACCATCTCATTGTGATTTTAATGTGTGTTTCCCTGTTGACTAATGGTGTTGAACATCTTTTATCTGCTTATCTGACATACATCTTCTTTGGTGAAGTGTCTGTTCAAATATTTTGCCCATGTTTTTTCCTTATTGTTTCTGAGTTAGGAGTTCTTTATAAATTCTGATACATAAATATATATTCAGAGATATGATTTGCAAATATTTTCTCCCAGTCTGTGGCTTGTCTTTTCACTTTCTTAATAGTGTCTTAAAAGCAAAAGTTTTAAATTTTTATGAAATTCAGTTTATCAGTATTTTCCTTTTACAGTATGTGCTTTTTGTGTGCCATCTAAAAAATGTTATGTTCACTCAAGGTCAAAGATATTCTCTTCCATGTTTTCTTCTAGAAATTGTATAATTTCAGCTCTTACATTTAGGTTTATAGTCCACTTCAAGTTTATTTTTCTGTATGATGTGAACTGAGTGTTGAGATCTTTTTCTTTTTTGCAAATGGATGTCCAATTATTCCAGTATCATTTGTTGAAAAGACTATCCTTTCTTCATTGAATCACCTTGACAACTCTGTTAGATATGGTTTTCTTTATGATTCTTTTGTTTGAGATTTGTGGAGCTTCTTAGATCTGTAGATTTACTATTTCAGTCAATTTTGCCTACAATCCTTTTAAAGATTTTTTTGGTCCTTTGTTTCTCCTTTTAGACTTTAGTTACATGAATGTTGGACCACCCAATATTGTCCCACAATTTGCCAGTGCTCTTTTTTTTTTTTTTTTTTTTTTTTTGCCAGTGCTCTTTTTATTCAATTCTCTTTTCTCTGTGTGCTTCATTAACTTATAGTTTCTAGTACTCTGCCCTCAGATTCACCAACCTTTTTCTGCACTATCTCATCTGCTATTAATACCTTGTACATTTTCATTTCAGATATTGCATTTTACATCTTTGGAAGTTCCATTTGAGGTTTTTTTATATCATTTATTTCTGTCTTCAACATGTTTGTTGAATATGTGGAATATATTGATAATAGCTGCTTTAATGCCCTTATCTGCTTATCCTACCAGTTATGTTATTTCTGGGTGTGTTTCTATTAATTGATTTTTCTTCTAGTCAGAAGTGATGTTTTCATGCCTGTTAATTTTTGAATGAACATTAGACATGGTGAATTTTATATTATTGGTTGGTGGATTTTTGTTGCATTTCTCTAAGAAGGATTAGACTTTGTTCTGACATGCAGTTGATTTACTTGGGGTCAGTTTAATACTTTTGAGGTTGTTTTAAATTTTTGTTAGGGTGAATCTGGTGTAGCTTTTATTCTAGGGCTAATCTAATTCCTCTACTAAGGCCATCTGAGGACTCTGCACAGTACCTGTGAATTATGAGGTCTTCCCACTTTGGATAGTAGGAACATGAACTAGTCCCTGTCTTATGGGAATACTAGGAATTGTTGAGCTAGCTATTACTTTCTGGAGGTTCTTTCCCCACTCTCATAGAGTTTTAGCTCACACATACGCACTTCAGTATTTAGCCACAGATTTGAGGAGCTCTCTACAGATCTGCAGATTTCTCCCTTTATTCTGTACCCTCTTCTCCCGTATTGTGTCCCACAAATCCTAGCTGCGTTGGCCTCTTTCGGCACTGATCTCTGTCTCCTCAACTCCATGAGACCATTGGACTATGGTTCCCTTCCTGTGCTGTAGCTTGGAAATGCCTCGTTAGCAAGCTGGGCAATCACAGGGCTTGCCATGTTTGTTCTCCCTCTCTCAGAAATCAGTCTTATGCTATCTGTTGTCCAATGTCTGAAACAATTGCATCAGTTGGTTTTTTTTTTTTCTGGTTTTCTAGTTTTTTTAATGTGAGAAGGTACTTATCATAGTAGTTAATACTTCAGGAGCAGAAGCAGAAATCTCATTTCAAACTGATAACTTCCAAAATGTTGCAACTTCTGAAGTGTCAGAAATGAGAGAAAAGGAAAAACTTTTCTGATTTTGAGGAGATCCATTGGAATACTTAAATATAATTATCTTTCTTTCTTATTCCTTCTTGACCCATGTCACCTTCCTTCCTAAAGGGTTGAGGAATCTACTTGAGGTTTTTCCCTTGAGCAAATGACACATGCAAATGAAATTGCTTTTGATATAATTTGTTGCATTTGGAGGTGTACTTAGCACTTAAGTAGCAAAAACTATAGTGTTGCTGATATCCTTTTTTGTCTAAAGAAGATGAAATTATAACATCTCTGGAAGATAGTTTCGCTTACTGAATTAAAAGTTCCTAGGATTTCACTTTGTCTCTGCTACCATTCAACATGATCAGAACAAAGCTATTTATACTCTTCTATGCATCAGCCACTTAACTGTAATATCAAGGTAATTTAATGAATAATGTGAAATTATGCATATAGTAGAAGTGAATTTTCCTGCAGCAGGACAGTACAGATATTCCTTTAAAGGAAGGGCACTAAAGAAGTCATCCTTGGATTTCCAGTTTACTCATAAAATCTAGTCTCATTAGAAAAAAAGATAAATTGTTAATATCTAATCATTGTTAATATCCAGAAATTCTCTGGATCTGCCTAACTATATCTACATTTCTATAAACACATAGTTCATGTCTTTAAGAGTAAGACAACTTTTAAACCCTAACAAGACCAAATGTGAATGAAATTACCCATTGGGGCAAAAGTTTGCAGCCATTTTTTTTTCACATTAAAGGCTTTAAAATGTTTTTATCCTCTTCTGTTTATCCCCTCAATTAATCTTCCTTATTAAAATGCATGAAAAAAAATAAAATAAAATGCATGTATATATGCATTAAAAATAAAGATTTTGTTAAAAATATTACAATAATGTTAAAAATAAACATTTTTCCTAACTGGATGCCACAGAAAACTATAGTTGGCAATTAGTTTGACTTTAAAACTAGCTTTCTTGTTGAACATGTGTGTGCCAATTGAGGGATTTCCATAATGCAAACCCTACATTAGATTGTGCTTTCAACTTTTTATTCAAGACAACCAAAATGTCCTGATTAAGGTTTAAAAAAAAAAATCAAACTTTAAACACTGTTACCCTGGTGGGGAGATTTTGGCTACCAAACAAGTAGACTTCAAAGGGACCTCCCAACTTTCCATAAACCACAGACAAATGTTTGCTATTACTGTAGTGCTTAGGTAGCCTAGGGCCACTTAGTCCTGCATTTGTAGGAGACCTTGAAGATAGGATTAATCACTACCACGAAAAGTTTTTCCAGTAGAGATGAATCTCATATACCTTTTCCCATTAAGTTCTAGTTTGACATTTAAAGATTAGTTACAAGAGTTAAATTAAGGAAGAGAACTGAAAGCTGAGACTTGCAGAAATAAAGACCAGTAACTGGCTTAAAAAGCAAAAACAAACAAACAAACAAACAAAAAACCCATATATTATTTTCTCTACTTTGGCCTACATGTAGTAAGTTATAGTTTGACTAAAAGACTGGTGGCCTAACTTATATGATTCATAAATAGAAAACAATAAATTCTTTAAAATTAGTCTATGTTTTCTTCTGCTCCAGAATAGAGGTTATTTGGAGAAGAGCTAGAAATACAGAGTGTTTCAGGATGATTAAACCATTTGGCTTACAGAGCAAAAAGCCCATGATAGAAATTCTGATGTCTAGAGAAAAACAGGCCAACAAATTCAGTCTCATTTCAGTCTTTCTCATACATTAGAAAAGAAAAAAAAGGTATTTCCAACCTGGATAGATTGCAAACTTGCCAGTATAAATTCTAATTGTGTCTCTTATCATTAGTGTCATTTTTGTTTCTAAAATTCCAGGTCTCTGTGACATTAAGCCTTTTAATAAAAGAATCACTTATTTATTAATTTAACCATGACATAACTGAGGGAACACTTCGTGTCAGGCATTGTGCAGAGTACTCTGGATAAAAAACTGAATAAGAAAATCAAGAATACACAGGATGTCAGTTGTCTCCTAATTCTTGAAAACTGAGCTCTGTCAGAAGTGCTGCTAGAAGATAACTCAAAATAATTTTAAAAATCAGAGAACATAAGGCCATTTAACCCAAATTTCTCAATGCAAAACATTTCCTCTAGAAGAGCTGATACCCATCCATTCTCTGCTAGATTCCACACCTTCATGAGGCAGCATGTTTCTTTTTTCTTTTTTTTTCTTTTACATGGTTCTTATTATTTAAAAGTTTCTCTGTGTTAATCTGTCCTCTATAACTTCTAATACTGGTCTTGGACCTACACAAAAAGAAACCTATTTTATCTTCAATAAGGAAGCCCTTCAAATATTTAAGGCCAACTATCAGCTTAATTTTCATTCTCCAGGTAAAATATTTGTGGCATCTCATATTACAAAATTTCTAAACTATATGGTTGAGTAGCAAATGACCTCAGTTTTATTTATATGTGTGAGCTACCAATGACAATATTTTCCAGACATTTTCCTCCCTAAGATGTCAAACAAACTCTTAATTTCTGAGCATTCCTTTTTCTAATTTTATTTTATTTAATCCAAATGCATTTCAAAGTTTTTTTCTATAACCTAAGCAATATTCAGATTTTAAAAAGATTTATAGTACTTACAATACAGCAGTTTGGGAAGAAATGAGGTTGATGAGTGGAGACAGTAGGATGAGAGGAAATAAATGAATTCTCTATGAGAATATCATTTATGAAACCTCTTCAGCACCCACCTTCAATCATGGTAAAACAGGGAGGCAAGATTGTAATTCCAATGTCATTACTTTGGGAGATGAGGAAGGAGAAGAATCACGTTTACATCTCAATTGAATGTCGTAAATCTGCATATCTCCATAGCATCAGTCATTGTTTAGTTCATGAAAAAAATAATATTTCTGGTTACGTGCCAACTAAACTGACAGGCAAACTGACAGGTAAGGCTGGGGTTACAAAGGGTTGAGGGCCTGAGGGGAGGCTGCAGCAGTCTAAAGATTCAGTAGCTCCTAACAAAAGAGAATCCATCCTCTTGCCATCAGAGAGAAGGGGAGAGGGGAGAAGCAATCCGAATGATGCAGGAGACTGGCTGGAAAGTGACCAGAGGATTAAAATGGCCTTTGAGGACAACAGTACTAGGGGCTAACTCCATAGGTAATGTGTCCTCCTGATTACCCTCACACCACCTCTAGACCATCTAGAAGTAGCTAAATGCTTTATCAAGTAGACTTTTTTAAAAAGGAGCAGAAATAATTTATCATTGAACTCTTAACCGTGAATTTCCACATGCACCTGGCACATGTTTCATAAAGTTCTAGGAAAACAAGCGTGTATGAGTCCTGGTTACAAAGTTTCAAACTGATAATCTTTTAACTATAATTCCCTTACTTATACAGGACCTCAGGAGAGACTTTTTGAGGCATATTATTTTCAGATCATTACTCTCAACAACATTTCTGCCACCACATAATCACAAAGAGTATACGTTCTTAGCCAAAGGATAAAGGCAGGTCCAAATAGGGAATCCAGACAAGAGCCAGGAACCTAGCTGCTTGCTTGCTCTGAGTTTGCTACCAAGCAACCTCTTACTAGAATCACTTGGAAATTCTTCCTTGAGTCTGAAATACTGACAAGGTGTATAGGTGGATACATTTTCCCCCCAGTTTTGATAAGCAATTTTACTTTAGGCTCATATTTGTGCCTTACTGTAACATTGCCATCTAAAAATATCTTTAAAAACTTCCTTATCTTGCTCTTGACATAATATAGTTTAAAAAGAATTTGTAGAGTCACAGTAGATATGTAGGGCTAAATATGGAATGAAGAGACATGAAGTGCCCTTTGTACATCTGGTTTGTTCATTTTTCTCTAAATCTAACTCCTTTCCAGTCTATTTTTGCCTATGAAGACGACCTGGCTACTGCTTTAATAACAAGCAAATAATTCTTTATATTCACTTTATCTACTATTAAATGACCCAAGGCTAATGTTCTCTGTCTGTCTGTCCAAAAGTACCAAATAAAAATACAGACCTTCAATGCTCTTGGAAACATGGACAGTTGTCCAGTGTTAATACGCAAAGACCCCCCAACTCACAAATGGTTTGTGCTCTACATTTTTTTGGCAAATCATTGCCTAGGCTTTAGAATGCATTTTGTCTATTTTTGCTTACTGCTCTATCCTCCGAGGTTGGCATAGTGCTAGACACATAGTAGGAAGCCACATATTCGGCTGAATGACTAGATAAACTGGCCCCCAAATCCTACTTCACTAAAAATGTAATTGAATTATATTATTATTATTAATTAGTATTTATATAGTACTTAGCCATTTATAAAACACATTTATATATGCCCTATCTTATGCTTTCTCACACTGATTCAATTTACAAATGAATCTAAGGCCCATCACTTAAAGAGAGAGGCTATTGAGAGGTCTGAGTGCGAGATAAGCGAGCTTGAGCTAAAGTGGTGCCAGTACAGGTGAGCGCTAACTTAGAGACAGAACCACCGGAGCCTGGTGATGGACTAAACATCGGCCTCCAACTCCTGTACTTGTGCTACCACGTTTCATCTAGTGCTATTTTATAAGCTACAGATAAAATGTCATTTTTATGATTACAAAATAGAGACTTGGGGAGTAGGGACTCATTTCTTTTTTCCCCCCTGCCTCTCTTTTCTTTAACAGTGAAGTGACTTCCTTTTGCTCAACGGTTAGGAAGGATGACTCACTTTGCAAAAACAAGATCTCCCCCCAAAAAGATTATACCAAAATTGAGGGCTCCTGCCCCGCTAGCCGGAAGACCGAATGTGACTACCTAAGCAATGCTAGCTAGGTTCCCAGGGCCTGTGCTATTGTAGAAGTTTGGGTCTAAAGGATTTTCTTAGTCATTTACTCACTCTATGGCATAATCTGTGCGTTCAGAGGTGGTGGGATACTCAAGTCCTAAACCAACCTTTAAATCTGTACATGAATCCTCCCTGTAACATCTCTCACTGGGGATCACTTAGCCTTTGCTGAAACCTTTCTTGAGATGAGAAGCTCAAGGAACTCTCCTTGTCTCTTGGATACATCTAAGTTTTTAAGAAAGTCTTTCTTTGGTCATATTCTTGCCTCCTGAAAGCATCAGAGTCCATTTAATCCCTCTTCAAACATCTGAAGAATGCTAGCAATTCCTGAACATCCATAAATCCTCTCTCATAAGCAAAATATCCTAAGTTAATTGTTCATTATATAATGAGATTTCTAACTGCTCTCACCCGTTCTTCTTGGCTTTCTCTAAATAGGAATATCTTGCCCTGAACATAATATTCTAGCTATGCTTTAGTGAGAGAACACAATAGAAGGACTAGTCTCTCCTTTGTTTGAAACATTATTCTATTAACATAGCCTAAGATTGCATTAGCTTTTACAGCAGTCATGATATATTGTTGGCTCACATTAAGATTACAGTCCACTGAAACCCTGAGGTCTTTTTTCACATGAACGGCTGATAAGTTACACCTCTCTGGTGGTAGTACAATTGATGTTTGAAAAGAGGAATTTACATTCATCACCATTAAGTTTAATCTCATAAATTTACCCAAGAATTTTTCACACTGCTCCCTGAGTTGTCTTCCATAAACACTTCTGATTAGGTTATCCCTACCCAGAAGAGCTATTGACTGGTCTCCACTACCTGCAGAATCCAGTCTAAAATACTGACACACTAGACCATGTATAATCTGACCCGATAATCCAGGGCCAGCCTTATCTTTCTCCATCCCTCACCCTCCCTCACGCCCTACCATACCATAGGCTCCAACCATTCTGAGGGTTGGCTTTCCTTAGACAGGTGCACTTTTCCATGGAATTCCCTTCTCTGTCTCTCAGTTCTTATTCATCCTTTAAAAGCAGCAATTCAGAAGTCTCAATTGGATTGTAAACTCCTTAAGGCAGGAATATACTACAGTGAATTTCAAGGCAACTGGAAAGAGACATAGCTTCCAAATCTTATTTTTTAAAGTATTTTTGTCTGTTTTGTCAAAGGAAATACTTAAACTTCGTTCTTCAAAGCTAGTTTCCCCTCCCAACCCTAGAAATGCAGGTAAGTTTGAATTTGACTTACTTGAAATAGCAATTCTGAGGGAGAGGGAATAACAAGCTTTTCAGTTTTTCCAAGTGAAACAAGTAGCTACACAGTTTCTCCAGAGGCAGTGCTGTGAGGTGATTGTTTCCTAGAAGCCTGAAACAACCACCCCTGTACCCAGCAGAGCATTGTGAGAAGAAGCCCAGCTGTTTGAAACACTGCAGAAGCATAATCAGGAGGCCCTCTATGCAATCATTTCCAATGATACTGATGAAAAATTACATTAAACCCCCAAGTTAACCTTCCATGCACCTTTCACTGTCTTTCTAGAGGTGGTGATAGATTTTTACCTTTTCATTTGTGCCAGGCCTTCACAGATTAGAAACAGAGCCCATGGTTTGGGTTTGCAAAGACATGGAACCTGTGACATTGTCCTTGCTGAGAAACTGTACTGATGAACTGCCTCAGGATCTGTCATCCTAAATGGGAACTTAGGGGACATGTAGCAAGTCATGTCTCAGAGTGTTTCATGCATCTGTATGCCAGATACTCTGCATACAAGTGCTTTAAGCCACAAAAAGCAATAAATAGTTATCACTGACCATAATAATAATGCTTCAGGGTTCATTTATTTTAAAAACCTCTATTTAATATGTCAGGCAGCATGTTAGATAGTAAGACAGTATGTCTTAAAGTGCAGTCTGAACTACTTTAAGGGGCTCACAAAACAACATGATAAATGCTAGGAAAGAAGTGAACATATGCCATGGATGCACCTGTGCAACTTACATGTGTAGTGCACCTAACCCAGAATTTTAGGAAGAGGTGAAGTTTAAACAGCCCTTAAGGATAAATAATCTATCCATAAACCCATCCATCCGAAAAATATTTGACTGACAACTCAGCTAAATGTATGAAAAGTAGGACTGGGGGAAGGGAAGGGAAGGGAAGGGAAGGGAAGGGAAGGGAAGGGAAGAGAAGGGAAAGGAAGAGAAGAGAGGAGAAGAGAAGAGAAGAGAAGAGAAGAGAAGAGAAGAGAAGAGAAGAGAGGAGAGGAGAGGAGAGGAGAGGAGAGGAGAGGAGAGGAGAGGAGAGGAGAAAGAAGAGAAGAGAAGAGAAGAGAAGAGAAGAGAAGAGAAGAGAAGAGAAGAGAAGAGAAGAGAAGAGAAGAGAAGAGAAGAGAACGGGACAAGGAAGCATGTGCACACAGATCAGAGGGTTGGAGAGAGCCTGGCACCTTAGAGTAACACAAGTAGTTCAGTAGTTACAGCTGGAGGCAAGGACGGAAGAGGCAGTGATGAGAGATAAGGCTAGGGGATTCGGAAAGAGCCTAGCATGCCACATTAAAGAACGTGGGTCATGTCACAAAAGACCTTTTAAGCAGAGAAGTGACATTTTGGATTTTATTTTATTTTATTTTTAAAGATTCTATTCATTTATTAATGAGAGACACACAGAGAGAGAGAGAGAGGCAGAGACACAGGCAGAGGGAGAAGCAGGCTCCATGCAGGGAGCCCGACGTGGGACTTGATCCCAGTACTCCAGGATGGCCCTGGGCTGAAGGCGGCGCTAAACCGCTGAGCCACCCAGGCTGCCCAACATTTTGGATTTTAAAAAGTCCCTTTGGAGTATGGCATAAAGAACAGGTTGGAGAGCAAGCACGACAGAACAGCATGGACATTCAGAAGAATATGTCAAGGATGTGTACAGATGACAAATCATGGCAGCTTACACCAGGATGTTGTTTGTGGATGGAGAGAAGCATGCATACTCAAAACAGACCCAAGGAGCAGAACTGGATAGGACTTGGCAAATGACTGTCAGTGGCTGGAGGAGAGAAAGGAATCAAGAATCTCAGCTTTCACCTTGATGGGCCTTTTTGGGTTAGCTTGTGATGACATTCATGCAACGTTTTATTTTCTCAGTGAGGTAGGACGCAAACTCTCCAGCTGAAAGCAAATGAAAGTGGGGTGGTGCCGAGGACGAGTCTCAGGAAGAGGAGAGAAGCTCTGAAAGACTCACTACAGGAATGAAAGAGGGCCGAAGAAAAAAGGATTTCCAGGGAAGTTTGAGGGCCAGATGAGACTGGAAAACATGAATCCATAGAGGTGTCTCTCAGTACAATTGTGTTTTTAATTTTTCCCAGTGGAGTTCAGCTGTATAGCTGAAGGAGCAAGAAGGTGAACAGTAGAATTGGAATGTGATGGGAACACAAGGGGGCAAAGAAGTTGAGGGAAGAGATAGAAGATTCCAGAGAGAAAATCATGGCGGCATGCTAGGTGTCATGTTCATCTTCACAGACAGGTTCATATTTTGAGCCAGAGAAGAGATCAAAGCAGTGGTGGGGCAAAACTAGATACCTTCAGGAAAGAAGTGAAAATGTGAAAAAAAATGGCCATAAGTAAAAAACCAGAATTGATAGCGCACGTAGGAAGGAAAGGAATTGGGGAGCAGGAGTTGACAGTCACCTTGCAATTTTTTGTTTTTTTTGTTTTTGCAAACTCTACCTCCTTACTTCACTCCACCCAAAGGAACCCCAGTGGGCTTACATTCTCCTGAACTTTGATAATCATCGTGGAGGAAGCTACTGTTACAAAGAGGTGAATGTTGCACCCTTCAGGTGTCAGGGTAGGAAACAAAAAAGTTGAAGGTTCTTGGGGAGTGAGGTGCCTGGTTCTTCTAATAGATCATTGGTTTGAAATGTCCTCCATTGACTTCTGCTTTCATATGGAGATAGGGATATGGAGAGGTCACATGAGAGAACTAGAGCATCAATTACAAGAGGAATTGATGGAAAACCTCAAGGACCCCAGAAGGATCAGATTGGCTGGAATAAATGGAAACAATAGTTCTTAATGGATATTAAACAGTATAAGAGAGTGACTACATTCTCTCCAACCTAATTTTAAATGTAGAAGCCCTTTTCAGTGGCAGCCAAAAGATACAGTTTTAGCACAAATGAAAATGATGTCATGTAGAAAGCATGTGAGTATTTTTCACAATTATTTTATTGTTTTAGGAGCTGTAATTATGAAGTGTAAAGTAACATTAGCAAACACAGCTGATGCCTGACCTGAAAAGGCTTCTGTTCCTCTATCATTTGCAGGAAGGCTAGGAAGAGAATTATGATATAGAAAGAAGGTTGGTGTTTTGTTTTTGTTTGTTCCTTAACAAGACAAAGCATCCAGGAAAAGAGTTTGTTCCTCAGGGATAAAGAAAGATGTATGCAAAATGCCTGACACAGAAACTGGCAGCTCCCACCACAATCTCTAAATGTTGGCTTTCTCTTCTCCTTAGCAAAATAATTGAACATTAATATGGTAAGCATTAATTAAAGCATTAATTAAAACACATTAAAAATTGTGACAGTGTAAACACGTATTTAAATGGGACTAACTGTATAGCTCCCATGCCTTAGGTAGATGTCCTCTGTCACATTCTGCAAATCAAATTTCATAACACACTAAGCAGGAAAAAATGTGTACAATGCTACATTTTAATTTCCAATACTGGGATGGCCCAGGGGCACTCGAAAAATAATCTTTTGTAATCATTCCAAAAAATTGCTCCTGCAGCTGCAATTTTAAGAAGAGGGTGAAGAGTTGGATAGATCAAAACGAAATGAGGCCCTTAAAATCTGAAGGTCCCTGAAAGCAACTTTCCCCTTCAGTACTCTTCCCTCCCCCTTCTCCATCCTCATTCAGTATCCAATCAGCACTTTCCCTTCTTTTGATAACCTAGAATTGCAGCTCCTAAGCCTTCCCTCACACTTGTCATTTTAGAATCTGCATTGGCCATCCTGACTGTGGAAAGTCAATGTTATGCAATGCATGCTGTTTCTTAATTAAACAAACATTGGACCCCCTAAACTGGCAAGACTGGTTTTCATAAAAGCCTTGGGATTTGCAAGAGTGGTTTTTTTGTTTTGTTTTGTTTTGTCTTGTTTTTGGTAATGGCAGCATCAATGGACTAAGTTTGATCCTCCCCTGGACTCAGTTCTTGGACTTCCTTCTTTTGCATCCATATCCACTCCCTGATAATCTCACCCAGTTTCATGGTTTTCAATATCATTTCTATATTGATGACTCCCAAATTTAAAGATGTAGTCCAGACCTCTCCTCTGAACTCTAAACTCACAGATCCAGCTGCCTACTCACTATCTCCACTTGGATATCTCATAGGCAACTCATCTTAATGTGTCCAGAAATGAGCTTCTGGCATTTCTCT
Organism: Vulpes vulpes; assembly: GCF_048418805.1. Taxonomy (NCBI): domain Eukaryota; kingdom Metazoa; phylum Chordata; class Mammalia; order Carnivora; family Canidae; genus Vulpes; species Vulpes vulpes. The sequence continues at coordinate 73,291,614 of NC_132789.1, forward strand.
CTAAATCTGCCTCCCTAGAGTTTTCTCCACTTCAGGAAATGGCTATTCATTCTTCCAGGTGAATGCAGCATCCTTATTTCTCTCTTTCTCTCACACACTACATCCAACCTGTCAGCAGATAACGTTAGCTCTTTCCACAGACTAGATCTAGGAATCAACTACTTTTCACCATTTCCATCACTACCCTTTGTCCACATATTGTTAGATCTAGCCTGAATTATCACCATAGCATTCTAGCCGGTCTCCCTGCTTCTCTCTCTGGTCTTTTCTTAACACATAAGCCAAAGTGGTCCTATTAAAAATAAATTGTTCATTTCTTCCCTCTGCTTAAAACCTCCAATGGCTTCCAATATCATTCAGAGTAAAAACCAATGATCTTATGGTAATAATTTATAATACTTTATAGTACAAATTGGGACTACTGGGAGAACGAAAAGGGATGCTGAAAATAATTAACAGGCTTTAACTGATCCAGGTGTAAATTTGGGCCATCGTGACACCTACTTTGAGGCCCCACATTCTAAATATCTCTTTGACCTCTGATCTCACCTATTATGCTGTACCTCTACCCTTCTGCATCAACACCAGCCTCCTCACTGTCCTGATGGCATCAGGCACACTTCCTTGGGGCCTTTGCTCTTTCCCTAGATATATCCACTTCTCACTTGTGCTTTCCTTCAGGTCCTTATCCAAAATCTCAGCAAGGCTTTCCCTGGGAATTCTTTCTAAACATTAAAAACCTCCTCGCCACTTTCTGGCCCCTTCTCTTGCTTAATTTTTTTTCCTTTCCACTGATCACTGTCTAACATCCTATATGTTTTACCTTGTTTAGCATTGTACATTTAGAATGTAAGCTCAAGGGCAAGAATTTTTTTTTTCTCTGTATCTCCAACTCCAAAAATAGTGGCTGGCATATAGGAGACACCTTACAAATATTTATAGAAAGAATGAATGAATCATGACTACTTGGAAAAGATAAGTGCTTAGCAGATGTGTAACATCCAACACAGTTAATAAACAGTATTATTACTTTACAGGTAGTTTTTTTCATATGATTCAATTCAATAAATGTACTTTGGACAGTTAAGCCTTACAGAGACCTGTGTCAGGTACAGAGACTGGGGGGCTGGGAGCCACAGGGCATATACAATGACAGATGGGATAAAGTTCCTCAAGAAGTGAGCACTATAGGAGTAGAAGAGATAAGGGACATGATATTATAGTTACATGTGAGGGACACAGAGTGCATGGGGGTGCAGACTCCAGAGGGAAAGGTTTTATTTACTGAGTTTTCAGATACTTAATGATTATTCATCAGAAGCGGTTTCTATATTCTCTGTCATAATGCACTTTCCTCATCTTCCAGAGCCCTCAATCCCTACCACCACCATTCTGGTTTCTAGAGCTTTCTATTCCTTGGTAAGAAACGCCTCTTGTAGTCCAGATATACCTGACCTCCAGGTGCCTGCTCCTCATCTGCTCTTCATTGTCTGGCCTTAATTTTTCAATGTGAATCAGCATTTTATAATCTGATTTCTCAAAGTTTCCAAAATATTTTAAGGAAATACTAGCAAAGTTAAACCATCTAATTGAACAAATGCAAAGCAAACAGAACAGATGCTAACAGACTTTTTTTTTAACAGCTAGGAAGGAGGTATCTTTGGAAGACAAGTCTACTCTTTGAAATCAATAAATCAAAGTTTATGATTTAATCTCTGGGTTTATTCTAATTTTTACGTAGCTTCTTTAATTTTTTTTTAGATTTTACTTATTTATTCATGAGAGACACAGAGAGAGAGAGAGAGGCAGAGACACAGGCAGAGGGAGAAGCAGGCTCCACGCAGGGAGCCAACGTGGGACTGGATCCTGGATCTCCAGGATCATGCCCTGGGCTGAAGGCAGTACTAAACCGCTGAGCCCCCCGGGCTGCCCTACATAGCTTCTTTAAATAATTTTAATTAAAAATCACCCTGTGGATTTTCTTTAAACTAAAGGCATTTTTTTTTTTTAAAAAAAACACTGTTATAAATCTCTAGCCCCACCCCAATAGGAAGGGAGTATCCCTAGGGTGTGGATAATCGAAGCACTCTAAACAAACTATATACAACATTTTATTTTCAAGGAAGTTCAATAAATTAGAGCTAAGAATATGGTTCAAAGTAAAATATTAATACACTGGATGAATAACTTTATTAGAAAAATTACTTAGAGCAGTTACTAGTTTACTTTTAAAAAATTGTTTTAGTTATACTAAAACCTAATCCTATAAATAATTTTAAGGCAAGCTAATAATCCCAGCTCTGGTATGGGTTAGCTCATTACTTATCTGAGTCTGACCAAGTTACTCTGACTCACTAAGTCTCAATTTATTTTTCTGTAGAATGGGGTTAATACTGGACCCAACTAACAAGGGTTCTTGTGAGAATAATGGATATGTGCACTCTACAGAATGCCTGGCACATGTATATAACCTGCCACCATGATTCATGGCCATTGTTGCTGCAAAATAGGCACAAGTTGATTTCACTAATTGAAGAAAACAAGTAGCTAACCAAAGAGTAGTGTTTAGAAAGCATTCTGACTCATGTATTACTTTATCTTTTCAGCTAAAAATATAAATATTGCTTAGCATATTATAAATGCAAATACCTGCAAAAACCTGATTAAGTAATTTATCACGTTCTGCACACTTGTGCCATAGTGACTTTACTACAAGGTATTGAAGTGTTATCTTTTCTATGGCCAAAGAGACGTCCTTCAAAGGACGTTCAAAATGCTCAGATTTTGAAAGGCATATTATTTGCATAATGTATCTGGAAATTAATCATGTACTCTCTCATATTATTTAATAAATCAGCCCCAAAACGATCATGTTTAATCTCTTACCCAGGATTGTAATCTCTTACAGTGGACTATAAGGATGGTGGAGGAAAACAATGTATATCATTTTTGTATCTTTCACACTACCTGACTTGGGGCAAAGGAATTTCAAACTAGTATAGTGGAAACAGCACTGGGCTAAACGTCAGGAAACATGGATTTCAGCTGAGTAATTATAGACAAGTCATTTAACTCCCTGTAGGCTTCAGATTACTCATCAGTCATGTGTTTTTCCATTGATGACATTTAGGTTCCTTTTCAAATGCTCTCATTCTAAGAAACACTAGCAAGAGGGATTTTTAACAATGTTTGTCAGTCTAACACACAACTTCATTTTTCAGTATCTACAGATTGAAAAACACGGGACCTTTAATTATAGATTTTTGTTCACTCGAGAAAACTTGCCAGGATCTCAGAGCTCTTGTCATGGACTATTCCATCAAACATGAATTCTTCAATCTGTTTAAAACAGCAAGCCCTCCTTGCTAGCACTCTCCATCCTCTACCTTGTTTCATTTTTTCCTTGGTACTTACATCACACTCTGACATACTATATATTTTGCTTAAGTATTTTTTGTCTGTCCTCTCTCCAACCCCCTTCCCCCGGTACCTAAGCTTCATGGGGACAGGGACTTTTATCCCTTTGGTTCACCACCATATTCCCAGTACCTGTAATGGCATCAGATACATAATAGCCCAAAAATTATTTGATGGACAAATGAATGCATAAACATAATTTAAGGTCCTCCATTAATTGCCTTTCCCAACCACAACTTATCTCATATTTTTACCAGTTCAACTTCTCCATGTTAATCAGGTTTCTGAATCTTATCCCCCCATCACCCAAGGCTTATAATCATTCCTCCCCCTGTGTCATTTAAGGATATTCTCCTACTTGTCATATCACTCATTTGTTCATGCTCATTTATTCCATTACAGATTTGTTGGGTGCCTACTGTGATCCAAACAATGTGCTTAAGTGCGGGGGATACAGAGGCAAATAAGGCTGACACAATCCTTCCCTAATGCTTCATTTAGGACCAGCCTTCTGTTCTTGGCTTCTCTGTACTGCTGCCTCCCTTTGAATGTTTTATATTCATAATGCCCTGGAGGGAAAAAAATCTGTGTGGTTTAGTTGGTTGCTATCCAGTTTTGAATAGAGTTCTTCTTGCAGTGAGTTAATAGGGCAGGGGGCAGCAATGGTCACTTCTAAGGAGAAGATGACTCCATCACCCTAGAGGTACTGTGGTGACCGCACAGCCTCCTAAACAGTTACAATAGAAACTCTAGTTGCATGAGGCCTCACTGTGCAGAACTAAAATGACTTGCTGCACCTCCTCACTTCTCTCTGTTCCCTGTACCCAAGACAGAGTCCAAGGTGCTTCTCTGAATCACCAAAAAAGCCTATTTACCTCTCATCTTCAGCTTCAAAGTTATCATTACCTACTGCTCCAGCTAAATGGGAGATGAAGCCCCTAATAGAGGCTTGATGTCAAACCATGCCAAGCACCAGGCCTCTCTGTGCCTTTTTAAAAATTATTGAGGTATATGTGAAAATTGAGAAATATATTTAAGGAGTATGGTTTGATGACTTGATGTACACATACACTATGAAATAATCACCATGTTCAAGCTAATTAACATACCCATCACTTCAGATAGTTACCACTTTTTTGCATATGTATGGTGAGAACACTTGATATGCCCTCTTAGCAAGTTACAAGCACACAACGAAGTATTGTTAACTACAGTCACATTGCTGTACACTAGATCTCCAGAATTTATTCATCTTGCACAACTGGAACTTTGTATCCCTTGAACAACTTCTCCCTCATCTGTCCTTCTACCAGGATTTTGGGAGCATTAATAGCTCCATCCCAGCCTTTCCCAACTTGTGCTCTGTGGCTCTCTGGGGCTCTGAAAGCTAGTAATTGGAGTTCTGCAAAAAGAAAGTTTTGTTGGGCAAATAAGTTTGGGAATGTCACATCCTATATTTCTCACTTGGAGACACAGAACACAAAAGAAGAACATTTATGTACTTATAGATGTTAATTTTGTTAAACCTAGTCAGTGTTTCCCAACCTAGTTTGGTCATGGAACCTTTTATTACCAAAACACCACTGATATCTCAGAGGACATTCCTGCTCAGGAGAAAGCTGTTTGGCACCTCCTTTTTCATCTTCATGTCACATCCAAATGAATAACAAATGGTTGTGAGAGAGTGAGCAAGTAGAGAAATATGCATACATCTCTCTGCAAGCAGTTCTTGGGGGGTCACTAATGAAGAGAAAACATTGATTTGTGGAACAAACACTAGACTTACAATCAGAAGACTTATGATTTAGCCCTGCCTCTGCCATATAACTAACTAATGCAATGTTGTCGGTAAATCACTTTGCCTCAGAGCAAGCCATAGTCTCCTCTCCTGCCAAGGAGACACATTGTAGGGCAACCATTTGTCGTAACTGCTAACCGGTTTAGGAGGTGGCTGTGTAGCAGATTTAACTTTGATTTAACTTGATTTAAAAAGTATTCTTCTGGGTGGCTTTTGAGGCCCTTATTTTTAAAAGTTCTCTTTCAGATGACTGGTGCCTTCAACTCCGAAGATGGAGGTATCTGATTTCTTAGACATGAAGCTACAGGTCTTTCTAAGGCCCTAAAAGCCCAAAGAAGTATTTTGGAATGAATAATGACAACAAATTAAGTCTGGGATATATTTATGTTAGTGGTAGGATAATACCTAGGGAAGTCCTCAGAAGTCTTACATTGAACAGAGGAAAATATAGGTCTACATTATAAATAAGCAATAAATGAAATTTGAGACTACTTATTTGACCCGAGGGTATTGGCCAATTTTTCTGATCAATTTCCAAAGATATAGAGTTGTATGTAAAATTAGTATGTAGCTCAGCACTAACTTATATTCCAAAGCAACACAGGAGACATGGGTAGTAATCACCTGCAGGGAGGTGTCCTCTGATCCTTATCTTTGAGGAAGACTCTCTTCTACTCTCCAACTCAGGAGGGAGACTCCTGAATTGAAACTCCAATTTAGTTCCAAACCTGTGCTCTGAAGGGAAGAAATTCTATGATGGTTTGTCTACTTGCAAAAATACTTTGGAGGGAAGCAGATGATTCTTGATTTTTTTTTTTTTTTTTTTGCCATTGAATTATAAGACTGCTGAAATAACAGCTACAATGAAAATTTTTTTAACTGGACATAAAAGATGACAAAAACTGGATATAAAAGGCAAAATATCTAACTTAAATTTTAGTCCTCTCTGCTTGAAATTTGATGTAAAAAGCATTGATGACAATAAGTAGTTTGGCTTTAAAGAATATAAGATTTTGCTTCTACCCTAAGTTAAATAAATGTGACTTTAGTTATTTCTAAGTAATTGCTGGGCCATTGTAATACATTCAATGTGATATTTGCTAAGCAAACATGCCTGCCATCTGGTTACTGAAACTGTATTTTTGTTCCTTCATAGATACACATGGCCCAGTAGCACTGAGATGTAGGCAACCGATATGAGCATGTGGATTAATTCCAATGCAATTTGAGAGTTCAAGCCATTCATTTGTTTGCAACACAAAGTGTTCTCCACATAAGAAAACAATGAGTCTAATTTATCCGTCTCTTTCCTGTCTTGGTATCTTTAAAAATGTCCATCATGGGTGCACATAGCCTATAATATGGAGCCAACTTTTTAAAATTTATTTTAAAACATTATTTATTAATTAATTTATTTATTTGAGAGAGTTCGCGCACGTGCGCACATGAGCAGGAGGGGCAGAGAGAGACAGAGAGAGACAGAGAGAGAAACAGAGAATCTCAAGCAGAGTCTGCACTGAGCACAGTGTCCAACCCGGGGCTCCATGTGGGGCTCTATCTCACGACTCTAAGATTGTGGCCTGAGCCAAACCAAGAGTCAGGTGCTTAACCGACTGAGCCACCCAGACACCCTTGAAGCCAACTTTAGAGACCAAGAAGAAGAATGAAAAATCATCGGTGTGCTGTTTGTGTCATATCCCACTTGGTTCCCACACCAGCAGCACTGTGCCTGGTCTGCAGGGAGCACACAGAAGTAGCTGAATTATATGGCAAAAGTCATATATGTCTATGGCAGTGGCTGGGGCGGGGGGGGGGGGGGCGGGGGAGAAGTTCCCAAACCAGCTTTTCATTAGGCCGCTCGCAACCACCCCTTTCCCCAAACCAAAGGCAGAATTAGTGACACTGACACATAGTCAGGGCTCAATAAATGCTAACTAAGTACCATCATCTGGGAAGCCGGTGAGGAGTGATACAAAGGACTACTAGAAGAGAGCTTATCTTAGTCTGTGTAGCTCTCCTACTATATACATTGGACTTCTGCCTCACACACAGTCCAGGCTTTCTCAGCCTTGGTACTATTATTAACATGTGGGGCTAGGAATTCTTTGTTGGGAGTGGGAGTGGTCCTGTCTTGTGCCCTGTAAGAGGTTTTGCAGCATCCCTGGCCTATACCCACTAGATGCCAGTAGTGTCCCTCCGCCCCCACAAAAATGTCTTCAGACATTGCTAAATGTCCCCTGGGATGGTCTAGGGGGGTGGCAAAATCACCCCTGCCTGAGAACCACTAATTTAGTCTGTGTGTTCATGACATGTACCAGAATTAGAAAGATTATATTCTCTCTTCTCTTTTTCTCTGAATCAATATTTTTAAACTTTATTTTATTTTTAAAGTAAGCTTTACGCCCAACATGGAGCTTGAACTCATGACCCTGAGTGAGTTCTACCAACTGAGCCAGCCAGGCACCCATCTGAGTCCATATTAATGGATCTACATGGTGGTATTTTATTCTCTTAATCTGCTTTCGCTTAACTTAGTTTCCTCTAAATGTCTTCATAATGCTGGGCTGGGGTGAGGGAGCTGGCTTTCCAGGTATATAAGTTAAAAAGACATGTTTCCCCTTTAGGGAAGGGGAAATATGAAACAAGGAGAAAACATTCCATATAGAAATTGGCCTACTAGCTAAGGAGGCTGTTTTGCAAAATGAAATTGAGATGGCTTTCAGTCTAGGATAGAAGGAAGTCCCTAAACTGCAACTGATAATGTCTGTGAGTCCAAAAAGAAGTTTTGTATCTTAAAAGAAACTACCTTCATTTGTTTGCAATGCACTCTTGTAATCTTAACAATAAAACTCCAGTGTTATACAAAAGTATCCTTCTGACAAACAGATTGTTTTTCTCCCTTGGCTTTAGTTTTATTTACTTCCTATTTATGTTAACAGTTTCAGGAAGATACCAGCGTGCATGGACTCCAGGAACAGGCTGTCTCAGTAACTCTTGTTCCTTAGGAATTACAGTAAGTAGTCCCTTTAACTGAAGAAATCATTAGCCTTTTAAACCTCTAAGATGGAGTAATGATGTTATATGTCTACTTTTTCTTAAAATTAAGAAAATTAAAACCTTAGAATTCCAACTTAAACCCATCCAGTGGACAACCTGCTTGAAAATGACTACTCATCCATATCTAAGGGTGAGAAATAATTTATGACAAATAAAGCTCATGAAAAATTCTAATTTCTTTCATGTTGCTACAAGTATACCTCCATGCTTTAAAAAAAAAATGTGGGCTGGTAACATTTTTCTCCCTTACTTACAGCGGAGAGTTAAATGTGTGGTCTTACCTCTCCTCCAGTGCATGGAAAAGGATGGGAGTATCTCGAAGTGCAAATAGCTCCCTTCTTGAAAACATCATCTTCCAGGCCAAATGTAGCCGAGCAGTTAGTTGCAAAGTACTTGTAAGGCTTCCATGTCTTCCCAAAGTCCTGGGACCGGTCCAGCACCATGGCTGCTGGCCTGGGCGACTTGAACACCATAATTAGATGAGTGAAGTAGAATTCCGCTTCCAAGTCTAACTGGATCTTTTCTCTGTGCACATCCTCAGCAGACTGCCACCATGTGCGAGGAAACCTGAAGGATGAGTCTGCCATGGCAGCTGGCAGGTGAGCCAGGTGAGGCTGGGCAGCATTGCATTTGTCACATTTGGGCTGCCGACAAGTCAGATCAGTGTTCTCACTATAGGAGCAGTACAGTTCAGTGGCGTTCTGACCACAGGTGGTGTCTGCCCAGAGTTTTCTCCCCAAAGCCAAATTTCCCATCCGAGGGTTACAGGCTTTTTCACAGCGGGAACTCACTCCGGCTACTCCACTCAGTCCTAGGAAAGGGAAAGCATATGTTATTCAAGACAAACCCATCTGGAAAGCTCTTATGTATTCAACAAGACATCCCCAAAGACCTTACGACTTTCGCCAAAGAGGAAATTCTATCAAATTTGAGCATGAATACTGTTCTACACTTATGCTGCATTTGTATTTACAAGTGTGTGAGCGTGCATGTGTGTATGCATGCATTTCACATTCCTATGTCAGATTCACATAAAGGGGGGAAAAATCACTTCAGATAAAGGGCGAGAGAGAGAGGAAGGAAAATAGAAACATTGAGGAAAGATGATGGGCCTAAATCTTTTAAGTACTTGGCTTTCTAGTACTTAAAAGATTTAAGTATTCAGTATATTAGAAATATACTTATTTGTTTTGAAGTCATGACTTAAATAATACCAAAAAAAAACAAGAATGTTTTTAAGACCACCCAATTTAAGTCTTTCAAATATAATTTTTAGTCCTTAGCATTATCTAATATGCTTATTATAATGCATTAAGGAGGAAATGTTGAATTCTATTATATTTTAATCCAACAATGTGAAGGGACAAATTCCCTAGGAAAAGCAATATGAGATATTTAATCAATATACAATGGGATCTCACTTAGGAAGGCAAAACTAGAAACCACTGGAGTTCAGATGCATAATGTTTATTTTTAATATTAAGTAAATATAACTAAGAAAAAAATCTCTAAACTGTCAAATGGCAGAAAAGCTTATTTGACATGCTCTCTGCCCTTTCAGTGCTTCTGCCTATGACAGGTTACATAGTGGTTGCCTGTTGGCTTAACAGGAGAATGTTTACAGTCTGGCAGCCACTAACAGCACCTTTAAACATTATCTGTGAACTAAAACACTTTCTTAAAGAAACATGTGCTTCCACTCAAACAAAGGTCCAACAGACTTTAATGTCTCAAAATTGCTTAAAATGATAAACATTATCCACTTATTAACATCCTGACTGCATATTTTAATCCTTTAATTTGGGTTTGTCATTTTAATTATGAATACCTTAAGCAAAATCATCTATTTTAAAAGTTAAAACAGAGAAGGAAAGAAGGAAAAGGAAGTCAAACCCCAAATTCTGGCTAATTGAACGTTTGTTTCTTAAGAAAGAGCACCTCTGGACTGTTATCACTGTACTGCTGGAGAAGCCAAATGACAGCTTAGACTAAAACAGACACATTTCACACACTGGCTGACAATCCCCGGCCCCACATAGCCGCTGCAACCAAAAAAAAGGGCTTCCTTAGGCATATTTTTTTCAGTGTCAAATTCAAATGTGCATTATGCCTGGACTGTTTGCCACTGTTCTGATTAGCTGGAGCAACAGTTGCTTGTGGCCAGGATCACCCAAACACACAGTGTGCTATGACTCACCTGTAAAACATTTCGGGGAAAATCATATACTGCCCGTACAAGTATTTTTGACTTGAAACACTTGCCTTGTGATATTTATTTACAACCTCTTGATTGCTTGCATGTTTTTTGCCATAACAGGGTTTGAAAAGGGAAAGGTTTAATAGAGTTCGCTTTGTGGTTGGGGGAGCACGCATCAATGCAGGCAGGGGGTGCATCAGTAAGAAGAACTGAAGTAAAATTTTAGACCTTTAATGGCTCCTTGGGGGAAAGTATTGAAGCATTTTAAATGCCTCCAAACTCCTAAGTACAGAAAAGATTGGAGCCAGATAAATAATCAGTGGACAAAGTACTTGGAGATCCCTAAAGAAGTGACTATTCAAGTGTGGCAAGGATGCTCCTGAGTCTGACCGATTTGGGGTGAAGATTCTACAACTCTGCTTTCCTGTGTGCCAGCGTCTCTGGGGCCAGAGTGGAAGAAGCCCAAGGGAAGGCACAGCGCGTCGGTGCTCCCTGTCCCCTAGTCCATCCCTCCAGCCCACACTCCCCTTTCTAGAGCAAGCGAGAAACGTTTTAGAGACCGGATGGCTGAAGAGTCCCTCACGCGCTTTCCCCCTCACTCACTGAGCTGCACTTACTCCTAATTGGAAACCAGGTGACCCGCACGGGGGGGGGGGGGTAGGGGACAGAGGGAGGGGCTCCCGAATTTAGAAACGGCGCGCTAGCAACCGGTGGCCACGGGCAGCCCGGGAAAGCCGGGATGGGAGTCGAGGGAGACGGCCCCTGCCGGTCGTCGGGTTCCCGAGACCGGGAGCAGACCCGCCTCCGACCTCCCACGGAGCCGCAGCCAGGGTACCAATTCCCAGGGCACGGCCAGCCCGCTCCTGCACCCAGGGCGATCGCCGCCTCTCGTCCCAGCCCCGGCTCTCAGCGCGTTCCAGCCACTGCCACGGTGGAGCGCACACCCCCGCCCAGGTGTGCCTACCTGGTCCCCTCGTGCCCCGCGCGAGGCCGGGACTACGGCGACGGCTCTCCACGGGAGAGCAGCCGCGGCCCACGCGCGCCCGGGGTCGCCGGGCCATCCCTCCCCATCATTCCTCAGGCCATGAAGTGCCGGGGGATGGCGAGCTGGGTCCTTTGTTCCCTCACAAAGTGGAAAGGGCAGTTTTTTACAAGCCCAACCCGAGAAAGAAACCACGGTCGCGGTATCCCCGGCAGAGCGCACCCAGGATATCGGGTTACCCAAGGGCATGTGCATCGCAGTTGCAAAAAAATCAATAGTATTTTAAACTGCAGAGACCCGGGGGAAAAGAGGCGGAACATGGCCACTCACTTCATCCTCCGGAGCTGAGCTTGGCGCTCCCAGCCCGCACTGCCCTGCGGCCCGGGTCCCGAGGTGGGGAAGGGAGGGCGCGAGGGAGAGGGGTGGGGGCCCGGCAGCGTCACCACCCACCTGCGGCCACCGCGGAGCAGCCCCAGAGCAGCAGCAGCCGCGCGCAGCTCCCCATGGCCGGGAGGAGCCGGGAGGAGCCGGGAGGACGCGGGCCGGGCGGGGGGTGAAGCGCCGACAGTCCTCGGGGAGAACTGGGGCTCTTGATTTCTTCCCCCTCCTGGGGCGCCAGGCCCGGTCAGCGGGCGCCGGCTGCCGGGAGCCGCGGGCCGGGGCCGCGCCGGGCGGCGGGGTGACCCTCGCGCACCGGCCTGCAGCGGCCCGGGCACCTCGGGGGCGACGGGAGCCCCGGGACCATAGCCGGCCTGGCCGCGCGGCCCCCGCGGAGCGGTCCTGCGGCTCCTCCGCCGCTAGCCCGGGGCTCGGCGCCCGCAGCAGCCGCTGAACTTCCCGAGACCTTTCACTTCCCGGCCGCCGCCGCCGCCGCCGCCGCCGCCGCCGCCTGGGCGTCCTCCTCCGCTTTTACCACCTCCTCTCGCTGCCGCGGCTCGGTCCCGTCCTTCTCCACGGGCAGTTCCATGGGATGCATTTTTATTGCACCGACACCGCGGCGCTCCGGTGCCAGCCCTCCTCCCCTTGCACCTCCACCCCTTCCTCCTGCCCGCCCCCCGCGCTCGCTTGACAGCCGGGGCGGTGCAGCCTCCGCTGCCGGGTCGCCGCCGCCGCCGCCGCCGCGCCCGGGGAGGGGTCTCCTGGCCCCGCGGGCCGCCCCCGAAGCCTCGCTGCGCGCGTCCCGCCCGCCCCCGCCCCCGCCCCCGCCCCCGCGTGCGCGGGTCACCTCGGCCCCCCGCTCCCCTCCTGCCCCTCCCGGCGCTTGCCCTGCATCTCCCCGCGTGACCCCCCTGGTGCCCTCCAGCACCCACAGGCCTCTTCTGGGAAGCAGTCTCCCACCTTCTCCCGGAACATTCCAGAGAGCAGTCGACTCCCTCTTGATCAGGTCAGGGCATGCCAAGGGGCTTAAAAAACCGCGAAACAGGCGAGCGCCTACTTCCCACATCCCCCAGCAAAACGAACCCTCCCCCCCACTCCCCATCTCGGGCCACCCCTTCTCTGGGAGTCTCAGGGTCCAGGAAAGGAGCCCCCCAAGCCCGCTCCGGGCCGCGGGCTTTGGAAAGCGCAGCAACTGCTAAGTGGCCTTCGCTGTTGGTGGGCGGGGAGGGCATCTGGGCTAAACGTGTCAATGCTTACTTTACCCGAGCTGTATCCATTTTGACGTAAAAGGTGTTCCTTAATTCAAACTCAAGGTACTAAAAGAGTCCCAGGATTGGCTGCCTAGTGGGCAGTTGGAAACATCCTTGTCTAGAGGCGGGGGCATGATAAAGAGAAACTGGCCTTTCCAAACATTTTCACTCCATACAGAATGTGTTGTGCTGTGAAACAATAATGTTGTGAAATAAGTTAGGAGGAGCAGTTTAGTAGCAACCAGAAGCAGCTAATTGTGGCTAGGATTGCTCAGGACTGCTGCTTATGGGAGGAGATTAAATAGTACTTCAGTCTGGGACATTTGCAAGTCCCATGAAAACATAGTTCTGTGCACACATCCAGAAGGATAGGCAAAAGTTTGGTAGAAAGCCCTGTTTTTATTGCCCTGCTCATTTTGTACCTTTGAATATTTCTCAGAAAATTAACTACATTACAGATACCATTGGGTTGTGTGTTACTGATGATGACAATTCAGAGTTTGGGGTCTCAAGTACGTATATTTCATGACTCACCTGGGGATATGTAAGACGTTTGTATCTCCCAAGAAGAACTGGGATGAGGTCAGCTTCATCTGTCTGGGAGACATTAATATTATTCCTCTGGCAAATACTGGGGAGTGGCAAAGGTATGGTACAGCAATTTGTGGAACATTTTAATTTTTTTTCATGCTTTTTATTTTTTATTTAAATTCAATTAACTAACATATGATGTATTATTAGTTTCAGAAGCGGGGTGGGTGATTCATCAGTCTTATATAATACCCAGTGCTCATCACATCGCCTGCCCTCCTTAATGTCCATCACCCAGTTACCTCATCCTCCCACCCCCCTCCTCTCCAGCAACCCTCAGTTTGTTTCCCATGATTAAGAGTCTCTTATGGTTTGTCTCCCTCTCTGATTTTATCTTGTTTTATTTTTTCCTCTCTTCTCCTATGATCCTTTGTTTTGTCTCTTCAATTCCACATATGAGTGAGACCATATGATAATTGTCTTTCTCTGATTGACTTATTTTGCTTAGTATAACACTTTAGAAAATAAACCCACTGAGTTTTCAAATATTGACAGTGTTGGGGCTTTCTTCATATCTTATGGATATGCTCCCATTGGAGTCACTGAAACACTTCTCCAAATTATTCTTTTTTACCAAATAAATGATAGGAAATTATAATAGACAAAGGCTCATGGCACCAGTATTCATCTAATGGCCAAAGCAATTTGAAAAAGAAAGGAAGAGCGCATTTATTATTAAGCTCTGAGTTTACCATATTGAGGCAGAACTACTCCATTTCTCATTACAGATTTCGGAAACATTTACTATCTTTTCCAGTCCTGCGTGGATAAGATACTTCCTTGATTGCTCTATAACTGGTTCTTGTTTCCTTTAACAAGATGTTAAGTTCCTTAATGGCAAAGCCCTTTTCTTTCTTTCTTTCATACTTTATATAAAACACTATTATGTTTTTCTTATATTCTTCATTATTCTTAACTGAGATATATATATATGTTATATATATAACAGGTTTATGAATGTATATATTCTTATATACCTGCTAGATATATAATAAGTTTTCATTAAATATTTTTTATTGAGTTATATTAAAACTATTGCTATATATAAGTACATGAATGAGAAGAAAACTGATAAAATCAGAATGGTTCCCCATATTCTAGAGGAATCTGTAACTTAACACCAGTACTTTCCATATGAAGCAGCTTGGGAGAGAAAAGTAATTAGCAGGCCAATCAATTTCACCTAGTCATATAGTCTAGTTACAAATTCTATTTCCATTTTGAAGAAGCTGTCCGGGAGAAGTTTACCTACATAAGGAAAATCTTGCTCAATGATGAGATTATCATTGCCTATGATTATTTTGGAAATTTTCAGTAATGGATTCAGAATTTTCTATTTTAATTTTATGAATTAGTAGGAGGCTCAGCAAATTTATGGAATTTCTGTGACAAGTTTCCAGGAGCCACATACTTGACAAATTAAACCTAAAATACCCCCAAGAACTTGGAAGAAAGCTAAAAGGGCCTTTAGGAACTAAAATAGATGGTAAAAAGTCCATGCACCAAAGACCTTATTCGTGGGAGAGCTCTTTAGACATTCATTTAAATTATTCATGCAATGTTAACAAGTTTGGTTATGCTATTTCCCTAGACCACAACAGAGTAGAAGTAACAAATTAGAATGAAGTGGGATGACATTAAAACAATAAATGAACTGAGGCCAACTGGTAATAAGGAGAATGACAGAACTATAAAAGGTAGCCATATGGACAAAAAAAACAAAAAACAAAACCCTCAGCAATCTGAGTGAGGCCTTTTAGTAGAGGCAAAGCCCCAAAAGGCTGGTAAGGTGTCGCTCTGTTATAACTTATCACAATGAGTGAGGTTCCTAATGTAATGAATGATATTAAGCATCAGAGGGGACCTTAGGGATCCTTGAGCCCAACTTCTCACCCCATAGGAAACCTCTCCACAAAATCTCTGTCCAATAGTCATCCCGTTTCTGCTCTAGAAATCTCAATAAACAAAAGCCTAGAAGCAGCCCTTTTCTTTCTTTCTTTCTTTCTTTCTTTCTTTCTTTCTTTCTTTCTTTCTTTCTTTCTTTTTATTTTATTTTATTTATTTATTTATGAGAGACAGACAGAGACAGAGACACAGGCAGAGGGAGAAGCAAACTCCCTGTGAGGAGCCTGATGTGGGACTCGGTTCCAGGACCCCAGGATCGTGACTCAAGCCACAGGCAGATGCTCAGCCACTGAGCCACCCAGGTGCCCCAGAAGCAGCCCTTTTCATTTTTGGTAGTGTTTTATTGAGCTATGACATCTCTCTTCTTAAAATTCTACCTACTTTTATAGTTTAGTTTTCTGTGACTATGCAGAATAGGTCCAATTTCTTTTCTGATAGATATTCAAGGATTTGAAGTCACATTTTATTGCTCCACTTAACTATTCTCTTCTCCAGGTATTTGTTTAATTATCCATATGGCATCATTTCCAAAACTTTCACAATCTTTGTCATCCCCTATCAGATGTACTACAGTTTTTCAGTGTCTTATACTGTGCATCTAAGACTCAAGTCCAGGTTTATCTGTATTGGTGTAGAGTAAAACAGAGCTAGTAGTTTCCTCAACATAGGTCTAGGGCTTATATTTCTGTAGCCTCAAAATGCATAACAGCTTCCTGGTACTGGCTGATATTATCCTTGAAGCAAATTAAAATCTCCTTTTCATATATTGATGAAAGGTCATTGATAAAAGACAAAATACATTTTGTTTAATTAGAAAGAAAGAGTTTGGGCAGCCCAGGTGGCTCAGCAGTTTAGCGCCCCCTTCAGCCCAGGGCCTGATCCTGGAGGCGCCGAGATTGAGTCCCATGTTCCCCTCCCTCCCTGCATGGAGCCTGCTTTCTCCCTCTGCCTGTGTCTGTACCTATCTCTCTCTGTATGTCTCTCATGAATAAATAAATAAAATCTGAAAGAAGAAAGAAAGAAAGAAAGAAAGAAAGAAAGAAAGAAAGAAAGAAAGAAAGAAAGAAAGAAAGAAAGAAAGAAAGAGAAAGAAAGGAGAAAGTTCTATTAAAGTATATTGTAGATAGTGAGGATTCAGTAAATATTAATTTAAAGGAAAAAAGGTCAACAAATTCAAATTGGAAAATTGGAAAAAATGGTTAAAAGTTTAAAAAGAAACTGTTAGTCCTGAATGGGATAAATTTCTATTTTCTGAAAAAAAAATCACTTCTATGAAAAATTTGACTCTTCAACAACACTGTATACATGTGGTGTTACTATACATTTCCAAGGAAAGGAAAAACTTTGCAGTAGTGATTTTTTAGTATACCTAGTATCTTTCCTCCGTGGGACTATAAACATGGTCTCATTTATCCTTGAAGCATCAATGTGTGGGAGGGAATACAAATAGCTGTGTGCGTTTACAGAGAGAGAAAGTGGTGTGAAAGATATAAGTGCCAAATTTAGACCATCCAATAAATATACATTGGAGATCAAATATGGGTTTTCAGACTTTTTTTTCTAAAGAAGTCAGTGTTTATCCATCAATTTTCTATGAATACAATCTTATCTCTCTTGGAACTAGAAGACTACTGAGAGAAAATTAAATGAAGAATTATCTCCATTGAAATAATCCTATATTTTGTTTCCTACCTGGTTTCTGCCCTTTAAAAGCATCATCTTGGGAATTTCCTTAAGCTTTAATCTAAGCCTCCTGCCACTGGCACTGTTTCTTATTTCATGTGTTTCCTGGCTACAGCTGTTCATTCCTAGGAAGGGAGTGAGGGCCTTTGAAACTACATGTGCTCTTCCAAGAAGGTAAGCAGTACTTTTCTTTAAAAAAAAAAAAAAAAAAAAGGCACACATGCTCTCTCATGTTTAAATTAATTATATGGAGCCTAGAAAGTTCAAACAAACAAGAATAGTTTGTTGTTTTTACAGAGATAGCTACTCTAGACAGCACTGTATTGACACAAAATTTGAACACTTTCTCCTCTAAATAGCTCTTAACAGACATTTTCCATACATATTGCTATTTCTGACAATGACGAAAAGATGCTCAGAGACAAGTTACTACTCTTTTAAATATAAGGAAATAGACAAAGCAACAACGGCGAAAGGCGCCACATGAGGATGAAAGAACAACAATATGAATGATTCCTTTAATTTATTCATGTCTTTTATGTAATAGTATAGTGGGTAAGAGCATGGATGGCTTGACTCCCCAGGCTTGATCCTGGCTCCATGACCTACAACCTGTGTGACTATGGGCAATGATAAATAAATAACCTGTCTGTGCAACCATTTCCTCATCGGCTATATGGGAATTATAATAGCACCTAATTAATAAGATTATTATCAATATTAAATGAATTAATATTTATGAAATGGTAGACAAAAGCAAGACACAGGAAGCATTTTTGGTTTTATTATATACATACGATAGTAAAATACAAATCCATCATGTACATACAATCTCTTTTGACCTACCCTGGAATTTTCTTTTTTTAAAGATTTTATTTATTTATTCATGAGAGACACACAGACGCAGAGACACAGGCAGAGGGAGAAGCAGGCTCTCCATGGGGAGCCCGATGCAGAACCCAATCCCAGGACCCCAGGATCACGACCTGAGCCAAAGGCAGACAGAGCCACCCAGGCATCCCTCATCTTCAGGTTATATAAAGATATTTAATAGGCAGAAGTTAAATGGTTGCCCTGGCTTAATTTTAAATGTTGCCCTATGTCTATGAAAGCATCACACAAGAAATGAAAGTATGAGGTCACAGATCTCCTCTAGCTAAAGGGAGAGGGAAATTTGCATTGATGGAGCAGCTACAACTTACAGGCACAATGTTGAATACTTTACAATTCTCACGACTCTCTACGGTGGGGTTGTCAACTCTTTGATGGGGAAACCGAAGGTCAGAGAAGTTAGGTGCCTGAGCCAGGTCACAGAGCGAAGTAAGCAGACAAGCTAGGATTTGAAGTCCAGGGTGTCTGATTTTACGTGGCATCTTCTTCATTTCCTTTTTTAAGAGAGGTGCCATAGCTAGACATTTAAAGGAAGGGATCAAAACTAGACTGCCAATTTCTTCATAGGCTAAAGCACTCCTATAATGTTTTCTACTTTGACAATCACAGTTTATTAACCACCATCTACCTGCTTATTTCCAAATATCACGAGATTCAGGGCTGTATATCCAATCATCAACAGACAGCTCTACTTAGACACCTCAAATTCAACACATTCAAAACTAAATTCATCATCTTTCTCCCCTAACATATTATTCCTCCTATCTTCTGTATCCTGTAGAATGTCACGACTATCCATCTGCTAGATCAACACAAAAAGAGTAGTATTTTCAGACTTCCGCAGAACTACTCGTGTACAGTGAGATGTACTAAGTGTTCTTTTTTTTTTAATTTTTTATTTATTTATGATAGTCACAGAGAGAGAGAGAGGCAGAGACACAGGCAGAGAGAGAAGCAGGCTCCATGCACCGGGAGCCTGATGTGGGATTCGATCCCGGGTCTCCAGGATCGCGCCCTAGGCCAAAGGCAGGTGCCAAACCGCTGCGCCATCCAGGGATCCTGTACTAAGTGTTCTGAAGAAAAAGGATTTTGTAGTCAAATAATCTTAACAGTAAGTTATAGTTAAGTAGGACTTCCCAGAATCTTTTAAGATGCTAAATTCATTTCAAATCTCCATGAAATGGGGACACCAGGGTGGCTCAGTCGATTAAGCATGTACCTTTGGCTCAGGTCGGAATCCTGGGGTCCTGGGATCTCCCTCCATAAAGCTCCCTGCTCAACAGGAAGTCTGCTTCTCCCTCTTCCTCTGCTCTTCCCTAACCACTTGTGTGCTCTCATTTTCTCTCTCTCTCTCTCTCTCTCTCTCTCTCTGTCACTGTCTCACTCTCTTACTATCTCAAATAAATAAAATCCTTTTAAAAACTCCAAGAAATGGATATGATATTATATTATATAGGATTACATTCAGTTACATGAACCCAACTCAGTAGCTTAACCAAACTAAGACTGATAGTTTGGTTTTCTTCTCATGATAAAATGTATATAAGAGGTATACAGCCCAGTACAAGTGAAGCTGCTCAAGAAAGTCATCAAGACTTGTGCAGTTTTCTTCTTCATAGTCAAAAGATGGCTATTCTACCTCTAGGACTTGTGTCCTCAATCTAGACAAGAAAGATGGGAAGAGAAGGAAAAGAGATATATGTCAGCTAAGTTAAAAGGCTTTCCAAGCAACCTTGCATACCTGCTTATATCTAATTGTCCAGAACTGGGTATATAGCTTCTGCAGACCATAAGGAAGTCTGGGGGCGTGGAGTGGGGTGGGGAGAGGATGGTGATGGTGCTGAGTATTTTAATTGGGCTTATTGCCACCCTTAATGAAATCAGGCTCCTATTAGAAAGAAAAGGAGGTTGAATATTGAGTAGACAATTAGCTATATATGCCATCAAAAGTTAGCAATTTTACTGTTGTATTTGGCCCAAGCAAGTCCAAACATGGCTCCCCATCACTGACAGATGGAATTCATGCTGCTTGCTTGGCCCCAAACCTGTGATGCATCAGCTCCCGGCCACAGGCTCTTTAGCACTGCCCCCAGTGAACTACCCACAGTCTCTGAGATGGACAACAGTGCTCCATGCCTCTTACTTCTACACACTCTCTGCTTTTGCCCAATCCTCTTCTCTCCTTCTCTTAGCTCACTCTGGCAAGTCCTCAGAAATTCAGTTAAACTGCTGTAACACTGCCGTTTTTACTCTCTCCTCTTCCAACTGGGTTAGTTGTCCCCCCACCCTCCCCTGCATTACTATATTATCCTCAACTATAGTTTTTCCCCCTTATATATTGAGTGAAAAAAAAAACCAGGAAGCACAACTGTATTTATACTTTAATTATAACTATAGGAAATATATATATGAAAAAGGAATGGAATATATCAAAATGTTAGAGATTATTGATTCTCTGGCTTCTAAGCTTTTAGCAATACCATAATTGTTATGATTACATCTTCATTTCAAAAGTAGAACAACTTAAGGCAAATTTGATAAAGCAGGACACGAAGAGTGGCATATAAAGTAGGCAGTTAGCAGCAGGTAGAACACCATGGGCTCAGGAGCTGAGATGAGCTACATGGAGGATGTACACTAAACTGGGTCCTGACAATTGGATAGGTTTGGATGGATGTGGTGGCAGGTGTGGGCAAGCCCTGTTGGTGATGGTCACATAAATGCTCAGGCCACACCTGTATATTCACAATATACAAAGTGCCTCCAGGACAATAAGTAACACCCATTAAGAGAAGGGATTCCTGGGGATCAGCAAGAGATGAGGAGGAAAAGGTAGATGAAGGCCAAACAGTTAAAGGCTCTGGGGAATTAGGCTGATTTGTGTTGGGAAATTATGTTATAGTTGTCATTATCTAGAAATGGCAGATAATAGATTAGAAAAGAGAAGACCTAGAAGAGGAGTGAAGGGCTACTCAATGGCAGGAGCTAGGTTGAAATCAAGGTGGCGATAGGGAAAACAGAAAAAGAGAGAGATGGAAGAAAAAACAAAATGTGAAGAACTGATAGGACTTTGGAACCATTTGATGGTGTCATTGACAGAAGTTAAGAATGACTTGGTAGCTCAGAATCTGGTTAGTTGAAAAAAATGATAGTTTCTTTTTCAGAAATAGGAGAATCAGGGAATGTAGCTAATGTGGAAGGTGGGACAATAGGAGATGGCCAGTTGCATTTTGAAAACATTGATTTAGAGAGAATGGCAGGCCAGTCGCATCCAGCAGACAGTTAATCTGGCTTTGGAGTTTAGAACAAGTCAAGTCTCCAGATACAGGTTTAAGAGTTATTTACATAAAGATACCGTTGAAACAATAAGCAGAGAAGAACTCCCCAAGAGAAGCTATTTTAAGAACATTTACCATCAGTATTATAACTTTAGCTAATTTGTAATTATCATGATAAAACATTAGTGTAGGCTATTTAGGCCAATCTCCTTATTCAACATGAAAAAATGGAGGACTGTTGAGATTATACATTTAAAACCTAAAGCCTATTTACCATAGGCCCCAGGTTGTTCAAAGTTATACAGCTAGTTATGATTAGTGACTGAACAGGGATTCAGCTTTCTCTATGCCCAGTGTTTGAGTGAATGCAAGTTTTATTGCAAGCAGAGAAGAAGGAATCTTCTTTAAAAATTATTAATTATTGTTAGAATACATGATTTTCCTATTATAAACAGAATTCTGTTTTTGGTAATGAAAACATACAGAAAGGGCACTTGGGTGGCTCAGTCAGTTGAACAGCAACTCTTGGTGTTGGCTCAGGCCATGATCTTGGGGTCCTGGGATCAAGCCCCACTTCTGCCTCCTGGCTCAGGGAAGGTTGGGGGTGGGGAGTCTGCTTGAGGATTGTCTCCCTCTCCCTGTACCCCTCCCCCTGCTCATGCACATGTTCCTTCTCTCAAGTAAATAATAAATAAATAAATCTTTAAAAAAATAAATCTTAAAAAAAAAAAGAACTCTGTTAATGCAGTTTAAGAAACCTTGAAGTTACACCTGGGTAGTTCAGCGGTTGAACATCTGCCTTCCGCTCAGAGTGAGGTCCCAGGGTCCTGGGATTGAGTCCCACATCAGGCTCCCTCTGGGGAGCCTGCTTCTCTCTCTGCCTATATCTCTGCCTCTCTGTGTGTGTCTCTCATAAATAAATAAATTAATTAATTAATTAATTAATCTTTTAAAAAATTGAAAACATTGGAATTTATGTTAAAAAGAATCCTGAAGCATCAGAGGATTTCTCAGTCTACTAATGACCCTATAATAGGAAATTTGTTCTGCAGAACTATCATATTCTCTGGTCTCCCATCCAGCCAGCAGAGGAAAAGAGGAAATACAGATTACTATCTCTTACTCTGAAAAAATAAAACAAAACAAAACCTGCAGACTTGAGGTAATAAGTAGCTAAAGCCAGTAGCTTCACATTCTTTTCTCAATCTCACTTGTGTGGGTATAGCACTTTTAAATACACAAAGAGAATCAAATGCACTTAAGATTTCCTAGTGTCTATTTTCTTTCTTTTTTTTTTTTGTACACAAAAGGATATTCAATTGCCCCTCAATGGCCTCAAAATATCCTGCAATCACTAAATAAATGTCTTGAATATACATATCATCCAAAGGAATAAGTAAATAGAGTTGTATATAGAAGTAAAAACACCCCTATGCAAATGTGGATGAATTTGAAATTCCAATAGGACTCCCTGTCCCACTTTTTTACTGGAGACTTCATGTATGGCAGACCTTGTGCTAAGCACTCTACATACATTCTCTTCAATCCTCACAGTCACCTAGGAAAAGAACTTTAATCATCATCCTCACTTTACAAATGAGAATTGGGACTTGGGGCAGAGATGAGACCATAACCCAAGCCATGGATCTCCAAAACTCATGAGCAAAACCACCATGTCCATCAGGGGTCTTTAGGACATATAGAAAAGCAGCAAGAAGGGCAAACCCATCATCCCAAGAAACTAGTTTTCATTTTGGCACATTTCTTTCTAATCTTATTTCTATCCATACATTTTCTTGTCCCATATTCTTTATCACTTATTATCATTATTAAGTTATTAGAAATTCTCCCAAAATATCAACTTTCATGACCACATACTGTCCCAGTGAGTGTATATACCTTAATGTTCTACTTAATGTTACATTTATTTGGACGTTTGGGCTATTTTCAATTTTTTGCTATTTTAAATAATACTTTTATAAATATCTTTGTGAATTAAATATTTTCTCGCTCTGAGATTATTTCTTTATAATCATTAAAATGGAAAGAGTAGGGCAAAGAAAAGATATGTTTAAACCACATTGCCAAGTTTCTTTTTCAAAATGGTTGCTCTAGAGGGCCTGGGTGGCTCAGTCCTGTAAGGGTCCAACTCTTGGTTTTGGCTCAGATCAATGCAGACTTCTGAGATCAACCCCTGCTTTGGGCTCCCCACTCATCTGGGAGTCTACTTGTCCTTCCCTCTCCTTCTGCTCTTCCTCATGCTCTCTTTCTCTCTCTTATAAATAAATAAAATCTTTTTTTTAAAGGGCTTTACTAATATTTGGTGCCTGTTTCACCTTACCCATACCAAACCTGAATATCATATTTTAGAAATATAAATTTCTTCATTCATTATGTGAAAAGTGATATTTTAAACTTTGCATTTCTTTGATTGGATTGTATATAAAATTGAAAATGTTTTCTGTGCTTGCTAATCAGTTTTATTTCACCCTTTTCACTAGTTTCCTAAGGTGGAAGCTTAGGTTTTTATTTTAGATCTTTCTTCTTTTCTAAAACATATGCCTTTAATGCTATAAATTTCCCCCTAAGCAGATTGATTTTGCTCTGTCCCACAAATTTTGAAAAACTGTACTTTGTTTTTCATTAATTCAGAATATTTTAAATTTCCTTTGGCATTTTTCTCTTTGGCTCATGGGTTATTTAAGAGGTATGTTGTTTAATTTATAGACATTTGTGGAGGAACCTGGGCGGTTCAGTCAGTTAAGCATCTGCCTTCGACTCCATTCATGATCCCAGGGTCCTGGGATTGAGCCCCATATTGGGCTCCCCGCTCAGACCAGAGCCTGCTTCTCCCTTCCTCTCTGCCCTCCTCCTGCTCATGCTTTCTCTCTCTCTCAAATAAATAAATAAATAAAATCTTTTTTAAAAAGTTTCCGACATTTGGGAATTTCCTAGCCATCCTTCTGTTATTTATTTCTAGCTTGATTCCACTGTGGTACAAGAATCCATTTTGTGTGATTCCTATTCTTTTAAATTCATTAAGATAAATTTTATGACCCAAATGTGGTCTATTTTGGTGAGTTTGAGAAAAATGTGTATTCTGCTGTGGTTAGATGGAATATTTTATAAATGTCCACTCAATTAAACTGATCTGTTAAAATCATCTATATCCTTACTTGTTTTCACTCTTCTCAAATTATACTCCATTTTAGCCACTGGTGAAAAGACAACAGAAGAGAAAAGTCAATAAAAAGCCAATTTATACTTAAAGCTTATATTGTAGGAAACAGATTTCCACATATGCTTTCCATGAAGTTTTTAGTTTTTGTCTATTACCTCTTTCTAACAATGAAAAGGATGTATGAGAGGAAAAGCTGGGTGAGAGGGTGAGCCAGAAACACAGAAGAAAATGTTGAAAGGAAACACCAGTCACGTCACTAGTCTGAGATTTTTTCCATATATTCTGAATGATGCTTTCGTGACTACTGGGAAAAAAAAAAACAAAAAACTTATTGCCAAGGATTTTATCTTTTTTTTTTTTTTTTTGGTAAGATTTTTATTTGTTGATTTGAGAGAGAGAGAGAGAGAGAGAGAGAGCCCACGTGTGCTCATGCATGGGGAAGGGAGGAGCAGAAGGAGATGGGAGGGGAGGGAGAGAAAGAGGGAGAGAGACAAGCAGACTCCATACTGAGCACAGAGTACCATGTGGGACTTGATCCCACAACCCCAAGACCAAACCTAAGCAGAAACCAAAGGTTGAACACTCAACAATGAGCCACACAGGCACCCCACCAAGGGGTCTTTATATTTATCAGTCTTCTTGAGAATTAATAATTCTTAATGAAAAAAGTGATAATGTAACACTAAAAAAGAGCATCTGTCATCTTGTGTTTGATACTGAGCCTATTTTCATTGTAAAATTTATCAAACCTATGGTTATAGAGTTGGAAAAGTACTGCAGTACAGAAAGTTCAGCTGATTACATAGTATTAGAGTTTTAAGAGCTGCTTCAAAAGCAATCAGACTATTTGGAAAATCTTTTTCATAATAAATGTGTTCTTCCTTTAAAATGTAAACACTGAGCCAATCTTAGAAGCAAACATTGACTGCATACTTAAGTCAGTTGTTGTAAGTATTTTAGTTACAACAATGCAAAAACGTGAAGCATAAGTTTACTTTTTAACTCGAACCCTGTTCAAAGATCACTTATTGGCCTTTGAAGGAACAGGTGGCATGTCTGTTATAGTTTAACAAATGGCCTTTGGGTGAGGTATAGTCATTTAGATACCTTTGGATGCTTTGGATGCTCTCATGTGTGGCAGGGTGCATTTGCTAAAAGCATTCTCCTCTCTAGATCTGGAAACCTAGATTCTATATCTTAGGGATGGGGGCATGTATGTATTCTAGACTTATCTTTTGAGTCATAAATGAAAAATGCCATCTTGCAACTGAGATTCCTTTGCCAAGAAATCACATTCTTAATTTCTTAATATTGACATAAATATTCCAGTTCTTGGTAAATCAGATAGCTTTCTGTTTGAAGTATATATCTGAGCATTTTATCCTTTCCATAACAGAGTTTACATAGATCTTTTTGTTCTATCAGATTTTTTTTTCTATCAGTTTAATTATACCAAACTCCCCAAAGAATTTCAGATTCACCTCAAATACCAGCAACTCAATTCTGTTCTATTACTCACTTTTGTTGGGTTGGGTTGAATTGGAATTATCTTATGTTTATAATTAATTTTATGAATGTTTACATCTTTAGGAAATTGAATTTTTATGAACATGGTATAATTCTCCATGTATCTATGTCCTGTGTTAGATATTTCAATAGTGTCTTATAATTTTCTTCATAAAAATCTTGCCAATCTTTTGTTGGACTCACTCCTAGACACTGTTTTTGGTTGTTTCTATGAATGTTATCTTTTTAAAATGATATTTTAAAAGTCTCTGTTGTTGGTATATTGGAATGTAATTGTCTTTGTATATTGATCTTATATCTAGCAACCTTATTAGATTTTGGTTCTAATAATTTGCAGGCTTTTGGATTCTTTTGTGTGAACAACTATATCATATGCATATACATTCAGTTTGTTTCTTCTTTTCCAATCCTTATAACTTTTATTTGTTTTTCTTTGCTAATTACACTGACTAGAACATTTAGTACATTTTGAATAGTCACAATATTAGAAGGCTGGTGAACTTCCTTATTATCTTATGAGGTAAGCAGTGTGTTTAAAAAATGTTTTTCTTCTTTTTTTAGCCAACACTAAGTGTTTTGTACCGAAGGAATTAAAGCTGTCTAATCTTCCTTATTGCCAGACTCATATCTTATCTTTAATCATTTCCCATATCTTTATCTTTTCTACTAGTTGAATTACTCTTAATACACTTTCTAAGTCCATGTTCTAAATTAAATTTTATTTCCAAATAAATAAATAAATAAATAAATTTTATTTCCAATGGTGCATTTGTATGAAACTGAATATTCATTATGAAATCAATTCCCTACTGAGAAATTGTCTTTCTCTTTTCATTCAAATTACTTTTTAACACTCCTTGCTCTCAGGAAAAACTTAATTAAAAAAAAATTTCTTTCAAAGGCGGTGAGATGACTATGGGTTTGCTTAGTGAAATGTTCTTTATTTCTTCCTATAATGTTTCTAGTACTTCCAAACATGCAGATTGCTTGGTTGTACAACATCAGAGACACCACTCATACCATTGTCTCTGTGAATGGCATGCCCTGGAATTATGTAGTGCACAACCTGCAAGGCTAATGTGATAGCCATGCCTATATGTTTTACTTTTCATCTAATTAGGACTGTAGGGTGTCTCTCAAGCAAGTAGTAATAATCTACAGATATCTGACTCCAAAAGTAACCCAAATATGTTTCAAAAAGACTGGTTGTAAGCAGAAAAAGATTGTTTGGGAGACCAGTTACTATAATATAACTTTAGTATAGCAATCTCCTTCTTCTACCCTAAATCAGTACTGATTCAGTGTTCTTTACTTTCAATATTACATAATTAAGTAAATTGTCACTCTGTTTGTATAAATACCATTAGATTGAGAAAAAAATGGGAAGAGTGGGAGGAATTCCTTAGAGGAAAGAATCAACCTAAAACTAACACAAGTATAAGTCTCATTAGTAGTGATAGTATTTGTGACAAGATCATGATAATGGTAAGATGGTGATAATATGAATTTTAGTTGTTTGGCTTAGTTCCAGATTTAAGCTACACTGGGGCTTAGATTCTGACATTAAAAGTTATTTTATAAAGAGAGAGAAAGAATTGCATAGCATAGCTGCTAGTTTCTAAGAAATGTATGCCAAACATACAGTGACACCAGATTTTCAGTTGTAACCCTTTGAACTCTCACCTCATGCCCAAGTAAGGTCAAAATTAATTTTATCTGATCAAAACCAGAAAGTTCTCTTTAGAAAGGCACATCTTTAGTTATAGACTAAAATGGGCAGACTATAACCAGTTCATCTTTGTAGCTGGCCATCTAGAGCTGGTTTTGTTTTGTTTTGTTTTGTTTGTTTTCATTCACTCATTCATTCAGTATTGGATAACACAGATCTAGATCTCTCAGAAGGGTAATGCTACAAAGGAAATAACATGTGCTAGGTACTTAACCAAGCACATGTACTAGCTTTCACCATCAGAAAAATTACCCGTCAGATGAAGCCAAAATAAGTGTAAATCAGTCATGACCTTGATAGAAAAGACAAATTTGGTGCTCTGGTGTATTTGCAAATAATGATGCTAGCACAGGAGCTAAACAGAAGGCAAAAATCTAGACTACAGATTATAAGAAAAAAAGTTATGAATAGTCAAGAGTTGGAAAGCAACTTAAGTTTTTTATTTTATTTTTTTAAAGATTTTATTTATTTATTCATGAGAGACGCAGAGAAAGAGAGAGCGAGGCAGAGACACAGGCAGAGGGAGAAGCAGGCTCCATGCAGAAGCCCGACGTGGGACTTGATCCCGGGACTCCAGGATCATGCCCTGGACCGAAGGCAGGCGCTAAACCGCTGAGCCACCCAGAGATCCCACAATTTGTTTAAAATAAAAAAAGTCTGCCCTGGCAATGTATAAGGCATATTAGGCTTGTTGGTACTAGGAGGTGACCAGGGGCAGCAATTGTGATTAATTCATCTTTATATCACTGGTGCTGGACATAAATAAGTTCTCAATAAATATCTGATGAAAATGGAGGAAGAATGATCAGTTACATAGATATGTGACCTAGTTAAAAATATTCCAATTCACCAATGTCACGTGTGGTTAGAGTAAATCTGTTTCTGAGTTGTTTCTGTGGGTGTGGTTCTCAGCCCAGGATTGGTGACACATCAGAATAGATGACAAACAGACTGAGAACAAGTGCTGCAAAAAGTGATCTCAATATAGCAGCATGGGTGGGCCTGGTAGGTCAGTTCTCATAAAAACACATTCAGTCTAGAAAGTTCTCATATGACTAAGAAGCTGAGAGAAATTGAACAGATTTCATCATTAAACAAATAGAAAACATCAAATAGGTAATGGAAAATGTTGAGTGACAGTAGGAAGAAACATTTTTAGGTAATTTCATAACCTCTTGCCTCTTTCTTCCGTTTCACACTCAGTTTTCTCTTCCCATCCCCCACCCCCCACCCCTCCCCTACGAGGAGTAAATGTTTCCCTGTAATCAATTCAAGAGCACTGTCTTTGGAGGTTAAGTAACCTGCCTAAAATCACCTAAGAAGTGACAGAGCCAGGGTTTTGAAAAGTTGGCCAGAGCTCCTGGCCATTACCATTCTACAAAACTAGATTGTGCAGTAGTTACATAGCAGGTAGAAAGCAAAATGCCTTAAAGGTTGTTATTGGTTTTTTCTCCTATTCTGTTATTAAGCAGCAATTATCCTTCAATCAAAGATTCCTAGAAAAGGCCATTTAAAAGCTTCTAAATTACTCACCAATCTATAACAGGAAAACACCAAAGATCCAGAAATCTCCATGAATAAGGAATATAGGTGGGAGAGGACAGGGTGAGCATGTTACCTCCTACTTAACCTCATTCATAATGTGGGGATAATAGTAATCTGTATCTTATAGATTTTGATAGAATTAAATAAGTTAATTAAAGAACTTAGAAAAGTGCTTGGCACATAATAAGCATTTAATAAAAGTTAACCATTATTGGGGTCCCTAGGTGGTTCAGTCCATTAGATGTCCAACTCTTGATTTCGGCTCAGCTCATGATCTCAGGGTCCTAGAATGGAGCCCTCAGGGTCTGCCATCAGGCTCTGTGCTCAGCAGGGAGTTTGCTCCTGGATTCTTTGCCTCCTTTTTCCCTCCCACTGCTTTCCCTCTCTCTCTCTCTCTCTCAAATAAATAATTTTTTAAAAAAGTTAACTTTTTCCTATAGAGTACAGTGGATATTTTTTCCCTAATGAGCCTAAAGAAAATTTCATTATCACTTTGATCTTCAGTTTTGTAGCACAAGAGTGTAATTTCTAGCATATGCTCATGTGTTTAAAAACTCTATGTAACTTATTTGGATTTCCATGTTGTAATGGACTACAACATACCATAACTTACTATTTTAACCAGACATTCATACTGCTTCAACACAAGTGAATTAACAGACTATTGATCATGCTGCAAAGTCAGAATGGTGAAACAGCCCCAGATCTTCCTCTCACTAACAGACTGACTTTGAGTGAATTATCTATCTTCTGTATGCCCCAGTTTCCTCATTTGTAAACTGGGATAGTAATAGTATCTATTTCGTAGATTTGCTATGAGATTAAATGAATCATTACCTATAGAGTTCTAGGAATAGTGCCTTGCACATACTATGCACTCATGTGAGTTATTAATTCTTTTATAATTTCTCCATGAAAAATTATATCTTGTCAATTGATTTTTAAAAGCTTATCAGTAAAATATTCATAGAGAAACACATTCAAGTTTCCCCACTCTAAGTACCAAGACATATTTAATATGTGGTTGAGTTTTAACCACATATTGAATATACCTATTTGCCTAATTTTAGTATTTTGCAATCATTGATTTAATCCTATTTTAATCCTCAGGTAGTTAGTTGGAAGTTGTTGTCTTTTATTATCTCAGCGTGTTCCTTTCTCCAAAATCCATGTATATGTTTAAACTATAATATTTGTATAATTTCCTAACAAATTTCCTTGCTAACAAAGCAAACTGTTAGAATGTAGTAAACACAATAAATACTTAGAATATTTTATATTTTTATACAGACACTGCTAAACATCACAAGTCTTTGGCCTCAAAGATAAAATACATGTGCATATTTTTCATCTTTAAGCTTAGCTACTGTTTATGAAATATTGAAATGAACAACAGGTTCAAATCAAGCAGGAAAATACACTAGTGACTCATCACATTTTAATGCTGCTTAATTTTCAGGCTTCCTGTGTGAATTAGCTAAGAGATACAGTAATTTAAAGAATAATGACTAAAACCTTTTCTATTTCCTGCTTAATTTCCTTCTAAAGGAAAAGTATTCGTTTTTAAATATTACTCAGACATTCTCTATATAAAGAAAACCAGAGGGGCGCCTTGGGTGGCTCAGTGGTTGAGCATCTGCCTTTGGCTCTGGTGGTGGTGCTGGGGTCCTGTGATTGAGCCCACCCCACTAGGCTCCCCGCAGGGGGCCTGCTTCTCCCTCTGCCTGTGTCTCTGCCTCTGTGTGTGTGTGTCTCTCATGAATGAATAAATAAAATCTTTAAAAAAAGAAAAGAGGGGATCCCTGGGTGGCTCAGTGATTTAGCGCCTGCCTTTGGCTTGGAGTGTGATCCTGGAGTCCCAGGATTGAGTCCCACATCAGGCTGCCTGCACAAAGCCTGCTTTTCCCTCTGCCTCTCTCTCTCTTTTTCTGTGTCTCTCATGAATAAATAAATAAAATCTTAAAAAAAAGAAAAAGGAAAAGAAAAGAAAACCAGGAAATTAAAATTTTATTAATAAGCATAGCTTTTAGAAGTAAGAATTTCGGGGATCCCTGGGTGGCTCAGCGGTTTGGTGCCTGCCCTTGGCCCAGGGTGCGTCCGGGAGTCCCAGGATCAAGTCCCACGTCGGGCTCCCTGCGTGGAGCCTGCTTCTCCCTCTGCCTGTGTCTCTGTCTCTGTCTCTCTCTCTATGTCTATCATGAATAAATAAATAAAACCTTAAAAAAAAAGTAAGAATTTCAGTTGAAGGAACAAATGAATAGAATGAAAGTATTTTCAGGAAGAACAGGTCTGTGTATATCTAGATTTTAAAAATCAATCAAATGTCATCTGTGTCATGTTTAAATTACTTATATTGTTGCTCTTCTGTGAATCTTCCAGTCTTGGCCCAATGTCTGGCATCATTCACATACCTGCACACCAAACCAGATGTAAGTGACATTAAGGCAGCACAACAGAAATATTCTCCTCCAGGGAAAAAGAATGCATAAAGATTTGACATTTGGGTCACCCCTTGGAAAATGCGAGAGGTAGAGTAGGAAAAAGAACTAAAAGTACAACGACATTTAAAAAATTAACTTATAAATAAAAGTGATTAGCTTTCTTATTGTAATTATGGGAAAACATTATACTCACATTACTAAGGGTGTAGATAAGATTTTCTTTAACTATAGCAATGGCCTCTCAGTGAACTAGATATTTTTTAATATTATATACAGAATTTTGAAATTTTATTTATTTAAAATCAATGGCTACCCCAAAGTTTGTGTCTTCTCTGCTTCCATTTCATGATTTATAAGGAATTAGCTTTAGCACTCTTTTCAGAGCATTGGTTGAAAAGGCATTTTAATTTCCACCTCAGAGTGATTTTAAAACCACATCAATTATTTTTCATGTGCAGCTGTTTTTTATCCACAAATTATTGCTCTAGGCATTTTTACTTTACCACACATTTCAGAAGGGAAGGAATGAAGGGGAACCAGCTAATCTACAAATGTTTCACCAACAGTAGATCAGACCCCCCAAAAAAGTGGGGGGGATTATGAATCAAAACTTTTTTAGAAATAAGAACTGCTCATTAATAAACATTGTATATATAATCCACTTAACTTCCATTTAATTATCACTAAAAGGTCAATTCCCAATTTACTTTTCCCCTTACCATTTATGCATTCAAAAAAAATTTACTTTTGTGCTGGGAAATGTAATGGCGTAAGGTTATTCTCAAGAGACTTATTATAATCTGATTGGGAAGACAGTAATTGCACGTTACACAATGAAAGAATAATATAGAGCAATAAAACACACTAGAGACTGAAATGCCCAGAAGAAGAGAAGTGGGATGGAGAGAATGATAGGATTTGGGTCAACTAAAGAGAGGTGGGGAGGCCATTCTCAAAAGGCGTGCATGAAGGTTTAAAGAGAATAGAGAATGTTTGGGATACACTGGGTAGGTATGTCTTAGAGGGGTAGGATACACAGGAGTGAGTAGAATAACAGAATTTAGCACTGGAAAGGAGTTTAGAGGTCATCTTTCTTAACATGCAAAAATCTCTTTTATAGCATCTCTGCATAAAGGCATTTAACATCTACTATTACACATGGCTTGTTTGTTTGTTTAGCAGAACATTTTATGTTCCTGTTACTGTTCCAAAGACTTCACAAACATGAATTCAGGAGGTCTCACATAACAACCTTGTGAACAAGGTATGATAAGCATCCCCACTTTACAGATGGGGAAAAAACAGCAAGGAGAGGATACATAATTTGCCTCTGGCCGTAGAGCCGGTGAGTGGCTGGCTGGTCCAGGATTGTCTCACAGATGGTCCGGCCACAGAATTCACGCTCTGACCACATGTTCACCCTTTTCCAGGGTAGATGGCCCTTCCACGGTTGGCTAGCTTAAATGATTAGGCTTGAGGTCAAAAAATTTTCAGCATTATCTATGATGTAGGCTTGCCTCATAAAAATCCAGATTTCAAGCAAAGAACACTTCGGAACTCTAAGGATTTGGGTATAAGTGAGTTAAAATAGTCACAAAGTATAGTTACCTCATACTTGTTTAAAACTAAAACCAGTGATGTCTATGATTTTTTAAAAATTCTTCAAAATATCTGATTTGACAAATTTTGTGATTCTGTGTGCAAACATAGATGTGGTTGATGTATTCATTTGTGAAAGTCTTTAAACAACCTAGTGGCCTAGGATACTATAAAATATATAAAGACCATGGGATCACTTCAGAGGTAGAACTTTCTCTGTAAATTTAAAGAATGTTTATAATTAAGAACCTTGATGCTCCTTTGGGAGCTTAGGCTTCTTATGCCAAAGCCAGATTCACATAATCCTAAATACTGGATTCACTCATTCATTCATTCAATCAATTCTGACAGTTACCTCTAGGTGCCAGGCATTGGTTCAGGCACTGAGGATTCCATAAGTAATAAAACAGACCAGGTTCCTGCTCTCATGACACTTAAACTCTTGGCATGAGGGATGCAGATGGGATTTAATCAGGAGCGTAGCATATTTTCAGTTTTGCCAAAATTATACTATATTGGATTCCCATCTGCCCCCAGTTACTTGTATTGTATTATCTGAGAAAGAGAAAATACTGTAAGACCTTGAGATATATAACTTAATAAAAGGAAGATATAACTTGAGCCAGAAAGAAAGTCTGTTTTTCCAAGGAGCAGCATAAGAAAGTGGACCCAGCTTTCAGGAACATTGGAGTCTAACACTCTCTCCCAGTAGTCCTCAGTGAATTTCTCTCCAAGCTGAGAAATTCTAAACATCAAAAAATGCTAGTAATTTTTAAATTATCAAGAATGATGATAAACACTTAAATTCAGCATCTAGTATTAGCATATAAACACAAAATATTTTGTCATAGAACCATAAATTGACCAAATGATCACATGTTATTATTGGATTGGAACTTGGATCTTCCAGTTCTATAGAACTGGAAATATGAGTCTATTGATTAAGCTTCCTGTGATTCATAGAGGATGATTTCCTCCATGGAAAAGGTTAATCATTCAGTTAAGCACTTATGACAAGAGTTTTCATAAAGAGAAGTCAGATGTTTCCAAGTTCTAAGGCCAGCAGGAGAGAGTTAAATCAATAACATAAAATTTACAGATTTTATTGGATAAATGGTTAAATATTTAGTTGTGAAAATGTAAGTTATTATCCATAGAGTTAAAATGTATATACTGATCACTTTCTTTAAGAAAACATCCTAGGGACATTGTCAGTTATAAACAAAGAAGGATCAGTACTCAGGCTCTTTGTTTTAAGGAAGCAGAACTCTGAATTTTTGTTTAAATGCCTAAATTAAACTGCTGCATGGAGTCCTTCTTATCTCGGATACAAGCCACATGTTCTTCTATATCTGTTAGAAAGGGTTGTGGAAGTGTTTGGTGGTAAAGTGGTTAGAACCCAAGATAGATTCTGTTCTTTTGCAGCTTCCATTTTCCACATGTAATTTCACAACGGGTGCTGTAACTGGCTGTTTGGACCACCAAACCAGGGCTCCAAAACACTCTTGTTTTACTTTACCAAGGCCTAACACATTTGGTAGAATTGCAGAGTAGGAAAAAAGAAACTCTTGATACCATTTGATACCATTTTCATGGCATTAACATAATCCCTATAGGGTAAAACCACAATTTTTAAAAAGTGGCCCCCCCCCAAAAAAAAAAATTTAAAAGTGGCCCATTTCATCTATTGTAACTATGGCTTAAGTAATTCAAACAAAAGTGTTGTCATGATAAAAAAGAATCCTGTTTGTCATTGAACACCTGATAATGGTAGATTGATAATGTGACTAACAGAGGAGGCCTTTTGAGTAAGGAAAGGACCTGGAACAAAGAAGTTAAAGAGGTTTCGAGCTTATTTGATTTTGAGTATCTTTACACTGGTAGTGGAATTTCATTAACTTGTATTCATAAAATCAATTACCATCATCTAGTTTGAACAAAAGATACTTTAGAAATATTTATGATTCAAGAAAATCAATAATACAATTTGAAAAAGGTTCTTTCCAGTTAGGATATAGTGAAAACAGTTGAACAAACAGGCACAAGGAAGTACTTTTAATTTGTGGAGCAATTCTGGGAATTTAGTTTGCAGGGAATATCAAGCATCCAAATAAATATTTTAGCAAATGAATATATTTTGTTCTTTTCTTAAGTATATATATATATATTTCCATTCTCAGTTATTGCCAGAGTGGAAGCAGAGTTATAAAACTTGGGGGAAGTACCTGGGCAAGTGCTTTTGCTTGTCTCGAGGATTCCAATCTGGGGTCCATGCATGAGCTTTAAGCACCTTTGCAAATCTGCAGAAATGGCATGAAACAATTCTTATGTGTTTATATGGAAATTTTCAGAAAGTCCATGTTTTTCATGATTATTAAAGGTCTTTATACCCCTTAAAGGGTAAAAATTATTGATTTAAGGAGTCCTTGTTTGTGTAAAATGCATTACTCCAATAAACTGGAATATAACTTTGAATTAAAAGATCTGAAATAATGTCCCCTCCCCACTGATCACAAATTGGGCTTTGAGATGAGAATCACAACATTTCCCTGTCAAATCTTTCACACCTACCTGACATTTGAAAGAAAAACTGTTCCAAATGTGACTTCATACATTTTGGTGATATTAAATATTTCTTCTGTTAAAGTTTCTTGTATCCTTTGTCTGTTGAGCTATCAGTATTTCTACAACCCTATTTCATGCAATACATGTTGAGGATAAAACTATGAATCTAAACAGACATGTCCCTTGCCTTCCTGCACAGTTATATAGCAGAGGGCACTCTTAGTTTTCCTCACTCTCTATATCAACTGGAGGAAAACAATTATAAATCATATTCAAGTTCATCTAATTTCAACTAGAAAGCACTCATATTAAACTAAATGCATGAAGTAAAGTGACATCTAGTGTTAGTTAAGTGGCAGTGAACTATGTGTCAGGACACTGGGTAGTTTTAACTTATTTGGAAATAATGTTAAACTTGGCTTGATCAATTCTTAACAGCATAGTTTTGTTTCTTTTTTAATATTTTAGAGTAATATTGAAATCATCTGATTTAAATGTTTTTATTTAAATATTAATAACATTTTTTCTTTCTTAAAAAATAGAATACTCAAAGTGTAGAGAAAAGCATAGAGAACAAAATAATATTCATGTTTCTAATCACTCAATTTTCACAAATCTTAACATTTTGCTATATTTTCCTTAGATGGTTCAAAAGTAAAACATAGTAGACAGATTTGATGCCCTATGAACTCCTTCCTGATTTTATGTCCATCCTTTTCTCTTCAGAGGTAACCATTCTCTGGTTTATTTCTCTGTGATTGTTTCTATACTTCCATCATGTATTTGTATACCTATAAAGTTGATAATATTGCATTTTTTACACTTGATATAAACAATAACATACTGTATAAACCCTGATGAAACTTGCTTTTTCTAGTTCTGTAGTATGCCTTTCAGATTTATTCATATTGGTCATTAGCTCTACTCATTTATTTTAATAAATCGGTTGGATTATACCACAATTTATTTTATAGCTGATGTACATTTGAGTTTTTCCAATCTCTTGCTCTTATAAACCATGCTACAATAAATACTGTTATATGTGATCTCTTGTGTGCACACTTGAGAGTTTCTCTAGTCTGTATGCCAAGAATGTAGTGCTCAGGTATTTATTTTAAAACATCTGTAGAGGGGATCCCTGGGTGGCGCAGCGGTTTGGTGCCTGCCTTTGGCCCAGGGCGCGATCCTGGAGACCCGGGATCGAATCCCACATCGGGCTCCCGGTGCATGGAGCCTGCTTCTCCCTCTGCCTGTGTCTCTGCCTCTCTCTCTCTCTGTGTGACTATCGTAAAATAAAAAAAAATAAAAAAAAAAGAAAATCTATGTCTTTAAAAAAATAAATAAATAAAATAAATAAAACATCTGTAGATATTGAGAATTTGCTCTCCTAGAGTTGCACCAATTTACACCCTCACCAGTAGTGTGAGAGGATTTCTATTCCTTCTCATCAAAACTGAGTAATCTCAGGCTTATTAATTTCTGACACTCTGCTTGGTGCAAAATGTTATTTCATTGTTATTCAATTTGTGTTTCCCTAATTCATAGTAAAACTGAGCTCCCTAAAAAAACATGCTTTTCCCAACAGAAGTTTCTTCTATAAATTGTTTATTCCTCTCGTGTATCTGTTGGATTGCTGACATTTTCCTTATTGAATTGTTAGGGTCTTTAACATATTCTTTTTTTTAAGATTTTATTTATTTATTCATGAGAGACATAGAGAGAGAGAGGCAGAGACAGACGCAGGCTCCATGCAGGGAGCCTGATGTAGGACTCGATCCCGGAACTCCAGGATCATGCCCTGGGGCGGAGACAGGCGCCAAACCGCTGAGCCACCCAGGGATCCCTAACATTACTCTTAATATAAGTGCTTTGTAGGTCTGATGTATTGCAAATACTGTTCCCCAGTTTATGGCTTGTCTTTTCACTATGTTCACGAGATCTTTTCACTTTAATGTAACCAACTTTATCAATCTTTTCCTTTTGATAGCTTATTCTTAAAAAATCCTTCATTAAGGGGGATCCCTGGGTGGCTCGGCGGTTTATCGCCTGCCTTTGGCTCAGGGCGAGATCCTGGAGTCCCGGAATCAAGTCCCACATCCGGCTCTCTGCATGGAGCCTGCTTCTTCCTCTGCGCTGTCTCTGCCTCTCTCTCTCTCTCTCTCTGTATCTCATGAATAAATAAATAAAATCTTTAAAAAAAAATCCTTCATTAAGCTTTTCTCTTTTATTTTCTTTTAAAATGTTTGAAGTTGTGATTTCCATATTTAGGCTTCTATGTTGTTAATTCTTGTGTATTGTATGAAGTAGAGAGTTGTTCCCTTCCTTGTAGGTAGTAATTATCCCAGCATTAGTCCCTATAGAGACTATTCTTTCCTCATTTTTTTTTTTTTTTTTGAGAGAGAGGGGAAGAGAGAGAGAGAGAGGGAGGGAGAGAGAGAACATGTGCAAGCAAGGATAGGGAGATGCAGAGAGAAAGAGAATCCCAAGCAGGCTCCATTCCATGCTGGACATGGAGCCTGATGTGAGGCTTGGTCTCAAGACTATGAGATCATGACTTGAGCTGAAATCAAGAGTCCAACACTTAACCGACTGAGCCATCCAGGTGCCCCTGCATTGTTCACTTTTGTCTCACCACCACAGTCACTCAACAAATCAGTTGTATAACATTTTTCTCTTGTATAGTATTACTTGTATCCATTTTGAGTTTCCTTCAATTGAGTCAAGTGTTTCTACTGACCTCACCTGTGGCCTTATCTCTATTTACACTCCAAGCCTGGTTTGCCATCTGTTTGAGAAATACTGGTCAACCTCAGGATCATTCTTCCTAATGTTCCCAGACTCTGTGTCTGTATTCTAACCATTAGTTTTTTTCCTAGTTGTTTGCATTTCTATTCTGGGTTATTCTATTCTATTTTGAGTTAGGGTGATCAACCACCCCACTTTGCCCAGGACTGAGCAGTTTCCCTCATGCAAGATTGTGAGTGTTAGAACAGGGATGGTTGGTGGCAAAGTGGGATGGGACTGGTCACTTTAGCTCTTTCTTCCAGTGTTAGCTTCCTTCTATGTTGACTCCTTGACTCTTTAGTCAAAGTGTTATCTCTGTGCTCACCAATCATCTTTACACTGATCTTCTATTTGTTGAGGTCCTACTATATATCAGAGGCTATGTGTGATGTGTTTCACATCATCTCATTGAACAGTTACAACAGCTCTCTATGTCTTCCTTTTACACGTAAGGAGAATTGTATTTAATTGGCAAGGATCACAAAATTAGTGATATAAAAGAAAAAACCCAAGTCTTTTTTTTAAAGATTATTTATTTATTTATTCATGACAGGCAGAGAGAGAGAGAGAGAGAGAGAGAGAGAGAGAGGCAGAGACACAGGCAGAGGGAGAAGCAGGCTCCGTGCAGGGAGCCCGACATGGGACTCAATTCCGGGTCTCCAGGATCACACCCTGGGCTGAAGGGTGGCACTAAACCTCTGAGCCACCGGGGCTGCCCAAAACCCAAGTCTTTTGACTAAAAATATCCTATGTCTATAAACTTGCAATCTTTCTAAGGAAAACATAGCTGTAATTACATGAGGATCTACACCTAAACTAATTGAACTTCGGGTAAAACCCTATCATGCCTGGTCGCACTGTCTGTATATTTTTGGTCTAATATGATTCTTGCCACATTTGACAGTACATGAAGTCAACTCTATATGTTATAAAGCACAAGTCATAATTCCACTTGTTATGCAACAATACAAACATCTCAAATGTTGCATTAGGATAAAAACTAAAAAGATAACATGAATAATACCACATAGCACCTCACATTGTCACATCAGAATGTATCCCTCTAGTCAAAATGTCACTGCATGGATATGGGATCTTTTTATTCTAATGCATCTACTTTATCAATCTTCTTTTTATAGCTTATTGAAGAAATCTTATAATAAGTTTTTCTCCTTTAATTACTCTAAACCCCAAATGTTATTTGTGGGTTAATACAGAATCATATATAAAATAATATTATTTGTATAATGTTAGTTTCCCAGGTATTAATAGGAGTTAAGTAGGGGAGCAAATGGTCCAATTAGTTTGGGAAACAAATTTATTATAGAACTTTTTAATTTTTACTCTGTTAATTTGCATTGTTATTTCCTTACACAGAGATAGTACAGCATTTTCCAAATGATTTTACCATGAATCCTTTTTATTTTGTTTCATGACTTCTCACTAGCTCTGTAATATATGTAGGGAGATGGTATTTTCATCTGCAATGGCATAATACCCTCCAGAGGGCAGCAGATTCCCTTGGCATATGGCCAATCACCTGTTCATTGAACAGACTGACAAAGGTTTTGGAACATGGTCTATTATAATTCTGGTAATGTATGTAAAATTTCTAGTTCCTGTTGTAGAAATAGGCATTAAAATTTAACTTAAGGCTGATAATAAAATAAATGTACTGCACTGAGATATAATACTAAAAAATAAACCAATTGAATCTCTGATCACCATTACATCATTGGACTGTAAAGTTCAGATCACAGGTCCAATCTTTTCCTTATATTTCTTCTTATGTTCAAACAACATACATTAATTGAATGTTTCATAAGCAATAAAATTAGGTATTAGAATCAGTTCCTTTCCCAAGGAATTTACTAAGAGATTTGGGAGATATTTAGATAAGATAGCACATTAATTCATTCATGTTCATGCCTGGCTGCAAATTAGAATCACCTGGGGGACTTTTAAATAATAATAATGCCTAGGTCCCACCACAAAACAATTTTTAAAATTTTTTTTCCACCACAAAACAATTAAATTGGAACCTCTGTGTTTGTTTTTAAAACACTTTGGCATTTAAAAAAAAACTGTACTCTGATGATTTAATGACTAGTCAGGATTGAGAAACACTGTATTAAGATGATAAAATAATGTTTTAGGCTTCTGACATTTTCAAAGAGGAGGGGAAATTTATATCTAGAAGACTACAAGAAATTTAGATGTAGAAGAGTACAAAAAATTAGGTCTAGAAGAGTACAAGAAATTTAGATGTAGAAGAGTACAAAAAGAAAGTAGTCTTTCTTACATCCTCTGCCCAGGTAATCTTTGTCAGCATATTTATTCTTTCTTAGCCATCTGGATTGCATACAACAAAACCCCCACATTTTATAGTTTCTAAGAACTTCAGAAAAAATTTTCTAGTCTTAGAACAAGACATCATTTTTTGGGGGGGGTTCAAAAATTCATTATAGCTTACCTTAGTTAACAAATAGCCTCGTACATTCCAAATGTATCCATTGGACCCAGGGAACTTATTTGGCAAAAATAAATTCTGTTCACTTGCTGCTTGAATAGAGCTAAGAAGTTGTGTTTTTTTGTTTGTTTGTTAGGGTTTTTTTTTGCAAAGACTAAATGGGAAGGCAGAGGAGGAGAGAATGAGAAGTCAAGAAAATATTAATGAATATGTACCTTTCCAGTTGCAAAAAAAATTTGGAAGAAACAGATGTTTAGCTGGTTTGAATGAGTATAGGCTATGGTTATGGTTTGGAAGTTTTCTTTCTTTTTTTTTTTTTTTTTGGAAGTTTTCTTTATGCAACATTAATTGAGAAGTAAATGCATGGACATGTGTCTATTCAACATTATGTTCTTACTGTGAACTCAGTGTCAATACCCTGATTGGATAGCTGTTTTAGGACATCATTGGACTGGAGAACTCCTGAATACAATTAAAAGTCTTTAAATTAAAAGATAATCTATGGGGCTCCTGGCTGGCTCAGTTGATAGAGCATATGACTCTTGATCTCATGGTTGGTTTTTTTTAAATTTTTATTTATTTATTTATAATAGTCACGGGGGGGGGGGGGCAGAGACATAGGTAGAGGGAGAAGCAGGCTCCATGCACCGGGAGCCCGACATGGGACTCGATCCCGGGTCTCCAGGATCGCACCCTGGGCCAAAGGCAGGCGCCAAACCGCTACGCCACCCAGGGTTCCCTTGATCTCATGGTTGTAAGTTCAAGTCCCATGTTGGGTGTAGAGATTACTTAAAAATAAAAACTTAAATTCCATATATGAGTGAAATCATATGGTACTTGTCTTTCTCTGACTTATTTCACTTCATATGATACTCTCTAGCTCTATCCATGTCCCATTGCAAATGGCAAGATTTCATTCTTGTTTATGGCTGGGTAATATTCCACTATATATATATTATATATGTATTACATATACACACACACACACACACACAACTTATATTCTTTATTCATTCATCAGTTGATGGACATTTGGGTTCTTTCCATAATCTGGCTATTGTTAATAGTGCTGTTATCAACATCGGATGCATGTACCCCTTCAAACCAGTGTTTTTGTATCCTTTGGGTAAAATTGCTGGGTCATAGGGTAGTTCTATTTTTGACCTCCAAAGGGAACTCCATACTGTTTTCCAGAGTGGTTGCACCTATTTGCATTCCCACCAACAGTGTAAGAGGGTTCCTCTTTCTCCACATCCTCACCAACACCTGTTGTTTCCTGTATTGTTAATTTCAACCATTCTGACTGACTGGTGTGAGTGGTATCTCATTGTAATTTTTATTTGTATTTCCTTTCCTATGATGAGTGATGTTGAGCATTTTTTCATGTATCTGTTATAACAGCTATCTGTATGTCTTTTTTGAGAAAATGTCTATTCATGTCTTCTGCCCATTTTTTAACTGGATTATTTGTTTTTGCATGTGTTCAGTTTTAAAAGTTCTTTGTATATTTTGGATACTAACCCTACATCAGATATGGAATTTAATAAACAAAACCAATGAACATGGGGAGGGGGGCAGTAAAAAGAAAGGCACACCAGGAAATAAACTCTTAACTATAGAGAACAAACTGAGGGTTACTAGAAAAGAGGTTTTGAAGGAGATGGGTTAAATAGGTGATGGATATTAAGGAGGGTACTTGTGATGAGCACTGGGCATTTTACATAAGTGATGAATCACTAAATTCTATGCCTGAAACTAATATTACACTGTATGTTAATGAACTGGAATTTAAATTAAAATTTGATGGGTATCTGGGTGATGCAGTTGGTTAAGTGGCCAACTCTTGGTTTCAGCTCAGGTGGTGGTGATCTCAGGATTGTGGGATTGAGCCCCACCTTGGCCTCTGCACTCAGCATGGAGTCTGCTTAGAGTTTCTCTCCCTCTGCCCTGTCCCCCTCAAATAAATAAATCTTAAAAACAAAAAATCCTGCAAGAAAAAAATCTTTATAAGGAAAAAGATAATCTTTGAAAATAAAATGCAGGCAGAAATAAGGGCTCATTTCCTTTTGTGAAATTTAATAAAGGGAAATCTCACTAACATTGAGTTGGAGTTTTGGCAGGGGACACTGTCATGCCCTACCACTCAGGATCAATTGCAAACCCAACAGGTAGAGAGGTACCTTGCCTGTGGATACTACCTTACTATCCCAGCAGGGGAAAGAAAGCCTTCGCGCAACCCCCATCGCAATAGCCCAACTAATGAGAGACATCACAATTCAGCCAGTGAGAAGCCACTATACGTTGAACTCCCGGTTTACTCCAATGGGTTTTTTGTTTAGAACAGCCCCTCCCAAATCCCAACTCCCAGTTTACTCCAATGGGTTTTTTGTTTAGAACAGCCCCTCCCACCCACCCTCACCCTTCCATAAAAGGGCATACCTCTCCTTTGTTCTCTGGAATTGCCTATGGTTTTGCTGTAGCTTCCTTGTCCTGGATTGCAATTCTCTGCTATTCCTGAAAAATCACTTCTTTTGCTGGTAAAATAACTGGCAGTTTTATTTTTTTAAGGTTAACACCATGACAGTTGATAGATACTTTAAGCAAAGAATCAGATCCATCTTTTCTTTAGGAATCAAACTAAAAATCCTTAATGAAGTATACTCTGAGTGATCCAAAAGAAAATATTACTATCTCCATTTTATAGGTAAAGTATTTAAATCAGAAAAATTAAGAAATTTCTCCCAGAGCTACAAGCAAATAAGAAGCCGACTGGGATTTGAAACCAGGCAGATTGGCTTCAAAATCTGTTACATGGCATTGTCTCAGAACTTACAGAAAAAAACCTCATGTTGCAATAAAGAAAACACACATATGTACACATTACATGTATTACCTATTCTAAAGCACAAATTTTAATGTTTCTAAAGTTGTAATATCACCAGCAATCAATAAGGTCCACAATTATAATTCAACATAAATTGATACATAAATGATATCTATAATTATAATTGGCACATAATCAGTACATAAAACAGTGGTGCATCTTTGAAATACAGTAAAATA
The DNA here is from genome assembly GCF_048418805.1 of Vulpes vulpes. Classification (NCBI taxonomy): domain Eukaryota; kingdom Metazoa; phylum Chordata; class Mammalia; order Carnivora; family Canidae; genus Vulpes; species Vulpes vulpes. The sequence goes on from NC_132789.1 coordinate 73,335,945, forward strand.
AATCTCATAGACACTTGTAGTTGTTCTTATAGTAAGGTGTTCAGGGCAGCCCCGGTGGCGCAGCAGTTAGCGCTGCCTGCAGCCCAGGGCGTGATCCTGGAGACCCTGGATTGAGTCCCACGTCAGGCTCTCTGTATGATGCCTGCTTCTCCCTCTGCCTGTGTCTCTGCCTCTCTCTCTCTGTCTCTATGAATAAATAAATAAAATCTTTTTTAAAAAGTAAGGTGTTCATAAAATCAGAAATCTTTTTTTAAGAAAAGCGATAAAGTGATTAAAATAAATACAAATTTCTGCAAATGAAAGTTCACTTATTCATTTAACCAAATATTTACTAAGCTTGATGATCAAAGTAGTAAAGAGATCCAGGTCTGGAATTAGACAGACTTGGATCATTCTAGCCAAACCATTTTCGGGCTATGTGACCTTGAGTAAGTTACCTACTCTCTAAACCTCAGCAAGATGAAGATGCTAATGGCACCATAGAGTTATCATGAGGATTAAATGCAATAATTCATTTAAGGGATAGTACAATGTTTGGCACACTGATAAATGTCATCTACTATTAGATGATACCCCTTCCCAGACATTTTTTTAAAAATAGTCTTCCTTTGGGTCACCTGGCTGGCTCAGTTGGTAGAGCATACAATCTTTGATCTTGGGGTTGCAAGTTTGAGTCCCATACTGAGCATAGACATTACTTTTAAAAAGCTAGTTTTCCTCCAATAAAAATAAAAAATATTCCTTAAAAATAGTTTTCCTTTAAAAATCTTATTATAGGGATCCCTGGGTGGCGCAGCGGTTTGGCGCCTGCCTTTGGCCCAGGACGCGATCCTGGAGACCCGGGATCGAATCCCACGTCAGGCTCCCAGTGCATGGAGCCTGCTTCTCCCTCTGCCTGTGTCTCTGCCCCTCTCTCTCTCTCTCTGTGACTATCATAAATAAATAAAAATTAAAAAAAATAAAAATCTTATTATAGAGTCACAGGAAATTTTAAAATATCAAAAATATATCATTCACCCTCCAATTACACATTCAAATATTTCACTCATTGCCATATTTTTTTAAAAGAAACATCCTTCAAATCTAGGTATCTTTTTTTTTTTTAAGATTTATTTATTTATTTATTCATGAGAGACACAGACTGAGAGAGAGAGGCAGAGACATAGGCAGAGGGAGAAGCAGGCTCCTCGAAGGGAGCGTGACGAGGGACTCGATTCTGGATCCCAGGATCACGACCTGAGCCAAAGGCAGGTGACCAACTACTGAACCACCCAGGCATCCCTCATTGCCATATGTATTATCCTCACATATTAACTAAGTTGTTCTTTATCACTATTGTAATTATCTTTATCATCAACTATAATGCTGAATTGCCAAAAAAATTCAGTTTATAACATAGAGTTAGACCCCAAAGATAAATTCTTAGTGATCTTTTACCCAACTCTAACAGTTGTCACCTTTATGTAAGATGAAAACAAGAGCAGAAGTGAGATGGGTAAGTGGCTCAGTTTCTTTCTATCAGATGAGAACTAGAGAAAGCATGGTGTTTTCATGGCTCTTGTCTCACAGCAAAAAGTGACTGGGCCACTACAGGTTTCCTGGTTCCAATCTAAGGTCATGATCTATCTGTGTAATGTTCCTGACCTCAGTTTCCTTATTTGGAAATAAAAGAGCTGAAAGAGTTTTTTTTCTTTAAGTCTTTTTTTCTGTGGGATGCCTGGGTGGCTCAGCGTCTGTCTTCAGCTCAGGTCGTGATCCCGGGTCTGGAGATGGAGCCCTGCATCGGGCTTCCCGCAGGGAGCCTGCTTCTCCCTCTGCCTATGTCTCTGACTCTGTGTGTCTCTCATTAATAAATAAATAAAATATTTTAAAAGTTTTTTATGTAAGTAATATATGCACTGATTTCTGAAAATTTGGAAAAAATCAGAAAAATATGAAAATAACCCATAACCTTATCATACAGAGAGAGCCACTATTAACATTTTGGCATATTTCTTTCTAGAAAGAGGAAAAGAGAAAGACCAGGAGAGCAAATAAATATACAAGTTAGGAACAGGATATAACTGGATGTATAGATAAAATCAAACAATAGGAGAATACTTACCTAGTACTTTATGAAAATAAAACAAGATGTGGATGATTCTTAAGAAAATATAAATAACAGTAATTGACTCAAGAATAATTAGCAGAAGACCTGAATAGATAAAAAAAAAACCTGGAAAGCATTCCCAGAAACTTATTTCCACGAGGTAAGTAGCATTATGATCCCAATTTTACAGAAGGAGAAAACTCGAAGGACTACCTGTCAAGTAATCAGCAGAGCTGGGACTTGTCAATAGTTTCCATTATCGCAACCACCATACCCTGAGAAGGTCTGGATCCCAACAAGGAAACCCCATACGATGGTAGTGAGAGTCATTTAACAATCAGGAACGAACCCAGGCCCTATTCTGTGCTAGGGACTGTTCTGGGTTCAGGTGATGCAAAAATGAATAAGGCTGCTCTGGTCCCTGTGCTCAAGAAGTTTCTAATTGAGTCCAGACAAATAATCATGCAGACGACACAGAAACATGCTAATTATTATAATAGAGGTAGGAAAAAAGTGTTGTCATAGCTCAGAAGGAGTGAGGCTGTGGGAGACTGGGAAGAGCTCCTACAGAAAGTTCCAGTTGGGCTGGCTCTGGAAAAGCAGGCGGAGAGAGGAGGGAAAGAAGGCACTCCATGCAGAGGGAACAGTATGTGCAGAGGTGATATGCTATTGATAGTCTGTACATTGACTTCTTCATAAAATATTTATTTAAAAAAGAGTGCAAAGAGACATGTGTTTTTGACAGAGAGCCATAGTTCTCAAGCAGCATCTTTTCCATATTCCATCTTGACGAAAGCTGCTGTTAGTTCACAGTGAGATGGTAGTGATATCTGGCAAAAATCTACTGTATTCTTCCTTAATGAGTTGTCAGAGATTTGGCCCTGCCGTTTGTCTTCTAAGCAAGTTTGTTATGAAGGCTGTCAGTAAAGAGTAAAGATGAGGATAAACAATATATTCAGCAGTCAGCAGGGGGCCGAGAATCTGTTCATTCAGAATCAGCAGGGGGCCGTGGGAAAATGTGTATTCTTTAGGCAAGCCTATAAAGGACTACCATTCAAAAGAGAGGGTAGGTTTGTAAGAGGTTAAGAACGCCTTCCTCTAGTTTAAACTCCCAGGAGCTTTCTGTGGGCCCTCTACCTCCAGATGGAGAATGAAATAGAGCATAGCAGACACTGTGATATAAAGTAACCTTAATTTTGACCACTTACCAAAACCTAATTCAGAGACTAGACGGATGAATCTGATACTCTGCAGCAGGTCACGTGTACAGGTAATTAAGTTGACAGTCACATATGTCAAAATAATTCACACTCATTCTGCAGTATAGGGACTTCATAGTGAAGCTATTACTGATTCTGTGGGTAATTAAGAATTAAAATTGCTTGTCTTCCCCAAAAGTTCTTACAGTTTGAGGTAGAAAGAGCAAAGGAACAAAGTTTAGAGAAAGACAGATCTGGGCTGTAAGGCTGATTCCTTGTGAGGTTTTGAACCAGGCTACTTAGCAACTTTGGCAAATAATATCTAATTCACAGACGTGCTGTAAGGATTAAATGAGATAATATGTATAAAGTATTGGCACATAAGTGCTCAATAAATGGCAGTCATAATGCTGCTGCTTCTGGCTTAAGTATTATTATTATATAGATTCAAGGACAGTCTAGACTTTTCTCTCAACATTATATGCTCTGAAAGGAAGAAGAACATTTAGTTCCCCTTCTTATCACATTTCTAATAGTTCTGCTATACTGTGAGAATATAAATATAAATGTTAACAGCCATAATTTTTTACTTTCAAAATAATTACTTTACTGCCAAATGTCCTCGACATACATATTAAAATGAAAGATTTAACCTTCTGAAAACTTATTGTTACTTAAACTGAACAGGGATTCTGTCCCTTGACAGGATAACAGGTTCATATCCCATAATCACAACTCAAGGGATATTATTTATTTTAAACTTCATCTTTTCCAGTTATTGATTTAAGCTATCAGAGAATGACAATATAGTAAGACTGAAAATGTCCTTAAAATGACTTGTTTCAGTTCCTTGATTTGATGTAAAACTAAGGCCTGGGACTTAACCAAATACCAAGTGTGGTGCTTTAACATTTTTCTTTTAGAATTGTGGCACCTATAAGTAATGTATCCTGATAATTGCCAGTACATAATAGAACTAATTCGGTATGGAATAAATCTGACTTTTTCTAACTTGACTGGTGCTCACACCCAAGGATAAATATCAGCAATTTGGAACATTGTGGATAACATTAAATACCTCATTTCTATAGTTCTTTAAATAATAGCCCACATTATTTTGATATCACAGGAAAACATTCTTTAATGTCTGAAAAGTTAAAGTGGTAATCAAAATCCCTCATTTTTGGTGTTGGATAGATAGCATTGGATCCAGAATATTTTGCTTTGGAAATTTTTACGTACTTTCTGGCATACAATTAATTTATTTCTCAAATATTTGTCTATCTTGTCTTGTTCACTGTGACTACATTGTATATTGGTCGACAAGATCAAAGTGAATTTTTTTTTTGACAGATATACTCTTTCAGTCTGAGAATAACACAGAATGGGTTTTTCCTGCAAGCCAGTTGACATCACTCTATAAAATTTGCAGTAATTATGATAAAAAACTAAAATAGACTTTTTAACCCTATACTTCAACATTTTTTCACACAAACACATTCAGTCATGCATGTAAAGCTGTCATTTCCAATCCAGACTTTTTCGGTTTAGTCTTAGCTATTCTGAATCCATGCCAATCAGAGTGATTATGTTATCACTGTTGTGGCAATTAAATGCTCTATTTGTTTACTACATAAGCACGACTGACCTGACACACAGTCAAGTCATAAATAGTTCTGTGTCTGATATTAATGAATGCCCATAATGCATTTTTCCAAAGTTATTTCTTCACAGTTAAAATGACACAACTTACAATGAAAATTCTTTTCTTTTAAATCAGTGATTCTCAACCAGGGGCAACTTTGCCTCCCAGAGGATATTTTAAAATGTTGAAAGACATTTTTGATTGTCACAACTGGGAGAAGAGGAATCTAATGGGTACAGGAAAAAGGTGCTGCTAAACATCCTACCACGTACAGGTCAGGACATGCCTCGCTCCCAAAACCACCCCAATGAAGAATGATCTGATCCAAAATATCAATAATTTAGAAGCCCTGGGGATGGATAATGGTGATGGTTGTACAACAATGTGAGTGTACTTAATGCTGATTAACTGTACACTTCAAAATCATTAACATTGTAAATTTTATGTTATATGTTATGTATATTTTATGACAGTAAAAAAAAAATCGGTAGTGCTGAGATTACAGGAGAAGGGACTTCTAAGTGGAGAGAAAATCATGTGTAAATACATGGAGCTGTAAAAAAGCATGGCCTGTGATTCAAAGGCAGGCATTGTGGTATATGGGACAGAATGGAGAGAGACGAAGTTGGAGAGAAACTTTGGCAAGGGGTTTGTTTTGGGCTGCTGGTAATTGGGAACCATCCAAGGTTGGCGAGCAACAGAATAGTATGCCCAGATATTCATTTTGTTTTGGAGGAGGGGAATTTAGAGACACCTCTGGTAAAAGGTGGGTAACAGGTGAAGAGGTAGCAAGGATTATTTTTAAAAAATTTGATTCTATGTAAACATTTGACAGATGAGGAAAGTGTGTGTGTGGGGAGATTGTATGGAACAGGCGACTGTGGGAGAAATTCCATGAGCTTTTGTTTGTTTTATCTGTGTTGTGCAAACAGTGAAGTTCCCATGTACAAATTAACTTGCAAATGCCTCTATGACAATTAGAAAGTTTACTCAAAACTCACCATTGTCACCCTATGGAAGTGTGGCACGGAACTGCAGTATGTTTAAGGTCAATATTTAATGGTGGTGATCTATTTGAGGGATTCCCAGCTTTTTTTTTAACCTTCCAAAGGCTTCTTTTATTATCTACCCCCCACCCAATGCTGAAATGATGATTTACAAAACTAAAAAATATCATTTATTGACAATTTCCTTTCCTATTTTTATAAATCAGATACATATATAAATGCCAATCAGAGCTCCTAATCCATTATAATCAACCAGTATTTATATTTTGAGTTAATTTCATTCTAATAAAAGCAAAGATTTGTTTTATACAGTTTACATTAGATAAATATACAATTGTTCAACTGTATTTTGATTTATTAGCTGTTTTATTTTTTAATAATGAAAATAGTTTGCCAAGCCTCAATGCTACCTACAAAGTGATCCAAGTCTTATATATATATAAAAAAAGTAAAAACAAAACCAAAGTGATCCAAGTCTGGGGGCAGGTGTTTATAAACTATTGATCTAATCTATTGATCTTCAATTTCAACTAGGCCTCGCTGGAGAAAATTGGGCAATGCCTGGAGACATTTTTGGTTGTCACAACATTGGGGGGGACGGAGTTGCAACTGGCATCTAGTTGGTAGAGGCCAGAGATGCTGCTACAACACATATCCTACAATACAGGGACAGGCCTCACAACAAGAATTGTCTGGCCCAAAATGTCAATAGTACCAAAGATTGAAAATCCTGATCTAGTCTAATCCCTTCATTGTATAAATGAAGCAAATGAGACCCAGAATTGTTAAATGACTCTTCCTAATATTTCAGAAATTTTAATTTTTGATTAGGCAATACATTCAAGGATTCCAAAAACAAAACATCTATAAAAGTATCCAGGACTCGAATAGACATTTCTCCAAAGATATACAAGTGGCCAGTAATGACATGAAAATGACCAACATTATTAGTCATTAGGGAAATGCAAATCAAAGTTACAATGGGAGGGCAGCCCAGGTGGCTCAGCGGTTTAGCGCCGCCTTCAGCCCCAGGCCTGATCCTGGAGACCCCGGGGTCGAGTCCTGCATCGGGCTCCCTGCATGGAGCCTGCTTCTCCCTCTGCCTGTGTCTCTGTCTCTTTCTCTGTGGAGCCGCTTCTCCCTCTGCCTGTGTCTCTGCCTCTCTGTGTGTCTCATGAATAAAGAAATAAAAATCTTTAAAAAAAAGTTACAACGGGAAGGTTTTTAAAAATTATTATTAGGCTTACCAGAATGACTGTAGTAATGTTTTTAAATGGAAAATAACAAGTGTTGGTGAGAATGTGGAGGAATTTGGACTTTTGTATGTACATTGCTGGTGAGAATGTGAAATGGTGCAGGCAATGGAAAACAGCTGAGTAATTCTTCAAAAAGTTAAGCATAGAATTACCATATGACCCAATAATTCTACTTGTAGGCATATATCCAAAAGAACTTGAAAAGAGGTACTCAAATAAATACTTGTACATGGATGTTCATAGGAGCATTATCCACAATAGCCAAAAAGTGGAAATAACTCAAATGTCCATCAGCAGATGCATGGATAAATAAAATGAGGTATGTACACACGCACACACGAATACACACACATGCACACATATACACACACATTTCTCAGCCATGAAAAGGAAATCAAGTACTGCTACATGCTACAATATGCATGAACCTTGATAATATTATGTGAAGTGAAAGAAGCCAGAGAAAAAAGGTCGCATACCGCATTATTCCATTTTTATGAAACATCCAAACTAGGGAAATGTGTAGAGACAGAAAAGCAGATTGGTGGTTGCCAGAAGCTGGGGGGAGGGGAAAATTGGAGCTGACTGCTTAATGGATACAGGGTTTTCTTTTGAGATAATGAAAATTGCTTTGGAACTAGATAGAAACGGTGGATTCAACAACATTATGAATATACTGAATTCCACTGAACTGTATATTTTAATAATTTCATGTTCTGTGAATTTCATCATAAAAGGAAGTTTGAAAAATGCATATGGTGGGATCCCTGGGTGGCGCAGCGGTTTGGCACCTGCCTTTGGCCCAGGGCGCGATCCTGGAGACCCAGGATCGAATCCCACGTCAGGCTCCCGGTGCATGGAGCCTGCTTCTCCCTCTGCCTGTGTCTCTGCCTCTCTCTCTCTCTCCGTGACTATCATAAATAAATAAAAATTTTAAAAAATTTTTAAAAAATAAAAAATGCATATGGTGAAAAGCTTATCTTTGGTCTGCTTTCAGCTCAGTTCTGACCACACCTATAGGTAACCAGTGTTCTTAGTACTGAGGAATCCTCCAGTATATTGTGGTTTTGTTTTGTTTTTAAGATTTTACTTATCTATTCATGAGAGACACACAGAGAGAGGCAGAGACAGCACCTGAGCCAAGCAGGTGCCCAACAAATTACCTTTTAGATGTTTGTTTACCACTGGCATTTCTGGGTTATATGCTGAGCAGTAGAACCCAGGCCTTACCAAACCATTCACCCTCATTAATAACTAGGGACTGTTTGCTCAGAATGTACTCCAAATGTATTCTATCTCATCTTCAAAAAATATAAACCCTCTGTTTCCCCCACATTAGAGCCAATTATTCTGATGGATATTCTGTTGAGCCATATGCAATACATGCTTTTAAAAATATTATGCCTTTTAGCCCAGAAATTTTACTTCTAAGGATTTACTGTAAAGAATCAGAGATAAACTCAAAGATTCATGTTCAAAAATATGTTCAAAACACATTGTTTATAATGGAGGAAATAGGAACAATAGATTTATAATATAGATATACAATACCAATTATGCATAATAGATGTTATACTATATTTTAGAAGAAGCTTTAATTATACCAGCATTTGCTCAATACAAAGTGAAGAAAAGTTAAGAACTATATGTAGATATCTTGTGTAAAAAAAAGTGCATGTGTTACAATAAATTGTACACCAAGAACGTAGTTTTCTTTGGTGATACAGTAATTTTTGTTTCAGAACTTCCTGTATTTCCAAATTCTCACAAAATGTACATATGGTTTTTAAAATTCAAAAAATACCAATGACCTCATACCCACTTTATTTTCAAAAAGGAAAGAGTAATGTTTAACGTAAGGATAAAAACCAACATTAGGTTGCAGCTGGGTGGCTGAGGCAGTTAAGCATCCAACTCTTGATCTTTGCACAGGTCATGATCTCAGGGTTGTGAATTCAAGTACTGCATTGGGTGTGAAGCCTGCTTAAAAAAAAAAAAAAAACCAACAACTTTAAACAGCTATCTTTACAAATACTATAGTAATTTTTTTTTCACTTCACGGAGAAAAGTTTTTGTTGTTGTTTTAATCAGACTTGTAAAGCACATATTGAGCTTCTGAAAGGTAGCTTTATGAAGTAGAAAAAGCAGAGTTTTCGGGGATGAAAGCCAGCTGTGTAGTCTGGTTAAGTTACCTGCTGAGCCATTTTCCTCATCTCTAAAATGGGAGTATAACAACCAAATCACGGGCTGTATGGTAAGATTTCCATTTTAGCCATTGTGAAGAAGCCTGGCACATAGTAGGAACTCAAAGTCTGTACAGAAGCTAAATAGTCATTAAATGATGGCCAAACTAAGGGAAAACCCACTGAACTTTGGGGTAAATTCCGACATTTAAAATTACTCTATTTTGTCAGTATTCTCCAGCATTTTCATGGACATTAAAATAACAATAAACATCACTGAGCCCTTAAGTCCCAACCTCTTTCACACGAATCCTTGCAAACCTTAAAGACAGTACTGTCTGAGGAAACAAAGGCCTTAAGGAGGATACAAAGGCCTCAGGGGGTTAAGACACTACCCAGCACCTTCCCCAAGGGATTCAGAGGTTCTGAACTCAGGCTGCCTCCAAAGTCTTACCCACTACTTCCTAAGGCCTCCATATGCAGCACTCAAACCTCAATTCCAAATCTATTTTCTTAGGGCCGCAAAAACTAAACGGAAACAAAAACAAAACACAGCACCTCTCAAAGTGCTTATTCTCCAAAACCTGCATTTAGCATTTCAGATCTGGGAGCTAACAGTCTGCGCCCCCAGGGGGCGGCGGGGGCAGGAGCGGGGAGGGGGGGAATGGGGGGCGGGGAGTGGGGGGCGCGGAAACGGAGATTCCAGCAACCCCGTTACTTCAGAGGGATCGAAGGCTGCACCGAACCCTGGTGGCGAGGCAAAGGGAACACCCACGGGGAGGCAACCACAGCACGTTCTAGACTCGGCGAGACCTCATCTGAACTATATTCTGTACTGGACTTTCTGTGGTGAGTTTCGCCTCTCTTAGTCTAGTCTTGCTTCTCCCACTTCCTTTAAAGTGGGTTGAAATAAGCACTACAGACTAGAGAACGGGCCTGTGGTATAGGAGCCCCCACATCACAGCATCTGTGGGAACGTGAGCAAGAAACTCAAGATCCAAAGATCCGTCCTCCCAGGTGTAAAGGGACAAGGAACCCCCATCAGCCAAGCTGGCGAGACCTCAAGTCCGCTCTACAGGGTACGCAGCATCCCTCAGCCGACCCGCGAGGCAGCCGAACAAGCGGGAAACCGGAGCCGTCCCCGCAGCCTCCCGGGACCCTCTGCCGCCCGGGTGGCGCGCCTGACGTTTCCCACAGGGCTGTGCGCCGCGCGGAACGCTCGCCCGCGCGCGCTTCCGCTGGTTGCCAGGAGACCCTGCCCAGCCAGCTCCTCCAATCAGGACGCGTCTCTCTGCACCCAATCACAGAAGCCGAGAGGCCTGTAGTTAGAGGTGAAAGGTCACGCTGCTGTTTGGCGGCCATTTCTCTGGAAGCTTCGCGGTTCGCGCCGGGCCGGAGTTACTCCCGTCACGAGGGACGGACTACAGCTGGGTCGGCGGCGAGCGTCCTGCAGCGTTGGCTTGTGGTCGCAATGGTAAGGAGGCGGAGCAGGACCGGAGCCGCTAGAGAGCAAGGGAGAGCGGGGGACGCGACTCGCCCGGCCTGCTAGTTGGTTCGCGCGTTCCCCCATTCATCCGCGTGAGGAGCCGCGCACCGGGTTGCCTGCCCCCTTTTCTCCCTCCTCTGGGGACCCGAGGCGCGCGCTCTTCCTCCGATGAGCTTCCTTCCCCTCTTCGTTCGAATGTGAGCCTGAGGTATCCTTGCTGCCTGGGACCACAGGGTCGGGGTAAAGATGAAGCGGTTTTAAGTCGCATCCCACTCCGAGAATCGGCTTTCTCTCATTCTATCGTGTTGGGATTCCCAGCCCCGCAGCCCTCCGGAATACAGAGCCCGAGCTTTGGAGCATTCGTTTGTTCGTTGAGCAAATTCTTTCTTTCTTTTTTTTTTTTTCCCGCTCACGCTACCTACCGGAGAACTGTTGTGGGCGTCAGAACATAAGGTGAAAAGTACTGACGCGGACCCTGCTCTAGATTTACTCAGTTGGGTAGGAGAGACAGACTTTATCGGATGATAACATAAACACGTAATCGCACGTAACGTGAAGCGCTAAGAAGAGGGCAAACAGGATGCTGCGAGGATGCGCGATGGTTCACGAGAAGAGTACCATCAGTCAGGGTGGCGTCCCTGGTCGGAGGATTTAAGCCGAAACCTAAATGATGCGGAATATGAAAGCCAGCCCCTCAGAGAGCAAGAGGAAGAGTGTAGAAACACAGGGGACAGGAACATAGGCCCCAAGGCTGGAAAGAAACCTTGAGCAGTTGGGAGGAATTGACACAAAGCCGCAGGGCTTGCAGGAACTGGTTATGAGATAGGGTCGGGAAAACCTCTAAGGTCAGTGTTAGGAGGTCTGGATTTTACTTCAAGTGCAGGTGAAAGCCATCGAAGCATTTTAAGCTAAAAATACTTGCCATGTGCATAAGTTGGAGAAAGACAAGAGTGAAAACTGAAGACCCATTAGGTTATTGCAGTCGCCCCCACGTTCTTGGAGATCACTCTGAATATGGTTATCTGAGAGAGGTTTAGTAATCAAGTTTCTTGGCTCTTTTCTTTCTTTGGGCCAATGGGAGAATGGGAGAGCAGTTGAGGGAAGGAAAAGTCTGAATTCACCGGGGGAATACTACTGGTTTGCTGAATAAACCAACATTGAGTAATTGCCCATGAGTATAGGCGGCTTTGCTAAGTCAAATAAGACGCACCAGATCTAACTCCTGGAATTCCAGTGAAAGATTGTCAAATGCCATCTGCTCCCTCCTTCCCTTTGTAGCCTCATGTTCAGGGCTCTGACATCACTGAATTGTGTGTCCCTGAGATGGCCTTGTTGCTTCACTGTTCCCTCTTTTTACGTAGGTAACCTCCTCTTCTACCTGGAACAGGTAGAGATATTTTCTCTCTAGAGATATCTCTCACCCTTTAAAATGGAGCCATTACTTACTTCAGGCAAACTTTCCTTTGGACTCTGGATTGATTTGATACCCATATACATAGCATATCTCCTTTTCATACATCCCAGTGTAAATCTTACTTGTTTTGCCTCCTTCCCACTGTGAGCTTCTTGAGGATAAGGACTACAGTCTGCTCACCACCACCCCCCCCCCCCCGACTACTTTTATTACCTATGTTTCTTTGTAGCCTGGAACAAACAATGAGTAATGTATAGTAGGTGTTCTTGTTTAAGTGAATACTTAATGAAATTGACTAACTGGGTATTTATTTTCTCCTATGCTTTTCAACAAATAAAAGTAGTAAAGTGAGCGAGTCAAAAGTTTGCGTTATTTGGATACCATAAAATATTGGTGATTTGGTAGAGGAGAGTAGGTAATGGAAACTGAGCTAATGCAAAATAATTGAGTCCTGTTTTTGTTCTTTGCACAGAGTTTGCCTCTCAATCCGAAACCTTTTCTGAATGGATTAACAGGAAAGCCAGTAATGGTGAAACTGAAGTGGGGAATGGAGTACAAAGGCTACCTCGTATCTGTAGATGGCTATATGAACATGCAGGTAAGTTACAAAGAGAAGGATCATTAAATTGTATTTATTTTATTTTACCTTAACTCCTCAAAGCTTGACTGTGATTTATAAGAATGTAGTTAAACAAATTGACAAACATAAAACAAAATTCGGAAATAAAGTCAAGGTCAGGGAGAGTGATAAACTGTGTACGAGACTTATAAAACCAAAATCCAGCCATACAATTGACTTCTAGTGCTTAAAATAAAAAGAACGTCGATATTTGAGTCACAGTGGCATAAGGGAAATACAAATGAGTTTCTTTTTTTTTTGCAGAAAAAGCAAAACTCTTCCAACATTTAGCTCTGAAATTTTTCAAGCAAATTGCTTACATCTTTGAATGAATGCAAAAGACACAAAAATTCAGTAAAAGCGTTTCTTGAGCATTTCTTGAACTGACTGAATGCCTGTTAACCTGGCTTCTGTAAATGTTTAGAACAGGATGTTTTGTTTTTTAAAGATTTATTTATTTATTTTAAAGAGCAAGAGTGTAGGAGTGGTGGATAGAGGGAGAGAGAGAATCTCTAGCGGACTCTGCACTGAGCTTGGAGCCCAACACAGGGCTCCATCTCATGACCCTGAGATAATGACCTGAGCTGAAATCAGGAGTCAGATGCTTAACGTGGCTTAACCAACTGAGCCACCCAGGCACCCTTTGTTTTATTTTTGTAATTGTGGTAAAAACTATCTAACATAAAATTTACCACTTTAACCATTTTCAAGTGTAGAACTCAGTAGCGTTAAGTACATTCATATTATTATTATTATGCATCCATCACCATTATCCCATTTCCAGAATTCTTATATCATCCCCAGCTGAAACTATACTCATTAAAAAATACTCATACTCATTTCCCCTGTCCTCTGGTAAACATTATTCTTTCTCTGTTCTAGTTCACATGGAATCCTACAGTATTTGTCCTTTTGTGTCTGGCTCCTTTCATTTAGCATGTTTTCAAGGTTCATCCATATTGTAGCATGTACCAGGATTTCATTCCTTGTAGTGACTGAAATAATATTCCACTGTATATGTATACCACATTTTAATCCATTGTTCTGTTGGTGGACATCTGAATTGTTTTCCACCCTCCAGCTGTTGTGAATAATGCAATGAACATGGATGTACAAATATATGTTAGAGGTTCTGCTTTTGCTTCTTTTGATATATATCCAGAAGTGGAATTGCTGGATCATACAGGAATTGTTTTCTTTCATTTTTTTTAAGGAACTGTTATACTGTTATCTATAGCAGATGTACCATTTCACATTCCATCAGCAAAGCATAAAGGTTCCACTTTCTTCACGTCTCCCCACCAACACTTGTTTTTTTCTGTTTCTTTGATAATAGCCATCCTAATAAGTATAAAATATCTCATTATTTTGATTTGCATTTCCCCAGTGGTATCTGCAATTAGTGATATCTGCAATTTTTATGTGCTTATTGGCTATATATCTTTTTTGGAGAAATGCCTGTTCATGTCCTTTGCCCAAAGACTGGGATGTTTTCTTCGTTGCTTAATTGTAGTAGTTTCCTGCCAGGTTTTTGACAAAAGAGTTTGAAGTTATATATTCCTGAAGCATAGGTATTTATGTGACTAATGGCAGGTGGATTTTTAAAAGTTACTTAGATGGGTGGTCATTCGAACTGTGACTCCCGAGTATACTGGTAGTACTAGGAAGAATGCTCACAGGGGTACATGTAGGCAAAAAGCTGAGATTTTCCTTAAGAGGTTACCACTTGAACAAATGATGCTTAGATCCCTAAAGTTCTTATAGAGCATGGTTTTGGCCTGGAAAATTCCTCAAGCAGGAATCATTTACCAAGGCCATAGAAAAATGAGAAGAGTATATCATTCTGCTGAAAATGTTTCAGACTTAAGATAGTGGTGGTGATTACACAACTTTATGAATGCATTAAAAACCACTGGCTTAGGGATCCCTGGGTGGCGCAGCGGTTTGGCACCTGCCTTTGGCTGAGGGCGCGATCCTGGAGACCCAGGATCGAATCCCACGTCGGGCTACCGGTGCATGGAGCCTGCTTCTCCCTCTGCCTGTGTCTCTGCCTCTCTCTCTCTCTCTGTGACTATCATATATAAAAAAAAAAAAAACAAAAACCACTGGCTTAGGGCAGCCTGGGTGGCTCAGTGGTTTGGCGCCTGCCTTCAGCCCAGGGTGTGATCCTGGAGACCCAGGATCAAGTCCCACATCAGGCTCCCTGCTTGGAGCCTGCTTCTCCCTCTGCCTGTGTCTTTGCCTCTGCCTGCCTCTCTCTCTCTCTCTCAAATAAATAAATAAATAAATAAATAAATAAATAAATAAATAAATAAATAAAGTCTTTAAAATAAAAACTGACTTATATACTATAAAAGTGAATTTTATGCTATGGGAATTACATTTCAATCAAAGAAAGAAAGAATATCCACCACATATTTGGTTTTAGAAGTATCATAGTTCATGGTGAGCCTGCTGGAGTTGTGAAGTGTCTCTGAGTAACCACATTAATGATGTTCTTGAGTTTGTTTATTGAGTGAATATTTTTTAAAAGCCCATTGTGTCCATGGCTCTGTGAATAAACCAATGAACAAAACTAAGTCCCTACTTCCAAGGAGTTTGTGTTGTGGTAGTGGGAGATGGTAATATAATGTGATACCTGGTAATGATAGATACTATGGAGAAAAAAAGCAGAAATGGGGTATTGACAAGAATGTGCAGTGTTAGGATAGCTAGGGAAAGGTTCTCTGAGGAAGTAAATTTAAGCAAAGAACAGGATTGAGTGAGCAACTGAAGAGAGTATCTGGAAAGAGCATATCTCAGTTTGAGGGAGCAGCAAGTACACAAGCCTTGTGGCAGGAACTTGCTTGGTGTGTTCAAGGCATGGCAAGAAGGCAAAAACAGAATGACTTAGGGGAAGAACAATAATAAGGTTGGAATGGTAGTCCTAGAGGCCCTTTTAAATGATTGTGTTTTGTTTTGTTTTTTAAGATTTTATTTATTCATGAGTGACACAGAGAGGGAGAGAGAGAGGCAGAGACACAGGCAGAGGGAGAAGCAGGCTCCATGCAGGGAGCCTGATATGGGACTCAATCCTGGGTCTCCAGGATCATGCCCTGGGCTGAAGGCAGCGCTAAACCGCTGAGCCACCCGGGCTGCCCATGATTGTGTTTTTTAAAATAACAAAGTTTATTACTTGTAGGCAGAAGGGAATCTAAACATTTTAATGTAAAAATTAGAATTTCCTGAAGTAACTATAAAGGTCACTCTGAATTGTTTAACTTTCTCTTAGGAACTTATTTTCCTGTTTATTTGCACATAATTTTAAAAAATTCTTATTCCATCCTTTGGTTTGGGTGTTGACTAATATAAAAGTATTTGATATTTTAGCCATAGATTTTGTACCCTGAATTTTATAACTTATGTAACTGGATTTTTGGAAAACTTTTATTTTTTTTTTTATTTTTTTTTTTTAATTTATTTATGATAGTCACACACAGAGAGAGAGAGGCAGAGACACAGGCAGAGAGAGAAGCAGGCTCCATGCACCGGGAGCCCGACGTGGGACTCGATCCCGGGTCTCCAGGATCGCACCCTGGGCCAAAGGCAGGCGCCAAACCGCTGCGCCACCCAGGGATCCCTGGAAAACTTTTAAAATCATAACTTATTCATAAATTGGAAATTGTCTTCCTCTACATATCGTTTTAATATCTAATAGAAAGAAGTGTTACATAACTGAGAAATTTTTAAAAATTGTTGAAACAAGCTTTATTATTTATTCTACATCCATCAATGTTAACTTTACAGAATGTTTATGTGAAACCCAAAAAGTACTACAGTAGTAGAAGGCGGCTAATCTATTAATTATAGATAAATGTGAGTTGTTGGTATAGAAAGGTCTCAGTTAATAAGTTCTCTCACCAATATTACCTAATATTTTAGATAGTGTTACATTATTTTCTCCCTGTGTTAATACGCTAATATATTTTCTTTTTTTTTTTAAAGCTTGCAAACACAGAAGAATACATAGATGGAGCATTGTCTGGACATTTGGGTGAAGTTTTAATAAGGTAACAAAACAGCAGTATATGTAAAGAGAGCACTGGAAATACCTGCTTAAATCAACTAGTGCCTCAATTTCAGAATTTAAAAATTACTGTTAATTTAACATAATATTCTATAATTAGACTTAAAGAGTTTTGAAATCTTTAAACTTATCAGAGAAGATGGAATTTTTTTGGAGTTATTCATCTTTAAGATTTTTCTAGTGTTAATACTAAATTCTAGCTCTTAGCTCTAACCTTTTTTGGTGGTTTTAGTTGCAAGAGCTTGGTTTTGAATTTTAGTTGGATCTGGCTGCTGTTAGGGATTTTTTTCTACGTTCATTTTCTTGAACTAGCATCACACCTTCAAATTTGACTCATGCCTTATGGAAGATCATAAAGATACTATTTTATAAAACATTCAGGTAGTAAATAAGTGACATTTGCTTTTTAACAAATCAATAGTAAAACATTTTTTAAAAAAGAATGAAGTGATATATTTTAAATTTAGCATTCAGTATTTTTGTCATCAAAAATATCTAGCGATAGTAATTTAGATTTTAATGTGGTTTCTGGATGGAACAACAAAATGGATTGTTTTTTTATTTACAGGTGTAATAATGTCCTTTATATCAGGGGTGTTGAAGAAGAGGAAGAAGATGGAGAAATGAGAGAATAGCATCTTTTGTGGGGAATGTTTTTTATATATATTTCTAGACAATAAACTTTTTTTTTTCAACTAGACTCATGAACTATTCATATTCAGATATTTTAAATGCAGAGTTCAAATGTTGAAATACTAGAAAGATTATTCAAAGGAGTAATACTTTAAGAGCCACTCAGCTTCATTCAAGTTGGTTTTCTTTTGTAAGCTCAGTATTCTTTTTCTATAGGGGAAAATTATATGCTTCATAAACATTTATGAAGGTGAATTTCAGCCCTTTTTTGTGATTATATATTAACTGAGACCTTTTAAGAACAGCTGTTTCTTTTAAAGTTATTTTTGAAACAGCTTGACAGGTATAAAGTTAAATATATTCTTAGAACTAATTATATACTGTTTTACTCAGTAGTCAACAAATTACATGTTAATTCTATGTCAATGTAAGCTAATAATGTACGTGTTATATCGAAAATTGAAATATCACCTGAAAATTAAAATGATTGTGGATATAGAGCACAACAGAAATTATGAACTGATGTTTAGGCTGAAGGCATATGGTTTGTTTACTTAAGAGAATTAAGTGTTCTGAACAGAACTCCTTAATGTTAATTAAAAACCAGTCTCACAAAAAAAAAAAAAAAAAACAGTCTCACAGTTATATTCTGAGAATATGCTAGTGGTTTCACTTAAGTTTTAAGCTCCTCAAAACCATTTAGATGTTTTAGAGTTATACATCGTTAAAATGTATATTCCACAGTGATAAAAGTATACTATGAACTGTGGACTGATTAAAAACAAATTAGATCATTTAAAGTCCCATGTTGTCAGAGAATGCCATTATTGCAACTCAATGGCCATTCACCACTTAGTTACACCAATAAAGTAAACTTTGGATGTGTATCCCCAACTGGGGCAACTCAAAGATATAAATGTTTAGCTATATGGAATTGTACTTAGTATATGATACTAAAAAGCTTCAACAAAAGAAAACTCATTCCCAATCCTATAACCGCTAGAATAAGTGCCTGTCTTCCTCAAATTGGTTAGGCCAGCATACGGGGCAGAATATTGCCAATATTGAAAACCAGAATCTACAGAATATGCCTAGAACGTTCTGGTAATGAATGTCTTACTGCTCCTATTCAAGTGAAAAAATAATCTTCCTCTAGTGATTTTGTTCTTGTATCCTTGACTAAAAGTAGTTCATGTTTGTTACCAGATGGAGGTTTTGAGCGATAGACAAGTTGTCTTCCCAGCTGAAACAAAAGAAAAATACTTAATATTCTTAGCATACTATTTTCAATGGAATTATAAGTAAAATAATAACTTGATTTTTCCAAGGAATAACCTGGCTTAAAATAGTAAATAATTACCGTTACAAAGGGATTGATAACCTAATGGGTGTGCAACATGCTAGGCAAAAATTAACAAATAGAGCACCACAGTGTGCAGGAGACAGAGCAGTTAGGTTTTATGGGAAAGTTGGGAGATTTAGGTAATCATCAAAAAGCCTGTGTTTCAGATATAGTTGGCCTGGAAAAGAACCATGTTTAAGGCCAACATTTCATTTCTCAGTTCCATAGCAAGTTTTTCCTCCATTGGTTAGAAGAGATCACTTTCCTCTGCTGAACACCAGTTGACTGGCATTTAGAAATTCTGTTAGATAAAAACTTGAAAAACCTTGTCCCTCTTCTTAAACACTAGTAATCCTGTTGGCTCTTAGATGTGTTCCCACCAGGAAAGGCTTAGGGAAATCCCTTAATTCATATCTTTTCATTCTGTGGGGCATATACTCAAGTATATTATACTACTCATTATTTCTCTCTTTTAGTCTTTTCCTTCTTTCTTTATGTATTTACTTTGGTTTTGCTTCTATATCTGAATTTGTTTAGTAAATGAAATGGATGAGTATATTTTTCTGTTGAAAATGAGATTGATGGAACATCTCCACTGTGTTTCAAAAGGGGTCCTATCATGTGAGACTACCCTGCATTACAGAATTTGACATTCCTGGCCAATAGGAACTAAGAATAGCAGTCTTCTCCATCATTTTATCAACAAAAATGGTCTTAGGGACTGGAATCCCTGAATTCCTTTCTTAATGTCAGATTTAATGTCAGATTTATTTTTCTCTGTCAACAATCTTTTGGTAATCTTTGTCATTAATACTGCCTGAGAAAATTGCCAGTAATGAAGTGCCCTGACTGGATAAGAACTTCTGTCAGAGGCCTTCGTACATTGTCAGCTGATCAAATTGGCATTTTTTTTTTCATCCATCTTCCCATTTTAGTTTTCACTCTCATTTTTAGTCTGCTAATTCAATAAGCATTTATTGAATATCCACCATGTGCCAGACCTTGGGGACACAAAGTTCGTAAAAACTCACGGTCTAGAAGGAAAGGTGATGGATATATTAAAAATAATCATTTCAGTTCGGTGAGCTTAGTGAATAGTAGTTTGTATACATGGAAGGGTAATTCTCCTTTGGAAGAAAGAGGGCAGGTCTTTATAAGAAGAGCTGCACTAGAGAAGTCAGACTCTTTATAAGTTGAAGTGCTTATTTATTTAAGTCAAATTAAGATAACACTTTTTGACATACATATTAATAGTTAACACATTTCAGAAACTTTTTCAAGTACTTACCTCAAAAGGCTGGTTGTGAAGCACACAATAAGTATTCACTGTAGGTTAGCTATTAATATGGTAAGAATCAATGTCCATAGTAGCTTTGCAGATAACCGTGAAATTGGCTTCCCCAAATCTATTTCAGACCCTAACCTTCCTTTCAGAGGAAGGAGAGTAGTATATAGAAACACAATGACCTCCATACCCAGTGGGAAGTCAAGAACCACATATACTTAGTGACTGCCCAATCCCAGACTTCTTATTGGACAGGTAATCTTGCAATATAAAGAACCTTGACTTCTGGTCCTTGAACCTGCTGCTAAATCTAAGCGACTCTGAGTAAATCAGTTTAATGCCAACTATTAATCTTATTTTTTACAATGTGAGGATTAGAAGACTTTTCCAATCATACACAGTTCTCTGGGTTTGCTGTCTCCATTGCCTGATTGAAAGTAGCAAGGCTCATGGCTACTAGTTGTAAGAAGGAGAATGTATATATAAATACATAGAATACTTCCAGAAGGATCCAGATGAAACTTTTAAGAGGTTGTATCAAGGGAGGGGAACTGAGGATAACTTACTTTTCACTAAATACTGTTGTATCTTTTGAACTTTGAGATATATGCTTGTTATTACCTATTCAAAAAAATTAAAGCAAAAATGATCAGTTTCATGAACCTGGAGCTAAAGAAAAAGGAGAGGGGAAAAGTTTCTTTTACTAAAAAGTGGGTCTAATGGACAACTATAGACCTAGAAATTTGAATTATCTCCCAAGTAACAAGGAATCAGCGATCAATCAAAGATGGATATATTACATGATTTCGGTATTTTGCTTTTATGCCACAGAAGTGCTCATATCCTGACATAGTTGGACCTGTTGATAACAAAACACAAACCTTTTTCTTTGGTTGTGCTACTGCTCTTTCTAGAGCAGCTTTTAGCCTTTCCTCTTGGTGTTTTTGTTTTTCTTTCATTTTCTCTTCACGTAACCTGTCAAAAAAGGAAAACATTCTTTTAACTATAAATCACAGAAAGTAAACAAAGACCTACATTATTTTTTAGTAATAAATATTATAAGCTCTCAAAGTTAAAATAATACTTCACCTTCACCCATATTGTGTTTTTTAGCATTCAGGTGAAATCTCAACAACAGGTCCCATTTGTGTTAAAATTGGAGAAAATTGCTAGTCACCATTTTGGAAGGAGTAAAATCTACCCATATCTTGGTCTAAAACAAGCATCTCAGCAAAGCCTTCTTGTCACTCCACTTACATTTTAGCACTTTGCAGTTAATGTGTACAAGGCCTCTCGAATTAACACCCAGCCCCTGCTTTAGCCTTTTACTAAAGTATAAGGTACAGAAAAGTGCATAAACCGCAGTGTATATAGTTCAGTGAACTGCCACAAAAGTGTACTTTTCCAGTTAATCTTTTTGAATGGTCTCCTGAAATTAAGACCAAGAACTGCTATTTGTCTTTTTCTCTTTAGGGTTGTTGTGAGGATAAAATTAAATGAGATGACCTATGTCAACTGTCTGGCCAATGCCTGGTGCAGAATAGTCCCTCACGAAGTCATAGCTATTTTATGGACTTACACAGTTATAAGTAACATTTACTGAATATTTTTTATGCCAAATGAGTTGTTAATGTATGTCTACACCATAGGAAGTACTCTTATGGGAGTAATTTTTTATAATTAAAAAAATTTTTCCTTTATATTAAATGAAATCCTATCAGGATCACCTTAATGTATTCTGTACTTTGTTTTTAAATGGGGGAAAAACAATACTCCCTGTACGCTGGTAAGTTATAACAAAATATCTAACATTAGTACCTAATATTTGAATACTCACTATATGCCATGCACAAACCCTATGAGATAAGTACCATTATTACTGCCCATTTTACAGATAACTGAGACATAGGAGAAATTATGTGCTGTACCTAAGGTCACAGAAGTTGTAAATGGGCAGAACCTGCATTGAAGCCAAGCAGGTCAGCCATAGTGTTAGTCTGCCTCTTAACTTTTTTTGTTGTTGTTGTTAGGACATGAACAGTATTGCACCTATAAGCATTGTCTATGTGCCACATTATTCTAGGGATCAAATATTTATAATCATTGCCCCAAAGGTAGTTATCTTTATTTAATTCACTATGGAAGTTTGTAAATCAGTACATTCTCCTTGAAAGGCAAGTAGGTAAGGATGTGGAGATGGGTGTCGAGGTAGGGAGGGAGTGCTGTTCCAAGGATGATAATCCTCATGAAGTTGTCTTGAGGAATGAGTGAGTTAATGTGTAGATGCTGTGTGTGTAAGTGTTGCCAGTTATGCACTGAGAAAAACCCTCATTGCATGGCTCTTTCAAACAATTCCTTCATGTATAGTCTCCTTGGAGTGAAAGACTCCTAATTCTATGCCTTGGGACCTCTACTATAACTGCAATTCCCCTTCCACAAGATAGCTCTTCAAAAATAATAAGTTGTGAATATTCATCCTGAAAATCCATTTTTTTCAGACTTAACTCCTTTACCCATCTCAAACTAGATCAGTTGCTCTGGTGAACTCTTTCCTTCACAGTGCTCATTACTTGGTAATGACACATTGTCTCATAAGAATATTTGATTAATATGTCTCCCACATTAAATAATAGCTCTAGAAGGGCAGGGCTGGGTGTGGATATACAGCATCTTTCTTGAGATCCTTGCCATGTAATGCCTTGCTCAGTGAAAATATTACTAAGTCATTCACTACACCTCCATCATAAGACATTGACTATACTTTTGCCGTCGTTCTTTCTGTTTTATCCTCTCAATTGCCTCCACATTTTCTTTGGGAATGGATTCAATGAGATCGCTCAATTCCACCAGGCGAGACTCTACTTTTACCAGCTTTTGAACTGGGTTGAGGCTGCCAACATCAGCATCTCCAGTGCAGACTTTGTATACTTGATTAATCTTTTTACTAAGAGAGTCTATCAGTTTTTCCTGAGATTGAAAAGAAAAGGGGAACAGAAAACAAAACATCTCATGACTATTTCTTTGTTCTTTCAATAAATGTAAAATTCTATTTTACTGTATTGTAATGAAAAGGCTCTTATGTGCTACTACATATTTCTTTTTAAAGAAAAAAGTTTAGGGGTGCCTGGGTGGCTCAGTCAGTTAAGCACCTGACTTTGGCTCAGGTCCTGATCTCAGATTCTGGGATCAAGCCCCAGCCCAAGCACCACAGGATGGGCTCCGTGCTCAGCAGGGAGTCTACTTGTCCTCCTCCTCCCTCTGCCCCACCCCCAGCTCGTCCTCTCTCTTTCTCTCTCAAGTAAATAAATAATGAAAAAAAAATAGAATGGTGAGGAAATGCAGCAGTGATATAGTTTTAGATTATTACTATAGTAACACCTTGGATTCTTTTCTTTTTTTTTTCTTTAAAAAATATTTCAGTCTAGGTATAAAAAGGCAATTTTAATATGACAATATCCTTACGCTTGAGTGTTTTGTGTATCTGATTCCCTGAACATTCAGGCAAAAGCAATGTATACATATATTTTAAATCTTTTTTTTTTTTTTTTTTGCCACTTCAGTGCATCTCTTTGGAACATGGCATGTGAGCTCTGTTTCTTTTTTTTTTTTTTCACTTATTACTCTTCATTGTTGAAACTACAGTCACCCTATATGAAAGCTATTTGCATACATACATGCCTTATCTCCCCTTCTAGACTTTAGCACCTGGAGGGCAGGAGTTATGTTTATACTTCTATCTAAAGCAGCACCTTGCCCATAACTATGCACTTAATAAATGTTTGCTGAATAAACGGCTGAGTGCATTCTGAGAGGAAAAAAAAGTTAGAAGCAAACAGATTGCCAGGCTGGCCTACAAAGCCTTTTGAGGAGTTTAATTTTAACTCTTACAACTGGAAGCTGTTGCCATATTCTGGTCTAAGTAGAGGCTTGGGCCAAACCTTGCTGATGATCCTTGTACCTGGCCACTGCGCCGTCTTAACTGTTGGTAGATATGTTTGAGCTTGTAGGTAACGTGTTTCGGGACCATGTAACTCTCAGGCTCTTTCTCCACCGTGTACCCAGCATTCACAGTTAAGAGGATCTCAATAAACTGATGGGCAAAGTAAATCGTTCTCCAGGTAGCAGCCTGCCCCCATTCCTGCTTCTGCTCAAGAAGATGAAAATCATCGTGAAGCCAAGGACAAGTTAAACTCAAGACAG
This sequence comes from Vulpes vulpes, assembly GCF_048418805.1. Classification (NCBI taxonomy): domain Eukaryota; kingdom Metazoa; phylum Chordata; class Mammalia; order Carnivora; family Canidae; genus Vulpes; species Vulpes vulpes. Next base: position 73,360,369 of record NC_132789.1, read on the forward strand.
ATATGGCTTCAGGAGCCATGGGAAAACCTTCCTGCAATCACAGATTCCTTACAGAGCCACCAGCACTTAATTACAAGTCCAGGTCTCTTACCAATAGTTTGCTTCAGATAGCTTGTGTCTCTCACCTCCTGGTTTAACCACTTTTCTGATGGTCCTGTTTACCTCTAAGCACCCTTTCTTCCCTGACACTGTATTTTCCTGTTTATATTAAAAACATGCTGTTTTTCACACCTCCACCTGATACAACTGTATGCTCACTGGAACTGAAACCCAAAACTTAAAAAAGCACCTTTTAGAAAACTTGGAAAAGCACAAACTAATATTAAAGGAAAAAGTAAAAGAAAAACGCAGAAAGGCCTATTTGCTGTAAAGCTCTTTTTTGTTCTCCCTTTCTAAATAACATTGTTTCCTACTTATATTAGTGCATTCGTTTTAGAACTTTAGGAATACAGGGATCTATAAAAGGGAAAATAAAAGCAGCCCACTCATCAAGAAGTGTATATTGGGTATGTGAAAACAATTTTGTTGCAGTGGAGTCCTAATTTTAAAAATATGAACAGTGGTTCTGAGAAAAAAGCTACTTTAATATGAGAATGGTTAGAGTTGATGAAAATTTCCAACGGAGAGCTCTTGAACCATAAGACTGTTAGAGGTGGATGGATAGTGGCCTTTCAGGATGTCTTCTTTTTTCTAGAATGCCTTTTTCTTTTTCTTTTTTTTTTTTTTTTTTTTCTTTTTTTAAGTTCTCCCTGTGAAACAGAAAAGGAAAAGACAAGGAGAGATGTTTTCTTAAGATAACAAGGTAAGGACAGCATAAGAAATAGGCTTAGGGAATGAGGTTAAGGAATACATACTCATATATGAGAAAGATGAGGGCCTGGCCCAGCAGAGCAAAAACACAAAGGAAAAAGGAACAGGGGCTCAAGGTACAGGCCTTCTGATGACCTAGAAGTGAGGTGTCCAATCCCCGGACCTGCCACAATGGCAGACCCAGCCCAGAGTCCCTCAGAGGAGGAGCTGCCTGGGAGGCTGCAAGAGTTGGGAGGAGTTCCTGCTGCTCCCCAGAGGTAGAGTGGGCCAGAGTTGTGGAAGACCAAAACTGGGATAAATAAAGGCTTTATTTATAAATAAAGGATGCCTTCCAAAAGTGAATAGGACGTGACCTGACCAGGGTGATGTGTAGGAGTAATAATTCTATCAAAATTGGATAAGAGAGTGGGAGATGTCTAGATGCCATTTAAAGTTTTTCTTTCTTAAGGATTCTCTAATTCTAATCCATGTCACATTCTGCTGTGTGCTGACTGCAAATAACTCCCAATTGAACTAGATCAGCTCCCTGTTTGAAAGAATAAAAGAGATGAATACATCCTGCAGATTGTGCAGTAGCTTACATTCCATTTCATGTTCAATGAAAATGAACAGATAACAGCTACACAAAACAATGTGAATGAATCTAACAAACATAATTTTGAGAAAAAGAAGCCAGATAAGCTAGACATATTACATGATTCCACTTACATAAAGTTCAAAACATGAAAGCTAGTTGATAAGTCAGGATTGCAGTCGCCTTTGACAGATGGTAGAGACTGGAAAGGGAGCGTGAGGGAGGCTTCTGCAGGGAGTTATAATGGTCTGTTCCCTAAACATGGGTGTGTTCACTTTGAGGAAAGTTCTTAAGAGATATTTATAGAATTTGTGCATTTTCCAATATTATACTTGAATTTAAAATTTTATTTTAAAAAGTAAAATACTGAATCAAAAATGCATTTAGGGAGTAGTAAGTAGTGTAGAAGTTTAGCAAGAATAAAACTTTGATTTTATAGTTATAAATCCAGAGTAACTATGATCATTTATGAGTATCAAAGTTAGATTATAAGCTGTTTACTAATGAAGGATTATGTTTTGTCCATTTGGGGACCTGAAAGTATAGGAGTGATTCTTTTATTTATTTTTTTTTAAGATTTTATTTATTTATTCATGAGAGAGAGAGAGAGAGGCAGAGACACAGGCAGAGGGAGAAGCAGGCTCCATGCAGGGAGCCCGATGTGGGATTCGATCCCAGGTCTCCAGGATCACGCCCCAGGCTGAAGGCGGTGCTGAACCGCTGAGCCACCCAGGGACCCCCTAGGAGTGATTCTAAGAATACTTTTCCCCTATCATTTCCCTGCTCTGTTCCCTCTTTCCCATGCGAGCATTTCCCATCTCTAGGAGACACTATGAATTATTAGGCCTATTTTCCCAGAGCGTGTAATTCTTGAATACCAAAATTATACCTGTGACCAAAATTTATCTTTTAAAAAGTAATTTTCAGATCAATTCTACTACCTATTCTGCTTAGGGATCTGGTTGCCTCAAAATTTAAGAGTATTGAAAATGTTAACTGTTTGTAGAGCTGTCTGAAACTTGGATGAAGGGGTTTGGTTGGGGAGGGTGAAATACCGCTGATACTTATCTGACATTTTTTATGCCGATCAGCTTCAGAATTATTGAAAACAATTGAAGAGTGGAAGCAACCCAAATGTTCATCCACGGATGAATGGATAAACAGAATGTGGAATACAAATACAATAGAATATTCTTCAGCCCTAAAAGAAATTCAGTTCTGACACATGCTGTAACATGGATGAAACTTGAAAACATTATGCTAAATGCAAAAGGACAACTATTGTATGATTCCGTTAATGTGAGGTGCCTAAAAATAGGCAAATTTATAGACAAGAAGCAGAATAAGTTACCAGAGGCCAGGAAAATGAAGGAAGAAAGAATTCTTGTTTAATGAGTACAGAGTTTCTATTTGATGAAAAATTCTATGAATAGATGGTGGTGATGGTTACCCAATACTGCAAATATACTTAATCACACTGAATTGTACACTTAAAATGGTAAATTTTGTCAAGTATGTTTTACCACACATATGGCTAAAAAAAAAGCCAACATTGAAGAACTGAAAGGTGGCTGTCATGCCACGTCTTGCTCTAGCTGTGCAAGGGGATGATCCCATTCCCTCCTAACTCCAGGTACAAAACCACCCTAGGAAATGTGTGTAAACGAGCCATGAATAGCTTGCTTTTGTAACTCTGCTCATCCTATGTTTAGAGAGGACAATCTTCTGATTGAGTTCCCCCAAATCTACCTCTGAAAATCCATTTCATAACCATAAATATTAGCCTCACATATGAAATTTGAATTTTTATTTCATTTGAGATTTTTTATAAGGAAATCCATGCTGGCTGGAGTTTGTTGTGGGTCTAGAACGAATCATTCATTCAACAAACATTTATTGAGCACCTACTTTATAGGGACACTTAACATACCTAACTAGGAAGGGTCATACAATCCCTGCCCTGGAGGGGTTTGTACCTTGCTGGGAGAGATGTTCAGGTAAATGCATAGTACATTAATATTTGTCACAGGGGCTCCCATAATGGATCTATCTGTGCAAGAGAGGCCAGAATCTACTAGAGGCTCAGTTCTAGGCAGATATTCCATTCAGTTTTGATTCAGTGCTTCCCGTTAATTATTTGCCTTCAAATTACTACTAAAATGATCATAGGCAATGAACTATATCATGTATATACACTCTGACTAAAAGAAATGTATTTATAAGGGGAAAAATCTCAGCATCATACTTTGTAATAATTAGAGCAACATTTTAAAAAGAACCTCATTGTCAATTTGAATGCTTTCTGTATGTAAATTGACTTACATACTGACAGGATAATTCTAACCTGGTTTTCTGCCTCTGTCATCAACCCAGGATTTGTGGTGTGTCTTAACTCCCCATTCCAATGCTTAGTGGACAGGGAATGCACATTATTATTAACAGAAGCCAAAATAAAATTACCATAGGCAAAGAAGGATTACCTGAGCATCTGATTTAAATTCTCCAAAACTAAATAGCTTGGACCTTAATTCCAATTCTGCTGCTTTTTCCTCTTCTCTCACACAGCTAGCCTTAAGCATTTCCTTGTGCTCCAGAAGAAACTCTATATTGCTATTTCTATTGCAAAAGAAGAAAGAGACCCTTGTCTGCAATTTGTGGTTTAGAAATAAGCCATCAGTCAGTAGTTTTAACACTTTCCATATCATGTGTCAACATTCTATGTCTAGCAAGCCAAATACGAGTATATTTTAAGAAATTGTCAAAGTACATGCAACTTTTCAGGTAAAATGAGAAGAGTAAATGTACAGATGCTGCTTTTAACTTCCTCCAGGAAGCATTTTCTTCCTGTGATTCTCTTGAAACTCCTAAATAGCAGCAGAATTGATGTGTCAGGAAGCCAAGTTGTGGTGTGATCTGGAAATAGATTCTGTCCTAACATAGATACCCTTTTCCTGCCCAGCCATACCCACCTCGTTCCTAAGACTCATACTGTCAGGGTGGGAGCACCATACGCTCTAAGGACTGGGAGACAGAAGACAAGGATGAAAAGGATACATTAGTAGTAACAGGTAGCTGTGATATCATGATTTGTAGGGTCTTCACTTTTCAGTAAGTTAATTTGTTCCAAAGTCCAGTATAGTTTGACCTACTGTTTGAAAAGATTGCAATCTTCTGGCCCAGAAAACTCTGCCGAAAAAAGCTTTACACATTTTTATAATGGGAGATAAACAGATTTATTCTCTACAGTTTGAAGCTTATTCCAGTAGCTTCCAATATTACTTCCAATTTTATAAAATTTTACAGAAGGAATTTTCATCAAATTCAGCCTCCTTCCTGTGACAGAAATTCCTTTTATGAGAGCCCTGATATATCTACATATGTACATTATGAAATGATATAATATTTAAGTCACATAAGCTTTGCTGAGAGTCACTGCCAAGAAAAATGAATTTATTAGCCTTATCATCCAGAACCTGATTTAATTAGCTAGATGGTAGAGTGAAAAGTACACCAAACAAAACTTAGTAAGTTGTAGAATCACTATGTTGTATACCTGTAACTAATGTAATGTGTGTCAACTCTACTTCAGTTGAAAAAAATCAAGGCAGTACATTTTAATTCTTTATAATCTTTCAAACTGCCTTTTATTATTGCTAGCTAGGAAAATGTTTTGACAAGTGAAAGGAAGTAGAGACTAAAACTAAAGCCAGTCTACTCTGTGTAAATAAAACTTCTACATTTTAAACTCTACAATATAAATGATTATTAATAAAAATCCCACCCTAAATCCAGCGAGACCATGAGGAAGGGTCACTATAGGAATCAGTTGGATTCTGTCACTAGTTAGAGACTGCTTAATAGAATAAATCTATTGTTTTGTTATCTTTAATAACTTACATTTTATCCTGTATAAGTTTTTCTCTTTTATTTACATCTTCAAGATTTTCATCTACATCTTGGGAATATTGTACCAAAGTTAGATTCTGCTCTTCCAGCTCTGTGAGGACTTGAAGTAACTCTTCTGGTTCTTTGAAATAAAGCTCTGGCTCCTAATCAATCAATAATGAATATAATTCATTTAAAAATATGCTATTTACGCACCTATGACTTATCTAGAGAAATACAGTGGGGAAAATGAATACCGTTCTGATTATGATGGAGGCATGGGCAGGGCAGAGGAGCCTATTTCTGTGTGAGAACTGGCCTTCAGCAAGAGGACATTTAGGGTGTCGGGGGAGATGAAAGGTATAGGAAAGAAAAAGGAAGGTGAGGAAAACAGAAAGAAGAGATGGAGCAGAAGAGAAGCCCAAGGCAGGAAAAAGGGAAAGCGGGGTCTGGGGAAAGGCAGTAGAGGGAAGAGAAGAAAAAAAGGAGGCTAAGCGAAGGTCATTTCCTCCCCCCATTTTATTTTATATTTTCCAAAAAATAAATATATGTATTACTTTAAGTAAATTTAATTTTTAAAAAGATGACTTGAGTATTTGCACACCATGCTTATCATATTTACTCTAGCCAAGAGGTGGAAGCAACCTAAAGGTCCACTGAGGGATGAATGGATAAAGAAAATGTGGTATATTCATAGAACGGGATATTATTCAGCCTTAAAAAAGAAGGAAATCCCTGCACACACTACCACATGAGAGAACCTGGAGGACACTAGGCTCTGTAAAATAAGCCAAGTTACAGAGAGAAAAAAAATGTATAATTCCACTTTTATGAGGTATCTAAAATAATCAAACTCTTAGAAAGGAACTGTGGTTGCCAGGGCTGGCTGCAGGGGAAGGAGAACAGGGGAGTTCAGTGAGTACAGGTTTCCATTTTGCAAGATGATAAAGTTCTAGAGATCTGTTTACAACAATGTGCATTTAGTTAACATTATACTGTACACTAAAATTTGAAAGTGGTGAAGATGATAAGTTCTGTTATGTTTTTTACCACAATTTTAAAAAGATCACTTGTATAAGATGTGTTATATGTAATAATGGATGGTGTTTTTAAATGTTTTTTGTTCCTTGTGAGTTTCTGTGGTTGTATTCAGGATGGGGTTAGCTCAAAGTCAGTCTTGTAGAATAAAGGGCTGTTTTGTTGAAGACTGGTTTATCTTACAGTACAGCTACACAGTATATCTTGAGCTCCAGTAAAATGAGAAGCAATCAGAAAGTGACTATTTTTACGAGATGATTGTAGATAACATTTATCTCCTAAACCTCCTTATAAACATTTTTTCATAAAATGATGACAAAGATGAACTATAGATGCAACTGGGAAACAGCAGCAAAATCATAATTTCTTCTGGAAAGTTGTGGATTATTTAGAATAGGAAATTTTAATTTTAAAAGAAAAAAATGAGCACTTTTACTTTTCACCAAACAGTATTTAAATCAAAAAAGATAATCTGGTTACCAGATCATAGTCCATATCATCGTCTAAAAATAATTCCAAACTGTCTTCTGAACTGATACTGTCAGTGTGGCTGTAAAAGAAAGAAAATGTCTGATTTCTGAACCATTTTCAGTCAACAGATTTCCTTCATTTCTAAACTGCCTTTGGAACCTAACTAGAACAGTTCTTTTCAATAGCCTTTTTAGCCTTTTAGGGAACTGCCGTTTGCAGGAGTCAATGGATTCCACACATATGCAAAAAAAAAAAAAAAAAAAAAATCAGATTCCATCTGGACAAGGGTGACATTTGCAAACAAGTGAGACCACAAGGAAGGGTCAAGCATATGGTACCAATTATTTGAAGTGCATTTATAAAAAATCTTTTTAAAGAAACACATGACAGCCTACATTGCTGCATCTGTTTTGTCCCTGTTAATGCAGTCAAATAAACTAAACATGTTACTCTAGTGCTCAAAACAAAGCCTGTTCCAGAGTAATACAATATTTGTCTTCTGAAGAGCAGATTTTACTTCTTAAAATATCCTCTGTTCAGGCTGAGGAAAAGTTGGTTGGAGGGATGGGGAATGAGGTACATTCTTAAAGAATAATTATGTGGTTTGCATAGTGACTGGAAAAATCCCTTTAAAAAGATAAGTTGAAAATGATTGGAAAATTAAAGAAGCGGGGACTAGGGAGAGTTAGGTGGCTTTTGGTGTGATAAGTAATTAACACATTCAAGTAGAGGGTCATGATGAAGGGAAAAGTGAGTAAATGGATTGGGGAAGGGAGGAGAATCTAGAGATAGATGAAAGAATGAAATCATAGGAACCAAGAGTAGAAAGAGCTACTGGAACCCAAAGAGAAGAAACAAAGATAACTCCAACATTTGTAATCTGTGAGCCTGGAATAATGGAAGTAATCCTAACAAGATGGAAAACAGTTGAAGGATGAGATAAGAAAAAAATTAATATTTGCTTTATTCATGTTGAGTTTGAGGGGACAAAATACCTGTATGGAGCTGCCCTTTAAGTCTATGGAAATAAGGTGTGGGAACATGGAGAAAGAGCCATAGAAGTAAATGAATATTTAGGAAGCATTCCCTGAGAAAGCATTTCTTCTCTTGATCCAGTGGTATCAATTTCTAATCAATTTTCTCCTACCTCTCTGAAATTCTTGTTACCTTTTTGGTTTTCTTTTCAACATAAATGTCTGTGGTTCCCCAGCCTTCTTCCCCTCCATTGTACCCACTCTTTTGGGGTTATTTCATCCTCTTTCATGGATTCTATCACTGCTAATATACTAATGGCTCCCACACATCTATCTCTTTCTCTTGAGTTCTAGACTTCATTGTCCAACCTCCAACTGGACATCAGTGTCTACTTGGCTATCCTACAAGGGGCTAAAACTAAAACAATCCAAAATGACACTCCTTATCTTCCTCTTCAAGCCTGCTCCCCTTTGCTGTATTCCCAATATTATTGAGTGCCAACACTCTACACCCAGTTGCCACACAAATTTGGGAGTTATCTTTGATATGTAGGAGTTATTTTTGACCACTCTCTTTTCCTCACATTTCCCCCAATCTTTATGTGAGCCTTTCAAAGCCTGTCAATGCCACTTCCCTGAGATGCCTCTCCTTCTTCGTTCCCATTGTCACTCTGTGGTTGGGGCAGTTCATTATCTCTCCCCTGAAATGTGACAACAGGCTCCTCCTAACTGGCCCCTCTTACCTCTAGATTTGTCTCCCTCCATTTCATTCTTTAAATTACTCCATCCAATTTTCTAAAATGAAAATCTGATTGAGTCTCTGTTATACTCTTGATTAAAACCCTATTGGCTCCCCAGGACCCTTGGGACAAATCACAGTCTCCTTAGGACAGCACCACTGCTTTCCTGCTCATGATACAATAACTATTCACCCCTTGAACCTCTCACTTACACCCTGTGGCCCAGCCATTTTGAACAGAGCCAAGCTCTGCCACCTTTATGACAGAAGGCCCCTACTCTCCCAGAGCTTGTCCTCCTTTACTACTCGTCTTCTCACCAGACTCAGCTTGGACGCCACCTGTTCTGGAGTGTTCACTGATCCTGCTCTTGGTCTCCTACTCCCTCACCTGTCATCTGGGTTAAGGGTCCCTTCTTTGCATGCCTGTGGCACTCTGCCTATCCTTCCAATGGCATTTTATTATATTGTAACTGTCAAATCCCTTGTCTGTTTTCTCACTAGATGGTAAGCTCCTTGAGGGCAGAGACTGACTTTTATTTACTGTTGAATCCACAGGGCACTCAATAAATATTTGTTGAATGAATGAAAGAGACTATGAGAGTGGTGAACTTTCTGAGGAGTGGAGATGGTATTTGCATGTTACTATGTGTATTGGTAGATTCAGAAAAGGCATTTGGCAAAATTCAATGCTCATTTATTATAAAAAGAGAATTGGAATAGAGAGGATTTCCTCAACTTGATAGGGTATCTATATCTATAAATATCCTACAGCTAACATTTTACTTAATGGTGAAAACCTAAATCCTCTTAAGACTGTGGACAAGACAATGATGTATGTTCCTACTACTCTTATTTAACATAGAATGTTCTACCCACTGCCGCAAGGCAAGGATAGGAAATAAGAGGGGTACATATCATAAAGGAAGAAATAAAATTGTCTCTATTTGCAGATGACATGATGGTCTACATGGAAAATCCAGAGGGACCTAAAAATCCCAAAGAATCAAACCCCAAATTCCTGGAATTAGTAAGTGAGCTCAGCAAGATCACAGTACATAAGATAAAAGTACAACAATCAGTTGTATTTCTATATACTAGCAATGAACCCAAGGACATTAAAATTAAAAATACAATGCCATTTACAATTGCTCAAAAAGAAAAAAAAATAGGAAAGAAACTTTTAGGTGTAAATCTAACAAAACCTGTACAGGGACATGCATGCTGAAAACTACGCATAGCTGATGAACAAAATCAAAGAAGATCCAAATGAATGGAGAGACATGGATTGGGAGAGTTAATATAGTAAAGATGACAATTCTCCCCAAATTCGTGTACAGGTTGGAATTAGTTTCCTAGGGCTGCTGTATCAAAGTACCACAAACAACTTTGTGGCTTAAAACAATAAGAATATTTTCTCACAGTTCTTGAAGCTAAAAGTCCAAAATTAAGCTGTCAGCAGGGCCATGATCCCTTCTAAGTCTCCAGGAAAGAATCTCTTTCATGCCTTTCTGTTAGCTTCTTGTGTTGCCAGCAATCATCAGTGTTGCTTGGCTTGTAGGTGCCTCTCTCCAATCTCTGCCTCTTGTCACATGGCATACTCCCTGCACCTCTGTCTCTTCTCTTAAGGACACTAGTCATAGTGGATTAAGAGCTCACTTTCATGGCTTAAATTTGATTATACCTACAAAGATCCTATTTCTAAATAAGGTAACATTCATAGATATGCACCATGATTAGAACTTTAATATCTATTTTAAGGAGATATAATCCAATCCTTAACAAAGTTTAACATAATTTCAATAAAAGTTTCAGCAAGATTTTTTTTTTGTAGATATAGACAAGATAACTCTAAAATTTGTATGGAAAGCCAAAAGAACTAGAATAATTAACAAAATTTCGAAAAAGAGGAATGAAGTAAGAAGAATCAGTCTGATTTCAAGATTAACAGCTATAATGATAAAGACCATGTTGTATGGGTGGTAGATAGCCACACAGATCAATGGAACAGAGTAGAGAATCTAGAAATAGACCTGAACAAAAATGCCTAACTGATTTCTGACACAGATACAAAAACAACAAACAATTCAGTGGAGAAGCCATTTCAACAAATGGTGCTGAAGCAATTGGTATTCAGAGGCCAAAAAGAAAAAAAGAAAGAAAGAACCTCAATCTAAACCTCACAGCTTATTAAAAAATAATTAACCTAAAATGAATCACAGACTTAAATGCAAAACTATAAAAGCTTTTAGGAGAAAACAGGAAAAATAATCTTTGAGATCTAGCACTAAGCAAAAAGTTCTAAGCCTGATATGAAAAGTATGATCCATATTAGAAAAAATTGATAAATTAGACTTCATCAATATAAAAAACTTTTGTTCTACAAAATTAGACTTCATCAATATAAAAAACTTTTGTTCTACAAAACAAACTTTTGTTCATCCTCGTAAGAACATGAAAGGATGATCTACAGACTGAGAGGAAATATTTGCAAGCCACATATCTGCAAAGGGCTAATATAGAAACATATAAAGAATTCTCAAATTTCAACAGTAAGAAACAAAAACAATCCATTTAGAAAGCAGGCATTTCACCAAAGGAGACATAAAGATGTAAACAAGTATATGAAAAGATGTTCAACACCATTAGTTACTAGGGAAATGCAAATAAAACACAAAAGACAGGAATATTATGCAGCCACAAAAAAGGATGAGATGCCATTTGCAACAGCTTGGATGGATCTGGAGGGTATTATGGTAAGTGAAATAAGTCAGACTGTGAAAGACAGATCCCATGTGATTTCATGCGCATGTGGAATCTAAAAAAGCAAATGAATAAAAAAACAAAAAGAATCAGACCTATAAATACAGAGAGCAAAGTAATGATTGCTAGATAGAGGATGGGGGATGGGCACAACGTGAAGGGGAGTGGAAGATACATGCTTCCAGTTATGGAATGAATGAGTCACAAGAATAAAAGGCACAGCAGAAAGAACATAGTCAATGATATAATACTATTGTATGGTGACAGATGGGAGCTACACCCATGATGAGCATAGCATTGTATCACGATGTCATACACCTGAAACTAATGTAACATTATATGTTCACTATTCTCAAATAAAAAAATAAAAACGTATCCAGGAGTAAACTTTTTTTTAAAAAAGCACAATAAGGGGGATCCCTGAGTGGCTCAGCGGTTTGGCGCCTGCCTTTGGCCCAGGGCGCGATCCTGGAGTCCTGGGATCGAGTCCCGTGTCCGGCTCTTGGCATAGAGCCTGCTTCTCCCTCCTCCTGAATCTCTGCCTCTCTTTCTCTCTATGTCTATCATAAATAAATAAATAAATCTTTAAAAATAAATAAATAAAAATAAAATTTAAAAAATGAAATAAAAAAGCACAAGATATATATATATATCAGAATGTCTAAAATAAAAAAAAAAATGAAAACAGTAACTGCTGATGAGAACATAGAGAAACCGGATCCCTTGTTCATTGTTGGTGGGAATGCAAAATGGTGTAGCCACTCTGGGAAACAAATTGGCAGTTTCTTTAAAAACTAAGCATGTACCTACCACCCAATTCAGCAATTGTACTCTAGGCATTTATTCCAGAGAAATGGAAAGGATGTGCACACAAAAAGTTGCACAAATATATAGCAATTTTATTCTTTATAGCCCCAAATTGGAAACAATCTGGATATCATTCAGTGAGTGAATAGTTAATCTGCAGTGTGTCCATATCATATATAGTTGACTTGATAACAGTATGGGGATTGAGGGCCCCAACCCCCTACACAGTCAAAAATCTGCATATAACTTTTGACTCCCCCAAAACTTAACCACCAATAGCCTACTATTCACCTGACTCCTTACACATATTTTGTATGTGTTATATATTCTATACTATATTCATACAATAAAGTAGACTAGATAAAATGTCAAGAAAATCATAAGAGAAAATACATTTATAGTACTGTACTATATAAAATAAAATCCCACATATGAGGGACAGTGCACAGTTCACACCCATGTTGTTCAAGGGTTAAGTGTAATACTACTCAGCAATAATAAGGAGCCAGCTATTGTTAGACCCAACAGCTTGGGTGAACCTTCAGAGAATTATGTTCCATGAAACATCCCATCCCAAAAGGTTGCAGAGTGTGTGATTCCATTTATGTAACATTCTTGAAGTGACAAAATTGAAGTGATAGAGAATAGATTAGTGGTTTCCAGGAGTCAAGGGGAGGAGAGAGGGAAGTGGATGTATTACAAAGAAGCAACATGAAGAATCCTCATGGTGATGTTCCATACTTGATTGTGTCTTGACTATACCAATGGCAATATCCTGGTTGTAATATACTGCAAGATGTTACCATTGGGGGAAACTGGGTAAAGGGCACATGGATCGCTCTGTGTTATTTTTTTGCAACTATATGTGAATCTACAACTATCTCAAAATTTCAAAAATTCATTAAAAGCAAAATAAATACATTGACTCTTAAATGCCACAGAAATGGAGTGACCTTGGGTTCCTGAAATTTAGAGTACAGTGTCTGTGTTGACTTTTGTCATATGGGATTGTCATGGATACTGTGGTACTAGCCCAGATCCTCTCCTTGGGGGCCAGTGTACCTATCCTGGACATCAGTGTATTTTCTTAAAGCTCCCTTGGAGTAGCCAGGGTTGAGAACTAGCAGTTTATGAATAATGAGTATAAATGAGTTAACAATCAAGCAAGGGACAAAACAAACAAAAAAGCTTTGCGATCCTATTTCAACAATTTTGAAGAACATGGTAAAACTGCAAACACAAGGATCAGCAGAGTAGCTTAATAAACAACTGGCAATGGCTCTAAAAGAGCCAAACCCAAGAGGCAGGGGACAGGCAGTTTCTGCAAATAGCAGTGGCAGGCACTTATCAAAAAATGTGGGAGCTCAGTCACCTCAGGAGCACCCAAAAATGGCAACCACTTCCTCCAGAATCTGAGGAGGAGTACGGATGTGTGATATGTATATGTTGACGAAAGGCTAAAAGGGATATTTTTCTGAAAAACATTCACAGTTTCCCAGAGAGTTAATCAAGTATGTACCGTACGTTGATAAGGATGATTTCGTGTTCTCTAGGGTGAGAGTGGTCTTCTTGCGTGGTTTTCCTATTCAAAATGTCCAGGCAATGTCCACGTCATTGGTGCGGGGGGAGGTGAAAAGAAATAACATGCAATTAGAAATGACTCCTTGTTATTTGTGCAAGATATTTTTTCCTGCATGGGTATACCCATTCTTTTTATTATTATCAGAACAATAATCCTAGAAAGTGGAGCAAGCTCTTTCATTCTACTGAAATTGGGTTCCAAGTCTAAGAATAAAATCAAAGGCACTGGTTTGGGTAGGGGGTGGGGGTGGGTGCAGAGTACATATTGTCAAAAACATGATGCAATTCTTGATAGTCCCAAATCAGGGGCATAAATTGTGAAATATAAATCATAGTTCTTTTTTACTTAACCATATATATTTGTTACATAATCACAGATTTTCTTTTTACATTTTTAAATTTAAATTCAATTTGTCAACACGTAGTATAACACCCAGTGCTCATCCCATCAAGTGCCCTCCTCATTGCCCATCCCCCAGTTATCCCATCCCCCCAACCTCCGCTTCTGCAACCTTTTGTCTGTTTCCCAGAGTTAGGAATCTCTCATTTGTCTCCCTTTCTAATCACAGATTTTTTTTTTTTTAATCACAGATTTTTTAAAATCAAGGCAAAAAATAGAAATGATGTCCACTTCAATTGTTACATCCTGTGGAGGGGATAACTTGCCACAGGTTCTCTGCCCTTGACTTCTTTGCCTATCCTGTCCAGTCATCACTTCTCCAAGTTTTAGAATTAATATCAAAGAGAAAGAAATGGAACTCCTAGCTTGTAAGGATTACGGGTAATATGAACACCACTTTTTGTTTGCCAGGTTGGCTTATACATCCTGGATTTCCAATTTGAGATGGAACTCTGGTTTTACTTCTATGAGTGAAGTCCCAAATCTCTGATGTTACCTTGGCTACCTCTTTCCATATAATAGTCATCTGAAAATGATATCTTCCTGGATTCCTCAATATTGCTGTCTGTTTTCCTTGTATTTAATTCTAGAAATGAAAAACAAAAGGGAGAGAGAAAGGGGAGAAAACATTTCTGAGAATGAGAGGTTTGTCTCATGGGTGAAGGTAGAGTTACTGTGAAAATTTAAAGGGACAGAAATATAGGATGGGGACATTGTAACAGACAAATGTATGATGCAGACGGCAAGGGCTGGTCTCTGGAACAGGCGGAATGGATGGGAACTGACCTCCAGGGCAGGACCTGCAGGTCTTTTATTTCCTGCATCAGTCTCTCATAACTTCTATAATCCCAGTGTCAGCCATTCACTCCTCTGGTCTGAAAAGCTCATTGCTTTCTGAGCATCCTCTAATTAGAGGACAAGTCTAGGAGCACTGAATTTTAAGCTGTTAAATGCAATTACTTCCTGATGTTCCTTTTTATATGTTTTCTCTTTTGTCAAACACTATATTGAGTTTAATCAAGTGCCATCACCGTGCTCAATACTCTGTATTGATCTGATTTAATCACAGCACAGTGAGAGGTACTGAGCAGGACAGCCATCACTGGGGTGCTGGTCAGCTCCCTGGAACAGAGTTTTCCCTGATTTGTAGGTTTCTGGCTTCTATGGGGTCAGTGGTCTTACCCCAGAGTCTCAGGATTGCTCTCAGCTGAAGACTCTGCAGAGAACTCTCTGTATAGCTCTCTCCTCTCCAGTACTATGCTCTGGGAACTCCAGCCTCCCTGCACCCTTTGCTTGATCTTCAATACATGAGCACTGTTGGGTTCCTCTTTCCTATGCCGCATCCTGGAAATGCTTCCCAGGCAGTGCGCTGAGGCCAGCATTTATTTGCCTTTCCTCTCTCACGGATCACTCTGTTTCTCTCCTTGATGCTTGATGCCTGAAGCCTATGCTTCATATATTTTTCAGATTTTTTGGGGGGCAAGAGGGTGAGTCTGTCCTTGTTACCCCCATGTTGCTGGAAGGGGTAGTTTTCTTTTTTGATTTGTGACCTCATTTGGATCACTTATTCAATTTTTATATATAAAATAGATCTATTTGGGCCCCTTGAGCTGACTTCATAATACCAGTACTGTTCTGTGTTGATTTCTGAGACTCTGTGATAATAGATTTTTTAAGACTTTAAAAGATTAGTAATACTGGTGCACCTGGGTGGCTTAGTCAGTTAAGCGACTGACTTGATTTCAGCTCAGGTCATGATCTCAAGGTCCTGAGACAGAGCCCCAAGTTGCACTCCACAATCAGTAAAGAGCCTACTTGTGATTCTCTCCCTCTGCCCCTCCCCCTGCTTGTGCATGCTCCCTTTCTCTCTCTCTCTCTCAATAAATAAATAAAATCTCTAATAATAATAATAATATTAGAGATAGTGGAATCCTTGTTCAGGTTTTGCTTAAAATAGAAATTCTGACAGTTTAATAAGGAACAAATAAATATTGAAACAATATTTGAGACTTAGGGACATTTAATTGAAATTAAGAATATGTGACTCACTTGTTAGTACTGGAAGACTAACATTCATACTGTCTCTGCTCGTTGTCATTTGCACCCTTTTCAGTGCTTGCTGGATTTGCCAGTGTTTTGGAGACAATTTCAGCAGAAAAAATCCATATTTCATGTACTCTCTAAGGAGGAATTCTGCTTTTGCTATCTCACTACTCAAAAGAAATGAAGATATCATTAGAAATATCTGTGTGAAAGCATATCCTTTTTTTTAGCATGTCCTTTTTAAAAAAAAAAAGATTTCACAGAATTTGTTGCCTTGATTATGTATTTGAGTAATAATTTATATAACAAAAATTATAAGTATGGTCATAAAAATATGGGTGTCAATAAGATAAGAGGAGAAGAAAAAACCCATAGGAGTGCTTTTTGAATAAAACATGTCAAGGATATATACACATGGAATGGACTGATGATAGTTTTACTCATTTATTTTAGAGAAATATATTAAATTTTAGACATAGGGAGAAATGAGAAGGTAGCAGAAGTTGGTACTTACGTAAAAAGAATAAAGAAAACTAACACCAAGGAGCACCTACTGTGGAGTGGGCAATATGGAGGATGCACTATAGGCATCATTTCATTCTCTGTACAGGACCATAAAATAGGTATTATTCCTGTCTTTTGGAAGAAGAGATGAATGACTTGCAAAGTCATCTGTCCAGCTGTCCAGTGCAGAGTCTGCACTCACACCCGGGTCTAGCTGACTCAGATACCCAAGCTTTCGCCAACAATATCCAGGGACTTGGGCTGAAAGCCTCTCACCAGCCTCCTGTTGCTTTCCCATAACCATGTTACAAAGTGGACCTTGAAGGAATGTTTAAAAAAACAGTGAAGGCCCTTGTGAAAGGGAGCCCCACCCACATTGAAGCTTCCTGAATCATACCCTCCTCAATGTCCTGAGTAATATTACTCCTATACCGGTATCCCCAGCTTCAGCATTTCCTTCAGTCAGGGCCTTCCTTAAGCCCTGATGTGAGTGAGATTCAAAGAGTCCATAAGAGACTGGCTCAACACATCAATCACACAGAAGGCGGTTGGGCCTTGTATTTAATGTTTGATATGAATGTAAATAGAAAACTATTAAGAAAATAGCTTTGTATTTAAAAATTAGTTCATTCTACTACCCCTTTATTTTTAGACTGAAAGCCTCCCAGGGCACCTGGGCAGCTACCCAAAGATTTGGGAGAAGAGGAAAACAGTTTGTCTAAAATACAGCAAATGAACTGGATGGCAGTTTTAGACAAGCTGTTTTCCTCTTCACCCAAAGCATCTATCTTTACCTCAGGGTGTGATCCCAGGGTCCTGGGATCAAGTCCCCCATCAGGCTCCCTGTGAGGAGCCTGCTTCTCCCTCTGCCTGTGTCTCTGATTCTCTCTCTGGGTCTCTTATGAATAAATAAATAAAATCTTTTTTTTTTTTTTTAAAAGAAAGAAGCCTCCCAAATGTGCTGCAAGAACAGGGTTAAAATGGCTAGAATTACACAGCTTTCAAGCAAAAGCTTCAGAACAAGCTCCCTTTCCCTTTGTAAACAGATTTCCAGCCCTACCTGCAGTGGAGGACCTTCCTGGGCCACACCAAGCGCATAGAGAGAAAAAAAGGAAATAAATAGCAGGTGCCTGCGTCCTTTGTGCTGTTCCCAGCTTGTTTTTCATGACCTTTTGCACCTTTCTAGGATGACGAGACACATATACACTAATTGAGCAAGTTCTTTTCAGCAAGGCTGTTTGCTGGGTGGCCATCGTGCATAAATACAGTCCTCTCTGCAAGCATAACAGCTGCTACTCTGGTTCTACAAATAGAGCAGAATCTTCTAATTACACGATGGAGTGAAGGAAGGGAAGTCTCCACCTTGGAATGCCTTCAACTTCAGGCTACCAAAATAGGCTTCCATACCCACAATGTGTTTGAAAACACATTCTGTCAATAACAATTGGTTTCAAAGAAACTGCCATCCAGTTCATTTGCTGTATTTTAGACAAGCTGTTTTCCTCTTCTCCCAAATCTTGAAGACTTGGTTTTAGGGAAACACTAAGTATCAAAGCCTCAAAAAGAAAAAACAAACAAACAAGTTTTAGTATGACTTGATACCAAGACTAGTGTCTCCTACGTCATGAAATTCCTGTCCAAGAATGATGATAGAAGGAAGCTTCTTTAGATATTTAAAATTAGATCAAATGAGATACACTTGACTACAGAAGAAAACATCTGGGCTTGAAAATTAAAAAAAAAAAAAAAAAAAAGAGGTAGGTAGTATAGTAATTTTATCCCAATTCTCCTTCCTGTAATTTTTGTCATTATGGATCCTGGCTTTTAATATCGATTTTAGGTTCAACTAAGTGTGAGTATGAATATAAAAAAAATACTGCCCATTATAGTTGAGACGCTTGTAAACATGAATCCCAATTTCAGAGAAGTTAAAATGTGGAAAGAAATATCCCTTAGAATGAAGGAGAGAAGGCACTTAGAAAATAATTTACAGTTTACTCTTAACACAGGCTTGCTTCTTCTCAACCCATTTCTAGGCTTCTACAATGAGAAAGTTACAGGAACTTTTCAGCCAGAGGTCACTGTGCTCTGATACCCAGGCAGAGACAGCCGGCCCTTGATTGACAGGTTACTTGTTTAAAAAGGAGGTCATACTTATGATCAACTGATAAGGAATAGTCCCACGTAGGTCTTGTGAGGCACAAGTAAGTCTCAACAGGGTCTGGACATTTGAGCAGGAAAAGAGGGTGCCCTCGGCTCACCTTTTCACTGCCTGCACTTCCATACTGGCTTTCTTTAGCTCTGTGGTCATTTGGAGCTTGTTGATAGTTTCCTGTGCTGCACTGAAAAGTAACAAGGGGTAACAAGGGGATTTGTTAGTTTGTTTTGTGTTGCATTGTATTCTGAGAAACTGGGGGTGGGGGTGGGGGTGAGGGTTGGGGGGGGGGAGGCAATTTGGCCAGAATGAACCAAACGAACATTTTCAGAGCATCTACAGATCTCTGGTCATTTTCTCGAAGGAACTCTTCAAAGGCCATTGCATCTTCTTGGAGCTTTTTTTCTGCTTTTATGAGTTGCCGTTCCTTCACTGCCATGTGGTTTTCAAACTTTTTAATCGTATTTCTTTTGGTTGACAGGGCATACTGCGAATATTAAAAACAGAAGTGCAACATTATTCCACATTTCTAGCCCATTGCTAGTACATTTCAACATTCTCATGATAAAGGGGGAAATAACTTGCATAGTAAGTGATCACTTGGTTTAGAAACAATAGCATGCCAAGTCTTGAGACTACAGCCTTTATTTCATAGAGGAATTTTATTTTGGGGACTTTAGAAGGGAGACCAATTAATTCCTCTTTCCCTTTTATGAAGAGGCTCAATTATTGTTCCACCATGGCTGTGTCCCACAAATCAAAAGTAGCTCCATATCCCTTCAGGTTCTATCCTAAAATATAAAATAAAATAAAAAACAGTACATATTACTCCAAAGAGCAAATCTAGGAATCCCTGGGTGGCACGGCGGTTTAGCGCCTGCCTTTGGCCCAGGGCGCGATCCTGGGGATCCCGGATCGAGTCCCACGTCGGGCTTCTGGTGCATGGAGCCTGCTTCTCCCTCTGCCTGTGTCTCTGCCTCTCTCTCTCTCTCTGTGACTATCATAAATAAATAAAAATAAAAATAAAAACAAAACAAAACAAAAAAACAAAGAGCAAGTCTACCTGTATTATCCATAATATCCCTCCAATATTTCAGGCATTGGGAAACTGGGCAGTCTGCAGTTACCAAACCTCCTCCATTGGGAAGTAGGACGGAAGAATAAGGTTTTAACCCTGCTAATGTCTATGCCACATTCCTCCAAACTGCATACGGGTAGGGGTATTGAACCAGCCTCCAAGAACCCTGTTTAGATCCCCAAATACAGCTTTGACATTTAGCTCTTATTTTATTTTATTTTTTTAGTACAGAATATAATCATTCACTTGGGTTTTTAATGCCATGCCTGAAAAAAGAAATTATGTCACATGCATTAAAATACAAAAGAACTTAAAATACGTAAATGAGATAATTTTAAAGAAATAACAACTGGGGAGCACCAGATAAAGTCACTAGCGGTCTTCAGCAGAGGAGGGGCATGTGTGGAGAATATGCTGACTGTAGGGAGCAGAAGTAGAAGCAGGATACCGGTATTCAGAAGTTATATCAATAATTCATGCAAGTGATATTGGTGACATGGATTAGAGTGGTGGCAGGGGAGGTCATGAAAAGTAGTGTGTGTATGGATATATTGGGAGAAAATATATATATATATTTTTAAGATTTATTTAATTATTTATGATAGACATGGAGAGAGAGAGAGAGGCAGAGACACAAGAGGAGGGAGAAGCAGGCTCCATGCCAGGAGCCCAATGTGGGACTTGATCCCTGGACTCCAGGATCCCGCCCTGGGCCAAAGGCAGGTGCTAAACCGCTGAGCCACCCAGGGATCCCCGAGAAAATATATTTGAAAGTATATTGGGATGTGGGTTGTAAGTTGGAGAGTTGAGGATAGCTCCAACAGGTTTTGCCCAAGCAACTGGAAAAAAATGAAAATTGCTACCCACTGTGATGGGGGCACCCACGAGATGCAAATCTGCGGGGGTAGGGAAGAGTATGGAAGGGGCAAAATTTTGGAAATGTGAAAGCAGAGGTGCCCACTGGGCATCTAAGTGGCTATGGTAAGAATTACGGTTGCCTTTGTGAGTCTGGAATTCAGGGAAAAGGATCAGGGTAGAGACATAAATTTGGAAATTGTTAATAGGGAAGTGGACTATAAAGCCAGGGGCCTGGAGGAGGGCAGAGAGAGCACAGAGCAAGGAGTGCTTCAACATTTGGAGACCAGGGAGAAGAGGAACAAGAAAAGAAAACTGTGAAGGAGTGAGCAGCCAGTGATGAGAAAGAATCAAGGGACAGTGGATCCTTGGAAACCAGCCGAAGAAGCCATATCAAGAAAGAGGAAGTGACCAAATGATCTAACTGCTGCTGAAAGGGAAGGAAAAGGAAGACCATGAGGTTGACAGTTTGAACTTGGCAATGGGAAAGTCACCAAGAACCTTGACAAAAGTAGTTTTGGTGGAATAATGACAAAAGCCCAGCTGAAGTTGTTCAGTAAATGATAGGAGCAATAGATCTGGAGCATGTAATGGAAAAGTAAAATGTCAAGGGTGAAATTTGGCAATGCTCTGCAGCAAGTCTTCTGTTTGACTAATGGGAGAAAGAAATTATTTTTACTACCTCCAGCAGAAACCTGTCTCTCTGGTCATTAATAAATTCATGAAGTGTCCTTTTTGTGTCTGCACCTTCAAAGAAAATTGAAAGAGACTGAGGTTTAGTTCTAACCCTCAGGAGCTTATATAAAATAAAAGCTATGTAATTAAATTACTGGATACAGGTTGTATCTGACTTAAAAAAAAAAAAACTACCTTCAAATAAACTTTTTTCCTAATCGCTAAAAAACTAATTTCATAGTAGTAACTACCATTTATTTTGTTTCCATCATATTCTAAGAACTATATTAGACACTTTAAATGAATAATTTTATTTAATCCTAACACTAACCCCAAGGAGGTACATGTTTCTATACCCATGCTGTATGTGAGCTCAGAGATGTCAAGATACTTGCCCAAGACAACAGAGCTAATGTGTGGCAGAGGGGCATATGACTCCTAGGGCTGTGCTAGGTGGACTGAACTGTTTTAACTCTTTGTGTTTTGGGGATCCCTGGGTGGCTCAGCGGTTTAGCACCTGCCTTCAGCCCAGGGTGTGATCCTGGAATTCCGGGATCAAGTCCCGCATCAGGCAACCTGCATGGAGCCTGCTTCTCCCTCTGCCTGTGTCTCTGTGCACCTCCCCCAACCCATGTCTCTAATGAATGAATAAAACCTTAAAAAATATTAATTCTAGTGTTTTGGCCAATCTGGATATAAAACTGAAGTCCTTTGACAAGATTTATTGGGGGATCACAAACCAAATTTACAGCAGGAAAGAAAAAGAGGACTACTAGCTTTACCATCTCACAATAAAAAAGACCCAAGTTCTCTTTCAAGGTTTCTTCATCCTGGAAAAATTATACACAGGCTGCATTTCAATCATGTTC
This sequence comes from Vulpes vulpes, assembly GCF_048418805.1. Lineage (NCBI taxonomy): Eukaryota > Metazoa > Chordata > Mammalia > Carnivora > Canidae > Vulpes > Vulpes vulpes. The sequence goes on from NC_132789.1 coordinate 73,382,587, forward strand.
GCTTCATGAAAAACCAAAAGAATGTGGTATAGAATGAAGTCCCTTGATGAAAAGTAAATAGAAGTAGAAATAAAATAGTGTTTCCCAAATAACCAGTGAGCCCACGCTGCACTAGGGAGCCCACAGTCTCCTTGGCCGCCTCTTCCTAGCTGTGAGGACGTGAGTAAATTATTCACCTTCTCCAAGCCTCAGTTTCCTCATCTGTAAAAATGAGGATACTAATTGTGGTAGATTGTATCATTGTTCCAAACTAATTTCTGCCCCTCTCTGTAAGAAGATTCTCCCCCCTGCCCCCACTGGTATAAGACTTCACCGTGATTTGGCTCATGGAATGCCAGTGGAAGTGACCATTGGCTTCCAAGCAGAAGTTTTAAGAACCACCACTGGTTCCCTCTTTCTCCTTCTGTAACTCCAGCACCATATCAGACAGGGGCTGTTCCTTCAGCGCAGGACCCAATGAAAAGCACCAAAGTTGAAGGTTGAGTGACAAACTTATGTTTTGCAAGATACTGAAATTTAGGAATGGTTTATGACAACAGCATAAACTAAGCTAAGTGGGTCATGACTATTATTTCAACCTCATAGTGGTATTGTGAGAAGAAAGTGAAGCAACATGCTATAAAACACATAATAAATTTTATTTTTTTAAGACAGAATGAGAGAGAGCACGTGAGCGGGGAGGGGCAAAGGAGGAGAGAGATCCTTAAGCAGGCCCCACCCACAGTGCGGAGCACGACCCTGAGATCATGACCTGAACTGAAATCAAGAGTAGACGCTTAATTGAATCACCCAGGCGCCCCAACACATAATAACTCCTTAATAATTGCTAGCTATTAAAAATAATAATAATAATAATTGCTACCTATTATTAAAAATACAATTGGGATGAGTAATCACTTAATTTTTCCAAGTCAATAATAATAGCAATAATGATTATTAGAATCATTAAAAAATAGTTCTGTAATTATGGGTGACAAACAATAAGCCTTGAAGTCAGACAGGCATTGGTTTGGATTCTGCATCCACCTAGTGACCTTTAATTAGTGATTCAACCTCATTGAGCCATTTTCATCAGAGGAGGAGAAGAGACAGAAACATCTAACAACATTTTGTTGAGAATTAGAATAATACATTGAAATAATATATGTGAAAGTAACAAGCACCTAGTTATAACAGTTTTCTTTTTAATACATAAAAAACTTATTATGGAAATCCTCAACATTCATAAGATTAGAGTCATAAAATGAACTGCCATGTACCTATCACCTACTTCAACACAATCAACGTCTTACCAATCTTGTCTCATCTATTGCCACCCTCACTTTTCCCCTCAGTGGAATATTCGAAAGCAAATCTAAGCCATTGTTATCACTTAATCCAAATATATGCCATTAGATAAAACAGTTTAAAAACAAATGCATAGTACAACTATCACCCAAATAAATATCTTCTTATACCTAGTCTGGGTTCAAATTTCCCCAGTTGTCTCAAAAATAACTTTTAGAGTTAAAAATATTAAAATCTAACAAAGATCATTTTGGTTGGTATAACTTCTAAAGTTGATTTTTTTATTAAAGTTGATTTTTTATCTACAACTGCCATGCCCACCTCTCCACACACATTACCTTTCTTCCATGCCACTTATTGGTCTAAGAAACCAGATCGGGACACCTGGGTGGCCCAGCTGGTTAAGTGTCTGACTCTTATTTTAAGCCCAGGTCATGATCTCAGGGCTGTGAGATTAAGCCCTGCATCGGGCTCCGTGCTGGGCTCCGAGCCTGCCTAAGATTCTTTCTCTCCAAAAAAATAAAACATGATGAAATCAGAGAGGGAGACAAACCATAAGAGACTCTTAATCCTAGGAAACAAACTGAGGGTCGCTGGAGAGGAGAGGGTGGGGGATGGGGTATCTGGGTGATGGACATTAAGAAGGACACGTGACGAACACTGGGTGTTATATAAGACTGATAAGCCACTGACCTCTACCTCTAAAACCAATAACACATTATATGTTAATTAATTGAATTTAAATAAAATTTAAAAATTCTCTCCCTCATCCTGTGCCTCTCCCTCTCTACTCTCCCTCTCAAAAAAAAAAAAAAAAAAAAAAAAAAAAAGAAAAAAGAAAAAAGAAGAAAGAAAGAGAAAGCAAAGAAGAAACCAGATCAATTTTTCTGTAGAATTTCCTGATTAATGGCAGATTGCATCCTCAGGGTATTATTTAGCATGTGCTCTGGACACCTGGATGGCTCAAGCAGTTTAGTGCCTGCCTTCGGCCTAGGGCGTGATCCCAGAGTCTGGGGATTGAGTCCCACATCGGGCTCCCTGTGTGGCGCCTGCTTCTCCCTCTGCCTGTGTCTCTGCCTCTCTCTCTCTCTCTGTGTCTCTCATGAATAAATAAATAAAATATATATATAAAAAAAAATAATATGTGCTCAATCTCCTATGTGTGATTGATTAGATTCAGATGCAGTTTACTTTTTAAAGCATTTTTAATGGAACAAAAAGCACGAAAGTGCTTACTGTAGCTCTCATTTGGTCATTTATGATGGTCGCATGAACTGGAATAAATTTCAATATTAAAAACAAAATCCTATGCTGTCCATTTATTAAATATTATAGTTATGCTTACATTTTGGGCTACTTTACCATGATACTACCTGGCTGAGTTGATGTGATTTTATTCTTCAAGTCTAAATACACTGGTTACATGGGTTTCCCATTTTAGCTCTTCTAGCTATCCAGAAGGGTTTTTTTTTTGACAAAGAGACAATGTATGATAAAGCTGTCATCAAAGCATTAGTGTTCCTCAACACCAGAGCCCCTGACGGCTCACAGAGGATGTGCTCCAGAGGTGTTGCCCTCCAAGAGTAAACCACAGTCAGGCTGTCAGCCACGTAGAGGAGGAAATGGCACGTCTTTTATGCAGCCCAACCGATCTATGACAGTTGCCTGTGTAATTTCTTCAAGGTAATCTAGCAGTTGGCTACTACTACATACAGTTGGCTACTACTACATACACAAAAATAACTGGGCTCACAAAGTAGGAGTCACTTGCTCCTTTTACATCATGTAGACTTGTCTTTAATCAGAATTCAGGCAGGAAATGTAAAGCTGGGGGATGGGGGTTTCAACCAAATCAACTCTTAATTGGAAAGAGTCTGAGGAGAATTTCTCTATTTTCCACAAAAAAAGTCCAAATTGCTTGTCTGTGTAATTGGCAAAAACTGACAACCTGATTTCCATTGCTGACAGAGCCCAGATTGCCTTGGATAATACCAAACAATTTTACCATTTCCTTTTTTAAGAGTCTACTTTATGTCATTTACTCTTAAGAGACCAGTCACCCCTCTGTCAATCAGCATGGTGTCATATAGAGTCACCTGCAAAGCCATCTTTGCTAGTTATCTCAGAAGCGGTAGTGTGGCAAGGATTTTTGGAGGTAGCCACTTTATGTAGAACTCTAAAACGTATCACATATCATTTTAAGTGCTCTTGATGACTTAGGGTTGACCACTCTACAGAGGTGAACTACAAGACACAAGACTGAACCTAGCTGTACCCATCAGTGGTCACTGATACTACCATGTCGCCTGACATTTGCACTTTTTCATACGATAGTGCAGAATATGCACCTTCACAATCTAAAAAAAGTTAACATGGCTTCCCTCTTTTATACTAATTATTGACTCTGGAGTTCTTTCCTAAGTGTTTTGTTGTTGTTTTCTGAAGATTTTTTTTTTTTCATCACAATTTGGCAAAGTTACCAAATTTTTAAGTTACCAGGGCAAATCCTGGACACTCAATGTATCTTCCCCGCTTCCTCCTTCCTTTCTGCCTTCCTTTTTAATTTAAAAATTTAGACAAGACTCATTTTGGGGGAAGATTTTATGACACCATCATCTTAGCATTAATCACTTCACCCTCACTGGCTTCAAACTGCTTTCTTTTTTTTTTTTTCTTTTTTTTTCCTTTTTTCAAACTGCTTTCTATTTCATTTGGAGGCACTTCTTGATCTGATAAGTAAGAAATGTCCATGACATTTTGATTACCACATGGCCCCTTTTCATAGAGCAATAATTCATAGCCTGTAATATTTTAACGTGTTGCTTTCAGGTGCCATTAAAACAGGTTATGTTTTTGTAACAACAGAGAAACTTACTTAATTCTATTAGCTTCCTGATCCTGGATCTATGAGTTGTATGGCCTGGAAAGTCACGACTTCTCTAGAAAGTTTCTATATATTTCTACATCTAGAAATGAATTTCGATGGTCCTAGTCATAACCTTTAATACTGTATCGTTTTGACAGTGGCTTTCTTCTTTAGAGAAATAAAAATAAGTAACAATCTATTTCTTGGAAAAATAGGTTTTCTTATTTACTTTTTTATTTTATTTATTTATTTATTCATGAGAGACACACAGAGGGAGGCAGAGACACAGGCAGACGGGAGAAGCAGGCTCCCTCTGGGGAGCCTGATGTGGGACTCCATCTGAGTTGAAGGCGGACACTCAACCTTTGAGCCACCCAGGCATCCCTGTTTTCTTATTTAAAATAGATTTTGTCGGGGCTCCCTGGGTGGCGCAGCGGTTTAGCGCCTGCCTTTGACCCAGGGCGCGATCCTGGAGACCTGGGATCGAGTCCCACATCAGGCTCCTGGTGCAAGGAGCCTGCTTCTCCTTCTGCCTCTCTGTGACTATCATAAATGAATAAAAAATTAAAAAAAAATAGATTTTGTCCTGACTCTTGGCTTCCATTTACAAAGAAGGGCTTCCTTTCCTTCCCTTCCCTTCCTTTCCCTTCCACTCAACCATAGTATGAGACAGCATACTTTTTTTTTTTTACCTCCAGAAAAGCCCCCCAACCTGACATTAATAGTAAATATTCAAAAAATATTCTTTAACAGTAATCTAGACTTACCTTCTGTTAATCTTAGAATAAGAGTGGGATCTAACCCAAATTTTTCAAATGAGCCACCAGCTGCGTCAGAGTAGAATGCTACTTGGCCCAGGTGTGAACGACTCTTCATTCGAGATGAAAAAGTAGACTTTTGGTAGACTTTCATGCTGCGGTTTATAAATTTTTCCTGCCCAAGTGTGAAAGTTTAAAATAATATCTATTATACCAAAATAATGTTGTCTTTAAAAATATAGTGATCATATATAAAAATATCATTTGCAGTAAGTCTTTTCTCATTATTGGTATATTTCTTTTTATTGATACATTAAACAAGCAACTTTGAGTTCTTATCTCTGAAGGACTGGGTATAATTTGTAATTCTTTCTCTTCTGAAGCTGAGCACAAATATAAAGACATTCAACCTTTACTAAACATGGATGTCACAAATATGAGACTAGATAGTGTTCTGGCTTTATTTTCAGTTTCATTTTTATTTTTTCATCCTGTCTTGCCCAAACTGCAGGTAACTTGGAAATTCCACTGATTTGAAATGACTGGTTCTGTGGAATTGAGTTGAAAACTTGAGAGGAAATGGACCTCCCCATTAGACATAAATAAATCAACCTTTTATATTCGTGAATCAATTTAATTTTGGACGCTTTCAATAAAACTATAGAACACAAGCATAAAACCTTCACCTTACAGATGAATCTGTTATTCAGCATTTCTAGACATTTTCTTCATCTAGGAATAAGGAAAGCAAGCCTTTTGAAATCCAAATTGTGTAATAAAAGGTACGATAATATAAGGAGTGAGGTTAATTGCAAGGCACAGCTGGAAAGTTCGCCTCATCTCTGGTTTAGCTTCATACCAAATAATTCTAAAACGACCCCCTCTTCCACTTTTGTTCCTTCTTCCTTCTCCGCCCCTCTCCTTAATGCTCACATACATCCTCTTATCTGAATCTGGTGAATTTTAACTTATTCTTAACAATTCAGCTCTCGCTATCTCCTAGTGAAGTCTTTGTGCATGTGATACAAACAGACACACACATACTCACTCTCCCACCTCCATCCCCACCCCCATCACCATCACCCTTCTCTCTAAAAAAGATGGTCACTCCTTTCTTTACACGTCTTTTGTATGCTCTATTACTGTATTTTACCAAGTCTAAGATGTCATTTATAGAAGCACTATTATTTTATGCACTGCCTATTATACATGGCATCCTACCTATATAAGCTGGATCCCCTTTCAGGAATGAGAAAATGTGAAAAAATATAAGCATTGAAATCAATGAAGTGGGGTGTACCACATTTGTCATATGCGCTGGCCACAGTGTGTGTGTCTTCCACGAGTAGGCAGTGATCATTAGGTCCTTGCCATGGGCTTGATGTTGTTCCTGTCGTGCATGTTTACAACCCAACATAGTGTGCGGTACCTGACCCCTTTTCTTATGCCAGCAAAGTTCATAAAAGTGGTGGGTAAGAGGATAAATTTCTAACATTAATTTGGATTGGGTTTTTAATAAAACTTTACCTTTTTCTTTGCTGCCATTTCATTTTCTTTGAAAAGAAAGAGATCTTTGAAAAAGATCTTGTATGGCCTGTCCTTTTTGACTGAGTCATCTTTTCCTTCATCTGTTAAAAAGAAAGAAAAGAAAAATATCTGTCATCCCTGCTTTTTTGGCCAGAAGGGCAAGGCTCTCACCAGCCAAGGTGGAGCAGGAGGATAGGTGAGCCTCTCAGGAGGAGGACACAGCCTTTGCTCCCCAACTGAGGCAGGGATGCAGGGCTTGGATCTCGAGGGCAGAAGACACAGCTCATCTGTTTCCCATGGCATGGAGCACAGTGCTTAGTACTTCAGGGGGAAACAGTCTATATTTGTTGTGTGAATAGATAAGGGGGCCTGTTACAGGATAGTGGGATCATATTTTGAGGCATTAAAATATTGGTTCTTCTCATCACTGTGAAAATATGTACTATTACCCTTACACCACCATTTTGGCAGCAAGAGACACAGCTACTACCCTTCGGGGCATCCTCGGTCCAGACTAGAGAGTATTCAAAAACAAAACCATAAAAAAGTAAAGATAATGACAAGAATTGGGAAGGGTGTGTAGGAATTGGAAACTCAAACATTCTGCTCGCAGGAATGGAAAATAGTGCAGCCACTTTGAAAAACAAGCTGGCAGTTCCTCAAAAAGTTGAACATACAGTTGCCATGTGACCCAGCCATTCCACTCCTAGAAATGAAGACATATGTCCCCATGAAAACTTGTACATGAATATTTATAGCAATATTATACATAGCAGTCAAAAAATAGAAACAGGGATGCCTGGGTGGCTCAGTTAGAAAAGCACCTGCCTTCAGCTCAGGCCATGATCCTGGGGTCCCAGAAAAGCACCTGCCTTCAGCTCAGGCCATGATTAAGCCCCACATTGGGCTCCTTGCTCAGCAGGGAGTCTGCTTCTCCCTCTGTCCCTTACCCGGCTCATGCTCTCTCTCTGTCTCTCCGTCTCTCTGTCCCTCTCTCTCAAATAAATAAAATCTTTAAAAAATAAAAAGATAAAAACAACCCAAATATTCATCAACTGATGAATAGATAAACAAGATGTGGTATATCCACACAATAGAATAGTAATCAGCCACAAGAAGGATACATGACTGATGAAACTTGGAAATATTATATTAAATGAAAGAAGCCACATTAAGTCTCTACATTATAAGATACCATTATATCCTATGAGATGTCTAGAATAGGCACATCCATGGAGCCAAAAAGTAGATTAGTGGTTGCTTGGGGCTGGAAGGGAGATGAAGGATGGATGGGTTTCTTTCTGAGACAATAAAAATGTTCTAAAATGGACTGTGGTGATGGTGGCATGTATCTGTGCATACAATCCATGGGCTTGTACCCTTAATAAAAAAAAGAAGCCTGGCTGTAAAGGGGAGGGAAGTGAGGGAAAGGGATTGGAAGGGAGGAAGAGAGAAGTCAACTGAATTTTTGAACAGATTTTTTTTTTAAGTTTTTTTTTAAGATTTTTTTTTTTAATTTTTATTTATTTATGATAGTCACAGAGAGAGAGAGAGGCAGAGACACAGGCAGAGGGAGAAGCAGGCTCCATGCACCGGGAGCCCGACGTGGGACTCGATCCCGGGTCTCCAGGATCGCGCCCTGGGCCAAAGGCAGGCGCCAAACCGCTGCGCCACCCAGGGATCCCAGATGTTTTGTTTTTATTCATAAAATTTGAAATGATCAAAAGTCTTTCTCTTTTTCTTTCTTTCTGGCTTTTTAATGCTTGAGGGTGGAAATTTTGGTTTCAGATACCCATAGCCAAAAGCAGGAATTCTGGAGCTTGGAATTGACATCTTAAATCAGAGAAAGGGAACGGATAACTGAAAACACATCCCCCCTCCTACCCTGGGCCCTGCACCCACTTTCACCTCCTAAAATACGGGAGTATCTTGAAAGCACCTCTCTCTTCTCTAAGCAAGTAAAAGATACAGCTGGGCTGGGGGTTACTGGTCTGGAGCTTAGAGGCTGCCTGAGAATTGGCTATTTGGCCAGGGATTCAGGTGGGAAAGTGGGAATGTCTGGGATAGAAACCCAAGCATGTTTTTCTGCAGGTAATGGGCCAGGAAGAAAGAAAATTGCAGAGTGGAAGCTTTGGGCTCAACACAGAGTGTGTAGTGTTCCCATCACTTCCTATTCACCTTGTGGGTGAAGGAAGGATCCCTTGCCCCAAATAGTATGAAATGACTAAACATATGACACTCCACACTGGACTGATGAGATAGATAGTGGGTTATTAGTCACTTACACTCACAGCCCAGGCGGGGAGGACACTACCTGCCAGGCAGAGCCACATCATGACCATACTCAGGAGCAGAGTGAAACAGACAGATGGCAGGAGGCAGGCTTTGTAGTAATAAAAGGGTGAGGTGCCTCCAGCTTCCCTCAAAAGGATGTAATTGACTTGTGAAACCCATTAGGTTGAAGACCACTGGAGTATAACTGGTCCAACTGATGGGGAAACTAGATGGGTGGGGAACCTTTCTCACTGGGTGGAGGTCAAATCTGGCAAGAACAGAGAGACTTACAATTAGGTCTTGGGGCTCTGTGAAGCTCAAAGATGTCAAGGCAATATATGAAATCTTAGGCCTTATAATACATGAGCAAAGACAGGTGAGGGTGGGTCCAGGCAGCTGGGCTTGGAGACAGCAGGAGTATGGAAGGGCAGAGCCAACAGACTGAGGCCCAGGAGGAGGCAAGAAAAGTCAAGGACCTAAAGGGACTTGGGGTTGAATGGCATTGCCAGAAACTGTACTTGTACCCTATGCCACCACTCTCAGGACAGAGCTAGACCTGACATCCCAGGATGGGACCACTGATGTACTGTAACAGGTGAGTCATTGGTAGGCTGGACATCTCTCCCTCAACCAACCCTCTCTCCTCCCAAGATAAACCTCACAAACTTATTGTCCACCCCACCTTAGGTGGCTTAAAATCTTGAATGCCCAAGTTTAAACCCTTTCCGAACAAGTTCAAGCATCCTGGATTGACATTTTTTCCCAACTCCAAAGCCAAGTGCCCTTTAGTTATAGAGAAATAGAAAAAACTAGAACTCTAAACACCAAGTATATCAGTTTCCTATGGCTGCCAAAATAAATTACCACAAACTTGGCGGCTTAAGACAACAGAACTTTATTCTCTCACAGTCCTGGAGTTCAGGAGTCCAAAATCAAGGTGTCAGTAGGACTATGCTCCCTCCAAAGGTTCTACAGAAGAATCCTTCCTTATCTCTTGCAACTTCTGGTGGCTCAGGCACTCACTGGCTGTGTAACTCCAATCTCTGCCTCTATGTTTACAGGCCCTTCTTTTTCTCACAAGGACACTTGTCCTTGGATTCAGGACCCACCTTAAGTCCAGGATGATCTCATCTTGAGATCCTTCCTTCAATTACATTTAAAAGGTCTTTTTGCCAAATAAGGTCCCATTGCAGAGATTAGGACATGGACAACTACCATTTTGGAGGGACCACCTTCACCCCACTCTAGCAAGATTCCTGAATTATAAACCCACTTAAGCATTGGCCCTTAGCCAACCCTTCTCCCCACTTGAATTACTTCTTAGTCACATAGAACTAGGGCTGCTATAACAAATCACCACAAATGGAGGGGTTTAACACAGCAGGCATTTATTCTCTCACAGTCCTGGAGGCCAGAAGTCTGAGATGAAGGTATTGGCTTGGTTCCTTCAGGAGTTTCTGAGGGAGAATCCATTGCGTGACTTTCCCTGAGCCCATGAAAAGTGCCTATAGAGTGCCTGTTACCTGTAACACACTCTTGGTGTTATCCAGTGTTCAAATCTTTGCCAAATTTGTAAGTGACAAAGAAGTTATTCTTCTATACCGATAAATACGAATTCCTTATATACTTGTAAAGAAGCAGGAGGAGGAGGGAAAGGCTGGAAAAGGAAAGGAAAGGACAGATTTTGATAAAATGTAGTTATTCATGACCTTTATTATGACAAATAATTGAGTTACTTGTTTTATGTCATGAAATTCCCTAGCAATCTGGCCAAATATGACAATTTAATGCCCCTCCAATGTGAAGATTTTTCTTTGCAGAATTAAAAAGTGGAAGGGAACCTTCTCAGCAGGTCATTTATAACCTCTTTACACAGAAAGGCCATGTCTGAGGCCTTCACGTCGTGTGTCATTCTCCTTTTCCCACGTTCCCAATCTATTGTAGAGATTGACCGTACCAGGCACAAAACAAGAACTCATGGACAGATTTCTTCTTTACCTTCAGAAGCCAGGGATATCGGCAAAAATTGTGATGACATTTTGTCTCCTGGTCCTGTCCAAAGAAAAGGGAATACATTAAAAATTTTGTAAACCTGAGCTTCGGGTGATGTATGGAAGTGTTGGGTCACTAAATTGTACACCTGAAAGTAATATACTGCATGTTAACTAAATGGAATTAAAATAAAAACTTAAAAAAATAAATTCTGTAAAGCTTGCATAAAGGGGGCTAAACTCAACAGCCCATGATTCCAAGTGGCCCTCATTGCTTTTATTTTTATTATTTATTTATTTATTTATTTATTTATTTATTTATTTTTTCTTCATTGCTTTTAAAAGCACAAACCCTTTGACCCAGCAATTCCAAATCTAGGAACTCATCCCAAGAAATAATCAGATAAGGGGGCAAAAAGTATGTACACTAATGTTTGTTGACATTTAATAAACAGGGAGTTTATTAATTGAATAACCTTGGTATGCCCATAACACGGATTGCCCCGTGTCCCATCAAAACAATGCTGCAGTTGTGGGACCCAGGAAATTTAACAAAAATCCCCTGCCCCTGGACAAGCAGAGCAGGACTAACTCCATTTTGGGCTGCACCCGCCACCTCCTGTATCACCCCCACATGACCTGCTTATTGCTTAAGGCGCTGCCCCACCCTAGTCAGGCCGCTGGGCACACCCTAATCGGAAATCGGCTCATAACAATGTAACCCCACCTTGTGCCCGCCAAAACTGCGGGCCAATTCTGACCAAAACAATAGGCCAGCTCAAATGGATACTATAGGATAAAATGTAATTCAATGGCCACCTGCGTGTGGACCGACATGACTGTGCAACTTTCTGCGTATGTTACAATCCCACTGGCCCCTATAAAGCCGCTAAGCCTTTTAGCCTCGGGGTCCAAGTCCCTGCTCCGCTGTGTCGGGTACACTTGGACCCAAGCTCAAGTTTGTAAATAAACCCTCCTGTGTTTGCATCAGTGTCGGCTCCTTGGTGGTTTCTCGGATTTGCAATCTTGGGCACAACAGTCACTGCTTACCGTTGTTAACTATATATTAAAAGTGGAAAGAATGGGAGCAGTGTGGATAAAAAAAAACACCTGCCAAATCAGATGTTTGAGAAGCTGTTCACCGAACATTAATAGTGCTTGTCTTCGATTTGGAGCAACCTCTCTATTCATTTCTATCAGGTTTGGGATTAGGGCTAGGTGCAAAATTTAAGGAAGTGACCCCCAAAATTCAGTTATTGAAATAAATAACATGCTAATGAAATGTATAAAAAAAATTCCAAGTCAATGCAGGAAAAAATCCATGGCGGACAAAATATCAAGACTTTAAATACTGACAGGTTCTGACTGTGCACTCACATGACCCTGAGAGCAGGTGCCTCCCTCGCCACACCTTCGTCCTGGCCCACAGATCTCGTCTTTATGTACATTTTTGGTATTTTGCTCATCGTGGAATTTCTTTTAAATTTTATTTATTTATTCATAGAGACACAGACAGAGAGAGAGAGAGGCAGAGACACAGGCAGAGGGAGAAGCGGGCTCCACGCAGGGAGCCCCACGTGGGACTCGATCCCAGGTCTCCAGGATCATGCCCCGGGCTGCAGGTGGCACTAGACTGCTGTGCCACTGGGGCTGCCCTCATCGTGGAATTCTTTGCATTGATTTTTATTTTTAAAAATAGTGAATTAAAATGTTGTTTGTTTTTGCCCTCCCCCTTAGGTGTCACACCACAAGTAAATGTTTCCCTTGCTTCAGCCTAACCCTTGTCTTAAATTTTTATACTTTTTTGTATTATTATTTCTCAATGAGCTTGGTGAATTTTACGATGAAAAAAGTGGCAATGATATTTTCATTTGGGCAGGAAAAAGGGCCTTCGGGAGTTTATATAAAAAGGGAACAATGTGAGACACATCCCATCTCAGGCTGCTAATTTAAAGGTGTCCATCAGGGGATCCCTGGGTGGTGCAGCGGTTTGGCGCCTGCCTTTGGCCCAGGGCGCGATCTTGGGGACCCGGGATCAAATCCCACGTCGGGATCCCGGTGCATGGGGCCTGTTTCTCCCTCTGCCTGTGTCTCTGCCTCTCTGTCTCTGTGTGTGTGACTATCATAAATAAATAATAAAAAAATTAAAAAAAAATAAAATAAAGGTGTCCATCAGCTCTCTCAAAGAGCCATATTGACAAGACTCTCAGAGGCATTTGAGTGATTCAAGATACAGACTTTGGAATGGAGAAGCCTGTCAGTTTGGCATTTACAGTTGTGTGAGCAAGATCATTTAACATTCTAAATATATTTATTGAGTATGTACCATGTGTGAGGCACTGTTCTGGTGCCAGAAACAGGGCAGTTTAAAATTGATGACAACAACAAACAGAAAAACAAAAAACAAAAAACAAAAAACAAAAAAACCCACACATTTTTCCCCCCAGGGGGCCTACATTTTAATTACTTAGTAGCTCTGGGACTCAGGCTCCTCTTCCATAAAGTAGGAAGATAATTTTGTATCTTAAAGCTTTCATGAGGAGACAATGATGTAATGTGTGTAAACACCCAAGCAGGGTGCCTAGCACACAGAGCAAACTTAGTAAGTGGGAGCAATTTTGTGCTAATATTTACCAAGGAGAATGTGGTTTTACTTCCAAGTGATTATAAAAACAAAAATGGAAAAGCAAAAAGACATGATGTCAAAGCTTATAAAAGAGAAAAGGTTAACAAAAACTATGTCATTGATACTTTTTCACATTACTGAAGATTTGTTTCACATGCATTGGGTTCATTCTGACAGTGGAAAAAACGGGCCGGTGGAAAATTGAGGACAATTTGTTGGGTTGATGTATTTGGAACTTGGATGGCCAATAGTAAAGGTTGGTAGAAGATTTTCATATATATTTACACACTCCACACTCATCCAAATCCCTAAGATTCTACTCACTTCTTTCTTGGCACACTTTTAATCTTCCAATTCTCCTAACTCAATTCACTCCTCTTTCATTCACTTTATCCTAAGTCTATCTGCAATAAAAATCTTTACCCATGGGTTCTGGCACTTTTTCACTCATAGGGAAACTGGAAGTTCTCGTTCCCCTAAGCCAACTGTTAATAGCAGGTATCTGCTCTGATTCCATCTCTCCAATAATTCAGAGAACATGTGAATGGAACCAGTAGTCTCTAGAAGTTGTTATGCTTCTGTACTTCTGTACATATTAATCTCCCTATTGATTAATGAAAGATTGGTAAAGAACCAACGAGAGAAGAAGAGAGCCAACTATTCCTAGAAGGGATTATAAAGTTCTTTGAACTAAACCAATAAGATGTGCCAACCAGGAAAAGAAAGTCAAAGCCAGTGAATGTCTTGGTTGTGCAAAATAAAAATAACATGACTACACAGAGTCTCTGCGTTGAAACAGAAGGAAAATGTCACTGGATTGCATAGCAAACACCTGCAAATTCACATCTAAGATACATGTTAAAAAAATAAAATATATGTTTAAATCTAGCTTCTGACAGATGAAAAAGATGAAGAGCTCAAAAAAACAAGGGCTTTAACATGGTGACTTCAAGCCATCATTTTTAGAGGTGGCAGAGGCTAGTGGTTAAGAGCATGGACTCTCATCATGCACCTTAAATCCCCACACTTCAATTTCCCCATCTTTCAAAAGGGCTGATAAGAATAGCACCTACCTCATGTGATGGTTAAGTTAGGACCTACGTGGCGCCCAGCTTGGGCAGCATGAGGCGCACCATGAGCCACAGCAGCGTAAGCCCATGGAGAAAGCATTCCGAAGAGGAAGGATACCCGGTGTGTTTGAGGAACAGCCAGGAGAGTAGTAGAACTTAAGCAGAGGAAACAAAGTAGAGAAGGATAGGTGAGATCAGAGAGAGAGTGAGGGCCCTGTGGGTCACTCTCTCAGTGAAATGGGAATCTGGAATGAACCACTGTGGCCGCTGAGCTAAGAAGCGACTGTACAAGGGGGTTAGGTGAAATAAAGACATCTGTTGGGTGGCTACAGTCATTGAAAGGCAAGACATAATGGGAAGAATAGAAGTGGGGAAAGGTGGTTAGATTCTAGATCCATTTGGAAAGTAGAGCCTGCAGGATGGGGTGATGGTTTGGATGTGGGGTATGAGATAAAGAGCTCAGGAAACAAAGGGTGGAGTTGCCATCAATGGAGACAGAGCAGCTATGGGGAAGGGGCAATTAAGTTCAAAGGTTTCCAATTAAGTCAGGAACATGTTACATTTGAGACATGTTAGGGGACATGGGCGTAAAATACACTGTTCTTCCAAGGCAAACACCATACTGATTGATTTAATTAATGCTAGCATTCCTCTGGCATTATGCAATTATGTGTGGCCACTGAGTCAGGTTTTTTCATGTAGATCATCACAGGGGTAGCATGGATGGATGACACTATGGAAAGTCCCTGGTCTTGACAGCAGGTTGAATCCTGCCTCTGGTTCTAACCAGCTTTTTCTTTTAGATCTATCTGCTGAAACTCAGTGCACCTTAGGTCCTTCTTCTATCAGGTATGGATACTAATATCTTTCTTACAGGCTTGTTGCAATTTTCAAACACAGGTAATGTATGCAGTATGGCTACTCATGGTAGGCTGATAGGGAAATAATTGCCTATTAATTTCTTCAAGGTAGATGTCCAGATCTCTTTCTAGTCCTGTCTCGTGAATAACCACTAGCCTTTGAAAAGGAGGGATAACTGACCATCAACTTTTGTAAGAAATCCTGAACTCAAATTCCTGAAACCCTTCATTTGAGTCCTCTCAATCTCCAGCAATACTGCTGCAAATTTGGGGAACCTGACTCACCTTCGTGCACATTCTTAACATTCCAAGCTTCATGGAAGTAGAAGTGGAAAAAGAAGAATGGGGTTTTCTAATGACCAACCCTAAAGTCCAAGACCAACTCCAAATGAAATGAACAATAACAGTATCTACCAGGTATTATTTGAAGCAATCTGTTTGATTTTTTAAAATATTTTATTTATTTATTAGACAGAGAGAGGCAGAGACACAGGCAGAGGGAGAAGCAGGCTCCACACAGGGAGCCCAACATGGGACTCGATACCAGGTCTCCAGGATCACGCCCTGGGCTGAAGGCGGCGCTAAACCACTAAGCCACAGGGGCTTCCCTGTGTTTGATTTTCTTAACAACTCTCTCTACAACTCAGGGAGAATGGATTTCCAGAGTCTCTTAGTAGGAGATAAAACGCTTTATCTTTGTTTATCTCCCATACGCAAACAAAGATTTAGACAGATTCAGACCTAAAGCCATTTTTGCCCACCTCCTTCCCACCCACTTGGACAAATGCTAGGAGAAAGGGCTGTAAACTGTGTCCTTGGGTGGTGTGTAGAGACCAGAGCTAGCAATTTTTTGTTTACCTGCGAGCCAGGAGCCACTAGGTCCTTGGCCTGCTCAATGACCTGCCTCTTTTGATTAGGTCAGAAGCAGAGCACACTGATAGGAAATTACCTTCAGCTTGACCTTTAAGGCCCTGCTGGCGTATTTTGTGTGGACTTTCCTGTTGACATTTGTCTGCCCCTTTTGCAAACTGAAAAAAACAAAAAACAAAAAACAGCCTGAGTGTCAAAAGGAAGGAGAACAGGGGAAGTCAGCCAATGCGAGTAAGATGATGTAAAAAGTACCGAGTGAACTGAGAAGTGCTACAGGGATGCTGGTTATTACTAAGGAAATGATCTGTAATTACTGCTTAACAATGACCGAGGGGGAGAGCAGCTCACTCTTGTTCTTCTTGCTTCTGCAAACCTCTTGTTTACAGGGACTTTTCAGCCAGTGCTGTGTACCTGGACTGTAATGGACACAGTTCACCCACAAATCAATGTCCCCAAGAAAAGAATGAGCATTTCTTTTTTTGACTTCCCCAAAACTTGTAAGCTTTCAGTTCGTGGTACATTCTGAGAACTCCGGAGGGGACCTTGTGGCTGAAATCTTACCTTGAACTTAACTGACCAGGAAGAGAAATAAAAGTATTAAAATAAACTAGCAGCAGCAGTTGCTGCTGTGGTAGTAGTAATATAATAAGAATTACACCTATTATTTAGAGCTAGGCACTGGGTAAAGTGTTTTCCATTCCATTTTCTATAAAGTTCAAACAAGTCCATAAAATAGAAAGAAACAATTACCCCGCTGAGAAGATGGATGAGAAAACTGAGGTTGGGGAAATTAAGGACATTTCCCAGGATCAAATAACTCATAAGTAACAGCGGGATTAAGACCAGTTTATGGAACCCCAAAGCCTTCTATGTTACCATTATTTCACCTGCTCCTTCACACCTACAAGTTCATAAATCTACAAATATACCTATAATTGCAAAATGTCACAGATTCAAGTCCTTAGCAGAAATGTTAGAAAATTTTAGTGTTTCTCTGGAATTAGTGACTTTATGGGTTTGTTTTCACTATATTTCTCCTGTATTATTTTTCTCTATATACCTTTCTCTTTAAAACTATGTATAGACACACACACACACACACACACACACACACACACACACACACCTCTTTGTGATTTTGTGTCCGAGCCTGGGTAATACATGGATTTTTCTTCTCCTGTAGGGTCTCTTTTACTCATATTCTCTATTGAATTCTTTTCTTTCCTTTTTTTTCTTTACTCTTTCTTTCCTACCAACTTTTTCTCTTGTAAGACCAAAATACAAAGCTATATTCTTATTATATTCATCTAACAGATTTTTTTTTTTGCTTTCTCTTCTTTGTTCTTTTAAAATAATCCTAAAATTGACTTTTACATTTTATGGTTTTACAGGCCTCAGCCTGCTTTTATGGTCTATTTTTCGTGTTTATAAAGTGCCTTCCTTTTGATTGCGGTCTTTGCTGGGCAGGGAAAGTGCCTTTCCTTGTCTTTGTGTGTCCCACAGCCTAACACAGAGCTTCTAATGCAATCGTATAAGCAAAATAAGGCTCAAAACCAAGCCCAGTGCCTGTCAGTGTTGTCACAGCAGGTGACAGGTGAGAAGAGGCGTGAGTGAGAATCACAGACCATCTTCCTTAAACAAACGTGACTCTGTCTCCAACCCTGGTGGCAAATCGAGAGTAGGCCCCGCCACGGACGGCCGGGGAGGTGGGGGAGGGACGCTGAGCTGAAACCACTTTTACCTCCGAGAGTTTGGGTCCGGGAGCCGGTCCGACCTATCCTTCGGGAAGGCGTTAGGGGACGGGGGGCAGAGGCGCCAGGGGGTTCTCTCGTCCCGGCTCTAGCCTCCTCCGCCCGGATCTCCCTTCATCTCGGGGACCTTCTGGGAGGGGATCCCGGAGCGGAGCCGGCCAACCGAAAATTGTGCGCGGCCCCCGCCCCCCACCGCGGCCGCGCGGACCCAGCAGCCCCCCCCCCCCGGCAGGGCTTCCCCCGCGCTGCCCCTCGGGGTCTCCCGTCCGCGCAGCCCGCCCTTCTGTCCCCGGTAAGCCAGCTTCGGGGCCCGATCTGCAGAGTAGGGACAGTGGTCCCCGGCACACGCGCCCAGGGCCGGACGGGGCGGAACCAGGACTGTCCCTGACAAGGGTTAGCGCTACCCCTCGCTCGGGGGGTGGGCCCTGGCGCTGCCGCCGCGCGCGTCCGATTGGGAGAGGGGGCGGGGAGTGGATGGGGGCGGCGAGCGGATTGGGGGGGCGGCGAGCGGGTTAGAGGGGGCGGGGCCGAGCGGGTTGGGGGTGCGGCGAGCGGACTGGAGGGGGCCGGGCCGAGCGGATGGGGGGGCGGCGAACGGATTGGGGGGGCGGCGAGCGGATTGGAGGGGGCGGGGCCGAGCGGATTGGGGGTGCGGCGAGCGGACTGGAGGGGGCCGGGCCGAGCGGATGGGGGGGCGGCGAACGGATTGGGGGGGCGGCGAGCGGGTTAGAGGGGGCGGGGCCGAGCGGGTTGGGGGTGCGGCGAGCGGACTGGAGGGGGCCGGGCCGAGCGGATGGGGGGGCGGCGAACGGATTGGGGGGGCGGCGAGCGGATTGGAGGGGGCGGGGCCGAGCGGATTGGGGGTGCGGCGAGCGGACTGGAGGGGGCCGGGCCGAGCGGATGGGGGGGCGGCGAACGGATTGGGGGGGCGGCGAGCGGATTGGAGGGGGCGGGGCCGAGCGGGTTGGGGGGGCGGGGAGCGGACTGGAGGGGGCCGGGCCGAGCGGATGGGGGGGCGGCGAACGGATTGGGGGGGCGGCGAGCGGATTGGAGGGGGCGGGGCCGAGCGGGTTGGGGGTGCGGCGAGCGGACTGGAGGGGGCCGGGCCGAGCGGATGGGGGGGCGGCGAACGGATTGGGGGGGCGGCGAGCGGATTGGAGGGGGCGGGGCCGAGCGGATGGGGGCGCGGGGAGCGGATTGGGGGTGCGGCGAGCGGACTGGAGGGGGCCGGGCCGAGCGGACTTCCCCCTCCGCGTCCCCCCATCCCCAGATCTTTGGGGCGGGGCCGAACGGACTGGAGGGGGCGGGGCCGAGCGGATGGGGGGGCGGAGCCGAGCGGACTGGAGGGGGCGGGGCCGAGCGGACTGGAGGGGGCGGGGCCGAGCGGATGGGGGGGCGGCGAGCGGACTGGAGGGGGCGGGGCCGAGCGGACAGGAGGGGGCGGGGCCGAGCGGATGGGGGCGCGGGGAGCGGATTGGAGGGGGCGGTGCCGAACGGATTGGGGGGGCGGCGAGCGGATTGGAGGGGGCGGTGCCGAGCGGACTGGAGGGGGCGGGGCCGAGCGGATTGGAGGGGGCGGCGAGCGGACTGGAGGGGGCGGGGCCGAGCGGACTGGAGGGGGCGGGGCCGAGCGGACTGGAGGGGGCGGGGCCGAGCGGATGGGGGGCGGTGAGCGGATTGGAGGGGGCGGCGAGCGGACTGGAGGGGGCGGGGCCGAGCGGATGGGGGGGCGGCGAGCGCGCGCCCCGGCTCCACCCCCGGCCCCACGGTGCCGCCCCCGCCTGCCTCCCCGCGCCCTCCGCCGCCGAGCCCCAGTCCCGCGCGCTGGCCCCGCGGCTCCCTCCGCCCTCCCTCCGGCCGGGGGCCTCCCGGGGACCCGCGGCGCCATGGCGGGCGGCCACCGCCTCCTGCTGGAGAACGCGCGGCAGGTGGTGACGGTGTGCGCCCGCGGCGAGCGCTTCCTGGCGGGGGACGCGCTGCACAGCCTGGCGGTGCTGGAGGGCGCCAGCCTGGTGGTGGGCACGTAAGTGGCCCCTTCCCCGAACTTGTGCGCCGAGGAGGGAACCGGGGAAAAGCTTTCCCGCCGCCGGGGAGCCACCGCGGGCCAGTCCTTCGGGCACCTGTTGCTCCCTACCTTGTGTGACGGCGACCGGCTGTCATTCCGTGGAAAAACGCTCAGGCTGAACCCCCTTCCCCCTCCGCGTCCCCCCATCCCCAGATCTTTGGAAGCAGCGCGTCTGCGGTGGAGTTCTGGGGCTTTACATGTTCACGAAACGCCCTCCCGCCCAACCCCTTGGGTGTGCGGAAAACGTTCAGCTGGTGATGGTTTGGGGGTGGTAGGAAATCAACGATTCAGACACCAGAAAGAGGACATGATCGGTTTGCTTTGTTTGGTTTTGTTTTGTTTTTCATTTAACCCTCCGTGCTTCCCGCTAGAGGTGAGTAAGAGAACAGCGAAGTTCGGGAGGACGAGCCCGCAGTGGGAGTGGGGCTTGGATGCCCCTTGGAATTGCGGCGCCCCAGCTCCCCCGCGGCGCCCTTGCGCAAGGTGCTCTGGCGCTCCTCTGAGGCTGCTTAGGGTTGTGCAACAGCCCAGCTTGTAGGGACCGTGTGTGTTTAATTAACAACGGGATAAAAACATTCCCAGGGTTACTGTTAAAAGTTTGTTAAAAACCAGTTAACAGAGGGCTTCCCCGGATGGCTCAGTGGTTGAGCCTCTGCCTTTGCCTCAGGTCCTGATCCTGGGGTCCTGGGATCGAGTCCCGCATGGGGCTTCCCGCAGGGAGCCTGCTTCTCCCTCTGCGTGTGTCTTTGCCTCTCTCTCTCTGTGTCTCTCGGGAGTAAATATACAAAATCTAAAACAAAACAAAACCCAACCACCCAACAACCAGTTACCGGAACTGCACAGAGGTAGAAATCCAGGGCTGACTGACAGCCCTGCCCTGTGGAGTCCCGAGGCCCTTCTCTCTTGCTCGGTCGTGCACGAGCCTTCCCCACTCCATCATCCAAGAAGACAGCCCCCCATCTCTCCTTTTAGCGTCCGCCTTCCAGACAGTAGGGAATAGGAAGAGAAAACGATCCTATTGGTTAGAGTTTAGTCATGAGTGGGCACCTGGTTGACGGGAAACCCAGAAAGGTAGGTTTCATTCTGGGTGTTCGTGTGTTCAGCTAAAATTTAGGAATCTAGCGCTGCGGGGAGGAGGGAACACTGACCTTGGGGAACAGCTGGCAGTCTCAGTATCTGTGATTTGACTTTTTTTGCTGGCATGTGGCTGGAGGCATTTTTTCCCCCAAAGACGCAGATGCAAGAAGGAGATACAATAAATGTTGACTGATACCCAATATTTGAAATCTTTAGTTTTTCCACAGTATTTCTCCACACTTTAGTAATTATTTCTTGATTTTTCTTCAGGGATGGGTTTATAAAAGCCATTGGTCCTGCTGATGCTATCCAAAAACTGTTTTCTGAAGAAACGTTCGAAGAAAGAATCGACTGTTCTGGGAAATGCATCTTGCCGGGTATTAACCTTTTTTCCAGTAAAACCCTGAAACCAGTTTTAGTAATGTAAAGAGAAAGAGGAGCAGCTTCTTTTAAATAGGGTCTCGAAATAATATTAAAATATAAGAATAGGTACTGTGCATTGAATTTCTACTCTTGAATGCCTAGCTGCTTTACAAATATGGGTTCATCTTGCATCCTTATAACTGCCCTGTAAGGTAAGTATCATTATCTCTATATTACAGATTAGAAAACTCCAGTTTAGGGATGCAGTACCCCACCCAAGATTGCTGGACAGGTAAAGGGCGAGCTGGGAATGAAACCTACTCATTCAGGTCACTTCTTCCCACTGAGATGCTGAAGAGAAACCAGTTGTGTTTAGGTTCAAAGCTGTTGGAAGAATTTTACTAATCTATTTCAAAAAATAGATTAAGAAAAAAAAAAAAAACCTGATGCACTCTGAATAGAGATTCTTGATTTTAATCCAGTCAGAACCCCTAATGAGACATTTAATCCACAAGGTATTTTAAATATTCTGGAAAGACACACTTTACTTGAGCTGTACCTGGATAAACAAACGTTTCACATGATTGCTTATAGTGTCTCTTCAATTAAACTGCATTTCTTTTTTGAAGGAGAATTCATATTTCTGATTTCATATTTTTCCTTCTCAAAGTGCGGAAGGATAGTATTCTGTTTTCGTACCCAGATTATTCCTTGGTGATATAGTCCTTTGTTTTGCTCACATAATAGAGGTGACACCCTGTTTCAAAAGCTTGCTTGGTGAGCACGGACTTAGTGGGCAAAAGGGGCTGTAGGTATTTCTTTAATGGGCATTCTCATCATGCCAGTCGCCCTCCTGCACCAAAGCCTTCTAGACCAGCCATGCAGACAGTATTCTTGTTTCCTTTCTGTTGGAGGAAACCCGCAGACAAATTCTTCTCCTCCACTCTCCTCCAAGATGGTTTACCATCATCTTGCTTTCCCAAGAGTGCTATGGCATCATTGGCCTGCTGTTTAAGGGCTTTCTCTTTCTCAGCTCTAAAGATGATTTGATTCATTGATTACAGGTTTGGTGGATGCACACACACATCCAGTATGGGCTGGTGAAAGAGTTCACGAGTTTGCAATGAAGGTAACTGCAATTAACGATGGCAAGTCAAAATAAGGCACAAGTACAGACAAGGCTTTTTCTAAAGAGTTATTGGCCATCAGGCTTTGCAACTTATATCTACATTTCTTTTTCATGGATATTTTTACTGGCCTGGACTATGCAAAATAAATTGCAACAAAACTAACTTATAACTGTCCAAATATTTATGCTATGCACAGGGCCAGCAATCATTTTAGGTATAATAGTTATCAAAATTTTTTACCTGTAGAATCCTTATGTATGTACCTATGCATGTATATTTTAGAATCATCCCTTTAAAACAGAACTGGGCTGCCTTCTGGAGCCTGGGTGGCCTAGTCTGTTAAGCATCTGACTTCAGTTCAGGTCCTGATCTCAGGGTCCTGGGATGGAGCCCCAGGTAGGCCTCAGCACTCAGCAGGGAGTCTGCCTGTCCTTCTCCCTCTGCCCCTCCCCCTGCTTGCACCTGCTCTCTCTCAAATAAATAAAATCTTACAAACAAAAACAACAACAACAAAAAAAAAAACAGAGGGACGCCTGGGTGGCTCAGCGATTGAGCATCTGCCTTCGGCTCAGGGCATGATCCTGGGATCCAGGACCAAGTCCCACATCGGGCTCTCTGCGGGGAGCCTGCTTCTCCCTCTGCCTGTGTCTCTGCTCCTCTCTCTATTCATTGCTCATGAATAAGTAAACAAATCTTAAAAAAGAAAAGAAAAGAAACTCTGGTAGGGAGACACCAGGCTGGCATACTTCGTTTGTGCCACCCCCCTTGCTACCCAGAGTAACTGGAACCCAGGAAGAGCTTCTTTGCTTGAGTGACAGAGGTCAGGCCCCAAACCCTAGTGGTCAGATACTGAGAGGTGGAAACCCCCCTCCAGGGTCCCCTTAGTGGATATTTGGAATAACTGTAGCAGGGTTCCTGAATTGCTTAAGCTTTGTTTTCTCATAGGTGCCAGGGGCGGACAGAGACTTTGCTGGTATACACTGGGGTCAACCGGGTTGTTAAAATACTGAAATACTTCTGGGCTGGTTGGTAGATCTCTCTGTGGGAGACCCTAAGTGCCCCCCCCATCTCCCATTTCTGCCATCGCAGTCCTTCCTGGGATATTCACCCCTCACCCCGTGCTCCCCACCAGCCGGCACAGTAGGGGCCTCCCTGGCTCAGTACCCCAGCATCCTTTCTGATCTGCTGGTGTCCCTGACATGCCAATTGTTAATCATTTTGGATATCGCCCCCCGGGAGAGGGTGGGGGGAGGCACTGCCGCCCTGCCGGCCACCTCCCGCGTGCGGCCAGCCTAAGGGCGAGCCTTGTGTTCAGCTGGCAGGTGCCACGTACATGGATATCCATCAGGCTGGAGGAGGGATCAACTTCACGGTGGAGCACACGCGCCAAGCCTCGGAGGAGGAGCTGTTCGGCTCCCTCCGGGGGCGGCTGCAGAGCATGGTGCGGGCGGGGACCACGCTGGCGGAGTGCAAGAGCGGATACGGCCTCGACCTGCAGACGGAGCTCAAGATGCTGCGCGTGATCGAGCGCGCCCGCCGGCAGCTGCCCATCGGCATCTCGGCCACGTACTGCGGGGCTCACTCGGTGCCAAAGTAACCTCCGTGCGCCCGGGCTTGACGTGGGGCGTCGAAAATAGAGGAGGGGGGGCAGGTGGCGCCTAAGTGGGGATGCGTTCGCCAGGGCTGGAGGCGCTTTTGGTGCTTGCAGAGTCCAGCAGAAGCCCTTAGAAAGGTGTTCTGATGGATTCTAAGTTATCTCCGCGGGCGGTTTTAGGAAGGCCCCTCGCACCCATCAGTTTGCTAGTCCCTTAAGGACGGGCGAGGAAGAAAAGAAGAGATGCTCAAAACTCGTTTGGTTAATAAAAAGCAATGCCGCCTCATAGATCCTTTAAAATGACATATTACTTTAACGAGTTGCCCAAGGCAGCATAATCACTCTCTAGAGATTAAAAGTAACACCGTGTAGGAGGTAGATCAAATCTTGAGGTCAAGACGACTCAGAATTTTTTTTTTTAAAGATCTTTTATTTATTTATTTATTCATGAGAGACACAGAGAGGCAGAGGGAGAATCAGGCTCCATGCAGGGAGCCTGAGGTGGGCCTGGGACCCTGAGCTGAAGGCGGTGCTAAACCCCTGAGCCACCTGGGCTGCCCTCAGAATGGTTTCTATTTTTGTTCATCTCTTTACTTGTTAAACAGCAAACATGTTTTCTTGTAAATGTGTTTTAGCTTTCCCTTTTATGTAAGAAGTTTCTCCTATATAGCTTTCTTATAGAGAAATCTGTTCCTTTCTGCATCTTATCTGTCCTGGAATTTCTAGACCCAAAGGCCCACAGTTTCAGAATTAAAAGGTCCAAAAGAAATCCAGGACTTGAAAATAAACAGAACAAAGACTTAGTGCAGTTTTGGGTTTTGATAACTAAGATATGTAGGAGCTACCGGCTTACAGAAATTATTTGGAAGTTTAATAACATATTTTTACATTTAGTTTCATGCACTTTGAAAAGTAAGTTTAATGTTAATTTTTTTGCTTATTTTCAGTCAGAGAATAAAAAATGAACATTAAGTTTATTATTGTAAATTCACAAAATTAGGTAGAAAATAAATAAATAATATTTCCAGTGATATTCTTGTACATTTTTAGCATTTATTATTATTAATGCTTAAAACTGCACTAAGACTTTTGGGACATCTGTCTATAGAAAACATTTTTTTTTTTTCTAAACAGAACATAAGGGACACCTGGGTGGGTCAGTGGTTGAGCGTCTGCCTTCAGCTGCTAACCCTGCAGGGAGCCTGCTTCTCCCTCTGCCTATGTCTCTGCCTCTCTCTGTGTCTCTAATGAATAAATAAATAACATCTTTAAAAAATAATAAAAATAAACAGAACATAAGGTGGATGACAGGCAGTGTAACGTGGTAGAGCTGTCCTAGGCTTTAGAGCCATACCAGGCCTGGGTTTGAATCCAGCTTTGCTACTTTCCCACTGGGTGATTTTGAGGGCTTCACTTAACTTTTTTGAACATCTATAAAACAGCTAAATAACACACAATTCTATTTGATTGTCTTGAGAATTAGGAGCAACATATGTAAGTGCCTGTCTCCTCAAAGTTCACCTCTATCTTCCCACCAAAATGGTTTTTGCTGAGCAAGAGACCTCTGTGTGCCAAATACAGGACTAAGGTTTTACAGAAATTTTCTCCATCTGCCAATGAGTCTCTGAGGTCTGCGTCTTGGCCCCCAATGATATAGTCTGAGGCTCAGAGTATGCCAAATGATGGCTACATGATGTGTCTAAAGTTACATAGCCAGCAAGTAGTAGGGCTCTGTGTCCAACTGACTTCAAAAAGCCCAGCTCTTTCTACTCTAAAACTACCCCAGAATTTTAGAGAGAATTTCAGGGTCTCCCACAATCCTCTTTCCCCATGGTTCTAAATGGTGGGACAAGAAGCCTTACTTAGGCGGATGCTTCTAGAAACAGTGTGGAAGAAGGAAAAGGCCGAGTGATCACTAGGACTCAGGTGAGGAACCTGTAGTTGGGTTATTAGGGAAGCATCCGGGATGCTGTCTGAGTGTCCTTGGCAAGAACCTTTTCAGCCAGGTGGCCTTGCTGGCATTCTCGAAGGCAACATGGCTGGGCTTTGAGTCCCTGTGTACAGAGTCATTGCTTATAGAAATCTCGTCAATACCTCTTCTACATCCCAAATGTTACATCTTGAATTGTACCTTTGATTATTTCTCTGCCTTTGTGAGGCTTGAGGTCATTTGCCCACAGTTGGTCAGATTCTTCCAGTGCCAGAAAAGCCTTTCTTCAATGAAAAAAAAATTATTATTGCTATTACTATTATTATATTTTGCCCATATAATCTCATTTTCTTCCCCTAGAGGAAAGACTGCTGTGGAAGCTACTGATGAAATCATCAATAGCCACCTCCCGAAGCTGAAGGAGCTGGGTGCAAGTGGGGAAATCCACGTGGACAACATAGATGTGTTCTGTGAGAAGGGTGTCTTCGATCTCAATTCCACCAGAAGGATTCTTCAAAGTGGAAAAGAGATGGGATTACAGATTAACTTCCACGGGGATGAACTCCACCCAATGAAGGCTGCAGAGGTGTGGTTGACCTTTTGTTTTTCCGTTGTCAACACTCATACTACAGAAGACTTTATTCAGAGGTGGCAGTAGCCTTCTGCAAAGGCAGAAGATGGGGAAATTTGTCTGAACAAGGTGTGGATTGGTCTGGTTGGGCCTCAGAATCCCTGATCTCTGTTAGAAATGTACTTTTTCGCTGGTCGTTTACTTTTTTAATCACCCGCTGGTGGCATTCGTAGAAAAGGAAGTGTTTTTGAGATCTTGTTTATCAAATTTATAACCTCTTTGGGTTGGCACCCAACGCCACACTGGCCAAGTCTACTAATTTCACATGTAGCTTCTAGGGTTTTTCCGTGGCAGTGTCCAGGTGAACGTTGGTAGAGCACACCATTAATAGTCACAGGTTGATCTTCTGATCTTATATCTTGCTCAGATTCATTTATTCATGCTTTCTACAAATACTTGAGTGTGTGCCCTGTGCCAGGCACTGAGAATTCAGCAGTGAATAAGGCAGACAGAACCCCGCAGTCGTGTCTAGATGTCTCTCTAAGCCCTGGAATGAAACAAACAACTGCCCTTGAGGCCTAAAAACAGATGTGAATACTCCACCTGTGTCCCAACCACAACACATCCAATGTGCTCTTAATATCACTTCCAAATCCTGTCCTGTGTTTCCTTCCCGGTGAATGACCCTGTTATCTAGGTATTGCCCAAGCAGGCAACTTGGACATCACTTGTCCCCCGTTCCCCCCCCCACACACACACACATTTC
Organism: Vulpes vulpes; assembly: GCF_048418805.1. Classification (NCBI taxonomy): domain Eukaryota; kingdom Metazoa; phylum Chordata; class Mammalia; order Carnivora; family Canidae; genus Vulpes; species Vulpes vulpes. The sequence goes on from NC_132789.1 coordinate 73,409,963, forward strand.
AGTCAACCAGCAAGGCCTCCAGGTTTGCCTCCTGAGTGGGTCTAGATCCGCTTCTCTTCAGCCCACCGCCTAGGTCACACCACCATCAGCTGCTCGCAGCCGGACTCCCCAACAGCTTCTCCACGGGCCCAAGCATGCCCGCACTCTAACCCGTTCCCATAACCCCTTCCCTCAGTGCCTCTGATCTCCCTCTCCATTGCTGCAGACCAGTGAAAGGCTCACTGGGGCTCGCAGGACAAATCCCATACTCCATACCTGTAGCCTTACTGGGATCCAGCTCTTGCTTTCCTTCTCTCTCTCTCTCTCTCTCTCTCTCTCTCTCCTTCTCTCTTTCTTTCTCTCCTCCCCCTTTTACTTCCATTGCCCTCTTTACCATGAGCCAGCACAAATAGTTTTAGTACGCCTGATACCCCACGCCTCTGGACATGCTTTCTCTAATCCGAATACCCCTTGACTGACTAACTCTAACTCCCCATCCCCCCATTTTCCATCTCAGCTACTGCTCCTCTGGGATCCTTTCCAAACCTCTCCAAGAAGGAGCTGTCGTCCCTCCTTGTGCTTGTCCCCCTGTGGTCAGATCCCTACTGCACTGTAAACAAACAGGCTGAGGATGTACCCATGGCTTCACAGCCCTGTTCCTGGAGGTTAGCATTATGCCCAGCATACAGCTGGCCGTTAGTGAGTAAATATTTGGTGAATGTTTGTTGAATGAATGTGAACTAGGTGGTCAGCAAGCTACTTTGGGTTGTAGAGAGTGAACTGGTGAATTAAACAGAGGTCAATACCTGGGATCAAACCAAACTGAGTTTGGGCAAGTGAAGGTAACTCCAAGGTTAGAAGGAAGCTCTGCCTGGGGAGCAGAGCTTGTCTTTGGTGCATCTGCCTCCCCAGAGCCCCAGACCTAGAATGCTCTGAGACCTGAGCTAGCTGCTGACGAGAGGCCAGCCCTCTCCTGCCCTGGTGTGGGCATTGCTGCCTCCCTGGGCCACAGCGTAATGTCAAAAATGAGTTTCCTTTCCTTTCCTTGGAGTGCTTAACATATCACCTTACAGGCTGGGGCACTGTGTGCATGTGTGTTTGCGTGTGTGTGTGTACACGTGTCAAGCTGAGAAGAAACCCACTCGAATGCCATGTTCTCATTATCATTATAGCATTACCTCCACCTAGTTTTCTTCTAACCATTCTAACTTTTTATCTGGAGAGAAATCAAGCTCCAGCAGATATTCTCAAGTTAGATGTATAATTTCACATTTTTAAAGTTTGTTTTCTTAACTGATCTGTTTCTGCTGAGTGCAATGGCACCGCAGCATACCTTTCCTTATTGTGTTTTGAATGATGCTGTAAGAGTCAGATTTTATTACCAATATCACTCTGCTTGAAGAACATCCGTAAGCCCTTGGATTCGAGAATAGTTTTGGAAGTAGCACACTAGCTATTTTTCAAATGAATGTCCGTCATGAACCTTTTACCCGTTTGGGGGCTTGTGCTTGTGAGAAGCAGTTGCCAAGACATTTTAGTAGCAGAGCGCTGTTTATATTTTGCAGGGAAAAAATGTTCTGGCATTTTATTGATTGTTGTTGCTGCTGGTGAAAGCTTTCTCTCTCTGCCCGTTTTGCTTAGCTCGGGGCTGAGCTGGGAGCCCTGGCAGTCAGTCACCTGGAAGAAGCGAGTGATGAAGGCATCGCTGCCATGGCAACGGCCAGGTGCTCGGCCATCCTTCTGCCCACCACGGCCTACATGCTGAGGTGAGCTATTCGGGCAGGTGCAGGCATGAGGACACAGGTCCAGATGCCTACATCTTATTTCAGTGCCATTCCAAATTCCTTACAAATGCAGATCATGGAAGATACCAACTCTGGAGTGAGGTATCCTGATGAAAGAGCTTAGACCAAATGGCCTTTCTGTGGCAGGGTTATTTGGGAAGAGTGGAGCTTTCTCTTTCTTCCCCCCAACCCCCCACCATGTTGAGAATGTTCTAAATAAAAATTCAATGTGCGTTATGTTTATAACTATAAAATAATGAAGTATGCTTTCTGCTTTAAAAAACATGCATCAGATGTTAGAGAGGTCTGGCAGTGTTCAGAATCTGAAGGAGCTGTTGTGTAAGAGGATGCAAGTGGGTACCACAGTCCTCACAGATCCCCAGGGGTGGGAGGAAAGGGGAGATATCTAAGTGTATTTTGTGAAATCTCCCCAAGAATTTTGCTGTTTGTCCTCTAAGGATTGAATATGCCTAGTCTGTAGTGCATCTCTACGGCTGCTGTTGGAGAAATCAGCGTCTGGAGGTGGGTTTGGATGTCATCACCAGGGGGCGCTACCTAGCACCTCATAGGTGGCCAGAAATAATATCCCACAGCCCGCAGAACCACCTCCCACCGCAAAGAATTATCTTGTCTAAGAATTACACACCTACAATTATGAATTATGCCAAGGTTGAGACACTGCCTTAGGGATTGAAAAGCCAGGCAGGCTTTGAGTAATTTCTATTAATTTGTTTGAGAGTGAGTGAGGGCGCTCCCATGTGCATATGAGCTGGGGGAGGGACAGAGGGAGAGAAAGAATCTAAAGATTCTTCACACTTGACAGAGGGCTCGATCTCTTGACCATGAGATCATGACCTGACCAAAATCAAGAATGGATGCCTAACAGACCAAGCCACCTTGGCTCCCTTCGAGTAACTTTTATAGGAGAGAAGAGAGGAATACTGCAGTATTTTTCTCAAATATATTATGATGTTATACATATATGTGTATTATTACTGTTCTCTTAATTTAAAGAGTAGATATAATGTAGATTGCATCCAGGAAATATCAATCAATAACCATTCTTGGTATCTTGGCATTTCCAACAAGTCTCAGCAGTCATCAATCAGTACTTAATCTGGTTAATTTTCCATCAGCCAAGGGATAAATTTTACAAAAAAAAAAAGGTTCTTCCTTTACCTCACCTTGAATCTCTTAAAGATGGAGCGAAAATCTGAGAATTGCACTGTGAAGGGCAACTCAGCAAGAGAAGTCTGAGCTCTGTCCCTATGCCAGAGGCGGCTGCCATCTGTGGTAACCGCAAGATGGGCTGACCATACAGTCTGGAGAAAGCCACACTTTTTCTCTCTGGCTTCTCTGGTCCAGTATTTTTCTGATATCTCCAACGGGAGCAACCTGCAGGACTCCCTGCCGTGCCCTAAATTTCTCCACTCTCATTTCCAGAGTAACAGTTGCCTTATGCCACTTCCTTTAATCATTATTTTATGCACCTTTTGTAAACTGTTTTAAGTTTATTCAGGATACATTCACCTCAGTTTTTCTGGAACTCCCTTGATACTTCTACAGTCTCATTTTTTCCCCTCTTTATTTCTGGAAGGGGAGGGGAGGCCATCAGCATGAACTGTGAGGGTTGCTGGGTGGCTCGGTGGGTTAAGCAGCTGCCTTTAGCTCAGGGCATGATCTCAGGGTCCTGGGATGAGCCCAATATGGGTTCCTTGCTCAGCGGGGAATCTGCTTCTCCCTCTCCTCCCCTCTTATGCTCTTTCTCTCAAATAAATAAATAAATAAAATCTTTAAAAAAATAAAAAAGAGAATGAACTGTGGGGAAATTTTAAGCTCTACCTTTCCTCACTCTCCTCTCTGCTTCACCCACCTCCTCTCATACATTATCCCATGTTATCCAGTGTTGAGGAACATTATCTTAGGTAGTCCTGCAAATTGTCAATCATAGACTATGAATGTTTCATAGAATGTTTTCATAGAATGTTTCATATGAATGACCTAGAAACCTGTAGGCTCTCAGACAACTGATTTTATCTATTCCCCTCCCCACAACACTGTGAGCCTTGAATAAACACTAACATAGTTTCTGACAGCTCAAGGCTGTATGCCTAGGATGCCCCCTTAAAGGGAACACCTGCCTGAGAAAGCTCAACCTGCTAGTAGCAGGGGAATTTACTGTTTGTTCCAGCAAAACCAGGTGATAGGCAGATAGGCCCCTGGACTTCCTCTTAGAGCAGTCACTTTACAAAGTTTGCAAGTGTAAATCCTTTTTCTGTTCCTTTGAGATATAAATCTTCTACCACCCAGGATTGTCTTCTTAAAGACCTGCCCCTTCTTCCTCCCAACTTTTTTATTCTTTCTTTGAAACACCCAATTAAGGATGCCTGGGTGGCTCAGTGGTTGAGCATCTGCCTTCAGCCCAGGGCATGATCCTGGAGTCCCAGGATCAAGTCCCACGTCAGGCTCCCTGCATGGAGCCTGCTTCTCCCTCGGCCTATGTCTCTACCTATCTCTCTCTCTCTCTGTATCTCTCATGAATAAATAAAATCTTAAAACAACAACAACACAACATCCAGTTACCACTGTACAAATCAAAACAGAGTCTAGTCTACACTGGACTCTTTCCCCTTTTGCAATAAACTATACAGTCTGTCTTCACCACTTTAGCCAGTGTTTGGTTCAGTTTTTCTCTGACATAACTTTTGAGTCATGTCCTAAAGAATAATATTTTGCCAAGGAGATCAAAGAGACTTGCAACCCAGGAAGAAGCACAGACATTTTGTATATTAGATTCTTGGGCCTTTAAGATTTTAAAGGGCCGACAAAAAAATGTTTGAGACCCCTCTCCACCCAAGGAGAGGGAGAGACATGAATTTTTTAAAATTGCAAAATGGAAAAAAATAAAAAAATAAAAAAATAAAATTGCAAAATGGAAGTTAATAAAAATAGCATTATTTTCCACCCCATTGTTTATATTTAGGAGTCAAAAAAAGTCTGTTACACTTAAAGAAAATTTTAAGTCATATTTTTCTTCCTTAGCAAGAATCTCTGAATGTATGTAAAGATTGCCAAAATTAAAGAAATTAGTCACAGCCAAGTCATTTCAAAAGCAGAATGATAAAATTCAAGAATCCCAGGGTTCCACCTGGCCTCACCACTGAACACTTAACCTTGAGTTTGTTTCTTCCTCCAGAACACACGGGGGTTGGATAGCTTAGGTCTGTTTCTATTCTGAACATCTCGTCTGCAGAAGTTCTACTTCCAGAGACTGACATCTTCCTTTTTTTTGCCCCCTCCTCTTAGATTGAAGCAACCTCGTGCTAGGAAGATGTTAGATGAAGGAGTCATAGTTGCTCTGGGCAGCGATTTCAACCCTAACGCATATTGCTTTTCAATGGTAACTATTTTTAATGTGCCTTTCCGAGCAAAGAATCAGTCTTCTACCATGTGTATAAATGATTTAAAAATAGTTCACTGCTGGGGATCCCTGGGTGGCGCAGCGGTTTGGCGCCTGCCTTTGGCCCAGGGCGCGATCCTGGAGACCCGGGATCGAATCCCACATCAGGCTCCCAGTGCATGGAGCCTGCTTCTCCCTCCGCCTGTGTCCCTGCCTCTCTCTCTCTCTCTCTCTGTGACTATCATAAATAAATAAAAAATTAAAAAAAAAACTTAAAAAAAAAATAGTTCACTGTTAAAATGTACCAAAGATCTAAGAAAATATTTTCCTGTGAAACAAAAAAAAAGTGTAGACAGCAGGGTAAATTGGGTATGTCTGTGCCACATGGATGCCTCTAGGCATAGAGAGAGGAGAGAAAGTTCTATCTGCATAATTTTTTGATTCAGCCTTGGGCATTGTGGTTTGATGATAATTTACTACCATCTTGGAGGAGAGCACAAGCTCAAAGAAGTTTTAGTAAATAAGTATGTAGGGGGGCTTTCATCTTACATAGTGAGTGGTCTTGAAAAGTTGTAAATAAATACTCAATACATGGGTGTCAGGGGGGCTAGGGTGTGATCTCTGTAACAAAGGAATCTTTTCCAAAGCGTAAGAATCTTTATATGTAAATTAAAATGTTATACCAGTTTAGCTAGTTCATCCCACACAGTAAATTTCCATTATTGGTTGCGCCGTGTTGAGAAATGTCCTAGGGAGCGGTTGCCATCTTGTGACTTTCCTCTAACACTCTTCTTTTCTGCCTCAGCCAGTGGTCATGCACCTGGCTTGTGTGAACATGAGAATGTCCATGCCTGAAGCCTTGGCGGCTGCCACCATCAATGCAGCTTATGCTCTGGGAAAATCTCACACACACGGATCCCTGGAAGTGGGCAAACAGGGAGATCTCATTGTCATCAATGCGGCCAGGTGAATGACCTCTCAACCGAGCTATTTTACTTTATGCCCCTCGTAACATGTGGATTGGGTTTAAATGCCTTTCCTGCTCATTATTAGCATCAGGCTCTGTGTAGGCTCAGAAGCTCCCCAATCTCCTTCATTATCATCCCTGTCCAACCAGAAAGTCTCCCTACAGGTCATAGACCAAACAGGGTAGATAGACCCCCTTGTCTAGTCTCATTATCTGCCTTACACCTGTCATAGCTCTCCAGGTTTTTCTTCTGTTTACCTGGACTTTGGACTTGTGCCCCCGGCTTGCATTCTTGTTTTTCTGCTGGAGTTCTGACCTACAGCTTGTGTTAAGCCATGGGTGTTCCAACTCCAGCTGGTCACCCTGCTTCTGATTCATCACCTCTCTGGCTTCCCCTACCAGATCCCCAAAGCCTCACTTCAGTTTTCTTGGCCCTGGGTTCATATTGCTTACCCACGGTCTGTTATCAACTGCGCTTCCAATGTAACAATTTGAGTCTTATTTTCCTAAATCTTGAAGTTGTAAATCCTTGACTCTAGCAAGCCTATTGCACTCCTTGGTCCTCAAGTTCAACTGAAGAAAAGCAACTCTGTAATTCTACTCTTCACTCTCTCTATTGAAAATAATGCTGATATCACCTTTCGTATATCACTTAATCGGATCAAATATTTTAAGGTCAAATACTTAAATAATACCATTGAACAATATTTAAGTCATAGACTAGTTATCATAGTAATCTACTATTTTTTTAAAAGCCCAAATATCGATGACAAGGTATAAAGACATTTCTAGAGAATGTATTTCTAAATTAGCATTTATTGACAAAGTGATGATTTTGACCTGTATGCATTAAAGTGTGTTTGATTTCTTTCTAGATGGGAGCATTTGATTTACCAGTTTGGAGGCCATCATGAATTAATTGAATATGTTGTAGTTAAAGGAAAAGTCATCTATAAAAAATGAAAGATCTGAAAGAAAATAGAAGACTCTGTGACAGTATAAGTCAACGCAGTTGCAGTAAAAGCTAAAACACCCTAGTGATTTACCAGTGTGATGTCACTTAAATATATTTCAGTACTTTGTTAATCCACTTGAAAAAAAATCAAGTCATTAATTTCTTTTAATTTAACATGTGCACCTGGACATATTAACAGGTAAATCAAATGGATCATGATCTTAGAACATTAAATCACTTCACAGAGATTTGTTACAAATATTTTGGAGATTAATATGATGGAGTATCGTCAAATGCCTTCATTGGGGAAAAGCAGATTGGCAGTTAGGTAGACATGGCTTGAAATTGCCATTTTGTTTCTGCTTTTCAAATTTCAGTCTTTAAACTACATTTTGTGAAAATTAGTGTGGTGAGAAATCCAAGTGATATGCCCCAAACTAAGCAAATGTAGCCTTCTATGATAAGCAGCTAGATGGTCCTTTCCCCCACACATTGTCTCTCTAAAAGCTCTTTGAATGCATGAGTGTCCCCTGAGAGAGGGTGTCCTTCTATTCCTAATCTCTGCTCTAACAATAGAGCTTCACAGCACAGTTCAAGACTCATTTTACATGTGGGTACAGGGGCCTTCCTAGAATGGATGCATTTGGACCAAATCCAATAATGTAATTTTCAAAAATCATTTTTAATTTTTTGATTATTCACACACATTACAAATAAAAACAAAATTTTTATAGTTCTTAATAAATATTTGTTGTCACTATTATTGTTGTTTCTAGCCCTGTAAGTAGATCGGTAGTATTACCTATTATAGTTTTTTAGGAAATGAACAATATAAATACGTGTTTCTAAAACCATATGAGTTTACTTGAAATCTTTTTAAATGTTTAGACATCCTTATAATCACAACTGCATTATTAAACTTTATCCTATTTATGAATAATTTGAGAAGTAAAGATTAATCAAATTATCACCCATTACATACTAATAAAGGCTGAATCAATGAGGCTTTACTGTATTCCATTTAAATAAAATCAAAATATTCCTTGTTGGGAGGTTATGGGTAACAATACACAATGCTGTCATTACCTAGTAGCTTGGGATCATTGGAGCATTGTCCCTCATATACTTGGGGGAGTCTTGAGGGAATGTGGGAGCGGCTTGGTCACCATGGGTGATGCCTCCCCTGTAACCAAACACCTACTCAACAGTAGGAATTTGGGATGCAGACAATAGATATAAAGGCTAAAATTAAATACTAGGTATGTTTAAACATAGAAGTCTATCTTGATACCTATGGAATAAGAAGGTAAAGTGCACCCTACTCTCTCTAGGAGACATTCATTTTAAACAAATAGCATTAATGTCTTTTCTAAGTGAAAGCAGAAGAGGATACCCATCCAGAACTGCCTTAGTCCTCCCAGGCCAGTGTCCTGTAACCCCTTGTAAATTGGGAGCTTGCTGGAAATGAGAACCATGGCCCCACCCCAGACCTGCTGAATCAGAATCTGTGTCTTAACCAGCTGCTGGGTTATTGTACACCTGTTAAAGTCTGAGAAGTGCTGCAGCGTAGGCCCTAGCCATACTGGCTTTCACACTGTGCCTCAAAACACAGTTTGTTTTTGCTGTTCCGGGTCTTGCAGCACTGTTCCTTTTGCCTAGATGGTTTTCCTGCTCTTCTCTATTTGGGAAATCAGAGCTAGTCTCTCCCCACCCTTACTGCACACCCATTGTCCATGCTGGCCTTAATAGCACTGTGATTTAACTCTTTCCCTTTAGAATGTAAGGAGGTAGAGGGCAACTACCACCTCATGCCCTGGATCTAGTATGGTGACTGGTTCATAGCAGGTGATCAATAAATGAATTTTTATGCTGATAAAAATTCACTGATAGTCACAGTGAAAATTACTTAATTAAAACATACTAAGTATGCCAACCCAGGAATTCATGTTAAGGAAAATACTTGTTTTGTGGATTGGAAAGAGCATATGAATTCCTTAATATAATGCCAAAGAATGATGCTTATGGGGGAGTAAATTGTAAAAGTAAAACCAAAGACAGTTCCATGGTTGAGTGGAGAGGCGGCTACCATTCTTAGCTTTGGAGTCTGGAAGGATTTTGATGAGAGAGAAAAGCTCCAAGATGGAACATTATGAAGTGTTTAGAAGACAGGCGATGAGCTCTCCTAGCTCCTTGGGGATCTAGGGCCAGCTCAGAATTCACAGGGCTTTGGAACATCACTAGTAGGAACCTCATTCTTAGGGTCAGGAAAAGCCACTGAAATTTTTGAAACCAGTTAGAACCAGGAGAAGACTATTGTAGAAAAAAATTAATCTGGTTTTAGTGTACACAGTAGGTATTCAAACATTTGTTGTATGATCATACTCTAGCAAGATACCTTGAACTAGTCCTAGAGGGGAGAGAGTAGGAGGTATCAGGTGCTAGAGGTTCAGGTGGAAAGCTCTCACAGTGAGCAGTGAGATGGGAAAACTCCTACTCTGTGTTCCACATTGGGCTAGGTCAATGTTTCTTTTGTCAATCTTTTAAAGTTATCAGGCCACCAGCCCCCTGGAGAAAAATTAAATTTCTCCCTAAGGAATAAGATTTTGTCAGATAGGGTTGAGCTTTAGAAGACCCCAAATCATCACAATATGCAAGTTCTTCTACAACCCGAGAGCCAATTTTTGCCTTAGTGTGTGCAATATCACCCGTACTGAATTGAGGGCACACACACCAGATGCCATGGGAGAAAGGCAAGGCAACGTGCTATGCTGGAGGAAATGCACATCAGGGACTTGACATCTAGGCTTTGATTTCTTCTTGAACTCTTTTTTTTTTTAATTTTTATTTATTATTTATGATAGTCACACACACACAGAGAGAGACAGAGACACAGGCAGAGGGAGAAGCAGGCTCCATGCACCAGGAGCCTAACGTGGGATTCGATCCCGGGTCTCCAGGATCGCGCCCTGGGCCAAAGGCAGGTGCCAAACCACTGTGCCACCCAGGGATCCCTCTTCTTGAACTCTTTATCTGTAGAGGTTGGATTCCCTCCATCTCTGAAATTCTGGTTCTAGAATGAGGCCTGCTTTCAGGGAATTCACAATCCAATTAGGCTTGTAAGACTGACATCAAAGAGTCAAAGCCAGAGTGTATTGAGAGCTGGTTCTCCTAAACGGAACTCTGGTGAAATACATACTTTTAAAATTTAAATTGGTTTTGCCAGATATCTCCGAAAGCATGAGTGTCTTGATCTTTATTACAGTGAGCAGTGAAAGGATAAAGTCAATGGTAGCTTCTTAGATTTTTATGCGGTGGAAAGTTATTCTGAAATGTGAGGGCAGATATTTTCCAAGTGGTTCTACTGCAGTTGCTTCAGACATCAGGAACCTGGCACCCAGATGGTAGAAACCACCAATGAGCCACGGCAATCCTCGAGATCTGAGGTATTCTGTGCTGGTTTTGTTTCCCCTACTGTACCATTAGCATGAGTTCTCAAGCTCTTGATCTGGCCTCCCAACCTTGCCATCTTATTGTTTGCACATTGCTACTGTTTGTTTAATCCTCTGGCCCCCCTGCCTACCTAGGCTATAAGCTGTGAGGGCAAAGACCAGGGCCATCTTGGTCACCGTTTGGTTAATGATAGAAATAGACCAAACATTGAATTGGTTTCCTGGCATAGATGTCTTCTGACACTGACATTTGGCTCATATTTCTCCTTTTTCCTACCTTCTCCCTCTGACTACCATCACTCAAAAACCAGCTCAGTCACTTCTTCTAGGAAGCCTCTCTGATGACTCAAAGGTGCTGTGCTTATACTGTGCTTTTCTCTAGGACACACACTTGGCACAGTAATGGCCATTGCATGTTCCCAACTAGATGGAAAGTCTTTGACTACAGGACTACATGCAATATTGATGTACCATATAGCCCAGTACAGTACCTCAGAAACAGCTGTGGATGCTAACAGATTTCAAAATCTGACCAAAACAGACTTGTAAAAATAAGGAGGTATATCAGCTCACCCTTGGAAATTCATCAGGACAGGCTTCAGGACTGGTTTTTCCAGTAGCTCAATAATACTGAAGACTCAGATTCCTCCCTTCCCTCTGTTTTGTCATCCAGTGTTGGCATCGCCCCAAGGCCAAATTCCCCAATGGGTTGGGCTGGCTGTCAACAGCCCTAGGTGCTCTGTGCCTCCTCCTTATTGTCAAATGGGTGAATGAGAAAGCCTGGCTACTGTGGCTCTCAGGAGAAAAAAGCATTTCCTCAAAGCCTCCAATAAAATTCATCTCTGTTTCATTGGCCCACATTGCAACCTCGGCCTTTTTTTTTTTTTTTTTTTTTTAAAGATTTTTATTTATTCGGGCAGCCCAGGTGGCGCAGTGGTTTAGGGTTTAGCACCGCCTGCAGCCCAGGGCGTGATCCTGGAGATCCGGGATCGAGTCCCACGTCGGGCTCCCTGCATGGAGCCTGCTCCTCCCTCTGCCTGTGTCTCTGCCTCCCTCTCTCCCGCTCTGTATCTCTCATGAGTAAATAAAATCTTAAATATATATATATATTTTGTATTTATTCATGAGAGGCCCAAACACAGGCAGAAGGAGAAGCAGGCTCACAGGGAACCTGATGTGGGACTCAATCCCAGGTCTCCAAGATCACACCCTGAGCTGAAGGCAGCGCTAAACCACTGAGCCACCCGGGCTGCCCTGCAATCTTAGCCATTTCTTGAACTAATCACTAAGCAAAAGGAATGTGACACCTTGTGACTAACCAGGCCTATGCTGTGGGGCTGAAACACATTTCTTGGCTTTGATTTTTGATATGTTTTTAATGTTTACATTTAACAAAATAATACCTTTAACCAAAGTAACCCCCAAAATGCAAAATGATCATGCTATTCATGAGATAATCAGAAGGTTTAATGAAATGATAATAATCCAGTGACCAGATCCAGAATGAGACTCAAGTTTAAAGTAGTAATGAGGGGATCCCTGGGTGGCTCAGCAGTTTAACGCCTGCCTTTGGCCCGGGGCGTTATCCTGGACTCCCGGGATCGAGTCCCACATCAGGCTCCCTGCGTCCCTGCGTGGAGCCTGCTTCTCCCTCAGCCTGTGTCTCTGCCCACCCCCCTCTCTATCATGAATGGGTAAATAAAATCTTTAAAAAAAAAGAAATAAAGTAGTAATGAAAAGAGTCCTGAATTTTTCAGGTTATATGTATATTTTTATTTTATGTACATGGTAGATTGTTACAGTAATGGACCGCAGATCACATGCCAATGCCACTATTACTCTCCCAGATTGACTTGTGCTTGAGAGGGTGACTAGCTTTGGTCAATAGGACATTAGCAAGTGTGGCACTGTGGAAGTATAAAAGCCCTGATGCTTTGGGGCCTGTCCTCTGGCTGCCCTGAGACAGCAGGAGAAGAAGCCCAGGTGAGCCTGCTGGGAGGAAATCCTGATGCCACTAACCCTTGCTGCTACTCCACGAGAAAGAGAAAGAAAACTGAACCAACCACACTCTCTAAAGACACTTGGCGACGTGCTAACATTCATTGACTAAAGCTTTCAATTAACTTGATTAATTCCCTAAAGAGGTGCAATTAAACTGTTAGAAAAATCTAAGAATATAGTGACAGCGTAAGACAACCAAGACATAGTTTATTCTTTCTATGTTTGCCTTGAAATTCTCTTGGAGGCGTGTGATAAACCATTTCTAACATAGCTGTCCAGAGAACTCACTAATCTAGTGCCCTGGGAGACCTATGGGAATCCGGCACTCCCCAGCCTGGAGTGGAGAGCAGCCATCAGACCTCTGGGTTTACTGGCTCAGCTGGGGTTCCTAAGAACATTAGCCAACATCTGTGCATGTTTACATTCTAGCAAAGAACAGCACCAAGACCAGCCTTTTGGTAAACAGGCTCCTCGGCACATTTTCGATCGCTGAATTGCTGTCGGCAGCAGTTTTCATTTCTGTCTCCACCTTTTCCTGTGGACGAGGTGCCATCTAAAGAGTGAAAACCCTATTGTGAAATATGCTGTTGGACCCATTTTAGGCTGGAGCTGGGCAGGCAAGCTGGCAAGTGCGTCTGGTCTTTCTTTGGCCTACTGTAGTTTTAGAGTCATGGTTTCAGATTCCTGCGCTGGAGTGACTTGCATGCATTCACAAAAGGCGGTGCAAAGTCAGAGATCTTAGCCTTGGGAAACCAAGAGGTCATCTGACCCATCTTTCATCCAGATGATTATACTTAAGCCTTCCAAGAAGGTCCTTTGTCATTTTTTGAGGAAAAAAACAGATTGGGTAACACGTCCCAGGGCCCCATCGACCTTTGTCAATAGTTCATCCTTTTAATGATTACCGTTACAGAGAAGGGGTTGGTTAACTCTGAACATAAGATTTCTTATTTTGGGGACAGGAGGCTTCTTAACGCAGGGTTATCACAGGGATGTGAATAGACTACTAACGCATAGTAAGACAGTAGTAATAGTAACCTTCAACTCCAGCTTAAGCATCTGAGATTTTTTTTTTGAGATATTTATTTCATAAATATCAATAAGGGCCATTCCAACAGCAATCTCTATATTCATTGCTTACCTCCTTTACACAAAACCTCTTGTTGACCTATTGACTGGGGTATGATGCAATAAATAGAAGAAAGAGAAGCTTCAGGACAAATTATGACTTTAAAAGAAGTTATTTATCAAGGCCTATTAAGGAACATTTATCACATCACATCATGGTATAGTATAATTCTATCAGCCAAAGTCATCTGGTGGGGAGCTTAGCTTGTCAAACCAAAAGAAAAGAGAAAAAAAAAGAGATTCATAAAAGTCTAATGTTTTTGGAAAAGAATACTACCAATTTATTTCAAAATCTGAGTTCAAATAATGTGAAGTGGCCTGTGGCCTGTTGATATTGTTAAGGAAGAAAGGAAACTCTGATAATCTGAAAACAGCTTCTGTGTCTCAAACCAAGTCACCAAGAGCACAGTGCTGGAGTGAAGTGACTAAAATGCTGTCACCAGCCTAACCAAAGGAGGTTTTTAGAAGAACTGAATAATACAATGAATTGATCTGCCCAGGAAAGTCCTCAGGTCCTTTCTTCAGCATAATGTGCTTTACTATTAAACCAGGTACCCTCTGATTTGCTAATCCATGACAAAGCCCTCTAAAGATCCCCAGACTCTGGGATTTTGGTGGATTTCTTATGTAGAAATTCCAGTGAAAAGGCTGTTGGAGAAACAGGTCTGGATTCTGGAATATGTTCCATTCTGTATTTTTCGATATATGGTGCAGCTACCTCCCAAACCTGAGAAGGATAAAATAGAGTCAAAATGTTGACGCCACTGTCCTCACATGCCATTAAACATCAGCTTCATCTGATCAAAACATCTATAGCTGACTAGGCACGTAGCAGCTGTTTACTTGCTTTTATTATAAGCCATTTGACACATGATCTGTATCAATTAGCTTCTGGCTGCATTAACAGCTTTTAAAATGCAAAGTCCAGAAGCTTTCTAAAGTCACCTTTATGGTGTTCAGCTGCTGAAAGCAGTTCTTCTGAAGTAAAATAAACAAACAAAACTGACAATTCAGTGTGGACAGAGTTAAGGAAAGCTGCCCCAAGGTATGACCATGTGTTTTCTAAGACAAGCTTTGAATAGGGCAGTGGATTTCCTCATTTGCTGGCTCTCCATGCCACATGTGCTCTATTCCTTCCACTCTGGCTACGCAAAGTCTGACCTGTGGGCCGGCAGCATAGGCATCCCCTGGAATCAGACCCCCAGGAGGTTCACGGGCACGTTACAGTTTGAGGAGCGATGCTTCATACCCTTGTCTCCTACGTACCTCCATCCACCAACCTGCTCTCTTTCAAGCATCACGTCTTCTCAAGTTAAGGTCCTGTTTTTGATTTACAGTTGCTTTTTAGCAGCTTGCTGCTAACAATCAAGGAGCGTTTCCTATTCTTTTGTATTACCTTAGAAAATGTATTCTTTCAAAGGCTAGCTTCCTCGGAAGCTACCTGCACCCCCATATTCATGCAGCATTAGTTATGAAGAACATGGAGGCGACCTAAGCGTCCACCGATAGATGTATAACAGCAGACCTCTGGCCTTTGGGAATGCAGAACCAGAGATTTCCCAGGCCACAGAGGCCAGCAAGTCTGTTTGAAGCCGCCTTGGCTTTCTGACAAGCCCAGCAATCTTCAGCAAAGTGTTTTTTGTTTTTAAGATCATGAACAAATGACTTTCCTTTGCACATCTGTAGATCTTGCCCTCTTTTGCAGAAAAAAAACAGAACGTTCTTATGCCATCTCTGGGTACCAAGAAGCCAGACCTCCACCCCCCCACCCTGTGGGCACCCACCAAAATACTAGAACTTCTTGCACAACCTACAAGCACCAGGATAACTCTGTAGGTGACATCAAGTCTTCATGTAATCAAGAAATGTCACTGACCACTGTCCTCCTTTAACTGATTAAACCCCTTTAAATATTGCTGGGCCAGGCAGAAACCTGGAAGTGGGCTTTTGTTGTTGTTGTTATTTTAAAGATTTTATTTATTTCTCCATGGGAGACAGAGAGAGAGGCAGAGACACAGGCAGAGGGAGACGCAGGCTCCATGCAGGGAGCCCGATGTGGAACTCAATCCCAGGACCCCAGGATCACACCCTGGGCCAAAGGCAGATGCTCAACCTCTGAGCCAGCCGGTGTCCCCTTTTATTTTTGGAAGTGGGCTTTTGGATAAGACTCTGCCTTTACCCAGGTAGCTGGCCACCTGAATAATGCTCATATTATTTTCCAATCAAAGCTCATCTCTTGAATATTGGCCTTTCAAGGGATGGGCAGCTGATTTTGAGTGATATGGGCAGAGGGGGTCAAAAGGTACAAACCTCTAGTTATAAAATAAATCTTATGGATAGACTATGCAACATGGTGACTATAGTTAATAATATTGTATTATATATTTGAAAGTTACTAAGAGCAGATCTTAAAAGTTCTCACCATAAGAAGAAAGAAATTATAACTATGTATGGTGACAGATGTTAACTAGTTATTGTGGTGATAATTTTGCAAAATATACAAATATCAAATTATTATTTTATACTCCTATAACAAATATAATGTTATATGCCAGGTATATTTCAATTAATAAAAAGGCTAGCCTCTTATACACCTCTCAATGAGAATCAAAGTTGGCAGCAAGCAAGGGGCTTCCCCTCAAAGGGTGTATGTAGGGCATACTTAGGGATGACAGGTGTGAAGATCAAAGGGAAAAATAATTCCCCAAGAGCAGAGCAATGGTTCTAGGGGAAATCAAGAAGTCCTAGAGAATGTGATACCAACAAATTATGACAAAAGTCTCAAAAAATATATTTAAAAAATCAGTCAGCCTAGGAGGCATCTGTTCCTGTCAGATAAATCTATAGTCAATGAAGCCAGAGGAAATAAGTGGTATCTCACCTAGAGAGATGGGACAGGACACACCCCAGCACCAGACAGACCAACAGACCTTTGGAGTAAAAACCTGGGACTTTGTTAGTCATTGGACCAGTTGGAGGTGGTGGGGACAGCATCACGGAAAGAGAATATACTTTTGAACAAAAGAGAATCTTCTTGGTGGAGGGGATGCGTGAAACTTTCATCTCATTTTCTCCCCGTGAATACCCATCCCAAACTCCATTTAAAATCATTTCAGTTTCTCATTGCTAGATAGTCATTTTTTGGGTGTAATATGGGACACTTAAGAGTTCATCAAATAGCTTTTTAGTTGCTGTGGAAGTTGCTTAAGTTCCTTTTCTGTTCATGTCCAAGGAATAGACAGGAGACAAGAGAATAAGAATATTTCTTCAGTCCCCACTCCCACTCTGCTTTCCCATAATGACCCCAAACTAGGAAGTAAGCTAAGTGGCCAACTTGCCTTCTGTTCTATGAGCAGCCTGTGTGCTGCCTCAATGTCTGGAGCCATGAAGCGATCTTTTATCCAGGGCCTACAGAGAAAGCACATCAAACCATCAGCCAAACATTAACTGCTGCCAGGGTTCACAGTTCTGCAATGATGTCACATCCAGGGACCTATTTGACTTTACCTTACAACAGAGCGCACGAGGTCATAGACCTTCTCTAGAGGAGTGGTTGTTCTCAGGGGGCGTAGAAACTCTATTCCTTGGCAGGCTGCAAGAAGCTCAATGGCCAGCACTGGAACAAGAAAGGTGGAGGGTATAGCTGTTTAAAACTGCCTTTGTGCTTGGGGGATATAACTCACATGGAAGTTGAAAGCCATCTCTAGCCAATGAAGAGATGGTCGGTCCTCTGTCCACTGGTAGAATAAAGCCAACTTGGTATTTGGTTACCATCTTAAATTTGCTTTTCTACTCCCTTGGCTGTATCTTTAATGTTAAGAAGGGGAATGCTATCCAGGTAAATATATTAGTCCTCTCCTTACTTTATCTGAGCAAGATGGATGACATGTGGGTCCTATTTCTACCTTTGTGTAAATGTCAATTGGTTTTTAGTCTTGCTGTTCCTTTGGCCTGAAATTCCTGGCACATACACCTTCATAGGATTGAAGGAGCCAGTGAATGAGCAAATGAATCTTTTGTTGCGGTAGATCTTGTTCGTTTCAAGCCTTCAAACTCAAAGTTCTCCCAAGCCCACTAAAACTGAAATTGTAGAAATTGGTATCTTGCCAACTTTAGGTTTCTTGATAAAATACAGGGTTTTTTTCCTAGTTAAGAAGTCTTATTAAGTGTATGATACCTTGGGATCAACTTTGAATACCGGAACCTAAATTTCTCTACCTTTGGATTCCATTATTTGCCAAGAAAATACTTTAGAAGCTTCAAGTTGATCAAACCATTTAGGGGTCAACTGAAATGGAGTATTAAAAACATTTGACTTCTTAAAATTTATGAAGCACACTACAAACTCTGGTGAGTAGACAGGTCACAGTGGGAGCAGATGAAGTAGTAGAATCCATTTTGGACCTGGAAGAAACTTCACATTTTCTAGTCCAATCCCCTCACTTATATATAAGGAATTGGAAACTTCAAGAAGTTTAGCTGGGGTGGACAGGGAAGACATCTGAGATAAAATCTGCACAGCTACCAAGATGGAGGGAGGAAGTGAACCATGTGAAGTCCTGGGAGAGCAGTGTTGCAGGTGGAGGGGCCAGTGAGGACACAGATACTGAGGTAGGGATGCATCCTTGGCAGGTACATGAATAACACTGTGGTTCCAGGGTAAAGAACGGAATGGAGAGAGAGGTGTCAGTGAGAACCAGAGGCCAGATCACGTGTGATTGCTGTAGGCTACAGGAAGTGGGCTGGATTTTGTTTTGAGCACTAGGAAGTAACTGGCAAATTTTCAGCAGGAACATGGTGTAGTCAAAATGACATTTTTTTTTTTTTTAATTCAGAGGCAGGCACACAGGCAGAGGGAGAAGCAGGCTCTATGCAGGGAGCCCGATGTGGGACTCGATCCCTGGTCTCCAGGATCACACCCCAGGCTGCAGGTGGTGCTAAACCGCTGTACCACCAGGGCTGCCCCCAAAATGACATTTTAAGGACCATGCACTGGTTGTTGTATGTGGTGCCTGTAGAAGAACAGTAATGAAAACAAAGGAGACCAATCAAAAGGTGGTGACAGAGCCATGATCTCGTGTCTTTTGATGGTAAGTTTGATTTGCTGATGAACTAGATAGAAGATCTGAGAACTGACAAGGGTGACTCTTTAGGCTTTTGGCCAGAGCAATATGCTCAATGTGGACATTAGGATCACACCATGGTAGGCAGGTAATAACAAGTGTTGGTGAGGATGCGGACAAATCAGCTCTCAAACACTGCTGGTAAGAAAGTGACATGGCACAGCCACTTTGGAAAATAGTGTGGCAGTTCCTCAACAAGATGATCATAAGCTACCATATGACCCAGCAATTCCACTCTCGAGAAATGAAAACATATGTCTGCACAAAAACTTGTACACAAATGTCCACAGCAGCAGTATTTATATTAGCCAAAAAGTGGACAAAACCCAAATATCCCTCACCTGATGAATGGGTAAACAAAATGTGGTATATCCATACAATGGAATATTATCCAGCCAGAGAAAGGAATGAAGTGCTGACACATGCTACAGTGTGGAAGAAACTTGAACACATTGTGCTGACTGAGCCATTACAAAAGCCCATGTGTTGTATGCCATGTATGTGAAGTGTCCAGAACAGGCAAATCCAGAGAGAGAGAAAGTATATCAATGGGTGCTTAAGCCTGGGGGCCAGGTGAGAATGCGAGAGTGATAGGTAAAGGATACAAGGGTTCTTTTTGGGATGAAAGTGTTCTAAAATTGATTTGTGGTAGTGATTGCACAACTCTGTGAATATACTAATAACAACTGAAGTGTACAATGCAAATGGGTTGTTGTAGGGTATGTAAATTATATCTCAATAAAAAGAGCACTTAACTCTCCCACATTTGTCTTAAAATACTGTAGTCCTTGCTTATCTGCTGTTTTGCTTTCTGCTGTTTCAGTGGCCCGAAGTCAACCACATTCTGGAAGCAGGTAATCCTTCTGATGATTTGTCAGATTCCTCCTCCTGTCGAATCATCAGGAGGTCAATAGTAGCCTAATGCTACTTCACAACACCTGCGCTATTCCCCTCACTTCATCTCGCCCTGTAGGCATTTTGTCATCGCACATCATCACAAGAGGGTGAGTAAAGCACAATAAGGTATTTTGAGAGAGTTCACATTCACATAACTTTTATTTCAATATATTGTTATAATTGTTCTATTTGATTAGTTATTCTTGCTAATCTCTTACTGTGCCTGATTTATAAATTAAACTATTATAGGTATGTACGTATAGGAAAAAACATGGTATACATAGGGCTTGGTACTACCCATGGTGTTAGTCATCCACCAGGGGTCTTGGAACATTCCCCCTCCTCCATGGATAAGAGGGGAATTATTGTAGTGATACTCTTTTGTCATCCCACAGCTTCCAATACAGTTGGGAAAATTTAGGAGCTTAGATAACAATGCCTAAAGGAAGGCAATTCCTCTTAAAAAAAAATAACAAAACAAGCAGTAATTAAGGAGGCAGGGAGAGGTTGGTCTAACACGGCTCCACCCTAGAAACTATCTACCGAAAGGTATGGATTTGAATCTTGTTAAGCCTCCCGCAGCATACAGGAAACACAGGGAACAAAGATAACATGCAGATTAAAAGTTAAAAGTAACACCACAAGGAGGCTAACAGGTAAATCCAGAATGTCAGTCTCTAATAGAAGACTGATATGTTTTTTTAACTAGTCAATGGCATGAAGAAAAAAAAGGAGAGGGGGCTGTTCTGGATGAAAAGAAGCTTAAAATCTTGACCACCAAATTTAAAATGTGGGCCTTGAATCTAGATTTGAACAAGGCCACTATGAAGGCACTAAAATAATTGGGAAATTTTGAAAATGTACTCAACAGTGATACTGAGACTTGATTTTTTGTTGGATATGATAATGGAATCATGGTGGATAAAAAAGCATTCATATTTAAGGGATAAAATATGCAGGAAGAAAATAATGTGATGGGATTCGCTTGAAAATACTTTGAGGGGCAGCCCGGGTGGTTCAGCGGTTTAGCACCACTTTCAGCCCAGGGTGTGATCCTGGAGACCTAGGATGGAGTCCCATGTCAGGCTCCCTGCATGGGGCCTGCTTCTCTCTCTCTGCCTCTCTCTGTGTCTCTCATGAATAAATAAATAAAATCTTAAAAAAAAAAAAAACATACTTTGAGAAAAGGAAAAAAATGAAGCAAATGTGCTGTTGAGTCAGAGTTAGGTATAAAGGGGGGTTGTGGTACTAATCTCTCCACCTATGAATATGTTTTCAATTGTTTAAAAAATTAAGCCAACCGTCACACTTATTTGACAGCAGGTGTGGTTCTTAAATTTCAGTGAGCCTCAGAGTCACCTGGAAGACTTGTTAAACCCATATTGTTCTGTTCTCTTCCCTTGAGTTTCTGATTTAGTTAGCAGGTCGGGGGCCGGGCCTAAGAATCTGCCCTCCTAACAAGTTCCCAGGTGATGCTGATGCTGCTGGTAGGGATCCTACCTTGAGGATCACACATGTTGTAGTTTATCAGTGAGGCCTGCCATCCCAGACTGGCTGGGTTTACCTTGTTCCACATGCTCGATGACCCGAAGGGCCTTCCTTGCTGCCCATCCTCCCATGGAGACATGGTCCTCTGTGGCAGCGCTGGTGGAGAGAGAGTCCACAGACGAGGGATGACACAGAGCCTTGTTCTCAGAAACTGCAAGAGGCCAATGCAAGTTGAATATGCTAGTATGCTCATTTTCATATTAGAAATAGGAAAAATTGCCATGTTGGCTGCTCAATGTGCTCAACATTGTGGAGTATCCCCTCTAGAAGCTCTTGGTTGTTATCGAAGCACTGGATAGTCTAAAATTATTTTGGGAAGAGGAAGCAGGTTGGGTTTGTATCGAAATGAAAAGGAAGGACTAGTGAGTGTGCTAAGACCAGATAGAAACCTTATTACAAACCCTATTACAAAGTCCAGTGGAAAACACTGGAAGCATTTAGCATGCCAGGGAGGCTAGGTAAAAAAGACATGGTGGGCTTTTCCAAGTACTCAAGAACAACTGGACTGGTTGTATCAGCAGAGGAGGCATTAGAATTCAGGGTGGTATCTAAGGATGGAGACTGGACCCACAGATCTTGAGCAAGGAGATTTTATGGCTCAGACTGCCCAGTGATGACACAAGTGCTTGTACTGGGTTTGAGCAAAGACTCCATGACTGCCAGACGTATCTTGGGGAGGAGGGGGAAATTCTAGAGATGGCCTAGATTGGTGTTTCCAACTTTATTGTGCCTAGAGTCACTCCCATCTTGTCAAAATGCAAATGTCGAGTTTCGAGTGGGGCCTGAGATTCTGCTGTTCTAACAAACTATCAACTGATGGCCAGATTCTTGGCTTGAGGACAACACATTAAGTAAGGAGGACGATTACAGGGCTCCTCCTCCTGCCCCAGAAACCAGGGGAGAGTTTTCTCCCCTACATTTTTGCCCCTGAAGGTGGCTGGGTGAGACTTCAGTTGCCCTCTGTACTATAAAGGATCCCGAGATAATCTAGCGATGTAGACCAGGTCAGCTCATCCTGGTCTGCCCAGGCCTTTCCAGGTTTCAAGTGCTGCAAGTCCCAGGTCCCAGGACCCTAAGCCTGCTTATATGGATAAGTGGTCTGTGGTGAGGCTCGCTGTGAAAGAGAAGTTACTTGGCCCTGGGAAAGAAAACTATTCATTTCCTACTAATGAAACCAAGGTGCACAACTTCAATAGGCAGTTTAGGGAAGGAAAACACATTCAAACGAGGCTTTCCAAAGTCCCTGCTGTTTTCTAGATCTAGATCTGTTAATGTGAGAAGTCACTGCCCTCGAAAGGAGTATTTTAATAAGGAGGTAAGTGAGCAATTAGAATATACTGGATTAGAGGACACAATGAATTCCTTTTGGTTGTGTTGAGTTTCCATGTGAGGCTTTGGTGAGGAAGGGGTTAGGAGTAATATTAATAGCAACTAATATTTACTTTGTGCTTACACAACATGGCCAGGCACAGTTCTAAGGCTTTATATGCATTGATTGATCTAATCCTCAAATCAGCCCCCTTAGGTAAATTTATTACCCCCCATTTTGCAGAGGAGTAAACTGAGAGTGATAGGAAACTTGCTCCATATCACACCTCTGATAAATGGCAGAGTTGGAATTTGGACCTAGAGTCTATGCTCTTAACCACATGCTCTCTTGCCTCTTGGGTAGGTTTGCCCGAAAAAATACAGAATGTTTAGTTAACTCTGAATTTCAGAGAAAAACAAATGATTTTTTGTACTTATGTCCTGAATAATTCAAATTTAAATGGGCACCCTGCATTTCTATTTGTTAAATTTGGCAATCATGTTTTAGGATTAAGTACTGATTAAAATGAGATCCACATTATTTGAAGTAAGAGCACAGATTTGAGAACAAAAATGCCTGGGTTTGAATTCAGTTCTACTTACTAGTTGTCCAGGGTAAGTCACCTAAGGTCTCAGATCTTCAGGTTTTCCTCTGTACAATGTACACGCCTCTTGGCATTGTTGTGACCATTAAGTGAGCAAATATAAATGAAGCCCTTGGCATGTTCTTTGTACTGAACCCTGTTCTAATGTGTTACTTACAGTTTTGAGTCAGAAATCAGCTATACTGAAGCTCAGTTTTCCTGGAGGGCATCTTCTTATGAGCATTTTTGCATATTACTTTTTTAAAAGAATTTATTTATTTGAGAGAAAGAGAGAGAGAGAAAACACAAGCTGAGGGGGAGCCAGCGAGAGAGGGAGAACCAGACTCCCCACTGAGCAGGGAGCCCGATGTGGGGCTTGAACTCCAGGATCATGACCTGAGCCACCCAGCCACCCTGCGTTTTTGCATATTGTAATCACATCTTTATGTTTTCAGTGTTTGGTATATCTAATAGAATGTACCCAGAGTTTAATCATTCAGGTCAGTTCAAGTTTTGCCATTAATTATAGATATCTTTGTCTTTTTTCCTTCTGAAATCTTCAAATTGGGATTTGGGAAAAAGCTACAAAGGTGAAGTTCCTATGTGATGTCAAATTGCTTTCTACAGAGAAATTGTGGAAACCTCATTATTCACAAAGTCATTAGGGTATTATTGTGTTTTCGTATAGCTTTGTTTACATTTTATTTAGTTTTTTTTCTAAAAAATGTTAAAGAGACTTCCTTCTGCATTTCTACCAAGACAAGTGGGATGCGAAAGAGGTGGGGACAAAGATGGAATTCAAGGACAAAATTTGACACTTTCAGATGAAATGGACAGACTTGGGTTCTGGGCAAGGGGCAGTATTCTTACCGAGTGCTGCGGCTGTGCAATGTGCAATCATGAATCCAGAGTTCAGGCCACCTTCAGCCACCAGGAAGGCAGGCAGCTCACTGAGGGAGGGATTACAGAGCCTTTCTATTCTTCTTTCACTAATCGCAGCAAGTTCATGGATTCCAATGGCCAAATAGTCTAGGGCCTAGAAAGAGCATCTCAGTTCAGTTGGTTTAAATTGGATTATGCTTTCAGGGTCAGGAGCAATTCTAAAAGCTTACTTTGGCTGGGTATTCACCATGGAAGTTTCCTCCAGAAATAGTCTCTCCTCTGCTGGCAAAAACCATCTTGCAAAACAGGTTAAGGCTAATTTTTAACACTGGTAGCTCTTGTACAAATATGGGTGGAGAGAAGGAGAGTCCTTCTACAAGCAGTTGTTGACATGAACAGATGCAAAAGCAAAAACAACAAAACAAATACCCCAAACCTTAAAGATGAATGATGTACACCTAATTGGGGGCCAAAGAAACATGGAACAGGAAACTTTTCTTTCTGAAATTAGAGATTCTCAAACACCATAACTATAGTTATTTGATGATTAGCACTTTCCCTCAAAAAGTATATATCTAAAATTAAGAACAGAGATCAGGACACTAGTTCTATTTCTTCAGTGGACTATGTGAGCTTGCACTCTGTAGAAGAATTTGCTGAATGGAAGACTTTGCTGAGGAGCAACCACCAAATTGTCAGGAACAATCAATTCTTGAAAGACTTTCAAACTCTCTACTCAGTGATCCTGCAGCAACATTCATAGCAAATGGTGGCCAATAGGCTGTTGCAAACCCATCTAAGTAGGAGCAACTTAGACTCACCACATATTAATGCCCTCAAAGATCATTCCATTCTATCACGCACTTCACTTAAGCCAATAGGCACCCAGACAATGCAATAACAACCCTTCCAAAGAGCTGACTTACATCTACTGGACTAAAGAATATTTATTTAAAAAAAAAAAAGAATATTTATTTCTATCAACTAGGAACTCACTCTGTGTGAGAAAGATTCTGACTTCCAAAGAGCTGGAGATGCATGTATTACATTAACTTAGTCAAGTTGGGAGTTACCTTTTCTGTGCATAAAACTGTGAGCCTGTTAGGCCCAGTGCTGGCTCTTCTCCACCAACCCACCGGTCACAGGCCCTAGTCTTCTCTCCATTCTTTGAACCCTTATAGCAAGTAATCTCTGCACCTACTTAGGACTTAAACATGTTTGATTGTTCTCCAGTTCCAAATTTGTTTGTTGGTTATCAGATTATAGCAATTAGAATTTAGCATCCATAGCATTCAGCAACTGTGTTAATAGGTGCTCTGTATCTACAATTGAAAAATTAAGAATAATATTCTTTCAACTAATACCAGTATTGCAAGAAAATTCCCAAATATTACCTTATGGAAATTCATCAATAATTAAGAATCTTTAATTGAGAAAGGAAAGTACTTTCGGCTGAAATTTTTGCTGCAGCAAGTGGTGGGAGAAGAATTTAGTAAGGAAATATCCCTCTCTCATATCCAGTAATTTAGTGGTAATTCTTTGTTTTTATTCTTTAAAATACCCTCTCAAGTCTAAATTATAGAAGTGTAGAATGGATACCTCTCCTCTACAAGAACTGATAGACTTACATAGTCTTCATGAAAGCGCTACTCTGTTTTGGGGGGTTGAGTGGTGTTGAGGTAAGTGAGTTGAGAATCATTTAGTGTGGGTCTGACTTCACTGTAGAACAATCTGACATTGAGGACATAAAACACACATCCTGAAGTAATCTTGTCAGAGAAACCACACTGGAAACATCCTGTGATAAATCTTACACAGGAAGATTTGCTGTGAAACCTGTCTGCTTACCTAAGCTGTGAAAGGCTTTCAAGGTTGTTAACTCAGCACTTTCTCCAGTGTTAAGAACGGAGGCAGGGGTATCTGGTTGGCTCAGTGGTTGAGCATCTGCCTTCGGCTCAGGTGGTGATCCTGAGGTCCTAGGATCAAGTCCTGCATCAGGCTCCCCACAGGAAGCCCGCTTCTCCCTCTGCCTATGTCTCTGCCTCTGTGTGTGTCTCATGCATAAATACATTTTAAAAAAAGAACTGAGGCAGATGTGGGATAGAAAAAATATATTCCTAAGGGCCTGGGTGGTCTTCAAAGGCAATATCAAGTATCTCTGTGAAGACTTTGCCAGTGTGACCCTGGACTGACCACATCAACATCTAGGAACTATACCATCAAAGAACATTCCAAAGCAAAAATAATTTGGCTCTACAATACCTACACCATGAAGAAAAGAAGGGTTCCATCTTTGAGAAATGGAAGGATTCTTACTATTCTTCATAAAATTTGGAAACCCTGATTGGAGTAAAGTCCGCACCAAAAATAAAAACCTGAGATGAGGAAAGCCATAACTCTTGGGGCAAAACTTTGGTAAATGTCAACAGTTACCTTCCGTTTAAGGTATCCCCGGAGCCAGGAAGGCTTGCATAAATGCCAAGCTACCCAGGGTCCCCACAATCACATTTGTGACATAGGTCTTCATCCTCTATCAGCAATCTCAGCCCCGGCTCTTGGGGCAAATGTTTTCATGAACTGTCTCAGCCAATGCTGGGAAGACACCCTTTAGCCTTTAATGGGTCCATATGGAAAGCACCGTGTGTTAGACTCTGAAGTGAAGTCGGGTTCACAGTCTGCCTCTGTCACTTACCAGCTCAGATCTAGAGAGAGTCACTTAACCTCTGAACCTCAGGTATTTAGTCTATGAAACAGAGTGACAGAATGAAGATGCTATACAAAACAATCACTTTAGCAGATCTAAAGATTACCAGCTGGAATTCTATAATTCTGGCTTAGGAAGCAGTAAAAAGATACAGGATTATCTGTTGCACTATTAAGTTCTGTGGTAATGATGTTCTTCACAAATGCTATCGTGTCATTCACCACACCATGGACCTAAAATATAAGATCAAATGAGTGAATACATTGAAAACACTAATAATGGTGTCTGTCATGTAGAGTCTGATATTCATATTAGAATAGCAAGGATGTTTTAAACTGGTATTTATTTGTGCTGTACGGCTAATTTAGCAATATTTTGCCATAGACATTTTCAATCAACTGGCTAGAATGGAACTTGCTGAGTAAAAGGAAATGAGGGTATTTACTCCAGGGAGGACTCTCGATTACACTCTAGACTAGCAATGGGCACAAGATGAAATATTGTGTCATTCTTGAGAAGTATATTAATCTCTCATCTGATTAATTGCCATATACAAATGAGCTGTAACTTTTTTTTGTGCTTCCTTTTTCTTTTAATTGGAGTTCAATTTGCCAACATATAGCATAACACCTAGTGCTCATCCCATCAAGTGGAGCTGTAACATTTGTAATGCTGAATGCCTCATGCCAACTCAGGTCCTTTGCATTTTTTTAAATCTAAAGTTAAGCCTCACAGGTTTACTTGTGATGGTTTGTATCTGCTTATTAAATGCAGATAAGGTACAACCACGATATGCACTTGAATTATGATTCGCTTTTCCTGCGAACCTTGATGGCATGCTGGTTCTTGTTGTACCTAAAAGAGAGAACCAGTTAAGTCCCACTAACTGGTTAGGATGATGTTATTACTAAGCATTTTTAAAAGTGAGGGCACTAAACCAACCTAGCAAGTTGTCTCTTGTGCTTCTGTATGAGAGAAGCGAGCAAAGCAAATCCAAAGGAAACAAACAGCTTATCACGTAGAATAAAAAGTCTGCAATAACTGGACAAATAGAAGTAGGATATGCATCATTTTTAAAAGAGGCAGTAAGGAAATTTGGATTATAATTGACCATTACATTATTTATTCACACGTTCCTCTTTTTCTGTTCCCCCCTCCCCGAGTTGGAAAAAAGCAAAGATTTTTTTTGTTTGTTTACCTGTGGACAGCAGCGCAAGGTATATGCATCCTGAACACGATCACAGAACCTGTGACTTTCTGTGGAAGGTTATGGCAAGGGACAGATTATCAATTTTTTTTTTTCCCCACAAAACACAAAACTGAATCAGCTCACTTGCAGAAACATGCCCAGACCTGCAATTTCAGATGGGTGGTGGTCTGAGTCCAAGAGGGATCGAAACCGAAAAGCAACTTCAATTTGCCCACGATGAGGGCGAACAGCATGGATGTCTAGGTTTGACAGAAAGACAAAAAAGTCGGAGCAATTCTTACATTAGTACAGACTACCATCGATGGTTCAGAACCAGAGGTTCTTACCACCACTCCCAATTAGAAACTTCACCCCAAAAGCAAGATTTCCCTTACCAACTGTATATCTTCCACTTTAAATAGCCAAGTGCAAACTATATGTTGGGCCCACTGAGAATTCAACTTGAGAACCTGGGTCTACCCTAAAAAGATTTAGGCTAAAATGGAAGGGAGCTCTGTAGCGGCCAATTTTTGATCATTTTATATTATCTTTAGACAGTTTTTCTGTCCTACTACATAAAATGGTAGACAGTCTTTCAAATTCACTACTTTACAGGTAAGTTGCAACTTCTATTGTTGTCCTCTTCCAATTTTCTAAGAGGGACCAACTTTAGTCCTGCTCTACTTCTAAAACCCTGTGAACAGGTTCCTAAGACAGCACCCAGTCTGATGGGGGTCAGACCTGGGTGATCCGGAATCCTGGGCAAACTCTAGAGTCAGCATCTGGCTGTAAAATGTGGTCATTGCAAGGATCAAGTGTGGCACAACTTGGAGGAAGATGTGGCAATACTGGACCTGCTCTAGGCACTTGGGTTTTTTCTTCTTCCCCTACCGTCCACTCCCACCATTCTCATGTCTAAAGACCTAGACCCACCCGCCCAACCTGCTCCAGTTGACGAATAGCAACCCAGTGGAAGAACTGTGCTGACCAGTGTCGAAGGCCTTGGTAGTACCCTTGAGCACCTCCAGAGTCAGGGCGGCCACGATGTCTGCCTGGCGTGCAATAGCACTGGCTCTCTCCACGGCTTCACAGCCCAGGGACGTAATCATCTGTGTCCCGTTGATGAGCGCCAGGCCCTTTGAAAAGGAAGAGGGAAGTCCTTTGCTAGATTTATTGTAACCCATGTTCAAGTTGATTTCATATCTTTTGTTTCCA
Organism: Vulpes vulpes; assembly: GCF_048418805.1. Taxonomy (NCBI): domain Eukaryota; kingdom Metazoa; phylum Chordata; class Mammalia; order Carnivora; family Canidae; genus Vulpes; species Vulpes vulpes. The sequence continues at coordinate 73,439,076 of NC_132789.1, forward strand.
TAAGAGGAGAGTTGACCAGTCGGCTGAGTGGTGTTTATTTATGTTTTCTAAAGTGCAGGGCAGTAATGCTTATGTAAGGAGGAGGATTAAGTTCCATCTTATGCAAAATTGCTGTATAAACCTGGCAAATGGAATACCTGTTAAGTATTCCCATTCTCAAGGCAGCCAGGAACTGCCAGTGCAGACTGCGCATGAAATTTTTATCGCTCCTAATTATGCTGCTTTTCTTTAACTGCTCATCAGTGTTGACGAGATATCATAAAAATTCTGGTCCAAAACTCTTGGTTGAGAGCACTCTGAGGAATCTTGACTTCTAGCATCTGTGTGGGATCCTTAGAGATCCTGATTTGAAGTTTAAGTTCTTAGGTCAGAGAACCCCTAAGCATCTATGGAATAAAGAATCTTTTAAATGCTTGAGGAGGAGTGCTTTCTTCAGTGACAAACTTTTTAACAAACATGAAAGCCACATTTAAGAAACCCAAGAGACTGATCTTAAGACGGAAAATAATATACAAATAAAGCCTTATTAAAATGAGTAAATTTTCCTTGATCTGTTTACCTCTTTTGGTTTCAAAACAACTGGTTTCAATCCATGAGCTTCCAGGACCTGAAGAATGGTTAAAAAGATAAAAAAATGGATATCAATGAAATACTGATCTATTTCCAATTTCATAAGGAATCAGTAAAATATCCTTCAGCCTAAAGATCTGTTTTATAAAAACTTAGACCTACGTGAATTGATTCTGTTCATCAACTCTGGTCTATGCTCTAGTTCTGTTCTTTAGTCTAAAAGTAGACTTACATTTCACATAATTTTTGTACTTAAATCAGGGGCTCTAGCATTTACAGAAGTAACCCTGGATGTTGGTTCCTAGGTCCTTTGTATTCAACGTCTACCTTAGTGACTCACTTTTTCTCCTGCTGCTTTCTGAGCACATATGGGCACTTCATACTGTACTGAGGCTGGGTTCCTGACTGTCCACAATTCTCTGCCTCCAGAGCTTGACCTAAAAAGTCCTCCACCCTCATCCTACTTAGCTAAACACTGGCAGAATAATCTTCCCCTGAAATAAAAGAAGTGGAACAGTCATTACATTAAGGTCCCTTTAGGGAAAAAGGAAGACAGAGTCAGCACCATTCACCATGTCCATTTCACAAGCTTATTAGCATACTCGTTACACACCACTCTGTCCTGGGTGTTGGACCAGGGCTGGCCTAGGAAAATTGAGACAGACTAGCTCAGGGGCAATTACAGATTTAAGGATATGGTAAGTGTTCTAGGAAGTAGGGAGTGTGTGGGGTTTGCAGGCAAATGAGCAGATAAGATGCTGGAAGAGCACAAAGGAGGGGCCAGGGAGGAGAACCTGAAGGACAGTGAGGGAAGTTTCCCAGAGGACTTCTGAGCAGGGGGAGCAGGAGTGAGTGGGGAAGAGAAGAATGAGCCTGGGGTGGTCCCTCTGTCCCAGACACAGCACATTCCAGCTGTAAGGAAGCTCCAGCTCCTGTAACGTAGAACCTAGGAGGAGGCATTAGACCAAGACTCTCACAAATCACTCTTAGCTTAGACTTTATTCTAAGGACAATGGCAAGCATTACAGGCTTCAGCCAGGCACACTCAAATTTGCTGTGGGAAGGTGGCTGAGCAAACACCCTGCACCAAGAAATAAAGATCAAGTTCTAGAGAAGAAAAGTGATCTGGAACCTATATCCGCCTAAGGATTATCTGTTCCCTTAACTTCTCCTCCTTGGTCCTCTGCCCCTTCACTGAGGGATCTCAGCAATTGATCTGAGCTAACACTTCAAATAATTCTTTGGGCTGCTCCAATGGAATCTGAAGATGGATGAACAAGCCCTTCTGATTAGCCATTGGGGTAGGAGCTGGGAGGCAGAAGGAACCTGCTTTCCAGAGGCCATACAGTCAGTGCTATGATCCATAGCTCTGTCCTGTGAGACCAGAGACTAAATAAACCCACAACAGTGTGAGGTCTCCTAGATAAGCCCTGGAATAGTTTTAGCTGAAGAATAAATTGCTGGGGTTAACACTGGCCACTATACCTTTTCTCCAAGGTGACCACCGAGTTCCAGAAGCCTGAGGGTAATGTATGGAAGCTAAGAGCCTTACCTAGGTTGACTTGTAAGCTCCAGTTTTCATCTACAAAACAGGGATAATGGTGGCTCCATCCCCAGGCTGCCGTAAGGATTCAGTGCTATAAAGCATGCCAGTGCAGCTGGCGTCCGGCCTGGGGAAACTACTGCGGATGCAAGTTGTCATTAAAGTCTTACGTATTTAGCGTCAGCCCAGCCACTCTTTGGAGACCACATCTTCCCTTCTCCAATTAGCCCAAGAGCAAGATGAGAGAGTGGAGCAAGGTCTCCACTTGCACCAACGGTTCCTTTCTCTGGAACGTAGGGCAGGCAGGAGGCTGGGAGAGAAGGAGGCACCAATTACTTCCGGCTATCCTCATTCGGCCAGGGAGGCCAACCCCCCCCCCCCCCCCCCCCCCCCCCCCCGTAGGAGCTAGGATCACTTTATGGCACAAATACCTGGGGAAAGACAATTCCTCAAGCCTAACTAATGCTTAAGGGACCTGGCTGAGCCACTATAAAAAAAAAAAAAAAAAAGGCAGAGGGGAATAAGAAGGGATAAGCAGGAAGGAGCACCTTCCCCGTAGCAAAAAATTGGTTCTTCTAAGCCACTTTAAGTTTAGACCGTAAAGACCTGTGCTCTGAAAACTATAAAACACGGATGAAACAAATTGAAGCCAACACAAACAAATGGTACACTTTGTGCTCGTGGAGTGGAAGAATTAATTTTATTAAAATGCCCATACTACTCAAAGCACTCTGCAGGTTCAGTGCAATTCTTATCAAAATATCAATGGCATTTCCCACAGAACTAAAACAAATAATCCTAAAATGAGTATGGAACCACAAAAACAAAACAAAAAACCCAAATAGCCAAAGCAACCTTGAGAAAGAAGAACAAAGCTGGAGATATCACAATCTCAGATTTCAAGATACACTACAAAGCTGTAGTAATCAAAACAGTATGGTGCTGGCATAGAAACAGATATATAGATCAATGGAACAGAACAGAGAGCCCAGAAATAATGGCCTATGCCTAAATGGTTGATAAATCTATGTCAGAGAACATAAGAATATACAATGGAGAAAACAGTCTTGTCAATAAAAGGTGCTGGGAAACCTAGACCACTTTCTCACACCATACATAAAAATTACCTCAAAATGGACTAAGGACACAAATGTAAGACCCAAAACCATAAAGCTCCTAGAAGAAAACATAAGCAGTAATCACTAATCTTGGCCTTAGCAACATTTTTGTAGACATGGCTCCTCAGGCAATGGAAGGAAAAGCAAAAATAAACTATTGGGACTATACCCAAATAAAATATTTTATACAACAAAGGAAGTCATCAACAAAAGGAAAAGACAACCTACTGAATGGGAGATGTTTGCAAATGATATGTGTGATAAGGGGTCAGAATCCAAAATATATAAAGAACTTAAAGAACTCAACACCAAATAATCCAATTAAAAAATGGGCAGAGGACCTGAATAGACATTTTTTTCAAAGAAGACATACAGAAGGCCAACAGACATATAAAAAGATGCTCAGCATTACTAATCATCAGGGAAATGCAAATCAAAACCACAATTGGCTATTGCCTCACAACTGGCAAAATGGCTAAAATAAAACAACTCAAGAAACAACAAGTGTTGATGAGGAAGTGGAGAAAGGGGAATGTTGTGCACTGTTGGTGGGAATGCCAGTCGGTACAGCCACTGTGAGAAACAGTATGAAATCTCAAAAGATTAAAAATAGAAACACCATATGCTCCAGTAATTCCACTACTGGGTAGTTACATGTAAAGAAAATGAAAACACTAATTTGAAAAAAAGATACATGTCACCCCTATATTTACTGTAGCATTATTTATAAAAGCCCAGATATGAAAGCAGCCCAAGGGTCCAATGATAGATGAATGGATAAGAAAGAGGTGAAAGAGGTGAACTATTGCTCAGCTATAACAAGTAATGAGATCTTGCCATTTGTGACAACATGGATGGAACCAGTGGATACTATGCTAAATAAAATAAGTCAGAAATAAATACCAGGTGATTTCATTCGTATGTGGAATCTAAAACAAAAAACAACAGAATTAGATTCATAAATATGGAGAATAAAATTATGGTTGACAGAGGTGGGGGCATAGGCAAAATGGGTGAAGAGGAGTGGAAGACAAAGGCTTTCTAGTTATGGAATGAGTAAGTTATGGGGATGAAAGGTACAGCATAGGAAATATATATTTTTTTAAGTTTAGACTTTATCCTAAGGACAATGGAAAGCATTCAGATTTTAGCCGGGACATACTCAGATTTGCTGTGTGGAGGTGGTTGGGGAAACCCTGTACATAGAGAAATAATCCAGACCAGGCTGCATGGAAAGGTGATCTGAAACTCACATCCCCAAAGGATTATCTACTCCTTTAACTTTTTCCTCCTCCTTGGTCCTCTACCCTTTGCACTTACTATTCATGTTCTAATCAGACCAAGAAATTTTTAGAAATTGTAACAACATCTTAAAGATCAGGAACTAGCTGTTGTTCATTACAGCTTTGATCCTAGGAACAAGTTATAAATGATCTAAATATGAATTAAAAGACTTCCATATGGGCAAAGAGTGTGTGTAGCCATTAGAAGCTATTGAAGAAAAAAAAAAGCTATTGGAGAATGTTTGGAAACATATACATATTTACATTAAAAAAGTAATATAAAGAACCTTTGTACACTGCTGGTGGGAATGCAGGTTGGTGCAGCCACTCTGGAAAACATTATGGAAGGTCCTCAAAAAGTTGAAAATAGAGCTACCCTACGACCCAGCAATTGCACTACTGGGTATTTACCCCAAAGATACAAACGTAGTGATCCACTACTGAACTACTGAAATGGTGTTTGGGATGGACATTGAAGAATTGTTGTGTTTCTCAGACGATTGGCTGCAGCTTCTATAACCACATCTGGGCATCACTGAATTAAAGGTTCTCTCTAGCTTTGAGCTTAGGGATAGACTTAAGGAGTGTGTTCCAGACTTCTATAAAGATGCCAAATACTCAGCAAAGGGTGATGAAGAATGAGTTGAAGGTACATAGGAGTAAGCGTCTCTGCCCCCACCCTCACCCCCTTAGCCATCCTCCTTCTCACCAAGCCCATTTCCATTCATCTCCCATCATTTTATGTCATCTTATCTCTGCTAGTTCCTCACTATGCCTTCAACCAAATCTACTTGTGGTACATGCCCAGCCTCAATGGAGGGTCAGCCTGGAGATCCATGGCATTACCATTAAATACTTCGATAACTCGCTTGAGGGTCTCCAGGGAAATGCCACTGTATCCTTTGGCCAAGACATTGATCCTTAAAGCCAAGAGCATCCGACATCTTTCAGGGATTAGTGGTTTCCCGACACCTGAGAAACAGAATTGATATTCTTCTCCTAGAAAAATCAAAACCTTTCCCACCTCCAACTCTCAAATCTTTCTCCACTTCAGTCCAGTCTCCTACCACCTTTCTCCTCTTGACTCAGATAGTTGGACCACTCTCCTTCCTGACTGTCCTGCTTCTGAAAGTCCCATCTTCTAGAGAAATGTGAAAACCCAGTTTTGCCTTTTCAGTTCTCTTTCCTCGAATGCTTCAGTGAGCCCCACCTAACCCGACACCCTTAGAATACCATCCAGACTAGATTCTTGACAGACCTTCCCACCTCACCTCATCCTGATCAACTCATTCCCTGAGTTCCAGCCTTAACTTTGTTCCCTGAATGCACCACTCTGTTGGCATGGCAGTACACGTGCTCCTGCCCCAACCCCATCCCTCCAACTTGGACCATTCCTTTTCTAATTCAGCTGAAAGGTGGTCTTGCATGGTGCCTTGTGCTTCCCTTCCTCCCCTGAAGCAGAATTGGCACTAGTTTTTAGAGTGCACCAGCTATTCACAGCTGTTACAGGATGCCTCACGCCGTGCTGCACTTTATTCATCAGATCAAACAAAATCTATAAGTCACTTAATGTTTGAAATGACTTACCTGAAGAATGTGAACGTACTAAATTGACCTGGAGCTCTCTGGAAGAGAAAGGGAAGACCTCTCTTAGATACCTCGCAGAGAATGTGTCCCCTCAGCTAGGGAAATGAAGGGAAGAATAGGTGACTTTTTGGAGAGACAGACTAAAGGCAGTGGGATGCATGCAATGGAAGAAAGAAGCAAGCCTGTGTTTTCAATGCCAGCTTGTATGCAAGTGAACAGGAACCTCATCCTCCTCATCTGGAAATTGGGGCAAATGTTAATTACTTCTCTTGTTGAAAGTAATCTCAAAGATGGGGACACTCGGAGGCATGTGAATGTGTGTTTGCTGAGGAGGGTGGGGGTCAGACTTACTCTAGCTTATTGACAGGAATTACAGTTCTGGCAAATTTCCCAAAACCTGTAGTTATACCATAAACAACTAGAACAAAAATAAAAACAGAAATTGTACCATTAGAGGCAGACCATTTTTTAAAAAAATTCAATAACAAGAATTGTATGACAAAGAGAAAAGGATACCAGTTTTTTCTTTCACGATGCTCTCTATGACTTCCCTGGATTTTTGCACCTTCTTTTCAGCAGTTGGGGTGAGCTAGGAAAACGTTGGTCAAAGCAGAGCACATTGAAAACTTCATATGCAGTGAAAAAGGCCAGAGGATATCCTTCCCCGCCCTCCCCTGTACCTTTATTTTGTAGTGTCCTTTCCCCAGGTTGACCAGATCCTCTGTGGTCAGACTGTCCCCATCTAAGGCAATGTACTGCACAAAAGAAGGGGACCTCTGTGAGCTTGGGCAGCCGGGCTGCTTGGCCAAGACAGTGGGGAAGAGATTTTCCCCCTGCTCTGAAACATTCGTGTATTGGTGGGAAAGGCCGCTTGCTCAAGAGGTCGCTAAGTAAAGAAAGCTGGAAGTGAGCAGAATGCCTCCTCCTACTCCACAGAGCGGGATAAAGCCCCGTCCTGATGCCGTTTGCGCATAAATTTGGCTGGCCCTACCCCTCCTGAGACCAGGGGGACTTAATTTTCTTTACCAAAAGAGTGTGGCTTGCAGCTTACCTTTTCAGGCTCCCGGTACTTGCTGTACCTGACGCCTGGTAAAGGAAAACCCGGGGGAGTGTGAGACAGCCCCAGGCCGCCCGCTCCCCGCGGAGGAGCCCCCAGGGCAGCCCCCCAGCTCGCAGGAAAGGATACAGGTACACTCCTTCTGGTTGCGATGGGATGAAGTCGGGGGACATGGCATCGCCTTCTATGACTGAAACAAGCATACAAGAGAGGCTCCCTTAGGGATGGCGGGGAGAACCGCACTTGGCATTGCTGGTAAACCCAGAAAGGGCCCTTCCACTCCTCTCACGTGTGGAGAAATAGCTGCTTTAAAAGGACTTCAGGTGGGGGGGGGGCCCTTAGCATCTTTGCTGAGGAGGAGAGCAAAAGGCACAGACGCAGGTGTCTGGGGTGGGCCGGGTTTTAAACAGAAGTTCAAGAGCTAACCCCCACCCCCACCCCCACCCCCAGCTCCAGCCCCGGCTTTATTTTGTTTTAATCGGAACCCCTTAGGCCTCTGTGCCCCTGGCTTCCAGGCGCTTCTGAAGGGCAGAAGGGTCTTCAAAATGATTGTCTCCCTGCCAAGGGATCCAGACAGGCCGTCTTGGGTTCGAAGGTAGCCTTTGCTGCCTACCAGAGGCGCGGCTCTAGGCAGGTCAGCCCATTCCTGGACTGTCGCCTTGTTGGAAAGGGGGGCCCGGGGGGGGGGGCAGGGGGTGTCCTCCCCTCCCCCAGGCGCGTGCGGGCCTCTGGGCTGCGGCAGGTGCAGGTGCGAGCCCGCAGACAGCCGCACCTGCCGGGGCCGAGCGAGGGCCGGGGAGCGTCCTGTCCTGTCCCGGGGCGCGGCCACTCACCCACTTCCACGAACTCGTTGTCCTCCAGGGCCGCGTGGAGCGGGTCCTCGCTGTCCAGCAGGCCCAGGCCCTTGCACCGGCGCACGAGGAAGCGCACGTCGTCCGCCGAGGCGAAGCCGCCGTTGTCCGGCTTGTTCTTGATGTACCTCCGGATGGCCTCGCGGCCCAGCCAGCCCACGGTGAGCGCCGCGTCCCCGCAGGGCACCGCCAGCCACTCGCCGCGCACGTGCGCCGTGTACCTGGGCATCGCTGCTCCCGCGCGGGCGGCGCGGGCTTTATCTGGGAGTGACGCCGAGGTGGGGTCGCCGGGAGGAGCGGGAGGGACTTTCAGGCACGCCCCTCTCCTGCCTTTACTCATCCGCACATTGGACAAATATTTACTGAGGGCCGCGCAGTGGCCCTTTGGGTTTCCGCAGCCGAGCTGGGGCAGGAGAGGGGGATGCGCGGGCAGGTGGGCGGCAGGTGAGCCGGGCAGCCCCCGCTCTCGCAGGAGGGCCTGGCTTCTCCGGCCGGTGGCGGGTCCCAGTGCCTGTGGGCACTTGCTGGCGGGTGGGGGGCTCTCATCGGGGTCCCTGAGTTCTCCCTCCCCTGGCTTCTGTGTTCTCCTCCATTGATGGCAGCTTACAAACACCGTGTTCCTGTTTTTATCTGGAATTACTCAACTGTAAAAGGCACCTTCTGGCCTACTGTGACACCAGGGAGTGTGGCAATCTTCATTTTTGTGTTTATTCCACAAACATGTGTTGAGCAACTGCCGCCTGCCACCCCTACGGTTTTCTAAAGCTGTCTGTCCACAAAGGGAGGCTGCGAAAGTCAGGGATGGTTCTCACTAGGAAAGGTCACCGATGAATGAGCTACTGCCGCCTGGAGGTCAACAGCTCAGCCGGCTGGGGTGGGACTCCAGCTCCACTCTATTAGCTCTGAGCAAGTAAGTTATTAATTAGCCTCTGTTTCCCTTTCAAAGGGGAAGGGGGGCAAACCGCCTCACTGCTGTATTGGCAGTATCTTCTTGGCATCAGATCCTGGCTCTGCCATTTACTATGTGACCTCTGGGTGAGTAATTTGACTTTTTGGGGGTCTCATTGTTTTCATCTCTAAGCTGGAGATAATGCTAGTGCCTATTTCAAAGGGCCTTAGGGAGGATAAAGTGAGTTCATATGTCTAAAGCCCTTAGTGCAGCACACGGTGCATTGGAAATGTTCTGGAAGTGTTTGTGATTACATCATTTGCACTTGAATGCTCTGTATACCTATTTTGCCTTCTAAATGCTCTTTCATAAAAAAAAAAAAAAGTTCTTTCATCTTGAGACATGGCTATCTCTAATCCAGTTAAGCATCTTTAATACAGTTAACCGCTCCCTGCACCCAATTCGTTACCAGTAGGTTAAAGTACCCTGAAAAGCGTGAAAAAGGAATCAAAGAAATGTTGGCACTGTTTTAACTAAGCAGCATTTTAGTAGTAAGCCAGTTTCTGGACATGTGGTTAATTGCAATGGGAAGATCTTGACATGTGTTTCCACTAAAACTCACTTGTTTTGGGAATAGAGACACAGCTGTTCACAGAAAACACCAACACTCAGAATCTCTCTTTTCCTGACAGCTTCCTAGGAAGTGTACAAAAAAGAGCTACCCCTCCTTGAGACTTACTGAACTTATACCTCAGTCATCCATATTCTGACCACACCCTGGAATTTGTCTCCACCTGAATTTTGTTTTAATTATTATTATAGATTTTATTTAAATTCAATTTGCCAACATATAGTGTAACACCCAGTGCTCATCCCATCAAGTGCCCTCCTTAGTGCCTGTCACCCAGTTACCCCATCCCCCTGCCCTACCCTCCTCCCCTTCTGCAGCCCTATGTTTGTTTCCCAGAGTTAGGAGTCTCTCATGGTTTGTCTCCCTCTCTAATGTTTCCCCTCAGTTCCCCTCCTCTCCCTTATTATCCCTTTCACTATTTCTCATATTTCACATATGAGTGAAACCATATGATTGTCCTTCTCTGATTGACTTATTTCACTCAGCATCATACCCTCTAGTTCCATCCACATTGAAGCAAATGGTAGATATTTGTCCTTTCTAGTGGTTGAGTAATATTCCACTGTATGTATAGATCACATCTTCTTTATCCATTAATCTGTTGAAGGGCATCGTGGCTCCTTCCACAGTTTGGCTATTGTGGACATTGCTGCTATGAACACTGGGGTGCAGGTGTTCCGGTGTTTCACTATCTTTGGGGTAAATCCCCAGTAGTGCAATTGCCAGGTTGTAAGGTTTATTTTTAACTTCCTGAGGAACCTCCATGCCATTTTCCAGAGTGGCTGCACCAGCTTGCATTCCCACCAACAGTGCATGAAGGTTTCTTTGCATCCTCACCAACATTTATTTCCTGTCTTGTTAATTTTAGCCATTCTCACTGGTGTGAGATGCTTTCTCATTGGCTACCACCTGAATTTGATGCACATAAGAAATCTTAAATTCCAGTACCCCTCCTTATGACTACGACCGTCTAGCCTTGCAGTTCTCCCCTTACTTGAGTCATTTTTGCCCTTGGACTTGACCTCTGGTTGGCTCCTCCTTTCCTCCATTTCCCCCCAGCTTCCTCACTTTCTTTCCTAGGAAGCTAGTGTCCTAGCTGCTTACCTGGGCCACTCTTTTTTCCAGCACTTTGCAATCCTTTTATAACCCTAAACCTATGCTTGCACAGAGTAAAACTCCACCTCTGGGTCATCACAATAAACTTCTGTGTTCACCCTGGTGGAAGGCTACAGAAAGTTCTGTGATGGTGCGCCTCATGGTGATATCCTTTTACTTGCCCCTCTCTGCTCAGCAAGTTTCTAAAATATTCACCCCAATTAACATCCACTCACTCTAATTTTCAAAGGAGGATCTTACCTCTTACATCTCTGAGAAAACCAAGGCCCTTAGATGTGAAGCACCTAAACTTTCTACCCTTCTCCATTCACTCAACTAACAGATATTTCTTGAACACCTGTTGTATCCCAAGCATGATGCTATGCTAGGTGCTGGGAATGAAATAGGATACATTCTCTGCCTTCCTGGTGCTACTTTCTGGTAATGGATGCACTTACACAGAAGACTAATAAGAAGTCCAAATATCCACTGTGCTGTGAGAAAACCAAACTACTAGGGTGCTCAGTCTCTCGGCTGAGCCCAGCTTTTGTGTAATCTCAGGCCAGACATCAGACATGTGAGGGAAGAAACCTCCAGATGATACCACCTCCCAGCAATGTGAGCTTGGAGATTCCAAGTTCATGCTCTAAACACTGTGGAGCAGAGCCAGCCACTTTCACTGTCCAAATTTAGGATCCAAAGATCCCATAAGTCTATACCTTTATATCCATTTGGAACACACTTCCAACTTCCTTTGCTTAGCCAGATCTCTTATCTCGTAAGACTCTGTGTAGGCCTTCTCTTCCCCAGGAGGCATTCCCTAAACCCTTTGGTTAAGTGGCCCTTCCCCAGGTTGCTTTAGCGTATTTCTTCTTCAGCCACATTTAGAAATTACTTATCTTTGTTCACCCAGAAATTATGTGTATATCCTGGCCTGGCATAAACATATTCAACATATACTTATTAGTTGCAGTTTATAAACATGGACTCCACTGGGCTGGCCCCAGGTAAACCTGTGCTGATGTGTGTCTCTAGTGCCCTCTACTTTCTTCATAGCATCCTTCGCTGCCTGGGCCCCAGTTCCAGGCTCCTTCATCCGTGATCACTGAAATGTGACATTAGCCTGAAGTGTGGGGAAAGCTTATGGGGCGGAGTAGCCCTCAAAAGCATCTTTTGGGTCCGTGGATTTGCTTCAGTCTAATCACTTAGAACCTGATTATATACCAGGGATGTGAGCTGAACTCTCTCCTGTGGTCTTCCTGCCATGAAAGACAAGTAAGAGTCAAGCCTTGAGAAGTAGAATCACTGTGGTGTAGATGTGTCCAGAAAGATAGAAGACTGCAAAGGAGAAGCTCAGGATTATATTGACAGACAAGAATTGGTTTCTTTGATACCTATTCAGAGTGTTTGCTTCTATTTTAAGATTTCTGTCACTGCATCAGCATTCGTTTTGTGTATTTAACGACGGCCCTTCCCACATTTATACTCTAAGACACCATTCCTCTTGCTAAAGTTTATTAGCCAGGGGTGAACCCAAGCTGGGTCAGTCTTCCCTCTGAGAATTTGGAATTGAAACCATATAATGGAGGTGGGTGGGAGAATGGGGTGACTGGGTGACGGGCACTGAGGGGAGCACTTGACGGGATGAGCACTGGGTGCTATATGTTGGCAAATCAAACTCCAAAAAAAAATTTATATATAATAAAATAATAATAAAAAGAATTTGGAATTGAGACAATCTTCCCATGTGATAAGAACCATTTACAGTAGCAAAGCTGGAGGGTAGCCAGACTCTATGGTGTGGAGTAGGGTAGCAGAAATGAGAGACAAGAGAGAGTATTGCTTGCTTGACAATTGACAATTCTGGGTTTCAGTCCTCTTCTGCGTGTCCATGGGTTTTGACAACCAACCCCCCCCCATTAGGTGTCCTTAAAACAATCCTCCTCTTCCTTTTCTGACTTCTAATCCTTTGGGTTTTGTCACTTACAATCAAGAATCCTTAATACACCTGTGTTTCCCAGAGTCGCCCTGGGGTACTATGCTCTTGGGATGCTTTGTTACTCTCTTATTTGGTTCAAGTTGTTCTATTGTTTCCAGTATGTATTATATGTGTGCATAATAGATATTATAATTGTATCATTTCCTTCTGTGCACTGTATGCTTTATGTGGGTGAAGGATATTTGATGACCAGTAAGGAGATGAATCAGGTTGAACAGACAAGAGAGTATTCCCCGTAGAGTTTATACATTTTGGAAAGTGCGTTTATACTACACCTGGGTGAGCAAATCCAACTGAGTGCTCATGTTGTTTAAAAAGCAAAACTCTAATCATCTTGCATTTTTGGCACACAGTAGATTCAAGTGAAAGAACTTAAAAATCCCAGGTAAATAATATGCTGACACTCTTGTGATTGTGTTGGGAAAATAAATATGTAACTAACGAGAAATTTTACATCCACAAAATTAAAAGATTTAATTTTGTTAAAATGCACTTTATGAAGAACATGCCACTGGTTGGGGGTAGGGGAAGGGTGGTGCTCAGATTTATTTATGAAAATCACTGACAAAGCAATAAAAGCCAAAATGAAAACAACATTTTTAGTTACAATATGAGCTGAACTTTTATATTTCTTTCGTGAATTCTGTTTAAAAAAGAGAAATGTCTGAAATCAGCAATTGGTAGGTCCTTAATCCACTTTTAAATCTTTCCCCACCAGCATGGCCGTCACAGGGTGCATACTTGCTCTGTGCTCTTGGTAGGTACATACGGCTTGATGATGGGACTTGTCAAAGGCAGCCAGGTCCCTGTTGGGGGAGGAAAGATGGATAATGATTTATTTTGGCAAGTAATATTTTATTTGGCAAGTATAATTTCATTATACTTGTGAAGTAAACGAAAAGATTAATCGTGACTATCTATGTCATGGTTATATATTTTTCCAAATTCCTGCCAAATCCATAGTGAAAATAACTTCACGAAGATATTCTTAAATTCTATCTTGTAGCCAAGATACAACCTTTCCCCCTCTACCAAGCATTGCTTTATATGGCCAGCAACTTATTCTTCCAACTCATTGCAACATTTGAATCAAAAATATCTGGCTTTACCTGCTCATTTCTTATTACATTTAAATAACTTCAGACTCTTTTTTCCCCTCCATGCCTACCCACCAATGATCTCCTACTTGCTTTTAAAGATCTTTCTGGGTACTTAAGATTATTTTCTATTTACTTCCATTCTGCCAGTGTCTGAACCAATTTGGCCCATAATTGGTAATGTGTATTGATGTTTGTAAAAAAGCTAATAAAATTGCCTCCAATTTTAAATATTTAGAAGCCTTCATTCCTATTCCAAAATTCTTTAACACATTTAAAAATATTATTTTTAGATGGTGTTTTTTTAAAAGATTTTATTTATTCATGAGACACACAGAGAGAGATGCAGAGATGTAAGCAGAGGGAGAGGCAGGCTCCCTGCAGGGAGCCCGCTGTGGGACTCTATCCTGGGACTGTGGGATCACGCCCTGAGCCAAAGGCAGATGCTCAACCACTGAGCCACCCAGGCATCCCTAGATGGTGTTTTATAAAGTATTTTAGCAACAGGAAAAACATCTAAGACTGTTCTTCCCCGTTCCTTTTCTTTTCTTTTCTTTTCTTTTTTCTTTTCTTTTCTTTTTTTCTTTTCTTTCTTTCTTTCTTTCTTTCTTTCTTTCTTTCTTTCTTTCTTTCTTTTTCTTTTCTTTTCTTTTCTTTCTTTTTTTCTTTCTTTCTTTCTTTCGGGGGGTTAGGGCAGAGGGAGAAGGAAAGAATCCCAAGCAGACTCCATGCTGAGTGCTGGGCCTACTGCGGGACTCAATGTAAACGACCTGAGAACATGACCTGAGCTGAAATCCAGAGTTGGACACCTAGCTCACTGAGCCACCCCATGGGGGTGCCCTCCCCCCACCCCCCAACTTCCTGATATAAATTCAAAACATATTTCAGCTGGTTCTTACTTGAACAGAGGTCGTGTAAACTTCATTCGCCCTTGCTCAGTTGCCATTTTTAGAGCCAGGGGAATAGCTTCCTCCCATTTCGATTGAATGCAGAGCCGTAACCATCTGGAAGAAGGATTTTTAGGGGGTGTAGGGTAGGAACCGAGGAGGAAGGGGCAGGATACACAGGCACAACTGAATATTACTTTTGCAATGATGAATAATCCCATTCTGGTTTATGCTGTACAACACTGTATATTTTTCTGAGAATCTCAAGTCCTTGTGTATACACAACCCAGTAATTGGAGAGATCAAGGTATGCTCTTGAAGAAGGCCATACCTTTTAAAAAGTTTAGATCATGTTGGTGCTCATGTACCTTATCTATATAGTTTGTAAAGGAATTAAACTTTGGTTTAAGACTCACACTAAAGATCAGAATTAAGAAAGATTAACCACATAACAGAATTAGAGATTTCTAACTATTCCCATATCAGAGTCGACTTGGCTAGTTGTAGAAGAATGCCTATTGACTTCAGGATTCCTAATCCTTCCCCTCCCCCCTTTTTATGGCAAGAGAAGCTTAGAACAAATGCTAATAAAAAGGTTAATACTATTATCTTACAGATGTTGCAACTATTCCTTAAAGGCTGCTCTAATTATTTATACAGGTACAGTAAATTTCACAAGGATTCTTAAAGTTCATGTATGCCTCCGACTCTGCTTTCCCTTTCTCCACCTTTTAAACAAGTTTCTACTTTCTTCCACAGAGACAAGTTAAAATGATGTACCTGAATCGTATTTCAGAATTGTTAATGGCATTCAAGTTGTACACCTCTTGCATTCGCTTTATGTGCCCCAATGGAAGAGGTGCCTAAGAGCAAAATAAAGAAATATGATGTATCATTTCAACAGGATTCCTTGGAAGAAAGAAGCTGGAGAGAAATTCTTAGCCAGATTAAAATCCTAAATATTTTATAATATAGAAATAGGTTAGATAAAAAGAAAAGAAACAAATGCACATGACAAATTTTGTGCAAACTTATTCAGGATAAGGATGTTCTACTGGGAGCAAAAGGATAGTTTAATTTGTGAGGTATACAGAGAATTAAATGAGAATTACTCTCCTCAGACTTTTTGGCATATGAATACTAACTTTCTAATCCTTTCCAGAGTCTTCCAAGTCCTTCCTTATACGTTATATATCTTAAATGTATTCCATTCTCTGTATTAAACCACAGTCCCTTAATTGTTAACTCACCGATTACCCCCAGCTTTATCTTTGTGTATTTCCTCTGAAATCCCTTTTAAATGATCTATATCCCTACAAAATAGCAGTTTTTAAACTTTTATATTACAGATCCCTTTGAGAACCTGATGAGTAATAGTGATGGTTTCCTTAGGAAAAAGAGAAAGATTTACCATATAAGCACAAATGTCTGTATACAATTGCAGGGGGTTCATAAACCTCCCGTGCCCATCTTAACCTATGTTAAAGGGGGGAGCAAATCTGGTGAGGAAAGAAGACCAGTTCAGTCTGGACAAGCAGGGAGACTGGGGTGCTGCTAAGTTGGTGGTGACTCTCCTCTCCCACCATGACTCATTTTACAAAACTCATCCCACGCTCTTGGGGAAGCGTCTCTGCTCTGAGTGCCAGACCTTTCCCAAATCGTTTGGTCTCAGCTCAACTCCAAGTCCACTCTGTAGGTCCACTGGTTAAGGTCACCTCCTAGACCCCCAACTATCCCCAATTTTTGCCCTGCATATTTGGGAGACATCCCACCAGGCCCTCTCTCTCTTTTGGCCCAGGCCACAAGGCAGCACTGTAGACATTTATGAAACTTCAGTGACTTAATGCCCTAAAAATGGATTCTTGCAAAGCCCTTGTTGCCTTAAATCCTACTCCTCTTTTTGTGTTGCTTCCATAGGAAACTCTATCCAGTCTTCTCTATCCCTCTCAAGGTCCTGAGACCCAAGAGCACATTTCAGTGTCACAGTAAAGACCCCATCATTCCCTCCCTCTCAAAATGCAGCCTCTCCTTTCCATTTCACATATTCTTTTAGTTACCTGGGTTTGAAACCTTAAAATCTGCTTGGACTCACTCCTGTTAACCATCAAATCCAGTCAGTCACAAACCCCAGGCTCTCACCCTTCACCCCTGCTCATCTAGCCTGTTCCCTCCTTTCTCACCAGCTCCCCCTGCATGTCCTGAAAGTCTGACAACTAATTTCTCCACCCATGTTCCTCATGTTGATCCACCGGTGGACTCATATAACTCACCCTTTCATCAGATGACTTTTTTCTTAAAAATGTTAGACCCTTTCCTACCTACCTACCTACTAAAACAAAATCTAAGATTCTTAGCATCCAAGATTCATCATATCTGATCCCACTAGTCTTTCTAGAATTATCTTCATTAACTCTTGCAACACTGTGGCTTGATACTCCCTCAGACTTGAATTTCCACCTCTGCTAACACTGTTCTGCTCAAAGCAAGCCCCACTCCCACAAAACCTTTCCTTGATGATGCCAGGTGGAAGGCAGTTCTTCACTGATTACGTTTTTGTCCAATGATACCTAAAATATGCCTCCTTCTATTGCCAGATTTTGTATGTGTGACCTTCCTTTCTAGATTATAAGTTTTTTAAGGACATGATTTATTTCTTTCTTGCATATTCTCATGTTCACAATAATACCACACATAATAAGCATTCAACAAATGTCTTTAAATAAATGGATGAATTTTATGTTATTTTTTTCCGTTAGTTTTCACATTAATATTTTTCCTAAGTTGGGTTTGTCATAAATGCTATGCTTCTCTTATATGCCCATTGTAATTTCTCATGTTTTGAGCTAGTACTTACTTTCTGGAGCATCTGTGCTAAAAATTCATTCAATTGATGAGAAGAGAGATCCTTGAGGTCTGCTGCGGTGAATGAATTTAAATCCTCTTCTTTGGCCTAAAAGAAATGTTACCTGGTTATTTCTATCCATGTATGATTTAATAATATTTATTGGCTTATCTGACATAAAAATAAAGATTAAGAAAAAGAAATACAAGGATGCACAAGATGGTGAAAAATAGTAATAAATGGGAGAAACTTTTGACATCCTTTGTACCATTCAAGATATGTGGATTTTCAAAGTAAAGAAGACATTACAAAAACATATCAACTAATTCATAGGCCAATTTGAAAACTTGGGGAAAAGGAGCAAATTGCATATTTTCTTAAATATCACATTATGAACATAAAAGAACACAAACTGATGTTTCCCTCTATCCCCACACATTCTGTTTTTCACACCTAACCTTGGAAATCATCTAAGTCGGTATTTTTTTTTTTTAAGATTTTATTTATTTATTCATGAGAGACACAGAGAGAGAGGCAGAGACACAGGCAGAGGGAGAAGCAGGCTCCATGCAGGGAGCCCGATGTAGAACTTGATTTTGGGACTCTAGGATCACGCCCTGGGCCGAAGGCGGGCACTAAACCTCTGAGCCACCCAGGGATCCCCTGTACTTTTCTATTTAGGATTCACTGTCAAAAATCTTGGAGGATTTGATTAAGAAATATTAAATAAAACTTATCAAAGTAAGTATTTTCAAATCTTTAAAAACTAGTTTTAGATTCTTTTAAACTAGGCTTACTTTCTTTTTTAAGCTTACTTTTTAAATTATTTTAAATTTTGATTCCAGTATAATTAACATATGCTGCTGTATTAGCTTCAGGTGTACAACATAGTGATTCAGCACTACATACATAATGCAGACTCATCACAAGTGCCTTCCTTCATCCCCATTCATCCCCATCGCCTATTTCACCCATCCCCCCACCTGCCTCCCCTCTGGTAACCAGCAATTTTTCCCTATAGCTACAAGTCTGTTTCTTGATTTGCCTTTCTCTTTTCCTTTGCTCATTTATTTTGTTTCTTGTAACCCACATATAACTGAAATCAGATGGTATTTGTCTTTCTCTGATTGACTTATTTTGCTTAGCCTTATACTCTCTAGCTCCATCTATGTTCTTACAAATGATAAGATTTCATTCTTTTTTATGGCTGATAATATTCCATTGTGTGTGTGTGTGTCATCTATTGATGGACAGTTGGGCTTCTTCCAAATCTTGGCTATTGGAAATAATGCTGCTATAAACATAGGGGTGCATGTATCTCTTTGAATCAATGTTTTTGTATTTCTTTGGTAAATATACTCAGTAGTGTGATTACTGGATTATAAGGTATTTCTATTTTTAATTTTTTGAGAAACCTCCCTACTGTCTTTCACATAAACTTAAGGTTTCTTTTTGTTTTAAAAGAAATATATGCAATGTTTTTAAAAAAAATCAAATAGGGCCTGATGAAAAATTCCTGTTTTTGCTCCCTGTCTCCAAGTCCTGCTCCTCAGTAACCAGTACTAATAGTTCCTTGTATATCCTTCCAGAAAATGTAATGTATAAATATATATCCTTGTAAAGATACATTAGTTTACATCTTCTTCTCCTTTCTATCCCACTGTGAAACCATATCTTAGTATCAAAACTTACAGACCTCATTCTCTGCTCAAAAACACGCAGATTTAAACTATCTATCAAGGATATGTCATGAAAAGCAACATAATGATAAGCCAAAATTCAAGGTAATGGTTACCGTGATGGGAAGGCAAGGTGGGTAGAGAGGGGATAAGGTGGGGAGGGTGAGTAGGGGTGCTTTAACGGTACTGGTGAGGTTTTATTTCTTTTCTTTTCTTTTTAAGATTTTATTTATTTATTCATGAGAGACACAGAGGAAAATGCAGAGACAGAAGCAGGCTCCCTGCATTGGGAGCCCGATGAGGGACTCAATCCCAGGACCTCGGGATCACACCCTGAGCCAAAGGCAGATGCTCAACCACTGAGCCACCCAGGCGCCCCAAGGTTTTATTTCTTAGGTTAGTGGTGGGTACACAGGCACCTGTTTTACAACTGATTTTTATACCTTCAAATAGGTGATGTACTCTTTTTTCTTTTGCTTTTATTTAATATTCAAGAAAAACAACTGAGCAATAAAACAAGGCAACAAGAGGACCACTGTAATCACTAGTGATTACATAGATGATTACATAGATTGCAGCTAATCTTCAGTCTGTCCTGGACCTGCCAGCTACTGTTGATCCTGAGCTATTTATAATCATCCACCTTGGCTGCTGGGCATGAAGGAATATCTCAGCAGAAAATCAGGAGCAGGAGCAGTTTTACCAGGTGGGCTGAAATATACCTTTCAAATGAAAAGAGAGGTCCTAACACATCACATTGTTATTAAAAGGTCCCGTTTCCCCTGGATCTCTAGCTTTTCTCCATAACAAGTCTGTAAACTACCAAAACATAGATTCAAGACACAGGTAGAAGAGCTGAAGTATGATCTGTGGCAAGATGTGTTATCAGATTTCCCTCCCTGCATAGAAATAATTATGCGTTTCTAAATTATTTAGCGTCTGTAATTAAACCCATCATCTAATTATAACTTAACACCTCTGGTTCCTGTTGTTACAACACTGACCATGGGAGGCCTACCACTCCAGGCATAGTATTGACAGTGGATAGACACAGGTGCCCAACGAGCCTGCTGGGTGGGCAGCTGCCTAGGTAGTTTCTATCCCCCAAATCTTGAACTAGATCTAAAGAGTTAGTAATACTCTAACTTTGTTATGATGTTATGAGAATCTTCAGAAAGGTGTTTATATATTTTATTTGAAATGACAATATCTTTACCCTTGGTTTCTGTTTCCATTTTCCTGATTTGCCTTACTCTTGATTTGTTTTTCTTTCTTCTTCTGGCTGTCAGAGCTCAAAACCCAGAGCTTTCTATTCCTTTTTTTAAAATTTGTTTTTATTGAAGTTCAATTTGCCAACATATAGTATAACACCCAGTGCTCATCCCATCATGTGCCCTCGTCAGTGCCCATCACCCAGTTATCCCAACCTCCCACCCACCTCCCCTTCCGCAATCTTTGTTCATTTTCCAGAGTTAGGAGTCTCTCATGGTTTGTCTCCCTCTCTAATTTTTCCCACTCAGTTCCCCTCCTTTCCCTTATAATCCCTTTCACTATCTCTTATATTCCCTGTATGAGTGACACCACATGATGATTGTCCTTCTCCAATCAACTTACTTTCTTATTCTCCACACTTGATCAGTTTTCAAGGTCTTAACGCTAGCTATTTAAAATTAAACCTCAAAAATCTTTCAACTCTTTTATTTCCTCCTGTACTATTCTAGTTCAAACCCGTAAAGCCTTCTGATTCTGAGCTACTATCTCCTCTGAACTACTAGCTGGCCTACCTAACTCTGACTTTTCCATCTCTACTAAGCCTCTAAAAAAATTTTTTTTAATTTTTTATTTATTTATGATAGTCACAGAGAGAGAGAGAGGCAGAGACACAGGCAGAGGGAGAAGCAGGCTCCATGCACCGGGAGCCTGATGTGGGATTTGATCCAGGGTCTCCAGGATCGCGCCCTGGGCCAAAGGCAGGCGCTAAACCGCTGCGCCACCCAGGGATCCCTCCACTAAGCCTCTATACTCCACAGTTTGATTAATGGTCCTAATAAATAGCTCTGATCATTTCATTTGTGGTTCAAAAACCTTTAGGGATCCACTGCTGTTCACAGATCATGTGTTACATTCCTTAGCTTGATAATCAAGCTTCTCTATAATAGGGAGCTAATTTATCTTTCCAACCTTGTTCTCCCTCTACTAATTCATGTATTTATCCAGCAGTGAATAAAGGTGGATGGCCCTGGGGATATAGAGATGAATAAAAACAATTTCTGCTCTCAAGTTGCTTATGGCCTGGTGAAAGAAACAGATACAAACAATACAGTAAAAACAAACAAACAAACAAACAAACAAACAAATGCAGTAAAAGCTTTTTTAAAGTGAGCTCCACTAAAACCACTTGTTAGATTAACTGATATGCTCCACCCTCTCTTTATGTAAAATGAATGGACTCACGTCCAGGACACACCTGATGCTCAGTGTGCATGGGCCATCCCTCTGGTACCTGTGTTTTTCTTCCTCCCACCTGTCGATTTATGTGTTAACCACATCAGCTAGAATTGTTTCCAAATGTATTTATATCAGTTGTAGTTGCAATCAGAAAACCTTGTCAGATAAAAGGTAAACTGATGAAAGAGGAGTGCCGAAAGAAAAAGAAATTTCTCTAAATATTAAGTTTATTGCTCTGGAAAACGTAAGTCAACTTTAATTTGAAAGCTGCTGTGCAAAAAAAAAAAATGTTGCTATAGAATTTGTAAATGGATGGAATTTACAGACTCTGTAAAAAGATGGGAACAACAGAAAAATCTAGAAGGAGGTATTTAAATTCTATTTCCACTTTAAAGAAACTAAAATTGGAAGTTACAAGTGCATTAAGAATTTAGTTTACACAGCTGACGTACAGCTCTGGCTCAGTCAAAGTCTGAATGATATGTCTTAAAATGTCTTCAATATGATCAGTTTTTATGATACCCTGCTTTAACCAATGTTTTCAGTTAACTGACTGGTTAACTGAACTGGCTCACTGATTTGTTCCAATCTGATAAGAGTACTTTAATAATAGTACAATAAAAACCAAGCCAGAAATGGTGTGATAGGGCTGTTTACAGGATTCTATAGGAGATGAGGAAGGAAAGCCTTACTTAGCCTGGGATAAGGACAGAAGGGTGGGGGAGGAAGCAGAGAGGGTAGCCCTGGCAGACAGGAAGGAAGGAACACTAGCTTAATGAACCTCAATGGAACTTAAAGGACGTCAGTATGGCAATGGCCATGGACACAATCAGGGAGGAGGATGGAGAGATGAACCAGAAGAATAGGCTCTAAGCTCTAACCAGAATGAACTCACCTCTCCACCCAGGCTCCATGTTTTGTTGCTGCTTTAAGGAAAAAACCTTTGTTTGAACTCTGTGCCTCCCACCCAGAATGTCCTCTTCTACCTCATCCGTGCCCAAAGCATACTCAGTCCCAGCTGAAACACCCTCCTCTAGACAGAGCTCTCCTCCATGCTGCAGCCAACCTCAACCCACTCCCCTCTCCAGGTGGAAGTATCTGCTCCTTCTGGTGACCTCTTGTTCCTTCATCTGTGTCCTTGTCACGCTGCTCATCACTTACTGTTTAGCATTGGTTATATATAACTACACTTTAGGAACAAGGGTCAAAAGGCAACATCTAAATTTGTTGCAGATAACAGGATGAAGGATAGCAAAATCTGCTACCCACAAATACGCCACTTTAGTATATTGATTATTTTAGCTGTAGGCTCTTGAAAGACAGGAAAGGCAAGGAGAGGTTTTCTCTGAACTGCACTCGCCTGCCTAGAAACAGAATTTTTCCAAAGGAACTCAGTTGTCCTAGATCCCCTCCTCTGGGAGTTTGATCAGTCAGGCAAAATTGACTCTTATCACAGGAAAGGAAACTAAAAGTGGCCACCATGCCCAGGCAAACTTTGTCACAAGCTATCATACCCTCCCACCATTCCTCTAAGAGCCCATTCTCTTTCCTAAAAATCCTTTATTTTCCCCTAAAAGGCCTTCTTTCTCCCCACTGAAATGGTACCAAACCCTGAATTCTGAGCTACCTCTGAGTGATTCATTTTTCTGTGGGCCTCTCCCCTGTGTACATGAGATACACACGTTCATAAATGTGTTTTTCTCTTGCTAATCTGCCTTTCTTTATACAGGTCTCAGCTAAGAACTTAGACGGTAGAGGAAAAATTTCTTTTCTTCCCCTGCAATGATTTTATTTTTTATTTTTTTATTTTATTTATTTTATTTATTTTAAGGTATTTTATTTTTTTAAATTTTTATTTATTTATGATAGTCACAGAGAGAGAGAGAGGCAGAGACACAGGCAGAGGGAGAAGCAGGCTCCATGCACCGGGAGCCCGACGTGGGATTCGATCCCGGGTCTCCAGGATCGCGCCCTGGGCCAAAGGCAGGCGCCAAACCGCTGCGCCACCCAGGGATCCCTATTTTTTATTTTTTTAATTTTTATTTATTTATGATAGTCACACACACAGAGAGAGAGGCAGAGACACAGGCAGAGGGAGAAGCAGGCTCCATGCACCGGGAGCCCGACGTGGGATTCGGTCCTGGGTCTCCAGGATCGCGCCCTGGGCCAAAGGCAGGTGCCCAACCTCTGCGCCACCCAGGGATCCCCCCCTGCAATGATTATTCCTACATTTTCTGTTATTTTTCACGAAAGCATCATCCAGGGCACATCCTCACTCTGGTTTCTCTAAGGGTTATGTTTCAGGATGTACACAAACAAGCTATCTTTAGGAGGCTCCATAGGTGTGGACAGTAACACCCACCAACAGTTGGCACTAGCGCTTGCCTAAGATCATTTTAGATTTACCTGGTATGGGTAAGGGCTATATTTGAAGCAGTGTCTTACAAACGATTTATGAGGAAAAAGAAGGAAGAGAAAACGCAAATATCTTTGCATGCCTTTCTTAAGACTTGAAGCAAGAAAATGGGAACAAATACCATCAGTATCTATTTGCTCCCCCAGCCTTCAGTAACTTTACACACTGAAGGCTGGCTTAATAGGACTTCGGATGAACTGGACTTATGAATAACCTCTCCAGATACATGGGTTTGTGAGTAAAGTACCCACCCGCCCTCTTCCCTGCCCCCACTTTCCTGAGTAGAGATGGATTTGCACAATTCTTTAAAAAGTGGTCAAAGTCACATGTTAGTACTCACAGTTATCCACCGTTGACTTAAGGCAATACAAGCATTTGTCAGAGTCATATCGTAACTGCAAAGATGAAAAAATACTAGAGGTTAAATTTCATAAAAATGTACATGCTTTTCCATAAATGTAATGTTGAAGTTACAGAGCATAACTTTCAAAGTTCTGGGTTTTTTTAAAGATTTTATTTATTTATTCATGAGAGAAAGAAGCAGAGACATAGGCAGAGGAAGAAGCAGGCTCCATGCAGGGAGCCTGACGTGGGACTCGATCCCGGGACTCCAGGATCGCACCCTGGGCCAAAGGCAGGCGTGAAACTGCTGAGCCACTCAGGGATCCCCTATTTTTTTAAAGACTTTATTTATTCGTTTGAGAGGAAGAGTAAGAGAGCCAGAGGGAGGGGGAGGGAGAAGCAGGCACCCCATGGAGCAGAGAGCTGGATGAGGGGCTCTATCCCAGGACTCTGGGATCATGACCTGAGCCACTCCTCAAAGTTCTTTTTAAATAAAAAAGGCACCTGGGTGGCTCAGTCACTTAGACGTCTGCCTTTGGCTCAGGTCATGATCTTGGGGTCCTGGAATGGAGCACCATATGGGGCTCCCTGCTCTGCGGGGAGCCTGCTTCTCCCTCTCCCTCTGCCCCTCCTCTTGCTCGTGCTCTCTCTCACTGTTTCTCAAATAAATAAATAAAAACCTTTGAATAAATAAATATCAGGAACTCCAGAGTGCTGGAAATAGGAAATCTTCTACCTGACTTAAATATACTGATGTCATCTGAGAACTTGGAAATCCGAGCAGATACCAAATTGATGAAACACCTGCTTATCCTCCAGAGGGAATGCCTCCGCGTGTCTGTGAAGATGCTTCAGCAGCATCCACTGAAGGCGCTGGTGAGCACATTTAGGGCTTGCTGTGTGCCGGGCACAGTTTGAGGTGCTCGTGACAACGCAAAATCCTTGCTTTTGTGGATTTTACATTTTATTGCTCCAGCTTATCTAACCTTCCACCTTCGTGATCATTCAACAAATCTGCGAGTGCCCATGTGGCAGGCACTGTTCTAGACACCAGGGAAAAATGATGGTGTCATGGGAGACCCTTGCTAGGGAGATTCCGACATCATGTGATGATTTTGTTCCTCTCTCTTCAGAAGAAAATGGAAATAACAAACTCTGACCATGAAGCAAAGAGAACTGCACTGATATCTGTGTGTTCTCCACTTAGAAAATAAGTCCTATGTTTTGCAACAATAGAAGAGACTATGTGTGCAAAAATTCTTGCAAGACGTCTTTGTCCATAAATGATGCTTGCTTTCTGTGAAATGTTTCTGTTAGAGAACGGTAGGGTACCTGCCCTTGAGGACCTAAATGAAATAAGTTTCGATTGGAAGTTACCTTTGAACCTGCTAAAAGAGAGTTTGTGCCCTAGCGGAGATTATAAAGAGGTTAAAGCAGTGACCTCCTTTGAAGCAGCTGCCATTTAATCTTGTGAAGTAGCCAGGCTGTGGGCTTTAGGGAAAGCCTTTTGTTTGTCCTCAAGACCAAATGGGATCAGAGGCAATAAATTGCTCAGGTAGTAAATCACTTTCAACTAGAACATTCCTTAGCACTGATTTCAGAAGGACCAATAGGACAATAGAGGACTTCTGCTGGTCTCTTTCTGGTTTGTCATGAAAAGAACTAAGGAAGGATTAGCCCAAGGAAGGGAAGCAGCCCTTACTTATGGCAAGGTCCTAAGGAAAGTAGAGCACAAAACCAAATATGATCCTTGCTCTCATGGTGCTTCAGTGTAGTGAAGGAGGAAGACTTTAATAATCACACAAATCAAAATTACTGCTGTGGTGACAGCAATGAAAGAGGCCTCATATAGCACCAGGAAACCCGAAATGGGGACCTAACCTGGTTCAGAGAAGTCAAGGAATATTTCCATGAGGAAGCAGTTCTTGGGCTGAGATTGGAATTACCTGCATAAAGAGTACAGCAGGTGGGTGGGAACAGTCTGTTCCAGCCAGGAACTTGCAGTAGTTAGCATCCTCACATGACTCAGGAGTACCAGAGTTTAGGTCTCTGATATGAGGAGGGTATTTAGTTTAAAAGGCAGTATACTGGAGGGGTAAAGATTGCCAGGGTATGAATCTCAACTCTGAATGGAATGAATACTGTGCAAACTTAGGTTAAGACATTTTACCTAGCTAAGCCTAATGTGCCTCTTCTGGAAATGGAGATGGCAACTTATAACCCTGCTGTAGTAATTAGAATAGTACTTATACAAGTTTTATTTCTTATTGCAAAGGTTTTAAAGGAAAGGAAAATATCTTCCCTCTGTATCACCATCCTTCAGCTGAAAGGAGGCATTCCATAATTACTTGCAATTAACTGAATTTATATTTATAGTATCATAGAAATGATTCTTTTGACCTGAGGGTCAAGGTTCAAACACCTATGAAGTCTACTCTCTAAGTAGTAACAGTTTAAGGAAGTCATAAAACCCTTTCAGGTATTTTGAGGAGCTCCAGGGTTTTGCAGGATGAGAAAGAAAGCATTAACAGGAAGTACTGACTTGGGTTTTACAGGGGGCATTCCAGGAGAGTACAGCCAGGCATTCCAATCAACTTGATTGAGAATATCAACCTGTGAAGGCAAAGAAGGCCAAGTTTGCTACAGAATAATCTTTTCCATTGGGAGGAAAAAAACCAACAAAACTAAAACAGACTATTAGATCTTCAAATCTTAATTTTGTCTACACTGACATGTAGGATAATTTCTGTTTTCCTATATAAATTTTTATTAATCAGTAGCATTCTGTTAAATAAAAGAGGAAAATTAAATATATACAAAAAATACATTTCTGAATAAATACATTTCTGGAAACATACTATTGAAGATCCCTCTGAAATATTCACATTAGTTCATGTTGTTGAGATCACATTTTAAACAGGAAAAAGTACAATGAAAGGTTGAGTCTTAAATTCTAAACCAATACTACTACTAAGTAATTCAAATCAGTCTAACAAATAGCCATTAAATACAGGTATATTGGGCATAACAAATAAGAAAGCTTTTAAAAGCCAACCTTATCTTTGAAGTGGGAATACAGGAAATCCTTCCAGTCATCAGTGGTTATGCTCTTGTAGGAAAACTTCTCAACATAAGCCTTTAGGAATCCTAGGAAAACCTCTAAGAGTTAAAAAAAAGAAAAAAAAGAAAAAATGTTGGTTAATGGAAAGGTAGCTATTTAACATTTTTGGGAAGTGCTTGATAAGGTCCTATTGACCAAGGAGAACAGAGAATTTTCAGAGAATAGGGAAACCAATAAGAGGTTTAGTGGTAGAAGAACGTTTAAAACAGGAAGTAGGACTTCAGTTGGGCCTTGAAGGATATATATATAAATTTGATAGAAGGGAGAAAAGAAATCTTCATTACAAGTAAGAGGAAAATACAATGAAGAAACAGAGAAGGAGCCCACACACTAATTCTAGAAGTAATGGCCTCAGTGTGACCCAAGAAGAGGAGAACAATATGGGAGAGGAAAAGTGTGTGTGGGTGAGGGAGGGTCTTCAAAGTCCACAGACAAAGGAGAACACTTTAACCCCCATCAGTAGGGGAAGGTTACATATACTCAGCACATCTATATAATGAATGACTACGGTGGCATTAAAGAGCATGAGGTAGATTTGTATGTTCTGACATGGGAGGATGTCTGTGGAACATTGCTGAATTAAAAAAAAAAACAAAGGTAGAACAAGTTATTTTTATGTATATCATTATTTATATATATATAAATTCATTTTATATATCCATTTTTGTTTTTTAAGATTTTTATTTATTTTTTTTTGAGAGAGAGAAAGAGAGCATGAGCTGGGGAAGGGACAGAGGGAGAAGCAGACACCCCACCTGAGCAGGGAGCCTGATGTGGGGCCGGATCCCAAGACCCTGAGATCACGACCTAAGCTGAAAGCAGGTGCTTAACCAACTGAGCCACACAAGCATTCCAATGAGCCATTTCCTGTAATCACAATATATTTATTTGTCTCTTTATTTATACTTAGAAAAAGATCTGGAGACATGCACACCTAACTGCTAAGAGTGGTTATCTGGGGAGTGGAAAAGGCTGAGGGGCTCTCGCTTGTTACTCTTATAAACTTCTGTACTACACAATTTTTGTTTCTTTTTTTTTTTTTAAGATTTTATTTATTTATTCATGATAGACATAGAGAGAGAGAGAGGCAGAGACACAGGCAGAGGGAGAAGCAGGCTCCATGCCGGGAGCCCGACGTGGGACTCGATCCTGGGACTCCAGGATCGCACCATGGGCCAAAGGCAGGCGCTAAACCGCTGAGCCACCCAGGGATCCCCACAATTTTTGTTTCAATGAGTACAAACTATTTTCCTAATTTTTAAAATAAGATGAGTTTTCTTTAAAATAAGATGAGTTTTCTTTTCAAGCAACACAATTTTGAATTTAGCAGTCATTCAAGGTTTTAAGTAGAGAGGTCACATTAGAAAAGGATATAGATTTTCTTCAGCAGCTGCACGCACAGTGAACCGAAAGAATAAAATTGAGCAAAAACAACCGTTAAAAATTCTTCCTTATTCTTCACATTGCCCTAAAAAAAATCAGAAAATGCCAACTACTTGCCTGGGCCCCCAAGAAGTTGTTCGAGGTAAAAGAGTAAAGCAAAGCCCTTCTCGTAGGGCACTGATGAATATGCTACATCGGGGTCCACGTTCGTCAAATCAACCACGAGTTTGGTGTATGGATGTGTATCTCCAAAAGTCTTTATCTGCAGGACACAAAATTAGATGAATGTTCAAATATGAATACTGGTCATTAGTAGGCAAGCAAGCTAATAAGGGAGTATTACTTCACCTAAAGGCATAACCATAAGGGAGTCTAGAACTTAGACTGAGAGACTAGAAATTGTAGGGCATGTTAGCACAAATTTCTGAAAGTCTGTTAATGGAATGGCCACTTGTGTCATGTTCTTTATTCTTATAAAAAATAAAGAAATGTTTCAATGTGTGGTTTGGCCTTTAGGAGACGAAGCACTGAAGAATGATGTAAATATACCAAATAAAGTTCAAACTAAGGAACTGACTATATTAATGACAAAGACTTGATGAGGTCCTACTGCTCAGGAACATGATGTGACACAGGATAATGATTAGTATGTATCAACAGAATATTTACCAGGGTTCCTGGGTGGTTCAGTTGGTTAAGTGTCTGACTCTGCTTTGGCTCAGGTCATGACTCAGAGTCCTGGGATTGAGCCCCATGTCGGGCTCTGTGCTCAGCATGAAGTCTGCTTGGGATTCCCTCTCTTCCTTTCCTTCTGCCCTCCCCCCCACCACTTTGCTCTGCCCATGCATGCTCTCTCTCTAATAAATAAAATCTTTTAAAAAAATAGAATATTATACTAGTATCTCCTTGATTTTCCACACCTTGCAAAAATGGCTTTCTTGTTGCTACTTACTAAAGCTAGTTTACAAACTAAACTTTTGAATGCCTATACAACTTTGGAGAAATGCTTTTCAAAGCATGACTCACTTACTGAATTCTGTAGTTCTCCCCATCCTCCCAGAGCATGAAAATGTCTGAACTTTTCACCAAACAGTCGTCCGCAAATGTGGCGTTCCAAGTACACGGTATGTCCTTCGTTTAACCTGAAAAAGTTTTTTTTTTTTGTAAATAAAATGACAGTGACACAGCCGAAAGGAACATGTTTTAGTCAACAAGGTACTTTCTTTTTGGCTTTTCTGCAGAGCAAAGAATTGTAAAGCATGAACACTACAGTCTAAGCAGATTGCCTATGTGGCTACTCTGCATTCAATTCAGAACAATGGGAAACCCAGCCCAGCAGATGGCAGTGGGGAAAATTAAGTGCTGGTTCTTGTTTTATGTGCCCATTATTAAAATGTGATTGTACCAGGAACTAAATAACAAGCGCAAGCCGAATACTCCTACTCTACCTAACATTGTGACAAGTGTTGTGGAATTTTTTTTTTTAAGTTGTCTACCAAGGAGATGGTAACAAAGAAAAACAAGAAAAAGGATGCAACATTCCTACAAAACAATTCAGAGTGGCAGGCAGGCAGGGAAAGAAATTAATAACAAGGACCAATAGAGAAACAATAATAATAAATCTTACCAAAAGTGGTCCCAAGTTTTGTTGGTCACTAGATTTCCTGTCCAGCTGTGAGATATTTCATGTGCAATAACCTGAAGTGGAAATAATGCAGTAGTAAATAGTGGAAGGGATCGGTCATAGAATTGATCACCTTACTTTAAAATAACTCCATAGGTAAGTATTCTAGTTCATTCAGTTCCACATCGTTCAATTTGTTTTTCTTTTAACACCAGCTGAAATATTCAGGGAGTTAGTTTAGCAAACAAATCATAATTTAGCCAAAGACAAAAGTATAGTTAAAAAAATTAGAAACAAAAAAAAAATTAGAAACAAAATTATTTAGAAAATACTAAATGGATAAATCACTCCATTAAAATCTATTTCATAAGCACATGAAGAGATCAGACCATCAAATGTTATGAAATCTATTAAATCTAACTGTTAATATCATAACAATCCCCCAGTTATCTTTTATAACCGTATCTCCAACATAACAATACAATGGATATTTTAAAAATCAGTGGACTTAATAGTTCTTTGAGGGTAAGACCACAATGGTAAATTTTAACTTACATTGGAGAGTGACTTGTCTCCTGCCTGAAAAAGAAGAAAATCACCTTAGTTTTCAAACTGTGGACTATATTTAAAGGACTGCCTACATCAGGTTGTATTCTGGCATTAATAGGGCAGTGTATTTTTACTGTGGCACTCGAAGGGGTTAAAAGCAGAGTATGTGTTGAGAAAATAAGAGAAAAAATGCAGGACTCAAAAAACAGCATGATTCTTTTCTCCCCCTCATTGTGGGAATTTTTATAGGACCAGGAGGGCCAGTACACCCATCTCTAATTAACTTCCAGGACACATTTCTCCTACTCCCGTTGTTTTTTTTTTTTTTTTTTAATCTGTTCTCATTTCCCTTACATATCTCTTCTCTCCTAATTACCCACAGCATATTTAAGAAAAGTCTGTAGTGATTTAAAGTAGCATACAAAGGCATAAAATTATAGTTATATACTGTCAGTCTACTCCTTCCCTACACATGCTAAAGTGAGTTTTTGTTTGTTTTGTTTGACCAGTCCCTACATGCTAAGTGTAAATGGTCTAGTTTCTTTGTCTGGATACAGAATTTGTCCACACATGGCTGTGACATGGCCTCCCCTTCCCCAATGCCACCACACACCCTGAATGTAATATTCCCATCCCCCTCAGGGCCACATTATTTTCTTTTGAGAAAATGAGATGATGAAAATGACCATAATAAGCAAATCACATCAGGAAGAAGAGATAGATGTATAAATAAGAGAAAATATTATTTTAAAGAAATAGATGATCAGATGCCTGAGGCTCTTCACATCCAGCTACACATGTGGGGAGAAGTTGGCTGTGCATGCAGACAAGCTCACACTTACCAGCAGAGTGGGAGTTACGAAGGTGAGACAAGGATTCTCCATGCCACCGTAAGGGAAGGATGGTGGCAGGACTAAGAGGTCATACTGGCCCCAGACATATGGTCCTCCCAGATCTTCAGCGATTTTAAGCATAGATTCAGTCTAGAAAATTAATGTACAAATATTTGCATGTTTTATCATTCCAATGATGAATTTCTTCAGTGTATTTGCTTTCTCTGGAGGTTATGAGTTAAGGATGCTCATTTTATTCTGTATTTTTAAAAAAATATATTTACTTATTTATTTGAGAGAGAGAGAGAGAGAGAGAGAGAGAGGACACACAAAGGGAGAGGGAGAAGCAGACTCCCTGCTAGGTAGGGAGCTTGTGGGGCTTGATCCCAGGACCCTGGATCATGACCTAGGGTGAAGGGAGACACTTAACGGACTGAGCCCCCAGGTGCCCCAGGATGCTCATTTTAAATGATACTGATGCAAAAATTGTAGCAACTGCAAATCCACACAGAATAAGATATTATTCGATTCTCTTAGCACATCGCTAACACCATCACATGTCTTACTTAAAATCTTAAATCTATCCTCTAGCACAATTATGAAAAAGGGTAACTATATGACCAACCTCGGAAAATTCATAAGCAGACTTCTCCACCTGCTCTTTCTCAGACCAAACCAATGTTCGTGGACCAATTTGCCTGCAAAATTAAAAAGTTTGATAAAAATGAAGTTCACAATAAACTACTTACTTGGTTCCAGGAAAGAGCTCGAGTACAAGGTACAAATCCTGACAGCAGTAGTGGTGGTGTGATGTGCCATGTGCTCATGGGACAGAGGGGGGTTTCATGGCTCCTCTGAGATACAGTCCTGCTGTTGTATGCACCAGTAAATATGCAGCTCATTAAGGGGGCACCGTCTGGGCCCCCAAAGATTAGCTTACTGGCTCTGGTTAAGGACTTTGGGCATCTAGTTTCCTCTTGCCATCTCACAACTATAGACCCTCAACTGAGTCATGGCCCAGTGAGAGGCTATTCCAGATCAAGGGCAGATATAAAATTCATTACATGCTTAAAGGTTGAACACTCAGAGAAGAAGAAACAAACCGAAAAAGAAGGACATCCTGTCACATGCTATGACAGGGCTGGTCCTTGAGGAGTATTCTGTTAAGTAACACAAACCAGTTACAAAAGAACAAATACTCAACAATTCCACTTATGAGTTATCTCAAGTATTCAAACTCATAGAAACAAAAAGTAGAAGGGTGGTTACCAGGGGACGGAGGGATGTGGAAATGGGAGTTATTGTTTAGATGGTATAGAGTTTCAGTTTTGCAAAATGAAACAAATTCTGAAAATCTGTTTCACAGCAATGTGGACCTACTGAAAGCTGCTGACTCCGGCATGTACATGTACAAATGGTCAAGATAGTAAATTTCGTGGGGTTTTTAACCACAATCTTTAAAAAAAGGAGGAAAGAGATAGAATGATATATCACTTACAAAGGACTAGAACTCAGAAATATTCTTTTCATCAAAATTTCATCCTAAAAATTTTATGCAGCACCAAATCCCAAACAACAAGATTTTGTTCAGGTGTCCTGCCCCAGAGAAGAGGTAGATTCTAGAGCAGTTGCTTCTTAAACTTTACGTGCCTACAGGCTATCTGGAGAGCTTGTTCATATGCAAATTTTGAGTTAGTAGCTCCCGGGATCTGGCCCAAAAATGTGCATTTCTAACCTAGTCCTGCAAAAGTTTGCATTTCTAATCTAGTCCCATGTGATACCATGCTATTGGTCTCTAGACCACACTGAGTAGCAACGGTAACCAGGGTTATTCAACAAATTTAATGAGAGCCAAAATATGAGCTGCATATGTAATTTTAAATTTCCTAGTCGTCATGTTTTAAAAAAGCAAGATTGGAAGCAGATGAAATTAATTTTAACAATATAGTTTACCCAGTGTATCCAAAGTAGTATCATTTCAAGATGTAATCAACATAAAAATTATCAATGAAATAGTTTACATTCTTTTTTTCATACCAAGTGTTTAGAAATCTAGTGTGTATTTTACACTTACAGCACACCTCAGAACTCGTGTGGTTAGCGGCTGCCACGCTGGACAGGGCCCATCTGTGCTGCACAGGCTGCAAAGTCAGACAGCCTAGATCCAGGTTCTGGCCCTGACACTTCCTAGTTCTGTGACTGTGAGCCAGTTATTACGACTCACTGAGCATCATTTTCCTTATTGGTAAAATGGGAAAAACAATCACGTCTACTCCACACAGTTGTGAGGATTCCACGGCGTAACGCACTGGGGTTGGCACAAAATAAGACCTTGCAATGGTCTGGCGCTGTGGCAGTTACTATAAATATCATTTAGTGAGTGCTTTTTTTTTTTTTAATTTTTATTTATTTATGATAGTCACACAGAGAGAGAGAGGCAGAGACACAGGCAGAGGGAGAAGCAGGCTCCATGCACCGGAGCCCAAACGTGGGATTCGATCCCCGGTCTCCAGGATCGTGCCCTGGGCCAAAGGCAGGCGCCAAACCGCTGCGCCACCCAGGGATCCCAGTGAGTGCTTCTTATAGGCCAGGAGCTTTACATACGTTAGGTCAGTGAATCTTCACAAAAATCCTTTGAAGTCCGATTTATTCTTTCCAGCTTTTAAGTGAAGAAAATGAAACTCCGAGTGAGTTGCCCAAGGATGCAGATAAGTAACTGCTGGAGCTGGAATCTGTGTTTGCCTGACTACTCAAGCTTGTCCATATTTCTGGTAATTTAAAGAATGTGATTACTAGAGATACTCCTCATTTTCAGTGGTTTATTTTTTTTTCTTTTTTTTTCTTTTCAGCGGTTTAGAAATAAGAATTGACAAAAAATTAAGGAAGGGCACCCTAGTTATTGGTAAAATTTCAATAAAACATCTTTTATTTCTATAATATTATGGGCTTCCAAGTGCTTTAACATATTTTACCTCACTTGTTTAACTACCCTTCAAGGCCAGAAAGTGAGATAGTACAATTTCAAGGATGAGGAATGAGGAAATGGAGGTGAAGAGAAGTGACTCATTCAAATTTCAATTAGAATTCAGGTGAGAGAGCATGCTCATTCTGCAATACTTGGAAAATCTGAAGGGTGACTAATAAAGACTTTTTAAATGAAAATTAATTGTTATTTACATTTTATAATTCGATTTGAATTTTTCCAGAGCTATCAGCTTGAGATCTTGAGACAGGCATAAATGAGCTAGTAGTTATTTCTGCCAGAGGCTCAAGATGCCTGAAGTTTTAATCTTTTTGTAACCTCAAAATTTGTTCAAAAGCTCACCTGCTTTCTAAAGCTCCAACAACTAATGCAATCAAGTAGCAGGGGATGGGAACCTAAAGGGAGAAAAAAAAAAAAAAGAAAGAAAGAAAAGAACACACACATGCTCAAATTAATGCTTAAAAATATTACAGAATAAGACAGTTTGTATTTAAAAGTAAGTAAATTTCTTTTCAAATCTCATCGGTCTCATTTCTAGGGGGTCAAATAGTTCAAAATTGTGATGTAAAACATATCAAAACATCAATTTCTCTTTTATTGTACTAAGAAAGACAGCTTCTGAAATGTGAAAGACATGATTGCACATAATTTTACAAGGTCCAGTTCAAGTATTTCTCAAAAATTAACCTCTAAGAAGGAACTGTGCTTTTTTTCTTAAGTTTTTTTTTTCTTCTTGATGTAAAACAATTTTTTACTTCCTTTTTAGAAAACCACTCCTGGTATATTTGGGAGACATATAAAATAATCCAGCAGTAAGAGAATGCTGAAGGTTTGGGAGCTTGGAATCCCAGATCCCACTGTCCACTGTGGTTCAATTACATGTTCTATTACAAAGGTCAATTTTAAAAAGCATGCATAAACACAATTCATTAAAGGTCAAAGGTACAAGTCAAATTATCAGCTACATAGGAATTTTAACTTTAAATACTATAACAAAGATTTTTTGTTTGGTTGGGTTTTGTTTTGTGTTTTTTTTTTTGGGGGGGGGGTCTAATATAGCTCTTCCATTTGCAAACACTAAATAACCACAAGCCAGCACTGTGGTATGAGGGCGGGCCAAAGTGTAATTTAACTGAAATCCTGCTACACTAACTGAAATGAGAGAAAATGGGATCAGGCCATGTCCTTACTTTGCTTATCCAGCAACCTCTTTCCACAACATTTTACTACCACAAAAGAAATAAAGAAAACAAAGACAGAAGCTGCTTTCTAAATTCTGAAATATTCCAAAGGCAATTTTGCTCTCTGGATAGGTAAAAGCTATCTATAGTTCACTACCAATTAAAACAGAAATGTAGGCCCACAGATCTTACCTTTTGGTTGAATTTATATATTTTCCTGCTCGGGTCTTCTGGGTCAGGTTCTTCTCCATCACGAATAGCACTCATAAGTGCCACCAATTCTTTAGGAACAGATACCTAATCAAGAAGAGAAATCATTTCCAGTTATAAATAAAAGATTCTATGTATCTTAAACCACATGTGTAAAATATAGTATTTTCCCCATCTTAACTGTGAGAAGACAATGAGCCCAGGAAATTTGGGCATATCAGGTTTATCCATAAAATCAGCAATATATAAAGCTGACTTCTTTGAAAGTGAATGTGGTCTATCCATCCATTCATCCATCCATGTAGAAATTAGATTAAAACTCCAGCTCTACTACTTACTAACTGCATGGACTTGGGTAAATAACCTCCCTGAGACTTAGTTTTCCCATCAAACAAAAGTAATAACCTCATAGTACTGCTGCAAAGAATATGTACAGAAGAAGCGCCCAGCAACCTTCCAGGCAGTAGTAACCACCACACCTGTCTTCCTCCACACCCTCAAAACAGATTCACAAGCTTGTATACTTACGTTAGGACAGAGAATACAATTTTGAAAAGTTTTATATTTAAAACATTAACTTGATGTTGCAAATCAAAGAGCTTTTTAAGGGTCATAATTGTGAGAAAGTAAAAGTTATTGCACAGAACCGTGAAATAATTTTCTCTGGGAATTTGTATGGAAAATATGCTTACGGGGCTAATGGGGCAAACCTTATAGACACTTAAATGTGTACCCAAGTTCCATGATTCTGAAAGTTTTATTTCTAATGAATACTAGAATCAAGGACTATTCCCTCAATATTAATGATCTAGCAAACATACATTCCATTAAGTTCTAGACTTCCATATTCTTCTTGCATGGCCCAGTATTTAAAGCTACTTCTGAGGCAGACTCAGAAGCTCCAGAACCAGTGCTACAACAATCATAAATCTAGAGCTAAAAAGCACTTGGGAAATAATTTAGTTCTGCTTCTACCCGTTATTTAGTCAGTGATGTGTTATACAGATGAGACAACTCCAGGTTTTGAGGTCCTAAGACTTGCCTCAGGTCATGCACTTAGTAACTGGTAGAGGAGAGTACAAAACCTGGGATTCTTTGTCTTCCATTATATAGTTTTCTACAGCATTATACACACTAGGTGTGGTTTGGTTGTGGGATGATCTAGAATCAATAAGCCCCTTGGTTGGTTCTCAATTCTAGTTGCGTGGTCTAAGTAGGTCTGGCTTGGGACCTAGAATGCATGTATGTATTTAGTATTATTTAGTGTTTATTTATTTATTTAGTACTTATTATGGTGCTTTTTTTTGTAAAAGGATTAGCAGTACCTACAACAAGAATCAGGTGGAAATGTATTCAGATAAGTCTACAATCTATGCCTGTGAGGGTACCTAGACAGAGGTTTACATGGCTATAAGGCACATTTCCATAACTTTTAATCCTGCAAATGTTAATTTTTAAAAAATTAAAAGATGCTGTCCTCAAATTCTTGTTTTGAGGTCTAGAATTCTGAACTCCTTTTAAAATCAGAATAGTACCTACTTCCTTTCATTACACTTATGTTTGAAACTGCCTTTAAAAGAGAGATATTGGGGTGTGCCTGGCTGGCTCTGTCCATGGAACATGTGACTCTTGATGTCAGGGCTGTAAGTTCAAGCCCCATGTTGGGTGTAGAGATTACTTAAAAATAAAAATCTTTAAAAGAGAGATGCAAAAAGAGGTCCACAGCTTCTTTGTTACATAGTTCTTGTAGAATTTAATTAAGTGAAATATTACTAACTATAAAAATCCAATTACTATCTCTCCTTATCATTTATACCACATTTACTTATATGAGTCATTTAATACAGTTAATAATTTGTGATACTTGCCTCTGCACTGTAGGTTAATTTCACAGAAGGAGTGTCTTGGCAAGGAAGAATTGCTCTGCAGTGGATGGCCTGGGACGGGGGAAGGGAAAAAGAAAAAGGCTATTTCCTTTTCTTATAAATCAAGTCATTATGAAATTAATTAAAATTGCAGCACTGTCCTTAGACACATTCTTTATAGAAATAGGTCTCACATTTTTTCAGATCATTTGAAGGAGCAAAAAAGGTCTGATTTCCCATTTTAATGTATGGTTGGTCAGTCCTCACATTTCAGCTGAAGCATAAAGCAATGTTAAGCATTGTTTCCTACTCTCTGCCCTAAGTAACAGCAATGTCCAGTTAGATGCTGTTAGGGACCCTGAGAAAAAAGGGCTCTTTGGTGAAGTAAAATTGAGAACCATGCATATTACATCCCGATCTTAAAGAGTCATTTGGAACATTAGCCTCCTGGAGACTCTGAAAATACCTACAACAAAGAAACTTATACTTGTTTTTAACAGGAAGTCCCCTTTCTCTGGTTAGTTATTAACATCTAATGGGACGCCCATGTTCTGCGGAAAACTGCTTGGGGAGTGTCACTAGAATCTTGACATTCCAATCTTGCAGCAAACTTTGAGAGCAAAAACTGAGAAGAAAAGGAAGAAGAAAGAACAGTCTTTCTCAGTACCATCTGGACAGATTCATTGACATATGCAGCATTTCTCTGCTTCCGTATCCATCTGTCATGTATGCTGATTCCATTGAGAAGGAAGACCAGGGTATCTTTAATTTTATACCTGGCCTCCTTACAAATAAATCTGGACCAATTGCTGGTGAGCAAAGGAGCCCCAGACTCCATGCCAATTGCTAGTAAGCAAAGGAGCCCCAGACTCCTTGAGATGGTCCCCTGAGCTTAAAGGAACACTGACACTAACATCTCTCTGAAGTTGTTATAAATTCTAGACATACTTGCTGCCTCAACAAGATTCCTTACAACCCTCAAACTCTAGCCCTTTTCATTTCAAATATAGTCCATTCTCCAAAGATATGGGATCCCAAATGATCTCTAGATGAATTACGTAGGACTAGAAGAACCACTTGACTCTCCCTCTCAAAACAGGGATCTAAGACCATGCCTTTACACTTCCTTTGCAGTCCCTAGTTGGGGGAGTCAGTGAGGCCACAGGGGTTCTCAGATGTGTTTCACTGGATAGACCCACACCTGGGCAAGTGTGCAGAGAACTGTAGCAAACTCATCAAACAAAATCACGTCCACATGTTTCCCATCAACTGCAGTCATTTCTTAATTTAACTGAAATCTCTTTCCTCTATTTCAAACACTGTTGCCAATAAGAAATGGAATAACATATTCAAAATTCACATTCTGGTGACTCTCAAATCTTGCATTTCTCGCCAACTTGAGATTATGGGACATTCTGTTAGAAGTACTAACTGAAAATCGAATATTATAAGAAATGCACCACTTGTGCGCTCTTGCCTAGAAAACCACATCTGTTTCAGATAACTGAACTAAGGATTCTAAGGATTTCTTAGATTAAAAAATTATTTCAATTGGCAATAGAAAGTAAACTTGTCTATTTCGTGTTCCAATACTGCTTCCTTTTTTAGACTTGTATTCAAATTTGAGCCTATGTGATATTACTATCACATAGCAATATTGAGGATTAAATATGCCAAGTACCCAGCACAATGCTGGAAAATACAGTAAACATTTAATGAAATGAGTGCCTTTCATTATAAATTATTAGATTACTAACAAAATTAGGCTTTTTTCCTTTTAGAAGATAGTTTCATATGTATTACCCTTGTGACAAATTGTCTTTGATTATGAGATTCTTTATTTTTAATCTTTAAACAGAAAACAGAAATAGTTTAAATCGTAGGATTTTAAAGGTACATTTAATATGTTTATATACCATATACATTTGTAAAAGTATAAGAAAAATCTGGAATGGCTGCCCACCTAACTCAATGGTGGTTACTTCTGGGCAATGGTATCTGGAGAAGATTGAAAAATCTGATCTTTCACTTTCCACTTCTTTATTGTTAACATTTTTCATAATCAGTACATATTACTTTTGTTTTATTAATTTTTTTCCCTTTCTCTTTTATAACCATTTCTTGAGTGCCCATTCAAGAATGCTAAGTTCTATCCTAGGTGCTCAGGATATAAATATAAAAATGACCCTATAGTCCACTTTCAATGGACATGATTTCAAATTGAGTTTCTTTTTTAAAGTAATATAAGAATATGTTAATACTGAGATATCAGTGAAAATGTGTGTCATTTTTTTATGACAAATTAAAATACTATCTTAGGTAAGACCTGAGTATCCAAAAGACCACTGTCCACTTGGCTTCAGTAAACAAAACGTGCAGGGAATTTTTTGTATAATTAATCATTCTGGATCTTTCTTGTTACCTGGCACTGACTAAAGAGATATGGGTGTTCTTTCCCAGAAGTTTGTTCAGGAGTGAGCCACTGAAGAGCCGAAGATTTTGGAGAGGTCTCAAAAGAAATTTCTATAACAACTTCTTGATTTCTGTATGCAACAAACAAATATATTAGCAGAGTATAATTCAACCTAACTAAAGTTTGAATTCATAATACACAGACTAAATAATAAAAATTTTATTTTATTAGGTCTTGTTACTGATTGAGAGTGAGCTCTAGGAATGCTGCATCCTAAGTTTCTTACCTGATTGCCTGCCTCTGGATCCTTTCCACTCTACCACACTAAGTGCTTCTGAAGACGTCATAGAACTAATATTCGTTGAATACACCACTGCATGTCTGACACTTTACACCTGTCATATCATGCAATCTTTTATCACAGTGGGAAAGTGGAAGAAATAATTTTGGAACTTTGACTACCACACAGCGGTAGGTGGACTACCACACAGCGGTGGGTGCCAGAGCATGACACAGAGCAGTGCTTGACTTATGGGACAAGTCAAGAAATTGATAATACACATTGAGAAACTTTTAGAGTGACTCTAGTGGCTGTTGACTCAAAAACGTGTGCTCGCTTTTGGTCTCTTCTTCCTAGTAACTCACTTTTTATAAAAGAATCAGTATGTGACAAATTGGAAATAACAAAAACTGGTCCTTCGTCCCAGATAGTTTGAGCAGCACTGGTAATGAGGTAATAGCAGAACTTTGGAGACCAACAGAGTGCCTATGTTTGAATCATGACTCTACCACCTACACTATGGTTCTTGATCTGTACAGTGAGGTCAATGAGATCTCCCTCACAAGTTTTATGTGGGTGTTTCCCTTCTTTTCCCTAAACGGGAAAAGAAGGCATGAGAACATTGGCCACTGAAAGGTGGGGTAGATCACCCTTGTTTTAGGCCAATGGTTTTCCATCCTTTTTCCCCTTCCCAATTTATCAAGGAGTGGGATATGCTCTCAATATGACAGTTGTGGCTGCCTCTTTCTTGAATAAGTTACTTTATTTCTCTGAAGCTCCCGTTCCTCATCTGTAAAATGGAAATCATACCACAAAGGGTTACCGTAAGGATTAGATAAAGGAATGTATTTAAGGCATTATCTCAAGACTGGTACATAGAAACTGTTCTATATTTGTCATTGCCATTATTCCATTAATAAAAGTAGCCGGCTTCTGGGGAAAAGGTGAAAAATGTGCATCTTATAAAAGCTTCCCAGGTGATCACAAAATGCTTCCTTAAGATGGCATGCTTCTGTCATCACTTTAGATCACTCCCATGATCAGTAAAGAAATAGCACTTATCAAAAGTCCTCTTCTTGAGTATTTCATACAATGAATTTCTTTAGAATCTTAAGATACAATTTTTACTGTAAGCTTTAATTTGAACAGCAGGTCAGTAAGAGCGCCAATTACTACATACACACAAACTAGAAATTAGAAAGGAAGATTGTTTAAATTAAAAATCTTTTTCTCCATTATTTTGTAATATAAAAGAGAAGGGTAACACTCATACTTGCTCAGAGCAATAGGAAGAGAGATTTCCATTGGTGATCCTTTGTAACTTTGTCTTTCTCCAAGAGTGTATTTGACTTCTTGTCCATTGGTGACCACTTTTTCTATTGTGAGGTCCTTCGTATCCAAAGTCTAGAATTAAGTTAGTATTTTTAAATGGTAAGAAAATTGTTCAATATACACCAGAGAAAACTAATATTAGATATAGGTCAACTATAATGATTACAAAATAGAACTAGTTGCTGATAGAGAGTAAAATGGAGTGAAATTAGAAGAATTAAAGGAGTCAAAAGTCAGTGTAGGTCCTGTCTCTTGGGACTCTAATTTTACTGAAAGATTTTTGGTTATAAAGTTGGCATATCTATTGCCAGGTAATTCTGGGATAGTCACACAAACTTAGGGTCTCAAGTGTAAGTCAAATCTAGGTTAAAATGTCTTTGATCCTGTCTCCTAAAACTTAACTTCTCTGCTATGAAAAAAAATTCATCTAGGACGGAAGTTTTTTCATCACAACTCCTTGATATATCTTACCACATATTTATTCCTGGAATTCATATGCTCCAACTCCTAGGTACTTTCACACATCCAAAAATTAAAACTGACCATGGCACTCATTAGGCAAATAAGTGGGTTATACATTGCCATTACGTATATTGAGAAGGCCCAACCTGGTGTGGCAACTCCAACCAAATGACCCATAGAGGACTGAGAGTGTATCTACCCATTGAAGACAACCGCTCTGGGCAGGGAGTGGCAACAAGCATCTCAGTGTTTTCCATCCCCCTAATCCTCGGAGCCCCAGAGACGATACCTTTCACTCTTAACTAATCTTTTGTTCTAGAATCTTCAACCTTCCTATGCCACAAAACCATTTCCAAACAATGTAAACAAGCCTCCCATGTTATGTTTAAAACTTCTCTTGATCCTTCTGCCCTGATAACTATTCATTTGTCTCCTGTCTTTCTTAAACTCCATGGGCAACATATGGCTGCTATTTCTACTTCTTTGTCAATCTTTCCTCCTTCCTTCTCTTCAGTCTGGCTTCTAGCTCTTCTGCTACTGAAAGGGCAGGGCATGCCTCCTGCTCAAGAGGTCTTTTCTGCTCAGTACTCTGGACCTCTGTCCACTCATAGCCCTTATGGGCCATATGATTTGTTTGAAGTCCTTTCCTTGGCTTCTTTGACTTTACACATAAATGGTTTTATCTAATGCCATTTCCTCCCCCTACTTTCTAGCTCCTAAAAATGGATATGTCCCAATGTTCTAGCCTCAATCCCTTGATTTTTTAAAATTTATTTATTTATTTATTTATTTATTTATTTATTTATTTATTTATTTATTTTAGAGAGCCTGGGAGAGAGTATGAGGTGGAGAGGACCCTGGGATCACAACCTGAGCTGCTTAACTGACTTAGCCCCCCAGGTGCCCTCGATCCCTTGATTTTCTTACCATATTGAACGCTTCCTAGTTCTCATTTATCCCACCTCATCAACCAATTCTTCATCCTTTCCCCAGGACTGCCACTTAGAGAGATCTAAGTTGCCTGCTTGATATTTCCATGGGAAATATTGCTTCATATTCAGTGGGCTTCTAAAAATGAAGCCACCCTATGTCTCCAAATCAGTTCTCTCCCTTGATTTCTCTCTTCTGTTAACAGAATCCTCGAGGTACCTAAAGTTTGAAACATTCAAATAACCTGCAACTGGGACGTGTGGGTGGCTCAGCACATGAGCATCTGCCTTTGGCTCAGGGTGTGATCCCAGAGTCCTGAGATCAAGTCCCGCATTGGGCTCCCTGCAGGGAACCTGCTTCTCCCTCTATGTCTCTGCCTCTGTGTCTTTCATGAATGAGTGAATAAATAAAATCGTTTTAAAAAGAAATATCTGCAATTGATCCCACTTGCCAAGCCCCCATAGCCAGTTAACACATTTTTCTTTCACACTGTCTTCATACTTTCTTTTCTTTTACCACCACTCTAGGTCAGACCCTGCCTCAGTACTGCCTACAATCTGATCTCCCAACCTCTGGCATCTTTCTATTGAAATCTGGCCGGCCATAGCATGGGAGAGTTAGAAGGCCGTCATAACTGTAATCATTACGTTGATTCCTACTTCTCTAGAGTAAACAATATTTGGTTGGAAAGAAATTTCCATTCTGGTGTGTGTGTGTGTGTGTGTGTGTGTGTGTGTGTGTGTGTGTGTTTTAAAGCAGGTAAATTTGTTAGGGGTGCCGCCTGTTTCCCTCCAAATAGGTAATTATTCCTTTTGGGTCACTTTCTTTCCAGTGTACCTCAACCATTGTCACTCTAAATTAGTAGAACTGACTTATCTTCTTGCACTTGCATATTCAGATTATGTGGCTTTATTAGGCTTATATCTTACTACAAATAATAGCGTTACTCCTTTGTTCCTTCATATTCCTATTTATGGCTCTCTGACTTATTTTAAAAACTTAATTTGAATATCCATGTATGTAACTACTCATATTTATACTACTTTTATAGCCATAAGAATGAATCAACTGGCTCATTTCCCAGAGAAGCACATCCTATTATCTAATTGCCTCAACTTTTCAAACCTATTCAGAATCAGAAGAGCCAGATTATTGTTGTGACTATTTTTTGAAATCTT
The DNA here is from genome assembly GCF_048418805.1 of Vulpes vulpes. Taxonomy (NCBI): domain Eukaryota; kingdom Metazoa; phylum Chordata; class Mammalia; order Carnivora; family Canidae; genus Vulpes; species Vulpes vulpes. The sequence continues at coordinate 73,483,754 of NC_132789.1, forward strand.
TTTCATATCCTCTGTACTTATTACAGTAGTCAGTCCAGATCTCTCCTATAGCCATTTACTGTACCACATTAGAATGATAAGTGTTCTCTACTAGATTGAGGGTTCTTAAGAAGACAGAGAATGTTACTTAGGCTTGCATTCCCAGAGTTTTAGCACAGTGCCTAAAAAAATCGTAGGTATCATTTAATGCATGAAGCGAGTCCTGAACCAAGAGAAAGGAGAAAATGCAGTGGTTAAGTTGTATACTCCAAGTCTTAACATCAGCTATCATTCTCAAGTTGCATAAGAAATTCCCCTTCAAATTTCACTAATAAATGTTATTAAACAATTGATCAAAAATAGTAATGGAAAAAAGGAAACTGCATCATTGAAAAGTTGGAACTAGTACTTTTCAACCAAATATTGTGGAACACCAACTATGCATAAGGCCAAGATACCATACATAGTTGTAGCAAACAGACCTACAAATAGTATGAAGTTCTTAGGGATATAATTTACTATATCTTGTGGTATCCTCTTTGAATAACACCCCCAAAAGCAGTTCTACTTCGAAGCACCTGGCTGATTGCCATGGGATATATAACTAATTCCCTTTTTGCACAGGCTGGTGGCAAGCTCGATGTAAACCTCACAACCCACTTCTTCCTTCCTAGGGCCTGATGTCATGGGTTTGGTTTTCACTATCCTCCTTCCCTCTTCCTCTAAATTCTTAAATTATTTTTAATCTTCTTATACAGCATATGTTGTTTTAAGCAGACTCAAATTCTTTCTGTGACAAAGTAATAGCTTAAATTAAAAAGCTTTCTGCCTCAGTATTATATCTTTATCTGCATTTTCTACCTGTTACTTGCAGGGTGCTGCAATGAAAAAAAAAATTGGGTTATTGTTAAAACCCAAACCAAAACACCTTGATTGGATTCCTGGCTCAGCCATTTACTTAGTGAAGACTGGAGAGTGTGGCAGTCAGAAAGATCTGTGTTCACTCCCTGGCTCTGCCACTCACTAGTATATGATCTTGGCCAAGACACTAGAACCTCTTTGAGCCACCAGCTGATAGAACACCTAAAAATGGTTGAAAATTTCAACAAAAGGAACAAATGCTTGGACACTGTCACAAATGAATGCCAAGCTTGAGGCCAAATAACCCAAAACTTCAAAAAGATTTTTAGAAAAGCTGGGCTTTGCTCCTAGTAAAACCTACTGGTACAGCTATTTCAACATTCCCCAGCACCAAGGACTCCAGGAATAGAGCGAGCAAGGACACTCAGTGTCCTCACCAGCATGGGCTTGGGGTCCTCTCTATTGGTGGTGGGGAGGTAGGATGTCCACTCACCCTCAAGATACAGTTGGCACTATTATTAGCACAGCCCGGGTAAGGATCAGCCACTGCACTCTAATTGAATTCATCCACTAGTTCATCAAACTTTTGAGGGTCCTCTGCGTGGCAGGTGCTATACTAGAAGCCTGATACAAAGAGCCATGGAACATAGCCCTACCTTCAAGAGACTGTAATCTGGTGGAGGAAAGAAGTTGAGAAAAAAAAAAAAAAAAAAGGAAAGAAGTTGAGTTTGAAGAAATAAAGCCAAACTCTTGGCCTCAAGTTGTCATCATGAATAAGCAAACAATTATACACAGATGTCACTGTACCACAACTAGCCTTCCTTGTATAAAATCTAACATTATTATCAGTTAAGGCCTAAATTTGCTAAGCAGACATGCTAACCAGACATCAGGATTTAAAAATCTTCTCTCAAGATTTGGGGGATGCAAAAACAATGTGCAAGTTTTGAGACTGGGACACTGAAGGTACAGGCTTTTCAGAATTTAAGCATCCTGTCTCTTGCTTCTTCAACGATCAGAGTTCAACCTTTATTTTTACAAAACAGGTGAGGGTGCAAGGTCATACTAAGTAGTGATAAACTATCAAAATCTACTTTCTTTTAATAAAAAGGGAGATTGCATTGAGACAGGACTTCAGCCAATCCTGTGCAGGCAAAGCTGCCTGCAATAAGATAGCACAGTACTTCAAGCAGACCAAAGTACAATCTACAGGGAAATAGTTAACCTTCTTGCTTGTAATACCTTATTTTCTTCTTGTAGTACTTTTGGTGCCTAAATATCAATACATAGGGGAGTCCACCTACTTTTCAAATCAGAATCAGAGATGTTAAAGGACAAAGGGTAGGTTACCTGCCATATTGGTTCATATTAATGAACTCAAAATACAGGCCTATGACACAAGTAGGAAAAGAGTCATGAGAACCACCAATTCTTATCTAATCTTCTTATTATGTACAATGAACTGACCCCACTGATTTCCCACCATCAAGCCTACAACATTCAGTGATCAAGTTCCTTAATGTCGTGCTGAAGCAGATACCACAACACTCTGCAAAATACACCGTGGCTGGTCTTTCCCTGTCCCTCTTATTTCTAAAATGCTCACCTATGAAATTCTTCAGGGGAAAGATACAATCCAAATACTATCACTCTGAGTAAGAACACTGAAAACAGGTTATGTTGTATAGATAAAATAATTTAATAACATTCCACAAATCTAAACAAGTTTTTCATCACTGAAGTGGCTAGCGATGTGGTAGAGGTATATTACTTCCTAAGAAGCGCAATAATTACTCCCTCCTAGGAACCAACTGTAATACACTGTATTGAGATACGCTCAGAAAGCGTGAATGGCCCATCCATCATTAAATTATTTGAAGAGACGGGTGGTAAGAACCAAAGGTAGCAGGACTAGGACCCTGGAGAAGAGCTGCATGTTGCTAGCAGAGCCTGGAAGTATCAAATCGGGGTGGAGGTGGGGGGTCTGGAGCCGTAAATTCTAAGGGGTTCGAGAATGGCGGTAGGGAGGCTGGGGGAAGCCTACCACGACGGGTCGATGGGTCCTATCCTGCAGAAGTGCAGGTGGAGGAAAGGGTCCGGTGAGCATCGGCAGGGCACAGGGTCCGAGACTCAGAGGAGACTGTGGCCTGGGAAGGTGCGCGGGGACTGGGGGAATAAATTCGGAGCCCGAGGAGGGAGTTCTGGGCTGCAGGCCGAGGAAATGGGGAGGCCACGGGGGGCTTCGCGCTGGGAACTCGGATAGCGGGGGAGGGAGGACTGGTGCTACAATGAAGCCCGCGCTCTGGGTGCGAGCAGGACGTGGATGCGGCGCTAGGATGTGCCGAAGGCCTGGGGAGGGGTGTCGGGGAGAGGGGTGCAGGCGGAGCCACTGAGGCACAGGTAGCGGGCGACCGAGGGATGCGGACACAAGCGCGATGCGGAGGGGCGCTATAGGCTGAGTGCGGGCGAGGAAGGGGCGGCTGAGAAGCGAGAGCTGAAGGGAGGTGCGGAACAGGAGTTGTGGGCTGCGCAGGAGCACCGAGGGAGGCGCGGGGCAGACCCGAGCGTGGGCCTGGGAAGGGGCGGCGGCGGGATGAGGGGCAAGAAGCGGGCGGCCGGGGCGAGGCGGGCACTGGGCGCGCGTCCCACCGTACCAGGCTGCGCAGATTGTCCTCCTGAGACTGCACCGTGAGCGCGGCGGTGCCCGTCAGCACCCGGCGGGGAAAGTCGACGCTGCAGCGCAGGTGCAGGTGCTTGGTCCGGCAGACCGAAGCCGGAGAGGCCAAAGAGCACGAATCCACTACCTCAGGCATGGCTCTCGGGAGTCCCTCCGCACGCCGATCGGCACCCCAAGAGCCGGCTGCCAGCCCACTCCACTGAGAGCTAGAGGCAGAGGAAAGAGAGGGAGGCAATAAAGAGCAAGCGGGACTCGTGGCGCCCGCCGGGAAGGGAAGTTTCTTAAGGTGAGGGAAGAGTGGGGTGTAGCGTGTCTGGAACTACAAGTCCCGTGGTGCAGCGCGACAAGGCGTGCGCTTTGCTCCCTGGGAGTGTGTGCGCGGAGGGGTGCTGCGAGGACTGGTAGCGTTCCTGAGAGGGGAGGAGGAGGAAGAGAGGGGAGCGGGGGCAGCCGAAGGAGGGGTGGACAGACGGAAATGATCAGCGGAGCAACGCGGAGATCATTTGAACGCTCCTATTTTCGTTTTGTTCAACTTCGATGGACGTTGCAGTGGCAACGGCAGAATATCAGATTCTGCTGGCGGGAGGCGGTAGTGAAGGCCGAAGGCCGCGAAGACGGCAAAGCAATAAGAGGCTTGTCAGAAGAGCCGCTTGTGTGCGGTTCCTCGTTAGTATAGTGGTGAGTATCCCCGCCTGTCACGCGGGAGACCGGGGTTCGATTCCCCGACGGGGAGGCACGAGAGTAACTTATTTTCTTTTTCTTGTCAGAATACGACTACTACGGTGAAAATGTTCCTCCAAACATTTCAAAAGTGAATACGAAAGAAATAATGTCAAATTAACTGTAAGCTCTACATTTTTAGAGTTGTGTCCAGCACACATGACCTAAATTGTGCCAATTCAACAAGTTTTTTCTTTACCGTTTATTATGTACATTTCCAGGCCCTGGAGAGCAAAGACAGAATAAGCCAATACTCTCATTTTAGAAACTTGGGAGGTCATTTCAATATACTGTGCTGAATTCTGTGGTTTGAGTATGTGTTGGCTGCAAGATTGGAATGCAGAGCTGGGACATCGAGTTCAGCTTTGGAACCCTTCCAGAGGGTGAGGAAGGGTTGAAAGATGGTTTCTTTTGGGCTGGGATCTCAGTGTTAAAACTAGAGAAGTTAGAAGAGGACAGGTCTCAGAGGACCTTAAACAACTGGGTCTTTATTTTTTTATTTTTATTTTTATTTTTTTTACAACTGGGTCTTTAATCTTGAATTCGTAAATGAGGGACCCATTGAAGAATTTTAAACGTGAGGGACATGGTCAGATTCAGGTCATGGAGAGAACACTGGTAGTTATTCAGAGAATGGATATGAGCTATCACAACCAGAGGGAGGTAAGTTAGGACACTCTTAACAATAGTCCAGGAAGAAGATGTGGGGGCCTAACATAAGGAGTAAGTAAAGATAGAGAGAAAGGAAGGAATGGAAGGAAATGGATTCACAGATTCAAAAGAGGCCTAAGGTGATTCTCAGATTTTTGGCTTTGGTGTGTGAGCAATTAACCAGAGATAGACACATATGAAGAGGACAGATTTAGGCGAGGATGATCTAAGTTTAATTTTGAACATTGGTAGTTTGAGAGCTTATGGGATTCAAAGTGGAGATATCTGTGAATCAGTTGGATGTGTAAGTCCATGTCTCTGGGGAAGTTTATGGTAGATATGAGAAGGTCAAGTAATGTATAACAGTGAAAAAGCTCTGCCCAAGTAGAGTGTGTAGAGAGAAGAGCAATGAGAGCAGGTTGAAAGCTGGGAGAACACGAGGTTTTAACAAAAAAAGTCTAAAGGATGGAGACAATCTTTTCACAACATAGGCATGTATCAAATCACCACAATGCACACTTTAAAGATCTTATAATTTTGTCAACTGTAACTCAGTAAAGCTGAAATTTTTAAATAGGGGGGAGTAGGGTAAGAAGAACTCATGAAATCAACTAGGAAAAGCCAGGCAGAAAAGTCAAATGCAGCCTAGAGGACCATTAAAAAAAGGAGTGAAAGCCTCCTTTGGATTCAGCAATGGCATGGATGTAGGGAGGATGGTGGTTTCCTTGAGTTTTGCAGTTTAGTGGAAGGTGGATGCCAGAGAACAGTAGGTTGAGCAATAAAAGAGAAGAGGGAAATAGAACATAGGCTGCTCTGTCAAGATATTTGGCCAATTGGAAAAAGGAAGACAAAAGAGGAATAGAGAGACATATGGCATTGAGAAAGTCTTCTTTATTTTTTTTTTAGGAAAGGGGAACCTTTATCATGTTTAGATATAGAGGTGAAAGGGCTTTTAGAGAAGAGAAAACTGAAGATTTAAGAAGTGTGGGGAGGTAGCTGATGACTTGAGTATAGACCAGTGCTGCATAGCTCCATTCTGTATCAAAATGATCTAACAATTAAATTTGGCTCCAGTAATAGAAAACAATGCTATATATGGGCGTGTCCTGGTATGGCCCCAGGAAGCCAAAGGAAAACAAAATAAAATGAAAACATGTGAAACCATGTAATCCAATATCTTCTACATGCCAAAGTCTGAATTTCATGGTGCCTAAGAATCCATGACATGGTTGACATTTGCATACATTTTTTAAGGCTTAAAAATATTCTAGGTGTTACCAAATCTAGGGTGACAAACATGATGCAATAGAATTGATTTAGTCCTAGAATGCACAATCGAATGAACCTCCTTATGGAGAAAGGAGGATAGTTTGTTTATCTTAATAAAACAATGTCAATATCATCATCTTCCATGATCGGTTACTAGGAGCCCAGAGAGTTTCTGCCAATGTGTTCAAGGAGATAGTCACAGACAACTACAAATGAATGCCTCAGACTGGTTAATAGGATAATCAAAAGACAGATATACAGTAGCAATTATTTTTCTAAGATCCCACTGACACCCAAATATGGAGTTTACCAAATTAGCAATTTGCAAATGGCAGAAGTGTTCTTGATATCCAGTGGTAGATTGGGAAAGTCTAAAAAATGAAGCTTTCCATTGCTTCTATAAAATAAGCATAGTATCAGAGCTTATATACAAAAAGGAGACTTTATTGAGGATGAAAAGAAGACTTATATAAAGTTTTATAAAAGAAATAGCACATGTGTTTACAGAGCCATTTGAACAGGAGGTATTCCAGCTCTACTGCTCACCTGGCAAAGTTACTAAGTACCTGCCCCCCCAAGCCTCAATCCTTTTGGTTGGGGGGCTGGATTGAGATACCTGTGCCTCATGGGGTTGTTGAAAGAATTCGAGATGTGGTAATGTCTGTGAAGTGCTTAGCATAGCGATCATCTGTTATGCATTTGCCAGTATTTCTACTGGTTTTTATTTTGTCTATTTTGATTTTTTTTTAAAGATTTTATTTATTTATTCATGAGAGACAGAGAGAGAGGCAGAGACACAGGCAAAGGGAGAAGCAGGTGCCCTGTGGGGAGCCCGATGCAGGACTGGATCCCAGGGTCCCAGGATCATACCCTGAGCCAAAGTCAGATGCTCAACCACGGAGCCACCCAGGCGTACCTGTTTTGATCATTTTAATATGTATTTTTCCTTGTTTTGTAAGTGAGAGTTTTTAGGAAGATCTGGGAAATGAGAAGCAACCAAGACGTGGGAAATGAGCAGATCGTGGCAAAATTGACCTCTAAAGAGAGTTTGCAATATTAATAATGGTCACCTGTTTTTGAGATGTATTTGTATTTAGGAAATTCAGGAAATTGCCATAGGTGCATTACCACAGGACCCTGTTTCCAGCTCTGCAGGGTCACCTTCACACTCCAATGTGAAATCATGCCCCTGAAAGCAGCTTGCGCAAGATCTTAGCTCTCTCCTGTGATTCCTTAAGCCTAAACCCCCACCCAGCCCCCATCTTTCCTGAAGAGAGTTCTCCTTTCCCTTCCCAGGACTCTGCCTCCCCACCCTCCAGTCTGGGCGGGGCTCTAGTAGAACCTCCTGCCCTAAAAGAACCTCCTGCCCTAACAGAGGTGTATGTGATGCCCTTCATGTTCTTCTTCCAATGGGTGAGAAAGTGGAAGAATCTATTTTGGCTCCCTTTTTTTTCTTCATGTTTAGCTCACAAAATGGTCGAGGCAACCCTGACCTGTTTCTCCATTTTTCTGTAAATCAGTTCTTATTTGTGCAAGAATTTTATTCTTAATATGCACATTTCTAGTCTATTCATGCCATGAAAAGGTTTGGGCAGCCGGGGAGGCCAGGGATGAAAGAGAGGAACACAAGACCAAGTTCTTCCAATTTAGGAAAATAGTGTGAACGACCCTCCTCTCCTGCCTGAGCTCCTTCTCTGCCCCTCCCCACCTTCTCCCCAAACCCAACTGAGCCCAACCCTCAGCCCAACTGAGAACCCGCCACACAGATGTGCTGTTTATCTGCTTGTGCCCACAGAAGGGACTGGCCTGAACAGGAAGGACTATCAGGCCATGCTAGGTGGGACTTCTGGTCACATGACTGTCCCTCTGTCGCACACCAAGTGTGGTTCCAGGACCAGCAGCATTAGTGTCTCCTAAAAGCCTCACCAGAAATGCAGATCTCCGGCTCTGTCCCTGGCCTGCTGGATCAGAATCCACATCTTAGGGCGCCTGGGTGGCTCAGTAGGTTAAGCATCTACCTTTGGCTCAGGTCATGATCCCAGGGTCCTGGGATCGAGCCCCACATTGGGCTCTCTGTTCTTCAGGGATCCTGGTTTTCCATCTCCTTCCACTTACACCTCTCCTTAATGCTCTCTCTCTCTCTCTCTCTGAAATAAATAAATAAGATTTTTTTAAAAAGAATCTGTATCTTAATAACATACTCCCAGGGATTGATGTGCGTATTAAATTAAATACCACCGCCTTAGAGGTTCAAAGGATACTTTTGGGATCAGAGGAAATTCGGTTCCAGAGTTTATCAAGCACATCAGGATGCCTCCTCTTGGAGTCCTGGCCCCAATCCTCAAATCAGTACTCTTGTAATACTCTGTCAACCCCAACACAGCACCTACCATACCACACAAGTGTCGGTTTATTTGTCCTTCTCCAGGAGTAGGTGGAGTGTCCCGAATTTCCAGATGGCATATTTTCCCTCTTCGAGCACGTGTGTTGGATGGATAAACAAATGTATAAATGAATAAAGGAGATTTCGTATGAGGCTCCGGGGGTTCCTTTTATTCAGTGCTTTACTCTTTGTTGACTTTGAGGCAAAGAGAAAGCTGCCTTGTGAACTCTTCCCTGCCCTATGATGTCACCAGGCAACATGCTTGCTTGTAACAGGAAACACCCTTACCATGCTCCTGCTAATGGCAAACACTTCGGTGCTCCCAGCTCACTCCCCTCACCCCTATTCATTGTCCTCCTTCTCTAGAAATATTTTCCCAGTGCATTCCCCTTCCCCTGTTTGTCCTTAATTTTTCTGAGCAGGAACTTTACACACACACACACACACACACACATGCACAAGCACGCCTGCACACACAGAGTCAATGCTTATTATTTGCAGGTTTCATATTTGTGACTTTGTCCATTCTCTAGAATTATGTGTTACCCCCAGATCAATCCTTGTGGCCCTTTTGTGGTCACATGTGGACACACACAGAGCAATGGAGAATTTGAGTTGCCTGAGGCTCCCCTTCTCAGCTGGGGTTGAACAACACAAAGCTGAGCCTTCTTGTATCTGAGTCTTAGACTGGAAAAAAATGTCCTTTTTGGGATCTATTTAGTGTCCTGTTTTTCACATTTTTGTGCTTTCTGTTGGTCATTTATTTTGCTTTTAAAATGTCCTCCAAGCAACGCTCAGATGCTGTTTCATGTTCCTAAGCACAGGAAGGCTGTGATGTGCCCCATGGAGAAAGAACGCACCTGTGTTAGATACGTTTCGTTCAGGCATGACTCCTCATGCTGTGGGCATGAGTGTGACGATCGTGAATCAACTGTATATTAAGTAAGGTATCCTTGGACAGACACACACATAAAATAAGATCACGTATTGGGGCACCCAGGTGGCTCAGTGATAGAGCGTCTGCCTTCAGCTCAGGTCGTGATCTTGGGTCCTAGGATCAAATCCTACATCCGGCTCCCCACAAGGAGCCTGCTTCTCCCTCTGCCTGTGTCTCTGCCTCTCTCTCAGTGTCTCTCATGAATAAATAAATAAAATATTAAAAAAACAAAAAACAAAAAAAAAAGAGACGTATTGACTGGAAAGTACAACCAAAAGTTCTCAGAACCCTACTGTGTTTCCCCTGGGAGCAGTGGTTCAGGACTCACTAACTAATTCAGTGCTCACAGCGACTTTATAGAGTAATTGCTATAAATAAGGAGAATTAACCATGTGTACACCTTGCCCTTCCAGTTGGTTTGCATCTGTTTCTTTTAACCTCTCTGTTCCCAAAGGAGTTGAAATGGCAAGCTTTTCCTGGGCCTACCTTATTGTTCTTTAACTTTCTTACAGGACAAATGTATTGTGGGGCCTCAGTAGGTGGGAAGGGGAATCAAAGAAGGAAGGGGAGGGAGGATGAACAAAGGAGGGAGGGATTATGGAGAAGAAAGATGCCCTGGGGTGGGGGTGGGGGTGGGGGCAGGAATGGAGTGGACTGAGGTATTGCTTTGTTGAAGAGAGCTTGGATTCCCAGAATTTTGCAATTCTCACTACTCAAATACTTCCTCTTTATTTCCAAGAAGAATCATTGAACTAGAACAATAAGAAATGAGAAATTAAGTGATATTTTGTGATAGCTTTGGCTTTTCTTTCTGCTCTTTAAGGAATCAAACAGAGCTAATCTTCCAGATACTTCTGAGTTTTAAAAAAATGCTTTCTTTCCCACTCTCTGTCCCACCCACTCTCTGTCTTCCTTGGGCTAGGATAACTCTATAAATCCCCAATCCTAGGCCAAAAGGAAATAGTATTCCTGGCTGGCATAGATACACTTCTGTGGTATTATCAGACCCCTTTCACAGGTGGCAAGCAGCATGGATGTTGGCTTGTCCTTGAAAAGTTCATAACCTTATAGGGCAAGTGAGGCCATAAAATGAAACCATTAGAGATCCGACTGGGAAACTGAATAATTAAAGGGGATTGATGTGGACCCATCCACAGATGCTGTTGGAGTTCAATGCAGAGGTCTGTGGGCATCTTTCTGGAAGCAGCAAGGCTTGCATGGAAGCATAAAGCAGGGGTCTCTTTTTTTATTGCTAACCGATACCAATAAAAATTGAGGGTATACCCTCAATAAATGTGGGTGTTTTTTTTTTTACTTGTTTGTGAATTCTGTACTGTGTAGTAATATAATTAATGAATATTGCATGGCGCAAACTACATTGAGAGGAAGGGTCATTGTCAATGATGGTATAAATCCTTAATTTTATTTTTTATTTATTTTTTAATTTAATTTAATTTTTTTTTTAAATTTATGATAGTCACAGAGAGAGAGAGAGATGCAGAGACATAGGCAGAGGGAGAAGCAGGCTCCATGCACCGGGAGCCCGATGTGGGATTCGATCCTGGGTCTCCAGGATCGCGCCCTGGGCCAAAGGCAGGCGCCAAACCGCTGCGCCACCCAGGGATCCCAAATCCTTAATTTTATTTTATTTATTTATTTTTTCCAAATCCTTAATTTTAAATAACCATCTTAATAATTTTGCTTTTCATGGCAGGGGGCTACCTTCCTGTCAGATTTGATTTGATCATTACTGTTTCATTCTGTTTGTTGGATCAATGTGGACACCTTGTCTTGGAAGAGAAGCATTAGTTCTGCTATTTTTCTTTGCTCACTTGCACTTACATTTACATAAGTTATGCATTGAGGCTGCAATTTATGAAACATGACCATCAAACTTTGAAAATTACCTGAGTGCCCAGAAAAAATCATGAGCCTGCAGAGGGCTTTGATCTGGGGTGAAGGAAATGCCAGTCCACTGAGAAAAGTTAAAGGGACAGTAGAAGAACAAATTATAGTCACCTATGGTTACATCTCACAAGCTGTATCTGTGAAGCAGGCCACTTACATCAATAAAATTAGAGAGTTAATATTTTCTGCCTGTACCAAATGATTGCTGTATGCATGTGTCTTTCCCACTTGGGAAGTTTGGATGGATAATTGAAAGGGATAGTAATTTCAAAGACATTGATGGCTAAGAGCATAGTCAGATACCAAAGGCAAATTCAGAAAAAAAAAAAAAAAAAACACACACACACACAAAAAAAAAACCCTGACACTTCATGAACACCCAGATGTATTTCCAAAGACTGAATCCATCACATTTTATCTGAGATGCCTCTGGGCACTAGGGTTGTCCATTCCTTCCTGGCCTAGTAATCAGGACAAGGATTTATTAAGGTTTTCTGTCCCTAGAAGTGGAAGAAATAGCAGCCCCTGGAAAGTTATCTTTCCAGCTTTCATTGAGCCTTGAAGGTGAACATCCCATCACTTCTGCCATAATTGATCAGTCACACAGACCAATCCTGATACCACAGGAGGGAAACACAAAGACATGAGTCCCAGGAGGTAGAGGACATTGGAAGCCTTGTTGGGGGCTGGCTACTATCATGAGGTTGGCATTGTTATCACCCCCATTTTGCAAAGGAAGAAACCAAGGTTCTTATCAGAAATTTGCTCAAGTCACTAGCTTGGAACTAGCAGAGCTGGGGTTTAAACCTGGGGAGGGTGACCCCAGAGCACATCCTTTTTGAGCATAGCCTTGTACCCTGATCTTACCACATCCCTTTTTCTAACTTCCTTTCTTTACCCCACTGCATGAAATGTTGCAAATAAGATATATTTCCTTTTGCTTAGACCACTTCAAAAGTCATTGTTTCTTACGGGTGGAGGTTGGAGGGTTTCCAAGGAATGAAATACAATGAGCCTATCTGGCCAAAGTCCCTCACATGCACATGTTAATTAATTAATTAAGAAAATGTCACATGGAGACTAGGAATAACAAGACCATTGACCCAATTTCAGAGCCTAACATTTACAAAATGATCTCAACGTAGAGTGGGTTGTGTGTACATCCTGTTCAGTTTCTCTCTTCCTGGTTGTTTGGGTCAGGTTGTCATGAGGCTTGGGTGGGCTAAACTGAGCAACATTATGCTAAAATAAGTTTGCAATATTAGACCTTAGGAAACAAAAGCCAGAAAGAGAAACTACTTTTCCTATAAACTGTGAACTGTGGGATAACATCTTGCAAACAGCATGACTGGATAGAGGGTGACTTATGGATGAGTAGGAACGGGACTCTACATGATATATAATGTTATCTGTATAAATGATCATGAGCAAGGTAAAGTTTTGTTGTTCTTTTGTTGTCATTTTTTTCATTAACCAAATCTGTAGTTACACTAAATTGTAGGTCATTATTTTAAACTAGGGATAGCACAGTTTTGTTGTCTTTAATAATTCATTTTAGCATTTTTTATGTGACAGGCCCTATTCTAGGTGCTTTAGACATAGTAACGCATTTTAAAACTTTTTTTTAAAGTTTGAGGTATGATCAACAAATAACATTTAATGCATTTCAGGTGCACAACATAAAGACTTGATATTTGTGTATATTGTGAAATGATCACCACAATTAGTCTAGTTAACATCTGTCACCCCACGTAGTTAACAGATGTTTTTCTTGTGATGAGAACTTTTAAGATGTACTCTTTTAGCAAATTTAAAATATGCAATACAGTATTATTAACTATAGTCACCATGCTGTGTATTATATTCCCATAACTTATTTATTTTATAACTAGGCGTTTATACCTTTTGACCCTCTTCATGTATTTTGTTCCCCGCCCCACCCCCTACCCCCACCTCTGGCAGCCACTAATCTGTTCCCTGTAACTATAAGCTTGGGTTTTTTTTTTTTATTCCATATATAAGTGTGGTCATATGATATGCAATTATCTTTCTCTGCTTGACTTATTGCACTTATCTTCAAGGTCCATCTCTGTTGTTGCAAATGGCAAGATTTTACTTTTTTTATGACTGAATTATACACACGCGCACACACACACACACACACCCTACATTTTCTTTATCCATCCTTCCACTGATGGACAGTTCAGTGGTTTCCATATCCAGGCTGTTGAAAATAATGCTTTAATGCACACGGGGGTGCCTATATCTTTTTGAGTTGGTGTTTTCATTTTCCTTGGATAAATACCCAGAAGTGGAATTGCTGAATCATATGATGGTTCTCTCTCTCTCTCTCTCTCTCTCTCTCTCTTTCTCTCTTTAAGTTCTTATTTTATTAATCCTCTCAGGAAAAATCTGCACAATCACCACAGGTAAAGTCACTGCAGAATCTTTACTCCTTCTGTTGTCCAATCTCCAGCTCATTTGTTGCCAGCACCAACACTGGCTTTTGCAGTCCCCCTGGCCTTCTTCATTCTGTTCCTGCATTCCTTTTCTGTGTTCTTGAGGTCTTTTTCTGCTCACACAGGCCATGTCTCGAAAGTCTATGTTTGAGTTCATTTTTCTTTGCATAAGCCAATGAATCATAAATCATGCCAAAGCTAGTTGTCTTGCCACCGCCCAGATAGGTTCTGAATCCTAACACAAAGATGACGTCTGTTGTGGTCTTGTCCATTTTGGCTAGTTTTTCCCGAATATCTGTCTCAGGTACTGTTGGCTTTCTGGGGTGAAGAACGTCAATGAATATTTGTTCCCTCTGAAGTTGTCGGTTGGCCATGAGCTGCTGGGTACGGATAGTTACTGTGTCAGTCATGATGGTGGCTAAGCTTCAAGCAGCCAAGGAAGAAAAGAGAATGACTATATGGTAGTTCTAGTTTTTTTGAGGAACTTCCATGCAGTGTTCTATAGTGGTTGCGTCATACTTGCACCCCCACCAACGGTGCTCAAGGGTTTCTTTTTCTCTACATCCTCACCAGCACTTGTTCTTTCTTGTCTTTTTGATGCTAGCCATTCTGATAGTTGTGAGGTGATAGCTCCTTGTGATTTTGGTGTGCATTTGAATTTGCTTTTGTTTTGCATTTCTCTGATGATGAGTGATGTTGAGCATCTTTTCATGTGTCTGTTGCCATCTGTATGACCTCTTTGGAAAAATGTGTATTCGGATCCTTTGCCCATTTTTTAATGATTTTTTTTTTTTTTTTGCTGTTGTGCCATATGCATTTTTTATATATTTTAGATATTAACCTCTTATTAAATATGTGATTTGAAAATATTTTCTCCTATCTGGTAGAGTGCCGTTTCATTTTGGTGATGGTTTCCTTTGCTGTGCAGAAACTTTATAGTTTGATGTAGTCTCATTTATTTATTTGCTTTTGTTGCCTTTGTCTTTGGTGTCATATTAAAAGAAAATAATCACCAAGGCTGATGTCAAGGAGCTTCCTGCCTATATTTTCTTCTAGGAGTTTATGGTTTCAGATCTTACATTCAAGTATTTAATTCATTTTGAGTTAATTTTTGGTATAATATATGGTATGAGATGGTGATCTAGTTTCATTCTTTTGCAGGTGGCTGTTCAGTTTTCCCAATACTATTTATTGAAGAGACTGTCCTTTCCCCTATTGTATATTCTAGGCCCCTTTGACCTAAATTAATTGACCATATATACTTGGTTTTATTTTGGGGGTCTTTATTCTGTCCCATTGATCTGTGTGTCTGTTTTCATGCCAGAGCCATACTACTTTGATTGCTATAGCCTCGTAATATGGTTTGCAATAGGGAACATGTTGCTTCCAGCTTTGTTTCTCTTTCTAAAGATTGTTTTGGCTATTTGGGTTCTTCTGTGACTCCATATAAATTTTAGAATAGTTTGTTCTATATCTGTGAAAAATACCATTGGAATTTTGGTGGGGATTGCATTGAATCTGTAGCTTGCCTTGGATAGTATGGAGATTTTAACAATATGAATTCTGATACCATGTTGAATAAAAGTAGTGAGAGTGGGCAATCTTGTTCCTGATCTTAAAGGAAAAGTTTTTGGCATTTCATCATTGAGTATTATGTTAGCTGTGGGCTTGTCATAGCTGACTTTTATTATTTTACACATTTCTATTAATCCTGACAGCAACCCTGTAAGGTAGGTACTATTACTTTTCCCATTTTGCAGTTGGGGAAACTGAGGCACAAGTCTTGTCCTGGTTAAATTCCAGGTTGCCTAAGTTATAAAGCAACCTGAGACTAAGTAACTAGCCAAGATTACCAGCTAGTAAGTTTCAGAATTGGGGTTCAGACCAGGCCCTAGAGCTGCAGAGCCTGGCCTTGAATCAGGCTCTTTGCTGGGTATAAAAAGATGGGCACATAGGTCATTCTCTTTTGTGATCACACAGGCCATTCTTACCACTGGGATCCCCTCCCTCCCATTCTCACGCCTTCTCCTGCCTGACCAGCAAATTCCTGTCCCTTTCTTTCTAAGAGTCTGCTCAGGTTTACTCTCTGCTGTGAACCCTTCCTGCAGACGTGGGCACACACCTGTTTCTTCCCATTCTTACTATGTTTTATTCAGTCTGAGATATCTGCTGCTTTTAAATCTCCCCGGCTTCTTGTCTACATTCATTCTCTGTCACCAGTTCTGTGGCTCCCCCTCCCCGATGTCAGAGGTGCTCCAAGTAACCTGAGACCAGCCAGATCAGAGCCTTCCTTCAGGCCACAGTTCAGAGGTGACCAGGAGAGCCAGGTTTGGCTAATGAGAGTGAATCCTGGGACATGATGGGAGCTCATGGAGAGACACACATGATTCCCTTGTAAGTCTGGAGCTGCTGGAAGCCTTCTGTTGTCACTGTGTCCCTGAGGAGAGAGCCAAACTGAGGATCTGGAGAAAGGAATGAGGGTGAGAGTTGGCTGGTAACATTGTTTGAGCCTTTGGGTCACACTGCACCATACTTTTGGACTTGATTGGCTAATGAATGCCCTTTGTTGGCTTATGCCAGTGGGAGTTTCCTATCATTGGCATCCATAGGAATATGAACCAGTAGCTATGTTCTACTCTGTACCTACAGCTATTTCACAATACCAGTGTGGACTAGACCACAATCCTTTGGGAAGCAGCAGATGCTCAATAAATATTTGTTGAATAGCTGAAGAGTGTTTTGGAGGACCTGTGCCTAGAGCAGGGACATCTTTATGGAGGCCAATGACTTAGCTGGTACGAGATGTAATCAAGGGACTTGGGTTGAAGAGTGAGACTGAAGGAATGGGACAGACACGAGACCAAATGAATTCCGCAATGGTACAGAGTGGGGTGGAGCAGTAGTCACATTAAAGCTTGAGTGCTACCCCAGTCTGTGTTTCTGGGTCTGTATGTTTTAGTTAACTTCTTAGCAGCCAACTAGATTAATTTAATATTCCTAGGTGGCTATTGCCTGTCTAAATCCCCCACTGCTGCCAGTTTATCACAGCTGAAAGGTTAATGTTAGATAATCAGAGGCTCACGTAAAGCCAGTAAGCATGATCGTCACACAGAACAAGAGCTTTTATTAAACAACACATTTGGATCTTCCTAGATCCTAGGGACAGGACCAGGAGTGCAGAGGCTCAGACGACTCAGTATGTGGTGACAGGCAGCTCCTGGACAATGGAATGGAGCATAGGCTAAAGGCAAAGCCCCCGAGTAAAATGGAGACTGGGAGGTGAAGTTTTCCTTGGTTATCTAACCACCAGCCAAGAGGACACCCCAGTAGGAGATGGTGGGAAGTTATGTATGTGCAACGGCACCCTACGACCCACTCCAGGACCCAGCGGAAGAGAGGAAGAAGACCCCTCTTTGCTTCCCATCACCTCACCTAAAAAAAGAGCCAACTCCCACTTAGGTTCAACATCTTCCCTCTCAGCCTGCCCCAGGACAGATCAGAGGGAAAGAGGGGCACCATCTGCTTTGCTGTGGAATTACTGTATGTTTGCTCTTCTGCTTTGTCACTGACCTGCAGACTGCCAGCTGCAAGATGGATTCTGGGTGACCTATGCCCGAATCAGCCACGGAGAAGACCCCATTCTCTAGAATAAAGGATCTGCAGCAGGACAGATGGATTGCTCTGTCATGATGAGGATGTTCTGTAAGTAGTCCACTGTGGTAGTGCTAGCCGCAGTGGCTGCTGAGCACTTGGGATGAACTGATGGCTAGTGCAATTGAGGAATTCAATTTTTAAAGATTTATTTATGTACCTGAGTGGGGCGGGGCAGAGGAAGAGGGAGAGAATCTCAAGCAGACTCCCTGCTGAGTGTGGAGTCTGACACGGGGCTCGATCCTAGGACCCTATTATGATGTGAGTCAAAAATCAAGAGTCGGATGCCCAACCGGCTGAACCACCTAAGCACCCCAAGGAATTGAATTCTTAATTTAATGTCCTTTAATTAGTTAAAATGAAAATTTAAACAAGAACTAGTGGCCACTGTACTGGATAGCACAGCGCTATAGTTTCTTTCTCCCTCCTCTCTCCTGCTTCGCCTCTTCCACTTATTTCTCCATCCGTCCCTCTCTCTCTTGCTGAAATAGCTCCTGTGGAATGTGGGCTTTCTATTTTTTAAAACCCTTCCGGTCTGGGCCTGTGACTAACCCATGCCCTAACTATGAGTCAGTTGAGTGTGGTCTCTTTTAGCTAAAGTGGAGTATTCTTGATTGTAATTCCAAAACAGAATCCATAAAAAAAATAAATAAATAAAGCAGTATGCTGTCATTTCAAATTATTAGTATTTTACACAATTCCCCTAAACTGGTTATTTACCTCTTATTAGGAAGAAACTGTAAGGGCGGGAAACATGTCTGTAAAGGGTTCTGGAGCCAGAATTCCTGGTTCAAGCTCTCACTTTCTCACGTATGAGCTGTAGGTTCTTGGTCAACTTACTGAATTTCTCAGTATCCTCAGTTTCCCCCTCTGTAAAATAGAATAATCATATTGCTATATGATTGGGGCAGGTTGTGGTGAAGCTTTAATCATTTTTAAAATGATTTCATCCTATGTAAAGCACGTAGGACAGAGCTCAACACATAGTAGGTGTTAATCAACGCTTACTAATATTATTCCCTCTGCTTAGCACCCTTCCTTGCCCAGAGCAGGTGCTCGAGAGAGGTTTGTTGAATGAATAACCGGATTGAGCACATTGCCACCAGGTGGCAGCAGTGCCTCACTAATCAAGCCACCAGATTACATCAGGGTCAGTGCAACTTCCTGCTGAAGAACCGAACCCCTTCTCTCTCCTGCTCCTCCTCTCCCCTAATCTCTGCCCTCTCTCGTGATGAACCTTTCCTCTCTTCCTCACTGCATTAGTCGGCTAGGACTATCCTACAAAAGACGAGGTGACTTAAACAATAGACATTTTCTTACAGGGTTGGAGGCTAGATGTTCAAGATCAAGGTGTATCTGCAGGGTTTGTTTCTGGTGAGGCCCATCTCTTGGCTTGTCGATGGTTACCTTCTTGCTGTATCCTCACATGGTTTTCTGTGCACACGCAGAGAAAGAGCTTTGCTGTTTCTTTCTCTTCTTATATGGTCACGTGTCATATTAGACTAGAGCCCTACCCTTTTGATTTCATTTACCCTTAATTATTTCCTTTACAGGCCTTTTCTCAAAAATGCAGTCACATTGGGTATTAGGACTTCAACCTATGAATTTGGGGAAAATACAATTCAGTTCATAATACCACTTTTATTTCTAATCTCCGTTCTCACACTTCTTTCTTATTTCCTATTATCCTCCCATCCCTCGGCCTTTATATGGCTTTTCTAGGTTATGGCTGAACAACTCTAGGGACTGTCAATTCATATCATAGCGTAGATTTGTATATTACGATGATGTTGAGGCAGACGGCAGTAACATGTCTTGAAGAAGGGGAATCTTTTTTTCAAATTCACACAAAAGTGCTGTGCTGGCGCCCCTGCTTTCCCTCCATTGTATTCCTGTCCTTCTCCTCATTTTTCCTTTGGCTCCTCTCTTTCCTTACTCTACTCTCCAGGCTGAGCCTGCTTCTTGTTCATAAAGAGATTCATTCATCACAGCTCACATTGTTCAGTACCTCAGGGCCAGGCTCCGTGTGGATGCCAGATGGTGCACCTTCAGCCCATCCATCCACACCCAGCACCACAACACTCGGAGGAATGAGCCTCCAACATTCTAAGATTGTTCACGGTCTGTCTTTACCTTGGAGCAGACATTAGGACCCAAACATGGCAGGGGAGGGGGAGGCGTATGGTACTGTGACATACACTAGCATTTATTGAGCACTTACTGTGTGCTGCACACAATTCAGATCCCTCTCTGTGTATTACACTTAATCATCAAAACTCTGCTCTCATTTTGTAGATGACAAAACTAAGCTGCCGACAATGTAGCAGAGCCTCCTAATTGTTCCCTAATTTCTATCTTCTCTTTTTATCTTTAAGTAATTGAAGCTAATGAATTTTGGATGGACCTGGGGATGTCCAAGAATGGCTGTGTTTCTCAGGCTCCCTTGTAGTTCAGTGCAGCCACATGACTCAGTTGTATGTGAGGAGAAATGGGATCTGCAATTTTAGTGTCCCATCCTTCAAAGGACGCTGCTTGCTCTCTATGTCCTCTTTTCCTTGCTCCAAGGATGGGGCTGTAGTGAGCTGGCTTTGACCATGAAAGCAAGGATCACAGGATGAGGACGAGCCGAGCAACATAGAGGCAACCCGGTCCCTGGATGTGCTTATGGGACAAAGCAATGTACGTGCCTGCCCTAAATATATCTTTAGATTATTATGTGAATACGAAATCAACCTCTGTCTTGTTGAAATCACCATATTTTGGAGTGTCTTTGTTACAGCACCTTAGCCTGTTCTCTAACTAGTATGGAGAGGTTAAGTAATGTGTGCAAAATCACAATGGTAATAAGTGACAGCAAGTGGATTTTAACTCTGGTAGGATTTGAATCCAGAGCCCAAGCTGACTGTGCAATAACAAGCCAGCACCCAAACTTAGCTACTAACTGTATAATAAGACCTTGTTCCTCCCAAAATTCATAATCTCCAGGCAAGACCACCCCTTGTATTGAGCTTTGAAGGACAGTCAAATGAGCTCTGAAATACCAATTGTCTAATCTTTTCACTGAATAACTGGAAACCCCATGATCATTCCTTTCTTTGAGGGAGTAGAGATCTGGTTAAAATGTAAACACAATGTGAGAGGAGCAACACAAAAATCCATCATCACCACGGAAGTCTTGGTGCTAGTTAATTCCTCATCCTGTCCGACCTGTCAGGGTTGAGATAGAGTGGGAAATGGGGCAGATGAAATTCGATGGAATGCTATGAAGGAGGTGGGTAAAACAGAGTGTGGGGAGAGCAGCGTGTTTGGAAAGGAAACAGAAGAATCCTTTGCCTTTCTGAAGGAAGATGTGGTAGACAGACATGTCTTCTAAACGCTTTCAATGACACCCAAGTCCATGTCCCCATCCCTGGATCTGTGAGTACATTGCATGACAAAGGGATTCCATAAAAGAAGGACCTTGAGATGGAGAGATTATCCTGGATTATTTGGGTACCCAAGCTTTGGTCTCCAAGCTACACTTAGGGGACCTTATATGGGAAAGAGGGAGTCAGGAGAGAGAGTCAGAGAAGCCAAGATGGTGACAGAAGCAGAGGTCAAAGGAAGAGAGATTTGAAGATGCTACACTGCTGGCTTTGAAGAGTGAGGAAGGGGCTAGGAACCAAGGAATGTGGCTCCATCTAGAAGCTGGAAAATTCTCCTCAAGAGCCTCCAGGAGAATGAAGCCTAGCTGACACCTTGGCTTTAGCCAAGGTGAAGTCATTTTGGACTTCTGATTTCCAGAGTACATTTTTTAAAGCCGCCCACTTTGTGGTGCTTTTTTTAGCCACAGGAAATACTACAAGGAGTGTGGTTGTTGGGGAAGCAAGTGGCACATGTATAGACTTTCTGTAATGGTTTTACCCATGGAGGTAAAGGGTATAAAAAAGGGATGGAGAAGAATCAAGAGATCAACAACAGCAAGAATCCAATACCATCCTGAGATCTGAGGCCATGGGGGAAAGAGGTGTCACTGAAGACCAAGAAGAGCTGGAGTCATGAAGAAGCCACCCAAGAAGAAGTGGCCACAGAGGCTGGGCTGTGGGTTGGGCTGATTTCCCAAAGGTGCCTCTTAGGTACACTAAGCTCTGATGGCAAAGAATTCTTTACAAGACTTTGTAAAGGGCTTCTGGGGGGCTTAGTCAGTTAAGCATTTGCCTTTGGCTCAAGTCATGATCCCGGGGTCCTAGGATTGAGCCCTTCTTTGGGCTCCCTACTGAGTGGGGTGCCTGCTTCTCCCTCTGCCTCTCCCTGCCTCTCTCCTTTGCTTGTCCTCTCTCTCACTGTCAAATTAACAAATAAAAATCTTAAAAAGAAAAAAAAGACTTTTGTCCCTAAAAAAGATTCACAATGGTTTCCTCACTCCATCTTTGAGGCCAGCAGACAATAGTAACAGCTGTTTTAATGAGAAAAGACCTCCATTAGACCCACTTTTTTTTAGGTTCTCAACTCTTGTTCTAGCTTTTTCTTTGTCTTGAATATGTAAAAATGCTTTGAATGACTTATGCTTCTTATTTCAAGACATCCTTTTAATGGAAAAAACATATATAAATGGATTATAGGGTATAAAAAGAAATGCAGTTACCCATGCATGCAAAAGCCTACCTCATTGGCCAAAACTGTAAGCTGAGTACCACCATGCACCTTGGGGCAGTGACCCATATTTCAAGCAAACTAGCAAGGGGAAAATTGAAAGTGCCCCAAGTTTTAATATAGCGTATGGGGTAGTGGTTACCTGAATCTTGCATGTCATACCCAGACTCAATTGGGGGAATGTGCAAGGGGGAATGGGTACTTTGATCTTTTCATAGTTTCCTTCTTGGTAAATAAATGTGTATTTTCAAGCTGAATCTCATTGTGCAATTTCCTGCCAACTTTAGTTCTCTGTAAAACTTACCTTCACTTTTTCCATCTCTGCCCCCAGGCATTCAACACTTTACCTTTTGAATGTCTAGATTGAAATAAAATATTTTAGAGAAATGAGGCATGTGATAACAGTCCCCACAGCCTTCCTCCCCGCCCCCCCCCCCCCACCTCCAGCATGACAGTAATTTGGTCCTCTGTGTTTACTCAAACTTCACAATTGCCCCCTGATTTATATTAAATGTAGCTACATTTGAAGACTTAGAGGTAATCTAAGTGGAAACAGCTTGACTCTCTAAAGAAAAAAAATAAAAATCAGAGTAAAATAATTACAAGCGAATTGGAAGAACAGACCCAATTTTGTCACTAATAATTTTTAGAATTTGTAGAGTGTCATTTGTTATTACTCTCCGTTTCCACCTCTCCAGCCAAAACAAGTTCTAAGCTCATTTGGATGTATTTTTATGGATGAAGTCAATGAATTTAACATGATAACTTTTAAACCATTTTAAATCCGAGTAAATTATGTAGTGAAATCCTATTCATTTGGATTTTGTCCATGTTTGGCATGATTTAGATACGAGCTGGTTTAAAGGTTACTTTTCCAGTTACTGTGGGAAAGAATTTACTAGGGAAATAATATAAGGAAGATTTTTCAATCTATTTAAAAAGTCAAATGGCTTCCAAGTACTTGAAAAAGTTTTGATATTTTCAGTTTGCATATAAATAACTTATTTTGATAATGGTCAATGACTATCAAGGTTTCTGACTTCACTGATATTTACACACGACTTTCTAAGCTTACAAAACATTTCTGAGAGTCAGGATTTTGGTTCCCACTATATAGAGACATTCATTCATTTCCTCATTTAACAAATATTTTGTTGAATACCTTCCATGTGCCAGGCATTGATCCAGGTGCTAGAAAGAAAACTGCCAGATTAAACCAGGACCTACACCCAAGTTCTGTTCATCCTCTCACCCCCCTCCCTCACACACCCTAAGGACACCCCCACTAAGTATTGAACCTGGAAGGTCCTTTAAGGACAGAGGATATGTTTCAGCTATCTGACTCTCTGAATGCCCAGTATCTAGAACTGAGTTTGGCACCTAGTAGATGCTCAACAAACATTTGTTGAATGAAAAACTCCTGACTCCTAGTCCAGGGCTCATTTGCTAGAACACAGCTAATACTTGTTTAGAGTATTAGCTGTTAGGTGCTGGGCTAAGAGGTGGGTAGTATTATTATTCTCTTCACTTATGAGATGAGAACGATGAAAAATAGAGAAGAAAAAAAAGTTGAAAGTAACTTGCCCAGGGTCACATACCTAATAAGTGGTAGAACCAGAATCTGGGTGCAGGAAAGTTTGATTCTGATACTACCCTCTAAAGGTAACTCTGCCTCTATGGCTAACTCTGAACTGTTAGGTAGCTATGTGCTAAAATTCAAGATCCGTAAAGGCAGGGATTTTGGTGTGGTTTGTTTTTTCTTAGAGTAATTTGCATTTTTTCCCATTTTTTAAAAATTTAAATTCAATTTGCCAGCAGGGATTTTTGTACTTTCGTACTACTGTATTTCCAGAGCCAAGAACGTGCTTGGAACGCTTTGGCATCAGGTATGCTCTTGGGACAGATATAGGTGGAATAACTAGTTTCATTAAAGATGATCTAACAGGACCTTCATTTGTTTGCACGTTGTTTGACATTAGCTGTGTTATTGACAATAGTAGACGCTGTGGGTTGCTATTTCCAGCCCATTGCTCCAGTGGGAATGGCTCTGATTCTGTGTCCATGTCTTTCACACATGACTCAGGTAAGAGGCATCCTTGGTACTGCTCCGTGGTAAGATCCCAGTGGATCTGAGCCAGTGAGTTTCAAGTCAATGTGATTCGGCAGTGTCTGGAGGCATCGTCCTAATAGGACATGTCCTAAGAGGGGGCATGTTGTGCTACTGACATCCAGTGGGTAAAGCCCAGGGGTGCTGCTGAACATTCCACAGAACCCAGGGCAAGCTCCCCACAAGGGAGAGTCATCCAGTCCAGGATGTCAGTGGTGCTGAGACGGAGAAACCCTGGTCAAAGCCAATGACAGCGGTTCCATTTCTCCTGTGGTGAGTGCTTTAGCTCTGATCACTGGAAGTAATTCCGGTCAATGAGACATGAGCAGAAGTCCACATGGGGAGTGTGGTGGCGAATATTCATGACCCCCCCCCCCTTGTTCATTTTGCCTTTTCAGTAGCAGCAGTCCTCCAGGGTGAGCCAGGCAGATGCCCAACTACTACTGTACTTCTCAGGCTCCCCTACTGCAAGGTGGGGCCATGTGACGGTGTTGGTCCACGAGCCGTGAGAAAAAGTGTTGAGTCTAATTTCCGGAGCACGTTTTTAATAAGGAGATTGCTATTGTCGTTCACGGTGTCTCTTTTCCACTTTCTTCAAACTGGCAGTTGATATTTGTGATCCAGCTTGAAGCAAACGCACAACTCTAGGGCATGGCACGGTAACAAGATAGACTTAGTTACGTGGGGATTGGCACATGAGAGATAAACAAGCTTTCCTGTTTAAACCATCGTATTTTTGAGACTTTCCGTTCTAGCCGCTTAACTAGTATTCTAAGACGGAGTGCTTCTGACTAAGCATTTCCTCTCTGATAAAACACACATCCTTACACACTCACACCTACACACACACGAAATGGCTGTTTGTCCAAAGAATGTTGTGGGATTTATGTGGAATGTCTGGAACCATGGCTGCCATCTTGTGACCATGAGGTAAGGTAGCCAGAGGGTCAAAGCTGACCTAAGTGAGAATGGCATAGGATAGTTGTAAAAAAGTTAAATCTTTCTAGACATTGTTGAAGCATTGAATTAACTAACTTTGTTTCTGTCCTACCACGGGACTTCTTGTTGAGCAAGCTAGTAAATTCACAGTATCATAACAGTTATTTTGAGGTGTTCTTTTAAAAAGAATTATAGCCCTCTCCTAACTGATTCCCTCTATGTATTCGAGCATAAAGATTTTTCGTGTCATTATAAGAATTCGGAATTTTTTTTTACCAACTTATCTTGCCTTTCTCCTTATTTGCTACACCCTCTCCAAGTTAATTTGAATCTGTGAGGTTTCTATACTTGAGGTGAGTATGTGGGAAAAACATGCACTACAAATCCTTTGAGGAAATGAGGATGCAGGGCAGCAGTAATTGCCACTGTGATGCTTCTTGCTTAGAATGAAGTTGAATGGGAGGCTCGGTTTCCAAAAAGTCAATAGTAGGAATTGTGTGGGCTGTGAGCTGCAGCTGTGGTGGTGGTGATGGAGTGGAGGTGCGGGGTCAGCCTCAGGGAATGCTGGGTCCACGTCAGTGGTACCCCCTAGCATTCTGCAGTGCACAACCTGCTCAAATACCGTCGGTCCTCCCAGATTAGAGGGTGCCCACATCCAGTATTTTCAACCAATTATTTCCATCTCCTTTGCTCCCTCATGGCCCTTCCCTAGTTGTGCTGTTTGGACGCTCCCTGAAGCCATGAAGCTCATGATAACGGGTTTGCAATGAAGGCACACTCCTCAGGTGACCTTGAAATGATGGCAATGGCTGTTCCCTGGAGGCAATGACAGATCCTCTCTGCTTTCCTCTTGGCAGGTGATGGAGAGAAGGGCCTTTGCTCTCTCTGTTTTTTACATCTAGGCACCCACCACGGAAAGGCCAGCGTGCAGGTGAATTTCCATTCACTTCCTACCAGCAGCCAGCCCCTCCTTTTGGACTCATCTTGAATCATTTGCCAGACCAGCCAATTAGTCTCTTCACCTTTCCTGAAGCTTAACCAGGGAAGGGATACCACAAGCAGCAACTCCCTCATTATCCCACTTCTTCTAAGCACTGTGATTCTCAGTGCCCGCCATGGGAGAGGAGCTAATTTGCACAAGACTCTTTAACCCTTCCTTGAAAGACTTTGGTCTCAATCCTTCTCTCTCTCTCTCTCATACACACATACACATGCACACACACAGCATCTACACCCTCATCCAAAGTAGGAAACAAGGTGAGAGTACGCAGCATTCAAGAGTACATTTGAAAGTGAGACATAATTTCAGATGGAATTGTAATTGAGAGAGATCATGATTCAATTTAAATACAGTCTGGAAGGAAAAACACAGAGATTGTATTTCCCGATCCCCACTACGGCACAATAAAGACTTTTTCCTAATGTATGGAATGTGTTTGTATGAAAGAATTTGCATAACGGTGTAAAATCAACTTGTATTGTCTTAAATTTAATAAGTTATCTTTATTAGGAAAAAATATAATTATACCTCTCATCCCCCAAACCCAGGATGAATGATTGGTTACCTTCCACTTGGGCCAAAGAGATTTCTCCCAGTTCTGTCATCTAGGGCATCTACTCGAATATTGTTACTTCCATGATACCTGAGCACAGTGTCCATAGGCTGGACACAGTGGGCAGCTGATTCAATACTGTGGCCCATGGAAACAAGGGAGAGGGAGATAAAGATATTTGTGGGGTGGACTCCGTGCACAGAAGGTTAGACCTATTTGTTCTTCCACTTTCTGCTGTCATTCCTGCAACTTCTTTTTTTAAAATTTATTTATTCATGAGAGACACACAGAGAGAGGCAGAGACATAGGCAGAGGGAGAAGCAGACTCCCTGAGGGGAGCCTGATGTGGACTCAATCCCAGGGCCCTGGGATCATGCCGAGCCAAAGGTAGATGCTCAACCACTAAGCCACCCAGGGGTCCCTCCTGCAACTTCTCTGGGTCCTGCGAATACTGCATATGGGAACGGAGGGATTTGAACTCCTCATGATGGCTGGGGTGTTGGTTAAGGCCTGGACGTAAGGCCAACCCCACGAGGACACCCCACCCTAAAGCAAGCTCATTTTCCTAATCACAGGACTTCTGAACTTCAATGAGCAAACATCAGTGAGGCGTTCGGAGCGGTGCTGGGTACACAGAACACAACACCTGCGGGCCGGCCGCCCTCCAGTCGGCGCCGTGTGCAAACACGCCATCAAGGCAGGTTTGTTAAGTGGATGACTGTTCGGTTCTATGCACCCTGGTAGCTTGAGCTGTCTCAGAAGATCCGTCCTCCTGGTTGGTTCTTTTTCTTGTATCCTTTCCCAAAAGAGGCATGAGCCCAAGGCCTGAACGAAGGGCTCCCCTTGTGACTCTGTTCCAGGCGAGGAAGCTTCTGATGGGCTAAGCGGGGGACCCCTGTTGGCAGCAAAAGAATAAAGGAAGCTGGAACCAGCAGGATAAAGCTGCTGCAAGTCACTGCAGGAAGTAGCAGTTGCCTCGAAAAATGCAGTTGCACCAGATTTTCTAAGAAGGAGGGTTGGTCTCTCTGGAGTGGAGAGGGCTGAGGGTTCCTTCGAGAAGGAACTAACTCCTGTAAATCAGGAAACCTCAAAGTATCTACGGTCCAAGGGAAGGCCGGGCACCTCCCCGAAGTGAGTCATTTGCTCCCGCTGAACCCGGAAGCCCAGGCCCAGTCCTGCCCCTTTCCTTACTCTGTCCCCCAAGAGTGTGGTCTGGGAGCTGGTGTATACCCTTTGGGGCCGACGGCCCCCTGCACGTTGTTTCACAGCCTGGCGGCCTCTCCGACGCCCTCCCGCCCAAGCCTGCACCCACGTCGCACCCTCTCCCGTCACCCAGGGCCCCACTTGGCTCTCGCACCTGTCCTGGGGCCTGCTAATTGTGAGACCTTCCATTTTACAAACCAACTAAAAGCCAGAGATTGGGCTGGGAGAGCAAAGCGCCTCCTTCCTCTTATTCCCTCACTCCAGCCTCCGGCCAGAAAGCGCTCTGTGTTTTGAAGAAAGCAAGAGTAAGTTGCCCGGGAAGGCTTCTCTGGGGTTTTCCTTGGGGCCATGGAAGGGTTCGGAGCTGGACTGTACTAAAAGCCGCAGAATCATCCCCTTTAACGTGGCGAGTTTTACGGTGTGTGATTTTCAACTCAGTGCAAAACGGAAGTTGCCTTTCCTACCAAGTTGTGGCCCAGATTCTCAGGTGACCAGGCTCAGGAGAACACGGTCCATGGAGCAGAGAGGAGAGGCACCCGAGGGGAGTAGCTGGGGCCTGCCCCCCCACAGCCTGAGGCAGGTGGTGGGGGAGGGTAAGGAAAGAGAGTAGTTGAGCCCAGCTGGCCCGGGTTGTGGACTGAGGCAGCTCAGGGCTGAGGCATCTGCTAGCCACTGAGATAAAGCTAAAAGGCCTCAAGGTTTCATTTTTCTAAAAGGACCAACACTTCTTTTCTGGCCAGAGTCCCTCTGGCTGGGTCCGTGACAACTGGCCTTTCAGGGTTCTCTGCATTAAGTCCTTTGTTCTTTCCATCAGTAAATCCTGCTGGAGGTCCACAACAGCCTCTCAACTGGTTGAAAGGCTAATTATCAAATAAGCCGGCATTCACAGAGTTTCCTTTCACTTCTGTCTTTCGGAGAAGCTTCTGGAGGCACCCTGTACCTGGGTTAGACTTGTCAGGGAAAATACAGGGTGCCCTGTCAAATTTGAATTTCAGATAAAGAACAAATATATTTTAAACACAAGTATATCCCATGCGATCTTTGGGACGTAATTGTATGATAAACAGAAGTGTTCATTCCTTATTTGTAATTCAGATTGGCTGGGATGGGCCTGTATTTTTATTTGCTCCATCTGGTAACCTGGGAAGGCCTCTGGAATTCTGAACTGATAGGGTTACAGGCTATGCTCAGGTTGCGAGTTTAGAGCGAACGGGATGGTCTCCTCTGGGGCTCGCACTACCCCATCAGCCTCCCTCTCCACCACCCTCCCGTGAATATTCAGTCTCCTAAATGATTGTGCAGCTTCAAATACCAAAAGCCTCAAATTTGTAACAAATGCTAGGTCTGGTGGCAGTAGTTGCCCCTGTGATGTACACCAGGTGGGCCGCAACCGCGGCCTTGAAGCTTCCAAATGCAAACAAGCTGTGATTAGAGGGAATGTAAAAGGGGCCGCTCAGGCCAATCCCACCGTAACCCAGCTCCTGAAGAAGACGGTGTCGGCAGGACCCGCTTCTGGTAGAAAAGTTCCTAGAGAGCTGTTACAAGCTGGCCATTCTGGACTTAGACATTCTCCTCCTGCTTCTGTTCTCCTGGGTTATCCTCAGGCCACTGAAGGCTCTGTGAGGAGGGAGGCTAAGCATAGTGGGGAAGGGGTTTGATAAATAGGAACGTACCACAGCCTGATTGTGCTCTCCTGGCTACAAGCTGGACCATCGTTAGTTTAAAATATATATATTATTCATGAGAGAGACACACAGAGAGAGGCAGAGACATAGGCAGAGGGAGAAGCAGGCTCCCCACAAGGCACTGATGTGGGACTCGATCCCAGGACCCCGGGATCATGACCTGAGCCAAAGGCAGACGCTCAACCTCTGAGCCACCTAGATGCCCCTGGACCACCATTGTTAATGCCCACTTGCCTCAGCTAAGATCCAGACTCAAGTACTAGACAATAGAAAGAAGAGAACTGTCTGTCAACATCTAACCCCTGGAACTGATTGACAAGACTGGTACTACACCGCCCCCCCCCCCCCTTCATCAAGCTCATCGTTCTGCCCCTTTGCTTCAGTTGCTAGGAGATTGATGGTGGGGGAAGAAAGGCTTGGCCCTCCTGGTGGAACTCACCCCTGAGTCCACCCTACCCTGCAAAGTTCACACGACTCTGCGATAGGCTGAGGTGACGGTCTTGTCATGTGTGTCTCACTAGGTGGAGGCAGTCTGCCAGACCCCCTGAAACACACAATGCTTTGGCTCCCACTCAAAAACACCAACATTCATTGCCGACAATGTCCCCACCTACCACCCGTCCCTACCCACCCCTTCCTGGAAAATGTGATGGAGGAGGGGTAGTGGGCCAACTCCAACACCACCTGGCCCTCAGCAGCAGACCTGGACACTGGCCCGGAAGCAGCCCTGGCCCAGTGCACAGACAGCTCCTTGGGGAGGTACACGGGGTGGCACATCCTTCTTCTCACAGCTTTAGCTTCCTGTGAGGCTGTGGAGTCACCTCTGTTGGTTTGGGTCTCTCTGACCTTGGATTATATGGGAAACAGAGGCCAGTGGGTGAAATTGGGAGGCTGAGCTATGATATGTCACTATCCGGCTTAGGGTGGGACACTTTGTCCCCAAAGAGGGAGGGTGACTTCCCACCACACCCAGCCGCAGCACAGCCTACAGCCGCCCGCCCCTTCTCCCTGTCTAACTCTAAAAATATATGCCACGTACGATGGCCCAGTTGCCTTCGGAGGTAATCCAAACCTGGTCAAGGAGCTAACACTCAATTCTTTGCTGCTTCAGGAAGTCTTAACTCCCTTTAGGATAGCTGGGGTTTGGAGCCTTTTTTGAGGGGGGGTGGGTGGGTAGTGACTGGAAAGTATAAAAGCAGACTTTCAGAGGTTTGCTCCCCTCAACAAACCACCTCAGGGTGGTTCCAGCAGCAACTGACTGAAGTCGTGTGCTCACATCGATTTTCACTAATCCAGAAATCTTGTAAAAACGATGTTTCTCTCAAACGTTTCAAACTGGAAGTGGCTCTATCACACTTGCCTAGTCAGACAAAACACCCGGCAGCCTCTGCCAGATCCCGAAGGGAGAAGAAGGCTTTAAGCGAAATTTGGCTCACTCAACATGGTCCTTGAGAAAGACTAAACAAAACAATCACTAACATAACAGGAGAACCTGATGGTAGGACAGATCTTCCTTCCTCTGTAGACTCAGCAGAGTCACCAAATTTCCTACTCACACACAACCTGTTGGGGTCATTTAGATTACTGAAGTGAATGAAACAAGAGGGATTCTATTTCCTCTCAAGTTTTCTCTAGCCTCCCTTGCCCTTTACGAAGGGTCTTTCATGTGTCACTTGTCAAATTTCTTCTCAGCCTGGAGAAGAGGGCTGTGGAAGGCTTTGGGGGAGGTCTCAGGTCCGAGGAAGGGAGGGAGGGGGTGCAGATACTATCTGACTAAACCCCATCAGCCTGGACTCAGTCATATGGCCCCACTTAACTGCAAGGGAGTCTGGGAAATGTAGTCTTGCTGTGCGTCTAGGGAGAAGAGGAAACAGAATTTGGTGATCACTGGCTATCACTGTTAACTCTGCCGCCACTATATGGGCCCAATGTGTCCACATCTCTTTTTCTTCCACATCTGCTGTCTCACCCCCAAGTCATCTGACTGGTCCACTTCCACTCTGCCCTCTACTTTTGCATTCCCACTACCTCTTCCCACAACTTTCTCTGCAATATCCAAGGTAACATTTTCTGGCTTATGATCAAATGATGACGCCTGCGGATTTGCTTCAAATAATACAGTGGGAGAGGGAGGCTGCTGGAAACCTAGGTGATATGTATTGATCATTGTTGGAACTGGGTGATGGGATTGGGGGACTTTATTATATTTTCTACTTTTGTATTTGCTTGAGATTTCGATGATAAGGTTTTTTAAAAATAAACTTTTAGAATGTAAATTAGGTTATATCCAGGATGACTGCTTATCATGATGCAGTTGTGCTCTGCCCAAGCGTGCCAGGCCAGCATCTCAGGGACACTAGCATCCTCACAGAGGAGACTCCATAGCAAGTGGTGCCCATCCTCATGCCTTTCCTCTGTTTATTTTTTTTTTTCCTTTCCTCTGTTTAAAACCTGTGGATGACTTTCCAATGTAATTGGTATATGGTGATTTTTTAAAAATGCTCAACTTGGCAAAATTGGGGCATTTTGTCAGCAGGAAGTCAGCAATCTGATGTCTATAGTCCTGTTGTTGCTATTATTGTTATTATAGGCTGAATAGTGGCCCCTGAATAGGTTCCATCCTAATTTTTGCAACTTGTGAGTGTTACCTTACATGACAAAGGGACTCTGCAGAGGTGATTGAAGGAAGGGTCTTGAGATGGGGAGAGTCTCCTGGATTGTCTGGTTTGGCCCAATGTAGTCACCAGGGTTCTCGTAATGAAAGTAGAGAGGCAGACTCTGCAGGAGAGGCAGAGTCAGAGTCAAAGAAGGAGGTGAGATGCTGGTAGCAGAGGGTGGAGGGCCAGGACTGCTTGATTTGAAGATGTTGGAAGGGGCCCCTGAATGCCAGCAGCCTCTAGAAGCTGGAAAAGGCAAGGCAACAGGTTCTCCTCTAGAGTCTGAAGAAGGATCACAGCCCCGTGACACCTTGATTTTAGCACAGTGAGATTCGTGTCACGCTTCTCACCATAGAACTCTAAGATGATCATTGATCTTATTTCACGCCGCTGAATTTGTAGTAATTCATCAGAGCAGCAATAGGAGACTAATACAATTATATTACTTGTATTCTCATGCTGCCAAACCCAGAAGTGGACCTGAGGAGGTGACACACTCCTTGCTACAGTCTGCCGGCCAGGCTCCATCAGTCCTGCTGTCTGCCCACCCTCAGGACCTGCTGTTTTCCTTTCACTTGCTTTGCTTCAGCCTCGTGAACCTTCTCTCTCCCTGGAACTCCTTCAGGCCCTTGATTTGCTGTTCCTTCTGCCTGAAATGCCCTTCTCCCAACTCTTCCCATTGCCAGCTTACTTAAGCATTTGGGGTTTGTGTGTTATGTGTGTGGGTGTAAAACATCTGCTTTATTTATTAACAATCTTATCCTAAGTATCGTCTCCTAAGTGGTCCAAGAAAAAATTCCATAACAAAAGTGAATCCTGGAATAGAGATATACCAGAAGACAATTTCTCAAGGAACCAGCACAATTATCAATTTCCACTTAGTCACAGAACCCATTTACACGGAAAGCTTAGAATCATTTATTTTCCCAATTCTATTTTCTCCTTTCCCTCTAAACATTCTCTTAGTTTAGCATATACCTATCAAAGATTTCTCCTCCAAAAAGGAGGCAACAGGTTCTCCTCTAGAGCCTGAAGAAGTCTGGAGCCCAGCCACTGCCCACTCCCACGTCTAATAGTATGTGACTTAGTGGGTTATCACCGAACCTCTCTGCATTGCACTTTCCTTATCTGCAGGGGTATTAATCTGGTACAGCTGTTGCGATGATGAGTGAATAGTGTTAAGACTTGTAGAGTAGTGCCAAGTGCATGCCTGAAAAAGTCAGAAGTATTATCATTCTGGTTTTTCCAGCAAATCAAATTGTATGCTCCCAAGCAGCCTGAAGAGTGCAATGGAGAACCAAGTCAGAGGTAAATCAAGGATAAGCATCTTCAGAAATATTACTCTATTAACTTGATGCTTTGGTATCAGCATCACGTCCTCAGAGATTTCTCTGACTATCCCATCTATAGTAGCCCTTCCCACCCTTCTTACTTCATAGCCCTTCTTATATTTTTTAAAATAAGCTATATTTTCTAGAACAATTGTAGATTTACAGTGAAATCCCAAAGATCTTACAGGAAGTCCCCACACCCTCCCACCTCTGCACCCAATATCCCCTATTACTAATATCTTATGTTAGTGTGGAACATTTGTCATGACAAATGAGCCAATATGGACACATTATACGAATGAAACCATACCTTATTCAGATTTCTTTAGTTTTAGCCCAGTGTCCCATCCAGGATCCCATCTAGGGTACCAGAGTACATACGTTTAGTTCTCCTCTTGGCTGTGATAATGTTCTTCTCCCTTCCCCCTTTGAAAAGATTTTATTTATTCATTTTGAGAGAGAGTGTGGGAAGGGGAAGAGGGAGAGAGAGAGAGAACATCTTGACCATTCACTGCCTTGCTGAGCATGGAGCCTGATGCACGGCTCAGTCTTACAACCCCTGAGATCATGACCTGAGCAAAATCAAGTCGGTTCCTTAACAAACTGAGCTACCCAGGTGCCCCTGTGATAATGTTGTTGGTGACTGTTGGTGACAGTTCTGAGAAGTACAGGTCAGGTATTATATAGAATGTTTCTCAGCTGAAATTTGTCTGATGTTTTTCTCATGGTTGTACTTGGTTATATGTTTTGGGGAGAAAGACTGTAGAGGTAAGGTTCCATTTTCATCACATTATATCGAGGATTTATTATTTACGATCTGATTTGATTCGATCATCTGGCTGAGGTCATGTTTGTCAGGTTTCTCCACTATAAAATTACTCTTTTCTCTCCCCCATTTGGTATTGTGCTCTTTAGAAGGAAGTCAGTATGCACAACCCATACTTAAGGAGCAGGAGGTTATATCCTTTCTACTCTTTTATTTTGTTTTATTTTATTTATTTGTTCAGTTATGTGTTTTGAGCACCGTTTCTGGGCTAACCCACAGCCATTCTCAGCCTCCTTCTTACCTGCTGTTTGCAAACAAATGCAAGAATGCCAGATGCCTGTTTTCTCCAGTCACCATCCTGTCAATGAAACAGAAGGAAGTCCGTCTTCTCATGTGTTTTGGAGGAGGCTTTTGCTTTCCTCACAAAAAAGGTAGACACTATTGTTCTATTGTTTCCTTCTTTCTATGCTGAAAGTGGAATTCTGGCACTGCCATGGCCCCCTTGGGACTATGAGTGACAAACATAATAGCAAAAAGTCAACATATTAAAGATACCAGAGCAGAAATCCAGAAAAAAGTCCTTGGGTCCTTGATGGCCACGGATACCAGCAATCACCTACCTTTGGACCTTGTGTCATTGAGAAGGGTTTAAGCCATTGCAAGTGAGGTGTCTAATTCTTGTAATTGAAAATATTCTTAACTGATAAGGCATTTCTTATCTTCTTCTAAAAATGAAGTTCTATAAGGTCAGAGACTTTGTCTTGTTCATCTCTATTTCCAGTGGTTGACATAGAGTAGATACTCAGTATGTTGTATGAATGAAGAGATGAATGACAGTTTAAGGGACAAGCAGGGTCTCAGGGAAGAGCTTTTTTTAGAGTTAAGGAGATTAGGGCATATTTGTAGGAGAATGAGGAGGCACCAGAATAGAGAAAGAGATTGAAAGTATAAAGAGAAGAAATAGGAGAGGAGAGAAGGTAAAAGGTAGTTCACGAAGGATGGTCTCAGAAAATGAGGAGGAGGGCATTTGGGTGGCTCAGTGGTTGAGCATCTGCCTTTGGCCCAGGTTGTAATCCCGGGGTCCTGGGATCGAGTCCCACATCGGGCTTCCTGCATCTCCCTCTGCTATGTCTCTGCCTCTCTCTTTCTCTCTTTCTCTCTCTCTCTCCCTCCCTCCCTCCCTCCCTCCCTCCCTCCCTCCATTTCTTGGGAATAAATAATAAAATCTTAAAAAGAAAAGGGAAAGGGG
Organism: Vulpes vulpes; assembly: GCF_048418805.1. NCBI lineage: Eukaryota > Metazoa > Chordata > Mammalia > Carnivora > Canidae > Vulpes > Vulpes vulpes. The sequence continues at coordinate 73,519,371 of NC_132789.1, forward strand.
ATGTGATCCCATGGCCTGGTGGAGGTGTGTGTTGGATAATAAAGGGGGAAACAATCAAATAGAAGCTCTTAATCTCTCAGTCAGGATGATTCCAAGAATTAGCCAGGAAGCCATGGGCCTCTCACCAGAAGAAAGCATGTAATCAATATAATCATGTTTTTACATGTAGTTTTATGAGGTTTGCAGATGCTGCTCCCTCAGTCATCCATGGCTTCTTAACTTTTAAATTCTAGGACTAGTGTAATTAAAAATAAAATGGGAGAATTGATACCAGGTTATCAACTTTTAAATGTCCTAAGACCATTAAAAAAGAAAATGGTAACTGTTTACAATCTCCTCTTTTCATTGCACAACGGTTATGTTCATCTCAAAAAAGCAAGAAGGATCTAATCTCTTTTAAAAAGTACTATTATTTATATTGAATAAATTTAACATCACAGATAACTGACTACATTGTCCTTAATAAAAAACACTGTAGGTTTTTAAAGTCAGACCGTTTGAGTTCAGCCCTGTGTAAGTAAGGGCTATATAAGTAAGAAACTTGGGAAGCTTCTCAACCTCCCTACGTCTTGGTTTCTATCACAGCAAAAGAGGAGAAAATGGAACCTAATTCATAGGATTGTTGTTGGGATCAAATAAAATAACATCAGTAAACCAACTCCTGGTACACACAAAGACCCACATAACTTTTGAGGAAACATCCTTCTGAATCTGGATATAAAGATGATCATAGACACACAGATATAGATACAGCTTGAAACACACGCATAGCCACAAACAGATGCTTATGTGCACACAAACCAGATGCTTCTGTGTGTATTTCTTGATACTCTGCTTTCTCTCCCCCTTAACAATATGTGTGAATATCTTTCTGGTCACTAGGTATCCTTGTACAACATTATTTTGAGTGGTTACACGGTGCTCTATAAAAATGTTATAAGGAGTCTAGGTCGTACAATCCGTCAAAGTGTCTGATTCTTGATATCAGCTCAGGTCATGATCTCAGGGTCCTGAGATAGAGACCTGCATCAGGCTTCTCACTCGGGGGGAGTCTGCTTGGGATTCTCTCCCTCTGCCCCTTGTTTCACTCGTGTGCACATGCACTCTCTCTCTGTATAGATTTATATAGATATAAATAAATAAATAATTTTTAAAAAAATGGCATAGCATACTTTATTTGCCTGATCTTATCTTGTTAGATTTTGAATTTATTTCCAGTCATTCATAATGTTAATTCTGCATTGACCCTCTTTCTACTAAAGTTTTATCATATCTGTGATTATTTCCTAGAAAAAACTTTTTAAAAAATATTTTATTTATTTATTCATGAGAGACACACAGAGAGAGGCAGAGACACAGGCAGAGGGAGAAGCAGGCTCCCTGTGGGGAGTGCAATGCAGGACTTGATCCCAGGACCCCAGCATCACACCATGAGCTGAAGGTAGACACTCAACCACTGAACCACCCAGGCATCCCAGAGAAAAATTCTTAGATGAAGAAATAGTGTGTCAAAAACATATACAGTTTTTAAAAATAGACTCTAAACCATAGAGAACAATTATGATTACCAGAGGGGAGGTGGATGGAGAGATAGGTGAAACATGTAAAGGGGATTAAGAGTATACTTCTCTTGATGAGCACTGAGTAATGTGTAGAATTGTTGAATCACTATATTGTATACCTGAAACTAATATAACACTGTATGTTAACTACACTGGAATTTTAAAAAAAAATCTTAAAAGTTAAAATAAAAAAGATATATAGTTTATTTGCCTTGTAAATGCACCTTGACTTCTAGAAATATGCTAATTTATTTTTTATTTTTCTCCCAGCATGTATGAAACTGTCCATTTCTGAATTCCCATACGCTACTATTTTGCTCGTCTAAATTTTTCTTTTTGTTTGGAGAAAGAAATTTGATATTTTAATTTATAGTAATGTGATTACTAATGAAGTCAAGTTTTTTGGATGTTTATTGGCTAAGTATACTTGTGAATTTGCCATTTGTATCTTATATATGTTTTTAGAATATTTGCATTTTCTTATTGGTCAGTAGGAGTTCCTTATATAATAAGGCTAACCATCTTTTGTCATTCAATTATGTTGCAAAAGATTGCATCATTTGTATTTCTGAAACCTAAACAGAAGGCAGGATGACTAGTGACCTTGGCAGTTACCCAGGACTTTGAATTGGAAAGGGGAGCATTGTGGAAAGTCAAGGGGTCATGACATTCTAAAGTGGTGGTCATCACTGACCTTGAAATCCCTGCTGGAGAGATCAATAAATAAATCTGATCTGATTATATATCAATAAATAAATCTGATCAGAGGTGATAGCTGAGTGAGTTAGGACACATCGCCCAAAGACCTAAGAAGGCATTGGTTGCTAACAACAATCTTGTCTTTTATAGGCTTGGAGTTTGTAAGCCAACACTTTGGGGTCAGAGTATTTAAATAATTTTAGATCCACAAACTGCTATATGAATTGACCCTCCTTTTTCTACCTAGAATACAAGAGTAACTTTTCCATCTTCAACCTTGCCATTGATTAATAAGAGCACAGGATTCTAGTATTATTCTTATTTTCTGAGTCCAAAATGTCTTCTTTTTGTAATAGTTCACTTGGTATGTAGCATTCCTTATGATACTAGTAAGCATATTGTATACAAAAAAGAACACATTCTGTAATTACCGTGATGTTTTGCAGAACCAAATATGCTAAAAGAAGCCAAGCACATACTAGACCCTTAATAAGTGTGTGTCAAACTGAATGAAATGAAACTTCTCAGAATATCACAAAGCTACAAAGTCTAATATAAAATAGCAAGATTTACTTTTAAAAACATGTTTCAGGATGTAAGTGAAAGGTGTCTGTAATTGACTTTCCTTTTAGAATATGGTCAAAGAAATTATGGCATGCCTCACAGGGTTTTTTTATTCCCCCTTTTCTTTCTTTTTTTAACCTTAGATTGGTAGACCAGACTCAGCTGGTTCTGCAGCCATGCTTTTGTCTGGGTAGAAACACATCTCCATTTTCTGCTCCAGTGGTAGGCTATTGTACTGAAAATCTCTACCTTTCTTTTAGTTCTATGAAGCAAAGCTCTTAAAGTTACCTGGATATTTGCATAAACACACATTGTCCTGGGTTTTGTTTGAGGGACTCTAAAGTAAATAATTTTTTGGCTTTCAAACTTATGTGGCACTAAAGAATGGAATTTAGGATTGGCTCAGGAAGTGGATTAGAAGAGGTATTATAAATTCCCAAGTGTGCCCCAGGATTAGGGTCTGGCTCTTACAGGCTTCAAGACTTTCCAATTAAAGCTAGGAATATTATCCTGAGTTTATGTTGTTTTCCATTGCTGCTGCTGCTTTCTGCCAAGCCAGAGTTCATGACAGATTTTTGCCTGTTCTCAAACAAATAAGAGTAGACAATACTTACAGAGCACCCCTTTTCACATATCAGGCACTAGGCACCATTTTTCACATTAACTCATTCAGTCCTGATCACAAACCTGTAAGTAGGTTGTATGAGGATAATGATAGTTGCTGTAACAAATAAACCATAAAATTTTATTGACTTAATTCAATAAATGATTATTTCTCATTGCACGTGTAACTCATTTGCAGATATTTGGTAGAAAGTTTAGGGACCCAGACTCCTTTCATTTTGTAGCTTTCCTATACCTTTGAGCCTCAAAATCCTTCTCTTCTAACTGACAAATGAAGAATAAAAACAGAGGATTATCTGTTGGAAGTTTTTAATGCGTGAGGCCTGAAGGCAGTACACATCTGCTCATGCCATTTGCCAGAATCCAGACACATAGCCTTATGTAATTGAAAGTGTTGTTAAGAAATACAGTCTATGAGTGCTTGGCTGGCTCAGTCAACGGAGCATGTGACTCTTGATTTGGGGTTGGAAGTTTGAGCCCCATGTTGGGTATGGAGATTACTTAAAAAGAAAATCTTTTTTTTTTTTTTTTTTAGAAATGTATTCTAGCTGTCTTTCCAGATAAAAGAGGAAATGATTTTAGTGAACACATAGATTTTGCCACAGTCCATCCTTTGATGACCAAATGACCTCCTTCAATAACCCTTCTTTGCACACAAACAACACACTCATTCTCTTCCCAAAAGAAACAACCCAATTCCCCTTATGGTTACTGTATTTAGCTAAAAATCCTGAATTTCTGGGTGATGTCTGCCCTTTTCCATCAGGATAGGGTGTTTTCCTTGTTGTCCATTGACTTCTGAACTAAAAGGACCAGCTGCCATGTCCCATATCCAATATAAACTGATGGGCAAAGATGGAATAAAGTAATAGCTGTGCCCATTTGGAAAGAGGTGATGGAGACACACAGCAATGCTAATACGTGACAATGGTGAAGTACCAATGGGAAGGTATTGTGCTATGACCCTGTCCTAGGAGTCCAAGTGAGTTCCTTGGTTCCTCTCTCCTTATTACAGCCTGGTTTTCCTTTCTGGGAGGAACTCCCTGTCCTTTGCTTTCTGTGATCCTCTCTGCTCTCTGGAAGTTCTTCTTTAACTGTTATCCTCCATGACCACCCATGAACCCATGAGGTGGCTGTTGGTGAGCCTGTTCCTCTTAGAGGGCTACATAGCTTCTGAAGCCCACTTCCTGCTTGTGCAAATTTGGAGACTCAAAGGTTTATTCAAGATTCAAACTATCAAAGGCCTTTTAAATCTAGGCTCATTTTTTTCTTTGGCAATATAATTCCCTAAAAATTCAGAATATGCTCATCTTTGCCTCCTAGCAGTCCCATGAGCAAAAGTTCATTCCCAAAGGTTTTTCCTATACATATTTCTTAAGTTCCCTCATACTTCTCTCTCTTAAGAGTAGCTGTCTTGGGCAGCCCCAGTGGCACAGCGGTTTAGTGCCGCCTGCAGACCAGGGTATGATCCTGGAGACCCTGGATCGAGTCCCACGTCAGGCTCTCTGCATGGAGCCTGCTTCTCCCTCTGCTTGCGTCTCTGCCTCTCTCTCTCTCTCTCTCTCTCTCTCTCTCTCTCTCTGCATCTCTATGAATAAATAAAACTTAAAAAAAAAAAAGAGTAGCTGTCTTGAGACTACCTGAAGTAATAAGCATGGATGGGAATGTCATGTCCTTAATCAGGTCTTTGTTAGTAGACCTAAGTCAGAAGAGGCTTTTGTTGTTCAAATAGATTGTTTACTATTTGGGATCCAAAATGAGTAGGCTTTTCTAACCTCTGAGAGCTAGTTTCTGGACTCTGTAGCCTCTTTCATATCTGTTTGCAAACAAGCCAATCTTTCCTGAACTCATCTCTTTCTTGTAATTCTCGCTAAGAGAAGAATTGTGCAAGTGGCTACCTCCTTAATTCTGTGCCCTAGGTGTCACAATCACCTCACCCTGGTCCTTGACCTGGGAAAAGTCAACATATGCTATTATTCTGACTCTTTCCAACCACTTCCCCTAGGACCACAGGCTTAGTAGGCTCATCTGCCATTGAAAGCAACAGTTGTACCAGATGTTTGCCGCTTTATGAAATAAGTTTCTTTCTTTCCAGCTTCTTATATCACTTTCCTCACTAATTACCACTCAACTGCTTAGCCAATACTGTATTATTTTAGGTTTGGGTTATAGCAGCACTCCACTTCTAGGTACCAATTTTCATATTACTTGGCATAACACTAGATGCTACAACAAACCATGAAATTTCAGCTTAAGACAATAGTAGTTATTTCTTCTCAGAGCCAAGCCAGTGTTGGCACCTTCCACATGGTGATTTAGATCTCAAGGTACTGCCACCTTGACTTCTGCTATACCCTGGGGCCATGGAGTCTTTTGCTTCCAGACAACAGATAAGTGAAGACACAGAGGATCATCTATTGGAGGGTTTTAATGGGCAGGCCTAGAGATGGTACACATAAGTTGTCACATTCCATTGGCCAGAATTCTGTCATGTCCATCTGTAGTGCAAAGGAGAGGACTATAATCTAGTCATGTACTCTGGGAGAAGAGGGACCAGGCTTTGGTGAATAATTGAGGGCCTCGTTGATAAATGTATACAGTGCAAAAGCAGAAAACTGAGCCATAAACAGCAAGTTCATTGTGTTTTTATAACATGTTGGTCTCAACAAGGTAGAATGTGTCCTTATAGAGATCTGAGTGCTTGATCACATCTGGGAGCAAGAATAAGGAGTATGTTTTTAAATGGTGGGTCACAACAACCATTTCCTGGGCACATTTTCTATAAGGGTAGAAGCAAACTTAGAATAAAATTGACATGTACCTCCTCCCTCCAGTTTTTGTCTCCGCAGATAACCCAAGGATTGTCTGGTGCCAGAGAGCTTGTGCTAGTGGGTCATAGGGAAGTAGTGTCAGGATGGGGAGCGTTTAGAGCTTTGTCAGAGTAAAGGGGTAGGCACCCTTTTCTTCAGGAATGTTGACTTATGATATTTTCTTCTAGAGCAGGATTTAAATGTGTGTAGTTTTGGAGTATGATCCCAAAAAGCACAATTAAGGAAGGGAGAGAGGTAAGTCTGGGAAGAGAGAAAACCCAAGAAATAGGTTATTGTCAGGGGCAACAGGGACTCAATCCCAGGGAGATCTCCTGGGAAACCATGGAGGACATGCTTCAGAATAGCTCCTCTGTGAGTCAAGGAGGCTGGGGCATTTTTCCAACAACTCTCACCCATGTTGGTTGAGGGTTGGCCTGGAGGCTTTAAGTACCATCTCCCCTATCTGTGGGTTATATTTACAAGCAGCCTTGCAAGCAGCTGGGACAGGCAAAAAGGAAGACATCTCAGGCCCGTGGGAGGGGATGTGGTGAGCCTGGCCCAGGAGCTGTCCATTGCTGTCGGAGAGCTGGAGGGACCTGAGAACATGGGGTACCTGCTGGGATGGGAAGAGGCACAGGGAGTGAGAAACAAGGACTCAGACATAACACAGGGTCTCAAAATCCACCTAACCGGCCTCATGGATTGTCACTGTCCTCTGGGTGGGACTGAACTCTGCCTCCTTTGTGTACTAAGCAGTATTAGCAGCCAGCACTGACGGAGCATTCACTGTGCCAGGAGCTCTATGAAGGGTTTGACATAAATGATCTCACTTAATATTCATTGCCCATCTACCATGTACCAGGGGAGAAGCAAGAGATGAATAAACTTACTCTCTGTACTTAATTTAAACTAGCAGGAGGCTTAAAGTGAACACAATGGCTTTTTACAGCAGAGGATGTATTGGGGTCTGGAACAGTTACAAATCATTATGAGGTCTCTGGGACATGAAGCTGACTTCTGGTTGGTGGATCAGGTGTCCTTGAGGAAGAAGGAATTTGAACCTATCCTCAAAAGATGAGGAGGAGTTTGACAAGCATATCAGAGGCAGTGCATTTGCAGACAAAGTGATGGACTGTTCGGGAAGGTAGAGGGGAGGCAGACAAGATGGGCATTGCCAGGAAGCTGTCACAATGTGATTGGACTTAGGAGTGAGATGGATCTGTAAGCCAGATGTGCCACCGAGGTTGGAGGAAGCTAGACCAAGCATCAGACTGGAAATAGAGAGAGGATCCAGTGGAAAGCAACAAGCATGGAAGAGAGAAGTTTTGGGGAGGAGCGAGATATAGGGACACGGAGGCAAGTGTTTCAGGAGTAATGCCACGTTGCTAGATATCTGTAGCAATCTGTTCAATTGCTCAATATATACCTCCATTCATTGTTTTCATGCATTCAACAAATATTTATTGCACACCCACTATGTTCCAGCCACGCATGTATAGATATAACAAGGAGTCAGTGGAGTAGAAACCTATGACCTTGTGGAACAGATGCAGACAATAGCATATTTTTAAAATACCCAGCATGTCAGATAAGTGGCAGGGAGAAAACTAAGCAGGGAGGGGTAACAGGAAGTCCCACCTGGGGAGGAGGGCTGGTATTTTAAAGAGGGTGGTCAGGTTTGGCCTCACTGAGAAATGGACACCTGAGGAAAGAGCTGAGGTTGTAGGGGAATGAGCCACGGGTCTCCCTGACAGAATAATGCCATTGCATTCTGTTCCTCCCCAGGCAGGAACAGTGCCTGGCCATCTGGAAACATAGGGAAGCGAAGCAGGCCTGGAACAGAGTGAGAGAAGAACAAGATGATTGATGTGAGGTTAGAGAAGGGAAAGCAGATCAGAGGGTGAAGGTCAATGGTTTTCACTGGGGTGTCACCATTCGATGGTGTTTCTGAAACTCATGGAGCTATATTTGTTCAAGCATAGTCATGTCTAGATGTTTCCATGTTGAAATACATATTTGATTACAGATTACTTTTTTTTAACTTCTGCTTTGTATTTTAGATGGGAATTATGCAGTTTTCCTTTTTAAAAGCTGTGTGTGGAGGGAGGTCATATTATCCTTAAATTCCATTTCTGGACTGTAAAGGATGTGTTATGCAATATTTGCTGCTAAAGGAGCCTTTGAGTCTGACAGGGTCAAGAGCTTCTGAGGAAAGACCACAAAGGCCACTATAAGGACTATGATGTTGACTCCAGAGCAGAGCAGTCTGAGGAGACTTAAACAGAGAAATATCATGATCAGACTTAAGATTAATCAGCTCTCACTGGCTGGTGTGAGGAGAATAGACTATAGGGGGTGAGAGTAGAACCAGGAGGCCCGTTAGGAGGTTACTGCAGCATCTTTGCCTGTCCAGGTTGCTATAACAAAAATACCCTAAACTGGGGGACTTATAAATAATAAACATTTATTTCTCACAGTCCTGGAAGCCAAGATCACAGTCCTAGTGGACTTGGTGTCTGGTGATGGCTGTCCTTTGGCTGTCACCTCACATGGTGGAAGGGGCCTCTTTTATAAGGGCACTAATCCCACTCATGGGGGTGGAGACCTCATGATGTAATCACCTCCCAAAGGCCCCACCTTTTAGTACCATCACACTGGGGATTATGTTTCAAAATGAATTTGAGGGAGACACAAACATTCAGAGAATACGATAAAGTAAAGAGCAGAAGATGGTGGTGGCTTAGATTGGGATGGTAGCATGGAGGGAACGAGAAGTGGTCTGATTCTGGAATATTTTTTGAAGGTGGGACCTGTAGGACTTTTTGGCAGATTTGACACGGAGTGTGAGAGAAATAGGGGAGTCAAGAATAAGTCCACATTTTTTAAAGATTTATTTTTATTTATTTATGAGAGAGAGAGAGAAAGAGAGAGAGAGGCAGAGACACAGGCAGAGGGAGAAGCAGGCTCCATGCCAGGAGCCTGACGTGGGACTCGATCCCGGGACTCCAGGATCGTGCCCTGGGTCAAAGGCAGGCGCGAAACTGCTGAGCCACCCAGGGATCCCCAAGTCCACATTTTAAAAAAGATTTTATTTATTTATTCATGAGAGACACACAGAGAGTCAGAGACCCAGGCGGAGGGAGAAGCAGGCTCCTCACAGGGAGCCTGATGTGGGATTCGATCCCAGGACCCCAGGGTCACACCCTGAGCTGAAGGCAGACGCTCAACCACTAAGCCGCTCAGGTATCCCTGACTCCACATTTTTGACCTGAGCAATGAAGGACATTGATGTCATCAACCTAGGTGGGGAGCCCATATGTAGAATAGGTTTTGGGGAAACACCAGAATTTGCAGGACACCAACTATGTGCCAGACACTATTTTAGGTACCAGGAATTTTCACAGGTCTGATGTGGAGCATTACCTAGAGAAGCTCTACAGGACAGAAGCTGAGGCCAGCAAGGGCCAGGGTGGTCTGACATGTAAGATTTCAGTTAGAGTGTAAACCCTCTGAAGTCAGAAGCACGGTCTGGCATCTCGATCATCTTGGCCACCCACTTTGTGCATGTTTGGTAGCTATCTGTTGAGTGAGTGATGATTCATTGTCTCTAATTCCGTTCATGATTCAAGTCAAAATGGAATAAAAGTCTACCCTATGTGAAACTATAAAATTATTAGACTCACTGTTCTGATTTTAGACAGGGGTTTCTTTTAGTCTGTCCTAAATCTTACACGGCTGTAGCACCTCCAGGTCTGACACACTGTGTTTTATCTCTGAATCTGCAGTGCCTACCATCTAGGAGATTTTGTTGAATGAATATTTATTGAATGATTACATCTGTATTTTTAAAGAATACTTTTCATTAGGCATATTTTAATGATATAATTACAGTTATTCATTTCCCAAGTTTTACTTTCTATTTTACAATAATTATTGTATATATTAACCATCATTTTTATGACTGTGTAATAATCTGTTGTACCTGGATAAACTATAATTCCAATTCTTTATTTCCTCATTATTCAACATTTTAAGATTCTCTCAATCTGTCAAAATAGTAAATAAGACATTATTGAACATCTTCCTTAATGTAGCTTTTAATATGCTTTAGGTTATTTCAGTAGGTGCTGAGATTTCTTGATCAGGACTGTGGTAGACATCATTGACGTTAACCAACATCTGTCTCTTCACTCCTTTCGGGCAGGCAGAGGACTTCACTCCTTAGTCTCCTTGGGTGAGAGTAGGGTAGGGCCATGTGATATGACTAGTTCTGGCCAAAGAAATGTGAGGGGAAGGAAGAGGTAAACCTCACCACTACCAATCTGAGGAAGGTATGTTGAGTGAACAAGAAGCCAACATTTGTTATGGCAAACTGGTAGGATTCCAGAGTTAATTTGTTACCACAGCCAATCTATTCAATCCTGACTAATACACAGACTTTGGTTTTCATTATGGGTTAGGGTATATTCAGGAAAATTGCACAATGGTTGGTATAGAGCAGATACCAAACAATTATCTATTTAGTGATTCAGTGAGATGGTTGCCAATAATACATGAAAATACCAATTCACTGTTATCAACAGTCATAGATTTATTATTTGATTGTTCTAGCCAATTTAAGAGGCCAAAATCTTGCTGAGGCCAACAAAGAATTGGCTAATTTATAGGAAAGGCTGAACATTTTTTTCATCTGTTGTTAGCCATTTCCTCTTTTACGTATTATTTGTTCAAAATCTTTCATTCATTCTCTGTAACTATTTATTGAATGCCTTCACTGTTTTAGATATTGGGGGATATGTCATAAATGAACTTATCATAAAACTTTTGTTCTAGCAGAGACAAATGATATGTAAACAAATACTTAAATATTTTAGGTAGTGGCAAGTGCTATGAAAATCAATGTCACTGGCTTCTAGATGGACTAGGTGTGTCTTCACACAGGTGGTCACACAGCATCTTTCTGGTAACATCACTTTTGAAGAAAGGGAATTAGCTAAAAAGATATTAGGCAGAAAGGTGTTCAGTACAAGGTCTGAAGGCAGGGCATACTTGATATTTTGGGGCTACAGCAAGAAGCCAGTCTGGCTGAAGCAGAATCAGCAATGGGAAACTAGTAGGAGGTGAAATTGAAGAAGTAATAAGCTAGAACATGTAGGGCCTCCTAGGCCACTTGTTATGTCTTTTGACTTTTCTTTGGAGTGAGGGGGAGCCACCAGGGGGTTTTGGGGTGAGAGGTGATGTGATATGGCTTACTTTTTAAAAGGATTACTCTGGCTTCCCAGTAGATGAGATAACAGAGGAGCAAGCAGGGGACAAGTGGGAGGCTCCTGCAGTATTTTTACGGAAGATGAGGACAGCTTAGACCAGGGCGACACTGTGGACAAAGTGAGAAGGTGTCAGATTCTTGCTGTATTTTGTAGTGGAGCTGATAGGGTTTGATGATAAACTGGACACGGCTGGCTGAGAGAAATGAAGGAGTCAAGAATGATTCCAAAGTTTCTGACTTGGCCAACCAGAAGACTGTAGTTGCCATTTACTATATTGGTTTATTGAACCATATTTGGTATTTTTAGTGACTCCAGAAAAACCCATGAGAAATCAAAGGAACAATGTACTAGGGTGGACATGGTGCTCACTTTCTAGATCTAGGGGTCGATGGACCAACTGAAAACAATCCTGGCCTGAGGGGTCCTGGTGGCAGTGCAGTGGCTCCTGCCTTCTTTGGCTCTCCTTGCCATCTCCTCTTCACTTCCAGAAACACGGCCTCTGCTGTGACTGTCTCTAATGGTATCAAGGGTTTCCTGATATGCAAGTGCACAAGCCATCAATGCCAAAGGAGGTAAAGAAGCACAAGAAGGTGGTGCTCTGAGACCTCCAGGAGGATAAGAAGGTCCTCAGGGAGGAGGGCCAGGAGTTCCTGGTGATGTGGGCCAGGCAGGCAACAACCCTGTGTCACCTTTGTCAAGACATTGATGATCAAGGACTGTCACTACGTCCTCTCTGATGTGAACGAAGAGATACAGGAGTGCAAGAAGGGAGACCTTTTGTTTACCCTCTGGATCCCTCAGTCTTTACTCTCTAAGAGCAGGATGATCTATGCCAGCTCCTAGGATATCATCCAGAAGAAGATGATGGAGATCAAGCATGAATTACAAGTAAATTGTCAGGAGAAGGTCAGGGACCCAGGCACCCTGCAGAAGAGCGGAGGCAGCACCCTTTGTCCCTGGAGGGGCAGCCTTTGTGAGCCCCGTCTAGCCTCCGGCCTGGAGCACCAACAGCCCCGGACCCGCCTGCCAGGGTCATAGTCTGCCCAGTTCTCCCTAGACCTGAGGGGTTGAGGGCATTCCAGCAGCAGGAGGGCCACCTCTTCACCTCAGCTGACCAACAGCACCCAACCCCACCCCATGGACCTTCTTCTTCCTTCCATCCCTGAAGGCTCTTGCCTTCCTAAGCCACCTTTGGTGTTGGTTTTGTTTTCTTACACCACTTTGGATCTGATTTCTCTTGGGTCAAAGCATTCCCAGTGTCCCCTAGGCCCCACAGTTTATGGAGGCTCTGTGTATTTTCATGATAGTCCTGCTCCCTGCTCACTCTTCCTTGGCCCTGTACTGCCAACCTCTAACCCTCCAACCACGGTAGTGACTATGCTCCTTTGTTTAGTTCTATGTGTGAGGGGAATGTTGTGGATGTGACCCCACCTGGTCAGGACCAGTTCCCCTCCCCTTTTCCCATGGCTGCAGCCACTCATGGAAGCAAGACAGTAGCGTGTTTCAGTTAAAACACATGCACACACACACACATGCACATGCACCCCAATTTAAAAAAAAGAAAACAATTGCAGTCTGCTTATGGCCATGGTGGTTGGTTCAGGGGTGGGCATTGGACCTTAGACGACCCCATTAGAGGCCCAGGACTTGCATTTAATAGTTTGGGACAGCTACTCTTTCCACTAGAAATGGGCAAGGAAGCATGCTCCCAGAGGCTTCCAGGAGTCCTCATGCTCCTCTGAGGGGAACCCACCCTGGGATAAACCTGACATCAAGAAAATAGAAGAGGTAGAAAGAAAGCTGGGTCCTTTGTGACACATTTGAGTCACTCTATCCATCCTGATCTGAAATCTATACAGAGACCATCTGGTTATGAGCTAATAAATTCCCTTTTATTGTGTATGTGAGCTCGGTCTGTGTCTTCTGTTCCTTGCCACCAGCCATGTCCTAATTGATGTAAGCAGCTTTCCATGTAAACGCTGTCCACAGTTCTCAAGGAGAATGCTCTCACCACCTGGGATCTCAGAACACAGGAAATAGTCACCCCAGAAAATCTGCAAACCATTTGAGGCTTAGGGTTGGAGAGTGACATCATGTTCTGGGAGAGGAAAGGCCACCGTCAGAGCATATGTTGTCCAAACTCCTGGAGGAATGGATTCCAGGAACTGTCAGAGCAGCAGACATCACCTGGCATCAAATGGTCTCGGCCACTCCCCCAGCAGTGAGGGCCGGGTGTGCTTCCTCAAACAGAGGGTCTTTGGCAACTTGCTTCTGGACACTGAAGTGTTTGCAGTTGTATTTGCCAGTTGCCTGAAGCATGAAATGGAAACTGATCCTGAATGTGGAGTCTCCACGAATACCAGCAGCTTGCTTCAGCATTTGTTTCTGAAAACCCTTTACCAATTTGTGCTCCTTTCAAGACAGTTTACGTTCATGATGAGCAGAATGGGCTGTGGAGTCAGATCGCCCGGACCCCTCTCCTGGCTCCCCCGGCGCTAGTGGACCCAGAATGGTTCTCAGGGTCAAGGTCAGTGGGCAGATATGGACTCTGAGATATCCCAGTCTCAGCAAATCCTCTGCACAGGGTAGTCACTCCAGATCTGAGAGGACTGCAGTAGAGTAGTCTTCCTGGAGCCTCTTCTGCCCTAATTGTCTTGATTGTCATCAAGTCTAAAAGGAGTTCTGGTCTAGTGACTAAGAGCATCAACAGTCTGCAGCCAGACGGCAAGAGTTTGAATCTTAGATCTACTTCCTGCAGACTATACCAGTTGTTTAATTTTTCCATGCCTCAGTTTCCTCCTCTGGAAAACAGAGGTAATAAAAAAGTATCTCCAACAGTTGCTTGGAGGATAAATGAGTTACTACAGTAACTCTTAGAACAGAGCCTGGCATCAATGAAAATTAGCTATTAAATTGCCTGCAGCTTGCTAATAAGTAATGATACAGAGGTGTCAAAGGCAAAATGAATTGAAAAGGAAGAAGGAGAAATGCATATATGAAGCTGTGAGGACCCTTTAATGTCTGACAAAAAAAAGAGAATGGTCGGGGTACTTTTCAACAAGGCCCAATCTTCTCTTTCCAGCCAGGGTGGGGTTTCTGTGCTGGAACCAATGAGACGGAAGCGGAAGCCCAGCCATCTCCTTCCTGCTGTTGTCAGCCTTCAGGACCTGCAGCCAACGTGGCTTTTCTTTTATGCTGTGGTAATCCTACTCCTAATAACCATCCCTCACTTTTTAATTCCACTTGAAGTTTACAGATCCCTTTCACAGCTCTCTGTATTCCCCTCCCAGTAGAGTCTGTTATCTTCCCATTTCACAGATGGAAAGAATAGAACGTGGGCTTGCCCTTCAACATCCATAGTATTCAGAAACATGCCAGCATCATGGATTCTTTATTTTCCCTTCTTTGTGTTTTTTATTATACTAAGTTTCTATAATTTAAGAATGTATTGTGGGGGGCGGGGGGGTGGTGCCTGGCTGGCTCAGTCAGTATAGCATCTGACTCTTTATCTCAGCTTAGGTCTTGACTTCAGAGTTGTGAGTTCAAGCCCTGCATTGGGCATGGAGCCTACTTAAAAGAAAATGTATTGCTGGGGTGCCTGGCTGATTCAAGTGGTAAAGCATGTGATTCTTTTTTTTTTAAAGGTTTTATTTATTCATGAGAGACAGAGAGAGAGAGAGAGAGAGAGAGAGAGAGAGAGGCAGAGACACAGGCAGAGGGAGAAGCAGGCTCCCTGCGAGGAACCTGATGTGGGACTCAGTCCTGGGTCTTCAGGATCATGTCCTGAGCTGAAGGCAGACACTAACTGCTGAGCCACCCAGGTGTCCCAAGCTTATGACTCTTGATCTCAGGGTCATGAGTGTGAGCCCCACACTGGGCATGGAGCCTACTCAAAAAATTAAAATAATTTTTTAAATAAAAAAATGTATTGTTTGGCAGCCGGGATGGCTCAGTGGTTTAGAGCCTTCTTCAGCCCAGGGCCTGATCCCGGAGACCGGGATCGAGTCCCACATCGGGCTCCCTGAGTGGGGCCTGCTTCTCCCTCTGCCTGTGTCTCTGTCTCTCTCTCTGTGTGTGTCTCTCATGAATAAATAAATAAAATGTTTTTAAAAAGTGTATTGTTAATTTTTTCTTATGTTTTAATAATGGTGCTTATTAACACACTGAATAGCATAGGTGCCAGGCGCTGTTTTAAGAACTATATTAAGCCATTTGCTTCTCACAACTCAATTTGATAGCTGTTAGTATTTTTCTCCTCTTACTGATGAAATCACTGAGGACAGTGACCTGCCATGGTTAGGTTTGAATTTCAATAGTTTGATTCCAGAAGCAACACACTTAACTGCTAATCTCTGTGTTCATGGTAGAATTTTAGTAACACCAACAAGTCAAAAAGATGAATTTTTTAAAAATTATAATGCCAATACTCAGATCTAACTACTGCTAACGTTTGATGTAAATTAATGATTCAAAATCAGGCAGATGTTGGAAGTGGAAAGGACAGGCATACATGGGGATTATTTCTGGAGCTTTTAAAATATGCATGTGCTGAAAGTACTGTGCTGAGGGGGAAAGGCAAGTATGAAGATTTTGGGGAAAAAAATTAGGCAATACTAATAAACAGCCCCTCCTTTCCTCTTTCACATTCCGGTGGCTCTGCCCCCAACCTAGTTGAAAGCCACTAGTGTATCTTTCCAATCTTTTTTTCTATGCAGAGCTTCACGTGCACACATAAATGTACACTTATAAATAACAAATCAGAAACTAATAAATGGTAGTTTAAAAAAAAAAACCAACTAAGGCAAGCAAGAGATGCTGGCATTGTAAGTATGACGAAATTCCTAACTGCCCTGGATTCTTGCTGTACCTCAAAGGCACAGTAGTAAGACAAACATACGTTTCCAGGTTGGAGCCTGATAGGCTTTCTCAGCATCAATAGCCCTTCCTGTGAATTTGTTGTTTTGTGATTTGGCAGGTGGAAGTGGCCAAGTCATTCTCCGGCCCGGGTGCTCCCAGGGGCCTTGTACCCTGGACTGATTTGTGCTTTACAGGCTCTCAGACACAGCTCCGTGCCAGGGCGCTGGACAAGTGCCCGTGCTCGTATTATTCCCCATTCAGGCTCGCACGAGTGCGTGGGGCAAACCCGGCTGGACGCCTGGTGTGTTCTGGAAGGAGCAGGAGTCTGAGCCACGGAAGGGAGAACCAGAGTGAGGTGCTTCCTGGCTCTGCTGCCTGTGATAGGCCATCATAGCTCCTGTGACCCACTCCCAGGTGCTGACTTAGTGTCCCATCCCGGCCAGCGGACCATGTGCTCCTTATATGTAGGAGGCTGGTCTGATGATTTTGTCTTTCTTCCTCTTTGTATCTCGATTGCTCGAAATAATGCCTGGAAAAGAGGGAACAGCAGCTTCTTGTCGTGATGAATAATAGGCATAACCGTGGTTGACGTCTAGAGGCTGCTATGGGCCTCAAAGACAGACTAAGAAGACAAAAGTTTCTGTTCCAATCTTCACAACGACCCCATAGGTGAGAGTCTAGATTCTAGTATTCTCCGCATGGGAGAGCGGGGGAAATCAGGCAGAGAGAAGTGGGTAAGTCACCCAGGGTCCCACAGACAAGCGGCTGCCTGCAACCAGGCCCGGGAGGCTGAGCTCCAGTGTCTGCATTCATTAAGCCTACTCTCTGCTACCCCTCTCATTCCCCCTCTCCTCCAATTAAATGGCCACAGTGATCACCATAAGGTTTCACTTCATCACAGGACTCCCTGCTTGAGAACCATTGAGGCCAGGCTCCCCAGCAGGATGTAGAGGCTGCCTACAATCGTCCTGGTCACCTTCCCACTTCAGAGCAGCGTTTGATCCCAGCTTGATTTATAAGCCATGTTACCTGGAGTGTGTGACTCTCTCTCTCCTCTCATGCTCCTTGACTGCAAACATGAGGGCGGTGATCTATTGACTTCATACCATAGTAGGGAGGACTTAAGATTCATCATTCTGGAAACTGCTTAGAATGTGGATTTGCCAGTTTTGTCAATAAAGGGTCAGGTGGGAAATTTTTGTGGCTTTGTGGGTCACACAGAATCTGTCACACTACCCCGCCACTGTAGTACAAACACGGCCACAGACAACGGGGAAAGGGATGAGTGTGTCTGTGGGCCCACAAGCACTGATTGATGGACATCGAAATGTGAATTTCCAATAGATTTCAAGTATATTGTGAAATATTCTTCTATTTCCCCTCAACCATTTTTAAAATGTAAAAACTTTTCTTAGTTTGTCGACAGTCCAAAAACAGGTGCCAGGCTAGATGTGGCCCAACGGCTGTAGCTGGCTGACTCTTAGTTTGAAAGATTGTCTGATACAGAAGAAGAGCTTGATGCATACAGGAGAAACAGTGTGAAATAAGGAGACAGGACGAGTTTGTAAGGTACTGAGGGCTTGGACTTGGTAGGCAGGTGTGCATGGAAGGGACGGGCCAAATATGAGAGACTAAGCTGAGAACAAGCGTCTGCTGAGCGTTGATGGTGGCCAGGCACCCCTTTCTACATATCCTACCGTTCCATCTTCCCCCTGACCCTGCACCTTCCATCTTATTTACAGAGGAGATGAATGAACCTCAGAGAGGATAAGTAACATGCCCAGAGTTGCACAGATTTTAAATATTGGAACTGGGAATCCAAACCAGGATACCAAAGACTGCTTTTTCTCTGTATTCTCATGTACTGAACACATAATGAGAACCTGTGATGTGTAAGATGTGGTGCCAGGTCCAGGAACACAGGAGTGTCTAAGATTTAGCTCTGACCAAATGGGATGCAGTCTAGTAAGAGGCCAGATACCCAGATAAGCAGTTTATCTCAGGGTGAAAACTCCTATGATGAGAACACATGGGAGAGGCTCAGAGTCAAAGGTTCTCATCCACCTTTGAGAAATCAGAAAGCGCCTCCTGAAGGAAGTAGCATCTGGATGAGACTGCAGGTCAACAAGGAAATACCCAGAAAGCATCAAATCGGGAATAATAATAATAATAATAATAATAATAATAATAATACAGGATGATGTCTTGCCTGCCTAACCAGGTTGTCGGTTGGTGCCCCCTACCCCTGGGAAATCTGGTTCTGAGCTTGGGGCCTCCAAAGGTCCCACGTTCCTCCCAGGAGGGTCCCTGCGTCTCCTGTCCTGAGGTGTCCTCTGCCCAGACCTCCCTTCCCCAAACGCTGCCTTCGCTTAGCCCCACCACTCCCTGGAGACCACACTCACCCCCCTCTCCGTTTTCCTTGTGACTTCAAGGACTCCATGAATTTGGTAAACCTGACTCCAGATCTTGGTGGAGGGAGGGGGTGCCACCGGGAGGGGTCACGGCGGGAGCCCCAGGGTTTCCGCCTTCTGGGGGGGGGGCACTTCCTTTCTGGAGTCGCAAACAAAATCCTCCCTTTGTCTGGCTGGGAGCGTCCCACCCACCTCCGGCCCTAAGGATCTCAGTTTCTACTTCTAGCACTTTAGCGAAGGATTTTTCTCGACAAACCCAGTCCTCCCTTCCCCCGAGGAATCCCCATGAGTAAAACATTCTCCTCCTCGCACACAGATGGTCTCCTTTGCTCCTCCTAGCAGGCCTCCGGGATAGCTGCCGTTGTCTCCATTGTACGGATGGGAAAACTCGGGAGCAGGCCCAGCCTACAGGCCAGAGTTAGAGCCGGGCCGGCCTGGTTCCAAAACTCTCCCCGGTAGCCCGCGCCTGCTTTCTGGCAGCTCTCGCTCGCTCGATGTCGGAAGGCAGGGAAGATGCACGCAGCCGGCTGCTGGGGCCCCGAGGAAGAATATTCATTTCCCCAGCGATGCGATGCCAGGTGAAGGGTTACAGCGCTGGGCTCAGGGGGAGAATGCTCAGGCCTGGGGCTCACTCCATGGGCCTGGCCTGAGAACGTTCCCGAAAGCAGCACTGCAGCTCTTTGATAACTAAGCAGATGCTAAGGAGACAGGGAGAAGTGGAAATGGAAAATGAGGAGAGAGGAAAGGAAGCTAAAGGAGAGCCGGTTCTGTATTCAACCAACAGTTTAGAATTAAAGCGAACCCTGCTGTGGAAGCCAGAAACGCCAGAGAGGTTCCTGCGGGCCAAGGTTTTTGGCCAGCTCTTCAGAGAGTTTGGTTCCAAACTGGGGAAATGGAGTAACTATGAAGCCAGAGTCTCAACATATGAATCAAAGGCTCCTTTCCAACCTCCAGAAGGATTTGGGGATGGAGCCCCTAGTGGTTCCAGTGTTGCGAGCTACAGCCCGGGCTATGGGGGACATGTGCGTGCGTGGCGTGTGTGCGCGCCCCCCCCCCCCCACAGCTGGCTGCGCACCAGGGCATGTGCATGTGTGGAGGTGTGTGCCCCTCACCCCCCCAAGACAGCTTGCCACGCACCAGGGCATGTGCGAGCTTGGAGGTGTGAGCCCACCCCCCAGGACAGCTGGCCGTGCACCAGGGCATGTTCGTGCGTGGCAGTGTGTGCCCCCCCTAAGGACAGCTTGCTGCGCGCCAGGGCATGTGCGTGCATGGCGGTGTGTGCCCCCTCAGGACAGCTGGCTGCACACCAGGGCATGTGCATGTGTGGAGGTGTGTGCCCCCGCCCAAAACAGCTTGCCGCACACCAGGGCATGTGTGAGCGTGGAGGTGTGACCCCCACCCCCAGGACAGCTGGTCACAGACCAGGACATGTGCGTGCGTGGTGGTGTGTGCCCCCCCAGGACAGCTTGCCTTGCACCAGGGAGCACCCCGCCTTCAGGAAGCCTTGAGCCAGGAGCAGCTAAAATGTGCTTCCTCTTCCCCTCTCTTGAGCCCCGAAGGTCACTGGGGGCCAATCAGCCCTTCCCCCACACCCTGCCACTGAGCTGGGCCCCCCTCGCCCCACCCCTGCCCAGGGCCCAGCTGAGAGGTTACTCTACAACCCCCCCCCCCCTCCCCGCCTGGCTAGGAGACTCTCTTCCCTGCACCACTGCTCTGGGGGCCCGCGGGAACACATGCCCCTCTCAACCCCTCTCACCCAGCAGACGTGGGTGGGCTGGTGGCCCCGAGGTCTGCTCATCCCATGAGGGTAGAACCAGGCTCCTACTGGGAGTAGGAATTCCTCCTCAGCATCAAAGCAAAGGTTGCTTAGAACAGTGTCTGGTCTGCAGGACATGCTGCAGTGCTAGTGGCTTTTGTGCTCCATCCTGGCCTGGGTGCCCTAGAATGAGCAGTGAGCAGAAGAGATGGGGAGGGATGGGGCCCCGAAGGTTAAACAGTTGAGAGGCAGATAGAGCCAAGTGCATCCCCAAAGCCAGGAATGGGAATTAGCAAGATGTTTTTGCAGAAAAGCAAGGGGACCAGATGGAATTGAGAAGAGCGTTCTTGTAAGTAGCAGGAATAGCTTAAAACTCTTGGGGCCAGGTTGTGTAGGGTCTTGATTACCAGGCTAGGGTGTTTGAATTTCCTCCTCTAGGTAATGGGGAGCTGGGTGATTTGGATTTTAACACACCTTATTTTGCTATCCTGGAGTGAGACTTGGTATTTAAGTGGACTACAGAACTCAGACGTACAGAGTTGAGCTTGGTATGAGGTTGACTCCTACCTTCCATTTGGGCTCTTCCTCCCTCCCTCCCCGCTCCCTCCTGTCCTCTTCTCTCCTGGGCTCTCTTCCTTTCTCTCTCTGCATTTTTCCGATTTTAAAACTCTGTGCATTATATCTTTCTTGTAGTTCGTAACTAATCCCAGGAATCTTCACATCAACTGGTAAGAAGGTCGGAAATGTGACAGGTTCTTTTTTTTTTTTTTTTTTTTCTTTTCAAAGCAGGATTAGGCAGGTAATTATACATTCTGGACAGAAAGGAAAGTGTCTAATTTCTCATCTCTGAGATTGTCAGATCCCATCCTGTTCAGCCAGAGACTTAATTTATGCTGTCAGGGTTACCATGGGCTAGTCCAGATGAAGTTCTAATTTGAGTTATCCATGGATCCCATTCTCTTCAACCCTCATAAAACAATGGTTTTCAACCAGGGAACAATTTGCTCCACAGGGGACCTTTGGAAATGTCTGGAGACATTTTTGGTTGTCACAACTTGGGTGAGGATGGAGGGTAATGAGCTATTGGCATTTAGTGGGAGGAGACCAAGAACGCTGCTCAACACCCTACAGTGCACAGGACAGCCCTCTTCCAACAAAGAATCATCTAGTTCAAAATGTCAGCAGTGCAGAAGCCTCTGACAGAGAAAGGAAGGCGGAGTGAACTGAGTATCCGTGTGGATAGGTTAGGGATGAGGCAGGATAACTGATCTGAGGAAAGGTCCACAGGGAGCAACTGTTCTAAGGAGCATCTAGTTTAGAAAGAAGACCAGAAATTTTTATCTATGAGTGAATACAGTTTGCCTATTCTTAACTAGCTCCTCTATGGAAATATTAAAATTTTAGTGTATTGCTTCTCATGATAGTCTCCCGAAACTTGTCACTGGAAGCCACCACTTGTCAAGTGACTTGTGAAACCTGATGTAGTCATGGCTCCTGAAATGTGAATAGCTATTGTTATGTCTGGCTTTATTTTGAAGGCCCTTGTGGCTTTGACTCTAGAAACATGGGTAATAAATAGTCTTGGAAGGGAGCAGGCACCAGACTTCCATTTTGGTGAGGGAATATGTCGCACCTGAAGCATTTTTTTTTTCACCTGAAGCATTTTTATATCCGAGTAGTAAGTCACTAAACTTGATCCTCTTAGTAAGAAAGTGGTCGATCATTAGCTGCATTTGGAGGAGTGGAGACTCTGATCCCAGTGTTTCACTGGGTCTGTAATGTCTCTCACAGATTGGATGGTCTTCCTCTCTCCACAGGAAGCTCTGCCCACCAGGCTTGGTCCTCAACCTCTTCCTCTCCCCTGTCTGCACTCATTCCCTAGTGTCCTCATCCAGTCCCAAGGCATTAATCCTCTTCATAGGCCAGTGGCCCTTCATGCTCATGGGCAATCCCACCGCATTGTCCTGCTTCCCTGAAGGACCATTTCACATCTTCCTTCCCCTCAAAACTCCCCCATCCTCTTCCCCATCACTCTGCATGGATGACCTCGTTACCTATTTTCCTGAGAAAACAGCAGCTCTCAGGAGAAGCTTCTATAGATTTCACATGTCTCAGCATCTATGTCCTTTTGTTCTTTCCTTCCAGTCATCATGATCCAACTCTAGAATCTTCTCTTCTGTGTACTTGGATATCATTTGCTTTCTTTCTCCTGAATTTATACTTTCCCACCCTTGCTCACTGGGATCATTTCTATCAGCTGACACACAATATATTCCATATTTGTTTAAAAACAATCTTCCTTGACCCCACATCCCCCTCTAGCAATTGTCCCAGTTTCAGTTCCGCTTAACAGCAAAAAAAGTTGCCTCCTCACCCTCATTGTTTCCAACTTGTCTCTCCCGAACCCTTTTACTTACACTTTCATCCCATCAAACCAGGAAAACCTATTCTTATCAAGGTCACCATGACCTCCATTTGGCCAAACCCAATGGTTGATTATCAGACCTTATTGAGACATTCAGCCCCATCCACTGGGGGTGTGCCCTCCTCCTTGACACTCTCTCAAGACAGCCTGGGACAGCATGATTGTTTCCTTAGTGGTGAAATGTCTTCAATCCAGGGAAGGTTTAGAATTAATTACGGACATGAAATAAATCAGACCCGCAGTATCATTTTTTTATGTTAAATTTGGAAATAATCTGTGTGTATTTGATACTTTAATACTTGTGATACGTAGTACTTGTCAAGTTTAAATGGATTTGGCATGTTGGAACACACGGTGATATACTCAGAGACTTTTATAAGAGGCTTACAAAACTAATTTTGTAATTGATGACAAAATTTTCAACTGGTTACACTACATTTATAAGTTTAATTTTATTTGTTTTACAAGAATGACTAAAATAGGTTTTTTTAAATTTTTTTTTTTAGTCAATTAATTCATAGTTAGTTAATTAACACAGAGGGTAAGAGCCAAAACCTAGATTCTGGAGCCAAACTATGGCTCACAAAGCAATTCGGATATTATTAGCTATATGATCTTGTGATAATTACCCTTTGACCCTCTGTACCTCAGGTTTCCTGTGTGTATTTATATATGTATGTATGTATTTTTAAAAGATTTTATTTATTTATTTATTCATGAGAGACACACAGAGAGAGGCAGAGACACAGGCAGAGGGAGAAGCAGGCTGCCTGATGCAGGACTCGATCCCAGAACCCCGGGATCATGACCTGAGCCAAAGGCAGACGCTCAACCACTGAGCCACCCAGGTGTCCCTCAGTTTTCCTGTATTTAAGACAAGGATGATAATAATATGAGTTGTCTGCTGGAATTTCTGTGAGAATTACAGGAATTGGTGATGTAAATCATTTAGAACAGTTTCCAGACATGGTAAGGGCTGTATTAGCTGTCATTGAAAAGCAAATAAAATATATTAAATTTATAAATGTAGTTAAAAACTTTTAAAGTTGCTTAGTGAACTAAGTCTAAGCAGAACCAACCCTTAATCAAAGACTCTCCATAAAACCAGTGGTTAGAATTTCCCTTGGAAATCGCATTATAAGATTTGTAAAAGTGACTTAAAAACTTGAAGGAAGAAGTAGGATTCTAAATTTGTTACTCCAATAAATCAAATATGGCTTAAAAAAATAAGTAGCCCCAAAGCATACCTTTCTTGAACAACAGAGTTGTCCCCTGGGGCATTCAAAAACTGACAAAGGCCAAACTAATTTTCTAGGAGCCCTGACATCTTGCTGTTGCCCCTGGGCTTTGGAAGCTTCTGTGGAGCAACCCCAGGCCCAGCAGTGAGGAGCCAAGCTTAGGGGAACCCGTAGTGTGAGGCAAAGCTGCCCAGCTGAGCCTGACCTCAATTAGCCAGTCCTCAACTGACCCACAAGTTAAGTGAGTGCTTTACACATATTAACACATTTAATCCTTACAATAACTCTACATTATGTATCTACTCTCATTCAGATAAGGAAACTGAGGCACGGGAAAATTAAGAAATTTGCCCCAGGCCACAATGGTCGCACTGTGATGTTTAAAATTCAACAAGTCTGACTTGAGTCCATGCTTAACGACACTTTGATATTGTTTATTCTAACATAATCTATGACATTAAAAAAAATTGGGTTGTAGCCCACTACATGGATTTCATGACCCTGTGATTTTAAAAAGCCCCTCCAAGGAGTTTTTCTGTGAAAACAAGAACTAAAAATCAAACCATCTCTCAAGAATCTTAAAAGCAAAATTTCTATAGTCGGGTTGTGTTCCTAGAACTTGTCATCACTGCCTTCTCCCGACCCCCCAAGAAAAAGCCCTCTGAACATGCTCCTTTGTGACTTTGGTGGTGAGGAGCTGGGCAGATAGAATAACATGGGCCAGACATTCTCTTTCCCTCACTCATCCACTTCCCCCCAACTCCCAGGTGCTACAGAATCAACAGGAATTCACAACTTCCTGATGAAAAGGAGGGACTGTCACCAGCATTCCAGGGGAAGGGATGGTGACCTCCTAGTGCTCTCAGGAGCTCTTTGAGCTGTGGCCCCATGAAGAAGAGTGTGGGTCTCAACAGAAGAATAAAGTCTGATCCAAGCACAGCCATTCCTGAGGGGTCCAGACCACCCACCGGTCAGGGCAGAGAGAACCTCTGACAGTTTTAGAACTGGATTTGAAGTAGAGGCGGTAATGGCAGCGTTACAAATGTGAGGTGGAAAGGGAACCAGTTAAAACTCATTTCATCGTGTATATAAAAGGCCAGCCATGAGCAACAGAACAGCTCCTTGATTTGTTTTTGACATACTAGAAAAAGTGGGGTTTTTTTCCAGTTTTGTTGAGAAGTAGTTGATGTACACCACTGTATACATTTGAAGTGTACAGCATGCTGGCTTGATTTATGTATATTGCGAAATGAGTACTGCAGGAGATTTGGTTACCATTCATCATCTCATGGAGATACAACAAAAAGAGAAGGAAGAAAAATGTCCCCTTGTGATGAAAAATGGTAGAATCTGGGACACCTGGGTGGCTCGGTGGTTGAGCATCTGCCTTCGGTCCAGGGCGTGATCCCGGGGTCCTGGGATCAAGTCTCACATCCGGCTCCCCACAGGGAGCCTGCTTCTCCCTCTGCCTGTGTCTCTGCCTCTGTGTGTGTGTCTCTCACGAATAAATAAATAAAATCTTAAAAGAAAAAGGAAAACTGCTAGAATCTGGTTTCTTCACAACATTTCTCTATAAGTCATACAGCAGTGGTGACTGAAGACATCATGTCCTATGTTCCCTCCCTAGTCCTTCTTTCTCTTGTAACTGGAAATCTGTACCTTTTGGCTGCTTTCCTCCAATTGCCGCTCATCTCACCCCTGCCTCTGGTCACCAGGAGTCTGACCTCTGCTGCTGAGTTTGGGGGCTTTGTTTTTAAGATTCCACATATAAGTGAGATCATATGGTATTTGTGTTTCTCTGGCTCATCTCACCTAGCATAATGACTTCAAGGTCCATCCAGGAGGGAAAAAAAACCTTATATAATTACAAGTTCCGTGTGATAAAGAAATAGAAACACAACATTCAGGTTTACATATATATGAGCCTAAACTCAAAACTAGTATCAGAGTGTTGACTTAGGAGGGGAGGAAAGTTAAATGAGGGCAACTGGAAGCGTGTGGAAGAGGTGCTTTATGTAACAGTCTTTCAAAATTTCTCCTATACTCTGAATAGTTTAAGTAATAAGAAAGTAAGAAACTGCTGCCTGTGTCTTTCCTCCCAGGGGTTGTTTCAGGGATTCTTTAAGGCAGTGGATTACAATCCTGCTATAGTTGAGAGATTGACAAAAAGCTTCCATACTGTACTTAGTCTCGTTTTCTCTCTCTTTTTTTACTTTTAAAAAGAAAAACCCGGAAGGATCAGATTTGTGCAAATGAGGGTATGCCAAGAGAGTGGTCAGTTTGGCTTTATGACCTTATGGAGGAAAATTCATGACCCTATGCATATGTACACACACAAACATACACACACACACACATATACACATATCCATACATATATACACAAACATATAATATATACAAATATGTATACTCACATCCTGAGCCAGCAATGGAGCTTTGTTTTTTCTTGCAAATAAATATTATTTTTTCTCTAAAAACATTTTTTTATGCAAAATAGCACTTGTTCATTTTGGTGTTAACCATCCCCTGAGTCCATAACGGTATTATTAACAATATAATAGTCTCACCTGGTTTATGTTCTCAAAGTACCTTTCCACCACCACCACACCACCCCCTCCCTGTAACCTCAGGACTGTGACTCTGTTGTACACCAGGTACAATAAACTCCACCAGAGCAAGAACTGGTTGGTGTTGGGGACTGTTCAGTTCCAGCCTACAGTCAACCATTGACAAATTTTTGCTTCCTTATTGTCCCTGGACGATCTTTGTTTATCCCAGGATCTAATTAATAAATTAAAAATGATACTGTAGCTGCTTTTTAAAAAAATAATAAAACTCAAAAGAGAATGAATAAAGCACTCTGATTGCCAATTAATCGATCTGCCCATTTTTACTAAGTAATTTTACTAAATAATTACTTTTACTAAGTAATTATACATGTCCCACCCACTGTGGAAGACACCAAGGGGGAGATCCCTGTATGGGATTGGGGAGATATCTTCATTTTAGTTTTGGAAATGTTTTTTTTTTTTAAACAAAGGTGATATTGGCTGATGTGCATGTTGACAAACTACCACCCTTTATATTTTTTTTAATTTTTATTTATTTATGATAGTCACACAGAGAGAGAGAGAGAGAGAGAGAGAGGCAGAGACATAGGCAGAGGGAGAAGCAGGCTCCATGCACTGGGAGCCCGACGTGGGATTTGATCCTGGGTCTCCAGGATCGCGCCCTGGGCCAAAGGCAGGCGCCAAACCGCTGCGCCACCCAGGGATCCCTGGAAATTTTTGTCTTGAAATGATTTCAAACTTAAAGAAAAGTTGCAGGAAGAATTCAAAGATCCTGTATGCTCTTCCTCTAGATTGCCCAACTGTGAACAATTACTAATTGTTTTTGAAATTCTGCCTTTGTATGTGCCTGCATGTACGTGTGCTACTTTTTTCTGAACCATGGGAGAGTACGTTCAGACACGATGCTCCTTTACTCCTAAATACTGTGGCGTATGTTTCCCAAGAATGAAGATGTTATCTTACAGTATGGTTTTCATATTTGCAAGTTGAAACTGATACCATATTATTTTCTAATGTACAGTCCTTATTTGAATTTCACCAGTTGTCCCAATAATTTCCTTTGCAGCAAAAACAATTTATTAAAAAAAAAAAAGACAATTTATTTTTCTGGTCCAGGCTCCAGTCCAGAGTGGCAAGTGACATTTAGTTACCATGTTTCTTTAGTGTCCTTCAATCTGTTAGTGTTCCTCAGATTCTGTGTCATGGCCCTGACATGTTTTAAGAGTACTGACCAGTTATGTTGTAGAATGTTCCTCAGTTCCCGTTTTCTGAGATTCCTCATAATTAGATTCAGGTAATATATCTTTGGCAGGAACAGAACACAGAAGTAATACTGTGTCTTTTCACTGCATGTTATAGGACACATCATGTCAATTCTGATCCTTGTGGTATTAACTTTGATAGTGACAACCAGATTTCTCTATTATAAAATAACTACTTTTATCTTTGTAATAAGTAATTTGTGGCAGGTACTTCCTCATCAAACTTTCACTGACTAATTTTAGAATCCAACTGATGATTCTTTCTAAATGATGAGGATTTTTTTTCCCCTAGCTTTACCATGGTACTTTGGACAAATAAAAATTGTATATACAGGATGATGTAGGGTTTTTTAGATTTATTTATTTATTTTAGAGTGGAGGAGGGGCAGGGAGAGAAGGAGACAAGCAGAATCCTGCTGAGCAGGAGCCCAACATGGGACTTGATCCTAGGACCTGGAGATCCTGAGTCAGATGCCCAACTGACTGAACCACCCAGATGCCCCAACTTGATGTTCGATATACATATGCATTATGGAATGATTATCATAATCAGGCTAATGAACACATCTATTACTTCACATCATTACCATTTGTGTGTGTGTGGGGAGAGCATTTGAGATCTACATTCTTAGCCGTTTTCAAGTACATAATACATTATTATTAACTGTACACACCATGCTGTACACTGGGTCCCCAGAACTTTTTAATTCATCATATAACTGAAAATCTGTACTCACTGACCAACATCTCTACTCCCCTTAACCCCTCAGCCCCTGGTAATCACAATTCTGCTCTCTGTGACAATAAGATAAACTTTTTTTCAACTTTTTCTTTTTCTCTTTTTTCTTTCTTTTTTTTTTTTCTTTTTTAAGATTGCACATAGAAATGAAATCATGAAGTATTTGTCTTTTGGTGCCTAACTTGTTTCACTTAGCATAATGTCTTCCAGGGTCACTCATGTTGTTGCAAACAAAAGAATTTCCTTCTTCTTCAAGGCTGAATAATATTCCACTATATGTATGTCTATATGTGTATTTATACACCCACAGTTTCTTTATTCATTCATCTTTCGATGGATACTTAGATTGTTTCTGTATCTTGGCTATTATGAATAATGCTGTAATGAACATGGTAATGAAATATATCTTTAAGATAGTGATTTTTTAATTTTGTTTGGATATATACCTAGAAGTAGATTACTGGATCATATGGTATTTCTATCAGATGAAAAGACAATCCATAGAATGACAGAAAATATTTGCAAATTATATATCTGATATGGGTCAAATATCTATAGTATATTTAAAAACTCTCACAACTGGACAGCCCAGGTGGCTCAGCGGTTTAGCGCCACCTTCAGCCCAGGACCTGATCCTGGAGACCTGGGATTGAGTCCCATGTCGGGCTCCCTGCATGGAGCCTGCTTCTCCCTCTGCCTGTGTCTCTGCCCCTCTCTCTCTCTGTGTGTGTCTCTCATGAATAAATAAATAAAATCTTTAAAAAAAAAACACCTCTCACAACTGAACAACATAAAGACAAACAACCCAATTACAAAATGGATCTGAATAAACCTTTCTCAAAAAAAGTTATACAAATGGCCGAAAAGTGCACAACCTCGTTAGCTATCAGAGAAACCCAAATCAAACCCTCAATGATTTCATACTATGATTACTATAATAGTAATAATAATAATATGATAAGTGTTGATAAGGATGTGGAGAAATTGTAACCCTTATACATTGGTTGCTAAGTTGGTTGCTGAGCCACTTTGGAAAAGGGTCTGACAGTTACTCAAAATGTTAAACCTAGAATTACACAATTCAGCAATTCCTATCCTAGGTATTCATCCAAGAGAATTGAAGACCTATGTCCACACAAGAAAGCATACATAAATGTTCACAGCAACATTAGTCATTGTGGGACCCAGGAAATTTAACAAAATCCCCTACCCCTGGACAAGCAGAGCAGGACTGACTCTACTTTGTGCTGCACCTGCCTTGTGCTGACCTGCTTATTACTTAGGGCACTGCCCCACCCTAGTCAAGCCCAGGGCACACCCTAACCGGAAATGTGGCTCAGTGGACCAGCATGACTGTACAACTTTCTGCGTATCCCATTGGCCACTGGCCCCTATAAAGTTGCTAAGCTTCTTAGTCTCGGGGTCCAAGTCCCTGCTCCACTGCGTCGGGTATACTTGGACCCAGGCTCAAGCTTGTAAATAAAACCTCGTGTGTTTGCATCGGTGTCGGCTCCTCGGTGGTTTCTCAGATTCGCGATCTTGGGCACAACAGTCATAACAGCCAAGAAATAGACAATCAAAATGCCTATCGATTGATGAATGGATAAATGGATGTATATCTATATAATAGAGTATTATTCGGCTATAAAGAGGAATAAAGTACTGACAAATGCCACAACATGAATGAAACTTGAAACATCATGCCAGGTGAGAGAAGCCAGACATAAAAGGCCAAATGCTATATAATTCCCTCTTTATGAGATGCCCAGAGTAGGCAAATCTATAAAGATGGAAAGTAGACTAGTGGTTGTGTAGGGCTGTCAGGAAAATAGAGAGTAATCGCTCATGATACAGTTTCTTTTCAGAGTGATGAATAGGTTTTAAAATTGGTGTGGTGCTTGTCGCACAACTCTGTGAGTATATGAAAAACCAATTGCATGCTTTATATAGGTGAATTTTATGGTACATCTCAATAAAGCTGTCATATACAAAGAAAGAGGAAAAGAGGAGAGAGAGGAGGAAGAGGAAGGAAGGAGAGGAGGAAGGCTAAACCATGGAAAGGCCTGGGGATGGGGGGTGTAGGGGATGACATCATCATGGCAGACAGTAGGTAGTAACAAAAGCAGAAGCAGACACCACATGGTGGAAGGTCCTGTAGGCATAATACAGAGTCTGGCTTTTATTTTCATTGTAACACAGCCATTTGAGGATTTTAAGCAAAAGGGTGGTATGATCTGATTATAAAAAATAACTGGCTCTTGCATAGAGATTATGCTTGGGCTGGGGTAGCAAGCCTGGATGTGGGGTACTCAAGTGAAAGTTTCTGTGTTATGGACTGGGTCACAGTAATGGGGAATTGCACACTTTTGTGACTGAATCCACCATCCACACCAAGTAGGTATCATCCTTCCCTCTGCTTTGGCCCATCCTCACTTCCCCCTACACCCTCTCTGGCATCTTTTCCAAGGAAAGGGAATATGATAAAATTAGCAAAGATCATCACCATAGATCTTCAGCCTATTCATTATGCTTGGTTTAGAAATAGGACTATTCTAGTCTAATCAACAACTCTTTATGGAGCCGGAGAACAATAGAGGGGCATGTAGACAATGGGATCGTGACTTTTCCCAGACAGGGTCAGAAGGGAGTTCATGGTCACCATGCTCAGTGCCATAGAGTATGCCCAACTGGGGTTCTGAGGATAGAAAGGCCAAAAATGAAAGAAAATATATTCTTGATTTTTGAGGTCCATTTAGACAGGAAATATCGGTACACATTCATGATGTTTAGAGAACTGCAAAGGATCAAAAAGAAATACACAGCTCACTCTTATAGCCACTTGGAGGTTAATCAGAAACACTCATAATAACACACCCCAACCTGAGCATCAACTAATTTTCTAGGGATGCCCAAGTTCCTGCTCCCGGAGCCTGATTAACGGCATTGCCCAGAAATTTCTCTTCTTACCAAAGTGGTGTAAATTCCTGGAAGGAAAATTCAGGTGTTACAGATCCTTCAGCTCACCCAATTTGGGAGACCATCTTTAAGGGAGAATACAGAATTATAAGTACAAACATAGGCATGAAATGAGTAATGACAAAATTTAAAATGCTGACACATCCCACAAACACTACAAATATCCATTAAAATAACAATGTTTATTAATTGGCTACCTGGGTTACCTTGATAATATTATTTTCCCCAGAGTTTTGATTGCATACTCTTTTACCTCTCCATAGGATAACAGCGTTGTAAAAATGGTTATCTATAGAGAATAGGAAGTTAATTGTCTTTCTTTTTCCGTGGTTATTATTTTTTTTCTAAATGTTCATGGTTTGGAAAAGTTCCTTTTTATTTCAGAATCTTTTGTTGGCAATGCTCCTCCTCCTGCCAGGTCTTCTTACACGGTCTTGCTCAAACAGTGTCTTTGAAAGCAGTGCCACAGCAGCTGGTCCAACTTGGCCAGGTCCTTGCCACTCCCATGCCCCTACCCATCCTGGGGTAGCCATGAAGCCTGGCCACAA
This sequence comes from Vulpes vulpes, assembly GCF_048418805.1. Classification (NCBI taxonomy): domain Eukaryota; kingdom Metazoa; phylum Chordata; class Mammalia; order Carnivora; family Canidae; genus Vulpes; species Vulpes vulpes. The sequence goes on from NC_132789.1 coordinate 73,551,682, forward strand.
TAGCTTCTGAGCAGAGACAGGAGCAGCATCTAGTTCAAACCTTTCTTCTAAGGATCAAAGATAGCATTGGAATGCACCATGAGGCCCAGTGGGGCTAGGTGGGACCTAGGTGCTGGGTGGATGTAATATGGTTCAAGCAGCCAGCTAACCCCACCTGAAACCCCAGCATCACACCAGGACAAGGGGGTGACCTCTGATCTGGAATCAGCTCTGTGTCCCCTATGTTGGGCTCATGCAAGCTTAGAGGGCAACCCTTGGAGCCTTCACAGGGGCCTGACCAAGTGAAGGTTAAATTGAGTTCATTTCTCAGTAGATCTGCCCCTCCAAGCCCCCGTTGTCACCAGGATGAACAAGAGATAATTACAACCTTGTCCACAGCAAAGAGAACCCAGGTAAAATGGCTCCAATGAGAAAGACTGTGGGTGTTAGAAAGTTTATATCTAAACTTTTGTTGCAATTGTTCAAGTTTCCTTTAGAAATCAATTTACAGTAATAGCACGAGACAGTACCTGGCCCATGTGCAAGAACAAAGATTGGGACTCACTCTTTCAAGGCCAAAAATAAACATTTTGGATCAGATGTTTTAGACAAGATTGTGTACAAAACATACAAGTAGGTCAGGAGCAATCTAGAACTGTTCTCTTAGCCACATTTCTTTAGTGTTATCATGACCAGTCAGTGAAGAGGAACTAATAATCATAGCAGAAGTGAAAATTTATTCAGTGCTGACATGCCAGTCAGGATTCTAAGCGCTTAACCTGTATGATCTCATGTGATCCTCACAAGATATAGAAACAATTGTTACCCCTTTTATACAGAAGGGTAACTGGATACTCACAGGTTAAGCCTGCTTGTTCAGCTGGGCTCACAGACTGTGTGCTCTTTACCACGTCACTAGAAAGCTCGTTTCCATTCATTCTGTTAGTTCATTATATATGAACACATAAAGCACTTTATATATGGTTCACATTGCAGAGTGTGGTATGAGTTATTTACAATCAGTTCTTTGGGGGCCTTCATGGATTTCCTAGTTAATACATTTCAAGTGTCATTGTGTTTGTGTGTGTGTGTGTGTACATATGTGTTTGTACTGTTTATCTCAAAGTGTGTATTTTTCACTGAATGCAAAAGTACTTAAATTACTAAAAAGTTAACTTTCTGTTGCCCAAAGATTTAGGGTTAGGATACCTGTTTGGCCACTGTTACAAAAGTCAAAATAATAGTAGCTTAAACAAAAGGAAGTTTGTTTTCTGTCCTGTAACATTCAAAGTGTAAATAGTCTAAAGCTACTGTGGTGGCTCCATGGTAATGGAAATCCAAGTTTCTTCCATCATGATTCTCCTTTATCCTCAACAGAGGTCTTTGACTTCCATCTCATAGTCGAAGATGGCTGCTCCAGGTCCTGCCATCACATCTGTATCCCATCATATAGGAAGGGCAGAAGAAAGATGTGGAGGGTGATGTTATCCTTTCCCTTTGAGGTCATGGACCCTAAATGGTGCACATCACATCTGCCCGAATCACTTGCCCACATTCCATCATTTGAAAATTATTCTGTATCTCATTTAGGTGCAAGGGATGCTGGAAAATTTAGTCGTTAGTGAAATAGTTACATGTCTGACTAAAACTCAGAGGCTGTATTATCAAAGGACAAGGAGGAAGAGGATTGCTGGCAGACTACAGGGGAGAAAAAACCAGATCGACAAGACTTTGTATAGAATTCTGCCTTGATTTACTTCTCACTGTATGCACCATTTCGTATCCACGTCAATGATTTTGCTAGTTTTTTGTATCTTTTAAGAACACCAGGGAACTACTGGTTACTGGTGCTCTACTGGGAGCATTCGCAGAGTTACATTTTTTAGCAGAGAAGCTAAAACCTCAGTGAATAATGAAGTCAATCTACACTCCTGCTCCCACTTAGGGTGTAGGCATTTAAAAAAGTTAAGTACATGCCGAGGAGAGCTCAAAGAAACACAGTAACTGGATGCTCCCTCAGTGCATGACGCGGGGCTTTCATGGATTGACTCCTTTTCTGTAATTCCGTAAATTCACTTGAAAATGGAACGGACTCATTTCTGTGCAAAGCTAGAAACAGCAGGATCCCATATTCTTCTCCAGCCCCGCAACCTGCCGCATTCCAACTCAGACGTTGGCTTCAATGTTAGCACACGATACATTCTGGTTGCAAAAAGCACACCCCTGGAGCAAATTGCAAGCATGGGACTATTTCCTCACCTCATTTCCTCTAGTCTGAATGGCTGGTTCAGGTTATGTCGAAATGTGTATTGGTATAGCCAGCGACTCCGAGAACTGAGCTCTGAGCATTATGATCAATGCGAGGCCGATTTGACCCACAAGCGTAATATAATTTATGCGTTCATGTCCAAGCTCAATGAGTAAAACAAATGTTAAGACATTACAGGCTACGTCAAAATGACTCTTGAAAACCACAGGTCAATTTAACAATATAATCAATCAAAATCCACCAAATGGGTGGTTTAGGAAACGAGCTACATAGGCCATAGAATGAAATGACTGAATGTGTCACCCACTAGCGAATTAGCGGTGCCTTGTGAGGACACAGGCAAAAAGAATGGTAAAACCAGGGGGCTCAAGAAGTCATCGTATATAGTCCCCCCATCTGGGGTCAGGTCAATACTTAACCTATTTTTAGCAAACTTGAGTAATGAGAATTGAACTGTTTTCCTCTGAAGTCTGTTCCAGGGTCCAATTAGGAAATGCTTTCGTATTCACAGCCACCATTGTGCTGCAATCTCAGCCCATTTCCTATAATTTGCTCCTCCATGGAGATGGAAAACAGCTGGCCATTTTTCCCCTTGTGATAATCTTTCTTGTTCAAAAACCTCTTGCACACTCAGTTCTCTCTTTTCCGCATTAAAAAACCCAGACTCCTTTGCCTGTTTTCAGACCCCTCTTTATTTTCCAGCTATTGTTGTGGCTTTTCTATGGATTTCTCCATCTCTTTTAAAATGCAAAGCCCTATCCTGAGCGGTTTACAATGGCTTTGCTCCGTTTGAGGGACGCTGGAGGCTTGTCTCAATCCCAGTATCTCATAGTCCTGACCACAGGCTGTGTGTAAATTTTAGGCCTCAATGGCCTTCAGGTCATTTCCATGACCTGTAAACTGCACTGATTTTTCCCCAATAAGGATTCCATTCTGCATTTAGAGAACTACTTCTCTTCTTTGTCAAGGTGACTTAGGGCATGATTTCCCTCCACCAAAATGTTAATACAACCACCAAACTTGATGTCCTCTGTGACCAATAAATACATTCTAAATGAATTCCTCTAGCTTCAGACAAAGATTGTTAACAGCCCTGAACTAGTACATTTGAGTCACCACTGAACATTTCCTTCCACTGGCTGCTTCAGAGCATGAACAACTCTGCAAGTACAGTTGGGTTCACTTGGCTTACGGACTAGATAACTGTGGAGAGAGCAATAAAGGCTTGGCTTTGGGCCAGACCAGGGTTTTTCAATGTTGGCACTATTGATATTTGGAGCCAGAGAATTCTTTATTCTAAGAGACTGTCCTGATCATTGTAGGATGTTTAGCAGCATCCTTGGACTCTACTCACTAGATGCCAGTAGCAATCCCCTCCTCAATTATGACAATGAGAAATGTCTCCGGACATTGCCAAATGTCCCCTGGGGGGTGGGGTTCAAAATTGACTCCAAGTTGAGAACCACTGCTCCAGATGTTTGACTTCCCTTTCCAGAGAGAAAGCAAATTGGTTCAAGAAAATTTGCTCCCAACTAAACCTCATTATCTACTACCCAGCATCCCTACTACCCGAGTGCTCGGCTGGACCGAGCACTCATCCTAATGCTGAGGAGGCTTTCTGTACAATTTCACCCTCTGGCATCAAGATGATCACCCTCACTTCTTAGATAAAGAGTGGCTGAACCATGCATGTGGTAGCACATAGCCCCCCAAGGGGCTTATTTGAACCGAATCAGCCAGGATCCAAAGCCTCTGCTCTGTCACCTAATGCAGCCTCTCTAGACAAGCGGACAATTTACGGTTTCCTGCAGTCATCCTCTCCCTTTGTACAAGACAGAGATTTCATCTTGCAAGAACTCGAGTCTTCTTTATAGTAAAATCTACCACCGATCCTCTGAGGTAGCCAAGGAGGAAATCTGGGTGGAGAAGCCCCCGCCAAGGCTGACCTTGAAAGACCTGGGTTTATTTTATTTGTGGAGATGGCAGTTCCCTTAAAAAGCTGTGTCTTTTCTTCCCCCCGCCCCAGTCTTAAGAGTTTCACTTCCGCCTGGTACGGCTCTACTCACCCATCCTCATATCTAGTGTGGCCCTATCTGGAGCGTGGTGGCTCATTTGACTCTTCCCCACCGGTTTTCACCTCTTTCAGCCTACGGCTTCCACTGTCATTCCCAAAGCACCTGCTCATGTCCGGTCTCGGTTGATTCCCACCACACCCGTCAGGGGTCAGGGTGCCCGAGCCACCTGATTCAACAGAGGGCCTGGAAGGCTCTAGATCACCCAGCTGGTCAGTGGCTGGGGATGGCCTGTAAGGGCGGGGGGCACCTCCTGGCTCATCTCCAGAGCTCAGAAAAGGGGACACCTGTTTTGCTTAGATGGCAGTGGCGTTCTTTTTGTAAAGTCTGTGCCTTTGTACTTGTTCACATTGCTGTTTCAACATTTCTCCAAAGGGGCTGGGTTTCCTGGGCCCTCCTTTTTTAATCTCACCGTCAAGGATGGGTTTTGCACTGGGTTGTCACACAAGCCACTAATAATGGCACATCTGCCTCCTTCAATAGTTCCCCATGGTTTTCTGTAAAGATGAGTTGATTTCTTTCTTAAGTCACTTCCAGGTCCAAGGAAACCTGTTTCAGCTGCATCCATGCAAATGGTCTGTCCTGGCCCTGCAGCCCCAGCACCTCCCCGGCTTCACCCCCACCTCTGCAGCCACTGGAGATTTCCTTCCCCTTCTTTCTGGTGGTGCATATCCGGCTCAGTGCCACTGCCCCCCCAGCCCCCCAGCCACTCCTCACCCGCTGGCTCTCCCCTGCGCCTATCTCACTGCACTGAAGCGGGAACTGGACAAAACAGTGCCGGCGAGCTACGGAGCCCTCTACACAGAAGGGTATTATGACCAATTTAGTATATGATGTGAAAAGGGCATCCTGTTCGCTCAGACCCTTTGTCCCTCGGATTTCGTTCCCATTGGCTTTTTCTTGCCAAAACCCTGAGCTCGAAGAACTGAACCTTCCTGCAGCCCATTTTCTTTATCTCGCTGATTTCTCTCCTTCCTTCCTCCGAACCCTGAATGTTATCATTCTGTGGTCATTTCCACCAGAGTTCCCCGGGCATTCTCTTCCAAGATGGGAGAAATGTGGATCCGTCTAGGGTCTGAGCACGATGCAGGAGAGAGGGAGAAGTCAGAGATGCAGGCGCCTGGGGAAGGCCGACTAGGGAACGAGTCGGGGGGATGAGAGATGGGGTCCTGAGAACAGCGGCGTGGACTGAGGGGGGCACAGGAGGGGAAGCGTGGATCCGGAGATAGGCGGGAGGCAGCTAAGGGAGAAGAACATCTCGATGTCCCCACCTTGTGCCCGAGGAGGCTCAGTGGGCTGGATGCCCGGCGAGGTTCAGTGACCAGGGCTGGGGGGACAGGGGTGCTGGTGAGTGCAGGTTGGTGGTTTGGGGGGCAGGTGTTTGGAAGAGAAAGCTGAGAAGGGGCTGAGTGCCTCGTGCAACCTGGGAGCTCGCAGAATCCACTTGGCAGGAAGAGCGAGAGCAAAGGGGGCTTGGACAGAGTTCTCAGCACCAGAGGTGAAGGGCTAGACGTTGAGGTCTGAAGCCTAGAGGTCAGAGTTTAAGATTTCTGACAGAGGACACTCTGAGGTGATGGTGACGCCAAGGCCCAAGCAGTGAGGCCCTGTCCCCAGCCATCTCGCCCCGACACTGCCCTCCAGCAGGCTCCTTTCACCCCCACCCACCCTCCACCCTGGCCTAGGCCTCCAGTGGGATGTGGCTGGGCCTCCTGGGTGCTGAAATCGCCCCACCCCGGCAGCCTTCTGGATGGAGAAGAACGTTCTAAGGCGAGTTCTTGGTGATTGTGGGGGGCTGATAGCACATATGGCTCCCCCAACTTGGACTTAAATTCATACCAGAGGCAGGCAAGTGAATAAACAAGTGATGCCCCCCAGGGTCACACAATGGAAGCGGGAGGGCCCGAGGCCGCCTGGGTGTCCCAGCAACGGAGCGGGGCAAGAGTCCTCGGCTCTGAAGTTGCTGCGGCCAGAAATGTGCACCCTGTGTCGCCCCAGCCGGTCCTCCCTCAGGAGAAGCCAGAAGTCTAGGCTTGTATGTAAAACATCCTGGGTTACCCACGTGGCAACACCTTGTTCCAAAGAACATTGGAAGCACCGTTTTGACCAGACCCCCTCTGATGGCTGAATTTTGTGCAAGGGTTGCCACTTTGCCCGGACGATGCTGTGGATGCGTGGAGGGGGACGAGGGGGAGGCTTGCTCAAAGCCTGGGCCCAGGGTTGGGGGTGTGTGAGGGGCCCTGGGGGGGGGGCCCTGAGGGAATTCCCTATGAAGGGTATATTGCCTCCCGCTTGGGCTCAGGAAACAGAGTTAATGACACATTTTTAAGGTGGTTTTTTTTTTTCTTTGCATTAAACGTTTTATTTCTTATTTTCAACCCTTCAGAAAAGTCTGTTAAACAAGCACAGCCTTGGCTGGTGTGCTATTTTGGGAGATTGAGAGGTAGGCAGGAGAGGGGGTCAGTCTTCCCTGAGCGAGCCCCTCCTTTGGGGAGGCTGTTCGGCATCCGAGGGGCTGGGGACCTGGACAGACGGCCAGAAGGCCTCATGTGAGCGATGAGGAGCAGGAGGTGACAAGAAGCGGCTGAGAGCAGGCCTGAGCCTGCAGAGAGCCACAGAAAGTCCCCAGGGGGGACTGCCCCCTGGGAGGACCTTCCCCTTGCGAGGTGGAAAAGCAGATCAAAAGAAAATGTTACAGCAGGATCCCTTTTGTGAGAAACAAACAGATGCTTAGACAACTTTGTGTGCGTAGAAACAAGGTCAGAAGAATACATACAAAATATTGAGTGTGGCCCTTATGAGATAGAAGGACAGGGGGTGAGTTGGTAATGTTTGTGTAATCCAGGGATTGCTCTTGTGGTGGGGTGTAAATGGGCTAAGACTGCGTCTGCTACTTCTTTTCTTATTCTTTTTCATCATTGTTTAAGTTCAATTTGCCAACACATAGTATAACACCCAGTGCTCATCCCATTGAGTGCCCTCTGCTACTTCACTGAATCGGTCCTCGCTTGGGCCCTGCGCACTTGGCACTGTTACTATCTCCCACTTTACTCTGGATGAGGAACAGGAGGCGCCGGGAAGTGTAGGAACTCGGCCGAGGTCACACGGTTAGTTAAGGGGGTATCGCCTTTTCTGGAAGGGTCTTAAAAATGTTACAATGTTGTTTTTTATAAAGAGAGAAATGACCTTCACATATTTGAAAATTCGTGTCATAAGCTTCTTTTTCCCTTCCAGGTTCAAAATGTCTCACCTGCTTCAAATCTAATGCAAACCCAAAGTTTTCTCAGCAGAAGCATCTAAGGTGAGTACACCTGCTTTCTTCTCCGTCACTCACAGTCCAGACCCTGTTCTTAGGCTTTACTTCTTTCCCATTGATTCATTGGGTGGCATTTTATTAGGTGTCTAAAATCAGTGTTTACTACTCTCTTGTTTTTATTCTCCCGCTGCTAATCTCAATATATACATTATTATGAAAAAGAGGAGATCAAGATTGAGTTCTGACCATGTGTCGGGCATGAGGCAAAGCACCTTTCAAAACACATCTTGTTTAATTCTTGCACCACCTTATCAGTTAGGTGCTCTGATTAGCTTACAGATGGAGATCATGAAGCACAGAGAAGTTAAGTCACTTTGTCAAAACCACACAGCAAGTGAATGGTGGAGAGCCAGGATTCAAACTCCAGTCTGTCTGACTCCAAATGTTATGCTTTGAAAGCGGACACGCTACTGCTAGCTCTACCCGTGGTTCAATATCGTAAAGGAATGAACAAGACTCCTTTGTCCTGCACTCAGAGTATGTGTGGACATCCTTGAAGCATCAGGCTGCCTGCTTTCCCTGTCTGGGTCTATTACTTTTGGCTGAAAACCATGGCAACCTGGAATAACCCAGGCCCCCTCAGCCCACATTCTTGGCATGTTTGCCAGGCCACTATGTCTCACTTATGCTGATTACATCATTACCCTGGTCTTGAGCTGAGAAGTCAGAACCTCCTTCTCCTCACATTTATGTGTAAAACTTTTCAGTTGGCCTGTCCACATGAGTTTTCCTTTGGCTTTCTTTTCCCTTTGCTCCCATTCTGGCCCTGTCCTAACTTCCCGCATCTCTTCTGGAGCTTGGTTTTCCTTCAGGCTTGGAAAACCCGGAGCTGACTTTGACTCGAAGCCCTGTGCTCACATGGTCTGTGAACCTACTCCTGGAGCCACTCTTCCCTTTCTTTGGGACGCAGAAGCCTTCTCTCAGATCACCTTCCTATAGAGGAATTAGAAACATTCTCCTCCAAACCACTTGTACGAGGAGACACGTAGGGCATGCTTACGTCTTCTCCTTCCTGCTCAGAGATCTAAAGTTCCTCCTGGTGTGCTTGTTCTAGTTAAGACTGGGCTGTATCATTTTGGCAAATATGGGACGGAAGGCGGTTAATATTCTAGAGGAATACATGGAGATAACATGATGAAGGTGGGGCTTTAATTAGTAGCCTTCCTGACCCATTGAGTGATTGGATCCCCCCCCGCCCCCAACCACCACCAAGCCCTCTGGTTTTCTGTTCCTCTTCTCTGGTAGGAAAAGTTACATTCTTAAAAAAAAGACTCCTTTAAATGGGCCAAGAGCACTTCTCTTTTAGATCCTAAAGACCCCATCCCTAAACTGAGAGCCACCAGATACAATGGGAAGAGTAAGGATCAGGATACCAAAGCTGTAGAACTGGTTTTGCTGGCCAGCTGTGTGTTCTGAGCAGCCCTTTAAGCCTTCTGCACCTGATCTCTTTTTATGGGAAATGCTAGGTACAATCCATACAGTGTTGCAAGGCAAAGTGATTTAGTCAGCACCAATGGTGACACAGGTGTAAAGTCATAGTCTTCCATCAGGTTTCCAATCTTGAAGGCCTATGCTTGAAGTAAAACCATCCAAACTGATCTCTTGACTTCCAGGAAGGAAGTCAAATTCCTTAAGCAGTTGGTTTTAAGGGTGGAAGGTGTACTAGCAACAGTACTAGCAACTGATGGGGGTGCTTGAGATGCCTTGGCTCCATCGGTTCATGATATGGACAGTCGCTTTTCAATCTTAAAAGTGCCATGTGAGTGCACTTTCAAGACCCTGCCCTCCACTTCCCCCCTTTTTTTTTTTTGAAAGATTTTATTGATTTATTCATGAGAGACACAGAGAAAGAGGCAGAGACACAGGCAGAGGGAGAAGCAGATGCGAGACTCGATCCCAGCGCCCCGGGGTCATGCGTTGAGCCGAAGGCAGAGGCGCAACCACTGAACCACCCAGGCATCCCTCCACTTCCCATTTAATTGCTACTTTTAAATCCTTTCTGTATAGAAATTCTGAAGTCACTGCAGGTCAGAGTCTATTAAATTGTGATGTGAAATTGACAAAAAAATTTAGGTAACATATGTTTCCATATAAGACATCTACATGAATACAGCATTCTTTCAAGTAGATATTCATAATGATCGCTTTACAAAAAGTAGATATAAATCATGAGGAGCGTTTATAACAAAACACAGTGAAATTTTAGGCTCTTCCTCAGACTTACTCTCACACCAATGCTCAGCAAAACCCCCACTACTACACAACAGAAGCATCTCTTGTGTGATAAAGCCAAGAAGTCAGCATAAGATGAAGGCGTTGTCACAAGTCTATCAGGTAGGAATACTTTCAACTGCAGGTTGCAGAGTACCCAACAAAGAGTGGCTTAACCCATATTATTTACTTAATAAATCCAGCATTGACTTCTATTCTTAGTGAAATCAAGAACTCAGACCTTTGCTTTCTTCTACTCGATCGTTGCCTGCATGTTGTTCTTACATTTATCACTTCATATTTGCAAGATGGCTGCCACAGCTCCAACTACCCTATCTCTCATGAAAGCATCCCCATCAAGAAGGAAGGAAGAGTTTGTTATTTGGAAAAAAAAACAAGAAGGAAAAGGGCATCTGGGTGGCTCAGTGGTTGAGCGTCTACCTTCGGCTCATGGCGTGATCTCAGGGTCCTGGGATTGAGTCCCACATCAGGCTCCCTGCAGCAAGCCTGCTTCTCCCTCTGCCTGTGTCCCTGCCTCTCTCTGTGTCTCTCATGAATAACTAAATAATACTCTTAAAAAAAAAAAAAAGAAGGAAGGAAGAATGAGGAAAAGCTACAAGGTATAGGAACTTTTACTCCATGTGACCCTCTCTGGGAGGAAAATCTTTCCAGAAGTCCACAGTAGATTTTGCATTTTTCTTACAGCCCAGATTTGAGGTTTGCATGTCACCTCTAGTCCAATTATGGGTAAAGAAGGAAAGGGCTTCCATCATGATTCATCTCCAGGACTGGGCGAACTACAGTCCTAAGTGGCTGTTGGGTAGACAACTAACAGTCTTAGCCACAACAAAGCAATCCAAATGTGGGTTTACAGAAAACAAGAACTTTGGGTTAAGTGAAAGCACACATTTTTCAAATGTAAAGTAGATGTATGCTTTATTCATGAGCTAGAAAATAAGAAACAAATGTACAAAAAGATGTACTGGGATATGCTAGGTGGAGAGTACCTAGATTACCTTAGCAGAGTGAGTCTATCTTCTCTTTTGAGCAGGTGAGACTTTTGAGTGGGTAAGACTTACTTAAGTGAAGCCTATGGAGACAGGAAAAGTGATAATTGGCAAGCCAGCTATTATGGAGAGATCTTTATGGAAAAGAAGTGCCTTATCAACTGACAGGCCTCAAAGAAAAATGATAACTATGGTCGAGGGCAGTAGATGTCTGCTTGGTAACCATTTCTTTGAGGATCTGCCTTTCCGTCTTCCATGTGAGGCTCTGCTTTACAACCAATCCCAATACTCCACTATCACAGCCTCTATGGTGGTCATGTGATCCTAGTTGGGCCAGCTGAATTCTTTATCCTAGGCATGTGAACCTAGAGCAGAAACATGAATAGAAAAATGCAGTTGGAGTGAAGCCATTCATGGTAATACCTACAAAAATAAGTACAGAGGTTCCTGCTGCTGGTCATTCCATCTCCAGTCATTCCTAGGGTTTAATTTTTCAGCTATTTCTACTCATTTATTCACCCCACCAATCTTTCTGAGCATACCATGTTTGATGGGCACTGTCCTGGAGTCAAGAGATAGAGCCACAAACAAGAATAACAATGTCCCTGCCCTCATGGATTAAGCAGTCTAATGAGGAAGACCAATGACAAACAAGTAAACAAGATAATTTCACACTAGACAAGTGCTACAAAAGAAATAGGTAGGGTAATGTGGTGGAGACCAGCTGGGAGGCTACTTCAGACTCATGGTCAAGGAAGATCTCCATGAGCTCCTCAGGATCCTCCCAATTATCCTCTTTTTTGTTTTATGCAACTAAGGTCTGTTTCTGTTGCAATCAAATGCTCCTAGTGGACGCTTGGAACAAAAGGAATTCATCAGGCCCTCTCATAGCCTGGAAATGCTAGACTCTAGACCATGAGGTTTTCTTATTCTGAATCCCTATGCCCAAACAACCTCTTGATAACTAATTTTACTTACCAGGGGAAAGATCTAGATAATATATTAACATACATGTACCATTAATCTAGGGAGAAGATGTTCTGAAGGGCAGTTGGCAGTTTTCTTGCAACTGCATATTCATAAAGGAGCCTTCTGGTACAAATCTGACTTGTCTGAGGCTGCAGGATGAGTCAGTTCTCCCAGGGTCTGATCTCATCCCTAGATGGGATGATGGCTTCAGACAGAACTGAGAGGCCAGAGCTAGACCTGGCAATGCAGCAAGGTACCACAGCCTGTGGAGGCTGGCTTCGAGGGTCTGCACATCTTATCCATCATCTTTAATGTTGGAAGTACTGAATTTTGAAGTCATCTGGGCCCCATGGTATTATTGGAGGAACCTAGACCTGATGAAGTGAGGGCTGGCCAAAGGTCACACAGCTTGTTAGTATAAGGGGCCTGGCAATGTCCTAGATTAACAACTCTGGGCAGTCATGCTTCAGTGTTTACCTGGGTCAGGAGCCAATATATTTTCAGTTTGGAGTCCTGTCCATGAACCCCAGCTACTACAATCATGGCACAAAATACCTTAAGACAAAATATCTTTTATTCAGTGTGTGGTGACCAAGGACCTACCATGTGGTGGGAGACGAGACTAGAAGAGTAGGTTTGAGCCAGATGGTGAAGAGCCTTGAATATCTGGCTGTTGGATTATGGACTTGCTCTTAGGAACAGGGCACCCCTGAAGATATTTGAATGAGGGAAGTAGTATGGTAAGATCTGTGTTTTGGAGAGTTGAGGCTGATGGGAACAGGAAAGAACTGAAGGTATTGGAGCAGGATTAGGAGGAATGAGAATGGTTCATGATCGTGAGAGATGATCAGGTCTTGAAGCAGGACAAGAAGAACAGAGGAAGAACAGCATTGATATCGGTTGTAGCAATATCAATAGGCCTTGGGGGAAGAGGAGAGGGTGAGAGGGGGAGATCTGGTTTGGAGCTACCAGGCAGGTGAGGAGAAGGAGGACCAGATGAGCAGTAGAGCTGGTGAGAAGAAGTTGGGGTGGAAGCGATGGCTTTCCTCTTAGCCTAGTTTATCTCAGGTGTCAGTGGAACACTTCCTCACATGCATAACTGGCAAGCCCCCTAAACCCGAATCTGTAATGTGGCCTCTGATGCTACACATACAGAGGAGATGCTGTTCCTCAAAATCCCACTGAGGACAAATGGTAGAAATGAAAGAAGTGGAACCAAAGTGGTTTAACTAAAGCTCAGTCACTTTGGAGGGGCTAGTTGGGGGAGAGCAGAGGAAGGAGGAATCCCCGCAGGAAGGTGCAGTTTCAAGCAAGCCAGGAACAGACTCAGGGCAAGAGTAACTCTACAGGGAGGAAGGGAGGAGATGTGCAGGTGTAGTGGAAAGGGGAGAGGCGGGTATTGGGGGCCTGCAGGTATAGTGGAGAGGGGAGAGGTGGGGATGGGGGGCCGGAGTGTGGAAGTACTTCTCTGCTCTTCTCAGTTTCTTTCCCCGACTCTTAGAACTACGTGCCTAGTTGAATCCAGGCACAAGGGTTTTACAATCAGGAGCCTGCTTGGATGGAAGCTGGGGGGCGAGGGCAGGGGATGTCTCAGGGCTCACTTGGTGCTCATCAAGAGTCTTTTATAAGGCCACCTCTACCTTAAGCAATCTTGTTGGCCAAACGTAGAAGTTCTACAAGAGGTGCAGATATCAGACCTCCTCCTGGTCTTTTACTTTATCGTCTTCCTCCTCACTTTCCTCTTGGTTTCCCAGGTCAAAAGGGCAGAACTTCCTGTCTGAATTTTAAAGCCTCTGTCGCCTTGATTTTGTTCCTGGCTCAGTGGAGATGAATTCCAAGTTGAAGACAAACAATCGTGCCTTGTGAACAGTCACCGTGTGTTGAAAAGACCCCAAGTGCTTTTTCTTTGCAAACCTGTCTCAGGGGGAAATTCTCAGTGCGGGGAGGGCAGTCGTGTAAACCCATCTTGGAAGGAGGAACTCAATCACTCCGGGAACGTAATTTTCTAACTCAATTCGTAGAAGTCAAAAATGTCTAATAAAAAGGAAGCCAAGTTGATGGCAAAGAGAGAACGAGCATTCCACAAAACAGACTCCCTGAGCTGCAATATTTCTTGGTATTAGAAAGGTTGCGCATACACCGTTGGTGCTGGCTGGCACTTGGCCCTGGAGATCACTGCTGGCCAGGTCGCGGTCTCCTCGGAAGCTAGGAAGGTGCAGCCTGAGGGCTTCCTGGGTAAACTGATGTTCAGTGTTGTGCAGACACACCGCAGGTCCAGCCTGTGCCTCTCACCTAGGTGGAAACCCACCACTACCTCCGAGCTCCTGGTTCTCAAATTACTGCAGAAAAGCAGAGGTCCTGGATTTAGGAAAGGAAAAAAAAAGTCTCTTGCAATTCCATTGTCAGTATGGAGTCTACCTCTGCTGCTGTAAGGACTGCCACCCCACAAGAAATATGCATTCGGTATAGATTCTGTTGAGACCAGCCCTCTGTGTTCCTCTTACCAAGTCTCTGCAGAAATTATTTTCCAGAAACTGATCCTCTTTTTTCCTTTGTTCCTGTTCAAAACTGACCCCAAATCATGTATTTAGCATCAACAACAAATGCCATCCAACTGTGCTAGCCTCTGATGTGAAAATTGTTTTTCAAAAGCCGAAGTGATTTGAAAATCATTTTTTCCCAGTTATTTGAAGTTACCTAGAAACGTCGTCAATTCAAGGACAGATGTCACTGTCACATGGAGGTGTGTTCTTTTTACCTTTTAAAGTAAGTTTTAGGAATTACCTCTCCATGATACTATTTGGAGAGTCCTCTGTTAAAATATTTATTTAATTCACCCAATAAGTGTTTGAAGGGTACACTATTTATCAGGCACTAATGTAGATGCCAATCCAGTGGTAAGTAATTATTATAAATAATAATTATAGTTAGTGTGTACTGAGTACTTTCTATGTACTCACTGTTTTCAGCATGATGTTAAAGGTTTATACATATTCATTAATTTACTCCTAAAACACTATAATGTAGATACTATTAATTTACTATAAATTAGGACATATTATATATCAATGTCATTTTTAAGTGAGGAAATGGGCACAGAGAGGTTATGATACTTGCCCCAAGTCGCACAGCTAGCTAATGGAAGAGTGGGATTTGAATCCAGCAATCTAGGTTCAGAGCCGTGGCTTTTATCCACTTAGAGAACCCCTGCCCTCATGGAATTTATGTTCCTAGTAATTCAAGCATATGCTGGAATTGGAGTCCATGCTTCAGACTAGGGGAACCAATAGAATAACAAAAATGAGCACCAGACTTTAAGTCACTCTAAAGATCTGGGCTTGAACCTTCAACAAACTATTTAACCTTTTGAGACTCAGTTTATATAAGAGCCAACATATGAGCATTTTCTTTGCGGACTCTGAAGCACACTATGTACCTACAAGGGATTGTGTCATTAATTGCTTCTGTGATGTTAACCTGTTATGCCATCAGCCTGCATGAGACCCTGGAGTTTGGAGAATCACTATAAGGGTTTAGAATAGCAATGCCAAGCTGAGCTCCTCTAGTCCTCCTTCATTCAAATTTTAGCTATGTGACTGGAGAACACTTTCTGCTCACACACTAATGCTTTTCAATGGGGAGAGAAGCTAAACTCAAATATGCTCAAAATTTTAAAATCATTAAAGCCAAAATGTCAGGTTCACCCTAGTTGACACCCACGTTAGTAACAAATGGTCCACATATCTATTAGTACAAAGTAGAGGATGGTTTTGGACAGTCTCCATGTAGGACCAGGAACTACTTCTGTCTGTATTAACAGTATGATATTCACCATAGATGGTAGGACTAACCCTTGTCACCTATTGATAAGGACTTAGAAGATAGAGAGCTTTCAAAAAATCCATAAGCCTTTATTCAAAAACCTTTATAAACTAATCCTTGTTCTTCTCTTTCTAGTTGTGTGCTTTGGACAAGTTAAATACCTCCCTGAGCCTCAGCTTCCTCATCTGTGAAATGGGGAAATAATATTTACACTGCAAAACTGTTAGGAGGATTTGAGATGATACTTGTTGTACTAACTCAGGCTGCCATAACAAAATACCACAGACTGGGTGGCTTAAATTTCTCACAGTTCTGGAGGCTGGTAAGTCTAAGATCAAGGTACAAGCAGATTCAGTTCTTGGTAAGGATTCACTTCCTGGCTTGCAGACTGCTGCCTTCTTGCTGTGTCTTCACATGGTTCAGCGAGTGAACCAGGGAGCAAGCTCTCTGGTGTTTCTTCCTATAAGGACATTAACCTCACCATAAGGGACCACCCTCATGACCTCATCTAAACCTAATTATCTCTCAGAGTCCCCCATCTCCAAAAACTGTCATATTAGGGCTTCAACATATGATTTTGGGTCACACAATTCAGTCTAAAGCACATGTAAAAACCTCAGTACAGTGAGTAATAGGTTCTCAATAAGTAATAAGTATTTCCAGCTTTGGAAAGATTTTCTGCTTTTCCCAGACATCCCTAGTTAAGTCTGGGCTGCCTCTGTTGGGTTCCTGCTGCAAGCAGTTCATGCCATGGTTTGTAGCCTACAGCACAAGCATTTCCTGTACTTGTTGAATGCCTGAATACATTTTAAAGAGAAAACACTTGAAGAGTTTATTTAAATCATATTTTTGACCAAAACTAAGCACAAAATTATATTTAAACTCCTATGCAACTATAAAACAAACTGAATTAAAAAAAACAAAACTGCTACATGAGCAGTACAATTCAGAATAACAACATTAGTATGAGCGATGGTGTTTGCATTAAGCTACATCACTGACCATGAGGAGACACTGGCTCTGATGCCCTGGTACTTTTGTGCATGCCCTGCTGGAACCCTGCCCCTCTTTTTCTTGTTTGTACAGTATTCTGTGATGTCATTCGGCTTTCACAGGCATCACTTATGAATCACTTAGATATTAAGTCCACCCGTGTTCCCTTCTCATTAGCCCAAGATAATTACAATGGTACCACTTTGTGCTAATATGACAGTGAATGTAAACACAGACTTGGGCACTGAAATCTCCCAACAGTCTCTGTTTATGGGATAGGTGATCATTCAAGCGATCCAGGGTCTGCTAATATTAATTTCTTAAGACTGTTGCTGAAATGAATATATAAAGTCACCAAATTTTAGAATTATTTGGCCAACTCTTAGACTTATAAGGATCTACAGACCTTGGTTTAGGGACATTGATGTGATCTTTAGGCCTTTGAGCTTTGCCATTAGACAGTCTGGGTTCAAATCCTACACTAGCACATGGTACTTGCGTGCTCTTGAAGAAATTCACTCATGTAGTCATTCAACAAGCAACTAGAATGGCAAACAAGACAATCCAGCACCTATTACATTCCAGGCACTTTTCTGGGCCCTGGGAATATAACTGGATATAAGACAAACATAATCACTGCCCATAGGGAGATTACATTCTTGATCTAGTGAGACAAAAACCCTTAATCTCTTCCCTGAGCCTAAACTTTTATATGTATAAGTAGGGATAATAATTGGGTTTAACCAGAGGGTCACTGGAGGACTGGATGAAATGATGCACATTTAGAAGTTGTGCTGGATTGTCTTGTTTGCCCTTCTAGTTTCTCCCTCCATCCTTCTCACCCTACTCTGGGCTTCTGGCTGGTCTCCACTGGTGGAACTCTTCTGGTAGAGGTCAGGGGGTGGGAAAATGGGGTTGAGGGACTTGTTCCCCCAGTTTCTTGCTTGCTGGGCTTCTGCTGGACGATGGCTGCTGACCTCCACAGGTGGCCACGGCTTGTGGCCTTTTCCCTGAGCATCTGCCCTCCCAAAATTGCTCCTCAGCATACCTGTTCAGGGGCAGGAGTGACCGCTCCAGCTGATGCTAGCTCCAGGTTTCCTCATAGCCTCTAGCTGGTTTCTCTTAACCCTGCCTCCTCTTTGCAAATCATCCCATTCATCCCTCCCTAGCTACTCCACTTGAGAATGCTGGCAGTTTCCTGCTGGAACCCTGCTTCTGAATCATACATAAAGTATGAATCTTATTTCACAAAGTTAAATGTGCAAGCAGGGCCACGTCATCTATTGTTGTTGAACAGAATCAACTTTTGCTTCCAATCTCCCATTCCATTGAGTTGATAGGAAATACTGCAGCATTCTCTGCTCTAGGGACTCATGAGAAGATGAACCTCCAGCCTCTTTGGCCTCCAGGCCCTCTCTGTTTTTGCCAATTTCCTCATAGTCCAATCTGATCTGTGGGTCAGGCGGTGTGCTGCACCCTCTAAGGGTGCTGTTCAGACATCAGGAACCCCTATGGGGGTGTATGGGAGTGGGTGGGTGGACATGGAGAGTGAAGCCTGCTGGCCGATCCCGGGGCAGTAAGGTACACACAGTGGTGTGCTCACACAGGAGATCACTTGCACACTCTCACCAGCATGCAGGGCCATGTCCTGCCCCACCTCATTCCAGCACTTGCTTCTTTTCCCCACCCACAGTCCTAGGAGGCATTGCAAGGACTATGTGTCCTCTGTGTCCCTCCCCCTGAACCTGACAGGCTCTCTTCACCGACCAGCAGCACCTTTCCAGGTGTATAGTGTGTACATGTACAGAAGAGTCTCGGTGCATGAGCACGCAGTCAGGCCTGCAGCCCAGCTGGAGGTAAGGTTCTGGAAAGCCTAACAGGGAGAGCTGTTCAGACTGCACAGTAATTGTCTTGGTCAGCTTGGGCTGCCGTAACAACGTACCATGAGCTGGGTGGCTTAAACAACAGAAATTTATTTTCTCACAGTTCTGGAGGCTGGAAGTCCAAGATCAAGGTCCGGCAGTGTTGGCTGTCTCTGGGGTCTTTTTCCTTGGCTTGCCAATGGCCACCCCCTTGCTGCTCTGGCTCATGGTCTTCCTGTGCATGTGGGTTCCTTTTGTCTTTTTGGGTGTCTGAATTTCCTGTTCTTATGAGGACATCAGTCAGATTGGATGAGGTCCCACTCATGGCCTCATTTTAACTCAATCACTCTATAAAGGCCCTGTCTCCGAATATAGACATTCTGAGGTACTGAGGTTAGGGCTTCAACACGTAAATGGTAGGGGGAACAATTCAGCCCATATCAGTAACATACTAATGTTACAATAGATTATTCTAGAAGAGGGAGAGAGTGTCTTTCTAGTAAGCCCAAAGGCACCATATGGACCAGTCATGGTCCAGCTGGGTGTCCCTTAAAGCTCAGTGATTCCAGGGTTTTTGTGTCATGCTTGCAAGGGCTGGGAACCTAGGGCCTGGGTCCAGCCTCCCTGGAGACACAGCCAGCCATTCCTCTCTAGGAATATTACCCGTAGCCTAGCTCCAGGAAGTGGGGCTTTGTTTCCACCACCAAAAAGGACTTTCTGACCTTCATCCTCTTTTCAGTCTGGGGACATTGCCTCCCTCTCCCTCTCCCACTTTTTCCTCCCTTCCCTCGTCTCCTCTTCCAGGAAACCTTGCACGACAAGGTTAGCTTAGCTTTCACCCACAAGCTTAGCTTTCTTGCAAAAGACAAACAGATATGTGGTCTTCAGTCAACGTTGGCTTTTGACTCTGCAACACCAATCTCTCCTCAAGTGGGGGCCGATGGCCGCTTTCCTCTTGGATTTTGGGATAGGGAGTGGGGGAGGGGGAAGCAATGAGAACAAAAAATTGACTTCTCAGTGGATTAACATGGCAGCCATGGAAAGACTCTAGCTCAGGGCCCAGTAGAGTGAGAGCCCGACAGTGTGAATGAACCATCGTCATCATTACTATTAATGTAATTATTGCTCTCATCACAAGCATATACGAAGCAGCAGTCAGAGGCTACAGCCTGAGAAAAAAGCACCACGAAGCTAGTATCTAAAACAGCGCTGGCCAGTAGAACTTTCCACCACAATGGAAATGTTCTCAGTCTGCACTGTTCAGTGGAACAGACTTTAGCCACATATGGTTGTTGAGCACATGAAATGTGGGACACCCAAGTTAAAGTTCGAAGTGCAATGGGGCTAGCTGCTATCCTATTGGGCAATGCAGATTTGTAAGATTTTTATAGCAGCCAACCATAGAGAATATTCAAGTACTTTCATTCCAAATAACGTAACAATACCCACTCATTTCCAGCCATGGTCTACGCATGAGCCAGTTGTGTCTCTCGACCCAGTACAAAGACCAAGGTGGCAGCCCTGCGGTCTCTCTAAGCAAGCTCCAAAGCCAACAACAACATTTGGAAGCCTCAGGGGGATTTTTCCGTGTTGAAATCTTGACATTCCTGGTTCATTCTGCACAGTGGGAACGGCAGTGATGCCAACCTTTCGAGGCTGCACCTCGCAGCGCCCCCTTTCCTGAGTTTTATGTGGCACCTTAGAAAAAGATATCAAAGTGGAATTCAAGTTACTTCTGATCTTGTGCACTGGTGCGGATCGTTGTGCCACCTCTCGAGACCCTCGGAGATGCTGTGAGGCACCGCTCCCAGCCAGGCCTGGAAGCTGCACATTCCATAGCCGTGTCCAGGCTGCCAAGGTCTATGAAAGTCCTCTGAGCACAATTAGGATTTTTTACTAGATGCCTTAATGGTGTGCCCACTAGAAATGTGTACCTTGGCACAGCTGGGCCCCCCCGCTCCTGTCACTTTCTCGCTGCAACTGGAATTGGCCTCGCAGCCCCTGGAAAATGGGCACCTCTCATCTTGACATCCTGCATGAATTGGCCCGTTCTGTGGAGGAGCAGAGCTCGCCCCAGACGCCTGCAGACATAACAGACAGGCTGCTTTTCCCGCGCCGGGCTTGTCCCAGGGGCTGGAAAGGGGCCGAGAATCTCTCCTTGAGCCGCTGAAATTTTTCCTCTCCTCCTTCTCTGCCCTTTCCAAATTATATAATTTCCTTGAAGCCACATGTTTTTCAAGTCTCTCATTCACACACCTTTGCGAATATTCTCCAATGATGTGTGTGTCTGCGTGTGTGTTAGATACACTTGGCGAGGGCATGGTGTTGAATGCAGTCTGATGGTGTCTCCCCGTGTGAAGCATTTTTTCTGACTCTCTGTCACTAACAGAATATAGTACGGGCTGGTTCATCGTAATACAGGAGGCCCTCCGTGATCCGGGCCTACCTACATTGACAGCCTGTCTCCCTCTGTTATTATGTTTGCTCCAGCAATATGGAGGGGCCTGTGGTTCCCCCAAATAAACCCTGCTGTTTCGCCTCCACATACATCTGCCTGTGCTGTTCCCTGACCCAGGACACCCTCCTTGTCCACCGGAGAATGTCCTTCCCTGACACTCAGGCCAGAAGCTTGCTTCTGCTCCTCTCCCTGAGTTTTGCCCTCTGCCCCCTGCACTGTTTGAATGTCCCATATCTTATAGGTGTCTGGGTTACACTTGTGTCCTGTATCGTGTTTTATTTCCTTGCCCATATTTCTCCGTATTGAACCGTGACACTGCTGAGGGCTAGATATCTGTTCTTTTTTCATCTGAACTTCCAGAACCAAAGATGGTGCCCAGCTCAGAACTGCCAATCACAACCCACTGTTGAACTGAAATGAGTAGGAAAAGCATCTGATGTGAAGAGGTTGTGTTTTCAATGCTCAACAAAATTTTGTTGGATTGACTAGAATTGACTTGTCTTTGGATACAGTTAACATCTGTGCGTTAAAAAAAAAAAAAAAAAAAAGACGTAAATTACCTAAGAAATACCTTATGCCCAAACTCAACAAATGAAATGAAGTAGGGCACTTGCAAGGGATGTGGGGAGGAGAGGAAGTAAAGTAGCCCCATGCGGAAATGTTTATTTAGGGTCTGCCCCATGGGATCTGACTCCAAAGGACAAGTGGATCTAGTATTTCCACCTACTTTTGCCCATTCTGGTCTGGGTCCCCTACCTCTTACCCAGACTCCCAGCAGCTGCCTCTCACTTCTACCTGCCCTGGTATGGGCTGTTTGTCTCCCCAAAAGGTACACATTGAAGCCCTCACCCCCAGGGTGATGGTGTTTGGAGATGGGGCCTTTGGGAAGTGACCAGGGTTAGATGAGGCCATGGAGGTGGAGCCCTCGAGTGGGATTAACATCCTTATTAGAAGAGGCAGAGAGACCATAGCTCACTCTCTGTGTGGTTATGTGAGGACCCTGCAAGACAGGTCTGCAAGTCGGGAAGTGGGCCACCAAGAACTGAATCTGCTGCCACTTGGATCTTGTACTTTCCAGCCCCCAGAACTGTAAGAACAAAGGTCTGTTGTTGAAGACATGCGGTCTATAGTGCTCTGTGACAGTAGCCTGAGCTCAGACATGAGAGAGCCTGAGCTCTCTTCCATTTTCCACCCAACAGCTAGAGTCAGCCCTTACCAGGATGACAGATCAAGCCATTCCGCCTTAACCACCCCACTCACACCTGGGAGCATAACCCACACTCCTTTCTGCAACTCATGACAACCTTCCATAACCTGGCTACCACCTCCATTCTAGAATTCTGTCTTCATCCTTTCCCTTGTAACCACATTCCAGCCCCATTACCTTCTTTCAATCCTTCACAGGCTACGCCCATGGGTGCTGCTGCCCAAATTCCTACAGCCATCGGGATGGCTTGGCCCTTATGAGAAAGACATATTGTCACTGAGACCTTTTCTGGCTGCCGTCTCTAAAGTCCTTCACAGCCTGTTTCCTGTTTCATCTTCTTTATAACCCCTTTCAACACCTGATACACCTTCTTGTTTATTTACTCATCCGTTCTCCATCTTCCCCAGCTAGGCTCGTGGAGACAGGGGCCTCACCTGTTTTGTTTGCTGCTCTATTCCCAGCACCCAGAACAAAGCCTGCCCCGGGGTGTTGCTCAGAAATGAATCGGTTACTGAAAGACCAAGTGTGGGCCTGGCACTGTGCTAGATACTTCCACAAACAGTATTTCATGTAATCATATCCAGAAGGGTTTCTTGCAAAAGTTAGCGGGAGAATTGTCAATGATTTCCAGTTTTTGGACATACTTTGTGAGTTCATTCATAATTAGTTTTCTTTGAAGTAGAAGTGAGTCAGAGAGTGTGACTTCATACCCAAGTTCATCCACATCAAAGTGTTTATGGATGAATGCAAGGGCACCAAAATTAATGCGACCCAGCAGTGAAGGTGCAGGCAGCTAGAGCCTAACATAACGCTGTGGGCAGCACCCACCAGGGTCTGTGCTCCGGCTCCTCATCGCTCTGGCTCCGATGCACCCGTTAACTGTGCTGATGCTTATCTGCCTTGAACACAAGTTTCGTCCTACTTGCCTGCCCCTTTGGTGCTGAAAAAGATGAACACAATTTCAGAAACTGTGAGATTCTCAGAAGCTCAGTTTAATGTGAAGGTTAGGTTGTGCTTTTAAGAGAGCGTGGTCAGAAGGAATCATGGAATTTTCTTCATCTTAAAAAAAATAATAATAAAAGCACCAGATTTGAACACCTAGATTGGAACCCAAATTCTAGTGCTTAGGAGCTCTGTGACTTTGGGCGCTCCAGCTCACCTAAGCTCTCTTCTCTGTGAAAGGTAGTACTTGCTCTATCTGCCTCAGGAGTTTGTTCTAAAGGTCAAAGCTAGAATGGCTCTCTGCAGCAAGTGTAAAGCTATGAAGTGTCACACAGTGTAGTGTATTACTTTAGTTATTATCAAGATCTCCCTGTGCAATCAGAGAATGACAATGTCAGAAATTATTAATTCAAGCCCTTTTACGGGATATGTGTACACATGGGTGTTTATATGTTGCATGCATTATAGAAATAGCATGCTTTTGGGATGCACGCTTGGGTGGCTCAGTCAGTTAAGTATTGGACTCTTGATTTCAGCTCAGGTCATGATCTGAGGGGTGTGAGCTTGAGCCCTGCGCTGAGCTCTGTGCTCTGTGGGGAGTCTGCTTGGGACTCTCTCTCCCTTTGCCTCTATCCCTCCCACCCCCCACTGCTCTCTCTGTCTCCAAAATAAAGAAATAAATCTTTAAAAAGAAAGAAAGAAAGAGGAAAGAAGAAAGAAGAAAGAAAGAAAGAAAGAAAGGAAGGAAGAAAGAAAGAAAGAAAGAAGAAAGAAAGAAAGAAAGAAAGAAAGAAAGAAAGAAAGAAGAAAGAAAGAAAGAAAGAAAGAAAGAAAGAAAGAAAGAAAGAAAGAAAGAAAGAAGAAAGAAAGAAGCTAAAGACACAAACTTCACACCCACACTGCTTGGGCTTACTTCCCCGCTGTGCTGCTTGAGCTGGTTATTTCAGGTCCCTGTAAAAGTGGGAACGTATCAATATCTTCCCTCTTAAGGTTGTTTTGAAGATGAAATGAGGTAGTTTATGTAAAAATACTTTGCATCCTGTCTAGCCCTTAATAAATACTTACTGATATCATTAGGTTGCTCTTCTAACCACATCACTGACCTAATAACAATTTTCTCATGGGATCTCGCCTTCTGCCACAGGGCCCCCAGCCCTCAGCAGGCCCGCCTCGCCCCCCATCCACGGCCTACAGCCTTGTCTGTTACTCCCCCTCTCTGCAGCCAAACCAGCGAGTGGCTCCCCGGGAAGGCCTTTAGCCTTCAGGCTTGACTCTGCTTCCCAGAGCTGGAAGTTTCTCCCCTTTTCTCTGAATACATAGGTCCTCGTCACAACCCTGTGACGAGGGTTTTCAAGCTCCAGTTTTCAAGCTCTCTTTATCTTCCCCGTAAGCTCTTGAGCTGCAAGGGTTGTGAGTTCTTTGACTCGTATACTTTGCAGTATCTGAAATAGGCCCTTTGAACCACACATTTACTAAATGTTTACTGAATGAATGAACAGCCTGATGTGATCAGAGGTGGAATCACAGAAGTAGAAATTTCCCTGAAATTTTTATAAGGGAAAACAGACTTAAATATCATTATTATTATTTTTTAAGATTTATTTATTTATTTTTAAGATTTATTTATTTATTTATTTACTAAATGTTTACTGAATGAATGAACAGCCTGATGTGATCAGAGGTGGAATCACAGAAGTAAAAATTTCCCTGAAATTTTTATAAGGGAGAACAGACTTAAATAATCATTATTATTATTTTTTAAGATTTATTTATTTATCTGAGAGAGAGAGAGCGTGCACGCAAGTGCGCATGGGGGAGGGGCAGAGGGAGAGGGAGAGAATCGCAAGCGGACTCCCAACTGACCACAGAGCCTGACACAGGGCTTGATCTCATGACCCTGCAATCGTGACCTGCATCAAAAACTAAGAGTTGGATGCTCAACTGACTCAGCCACCCAGATACCCTCCCAAAATTGTTATTATTTATTTTGACTGTACTGATTAAGAACACACATCATGTAGCTAAACCACATGGGTTTAAATTCCAATTTTGACACCTACTAGCTCTGGGCACATTTCTTCACTTCTCTGTCCTTCAGTTTTCTTGTTCATCGGGAAAGGATAATAAAAATCACAATGGTTTATGCAGACTATCAGATGAACGTAGTGGCATCCCGCCACGTAGTAAGTGCTCAACGAAGGCTAGTAAACGGAGAGTAAAAGGCTTCTCGTAAGAGGTCCAGGAAGAGTTCCTTGCTCCACCCCAGCAGTCCTACCCCATACACTTAGCCACTGCTATCAGCTTAGTGAAGATCCTTCCAGAGATTTTACAAACATAAAATATATTTAGCAACATAAAATATTTCTTCAAGTTGCTTTTTTTTTACACAACCATGTATCATGCTGATCTATGTCAACACATTTTATTCCACTTCATTCCTTTTAACACTTGCCCAGCCTATCTGTTTATGGAACTATGATAATTATTTAACAGTGACATATTGGCAGCCACTGAGGCTTCCTCAGTTTCTCACCATGATAAACGTTGTGCAGTGAACGTCTCAGAAGTGCAGTTTTGTACACTTGTCATAATAGTGCAGCTGCAGGATAAAGTCCTGGGTGTGACACCATGGCCAATAGATAATATCCATACTGATGTGCCAGGCACTCAGTTGTACACTGTGACCCTTGGTCCATTTCAGGTTGCTGTCATTGGTTCTTGCGTGGCCCTCTTATATTTTATGTGTCGATCTATGTTTGCTAATGATAATGAGCACAATAATCATGTTCTAAAGTTTCACAGTCATTTCTCCACTACTATCTGGAGACATAGTACGAATTACAATCAAAGGATTTGATTTAAATAGGCAAAGGAGGGCAGCCTGGGTATCTCAGCAGTTTTGTGCCGCCTTCAGCCCAGAGCATGATCCTGGACACCTGGGATCGAGTCCCACATCGGGCTCCCTGCATGGAGCCTCCTTCTCCTTCTGCCTGTGTCTCTGCCTCTGTGTGTGTGTGTGTGTGTCTTTAATGAATAAATAAATAAAATATTTTTTTTAATTTTTTTTTTATTTATTTATGATAGTCACAGAGAGAGAGAGAGAGGCAGAGACACAGGCAGAGGGAGAAGCAGGCTCCATGCACCGGGAGCCCGATGTGGGATTCGATCCCGGGTCTCCAGGATTGCGCCCTGGGCCAAAGGCAGGCGCCAAACCGCTGCGCCACCCAGGGATCCCTAAATAAATAAAATAAATAAATAAATAAATAAATAAATAAATAAATAAATAAAAGATAGTAGTTATTGCTGCTCTTGTTAGGCAAACATCGTGAGTATTCTGGTGGTAGGAACAAATCAGGTTTGTTGAAGGTCCATGTCAAGGAGTGCAGTCTAATTTGAGAAGAAGGCTTCTTTACTGAAGCTGTGGGACAGAAAGTTGGATTAAGAGGAGCAGAGCCAAGGAACTGGGGATCTTACACTAGGCCAAAGGATGAATCTCATAACACAAGAGGTCTTTTTTTTTAAATTTTTTTTTATTTATTTATGTATTATAGTCACAGAGAGAGAGAGAGAGAGGCAGAGACACAGGCAGAGGGAGAAGCAGGCTCCATTCACCGGGAGCCCGACGTGGGATTCGATCCCAGGTCTCCAGGATCGCACCCTGGGCCAAAGGCAGGCGCTAAACTGCTGCGCCACCCAGGGATCCCAACACAAGAGGTCTTTTACAAAGATTTACCTGGGGACAGTAGTCAAGATGGACTTTTACTATTGTACTTCACTGTTTAGTGTGCAAGTAAATTTTGACGCTAAAGATACCTGAATCAGTCACAAGAGATTGGGTTATGCTGCAATAACAAATAACCCCCTAAATGGTGGCTTTCAACAATGGAAGTTTATTTTTTCACTTATGCTTACTTATGCTACCTATGATTGGTTGGCAGGGGGTGGCACTGGTGGTTCTCTTCATCATTTATCAGAGTCACTGAGGGATGCAGGCAGATGGACAGTCACCATCTCCAGCATTGCTGGCTTCCAAGCCAGAGGGAAGGAGAGGACTGTTAGGTCTTGCATTGGCTAGTAAATGCTTCAGCCTGGAAGTGACCCATTTCATGGCCTTTCTCAACTTGCTGGCCAAAACTAGCCACTTGACCCTGTCCAATGCCCCAGGGGGGCCAGAACTATATAATCCCATCATGCACCCAGCAGGAGGGGAGCTAAAAATAGTTGATGAACATCACTACTAACCATCTACTTTCCATATTCTAAAATGCCATGACAACTAAGAGAGAAGGGCCAAATGATGCTGTTGTATCTAACATTACTTCAAAATACTGGGCTAAAGACAAGGCTTGACTATGCTTAGAACAGTCTGGTTCCACTGGTCAGATATTATTTTGAGAATGGCTTCAGATGAGGTGGAATGGGTGAAAAGCCTTTTGGAATATGTGAAACCTGTTGAAGAAAATATTCATGGCAGATCCATTCTCCTTCCACTTGGTGTCTTTTCTTCTCAATGTTCTCTTCCCTGGGTCCTTATGATGATATTCATCATAATGATAGTAAACTCTTTAGAAGTACTTTCCATGTGCCAGTGCTTTTCCTATGTTACTCAGTTTTCTTCACGCCAACCCTAGAAGGGTTTTCACTATTTCCTTTTCACAAATGAGGAAACTGAGGCACAAAAGTCTTACATAATTTGCCCCAAGGTCACCAAAGATTAGAAGTCAGGCAGTGAACCTCCTAAGATGGATATGATTGCTAGAGCACTTGGTAGGAGAAATACTCTAAAGCATTCCCTACTCCCAACCGCAAATCCCTAGCTACCATAATTTACCACAAAAATCTCTGTTTAAAAAAAAAAACTTTTCACCCCCCCCCATGCCCCATTAGTTTCAGCTAGTATTCAGTCCAGAGAAATGACACTATGATGAACACTCACAGAGCTAACAGTTCTTTTAATAGACTTGGTCTGAAAATCTTACATAAAAAATCTGTCATGCTATCACCTTGGTTGAGGACCTGCTTTGTTTTTGCTAACTAATCTGCTTTCATGCTTACTCATAATAATCCCTTGATATTGGCTTCTTTACATTTTTTTTTTTTTACTCTGAATGCTTTTATAATTTCACCATGAAAAAGATCACCTTTAATGAAGCATTTCTTACCCCCAGACAGTGGTAACCTTTGAAACACACACTAACATACCTTGACCTTTAACCTTTAAATGACTTAATACTCATTTGACTTCAGGCTACTTAGTGTCAGTGATGGTGCTCATTCTTGTACTTCTGTAATAATTTTTATCTGAGACCTGTAGAACACATCAGGCCTCACAACACCTCTGTAAAGCAGGAAGGGCAAGGGAAAAATGCAAAGATGAAAATATGTATGTGCCATAAATCAGAAATGACACTTCTATGTTTCTCATTGTGATCTTTCAGTGTAGACATGATCTGAGAACTTTAGCACTGAGGACTTACTTGGTGTCCCTCTATCCCTTCTCCAGTTTAAAACCTCAGCCATTGGCACTTGCCTCTCAGGGCCACTTCATGACCCTTGGGATCTTACCTCTAGACTAAAGGAGAAGCCTTTGCTTAGGGTCTGGAGCTATCCTACTATGCTTCCCCAAGTGAAAAGGAGAGTGGGGTTGTCCTCAGGATGGTGTATTGGCGTGAGTCACATGGGAGGAAAGAGAGTGAAGAAGTTAAGAAGGGTTTCTCATGTTGATGAGAAACCATCCAGATAAGCCACTGACTCAGCCTGGTTCTATTGATCTAATACCTTGACTCATCCCAAGCACAACCTCCACCTTCTTGTACCTCAGGGTGTGGTCCTGAAGACTCCATTTTATCTATAACTCACTCCATCTTGGAGAAGATGGAGCAAAGGTTGAGTATCTTTGTAGTTAGGGAACGTCTAGGTATGTGATTGATGAGCCCATGGGAAGCAGGGTGGCTTGTGTGTTGGAATTGGCACCCTAGTATAGTTGGAAAGATGAAGGCTCTACAAACCCTCCTGTCTTGGGAGCTGGGGAGGGCAGAGTGCTGCAATGAGAAGCATGAGAACCTGGAAAACCAGGCAATTACCCAAGATCAAGATCAAGGTCGAGTTTTGGTCAGAGGCCAGGAATGCAACACACGGTAGAATCATCCAAGTAGACCACTGGACCAGCTCTGTGGGAAACAGTTCAAAGATGTTCAAAATGTAGGAGCAATGCAGTTCCCTTGAGAAGGCTAGAGGTAGCATATAATTAGGAGACCTTGGATAGAGGTGAGGCTTAACTATGATTTTTGTTCAAGGAAAATCTTGAACTGGTTCCATTCAGCTTTCAATTGTAGACATACGTATTTTTCCTGCAAAACCATGCCAAGTGCCCAAGGGCCCCATCATCCTTGTTGGTGGCCTACAAGTGTCCTAAGATATTGTTTTTTGTGCTGGTCTTATGGGATAAGTCCAACTGTGACATCATAGCCAAGTTGAGTCCACAGACAACTGTTATTCCTGCCAAAGAGTCAGTGAGAAATCCTCACTGGATAGCAACCAGTCTAGCCCCTGGGCATGGTTGAAGCAGAGGGTCATGTGAGTGGATTACAGGTGGTCTATGGATGCTGTTTCTGCTCGTGTGCATGTGGCCCCTTCGGATCTGGCCCTGTTGTCCCAGACTTCACCAGTTTTTTCTCTTCCTTCTGACACTCTCCAATTCTTGAAACTATAGGAGTAGGGCTGGCGAGGCATTTTGTTCTCACTCATGACATTGCTGCCAAATGTTTTGTCCTTTCTGTGGGTCTTTTCCATTTCCCTAATGGCCTAAGCTTTTGAAACTCAAAAGTCAGGAAGAGTCTTTTCCCGGCTGTTTTCCATTGTAACATCCTTTCTCTGAGGCAGTCAGCACAGAGTTGCCCAACTGCTTCAAAGGGAGTTAGGGGCATGGGGGAAGCACCAAGGAGAGAAAGGAAATGTTGGGATTGAGGGAAAGCATTGGTTCATACAATACAAGGATGTCAAATATTTTTCTCTCACAAATGTAATCCCTTAGAGGCTGATCTAAAGTTCGTTGTCCCACTTGGGTGGAAAAACTATCTGGGATGGCTCTTGGTAGAGCTATTGAACTTCTGTGTCTGAAACAGCAGTTGGGTACCCCCGGCTGAGCACTAGGGGTGAGTATAGCTCTGATCAAATAGCCAAGGAGGTGGAGGAGCAATAGGTACTCTGTGGGTCACCAATTCTTAAAACTACAGGAGTAGTTTCCACAGGAAGAAAGAGTCTGGAGAGTTTCTCCCTGACTGCAAATATCCTCATACAGCAGAAGAGCCATAAAGTTCCATGAGCAGACTGGGTGGGGGCAGAGCCTCTTCAATCAGGGGCAGGGTCCTATAGTGAGGATGAGGCAGCCTGGGAAAATCCAGACCCCCGTAGAGCAGAATCAAATAGCTTTTTCAAGTTCTTGTGCTCTTGAGGGTAGTTAAGAACGGATTGTTTCCTGATTCCATCTAGTAACTGTCCACAGTAACTCTATGTCTTAGCTCCAAAGCAAAGCACTGACATTGAAAAGAAAGATCTTTCTGTTTATGGAATACTGTGGTTTATATAATTCCTATGTTTAAACTTTGTCTATAGACAATAAAACAACCGAGCCTCTCAAAATACAATCATCTGAGGTTGATTTTATATGAAATGAAGCATCTAGATGGGCCTTGATTCTTGTCCAAGTTGACTGAATTGGCTGAGCTGGGTTAAATGGAAAATACTGGGTTACCCAAAGACACACTACAATTCTTGAGAAACTGACTCACCTTCTCCTGAGCTCTGCATTGCCCATCTATGATATATGCTCTCAGGCAGCTGTTAATGTGAGCTGTCCTAATTCATGTGAAACTCTGTGGGAAGGATTTCGATTCTCTGAGTGTCTATGCCAATGATGCTACACACACACACACACACACACACACACACACACAAGTTGAAGTCAGCCAAAGTCCACAGCCCCCCAAAGGCACTTTACAAAGGGGTGAATGAGAAGGTACAACAAAGCTGAGATTCTCTGAGGCAATTTACGGAAATCACCAATCCCAAAGCTCCCCATTTACGTTGGACTCATTTCCCATTTTGAAAGATGTCATTTGTGTAAATGCAGGACACATTTGCTTTGGGGTGAGCAGAATTGTCCCCAACTCCTGGTGGTAGCGGATACATCTGAAAAATGGAATCAAATCAATTTTACTCCCGAGAGGGACAGGTAGAGGACTCCCATTTCCTGCCAAATCAGTTGGAAACAATGAGGAGAGAGAAAAAAAAAATTAAAAAACAGAGCCCTCCCTTCTCTTTCTGGCCTTAGACATGAACTCTTGATAAGATCCTGGAAAACAAGCAGCGTTTTTAACAGCCGTTTGCCCTCTTCAGCTGAGAAAACAGCACGAGCCAAAACTAGGAACTGAGGCCACCTCTATTGTGAATGTGGCCAGGCTGACTTACTGTGGCCAAACAGCAAATCACGAAATGACTGAGATAAGGAATATAATAACATTTTCACATGAACCTTACATTCTTACCTCTTCTATAGGAAAGGATATCCCTGCAGGAAGGAGGAAGGTGGGGCCCTGCCCATGTCCTACAGTGGTGCTGGGACTGCATTGTCCAGGCCTTTTGTAGGGACACAGGAAGAGGGTACGGAAGTTTCTACAGGAAAACAGAGAAAAGTTCAAACATAAACAGCATCCAAAAAAATTTACCAACAGTGAACTAGATTTCCTCTTTGGGCCTTCCATGCTTCCACGCACCACTGGGTTGGCAGATTTTAATCTTGGATTCTGTTCACCTTGGTAACCTCCAGCGTGTGTGATTGTGCTGTTTCCCTACTTAATAAGTTAAGAGGATGTGTTTTCTATGGCATTGGAGACAAAAACAACCTCTTTCCAGAGACTGTATCCTGGCCTGGCTGGAGTCCGTTCTGTCTTTTCCATTTGTCATTTCTGGGGAGGGCACAGGCTTCCCTGAAGTCCCGGGTGGGACAGGGCGGCTCCCTTTTAGGAGGCTTTGAACAAAAGCTGAAAGTGGCCAAATCTCTGCTTCCCACAACAAGGCAAGGGTTTGGGTTTGGCCCTCCCAATTTGGCCAGAGATGTGCCGGAAGAAACTCACTCATGAAGGGGTGTGAGAAAAGTTGTATCCCCCCCCTCTAGTGAGGGCTACAATGTCTCCCTCTCCCACCGTTTTTGCTCTCTTCTACCCACTAGGGCTCGAAGAACTTTCTTCAAGAATGTCTGCTGCCCACCCAGAGGCCACACAGCTCTCTGGCTTGAGGACTGAGTTATGAGAAACCACAGTTCTAGCAGGGAGAAGTAATTCCATGGTTAAATCTGAAAGAAAAGAGCCAAAATGAAAAAGAGAGAGTGGCTTTGGGGGAAGCCCCTCCCCCTCTTCCTGGTCCTTAGGAAACCAAAATGGCTTCCCTTGGCCTCAAGCTGCAGAGATGGGTGACCCATAGAAAAAATGTTATCAGAGTCTTCTCAAGGACAACCTCTGAATTGCAAGGAGTTGCTTTCCACTCTCCCCCCTGATTGAAATGCTTTTAACTCTGGCTAGGAATTGTGGAAACCACTTCCAAACTGGTTTCAGTATAGGCCTCCAGGCACTAAAAGGAACATCCATTACTTCTCGGATAGGGCCAGTCACATGCTGCAGGAGCAAATGGTTACGGTGAACAGACTGACTTCCTAGACGAGGCCATTATGGGAAATTAAAACACTTCTTACCCCTCGAAAAATAGCGCTTACTCCCGAGAATCTTTCACGGCCCAGCAGAGGAGAGAGTTCTGAGTGGACTGCTCTAGCTTTTTAGGTGATATCTCTTTCTGAATTGCTTTTTCCAGAACAAATGACTTCCATTATGTTCAGCAAGGGACCAATTTTTCACTTAAGTATGTAAAGCAAAATACGGCCTGTGTTCTGGATGTGTTACTCACAATAGGAGAGCTTTTCTGACAATTGCCCCAGACGGATGATGGAAGCCTGTTCTATAAAAGCCTAGTTACAAGCAAGAGGGTGACCTTGACTTCTGAAACCAGTTTAGAACATTGATTAAGATATATTCAGGATGCTCTGCTGCATGGAAGGGATACCTGACTTTTCAGAAAACCGTTGACACGGAGAACTCATTCAGGCAACACAAATTTATGGAACAACTGTTGCCCATTTTCATCTGTTCATTCATTCATTCATGCATGCATGCATGCATGTATTCATTTATTTATATACTAAGGTGCTAAGGATTGGGTTGTATTTTAAGGACAATGAGTGGTGGTTTTCAGAACGTTTCACAGCAAGGCATTGGTTCTTGGAGAACTTGCTGGACATTCTTTTGGAGGGTCCTCCATTTCTGTGCCCAGTGTTAACCTTCAACTGCTGAGTGTATTTCATGGTTTTTTTTAAAGATGTTATCTATTTATTCATGAGCAACACACAGAAAGAGAGGCAGAGACATAGGTAGAGGGAGAAGCAGAGGGAGAAGCAGGCTCCCTGTGGGGAGCCATAAGCAGAATTCAATCCCAGGACCCCAGGGATCATGACCTGAGCCAAAGGCAAATGCTCAACCACTGAGCCACCCAGGTGCCTGAGTGTATTTCAATGTTTTAATAACCACTATGGCTGTGCCAGTGCCTACCAGCTGTATAACAGCCCTGAATAGCAGGATATACTAACCATAGTTCCTCATCTCTAGAAACCAACAACGCAAGGCCAGTTGCTCTAAATTGGGATCAGCTCCCAGAGAGACTTGTTGCAAGGGTCTCTCAGTCTCAAGCTGATTTGAGCCTAAAGTCCTCATAGGCTCCACTGACAGAGCCTTAATTCCCACAGCAGGGTAGAAGCAAGAGTGAGGAAAGGACGTTCTGGTAAAGGCTGGGTAGGAGAGGGAGCTGGAACAAGCAGGGAATTATGTTAAGGATGATGAACCAGGGGAGAGACGGCCCAGCTATCTATGCGTGCCCTGTTTCCCACCTAGCCCAATAGGGGTTTCCCTGCCTGTGGAATCCGGCCCACCTCACTCAAGGTCAGCAGATGCCTGAGCAGAGGGTGGGGTTAGGGGTCTCTAAAACAACCAGCCAAGCAAGAACACTTGGTTCTGAGTTTCCACCTCAATGCTGAGGATACTATTTTCATTGGACCTTGTTTTGTTCTGTCCCCCAGTACACTCCTGGACATTGACTCCCCATTTTTCTTCTCCACTCTACCTTCCCAGACACTGAATTCTCATCCATGGTCCCTGCCAGCCAGCTCCTGGTTAGCAAACACCAAGCCTGGGTCTCCCCTGGGCTCTCATGTCCTGTGCCTGCTTTTTCCTCCATCCTCATGCATTCAGCATTTGTGCACTCATTCAATAAGTAATTATTGAGTGCCAATCATAACCATGCACTCTGTAGGTGCTGGAGACAGCGGTAACCAAGATGAACATGACCTTGACCTCAGGGGGTTGTTAATCTGGCCAAATGACAGAAAGATGTCAAATTGTACTTGATTCATTTGAAATTTTTTCTTACATAATCCTATTTAAACATGCTATTTCGAAGCTGGTGTTCTAGATTAGTGAGATGTTAGGTTTTCCTTCCATTTTCTTTATTGTCAAAATTATTATTTTTTTTAAATGCTTATTTTTTTAAAAATTTTTAAAATTTATTTATGATAATCACACAGAGAGAGAGAGAGAGAGAGAGAGAGAGAGAGAGAGGCAGAGACATAGGCAGAGGGAGAAGCAGGCTCCATGCAGGGAGCCTGACGTGGGATTCGATCCCGGGTCTCCAGGATCGCGCCCTGGGCCAAAGGCAGGCGCTAAACCACTGCGCCACCCAGGGATCCCCTATTGTCAAAATTATAATGTGTTTCTATGCTTCTATAATTTACAATAATTAATAAAATGTAACTATATACAGTTAGAGTTATATATAACTGTAAATCCATAGGTCTTGAATAACAAGCCTATCTGAACAAGATTAAGCCTTCCTGAGGCTACAGGAGATTCGAGGCATGACCTTCACCTAGTGGTATAGAACCTAAATTAACACTGATGACAGCTAGCATTTATGGAGAGAGGGTTGGCATGTGCCAGGCACTGCTAAGCACTTTACCTGGATTGTCTCATTTATCATAACACGAGATAGTCACTAATATTATCCCTATTTTACAGATGAGAAAACTAAGGCTTAAGGAGGTTAAATAACAGATTTTTGAAAGGCAAACCTTTTCATGGTTGAATTGGCAATTTATTTGGTTCACTGCACCCAATTGCAGGGGTGATAAGCAAGATATTTAACAATCGGTATGAAGTGGACACTAACCAATCAGAACAGATGTCACAGAGCAGAGGCAGGGTGGGAGGACCAGGGGTCACTGGGGGAGAGGCTGGGGTGGCTGGGCTAGACCAGTCACGATGGGGTCGGCTAGGAAAGCATCTGTTTATGGATCAGTATGGCGGTGTTTCATTCACTATGTTAACAACTCAGGGACGCCTGGGTGGCTAAGCGGTTGAGCATCTGCCTTTGGCTCAGGGCATGATCCCAGGGTCCTGGGATCGAGTCCTGCTTTGGGCTCCCCACAGACAGCCTGCTTCTCCCTCTGTCTGTGTCTCTGCCTCTCTCTCTGTGTCTCTCATGAATAAAA
This sequence comes from Vulpes vulpes, assembly GCF_048418805.1. Lineage (NCBI taxonomy): Eukaryota > Metazoa > Chordata > Mammalia > Carnivora > Canidae > Vulpes > Vulpes vulpes. The sequence goes on from NC_132789.1 coordinate 73,587,432, forward strand.
AAAGAAAAAAGGAAGGAAGGAAAGAAGAAAGAGAAAGAAAGAAAGAAAGAAAGAAAGAAAGAAAGAAAGAAAGAAAGAAAGACAAAGAAAAGAAAAAATAAAGAAAGAGAAAGAGAAAAGCAAAGGAAAGGAAAAGAAAGAAAGAAAGAAAGAAAGAAAAGAAAAGAAAAAAGAAAAGAAAAGAAAAGAAAAGAAAAGAAAAGAAAAGAAAAGAAAAGAAAGAGTATGTTAACAACTTAGCCTGCCTGCCCCTGGAGCCTGGCCCAGGTGAAATGGAAAGCCGCTCCCCCACTCCCACATGGATCAGCTCAGTGACCACTGTGCTCATCAGAAATTTGGAGAGTTACTAAGGGTCAGATTGACTTTTACAGCCTATTTTAAACTCTTGATGTGCTTTGGAGTATGCTGAGATACTGAGTATGATTTTATACAAACTGTCTTAGGTTACCAAGAGCTCTCTTTCCTGTTTCTAGACCATAACGCCCGGGTTGGAAATCTATGGGCTGAATTCAGCCAGCAGACATGTTTTATTTAGCCCACACAATGACTTCTCATTTTAAATAACAAGAGCTAACATTTCTGTAGCACTAACTATAGACCAGGCATGTGCATATATATATAACTCATGTTATTCACCTCAGACCTACCAGACTGGTACTATATGACTGTCCTCATTTTACAAATGAGGGAACCAAGGCACAGAGAAGTTGAGTAACCTGCCTAAAGTGGCACAGTTAATCAATAGGCAGAGGTGGAATTTGAACCCAAGCAGCCTGGCTCCAGAATTCAAGTTCTTGGCCATTTATACTCCTCTGCCTCTCTAGTATGTTTGATTTATTTGTTGACACTTAAAAATCAAGAGAAGTAAGATAAAAACCCAGAGTTCCAGCCTGTCCAAAGGAAAGATCAGAAGTTCTAATCATCTTGAGTTCATTCCCCTGGGGTAAAAGTTAGCCTCCTTTGCATGGGTATGTGTTCTTTGACTTTCCCAGTCCCCACCATTCCCAACTGCCTTCCAACACCGAGGCTGCCAGTCATTCCCCTTCTGTCATCAGGCTGGTACTTGCTTACAGATACCCTCCTCACTCACTCTATGTGACCAGCCTGGCCCCTGGAGACATTTGGGCCTCCTCAAGTGAAGCCAGGATGCATTTTTGCTCTGATAATATGTATCCTAGAAGTGCAGAAGTATATAAGAGACTCACCCCTCTTGTGGATTGTTACTAAGGACCAAAAAATTAAAGACAGACATTGAGAAGAGAAGCAAAGCAATAATGAACAAATTCAAAGGGGGCACTGGAGAAAGCTCGCTCTAGCCAGCTTGATTGCCTCCAGCCCAGATCATGCAAGACTTAAAAATGTTTACTTGAAAACGAAACAAAATAATCTTATCAAGCTAAGTTCCCTACAAAGACAGTTTTCTATGAGTCTGATCTTGTACAAAATATTACTATGAAGCAAAAACGATTGCCTTATTTAAAACCCATCTACAGGAATTTTTATTTTTATTTATTTTTTTTTTAGGAATTTTTATATTCACGTGCAAATCATCACTTTCTAAGTGGTCTCCTTGGAAGGTGTGCACCTTTTCTTGTGATGCCCCTGCCAGAAACATTTTGGGACTCCTTGTGGGGGCTAATTTTCAAAGCAATTTATGAGCATACACCTGGCAAATGTCAATCTCATTTTATATTCGCATCTGCTTTTTATCCAAAACAGTAACACCCAGTTTTTCTGCATTATTCCAATGATATTCCTATTCCAAATAAAATCCATCAAAGGATAAATATTTGTTCATACTGAGAATAAAATAATTAGCAACAATCTTGGAAGATAATTCCATAGCAACAATAACATCACGCAAATAAGAATATCGCCTCTCCAGGTGACCCCCTTGAATGGACCACTACTTATTATTTGGATATGTTCTGCTGTATTTGTTTAAGGAATCTGGTAAGAGAAAAATGTATATCTAATCCTGCTTTTATTATACATGACACAGAGAAAGCACATATACTGAATAATTATTTCTGGGTAGCACAACTATGCATGACTTTTTATTTTCTTCGTTAATACTCAGCAAAAATTCAGTGTTTGCTTGCACTATGTTAAATGCTAGAGACACAAATATAAACATTTTCTTACAGTTTTTTTATTACGAGAATGTTTGAACTTTGGTAATCATGAAAAAATGAACTGTTTCCATTTTGAAAACGACGTATCCACACAGGCTAGAGGAAGACAAGGAGAAGGGGAAAGAAATTCTGTAAACCATCCTATCGAGGCAACTAATTTTCTGTGCAACCACATAGTTCAGGTTTAGGACACACGGGCAAACGAAATGCCATGTGAAGGCAGCTGGCCTGGAAAACAGTGATAAATTGGGGGTAGAACAATGAAAGTTTCAAGATCCACACCGGCCGGTATCTGTGTGACTTTGAACAGTGTGTTTAATCACTCTGCCCTTAGGTTTCTTCTCCTGAAATAAAAGAATTGGACTAAATGATCTCAATGGTCTCTGACAATTTTGACATCATTATTATCAAGTTCTATCAACTGGCTTAAATCATGCAACAAAATCTATGTTAATCACATGTTAGCCACAAGGAACAGTACTGAGCAAAAGAGATTATATTTTTTTAAAGATTTATTTATTTATGATAGACACAGAGAGAGAGAGAGAGGCAGAGACACAGGAGGAGGGAGAAGCAGGCTCCATGCCAGGAGCCCAACGTGGGACTCGATCCCGGGACTCCAGGATCGCGCCCTGGGCCAAAGGCAGGCGTTAAACTGCTGAGCCACCCAGGGATCCCTGCAAAAGAGATTATAGAGGTAGGTAGGCCATCAGCAAAAACTCGCATAAACTACTGTAATAAGAAGTTATTTTTTAAAGACATTAAGCTGAGGTGCTAGTCCTGAAAACCATGTAGTCCCTTCCCACAAATGGGTGGATTCAGTAAGGTTGGACACGAGTTTGGAAAAAGAAGATAAAAAGATTCCCACTGCTCAGCTGTGGGAATCAGACTTGGTTTCTAAATCCACAAGAAAGTAATCCTAAAACTTTATGGGAGAAAGAAAAAGTGTAAAGGGTATGGCAGCCAGGGGGAAGCTGGTGGTTCATTTCTAAAGCTTGCTCTTAACCTACAGAGAGGCCAACCTGGGTCATGGGCTTTATTCAGTGTGAGCCCATAATCAAGAGACCACATCACAGCTCCCAGAGGCCCCCCAAGACTGGAAGGAAAGGGAGGATCCTGCCCCACCAGCAGGGCAGTGGAGGAAGAGAGAGACTCTGGTCCCTGAGCCAACGTCAGGGCAGGGATGCAGAACAGTCCAGGTGGCTGAGGGGGAGTCAGGTCACAGGAGACTGGGCTCTGTCTTCCACTTGGTTAATAGAGGAAATTCTCTCTCTGGGCACCTCGTAAACCATGGGGCAGCCACACTGGACTCGAAACGGTGTTGAGCATGTTTCCATAGAGAGTGGCCTGAGATTGCTTCCCACTTCCTTTCAGCTTGTGGGTGGTGCGTAGGGGGTATAGAAGTTCCTCATGACATGCTCCCAAGACGGCTCAGAATGCCAGGCTGGGGGCTTGCCCCAGCAAGCCTAAGACGTGGCCTTACCATCAAGGCCTGGAGGATGGAGCTGACCCCCAAACTGTTCACATGGAAGCAGTGGTAGCCCATGGTGGCCCGAGAGTACCCAAGGCCAGCAACTTCCAACCTCGAGTTAACCAGATGGTTTGAAATTGGAAGAGGCTGTTACATTTCATTGGCAAGTTGAAGTCCTCCCCCCACACCACACCCCACCATCAGCAGGAGTGGGAGCAAATGAGACCACTTGGACAAATACAAAAATTTAGCTCATCATTTAGAGAACCCTGAGCCACGGTGCATATGTTTCCACCCTGCTGGGTAAGTGTGTAATTATAATTACTGTGAATCCTATGAAGAAAAAGTCCCAGGTGCTTTGAATGCACTTAATCAGGGGCTCTAACGTAGCCTGGCAGGCAGCCCTTAGGGACAGCTTCTAGAAGGAAGTGATATTAAAGCAAAGACCTGAAGGAGAAGTTAGGTAAGCAGGGGAGAGCCCCAGATGTGTGGGAGGAAGGCGGGCTGGGCCAGGCAGGAGTGTGAGGGGCCAGGCGAGGCGACAGGTGAGGAAGCAGGCGGGCCAGGTGGGCAGGCCGCAGCCCCTCGCCCCGGCTCGCCGCTTCACTTCCACTGCCTTTGATTTCTTCTCTTTTGCAGGGCAAAGCAACCTAACAACCTGCGTTTTAGCAAGGGCAACAATGAAGCATTTAGGTAGTCTGAGAGTAGATCCAGAAGGAAACGGGCACGTGGGGAGCCAGTGGTTGAGCGTCACCTTCGGCTCAGGGCGTGATCCCGGGATCCTGGGATCGAGTCCCGTGTCGGGCTCTCTGCAGGGAGCCTGTGTCTCCCTCTGCCTGTGTCTCTGCCTCTCTCTGTGTGTCTCTCATAAATAAATAAATAAAAAGGGGAAAGGGAGCTGGGCTCCCAGGGAGGCGGGAGCCGTCCACCGCACCACCAGCACCTGCTGGCTTCCGCAGGTGCCTCGGCATCCGGGCCCTGCCAAGCTCTCTGGGCTCCTCTGGAGGGCTGGCCCAGAGGCAGGGCTTCCCTGCTGGGGGGTGGGCTGGGGGCGCTGAGCCAGGAGGCCAGAGGCCGAGGAGACAGAGACCAGAGGATGTGGGCTGTTGGCCAACTCCGGTGTTTCTCGGCCGCCACACATGGGTGCTTTGGTTGGGCAGCGCCCTGGAGCACCCTCCCGGTTGGGTGGAGGGTCCAGGGCAGTACCGAGAACTGACTGGATGGAGCCAGGTGCTTACGGGAGCTGTCTTGTCCCCCTTCCCAAGCCAGCACCTGCTCTAAGCCACCAGTGAACTTGCCGGGCCCACGGCAGCAATCCTGGAACTGGTCCTACGGCCCTCACTCCACCCTCTGTGCATTCTTTTCAGAGAGCCATTTTAACAAAATCAATCAGATCTTGTCTCTCCTGTGTATAAAATCCTTTAAGAGCTCCTTATTTGGCTCTTAATAAAACCAGAAGTCCCTGAGTGCCTGCAGGACTCCACCTGCCCTGGCCCCGGCTTACCTCTCCACTGCTGTCTTCTACCAATGTTCATTCCACCCAATGCACATTTGCGCTTCTCTCTATTTCGCAGGTATGCCTGTGGTCTTTTTTTTTTTTTTCCTGCATCGGGTTTGTTACCCTTTCTGTTCTCCTCCTGGAGTTCTTTCTGCAACTTTGTGCCTGGTTCCTTCTATCATGCCTGCTAAAATGGCATCCCTCCTTCTGACATTCTTTTTTTTAGATTTTTAAAAATTATGTGTTTATTTGAGAGGGAGGGAGAGAGCGCATGTGCAGGAGCAGGGGGAAGGGGAGAGGGAGAAGCAGACTCCTCGCTGAGCAGGGAGCCCGAGCCCAGGACCCTGGGATCATCACCTGAGCAAAGGCGGACGCTTAACCAACTGAGCCACTAGGGAGCCCCTGACATTCTATATTATCACCCCGTTTATTCCTTTTGTAGCACCTACCAATCTGATGTTTTCTTGTTATTTATTCGCTTGTTTATCATCCATGTCCTTCATTAGAACCTAATTTTCTTGAGGGCAGCATTTCTCCTTGAACAATGCCTGGCACAAAGAAGGCACTCAATTAGTACTTGTTAAATAAGTAATGAATGACCATTTGGCCAAGGATGGGCCAAGGTAGCGAAATGACTCTGGACCACAAACTTTTTCATTATATGTTTCCCAGTGGAGGGTATTGGTGGATAAAAGACAAATAAAATGGCGGAGCAGTGTCAGCAAAGAGCTTGTTTGCCTGCAGTCTTGTGACTGAGACAGGCACACTCAGCTAACCCTACAGGAATGCTGAAGGACTTGTGGTCTCATTTCAAAAGCATCGATTTCAACTGGGGAATTGAAAAAGTTTCCTAAGTCCAAATTGAATTCAATAGCTCAATAAATGGTATTTGGGCATTTTCGGCTGTGCAAGACTTACAGGACCTGGTCTCTGCCTTTTGGGAGCACACAGTGTGGCAGAGGCAGCCCCAGACAAAGCTAAGGATTCTAGAAGGTGATATAGATGGGGAAGGAGGGAGGGGTGGAGAAAGAGTCAAGGTCAGAGGAAGGAGGGTGCATCCATCGGTTGCACCACCTGGGGTGCAGCCCTGTGCCCTGAGGGTGAATGGGGTTTCTAGCCTGCTGGAGAGGCAAGGGTTGATGGAAGCAGAGAGAAAAGTATCAACAAGGGGGTATGAATGGACCTGGTGATCCTGGATGTGCGGGTCTCAGTGCCCCACACAGAGCTGGGACTGGGATGTGGCCGGAGGTGGGGTTCAGGATTCCTTGGCAGGGGTTGAAGCCACGAGTTACAGGAGGGCTCCCGGGGAAGCATAGGGAACCACAAGGAACTGGGAGGGAAGAAGACATGATCCAGACCTGGGGTGGAGCAGGCCTGAAGGCCGAAGCAGGACTAACAGCTTCAGCAATGGAATGAGAGGAAAGAAAGAGCTGTGAGGACAGGTCCCTGGAGAATGCCGGGCCTGAAGGGTCCTGTGGAAGAAAAGGAAACAGCGAAGGAGTGGTCAGTAAGTAGGAACTAAAATCTGGACAATTTCAATTCCGAGAAACCAAAGGAGGAAAGACTCACTTTTTAGAGGGCTTCTCCACATGCCCCCCCCCTTTTTTTAAGATTGGTTTATTTGAGAGAGAGAGAGCACGAGTGGGAGGGGCAGAGGGAGAGGGAGAGGGAACCTTAAGCCCACTCCTCACTGAGCACAGAGCCCAACCCAGGGCTCAGTCTTGGGACCCTGAGATCGATCATGACCTGAGCCAAAACCAAGAGTCATACACTTAACTGATGGAGCCACCCAGGCGCCCCCACACCTCCCTCTTTGTAACACCCATCCTGCAGGCTGCTGCTTATTCAGTGCCTATCATCTCACCAGACAAGAAGGTCTGCGAGGGCAAGAAATGTTTTTGAGTGGTTTACTGTGATTAACACCTGCACCTAGACCAGGTCTTGTCACCCAACAGAACGACTGTGTGGAATAGATAAGTATTGTCGAATCATGCAGAGTTGAAAAGGCTAAAGGCTGTAAATAAGACCTTGGATTTGGTGATTGGACACAAAGGTGTCATTGAAGAGAGCAGTTTTATGAACAGGGGTGGCAATAATACCTCCATCATGTAGTCGCTGTGAGAATGAATGAGCTGGTCCATGTAAATGCTGAGCCAATGCTTGGAGGGAGTTAAAGCTCAATAAATATTAGATGATGATTATTCCCTCAGCCTTCATTTTCAGAAGCTGTTCTGGTGAACTATTTCTTTTTTTACATTTATTTTATTTTATTTTTTATATTTTATTTTATTTTATTTTATTTTATTTTATTTATTTCTTGATAGTCATATTGTGTCTAACAGATTGGTTTACTACCTTTCCAAGATATTCTGGGTACATATTGCTTTTAAAACTGTAACTACTGGGGGATCCCTGGGTGGTGCAGCGGTTTGGCGCCGGCCTTTGGCCCAGGGCACGATCCTGGAGACCCCGGATCGAATCCCACATCAGGTTCCCGGTGCATGGAGCCTGCCTTCTCCCTCTGCCTGTGTCTCTGCCTCTCTCGATCTTTCTCTCTGCGACTATCATAAATAAATAAAAATTTAAAAAAAAAAACTGTAACTACTAAGTGCTATTTCATTAAATGACTGTAACGGAGCCCAGTGAAATGAGCTTTTGCTGTCAAATCTACCTGTAGCTTGGGGCCTGACCAGCTCCCCGGGGACTAGAAGATGGACTGGAATCTCCATTGCTATCAAGGAGACCCATGGAACTCATGCAGTTGTAGGCTTGGAAACAGGACTGTGTTCCTCAGTCTGTCACTGGGTTGGTCTGCAAATCCAAAGTGGGAAGGCTGAGAAGTAGGGTGCTTCTGGAGACTGGTTCTGTCAGTAGGTTTGGATAAAGAAGATAAGGCTGCAAATGGAAGAGATCCTTGAAGGTGTGGAACACTGGACTGAGATGCAAGTTCCCATCCCGCATATGCCACTAACTCTCTGAAGTTGACCAAGTCACCTAACCTGTGTGTGTATGATGAGGGCCCGCATGAGCCTCAAGGCTTCTGCAGTAGGTTGTTAGCAGAGATGACCACAATTTCTTCCATCCCTACATGTTTGTCTCCCTCGTAGTGTAAGCTTGCTCCCTCTCCTATCGGGAGGTAGCACCTATTTTGCTTCCCCTTGAACCTGGGCTAGTGCTGTGACTTGGTCTGACTAATAGAATGGAGTACAAGTGACGCTGTGTTTGGGTCTAAGCATTAAGAGGCCTTGCTGTTGTGCCCAAGATCGCGAATCCGAGAAACCACCGAGGAGCCGACACCGATGCAAACACAAGAGGGTTTATTTACAAGCTCGAGCTTGGGTCCAAGTATACCCTCAGTGGAGCAGGACTTGGACCTGGAGACTAAGAGGCTTAGCAACTTTATAGGGGCCAGTGGCCAATGGGATACGCAGAAAGTTGCACAGTCATGCTGGTCCACTCGCAGGTGGCCAATTGAATTACATTTTACCTTAAAGTATCCATTTGAACTGGCCTATCACTGAGCCGGATTTCCGATTAGGGTGTGCCCTGGGCTTGACTAGGGTGGGGCAGTGCCCTAAGTAATAAGCAGGTCAGCACAAGGCAGGTGCAGCACAAAGTAGAGTCAATCCTGCTCTGCTTGTCCAGGGGTAGGGGATTTTGTTAAATTTCCTGGGTCCCACAATTGCGGTGCCTGCTACCACCCTCTTGGAATGATGCTGCAGCCACGCGAACAGGCCCAGACCAGCCTCTTTGAAGATGAGATCATGTGGAGAGAAAGGCTCAGCAAGAAGCCAATAGCAACCAGCAGACATGGAGTTAGACCACCGAACCCCGGTTAAGTCGCTGGATGAACAGTTACACGAGTGATCCCATGCAAAAGCATAGTGGAACCGCTCCGCTGAGCCCAGCCAAAATTGCTGACCCACAGAACTGTGAACAAATAAAATGGCTATTGCTTTAATCAACTAAGTGGTGCTTTGTTACACAAGACTAGATAGTTGAGACAGCCCCTTTTATAGCTGACATTCTAGAAAATGACTTGATTGCTCTGAAAAAGGAATCAGGCTGTATGATCTTTCAGTTGTATGTTAGGGTTTGTTGCTAGGAACTCAAAGGTTAAGACCATTTTGTTCCCTCCCCTGCCCCCCACACCCTTGACCCCGAGGGCCTTTTCTGTGGGGTGCTGTTGCATGTGGACTCACGAGAGCTAAAACTCTTTGCCACCTTCCCACCCTCTTAGGACTTGGCTTGGAGGACACTGAGCAAGACAGGAAGTGGCATGATGACTCAGTGGTCCTTCCTTCTGAGTCACTGAGTTGTCAGTTCTCTCTCTCTCTGTGGTTCCATTCATTCACTCAGTCAATACTTTGTGAGCCATTGCCTTGTGCCAGGCCCTGTCTGGGAAGCAAGCCCCAAGGGAAGGGCTGGCGGTACAGTGCATCTGAGTGGGTACGCACCAGGAGGCTTCCACTCACCACTCCCCTCTTAGCTGCTTTTCTGTAGCATCTCACACAAGTATTTTTCTGGGCTCCCACAGAAGGCCCTGTCCCAAAGGCACACAGTTGGAGACCTTTTCAGGCTAGTTGGTTCTAAACTTTTCTTTATTATACATACGAAGAAACTAAGGTCTGAAGAGTTAAGGATTGGGGTAGCTTGTGGTAAAATTAGGCCTAGCATTAAGGCCTATTAGCTTAAAATTCAACAGTCTCGGGCAGCCCGGCTGGCCCAGAGGTTTAGCGTCACCCTCAGCCCAGGGCGTGATCCTGGAGACCCGGGATTAAGTCCCACATCGGGCTCCCTGCATGGAGCCTGCTTCTCCCTCTTCCTGTGTCTCTGCTTCTCTCTCTCTCTCTCTCTGTCTCTCATGAATAAATAAAAAAAAATCTTAAAAAAGAATCCAACAGTCTCATCATTGCCTTGTAAGCCCCTCTCCCCCCAGGCCCACACTCTCCTTCCTCTTGATTACTGAGTTTCTCATTAGTCCTCCTCAACCTTGTGTTTCAGGCATAAACCTAGTTCCTCTTCCGGCTCAAGATTCAGACGTTATCAGAGGAATAAAGATTGTCAGATAAATTGCAGCCATCAACGATAAAGGTAATAATTACAACACCCTAAATTAAAAAACTACTTATTGAGTGCCTATTATGGGCCAGGCATTGATTCTGTTTTAGGGATACAGTGAATAAAACAGGGAATCTACCCCTGGGGAATTTATATTCTTGAGGGACACGGAGCAGACAATACTCTAGGAAGCAAATAAGAGGATTTGGGGCTGGTGTTACAAAAACGAAACAGGAAAATGTGATAGAGGTGACTGGACTGAGGGGTATATGGCCACAAGAGGCCTCTTTGACCTTACGACTTTTAAGCTGAAATCTGATTGGTGAGGAGCCAATAATTCTTTGGGAAATGAAAAGAGCAAAGGCCCTGAGGTAAACTTAACCATATTTGAGAAAGCAAAGAGGATGCATGTGGTCTCTTGGAAGGAGTGGTGAGGGGTAGAGGGAGGCAGAGGCCAGATCATGCAGGGCCCTGTAGGGCCCCCATATATGGAGCCCAGAACCTACACACCTGGATGGTTCATAGGAGGGTTCTAAGTGATAGAATACCATTTACATGTTTAAGATCAATTAAAAAATCAGTCTGGCTCCCTGGATGGAGAATGGATGTTGAGGGTCAAGAGTGAAATTGGGAGAGGTGGTTCATTGAATGTTCACTATGTGGGGGGTACTTTGTGTATCTTAGCTCTATTCCTCCCAATGCTTCAAAGTAAATCTTGTTACACCCATTCTATAGAAGAAATGGAACTGAAAGAGATAAAGGAACTTGTTCAAGGCTATGGGACCAAATTTGAATCCAGAACCATCTAATCCACTGTGGGAGCCCTTCCCAAGTAGCACGTGGCCTTACTAAGCTGGTCAATCTACCCCTGTGCTAATAAATCTCTCTGATTGTCATCGTACTTTGAAGCATGAAATTTTAAAGCTGGAAGCTATAGATTGGAAGTCCCTGGAAGGCAGAATTCATATCTTACTCATCTTGCCATTTAGTTGTGGCACAGCCCCTGGCACATAAGAGGCACTAATCATATCTGATGAATGAATGACTGAGTCCCAAGCATGAGAAGTTTTCTGAACCACCTCCCACCTCTGGCCCACTATTTTCAAGACAGGAGGCCGAGTGTTTTCCCCAAATCACATGACAGGGCTGGAAGCTCTTGAATCCAGGGCTCTCTCCACCAAACCATACTACATCCAGTTTATCTGATTAGGACAGATTTCTTGGTTTAACCTACCATTTTAGCTTGGTAAATCCCCCAGGTCAGGCACCATGTCACGTTGGGAGTATGTGGTGCCTACAGGGAGGTTTGACTTGGGGCTTGGAAGTAAGATTTCTCTTGGAAAATTAAACTAAACAAATGAACTCTACATGTGATGGGAAGAACACAGACATCTTCAAGGTCTCCTAGAACAGCTCTTGACTGGAGTTTAGTGTCTGAAGAAAGAACATTCAGTCTGAACATCATGTGGTCAAGAAGAGCACAGAGAGAAAGGCCATCTTTGGCCTGACTGTCCAGCAGAATGTAGAGTCTGGGACAATGTATGCGGGGAATGGGTATTTTCTGGTTACCAGAGAGTACTTTCTATGACAAGATATTCACTTCCTGGTGCTTTTATTGTTGATCACCAAGCAACCAAGTCTCAAATGTTAATTTGGCTTTCTGGTTACTGAGGGGGTCCTCTGGGCAGAAGAGGCAAGCATTTCAATCATTCTGAGAAAGGAATGTTCTCTATTATAGGTGAATCCACTTGCAGATATACCCAGAAAATTGTGTCACCAAAAATCTGTTCCTCACTGGGGGTGGGCCTCTCAGAGTTGAGGGAGCCATAGACCATGACTATTCTCTGAGGTTCTGAGTATATTATAAATTGAACAAATGCTAAAAGCTAGTTCTAAAACTTGTGGTGTATTTTAATTGTTTGCCTTGAACCAACTGTGGCTTTTTACATAGAAAACACAATGCAATATTATTGTCCCGGCAATGTGTAAATTAGGGACCCACAAAAATAGTGGCGCACTTTCAGTGGTGTAGTTGGAGAATAGGATGGAAATTTAAAGATGAATGACAAATGCCTTCTATCAGGTTTGTTGGGCTATTTCTGTAACTGCCTAAGTAAGGTCATTTGGTAATAATATTAGCGCTATCTGTGAAGCCCTGTGTGGTGAGGCCCAAGACCGAAAGGCCACGGTCAGAAGCATAAGGCCCACTTTCTCTACCTGCCAGCACAAGCTCGGACCATCACCAAGGTGATACTATCCACAGACCACTAGCTAAGTCAGCCTTTACCTGGTGAACCCCTGACCATGCCATGTGCCACCCCCTTAAAATATCACATGTCCCACAATAAGAATGGCAGCTTGCGATGTCCACGAGTGAGTGCTCCTCAAGAAACTCGTTGACTGAGCAGCTGATTAACCAGTGAGAAGCCAAGCTAGGGCATTTAAAAGGACTATTTATTTATTCAGTTGCAAGCCACTGAATCTATTTATTTTTTTTAACTTAAATGCAATCAGCCAACATATAGAACATCACTTGTGTCAGATGTAGGGTTCAACAATTTGGTGGTTGTGTCTAACACCCGGCACTCATTGCATCACGTGTCTTCCTTCATGCCCATCACTCAGTTGCCCCATCTCCCCGCCCACCTACAAGTACCCTTGCAATATTGCACTTGGGGAAGTTGCCTTCCTGACAGAGGTGGGAAGGTGCTTGGTGGGAGGGAAGACAACGAGAAGGTGAGAGGAGATGTTTAGAAGGACACAGACTCACACGTAGGTGGCCACATGCTCGCCCTTGGCCCCTGGCTGCCCTCCCTGACCTCTGTGATCCTGTCCTGCTCCGCCCCGTCCCACCTCTCAACTCCCAGCTTTCCAAACTCTCTGTGTGTCTCACACCGATCATAAAATCAAATTGGTGGGCGACAACCGATGTCTCCTAAACAAAAAGGATGGAAAATATCAATATCACATGTGTCATACAGTAAAAGTTTCAAAAAAGGTGAAAAGAACCTGTTTTCTGAGACCTGTTTCAAGTCCATACATGTGTGCATCAGGTTCAGATGCCAACTCTGTGTCCTCTTGTAGGCTGGAGGGAACGGTCTCAGTCCGCTGCTCTAGGGGGCAGATTGAAACGCCCCCACCTTTCCCTGAGGGGATTCTGGGCATGGGCTCCCCAAGAAGAATCGCTTGGAGTCGCTGGGATGGCGATGGTGAGCTAACAAGCTGGGAAGTATGTGCGACGCTTTCGGGTGCAACGCCCTCAGTGCACCGATTTCCAGGGGCAGAGGCTGAATCTAGGGAAGGGGGAAAGACAAGTTGGTGGGAGAACCTTGGCTCCCGGTGGTTTCTCTGCCCCTCCCTCCTGTGCTCTTTTTCTTTACGAACTGGGGTCCTCTGTTGTCACACAGCAAAGATTTGTGGAAAGGAGTTAGATTTTTTGGCCAGAAAACCTGGATTTTATTATAATTTTTTAAAGATTTTATTTATTTATTCATGAGAGACACACAGAGAGAGGCAGAGACACAGGCAGAGGGAGAAGCAGGCTCCCCACGGGGAGCCCGAGGTGGGACTCAATCCTGGAATCCCGGGATCACACCCTGAGCCCAAGGTAGATGCTCAACCGCTGAGCCACCCAGGGGTCCCGAAAACCTGGATTTTAACAGCAGCCCATCGTTTACTGTGTGACCTTGAACTAGGTCGCTTAATATCTCTATGCCTCAGGTTGTATCAGACATAAAACAGGATTCACTCTATTCGAGACCAGTTGATTCGTCTCTTCGATGGCACTTTTTGAATTGAGGTATTACATATATTCTCTAATAATAGTTTTTCCTCCTTGAGTATCCATGGCATTTATTCAACAAATATATGTTGCCATGGGGCTGGCTGAAGGGGGATGAATGTAGTATTATCAACTCTCACCCCTTGTTAAGAGTATTGACTGACCTTTTCCAGGGAGGAGATGCTACTCCCCTTCGTTTCACTCTAGCATCTGTCCTCAGAACCCTCACAAGGCCCTACAGAAGCTGGTAAATTTAAAGCTCATTCAACAGCCTGACATCATCGAGCTTCTCTTACCTTCAAACCATGGTGCCTGGCTCCTGCCAGCAGCCTGCACAATGGTGTTTTTCTTCTCCACCTTTGGGTTACATGCAGAGCCTCATCACACACATGAGGCCCTGTCAGAGACCTTCCTTCTCTCTTTCTCACTGGAGATCCTTCCATATAGAAACAGGAGGGAATCGGGGTGTCCCCCTATGTCTGAGGAGCCTGTTTGCTCATGTTCTTTCTTCTCTGGCTTCCTTGTTCCAGGGCTTCCTCATGAGGGCAAGGAGTGCCAGGTTCGATGCCACTGTGGGGGAAACGCCCTCTCCCCATCTCTGTGCTGGGCTCCCATGGGAGGAAGTGCTTGGTTTCGGAATATCCTGCAGCTTCACGTGAATCAATTTCATTTATTCTGATTTTTGCATCAAAACTCTCGCTGGGCTCTAGCCTCTGGAGACAAAGCCTATCAACCCATGTGAACAGGCCCGTGAGAAGGGATTGAAGTCATTGTGCTTGGCCCAGGAACTTCTTGCTCTGAAGACTCCTACTCTACTATTATCTCTGGCAAGCTTCTCTGTGGCCCCAGGCCTTCCTTTGCTGCTCTCAAATTACTATTCTCTTTTGAGTTTCAGGGATTTTTAAAAGGTGATAATCAACCTCTTAGCTGTTTCTACCATGAAGGAGTTAGTTTTGAAACCCCCTGAATAAGCTGCTTACCTAACTTGGCCATTAATGCCCAGCGTGATGTCCTACCCACCAGGTGCTTCCTGGGCTCCACTGTCTTCCCCGCAGAGTCCTGTGCAACACCTAGGATCAAAGCAAGAGAGAAAATGCCCCATTTTCTTGATCTGCGCATTTAAAATCCAAAGCAGTTGTTTACACAGGAACTCTGGGCATCACTGTAAAAGAAAAGACCTGAGACTATTTGCTATATGTAGGAAGTGATTTTGAGCAGCAGCTGGTCAGGACAGTGTCTCGCTCTACTCATCCTGGAAATTACAGCCATGACTCATAGTGTGGTGTTGTGACATCCTAACACCATGTTTTATCCTCCCTTCCACTCTACTGGTAGAGTGTAAATTTGGGGCTGAGTATGGAAGTTCCAGTGTTAGTGAATTTCAGTCAGTTTTCAAATGCAAAAATCTGAGGCTTGGAATCTGTTTTAATGCCCTCCAGAAGCCAGTGATTGTTTTCCCCCCTGGTGATTGTTCATATCTCAGTACTGTCCAACATCACTTACAAAATTTTATGGTATCTCAAAAAAATTATTATTGATGAACTGATTGATTCAACAATGGCCATTTAGCATTTTTTGGCAGGCGTTGGTGATCTAGAGATAGAATGTGGAGGGGAGCAACAGTCGGATAAATAATGCTGAGCCATAAAGTTCAAACACGATGATCTGGGAGTTTAAGAGAAATGGCCCATGTACTTCATCTGGTGGATCTTGGGAGACTTCTCAAAGGAGACAGCGTCTGAGCTGACCACAAGGGCTGAGGAGGACACTGACAAGGGTTTCACGAGGAGAAACGTTGCCTGGGTGGAGAACTATGGATCCTAGGCTCAACCTCAGATTCTCAGCGGGGAGGCCCCAGTACATGTGGTTTTGATATGTCACCAGGGCTGAGAACCAACAGGAAGAAGGGCTCAGGTCTGGTCAGAGACTAGGAAGACTGTCTCAGAGGCCAGGACAGTGTAAGCCAGCTATTCTCCACCTATCAGAAGACAAATAAGAAGAATTAAATGAAGCACAATGACTTCGTTTCCTTGGAAGATGAAGTTCCTGGATGTAGAGTGTGTTAAAGTCACCTAGATTTTTACTAATGTGGCAAGGAAGGGCCCTTTTCTGGAACAAGGGAGAAAATGCAATTCAAACCAAACCAAAAAACAGAGCAGAATCTCCTTTGTCTCAGATGGCCTATGCCAGAGATTGACAAACTCTTCTGCAAGGAGTCAGAAAGTAAATATTTCCAGCTTGAAGACCGCATGGTCTGTCACAACTATTCAACTATGCCATGGTGGTGCAAAAGCAGCTTAATAATACAAAAGTGAATGAGCAGGGCTGTATTCTAAGAGAACTTTGTTTATGGACACTGAAATGTGAATTTCATATAATTCTTTCATGTTATAAAATATTATTCCTCCTTTGATTTGTTTTTAATAGTTAAAAAATGTAAATTCTTATTATTCATGATAGCCAAGTGGTGGGGGCAACCCCAATGTCCTTCAACAGATAATGGTTTTAAGAAAAGCACTCTCTTTTACAAGGGAATATTATCCAGCCTTGAAAAGGAAGGAAATCCTATCACATGATATAAATGCTGAACCCTGAGGACGTTATGCTAAGTGAAATAAGCCAGTCACAAAAAGGTAAATACTGTATGACTCCACTTCCATGAGGTATCTAAAGTAGTCAACTTCATAGAAATCGAATGTAGAATGATGGTTGCCAGGGGCTAGGGGGAACGGGAAGCTATGTTTAATGGGTCTACAGTTTCAGGTTTGCAAGATGAAAAGGTTTTAGACATTGATTATGTCACAATGGGAACACACTAGACACTATCACACTGTGTACTTGAAAATGAGTAAGAGTCGCCTGGGTGGCTCAGCTGGTGCAGCATCTGCCTTCAGCTCAGGTCATGATCCCAGGGTTCTGGGATGGAGCCCCAACTCGGGCTCCCTGCTCAGTGGGGAGTCTGCTTCTCCCTCTCCCTCTGCCCTTTCTCATGTTCTCTCTCTAACTCACTCTCTCTCTCTCTCAAATAAATAAATAAAATATTAAAAAAAAAAAAAAAAAAGGAAAGGAAAACTCAACTGCTTCCTAAAGTACTCCACCACCTGGGAGTCAGGGAAATGGGAAAGAGAGCACAAAACACTGGGAAGCGATGGTCAGAGAAAGAGAATGAAAACCAGGTATATGTGCTGTTCTAAATGGCAAGTGGAGAAATTATTTCCAGGCTGCTGATGGCTCAAGGAAGAACCAGCTATTGGCTTAAGGACATTGAGGTCACAAATATTGATAGGGTAGTGGCTTCAGGAGAGGATTAGAAAGGAGAGCATACTGACAGCATGCCATAAACCGCCCTCTCAAAGATGAGAAATCAAAATCGAGAAGTATCACAAGGTGGGGAATGAGGTCAAGGTATTTTGTTTTGTTTTTTTTTTTAAGATTGAAAATATATGAGGCACCTGGGTGGCTCAGCGGTTGAGTGTCTGCCTTTGGCTCAGGTCGTGATCTCAGGGTTCTGGGATCGAGTCCCACACCAGGTTCTTTGCAGGGAGCCTGCTTCTCCCTCTGCCTGTGTCTCTGCCTCTCTCTGTGTGTCTCTCATGAATAAACAAATAGAATATTGAAAAAAAATTGAAAAAGAAAAAAAAAAAGATTGAAAATATACAACATATTGGCATGCGATGGGAACAATCCAGTACAGAGTAGAAACTGACAATATGGCAGTGAGAAAAGAATAGCTGGGACCATGAATTTGAGTAGGTGGAGGCAATACGATGTAGTAGACAAATGAAGAGGTCAGCCCTAAGTAGGAGTATGGAAAGTTAACGTATATGGCTACAAGGGGAGGTAAATATATGGCTACAAATGTAGGTGGGCAGGCAGGTGGGATCACTTGGGACTTCTCTTCCGATTGTTTTGATTTTTTTTTCAGTGAAATGGATTGCAAGGTCATCAATAGGGAAAGTATGGGATTAGAAGTCTTGGAGTCGGAAGGAGTGGAGAAAGCTTTGAACACTTGTGACAGTGGAAGGGTGATTGAATAAAAACTCATAGCTTTGAATAATTATTGGGTAGGTTATATTAATGTAAAAACATTCATCATCCTTTCCCACGAGCTCCTCCTCACCATGCTCTCCCCGTAGAAGCATTCTCCATCCCATTGATGTTACACTTGGCCAGATGACTCTCTGAGCAGTGAAATATTAGTGGGAGTTGTATGTACCACTTCAGAAGGAAAAAAAAGATTAAGATGGTAAGTTTTATTTATTTTTTTATTATTTATTTTATTTTATTTTATTTTATTTTATTTTACCACAATTAAAACTTTTAACAGAAGTCAATTCTTCTTCACTTGAAAGTCCTACAGAAATAGGCAGCAGACCCTATGGGCTATAACTTGCCAACCTCTTGCCAATGGGTGGCCAATCCGAATGCAAAAAAGATGGTTCAAATCAATACTTCTCAAATGTCTCTACTGAAAACCTCTAAGGACACAAAAGGAGGAATGCAGGCCACAGAGGTCCTGCCTACACGTCTATAAAATTCTTTTAAGTACTTTTTCAAGTGAAGTTCATGAAAATCTTTGAATCTTAGTCTATAACACATATTGTTTTAATGGAAAATTGGCATTTACTGTAAAAATCAGTAAAAACTGATGCTCATGTAAGTTCAAAGAAGGTGAGAGTCTTAGTCAAGTCACATAGCTAGAACAAGTTAGGTATGGGACTGGATCCCAAAATTCCTGATTCCAAATGTATACTTTCCACCTGAGTGAGCTGCCTTCCCATCAGGCTTTGGCTCTCCGTTCCTGGCTCCTAGCCATATTCCTCCATAATTGACACAGGCTTCAAGGTAGTGTTGGCAAACCACTATTGTGTTTTTTCCAAAATTTATCAATTCATGTTTAATACCATCGATTCATAAGTTTTATATATGATTTGTTCTGCTATATTCTAGAATATTTTATTTTTTAAAAAGATTTTATTTATTCATGAGAGAGAGGCAGAAATACAGGCAGAGGGAGAAGCAGGCTCCCCACAGGGAGCCCGATGTGGGACTCGATCCCGGATCCCGGGATCACGCCTGAGCCAAAGGCAGCCGCCCAACCGCTGAGCCACCAGGTGTCCCTATCCTAGAATATTTTAGATGATATTTTCTAAAACTCATTTTTTGCCTCTTGCCCTAATTATGCTTTCTCATCCATCTGTATTTTTTAAAAAACTTTTCATAGCATCCCATTCTGTTATACATTGTGAAATGTTAAATTATGAAGGACCTGACAGATTTGCTCTTTTTGTACATCCGGCATCCATTTTTTCTTGTGGTAGACTGTATTATTTGTTCAGAATTCTCCTCTCCCACCCTGCCCTTCTCCTAGTCCCACTGACTTTAGACTTGGCCATATAACTTGCTTGCCCCCCAATGGATTGTGAGTCAAAGTGAGGGTGTGAGAGTCCTAACCAGAGGTTTTAAGAGGACTCGTGTGTCTCCATGCACCTCTATTGAGCTCCTGCCTTCCTAGAGAACCGTACATCTCAAGTAGAATCTATTCCTTTAGCCCAGGTTCCAGAATGAAAATGTGTGAAGCAGACCAGAACCCAGCTAACCTAGACCCGTTTGCTGTCACTGAGTCTTGAGGTTATTTGTTACATTGCATTATTCCAGCAAAAGCTGACTAATACATCCCTTCTCCTGGAACCAGGGCTTCTGTTTTCTTCTGGAGACCCAGCCCTCTTCTACTTTTTATCCACAGGGTTTGGTTGGGCTGGCCCTCCTCACTGGCCCTCCAACATATCACACTGCTCACTGCCATCTCTGTTGAGATCTCAGCTCTTCTTATCAAAGCTGAGAGAGCCTGATACTCTCTTGGCCAGTGGGAATGAATGACCCTGGGCCTTGTTACTTGCTCAAAAGGGCTCCTAAAGAAATCTTACTCCTAACCTATATATAGTGTTAACTTCTGTTTGTTTTACAAGAAGAGGGTGGGTCGTGTAACACTAAATGCCACACCGCTTGGCTACTTGTTGATAGTGGGCAGGAAAGCATGGAAAGCATGAAAATAAACAGCAATTGTTATGGACTTAAAGTTCGTGTCTCCCGAAAACGGAACACTGAAGCCCTGACCTCCAATGTGATGGTATTAGGAGCCTGGGGCTTTGGGAGGTCATTGGGTTTAGATGAAGTCATGAGGCTGGAGCTCCCATGTGGGATTAGTGTTCTTCGGAGAAGAGACACCAGAGGGTTTGCTTCCTCTCTCTCCCCACATGCATGTACTGAGAAAAGGCCATAGTGGAACACAGCAAGAGGGGACCATGCTGGGAAGAGGGCTCTCACCAAGCACCGCATCTGCTGGCACCTTGGTCTTGGACTTCCCATCCCCCAGAACTGTGAGAAATGAAATGTCTGCTTCTTAAGCCATCAGGTCTCTGGCATATGTCTTAGCAGTCCAAGCTAAGACTGCGGTTTTCCCTTAGATTGCAAAGGGCAGAAGCTGGAGACACCGAAAAGTAAAAGTTATTCCCTGTGCCTAGAGGAAGAGCAGAGTCAGCCCTGAATTACTCATTCACACGGAGAGCTGGGAGGAGTGGTGTGGACGATCTGAAACACCAGGAAAACTTAAGAGGCCTTCACTTGGCCAGAGAAGCCCTAGGGCTGCCCATAAATATTTCAGGAGTGCCTTCAACAGGAAGTGTTTCCTCAAAACAATCAAACTGCCTGATGAAAACATGTACACCTTTTCTCTCATACAGATTAGGATTTGACAAAGATTTATTGTGGAAAAAAATACACGGAAAATCATGAAAGCCCCTGGCTTAAAATAGGCTTGTGTTGGGCTTTGGCATGCACTTTTTCAAACAAAGCAGAATGGTGTTGTTCTTAATCGTGAGTGCGGGATTTTATTTTTTTACCCCCTCCCCAAGGCTAATAAGTTTATATTCCCCTCGCCCCCCTTCGGTCCACGGATAACTGGATCACACGGGGACACGGAGTGAGCCAACTCGAGTGACAAGGGAACCAGCGAGGGATTACAATGATAATCCCTAAAGTGGAAAATTAGCTGCAGAAAATCAGGGGTTGATAAGTAGTTCTCTTCCCCATACTTCCTCCTCCTCCTCCTCCTCCTCCTCCTCCTCCTCCTCCTCCTCCTCCTCCTCCTCCTCCTCCTTCTTCTTTTCTTCTTCTTTCTTCTTTATTGAGATATAATTGACACACAATATTCATCCTGTCCCCGCGGCTCCTGCCTCACGTTCTCCGCCCGCCTCGGGCCCTCTCCGCCAACCACCCGCACCAGCCAGGAGGCCACTGCTCTGGGGTGACTCAGGTGCTCTGATGGGCACGTAGGGTGCAGAGCCGGTACAAGCCCGAGGGGAAGGCGGTGCCCGGCCTTCAGAAACCCCACAGTCGCTAGCCGGGAGAGGCTCCTAAGCAAGTCATCGTTAGAAAAGATGGCAGAAGTGAGAAGCAAAGTGGGGGAGCGCTTAGCGTTCCCGCAGGGAATCTGATCGAGCAGCCTGGGTCGCGTGTGGAGACCAGTAGTCCTCAAAACGCCCCCCAGCTGGTTCGAACTGTAAACCGGGCCGAGACCAGCCCCAGATCTGCCGCCTCGGGTGCTCAGGTGCTCGGGCAGGTGAGGCCGGGGCAGCCAGTTCTTCCACAGGCCCCCGGGAGGCTGGCGCGCGCCAGCTGGGGAGCCGCTGGGCCTCCAGGCAAGCAGCGGAGGCCCGGGGGCGCGGGTTCCGCGAGGGAGCAGCTGGGGCTGCGAGGCAGGCCCCCCGCCGCAGGGCAAGGGGAGAAGGGCGCGCCCCCGGCCTCCCCCTGGAGCCTCCCTGGTTCGGCCCACGCGGCTGCCCGCGCCCCCCCCGCCCCCCCCGAGCATCCCGGGGCTCCCTGGCCGGCAGCAGAGGTCGGGCCCTGCTAGGCCAGAGCGAGCCGCCCGAGGGGTCTCCCCCACCCCCGGCGAGTCCCGGCTTCCAGCTTAAGGCTCCTCATTCTTTCCCCCAAGTGGGCCCCCTACTCTGGGCTCTGGCTTTTTTTTTTTAAATCCCAGACAGGAACTGTGTCCATCCCCAGACAGAGCCCGTGCCTCCTCCTCTGCACCGCCAGCCTCTCGCCCTGAGCAATCCCGTCCCCATCCGCGCTGAAAGCAGCCCTTTGCCTGGAGCCGCCCCCCCGGGCCCCACTCCCCGCGCCCACTGCCCCGCAGTCCGGCCAACCCAGCATCAGGAAACCGGCAAGTCCGGCGGCCTCCCCGCTTCGGGCCTTCCCGCCCGGGCCAAACTGGGCAAAGGCACGAGCCCACCGCGGTGCCCGGCGCGGGGACCCCCAGGGTCCACGGGGGCGGGGGCCCGGGGCGGGGGGAGGAGGCCCGCTTCTCGGGGCTTCTGGCCGCGCAGTCCCCCCGCCTCGGGGAGGGGCTGCGGCCGCCCGGAGCCGCAGAGGGTCGGGAGGCTCCTCCCCTGGGGTGGCCGAGCAGGAAGCGGGGCGCGCGGCGGGGCGAGCGCGCGGGGCGCGGGCGGCGGAGTATGCGCGGGCCTCGGCGGCCAGTCCCGGCGCACAGCCGCGGCCGGGGCGCGCGGCGCGGGGCGGAAAAGCCTGTTTACACAGACTGCACACCGCCTGGGGAATAATGCAGTAAAGGAAGTGAGCCGGCTCGGCCTGACTGCTCCAACTTCCTGCTCTCACACACACACCAGAGGAAAAAAAAAAAAAAAAAAAAAGAGGAGCGAGAGAAAGAAAAAAAAGGGGGAAAAATCAGGATCTCATTACAAGAGCAGCAGACCGTCTGCAGACGCCTGTCAGCATGGAAAGCCGGGGGCTTTCGCCCGGTTCCTCCTAGAAATCCCCCGAAGAAGGATCTTGAGAGCTCCCCACATCTGGGTAGGTGGCCGGGCTTCAGCCTGTTGCTCCGACAGTTGCAGAGTTCCGTCGCGGTGCTTTTTCTTTCTTTTCTTCGGCTGGGGGCGGGTGGGGGTGGGGCTGGGGGCGCCGCGGGGTGCGCTGCGGCCCCGGGCAGGGCGCCCCCGGGATGCTCCAGCGCCCGCCCCGCCGGCCCGCGGGAGCCCCGCGCTGCGGCCGGGAGGGGAGCAGGGGGCGCGCGGGGGCGAGGGCGCGGGGCGGCTCGGGGTCCCCGCAGCGGCGGCGGCGGGGCGGGCTGCGTGCCTGGGGGGGCGGCCGCCGAGCGGGGCTGCGGCCGGGGCTCCCCGGGGGCGCGGGGGGCGCCGATGCTCCGACGCGGGGAGACGACAGGGGAGGAGGGGCTCGCAGCGGGCGCGGGGAGCGAAGACGCGGGGCCGGGGGCCGCGTCCCTGGTCGTCCGGCAGGTGACCCCCGCCCGGGTCATCGTCCGGGGCGCGCGCCCAGGTGGACCTTTAACAACCAGCCGTGTCCTCACTGGACACGGTTTCGGCGGAGGACCGCGCGGGAGAGATGGGCTGGGAGCCCCCGGCTCCTTAGGAAGGGGAGCTTCAGCTTGCAACTGAATGTTGGCCTGTAACGCTACTGCAACTTTTGGGAGGAGGAATTAAAATTTTGGAGACTTCAAAAAAAAAAAAAGAAAAAAGAAAAAAGAAAAAAGAAAGAAAAAAGAAAAAGAAAGAGGTCTCCGTTTTGTTTTATTTTCTGAGCCGAATCATCCTGAGGACAAGCTGCATTTAGGTGGCGGGTGGGGGTGGGAGTAAGAAATGTTATTTCAGAAACTGCAAAAGGGGCTTTTTAGAAAGAAAAAAAAAAAAAAACGAGTGTCGGGAGAGTTTCTGGCTTGTCTGGAAACGGCAAGACTAATTGCCATGCGCTTCCGCTTTGAAACTGGCAGCAGACAGCATCTTGAAAATGACTCACTAGAGGAGCTCACAAAGAAACTGGTTTGCTCCTTCTCAGGTTTATGTATTTGTGCCTTTTACAGTTTCCTTTGTAGTGTTCGAGGGGTCCCCCGCCCCTTCCCCGCCGGCCCCCTCCTCCCCTGCCGCTTTTGGAAGCCCCTGGCCGGTCTTTAACTACCCCCAGCACCCCAGCCGGAGGGGGGCTGGGGGAGGCCGAGTTGTTGTTGGAGTTGGCTGGGGAGAGGGTTACAGGGATTCTGCTGCTGCAGGGGGAAAAAGTTCCCTGAATTTTCCACTGGCTGCTGCAGGAAGAGAGAGCCCCTTTAGTCACTGCTAAGTAATGTCTGCACACACACCAACTAATCTCATTAGGAGTTTCCGCTGCTCGGCACAGGAGGGGTTTTGTGCAGCCACTGTCAGCCGGGGGAGCCCTGCGCTGCACGGGGAGAGCGGTTACGGCTTTATTGACTTAGAGGTGCAGCTGCCCCACAACCTTTTTCAGGGCAGCATCTTGAGAACTTTGAAGTCCCTTTGGGCATTTTGGGTTTCAGACTTACAGGTTTTTCTTCCCCAGTTGCGTGTAGGGTGTGTGTGTGTGTGTGCGTGTGTGTGTGTGTGTGTGTGTGAAGTTTCTATTGCCCGGGCAGCTCAGTCACCCCCATTCTCTCTCATCTGTGCCTGTGTCTTTGTTGGAGGGGGCCCGGGAGTGGGGGGTGGGGGTTGGGGAGCCAGAAGAGGTGAGAAACCAAACGTTGATAGGCATATATTAATGAGCTCAAATCGATTTCTGAGCCTTACTGCTTTACTGCCAAACAAAATACCCTCTGATCTCTCTCCCTTTTTCTCTGTCTGTGGCACACATTTATTTGGGATAGGTCAGTTATGAGTTTCAATTTATGGGGATTATAAAATTACAAATTGTGTTAGGAGGGCATGTGGGTCAGACAGTGAAGAAGACTGTCCATAAGTGTTTTTAGAGTTTCCAGTAATGATCCTGCCTGCAAAAACCCCTGATGGTCTTTCTATGCCAAATATAGCAAAGGTCTTATGGCCCTCTCTCTCTCTTTCTCTCTCTCTCTCTCTAAACCTTTAAATGTTGGAAATGTGTAGAGTTGCTTAAAGGGGTAAAGGATTTTAAGGAACTTGATTGGACCCGTGGCATTCCTTTATTGACGAAGACATGCTGCTTGAGGACATACTCTTGAGGGTTTTTTGAGGTGTTGGTATTTCTCTTCTGGTGGCAAAGCATGTCCTAAAAACAGCCCAACCAGGGTGTGAGTCAGTGGACATGAGGACAGGATGTCCCTAACATAGTGCCTAGCACAGAGTAGATGCTCAATAAATTGTTGCATTGAAATCTGTGAGTAGGATAACAGCACTTAGAACAAATAGATAAGAAAACTCTTTCCAAATTTCAAGAGAGGCCCCTTTGAGTGAACTATAAACCAGTCTGGATAAACAGACTTTCTGGAATAATTTTGCCACCCAGGTGACCTTTGGCAATATCTGGAGACATTTTGGTTGTCATAACCAGACAGGGTGCCCTAGGCATCTAGTCAGTAGAGGGTTAGGCATGCTGCTACCCATCCAGCAATGTACAGAACAGCCCCCCCCAATAATTTTCCAGCCACAAATGTCAGTAGTGCCCACGCTGAGGAACTCTCATTTACATTAACTGTGATGATGGATGACTCTCTTACCTGCATCAAGTCAATGAATAGGATGTTTACGAGTTGTCAACTGTACTTTTCTGCTATGGATGTGTAATACAATGTGCATGAATTTTGTCTCCCTTGCTCTCTTTTTGGTCAGTAATATGCAATAGAATGACATTTACATGATGAATTGTGATGGTTTACCTTTTTGAGTTGAATTAGACCATCTCAGAACCTCACTTGCTTGGTACTAATGCTTTTCAGACCAGAATGGCAGTAGCCCAGATGGGGAGAGCAGTGATTCTTATTTTTTTCCAACCCTATTTGAATTTTGAAATTTCCTAAAACATTTATTAAAGACCTCCTCCTCTTCTTATTTAAAAAATTAATAATTCAAAATTGTCAATATGCAGTAAATGTAACTCTGAGATCATATTTTGAAATTTATATTTGTAATAACTTTTTGGAACTTGAATCTTTTCCTGAAATGGGTTTTAAAATCCTTCCAGTCAGTGCATATAAATTAAAATATTCCTTTCTTAGTTGTCAGATACTGGGTTTTGTGTGTTCTGTGCTACCCAATTATGTTTTTCACCTATCTGATGCAAAAAACCGATGTGGATCCAAACCATTATCTATTGACAAACCCAAAACACAAAAGAGAAGAAGAAGAAGAAGAAGAAGAAGAAGAAGAAGAAGAAGAAGAAGAAGAAGAAGAAGAAGAAAGGAGGAGGAGGAGGAGGAGAAGGAGAAGAAGAAAAGAAGAAGAAGAAGAAGAAGAAGAAGAAGAAGAAGAAGAAGAAGAAGAAGAAAAGAAGAAAGAAAAGAAGAAAGAAGAAAGAAGAAGATCCAAGGATGTGACTTCCAGAGGGTTGTTGTTGTTTTTTTTTTTTTTTTCACTAATGGCAAATTACTGCTTATGAATTAATGGCTTTGCTACTTTCCAGTCCTAGAGAATGATTCAGACATCGACATGTTCCCCAGACCTGGGTTCCTCATTAAACTTTAAAAGAAATGGGCTCTCTGTTTTGGCTGCACCCTGGGCTGCAGGCAGCTGGCTTCTGCCCCTTGCTAAGGGCTTGCACTGAGACATACACACCGACGACATACACACCGAGAGGCCTGGGTCATTTGAATGAAAGACCCCCACTGCTGTCAGACTTTTCTGTAGGTTTCAGGCGAGAGCTTTTTATGTCCTACTTATCCATAATTCCCCTTTGTCTTTGTAAACTGATTTATAACATCTTTGAGATCGCACTAGTATGACGATATTTTCTAAAGGTTAGGTAGGTTTTATGTCTGTTTTGAAAAAATATTAATGTGAATTATGTTAGGAAGATTCAGAAAACCACGAAGAAAAATATAAACATCTCCCATAATCCCACTGTTAACATTTTGGTGTTTATTTTTTCAGTCTTCTAAAATATGTGTGTGGGGGGGTATGGGTGTGTACACACACACACACACACACACATGCACACATACATAAAACTTTTCATTGGAGTCACACTATACTTTCTGTTTTGTCACTTATTTTTACTTAACATATCATGTAACATGTTTTCATAACTAGTACCAAAACCAAAATTGCTGCACATAGAGCATGCATTTATTGATCTAATAAATGTGTTGACTCAACAGAGGATTGACATAATTTTTACATGGACTTGTTCAGTGTTTTTCTCTGTGGCTCAAAGTAATGTTCTAAGAATGCTGACCTCTTAGAAGGCTGAATTCATATGTGCTGTGAAATTTGCGATTTTGATGAGTTTCTCTATGATTTAACAATGAGTCATGATTTGCAGGAGAGTATCAAGATGTAGTAACAGGAAGTCCGGGGCACTACACATCAAAACAGAATGTTAGATGATGAAAAAGAGAAGCTAGGTTAAACCGAAAATATACCTGGAACTTAAACTATAAGGGGGAAGGAAGGTGCTTCTTGTACATTGTGACAATTCTTAGTTATTACTGTTTCATTTTATATCCGGAGAGTTTCCAAACTTTGAAACTGATGTTTTCAATGGGTTTTCAGCTCAAAATGACTATTGCCCATGGCTAATTTGAATTAAGATCATCCAGCGTTTTGGTTGAAACCTCGGCAGAGAGACCATGGTTTTATGGCACAAAACTCTGGTTTTGCCACTTAAAGTGCAGCCCCAGTAAATTGAGTTATTAGTGTGTGAGGTGTGTGTGTGTGTGTGTGTGTGTGTGTGTGTGTAACCTTCTGTGAATGAATCCTAAAGGCCTTCTAAAATGGTAGATCATTAAGTCTTTTAAGTCCTATTCTTTGTAGAAATTTGACTCCTACCTATAACCAAAATAAAAATGGCCTTCCAGCCATTACTGGAAACTTAACCTATGTGCCAGCAGTTTAAAAATAAACCTTGAATTGGTCATTTCACTAAATTTTAATTTGGTTTGAATTGCTACTAGGAATTATTAACTCATCAATTATGTGTTTTAGCTTGCATTTCCCAGAAAGTGATTATTAAATTATTCTAAGAATTAAAGGGGATTATTTTATAATTTGTCTTTGAGACTTGTATATTTTTAAAGAAATTAAGATGATGGTTTTATTAATATACTCTAATTTGAACTGGGCTAAAATTAATTTACTTACCTACCTGCTCTAAAAAGGTGCTCTTTAAAGCACATGGTCTCATTAGTATTTTTAAAGCTACCATTTATAAGAATAATTGCTAATTTTCCATGTATAAGTATGGAGAGGATGGGGTAGGAATAAAATACCCTATACTAATGCCTTCTCTTAGACTGAGGTCAGGAATCCTTTACTCCAAGCAATAGAAAAAGGAATCTGCAATCCTTGATGTCTTTGGGTTTTTTTTAAGTTGAGGTATAATTACATACATGGAAATGGATAGATCCTCAGTGTTTTTGTATATGCCCATGGAATCCCCACCCCTTGCCTTCAAATAGAAAGTATTTCCATCACCTTGAAGCATTCCCTAGCTATTTCTTTTTATTATGGCAGTTTCATGATTCTACCATATAGGTCATTAAACCCCAGAACACCTTGATAAAATACTGCACTATTTTTATTTAATCTATTTGGTTAAAAATAAATCATTAGAATATGTGGATTTCCTCTGCAATATGATAGGAGGGGGAAAAAATCCCTTCTACATTATTTACTACCACATAAGCTAACCGAAAGGAATATGTGTGCTGCAGGGAAGAGCAGAGTCCTTTAAAACCAGTCGTGTTGAGGTGCTAGCTCTTAATCTTCCCAGACCTCAGTTTCTCTGGATGGATGGTAAAGTGATGGAAGTGTCAAAAGTTCTGTTGTACTACTTTTTTTGGAGTAAGGAATTTGAGTTCTTCTAAGAGTGGTAAAAAACGTGATGTGAATTTTTGCTGCCATCCCCAAACAGCCAACTTGCAGGCGTACACAGTGATTTAAGCAAAATATCTGGTGGTAGGCAAAGGGCTTCCCCATAAATTGCCCCTTCAATCCCATCCTGGCCCCTTGTTGAGTAAGGAACACTCGAGGGAAGGTTGGTATTAGCGGCTGCGCTTCATTTTCCTCCTATGTTTAAGGTTTGTGACAAGCATCACTCATTTCTAATAAGGCCCACATCGCCTCATCCTTGGGGACACCAGTGACAGTCTCTGGGTTGGACGCTTAGTAGGCCTACATAAGATTTGGATCACCAGGTTCATTTTCTGTTCCTTCTGTCCTAGAGTCTATCTTTTAAAAGATTTTATTTATTTATGAGAGAGAGAGACAGGCAGAGACATGAGTAGGCTCCCTGCTGGGAGCCCAATGAGGAACTCAATCCCAGGACCCCAGGTGATGACCTGAGTGGAAAGCAGACATTCAACCACTGAGCCACCCAGGCACCCCCTTCCTAGAGTCTTTGAAATGCTCTCCATCCTCCACTGTGTCTGGGGGTGGGGTCCTCATTCCCTCTGGCAGTACCTTGTCTACACACAGGCTAGAGTGATCCTTTAAACACAGGTCTGACCATGTCCCACCTTAACATCTCCCAGGGGCTTCTGTTGGGGTAAAGGCAAAAATCCTTAATGTAGGCTGCACACTGTGGTTCGGGCTGGCACCCTGGCTGTTCTTCCCTTCTTCACAGGACGTGTCCTTAGGCTCCTGGGCCTTTCCAAATGCTGTTCTTTCTCCTGGGAATTCCCTTCCCCGCCCCCACGCCCATGGATTGTTCTCACTGCACTTTGCCAGCTTGTGGCCATGCTCCAGGGCCCCCAGGCTGGCATTCCCATCGTCATCCACTCAGCTGTCTTGGTCTTCAGAGTCCTTGCCATATTTATTTACAGATTTCCTCAGCACTTTGTCCCTCTCCAAATCCCCATGACCCAAACACAGGTACTAACCAGTTTGAGATCTCCATTTCTGGAGGTGGGGCTGGTGTCCCTCCTTAATCATTAATACTCATTATCCCAAATTCAGGAACCAAGTGGATTTGCTAGTGTGGCCTCCCCTGGTATCCAAAGCCTTTACCAAACCTTTGAATCCATTAGGTTGGGAGAGCAAGAGGTACCTGCCCAGGGAGGCGTCATGATGTGTTTCCCGTCTGTTGCGGCCCTGGGGCTGGAAGCTCCCTCTGGGCCTGCTCTGTTTTTCCCATCCTCGCATTTATCCCAGCACATTGTCCAGTACCTGGCATTCAGTGAATTATAAACAATCCAAAGGGGGAAAAACCTGCCATCGGACTTGATCAAGCACTTCATTGCTACACATAAATCCAGCCCTCTCCTAGAGGTGAATTACTTGGATTAATAGAGGCCGGTCTTTCAGTTAAATCCTAGCAACAGCCCGGAAGAGCCTCTATAGAGGATATATCCCTTTCCAGAATTTTTGTCCAGACTTGCAGGCACAGTAGATGTACAGAAACAAGGTTGTTAATATCCAGGATGACACACTTCAGCCGTGTTGTTGCTCCCAGGTTTATACTGGAAGGGGCTGGTTAGCAGTAAAGTCACTCATAGGTCAGTGCAGCCTAAGAGGCTTTTGATGTAAAATTCCTTCCGTGTTGAAACTGCTCATTCTACAGCAACTATCATTAGTCTCTCATCGAGACTTCTATCGACCAAGTTCTCATAGTTCTTTGGGGCTGAATTCCATAATATTTGCAGCTCAAAGTCCTCCTTCACTTACCCTAAAAACCTGTGTGTAGCTTTTTGTCTGTGACTTTTTGTAATTCATGAATGATGTTTCTGATTGATTTTTGAGAATAACCAAAGAGTCTGCCCATGTATTTGGAAGGATGAATGACCAGGACCCGCATTGTATTCCTGGTGAAGGAGGGCTGGCTGGATCAGTGGTGAATTTCAGCTGGGTTTTGCCAAGGAGCAGTTTGTAGATAGTCAACCCTCAAATAACCAGAATGTGTGATGAAGCAGATTTCTCTCCCTGCATTTAACTGTCAGAGGGCAGGGATGAGAACGATAACAAAATAAGCCCCAGCATTTATCCAGGAGGTGCTCAGGAATTCTCTGTAAGAATTAACAGCAAGGGTGCTCTTACAGGGTCTGCACCTGTACGTTCTCATGATCCTCAGAATCATCTGATACTAAAGTCCAGGAAGACCAGAATGTTCGATTAAGCGAGAAAAGGGGTATAGGTTTGATCAGTTTCCTAACACCGATCAGAAGAGGACTTCTCTGGTTAATACTCTGTGAACTGGAAATGCAGACTCCTCACTATCTCCTTCTTGGAGTTTGGAAGGTTCTCTTTTAGAGGTTAAACTAGAAGCCCTGGTTGTGTGAGTTCATTTGAAAGTAAAGAAGATAAGCATTGAGAGGGGTGTGTGTGTGGGAGGGTTATGGGTTCCACATATGTAGGCAACGAGAGATGCTTGAGTCCAAGAGTGAGACAATATGATCTCAGTTTTTGCTCCTCCTACGTCCAGAGTCACTGTTCTCATGTAGGATTTGAGCCCTAATTCTGTACAGAGGATGGGAACATAAGGGAACATTTGCTTAAACTTCTCATGCAAAAGAACCATTATTTCGCTATGAGAACTCCAAAGATGACTTGGATTTTTTAAAAAAATGTATAATTTCTAGGAGAGGAGAAAGCAGAGATTCCTATTTTCAGCAAGTCACATTAAGAGTGTATAAGGAGGGATCCCTGAGTGGCGCAGTGGTTTGGCACCTGCCTTTGGCCCAGGGCGCGATCCTGGAGACCCGGGATCGAATCCCACATCGGGCTCCTGGTGCATGGAGCCTGCTTCTCCCTCTGCCTGTGTCTCTGCCTCTCTCTCTCTCTTTCCCTGTGACTATCATAAATAAATAAATTAAAAAAAATAAAAAAAAGAGTGTATAAGGAAGGGAGCAAACCTTTTAGTATTATTTGGAAGCGCGTGTACGTGGGTGCAGTGCCTCGACGTTCTCATGTAGTTTTTTGCATCTTGAAATCTCCTGGAATCTAGAACCCATGACCGTTGGTAGGGAAGTTATTTCTGCTAATGTCTCTCTGCCTGTGTTCCAAGCCCGAGAAACTGATCGCTTAGACCAGAAGGTGTTGGGTGGAGAACATTGCTTTTTATTTTTATTTCATGTTTTCTTTTTAAAAGTATCTTAGAACAAACATATCCAGATTCTCCAAGTGACATTCTGAGTCCAGGATTGGAACTGACCAAACCCCAGGCACAGCCATGTCATCACATCTGTGCTGAGCCTCTAGTGGAGGCCAGGAGTGCCTGTCGATGGGCCAAATGCATCTTTGATCACCGAGGCAAAAACATCAGTCAGCCGCTCGATAGTCCCTGATATTGCTTAATTCACTTCTTTGGGATGCTCTAGTGCTAATTCTCGGTTCTGCATTTACAATACTTAGATAAATTGAGCAATTTTGAAGAGTGCTAACATGTTCTTAAAGTGAATTACTTTTATGACAAACGTGTATCTGTTAGAAGATCCCTTGAATCCAACAAATGTCCCAAGTACACTGGGGTTCTCCAAAGCTCATCGTCACTGCTCTTAAATAAAAGCGTTGCCCTGCTTTGATTTAAATCAGAGCTGAACCACAAGAACAGCGTCCTCTGCCAGCCTTTGCCACATCCTTTGCTTTTCTCTCTCTCTCTCTTT
The DNA here is from genome assembly GCF_048418805.1 of Vulpes vulpes. Classification (NCBI taxonomy): domain Eukaryota; kingdom Metazoa; phylum Chordata; class Mammalia; order Carnivora; family Canidae; genus Vulpes; species Vulpes vulpes. Next base: position 73,619,925 of record NC_132789.1, read on the forward strand.
CTCTCTCTCTCTTAACCTAAATATTAAGACCTAATTTGTCTTCAGGAAAGTAGAAACTTTAAGACTTTGACATAGGGGATCATACATGCTCTTGATGATGAAAATGTAGAAAGGGTGACTTTCTTTGGCAAGGGGGGAAAGATTGTCTAAAGTGGGATGTGGCTGGTTTTTTTTTTTTTTAAAGATTCTATTTATTTATTCATGAGAGACACACAGAGTGAGAGGCAGAGACTCAGGCAGAGGGAGAAGCAGGCTCCCTGAAGGGAGCCAGATGCAGGATTTGATCCCAGGGCCCCAGGATCACCACCTGAGCCAAAGGCAGATACTCAACCGGTGAGCCACCGCCACCCAGGTCACCCGGCTGTTGTTGTTGCTGTTTTTTGCAGTTAATACAGTCTCGTGAAACAATTATTGCAAGAGGATAGTATTAGGTTGTACGTGACAGTTCAGTAAAGGGCCAAGACGAGTTAGTGGTGGCAGATTCCTGAACAGGAAGTAAGGGCCACAAGGACGCTTTGGGGTGTGTATCTGATGTTTGGTGGCTGTTGGTACGTCGGCCCTCTCTTCTGTCACATGCTGTCGTGGGCCTCTTGGAGGACATAAGTGTGCACAGTAGCCGGACACAAATGAATAAAGCATCCGTCTTCCACTTGATCACCATTTTACAGTTCTTCTGTTCATTCATTCAGTGCACATGGGGGATAATAAATAGGTTTAAAATACAAGGCATTGGGAGAGTTTTGAAATCACTCTCTATTTTTGCAATAGTTTTCTTAGAAGTAACTGTACTCAACACGAGCACCAAGATATTTTAAATGTGCTCCACTTACTGTAGTTTGTCCACAAGACTGGCTCAATTTTGAATAGACTTTTGGTGGAAAATGAGAGGCCTGGTGTGTGCCACTCTATCCTAACGCCATGATATTTTTGCTTCCTGTTAAAAAGAACTTTATTAGAAGTTGTTTAAGTTTAGATGAAATCCCACATTTGGTACCATAATCACCATATGTAGCAAAAGGTGCAAAAATGTGAGGGAAACATATGCATGTGGAGACCGTAAAACCATAAAAGGGACGGTGTACCTTCACGACGTGAGAGGCAGCTGAAATCCCCCACAGGTGTCCACCACATGAGCAGGTGATGACATTTGGAAGACTGCAGAGTCACTGTTTTTTTTATAGATCCCTTGCAAAGTGAATATATTATCATACCAGATTATGTAAAAATGTTGATGCCTTGCATTTGCATTTCCTAAATCGGGGAAGAGTGTTGCTGAGAGAAAGGAAGGAAGGCGGCACAGCTGAGGTGCCCACAGGACGGAGAAGCCCCGAGGAGTGCATTTCCTTGCATAGCCCACTGTCCATGCAAGGCGGCACTTTGTGCTCCTCGACAATCTCTGAAGATGTCACACGTGACCAGTAAACTCCTAAACTCCTACAGTTTGCAACTGTACTGTATTGGGTACGACCCAAACACAAACACAGGCTAATGTCCATATAATCCAGCAGAATCTTGACCTTTCTGGGAGCCACCCCATTTTGACATATGTTCAATTTCAGAAAAAGGAACAGGTTTATAATACTATGAGCCATTTGCAAATTACAGCTCCAAAATGCTCTGTTACAAGATTTTAACACTGACTGTATACTCCTTAAGAGTACCCGAGATCAGCTAACCAGGATCATTTTCTGTCGTACTCTTTTTTAAAAAAAGACCTCTAAGGTGGTTTCAGTAGATTTATTCCAGGAGGAGAGAAAGCTGACATTGCCAGGAGTGCTGATGTTGGGGACGGTTTTCTTCGGCGACTTAACCATCCAGAAATGATTGAAGAACTAATACTTTATTACATGAAGTGGTGTAGGAAAGACAAGTTTCCCTGGGAGGACCATGACTTCTGTCCCTCTCCAGGCCATCATTAGAGCTGTGAAGGAAGGCTGGACGGAGGAGGGTCCCTAAGATCCATGGCCTGATGAGAAATCTTTCAATTTCTATTGATCCTCACCACTGGTGAAGAGAGGCATGTCCCAATGATAGGAAACGAGGTAGGGAGACTGAGCCACCTATGGACAGGCCATGGGACCACCAATGGGGGCTTTGGTGGGCCAGGGGAGCCGAAGCAGTGATCCTACTGGAGAGGGGTGTGGAGGGACAGGAGCTAGGGGGCCACGAGGAAGGGCTCCGTACCTCTCCGTGGGTGGACCCAGGGCTGCAGGGCTGATGTGTTGGAGGTGGCCCAGACCGGGTGCAGCCAGGCCAGGAAGGTGCACAGCTGGTTAGTGTGGTGTCAGGAAGTGCCCAAAGCTGCAGCAGGGCCGGGATGCTGAGCACAGCTGTGCAGATTTCCCAGTCCCCAGGGTCCCTCGGGAATCCTTCTGAGAGGAAGAGATGGTGTCGCAGCCCACACCTGACCCCACCCGGGGCCTCCTTCCTCCCCCCCCGCCCCACGGTGTCCGCTCAGTGTGTGTGCCCATGCGGGACAGGGACAAGGACAGGGACACCAATGCTGGTGATGCTCAGGCCAGGTGGCATTTGATGAGGCCCGAGAAAGAAGGGCACTGGTTTGAACCAACTGCTGGTTGCCCCTGGCGGAAAAGAGCGGTGTCCAGATTTTTAATTAGAAGAGCTAAAATGTGAATTTTCTTTGACCAAACCGTATTTTATCTTGCAGTTGTTTTTTTTTTTTTCTAATGTTTCCACTGGGTGGTGCTGCGGGAATTCCTACCTTGTGCCTTGGATCTACCCTTCCCAGAAAGACGCCTCTCAAGCATAATAGGAGGAAGTCCTGATTTAGAAAGATTTTACAGTTTCAACACAATAGAAGGGTTTTGGAGGATGCTCTGGCAGGAAATGTTTTAGTTTCTGGATGTGGAAAATCCACCATCATTTTGTATCATGTAGAAATTTTCTTACTATGCTGGGTATAGACTTTTTGGCCCTCGCCAGCTTATTATTCAGCCCAGAAAAGCTTTCAAGTTTATCTGAAAGATGATGGTTTCGTTCTAGTGGAAGCAGTACATAAGATTTCCTTTATTTTTGATTTTTGTGAAACTATCATAACAAAGTGAGCAAACAAACATTTCCTGATGGTAAGATGACCAGAGATTTAAAAAATATCTCCATTAAGGTTTTATTCGAAGCTGAAGGCATTGTTCCATTCCTGTTTTAAGAGACCGTTTGTACAGTGCATCGACCAAAAGGAAGGACGACTTGGATTTTTTTAAATTTCAAAATAATCATACAGAGTCTTTCACTTTGATAGCACTCGTGTATGGAGGGGGATGTACGTTTTATAGGTAAAGAAGTTGGAATGGAGAGAAGTTGACATCCCTGCCTGAGATCGTGCAGCCTCCACAGCTGCGATGGAATTTATGTTCCCATTTCCAACTTATGCGGGGGATCGAGTTTTTAAAATATGAACAGTACAAACGTTTAGATAAAAGATTTTCCGTGTAAAGGCCTATGAAGTAGAAGAATTGAGGATAGTATGGGAGGAAAAATACCCACTGGGAATCAGGGAGCTCATGAAGTGGGAGCTCCCACGTGAGGACGGTTGGCAAGATTTTAAGTGAGTTGTACTGAACTCAAGACAGCGCTGGGTTTTGGTGCTCTTGTCAGGGTCCTCCACAAAATCCCAAATGTGGTTTTCTTGGAACCTGAAACAGGACTTCCCCAAAGGTGCTTGTTTTTAAAGGAATAAGTTTGAGCTCCATCGGTGCCCCACAATCTACTGTTGTGCAGTTTTACAGGGGTTCCCGGCCTATCCCTGCTCTCAGGTCAGCTGTTCCTGTGAAACTGTGGGGAGGCGTGTGTGCGGGTTTTGCACCCTGCGTCTGGTGCCAGGCGAGAGCCCTCACATTTCTCTTCTTGACTTTCATCCTCTCGTTCTGCGGTGACAGAAGGGACAGCTCCTCCTGTCTTGCCTTTCATAATCAAGGGCCAGTCTCGGTTCTTTAGCGTTGAATGAACCTGGAGCTTGTCTAAACCAACATACAGATGTTTTTAAAAGGGAAATTGGTTTAAAAAAGAAATGATGGTGGCATGGGTTCAAAGTGTCTGTCTTAAAACAGAGCCAATTGGAATAACTGGAGTCACAGATGAGGCAAAGTCAGCAATGGGCAGGGAAATTTCCTGATTCGATTCGTAGTGAGAATGTGGCCTCTGCACCAAGTAGGAGGCCTCTCTCTCAGCAGCAGCGAGGTGGGCATACAAGACATGAACCTCGGCTGGAGGAACTATGTGTGGTGATTAAGGACCTGGCCTTTGGAGCCAGATGGCCTTGGATAGGAGTCTCTGTGTGTCCCTGTTACTCCTGTGGCCATGAGCATCTTATTTCACCTTTTGAAGTCATGACTTCCCCGTGGAGTATTAAATTTAGATGTATGCAGAGCACTGAGCACAATGCCAGGTACATAATAAATGCTCATCAACTGTTCGCATTAAAAAAGAAAAGCTGCTGTTTAAAGAAGTAACAGATTTTGGGGGGGTGATATTAGCCCTTTTCTTGAGAATTCCATGGAATCTCAGTACTGCTGGTCAGGGAGGCTATACCTCACAATTCCTTTACAATAGGGCCCTGGGGATGTGTGTGTGCACGTGCACACGTGTGTCTATTCTATGTATGTTATATGCTTAAGTTGACTCTATGAGATTGTATTTGGCTGATTTTGACCCATAAAAACAATTTCATATAGTTCAACCTAATGGTGATAACTGTTAAGAGATATAATTTGAGGGATGCCTGGATGGCTAGGGGTTGAGCGTCTGCCCTCGGCTCGGGGCTTGACCCCGGGGTCCCAGGATCGAGTCCTACATCGGGCTCCCCGCGGGGAGCCTGCTTCTCCCTCTGCCTGTGTCTCGGCCTCTCTCTGTGTGTCTCTCATGAATAAATTTTTTAAAAAAGTAAGACATATAATTTGAAACAGTGTCATAATGAAAGAGGTTATAATGAGGTATGAGTGTAGCTTCTTTTCATACATAATTTGTCAAAAGCTCACAAGGTAAACTTCATCAGGGAGCCTTGGGCCCCTGGTAATCCAGTTGATCTAACTTGTGTGTACAGTACCATTAAATAGTCTTGATTTTCATCAGGGATTTACTGGTGGCTTTCTCCCATCTAATGAATCATGCCTCTAGTTCCATATGCTTTTGATCCAAATGGCTACTGTCGAAGGAGAATTTGCTTAGTGTTTTTTCCCTGTTGAAGTCATAGGGTTAATTACTCTGGGGAGGAAACAAAAGCCTCCATGAGTTTTCTTGGGCCGTAAGAATAGCAGTGTTCTTCCAGAACACAGAGCTTGGCTGTCGCGGTGAGGGTTAAAACAGAGCTGACACACAAAGCAAAATGAAACCAGAGCTGCAATCACAAAGTGGGACAGATGTAGGAGGCCAGGTTTCCTGTGGCCCATTTTCCACCTTCCTGCCTGCAACCTGCAGAAGAGGAAGCTGACTGTTAGCAAGTATGAGAGCTGGAGGGGGACGTGCTTCGGGCCAGAATCAAGACATGCGCACAAAACAGGGGCACCAGAAACAATTGCAAAGAAAGTGAATGGTGGGGGTTTAGTACAGAAATGTCTGGGAGGGAGCCACCCCTCTGTTTAAAGAAAAGGCAATGTCAGGAGAGCCTGTGCTTCCCCAGGGAGACCCGGGGACCGTCTCAGGTTGTAGGAGCTTCTGATTTTGATAGCCCTGCTCATCTTTGAAGACGTGGTCTGCTTTTTAAATACAATTGGTTACCTGAAAAGATGTTCCCTGCAGTGCCCAGGATTTCTAAATCTGTTTTCCTGGACATGTTGATATATGAGGGAGGTGGATGTGGTTAACCGAGTGGCTATAATGAACTACAGCCTCTTCTGGGGAAGGCTGGGTGACCAGTTGATTGCTTTGATCTAGCAGGTTTGTGTTCCCTTAACTGCCCAATAAAATCGTGTGTGATGTTTTTCAAAGAAGAGATGAAATGGAGATGTGTATGTTTGAGACCACGGAGCACATCCTCTGTTTGTGTAGCTACCTGACAAGCCATGTGGGGCGAGGCAGGGCTCACGCAGGTCAGAAGACACTGGACAAGTGGACAAGTCCATCTTTCTCCTGAGATAAAAAGAACAATAAGGTCATTCTATGTTTGGGGCTCACCAGCACATTATAGAAGAGTCTTACCCACCTTAAGGGTAAAGAAGTTGAGATTTGAAGAAATTGAGAGTCACTACACACCTTTTGGGAGAGCGCCTGTTGCCTGCCTGCCAGGTGCCTTGTTGGAATTGCTGGGTGACCCCGTGTGATGATGCTAACACTAAGCAGCTGCACTGGTGGGAGCCTTGTCAAGGCTCCGTAGAAGGCGTGGATGAAGGCAACAGCAAGCCTTGCTGAAGGCTCATAATGGCCAGGGCGCTGTGCTGAGCTTTTCCCAGACACCTTCCCACTCAAATGGACTTGCCTGTTTGAGGTACAGAGAAATAAGTGTGTGCTCCTGGGCCAAACAATTGTTTATTAACCCTCTGAATTGATTGGTTACGGTTTCCTCGTCAGGTCCCAAGAGAGCAAACTGTACCAGGACCAGGACCAGTAGGAAATTTGGGGACGTTGCCAATTTAGGGGGCACAGAGGTGCCCGGAGGGAGGCAGCCTAGAGGGATAATAGGCCCCTTTCCATTTCAATGCAGGTCTGTCTGAAAATGTGGGGTGTGATGGGGCAGGGCCGTATAATGGTGGGGTGGGGTGGGGTGGGAAAGGGCTTATAGGTGTGGGATGAAGCAGAGTGGCTCAAACATGCTATCCCAGACAGAGGGAATGTAGCCATCCATTTACTTTTCCAAAGCAGATTCACCCGTGGAAAAGTCACCGATGAACCAATCGAGTTGCCTCTAGTTTACCGGGAGACAACAAGGTTTCATAGGTCTCTTTTACGGTGCCCCCCGACCCCCAATGTCTTTGCTCAGATGGAAGAGTTATGTGTAAAGCTGTACTTGCAGAAGAACATCGCCCACTTATTATAAAGAGTAACTAAGTAGACTGAGCAATGGCTGCTTTCCCGCTGCCTGTTCACCCTGCCCTTTAAACATGGACAATCTGTAGATACTCGCAGAGTGAATGCGAATACAAACCATCGTTAATAAGTAAAAAGCGCTTTGAGGGACTTGGCCTCACAGATTGGCTTTTTATTTTTTTTCTTACATGTGGCAGTTGATGATAACTAAAATGTCTTTTGGAAATAAATTTAGGGACGCCTGGGTGGTTCAGTGGGTCCCTCATCAGGCTCCCCGCAGGGGGTCTGCTTCTCCCTCTGCCTCTGTCTGTGTGTCTCTCATGAATAAATAAATAAGATCTTTAAAACTTTTTTTTAAGTAAACTTAATCTTTATTCCACCTCTTAAAAATAGTAAGACTTCAAGGTTCTCCTTGTTCACTTAATGCCTTAAAGGTATGCTGTGCAGAGTTACTGCTGGTCTCAAAGAACCCAAATTGTTGTTTTCCAATTCCTAGACTCAAGTAGTCAGGTTTGGTTTTCTATAATGAAGTGGCTTCTGCCCTTTGTCTCGGGCACTGGTAACATAATGGGGTATAGACGCCTAGTGGGTGCTGCTCTATCAGGAGCAGGGGAGAAGGAGAGAACTCCGGTGGTCACCAGGGTGTTAACAGCCATCCCCTTGTCTCTAGCGTCCAGGTGCTAGCAGGAGAGACCCCCCCCCTCCGCGAGCACCTGCTTTGCCTCTCACCTGGGCCCTTTTCTCCTTTCCAGGGGGGGCCCCTAATGTCTGGCTAAAACGGGTTTTTGAAGTTGGCCACTTTCTTTGGTTCCCACCATCGCTAAGCTTTAGAAAAAAAATCAAATAATTCCGTCCCCTGCGAGTCCCGCCCCGGCCAGGACCCCGCGGAGTCAAGGGTCCGGCTGCCAGCCCCAGAACCACAGCGGCCCTCCCCGCTCCCGCCTTCTCCGAGGGGCAGCGAGCCGCCCGCTGCGGCCCGTGTGCGCGGCCGCGGCTCGAGGTCTGGCGCCACCGCGTGGCGGACGGGAGGGTTGCCGGCTCCCCAGGAGAGGCGCCCAGGCCCTGCGGGAGCGCGGGAAGGCCCGGCCCCGGGCGCGTCTGGGTTTTGTGGGGCTTGCGGCCTGAGCAGTTTGGAGAGACCCTCTGTGTGCCACCCCCTCCAAATCAGAAATCCCAGATCACCAGGACCCCAGGCGGCCGAGAGATGGCCCTGGAGCACCCGCTTAACGCTGTTGATGGGCTGCGCGTTGGCCTTGGGGCGCGGGATCCAGGTGTCCGGGGCGCCGGCAGGTGGGGGTAGAGCTAGGTCCTCTGTCAGCCCGGCTGGAGGCCTGGTGGAGCTTAAGGGAGCGCATGACCCCTGCTCCTGGGTGACCTCTGATATTCACGCTCAAGTCCCGGAGGGGGTCTTTGGGGCGGCTGCAGGTGCATTTCCTTCCCTCCCCAGGCCCCCAGGCCCCCAACCAGATTCTTGCTTTGGCTTTTGGGGTAGCTCCCTTGCCTACTGTGGGGACATCTGCCTGTCTCCTCTGGCCCCTTTGAAATCTTACCCACCCTTTAGTTAGGAGGCCAAGTGCTCACGCTCACCCCTCTAGAAAGCCTCCTCCAAGGAGCCTGATCCTAATTCTGGTGCATGCCCCAGGCGGTATCACAGAGCAGTTTCAGCGCAGGCTGTGGCATGTGCTAACCTCAGTTTTATTTATTTATTCATTCATTCATTCATTCACGGGACCAATGTTCATTTGCTGTCTGGGGTGACTTGTCACTCAGCTAAGCTGGGGGTACGTCAGCAAGCAAAACAGAGGTTGGCACTCACTGAGCCAGCCTTTGGGACCAGTACCTCTCAAGCCATCAGTGGAAAAGGACTGATTTTTAAGATTTCCGAGACACCGTGGACTGATAATTTGGGAAGTACAAGAAAAACAATGAACAAAGACACCGAAATATCAGCCCAATTTTTAATTATAGATTCTTACGTGCGTGAAATGACATTTCAGTAAATACAATTAGAGTAAGTGTAATGAGAAAAATAATTTTAAAAAATGGTATAGTCAGCGAAAGTGCACACAGAGGCCATTGATATAGAAGATCATTATTAATACTGGTAACTTTTTGCCATGTAGTAATTTTAACCAAATAAAACGGTTGTAAGTGAACTGGAGATCCCCTGTGTTAAATGCCTAGAAGCACACTTTAAACAAACACTGTATTTATCAACACTTCACTTTTAATGGAGAAAGAGTTTGTTTCTCACTGACTAATGAATTTAATCTCGGTTGGATGTATCCAATGGATGTATCCATTATTGTATAATGCTGCTTGCAGGAGATGATGTATATAAACTATTTCTGTGTTTTGTTTCAATTACTCTGAAGAGAAGCCAGTCTCACAGAAGTGTGTTGATGGCACTAGGAAAGAGATTTTTGAAACCCATTTCCACAAACTCGTATTAATTTTTTTCACTTTCACCTAAAAACAATTATTGCTGCATCTGAATATCCGTCTTCACTCCTTGGTTAGTTGCCAGTTCCCACAATTGTTCCTAAAAAGTCATAGTTAAAACTTTTAATGAGATCAGTGAATTCTAGGTTTTTGTAGACTTTTGGGTTACGGTGGAAAAACCTTGAATATCACCCATTTTCGCATGGCCCTACTTCATGATTCTAACCAGTGAACAGCTTGTGCCAATAAGATGAGCCCACGCTGATCACATATGTGGATATAGTGATCATGGCAAGTTGCAGTGGAAGTCTCTATACACTTATTCTCAATTTCTGTACTCCTCTTATCGCGGGGTGGTGACCAACAGTTAGCACTGGTGTGTTGACCACACACTGAGTACACTGTTTGGGGCTGGGGGTGGGGTTGGGGCTGCTCTTCCTTCCAGAACTGGTCCTCAATTTTCTCATCTACAAAGTGGAGGCGATAAATGTATTGAACTCATAGAGATGTTGGAATTAAATGAGACAATACAGGGAAAGTGCCTTGATGTATGGTGAGGGCTTAATAAAGGTACCCACTGTGTGCAGAGAAGACAAAGTAAGACTGTTCTTAGAATTAGAAAAGACAGATGAATGAGTGAGTGACTAATGCTGTGAGGCAGGCCATGATAAATGCTGAAGAGATTCCTGGCATGACCGTGTTCACACCCATGTGTGCGTGTGTGTTGCTTTCATGGGGGAGGAGCTGGGTGGCCTTTTGGTCTTCTCGGCCCTGCCCATCATGCTTATGGTTTGAGCTACTAGATTTGGCATAAGGATGATTATTACTGCATCTTACTGCTCTTGCCTGCTTGTGAGTGTTGGTCCTTCCCAACCCTGGGGAGGGAGCATCTTTCACTTCTTTGTGCAAGGTATTCATTAGACCCCCCCCCCTCCCCATTGGCCAGAGGAAGTATGCCCCAGGTGAGCTAGTGTGCTGGAGATTGGTGCCTAGTGCCTTGGACTTGAGGGGGGAGGTTGAGATGCTGAAGTCATGCCCCGTGGCCAGGTGGCTGTCAAGTAGGTGAAGGAGGGCACCGGGGTAATGAGGGGGCTCACTGTGTCCAGCCTGTAGCATCCTCCTCTGTATGGCTCCATCCAGACTCAAGAGTCAATCTAGGGTGGTATCTGCCTTCTTTAAAAACAGGCAAGTTGAAGACACAGAATGAGGGTGGAAAGTAATGTGCCTCGGTGTCCCTCCCCATCCGGCCCAGAAGACAGGCCCTCTCCCCGTGGGCCACCCCCGCCGCCCACCTCAACTCTGCATCCGTTGCCCTGACCTGCCTGGGGGAGGGTACCTGTGTGGGCTCTGTCACGTGCGGTCGTGAGCATGTTGTCACAGATGTCCCTTGGGTCGTCGCTTTAGAACACTTCTCTTTTTCTGACCCAATGGCTTTCATCTACGTGGCTCCCTGCCCTACCCCCTCAGGAGCACGAGACAGTGGGGCGGAATTGGCCCCAAGGGAGGTGTGGGCACCCGTGGGCTCAACAGCAGCTTGCAGGCCTCAGGCTAAGCATTTTGAACCAGTGTTTCTTAAGTTAGAATCAGTAAATATATGCCCAGGGATCTGAGTTCTCTCGGAATTACAAAAAAAAAAAAAGTGCCCTTTCATTTATGATGATAGTCTAAAAAAACAAATATAAGCATTATTTCAAATCACTTTATGAACAGTCACCAAACAGCTGAAAATTCTCCCCGGATTCCACTGACTTCACTGGGGTCATTGCCTAATGAACAAAAAACCAAGGTGTTACAATATCTAAATGAGGCCTTTGAGGGACACCTGGTGGCTCAGTGGTTGAGCATCTATCTGCCTTGGGCTCAGGGTATGAGCCCAGAGTCCCAGGATCTAGTCCTGCATGGGGCTCCCTGAAGGGAGCCTGCTTCTCCTTCTGTGTCTCTGCCTCACTCTCGGTGTCTCTCATGAATAAATAAATAAAATATTTAAAAAATAAAAAACATAAAAAAATAAATGATGCCTTTGAGCGAGGTGAAAGCCAGATGACCTCACAGCATGCTCTACAAAGAAGTTTCCTTGTTGCTTAAAAAATAATGGTAAAGGTTCAAATACCACTGTGTAGCAGCTGTAGTTCCAGTGCATTATCAGTAATGCGAACAATCCTTACAACAGCCTTGTAAGAGAGGTCCTTTATCGTCACCATCCCCATTTGACTTTTGAGGAGTATGGGGTACAGAAAGGCTAACGAACTTACCCAAAATCCCACAGCCAGAGGACCAGCCCTTGCCTTGGGACCCAGAGAGGCTGGCCCTGGCCTGCCCTTACTGCCTGTAACCTTCCAGAACAGAAGGGCTCCTCTCTCACTGCTGCGAGTTGTAGAGAATGATGAGCTGGGCACAGCCCCTGGACTTTCTGATTTTAGGCAAGCTGCTCTACAATTCTGTGAATTATGGGTACACAAGGCAGCCCTTGTCTGTAGACATGCAAATCCCGGGGCGGGGCTCCCATGGCTGCCCTGGGCCCGCAGGTGGGCTCCATGCGGAATTTCCCATCTGTAAATGCTTCTGTCATTTGGATATATTGAAATTTGTGTAGAAGGCCTGCCTCGTTCCCTCCTTGCTTAGTGGGTTAAATAAAATCTTTACCGCGTCTTCGTTTTGAGGTTTGTGTGAGAGCAATGACTTTGCCTGTTTTGGAAATGGGGTTTTATTATTTTTTTTTAAGTTTTAAAGATTTTATTTATTTATTCATGAGAATACACAGAGAGGAGAGAGAGGCAGAGACCCAGGCAGAGGGAGAAGCAGGCTCCATGCAGGGAGCCCGACGTGGGACTCGATCCCGGATCTCCAGGATCACGCCCTGGGCTGAAGTCGGCGCTAAACTGCTGGGCCACCGGGGCTGCCCAAGGAAATGGGGTTTTAACAGGGAATCTTTGACCCCTTGATGATCCTGTGCTCATGCACCCCCTCCCCAGGCTCCCCCTGCTGCCAGGCTCCCTAGGTTTCTCCCTAGTGCTGTGCTCCTGACAGTCCTGTGGTGGGGGCCTCTGGCCTGTCTTCTGCCCCCAGAACATGAGCTCCTTGAGGACAGAGGCCATGTCTCTTCACTGGTGTCTCCCAAATACCCCCATGGTGTCTTGGCATAAAGTGGACACTCAAAAAAAAAAAAAGTTGAAACAAGTGGGGAGAGAATGGAATCTTTATAGGGCCTAGTGCTGTAAACACATCTTACTCAAAAGGGCTTACATGGCTCAGTCATTGCCACCCCCTCGCCGTGGATGCGGACATCGTCCAACAAGATGTGTCATGTGTAAAATCATCAATTTGAATGGGGCACGAGAGGAATCTAACTCACAAACTTCATTTTTTCATTATATAAGAATCTCAAACCTTGAGGAGTTTATATCCAGTTGTATTTATGTTGAAGGGAGAACACTGTAAAAATTTTAATGAAAATGGTTTGTCGACACGGGGCACCTATTTTTTTTCCCCTCACTCCTTTAAAAGGAAGCATGGGTGTTATTCAAATTGGACAAACTGTTTTAAATATCGAATGAAACTCTGTGGTGAGATCTGGGCTGTAAATGACAAAGGAGGAGGGGAGCTGGGACAACCAGCAGGTGGCCTTGTTCTCTGGAGTGGCCTGGAGGTGGGTCTGGCCAGGGTTTGACTGTCCTCGTTGGCTTGCTCCAGGAGAGACTGCGCAGGTGGCGGGATGGAGGGTGTTCATGCTGAGGGGCGCCTCTTCTTGTAAGAGCGATGATGCCTTCAGAAGGGGACCGATCCTCCTAAATGTAAAAGTGCAGAGGTTGATTTTTGCATTAAAAAATGGCATTACGAGACCGGATAAAACTGTATACGTTCAAAATAAGGTCTGCGCAGGGGGAAGGGGAAAGAGAAGCATTTTCTATTTAAAAGTTTGATTTGGGGAATCTTTTTAAAAGATTTGTAGCAATTTCTTTCACGTGTTCTTTGTGTTTTAAGCAGGGAATTGTGGGGAAGTGGCCTCAGGAGGTTAGGCTGATGAAATATTTTTAACTCAAAGCAAGTCTCCATTTGCATAAAAACATGTCAAACGTAAATCTCGGGTATCAAAACTTTCTTGAACTTTTTGCTTAATATGAGCCACGGCGTGGTGTCTGAATTACCCATGTTCCTTATAATGGTAGCCAGATGAGTTGGACTTCATCGCACCTGCATTTTAACACCTAACATTTCATTAAAGATTCTAGGTGTCAAAGAATTAAGAAAAGAATTCATTTTAAGGCTTTTTCCTGGTGATAGACATAGTCATTTGGAGGAATTGGCGAATGTGTTTGGTATTGGTCATCGTTGGAAGGGCACGCTTCCCAGTCGTGATGTTAGAATGTTTTCCAGTGACCCAGAGGGGGAAGATTTGCAGCAGGCAGAGAGGTGATAGAATGTGAAGCATAATTGTATGTGGAGACAACTGTGTAAATGATGATTAACTGCATTTAATAGTAATTAAAATAAATTAAGATTGGAACTAAAAGAAGCACAGTGAGTGCCCTTGAATGGAGAGAACCAGAGCTGTGACGTCAGCTGGTGGCCTCCGTTGCCCACATGTACTCATGCATTTTAATCACCTGGAGGGCTGTGGCCTGAGGGTTGGGGGGGGTCTGCAGCCCCGTTGGCCCCCGCTGCATCCCAGAATTAGCTCTGCCCAGTGCAGAAGGGGGTGACGCGTTTGTGTGACTGTAAACTCCCAGGGCGAGGTCTCTGGGACTCGCCTCTGGGGGGCGTGTAGCTGGGATTTGTGTGCTCTACAACCGTGGGAACGGGAAGACCAGTGAGGGTGAAGGAGTGGCCAGCAGAGCTGGGGAATGGGAGAGTGAGGACCCAGCACAGGGTTTGCTGTGCTTTAGGCAGGGGGGCTTGATCCCGTGGTCCCCTCCCCCAGAGTGGTGACAGTCACACTTCTTAAGGAATTCTCTGGTCCCCAGTGGTAGCATGACTGTGACACTTCGATGTGAGAGTCGTGAGGGGGAAGGAGGGGAACGTTCCAGGGTCCACCCAGCTGGGGGCTAGGGGTAGCTCTGTGATTCCCAGTTCACAGCTCTGTGCCTTCCTTTGGCTGAGTTTCTCTATCCCAGAAATCTGGGGGGCTCCTGAGGCAGGTCCCCACCACCACCATTGGTGCCTCTGCCCTTTTGCATCTCCCTTGTCTTTCCTTCTCTCCTTCCTTCCTGCCACCTTTCTCTTAGCCCATGGCCATAGCACCCAGGTTGTCCCTTGGCCTGCTGGTGGCCCTCGAAGTAAAGATCTGGTCGGCCACTCACCCAACACTCCCCACACGCTGCATCGTGCAACATGTGTTTTCATGCCTGGATGTGCCTCATGATTGTGAATGTAAGCCCTACGGTGTAAAGATATTGGCACCCCCCAAAAGAAATAAATTTTTAAAGCAAATACATTGGACGTTGTCCTAGTCAACTTTTGCTGCAAGGGTGCCACTTCACAAACTGCCCACGAGTCGTTGGCATACCAGACACATGTTTCTTGCGGTGGGCTTCAGGGACGCTGCCTGCCTTACACTGTGGGCTCCAGGCTTTGGGTTGAGTTCACATTGGCTCCACATGTCTCATTTTGGGGCAGCAGCCTCCCAGCGGTGACAGGGGCACAAGAGGAAAAGTGCAAGCATGTGGAGCCTCTTAGACCTTGGCTCAGAATCAGCACCGTTATCGCTTCTTCCGAACTTTGCATTGGCTGAATGAATCAGGTGGTCAAGCCCAGATTTCCGTGGGGTGGGAAGAAAGCACTGCACCCCCTCTGTGCACTGCTGCCTGGACACGTGAACGGGAGAAGGGGTAGAAGACTGAGGGCATCTCATCCTCTAAAGTCATGGCCAGAGAACATGGTTCCAAGTCTTAGGGTTGGAGCGCCATGAACTGGAATCCCAGGAAGCACGAGAGGGTCCAGGGAGGCCTGGTTGGTAGAAGCAGGAAGTGTGAAGCACATTCAAATACACAAATAGGTTTCTGTCATCCCGTATGGAACATGACGGTTTGAGTTGGTTCATGTGCAGGTGGCTGACCGCTTTGTCCGGCAGTCCCTTCCCTCCAGGCCTCCAAACCCACTGGCAGCTTTCTGTCCTTTGTGGGGGTTTTTTGTATTTGTTTTTTTTTTAAGATTTTATTTACTCATGAGAGACAGAGAGAGGCAGACACACAGGTAGAGGGAGAAGCAGGCTCCACGCAGCGAGAGCGATGCGGGACTTGGTCCCAGGACCCGGGGGTCACGCCCTGAGCCAGAGGCAGACGCTCAACCACTGAGCCACCCAGGCGCCCCAGCCTTCCGTCCTCCGGAGCAGGTTCCCCTGAGCATCTGCTTAAAGTTTCAAAGATGTGTTCAAGCTGACTGTCTGAAGCATTGGCCAAAAAAACACCAAAAAATTTGAGACAACTGTTAGCAATTGTTAGTGCCAATGACGAGAAGCAAGTCTGTGGCTCATCCACAAATAATCAGAAGGGTGGTTCGTATTAAGAAGCGGGCCTGCGAGCCGGGCCTGTCCCCGCGGGCGCCAAGGCTCAGGGGAGGCAGGGCCCTTTGCATCTACCAGTGAAATGACGGACTGTCTTACAGCCCCGAGGGCCGTCGTGGCGAAGATCGAAAGAGCTATAAATAAACTGCCTTATGGGTTTTTGGAGAACATTCCTAATCTGCTTTCCTTTAATAAATAGCCCATGGTTGCTTAGAGAAATAATAAAAATGTGTGCTTTTGGCTAAACACGTGAAGAGGAGTAAGTACGTGGATGCTTGTCGGACGGCTGGGTGCGTTCACATCCTCTCCCGTGTGGGAGGAAAACAACCTGTCAGTCCCAGAGCTGCCCCTTGTAAGAAGAGTGCCTGAGAGGTGGTGAGGCATTGACACAAATATTGGTACAAAGGGGTCGTCCAAGTAAGTTACTCTGGCTCCCAGGTGTCCGGGAGTCCTGCACCTAGCTCTCTGCACCTCGCCTCCAGGGTGTCCTGTTGTTGTCGTTGGGGAGCCTTGGTTCTCTCTGGCTCACCCCCACTCACAGCTTGCCCCTGAAGCTTGATCCAGCCAGAAGAATCCAGTCTTCCACCCTCTGGTCATCCCCGGCCTCCTCAACCCAGCGCTGGGATCTCATGCCCCTCCTGTCCCGAGTAAAGGCCGGGGCACGTCATGTGTCCAACCGTGACGGAGGCCTGAGGTGAAGCTTTTGACACCAACCCTACTCTTTCCTAATGTGATGGATGTTCTTTTTTTTCCCCTTAGTTGACAAGATTTATTTTTATTTTTTAAATTTTATTTCAGTTCCACTATAGTTAACATGCGGTGTTATATTAGTTTTAGGTGTACAGTACAGTGATTTAGCAGTTGCGTGCATCACCCAATGCGGATCATGCTAAGTGCCCTCCTTAGTCCCCTTCGCCTACTAATTTAATGACTGTTGATAAAATAAGTGTGTTAGTAGTAGAAGAATCAGTACCCATTGGGGGCACCTGGGTGACTCAGTGGTTGAGCATCTGCCTGCAGCTCAGGGCGTGATCCTGGGGTCCTGGGATTGAGTCCTGCATCAGGCTCCCCATAGGGAGCCTGCTTCTCCCTCCACCTGTGTCTGTGCCTCTCTGTCTCTCTGTCTCTCTGTCTCTGTCTCTGTCTCTGTCTCTGTCTCTCTCTCTCTCTCTGTGTGTGTCTCTCATGAATAAATAAATAAAATCTTAAGAAAAAAAAAGAATCAGTACCCATTGCTGTGGAAGTCCTCAAATGCCTGAAGATAAGGAACTGCCTGGGGGAGGGGGAGAAATCTCTTAAAGAAGGCTCCGTGAGAACTGGGCGTTTGCCAGGCTCCAGGGCTAGGGAACAGCATTTAGACAGAAGGAAGAGCACTTACGAAGCCCACACCAGAGACAAAGGAAAAGAGAGTATCTCCTAATCGTCTCACAGCAGGGAAAAGTGCTTTTTCCCATATAAGCAGGTGTGGCTGTGGGTTCGATCTGCAGCAGGACAAATGTCCAGGGAAGCGAAGGGGCTTGTCAGGTGGCAGTGGCGGCCCTTCAGTTCACAAACCTTTGTCAGCTGGGCCCCTGTGACCTTTGGGTGCTGTGCTTGGTTTCAAAGTCCTGCGAGGACACAGAGCAACCCGACAGAGACCCTTCCCTGGGCCTCACGTAGTCACGCTGACCAAGGGACCCCTGCTGCCCCGATGCGCCCAGCGTGGGCTCCAGCGTTGACGGCCAAGGAGTTGGTGGGATGCGTGGGCACAGGCACCGGGGTTGGGAGGCGGCTGGTCCTCAAGTGTGTCCTGATGCCGGGGCGGGGTGGGGGGGCACTCCGGGGCTCATGGGCTTCCCTGTATCTCAGCATCGTGGCTGTTGACAAAGATGCCTCCAGAAGGCCCCTGAGTCGGAGGGGCCTGCGGGGTGGAGGCGAAAGCAACTGCTGGGCTCGGAGTGGGGGGTTGCGGGGGTCCCCGCGCCGCCTGTGCTGACGCCCTGGCCTCCTTCCCCCAGGTATGGAGAGTGCAATCACACTGTGGCAGTTCCTGTTGCAGTTGCTGCTGGACCAGAAACACGAGCACCTGATCTGCTGGACCTCCAACGATGGTGAATTCAAGCTCCTCAAGGCAGAAGAAGTGGCCAAACTGTGGGGTCTCCGGAAGAACAAAACGAACATGAACTATGATAAGCTGAGCAGAGCCCTTCGATACTATTATGACAAGGTAAACCCTCGACCCTCCGGGAGCCGGTCTGGGGTGGGGGCGCCACCTGCACATCTCCCCGACCAGAGCAGATAGTCGTGGACCGTGAAGCAACGTAGGAACGTCAGACGGAGGCAATTTATGCAGGTTTTCCTGGTGGAGGGGAAAGCCATGCTGTAGGGATTTTTTTTTCCTGGAAGCCCTTTGGGTCTTCCTGTGGGTCAAATTTTGTTCCCTTCGTGTGTTCCCTTATAACTGCTGCAGACCTTGGCTAACAGCAGAAATTAGTGTTAGGGAAGCTCTAGGGCCTCCCTCATCCTTACTTGCTGGAGCGACAGGACAAACGTTATGATCCAGGAAGTCTGTGCAACCCAACTGGTTCGTAGATCACTCAGAGGTCTCTCCTGGGAATGAGGCGGCTTGGGCAAGTCACTCAACAGCGCAGGGCCTCGCGGGGCGTCCTCATCTCTCCAAGTGGCAGGGGGATCCCAGTAGTACCATGTCGATAGGATGGTGACAAAGGTCGTGACGAAGATGAAATGTGTCCAGTACTTAGAACGATGCTTGCAGCCACCCTGGAGGTTTGTCCCTCTGTGGGAAACTTCCCTAATTAAAAGAAAAGTGGTTTTTCCTTTTTAAGTCACCGAGAGGAGTCCGTGTGCTTTGTTAAGTGGTAACACGGCACAGTTGCCAAGCAAGGACAGTTGGGGTGAGTTTTAATGCCTTTCTGGAAAAGCAGTTAACGTGCCTGCTAGGGCAAAATCCTTGCTGTTTAGAGGTAATCATTTTGGGCCCGTGATTTTGGCCGTCTCCGTGTGGATCTGTTGTTTCTGTGTAGCTAGCCTCTTCGACATAGAGACCTGGAGCGCCAATAGGAGTAAGCTTTTGTTCTGGGTTTGCTGTTCATATTGAAAGGTGAATTAAAAGCTGATTTAAATATTAGTTCCCGATCTATGTTTAGTGCCTGCCTTTGTGCCAACCTCTTTGGAATTCAAGACAGAGGGATTACACATTTCAGGAAGTGGAGACATCATTAATTATAAAGTGTTCCTTTATGTGATCGTAATTACATATGATTATGTCATTGAAATGTTAAAGGTAATTTCCTTTACTGTAGCAATTCATTAGTCCTGGCTTAATGCAGAGTCCTACGAAGAAGCAAAAAGCACTTCTTGCAAATTGCAGTGCGAGAGACTTGCAGATGGTTTATTGTCTTGCATCCTCCCTCCAGGTTCTAAGTTACACAATGGGAATTGGGGGGGCGGTGGGCTCCGAAGGAAAACAGTCCTCTTGCCTGTTGGCAGGTTGCCTAAAAGCCTGGCTTTGAGACTAAAGAAAAAAAAAAGTAAAAAAATAAAAAAATAAAGAAAAAAAAAGTCATCGTTTTTAAATCAAGGCGTCAAAGATAAGGAGCCCGCCTGGGATCTGTGACTCTGTTCGACCTCTTCCTGTGACCTGGGCGCGGGTGCTGAGGATCCTGTGTGTTCAGCGCGAAGGGAGATGGGCTGCAACTGGCTCCCCTTGCTGTGTAGACCGCACCTGCTCGCCCTTGGGCAGACTTCCTACGTTTCTAGCCTGGCAGTGCCCTCAGGCCCTCGGTGGCACTGCCCGTGTCCCGTGAGATGGGCCTGCGGCATGAGGACGGGGGCTTTGAGGAGCCAGCTGCCCGCACCTGCAGCCCCGAGGCCCGCCTGCGTCCCGCTGCAGGACACACAGACTTTCTAGATCTTAGCGTCCGACCTGTCACTCCTGTCACTCCAGCGACTAACGCCGAGGGAGGCCGTCGAGCCTCCCACCACTAGTTTCTGCTCTTAGCCAAGGCCCTGCCTTCTGGGCCGTTCGAGCCCCTTGCTCCCTGAACGCTTGGGTTCCGGGTAGGCGGCCGGGCAGCGCCACGGTGGCACTTGGGACCCGCGAAGCCGCGCTGCACCCCCCCCCGGCCCCACCCCAGGTCCCCGTGGCCAGGTGGCCTCCTCGCCCACTCGGCCCTTTCCTCCCCGCCGGTGTGGAGCTTGGGGTTTGGCCACGTGACCTCTGAGTGGCCAGCGGTGCCCACGGTGCGGGCAGGAGCAGCTCCTGTCCGGCAGGTCATGCGGGCTGGGCCACCAGGGGAAGACGCTTCCTGTCCGTCCTTCCACGTGTCCACAGTACACTCACATGTACACAGTACACGTGTGCATGAACACGCTGTGCATGTGTGTACTCCACGTACACACACCCTACATGTGTGCAGTGTACACACGCCTGTGCACAATGTACATGTATACAGTATACGTGTACATATACACACTAAATGTGTGTGCATAACACAGTATGCATGTGTGTGCACTCAGTATATGTGAGCCTGTATGCAGTGTGCATGCACACACAGTACACCCATGTGTACACAGTATACATGTGAGTGTATGCCATATATATGCGTGTGTGCACGGGACACGTGTGTACACAATATATGTGGGCGTGCCCATGATACTTGTGCACACAGGCATTTGACTCTTCCTTATGAAATACTCTCAGGTGATGAGTAAGTTTGATCATTAGACTCTGGATACAGTTTCAAATTCAAAGGGAGGAAGAGAGAGGGGCAGAGGATGAAGGGGAGTCTAGGAAGGGGAAGAAGGAAAGGCGGGAGGGGAGGAGGGGAGGAAGAAAAATGGCAAAGGCTACAAAAATTATGGTAGATTTTACATTTCATGATAAACATTTTTTTTAACATTGCATTTACTTATTTTTGAGAGAGAGAGAGAGAGAGAGAAAGCATGCAAGCAGAGGGAGAGGGAGAGAGGGAATCCTAAGCAGACTCCCTGCTAAGTGCAGAGCCCAAAGTGGGGCTTGATCCCGCCACTCTGAGATTGTGACCTGAGCTGAAATCCAGAGTCAGGTGCTTCACTGATGGTGCCCTCGTGATGAACACTTCTTTCAACTGTGCCAATGTAACCCTGTGACTGCATGTATACATCGAACCATAAGAAGCTGCCAACATCTGACCATTTTGACCCATAAAAATGACAGCTCATATGGTTTGGTCTCTAACCTGAGAGGCAGATAGAGGAGTCTGTGAATGTGAAGCTCCTGGCCATGTGGACACTCTTTGGTGCACCCCATCCTGCTCCATAGGTGGTCCTCACAGCCCCCTGGCTCTTGGTGTGACCCTCTGCCTTCCAGAGTTCTCCTCAGCCCCCTCCTCCACCCTCCCTCCTGTCCATCTGTCCAATCCCCGTGTCTCCCATCCCCTAAGGACACTGATCCAGAGCCTGCATGTGGCATAGATGTGGTGACTCCCTACCTGGACAGCTCATTCTTCTCTCCCATTGGCTTTTCTGTCCAGTTCTCACCATCATCTCTTCACTCTTGGCTGAAACTGCATGTCCTTGGTGTGTCCTGATAAGGAAGTTTTCCTGCCAGAGTAGACAAGCGTGAGAATATAATTTTTGTTGTTGTTGTAGTATGTTATATTTTTAACTCATTCCAGAATATTAGACATGGACAGAGGGGAAAAAATTGGAAAATGTGTGCAGTACTTTGTAGAAGGCATCAGAACAGAATAGTGTATGGGCTAATTGTATCTGCTTGGGGCTGAGACATTTTAATCATCATTCCTCAAAAAATCTACCCCCCAGCCCCCATCCATCATCATAGCAAGTTGGTTAACAGCATGAACTCTAGGCTACACTTCTGGGTTTTAATCCAGCTCCATGACTATGAGTGCTTTGCCCCATCCTTCTTGGTCTCGGCTTCCTTCCTAAAATGGGTATAACAGTAGAGCCTGCACCATGGGGCAGTGATGGGGGTTAGCTGAGTTCACACATGGTCAGTTCTGAGAACAGTGCTCAAAATACAGTAGGTGCTATGAAGTATTAGCCAGAGGCTTGACTCAGATGATATTTTCCTCATCACCAATTTGAAAAATTCAGACAGCTTTGAAGAAGGAAATTGGGACCTGTGTACCACCTTCCCACACAAGGACACCCAGAAGTGGGGTGAAGTCAGATGCTGGGTTTAACAGCTGCCCTCACATACGAGCTGCTGGGAGTGCTTTGCCATCATGTGTTTCAGTGACAGAGAATGGGTGACTGCAGGTTCTTTACCCAGCTGCCTATCTTAATATATGTAGGCTGTTTGGAAACTCAATGACTAAGGTGCTTTCATATTTAAATGATGCTTCCTTGCTCCTCTGAGGGGCACCCTTCTCTGTGTGCCCCCACCTGGAGCAGGTGTCAGACCTCACTGCACCGCCTGAGCAGCCAGCCAGCCAGGGCTTTGCACTCAGTGCTCTCCGGGCTGGAGTCCGGGGTCCCTTAGCCTCTGAGTGTCCGCACCACCATGGGGAAGGGAAGCATGGTAAAAGCACCTTCCCTCTTCAGGGGGTGGGTGAGGATTACATGTGAGCATGTGTTTGGGGTGCTCAGCATGGTGCCAGGCACCTGTTAAGGACACATGCAGTGCTCGTCCCTTCTATTAGCTGTGTCTGTGCAGCTCCCTGCATTGCGTTGCAGTGGCCTGTTTATGTAGCCCCACAAAACCGTCTTCACAGTGGTCTTCTGGTTCACCCACTTTTGTTGCTCTGGCACCTAGGAGTCACTCCCTTGACGAATGTGAAATGAAAGCCATTGGGTAGCATAATGAGGTGGACACTCCCCAAATACAAATCACTTTTATAATGAAAGGTGACATTAGATGATGCTAAACTTGGAATCAAAATCTCACTGCCTGGTATAGTATTAGTGACTTAGGGCTGTCACAACCACAAAGTGTGTGGCTTAGAGCAACAGAAATGCATCATCTCACAGGAGTGGAGGCCAGAAGTCTGAGCCCGATGTGTCAGCAGGGCCATGCTCCCTCTGAGACTCTGGGTAGATCCTTCCTGGCCTCCTCCGAGCCTCTGGTGGGGGTTGTCCGTCCTTGGTGTCCTTCACCTTCTACCTGCATTGCTCCAGTCTCTGCCTGTATTGTCGCATGATGCTCCTCCTCTGTATCTCTGTGTCAGAATTTCCCTGCTCTGAGGACACATCCAGTTCTACTGGATTAGGGACTACCCTGGTAACCTCCTCTGGACTCAGTTATGTCTGGGGTATGGGGTGGGAGGTTAGGACTTCAACATTCCTGTTTGAGGGACATATTTCGGTTTGTCCTATGTGCCTCTGTTTCAGATGCTGCTAGGCTTTCATTTAGATTTTCAAAACTACAAAGGGAGATCCTTGGAGATGATGGCTTATTGCCACACTTTCTGGAGGAAAACTGCATGACGTGGACAGCAGCTAGACTCCGTAGCAGGTGTGAAGCTAGATTCTATGACAGGTCCATCATGAAGGGCCTGCCACGTGCCAGGCACGGTGCTAGGTCCCTGGGGTGGAAGCAAAGATGAAGAAGTTGAGTTTGGCCTTGGAAGGAGTCGTCAGGGTCTTTGGGCCTTCAGCGGCTCCCCACTCTGGAAGGGCAAGCGACTCTAATAGAGGACCTGGGTGAGAAGAAAAGCCCACCTTGGTAGCTCTGATTCTGGCTTAGCGGTGGCCTTGGTAGGAGACCTCTGGGGTTCCTTCCCCTGCTGTGTTTCTGGGGATTGCCATCACACATGCCTTTAGGGAAGGCTTGGAGGGTCAAGGGTTTGCACTGAAATGCTGGCAAAGACCTGCTTCCCCTGCTGACAGCTTTTGAGGAGGCTGCTGGGCAAACCCAAGTAGGATTCCAAGAAAGGAGTGCTGCTCAGGCCAGGACGCAGCATGTTTCATTCCTTGGGCATAGACTGAAGGTCCCGGGTCAGCTTGGAAACATGCAGATGGAGGGAGGAGCCGCTGTCTGAGCCCAGAAGCACAGAAGGCAGAGCCAGTTCGTGCCTGGACAGTTCAAGATCTTGCTCCCCAGCCAGCTTGTTGCCCCCAAGTCTCACTGTACATCCCAGGACATGGCTTTGTTTGTTGTAGTTCTGATGGTTGGAATTTTGGGAGTACAGTTTGTTTTTATTTTTCTTGGGGTTAAACTGAGTCTTCCAGAAAGTCCCTTCACACCTTGATGCAGTAGTAAGGGTCTCTTTCAGAGATCTGCTTTGTTAACGAGATCGATGACTCTTTTTCACTCCTTAACAACTCAGACAGACCTGGTTCTTAAACCTCTCATCTTGGAGGGAGAGGAGAAAGGGGGGTCAAAGCCCAGAGCGTGCCCGTGAGTGGCCCTGTGCACTGCCTGTATCCAGGGGTCCAAGCGTGAGGGGCATGATGCACTGCTGGGATCTACTTCTTGAGGAGCTTCTGGGAGGTTTTTAGTTAGATACCCAGCTCTCGTAGACATTCTTTCACCTCTGCTTTTTCTCTTCCCTGGTTCAGCCATACATTTGAAGACCTACCCCTTGCCCCTCAGATGGCTCAGTGGCTGGTTGGGGAGACAGACATGCCAGGCAGTGACAACAGAGTGCCAGCCTGGCTGCGATAGCAGCATCCTCCAGGACAGGGCAGGAGGGGAGTAAAGGCAGAGAGCGGGCCCCAGAGGTCAAGACACCTGCCCTGCTCTGCAGCGATGAGACTGGGTTTACCTGGCTGAACCAAGTTGGGAAAAGATACACTGACAAAAGGAACAGCATGTGCCTAAGGCAGGCAGGCAGAGGCGTGAGAGTTTGCCTTTTGGTTTCCCCAGGGGGTAGTTTCCACGGCTCTCCAGGGAATAAGGGGAAACGTGGGGTGGGAAGAGTGGGAAACGGGGCACAGAGCGCGTCAGGGAAAAAGTTGGAACTTTGTGGCCGGGGCTGGAAGCAGGAGGGTGCTGTGGTCAGATTTGCATTTAGAAATAAAACTATGGCCCCCTGCCCTTGGCCCTGACAGGGTCCTGCTCTGGTCCCCACCCGGGCCTTTCAGGCCCTGATCTTTGGGTCTGGGTTAGCACACACCCATGTCTCTGGGCTGGCCCTGTGGCACCTTCAGGTCGGGGTGTGCAGGCCCTCCCTGGGCCTGGGCAGGGGTTGAGGGGGGCCGCTGTGGCCTGCATGCGGGCAGCTCCCCGAGAAAGCTGCAGCCACAGACTCCCAGCTAGCTGCAGGAGACCTGCAAGCTGACGTAATCCCCGTCCTTTTCCGTCCAACAGAGCTTTTGTCCTTGTTGTTGTTGGCGGGGAGCATTCATCCCGGGGGGAGGCTGGAAGCTTTGCCAGCTCCCTTCTCATCAGGAGATTGCGATGGCGATATGATGAAAAATCCTCCGGTCTCCACAGCAACATCCCCGCTTATCCTCACAATGTCCCGAACAGTCTTTGCTTAATTGGAAGAGGTTCAGGGGCGCACCGTCAAGACAGAATCATTGGCAGCGAGTTCCTGGAAGTAGACCGCGTCACCTTCTTAACTTAATTGGATAATTCATTTTAAATGGGGCGTGCAATCACGACAGGAGAGTGTTCGTGTTAATTCGTATCTGAGATGGCCTGCCTGGGCCAAGATGCCTGGCCCCGGCTGAGTTCACCAACTCCCCAAAATAAATTTTACGAAGATAAAGTGATGTATTATTCTCTGTCGGAGTGGAAAAGGAACAAAAGTCCAGCCAGCCTTTGCATCCTGGAAATTTCTAGAAGACTTTTGTTGGTTGTGAAAGTCTACGGGAGACCCATCCATCCTGGGCTCTGTTCAGAAGCCTTTTGTACCTCCACGCTGCCCCCCGGTGCCCAGCCCTGGATCTGAGGGTGAAGGGTCTGGTGTGTTTGTTAGGTGTCTTTTTTTTTCCCCTTTCTGTCATGTCAGCTGCTCATATGGTCTGGAGTACAACAGATGGCAACTGCACCTTTGCTTGGGGGCCGAGGGGAACACCAGGGCCTTCCTGGAAGCTGCCTAGTGACCTGGGGGTAGCTGACTGCCTCGTGAAGGGCTTCCAGGTCTGGTCGCAGGGCCCCGGGACTTAGCAGCTGGTGTTGGTGGGGCCAGGCTGGAGGGGGGCACCGCGTGTCGCTTGGGGGGTGCTGACTATCTTGCACATGCTTCCATTTTGCTAGCTTTGCGGTGTTACTCAGTGTTCCCCCAAATAGGGCAGTTGCTAAGAAACACCCAGAGTCTTGGGAGTACCTTCAGCACTGTGTGGATGGGGCTGCTGGGCTCGGCCCTCAGCTGCCAAAGCTCCGGCGGCCTAGCCAAAGGCACTTACGTCAGGCTGTTGCCCAAGCCCACACTGGTTGCCGGCATGAGTGTTCCTGCTTCTGGGCAGCTTCTAGCTGCGGGAAAATTCAGCGGTTGTGTAGACAAACTGACAAAACCCGACATTCGCATCATGCCGCCCACCACCCACCTACCAGCCCAGCTGCTCCTCTGGGCGGCCTTCTCCTCCCCCACCTCCTGCCTGGGCTCTCACAACCCTTTACCTCCGCTCCTACCCCCCACTTTGTGACAGAAGGAGAGGAAGCTCACTTGTAGGGAGGATTCGTCTTGGGCCAGCGCCGTGCTAGATATTTTTACATTTATTGACTCGTTTTCTGACGTGAAACGCCTGTCGTCGTAGCTGCTGATGGGCCCATAGTAGAGGTCGGATACGGGGGTTCAGGGAGGTTCAGTAGCGGGTCCAGGGCGGAGCCCCCGGGGAGCAGCAAGCTTTCTGACCCTGAGGCCTGTGCTCAGGGTCGTGAAGGGGGGCCGATCACCCAGCTACAGAGCCTTGGGGCCAAACTTGAATCCCCCATTCCTAATATTGCTGATTATCACCCCAAGGGCAGGCAGAGAGAGGAGACCAACCCCGGTGTTCAAAATGACAACGGAAGAGCTGCTGGCGGCCTGCTCCGAGCCCAGCGGGCCTCTGGCAGCCCCAGAAGCGCCCACCCCCTTCCCACAGGCCCGGGTCGGGCACCCCTCTGCACCCCTCTGCACCCCTCCGCCTGCGCCGGCCCAGCCTCCTGCAGCCTCCTGGAGAGACTCCAAAGCCCCTGCTACGGTCTGGGCCCGGCAGCCGGCCGCCCTCCTGGCGTCTCCTGACACCTCGGCCTCCCCTGGGCGCTCCCCCGCTTCCCCGCTTCGCTGCCCCCGTGTGCAAGCGCCGCGGGTCGAGGGCCCGTCCTCCTTACCGTTCCCAGTTCCGCGCACCCCCTGACATGCAGTGGTGCCAAATGAATGAGGGGTGGCCCCGGGTCGGACGAGCATGAACCTGGCCGACGAGCTTCTCTACGTCATGGAAGGAAGTCGGTCCTCTGGGAGCGTCAGTGCTGCGGGGGACCCCAGAAGGACCCCGCATGTCTGGCTTCAGCAAGTGAGGACCGAAGGGGGGGTGGATTTTCAAGAAAACCGGTGGCGGAGGCGGGGTGAGAGGGTGCCGGCGGCCCTGCCCAAGGCTCACCCGCCCCCTGCCCGCAGGGCACGCGCCAAGCAGGCGCGGGGAACAGGTTTGCACCCAGAGGCCTCTCGTAAAAATACCCTCGAGTGTTGAAAGGGAGCCGGCAGGGAGAGCAGAGCCTCAGTCCAGGAGGAGCAGCCAGGGCCCCGAGAGGGTGAAGAATGCTGGGGTCCCTGGTTGGGGGCCACGGGCTCCCGGGCCTGCAGGCCTTGGGGATGGCGCGGTTGCCCCGGTGCGGGGTGGGAGCCCTCCGGGGCACGGGGCGCGGAAGGCAGGGGGGTTCCCACTGCGGCAGCCGTGCCGGGGAATAAAGCGATGGCAACCCCCAAACCACAAAGAAACCTCCCCCGGGAGGCAGCCAATTCTAAGGCCGAGTTGGAGCTCTTTACTGGCAGCACGTTATTCTTAGAAGCTGGAAGTCGGGTGTGGGTGTGTGCGTGTGCAAGAATGCACGGTGCAGACTTCAGCTTCAGACGGAGGATGCCCGGCTTCACCTGCTGGGCGCCGCGGCTGTGGCTGCGCGGGTGGCCAAGCAGCGCCGGCCTCGCTGCCCCCTCCCTGACACAGGAGCCAGTCGCCTCCTGGGGCTGCTGTACCAGCACCACAAGCCGGCGGCTCAGAGCAACAGCAGCTGTCCTCTCCCGGTCCCGGAGGCCAGGAGTCCAAAGTCCGGGCGTCTGCTGGGCCATGCTCCCTTTGAAGGCTCTTGGGGAGCATGCCCCCCCCCTCCCTGCCTTCCCCGGCAGCCCCCGCTGTCGCTTCCCTCCTCCTGTGCCCTCTTGCCTTTCTTTTGGTCGTGAGGACTCTGGGCATCGGATTTCATCCCACCCGAACTCCGTGATGATTCCATCCCGACATCCTTAACTGACCACATGTGCCAAGATGCTGTTTCTAAATAAAGTCATCTTCTGAGCCTCTGGGAGGAAATGAATTTGGGGGCAGGGGGTGCATACTGTACAACTCACTACAGGCAGGGGACAGACAGTCCCAGGGAGAGGCAGCTCCTGTTGATGGGGGTGGGGGGTCCTTTCAAAGCTGCTTCTTAGGGTGGCAGGTGCGAGGTGGGCCTGCCCACAACAGGTTTGTAGCAGAGCTCAGTGTGGCCCCAGGGGCTCCATGTCCCCTTGGGTTTGATGGCAGGGAATGAGAGGGTGCAGATATCGGCAGCAGTCCCATGTTTCCAGGACAGGGGCCGGATTCACTTCCTTTTCTGTTCCTCAGAGCCTAGCAAGGAGCCTTCCATACGAGAGCGTCTGAAATGTTGTTGAAAGAATGCTTGCTTGTTGCAGAGGAGGGACTGGGAGCATGACTCCTACAGTGAGTACTTGTTCTAACTTTGGAGAGAGGACAGTCAGGTTTTGTGTCAGGAAAGAGTGAGTCAGACAGTGGTCTGGACGGGAACCCAAAATGAGGAGCCGAAGCAAGGGTGTTGGCTGGGAACCATGGCCCGGAGACTCGCCTCTGCTACTTACTAGTTTGTGAACTAAGCCTGGCACTTCATCCCTCATCTGTAAAATGGGTATCAGAGTGTTGTAGGGATTACATGGGCTAACCTGTAAGCCCTCGGGAAGCTATAAAGCGAGGCACCCATAGAGGGAATTTAGATTATTTGAGGGGTGCCTGACTGGCTCAGTCAGTGGAACGTGCAGCTCTCGATCTCAGGGTCATAAGTTCAAGCCCCATGCTGGGTGTAGAGATTGCTTAAAATATGCAATCTTTTTTTTTTTTAAGAAAGGATTTAGATTATTGGAAGGCAGACCGCAACGAGCAGACAGTGGTATAGTGGGGATGCCATGTAATTAGATCATTGCTGGCTAAGTGGCGTTGCCCTGGGTGAGAGGTCATGTTTTGAGGATCTGTATGAGTACGGCACTGACATGTATCGATTTTTTGGGGGAAAAAAATTACCCCGTGCAGCATTTTTGTTCTGCTTTTAGAGGTGAGCAAACCAAGGCCTGTAGAAGCTCAATACCCTTCCCAAGGTCAGAAGAAGGAGAGAAATTGGGATGCGAACCTAGGTCAGTTCACACAGTGCTGCCTCCGTTTAACATCTGGCCCATCCAGGCTCAGGCCTGTGGACACTCAGAGATGCTGTGCAGTGCTCCCCGTGCTCCCCTAGGAGCACGTCCGAGGCTCAGCAGGGACCACGAGCAGGCTGTGTATGTGGCTGCCAGTTCCTGCTGTTTGCCAGTCACCCTTATCTCCCGAATGTCACCCACTTCAAGGTGGGCTCTTGATGTCTGGTCTGCTGCAGTGGGTCCGCCCCGGGCCCCTGGAGCATCATGCAGGGTGACCCAGCAAACCCGGCACCTCCTCTGCCCTGGGGGGTGGACAGAGGCAGTTCTATTTCCAGCCATGGAATAGACCTGAGGGAAGGCCAGTCTCCTCAGAGGAGCTGGAGATGGTTCCTGAGCAAGGACCTTGCTTCCTGAGCGCAAAGATGGTTTTCCCGGGCTCTCCGCAGTTGGCCCACGATGGCTCTGGAATGCAGAGCCTGTGGTCCCGGCCGCTGGACTTGAACAGCAGCCTGTGCACCAACAGCAGCTGCTTCTGGGCGGGTGGGGGGGGTGGGGTGGGGGGAGTGACAGCGCTCCCGGCCTGGTTCTCTCCAGAGAACTGGTTTAAGCCTTGGCTTCACCAGTTACAAGCTGCGGGGGTGTTGGACTAGTGAGCTTTTTAGAGCCTGCTTCTTTTTTGAAAAGAGGGAGAAAAGTGGGGCAGGGGGCTTATTTTGACAGCCAGTGCATATTAAATGCACGCTATTTAACGTGAAGACGCAGACAGGTGAAAAGAAATATTACCAATCACTGGCAATCCTACCATCTTTAAGTTTTATTATACATCTTTGGAGATTAACTTTTTCTTCTTTTATTTAATATATATATATATTATATTATATATATATTATACATATATAGTTACATATATAGTTATTCTGCTAAAATAACAGAAGCATTCCATGAGTGCAGGTGATGTTCTTTTTAAGGCATGGGGCAATATTAGCGATATATTGTCCTCTAAAATAGCTACATGGTCTTCCACTGTAAGGTCCTCCCATTATGTAACCAACCCTGTGGGACAGGAAATTGGGTCTAACCTCCCCATCAGCAGCCTTGACTTCTTCATCTTTAGAATGGGTTCCCAGAGCTCGTCTTGCCCGCAGGTGGCTGTGTAAGCATAGCACACTGTAGGCGCTCAGAAACGTTGGCTTCTTTCCTTGGCCCCTTCTGGCCACAGGTTCCTTTTACGTTAGGGTCTCTACCGCGGTGAGACAAATGTGCTCAAAGCAGGTCCATCCGTCCTCCCCTGCCCAGGGATCTTGGTGACAGGTGCCCAGAGCCAGCAGCCTGCGTTGCCTGCTTCCCTCTCTGCCCTGCGAGGCCAGGGGGAGTAGAGGGGATCAGCTGGGGGTCTGGGTAGTGTCCCCTGCACTTGCCGCCTTCCTGACAAAGCTGCCGCGGCCTTCTGGGTGGGACACCCAGATTTCATGTCTGCTGCCCCCGGGGCTGGTCCCCTGCTCCCCCAGCCCTGAATTAATCGGAGTGTATGAGGTGTACTTCAGGGCACATGGCAGGCACTCGCCATGCGAGGCGTGATATACTGAACGCCTGGTGTCTATTTTTTGTCTGAACCCAACTAAATAAAACATCATGTTTCCCTCGTTGGTGGAGATATATAAACCAGATGTGATTCTGTCTGCCATACGCCCCAGCTTGGTTCCCAGGACTGCGGACAAAGAAGCGGAGATACGCACAGTCTCTAGGAGGTTTGATGTTGACTACTCATTTGTCCCTGGAGTGGCTAGAGGGTGGATTTTTAAAAAATATTTTATTTATTCATGAGAGACACACAGAGAGAGGCAGATATGGAGGCAGAGGGAGAAGCAGGCTCCCTGTGGGGACCCCGATGTGGGACTCGATCCCAGGAAGGGATCACGGCCTGAGCTGAAAGCAGATGCTCAGCCACTGAGCCACCCAGGCGCACCTAGAGAGTGGATTTTGTACGTGGTTTTGTTTTTGCTTAGATGGGATGATAAAAGAAGTAGCAGCAGCAGCAGCAGTAGTAGTAGTAATAATAATAATAATACTCCTGCTGTGTATTGTGGGCTCGTCATGTGTGGCTGTCTCAGGTATGCTGCTGTCAGCTTTATATGGATTACCTCATTCAATCCCATGAGGCAGGTGGTAGACCAGTCCCCATTTCATAGATGGGGAAACTGGGGCACGTGGCCGCCCAGAGATGGGAGTGGCAGTGGAACTCAGGCAGTTGGCTCTAGAACCACCCCTCCTAATCCCAGTGGCAGCCTTCGTGAAAGAGTCAACTGGGTATTTATGGAAGGGTCTGCACCACCCTGTCCTCTGCAGCCCCGCGCTGCCCCTGCCACGGCCGCTGGGTGGGGAAGGGGTGGGCCGTGAGGAAGGGGCTCCACCACCTTCCCTGACGTTTCTCAGTTCTGAGAACCAGAAAGGGGAGTTGCAAAATCGGAGGGCAGGAGTCCTGCAGTCCCTGGAAGGCCTCACGTGGGGGGAAGGCGAGGGCGCCTATCAGGGGCTCCTGCCAGGCCCGGGAGCAGCCTGCGGAGAGACGGCAGCTGCGGTAAGAAGCCTGAGAGCTGGGAAGTCCAGTGTGTGACCTTACATCAAAATTGGGGTGCCAGGGCAGAGCCAAGGCACGCAGCACCGATTTTGCAGATTCCGCACGCGGACAAGGGAAATCCAGGCTGTTAAGCCCTCCCGGAAGGAGGGGGTTGTAGGCTTCTGCCTCTGGCCGTCGGGCCGTCCGGGGGTTTTCAGCTTGGCAGCGCCAACAAGGGAGCGCACGCAGTTATGCCCCGGGACGCATTCAGGTGGAGCCGCGCCGGCCTGGGGCCAGGAGGACGGCGTCTCCGGCAGAGCCTCGGCTCTCCGGCCTGGGTCGGGGCTCTTTACCGTGAGGGTCCTGCAGACATGCAGCTCGCCTGGGGTACCCGAACAACGTGGGCACCCAGGAGGTAAATGGCGTTCCCCGAGCAGCCCTCCGTTGCCCGGCCCTGCGAGTCGAGGGCTCCCGTACCCAGGAGACCCACTCCGGGTGCACGGCTCCGTGGCGTCAGTAACACAGGCCCCTTGTTTCTGCCCCACGGCCCGAGAAGGAGCCGGGTGTGTGTACTCAGCTGTACGCACACCCACGGGCACCCCTGTTTTCACCGGTAAAGCCTGCAACTGTCCGGGTAACCGGCAGCCCTGAGCCGGGGGAGAGGTGCCCCCTGTCCGCCAGCCCTTGGGCCCCTGCGATCCCCGGGCGCCAGCCTGGAGGTGGCAGTGCGGGCCCCAGCTGTGGTGTCAGCAGGTCTCTCCCTCGGGAGCCCCCGTCCCTGCTGCCAGGACTCTTGGCGAGGTGTCCCAGGAGGTCGCCCTGGGAGTGACACACTGGTGGTGGGACAGGACGAATAGGGAGACCGAGCCCGCATGTGGAGGGAGGCAGACGTGCACGGCTGTTGTCAGAAGCCCCGCTGGCGAAGTCCCTGAGCTCGGGGACACATGCAGCAGGGTCAGGCCACCAGGTGACCGGAAGCGACACACCATTGCAGGGCTGGGAGTAAGGGGTGAAGACGCGAACTTTCTGTAAATCCTCGGTCGCCTTTCATGGAGAGAGCCTGGCCCGGCGCTCCTGTGCCTGGGCGGCCCCTCCATCCCAGCGGGCCCTGGGACCAGGCCGCCCGTGCCAGCTTGTGGCCGCAGGGGACGTGCACCCTCCGCGCCTCAGTCTGCCTGGCTCCCAGGCGCCGATCGTGCTAGTTCCCGCCTCAGAGCATTAAGTGAGGGAACGGTGGTCGGGTTCTTGGGCCACCCTGAGCCAGACACGTGCTCAGCAGCTACTACCTGGGTGTCCTCCGCGAGCCCCCGGAGGGGCAGACCTGGGAGGGAACCTGCCTTCGGGGACACGGAGACCCGGGTCCGCCTGGCACCTTGCACCCCCTCTATGCCCAGCCTTGGTCCTGGGGTGTCCAGCTTGTCCAGGGAGCCACATCTGCTCCATTTCTCCTGCTGGACCACACCAGCAGGGCCCGGCCTGGTTCTTTCCAAAGGCTCCTTCCTCCTCGTGGTCAGCTCCCGGAGTCCTCTCCATCCCCGGCCCTGGGACCTGTCCCCAGAAAGCCCTGCTGGCCCCCCCGGCCGAAGCTGAGCGCGAGGTCCGTGGCCGAGGCCCCGGTGTACCCCGAGGAGGCTTGCGGCCTCGCCACCCGCGCCCTCCACTGAGGCCCGCAAGCACGTCGGGTAGACCCTGAGAGCCTTCTGCGAAGTGCAATAAGGGAAAGACGAACACTGAATGATTTCACTTACGTGTGGGATCTAGAAAAGCAGAAATCTGGGGCACCTGGGACACAGACTTTGGCGGTTGAGCGGCTGCCTTCGGCCCAGGGCATGATCCCAGGGTCCCGGGATCGAGTCCCGCCTCGGGCTCCCCGCAGGGAGCCTGCTTCTCCCTCTGCCTGTGTCTCTGCCTCTTTCTGTGTGTCTGTCATGAATAAAGAAGTAAAATCTTAAAAAATAAATAAAAAAGCAGAACTCCTACAGAGAGGATAGAGTGATGGTTGCCGGGGGCTGAGGGGTGGGGAAATGAGGAGGTGCTGGCCAAAGGTAGGAACTTCCAGCCACAGAATGAGTCCGTCCTGGAGAGGCGAGGCATGGACAGTGACTGTGTTAACAATACCGTACTGTGCACTTGTCAGCTGCCGAGAGAGTAGACTGTTTGCCGCTGCCACCGCAAAATGGTAATTACATGAGGTGATGGGTGTGTTAACTAATCTTATGGTGGTAAATATTTCACAGTGTACACATGCATCAAATCTTCATATTGTACATCTTAAACTTCATGATGTTTTGTTTTAAAGATTTTATTTATTCATGAGAGATACACAGAGAGAAGCAGAGAGACAGGCAGAGGGAGAAGCAGGCTCCCCATGGGAAGCCCGAGGCAGGACTCGATCCCAAGACCCTGGGATCATGCCGAGCCAAAGGCAGATGCTCAACCACTGAGCCACCCAGGCGGCCCAAACTTCACGATGTTATATGTCAATTATATCTCAGAAAAGCTGGGGGAGGAAGAAGATTCCTCATGTTCTGTTTTTTTTTTTTTAAACACCTTCATTGAGGTATAATTCACAGACCATCCCATTGACTCATGGGAGGTACACAATTAGTGGCTTTGAGTATATTTCCAGAGTGGTGCATCCAAAACCACAGTAAATTTTAGGACATTTTCCTACCCTTCCTCCCAAACCCTTACTTTTTAGTGTCATCCTCCCATAGCACCTCCAAATCCTAGGGAATGACTCTTTTGTCTCTATAGGTTTGTCTATTCTGGACATTTTATAGAAATGGAATCAGTCATGTACATGGCCTTTCTTTCACTTAACACAAGGCATTCAAGTTACATCCACACAGTTGCATGTGTCTGTATGTCCTTCCTTTTTATGGCTGGATGATAGCCTATGGTTTGAATATACCACATTTTGTTCATCTGTCAGTTGATAGTCATGTGAGTTCTTCCTGATGTTCTTTTTTAGGATTTTATTTACTTATTTGAGAGAGCGAGAGCACACAGGTGAGCCAGGGGAGGAGTGGAGGGAGAGGGAGAGGCAGAGTCCAAGTGGAGTGTGGAGCCTGATGCGAGGCTTGATCTCACGGCCCTGAGATCATGACCTGAGCAGAAATCCACTGCTCAAGCCATCCAGGCGCCCCTTCTTTATGTGAACACATCAAAGCCCTGCTCTTTGAGACTACTTTTCAATTCCCAGTCACTTTTTCAGGAGGGAGGGGCCTTTTTGTTATTTTTATCACAGCCCCAAATTACTCCTTGGTTTGCTTATGCATATAGCCCCTGCTCGGACATTATATTCTGAATACCCAAAATAAAATTAAAGGTTAAATTAGAGGTTTTAAAAGAAACTTTATGGGGCCTTTGGCTCAGGTCATGATCCCAGGGTCCTGGGATCAAGTCCCACATCGGGCTCCCCACTCAGCAGGGAGCCTGCTTCTCCCTCTCCCTCTGCCTGCTGCTCCTCCTGCCTGTGCTCTCTTTCTGTCAAATAAATAAAATCTTTAAAAAGAAAAGAAACTTTACAAGAAGTGCCTGGAGAAATGATTGAGACCATACAGTTTCACTTTTCTTCTGTGTAATTATTTATTTTTCAATTTTTACTTATTTACAAATTTATAAAAATTAAAAACTTGTACTTTTTTATAAATTTATAATAATGAATTTTATCATTTGCTTCTTAATTATTTATTGATCTAATCATTCAGTCCGTTTTGATAGATGTCCAAACTGGCTGAGGAAAAATAAGGTTTTTACCTAGAGAGAGAAATATTAATGAAAATCAGAAATATGACTAAGAACCTGCCCTGAGTGGGGCGGCACCAGTGACCCTTTATTTAGCCCTGTTGTGCCAGGAGTGGACGTCCCCCAGGCTTGTTGTCTATCCACGCCCGGTGGGTGCCCACAGAGGCTGCCAAGGAGGCTGAGGTGGAACTCCTGAGTTTCTCAGATCCTCTGAAGGTTTGTAAGCGGTTTTTGGCTTTGCTAGTGATGAGTGTGCAGTTGCGGTCAGGTGGGGGTAAATGACACTCAGTGGGCCCAGCACCAGGATGCCGGGCCCTACAACTGTTCAGTGTTGCACCTAACGTGGTCAGGGGTGGGAGCTCCTTTGCGCTGGTGCTGAGCAAAGGTTCTCCAGGATTTGCGGTACTGGGATTTCCGGTGCTGGATGGGGACGTCGTGTGTCCCTCCTGAGGGACTCCTGCTCAGAAACCTCAGGGGCATAGTAACCGTGCCCTCCCCTCCTGACTGCTGGGTAAAGTCACCTCTGGGGTTTGATGATCTGTTTAAGGAGGAAGCGTGCACGTGGGCATGCTGTAAGGTAACAAGGGGGAGGCAAAAACATAATATACTTAGGTTTATGAGCCGAACCACGATCACAAAAGGAACATCAAAATTTAATTACATTTAGCCTCTGTGGTATATTGGAGAGTTGCTAAGAGAGTCATAGAGCCTAAAAGTACTCATCACAAAGGGGAAAATGTTAAACTAGGTGCGGTGACGGATGTTAACTCGACTTGTGATCTTATGTGGAACGCCTGAAACTGATGCGGTGTGACGTGTCAGTTGCGTTTCCATTTTGAAATTTCACCCCTACTAAGGGGTTCTTTGGCGCTCTCCACCTAAATTTTTGTGGAAATCTGAAAAAGCTTCAGAATGAGAACATCTTGGTGGTTCTTGATGCTCAGTCCCATCTCTGAGCTTGCTGAGCTGAGGTCGTAGGTGACGCCCCCCACCCTCCAGGACAGGTGAGTATGAGAACAGATCAGAGCTGGCGCACAACACCTGGTATGCAGTAAGTGCCCAACAGGGGTTCTAAAGTTCTCCCCTAAATGACTTTTTTTGTTTTTGTTTTTCTTTACACTGATACCCAGGTCTGTTTGCAAGGAAACATCCCGAGTCCCTTCCCCACAGGATGGCGCCGCCGCTAGCTCCTTTGTACCCCACAAACATCTGATAGATACTTGCTGATGTTCCGATGAAACAAACCTCAGGGACAGTTGACAGTCTTTCATACGAAGTCCATTCTCCCAAAGGGGTTCGGAAATTTTCGCAGTGATTAGTGGTGTTCATTTCCATCCTACCGTGTGAGGGCTGGGGCCATAGCCTGAAGAGCCAGAGTTCGATACCAGCAACCGAAAATCCTGCAGGAGTGATGTAAATCTCAAAAGGACACAAGTTGTTTTTCCCTCCAGTGGCTTTCTTGGCAGAAAATTAAAAAGGGGGAGAAAAGGTTTCATGACTTAAGAAAACATTGTGGTGGCTGCTGATAATAACTTAACATTTCTGTGACACGGCCCAGCTTCCAGAATGCTTTCCCGTTATTATTTCGTGGAACCCTCACAGGCCCCAGAGGCGGGTCAAGGCCTCAGCACCACGGGGCGGCTGAGCCAGGGCGGCCTGTGTCACGCACCTGCCGCGCGGCCTCCTGGCCTTAGTCAAGCCCTCTCGGCTGATTTTTCTTAAGTTTTCAGAGGGAGTCTCCTAATCTAGCACGGAGGCGGCTGTGGTACCTTCCCTTTCGGATTGGTCACCGTGCAGATGATGTGAGATGATGCAGGGTACGGCCGGCCACGTGGTACGGGCACGGTGAAGGGTGACCACTCGGCATTGGTTATTAGGCGTGATGACCCTACGTCACCGATGACGATGGAGACGCACCATCAGCGCCACCGGCAGGGCTGCTAGGCCAGGCTGAGGCCTCCTCCCGCAGCTCCTGCTGGTGGATGCCCCCCCATCCCCGGGCGACAAGCGTGTCCCCCCTCCCTGCTGTACTCATCTTTTCACTGTCTCCTCTTCTGTTCACAGAACATCATCAAAAAGGTGATTGGACAGAAGTTTGTGTACAAGTTTGTCTCTTTCCCGGAGATCCTGAAAATGGACCCCCATGCGGTGGAGATCAGCCGGGAGAGCCTTCTGCTGCAGGACAGCGACTGCAAGGTGCCCCCCGAGGGCCGGGAGGCCCCCAGACACGGGCTGTCAGCCCTCAAGAGCGCAAGCCGCAATGAATACATCCACTCAGGCCTGTACTCGTCCTTCACCATTAATTCCCTGCAGAACCCACCCGAATCCTTCAAGGCCATCAAGACGGAAAAGCTGGAGGAGCCGCCGGAAGACAGCCCTCCCGTGGAAGAAGTGAGGACTGTCATCAGGTTTGTGACCAATAAAACCGACAAGCACAGCAGCAGGCCCGTGGTGCCCCTGCCCTCCACCTCGGAGGCCTTCCTGGCCTCGCCCGCCTCAGCCAAGGTCTCCTCCTTAATGTTGCCAAATGCCGCCAGCATTTCGTCTGCCTCGCCCTCCTCATCTCGGTCCCCGTCCCTGTCCCCCAGCTCGCCCCTCCCTGCTGAACACAGAAGCCTCTTCCTGGAGGCCGCCTGCCATGACTCCGATTCCCTAGAGCCCTTGAACCTGTCATCGGGCTCCAAGACCAGGTCTCCATCTCTTCCCCCAAAGGCCAAAAAACCCAAAGGCTTGGAAATCTCCGCACCCCCGCTGGTGCTGTCCGGCACCGACATCGGCTCCATCGCCCTCAACAGCCCAGCTCTCCCCTCGGGATCCCTCACCCCAGCCTTCTTCACCGCACAGGTAAGAGCTGCCCCTGCGCGGGGGAGGCGCCCTGACTCGTTGGCAGAGCAGAAAGGCAGGAAAGAGCACACAAAGCCACCTCCTCTGTCCTACAGAAGGTCATCTCAGGGCCCGCAGGCCAAAGTCACGGTGTGACTGTGAAGGGAAATTACTTTTCCATCCCCAGACCAGGGCGTCCACAGGAGAAAAGGTTCGGGGTAGTGGCTACGGTGCGACGCCTCGCTGGTTTCCTGCTTCTAGTGGCTGAAAGCGACCATGCGCCCTGGCCATCGAAGCAGGTAGTTCCCCAGGAAACAGTAGTTCCCCAGAGAAGGTCGAGCAGGCCAGGTGACATTTCATGAAGGCATTTGGGCTTTAGGGCTGATTGATTGATTGATTTTTTTTTTTGAAGGGGTGAGAGAGGGATATGGAGGGGTAGAGAGATAATCTTAAGCAGGCTTCACACCGAGCGCTGAGCCTGACATGTGGCTTGATCTCACGACCCTGAGCTGAGATCAAGAGGCGGACGCTTAACCAACCCAGCTGCCCAGGTGTCCCTGGGCTCAAGGGAATTTTTATGACGGGGTCCTCTCTGGGGGCACTTGAGTGGCCCTTTGCTTCTGCTAAGGAGGTCGAGGTTGATCCTGCCACTGCCACCATAGGCATGGGTCTGCGCTGCCCTGCAGTCTCTGGCAAGAAACGGAAGGCTCCCCAGGAAGAGCGGCGCTACCCTGAGAAAACCCGGGTCCCGTAAGGAGAGGAGAGCAGGCTGGCCCGCGGGATTACGAGCGCCCACGAGAAAGCGGCCTTTCCCTCCAAAGGCGATGGGACGCCGCTGCTCCGGGGCGGGCGCGGGGGGCGGACTCCCGTCCCTGCGGGTGGTGGCTCGGGCCGTGGCCCGGGGCGTGTGGCCGTGGATGCTCGTCCTCGGAGCCGTGCCCTGTGCTGTTTACGTCGTGGGGTGATGCTGGGGCCGAGAGGCGGGGGCTCCTGCCGTGACCGTCCTGAGGGGCCGCGGCGTCATAGGGGTTCCCGCCTGCCGGTCGCTCGCGCCCCTTCCGTTACTCTTCACGTGGGCCACCAAGTCCACACGGTTATGGCCCACTGAGGTCCACGAGGCGCTGAGGCAGAGCAGCTCAGGCACACAGCTAACAGCGGGTAGAGGCAAATCTGAACCCAGCTCGTCTGTTCCAGAATCCGCGCTCTTCAGTAAAATGTCCTTGGCACGCCCGTTGGGAAAACACCCGGTTGTCCCTGATCGCAGCCGTCCGAGGAGTCAGCCCAACAAGCGAGGGCAGCCCTTGGCCGTTCTCCCCTCCGTGGCTCCCCCCAAACTGTGGCCCAGAGAGCCCGTGTCCATCAGGCTTGTGAGCTGGTGGCACTGAGGGAGCCGCCCCGGCCGGGAGGGCTTCGGGGCTCAGTTACCGGCCCGAATGAGCATGGAGGGGTTTCTCAGGCATCTTCTGATCAAACAAAACCATCCAGTGACTGGGGGCCACTCAAGAAGTGGCTCAGAAACAGCGGTTCCTGAAGCAGCTGAGAGAAGCAACTGGAGAAGTGGGCCAGGGTGGGCCATCTGAGGATCTCCCTCCCGCGGCCTCCTTTGTGTTTACCGGTCAGGTTTAGGGAGGCCTCAAGCCAGACCGGGGCCAACTCTGATTCCCGTGTCTGCCGTCTGGGTGCGGGTGAGCCTGTTCCACCATCTCTGAACCCATGCCAGTGCTGTGGTCTCAGGTGAGCAGCTCAGGCCGGCCCTGGGGTTTTGAACCTGCACTCGGGGAATTTCAGGTGGCTGTGCTCAGTGGGACTGAGGGTGGTATGGCTGGGCCGAGGGGAGGAGGGACCTGGACACGAGGTGCGGAGAGAGTGTGGGTGTAACCTCAGGAGACGGGCCTAAAACAGAGGAGGGGAGAGCATAGGAAATCTGGATGCTTTAATGGAGAGCTTGGGCCTGGGGTAGACCATAGAGCATGGTGTTCAGCCCTGAATGCTCCAGGGCTTCCCAAGGAGAGAGAGGCTAAGGGTTAAAATCGATGATTTTACTTGAATTTGGCCAGCTCCAGAAGCCTCCAGAGATAGTTGCCTTTTGTTTGAGGATTTGTTTCTAACCCCAGAACAGCACTGTCATGGGTTCTTTTGGCGTCCACGAGAGACTAAGATTTGTGATGTCTGTTGGTACAACAAAATATTAAACTGACATCCTGATTTCCTCTCTTTAGTTTTCTAAAGCCTGAGAAAGACTTAACTACTATCTCAAATTACCAAATCAATCTGCAAGTACTTCCGGTTGAGCGGCTCATGCACATCCTTTTTAGTCAGTAAATGGTTACTATGTTCATTTGTTCATTCGGGAGATAACTGTTAACCACCTCCCGTTTGCTAGTGATTGTGGGGTATACAGAGGCGGGCAAGATAGTTCCTCCTCTCATGAGCTTATAGCTTGCTGTCCAGTACGTGAGGAATGTGGGGAATATAACTTGGGGGGGGGGGGATGTGAAATTGCAGAGGTCCCTGAAAACTAGATAAGGAACTCAGACTTGATAGGCAACTAACAGCTTGCTGGGGTTTTAAATCAAGAAAAACAAAAATTTCTACTAATATCTTTCAACAGGTAATTATCAAGTAGTATTTACAAATCATTGCAAGGATCTCAGAAGTCCATACAGCGCCTATTTTCAAGACCGTAGGACCTAGCCAAGAAAAGGCATACAGACACCCAGGAGCACGGGGCAAGAGTCAAACACATAGTGCAGAGAAGCTCACATCAGGAACAGAAGAGGGCAAAAATCATTTAGTTCATGAGAACTGAGCACCTATTACATGTAAGCTGCTGTGCTTGGAGCTGGGGATACGGACATGAGTTAGTCTCTGATCATTAGGAGCTCATAACTTGCCTTAAATTGTTTAATATGCTATCCCAAATCAGTACAAAAGAAATACTAAGGAGGAAGGCATTAATTTTGCTGGGGCTGGGAAAGGATGTTGAGAGGGCTTCATGGGAGGCATGTTCACACTTGGGTCGGGTGTTGACGGATCAGTAGCAGTCCATCTGGCACATAGGGGTGAGCAGGGCATTGTAGCCAGAGGAGCAGCTTGAGCCAAGCCACAAAGATGTGAAATAGCTTAGTATATTAGAGGCAGGACAGTAATTCAGTGAGGGGTGGGGAGGATAAATTCCAAAGGTGAAAGGGTGGGAGATG
This sequence comes from Vulpes vulpes, assembly GCF_048418805.1. Taxonomy (NCBI): domain Eukaryota; kingdom Metazoa; phylum Chordata; class Mammalia; order Carnivora; family Canidae; genus Vulpes; species Vulpes vulpes. The sequence goes on from NC_132789.1 coordinate 73,661,664, forward strand.
GGGCTGAATGACATAGAGTTCTTTTAGAAATCAACCTGATGACGGAGATTGGGGTGAGGTGAGGCTGGAACCAGTCAGGATACTGTTATATTCCAGATGAAAGACAAAGAGGATCTAGATCTGAGGTGGTGGCAGTGGGAGGGGGTCCCAGGAGACAGATCTGAGAGACACAGGACCTGGTGACTGAACCAAGTGTGAAGGTGGTAGGGGAGAGCTGGGAGCTGAATATGAGGAGCTTGGGAGGAAGAATAAGCTCCTGGTGAAAGGTTGGTTACAAGTTCATTTTGGGCCATGTTGAGTTCGAGACGCCTGTAGGACATGAGGAGCAAACATCCAGCTAGGCTGTGGCTAAGGAGTTTGGGACTGGAGATAAAGTTAGGGAGTCACTAACATGGAAGCATGCTTAAAATCATGGAAATGGATGAGATCACCTATGGAACAGGTCTAGCCCAGGGAAGTATGGGCTAGGTGGTCAGGGAAGTTCTGGAATGAGTGCTAAAGAACTTGTAGGTTGGAATCCTGTAGTGTTCAGGACCTAGAAGCAAAGTAGGAGGGTTCATAGATAGAAATTAAGCAGCATATGAAGCCAGGTTATTGGGGAACCTAGAATTGTGGCTAAGGAATTTTTTTCCCCCGAAACTGAAAGAATTTCAAGAAACATAGTATCTTAGGGTGACTGATTTGGTGGCGGTGCTCAGAACAGACTGGAAGAGAGACCCGAGGTATGTGGGCTGGTTTAGGTGGCATTTATTGAATGCCATTTCTAAGGCGATAGGGCCGTGAATGCAGCAGGAATGGAAAGAGGGGGAGCATAAGAGAGTCAGTTCCAAGAAGGATCCACAGGCCGTGTCCAGAGGTGGTAGCAAGTGGGAAGGCATTCTGCATCTCAGGGACTAGGATGCTGGGTCAGAGACAGGGCTGTGAGTCCAGGGATCATTTCTTGTTTGATCATTGTATTTCTGGCACCTGATACCATGCACTCAGCCAGTATTTCTCGAGTGGACAAACAGGTGGTATTGTTGATAGAAATGGAAGAGTCCTAAGAAACCCTTGATTTGGAAAGAAGGGGAGAAGTTCCAGTTTGAACATGTGGAGCATTCCAAGTGGACACGTCCAACAGATGACATGTGAGGGAATGTACCTAGAGCCCCAGCTTGCTTCAACTCATCACGTATTTAGAAATTGGATACTGTAGGAGGAATAAAGATGAGCAAGGTACCTTAAAGGTGACAGAAAGAGGTATAATAAGAATATGCAAATTACCATGCTAGGAGGCAGAAAATGTGAAGGAAAAAAGTGGTTATAAAGTGTGATAAAGATTCAGGAAGAAGAGAAATGTCATATTTTGAGAGAAAAGCAGAGGAGTCTCCTTTGAGGAGGTCAAGTTTTGATGGGCAGAGGTAGGCAGAGGAGGGAGGAGGAGGGGGTCTGAGGGCCTGGCCGAGGCAGAGGGCCATGAACCAGGGCACTCGGAGGGGCATGTCTGGGCAATGCCAGCTCACCAGGTTTAGTTCAAACAGGCAGCTTTGTAGGCCACTCTGTATTGTGTGGAAGATCTGAGTTGAAAGGGATGAAATGAGATCCTGGTCGGAAGGTCTTTCCCCTTGAACATCACTGTCCTTTGCCTCGGGTCCTAGGGCATCTCCTTCCCCTGCAGCTGATGATCAGGAACTCCCGGTCTGCCATTCAAAAGGGCCCATTTGCTAAAATATTTTTTGGTGAAGGCAGAGGAAGCATGCATTTTGCTTGTGGCTTCTTTCTTTCGCCTCCAGCCCTTAGGCTCAGCCCCCCCTTGCCTGACTCTAGGAGCTTGCGGAAAGAGGCCCTGAAAACACACTTTACTGTGGACTACCCAGGGTGGGCATGAATAGGGACATTCCTTAACAGAGCAACCAAATAGTTTCTTTACAGCCACAGGATCTTCAGGGAGAACAGAGACGGGAAGGAGGAGAGCAAGTGAAATCACTTCACAGTATTTATTTGCATATATTATGAAAGATATTCCAAATGTATTAAACATGCAAAACAGAGGACTACTGTATTCTGAGTACATCCTGTATCCCTTAGAAACAGATGTGCAAACATCTCACATCCAGACCTGGGTACATATTTTAGACTAAAATAAAAATTCTACACTTCATGTATTGCTCACAGGATGAAAAAGGAGGGGATGTTTATTTATGGCCATGAATAAGAGAAAGATGTTTTGTAGTCTAGAAGACTTAGGTCTCTTAAGAGCTTTGGGACCTCCCCATTGGCAGGTAAAGTGGGAGACCCTGAACACCCTGGTTTTTGAATGTTAATGTGGCGTGCTGTGGTTAGAATCTGGTTCCGGAGTAATGTGCAAACACGGTAGTTCTCTCATGACCTGGGCTTGTGGACTTGAGCCTAATATGAATGAGAGGAGCCTTGACAGTACCGGCTGACCTGACTAGTCTCAGAATGCTGAGTACTTCTGGGTTAGACATTGAGGATTTCTCCCATGAACACATGAGATTCACTAAGGAGGCCGGGTACACTTGTAATGAACACTTCTGGAGCATTTGCTCTGTGCTGGGCACGTATGAAGAGCTTATTTCATCTTCCCAGCAATCCTGTATCGTAGGTGTCTTTTTCCTCCCCATTTTATAGCTCTAGAAACCGAGGGATAGAGAGGTTACGCAGGTCAGGAGTGGTGGTTCTGAGGTCGGAACCCTGACAGAGCCCGTGCTGAACCATTAGGTCGTAGTCATCAGCCCAGATGGCCCGGTATCTTTGTGAAACTGCCTTGGATTAGAAGTGAGAAGCTTATCCAAAACATGTATTTATCCTAGTAACCTCATAGGTCATTTCATGTGTAGGAAATGCTGTGGAACCAACGACTCAAATGACTTGGTATAAATCAGTTTACCTTTCAGCACCTTCACAGTTTGAGAACCTTTGGATGTTTGTCTCCTTTTCGCTGAACAGAGCGGACCTTTCAACTTAGGTTTATGCCAAGAGTTCTCGATAATTAACGAAGCTGCTGAGGCCAATTCTAGGAAAAAATAACACTTCAGCATCCAATGTGATGCAATCTGCAATGCTGGCGCCTGTGCTGTGGTTCTTCTTACACAAAGCACCTTATTGACATCACAAAACCACTGAGGGGGCTCCTTCTAGACAGCAAAGGTGCAAAACCACCATGGGCCAGGGAGTTTGCCTCAGCTGAGAATAAAAGCCATGCAGACTTACCAGCTGGAGCGAGTTGTTTCTTCTGTGCTCTAGCTAGCTTGCAGGCCAGGACCCCTGCTGTGTGTGTGCAAGCAAAGGCAGTCCTTGGCGCTCTCCTGGGAAACCCCACAGTTTTGGCTTTACACGCAATCTAACAAAGAATTTTTTCCTCTTCCAAATCATTGCCAGGGAGATGAATTCTCATCAGCCCCACATCCGGAGTGCAATCTGGAAAACCCAGTTCAGAACTTTTGAAGAAGCTACTAACGGGGTATTTTAACAACAGATCCTAAAATCTTAAAGGGCCATTGATACCCACAAAAGTGAAGCTTGAGAGGCTCTTTTAAAAATGTGTTTGTAATGGATGTCCATTGTAGGAAAATATAGATTTAAAAAATTAATAAAGCCCCTTCATGGAATCTCATTTTGTATACACTAGATCTTATTTAATGTGGGAAGGGAAACAAATTGAAGAAACCATCTGGACAAAAGTTGCTCTGAACTTGAGTCTTATAACTATTTTAGGGAAGGTAACTCGTCCATACTCTTCTCCTTTATGAAATTGCTAATACAATAGCACTGAAGAAAATTCAACTGTGTGCAGCCTTGCAGAAATAATGTAGTTGTCAGATTTTCCTAAAACGGGAAAGCTTGTTTCTTGGTTCATGGCTAGTGTGCCTGGCCACACTGCTGATCAGGGCCACAGTCAGGTGACACCTTTATCACAATCTGTGTATGTGCTTTCTTTCCCAGACACCAAATGGATTGCTCCTGACCCCGAGTCCACTGCTATCCAGCATACATTTCTGGAGCAGCCTTAGTCCCGTTGCTCCACTGAGTCCTGCCCGGTTGCAAGGGCCAAACACGCTGTTCCAGGTAAGCATTTAGAAATTAACGCTTAAACATCAAGCTTATAAGGGATGTTTCCCCAGTAAATCCTGCAAAGGTAACAAGAATTCTGCCCTACGTTTGGTTAAAATGGTAAGCTTCCAAAGGGAGTGCATGAGGCTGCAAAAGCCAGCCTTCAACAGCAGACATTTTCACTGAGGCAGAGGTGGCACATCATGTCGGATATCCACAAATAGAACAATTAATTCTCGAAGTGTTTGGGTATTTTTACGGACTATGAAAACTGGAAATTTATTAAGGAAAAGGGACTTTAAAAGAATTAAGCCACATACTGACATCACTTGAAATAGACTGAAAAACAGTAAGGCATGTCTCCACGCTGTTAACAGAAAAGCTCTCTGTATAATCCTGTGAATCATAATCAAGTTTTCCTTGTTCCATCGTAAGAAAGGAGCACTCAGGGCATTTGGTTAAAAACTAAGTCTTAGCTGTTTTATCTTGCACAAGTCCCGTTACTAGGTAGACACACTTATTATTCATTCATACTCTAGAATCTTGCGATAGCACTGCCTGCGATCATGTGGTAATCAGTATTTCCTCCTTGAGACTCTAAGACTGTTCTTCACAAAGAGATTACTAAGAGAAGAATAGAAACGGTCCTAGGGACAGGAGTGAAGCAAAGCTGGGGCAAGTGAAAACCCCCTCAAACTCTAGCCTGTCTCACTTGAATCCCGTGCCTGCCCCGCCGTGCGGCTCACCCAAGCTAGTCGTAGTTCTTTTGCTCCTGTTGCATCCAGCACTGACCACTCTGTGTTATGATTGCCTGTTCACCTGGCAATCTCCCCCACTAGACTGAGGGCCCCCGAGGGGCCAGAACTGCATCTTGTTTATTATGGTGCCCTCCCCACCCCATGTCTGGCATATTGCATGGCACACAAATGATGCTTAGTAATTACCACTGAGCAGATACCTAAGAATTCACCAAGAAATTGGGACACCAGGCTGGCTCAGTTTGTAAAGCATGGGATTCTTGATCACAGGGTCAGGAGTTTGAGCCCCACATTTGGTATAAGGGTTACTTAAAAGAGAGTAAGAAATGTCTGACTTAAGTGTTAAAAAGATCAGGTCTCTGTGCTTTTTTGAGTTGGTCATTTTGTTTGTCCTCCCTGCCAGGAGCTATACATGCTGGGATTTAGGGTCTCGGAAGAAGGGTGGAGCTAAAGAGGTTTTGACTGCTACCTTGCTTCTCTGGTTTCCTAGTAAGGTTGAGGTAGGATATGACTGTGCATCTCTAGGTAATCAGGTTTCTCTTCTGGCCTATCATCACAAGAAAACTGAGCTATGGTCAAACACAGCCAACATGTGGATTCTTAGCCCTTTGAACTCAGGCAGGGAAACAAACTAGAACCAGTGAACAAATGTAGTACTGGGAAAGTTCTAGATTAGTAGTGTTTTGGTGGAGAGCTGAAAGACCTTATTTCCTCCAGGTATTCAGATTGGAGCAGCAGTACTCCGGCATCAGAGCTGCTGAGTAGAGCATGTGTAGGGTAAGCTCCATGGACACAGGGACTGCAGTAGTACTCTGGTCCTAGACTCTAGCAAGGCCTCTGTAGGGTTCTCTGGGTATTTGTGAATAATGAATGGATTCTCACTACCCCTCTTACTGGGAATTCTTCCACTGACTGGTCAGGCCTTGGGGATTTCCAGGGAAGCCATGGAGGGAACTGTTGTTAGGGAGTTCTTTGGGATCCCTTGCCCTAGATGCTAAGCCTCTTCTAGCCCATCACTCCTAGCAGTAGCAGTGGCTGGTGAACATAGCATTTCCACACATTTGCAGGCTATTCGGAGCTCTGGGTGTTGGATCCACATACCCCTTTCTCTTCAGTCACTGTTGTAGACTAGTGGCTCTTGAAGATTAATGTGCCACAGAATCAGCTTGGATGGTATGTTTAAAAAGATTTTGCTGGGCCCCAACCCCAGAGTTTCTGATTTAGAAGGTAGGTGTGGGACATGGCCTGATTATGACATCTTTTCAAGATCCTAGTGATGCTGCTGCTCCAGGAATCCACTATGAGAACCATAGCAGACCAATGGTTCCTAATTTATAACTGAAATTCTGCAGAAGAAATTGCTGCATTTTTTAATTTCACAAAATATACCGTTTACCAGAGCCATTCAAAAACCATAAATGGGAGGTAGGAATGGGGAATACAATCATGTTTAGATCGTTGGCAGGGCCTTCTGCCCTCTTTATGTGACTGGGTCCATAAAACTAAAGAAAAACTTTGTACTTTTAAGACTATTACTCTATAAGAGTAGTTGTGAAAGAACTTGAAATTAGCAGTTTTTAAAAACATAGTAGAACATTCAAAATTCAGATTATCAGCAGTGCCCCTTTTATAAACTATTAATTTTCTTCAAAAATAAACCTTTCATATATACTATATATGTATCGGAGGAAGAAAAGAAGTACACTTGGGCTACAGTAAGTGTTAAATGATGTTTGGCAAATCTCCTGTTTTAAGGGAAGGAGAGGGAAGGTATTGGCCTTTCTGGAAGAGGTATATTTAAAAATGAGATTGGTCTGAGCAATTTGGCATTTTGAGCTTATCTACAAGATGTCTGTTCCATTTTTGAAACCAATTTTGATGAAATTTGGCATCAATACAGAAATCATCAATATTGAAATTGATGCCTTGAAACAAGGCAGAATTAAGTTTTCTTTTTTTTTTAAATATTTATTTATGATAGTCACACAGAGAGAGAGAGAGAGAGAGAGAGGCAGAGACACAGGCAGAGGGAGAAGCAGGCTCCATGCACTGAGAGCCCGACGTGGGATTCGATCCCGGGTCTCCAGGATCACGCCCTGGGCCAAAGGCAGGCGCCAAACCGCTGCGCCACCCAGGGATCCCAGAATTAAGTTTTCAATTGAGAATGTTTTCTGGGTGTTGTAATTCGAATCTAACCCGGAAAATATTTGCAGTGCTGTTACCAGGGATTGTAGGGAAATATACAATATGGAACTAATTGATCTATAAGCAAAACATTATAGGAACCCAATAGGGCATAGTTTTCTAGCTGGGGACTAGATGGAGGCTCCAGGGAAGAACTGGCACCTGAGCTGGGACAATAAGACAGGATTTTGGCAGAGAGAAAAGCACCTTCTAGATAATGTACATGATTTGGATATGCAGGCACACAGTCTGTTCAGGAAGGGACCAGGTGATTAGAAAAGCACCTGTGAGCCTTGAATAGTATGTCCACCACATTCACTTAATTGATAACCATGGAAAACTTTCTAAGCTGGAGATAAATAGTATAATAATATCTGTTTTGGTTTTTGTTTTAAAGATTTTTGAGAGAGAGAAGACAAGGGAGGTGATAGAGGGGGGAAGGTAGAGGGAGAGAAGCAGGCTCCTGTGCCAGCAGGGAGGCTGACCCGGGGATTGATCCCAGGACTCTGAGATCACGACCTGAGCAGAAGGCAGACGCTTAACCAACTGAGCCACCCAGGCACCCCTAAAATCTCTATTTTAGGAAGATAATGTTGATCCTAGTGTGGAAGAAGGACTGAAGAGAAAGGAGGAAGTGCAGGGTGCAGAAGATATGAGGAATATTTATACTACTGCGAATACTGAGGGGAAAATCATCTTCTAGAATAGTAGAAATAGGAATATATTTAAAAGACATTCCAGAGGTAAAATTGAGACTTTTAGTTTGATTTGAGGAGATTAGGAAGAGGCAAGAGACTTATGTGATTAAAAGATTGAACAATGTCTAGAATACATTAGCTCTCACTCATAGCATTTCCAAAGCACTTTTCATGGCTTCTCAAATACAGCTGATCCTTGAACAATATGGAGGTAGTTGACTACACACACCCCTTACAGTTGAAAACCCGTGTTTAACTTCTGACTCTTCAAAGCCTTAATTACTAATATCAGAAAGATTTCTGGTCAATATTAGGCTAACAGGGACGCCTGGGTGGCTCCGCGGTTGAGCGGATCATGACTCTGGGATCATGCCCTGCCTTTGGCTCAGGGCATGATCCCAGAGTCCCAGGATTGAGTCCCATAAGGGGTTCCTTGCATGGAGCCTGCTTCTCCCTCTGCCTGTGTCTCTGCCTCTCTCTCTCTGTGGGTCTCTCAAGAATAAATAAATAAAATCTTTTTTAAAAAATAAAAAGATAAGGAAACTGAGGCTCAGAGATGTTGCTCAATTTACCCCAGACCACACGACATTAAGTGGTAGAGCCCTGATTCAAGTTTAGGGTCATACTATCACCACTCTGACTGACTTAAGAGTGAACATGGAATAACAGGTTTTTGGTGAAGACGCATTGATGGGGATGTCTGACACGCAGGATAGGATTGCTGAGTCCAATATAGGAGAAAGGAAGCTGGGAACAGAAGTTTGGGGGGAATGTTGCAACTGAAACAAGTAGACGTGGGGAGTCAATAAAGATGAAACATGCCAGAAAAGCCAAACTACAACTGCTTGTATAGAAATAAAGAGCAGAGGGCAGACATCAAGAATATACTTTTTAAAAACAGTAGTATTAACAAAATCTAAAGGCAATTCTTTTGAAAACACCAATAAGATGGACAAAAAACAAAAAGAAAAAGATTGCAAATAAGATAAGAGAATGAAAATTCAAAGCCTGTTCTTCATCCTGCGTTCACTCTTAAGTCAATGGGGATAGTAATTAGGAGCATGGATCTTAATATATTGTTAATGAACAGTATGCAAACAGATTTGATAACCCAGTTGAAATGGATAAACTTCTACAAGCAGCTAAAATTCCAAAGTGTCAGAAAAGAAACAAAAGCCTTGAATATGCCAGTGACCCTCAAAGAAACTGAAATTGTATTTAAAGAGCACACCCACAGCAAGCCCTGCCAAAAACAAGTTGGACAGTTTGGTACAAAAGTACAGTATCTTTCAGAGTTTAAAACTTGGCTTTACTACTTACCAGTCTTTAACCAATCCAAACTTATTTGAACTCTGTTTTCTCTCCTATAAAATGGAGATGACCAAATTTATTTTACAGGCTCCTAAATACCGACTGAAATGACAACCATTGATAAACTGTAAGGCACTAGACATTAGGTTATTGAAATAGTTTGAAAATATACATTTTATATTTAACGTACTTCTAACTTGTGCTAGGCTCTATAGTTTGATATTTAGTGTTGAAATTTAATATTAATTTATCCAGAATAAACAGAAATTTAACTAGAAGATAGCCCAGGAGATCATTTTGACACCTATCATCTAGACAATGAAAATCTAGTTGTGAATATATTAAAAGGAGGCCCTTAATTATTCTTACTTAGTTGGAAGTGTAGCAGTGGTATTTCTTTTAGACCTGAGAGTTATCCCGCTTATCATCTTAGTTACCAACAATACGGAAATTAACTTTACTCTGTTTTGTTACTTAAGGGTGATCTATGAAGTTTGATATTATTTATCATGTAATTAAAAAATACTTCCTCAGTTCCAAAATATATTCTTGCTTTCCAAATCTTTTAAGGTAAAACATTCTTCATTTTTAACAGTTACTGAGAAAGCATCTTTATAGTACTCTGGAAAAACAAGGGCCATTTTCAAAACACAGTATTAGAAATTTTACACGTGAATCAGGAGAGTCAGTTGTCTGTGGTTTTCAAAATTACTTTAAGGCAAGTCAGTATCCTAAGTAGCTTGGAGCCTTTTAAAAGGAGTATTAGAACATGCTTTAGCACCATGTATACATTTTTTTTTCTAGTGGCCTAGGCATATAAAACAGGGACGTTTTCTGGGCCTTATCCCTTTTTTGCTGTATGTAATCTTGATCTCATTCTGTAAAAACAGTCCTAGCTATGCTCTGTTTCAGAATGTAAAGAACTCAAGTTTATCCCAATGGGTCTGCAATAATAATTTTAAAAAACCTTCTGTTCCCTTACAGTTTCCAACACTGCTTAACGGCCACATGCCAGTGCCAATCCCCAGTCTGGATAGAGCTGCTTCTCCAGTACTGCTTTCTTCGAACTCTCAGAAATCCTGATGACATCTGCCCACAATTAAAGACTTATTAACTGATGAAAATAAAATTTGTCCCCATGGGCTAGTTTACCTGTGTCATGAGAAGGACGTTGTGAAACCCTCTGTTAATTTGGTTTGCACTTTTCATAACATGGATGGTCTAGATTTATGTTAGCATTTTTAAAACTTTTTTATATTCAAGTATATATGAAGATCTGTTTGGCATTAAGTGATTTTTAATGTTTTTGTTTTTATATTCTCTTATCTCTTAAGTACTGAACACTGTTGACAGTGAAGAACTTTTCTTAATGGTTTTCAGTGTAACTAATAAGGATGTGAAGCTTTATTTTCTCTAATTCCGCATATGCTGAACTATGCTTATAGACACTATAACCAGCTGTGCCTTCCTTTGCATTTAGTTTTATGTAAATGGTTTATATATTTTTTAGTATTAAGAGAAAATGTTTGAAAGACAAATTAGTATCAAACAGCTCTCTAGTAGAATCATTATTTTTCACAAGTAGGCAATATGAAAGCACATTCATATTTTTCTTTTTCGCTTTCAATTGTATAAGAATTGCCTTAGAACCTCTTTTGAACTGAAATTCAGCAAATGTTCAATTTAATGTTTTTATAAAAGAAACTAAGCCATATCTAGAAAATAAACATTCATAAAAGAAAATGTTCTAAAGTGCATTTTTTAAAGAATGAACTTTGAAAGCCTAGCCACCAAGTAGTTTACTATCTTTTAGGCTCCTCCCAAACAAAAACCTGAGATGGAAATCTATCACTCTACCATGCCCTTAGAATATTTCCTATGTAAGCATGTTCTTATTTCAAAAAATTACTTGTGCTTCTCCCAGTTTTCCATAGGGAATCAGACCCCTGATACATTTCCTGTATCGTTGTAAGTTAGGGTTGCTCTAAAACCCTAGAACTCTTAACATGTAAACATCTTATGCTTTGAAAGAGGCTCACAGACTGGTGATGAACTCAAGAATTTTGTAACATCGGGTAGCTTCAGGTGTATAAAGCATAGAAAATTTGTGGAAACTGAGAGGTAGGATACGCTGCTTATGTATTACTAAAGTTTATGGTGAGAATGAAGGAAATTGGATATAAGAAAATATAAAATTCTTAAGGAATCTCATTGTAGAACTGAACTAACCTGGAGCACTCAGCAGTAAATTCTTTTGTGTAGTGTAGAGCAGTGATAACAGAAACATCAGCAGGTGCCACTCTAAGGCATCGTTCTGTACATGAAGTATGAAAGTTCTAATGTAAAGAGAACTAGAAAGGGCTTTCAAGATCAGATTATCATCCTCAAATATAAGAGTAACAAGGCAATCTGAAATGTGGCTGAATGACTCCAAAGTAAGGGCTAAATGACAAAATTATGAAAAAGGGTAAAAAAATAAAACTTATAAAAACATATTTCTTAAATTTTCAAAAAATCTAAGAACTGTTATCCTTAAAATCTTGAGATTTTCAATTCTGTGTATGGGGATGTATATACATCTCTAACATAATTGGAATATAAAGTAAATTATAAAATCCACAGACACTACTGGCACTCCCTCATAAGCAAAGGCTAATTCTGTACTCAAAAGAGCTGGTCCAGGGAACTGATATTTACCTGACATGAAACGTTAAAGGTTTCACCACAGTTTCCAGATAAGGCAACTGGAAGTTGCCTAAGGCCACACAACTCATTAAAGGTAAAACAATGATTGGTGCTTAGTCCAGTTCTGTTTCCCATACCTAACTGTAACTTCTGGCCCAAAACTGTAAGGTAGAAAAAAACAGGTAAAGATAGAACATTAAAAAAAAAAAAATTGTAAGAGAAGAATATACCCCAAATGTAAGATTCTTACAGAGAAACCAATGCCAGTTAATCAATGTCCAAAAATCTCAACCCAAAATGTATATGCTGATTAGAAATGCCCAAATGACTCTAAATCTGATCCTTGTATTTCCTTCCTTGAAATACTATGATTAACATACATTCTAGCTGTTTATTAAAAATGTAAAAACGCCATGATTTTTATGGATCAAAAAACTTATCATGACACAAAGACAGAACTGGAGATACTAAAGTATAACCCTTCTAGCTCTGCCTCATTCTCTGTGTGTTTTAACAATTATTTTAGTCAGAAAATAGGTTTCAAAGGACATATTAAATAACTTTTTTCCCTTTTTATATATCTGCTTGATCAGTGTTAAACTGCTATGGCTAAGGTTTTATAGAACTATAACCTAAACGTTTTCTTTGTACACCTCTTTTCTATGAGTGCATATCTTCATTCACTTTCATATATGTATCAATTTTACTGTTATATTATTTTTGTTCAATAAATACTTTGTGATAAAAGTGTGAGGAGGCAAGTGGGTTGGTTTACTTCCATTTACTTGGGATGATCCAAATTTTACTTCGTGTGAGTACAAGTTGGAAAATAAGTGTTGTCATCTAGCCTTAAATAGGATACATCAAAACATGCTATTGTATATAATATAATCTGCTTTAAAGAGATATTTAAGGAAACAAACAGAATTATTGAGGTTGACTTAGGAGAGGGGTTGGGGGAGAACAGATTTGAAAAGTGTTCTCTAATCTTTTAAGCTTTAAGGTTTACCAATCATTCTATATTGGTGAGGAAAAAAAAGAACAAATTATCATTTATTCTTTTAGCTGCAACTAATACCATAGTCAGTGGTGAAAGACTGAAAGTGTTTTGCCTTACCATAAAGAACATGTTGCCAATTCTTCTTCAACACAGGACTGAAAGTCCTAACCAAAGTAATTAGGCAAGAAAAATAAATCCATATTATAGAGGAAGTAAAGCTATCTTGATTCATGATGACCTGATCTTATATGTGGAAAAACTTAAAGAATCCACACACAAAAAAGAGTTAATACACAAAGTCAGCAAAATTATAGGATACAAAATCAAGACACAAAAATCATTTGTCTTTCTACACACTAGCAAATGAAAACCTGAAAAAAAAATAAAAAAAAATAATTCCATCTACAGTGACATAGAAAATAAAATACTAAGGAATGAATTTAATCAAGGAGGCACAGGACTTACACACTGAAAAGCTATAAAACATTACTAAAAGAAATAAAAGCTATCCTGTGTTCATGGACTCGAAGACTTAAGATCACAATACTTGCAAAGTGATCTACCAACTCAATCCAATTCCTATCACAATCCCAATGGTATATTTGCTGGGAAACAGAAAAACCCCATCTTAAAATTTAAATGGAATTTCAAGGGACCCTGAATAGCCAAAACAATCTTGAAAAAAAAGAACAAAGTTGGAGAACTCACTTCTTAATTTCAAAACCTAGAAAGCTACAAGTAACCAAAACATTGTGGTACTGGCAGAAAGACAGAGATATAGACCAATAAAACAGAATCAAGAGCCCCCAAAATAGACTCTCACATTTATGGCCAATTAATTTAACAAGGGTGCCAAGGCTATTTAATGGGAAGAGGGCAGTCTTTTTAACAAATAGTTCTGGGAAAACTAGATATTCCCGTGCAATGTATAGATCCTCATTTTACACCACAAAAATTAACTCAAAATGGATCAAAGTCCTACATGGAAGCAATAACAAAACTCCTAAAACGGCAAAATATTCATGCCCTTAAATTTGGCAGCAGTTTCTTAAATATGCCGCCATGAGAAGTAAAAAAACAAAAACAAAACAACCCACAATAAAACAAATATGTCATTAAAAAGAAAAATTTTACGTATTAAAAAGACACCATCAAGAAAGTGAAAGACAACCCACAGAATGGAAAAAATAAGTGTAAGTCATATACCTCATATGAGTCTACTATCTAGAATACATAAAGAGAAATGCCTGGGTGACACAGGTAAGCATCTGACTTGATTTCAGGTCAGGTCATGATCTCAGGTTCCTGAGATTGAGCCTCTCACTGGGCTGCATGCTCAGCAGGGAATCTACTGGGAAATTCTTAAAAAAAAAAAAAAAAAAATTAAACAACTATAGCTTAAATGACTTAACTCAGCAACAACTTAAAAATGGGCAAAGGACTTGAATAGACTCTTTTCTAAACCAGATAAACAAATGGTGAATAAGCACGTGATGCTCAACATCCTACTCACTTGGTTAATACAAATCAAAACCACAATGAGGGACGCCTGGGTGGCTCAGGGGTTGAGCACCTCCCTTCAGCTTGGGGCATGATCCTGGAGTCCCGAGATAGTCCCAGGATCGAGTCCCACATCGGGCTCCCTGCCATGGAGCCTGCTTCTCTCTTTGCCTCTGTGTCTCTCATGAATAAATAAAATCTTAAAACAAACAAACAACACAATGAGATACCATGTCATATGTATTAAAATGAATATAATTTTTTTAAAAAGAAAAATAAGTGTTGGCAAGGATGAGAAATTAGAACTCTCAGACATTATTACTGGGAATGTAAAATGGTGCAATTGCCATGGACAATCATTTGATGGTTCCTCAAAAAGGTAAACAGAATTACTTAAAAAAAAAAAAAAAACCAGCAATGCAAATCCTAGGTATATAAACTCAAAGAATTGAAAACAAGGACCCACACAGATGCTTGTACACCCATGTTCATAACTGCATTATTCACAAAAGCCAAAAAGAGGGAAAAAGCTAGTGTGAAATCAACGGATATTTAAACAAAATGTCAAAGAGTATTATTTCAGCCATGAGAAGAAATAAAATTCTGACACGTGCTACAACATGGATGAAAGCTGAAAACATTTTAAGTGAATGAAATAAACCAGACACCCACGGATTATCATGCTATGACTCTACATATATGAAATATCTACAATAGGCAAATTCAGACACAAAAAGTACAGGCATACAAGGGGTGCCTGGCTGGCTCAGTTGGAAAGGTATGCGACTCAATCTCAGGGTTGTGATTTCAAGCCCCATGTGGGTGTAGAGATATACTTAAGTAAATAAATGAAAATTAAAAAAAATTACAGGCATACCTTGGAGATATTGCAGGTTCAGTTTCAGACCACTGCAATACAATAAAGCAAGTACCACAATGAGGTGAGTCAAGTGCATTTCTTGGCTTTCTAGTGCATATAAAAATTATGCTATACTGCAAGCTATTAAGTGTGCAATAGCATGTTTAATAAAGTACATATTTTTGCTAAAAAATACTTTATTGTTAAAAAAATGATAACCCATCTGAGATTTAAGTGTGTCATGGTCCTTTTACTGTTGGAGAGTCTTGCCTTCATGTTGATCGCTGCTGACTGAGCAGGGTGGTGGTTGCTTGTGGAAGGCTGGAGTGGCTGTGGCAATTTCTTAAGACAACAATGAAGTCTGCTGCAACAATGGAAGAGTCCTTTCATGCTGTTTGATAGCATTTACCCACAGAACTTCTTTCAAAATTGGAGTACTCTTAAACCCTGATGTTTTACCAACTAAGTTTATGTGATGATATTCTAAATCCTTTGTTGTCATTTCAACAATCTTCATGGCATCTTCACCAGGAGTTGATTCCATCTCAAGAAACCACTTTGTTCATCCCTAAGAAGCAACTTCTCATCATTAGAAGTTTTATCATGGAAGTGCAGTAATTCAGACACATTTTCAGGGTCCACTTCTAATTCTAGTTCTCTTGCTACATCCACATTTGCAGTTACTTCTTCCGCTGGTCTTGAAATCAGCTTCTTCCAAACTCCTGTTAATGTTGATATTCTGACCTCTTCCCATGAATGGTATATGTTCTTAATGGCACCTAGAATGGTGAATCCTTTCCAAAAGGTTTTTGATTTGCTTTGCCCAGATTCATCAGAGGAATCACTACTATGGCAGCTATAGCCTTATGAGATGTATTTCTTAAAGAATAAGACTTGAAAGTCAAAACTACTCCTTGATCTATGGGCTCCAGAGCAGATATTGTGTTAGCAAGCATGAAAACAAGATTAGTGTTGATTGTCCCTCTCCATCTGAGCTCCTGGGCAATCAGGTGCATTGCCAATGAACAATATTTTGAAAATCTTTTTTCTGAACGGTAAGCTTGAAATATTCAGTATATCATACTATAAAGAGATGTGCTGTCATCCAGGTTTTGTTGTTCCATTGACAGAGCACAGGGAGAGTAGATTTAGCATATTTCTTAAGGGCCTTAGGGTTTTCAGTATGGTCAATGAGCACTGGCTTCAACTTAATAGTCATCACCTGCATTAGTCTCTAATAAGAGAGTAAGTCTTCCTTTTTTTTTTTTTTTTAAAAGATTTTATTTATTTATTCATGACAGAGAGAGAGAGAGGCAGAGACACAGGCAGAGGGAGAAGCAGGCTCCATGCAGAAAGCCCAACGTGGGACTCGATCCTGGGTCTCCAGGATCACGTCCTGGGCTGAAGGCGGTGCTAAACTGCTGAGCCACCGGGGCTGCCCAGTCTGTTTTTTTTTTTTTTTTTTTTAAAGATTTATTTATTTCAGAGAGTGTAGGAGTGAGAAGGGAGAGGCAGAGAGGGAGCCAGAGGGACAGAAGGGAGAGAAAGGAGAGGGGGAGAGGGAGAGAGGGAGAAGCAGACTCTCTGCCAAGTGTGGAGCCCAACACAGGGCTCAATCCCACATCCCTGAGATCATCATAACCTGAGCCAAAAATCAAGAGTCAGGTGCTCAACCGACTGAGCCACTGAGGTAACTCAGTCAATCTTTTGAAGGTAGGCACTGACTTCTTTCTCTTGCTTTGAGATCCAGCTGGCATCTTCTTCCAAGAGAAAGTTATTCTGCCAACATTAAAACTCTGTTTAAGGTAGCCACTTTCATTAATTATCTTTGCTAGATCATCTGGATAACTTACACTTTTGTTAGGCAGACATCTTTCCTTTAACCTCATGAACCAACCTCAGCTTCAAACTTTTCTTCTGCAGCTTCTTCACCTCTCTAAGGCCTCAATGAACTGAAGAGAGATAGGGCTTTGCTCTGGATCAGATTTTGGCTTAAGGGAATGTTGTGGCTGATTTGACCTTCTACCCAGACCAACAAAACTTTCTCTGTATCAGCAATAAGGTTGTTTCACTTTATCATTTATGTGTTCACTAGACTGCTCCTCTGCATTCACAGCTTGGCTGATTGGAGCAAGAGGCCTAGTTTTCAGCCTATGCTGGCTTTTGACATGCCTTCCCAATTAAGCTTAAATCATTTCTAGCTTTACTTTAAACTCAGAAATGTGTGACTCTTCTTTTCACTTGAACAATTATAGGCCATTGTAGGGTTATTAATTGGCCTAATTTCAATACTGGGGGAATAACCTGTTGGTGGAGCATTCAGAACACCTAATAACATTTCTCAGTTAAGCTCATTGTCTCGCATGGGTGTGATTTGCAGCACCCCCAAAACAATTACAGTGGTAATATCAAGGATCACTAATCAGGAATCACCATGACAAATATAATAATACAATCCTAAATACTTTGAGAAACACCAAAATGTGATGCCGAGACATGGAGTGAACAAATGCAGTTGGAAAAATGGCACTGGTAGGGTTGCTACAAACCTTCAATTTATTTAAAAACAAAACAAAAAAACACAGTATCTGCAAAGCACGATAAAGTGCAGCACAGCAAAATGAGTTATGACTACACATCAGAGGTCACTAGAAGCTGTAGGGAGGAGGAAATGAGGGAGGATTTCTTAATGGGTGTAGAATTTCTGTTTGGAGATAAAAAATTTTGGTAAAAGATAGTGGTAACTGCTGTACAATACTCTAATGCCACTAAACTGTATACTTACAATGGGTAAGAATGGCAGATTAAAAAAAAATATTAAAAACAGAAGCATACAAAAAAACTACCTTATGAATTGTCCTGGATCCAAAAGACAGATCATGTTAACAAGTAGTCTCTGAAATATAATAAAGCATCAGATAGAGTGGAGCCACTTCTGTACACCTAGAGTGATGTAGTTAATGGGTGTTAACAACATCACTCGGAAGGAAAACCAAAAAACACATCCTCTCTTACCTTTAAAACCATGTCAGTTTAAGATGAATTGTAAGGGTTCAAGGTTTAAAATTTTTGAGCTTCAATTCTCTTCATTACAAAATTTTCAGGATCTGAATGGAGGTGCTCAAGTATCAAAAAAAAAAAAAATCAAATTCCTTAATAAAATGAAGAAACATCCCTAGGACTTCCTAGGAAGAATTTTATATAACTACTGGATATATTTCTTCATCTTTTATATGCAAGAATATCAAACGTGAATAACTATTTGAAATTTGCAAATCATTTATATAACTTATGAAATGAAAAATCTGACAGCTTTATAATTGAGTACTATCCTATAAAATTACAGCAGAGATTACTAAATGAATGGCTAGCACAAATATAAATTAAATATCATTACTGGCACAGCTGAGACTTCATCATCGTAAAAATGAAACCCATAGAAGAAAATGACCCCATTCTGCACGGCCTTCTTCCCCCAGAAAGAACTGTGACTCAACAAAACCACATTTTAACAACATGAAGATCTTGTTATTATAAATTTCAAAACAAAATGGAGGAATTTCCACATAATATTTATAACCTTCAAAGTACAATATTAATACATGTCTGTCAGTTAGAAATAACAGCAGTTTGTTAGGCTACAGGGTTTAACATAAAACCAATTTACAAATGTGAAAAGCAGTAGTGGTCCAATATTCACCATTACACATGAATCTGTTTCTTCCAGAAAATTTTTTTAAAAATTAAAATTTCTGTATCATGAAATATTAAAATAACACCCAAACATGCCACAATCACTATTCACAAATAAAGTTAAAATGAAATATACAAAAATTCACTTAATACTGTTAAATAACAATAAACTACAAGATTTCCTGAACAGAAATGGTAGGACCCCTGAATGTTTTACAGTGAATATCAGGAAAAAATATTAAGTTATGATTATTTTCATGATATATAAGCCAAAAATTTACATGACCATTTCAAAATATACCAATTAAGAGTTGTAGTTTGTAAGATGCACTAAATAAACAAATAGTCCTTAAAAGTTAACACAAATACTTAAAACACTTACCAACACCAAGGTGTGTTTATGATGTTCAAAGAGATGCATAATTGAAACTGTAATATTTACTATCTCTGATAAACACATTAATACCTACAATGCTTCAAAACAATCCTCTAAGTTCTCATTTCTCCCATTTGTTTTTAACATGGCTCATTTCAAAGACATATTATAGCTTTTAGCTGATTCCAAGTGAATGTTATTAAAACATACACATACACAGCTCCCCCTAAATGAAATAAATGGCTCCCCAAAAAAGTATCATCCCTTCTAATAAAAGAATTGTATTTAAGATGAAACAAGACCTCACATATTTCACTGGACTTGTATGGTTTACTTTTAACTAAATTAAAGCACAATGTAAAATAGGTAAGTGTATTAGTATACACATATCCAATAATATGCAGTAAATATTTCTAAAATGAGGAAAGGTAAAAATAAATAATTTTGGTGCTTTAATTCACTGGTATCTAAAGGTAAGATCCCCATAATGTCAAGGTATTCACTTGCTTGAATCAACTTCTGCATCACATGCTTTCCTAAACATAAATGTGCTCATCAATTTCTTAGCTACTCTACTTGCTGATGTTCAATAACAAATTATATAGCATGAACTTAGAGTGTTCAAGATGGCTCACTTATTTTACCGTTAAGCAAAGCTAAATTTACATTCCAGGAAACACTGCAGTTTAATTTTAAAAACAAACAAGAAATGCAGCAGTAAAACAATTCGTGAGGAGAAACAGATGCATTCACATCTAATAAAGCCACTGCAACTTCTTCAGGCATTTAACTGTTGTGTTAAATAAACAGACAGTAGTTATTTAGCAGCAATGATTCCGCAATAAATAATGCACTGTGTTTCTCAGTCCTGCACAAAAATTGCAGCTACAGTTACATCAATAGCTGTAACCTACTGGCTCTAATGGCAGAGAAGACCTTAAAACCAACTGTACAAAAAAATTGTCACACTGTGACAACAAATATAAAAACAATCTGTAGGTCTGAAATAAAAAGACTCCACTGTGAAGAGGACAGTGCAGACAAACGGAGATTCCAAGTCCACCAAAAGAAATAATTTGCCTTCAGATCTGAGTCCTTGATTGATAAGAAAGGCTGGGGGCTGGGCTTGAAACCATTTTATCAGACTTAAAAGAGCATGCTCTGTCTTCTGTTCTTCCCATGTCCTAAAATATAAAGTCATTTTATGAGGCAGTTCAAAGTTCAGTTTTATCCCACATACAGTATTTGGTGACTCTAGGAAGCTAATGTTCCCACCAGCAAAAACTAATGTTCCATGATAAGAGTGATCAGCACTGTCTGAAATGACCCTTTTGTTGATGGGGTCAGTCTACAGCTTCTATGCTTCGAAGTGATGAACCTGATGACTAGGAAGCACAAGATGTGTCTTCTGCCTCAGGTACCAGGGATGGCGTATGCAGTGATCAAGCCAGGCCACTTGTAAAAGGTCTTTGTGCCATCTGCAGCTTTCAGGATCCCTGACTTGACTGAGTCAGATTTCTCTCTGAAGAATTACTGAGCTGCCCACATCATACAGAAAAGTGAGTACGTGCAATGCTAAACATACAGTTGTGGAATGCACTGTACATTGGTTTATACATCAATAATTTTACTGATCAATTTATAAACCAAAAACTTGGTTCCACGCAAAATTTCATGATCGACACGTGAAATGGTTTATGACAAACACACCTGTCTCTGGATAAGAAGAATTTCGAAAACCCGGGTCCTTTTGCAACTGAATCTCTTTCAAACTGAATATTGATACACCTAAAATGCATAGACAAAAACTATCAGGTGAAGGTCTAACATTATTAAAACAAACATAACTCAACTATAGACAAAATGTTTAAAAATGTATATTGATTCAACATTTATAAGATTATAGCCTTACTGAACTATCTTCCCCTTTGTCCCAATGTTTTGAGAAGAAAATCAAACAAAATAATCGCCCCTTAGAACCTTTCCCCCACAACTCTCCTTTGAATCATGCTTCCAATGTCATGTTTCTTCTCAAATATGTACATATAAAGAATAGACCCTGTCTCTTTCTAGGACTTAATGGGGTTGGGAGATATAATCAACAGGTATTTGATTTTTATTCTCTGTCCTTTTATCTGCCTCCTTAAAATGGCATGAAGGTATCAGGGCCTCAAAATACCTTCAGATTTTCAGAAAAAATCAACAGGTTTGTACACAACCACAATTGCCTACCTCACACTATGAAACTTGGTATTAATAACGAAATGTAAATATCATCTTGTAATTCAATTTTCTCATTTCTAACCTCTGCCAGAGAGGTAGTCTATTAAAAAATATGCAATAAATGAAAAGTCTTAAGGATTCTTGATTCCAATTAGCAAACGTCAATGAATCAGTTATTTATTTGTAAATGAGAATGGGAAATTAATGAAAGCTTTTGGAATCTCAGTTCCTAAATATTCTAATTCCCCATTCACCTTACTCTGTTTTAAAGTGAAATGTTGGGGTAATCTTTTAAAATGAAGCAATTAGACATGAGAAATCAGCTCTTTTAGTGCCCGACAATACACTCACCACTGTTATGAGGATAGTAAAGTCAGAGTGACCACAGCAAAGAAAAATCATCTTTATATCTTGAAAAGGAAATCTACTTTCACAAGAAAACAATTTTAGGTTTTGGTTGTGCTTCATTACTTTTTGCCTAAAAATCCATTTTTAGAAACTCTGAATCTAAGCAATCCAGACTGGACCTAATGACAATGTTTATCATCAGATGGCATTTTCCAATTTATGTCCAATAAGATTAAAAACCCATGCGTAAGTACTATTGATTTCTTATAGAGCAGTGGCAATGTGCTCAGTGTTAAACAAGTTAAGGGGTGCGTAGGTGGCTCAGTCAGTTGGGCGTCCAACTCTTGTTTCAGTTTGGATCAATTACTCATAGGTTGTGGGGGTTAAGCCCCACTCTGAGCCCCACGTCAGGCTCTGTGCTCAGCAGCAAGTCTGCTTGAAGACTCTCCCTCTGCCCCTCCTGCTACTTGCGTGGGCATGTTCTCACACACACACTCTCTCTAAAATAAATAAATACATCTTAAAGAAAAAGAAATGAAAACATATGCAAATAAGGCACACTTCCCTTCAAGGACTTCTAATCTGGTTACAAAAAGACTAAAATTTTATGCTTAAAAACTAACAACAATCTCTTCCTAAACCCCTAATTCACCCCAGTCTCTAACACTAGACAAATGAAAAGGGGGGAAGGGACTTTAGATTTTCTCTTACTTTCAGGTAAAGTATGTATTCTTGGTCCCAGACTTCGAAAATATACATGTTTCATGGCCTCTTCTGCTGAAACCCTTTTCTTAGATTCGTACTGTGAAAAAGCAAAGAACTGCTTCATTAACTTTTTCTCTAAACATTATGAGGGGAGGCAGATTAGCATTTAGAGCTACTTGTATCTTGAAAATTTGTAATATATTGACTGCTTTTTAAGAACCAACTTGGAGAATACAGATATATTTTAATGTGAGTTGCTATTGAGATTATGTAGTAATGACCATATATCTCAGTTCCAAATTTCCAAGATGAAGTTGGATCTTCACTAAAAATTTAGGTTCCCTGTATTTCTGAATTTAATAAAAAATTAAAATATCTGACTTTTGGTGTTACTTTTCCTCATGAGCACCAAAGGATCATTGGAAATACATCCAATACTTTTAGGAGAGATGTTACTTTTTTGGTGTTTTTTAAAAATTTTATTTAAATTAATTAATTAACATATAACATATTACTGGTTTCAGAGGTAGAGGTCAGTGATTCTTCAGTCTTATATAATACCAAGTGTATTATATAATACACTTATACCATTATATCATGTGCCCTCAATACTCATCACCAGTTACCCCATCTTCCACCCGCCTCCCCTCCAGCAACCCTCAGTTTGTTTCCTAGGATTAAGAGTCCCGTATCGTTTGTCTCCCTCTCTGATTGTCTTATTTTTTTCTTCTCTTCTTGTATAATCCTCTGTTTTGTTTCTTAAATTCCAAATATGAGTGAGATCATATAATAATTGTCTTTCTCGGACTTATTTCGCTTAGCATAATATCCTCTGGTTCCATCCACATCATTGAAAATAGCAAGATTTCTTTTTTTGATGGCTGAGTAGTATTCCATTGTATATCTATATCACATCTTCTTTATCCATTCATCTGTTGATGGACACCTAGGCTTTTTTCATAGTTTGGGGATTGCGGACATTGCTGCTATAAACATTGGGGTGCATGTGCACTACATTTGTATCTTTAGGATAGGATAGTTCTATTTTCAACTTTTGGAGGAACCTCCATACTGCTTTCCAGAGTGGTTGCCCCAGCTTGCATTCCCACCAACAGTGTATGAGTTCCCCTTTTTCTGTATCCTCGCTAACATCTGTTGTTTCCTGACTTGTTAATTTTAGCCATTCTGACTGGTGTGAGGAGGTATCTCTTTGTGGTTTACAGATGATATGATACTCTATATGGAAAACCCAAAAGAGGGACACGTGGTTGAGCATCCGCCTTTGGCTCAGGTTGTGATCCTGGGGACCTGGGATGGAGTCCTCTATTGAGCTCCCCACAGGGAGCCTGCTCCTCCCACTGCCTATGTCTCTGTCTCTCTGTGTCTCCCATGAGTAAATAAATAAAATCTTTAAAAAAAACAAAAAAACAAAAAGCAAAAGACTCCACCCCAATATTGCTAGAACTCATAAAGGAATTCAGCAAAGTGGCAGGATATAAAATCAATGCACAAAAATCAGTTGCAATTCTATACACTAACAATGAGACTAACAATGAGACAGAAGAAAGAAAAATTAAGGAGTCAATCCCATTTACAATTGCACCCAAAACCATTAAGATACCTAGGAATAAACCTAACCAAAGAGGCAAAAGATCTGTACTCAGAAAACTAAAGAACATTCATGAAAGAGACTGAGGAAGACACAAAGAAATGGGAAAACATTCCATGCTTATGGATTGGAAGAACAAATATTGTTAAAATGTCTATGCTACTTAGAGCAATCTATACATTCAATGCAATCCCTATCAAAATACCATCAACTTATTTCACGGAGTTGGGACAAATAATCCTAAAATTTGTATGGAACCAGAAAAGACCCCAAATAGCCAAAGGAATGCTGAAAAAGAAAACCAAAACTGGTGGCATCACAACTCCTGGCTTCAAGCTCTATTACAAAGCTGTAATCACCAAGACAGTAAGGTACTGGCACAAAAACAGACACATAGATCAATGGAAAAGAACAGAGAACCCAGAAGTGGACCCTCAACTCTATGGTCAACTAATCTTTGACAAAGCAGGAAAGAATACCCAATGGAAAAAAGACAGTCTCTTCAACAAATGGTATTGGGAAAATTGGACAGCCACATGCAGAAGAATGAAACTGGCCATTCCTTCACACCACACACAAAAGTAGACTCAAAATGGATGAAAGACCTAGATGTGAGATGGGAATCCATCAAAATCCTAGAGGAGAACACAGGCAGCAACCTCTTCCACCTCATCTGCAGTAACTTCTGGCTAGACATATCTCCAAAGGCAAGGGAAACAAAGGCAAAAATGAACTATTGAGACTTCATCAAGATAAAAAGCTTTTGCACAGCAAAGGAAACAGTCAACAAAACCAAAAGGCAACCAACAGAATGGGAGAACATATTTGCAAATGACACATCAGATAAAGGGCTAGTATCCAAAATCTATAAAAGACTTATGAAACTCAACACTCAAAGGACAAATAATCCAGTCAAGAAATGGGCAGAAGACATGAACAGATATTTCTCCAAAGAAGACATACAAATGGCCAACAGACACATGAAAAAATGCTCAACATCACTCAACACCAGGGAAATACAAATCAAAACCACAATGAGATACCACCTCACACCAGTCAAAATGGCTAAAATTAAAAGTCAAGAAATGACAGATGTTGGGGAGAATGAGGAATGTTGGTGGGAATGTAAGCTGGTGCAGCCACTCCAGGACAGATACTATTAAATTACCTATTAGGATCCCATTTCCCTTTTTTCCTTGATGAGATAATCTATTTAAGGTGTCCATGCTTCCAAATTCAACGTATCAATGATGAATCATGATTTTACCAAATTTAGACTAATTATGGCAATCTTGCTCCCCAATTCCCAGCCTCTCTTACAATTAATGTTTTGGTGACCAAGACTTAGGAAGAAGCTTTGTAGGGGTTTCTGGAAAAGCTTTGCTTTCCAGATACAAGAGGACTATTATGGCTGACACCCTTATCTGCTCTTCTTCCTACTTTGAATAGAAGACATTTGTAGGTGCAGCAGCCTGTAAGGCTCTAGGTATAAGGAAAAGAAAAAGAACTTAAGAGAACAGGAATTGCAGAGAATATGGCCTGGACATAGTTGATCAATGCCAGAAGGGGACTACCTCAAATTGTTCTAGGTCACAATAAGAGACCTATACACATTAAGAGAAACCATCATTTATTCTTATTTTATTTAAGCATATGCCTTAAGCATGCCAGATACTACCATAAATAATCTTATTTAATGTCATGACAAGGGGCACCAGCATGGCTCAGTTGGTCAAGCATCTGCCTTTGGCTCAGGTAATGATCCCAGGGTCCTGGGATTGAGCCCCACGTTGGGCTCCTGCTCAGAGGGGAATCTGCTTCTTCCTCTGTCCCCTGCTTGTGTGCTCTTTCACTAACTCTCCCTCTCAAATAAATAAAATCTTAAAAAAAAATCGTCATGACAAATATTTAAGCAAAGTATTATTTATCCCATTCTACAGATGCAGAGAAACTGAGGCTTAGTGATTACAAAGTAAGATGTAACTTACCTGAAGAAACTTTGTTATTAACTCGATTCCCTCAGAGTCTAACCTAAAAACAACAAAAAACAAGTGGCAATTTATTCTTTTATCTCAGTTGACAGCAACCTTTCAAATGTAACTATTTTCCAAGTGTCTTAATCTGCTAACTTCAAGTGCTCTAAAATAGCCACTCTTGTTGCTTTCAAACAGACTCAAATCTGTTTTATCCTTAAAAGACTTATCCTGCCACTTATTTAAGAAGAAACTATAAAAAACCGGGCTTTGACTCAAATTTTCAATAATGAAAAAATTAGAAAATTAAAGAAATTTTTAAAATCACCATTCTATCTCAAAGTAACCTCTATTACTTAAGTGTATCATTTTCAGTGTTCCACTACACACAAGCTATAAAAGCATCATTTTCTCACTGTATAGGTGAAAATAAAGAGGCAAGTGGCCCCACATGCATCACTGTGGTTCACAATAAACACAGATGACTCATTCAACACATTTTTACAGGGCAGTCTACTATAGAAGCTATAAAGTTCAATTTAAATATGCCGCAATAACATCATAAAACATAATTAAAAACTAGGGCTACAAAATCAATGAGGTAGTCATTTATGGTGATGAAATTCACTTAATAAGCAATAGAAGGTTGAGGGACTATTTTAATGGGATAATCTCTTGATCAGAAATTATAGGTCTATTTTGCATTGCTTTTCACTGTCAAAAGCACAATAATGAATAAAGAAACATTTTCTCAAGTGCTCTTAGTAGATACTGGGGATGCTGTGGCCTAGACATTTTCTAGGCTCCTCTGTTCCTTTGTAGTTTGCCATTCTGGCAAATATCCAGAGCCCCTTGGGCACAGACAAACTAGAGGCTAAGGTCATGGAGAACCTACTTTAAAGAAGAGCTTGACCTTCTGCACTGGACACCGTAATAGCAAGCAACATAAAAATCACAAAAATAGGATTTATGCTACTTAGAAGGAAGAGACACACATAAAAAGCCCTGCACATAATATTATTTTCCTAAGAAAGTCTACTTAGAATGTTATTAGTTGCTATAGTAACAATAAGAACATCAATTCACATAAATACTTTAAAAACATTTTTGTATCAGAACTATTTTTCCTACTCTTTCTAGCTTGAGAATAAATGGAACTAGAGCCAAGTGTGTTATGTTGTAAGCAATGTGAATGGCTTTTTATTAAAACAAACACTGACCTTATTTGGTATCTGGGTGTACTCTTTTATTTTTTTAAGGAAATGTGAAAAAACAGTCAAAAGGGGTCAGTTATTCTATGTTACTTACTGAAAACGTAATAATTCCGTAAGTAGAAATGTTCTGACTGAAATTTTAATGCCAGTATTAAATAGATCTGGGGGTAGAGCTGAGAAACTTTAATTAAATGGCCAACATTTAGGACCTAAGAGGTCAGAAAGAGTTTACATTCTTCAAATACAAATCACATCATTAACACTGGCCAAATACTGACAAGTCATCTTGTGTCAGAGTCAAGATTTTACTTATAACACTTTCTTAGGTTTTTATAAGTGAATACAGAATAATACTGCAGGAAACAAAACAAAAATTTCATCGTGGTCTTCATGGTACTGAGGATGGCATTAAACAATGTCTTCTTTCAGATAAAGGGAACAATCTACATAAACTCTAAAATTCTAATATGGATGTTCTATATTCATATACGGAGCTCAAATTCTTTGATTTACATATCTTGGTCTCTGAATTATAAAATTAATCTGACAAAAGGAAGAAATTCATTTAAATCAGATCCTAAAATATTTAAGAACTTTGTACAGGTATTATATATTTTTCCCTGAATCCTTACTGTGGCTAATGCTTTAAGAGACTGGAAAGAGGGATTCCTGGGTGGCGCAACGGTTTGGCGCCTGCCTTTGGCCCAGGGCGCGATCCCGGAGACCCGGGATCGAATCCCACATAGGGCTCCCGGTGCATGGAGCCTGCTTCTCCCTCTGCCTGTGTCTCTGCCTCTCTCTCTCTCTGTGACTATCGTAAATAAATAAGAATTAAAAAAAAAAGAGACTGGAAAGAATCATGTGGGTTTTCTCCCTTTGGTTTAAAGAAAAAGAAAAAAGTACCTGGGTGCATGGTTAATGAGAGGCTGTGGTTTGTATTTTGGAAAGTTGTAGTTCTTGAACTCATCATTTGAAGAAACACCTGGCCAAGTTTCCTGAGATGGTGTCCCTGAATTGAAAAAAAAAATTTGTATTTGTAAATACATAAAAATTTACATACATACAAATATATATAAATAAGGAGAACTAAGAAAGTGTCTTAAAGAATAATTCGCATTTAGTAGATGATTTGACTATTTCAACTGAAAGCAAAATGAAAGAATTAGTAAACACATATCTACTTTTTTAGGGATAACACAATAAGCCTTAAAAATGATGCCTAACTAACACTTAACCTAGAATTATTTCCTAATAATATGCTACAGGCCAATTTTCAATAATACTTCTCTTCTCTGTTCTTCCATATAATTTTTAATACAAAGGCAGAACTCAGTAAATGAAAAGAAGTCACATAGAATGCTCAATCTTTAGGATTACAATTTTTCCTTAATCAGTTTTTCTTTTAAAGATTTTAAGTAATTTCTATATCCAACATGAGGCTCAAATTCACAACTCAGAGATCAAGAGTCACACGCCCCATGACTGAGTCAGTCAGGTACCCCAACTAATTATAATTCTTAAAACAGCTATTTATGTTAGTCTCAGTACCAAATTTTTGGATATATTTTTTTAAAATATATAGTCTTATCTAGCTAGTCACAATTGCAGAAAACAAATTACTAGGAAAATATTTCTGTTACCTAGCAGTCGGAAAATTAAGTGCAGTTCATCTTCCACAGTTGATCCTGGAAACAGAGGTCTTCCAGAAGCCATTTCAAAGAAAATGCAACCAACACCCCTTTAAGATATATCATTAAAAAAAAAAGATGAGTAAGCCAATTTACCTATTATGAAGGTACCTATTTTCCTTTAGATTGGCTCTCAGGATGGAGAATTTTGTATTTACCTGCTAGAAAAACCTCTTGCAGAGATTTTTTTCAGCTCCAGCTAAGCGAATTTGTTAACATGTATCCTATTTGTCTCAACTTCCATATTGCTATATCCATTCCTCCATCTCAGTTCCTCCACCCTGCCTTAAAAATTCTAGCTCTACTTTGTATGACCTTCGAAAAAAAACACTGCCAATAACTAAAGGTGATTTAATGCCTATTATGTCTTAGACAGTGGGTAACAGGGATAGGGAGAAGCAAATGATTCAAGATGTTTTTATGCAGGAAGCAGAGACAGAACATACAGGTAGATGCAGGGTGGTGAGCATTTTGAGTGTGTACATGTGCATGGGAAGGAAAAAAATGGAGGGAGATTCAGTGAATGAATACTATCTTCTAGAATCTGTGTCAATAAAGTTAAAAGACAGTCCCTTCCATTAAAGAACTCACACTCTAACTACTGTATGTAAAATTTTACATATTAAAATGCTATATAAAAAGTTATAATGATGGAGCCACTATAGAAAACAATATGGTTGTCCTTCAAAATAATTTAAAATAGAATTACCATATGATCCAGAAATTCCACTCCTAAGTATATACCCAAAAGAACTGAAAGCAGAG
Source organism: Vulpes vulpes (assembly GCF_048418805.1). Classification (NCBI taxonomy): domain Eukaryota; kingdom Metazoa; phylum Chordata; class Mammalia; order Carnivora; family Canidae; genus Vulpes; species Vulpes vulpes. The sequence goes on from NC_132789.1 coordinate 73,691,306, forward strand.
TTTCAAAGACATATTTGTCACACATGTCCATAGTGGCATTACTCGTTACAGCCAAAAGGTAGAAACAACCCATACGTCCACCAATGGATGGATAAACAAAATGTAGCATACATATACAATGATTATTCAGTCTTAAAAATTAAATAAATTCTGACATAAAAAAGTCAAATATCTCTACAACATGGATGAAACTTGAAGACATTTACACGATGTGAAAAAAAACCAGTTACCAAAGGACAAATACTCTATGATTCTACTCATATGAAATGCTTAGAAATATCAAACTCATAGAGAAAGAAAGTAGAACAGTGGTTGCCAGGGGCTGGAAAGAGGAGTAAATGGGGAATTGTCTAATGGGTATGGAGTCTCAGTTTTGCAAGATGAAAACTTCTGGAGTTGCACAACAATGTGGATGTACTTAATGCCAAAGAACTGTACATTTAAAATGGGTAAAATGGTAAATTTTACATTATATGTATTTACAATTTAAAAAATAAGTTTAAAAAATGTTACACAAAATTATATATAGTTGTTCAACACAAGACAACAGAAAGAAGTATATGACAACATTACATTATATATTTAATAAATGTGACCACATTTCAGAGAAAGGGATTGCCACTGGATGCTGGGTAGTATTCAGGAAGGATTTACGAAAAGCTGTGTTCTGAAGGTTCATAGGCCCAGAGAAGCACAGCATTCATTCCAGATGGTTAGACTGGTATGAGCACAAGTGCAAAGATGGGAAAGCCCAGGTTATTTTTGAGATATGGTGAGTGGCCCACTGGGCTAAAAGAGAATATTTATATAGAGGAATAGTGTAAAGTAAGTTGGGAAAGATAGTTTAGAGATGTTTTATTGAGATCATTAAGTATCAGATTGAGGGACTGAACCTTACTCCATAGATAATGAATGGAGAAAGCAGCAAAGGTATTTGAGTAAAGGAATGATCAGAGGGGATATGAGGAAGGTGGCTATGATATTTTATTATTCTATTTATGTATTTTATTATTTATTTATTATTCTTAATAAATATTTATTTTATTATTCTTAGGTCAACTTAAGAACAAATGGATTTTAATGAATATTAAATATTAAATGTCAAGAATAATTTTACTTTAAACTACTATGTACTAAACATTCTTCTAAGTACTTTATATGTATTATTAGCTCATTTGGTCTCAACATTATCCACAGAATAGTTTTTTTAAAGTAGTTAATATTACTATTCCCATTTCCTTAAATGAGGAAACTGAGGCAAGGCCAGTATCTGAATAAGGTTACTAACTATATGGCTATAAGTGGTAGAACTGGTAAACCAATGTGATCTTACTCATGTGACAAAACTCTTAATTACTGCTTATGTTTCACTCTTTAAAGTAATATTGCCTTAAAACTCAAGTATCTATCAGTATGCCTTGTGTTAACAACGGCTACATTCTTTCACAACTATAAATGATAATAACATATGCATGTATTTACCACATGTCAATCTGTGTTGAGTACTCTGAGGAACCAAGAAGCACATCAGGTGGCCGGTACCACAGTGTGACGACTTCATTGGAGTAGGTCTTTGTAGGAACCGATTTGGCTCTGGCTAGCCCTTCACAGGGAAAAGAAAACAATTAAGAAATGGCTATAACCCATATCCTCACTATGACTCCAGTCACAAGATGTCTGAGACAGCTACTCTTTAGTTTCCTGAAGTAAGTTTTATGAATTTTTTTGAGAGCTCATGGTCTTGGGTAAGCAAATCCTTATGTGATTAAAATACTAACAATTTCACAATCTGAAACCATGTTTATTTTTATGCATGTGAATGCACTTGATACAGTGCCTCCTATTAATCTAAACTTAAGATACTTTTCTTCTATGAATCACGGTGCCAAAATTATTTCCAAGTGGAACTTAAATTAATGCCAAATAGGCTGATGATACAGAGATAAACAGTTTTACTGCTTATAGCTAGAGGCCTGTTACCTTTTCTTAACCTAATTCCAACTTTCATTTGCTATGCCAATTTTAGTTTTTTTTTTTTTTAGAATAAATTACACTGCTATTGTGCACTTTAAGTTTTAAGTTATATTTAAGCATAATTTTAAATAGAATGGACCACGCTGCCTTTGGGTATTAATGTAAATGATGAAAACCATGTGCCATTCTTTTGCCAATTTCAAGTGGAATTCACTTATTATTTAGAAATAAAGGCAAGAGTTCACAACCTCATCCTTTGAGCTACTTGCAGGAGAGTTATTTTTATTATCTCTAAGCCTCCAAATTCTGATCACTTGAAGAAGCAACTGTAAAAGATACCTGAAAAAATATAAATTTATTCTAACATATAGTTTATTTCAATAACAAGGAATAATTCATTTTTAGGCTGTTATTTGGTATGTATAATTTTATATATTAAAATATTAAATAAGAAAAATGTTATAAAAGGATAATTCAATACTTATTAAACTAGATAAAGTCACTCAAATAAAACCAGAAATTTAAACAGTCAGGCATCACTCATACTATTTTTGTTTACTATAACATAACAGCTAAAGGGTATAACTGGAACAAGACTTACTGTACCAACTCAACTTGGTAAAATAAGTTCAACAAATTATTTTCCTACCAACTTTGATAATTCGCAAGATGTGGGCAGCTTTCTAATATTTCCTCCTGATGTTAATAATGGCTTATTTGAGGAAAAAGGCAGGGCCACAAGTTGGTTTATTCTATAACCAGTATGTACAGCATCAAATCAACAGCAAGTTATAGTCTCCTCCATACCTTACTCTCCTGCTCCTAACAGAATTCTGAACTAGGGTGCTTGTTCAAATAGACTCCTGGTTCACAATTAGAATTTCAGTATTGGTATGAAACAAAATAATCTCTTCCAAACCAAATTAATTGTGATATGGTATAATTATAGAAGCCATTTTCTATTATTAACAAAAATGTTTGTATTAGTACTTCCCCATATCTGAATCAATCACAGAAAAATGATATAATTTTCATAGAGATCAAGAACAATTTACAATAAAATACTCAAAGTTATATGACCCTCCCTTACTTGTGGTTCTTAAGTATATTTACTACACAACCAATAAAAAATAATTAACTAAAAGCAGAGATAAATTGATTGTACTATCTCATGGAATAATCAGAATTTCTTGTTGGCCTGTGAAAAGATAAAATTTGCTTTGTTTACTTTCTTAGAAGCAAAATTTAGAGCACTCATAACATTATTCCCCCCAAAAAGTACATTTTTGATGACCCTTGCCATTCATTCCTTTTTGCATTTCTAATAGCCAAGGAGGGTTTCTCTATCACTGCTATTCATTTTAGGATTAAGGAATAGAGTAGTAAATTCAGCTCAACTAAAAAACAAAAAACAAAACAAAAAAACAAAAAACAAAAACCCGAAAGATAGCCAAAATAACAATATAAGGAAAGTAACAACATAAACTGTGCCCAAGACACCATATAGTATATGTGAGCATATGCAAATAATTCTGAAGTTTAAAAACACATGACCTCTACTCATTTCCTTTTTAAGGAAGGAAAAACAAATACTAACCTACTTTCAAACAAATAGTAAAGTTCAATGAGTAAAAGTATAGGAATTTCCTGAACAAAATCACCACTTAGTGAATTTTTAATGTTATTAACAAAGTAATACTTGAACCATTTATATTTTCAAATTTAATGCAATACTCCAAAAGTAAAACTACTATAATCATTTATGAAAAATGATAGACACTAACTGTGAAAACTGCACTGACTTTTTAAAACTAAGTTCTGTTACAGTACTTAATCTCTCAAAATGTGGAATATTTTAAAAAACAAAACAAAAAAATACAAAACTACTATATAATTTAATATAAAAAAGTTTACTTCCTAGAAGCAAAAAGAACTTGTGATCTCAAAATTGGGTTAGCTAAAGAGAGATAAATAGCATTAATTAATAAGCATATAAATACAAAGTCATGGTGGCAGTCATGTTAAAGAACCTTTCGGTAGTGGCAGCACCCAAAGATCTTTTATTTACATAGATTATTGATATCTGCCATATTAGAAAAATGGAGAAAAAATTAAAACTTATTTAATACACCAGTTATATATTAATTTTTATGAAAGATTTTTTCTAAAGGAAAATAAAAATTAGTACAAATAACCTTGTTTTTTATATTTGTAGTCTATTTTAAAAGAAGACTTGGATTCTCACAATTGCCCTTGTATTCAATCTGTATGACATGTTGCTTTGATTGAAGTTTATGAAGAGATTCAAGATCTCAGATATGAAGATATGAAGTTGGAAAAAAGAAAAGTATTTAAATAGCCTTTTCTGAAAACTGTCCATATTCTTTGACACTACATAAGATTTAATTTCTTAAAGATTATGTGGTAACAAATTATATTAGTAAACTTCTCATGCTCCTGTTACATTAAAATTCATTGGTCTATCTTGCACTTTAAGTGTATCTTTTAGCCAGGCACGATTCTGTTAATATCATGTAAATACTAGTTATTTTGGAAAATATTGATACTCTAAGTTATACATATATTCCAAATGTTTACAGACTTCTGAGCATATTTTTAAAAATATTTCTTAATATCACCACCGATCTCATCAGTAAAATCTTTTAAGTATTTAAGTATGGGGAAAATATTAAGCTCAAAGTAGCAGATCCAAATTTCCAAAATCTAATTTTTTCTTGAAAATTCATACCTTCCTATTGGCAAGAAATACTTTCAGTTGTTTTCCTTGAAGTGATAGGCTCACTTCATTTCCAAGAAAACCTGTGCCAAATATATCTGAGTACCTATAGTTTGTTCATCAGTCATTTTTTTCAAGTAAAAATGATGTTCCTTGAAAAAAAGAAGTTTAGTAGTCACACAAGCACTATTCCTTGAGATAACCATAGTATTTCCATGTACAGCAAATGTGTTTTATGTATACTTCTCATTTTATCACATAAAATACTAAAAAGACATATAAAGATGGAGATTTAATAAAATTAATAAATTTTACTGCTTCATCAAATACCTTTTTATATGTAACTGACACTTTTTTCCCTCCAAGTGTATAGTGGTACAGAACACAATGACCACTAAGTACAATCTGCCTTGATATATGCTAAGGCACCAGTAGCTTTACCCCTGAGTGCTTCTGGACCATCACTGCAAATATTAACACAGTCAAAAAGGAAAGTAACATATAGTATAATTTTGATATTATATACCTTTGGAGATGCCCTGAAAGAGTCTCAGGATGTTTAGGGGTCTAAAGACCATATCTGAGAACTGGTACCTTTTAGCATTCATGAACCTAACTCACCCACCAAAGTTTGGGCTACAGAGAAAATTCCAAACTCATGTAAAAGCAATCACACAGTGTCAACAGTTGCTCTTATAAATGTAACCACCTGGAACTATTTATAAATATCTCATACATTCCATACCAAAATCTGCTAGCTTTAATTCTCCTTTTTCATTAATGAGTAGGTTCTGTGGTTTCAAGTCTCGGTGCAATACCTTTCTTCTGTGGCAATATGCCAAACCACGTAGAATTTGGTATAAAAACAGCTACAGAAACAAATGAATAGAAATTAGTCTTAAAAATAATAAGATATACCTTGGTAAGCATGTTATGGTAAACAAAAAGCAACTGGCCAAAATAGTCAAAGAAAAAAAACCCACATCCTTAAGTACAAAGCTTTCCTTATACAGTTGTTCTCTAAATTTACAATTTATTATTCTATTTGAAGCATCCACCCACTGACAATTTCTATGAAAATAAAAATTGGAAATAAAGTGGAATGAAATTTTGTCTGCATAGTAATAGTCCCTATTTATAGAAATTGATTTAAAATAAATATATCCTTATAAGTTTACAGGCCTCCTAAGACTTACAATTTGATTATGCTTTTCTGGCAAAACAACTAAACAACATCTACCCCCCAGCCACCAAAAAAAACCTGATCTGGGACAGTGTCTTTAAAATAAGGCATTGGAATTAGTGGTTTTATAAAAATTCTAAGGTGTCAAAGAGATTGGTACTGCATAGCTCTGGTGAATTATGTGCTATAAAAATAACCTAAACCAGCTTCTATCACCCACCCTCTGGGTACTTTACTTTCTGCACCTCCTACTCAGCCTTCGAAATCTGCTATGATTCAGAAAAGAGAATTAGCACTGTAGAGCTCTGAATGACTCTCTGAAAAAAGCAATTCCTATAAGTTAATGGTAGACCTTTTTTGTGCATTTTGGTAGAAAAAGGGATGTGCAACACAGAAGGTTTTTGTTTCTCTGGGGTTGACAAAAAGAGCCTCAAGTACAGAGGATTCAAGAATGTACCTTCAGTTTACTTGTACGTGAAAAACAGAGCATTAGGACATTAAGAATAAGCCAGGGCAGGAGCTGAACAATAGGCCTAAAATTCTAAGCAGAAGTTTCTATACTCTACATATTTATGTGTTTTGAAAACTCTAAAATTACTATTTCTTTTTTTTTTTTTCTAAAATTACTATTTCTATCTATTCCTGTTGCATTCTATGTTTGAAAAATATAAGGGCTATTTAAGAACACATACTAAAACATACCTTTACATTGTGCATGCTCATGATGTTTCCACAGTCATCCATGTACTGTTTTAGGTCTTTATCCTGAAAAAAATATAGTACTTTACTAATGTGATACATACTTCTCAGAGGACATGGCTGATTTCTTAATAGTATCTAATTTTTAAAAGTGGTTTTTGCTGTTTGTTTTCTTGAGGAAAGATACTGAATGCACAACACATAATTTAATTAAATACCAATAACTAAACAGCAACGCCCTGGAGCTGTTAACTCAATTTCCTACGTTTTATTATAGCAAAAGTACTCAATTTTTGTTAAATGCTTACCAGATACTCAAACACCAAAGTCAAAGACTTATCTGTATGAACAATGTCATGTAAGGTTACTATATTTGCATGTTTTAAATCCTTTAATAGTGAAACTGCAAGAAAGAAAAGAAAGTCAATTATTCAGTCTGTGGTAGCCAGACTATAAAAAACCTGAAGTTTAACCATGAACTGACTGAGTTTAAGATTCTCTTAAGTGTAAAACAAAAATTCACCAATAGGATCTGCAGCATAAATTTTAATCTAATCATTTTTCTATTATAGCTTTCGGTTTGTTTTTCATACTTAAAATTATCCCCACTGTTACAGTAACTTTCTCCAAAACATCTTCTGTTTTTTCTCAAGTATTAACATTTTTTTCCTCCAAATTGCTTATGACTTGCTTCAAGTCATTTTCTGGATAATCTAACTTTAAAAAAAAATGGTATCATGTTATTCTGTATATATCAATTTATAGTTTACTTTTCCCCATAGATAGTATATAACATTTCCCAAAGTCAAATATTTATCCATGACAGTAATTTTTAATGACTTCATAGTATTTCACTGTAACCTATACAATAATATAATTAATTCTGTTAAATATTTTGACTTTAATTATTAGCTTTAAGGTCTAAATATATCTCCCAGTCATCTTTATCTGAGCTCTTTTTACTTACTAAAACATAAACTCTTGTTATGCAGCTTTGGTTTTAAAACATTCTATATAAACTCTGTATACATTTTGGTCACAAAGATAAAATTTTACCTTCTCTTATAGCTGTGCAAGGTGCACCTTCCTCATGTTCCAACCGGATCTCTTTCAATGCCACCAAATTCTCTGTCAATTTACTTCTTCCTTTATATACTGTTGCATATGTACCCTATAAAATATATTTTTGAAAGACACATCAAAATATCCTAAGAGTCTATCTACAGCATCTATACAATATAGAGACCTAAATTCCTAATTTGTAAGCATATGTTAAACGTCCATTTTGCAAGCAAAACTCTACAATGATTAGTCTTGGTTTTCTTATAGCTAAGAGGACTTTCAGTACCATATGCAGAGCCTCCATATTCTTATAACCCTACAGAGTGCTTCAAAGTATGAAAACTCAGAGAGAATATTTAATCTACTTTTTGTACTCTGAATCAGATTAACTGGATCAGTAGCTTCAGAATCAAAGGTACTTTGCCTGCAGTGATATGGGAACTCTGAGGCCACTAACTGACCATATTAACTGAAAACTGAAAATATAACTGACATTGTTAAATATGAAAAATTTTATCAGTTCTCAGACTTTCAGAATTTATGTACATTTACTCTTTGTTAAACAACAAATATATTCTACAGGAGATTTCTTCTATCACTGCTAAGATAGCCCTCAAATTTTCTTAAGGCTTTCCTAATAGCTAATTCCATTGTTTTCTGGCTGGCCCTTTTTCACCCTGGGAAGAAAGAAGACCACCTCAAAATTAGTCACATCGCTTCTCGGCCTTTTGGCTAAGATCAAGTTCAAAATTAGTTCAGTAGCAAGCTCAAGAAAACCAAGGTCTTTTTAGCCAAAAATTTCCTAAGCCTTCAATGAGATATGTTTTCATCTTTAGAGACAAATTTTTATTTTTTGCAGGTTTGAACTCGTGCAATTTCTTTCCCACATGACAGCACAGACAACAGACTGCCAAGGAGGCTAACAGAGAGATGCCTATTTTGTTACCAAGAAAGCACAACATTTTATGCTTCAAATAAAAAGATTATAAGCCAAAAAAAAATCATTTCCTCTTAAATTGATAGCATATTTTCAAGACTTCAAAGTTTTTTCCTTCTAACATTGTTACCTTTTCAGTATAAGATACAGTCTTTTAGACAATGGTGCTTACTTTTTTTTTTTGCTAGGTTGGTAAAAACTGTGAACTAATTGTGGAGTTTAGAAAACAAACAAGAAAAAGAAGGTGTGTTATATTTTTGAAAAAAGTATTTGCTTACCTCTCCAAGCTTTTCCAATTTGATATAAGTTTCCATTTTTCCAAACCCAATTTCTGACTGAAAGCAAACAATTGTAAGTTTAGTGTTCTTAAAATTTCAATCCATCTCTTCTTCAATTTCTCTTTTTAAACATTATTCCTTTTATTAAAGGAGTGCACTTTATTTTATTATTTCTTTTAAGGTAAGCTCCACACTCAACATAGGGCTTGAATTCATGACTCTGACATCAAGAGTTGCATGCCCTACCAACTGAGCCAACCAGGTACCCCTCTTCCTCAATTTCTGAAATGTTCTCACTTTGAAGAGTGTCTTGAAATAGATAAATCTGATTATAATTAAATTGTTGAACATCTGTCAAGTTTTAAAATACACCCAATGTTGGAACATTCAAAGGTTCAAAAATATCAAAGTTCACAATTAAAACTGTCAAACCATCTTTTTATATAGATTGGTTAACATTCTGCTATGAAAAAATGTTTTACTTTAAGGCCCTGAGATTTTTAAGACACCACAGTCATTGTAAGATACTAAAGGATTTTACAAAAGACAATTAAGTGATTTTTTTTTAGCAAAACTGCAAAATAAGTAATTTTCCTACATACTTTCCTTTACCAATCTTTGACTTCCCTTGGAAGGCCTGCAAACAACAAAATATTATTTGTTTCAGGTTTTCTAACCAAAATGTAATGAAAAAGACCATTGCAAGTCATACTCCATTATGGCTCAGGAAACTAACACAGAAGCAGTAAATCTAAATCTGACAACCCCCCCCCCATCCTCCCAAAAAGTATTTATTTTTTAAAGATTTTATTTATTTATTCATGATAGACACACACACACACACAGAGGCAGAGACACAGGCAGAGGGAGGAGCAGGCTCCATGCAGGGAGTCCAACGTGGGACTCGATCCTGGGACTCCAGGATCACGCCCTGGGCGGAAGACAGGCACTTAAAACCGCTGAGCCACCCAGGCCGCCCCCAAAAATTCTTTAAAAGTGAGTTCTCAGGGGATCCCTGGGTGGTGCAGCGGTTTGGCGCCTGCCTTTGGCCCAGGGCGCGATCCTGGAGACCCGGGATCGAGTCCCATGTCGGGCTCTCGGTGCATGAAGCCTGCTTCTCCCTCTGTCTATGTCTCTGCCTCTCTCTCTCTCTCTATCATAAAAAAAAAAAAAAAAAAAAGTGAGTTCTCAAAACCACTGCTTTTAAACCTTGAGCTTGTGTGCCTCATTTTGTATGGAGTCAATAAATGAGGTAGATGGAATACATTCAAATATATTACAGAAACAATATTTAAAAACTAAAACCAAAAAACCTCAACACAAAAGATTTAAGAAAAAAATATAGAGATGAAAACTTAGGGACTGAGAGAGCAGCGACCAAAAAAAAAGGTTAATAGACACGAGTAAGAATATTCTTAAAATTGCCTTCTTGTACTTTTTCATACTCCTTCGTACCTAGTGAAAAAGGCAATATTTAAAGAGATTTGATTCTCATTGAGAGCTGTGCTCATGTCCTTAAATGAATAGCCAATGAAAGGAAACAATGTTCTTTTATACATGACCTCAGCTCTCAAAGTTGTATAAATAATAATGGATCCTTAAATACTATGCTTTAGTCCAATTCTGAAGGCTCAAATATGCAATTTTTCCAGAGGTGTTGAATAAAATAAAAATGATACTCGACAATTTGACTTAAAATCACTTGCCAAATTTGAAAGGCCAAAAATGGCACAAATCCCTCAAAAAGAATGGTATCTTTTTCTCAAATTAAATTTTATTGTTTTTAGTATAGTTGACATATTGTTTTTATCCTTTTGTTACAATGATTATATCATGTTAAAAGCCATGAGGAATACCGTATGGTATTTACTTCAATTTTGCTAAACTAATAAAAGCTTTGATCATAGGTGGATGACTATGATCAAGTAACAGATGACTCTAAAATTTCTTTTTGCACTCTTTATGACGTTTCGCACTATGTGATACTTTCAAACAATTTTACTTAAAAAATGAGATTCTGGAACCATCACACACCATCTACCCATGTGCTGTCTTATATGTGACTCAGAGGTACTAAATCCTTGCTTTCTATTATCAGTAACTATGCAGAATAATAAAGTAGTATCACAATAGATAATACTTTCCAAGTACAAATGGAGTTTTTTTTTTTAAAGATTTTATTTATTTATTCATGAAAGACACAGAGAGAGAGAGGCAGAGACACAAGCAGAGGGAGAAGCAGGCTCCATGCAGGGAGCCTGACGTGGGACTCGATCCCAGGACTCCAGGATCATGCCCTGGGCCGAAGGCAGGTGCTAAACCGCTGAGCCACCCAGGGATTCCCACAAATGGAGTTTTTAAACTTTATTTATTATTATTTTTTTAAGATTTTATTTATTTATTCATGAGAGACAGAGAGAGAGGCAGAGACACAGGCAGAGAGAGAAGCAGCCTCCATGCAGGAGCCCGACGTGGGACTCGATCCCGGGTCTCCAAGACCAGGCCCTGGGCTGACAGCAACGCTAAACTGCTGAGCCACCCAGGCTGCCCCAAGTTTTTCAACTTTAATAGGGAAAATGTGGCAAATACCCTGATCCTAAATAATCTTTTAGTGTATGTATGTTTTGTTTACAGCTTATTTAGACAGGATCTTAAATAACTACTTTGAAAAAACACTAATTGCCAGGGTCACATCAACTATGGTAGAATATGTTACTTTTCTTATACCTATCTCTAGAATTCATTAAACTCACAAATATGGAACTACTTCACTTTTGCCATGAATTTTAAGTCTAGTGTCATATCTTAAATGAAGGGGAAAGTAATATATTGATAATAAATGGAAACTAGTATAAACAAAACAATGAAGTCCTTGAAAAAATATTATCTATAATAATGAGAACCACAAAGAAAAATATGACCACAAGCTAGAAACTTTTTCTTTTCAGGAGTTGGGAAATTTTCTTATTCATTCTTTTATCTTAAGTAAATAAATACTGGTACTCCCTTAAAACCCCAAATATACTTTGACCAATGGTTCAGTGGCTATGATAAAAATGCTGATATTTGCTTTAAAGAGTATGTAAGTAGACCAAAAATTCAAGATTGTAAAGATAAAAATGTTACAGAGATTACTGTATCATATGAAGTATATAAGGGATGATCAAATATTAACAAACTCATTCTTCAGAGAATGACATTTAGTGAGATCATTAAAATATGCTGAAAGTTTGTTTTTTGCCTTTGTTTTAAAACTGTACTATAAAGTTGAATTTAAATTTGAATAATCAATCTATATGATAAAGAGCATTATTGAATTTCATCATGCAGGCAGGCAGAGAATTCAGAAAAAAGGCATAGTTATACTAGTGGATTATTTGCCAGAATAAACTGTAACCACCTCATTTAATAATTTCCAGCCTAAGGCTTTAATAATTATATCTAAATATTACTTACTGAATCTTTAAATGGAATTTTTAGAAAAATTTGCTTGCATTTTTATCTGCTGAACATGACAAGATTAACAATAGATATAATGACTAGCTTGTTGACATGTTCTCCTACAGAAATTATTCAGAGGACAGAGGACAAAGCTCATTTATTCATTTACCAAGTACAATGTTAGGTACTGGGGATATAATAAAGGCAGAAAGGATTCCCGCTTTCATGAGTTCACAATCTAGACTAAGTTCAATCATTAGATTATTTTACAATATTTTAAAAGTTTTGTAAAAGCAGAAATAGCTAAAGGAATTGAACACTAAGCTTTATATTTTATTTTTTAAGGATTTATTTATTTCAGAGAAAGAGCGCAAGCAAGAAGGCGGGGAGGGGAGAGAGAGGAAGAGAGAAGGAGAGGACCTCAGGCAGACTCCCTGCTGAGCTCAGAACCCAACTTGGAGCTCAATCTCACAATCCCAAGATCATGACCTGAGACAAAATCAAGAGTCAGATGCTTATGCAACTGAGGCATCCAAATACACCAACTTTATATTTTAATAAAATATAAAAACCTCCTTAATTCTACTTTCCAAACAAATTAAGATAATTTTTTCTGTTATTTCATTGCTCCAAGAGAATACCTGGCTTTTTGGGCAGCCCCAATCAAATTCCTATTCAGATGACTCTTAAAGCCTAACCACATGAAAATTTTTTTAAATCCAAAATAAATTATAATTTTTAAGAGCCTTCCTGTAATTCACTGTACCCTGTAAGTGGTATTGAACATTATAGGAGGTTTCTGGATTACTCTGGCTCTACCAACATAATCACTGTATCATAATTCTAAATATTTTTTTCAAGTTTTTATTTAAATTCTAGTTAACATATAGTGTAATATTGGCTTCAGGAGAATTTAGCAATTCATCACTTACATATAATTTATCTACAAGTGCTTATCACAAGTGCCCTCCTTCGTATTAACATGTTAGCAATGCAGTCTGAGGTTAAAAACCAATGTTCTATACATGCCATCCTAAAAGTCAAAGCATACATAATAAACACAGGGAACGAAGGGAGATTTTTTTCAAACACCCATTTCCCATTATGGAGTTAGCATGACTGATAGAAATGTCCTGGGCAGGGGCACCTGGGTGGCTCAGTGGTTGAGCGTCTGCCTTTGGCTTGGGTCATAACCCTGGGGTCCTGGGATCCAGTCCTGCTTCAGACTCCCTGCAGAGAGCCCACTTCTCCCTCTGCCTATGTCTCTACCTCTCTTTCTCTGTGCCTCTCATGAATAAATAAAATCTTTTTTTTTTTAATTTTTTTATTTATTTATGATAGTCACACAGAGAGAGAGAGAGAGGCAGAGACACAGGCAGAGGGAGAAGCAGGCTCCATGCACCGGGAGCCCGACGTGGGATTCGATCCCGGGTCTCCAGGATCGCGCCCTGGGCCAAAGGCAGGCGCCAAACCGCTGCGCCACCCAGGGATCCCGAATAAATAAAATCTTAAAAAAAAAAGAAGAAGAAAGAAAGAATTGTCTGGGACAGAAAACAGATTGAGAACTTTTATTCCACTTGGTAATTTTGTCTTCCAAAAATTGCTGTTATTGTCAGTATGATACTATCTTAATTCTGTACATAATATGACAAAAGTAAATTAAATTATAAGTGGATTTTAAGCCTCATTTCCATACTCTGTAATATATTTACTATCTCTAAGGGACATCAGGACTTGATACACTACTTTCTCACCTACTCTCAGGAATAAGAAAGGAGGGGTGTCTGGGTGGTTGAATGTCTGCCTTTGGCTCACAGTGTGATCCTGGGGTCCTGGGATTGAGTTCCACATTGGAGTCTCCATGGGGAGCCTGCTTCTCCCTCTGCCTATGTCTCTGCCTCTGTGTGTCTCTCATGAATACATAAATAAAATCTTAAAAAAAGAAAAAGAAGAAAGGAGTACATATAACACTGCTCAAGCCATGACTGAAGAATCCAACTTGCTGTTAGGAACAAGTAGATTCTGTAAGTGTGTAAAACCTATTAATTACAATATAATGAGGCAAATTTTCATATATAGACTTTCAATCTACTAGAGCTGCACTTAACAGGCTCACGGAACTTCCAGTGAGCATGCCATCATTCTAAGTGAATCAATGCTCTAACGAATCTTGACTATTGGTATGTAGGCTTTCCACTAATCTAATGTTTCAATGTTAAGAGTTAGAACATTTCATTTCTAATCAACCATTAGTAATATTATATAGTACTTCATCAATTCAATAACCAGTATCTTTAATATGAGATATAATAACTAAATGTAATGTGGTGTCCTAAATGGGATCCTGGGACAAAAAAAGGACACTAGGGAAATGAATAGTGTGGAGTAGTAATAATGTACAAGATGCTGATTTCCTTAGTTATAATACACTAAAGTAATGAAAAATGTTAATAATAGTGGTAACTGGATATGTGTATGGGAACTCAATATTATCTTTTAAATTAGAAAAATTTAAAGAAACTTATAGAAAACAAATCTAAAACTATTCTAAAGTAGAAAGTTTATTAAATAAAAATAGGAAGAATTTAGTCAAGAAAGAGACTGAACATATACATATGAATAGACCAGGATGACAAAAATATTCTCAAGCATCCTGAGATGGTATAGAAGAAAGACAATTCCTCAATATTAAAAGAAGGAAAGATCAGAATGAGTACAGGCATAGATAAATTTGCATGCTTATTAAAAAAATGCAAGGAGGTTTCTGGTTAATGGCTTCTCTCTTCTTTATCACGTAGAGAGATCATCTGCGCAGAGTGAGAGGGGAAGAATTAAACAAAGAAAGACAATACAGGATAGCCAAGAAAAACAGGTTTCATTTGAGGTCAATAATGATCATCATAAATTTATAGAAGAACCAATTAATCCTATTGTAAGTCTCTTTTCAACAAAAATGAATTGTGATTGGTTTCTTAATTCCTATGCAAAGGATTTATGTTATTACTATATTGTTATATATTACTAATGAATAAGCAAAAACAAAGTTTTATAGTTTTAGAAAGACAAGGTTAAAATTTTATATTTTATATTGAAAACATTGCTTTTTTAGATAAAGAGTTTATTATCTAGAGATGCCTGGGTGGCTCAGTGGCTTAAGCATCTGACTCTTCATTTTGATTCAGGTCATGATCTCAGCATAGCACTGAGTCGGCCTGAGATTCTTTAGCCTTCCCTCTGCCCTACCTCCTGCTTGTATGAGCGTGTGCACTCTCACTCTAATATAAATAAACCTTAAAAAAAAAAAAGTATATTATCCACGGAAACATGAGCTCTAACACACGTGAAGGATATATTTCTTTTCCCATACCCTTTCTATCTATTCTCTAGCCCTTCCCCCTTCATACCTAAACCTAAGGTAGTGAAGAATAATTTTCTAATATACTTCACAAGAGACCATGGTTTATTTTAGCAAGGCAGATGAATAATGAAAAGGGTGCATTAGTAGAAACCAAAACACAGCTGGTATAATTAATCTGAAATCCATAAACCACTTTAGATCAAAAACCAAGGAAGTTAGGTAGGAATACTAAACCACACTAAAAACTCCATCACTTAATATTCATTAGAGGGCACTGTTTTCCTTAATTTAGTGCAGACTGAAAAAGCTCATAAGGGACAGTTTTAAGAATTATGTGAATATATCATATTGTTAATCTCAATCTGAACATTAAATAACTCCAAAATTTATCTTAAGCACTAATCTTTGATAAAAATCGATAGCCAAAGAACACTTTCAACGAGGTAATCAAATGGCAAAGCTGTTTAAATAAAAATGTCTTAGGCAGTGATGCAAAACTATGAGGACCATAACCTATAATACCAAAATCAAGCTGGCACTATAGTTTTACTTTATTATACACTGATGAATGTTAAATAACAATGTGCTCATGTTATATACAGCATAAGGTAATTTTACTCTTTAGAATATGTAACCAAACAGAAGTTTTTGGTGGATAAAAACATTCCATGATATAAAATATAAAAAGAATAACAACTGCTAGCAATTCAGGAATCCTCATCAATTGCTCTTCAGACACAAAGTTCAGGTGAGTATCAGAGGTCCTGCCTATTTTACCTTTAATGGTCCTGAAACAAAAATGTTTCATCAGCCCTTGTTTAAATCAAACTCTGAGGTCCATTACATGAGATGAATGAAGTTCAGACTCCTTGCCTGGCCTGATGGCCAAAGCTTTTAATGGTCTGGATTTATCCTATTCTTTTAATCCCTATCCTTTAATATTATCCCACATTTACCCTTCATATCAGTTATAATTTCCCCAACATACTTACATTCATACTTGTGGGTATTAATACATCAAGTTTCCTCTGCTTAGAATACCCTTCTATTTATTGTCAACCTGACAAGTTCCTACCCATCCTAGAGCCAGCTCAAGTACTATCTCCTCTGCAAGTCTGTGATACACAAAGCCGTTCTACTTGCTATCTCTTCTGTTGTCCCACAGCGTTTTTTTTTAAATATTTTTTTTTTAATTTAATTATGATAGTCACAGAGAGAGAGAGAGAGAGGCAGAGACACAGGCAGAGGGAGAAGCAGGCTCCATGCACCGGGAGCCCGATGTGGGATTCGATCCCGGGTCTCCAGGATCGCGTCCTGGGCCAAAGGCAGGCGCCAAACCGCTGCGCCACCCAGGGATCCCCCACAGCGTTTTTAAAAAAGATTTTATTTATTTAATTCATGAGAGACACGGGGGTGGGGGGTGGGGGCAGAGACACAGGCAGAGAGAAAGATAAAGCTCCATGCAGGGAGCCCAATGTGGGACCCAATCCCAGGACTCCAGGATCATGCTCTGGGCCAAAGGCAGGCGCTAAATCACTGAGCCACCCAGGCATCCCCTCCCATAGCACTTTGTGTGCCCCTCTACTATAGGGCTAGAGGCATCCATAAGAGATCCTTAATACACAACCACCTGAACTTATATCAAAGGTGACATTGCAACAGGGAAAGCTGACCTTTCAATCAGCAATGTTTATTGCAACTGCAAGGGTCGGTTGCTAAATGCTAGGAGAAGATATCTACAAGACATGTAATTCACAGTTTCTTTATTCACAATACATAAAGAATTTTCATGAATCAATAAGAAAAAAGCAGAAAACAGACTTCAGCTGTTAAATCACAAAAGAAGGTATATCTAAATGACCATTAAACATTAAAAAAGGTGTTCAGCTTAGTCATCAGAAAAATGCAAAGTAAAACCACACTACACACTCACCAAAAAAGTTTAAAAACATTTAAAAAAAAAAAAAAGACAATATCAAAAGTTGGCTAAGGAGAATAAACAACTATCAAATATTGATGTGAGTGTAAATTGGTATGACAACTTTGGAAACTCTTTTAACAATGTTTAGGAAAACTGAACATATACGCACAATTAGATCTAACAGTTTCACTCCTGGGTATGCACCCAACAAAAATGCTTACACACATTAACCAAAATACATGTACAAGAATGATGACAGAACCACTATTTGGTACTAACTAAAAACTAAAAACAACCCAAACATTTAAATGTCCATCAGAAGGATACTGGATGAAGTATAGTGTACAATGGAATACCATGCAACAATAAGAACAAATGAACTATAAGTATATGGAATAAACCAGATGAAACAAGAGCATAACATTCAGCAAAATAGGCCAGCCAAAAACAGAATATATACTCTATTCTTCCATGCATATTGTATAATATAAACTTAAATACACATATTTATGTATTTGTATAAAATGTATTTTAGTAATTTATATAGTCATAATTAAAGTTCAAAAGTTTATGAATAATCAGAAATCACAAAAGCATTTTAAAAATAAGAATGTTAATGTAAATGAAAATTTGAGAAAGTCTTTTGAGTCAGTAAGAAAATTATAAGGATAATATAACCAAAACAATAGGAAACATATGTAACCTAATCTTTGGCATTAGAAAGCAGGAATGTGGCTACAGTTGAGGAAGTGGGAGCAGAAAGTGAACAGAGAGGTGGCAGGAGGGAGTTCTGGGGAACTTGAATTTTCTTTTATTGATCTGGAGACTAGTTACACAGGTATGTTAACTTTGGAAAAATACATTTAGCTATGTACAATTATGGTTTACGTTCTTTTCTGTATTATATATATTTGTATATCTAATATATATACTATACTTCTAAATTATATCAATAAAATTTCTTCAGAAAATAAGACAGAATATAGCTTAAATTGTATTGCAATATGCATCTTTAAATTCAAAAGAATTGAAAAACAATAAAATCCAAAAAGCAAAGCATTAAAATTTAGTTATTCAAAAAGTAAATATAAAAATTAATCTAAAATGTTTACATACAGATAATCCAACAGATTTAATGGCATAGGTACAGGAGATTGAAAACTTACTAAAGAAGCTCTACGAGACCTTCGGCTCATTGGTTGATCAAACGGTGGACTGTTTATCTGCAATTTTTCAAGATATCCATCAGGTATTCTGATATCTGCAGGCAGTGATAATCGCTTATTTAAGTCCTTTAAAAAGGTAAAAAGGTAAAAAGGAAAAAAGGTATTTATAGATAACTACAAATAGAAGAGACAAAGGCATTTCACTTTTGAGTTCATGGGCTCTACTATATTATTTATTAATGGTAAGTAACTGACAAGTTTTATTAAAGTTTCAAAGTTACCCTGTTGATTATATATAATATCTGAATGCAAATACATTTACTGTAAGCAAAAATATATAACAATTTTACTGTAAGCAAAAGTATATAACAATTCTACAGAAATGGTACTCTGCAACCCAGTTATTTCTGAGTCCTTTCGCTGGTAAATTCCACATGGAATTTACTTAGACATTATACCATGTAGGAAGAGACAAAGACTACCACAAAATGTGACCAGTTTAAATACCTAACCAAGCAGGTATTGTAAGGTTTTATATGCAACACAGTGAGACAACTGAAATCTTTTATTATTGCTATATCAATGGAAAGAAATAAAAGCAACAAAAATCTCAAACAATCTAACTTTACACATAAAGCAGCTAGAAAAAGAAAAATGCCCAAACCTAGAAGAAAGGAAATAAAGATTAGAATAGAAATAAATGAAATAGAGACTTAAAAAAAGAGAGAACAGATCAAAGTAAGAGCTAGTTTGTTGAAAAGATCAACTGGGTGGCTCAGCTGGCTAAGCATTGATTCTTGATTTTGACTAAGGTCATGATCTCAGGGTGGTGAGATAGAGCCTGGTGTAGAGCCCTGTGTTCAGCAGGGAGTCTGCTGGAGATTCTCTCCCTCTCTGTCTGCCCCTCCCCTCCGCATGCACGAGTATGCATGCTCTCTCTCAAATAAATACATTTTTTAAAAAGAAAAGATCAACAAAACTGATAAACCATTAGCCAGACTCATCAAAAAAAAAAAGGAGAGGGCTCAAAATCAAAGGAAAGATGAGAAATAACAACCGACACTACAGAAAAGCAAAGGATTATAAGAGAATTTAATGACAAATTATAAGCCAACAAAGTGGACAACCCAGAAGAAATGCATAAATTCCTAGAAACATATAACAACTTCCCAAAACTGAATGAGAAAGAAAATCTGAAAACAAGAATTACCAGCAATGAAACTGAATCAGTTATCAAAAAACTTCCAACACACAAAAGCTCTGGACCAGACTGGTCTCACAGATGAATCTCATCAAAAATTTAAACAAGAGTTAATACCTATCCTTCTCAAACTACTCCAAAAAAAATAGAAGAGGAAAGAAACCTTCTAAATTCATTCTATGAGGCTGGCATTATCCTGATACCAAAACCAGATAAAAACACCACAAAAAAGTAACTACAAGCCAGTATCTCTGAACATATATGCAAAAATCCCACAAAAAACATTAGCAAATCAGATCCAACAATACATTAAAAAAATCAGGAGTGCCTGGCCATGCTGGGCATAGAGCTAATTTATATATATATATATATATATATATACACACACACACACACACACATACACATACACACACATATATATATTTAATATATTATATATATCATTTGCCACAATTAAGTGGGATTTATTCTAGGGATACAAGGGTGGCTCTTTAAAAAAAAAAATGGGAAGGGGTATTTCTATTCCATTTAGTTATAAAGGTGAACTGGGAGAAACTCAAAAGGGAATCTTGCCTATATTGTCACACCAAGAAACATAAATCCTATAAAAAATAAATCCCTACTATCCATAATAGTAAAAAATAGTAGAAAATTGAGATGTATAGGAATTATGTAAAAATTTACTGAGAGATATATGACTCAAGTATAGAAATATATACCATACTCCCAAATGCTAAGACTAAATAATAAAAATATAATGGTTCTCCCATATTAGTTTTACATTTTACATAATCCCAAATAAATCAAATAACATTATTATAAGAACAAAATATTTAAAACTTATCTAGAAGTATATACAGAATCCAAAAACATTCAAGAATATATATATATATATATATATATATATATATCTATGCAAGATGCAGAAGATGTTAAGAAAGAAGTCTTTTCAGCTATTATACAAAAGAAAGAATATCATCAATGGACTATCACCTTTGCTGAGTCCTTTCGCTGGTAAATTCCACATGGAATTTACTTAGACATTATACCATGTAGGTATAATGGAGCAAAAAATAAATATAGCTCAATGAAGACTGAGAGTCCTAAGAGTTAAAAAAAAAAAAAAAATCCTTATAAAAACCCCAATAGTAAAGTCCTAATAGTAAAAAAAAAATCCTAATTAAAATCCTAATAAAAATCCTAATAGTAAAAAAAACTTTTTAAACATAAAAAAATTATATATATGAAGAAAAATAATTTTATTATTGTAATATAGTGATATGAATAGATAGCAAGTTGATCTCAAGAGTTGAAAATATTAATTTATCATTTAGAAAACTGATACTGTTTTTTGAACTGATTTAGCAGCAATCTTTAATCAATGAAAATGCAATCAGCCAATGGGACAGATACCTAAGCACTGTAATCTCAACTCAAAAGTATCAAAAACAAAACAAAAACCCCAATATTCTTTTTAAAATTATGTATTTTTAAATAACAATATTCTTAATTCAAAACACTTTCAATTGTTTTGGAGAAAACTTTTATAAACTATAGTATATACTGAAATAATAACATTCATAATCAACTTTGGTCTCAAGGTTATACCTGAGCTATTCTTTTACATGAAGACATAACTTATATGTTCTATAGAAACTGGTAGGTATAATAAGCCATCAAGGCAATGATATCCATTATTTATAATATAAAGCAAAAAAAAAAAGTAGTGCTTATTTTATGTACACAGTTTGAAATCTGAAATA
Organism: Vulpes vulpes; assembly: GCF_048418805.1. Taxonomy (NCBI): domain Eukaryota; kingdom Metazoa; phylum Chordata; class Mammalia; order Carnivora; family Canidae; genus Vulpes; species Vulpes vulpes. The sequence continues at coordinate 73,713,029 of NC_132789.1, forward strand.
AGGGACGCCTGGATGTCTCAGTGGTTGAGCATCTTCAGCTCAGGGCATGATCCTGGAGACCCAGGATCGAGTCCCACCTCGGGCTCCCTGCGTGGAGCCCGCTTCTCCCTCTGCCTATGTCTCTCTCTCTCTGTAGCTCTCATGAATAAATAAATAAAATCTTTTTTTAAAATCTGAAATAAAATATTTATAAAATAAATATTAAGTATCCGGATGAACCTCAAAAATAGAATTAAAATCATATTTTCTGAAAAGAAAAATGCTAAAGTATAATTCTGAATTTCCAGTATTTTTGAAAATTCACATTTCTCTTACAGAGATTCTATATGTGTTCTGCAGAATGTTAAATATAATTAATGTATATTTGCCTTGGAATAGTAGATAACTAGAAAAAAGGAAATATTCACAAGGCTATTTTTTTTTTTTTTTACTAATGCAGAGAAACAATTTTCTTACAATGTCATTTGCCTTCATGAAAATTTTCAAATGGGCATTTACTGTTTGATGTATATATGTATTTATACAAACACATATATGCGGGTGTATCGTTACCTCCATTGAGATCCGTCTATGTATACGATTTCTAAGACAAACGCCCGTAGGTGACTGTACTTCATCAGATGATGTCCCAGAAGCTTGGTCACTCTCACCATCTGATCCCATTTTTAGATTTTCATGAACAATATCTGTATCACAAAAAGGAAACATCATTTATCTTCAAAGATATATTTTATACACTACTATATCACACAATTTATTATCACTGCAAATAAGATATAGGTAGCTAACACACAAAAATCATCCTACATTCTCAGGATGCCTAGGTGGCTCAGTCATTTAGTGTCTGCCTTCCACTTGGGGCGTGATCCCAGAGTCCTGGGATTGAGTCCCACATTGGGCCCGCTTCTCCCTCTGCCTGTGTCTCTGCCTCTCTGTGTCTCTCATGAATAAATAAATCAAATCTTTTTTGTTTTGTTTTGTTTATTTATGATAGAGAGAGAGAGAGAGAGAGAGAGAGAGGCAGAGACATAGGCAGAGGGAGAAGCAGGCTCCATGCACCAGGAGCCCGACGTGGGATTCGATCCTGGGTCTCCAGGATCGCACCCTGGGCCAAAGGCAGGCGCTAAACCGCTGTGCCACCCAGGGATCCCCAATAAATAAAATCTTAAAAAAGAAAAAAATCATTCTACATTCTGCTGCTCCAGGTGTGTAGCTAATAGAGCAAAATAGAACTCAGATGTCTTGAAACTAGTGACAAACCCTTCACACTCTTGAGATTATGAAAAATATGAAAAAAAAATTAACAACCAAGTTATTATCAGGAGATGAATAATAAAATTACAGACTGGAAATAACACAAGGATTACTTAGTTCTCTCATTTTCTAGATCTGAGAACTGAGACTTTGAAAGGTTAAATGATTTTCAAAGGTTACACAGCTCAGGCAGAGCTAAAATAGAAACCTGACCTTTAGCCTTTTATTTAGTTTAGTATTTTTTCTGTAAAGTAATGGTGCTACTGAGTCTATAGCTAAATGATCTACTTCTTTGAATATTCTTTAAAAAAAATTTTTAAAGCCACAAATGCAGCTTCCCCTCTCCAGTGTTAAAAATAAAAGAACAATTCAAAAATTATTCAGTGATTATCTATTTAACTATAGAAACAGGCAAAAACATATTTAAATTATCAAAGTGGTGATTTTTGTTTCTGTTTTCTAATTAATGATAAAAGTTAAATGGGAGAGGAGGAAGATTAATTCCATCTGGAAATACATTAAAAACAAACTTGTATACCTGCTTACATTTGTGTTTGTCAATCATCCTGTAATTCATCTAGCAAGAGTTGCCCAGCAGAAACAAATACTAGATCTCAAACACATTTCTTACTACTGTTTTTCTTTATACAATTATTCATTTCCCAAGAAGTATCATATTGCTTCATGCTAGAATGTTTTAACACAACACACTTTCTCCTCTTTCTTTTATTCATAAGAGATGCCTTTCCCCAATTTACCAATTTGGTAAACTCATACTTATTTTTCAAAACTATGTTAAAAAAAAAAAAAAACTATGTTCATTTGTCATCAGTGAAATCTTTTCTACACTCAGACACAGATGACTATTGTGCCCACACTTACCACATCTACTGCACTGAAGTGCATTTTTTGGTTTCATATGATTTTATAGCAAGTTATGAGATCCCTTGGGGCAGGATTTAGCTCATTCACTTTAGTATTCCCCAAACTTAACAAAGTGCCTGGCATTTAGAAGGTGCTCAAAAAATAATCCAATAAATTGAATATTAACTACAAATCAAAAAATGTTCTATATAACTGCACCTTTTCTTTCAAATGAAATGTTATATGAAACACCAATATGTAAAACAAAGTAGTATTTTAGTTACAAGTTTGCATTTTTAATGAATATTTGCTTATGAAAATGGGAACTGTTTAACAAAAAAATGAACCAAAAGAACTTATCCAAATCAGTCTTAGAATTCCCTAAAATTTTTTTTGTCTTGATAACACATTATTTTCTTTTTAGAAAGAGAAAATACGTGTGTAGGAGCGGGGAACAGGGAGGCAGAGGGGGAAATCATCTTAGGCAGATTCCAGACCCAGCTCGGGAGCCCAACCAGGCAGGGGGTTGGGGGAGGGCTTGACCTCATGACCCTGAGTTCGTGACCTGAGCCAAAACCAAGAGTCAGATGTTTAACCAACTGAGCCACCCACGTGTCCTTTGAAAACACATTATTGAGAAAATCCCTACTCACAATGATAAGCAGTTGCAAATATGATGGCTTTTAATAGATTGATATGTAATTTAAGAATATAGTTCAATTACATAAAGATTTCTGGAGAAATTTTATATTAAAATCTAAACAAAAAATTAACTTGGGAATAAAATTCAGTGTGTTGATAACTAAATCCTAATCTGCTGTTAACATATCTGAGACCAAGGATTCTTTTCTGTTACACTTTTAAAATATTAAAGATGGGGCAGCCCACGTGGCTCAGCGGTTTAGCGCTGCCTTCAGCCCAGGGCCTGATCCTGGAGTCCTGGGATCGAGTCCCGTCAAGCTCCCTGCATGGAGCCTACTTTTCCCTCTGCCTGACTCTCTCTCTCTCTCTCTGTCTCTCATGAATAAATAAATAAAATCTTAAAAAAATATATTAAAGATAATTTAACCAGGTCTTCTTTTTTCTGGCAAAATCTGAAAACTTTCTTCCTCAAGGAAATGTTGAATAAAATGTAATAATACTTTAAAATATATAGCTGAGTTTGCAAGAATATGTGCATAGTACTCAGGAAGCAGAGACAAAGAGAGAACTGAGGGCCAAAAGCTGTTATGCATAAATTGAGTCTGTCATTCTCTCAGGGAGGAGTTGTTGATCTTGGTAAGAAGGTGTTGGGAGTTTAGCTGCCACACTGGGATTAAAGAAGTGTCAGGTGTCTGAGGTGCAAGTGAGAGCTTCCTAAAGAAAAGGACAAGACTCTCAAAGTCCTATAAAGGGCATAATTAAATCTGTTCTACTGCACAAGGACTACATAGGAGCACATTCATCTCAGACTATATAAATAAATACTTGAGTACCATCTGATTCAACCAAGAAATTGTTCGTGTCATTAACAAACAAGTGTAGTTCCAACATGAGTATCAGTATTTTTATTTCCACTAATAAGATAAAAGTTAAACAAGGAAGGCTTATGTCAAAACTTCACTCATTTGTCAATGGTGTGAACAACCTCTTTGCTCAATCAGGTAATAGTTTTTGTATACTAGAAGAATATTTACCTCTCAAATGGCCAATTTTGTGCCATTCACAAGTGTATAAAAGCTACAAATATAACACACTGTTAAACTGAATATGCATTACTAACATTTTCAATATTACTTTCTTAAATTCAGACCAAAGATCAGCAAAGGTGACCTGTTTTTGTATGGCTCCTAAGGTAAAAATATTTTCTGCATCTTTAAAGAGTTATTTTTAAAAATCCGAAAAATTTGCAACAGAGACCATATGTGGCCTACAAAACCTGAAAAATTTACAATCTGGCCCTTTGCATAAAAGTTTGCCAATCTCCACTAGACAACAAAACAATAAACCAAGTCCTGATCTGAATGTTTTCCAATTTCGGTGGGGTCCCTTCATGGTCAACTTCAAGCTACAACATGATCAACACCAAGCATAGAGTTGGGAAGAAATGTACATACCGCTACATAAAATTTTGGCTATAAGATACAACAGAAATAACCCCAAAAGCAGAGGTAATAGTGTAGTAAAATAATTTGGAAATAATGACCTTTAAAGATTCATTACTTTTGTTTTTAATTAGCTTAATTATAGGTTTTTAACATGTAAATTTTAATAATGGCTATATTTAACAACCAGCTTGCAAAACTCCTTAAATTTAACAATCATCTCTCATGAACCAGTGTGAGCCAATTCCAGCACACCATTCCACAAAGTTACATCTGCAGGGATTAAGGTGACCTACATTTCTCCCATAGATAAAATCCCACTGTATATTCCTCATATTAACAAAACTCAAAAGCTCATATTCCTCAAGTTAACAAAACACATGAGTAAATAACCTACCATGGCAAAGGAAGCAGATAAGCAAGCGGCAAAAAAAAGCCTTAGAAACTTATGTCATGAGGCTATAAAATCATTATGCTTAAATGGATTTTATTTTATTTTTATTTTTTTAAAGATTTTATTTATTTATTCATGAGAAACACAGGCAGAGGGAGAAGCAGACTCCATGCAGGGAGCCCAATGTGGGACTCGATCCTAGGTCTCCAGGATCACACCCTGGACTGAAAGGTGGCGCTAAACCGCTGAGCCACCTGGGCTGCCCTTAAATGGATTTTAAAAATCAAAACATAGAGGGATCCCTGGGTGGCGCAGCGGTTTGGCGCCTGCCTTTGGCCCAGGGCGCGATCCTAGAGACCTGGGGTCGAATCCCACGTCGGGCTCCCAAATAAATAAAAAATAAAAATCAAAACATAGAGACACCTGAGGGGCTTAGTTCATTAAGCATATGCCTTTGACTTAAGCATATGCCTTTGACTCTGGTCATGATCCCGCGATCCAGGGACCGAGTCCCACATATCTGGCCCCCTGCTCAGTGGAGAGTCTGTTTTTCCCTCTCTGTCTCCCATCCCCTAGCTCATGTGCTCTTTCTCAAATAAATAAATAAAATCTTTAAAAATACCTTTTAAAAATATAAAAATAAAAACACGATAGTAAGATGCTATCAAAAAATACCAGAGAAATAAACAGAAACTTGCAGGTATGTATCTTTCCTAAATATTTAGAACGACATAGTGATATAAGAATAGCAGCTCAGGTGACATTCATGTATACAAATCATTGCACTGGGCTCTTGTATGGCGATGATCTGGAATTACTATGGTAAGACCCTAAATTAAGCACGATCTTCAAGATTTCATTTTGAAATTTTGCATCCATTTCCTAAGGGTTTTGTTTCTTCCTGATGGATAGGTTTTCAAATATTACTCCTATGTAGTGTCAGCACTAGTACCTCTGTAGAGCCTTCTTTCTGCTATCTCTGTTATTTTCACCTTGATTTTTAGTTTACAAAAAAATCAGATAATGAAGGCTAGCTGACTTCCATACAACTCTAACAATAGCTATGTATATGATCTACAGTAAGAAAATTTAAAAAAAAAGCCATTAAATTACCTAATCTGCTTCCATTTCTGGGCATTGCCATGAAAGATCCAAGGCTTCCTCCAATAACACTATGTGGTCTCCGCAATGGGGGCTTCTTGAAGGACCCTGTGTACTGGTGAAGGAAGGAATGCATACTGTGAGAGGTTGGAGGCCTGCCATTCTTCACAATAGGCTCTGTGGTTCACAGTATCCAAAATCATTCCATTAGCAGCCCAAGATCCAGGATCACATGAGAAGGATTGAGAAAGCAAAACAGAAAACAAAAGGTTTATGAGATTAGTAACATTTAAGAGTTCTTTGGCTGTCTATACAAAGAAACAGAATTAAATAATTTCTATGAAAAAACACAGAAAACACTTTAATATTTGAAAGTAGTCTAATCACTTAAATATCCACTTTTGGAAATAACCAAAATTGGTTAGCAATCATAAAACTACTAATACAGTCCACAGATTTCAACCATTTGCTTATTTTAATGTATCTCAAGCTTATTTCCAAACTACTGTACATTTACTAACTGCCTCAAATATCCCTTATAATTAGGCATGCTAGAGTATATAAATGACATGGTCCTGGCCTGAATGCATTTATGTCCTTATTTGCTATACGTTCAAAAGGTACGTCAGTTAGTGGTTAAGCACAGAAGTACTTAAGCACAGATCAATATAGAGGTTCTGAAATTTATTACCCAAAATTTAGGACTTTCAATATAAAGAGGTTTTCACTTTTTATTTATTTTTTTTTTAAAGATTTCATTTATTTGTTCATAGAGACACAAAGAGAGACAGAGAGGCAGAGACACAGGCAGAGGGAGAAGCAGGCTCCATGCAGGGAGCCCGACGTGGGACTTGATCCCGGGTCTCCAGGACAGGACAAAACCCTGGACCCAAGGCGGTGCTAAACTGCTGAACCACCCAGGTTGCCCAAGGTTTTCGCTTTTTAAAGAAATTACAAATGTATACACAAGCAGAAACATTTAAAAAATATAAACCTTAAAATTTATTTAATTGTAATTATATATGTATTATATATGTAATTATATATAATTGTAATTATATATTTAATTGTAATTAAATTTATTTAATTGTAATTGAAATCCTGTTTTGTAATGCTTATGAGGAATCTCAGGATTCCTTTCCACCTCTAAGGAAGAGCTCTAAAATAGGTTAAAGACATGATACATTCTTCTATGACAAATAATTAGTCTTTTGTATTAGAATTATGTTTTACTGGTAGTAATCAAGGAATTTTAAAAGGAACTAGGCTTCTCTGAATATCTTCTCCTCTAAAATGGAACCAGCTCTTCTTTTGTAGTTGATAATCAGAAGCAAGAGTATCTCCTGATGTGGGTATTTCCCCTACCTGTAAAGGTTTATGAGACACAAAGAACAAGAAGACTTTATGACCCACACCTCTACTGATAATGGCTGCATAAAAGAAGATGGGAGAAGGAGGATGACCCAAAGGGCCCTTAGGGGTCAAAGAGAGCTCAAGTTATCTAATTTTGGTAAAACACCAGACTGGAAAAAGGAAAAGTACCTAACTAGTAACAGATAATGCCTGTCTAAAGTGTCCCATGGCCTGTACATTCCTTGGTGGTAGCTGGCTGATCAAGGATTTAAGGGATCTTAAGCTTAGTAAAATAACCAACGATTTAATAATGAATGCAGAGGAGATATATAATACAAATGCAAAAATGAAATAGTCAAATAGTGTAAGATATAGGCTAGAACATATTTAAAAATTTCCTCTATGTTATAATATTTCATATCTGGAATTATAATAAAATACATATATATTCTGCCTATAGACAACATGTTTTAGTCACTCTGTAAAGTTATCCTGGGGATTAGAGCTTTACAGTCTTGAGGAATATAGCTTAAAAAAATCATAAAAACATTCAATTAGTCAGTGGACATTTATTTATTGTGTGCCTACTATTCCAGGTCCTGGGCATCAACAGGTGAACAAAACAAGCAAAATACTACTCTCTAAGGCTGTAAGATTTTATGGAGGGGAAACAAATAAGAAACTAACGAATAAGAAAAATATCGGGGCACCTGGGTGGCTCAGTCGGATAAGCATCTGCCTTTAGCTCACATCATGATCCCAGGGGTCCTGGGATTGAGCCCTGTGTCAGGTTCCCTGCTCAGCAGGGAGTCTGTTTCTTCCTCTGCCCTTACCTGGCTCAAGCTGGCCTTCTTGCTAATAAATAAAATCTTAAAAAAAGAAAAATATCAGTGATAGGCAATATAGAATATAAAGGAATGCCTATTTTACAATGAATACTGAGTTAAAGTTCTCTCTGCAGAAGTATTTTTGACAGAGATACAAATGCAAGAAAGGGTCAATCTAAGTTAAAAAATATTCCAGACAGAGGGTAAAGCTGCTGCAAGAGTTAACACGTAGCAGGAGTTTGACTTCCTAGGGCAGCAGTCATCAAATTTTAGCAAGTTTCAGTATTAAAATACAAGACTGCTGGGCCCAACCTTCCAGACCTCCTGACTCTCAGTAGGTCTGACATGGAATCCTAAACTTGCATCTCTAACAAATTCTCAGGTGATGCTGAGGTTGCTGGTCCAGGGGTCAGACTCTGAAAACACTGTGTTAAAGGAACACAAAGAAGGCAAGTGTAGCTGTAGTACACATACATTATTTAGTGAGGTCAGAGAGATAAGCAGGTTTGTAGGTAACCATAAAAGTTCAAATTTTATTCTGAGATTAGAATCAGTTCTGGTAGCTTGGAAGCAGGTAGTAATATGATTTCATTCATGTTTTAAAAATACCACTCTGAGGGGTCAGGGATGGTGGGAGATAAGAGGTGGAATAACTATAAAGAGGTAGCATGAGAGGGATGTCTTTGTGGTAATGGAATACCTCCTTATCCTGAGTGCAGTCATGGTTATATGAATCTACACATGATACAATGGCACAAAACTATACTCACACTTCCAGTATTAATTTTCCAAGCTTGATAATGGTTTATAGTTAAGGAAGATGTAACCAAAGGAGGGAACTGAGAGAAGAGCACAGGGACCTCTCAGTACTATGTTTACAACTTCCTTTGAATCTATAATTATTTAAAAATTTTTTAAAAAATTGAACATTACTCTTGTTGCTGTTGGAGAACAGATGAGAGGAAATTAACAGAAAGGAAACAGAAGAGACTACTATAGTATCCTAAACAATAGTGGTGGCCTGGACTGAATGGAGAGGAGGAGGCAAATTTAGGATATATTATAAAGACAGAATCAAAGGCTAGCAGACATGGCTACAAAATTACTTTCATACATATTCTCCAATCCAGCTTTTAGTGAGGACCTATATTAAAAACATCTATCTAAAGAAAAATTTTAAAGCTACAGCAGAGCCTCTGTTAAAAATAAATAATAATACATAAAAAGGACAATAGCTGTAACCATGTTATCAAGCATATATGTAACTATCATTAATAGTGAGTTTTTAAAAGTTATTTACATGGTAAATACATAGGAAACTAAAATGATAAAAGGGAGAAGGGGGAAACAAGTGTCAAAAAGAAAAATCAAGGATGATTCCTGGTTTTCTAGTTTTAAGAAGTTTAGGTTAAGTGAGGGAAATTGGAAAAGAAGCAGATTTGAGAGGAAGGAAATCAAGAATTATGGTTTGGTAGTATTAAGTTCAACTTCTATTAAATATCTATATGGAGAAGCCAACTAATATTTGGATGTGAATCCAGAGATCCAGACAAAAATCCTGACTAGAAATACAGATTTAGGAATAGCCAGCATACACATAGTAGCTGAAATCAAAGGACTGGATAACATCAGCCCAAGGAGAGTGTACAGAAAAGAGAATAGGGTCCATGAATCATAAAATACTCCAACATTTCAAGAGTATGACAGCAATTGATTGGAAGTTCAATAAGACAATATGTTGTATTTAAAAAAATGGAAACTTTTAAGACATCATGCTAAGTGCAAGAAGTCAGATACAAAAGGACAAATACTGTATGATTCCACTTATATGAGGTACCTTGAAATTCACAGAAGACAGAAAAGTAAAATAGTTGTTACCCGAGACTGAAGGAAGGGGAGAACAGAGAGCTATTATTTAATGAATATAGAATTTCAGTTTGGAATGGTGAAAATTCTGGAGATAGATGGTGATGTGATGGCTGCACAACAATGTGAATGTCCCTAATGCCACTAAAACTAAAAACTTCAAAGTAGTTAAAATAGTAAATTATACATTATGTATACTTTACTACAGTATTTTTTTAAATTTTTAATATTTTATTTATTTATTCATGAGAGACGCAGAGAGAGAGAGAGAGAGAGGCAGAGACACAGGCAGAGGGAGAAGCAGGCTCCACGCAGGGAGCCCAACGTGGGACTCGATCCTGGGTCTCCAGGAATCCACCCTGGGCTGAAGGCGGCGCTAAACCGCTGAGGCATCTGGGCTGCCCACAGTATTTTTTTTTAAGATTTTATTTATTTATTCATGATAGAGAGAGAGAGAGAGAGAGAGGCAGAGACACAGGCAGAGGGAGAAGCAGGCTCCCTGTAGGGAGCCCAATATGGGACTCGATTCCAGGACCTCAGGATCACGACCTGAGCCGAAGGCAAATGCTTAACTGCTGAGCCACCCAGGTGTCCCTACCACAATATTTTTTAAAGTAATGACGATCTGTATGAAAAACAGCAGATCTCTTATTCTACAAAGTAGTTAGTTCAAAGTAAGACTTCCTAATGATTTTTAACGTAACATGGCAATCATGATTTCAAGCATCTTATTCATTTGGATTTTCTGATTATGTGAACTATCAGCAGGAACATGTGATTTCTTAGCCCATGCTGTACTCTTCCTTATTCCCTACCCCTAATCCTGCTCTTTTAACACTATTAATACCTAATCCTAGTCAGACCCTACATACAGCCATAATCTGTGCTTTCAACCTCATCCTCTCATGAACCCTTGCTATTTGTAAGAGTCAGCACTACCTACAACCTCCTATTGGTCATCCACTCTTGCAAAAAACTTCACTGCTATCATCTATCAGATCATCAAGAGAAAGGGAAAAAACCTGGGTGAATGACAAAGTCTCACAATATCCACCAACTAGGCTTGTTGACTCTAAACAACTTAATAAACTGCCCCATTACACAGACTGAGTAGTAAAGAAAAGGAACTGGAATATCTGGAAAACTAGATCATTTCAATCTTTGCTGTTTTGGGGGGTTTCTTCAGATTCTAAGTAATCATGAGAAGTGTCATTCTGTTAAATTTATTTTATTATACTTCCTAAGAACATAAAGATGCAGTTTTCTTTAAGAATTTTAGTCGTCAAAAAAAGTAACTTTTGTTGTAACTGCATTTGAAAGCCCTCAAATAATATATGTATAATAAAACATTATTCTTGCTTTTTTTTAAACTGTGATCTATTTTCTCCCTCATATTTAAATTGTCACCTATTCCATTCATCAAATTCAGTAATTTTAACAAATATTCTCAATAGAGTAATGTTAACTACTTAGACAAGATCCTGAAATACCTTAACTTTTCTGTGATATGTCTAAAAATACTATTAAAAACATTTACTGAGGGTGTCTAGGTGGCCTAGTTGGTTAGGAGTCCAACTCTTGATTTCAGTTCAGGTCATGATCTCAGGATCATGAGATCGAGCCTCACCACAGGACTCTGCACTGGGCTTGGGATTCTCTCTCCCCCTCTCTTTCTCCCCTTCAACCCCCCACCCAGCCCTCTCAAAAACAAACAAACCCCCAAGGTTTAATTAAAAGACCAAGAATTCAAAGAGGGTCTGAGAGAGAATTAAGGATTTTGCTCCTAGTAAGAAGAAAAAAATAAGACATTATAAAATTATCTTTGAGTTTTGACCCAAATGAAAAATGTGTCCCCTTCCAAAATTTAAGTTATATCCAAATTATTATTTTTAAAAAATGTTTCTACTGAATTTATCTGTCTCCTCTCCCATAATACAACCAGCCAGATAAACTTGAGTAAATAATGATCCTTCTGAGAAAACAGATAAATTAAAGGTTGAGTAAGATAAATTACTTACTCAGAGACAAAAACTAATAAGGGGCGTGTTAGTGTATCCCAAATCCTAATCCATGACTTTTAACTAAAATTCAGAGCCCGTTGCATTATACCTTTCCCTCTCTCACAACAAGGACATTTACATTCAGCAGAAGTGAGTAAGGGTATTCATGCTTTCACCTACTGCCACAAATTTCTAACAAAAGAATTTCAGGCACAGGGAAGAAAGGCTTCCAGAGAATGTGTACATGACATACTGGCAGTCATTCCTGCAACTCCTTCATGATTATTACTATAACATCCCCAGGGTTATTTCAGTTTTAAAATATGTATCCCTGTTCTATAAATTTCATCAGGATTTTACATTTTAATCTACTCAATTTTTTAAGCTCTTTTCATTTTATATCAGCATCTGTGTATTACTTTACATTGTAAAAAAGAACTGTCAAACACATGAAATGTTATATGCCTATCTACTGTTAAGTAGTATATTATGGATATCTCAATATTATGGATAGATTCTATAGTAAATATAAAATAAGGAAAGAGTAAGATTCACTCATGTCATGAACTTTGTCATTTATAGTCCATATGCATATATACTGCCACAAAACTATGAGGAACATCAAACAGGAATTTCACAAACTTACTACACTTTTAAGCTGTGTTAACTTAGATTATCTTAAAAACCATTATTTAACAACTAGGATGATATTATATAAGGTATTCTTATTTAAGAGCCAATTAAAAAAACAGAAAGAGTGAAGTAAGTCAATCGGAGAAGGACAAACATTATATGGTTTGATTCATACGAGGAATATAAAAAATAGTGAAAAGGATTAAAGGGGAAAGGAGAGAAAATGAGTGGGAATTATCAGAGAAGGTGACAGAACATGAGACTCCTAACTCTGGGAAACGAACAAGGGGTAGTGGATGGGGAGGTGGTGGGCAGGGGGATGGGGTGACTGGGTGATGGGCACTAAGGGGGGCACTTGACAGGATGAGCACTGGGTGTTATACTATATGTTGGCAAATCGAATGCCAATAAAAAAATACACACACACACACACACACACACACAAAAAGAAAGATAAACAGGATCGGAAAATCCATAAGGGTTAGAGACCAGGTATAATAACACTCCTGTAGTAAGAATGAAACATTCCAATAAGTAAGCGCGAGCAAAAGTCACGTAGTCTTCTGTTTCCTAAGAACTAGAGAACAAGACAAATAAACAAAAGGAAGCTATTAGGAACTTATCAGAAAATTAAATTCACATTCAATTTATAAAGTAATTAAAAAGGAGAAGCATCTCTCCTTCCCTCCCCTCCCCAGCCAAATATTTACCATTATCCTTGCTGCTGTTTTCTTCAATGGTCATTTGTTCCGCCAATTCAGACAATGATTCATCAATAGTCTGGCTTCCTCGAAGAGTGAGGGATAGCCTTCTCTTAAATTTTTTCATCCTATCAACTGAACGTGACTTGAACAATCCTAAAAAGAAATAATTAAAAAAATTTTAAAAAAAGAATGAACACAAAATTAAAGCTTAAAAAATGCCATTTTGAGTTTACTGGGAATCTTCAAATAGGAATATAAAAAGAAGTCCTCGTGTCCACCAATCACCACAATATTTCTTCAAGATCCAGACACTCTGATTAATAATGCTATATTTATGCAGTATCATCAGAAGAGCAGGGATTCCACAGAAACCAAGTAAAAATGGAGGTCTGAAGCATCACAACTGAATTTAGAAGGATTAGATATTTTCCTAAAATGTGCTCTTTAAAAACCAATACAGTATTTTGATGCATAGGTCTCATCATTATAAATATTAATCATCACATTGGAAGAAGTCAGTGATATCTTATATATAAATGGGGGCATAGGACAGGTAAAGGGGACTGGAGAGAGAATAAAGAGTGATGTTTGACACTATTAAACAACTCCAACAGGAATTTTCTGTTTTAAGTTCTTATTTAACCAATATATTACATTTTTTTCTCCCCTTGGTCAGCTGTTAGGAACCTCTTCCTATTATTCTAACAATGACAAAGTTTTTTTTAAAAGATTATTTATTTATTCATAGAGACAGAGAGAGAGTCAGAGACAGAGACAGAGAGTCAGAGACATAGGCAGAGGGAGAAGCAGGCTCCATGCAGAGAGCCCGAAGTGGGACTTGATCCTGGGTCTCCAGGATCACGCCCTGGGCTGCAGGCGGCGCTAAACCGCTGCACCACCGGGGTTGCCCCAATGACAAGTTTTAAAAGGAAGAAATGAAAGCTAAATTCATAATAATATTATTATTTTTTATTGGTGTTCAATTTACCAACATACAGAATAACACCCAGTGCTCATCCTGTCAAGTGCCCCCCTCAGTGCCCGTCATAATATTAAATGCATACCCTGTACAAATGACACTTTCATATTGTTTAATTCATTTAGTCCTCCTACCTCTAGAGTGGACAATCCATAGTAGCTATGCTATTCCATTTTCACAAATAAATTCACAGATTCAAAGAAGTCCCCTGACCAAAGTCAAATGAACAATAAATGATAGAACTGAGATTTAAAACTAGGATCATCTTTCCCACACATTTTAACATCTCTGAAATTAGGATGTAGCTTATCATTAAGGGGATGTCAAAATAAAATTGACAGCCTCTTTTTTCCTGGTGGTATACAGCAATGGTATGATTCATAGTAGAAAACCACAAATAAAATCAAAGTACTTGCTGCCAAAAAGATTTTCTCAATAATCTACTTGTAATTTCTTTTCTAGTTTACTATTTTTTATTTGTGATGAGCAACTTTACCAGATTACCAAACATATTATAACTATTAGCCCAACTAAAAGTAAGAACCTTATAATAATTCCCCTATACTAAAACACATGTTTTATCATCCAGCTCTGGGTAGCTACTTTGAATCTCTATGTATTTTGCTTATTTTCTCATTCATAGGTCTATGTAAGTAGTGAGGTATGCTCAACAGGTATCATTTAATATTTGTTTGCTCAAAGGCTCAGGGGAGGATACTGAGCAGAAATTTGTGACAATATTGTATTTTACCAACTACTTTTTACATTATTTTTTTAAAACCTATAACAAAAATATAAAAACCACACACATTAAAATAGCAAAAGTTGTAACTGCACTCTAATAAGGACACTTTTTATCCTTAAGCTTTAAAACAGCTGATTTTTTTTTGGTGAGATACTGAAAAAACCCTGTTCCTCAGCTTAGTTTGGTCGGGACACCAACAGGACAAATCCAGAGTACTGAGTATTTTCTACTGAGTTATCTTCCTGTTGACTCTTTTCAGCTGTGTCCAATCAACAGCTAAAATCATCTACACTTACTATATTTTTCAGTTCCCGAATTTCCATTTGATTCTTTTCTACTGATTCCAGTTCTCTAGGGGAATTCTCCACCTTGTCATCTATTTTCATGAATAGATTATTTAAAGTATTTTAAAGCTCTGGTCTGTAATCCAGTCTGCATAACTTATTTCATTGCTGACTTATCTCTGTTGGTCCTGTGTATACCTAGTCATTTTTAATTGAATATTATTAATTGTATGTGATGATTGCATGAAAATATGAAAAAAATAGAGGAAAAAAAAAGATTGCTACCTTCTTCCAGAGATGATTTAATTTTTTTCTAACAAGCAGTCAGAGTAGGAGCAGATCACTTCAACCCAATCAAGAACTGAGCTGAATGAGACTGGATTTCAAACATCATAAAGACTGGCCTACCTCTGATTTATTACCACTCTTATGGTATGCCACCCTTCAAAGATTCCAAATGCAAACAAACCCAGGGCTAGAACAACCAACAAAAACTATTGAAAGCTCCACTTAGCTTCCTCAGTTGCTTTTTACTCATCTCTTCTACAATGTTCAGCTTTCATCATCCTTTCCAAAATAGCTTAAGAGCTAGAAAATGCCTTAAGGAAACCAGCATAGAATATGTCTATCTCCCCTCTCTCCTGAATCTTGATTCAAGGCGTGACTAACTTCAAAGCTCTACCATGCCTTCAAATTCATTTTTCCCCCCATATCAAATAGTTCTCTGTAGAATATTCAGTATAATACAAGTTGCTCTATCATACATAGAAATGGAGATTTAGGATTAAAAGAGGTAATATATTTGTGACAGCACCAAACTGTTTTGCTTACTACAGCTCAGCTTTGTGGTAGATCTTTAAATCTGGCATTGTGACACCTCCAGCTTTGTCCTTCTTTCTCAAAACAGCTTTCACTATTCAGGGTCTTTTGTGGTTCCAAGCAAATTTTAGAATTATTTGTTCTAATTCTGTAAAAAACGCTGTAGGTATTTAGATAGGGATTGCAATGAAACTGTAGACTGCTCTGGGTAGTATAGGCATTTTAACAATAGTAATTCTTCTAATCCAAGAGCATGGAATATCTTTCCATTTGTTTGTGTTGGCCTTCAAGGTCTTTCATCAATCTTTTATAGTTTTCAGAGCACAGGTTTTTCACTTCCTTCGTTAAGTTTAACCCTAGGCATTTTATTCTTTTTGGTGTATAGCATATTACTCACAATAGTCAAGAATGGAAGCAGCCTAAGTGTCCATCAATAGATGAATGGATAAAGAGGATGTGGTATGGAATATTACATAGCCATAAAAAAGGATGTGATCTTTCCATTGCCAACAACAATGGATAGATTAAGAGGGTATTATGCTCAGTGAAGTAAGTCAGAAAAAGGCAATACAGTTTAACTTCACTTATATATGGGATCTAAAAAACAAATGAATAAAACAAAAAGTAGAATCAGACCTACAAATACAGAGAACAAACTGAAGGTTACCAAAGGGAATGGGGAGGGACATATGTGCAAAACAGATGAAGGAAAGCAGAAGATACAGGTTTCCAGTCATGGAATGAATGAGTCATAGGAATAAAAGACACAGCATAGGAAATATATAGTCAAGGGTCTTGTATTGAGGTCGTATGGTGACAGACTGTAGCTACACTTGTGGTGAGCATAACACATCATATAGAAATGTTGAATCACTATGTTGTATACATGAAACTAATATAACACTGTATGTCAACTATACTCCAATTAAATATTTAAGAAAAAAATAAAATAGGTAATATATGTATCTCACCAAGCAAAGTGAATTTATAGGAGGCAGTCAGTAAAATATAAAAGTTGATTCCAACTAAAAAACCTGTTACTACAGGGCTGTTCTACATGCTAGATTCTCTACTTCTCAGTCAGCCTTTATAAAGTTCTACCTTGTCAGTAATCCATGCCGTTTGTTTAAAACATATTAGATATTTAAGGTAAATTGAATCACCCTGTGGGATAAGGTAACTCTATAAGCTGGCGGGGGCGGGTTGCGGCTCAAACTCTGCACATTCCAAAGAAAAGACTTAACTGTGGTAGACTACTGGGAAATAATTTCTAAGCCCTTGGAATATCTTGCCTGGTAAATCTGTTAGCCTAAAATCTTGGGCCACACCAGGTAATTTGTATTAGCAATGTAAATTATGGTAAATGTCTGTTTTTGTATGCCCGGGGTTTAAGCCACACTATCAGTTGGACCTCAGAGGAGAGGAGAGGAGAGATAAGGGAAGCTGGTGGAGACAGAGTAGCTAAGATATTTATATGGGTACTTCTGTGCCTATGTAACTGATCCCCAGTGAAAATACTGGACATCAAGACTCAAGTAAGCTTCCCTGGTTGACAACACTGCACATGTCATACAAGGTGGCTGGAAGAAGGAAGCACTGTCCATGCAACTCCAGTAGGAGAGGTTAACTAAAAACTTGCACCTAGTTTCTCTCGGGCTCCATCCTACACACACTTCTCCCTTAGCTGATTTTAATTTGTATCTTTTCACTGTAATAAATCATAATCATAAGCTTTTCCTATGCTTTTCTCTGACTTCTGTTTCCTTCTAGCAAATCATCAAGCCTGAGGATGGTCTTAGGAATCCCCAACACACACACCTTCAAGTAATCTGCATGCCCAAGCAAAACAAAAACTCTTAAGAGCTGGTAGCTCACAACTGCCAAGTTTCCAACTCCAATATTTTCAAACATAGTGGCATCATTCCAATGTCTATCAAACTATATAGACATCACCAATTTCTAATCTTGCACATCATGTTCGAAAGTTTGCTGCTTGTTGTGTCAGATGACAAATAAGGATCAAACAACAAATTACAACAGAAATGTTATTATAGAATTAATTCACATAAAATAGTAACATCCCATTCTGACCACTTAAGAAGTGGTCAGTTCACACTGCCTTATACTGTAAATGTAAAATACAAACTGTATTTTAAAAACTCAGTATTTTAAAATAGTATTTTAAAAGGACATAAAAATAGCTCATTAATTGTTGTATAGATAACATTAAAAAAATTCCAGATATATTTGGTTATATAAAATGTATTACTAAAATTAACTTTACTTTTTAAAATATACTTTTAAATTAAGTACAGGGTTCACATATTTCTATTGGACAATGCTGGTATAGAGCATCTAATTGATCTTGGTAGTTTTAAGTGGGTACAATTTAAAAAAAGGAATCACAAAAGCCTTAACCTTTTCTTCATAAAATGTATTTGAACAATATATCAAGAGACATTCTATGTTTTATAACTCAGAATAGTATGCACTGCATTTATTTTCTATCAAGGTAATTCCAGTCTAAAAAATAACCTTTGGTATTTTCTATTTTATCAGCAATAAGAAAGCCATTTCCAGTTCATACTAGCAAGAGAAAAAAAAAAACATTTTATAAGCTAAATCTTACCACAAAATTTTCAAAAACCACATCTTCAAATGAAGATGTCATGGCATAACTGTAACCTTTTAATTAAGTCAAAATGCTCAGTAAACACAGAAGTTAAAGAATTTTATGGTCACAGTCTAAATCAGTATTAAAGAAAAAAAGACTCCCAAATTAAATAGATCCCTTGATATTTCTAATCACCTTTAAGTAGAATTACACATCAACATTTTCCCTCTTTAGGTAAGGACAAAAACACATAAAATGGTATAATAAAAACACCTTTTAAGAAATAAACATTATTTACATTAGCCTTTTTTTTTTTTTTTTTTTATGATAGTCACAGAGAGAGAGAGAGAGGCAGAGACACAGGCAGAGGGAGAAGCAGGCTCCATGCACCCGGAGCCCGACGTGGGATTCGATCCCGGGTCTCCAGGATCGCGCCCTGGGCCAAAGGCAGGCGCCAAACCGCTGCGCCACCCAGGGATCCCTTACATTAGCTTTAAAGTTGATTAATCTCTACTGTAGTATAATAATGCAGTGATTTCCTAAAATCAAAACCCCAAGAGTTTTTCTAAAATATTGTACCTAGTTTAGTAAAAACTTTTATGTGGAGTTGTTGGGATCTTTACACTATTATTTTCAGGAATATTAAAATAGGTAACAATGTGATTTATGGTAAACACCTAAATTTTTAGTTTAATGTTTAATTCATGCCATTGAAAAACTTATTTTCACCTTAAATGTACTGTAATTTAAAATAAACCCTAAACAAAAACTCCACAATTGTTTTAATATTTTAAAGATTTACCTACACAGTAAACCATTATAAATGCTCAAATTTTCAGCATGTTAATATTCAAAGACTCTTTCCTGACTCTGACTCTATTTCTTTATTCTTAGTTTTTTTTCTCACTGCATGTTATCATATATACCCATGTACACACATACATATACAAATACATATATCCCCATTCAAATATGTACATATGTGTGTATAAATGTGAAATATTTATGCTTTTGTAGGTCTTGAAAATATCTCTAGCTTTTTATCATAGCTAGAGCAAGGTAAAAGGGCAATAAATGATACTCAGAACGACAGTATGTTTCCAACTACAAGTACTTAAAAGAAACCAGAATTGTGTTATCCTACTTTATCACCTGGGGCTAAACTTGATCTGGGACTGATGTGTTAAATTAAGAAAATTTTTTCTTTTCTTTTCTTTTTTTTTTTTTTTTGAAATGAAACCATTCTGTTATGCCAACTCAGTTTCGTCCTAAGAATGGGAAACACACATGCAACCTTTTTAAGAAAACAGCTGTAAAGCTGTTAACATTCCCAAAATAGATCTTCTGTTAACCTGCAAAAATGGTGATATATTGTGGTCCTTTTGGCACTTGTGGTAAGAAATTCTTTGGATGCAAATTTACCTAATAACTCAAAGTTCTTTTTTTTTTTTAAATTTTTATTTATTTATGATAGTCACACACACACACAGAGAGAGAGAGAGAGGCAGAGACACAGGCAGAGAGAGAAGCAGGCTCCATGCACCGGGAGCCCAACGTGGGATTCGATCCTGCGTCTCCAGGATCGCATCCTGGGTCAAAGGCAGGCGCCAAACCGCTGCGCCACCCAGGGATCCCTAATTCAAAGTTCTCTAATGTTAAAGGATTTATTAGAGTGGCAATTGTCTGCTTATGCCTTTGAGAGGGTCTCAAAACAATTTGTTAACATTGCAGAAAAAGTTGAGGAAAAAACTGAAGATTGTTTTTAAATACCTAAATGACTTTTCTTTAGGTAAAAAAGCAAAATTTTTCATGTAGAACAATTTGAGCATTTTAAAGCTTGGATTAAAATCCAATCTTAAAAAGGCAGACAAAAGTTCTAAAATATGAAGTAATAGGACTTCACAATAGAAGACAATTTCACTTATTACTTTATAACGTTTTCTGTAGTGACTATGGCTTTAAATCTTATAAATGAGGTAAACCCATTAAGTGGTTTGCAAGCAAATTTTCTATTTTCCCCTCAATAATTAAATCATAATAAACATTTAATGCTTTCTACGATACGTAAGCTAACCACTTAATGAGGAATAACTAACATTTAAAAATTAAGTTTTTTCACCAAAGACACAAATTTCTTATTTACATATAACACAAAGTTACTATACAAAACCACTGAGAGAACACTGAAATAAAAGTCCAATCGTGCTTAAGGAATTTTCTTTCCCAAAACACTTAAATATCTTAATCCTTTATGGATTAAAATCTGAACACACAAACCATAAAAAAGAAACCTACCAAGGATTTTCCTCCATTCATAAGCACCACATCCAAAAGCCCATGTAAGAGACTACTGTGACATTTGAGATGAAAAAATGTCATAGTAGGACACTGTTAAGGTTGGTCCCTCCACCCAAAACAACCAGTAAACTGGAAAAAACAACCAGAATCAACTACTTCAGAACCATGGAACCTGACTAGATACTTAAAACAACCATGAGTGTTTGCTAAAAGGGAGAGGCTGTGAGGAGAACCACATGTGCAAACCAGTTAACACTGCTCATTCCTCAGCTCTGTCATACATTCCTAGAGCAGCTGGCTGGTGCCAAGGCAGGCAATGGGGAACCTTGACATCAAAAAATTGGGGGCTGCACATTTTGGTCAGTCTGGCAGATCAGAAAATGGGATAATGCAGACACCTGCCTTCCTTTTTTTTTTTTTTTTTAAAGATATTTATTTATTCACGAGAGACACAAAGAGAGAGAAGGGCAGAGACATAGGCAGAGGGAGAAGCAGGCTCCATGCAGGGAGTCCAATGCAGGACTGGATACCACGCCCTGGGCCATAGGCAGGTGCTAAACCGCTGAGCCATCCAGGGATCCCCCAGACACCTGTCTTCCTCAAGGCCCTTTAGGCTGCAGGGGCTTCCTATAACATCTATTGGAAGATTTAAAGAGACAGCAACATTTTTTGTTGTTTGAGCGAGATATTAAACAATATCTTCATCATGTCACTAGCTAACTGCAAAGATAATGGAAAAGAAACTTCAGTGACCACACACAACCAAGAATACACATTTGCAAAAATAGTTTGAGAAAGTCACAGATGGCAGCAGCCTCAACAACACACATATACCTGTGGAGTCTGAGAATCTAGCTTAGTTTCCAAAATTACTACATTGTAACACAATGTCCAGGGATCACCAAAGAAATTACAAAGCATACAAATAAAACATGGCCCATTCACAAGACAAAAAGCATCTGATAGAAACCATTCCTAAAGAAGTCCAGAATTTGGATTTAGTAGTCAAAGATATTAAATCAAGTGTCCTAAATATGCTCAAAGGACTAAAGGAAACCCAATGACAAAAAAAAAAAAAAAAGAAAAAAAGAAAAAAAGAAACCATTCCTAAAGAAGTCCAGAATTTGGATTTAGTAGTCAAAGATATTAAATCAATTGTCCTAAATAAGCTCAAAGGACTAAAGGAAACCCAATGACAAAAAAAAAAAAAAAAAAGAAAAAAAGAAAAAAAAAAAAAAAAAGGAAAGCAATGTATGAGAACATCAATAAAGAGACAAACATAAGAGAAACCAAATAGGGATGCCTTAGCTCAGTGGTTGAGCATCTGCCTTCAGCTCGGGGCGTGATCCCAGGGTTCTGGGATCAAGTTCCACATCAGGCTCCTCGCAGGGGGCCTGCTTCTCCCTCTGCCTATGTCTCTGCCTCTCTGTGTCTCTCATGGATGAATAAATAAGATCTTAAAAAAAAAAAAAAAAAGAAACCAGATAGATATTCCAGAACTAAAAGGTATAATAACTCAATGAAAAATTCATTAGCAGGGTTCAATGGATTTAAATAAGTGGAAAGAAATATCAGTGGGCTTTAACATAATAAAGACAAAATAATCCAGTCTGAAGAACAGAAAGAGAAAGAATGAAGAAAAACAAACAGAGCCTGAGGGACTTATATACTCATATAGGCATTACAGGAGTCGCAGAAGAGAAATAAAAGGGAGCAAAAATAATAATTGAAGAAATATTTGCCGAAAACTTCCAAAACATGATGAAAAACATGAACACACACATCATCCAAGAATCTCAACCAACTCCAAGGATAAACTCAGAGATCCATGCCAAAATACTTTATATTCAAAGTGTAGAATGAAATGAAAGAAAAAGAATCTTGAAAGCAAGGAAAAACTTAACTTGACATATAGAAAAGACCCTCATGATGCTAACAGCTGATACCTCATCAGCAACCATAAAGATCAGGAAACACTGGGAATGATGTCTTTAAATAAAGAAACAAAAATCTTGGGACGCCTGGGTGGCTCTGTGGTTGAGTGCCTTTGGCTCAGGGCATGATCCCAGGATCTAGGATCGAGTCCCATATCGGTCTTCGCGAGGAGCCTGCTTCTCCTTCCGCCTGTCTCTGCCCTTCTCTCTCTCTGTCTCATAAATAAATAAAGAAATCTTAAAAATAAACAAAAATCTTATCTGACAACACTATCCTTCAAGAATGAAGGAGAAATTAATACATTTCCAGATAAACAAAAGCTGAGGAGATTCATTAGTAGTAGATCTGCCACATAAAAAAAAAAAGCTAAAGGAAGAGTTTCAGTCTGAAATGAAAGGACACTAGCAAAATCACAAAAAGAAATAAAGAGTATTAGTAAGTTTATATGTAGTTATAAAAGATAGTATAATTCTATTTTTTGTTTGTACCTTCTTTTTTTCTCCCTTTTCCTATATGATTTATAAGGAAAAAGTTCACACATAAAAAAATGTCTATGTGAATGGGCACACAATGTATAAAGAGGTAATCTGTGACAACAGCAAGATAAAAGGAATGATGGAGATACACAGGATCAGTGTTTATATACTATTGAACTAAGTTGGTATTATTCAAACTAGGTTAATGTAAGTTTAAGATATTAATTGTAACTGACAAATAACCACTGAAGTTAACTAAAAAATATTACAGAAAAGGAAAAAAGGGAATCAGAAAAATAACACTATAAAAAAATCAACTGTGCAAAAAAGGGCAATAATGGAGGAATTGAGGAACAAGAAATAAGACCATACAGAAAGTAAATCCTTCCTTATTAGTAATTACTTTAAATGTGAATGGATTGGGCAGCCTGGGTAGCTCGGAGGTTTAGCACCTGTCTTCGGCCCAGGGCATGATCTTGGAGACCTGGGATCAAGTCCCATGTCAGGCTCCTGCATGGAGCCTGCTTCTCCCTCTGCCTGTGTTTCTGCCTCTCTCCCTCTCTCTCTCTGTTTCATGAATAAATAAATAAACTCTAAAAAAATAAAAATTAAAAGAAAAATAAATGTGAATGAATTAAATTCTTAAACTGAAAGGCAGAGACTGGCAGAATGGATTTTAAAAATATGGTCCATCTACATATCGTCTACAAGAGACATAATTTAGATACAAAGACATAAAGAGACTGAAAGTAAAAGGATAGAGTAAGGTGTTCTATACAAACAGTAACTAAAAGAGCTAGAATTACTATATTTTTATCAAACAAAATAGACTAAAATAGTAAAAAAAGGTTACTGGAGACAAAAAAGGTTACTATAGATTAATAAGAGATTAATACATAACAATTATAAGCACATACATACCTAACAACAAAACCTGAAAATATATTAAAAGTAACAATTGAAAAAATAGATGGTTCTACAATAATAATAATTGGAAATTTCAATACCCCATTTTCAACACTAGATACAGGAATGAGAAAAAGGTCAATAAAGAAATAAAAGATCTGAACAAGAAAGCTACCTATTGTACTAGACCTGACAGATATAGAATGTTCCACCTAACAACAGAATACGCTTTTTTCTCAAGTACAAACAGAATATTCTCCATAATAGATATTAGTAAGACCACAAGTCTTAATAAATTTAAAAAGATTCAAATCATGCAAAGTATGTTTTACAATTACAATAAAATGAAATAAGATATCAGTAACATAAAAAAAAGAACTGGAGAGGTGCCTGGGTGACTCAGTTGAACATCTGACTCTTGGCTTCAGCTCCGATCACAATCTCAGGGTCATGGAACCGAGCCCCATGTTGGGCTCCATGCTCAACTGGAAGTCTGCTTGTAATTCTCTCTCTTCCTCTCCCTTTGCCCCTCCCCCTGCTCTCTCTCTCTCCTCTAAAATGAAATTAAATTAAAAAAAGAACTGGAAAATTTACACATATTTGGTAATTAAACGACCATATTCAACCAACAGATCAAAGAAGAATTCATAAGCGATATTACAAATTGCTTGAAACAAATGAAAACAAAAACACATCAAAACTTATGGGATACAGGAAAAACAATGCTGAGAAGAAATTTACAGATCTCAATTAAAAAAAGATCTCAAGTCAACAACCTAACTGTGTGCTTTACAAAGCTAGAAGAACAGCAAATGAAACCCAAAGCTGGCAGAAAGATATAAAAAGGTTATATTGTAAATAAAACAGATTAGAAAAACAATGCTAAGTCAACAAAACCCAATGTTGGTCTTTGGGG
Source organism: Vulpes vulpes (assembly GCF_048418805.1). Classification (NCBI taxonomy): domain Eukaryota; kingdom Metazoa; phylum Chordata; class Mammalia; order Carnivora; family Canidae; genus Vulpes; species Vulpes vulpes. The sequence goes on from NC_132789.1 coordinate 73,738,081, forward strand.
AAAATACTCAACAAAGTCAATAAACTTTTAGCCAGGTTGACTAAGGAAAAAAAGGACTTAAATTACTAAAATCAGAAATGAAAATTAGGACAACCTATCAATTATGGAGAAATAAAAAGTATTATAAGAGATTAATATGAACTACACACCAACAAATTGGATAATTAATGAAATGGACAAATCCTGGAAACAAACTACCAAAACTGACTCAAAAAGAGATAGACAAAAAAAAAAAAATAGACAATCTAAACAGACCCTCAAGTAAGCAGTTTGAATTAGTAGAATTAGTAATCAAAGCACTTGTAACAAAGAAAAGCCCAGGACCAGATGGCTTTACTTGTGAATTCTACTTGTGAATCCTACCAAGTTTTTTTTTTTTTTTAGAGATATTATTTATTTATTCATTTGAGAAAGAGAGAGAGGGAAAGAGGACATATGCAGAAGGAGGGAGCACAACTCAAGACTCGATCCCAGGACCCCCAGATCATGACCTGAGCTGAAGGCAGATGCTTAACCCACTGAGCCACTCAGGTGCCTGAATTTTACCAAATAACGAAAGAAGAATTAACAAAAATCCTTCTTAAACTATTCTAAAAAACTAAAGAGGGATACCTAGGTGGATCAGTTAAGCATCTGCCTTCAGCTCAGGTCATGATCTTATGGTCCTGGGATGGAACCCTGCATCACGGTCCCTGTTAGCAGGAAGTCACTTCTCCCTCTCACTCTGCCCCTCTTCTTGCTTATGCTCTCTCTCTCAAATAAAATCTTTAAAATACAACTAAAGAGAAGGGATCACTTCCAAATTTATTCCATGAGGCCAGCATTACTCTGATACCAAAGCCAGACAAAGACACTACCAAAAACTACAGGCTACTACTAAGAAAATATTAAAACTAAAAAACTAAAATAGTAATACTAAATACTAAAAATACTAGTATCCTTTATCAATTGCAGAGTAAAAATCCCTAACAAAATGCTAAGAAATCAAACTCAACAACATACTGAAAGGATCACACTTATGACCAAGTGGGATTTATCCCCAGAAAGCAAGGGAGGTTTGATATGAGAAAATAATCAAATTAGTAACACCACATTAACAGAATGAAGGACAAAAACCACATGAACATGTCCTAATGCAGAAAAAGCATTTAGTAAAATCCAATACCTTTTAATGATAAAACACTCAATGAAGTAGGAATATAAGGGAACTGCCTCATCATGATTAAAATCATACATGAAAAACCCACAGCTAATATATTCAATGGTAACACACTGGAAACTTCTCCTAAAATCAGGAACAAGACAAGGATGCCCACTTTCACCATTCCTATTCAACATACTACTGAAAGTTCTTTTTTTTTTTTTTCTATGATAGGCACACAGTGAGAGAGAGAGGCAGAGACATAGGCAGAGGGAGAAGCAGGCTCCATGCACTGGGAGCCCGACATGGGATTCGATCCTGGGTCTCCAGGATCGCGCCCTGGGCCAAAGGCAGGCGCTAAACGCTGCACCACCCAGGGATCCCACTACCGAAAGTTCTAACCACAGTAATTAAGCAAGAAATAAAAATAAATAGCATAATTGAAAAGGGAGACATAAAACTATTTCTATTCACAGATGACAGGATCTTATTATATGTGGCAAACCCTTAAGAATCCACATATTTAAAAAAACCTATGTGAGCTACTAATGAATTTGGCAAAATTGGATGCAAAATAAACACAAAAATCAATTGTATTTCTATATATTTACAATGAACATGAAAAGGACATTTACATGGCATAAAAAAAAACAAAGAAATACTTAGGAATACGTTTAAACAAGCAAGCACAAGACTTGTACACTGAACATTTCACTACAAAATGTCTTTTTAACAAAGAAGATCTAAATAAATGCGAAGATATCCTATATTCATGTTTTGGAAAATTTAATAGTAAGATGACAATATTACCCAAAATGACCTACAGATTCAATGCAATCCCTATTAAAATTCCAATGGTGTTTTTTACAGAAATAAAAAAAACACATGAGGGGCCTGGATGGTTCAGTCGGTTCAATATCTGCCTTCAGCTCAGGTCATGAGATCAAGTCCCAAGTCAGGCTCCCTGCTCAGTGGAGAGACTGCTGCTCCCTATTCTTCAACTCTTTGTCCCCACCCGTGCACATACTCTCTCCCCCCATTCCGTCTCACTCTATCTCAAATAAAATCTTTTTTAAAAAAAGAAAAGAAAAACTAGGGATCCTAGAGTTTATATAAAATTCCAATGAATCTTGAGTAGCCAAAACAATCTTGAAGTAAAATAACAAAGTTGAAGGGCTCACATTTCTTACTTTCAAAACTTACTACAAAACCACAATAATCAAAACATTATGGTATAGGCACAAGGACAGTCATAAATATCAATGGGAGAACTGAGTCCAGAAATAAACCTTCATCTCTAAAACCAACTGAGTTTTAACATGGTTGCCAAAACCATTCAGTGGACAAAGGATAATGTTTTCAAAAATTATGCTGGGAAGGGGGTGCCTGGGTGGCTTGGTCCGTTAAGCATCAGACTCTTGGTTTCAACTTAGGTCATGATCTAACAAGGGTGGTGAGCTGGAGCCCTGAGGCAGGTTTCCAAGCTCAGGAGGGAGTCTGCTGGAGATTCTCTCTCTCCTTCTCCCTGGTACCCCCTTCCCATGCATATGCATGTGTGCATGTGTTCATGGATCAAAGACCTAAATCTAAAAGCTAGAACATGTGAATTGAATTTAAATTGAAAAAGAAAAAAAAAGGATGCTTTCCAAGTACAGAAGCTAAATGAGGGGAATGGGAGGCTGGGCTGTAAAATGCTGGGAACAGGGCTGCAAAGCAAAGAGAACAGTGTCCCCAAGGCCTGCCCCCAGTGCAAGGCCACACCCACTACAGGATGCCTTGTGGGTCTTAGGCAAATACTTTCTCCAGAAGACAGAAAAGCCAGGGGTGCAGCTAAAGAGAAAAGAAAAGGTCTCAGCTGCTCAAAATCCTAACAGCTGCGCTGAACAGAGAGCTCTCTTACAGTTTTATGAACTGCTGGCTGTGCTATAAAGCATGAAGAAATTTCTTGAGTCTCACAAGTGCTCAGATCCTAAGACATAATGAAGGGAAAGTCTTGATTCTGCACTCAAAACATATGATACCAGTGGTGAACTAAGTAAAACTAAAGCAGTAACAGAGTCCAGACCCAAATTAGGCTATTTTGCTATTAATATATTTCAGCCTTTCTCCTTCAACAAGGTCATGGAGATCTATTTACGTAAATGAACGTAAGTATATGTCATCACTCTAAATGACTGTACCATACAGCAGAAATTTTTTTTTAAGATTTTTATTTATTTATTTATTCAGAGACACACAGAAAGAGGCAGAGACACAGGGAGAGGGAGAAGCAGGCTCCACACAGGGAGCCTGACGCGGGACTCGATCCTGGGTCTCCAGGATCACACCCCAGGCTGCAGGCAGCGCTAAACCGCTGCGCCACTGGGGCTGCCCAGCAGAAATGTTTTATACTACAGTTTTCATCACACAGAATATTAAGACATGTATCTTAGAATAAGATTTAAGAAAATTAATATATTTTACTGCTTCGTAAAGTAAGCAAGTAAGTAAAACTGTGTCCTTCCCTGCAAATGCATATAAGGGGAAGAATGCCGCTGCTATGATCTAGAATAAGGAGCCAGTAGCTGTATACACTACTGCATATGTACCATGAGAGCAAATGTCCAGTTTTAAAAAGTCAAATAATGGGGATCCCTGGATGGCTCAGCGGTTTGGTGCCGGCCTTCAGCACAGGGCATGGTACTGGAGTCCTGGGATCGAGTCCTGCATCGATCTCTGCCTCTCCCTTTTGTGTCTCTCATGAAATAAATAAGTAAAATCTTAAAAAAAAAAAAAAAAAAGTCAAATAATGTTTTAGTATTACAAAAATTAGTTTTGATCTTGCAGGCTCCCTGAAAGGGTTTCAGGATCACGGATCACACTGGGAGATCTGACAACTTAGTTTCCCAAATTTAATTCCAATTAACTTATCTTAGCAAACTGAATATTAGTAATTAAATAAGTTAATGATCAGCTATTAACAATAGAAATCATATAATCAAAATTGCCAACTGCTGAGCACAGGAAGAAGAGCAAGTTTAGGGGAGAGAAAATGAATTCAGGACTGAACCTATTGGAGCAAATGTAAGTGAATCTAGAAGTTAAAAACAAAAAGTTTAAAGGGCAGATCTGAGAGTTACATTTATAAAACTGATTAAAGCCAGGAAGAATATGGGTGATAAGATAGAAGGTCAGAAATGTGAGGAACACCTATAATTAATAAGTGGATAAAGGGGAAGTCATTAAAGCACTTCCAAAAAGAATGAAATGGACACAAACTGTGACAAATGAAAGGATGTTAGAGACCATCAGGGTCAACCAATCCATTTTTCTGGTTCAGGAAACAGAGCCTGAAGAGGCTCAAAAACTGATCTGGCCAACTCTCTGAAAGTAAGAGCATCAAGTTTTAAAATGCCATTTTAGGATCCCAAATCAGTTTTCTTTCCATAGTACAAAATTTCCAGAGTTAGGAAGCAATTCTTTCATATTCTAACTAGAGAATTAAAATCTAGCATCAAGGACAGATATTAAGGAGAAAATAACACATGTATTTCTACTTCCTCTAAACCCTGCTCCTCTTATTAGCCTATCACCTCTTCTGGTTGTCTTCATATCCCACAATCAATGCATCAACCAAACCTGTAGGCTCTGCCTTCAAAAATATATCCAGAGTCCGAAAACTTATCATCTAAACTGTTAAAATATTAACCCAACCCTGATAACCTCTTTACCTAGAATTTTTAGAGCATCCTAACCAGTCTTCCTGCTCTCACTCCATCACCTTCCCTGTTCTGCCCAATGACCATTGTGTATTTTCTATGCAGCCGTCAGAGCAAACACTAAATCATAAATAACATCATCCCTCTTCTTCAAAATCCTCTAAGTACTGGCACTTTAACTCAGTAATTAACCCCAAAGCCCTTAAATGGCTTACAAGACCCTATATGACCTGTCTGCCATTCTCCTTTTTAAATCTCATCTGCTACTATTCTGTTCCCACCTACTCTATTCTAGCAGCACAGCAGTCTCTGCCGATACTGCCTTTGTACTTGCTCTTCTTGGCTTGGCATGCACTTCTCCCAGATATTCTCACATCCTCTGAGTTGTACTCAAATAGCACTTGCCTGGTCACCCTGTATATGAGAGACAACTCCATACCCAGGTTACTCTATCCCTCTTGTTTTAATTTCCTCTATAGCCTTCCTGACTTGACATTCTAAATACTAGTTTTATTGCTTATTCCCTCCACTAGAATTTAATCTCAAGAGCAAGGACTTAATGTTTTGTTCGTTATCGTACTTAGTACAAAACCCAGCATTTAGTACAAAACCTGGCACTCAAAAGGCAACAAACCTCTCAAACAAAAGAACAAAAGCAAATAATAAAGATTAGTATAACCTAAGATCTTTCTATTTAAAGTTGATCTACTAGGTGCCTGGGTGGCTCAGATGGTTGAGCATGTGCCTTTGCCTTGGGTTGTGATCCCAGGGTCCTAGGATCAAGCCCCACATTGGGCTCCTTGCTCAGCCACGAGCCTGCTTTTCTCTCTCACTCTCCCTGCTATGAGCTCTGTCAAATAAATAAATAAAATTTTTAAAAAAAAAATTAAGTCCATCTATTAACTGGTAAAGTTTTAGATCACTGTCCCATTCTGATGGCTCTGCTTAGCTTTTCCCTTTTATGTTAAAAAGTTTTATTTATTCATTCAACAAACATTCACACAAAGGCCCTATCATGTCTCACACAGTATGAGGCACTGAAGGCAAAAAGATAAATAAAACAAGAACTCTGCCCACAAGAAACTTAGTTCTAGAGAGGCGTTACATCATTTTCAGAACAATAAAGTTGTAGTACCGCAAATGAGGGTAACTGTGGGCTATGTTAATACACTAAATATTAAAATTGTTACAAAAGCTAAACAATTCATTGAACAAAATACTCAAAATGTACTTTTCATGCAAACTGCTTCACCAGTTTGACAACTTATATAAAATTTAATTGGCTGAAAAGATCAAGTCATTTAGTTCACTACACTCGAACTTGAAATGGTACCCCCCTATTCATCTTCATTCATTATCCCTTAGATTAACATCTTAGGCAAAACCTACAACAGTCACCAAGAAACTTCTAACAGGCTTATTAATGCATCTCAATACATTCACTGGGCTAATCCCCAAATCCTTCTGGCTTTTCACTAGAAGTTATTTTAGTTAATTTCTTTAAATGTATTTTTGCTGGAGTACCTGAGTTGCTCAATTAACTGTCTGCCAGGCATCCTGGGATTTAGCCCTGCATAGGGCTCCCCACTCAGCAGGGAGTTTGCTTCTTCCTCACCCTCTGCCCCTCCCCTCTCTTATACTTACACATGCACCCTAACAAATAAAATCTTTATTATTTTTTTTTAATGTTTAAACACATATTTTCACTTACATTGCTGGGCAATACATTGAAATTCAAGACGATTAAAATCCGATTTTAAAAAATGACTCAAAATGTAAATATTTTCATCAGAAATAATAATAAATTGATCTGCAGATGATAAATGCCCACAGAAAGGGCATTTGTTTGAAACAGCTGTTCAGCTTCAGTGAATTCAGAAAGTCATCTATTAGAAAAGTCATATGATGTTTTTGATAATAATGGTCTTACTCACAGCAGAACCAAGAGAGCAATTGTAATCATTTGAGGTAGTGCCTCATTTTGATACACAAATGGTTATATACAAAAAGGAAAAGGCCACCGAAAAAGCAGTAAAGATTTGAAAACAAAATGGTATCTGAAAAATATAAGACTTCATAAATTTTTATCTAGTCTTTCATAAATTCATAAATATAAAGTCTTATTTATTCCAGCTAAATTAATTTTACCAAATTCTCTATGATTAAACAAAAAAACTTTAAATTATAAAACCAGAAGTTCCTTGAAAGATACAAATGTTTCCTCTTTTTGGTAATTTTAATTTTCTTAAGTAGGCACCATGCCCAATGTGGGGCTTGAATTCATGACCGAGAGATCAAGAGACAATGGCTCTACCAACTGAGGCAGCCAGGTGCCCCTACAAACTGCTTTTCTTTTATTTATTCATTCATGAGAGACACTGAGAGAGACAGACATAGGCAGACGGAGAGTCAGGCTCCTGGAGGGGACCCTAACGCAGGACTCAATCCCCGGGGACTCCGGGACCACACCTGAGCCATAGGCAGCCACTCAACTGCTAAGCCACCCAGGCATCCCTACAAACTGTTTTTAAAACACCTGTTCTTCCAATTATCCCTTGCACCCTTGAAAATCAATCATCATCTCTGATAGCTAATGAAACTACTACTGTAAAAAAAAAAAAATTAAACTCCCCCACTCTAATTCAAAAACAAGGCAGGGGCACCTAGGTGGCTCAGTGGTTGAGCATCTGCCTTTCACTCAGGTCATGATCCCGAGGTACTGGAATCCAGTCCCGTATCAGGCTCCCTGCCTTTGTCTCTGCCTCTCTCTCATGAATAAATAAAATCTTTAAAACAAACAAAAAAACCCCAAAGAATGCAATTCAAATTATCATTCTCTATCTCAAGTGATGAGAACTCCTAATCATGGGTTTGCATATAAGTACTATATTTCTCAAAGGAGAACTACAGAAAGGGTAAAGTCAACTACTGATTATTCTGGCTTCAAACTACTTTACTTAGTTCCTTGAGAACTAATACTTTTAAACAATACAGGGAGCACTGAGAGTTTACAGCTTTGTGTTGTACCTGACATATCTTCTTTCTAGATTATTTGGCAAAGAGTCAACTAGTGATAATATTAGGACAATAGTTTCAAAGTTCTTCTTGAGGAAGGTAAAGTAGTTTATATGAAATGTTCTCCAAGCATTAAAGAAAAAACAGTATTCCTAAAAGCATTTTTTTTAATAACAGAAAATAATGGCACTGAAACTAATGAAACAAAACTGATCTAGGCACTTTTCAATTACAAGATCAGACAAAGTAACCTACATGTACACTCCTGATTTATATATATGCCAGAAACTCAAAGATCATTCTTTACAATTTTCATTCCCTTAATTGTCATATTAAATTGCATCAAGTCAGACTGTACTTTTTTTTTTAAAGATTTTATTTATTTATTCATGAGACACACACAGAGGCAGAGACATAGGCAGAGAGAGAAACAGGCTCTGCACCAGGTGCTCGATGTGGAACTTGATCCCAGGACCCTGGGATCATGACCTGAGCCAAAAGTAGACACTCAACCCCTAAGCTACCCAGGAATCCCCAGACTCTATTTCTTTCATATCCCATTCTCTTCTATCTCCACTGCCAAATCTTAGCTTAAATCATAATGATTTGGGATCCCTGAGTGGCGCAGCGGTTTGGCGCCTGCCTTTGGCCCAGGGCGCGATCCTGGAGACCCGGGATCGAATCCCACATCAGGCTCCCGGTGCATGGAGCCTGCTTCTCCCTCTGCCTGTGTCTCTGCCTCTCTCTCTCTCTCTCTCTGTATGACTATCATAAATAAATAAAAATTTAAAAAAAATATTAAGCCCTTTTTAAAAAAAAAATCATAATGATTTATTTTCTAAATCATTACAAGGCTCATAACATAGCTTCCCTAGTTTTTTCAAAAGATGAAATAAGTAAACCTCTAGCAATGCTGGTCAAGAAAAAAAAATAATGCATAGTATAACAATAGTGGAAATTAATTAGGTACCATTTTATAAAGTTAAATACTGCATACTCTTTGAGCCTGCAATTTTTATTCTGGGTACACATCTGAGAGAAATTTTTTTTGTTTTTTTTTGTTTTTGTTTTTTTTTGTGTTGAGAGAAATTTTTAACACATTTTCCTAGAAATATGAGTAGAAATATGTTCATAACAACATGTCTGTAATAGCATAATACTGGAAACAACCCAAATGTCTATAGTATGGAAATGTCTATAGTAAGGATCAATTATGGTAAGTTTGCAGAATGGAATATTATATACAGTAGTAAAAATGAGTAAACTACAACCACATGCACCAAGAATGAATATTATTAACACGATATCTAATAAAGCAAATCCAGAAGAACATGTTTTAGCATATTCTTTTTATAAAAACAAAACCAAGGGGGAAAAAAAAAAACATTGTTTAGGTAAATGTATTTATAATAAAACTTTTATAAAATGTAAAAGACTGAAATACAAAGTTCAGAATGATAGTTACCATTTAGGGAGAGGCAAGGAAAACACACAGGAGGATCTAAGTTATTGGCATGTTTGAGAAACTGGATTCACAGACACTACTTTACTGAAGCTTCAATACATTCTATGTAAGATTATGCACAAACCAGTAATAATAATGTGTCATGAGCCAAGAATTGTGATTATGACAATTCTGTGCAAATTGGTGGGAAAATGCTAATTAAGTTTAGAGGGAAAAATCAGTAATGAAAGGAAAGGCATAATTAAAGACTAAGTTGGTTAAAGATCTTGAGAATAAGTGAAATGTTTTAATAATAAAAAGGACATAGTCAAAAGGTTTGATTTTTCCCCCCAATCCTGCCACTAAGTAGCTGTGTAATCTCTAAGTCACTTAACTCGCTTAACAGATGAGCTTCCAAAACAGACTATGCTCAGATGGATTTCTTTCTTTTATTTTCAGAAACAAATGGCCTATATTTCATGTTATCAGGTATAAAATCTGGTCACTTCTGAAAGATGTACCATTCCATTCTGGGCTTCCCTTCTTTTCCTGGCCTACCAACATTATCTAATATCTGTCTCTGAGCTTGTGCCCACAGATAAAAATAAGGCACCTAACTAAATCATCCCAGTAGATTCTCTTTGCTACTTCTGCTGATAATACAACCACTTACACTGAACTTCAAAAGATATATATATATCCTAGAGAACAGTTTTTATATGACATGTATTTGCTCAACAAATGTTGCTACAAAAAAGTTACACTGATTAACACCAATTATCTAAGTCAGGCTCAACTAGGTTATGCTACAATAACAAATACCAACAAATCTTGGTGGCTTAAAATAACTAAGATTTTATTCTTTTATGCTACCTGCTCATTGAGAACACTCCTCCAAGTCTTCAGGGACCTAGGCTAAAGGTAGCCACCACAGGAAGGAGACAGTGTGGCAATGTATATGCAGACTCCTAAAGCTTCCATTTAGGAGTATCACACACTACTTGACTCACACTTAATTGGCTAAATCATGTCACTTGGCCATGCCTAATTTTAATTTAGCAGGAATATCTACCATATTCCCAAGAGTAGAGTAAAAATATATGCGAACAATTTTCACAATTTCACAATGTGGAAGCATCAAATGAAATGTTAACATACTATGATGTATGAAAAATCCAAGAATACAAAGAGAGGAGCCTGGGTGGCTCAATGGATGAGCATCTGTCTTCGCTGAGGTTGTGATCCCGGGGTTCTAGGATCAAGTCCCACGTCAGGCTCCCCGCAGAGGAGCCTGCTTCTCCCTCTGCCTATGTCTCTGCCTCTCTGCGTCTCTCATGAATAAACAAAATCTTTTTTAAAAAAACTCAAGAATTCAAAAAATAATCAACATACAAGGTTTTGAAAAAATTTACCCAACACATATATGCCAACAAATTGGACAACCTAGAGAAGATGGATAATTCCTAGAAACATAATAGCCACCAAAACTGAAACAAGAAATACAAAATCTGAACATACCAATTCCCAGCAAAGAAACTGAATAAGTGATCCAAAAACTCCCAAGAAACAAAAGTCCAAGACCAGATGGTTTCACAGGCAAATTCTACTAAACATTTAAAGAAGAGTTAATGCTTAGTCTTCTTAAACTACTCCAAAAAATAGAAAAGGAAGGAAAATTTTCAAATTTATTCTATAAAGCCAGCACTACCCTGATACCAAAACCAGATAAGGACACCACCACAAAAGAGAACTACAGGCCAATATCCCTGATGAACACAGATGCAAAAATCCTCAACAAAATATTAGCAAACCAGATCCAACACTACATTACAAAAATCATTCCTCACGATCAAGTGGGATTTATTCCTGGGTTGCAGAAATGGTTCAATCTTCATGAATAATCAAAGTGACACATCACATCAATATGACAAAGGAGGGGCACCTGGCTGGTGCCTGCTTCTGCCTCTCTCTCTCTCTCTCTCTCTCTCTCTCTCACATGAATAAATAAAATCTTAAAAAAAAAGAAAAGAAAACAATCTTATTTACAATTGCACCACAAATACTAAGATATCTAGGAATAAACCTAAACAAAAAGGTAAAAGACTTGTACTCTGAAAACTATAAAACACATGTGTAAAACACATGAAAGAAACTGATCACACAGGGGCATGTGGGGGGCTCAGTCAATTAAGCATCTGCCTTCAATCCAGGTTATGATCCTGGGATCCTAGATCAAGCCCTGTGTTGGGCTCCCTGCTCAGTGGAGAGTCTGTTTCTGTCTCTCCCTTTGCCTTCTCCCCAGATCTTGCTCTATCAAGTAAAATCTTTTAGAAAGATAAAGGAAAGGGGAAAGGAAAAGGAAAAAGAAAAGGAAAGGAAAAAGAAAAAGAAAGGACAAACAGGACAAGACATGACATTCCATGCTCATGGTTTGAAAGAACAAATATTGTTAAAATGCCTATACTACTCAAAGCAATGTACACATTTAATGCAATCCCTATCAAAATACCAACAGTATGCTCATGGTTTGAAAGAACAAATATTGTTAAAATGCCTATACTACTCAAAGCAATGTACACATTTAATGCAATCCCTGTCAAAATACCAACAGTATTTTTCACAGAACTAAAACAAATAATCCTATAATTTGTATGGAACTACAAAAGACCCTGATCACCAAAGCAATATTAAAAAAGAAAAGCAAAACCAGAAGCATCACAATTCCAGGCTTCAAGTTATATTACAGAGCTGTAGTAGTCAAAATAGTATGGAGCTTGCACAAAAATAGACACATAGTTCAACAGAGCAGAATAGGAAGCTAGAAATAAACCTACAGTTATATGGTCAATTAATCGTCAACAAAATAGGGAAGAATATGCATAGAGAAAAACTTTCTTCAAAAGGTGTTGAGAAAACTGGACACCTATGTGGAAAAGAATGAAACTGGACCACTTTCTTGCACCATACACAAAAATACACTCAAAATGCAAGACTTGGTATCATAAAAATCCTAGAAGAGAACACAGGCAGCAATTTTTCTGACATTGGTCATAGTAATACCCTCTGGATATGTCTCCTAAGGCAAGGGAAATAAACTATTGGGACTACTTAAAAAAAGGAAAATCTCTGCAAAGCAAAAGAAATGACCAACAAAAACTAAGACAACCTACTGAATGGTAAAGATATATGCAAATGATATACTTGTTAAAGGGTTAGTATCCAAAATGTATTAAAAACTGATACAGCTCAACACTCCCAAAAACCAATAATCCAATTAAAAACGAGAAGACATGAACAGATATTTTTGTAAAGACGACATACAGATGGCCAACAGACACAATGTAAAACACACAAAAAGATGCTCAACATCACACATCAGGGAAATGAAAATCAAAACCACAACGGAAATCACCTCAAACCCGTCAGAATAGCTAAATCAAAAACAAGAAATAACAAGGGTTGGTGAGGATGTGGAGAAAAAAGGAACCCTTGTGCACTGTTGGTGGAAATACAAACTGGTGCAGACACTGTGGAAAACTGTGGAGATTCCTCAAAAAATTAAAAATAGAACTGCCCTACTTGGTTGGTTAAATGTCAAACTCTTGATCACAATTCAGGTCTTGATCTCAGGGTCCTGAGTTAAGCCCTGCACTAGGCTCCACACTGCGCACAGAGCCCATTTAAAAAAAAAAAAAAAAAAAAAAAGGAGAAGAACTGCCCTGTGATACAGTAATCATGCTACTGGATATTTTTACCCAAAGCATAGGAAAACACTAATTTAAGGAATATATGTACCCCCATGTTTATTGCAGCACTACTTATAATAGCTAAACTATGGAGCAGCCCAAGTGTCCCTGACAGATGAATGGATAAAGATGTGGTATATATAAAGATAGATGCATAAATATACACCTTATATATATAGATATAGGTAGATAGATATATGTATATTTATATAGATACATACAATGGAATACTATTCAGCCATTTAAAAAGAATGAAATCTTGCCATTCTCAACAACAGGAATGGTGTTAGAGAGGGCAACCTGGGTGGCTCAGTGGTTTAGCGCCACTTTTGGCCCAGGGCATGATCCTGGGAACCCAGGATCAAATCCCACATCAGGCTCCCTGCATGGAGCCTGCTTCTCTCTCTGCCTGTGTCTCTGCACCTCTCTCTCTGTGTCTCTCATGAATAGATAAATAAAAATCTTTAAAAAAAAAAAAAAAAAAAGGAATGGTGCTAGATAGCATAATGCTTAGTGAAATAAGCCAGTAAGGGAAAGACAAATACCACATGATTTCACTCACATATGGAATTTAAAAAACAAAGGGGAAAGTAAAAGAGAGACAAATAAAAAAACAGACTCTTAACTACAGAGAACACACAGATGGTTACCAGAAGGGAGGTAGGTGTGGGGGGGGGGGGGGGGCTAGTGAAACAGGTGAAGAGGATTAGGAGGGCACCTGTTTCAATGAGCACTAAGTAGTGTATGGAACTGCTGGTTCACTATATAGTACGTCTGAAACAAGCAATAGCACCACATGTTAACTACACTGGAACAAAAAGATTTAATAACATAAAAACTCAAAAAGTAAATAAAAGCTAAATGACCACATACCCATCAAAATTCTAAAAGATAAAGCAAAAACTCAGGGCACCTGGGTGGCTCAGAGGTTGAGCATCTATCTTTGGCTCAGGTTGCGATCCCTAGGTCTTAGGATCAAGTCCCAAAATTAGGCTCCCCACAGGGAGCCTGCTTCTCCCTCTGCATATGTCTCTGCATCTCTGTGTCTCTCGTGAATAAATAAATAAAATCTTTAAAAAATAATAAAGCAAAAAGAAAAAAATCTACATCCCTCAACAAGTAAAAAGAAATTTCGGGGAAATACTTTTTTCCTTAAAATCTCAGTATTGTAGACTAAGACATTCAAATTAGCCAGTTAGCTTATCAACAGATCCTCTCCTACAAATAAGTCGGAATGGAAAGATGTCCCCAACTCTCTGTCAGAAAAAACAGTAGCTATAGAATTAAACTGTTTGATTTAAACTGAGGAGGAGGTAGCCTACACTAAAGAGTAAAACAATAGAATGACATGGGTGCCAATATGTTGTACCATGATGGCAGTTAAGGGTCTGGAACTAGGGTATTTGTAGGCCAGGATGACTCCACTAAATACTGGAGGCAAAGTGTATTGCAATCAAAATAACTAGAAGACCTGGAAGCCCTCTGATTGGCCCTATCTCAAGCATTAATGATTCACTAATAAGTAAAGCACACTGAAATACAGGGCTCATTCCATGAGCATAATGAAGGTAGAAGGGAAGGAGAAGCTTAAAATCTTAATCAAAAGTGAGACATGACAGGTAGAGGCCTGATAACCTGAGAAATATCATGATGATTGGATCTGGATTCTTCCCTGGAACAAAGCTGTATAAGAGTTGGTGAAAATGTAGTGAGATAAGTCAATCGCACAAACAACCAAACTAGAACAATTAAACCAGAAAACCCAAATCAAGCCTTAGGTATGTGACTTTTAGAAGAGTATTAAATAACCTTTGATGCCATGTTAACATCTGATTTAAATATCTCAGTATCTGAGGACCTTCATATGCCAAAAATAATCAAAATAAGATCTTTCCCTTTATCAGGTAATTATTGTCATGACTTCTGCCCTTTACAACCATATCTACAAGCATGTTAATTAATTAAAATATTTATTGGCCTCAAAGTGAGAAATTAAAAATAAAAAAAGCAGGGAGCAACAGTGAAGTGTAATAAAGATATATTCTCAAGCAGCTCTGGGACCACAGATAAGGGAAGACATCTGATAGAGGATACAGAGAACAAAGAAAGACCTAGCACACTGCAGAGGTTCAATAACTACTAAATGAAGAAAGGCCTAATGTGACCTCCAGGGCTTTGGTCTGCAAAGGCCTACTATTTTGACCAATCTATTATTAGTCAGGTATCAGTCAAAAGACAGAAATCGTATCAGTAATTTTTACAGAGAATTTAGTATAAGTTGTTAACCACAAACTGGAGAACTGGAAAGGCAAAAAAAGGAATCATATAATCACAAAGACAGTAATGACAGGAAGCAGCTATGACACCTCCCTTCCCACCCACCCCCCAACCCAGAGCCGAAGGAAACAAAAGGAAGTGATTGGAATTATAAAAACTCAAGGGTTTGGAGAAATACTGTAAAACTGGAGCCCAGATCTCTAAAAATAAAGCACTCTTCAAAGAACACTAAGAACCAAGAACTTGAAGGAGGGTCCCTCCAAAACTGGGACACAAATCCCTGAAAGGGAACAAGAGGCTAGCTGGTGGTATCTAGGAGGGATGTGGTAAGGTTCTAGGAGTGTGGAAAAATGCAAAATGGAGTCATTTGCCCCTCCTACTCTTGCCAGGGTGAAGTCCTCCGTTGCTGTTAAGATAATGATAGGAAGAAGTAAACATAAAGGAGCAAGTCGCTTGTCCCTCCCCTTGGTTTCCTATTTCCCACTCTCTTATTGGTAGAATTTAATAGACAACCAGGTGGGAAATGAGAAATACAGTTTGAAGGGTCTCAGCTCCTACACCAGGTAATAAAATTTAGAAGGATGAGTCTGAAGCTCATAAAAAATACCTTAAAAGCCAGCATCACCTATACAATTTTCTTCTCTCTAGATACTTAAGGCAATATTTTGCAAATATTTACAAGGCTCTAGTTAAATTAAGCAATTTGATTTTTCTCATGACTTTTGAGGAAATTATATAATCAACACTAAAATAAGAGCACCTACTTTAACACTCCAAACTTTAAAAGAACCACCACCCTTGCTGTACTCTATAAATTAGGCAATGCACCGACCTTCTAAACAAAATCAGAACCTCAAGGGACGCCTGGGTGGCTCAGAGGTTGAGCATCTGCCTTCACGCCCAGGGCGTGATCCTGGAGCCCCGGGATCGAGTCCCACATCGGGCTCCCTGCATGGAGCCTGCTTCTCCCTCTGCCTGTGTTTCTGCCTCTCTCTCTCTCTCTGTTTCTCATGAATAAATAAATGAAATCTTTAAAAAAAAAAAAATCAGAACCTCAAGTTTGAAAACAATCTTGTGGCTCCAACTTAGTATCTAAATGAAACATTAAAACTCTCATGTATTCAAATATTGTCACAAGATTAATGTGAATTAATGACAGGCCTGAATTGCTAAAATTTTAGATGAATGCTATTTCATTATTTCAAAAATGTAAATAGTTTTTTCTTTTGGACAAAATATTTTCCTAGTAATTAATTTTAATATTTTTATTGCCTGAAATGTTCTGAATCTTCCTCTGGAATAGCTACCTTACACATACATCACTTCAAACATATCACATATTTCACCAAATTGAAGATGCCATCGATTATAGAACACAGCATTATTGCATAAATCACCAATGGGAAAAAGATGCTGTAAGTTAAACTATGACTGCATGAGTTCTTTCATGGACTTTTATGAATTCCTAAAAGAACTCTACCACATTAATAATCTAAAGTACTGAGGCACCCAGGTGGCTCTGTTATTTAAGCAACTGTCTTTGGCTCAGGTCTGATACCAGTGTCCTGGGATGAGCCCTGAGTCAGAGTCCCTGCTCAGCGGGGAGTCTGCTTCTGCTTCTCCCCCTCCCTGACCCTGCTCGTCCAAAAATAAATAAAATCTTAAAAAAAAAAAAAAAAAAAAAAACTAACGTACTGAGAAGAGGTATTATCTCAGAATATATTTTAGTAACTTTTTTATTGCCAATTGCTCTTGTATCAGTTCTTAGGTGCATATAAGTATTTTGGTTTCTTAAACTTCTATTTTTATTTCCCTTACAGTTTTATCTTTTTACTTATCACTCAATAGCATAAATATTAACCTTAGTTCACTTCTGTTCATTTTAAACTGGTGGGCTAAATAATTTCATTCAACATTTGAAGGCTAAGGAAGGAGATGGGAGAGGATAGAGAAGAATGGATACAGTTTCTGAGGTGGCCATGAAAATGTTCTGAAATCAGACTACAGTGATGATTGTATAAACGTAAATATATTTTAAAAAACCACCAAACTATACATTTTGAAGGGGTTTTACACAGAAACTGTATTCCAACAATGCTGTTAAAATTGTATTTATGATAAATTCTGCTTTCTTACATCAAAAGTTTTCAAAAAAGAAATATTTATAGCTATAGCATACTTCTGAAATAATTGTAAATAAATATATCAGAAGATTCTCTAGTTCAGGTGTCAGCAAACTTTTTCAACTGACGTTCCACAGAATCTTGGGCTCCCATGAAGTACTACTTATTCAAGAGATCATGACTTAAAAAATAAACTGCACATTGAAAGAGAAGTCACAGTGCTGCAAGGTGATCCAGCAGCTCCATTAGCAGCTTTATGTCAGCTCCTTAAGGTAGTACATTTTTTAGAAATTCCACATAAACAGAGTCATGGAAGAGTATTTATTCTTACATGTGTGACTTCTATATTCAGCATGATTCTGAGATTAATCCATGTTGTTGTGTGCATCCAGTTTCTTGCTGTTGCTGAAGAGTATTCCACTATATGGATATACCACATTTTCTTCATTAGCCTGTTAATGAACATTTGTTTCCAGTTTCTGAATACACTGATTAAAGTTCCTATGAACATTCTTGTACAAATCTTTTTTGCTGGGTCATTATGGTAGATGTCCACTTAACTTTCTAAAGAATGGCCCATTTTCCAAAGTGGCTGTACAGTTTTACATTCCACCAGCAAGGTATATGTTCTAGTTATTCCACATCATAACCACATTATCTTTTTTAAATTCTAGTCATTCTGATTCATCTGTTTAATTTGTATTTTCCTAGTGACTACTTTCATGTACTTATGATCTATTCATATAATTCATATAACTTCCTCAAATCTTTTGTCCACTTTAAATAGAGTTGTCTTAAGACTTCCTTGGGTTTAAGTCCTTTGTCGAACATGCATTGGACATCTCTGTTCTATGGCTTGCCTTTTGTTCTCTTTTGTTTTTTATGGTTGGTTCTCTTTGCATCCTAAAATTTCTGGTACATTATCACAAATATTTTTTCTATATTTTTATCCTACAAGTTTTATATTTTTAGCCTTACAATTTAAGACCATTGACCATTTTCAATTACTTTTTTGTAGCTGGTGTGAGGTAAAGGTCACTGTTCGTTTCTTTACAGATTTTTTTGTCTACTTGTTCTATCAGAGAGGTTTATTAAATCTACAACTATAATTGTGGACTCTTTTCCTTTTAGCTCAATTTTTGCTTTACATTATGTATATACAAATTAGAACTGTTATATCTTTCTAATACATTGACCCTTTTAACATTATCCCTTTTTATCTCCAATAATGTTTCTTGCCTAAAGCTACTGTATCTACTAGTATAGTCACACATGCCATTTCTTAGCTAACATTTGCATGCTACATTGTTTCCCATATTTTTACTCTGAAATTGTTTATGCTTTGTGAACAGCATATAGTTGGGTTTTGCTTTTTTTTATTCAGGCTGATAATCCGTTTTATAATGGAACATTTAGTCCATTTGCATTTAATTACTGATATAGTTGAGTTTAAGTCTACCATCTTTCTATTTTATTTTCCATTTGACCCCATTCTCTTCTGTCTTTTGTTCTTCTTTAATAAATATTAATCAAATATTTATTATTCTATTTTATGTATTCTATAGGCCTATCTTTTAGCATCATTCTTTCAGTGGTTACTGTAAAGATACAAAAATGCATCTTTATTTTCTATCTTAAACTAGTACTTTTATCATGTTGAGATTCTTGTAATTTAATTCTATTTACTTCCTCTTTTTGCTACTGTGGTCACATAATTACTTCTACATGTTATACTGTTTTCCAATATAACATTTCTAATGGAATATGAGACATTGTTAAAACTGCTGGTTTAAGCAATTAACAGCCTTGCCTGCCATATTTAACTATTACAGTACTCTCTATTCAATCATGCTTCTACTTGAGAATTTTTTCCTGTAGCCTGGTGGACTTCCTTAATATTTCCTGAAGTGTGGGTATGCTGCTAATGACTTCTCTCAGCTTTTGTTTATACAAGAATATATTTATTTCATTTTTATTTTTCTAAGGATATTTTCAGAGTATAGAATTACTGGTTGTCTACTTCTTCTTTTAGCACTTTAAAGGGGTTATTCCACTGTCTTTTAACTTACATAGTAGTTGAAAAGTCAACTTTGAAAATTCTTATGATTCCTCTGTAACTAACATGTCTTTTCCTCCTCCTGTTTTTATGTGGGTTTCAGCACTGTGATCTGGAACAGTATGCTGAGGAAAACATAACAGCAGGCAGACATAGTACTACTGACTCCTACTTTTAAGTTGTTAACTACTTAATAAATAGAATTACTATTTCTTTTAGCTTAGTAATGCTATGAATAGTTTTCTAAAATACCAAAGGTAAGAGTTCGTTATTTATCCTATTTTGGGTTCACCAAACTTCCTCCATCAGTGGTCTTACGAGTTCTGAAAAATAGCCATTATTTCTTCAAATATTCTTTTGCCCCTTGCCCCCAACCATTTCATCAATGTCTTAATCTGCTTTGCTGCTATAACAAAATACCATAGATTAGATAGCTTATAAACAACAAATTTCTAATGGTCTGGAGGCTGAAAGTCTGAGATCAAGGTGCCAGCATGATCATGTGAGGACCCTCTTCTGTGCTACAGACTTCTTGCTGTATTCTCACATGGTGAAAGGGCTAGGGAGCTTTTGGAGGATTTCTTTTATATAAGCATTAATCCCACACATGAAAGCCCTACCCTCATGACCTCAGCACCTCCCTAAAACTTCACATCCTAATACCATCACAGTGGGCATTAGGATTTTGACATGAAATTTGGGGGACCAAACATTCAGAGCATAATACTTAGGGACTCCAATTACACATATGTTAAATCATCTAGCTATATTATACTTGTTTTTTTTTTTAATTTTTATTTATTTATGATAGTCACAGAGAGACAGAGAGAGAGGCAGAGACATAGGCAGAGGGAGAAACAGGCTCCATGCACCGGGAGCCTGATGTGGGATTCGATCCCGGGTCTCCAGGATCACACCCTGGGCCAAAGGCAAGCGCCAAACCACTGCGCCACCCAGGGATCCCCTATACTTGTTTTTTATGTTGTTTCTTTCCATCTTGTTTTCTTAGTGCTTTAAACATATCCTCTCAATAACCCTCTCAGTTTCTATAAAGAAACAGCAAGTTTTTTAGGAAATCACCTCAATATACTTGGTCGACAGTACTTTCTAAACGGGAAAATGAAAATATTTTCCTCTGTTTCACAAATAAACCAAAAACTGCCTTGAAAAAAAAAATTAAGATTAGCAAATTACTGCTCCATTTTAGGGAAAATGCTGAGAATTCAGTTCTACCTTCAGTCTCATCCATGAAAGCTATTAAATATGTTCAAGAACGTATGAGGTCATAACAAACAGGAGACAGAACAAGCTATATAAGGAAGGTGCTTAATTTGCAAAAAGTATCAGTTATGATAAAATCTTTTTTAGACAACAATCCTTTGTCTTTTTGCCTCAAATACTTTTTTGTCAGTTTAAAAATCCTCTGGATATTTATAAAATGAGATCCTATACACTGTATAACTATTTATTATGTATTTATCCATTAGAATTTTAAAGGTTTAAAATTATCCTTAAATATATCATTCAATGTTAAATAAAAATAAAATTGCTTTTCTCCCCAAAGATGAGATATGTACTAATAGACACATGTAGATAATTCATTTACCAATTTACTATTAAAATAACATGAATGGCACCATTATGTACCTAGCCCTATGGAGTTTATAAGCAGTCTTCACATCTTATTTGATTCTTAAAATGACTCTGTAAGGTAAAAAGGTATAATTATTTACCATTCCTGTTATGCAAATGAGGAAACAAAAGCTCAAAACTTAAGTGAGTCATCATAGATTCATTAATCTACTAAGTAAATCCTGATAAAATAGAAATTTAATACCTATGTGCTCCTTCCATTAATCTCTTCATAAATAAGTTGGCTCATGTGCATATCACAAGTGAAATACAAACTATTTTTCCTTTTAATTTTTGTAATATTCTTGAATAAAATTGAGTCAAAGAATGTGCGATCTTTTTCAAAAGAAAAACCACACCATAAAGCAATTTTAGCAACATCAAATTATCTGTAAAAGTCACCAAATTTCATTTACTGTTATATTAAAATGTGCAAATTATTTCCTAATGAGAATATTTTAATAGAATTTTTAAAGTATTCTTAAAACTAGGTTTATACAAAGTAGATAATACTATAAATATTACCTTTACAGAAGACCTGTAAACATGCCTCTTTCCTCCTTTAGTAGGCCTCTGATCATTTCTTCTTGGGGAGAATTATAAAGACAATTTCCAGACTCAATACCACAAACAGGAAAAATTTTCAACTATTCCTAGTTTTACTGCCACACTTCTGAGAAGAGGTATCTGACCTCCAATGCCATCCAGCCTTTCTAGACTAGCCATTATACACACACACACACACACACATATATATGTATGTATTTTTAAGAATTTTAATACACTTCAAATCAGTGTGCCAGGTTCATTTCAGCTCCTTCACTGCCAAACCTGGGGGTAGGGACTGCTTCAGTTTCTCTTCTTTCCCTTTATCTGTGATGACCAATGTATAAAGGTATCTGCTGTATCAAACTTTAAACTTCACATTATCCATATTTTTCCTGATCTTGACAGATTTGGCATCCTTTAGCCTGGCCATGTGCAGAAAGTTCTTGAATTCTTCAATTTTGTGAGGCATGGCTACAAGGGATGCAGAGTGTGTGCAGAGGGCACCACCCAAAAGACCTACCCAGTGTATTTTTAAATAAAATTATTTATAATTATCAATGAACTCTTTGAAAACAGTACTGTCAAGTATTAGACACTCCATCAGAGAAACAGGGCACACTCGTTACTAAATGAACACAGATGTTACCTTCCTACATAGCAAGTCATTTCTGTGATTACTTTTATGGACATTATAACCCAGTCCTTCAAATACAGGACTAGGTTATATACTGAAGTCTTTTAGTTCTAAGTATAATAAACCATAGCCACTGATATAATAACATTATATACCATATAATATCTGTCATTCTATCTAGTGTATTGCAACATACAGGACAAATAGACATGAAGAAAATAAAAAGCATATTTGAAAACTAAGTGGAATTATAAGTCAACTATCCTGGGATGCCTGGGAGGCTCAGCAGTTTGGCGCCTGCCTTAGGCCCAGGGTATGATCCTAGAAGCCCAGGATGGAGTCCCGAATCAGGCTCCCTGCATGGAGCCTGCTTCTCTCTTCTCTCTCTGCCTATGTCTCTGCCTCTGTGTGTCTGTCTCTCATGAACAAATAAATAAAATCTTAAAAAAAAAAAAAAAAGTCAACTACCAAAACAAAGTTAATGGTAACTGGCTAAGGCTAAGATCCATAATTTGATCCTACATAAGTCGGGAATATCACATAGCTGTAACTCTGGACACTTAGAAAATATGTATCAGTGGCCTATGAGGATTTAGCCAAAATTATAGGTGGTTTAATGCCATCAGTCATCAGAAAGGTATACAACTCCAAATCAAAGGATGTGATGATGTGTAAACATCTGGGTCCTGTTGTTTTTTTCTAAGTAGAAAGATACTAACTACGTAAGTCAACAAAATTACAATGCTTACAAAACACCTCAATACATTTTATTACCTCAGTATTTCTTTTTCCTCTCATTTCATGACATTTTTAATGATTGCTGCCCTTCCTTTTTTTTTTTTTTTTTTTCCAACTCAGTATGTCTTCCTAAAGTCAAGCACAGAGACTTCTATTATGGTGGTAGTTCCTTTGGTATCAGGAAGACTTACAAAGTAAAACAACAGTTCTCGATTGTGTAGTTAATGCTTTCAATAAGTATTCCATGCTCACGTTGTAAGCACTTGAATTTCTTATCACCAAAGTAAGAAATATGTGAACTGTACTTTATGTACTAGATTTAAGGTTATTTCTACAATAACCTTAAATTTCCAAAAATGAAAGGGATAGAAAAGTGGTTTTATAGTTAATGGGTTAGAAATTGTTCACAAGCACCTGGGCGGCTCTCTTGGTTACACGTCTGACCCTTGGTTTTGGCTCTGGTCCAGGAATCAGGCCCTTGAGTTGGGCTCCACGCTCAACACAGAGTCTGCATGTTTCTCTCCCACTTGTTTTCTCTCTCTCGAATAAATAAATAAAATCTTAAAAAATTGCTCACAATTTTTTGTGGATCCCTCTTGTCTATCCAGTAACTTATAGTTTTCCATATATGAAATTATCTATTCTACCAAGTGCATCATAGCAGAAATGAAGTTGAAATCTCTAGAAAATAAAGCTCCATAAAACCCAGTAGGAATATGTGGAGAATAATCATTCAAGAGCAATGATCTGAAAATGTGTGTATCAAGAAACGATGATTTGCTGTCTAACACAGACAAAAGAGTTGTCACACTTTTGGTATGCTTTTTTTTGGAAAAGGATGAGTTTATAAACAGTCTCCGGTCTACTGCATCTATAGGAATGGTCTAGAAAGATTTCAATAGGAAAAAATAAGTAGAGAAGGGGAAGGATTATTTCTCTGTTCAACAAAGAACAGTAGGTTAAGACTATTGTTTCTTTTATTATTCTGAATCCATCTGTATAAAGTGTTAAGAAAGTCAAAAGGTCACAATCTTTAGATGTAGCTATATGTTCCCATGCAATTTGGTGGCTAGAAGTTAGGAATTGTTCCCTGTTTCAAAGGTAGGAAATGAGAGGTTATCCTGAGGTCAGGATCTTCTTATGTGGCTCTTGATCTAAATTGTGTTAACTTGCTCTGCTCTAGGATGAAAGCAATTATGACCAGATCAATGTGCTATACATCTGGTTAGTCAGCTGCTCCAGAGCCAGCAAAACAGCTTTGGGGCCCTCTCTGGGAACGGTGCCTCCTAAGATTTGAGTATAGGCCAATCCTGTTGCCCACGAATTCTTAAAGATATTTTCTGATCACCGAGATAAGAAATAAACATAAACAGAAAATATCCTTTTAATTTTCCAAGTAAACTGCTGAGCCACCGGGCTGCCATCTTAGGGGCAATTTTTGTTAAGCTCCAGTAACTCACCAAATTCCAATTCTGGAATCTACTTCTGGGTATCTTCTACTTTGAATAGCCTTGGAGCTATAAAGGCTTTGGTTCTTTTGTACCTTTCATTCCTTTTTAATGTCACTTAGGCATTATCAATTGGAAATGGCCAGACTTGCAAACTATGTGATCTCAGGCAAATTTGTTAAAATTTTTGAGTCTGTTTCCTCACTTAGTATTGTGGGAGCAACACCAACTCATTAGGCTTTCATGGGAATTAAAAAAGATAGAGTTCTATTCAGTTGCTAATAAAATCTGGCCATCTGTACAATACTCCAATTGCAGTTTACTAAAGGCAGCCCGGGTGGCTCAGCAGTTTAGTGCCACCTTCAGCCCAGGGTGTGATCCTGGAGACCCGGGATCGAGTCCCACATCAGGCTCCCTGCATGGAGCCTGCTTCTCCCCCTGCCTGTGTCTCTGCCTCCCTCTTTCTGTGTCTCTCATGAATAAATAAATAAAATCTTTAAAAAACAAAAAATTGCCCCTAAGAATATCCAACTGAGAGAAGGTCAAGAATGGGATTAGGATCTAATTTCATTTTGATCTAAAGCAGAGGTTCTCAAAGTGTAATCTGTAAAATCTTTACAGGGATGTCTGGTCCTGAGATCAAAATTATTTTTATAGTGATACTAAGAAGTTACTTGCCATTCTCACTTTTCTCTCAAGTGTACAGGGGAGTTTTCCAAAAACTACACTGCATGGAATATTGTAACAGGCGGAAAAGCAAAAGTAGAGGAGAGAATCCAGCTGTTTCCTATTGAGCTAGACAGGAAAGAGATTTACAAATACATAAAATAACAGTAATATTATTGCCATGTTTTTAAAGTTATTTTTCATTTAAAATATGCACTGTGATTAACTTGTAATGTTTATTCATTTTAAGTAAATTAACATTAAAGAACATAAAGAAGTACAGAGACGAAAAAGGTTGAAAAAGCTGCTGCTCTAGATGGAGGATGAAAGATGGTAGGAGACCCTAGGCTCACCTTGTCCCATGAATACAACTATGTAACCATCAAATAATCTTAAACACCCCAAAATTGACCCAAAGACCAGCAGAACAAACTCCACAACTAAAAGTAGAGAAGAAGCCACACTTAAAAAGGTAGGAAGTACAGAGACAGGGCTTGGGAGAGAAACAGATGTTGGCCACTGAGGTGGGGAGAGAGACACAGTTGCAGAGAAGGATGAAAGCACACAGGGAAAAATCAATCTCCACAGCAACTGGCTTAGAAAGGGAGAAGCGCTGAATATCCTGAGTTCTTGCAACTAACAGAGTTAAAGCTTAGAATTTTAGTGGTCAGCTGGCTTGGCTGGGATAGAGCCCCAAGGGCACTGTGCTGCTCTTAGAATGAAGGCAAACAACCCATGGACATACAGCATGGAAACAGCGATCTTAAGAGCTCCTAGGGCACACAGTGGTAGCTGGTTTGCTCATCTCGAGCACGTCCCAGAGAGGCGGCCTTCATGGAGAGGCTATACTTCCCTCTCCTCACACTTCAGTAAAAGCACAGGCCCCCTGAGGTTATCAGTGTAGCACCACCATCAGCTACCTAACTTGCTTGCACCAAGCCCCGCCTTCTAATGCTCCAGTGGAACCACACCCTTCCCAGACTTACTCACCTTGCCTTGGCAAGGTGGGCCCCCTCCCCAACAAGACCAGCCCAAACTCCTGCCTATACCCAGTCTCTCGACCGAGGAGTTCTGTGGGGCGTTGGTTCTGGTGGCTGTGGCAACAGGTCTCATTTCACAAACAGAGAAGAGCACACAAGGTTAATACTCACCACATTCAGGCCAAAGACAAAACATTGCCCATAGCAGGAAAGCTTCTGCACACAATTGGCCTGAAGGATAGAGCACCCAGAATACAAAAGGAGAGTGCACACAACACACTCTGGAGGCACTCTCTGAAGTGCCAGGCCCTGGGGAACAGGAGACACTACACAGCAGGGCATTACAGAACCTCTTTTCATAAGGCCATTACCTTAAGAACAGGAGACTTATGCTGACTTTCCTAACACAAAGAAAAAGGCAGTAAGACTTAAAATGAGAAGACAGAGAAAAAT
Source organism: Vulpes vulpes (assembly GCF_048418805.1). Taxonomy (NCBI): domain Eukaryota; kingdom Metazoa; phylum Chordata; class Mammalia; order Carnivora; family Canidae; genus Vulpes; species Vulpes vulpes. Next base: position 73,764,681 of record NC_132789.1, read on the forward strand.
GTCTCAAATCAAAAAACAAGACAAGGTCATGGCCAGAGATCTAATCAAAACAGATATAAGTAATACATATGATTTTACAGGATTTTAAACAATGATCATTAGGGCACTCACTGACTTGAGAAAAAAGTGGAAGACATGAGTAAGACCCTTAACAGAGAGATAAATAACAGCAGATATAAAGGGCTCAATAAACAAAATGAGAAACACTCTTGATGGAATGAAAGGCTGAAAGAAGCAAAGGAATGAATTACTGAGAAGACAGAGTAATAGAAAGTAATCAAGCTGAACAAAAGAGAGCAAAAAGAATTATGCAAAATGAGAATAAATGTAAGGAATATAGTGACTTAACCAAACGTAAAAACATCCAAATTACGGGAGTCCAAAAAGAAGAAAGAGAAAGGGGACAGAAAATTCATTTGGATAATAACTAAAAAATTCCCTGATCTGGGGAAGAAAACAAAAGGAGGCACAGAGAACTTCCATCAAAATCAACAAAAGCAGATTCATCCCAAGACAGACTAGTTAAACTGGCAAAATATAGTGACAGAAAATTTTAAAAGCAGAAAGACAAAAGGAGACAGTAACTTAAAAGGGAAAACCATAAGGCTAGCAGGGGATTTTTCAGTAGAAACATTCCAAGCCAGAAGGGCCTGGCATGATGCATTCAAGTGCTGAATGAGAAAAATCTACAGTCAAGAAGACTCTCTCCAGCAAAGCTATCATTCAAAATAGAAGTAGAGATAAAGATTTCCAGACAAAAACTAAAGGAGTTCATGACTACCAAACCAGCTCAATTAGAAATATTAAAGGGGACTCTCTGAGTGGAAAGGAGAGACCAAAAGTAACAGTATAAAGGTATGAAACACAATAGCAGTAAAAATGAGTTTTTCTGTAAAAAATCAGTCAAGAAACTCACAAAATAAAAGGATGTAAAATACAACTATACATAAAATGTGAGAAGAGGAATAAAGAATGGATTCAAACATAAATGACCATCAACTTACTATAGACTGCTATATGCAGATTATATACAAACCTGATGGTAACCATATATCAAAAACCACTAATACGCAAAGAATAAAGAGAAAGAAATCCAAATATATCACTAAAGAAAATCAACAAACCATGAAAGAGAGAAAGACAAGGGTCAGAGAAAATCTTCAGAAAAAAACACAAAATAATAAAATGACAATAAATATATACCTATCAATAATTACTCTGAATGAAACTGGACTAAATGCCACCAAAAAACATAGGGTGACAGAACAGATTTAAGAAACAACAAGACTCATCTTAAAAACGAGACTCATTTTAGACCTAAGGATGCCAGCACATTGAGAGTAAGGGGATGAAGAAACATTTATCATGCAAATGGGTGTCAAAAGAAAACTGGAAACAAAGAACATTATATAACAATAAAGGAGACAATCCAACAAGAAGATAAAACAATTGTAAATATTTGTGCACCCAACATAAGAGTACCCAAATATATAAAACAGTTGATAACAAACATGAAGGAACTAATCAATAATGATACGATAATAGGGGACTTATACATCAATGGACAGATCATCTAAACAAACTCAATAAGGAAATACGGCTTTGAATGACGCACTAGACCAGATGGATTTAACAGATACATTCAGAACATTCCATCCTAAAACAGCAGAATACACATTCTTTTGAAGTGTACATGAAACACTCTCCAGAACAGATTTCCCATTAGCCCACAAAACAAGTCTCAACAAATTCAGAACATCAAAGTCATACTATGCAACTTTCCTGACCACAACACTATGAAACTAAAAGTCAACCACAAGAAAAATTCTGGAAAGAGCATAAATACATAGATAAATAATATATACTATTATGCAATGAGTGGGTCAATCAGAAAGTAAAAGAAGAAATAAAGTACAAGGAAACAAATGAAAATGAAAGCACAGTGGTCCAAATATTTTGGGATGCAACAAAAGCAGTTCTAAGACAAAAGTTCATAGCAATACAGGCCTCAGTAGCAAGAATAATCTCAAACAACTTATTACACCTAACAGAGTCAGAAAAAGAACAAACAAAACCTGAAATGAACAGAACGAAGGAAATAATAAAGATTAGAGCAGAAATGAGTAATATAGAAACTAAAAAAAACAGTAGATCAATGAAACCAGGAACTGGTTCTTTGAGGAAAAAAAATCAATACAATTGATAAACCTCTAGAAAGAGTTAACAAAGAACAAAAGAGAAATAACTCCAATATATAACAATGAGAGGGAAGAAATAACAACCAACCTCAGAGAAATAAATACAATTACAAGGGAATAGTCTAAAAAACTATATGCCAACAAATTGGGCAACCTAGAGAAGATGGATAATTCCTAGAAACATATAGACTACCAAAACTGAAACAAGAAATACAAAATCTGAACAGACCAATTCCCAGCAAAGAAAGTGAATCAGTAACCCAAAAACTCCCAACAAACAAAAGTTTGACCAGATGGTTTCACAGGCAAATTCTACTAAACATTTAAAGAAGAGTTAATGCCTAGTCTTCTCAAACTATTCCAAAAAATAGAATAGGAAGGAAAATTTCCAAATTCATTCTGCAAGGCCAACATTACCCTGATACCAAAACCAGATAAAGACACCACCACAAATGAGAACTATAGGCCAATATCCTTGATGAACACAGATGCATAAATCAACAAAATATTAGCAAACCAGATCCAACAATAAAAACCATTCCCCAAGATCAAGCGAGATTTATTTTTGGGGTGTAAAGGTGGGTCAATCCCCACAAATCAATCAACATGACACATCACATCAATATGAGAAAGGAGGAGCACCTGGCTGGTTCAATAGATGTAATGTCCACCCTTCAAGCCCCAAGTTGGGTGTATAGATTAATTAAAAATAAAATCTAAAAAAAAATAAGAGAAAAGATAAGAACCATATGATCATTTCAATAGATATAGAAAAAGCATTTGACAAAGTACAACACCCATTCATGATTTAAAAAAAACCCTCAACAAAGTAATTTTAGAGGAACGTACTTCAACATTATAAAGCCATATATGAAAAACTCAAGCTAATATTATCCTAAATGGGAAAAAAAACTGAGAGCTTATTCTCTACAGTCAGGAATAAGGCAGGGATGTCCACACTCATCTTTTGAATTCAACACAGTACTGAAATTCTTAGCCATAGCATTCAGACAATAAAAAGAAATAAAGAGGCCTCTAAATTGGTAGAGAAGAAGCAAAACTTTCACTATTTACCAAAGACATGATACCATACATAGGAAACACTAATTGCTCCACAAAAAAAACAAACAAAAAAAAAAAAAAAAACAAAAAAAAAACCCTGCTAGGACAGATAAATTCAGTAAAACTTCAGGATTCAAAACTAATGTACAGAAATCTGTTACATTTCTATACATTAATAATGAAGCAACACAAAAAGAAATTAAGAAAACAATCCCATTTATAATTGCACCAAAAATACTAAGATACCTAAGAATAAACCTAACCAAAAAGGTGAAAGATCTGTGCTCTGAAAACTGTAACACACTGAGGAAAGAAATTGAAGATGATACAGAGAAATGGAAAGACATCCTTTTCAAGGATTTAAAGAACAAATATTGTTAAAATGTCTATACTACCCAAAGCAATCTACACATTTAATGCAAATGCTATTAAATATGAACTGCATCTTTCACAGAACTAGAACAAACAATCCTAAAATTTGTTTGGAACCACAAAAGACCCCAAGTAACCAAAGCAATCTTGAAAAAGAAAAGCAAAGCTGGTGGCGTCACAACTCTGGACTTCAAGTTATATTATAAAGCTACAGTAATCCAAACAGTATGATGCTGGCACAAAAACAGACACATACATCAATAGAACAGAACAGAAAACCCAGAAATGAACCCACAATTATATGGCCAATTAATCTTTGACAAAGAAAAGAATATCCAATGTGAAAAAGACAAGTCTCTTCAACAAATGGTATTGAGAAAACCAGTCAGCAACATGCAAAAGAAAATGGCCCACTTTCTTGCACCATACACAAAAATAAATTCAAAATGGATTAAACACCTAAATAGGAGACCAGAAACCATAAAAATCCTAGAAGAGAACACAGGCCGTAACTTCTCTGACATCAGCCAACACAGTATTTATCTAGATAGGTCTCCTGAGACAAGGGAAATAAAAGCAAAGATAAACTATTGGGACTACATCAAATTAAAAAGCTTCTGCACAGCAAAGCAAATTAAGCAATCAGTAAAACCAAAAGGCAATCTACAAAATGGGATAAGGTATTTGCAAATGACATATCCAATAAAGGGTTAATATTTAAAATATATGAAGAACTTAGAAAGCTCAACACCCAAAAAACAAAAAATCCAATTAGAAAATGGGCAGAAGATGCCTGGGTGGTTTCGTTGGTTGAGCACTCAGCTCTTGGCTTTGGCTCAGGTCCTGATCTCATGGATATTGGATATTCTCTCCCTCTGCCTCTCCCCCTGCTCTCTCTCTCTCTAGAATAAATCTTAAAAACAAACGAACAAAATACAAAGGCAGAAGAAATAGACATTTCTCCAAAGAAGACATACATCTAGATGGCCTACAGACACATAAAGAGATGTTTATCATCACTTACCATCAGGGAAATGCAAATAAACTACAATGAGATATCACCTCACACTTGTCAGTGACTAAAAACAACACAAGAAACAACATGTTGGTGAAAATGTGGGAAAAAGGAAACCTCTGCCCTGTTGGTGGGGATGCAAACTGGTGCAGCCACTGTGGAAAACAGTATGAAGGTTCATCAAAATTTTAAAATAGAACTACCCTATGACCCAGGAATTGCACTACCAAGCATTTACCTAAAGAATACAAAACTACTAAATCAAAGGGATAGGTGCACCTGTATGTTTATAGCAGTATTATTAACTATAGCCAAATTATGGAAGCAGCCAAGTATCCACTAATAGATGAATGGATAAAGAAGTGAGATACACATATGTATGCGTGTGTGTGTAATGGAATATTATTCAGCCACAAAAAAAGAATGAAATCTTTTGCATTTGCAACAACACAGATGGAGTTAGAGAATATAATGCCTGGTGGAATAAGTCAGAGAAACACAAATAACATGATTTCACGCATGTGGAATTTAAGAAAGAAAACAAATGAGCAAAGGGGGGAAAAAGAGACAAATCAAAAAACAGACTCTTAACTACAGAGAACAAATTGATGATTACCAGAGGGGAGGAGGATATAGGGGATGGGTTAAACAGATGATGAGGAATAAGTGCACTTGTGGTGATGAGCACCAGGTGATATGTGAATTGCTGAATCAGTATGTTGTATACTTGAAACTAATTTAACACTGTTAACTGGAATTCAAATAAAACCTAAAAGGCCAAAACCATTAAAAAATAAAATACACCATTAAAACAAAACAAAACAAAAGCTTCTGTTCTAAGGCCATTCTCGACCAATCCTCAAATCTAAAATCTGGTCTTCTAAATTGATTTACTCATCAGAATTAAGTGAACTATGTAAATGGAAAGTTCCTGGGTTTCACCATATTATAAACTTCTTAAGGACTGAAATATTTTTTTAAATCTTTGTGTCCCTCCCCTACCCTCATCCTATCACTCATATCCCCGCAAAATTGGTTATATCAAGCCAAATTATTTCTCACCATGTCTTTCTGAAATGATGCTCTACTTTATCCTTAAGTAACAAAGAATTCTACAGTACCACATCACCTCAAAATGAACTGCTCAGGAAACTGAAAAGATCAGACTTTACCACATGGTGATAATATGATGACCCCACTAATGTAAAGATATCCTGTGAGGCTCAGCTAATCATTCACTCTTTTAAACGCCTCCTAACTCCAACAAGTAAGAAATTTAAAAAGCATTTCAGGGACCTCATTTGAATAGAAAGACGTAAAAATGTTTAGATACTAAAAAGGTCATATTCCTCGGGATCGAATCCCACGTCGGGCTCCCGGTGCATGGAGCCTGTTTCTCCCTCTGCCTGTGTCTCTGCCTCTCTCTCTCTCTCTCTGTGACTATCATAAATAAATATATAAAAAAAAATAAATAAAAAGGTCATATTCATATAGGTACTGTAAGAATGAAACTTTAATTCCCTTCAAAAATAGCAATTTAATTCTATTCACATGACATATTTTTCAATTACCACCAAATAATTGTGTTGTCTTCTAAACATTTTCAAAGCTCAAATCTCATAATATCTCCCACTTTGTAAATATTTATTGTAATATTCTCCCACTGAGAATGTTCTTAGCTATGCCCAGCACGAGATAAAAATGAATTTGCTCTTAAAAAAAAAAAAAAAAAAGGCATATGGGCAACTTTCTAACTTTTCTCACCAAAACATATCTAAACAACTGAATGTGCTACTCTGTCACTGACAACACAGTAATAGTTTATCACATTTTTTAAAAACTAGCTCTTTATGAAAGCTTTAAGACAAATCCTTCTGGATAGTGACCAACTTCCCTTGCCAACAGTGGAAGTAAGGTGAAATGAAGAAAAAAGAGGGCAAAATGTGTATACCCATTAATAATAGCAGACTTTTTAAAAAGATTTTCTATGAGGATAGAGAAAAACACTTAAACATTAATGTCAAAAATAAAGTAAAAAATAAAAATAAAAAACATTAATGTCTGAATTAACCAGAATTCTGTCAAACAGGATACTGTTCTTTAACCTGAATATCTCCCTTAAGAGGAATTAAATGGATTATGATCAAAGATCCTAGTTAATCAAAGACTGGGTGGGGCCTACATCCTTTCTTCTTTGCTTCACTATATTGCTTAATACCTGCTCAATCTTGTTCCTCAAAAGCTGAAAGGTAACATATGCCTCATTTAATTAACAGCAGGTGAAGTGTTTATTATATACAACCATGGCATTGGTTGACCAAGGGTTTATATAGCACACAGGAAGTCCATCTGGTTCAGGAAAAACTGAGAATAAGCCTAACCCGGGTTCAAATCCTTCATATAGACACTGGGGAAAGAAAGTCTCACTGGGAAATCCAACCTTAATTTATCCCTCTTTGGAGAAGGAAATAAAAAACTACTTCAAAAAGACGTGATATATAATTTAGAATGTATGGACTATACCTAGCACACTGTAGGCATTCAACAAATGTTACTTCTTCCACCATACACTCCTGAAGCATTAACACCAAATAGATGTACTGTAATTAAATTGCAGGCTATATACCACTGATCTCTCCTCAATCACAATCAAAATGAGAGATTAATTTTTACGGGGTAATGTGGAAATTAGTAAAATTATTTCTAAGAAAATATTCTTAATTTCAAATAACTACCCTGCAAACAATTTACCATTAGGTGGGATGCCTGGGTGGCTCAGTGGGTGAGCATCTGACTTTGGCTATGGACATGATCCAGGCAGGATCCAGTCCCACATCTGGCTCCCCACTGGAGCCTGCTTCTCCCTCTGCCTATGTCTCTACTCTCTCTGTCTCTCTCATGAATAAATCTTAAAAAAAAAAAAATTCCCATTAGGCAATTCTTATGTAAAGAATGTCATAATTGAATATTGTTGTGAACAGTCTATATTTTGAACAAGCACAGAACTTGTAGAGTGAAAATTCACTATTGGAGCCAAAAGGTCTTTCTTCACCTAGACATATAAGGCCTTCATGTTCTGAGACCATTACTTTTCAGCCACATCTCCAGAGATCACATATCCTCGCTTTCTTCCAACCTCTCTAGCCACTCCTTTACAGGTTTGCACGCATGCACACATGTACGCATGTGCGCGCACACACCCACATACATATAGCTATCAGGCACTAGAACTTCTAAGGCTCAAGTATTTTTCTTCTCACTCTATGCTTCCTCAGACAAACTTATCTAGACACAAGAATTCAATCTAAACAGTAACTCCCAAATTTCTATCTCTGATTCTTTTGTAGCTCTTCTCTTGGCTGCAGACCCCTATATCCAACTGCCTACTTAGGTGTCTCAGACAACTTAATTATCAAAGTTAGGCCTCATTCTTTGGGGGAATTCAATGTCAAACCCCTCACCAAAGGAATATATTGTCTTAGTAGCTGGTCCTAAGAATTATACTTTTTATAATTACATTCCAACTTTATTGTGGTTCTGAATGGGTAGGGAAAACTGAAACCATCTACATCCAGAGTTTACAGTCTACATTGACATCAGTATTCAGTTGTCCTCAACATGACTTTACTATTCCAGGAAACTCTTGTCCAGGCAGATAAGATTTGCAAATAACTTCATTGTTCATTTCAGGAACTTCCCCAAAACCCCATATAAACCAACAGCACACTATTCAACTTTTTAATAAATAGCTGCAAATAACCAATCACTTTCTCAAACACTTTGAAAAAAAATCTCACCTCAAAACCCTTGCTTTGCTAGATCAATCCTAAACTATTATATCATTCATAATCCTTACTAGTTCAGTTCCTGCACTGAAATAGCTGTCCTTAAAGACTTCAAATCCTCAATAAATATCCCAACTTTGCTCTCCCTTCCTACTTCATTCACACACCCTCCCCTTTCCCTAGCAGATCCTACCAACTCTGTAAAGGTAGTTCTCTCCTTTATGCAATAAACTTACCAGGTCATTTCTGGTGGTATTTTCTAAGAGTCAATCAATATTCCACAGCACTACCAAACAGTTTCCCACCAAATATCTGTTAAAATTCAGTTCAGTAATACTAGTTTCATCACATGTGAGGAAAATATGAATACCTATACAAAAGGGCATAAGAAATCTTCATCCTACATTAGGCACCAACTGCTAACACTATTGGTTCCATTTTCTCAATGAGTTAAAACAGGTATTTGGCCTACAAATAAAATTTTTAAATAATACCAAATAAAGAGATATGAGTATCAGAGCAGCCATAAAACCAGTGAGGAGTTCTGAGGACAAGAGAAAGTAAATAAGACAGGGTTAATAACTGAAGCAGTAATCTTAGGAGAAAATGGATGGGGAAAATACTGAATACGTGAATAATCCGCAACACTAATAATCAGTAAAAGAAAAAAATGCTAAATTTACTACAATTTAACAGCGATGAGAAATTTTAAAGAAATTTTCACTACAAAAAAAAAAAAAGAAATTTTCACTACAGTAAAATTATTTTTAAACCATGAGGTGGAATTAAGTCACAATGAAACATGTAATACATTTTGTAGAAAGACTTTTTATCAACCAAGAATAAATGTATGAGCATTTCTTTTACTATAAATCATTTAAAGCAATATAAGCCCATAAGGATGCCTATATAGGAGTAATTTGAAAGAAAGTTACGCATTTAGAATGCTTCAATGTTTGGGAGGAACTGAAGAATTCAAATATTAAGATCTAAATGTAAAAATGGAATCCACAAGTACTGAGAGAAAATATGGATAATTCCATTATCCATTATAATCTTAGAGTGGTGAAGACTTTTCTATGTTTCAAAGTCCAGAAACATAAAAGAAAAATATCGCCATATAAAAAAGGAAAAATTCTGCATAAGAAACACAGTAAAGAATGAAAAAATATATTTTTGGCAACCTATATTACACGAAGAGCTAACTTCTCTATAAAGAACTCCTGAAACAAAGAAGAGAAAAACCAAAACCTAACAGAAAAATAAACAAAAGACGTGAGAATTCACAGAAGGGGGAAAAAATGTCCATTGAACGTATGAGAAAATACTCAAATCATTCATAATGAGAGAAACATAACAGTCTGAATTACACCAGTTCAAATCTATCAAAATTCCAAAAGTCTGACAACACATTCAGTTGGTAAAGCATGGGAAAATAAGCCTCTTAAACATTTAGATACGTAACAGGAATATGACTATACCTAACAGAATTACAGAACCATCAATCTTTTTTAGAAAAACATTTTATAATAGTTTCAGATTTATAGGAAAATTGCAAAGATAGTACATACAATTACCCTACACCAAATATGTAGATTCTGCAATTAAGGTCTTATATTATAATGGTATAATTGTCACAATTAATCAACCAAAAGTGACACATTATGGACTAAAGCCTACTCTATTTATTTTTTTTTTAAGCCCACTTTATTTAGATTTCACTTTATTGTACTGTCATGTCTTCTGCAGCTCCTGTTGGTTGTGACAGTAGACTTCCCCTGTTTCAGATGACCTTGACAGTTTTAAGAAGTACTGTTCAGGTATTTTGTAGAACATCCAATACTGTATACTTAATAGTATTAAACGTTGGTCACACAATTGAGGTAGTGTTCATCAGGTTTCTCCCATGTCAAGTTATTCTTTTCCATATTTCTCCAATACTTAAGAGAGTTCTGTTATATATCTTTAAGGACTAAGTACCTACATAAATTATTTATAATTCCTCTGCATAGGAGATATGTCTATTCTCTCCCTTTTATTTTTACCAGAACGGATTCATGGATATTATTTTATAATTGAATCATAATTTAATTTTTAAAATTCAATTTTACTTTTGTTGCTCAAATTATTCTATTATTAGTTACTGGAAATTCTTTGATATAGCTCCTATATGTGTTTTACATATTTCATTCTTTGTTTTTGTTGGAGTATTTCCTAACTTTTCAGCATTATTATATTTCCTGTCCCAGTCCTGGAATCAGTCATTTCTCCAGAGCTCTGGTTCCTTTTATGAGAGAACAGTATTAGAAACCAAGATCTGGGCACTAGCTGTGCTCACTGCTACTGGGGTGTCATTTTCTTCTAGGCCCTCTCAGCTGACAGAGCAAGGAAACATGTGTACAGATATATTTATCACTTGATTGATCCTTGTTCTTAGAAATTAAATCATGCATTTGCTTATGTAAGTACAAAATGTTGTATCATGTTATTCATTTGGTATTGTAATAGCAAAAGGTAAGAAACAACCCACGTGTCCTCACAGGACTAAGTGACTTAATTATCATATCCACAAAAGTAAAATTCAGCTATTAAAAGTAAGTAAGATCCTTTCCAACTAGGGCCCGGCAGAATGGCTCCCGCAAAGAAGGGTGGCGAGAAGAAGGGCCGTTCTGCCATCAACAAGATAGTGACCAGAATATACCATCAACATTCACAAATGTATCCATGGAGTGGGTTTCAAGAAGCATGCCCCTCAGGGACTCAAAGGGATCCATAAATTTGCCATGAAGGAGATGGGAACTCCAGATGTGCACATTGACACCAGGTCAACAAAGCTGTCTGGGCCAAAGGAATAAGGAACGTTCCATACCGTATCCACGTGCAGTTGTCCAGAAAACGTAATGAGGATGAAGATTCACCAAAAAAGCTCTACATGCTGGTTACCAACGTACCTGTCACCACTTTCAAAAATCTACAGACTGTTAATGTGGATGAGAACTAATTGCTGATTGTCAAATAAAGGTATAAAACTGCAAAAAAATTTTAAAAAATTAAAAAAATAAAAATTAAAATAAGGAAGATCTTCACCTAGACACGGAAAAGCCTCCAAAATAAAATCTACATGTATTTGCTTATATTTGCAAAAAACACTGGAAGGATAAACAAGATAGGAAAGGAAATGTCTATCTATAAAAGGTGTGGGAGGAAAAACAGGCTAGAGAAAGCAAAAGGGAAAACAAGACTTCTCTAAGATCTCTCTATATACTTTTAAGTTCTTCATCACATCACCTATTCAAGTAAATTCAGTTAAATTTTTAAAAAACTGTTCAATGCCTACAGAAGTGGAAGGATGTGAAGGGTTCAAATTAAAAAAGGAATGGGGCAGGGAGATAATCATTTGTGAGGAGTAAATACAGTAAAAAAAGATACCTCCATCTTAGAAACAAATTATGTATCAAAAATCCTTTGTAAGCTTTAATAAAATGAAAGTACAGTTGACCCTTGAACAATGCAGGGGTTAGGGGCACTGACCCCTGTGTGGTCCAAAACCTGTATTTAATTTTTGATTCCTCAAAAACTTAACTACTAATAGGTTACTGTTGATTGGAAGCCTTACCAATAATATAGTTGATTAACACATTTTGTATGATATATATATATTCTATGTTCTATATTCTTTTTTAAAAAAAAGATTTTATTTATTTATTCATGAGAGACACAGAGAGAGAGTCAGAGACACAGGGAGAGGGAGAAGCAGGCTCCCTGTAGGAAGCCTGATGTGGGACTCGATCCCAGGAGCCCAGGATCATGATCTGAGCCAAAGGCAGATGCTTAACCACTGAGCAACCCAGGTGTCTCTATATGCTGTATTCTTACAATAAAGTAAACTAGAAAAAAGAAACTGTTATTGAGAAAATACTTACAGTACTGTATTTTTCCCAAAAAAAAAAAAAGTGTATACGTGGACCAGTGCAGTCAAACCTGTGAGGTTCAAGGATCAACTATATAAAGTCAACTAAATTTGACTAAAACACTACAGCTGCTAAAATTAGCCTGTTCTAGGTATCTGCATATAACTTAACTAATTACTATTAAATGGGTAGTGTGGGATGCCTGGGTGGCTCAGCGATTGGGGCACCTGTCTTTAGCTCAGGGCATGATCCCGGAGTCCTGGGGTCGAGTCCCGCATCGGGCTCCCTGCATGGAGCCTGCTTCTCCCTCTGCCTATTGTGTCTACCTCTCTCTGTGTGTGTGTCTCTCATGAATAAATAAATAAAATCTTTTTAAAATAAATAAATAAATGGATAGTGTTACATGGTTACCTATATTAGCAGATATAAGTCTGAAGAACTAAATAAACATTTGTAGAGGCACAATATTTGTATCCTTCACTGGTTTGTTGATATTTATAGTCAAATAAAAGGACTATTTCAATGTCATAAATTTATTATTTTTATTTCCTTGACAAAAAGGTGAAACCAACTTCTAACATGTGGGATCACTTCTTCATTGGAAGATAAAAACTGGGTGTTATGCTATATGTTGGCAAATCGAACTCCAATAAAAAAAAATACAAAAAAAAAAAAAAGGGAAGATAATAATGGCAGGTTTGCAAATACTCATTTCTAAATGCTCCTAAGAGAATAATTTTTATGCCTCTGAGGTGATCCAGACCAGGAAAAAAAAGGCTCAAATAGCTCTTTTTAGTATTCCCAAAGTAGGGAAGCAATCGTTTGATGTTGCTTCTGAAAAGTTAACATATCACAAAAGATTGTCCCTTCAACATCCAGAAGTAGCTCATTTGTAGCTGTTCACAAAACTTTCTCAATGACTTCAATGTAGAAAAGAGGACATTCTGCCTAAAAACTGTTCAACAGCTCAATTCTATAGACTAATAAAATCCAAAATTTTTAATGGTATAGCTTCCTCTTTGAACTCATCTACCAAGCCTCTACATGCAACCTATATTTCTCTCCTTCTACCACATGGAAATAATAGGCTGAACAAGAATAACAATTATTTTAAAAGAATGCAAAAATTTTTTCATACCTCCTTTTTACATACTGTTCTTTTAATCAAGGAAGTGCCAAAGGTAATGATCTTTACCAACATCTCCTCCAAGAAATCTACCTAATACCCTTGGTTGAATGTCATTCCTTCCTCCTTTTCAGGACAGTCGTCAGGGGGTCTGGGTGGCTCAGTCGATTACGTGTTCAACTCCTGATACTGGCTCAGATCATAGTCTCAGGGTCCCGAGATCAAGACCCACGTTGAGCTCTGTGCTCAGCAAGGAGTCTGCCTGAGATTCTCTCTCCTCCCTCTGCCCCTCCCCCCACGTGCAAGTTCTCTCTCTCTCTCTCTCAAATAAGTAAATAAAATAAAATAAAATCTTTTTTAAAAAGGACAATTGTTAAGTCCATCTTTGGTGACAGCATGAATAAATGGTTAAATCATAAGTTACCTTATTTTTACTGATATGCTGTTTACATGACAGAACCTGGACAATGAAGAAATGGAAGTCTACCCTGATTCCTGATGCAACTCCTATAGGTACACTGACATGTCTAGGATTGAAGTTTTTTTGGAGAGACCAGCTTGAAAGAAAAAAATAGAGACACCTATTCTACATCTTTTTTGCCTGCCATTTGAAAATAAATAAAAGAATAAAAATAGGTATATAATATCAAAATAATTTGAAGGAAAAACTGTTTTGCCAACCAGATATTAAGACATATTACAAAGCAGTGATAATTAAAATAAGCTAGAGCTAGAATATAAACAGATGGACTACCAAAACAAATTATCTCAAATTAAGAAAAAAACCTTCATTTATAGCAATATGATATATATATTTTTTAAAGTATCACAAATTAATGAAAAATGAAGCTGTCGTGATTCAGGGAATGGTAATTGTTACCTCCTGAGCAACCTCAGGGGGAAATACAGAAGAAAAAAAGAAAAAAAGAAAAAAAAAAACAAAACAGCAATCAAAGAAATCCAAACATAAGCCATGACATCTTTCTACAAATTATCTAAAGCAAAGATTCTAAATAGTAGGGTCAGGAAAGTAGATGTGGCACATTACTAGTGGGACTACCACAACAAATATTACCTGAAAGGCTCATAGGATCTGATTTGGGAATTCCACTTCCATATACCTAAGTTTACCCTAAAGAAATGTCAAATGGGCACTGGTTAAAAGATGTGTGGTCACATGCTACAGCCTGTCCCAGCACAATTTAAAATAATGAAAAATATAAAGTAGTAAGTTAATAATTATCAACCACTATGAAATGATAAAACTTCCTTTGAAAGATTGCTATAACCACTGAAAATGATAGCCATAAGAATTATTTGGTAACTTAAAATATATATATATCATTAAAAAAGGTCTTAAAAATATTAAACTCTATATATGAAAAAACAAAGGGGAGTATTTGAAGATGATAACCACTGCTAGAAAATTTAGAGTATGGTCTATTTTCTACATTATTATGTTATGTTTAACAATTTTCAAAAACATAATAATTGAGAATGTACAGATAGAAAACAGACACTCAAAGAAACCGTTAATAAGTAAATAAGGAGGCCATTAGACTTAAGTGGCTCCAATGCCTTAACACCCTAGGTAGGCAAACCAAAACTTAAGCCAGAGTCACTGCAAAAGAATCTGAGAAAATGAAACTTAAGAACAACCAATCACAAACAGCCAACTAGGCCTTCCAAATAAGGCAACTGCTTAAACCATCACCAATCAAATAATTCCCTTTGCTTCTGTGTCTTCTCCATAAAAACCTCCCCCATCTCCCAGCTCCTGTTGGTGGACTGGTGAAAACTTTTGGCTTGGCACTCCTTGATTCCATCAATGTATATGGTCATTAAACTTTAAAAAATTAACATGTCTCAGTTTACCTTTTAACAAAACAAAGTAAAAAAAGCAAAACAAAAAGATATTCACTAAAAGGATAAAAAATACTTGGGACATAAGACTTTTATAAATGAAGTTAAGAAAACTCCCCTAAGATATGATAAAACTAAGATTCAAAAAAGAATAAAAGAAAAAATAAGATACAATGATGGAAAGTTTTAATAACTTTGCCTTTAATTTATATATGATGGTTGCTCCCCCTTAATACTGTGCTAAACCGTAAAACGGTGTTTCTAAACACTATCTGTAACATTTTAAAAACCAAGCTCAGGGATTCCACTTCAGTTGTTCTGGGACAGAGTTTCAGATTTTACATCATAAATACACACACACGGAGATATCTAGTTGGGTTTTTTTTGTTTATTTTTCTAAATCACAAGAGTGCTCCTGAAGTTCAAGTTAAGGCCACTGACCTAGAACATAAGATAATAAAGGCTTAAAATAATAAATAATACACACCTAAGTAGACTTTATGACAAAGAATAAAATGTAAAAACCATTTTCTTTATTTGATGGGTAAGCTATAGGACCGGTTATTCTATTGTGACTTCAGAATACCTGAGTCACACATAAAAGTCATTAACAAGGAAAGCAAATACTGTCTAGACTGCTGAGATGTCAAACAAGCAGTACAGCATAGGTCTGAAGAAGGGAACAGATACGGCAAATGGTTACAAGAAAAATTTGGTTGGTCCTAAGGAAAAGCTTATCAATGTACTTATCAGAAACATTATTAACAGCTTTATTCCTAACGAGCATTAGATAAGAAACAACAATGAATACCCTACATTATTTGGTCCAATATCTATACTATCCTCCTCCCCACAATATATCTAAAGGGTGCAACTTACACCAATTAGTAACACTAATTCTCAAATTAGATGGGAGCAGGGAGGCATATGAGAAAATCCAGGAGGTATGTATAGTTTCAAAAGCCAGAGAGATGCTTTTGATTCAACTGTCCTTGCGAACCACTTCTTTACCCTTAAGGAATCAATCAACCTAAAAGGGTAGATCAGCAAAGTAATTCTAGTACCATTACTAGTAATTCTTCCTATTATATCAAAAAGTAATATCAAAAAAATTGCGGGCTGTGACTAAGTACAAGGTACTTTCACTTTTTATCATTTCATTTAATTCCCACAGCTCCATGAAGAAGGTTCTGGCATTTCCAAATTTTATAGAAGAAACTGACCCTTAAGAGTTTAAATAACTAGCTC
Organism: Vulpes vulpes; assembly: GCF_048418805.1. Lineage (NCBI taxonomy): Eukaryota > Metazoa > Chordata > Mammalia > Carnivora > Canidae > Vulpes > Vulpes vulpes. The sequence goes on from NC_132789.1 coordinate 73,781,261, forward strand.
AAGATCACATGATTATCAATTACGAATGAAGTAGTTTCTTTACAGAAAAAAAAAACATATAAACCAATTTTAACTTTATATAATGAGTTCAGATATTTTTCTAAAAAGTTATACATAAAATAAATGTGTCAACCATTTTATAGCTTCTTTGGAAGAAAAGGGATCAGAGGAGAAACAGCAATGTAAATAAGAAAATATGGAGATGGAAGGGAAATAGCTATGCTCACAAGTTTATGGGCAGGGGTGCCTGGTCAGTAGAGCATGCAACTCAGTAGAGCATGCATATCAGGGTCATGAATTCAAGCCCCATAATGGGCAATAAAGCTTACTTTTAAGAAATTTTTTTAATTAAAAAAATGATTTATAAACAATAAAATCTACTGCAAAATACAGTGCTGACTCCACTGTTCCTGAAATGATAAAATGTCAGTAAATAAATCATGATCATGAAAATGTAGCTGATATAAAAATGTTTAATGTTTTAAGACCATATAATAAATAGAGAAATATCAAAAGGCACTGAATCTCACAACTTGTGAAAATTCATTTTTAAATGTCACATCTCCAGATGTCACCAAGTCATAATCTCTGGTTTCTTGAGAGCTTGTTTGGAGGTTCTAGCAGGGGAGCGCAGCTACTCGTATACCCTTGACCGAACGGTCCTCCTCTATTGGGGATGGTCGTCCTCTTCGACCGAGCGCGCAGCTTCGGGAGGGACGCACATGGAGCGGTGAGGGAGGAAGGGGACACCCGCCTAGCCAGCCAGATCAGCCGAATCAACCCTGGTGATCAATGGGGTGACAGATGTCGCAGCCAGATCGCCCTCACATCCCATAATCTCTGGTTTCTAAAATAAATCTTAATATACCTACTTTAACAGAGGTATAATTTTAAACTCAATTAAAAAAAAAATCAATGAAATGTCTTTAATTTTAAACATAGACCACAAAGCAGGTTTTAATTACAGTAAACCCAATGAAAACAAAATTCCTAGTCAACTGCATACATAAACTATCAGGGTAACTGAAATGACAAATACACTGTTCTATCCTTTTGGGTGCAATTTTGTACTTCAGTAAAATGCATTTAACTCTAGTACTACATAGCTAAAGAGCTCAATTTCATTAAGGATGAAATTTTACCAGTTAAACCAAATTTTAGTCTTGATCTTGACCAGAGTTTTCAGATCTTTAGAAATAGGTATTTACATATAAGTATTATTTTATATTTCCAATTTGTCTAAGATAACAAGTTAGTACAATTTACATGTAATTCAAAAGACCAAATAATGCCAAGTTACTACCCCTCCAAGTTGGCCTACAAACTGCTTCTTCAAGAATGCTCACAAATACCACCTACATGTAACAATAATATTCAAAACTTTTGATGGGTTTTTATTTTCTCCTGTTATCAGAATTGATTCTCGATTCTTTTTAGGCCATGATTGATCTAATTAATTTACCAGTTCCTAATCTCATCACTTCATCATTCAATTAAGCAATACGTAATTTGGAGGGAATACCAAAAAAGCATGGTCTCTCTGGAGCAGAAAGCCAACTAGGAAACAGATTTATAAATAATTACAAAACAATGGGTTAAGTACTATGGTAGACATAAATGCTATAGCAGAATCACCATATGTAGACTGAAGATGACTTTAGAGGAAGTGACATTTGTCTTCAAAAATGAGAATCTCAAGTGTCACAGCACAATAACATCAATACATCAGTTTTCTCATCTTTATATCCTAGCCCTGACTATAAATGCTAGTACAGAAATCACAAGGACACTTCAGACATGGATACATGGATGGATGGATAGAAGGAAGGATAAAAAGACATATATACAAATATAAAGAAGAATGAGTAACTAATAGATTAAAATGGAAAAAATTGGATATAATAATTTAGATGGGGCATTCCAAAACCCTAACATATGAAAGTAACAACAGAAAAAGATAAATCTAAAAGATATTTAGAAATTAACAAAATTTGGTGTGACAAACTGGACAAGGGGGAGGAGAGCATAATAGAAAAGACAATCTGCCAAAGGTTTTGGCTTTAGTCACCAGGCTAAAAGTGGTACGTTACTGTTGGCTGGGAATGGAGGCAGGGGATAAAAAAAAAAAAAAAAAACAGCTCTCGTGAAGGAGCACTAAGAGGCAATATCTGGAAGGTAGCTAGAAAGGAATTCAAGAAAAGAGGTCTGGATTAGAAATAAATATGAAGATCATCAACATATAGGTAATAAGAAAAAAGCACTAAATTCAAATGAGATTGCCCAGGCAACACATAAAATAGGAGAACAGGGAGGGCCAAGAGCAGAACATTCATCAACTAGTCTTGCTGTTATTTCACATGTCTCAGTACTACCTCACAATACCACCTCAGTGTATACCATATACGATGACTAACACAATGCCTAGGACACGACAAATGCTTTAAAAATACTGATTATACATATCCCTGAATTGAAAAACAAAACGTACTAAGTACAATAAAGCCATTAAGGATTATTATTATGTCATTAGAAGTATTTCAATAAGGGATGCCTGGGTGGCTCAGTGGGTTAAGTGATGGACTCTTGATTTTGGCTCAGGTTGTGATCTCAGGGTTGTGGGATTGGGCCCCACATGGGGCTCCTGGGGCCCTTCCCTGAACACAGAGCCTGCTTGGGATTCTCTCTCTCCCTCTGCACCCCTTCCATATTCACCCACTCTCCAAAAAAAAAAAAAAAAAAAAAATTCAGTAGGACAGGCTTAAAGGACTAAAAGCCTGCTTAAGAAATCCAAAATTTACTTCAAAAATCAATAGGAGGCTTCCTTCCAACCAGAAACAGCAGTACAAACCAGTAATTAAAACATTAAAATCTGGAATTATGAAAAAGGTTTACTTCAAAGATAGTGCTTATACAAATTAACTAATTTTTCTACATATTAGCTAATTTAAAGGATAAGGTCTCTAAAGTTGGAGTAATAAGAGTGTCAATGTTGTTACCTGACTTTTCACAAATGTTAATTTTTACCAACCTTTATTTAACACTAACTTGCACTAATTAACAGAAATTTAACCATCAATTTTAAGAACAGAAAGACTATATATATGGTTGAGAAGACCAAAGTGAGTTAGTAACTAACCTAGAATATAGTGAAATTATTTTTGGATCCTTTTCCCACTGTTTAAAAACATGCATATAGAGTATTCCTAAAAGTATTTACACTAACAAGTGCAAAAAAAGAAATAAGGATGTGCTATTATTAAGTTGACAAGGGACACATGGGTGGTTCAATTGGTATAGAGGATGTGACTCCTGATCTCAGTGTTGTGAGTTCTAGCCCCATGTTGAGTATAGAGCTTACATTAAAAAAAAAAAAAAAAAAAAAAAATGGGTGGACAAAAACTTTTTTTAAATTAACTTTTATGACAACAAAACAAAGCAAATCGTCTGTACTTCCACTTTAACAGACTACCTTTAGGTCAAGTCAATAACATTTTCTGTTCTTCAAATGGAATAAGAGATAGGATATGTATCAACAATACTAATTTGCAATATTTTTCTTCATAAGGGTTGGCTTACAGTGTGAAAAGTTGTTACAAAAATGCATAATGTGATCTAATATTTCCAGTTTTGGTGGTATACAGCTATATATCGATAGAAATGCAAGATCAAAATTTATGTGTTGAATTTATAAATACAAAACCCAAAACCAGTAACGTAAAATTCCCACCTAATACTGAAGCAATCTACACAGCATGCATCTGGGCTGTCTTCTCTTTATGGCATATGCTAATGCAAACTAATTTTAACACATGTAAAATCAAATAAGTAAACATATACATAAAAATCTGTAAATATGCAGTATAATTATTTTTGCTTTTCACTACCTATATTCATTTTACTCTGTGCCCAAACCCTAATTGATTAAAAATAAATCTACAAATACTTTCAATCTTTTTACATTTAAACCATTTTGAGCTATAAATATATCCTCTCATTTATGCATTTTGTATAGACCAATTTTTTGTGTGTAATAAAACTAAGTCAATGGAATTTAAATCTAATTTTGATGAACATTTTAATTTACCACTTTATAGTGCTCTCTACAGCAGACACTTAACACAGACTTTTTAACATCACATCTCTATGGAGGCATTGCAATAAAATGGTTTGAACACCAAAACTCAGCTTCACCATAGCGGTAGAACCTTAGGGACAATTAATTTAAGGCCTCTGTGTACTCATTTGAAAATGAGGCACAATAGTTATATGAGGGGCTTATTATGAGCACTTAACAAAGTAACACCTGTCATGGTACCCAGCAAAAGAAACAATTAAGTTTCTTTCAGTTTATATCAAAAAATAATTTTAAAAGGCGGCTTTGGAGAGCAAGATGATTTCATTCATCCCAATAAGTCACAGATTTGTAAATCTACCTTTTCACATACAATATTCAGTATCATTTGTTACCACAGAACGATTTTATAGGAGGCACTCCCCGGATTAGATGTATTGGTACGTATTTATGGTTTTTCAAGTAGGCCAACAGAGAGCGGAAACAGGCTAGCAAAAGGTAAGCCACACTCAGATACATTATGTTTTTTTCTGGTCCCTGGCAATTACTCCTTCCAGGTCAGTATTTTACAGATACGAAAGTAATTGTCAACTAAAAAAGCTGGGTGCAAACTAATGACAAAGAATCCTCTAATGACAGTAAGAATTTTTGGCTTAATATTGTAAACATCTCATAAAAATTTAAAAAAAAAAAAAAAAAAAAAGACCAGTTCAAAGAAATTGCCAACAACTGTAGGTTGAATGCTAGTCAACTAAAACCAACTTTTCTATTTTGGCGATTTTTTTAACCTCACAAATACTACATAAAATGTAATTTTAAATGCCATAAACTTATTGCTTATCTTTGTCATTTAAAATACAAAAATGCCATAATCTGTAGTACACTTTAAATAATTTTCCCATTTAAAAGTTTAAGTAAAAATTACAGTCAAAATTTGAAGAACCTAAAACTAATCTTTCATCATATATATATGAAAGGAGGCAATTTTAAAGGTAGATAAAATACTCTAATGATTATTTTTATAGGCTGAATTTAACATATAATGTCCTTTTTCTATAACACAGCAACACATTCGCTAAGTACTTATCCTCCATCGAAGTATAAAAGCTACCAAAAAAAAAAAAAAAAAAAAAAAGCCATGACATGATGCTGCAATTTTTATAAAGACTGGAGAACACTAATAAAGGCTCAAAATATAATGCTTTATAAATATTCAGCACTATTAGACAATAACAAAGAAAATACCAGGGAAAAAATTTTGTATTCACATATAATTTTTCCTAATATTAAAGGAAATCATCTTCATTTCTAAATATCTTCCTCAGTTGCCATTATTGTTTCTACTATTCACAAGACTTGCAGTTGTTTAGTTAGCACTATTTCATGAGTAAAGGAGAAACACTGCTGAAAATAAGGGGAAAAACAAAAGCCTCACAGACTAAATTATTTTATATGCCATCTCGTTCCACCAGTCATAGGATTGAAGCAATATCTGAAAACTAAACATATCAACAAATACATACATTAAAATCTGTTGAGTTAACACAACTATTCTGTACTACAAAAAAAATAAAAACTTTTCTATTTTTGTAAAACCAATGATCTATTAGCATAAGATTAGTGCTGTACAAATCTACCCCCATATATCAGATCATTACCATATACTGAACCAATCCTTCCGATTTTATCTTCCTTACTATGTATCTTTCTCCCTTCAGGTAACCAGAGCACATCTGGCAGGCTGCACTATTTCAAACAGCTGACACCTGAAAGTGAGTGACTTTGTTGGGCCTTGGTTCAAGGATGAGAATAAACTATTTTATAGAAGCTTTTTCTAGTAATAGGAAAATTAGGTTATTAACAAGCCTTCATACCTCACACACTTTTTTTTTTCCTGCCTGTAAGAGGAATGTAAAAATTTGGGAAATATAGAACTGTATTTTTATTCATCCATAAATCCTACCACCCAGAAATCTTAACTTTTTAGATTTCCTTCAGAGAATTAAACCTCAATAATCTAATTAAACACTAATAAATACCTAGAGGGAAAAAAATGTACCTTCATTTTGGCCTTTTGAGAAGTACTATATAAAAACATGGATTATTATTGGTACAACCTGTTAATTTTACAAGGATATCTGAAAAGTGTTAAGTGATGAGGGGGGGATAAGGAGTCCCACAGTTCGGTCCCTAGACTGAAATCCCCTTCACAATTTTTATAGCTTCAAATACTTGAATGGCAGCAAGATGTGACTGTTTTTAGAATGATGTCAATAGTAACTTCGCTACATCAAACAGGCTTTACTTTTAATTTCTTTCCATTCATAATTCAATATCTACTTTTGCTGTAAATACACACACACACACACATATTTTTAAACAGCTTATATTCAAAGACTCAACTATTTTCTTTGAGGTCCAGCATTCAAACTGTTAGTGTTTCTGGCCTGTGAGACAGTCCACCAGATAAAACGATAATACTTTTATATTCCAAAATTCTCCATCATAAAGAGACCATTCCCTAAATATAGCCGCAGTTTTTTCTTTTGTTACAACCCTCGTACATGTAAGTATGCAGATGTTACAATTACAAAGACTGATACGACTTCATCCACAAACAAAAAAACCAATAAACTACTGCCAGCAAAAAAAAAAAAAATTTTTCTTAAAATTTGCTTGAACCTATTCCTAGCTTCGACAGAGGCTTTCGTTAACTCAAGGCATCAAAGGTCTTAAAACCCCCCATTCATTATTCTCCTCTGCCCGGTGGTCAACAAAAAACAAGTCGAAAATACAGTAACGCGAATGTGTTACTCTGACCTTCTTACACAAGCGCCTTTTAAAAGAAAATCCCTCAACAAAGACTCCAGAAAGAATCCGTAAAGTTTGGGGAAAGCATTGTCTGCCTCGAAGTCAAGCATCTCCTGGGAAGTGACAGGAGGTCCGGCTGCCGGGGATACACTCCGCGGACCCTAAGGAAGAGCCGAGACTCGAAACAAAATTCGCCACTTTTGTTATCTAGAAAATTTGGCGGAGACGTGATAAAGCTCAATGACCAGCGACGCGTCTCTAATGGGCGAATACATACATACCGCGGAGGAGCGCCACGGCTTTCGGCTACGCTTTCGCCGTTTTTGAAAGAAAAGCTAATTGTTAGCGGCCATGTGACACTCCAGGATCCCAGAAAGGAAAGGGTGGGAGGGAGAGAGAGGAGTTCAAGGCAGTTCAGGGTCAGGGCGAGCTCAGGCATCCTGTCATTAGCTCACGCTCCCCGCAGGCTGCAGGCAAAACACTGCTTACCCGAAAAAGGAGTGGGTGAAAAGTGGGCAGAGAACGGTGGGGACAGAACGCGGGCAGGGCCCACGCGGCGCGAGGGGGCGACGGGCGGAGGGCGGAGGGCGGAGGGCGGAGCGCGCGGGATCCGGCGCCGGCCCGCGGACTTGGGGAGCCAAGGCACCGCGCACAAAAACGCTGAGAAAAGCAACTGCCACGGAGACGACAATCCCGGGCAGCTGCCCAGGCCCCCTCCCCGCCGGCTCTCCGGGTTTCCCACACTCGCGGCCCCGCGCTCAGGGGTGTGACCCGCCGGCGGGAGGCTGCGCTCAGCTTTGTCTCGGCGGCTCCCCACGCGCGGGCGCCCGCTCCTCCCCCGCGCCCGCCACCCGCTCACACCCCCCCCCCCCGCGTCTCCAAGGAGCTGGAAGCGCCGCGGCCGCCGCCGCCTCGTCGCCCACCTCCCGCAGCCTCGCGCCCTTCCTTCCCCGCGGCCGCCCGCGCCTGCGGCTCCGCCCCCACCTCCGCCCCCGCCCCCGCCCCCGCCCCCGCCCCCGCCGGGGGGAATCTTTGTGTCTCGGGGGACGTTCGGCCTCCTCGCGCCCCCCCGCCCGCGGGCCTCGTGGGGACGCCGGCCTCCCCCGGGGTCCAGGTGGGCAGCCAGCCCGGGGGTGGCGGCGACCGCGCGCGCCTCCGCGAAGGAGCCCGTCACCTCCCCACAGCCCAGCCCAGCCCCGGAAATGCCCCGGCGCCCCGGGGCGCGCGCGGGGCCGGGGGCCACGGCACCCGCGAGCCCCCCCGGCCGCGCCTTCCTCTCTCAACTTCCCGGCCGGGCCCGAGCCTGCGGCGCCCCGCCACGGCCGCCCGCCCGCCCCGCGGGGCTCGGGGTCCGCGGGCGGCAGGGAGAGCCCCGCGCGGTCGCCAGCCGCCAACTCACCAGCGAGCGCGGGGGCCGCGTCTCCAGGCGAGGCGCGGAGGGTGAGCGGCTCCGCCGACGCCCGCGGCGACCGGATGCAGGTCCGGGTCCCAGCGGCCGGCGGGGGACCCACGGCGCCTCCGAGGCGCAGGCCTCCGCTGCCGCCTTCCGGCTCTCGCCCGGGTCCGGAGCCTTCGGGAGGGGCCGCGGGTGCCTCACGCGCTGCCGAGCCCCCCGGACAACATGGCTCCCGGGCCGCCGGGCCGCCGGGCCGCCGGGCCGCGCGGGCAGCCCACTAATCCCCTCGGAGGAGCGCGGGCGGGAGCGAGGCCGGGCAGGGAGGTGCCGGCGCTCGGCTGAGGCGGCCCGCCCGGACCGCGGCTCCTTCTTCTCTGCGGCCGGACCCGGAGGAGCTCGGGAGACCGCGGGCGGCCGCTCCCGTTCGCTGCGTGTGCGTCGCTTTCTCGCTCGGCGACTGCGGATTGACGCCTCCGCCTGTTCCCCGGAGGAGAGCGAGCGAGCGAGCGAGAAAAAAGACTTTTATTGAAACGATCCAACCAGCAGCAGCGGAGAAAAGCGACCCGCCGCGGGAGCTTCCCCCACCCCCGCCTGAGCAGCTCGCCGCGGGCAGCGCGACCCCTGCTGGCGGCGGCCGCGGGGCGGGGCCGGCGGGCCGGGGGCGGGGCCGGGGGCGGGGCCCGGAGGGCGGGGCGGGGCGGGGTATCCCCGGGAAACCCCCCGCCCGGGGGTGGGGGCCCTGCTCCGGGCGGTCCGGCTCCTGGAGCCGCGGGAGGAAGGTGAGAGGGCGAGAAGGTTCGGTAGAGCCACTCCGCGGGCACCGGGAACGAGATTACCCCGGTAATTCGGCCCCTTCATCCTCCTCCCACCACCCCCCCTTAACGAAACAAAAACTCTTGCTTAAATTACCCAAGTAATTATGTAATGAAGATACCAGTGCCGCAGTTCTCTACCAAAAGGTTTTCTGGAGAAAAGGGCCCACACCTGAGCCTGCTGTTGGCCCCTTTGCTCCTCCATTGTGGGTGCCTGGGTGGGCAGCTGTGCAGCAGTCATTCACGCACGCAGGCAGCGTTTGTTCATTTCACCTTTTTTATATTTTCTTGGCAATGCCCTAGGTCCTCAAAGGACTGCGTCGAGCTGGGGTGAAAGATGTTCAGTAAGCGGTTATAATGAAATTCTGAATTTTATGAGAAAGGAAATACAAGGTGCTATAGGAGAGCAGAGAAGAACTTCTGTTGCCCTTGGTTAGGTTTTGTTTTCTTGGGGGGAGGGAGCGCCAAGAGGTTGGCCCAGTTTCTGTAAATGTTTTTACTTTGTTCTTTCTCAGAGGCTAAAAGCTGGTTCAGGAACGAACAGCAGAGTGAAAGTGAAGACAAACTAAAGTAATACTGACCCATTTTTTTCCACTAATAAGGATAAAAGCAGAAAGTAAAAACAAACCCCTAGAGGGAGATAATGAGAGGATAGAAAAGACTAGAGTGGGGACCGGATGTGGACAACCTAAACAAGAAAAAATTTTAAACCACATAAAAAATCTGCTAAAGTGAGATATAAATATTTTTCCATTTCAATACCCAGAAATAGTCTTCGTAGATTTTTAATGCAATTTCAAATGTCCTAAGGACTTCTGCTAATTATCTTCTTGGATTCCTGGACGAATCCTTTCCCTCTAAAAATAATGCCTCTGGATTTCTTTCTCTCATTTTGTTGGGCAAAGTTGAGTGTATCTATTGTAATATCCAAAAAAAAAAAAAATCATACATTTCAATCCGATTTCCGTGCCTCTAAAATTACCAGGATCCATAAATAAGCAACATTTATGCTCTGCACATATTTAACACTTGCTTATCATTCCTATACAAATGCAAATATAGAACACAAGCTTTCCTTTAGAACAAGTGTGCTTAAAAAAAAAAAAAGTTAATGATGCTTTGTCAATTTGTCCAAGTCAGAGAACTTGTAACATACCAAGAGTATAGCATCACTATTACATAGCATCATTTTTAGAGGTCTTTTAGAGAACTAGAAAAATTAGTATTTATATAAGGCATACTTACATGCCAAGCATCTTTCACATACTTGTCTTATTTTTTAAAAATAACTGTCCTTTTTTGATCCCTTAGTATATATTAAAAATCATGGGGTGCCTGGGGCAGGCTGCTTCTCCCTTTCCACTGCTTGCGTTCCCTCGTGCTCATTCTCTCAAATGAATAAATAAAATATTTTTTAAAATCATTTAAAAAATCATAATAAAAATTGATCTACAAGGGGTACCTGGGTCCCTCAGTCAAAGTATCTGCTTTCAGCTCAAGTCATGATCTCTGGACCCAGGATTGAGCCCCACATCTGGCTTCCTGCTTAGCGGGAGCTTGCTTCTCCCTCTCGCACTCCCCCTGCTTGTGCTCTCTCTCTCTCTCTCTCTCTCTGTGTCAAATAAATAAATAAAATCTTTTTAAAAAGCGAATCTACAAAACAACATCCTGAGTTTCAAATCAATAATTCCTCTTTTATTTTATTAGATTGGAATTACTGCTTTAGAAAGCCAAAGATTGTCCTAATTGCCTCAACTTAAGCTGCTAAAGAGCACCCTTTTTTCTTCCTATATCTTTTATTACCATCATAAACATTTCATAATTAAAACTTAGGTAATGATTGTATAGATTTATTTATTCCTTCCATCAAAAAATATTTACTGACTATATATGATGTGCCAGGCACTGTTCTAGACACTGAAAATACAGAAATGAACAAAACAGACAAGATATTGCCCTCATGGAACCGTTTTCTAGTGGTAGAAACAAGCAATAAATATGTTAGTCATCTAAGGAATTCATAAGAACTTGTAATCATGAGAAATATACTGAAGAAAATGAAAAACTAATGGAAAAGAAATTGTGTGGGAGGAACAGAGCTTGGGGGTAAGGTCCAGAAAGACTTTATGAACAGCAGAGGCTAAAGCCTTGGGTTCTTTTCTTTATATCCCTCAGTAGATTATTTGATCACAAAAAGGTCACATGAAAGAAGAAAATGTGGTATATACACAGAGTGGAATATTATCGGCTACAAAAAAGGAGGAAGTGGTACAAAAACATGGATGAATCTAAAAAAAAAATGGATGAATCTTGAGAACGTTATACTAAGTGAAATAAGCTAACCATAGGACAAATACAGCATGGTTCCATTTATATGAAATATTCTAAATAGTCAAACTCAGAAACAGAAGGTAGAAGGGTGAGGGCCAGGGTTTGTGGGATGGGAGAAATAGGGAGTTGATGTTCAACAGGTATAAGGTTTCAGTTATACAAAATGAATAAATTCTAGAGATCTGCTGTACAGATCTCTAGATCTGTGCCTATAGTTAACAATATTGCACACTTAAAAATTTGTTAAGAGGGTAGATCTTATGAAATTTTTTAAAAAGTCATATACAATCAAAATAATGAGTACATTTATTTAGTTACTCTTCTAAATTGATTTAAAGTTTGCCCATGATGTTTTTGGTCTGCTAAATTGGCTTTTTTTGGCTGGGTTGTAGTATAGACTTTTTTAACCTTATAAAGTAAATTACAAAATTACTTAGAGCATTTCCCGAACTATGGTTAATAAATATTCCCTAGCATATGGTGAGGAAGAGGGTTGAGGAAGAATTCCAAGATCAAATCCACTTGGGAAATGCCACATACTTCATCTCCCTTTGGAAAATTCACCATGTACATTTGTATATGAAAAACTCTGAGAAGTTCTGAGATTGAAAGTAATTTTCTTTCCAGTTAAACCAGTGTATCCCAAAATGTTTTGACCATAGAATAGCTTCATCACAGGATGTATATGAAGATATTGCGGGACACATGTGCTGATGAGCACGATTTGGGAAACTGCTCTCTTGGAGCATTAAGTATTTACTCTCCAATCTGGGGACAAGGGGGTCCTTGAAAGGAGAGAGAATTTGAAGGTCACTGAATTTTGGACAGAGAGAGTAGAAGGGGATGTAGTCAGAAAATCTTCATTGTGCTTCACACTTTAAGAATGACATAAGCCTGAGAAACAAATATGAAACATTATCAAGTTACGAAATGGGAGAGACATTGAAGCCTGTTTTCAGTTGTTCTACATTAATGGTTCTCAAACAATGATCCCTAAATCAGTGGCAGCAGCAGTATCACTTGAGAATTTCTTAGAAATTAAGATTCTCAGGCTCCACTCTAGACCAGTTGAATCAGAGAGTCTGGGATGAAGCCCAGCAAACAGTTTTAACAAGTCTTCTAGGATTCTGCTACACAATAAAGTTTGAGAACCACTGCTCTTTAGAGCAGCAACACATAGCTTCATCTATTTACAAAAACAATTTCCCACATGTCTGAATTCTGGAACCATTTCCAATTATTATAAGCTCTAAAAAATTCTCAAAGAAATTAGTTAACTTATCAAATTGGAAAAAAGCTTTTTGTTTGGCTTTATTCTCTATTTTGCTAGGCCGAAACATAGAATAAATTTATTTGTTTGCAATAAGAGTGAAGTAAATCAAGCTAAGGGCAGCAATTAACTATCTTCCCTATACTATCACCTGAGCAAAATAATTTTACTTTTAGTAAAAATGAAACTATAGATGAGAAAAGAGTAATATTGAAGGATTTTTTTAACCTACTTCAAAAACAAAACAGGTGGCATCACCTTAATGTTTATTTTTTATAAATATTTGGTACCATCCCAACTTTTGCAAAATAACCTTATACCATTGCATAATGATACAACTGTAGCCCATCCCTTTAAAGGTTAACTACAGAGATGTTACAGATCCAGCTCTATTTAAAAATCATTATCAAAGTATCTCCATAGACACACAATTTACAAATTTGGGGAGAGAAATTTCTTTACTGTCTACATCTAAAATTTCTAATTTGCAGTATTAGATTTATCAAACGTAAAGGTTTAGTAACATCCAAGAGATTTAATACAGTCCAGGGAGTATTATAAAAAGCTTTCAGGAAAGTGATGTCATGTATCCTCACAAAGGAAATGAATCCAGGAACCAAACTCAGTCTTGGCAGTTAAGGAAGACATAATTTTCAAACATTATGTTTCAAAATAAAGTTGTTCTCTAGTGTTGACAAAATGCTTAGGGAGTTTTAGTCTCCAGGTTTCCAGTAAGGCTCCCACATGGGTCTCTATTAAAAGACTAAGGAGGGATTAAATTGGGTTTTTTTCTGTCCTTTTTAAACCTTGTGATATTAACTGCTCTTAACTAGGTTGATGTTTCCTACCTCCTGAAAGAAATCAGAGGTGGGCTCTTCCAATAAAATATATTTAAGGCTGATTTGAGCTTCCTGAGAAATGAAGCACAACAGCAAACCATCTTTAGATTTCACAAATTTCTTTCTTTTTTAAAAAAAGATATTGTTGGAAAGTGGGAGCTAGGGCAGTAAGGGTTTTCTCCCTCTTAAGTGTGTTAAAAAGGAGGATGTGGCAATCAGCTATTTTCCCAGGGGCTTGTCAGAATGATCACTGGCCTTTCATCTTTTTAAAAAATGAGAGAAGGGAGGAAGTAGCAGAGGACTTCTGGTTTTGTCATCCTCAGAATTTGCCCCAGTGATTTGCTTGCAGTGATGTTTATCAGAATGACTTGTAGACGTAATCCTTCTTGTCTTTAGCTATTAGTTTAGAAGGGCAAGTTTGTCAGTAAACTAACTCTTCCTTGCCCAAGTCAACGTGAGCATAGGATCACCCAGGAAGAGGAGAGTAGAGCAAATATTTGGTACTAACATTGAAAAAAATGGAGAAATTAAAAATGAAAGAGTGGAAAAAGACAATAAGAAAGGTAAAAAAGCAGGGGAAGAGAAGGATTAAGTCTTATAAATATATTTTTATCTTGGGATGCCTAGGTTGCTCAGCAGTTGAGCGTCTGCCTTTGGCTCCCGGTGTGATCTTAGAGTCACCGGATCAAGTCCCACATCGGGCTTCCTGCATGGAGCCTGCTTCTCCCTCTGCCTGTGTTTCTACCTCTCTCTCTGTGTCTCTCATGAATAAATAAACAAAATCTTAAAATATATATATATATATATATATATTTTTTAATCTCAGCAACAAGGAAGCCACAAATGTGCAGAGTGTTAAACTTCATGTACTGGAAGGAAAGAATAGAAAAACACAGAGCTAAGCAGGTCAGGGTTCCAGCCCTGAAGCAGTATTGCATAGGAACTGAGCTTTGCAATAGTTGGGTTGTATGGGCATCCTAGCTTTGCCACTGTAAGATTTTGGTAAGTTACTTAACTAAGAGTTTCCCCACATATAAAATTAGGGTAGTAACATACCTGCCAGGTTGCAAGTATTACATGAGATAATGAATGTAAAGCACCTGTACTGCAACTTTTTCTTTTGTAAGTGACATGAATAGCCACTCAGAAAACTTTTACAGAAAAAAGATTTTTGTTTACAGAACTTCAAAAACCAGGGGTATTGCAGGCTTCAGAGACATCTTATCGAACAGCCCACACAATGTCTTTGGGACCTGGTTTTTCTCCTTTTGGCTCTGCCTTTGGCAGCCCCTGCTCGTCTACCCATTAGGTCAAAAGATGGCTGCAATATTTGTAACTCAGTACTTTCTGTCTTAAGTCTTCCGGAAAAAAGGGAACAACATCCCCAGTAGCATAAAGAGCGCTTATTACCCCAACTTGAATCAACGAACTGTCACCATGACCAAGGCAGCTGAGTTATTGGCCACATATGCTCTACTCTTTAAAGCCAAGGTGGAGTTTGCTTCGCCTAAGTTACACGTGCTGAGAGCATGGGAAGAGAGGTTCCCTCTAAAAAAAAAAAAAAAAAAAAAATGAGGACATTCTTAGCATCCACTTAATTAAAATGGGGACAGTCAGGGATAAGCAGACTTTATTATCAGCTGGATCCAGGAAGTCTGCCTCAGAACATAGTGACTCAGTCTCTCATCTGGGCTTCAGTTCATGTGCAACCTCATTTTCTTGGACTTCTTTTCATGTTCCCTGACCTCCCTGGGACCTGCCCTCATAATGCCTAATCCAAAGGAGGGGCAATCCATTCAGATAATTCTGATTGATTGATTGATTGATTGATTCATGAGAGATGCAGAGAGAGAGGCGGAGACATAGGCAGAGGGAGAAGTAGGCGGCTCACAGGAGCCCCATGTGGGACTCGATCCCAGGACCACGGGATCATGCCCTGAGTCAAAGGCAGATGCTCAACCACTGAGCCACCCAGGTGTCCCCATTC
This sequence comes from Vulpes vulpes, assembly GCF_048418805.1. Classification (NCBI taxonomy): domain Eukaryota; kingdom Metazoa; phylum Chordata; class Mammalia; order Carnivora; family Canidae; genus Vulpes; species Vulpes vulpes. Next base: position 73,796,779 of record NC_132789.1, read on the forward strand.
AGAAAATTCTAAATAAGGACTCTAATTGCTCCAACCTGGGTCATATGTATCCATTCTCTTATCAGAAGAGTCCTAACAGACCATGTGGAGTGGAGGAGATGCACTTGTTCAAGGGACAGAAAGTGCTATTAACAAATATAAGAGGAAAGGGAAAAAAAAAAAAAAGAGGAAAGGGATTCAGGGCAGTCAAAACCACAGGTGTCCACTATAACTGGGTAAATGCAAAGGGTATAATCATCAGAAATTGCAAATCAGAGAAAGTAATTATGGTCAGGAGAGTAGGGTCAACCAAAAAGAGCGGAAGTGCATGAATGAATGGATAAACAAATTGTGGTGTAGTGATGCTCAGCATGGGATGCTACTTGGCAATAAAAAGAAGTGAATTACCGACATATGCAACAACATGGATGAGTCCCAGAGTAATTATGACGAGTAAAAGAAGCCAGATTAGAAAGAGTACACACACTGTATGGTCCATTTTGTGAAATCATAGGAAATGCAAACTAATCTGTAGTGACAAAAAGGAGATGAGTGATTGCCTGAGTCTGGGAGAGGGAAGAATCAAAAAAGGCGTGTGAAAACAGTTGTGGGGATGATAAATATGTTCTTTTTTTCCTTTATTGCAGTGATGGCTTCAATGGTGTATACATATGTGAAAACCTTAAATTGGATGCTTCAAATATGTGCAATTCATTATCTGTTCATTGTACCTAAATGATACTGTTTAAAAAAGAGAGAGAAGCAAATATGACCCAAACACTGTCCTGTTTAATGACATTTGAAACCATTATCTGACCTGTCTGTGCAAGTCTGAATTTTTCAACGTTGTTATAAATGCTTTCTGAGAGTATATCTGTATAGAAGTCACACCATCTAACCCAAAGGTGCTTTCTAGCCACAGGCTCAAAGGTGAGATTAACAAAAGTCACAAGCAAGATGATATTTTTCTTGATAGATTGTTCTCCATGGTGAAAAAGACTATAGCAGTGGGCATTACCAAACAAGCCATGTCTGACATCCACTTGACCCTGTATAAAATATTGACCTAGTGAATCCAAAACATTTCTTCAAAGCAGACTGTAGCATTCAGTAAATGTCAGCTCCCTTTTCTTTTCTTTTCTTTTCTTTTCTTTTTTTCTTTTCTTTCCTTTCCTTTCCTTTCCTTTCCTTTCCTTTCCTTTCCTTTTCTTTTCAGATTTATTCATTTATTTAAGAGAGAGCATGCATGTGCATGGGGGGGGGGCATTGGGGGAGGAGCAAGGGAGAGGGAGAAAGAGTCTTTTTTGGTGGGGAGGAGTCTTAAACTCCCCAGCTGAGTGTGGAGCTCAAAGCAGGCCTTGACTTTGGGCTTAACCTCACCACCTCGAGATCACAACCAGAGCCAAAACCAAGAGTCCAGTGCTCAATCTCAATCAACTGCACCACCCAGGTACCTCATCGGCTCCCTTCTCTTTCCACCTTCTCAATGTAAAAAGAATCCAAAAAAATTGGATTATTTATTTCTATGTTTACTCATAAATATTTTCTGCTTTTATATTCTAAAATGTAGATCGTCCATGTAATTTTTTAAAAATTAATTTTTTTTAAAGTAAGCTCTACACCCAACATGGAGCTTGAAATCGCATTCCCTAGATCAAGAGTCACATGCTCTACTAGCTAAGTCAGCCAGACACCTCTGTGCAATTAAAGGTGCTTTCCTTCTAGGTAGAGAGAAGCTTACCACTGGCCAGGATATTCTGTTTCTTTGGGCCCCCTGAAAGTCATTAGGTAGATCACAGAATGGCTTTCTGGAGCTCAAAACAATTATCTAACTTCAAATTCTAGTTTGATTGGAAGGCATCAGAAGTGCTAAGTATTTTAGTATTATCTCTTGTACACCTGGAAATGCAAAGACATTTTACAAAGGCTGCTTTTGTTGTTTATAAGATAATCTTCTCATAATGATAAAAAATTTTGGTAATGTAGCCTGTTGAAAAAGATATTTTATATCTTTAGATAATTCAAATCACTTTAAATCAATTATTAGGGTAGTAGGTACCTCTCTATATAGATTTATGCTTCCTTCCTTTACTACCTTCTATCCACCACTAGGTATAGTGAAGTAAAATATTCCAGCCTTCTCTTATTTTGCATTCATCTTCACAGATCCAGTAGAAAGATTATAGGATTTGGAGATGCCTGGCTGGCTCAGTTGGAGAAGTACGTGACTCTTGATCTTGGGGTTGTGAGTTTGAGCCCCACACTGGGTATAGCAATTGCTTCAATCAATCGTTTTTTTTTTAAATATTTTTTTTAAAAAGGAAAAGAAACAACGAAGACTATAACATTCAAAGTGAAATGAACCCAGGTTTAAATCTTAGCTCCACTGTTGTTTATAAGACAATGAGAAAGAGGGTTAATTTTTCTGAGCTTTGGTTTCTTTTTTATGTAAAATGGCATATCTCATAGGTTCTTTCATGAGATTGAACAAGACACCAAATATAAAGTTGCCTAACACAATACTTGCCACTTAACTGGCAACGAATAAATGTTAATGTTCTTCCTTCCACTCTTGCACATCATGACTATAAAAGTCATGGAAAAATACTTTGATAAAAATGCATCTAGGAGGGCAGAGATCTAAGTTTATACTGCTCAAGAGAAATAATCTGTTTTCTAGGAAGAGGAACTACAATATTTAGAAAAAAGGAATGGAGACAAACATTTTTGCTAGAAGATTAGCAGCCCCATTTAGAAAAAAAGTAGATGGCTCATATCCTAGTGTATTATTTGTCATAAGTATTACTTAACATTCAAACTCTGAAGGGCCAGTAATAACATTATGAATAAAACACATATAGTTTGTGATGTATAAAGATCTTCCTGTAAGGGGAACAGAACACATGAATACAGATTCCTGTTTATCTACTTTCTATACCTTGTATTTACAAATACAAATATAAACTTCAATTTATTTTGTCAGAGATACTCAAGCAATTTTAGGAAACAGAGCTAGAAGAAGTCCTCCAACCCTCATATTTACTTTTAAACTACTATTTCATTCAATTATTCCTCCAACCAATACCTATTTGGTGTCTAGAATGTACCAAGTACTGTCAGGAATAGAAGGATAAAAGGCAATGTCTCCGTCCTCAAAGGCCTCTGTGTCTCAGGGGAAAAGAAGGCCTGGCCATAACTCAGAAAAACTAACAGCAGAAGATAAAAGTCTGAATATGCTGCTTGGAGGAAGAGGAGGACCTCTAGCTGGAAGAAGTACAGGGAGTAAGCAATCAAGCCACATTACATGGCTTCTATAAGTCAACAAGTGCTGATTGGTGACTAATTAGGAATCTAGCATTGAGTGCTATCAAGAATGTGGGAGCCCTTAAGTGGTAATCCCTGGCTTCATGGAATGCACAACATGTAGTTTGACCCAATATTCTAGCACCAAGCAGAATGTGCAGGGTAGACGGGCTATGCTACTCCTTCTATAGCTTTTGGTATATTTATTTTAAATGCTGATTCCTTATTATTAGTAATTCATTTACAAATGGTAATCCTGTCTCAAAAAACAATGAATCTACATATAGAGACAAAGGCAGGTCTGTCTCTCTCTTTCTCTCTTTTTAGGAATGAAGGAGGGGAGGGGCAGAGGGAGAGAGGAGAGAATCTAAAACAGGTTCTATGCCCAGCACAGAGCCCAACACGGTGCTCAATGTGGGGCTTGACAATGTGGGACTCAATCTCAGAATCCTGAGAGCATGACGTAAGCTGAAATCCAGAGTCAGGTACTCACCCACTGAGCCACCCAGGTGCCCCCACGTGTCTCTCTTAAAATGAGTGATTTTATAAAGAGATAACGGAAAAAAGTAATCAGGACACTTTGAAATAGCCTCTAATGCTTTGCCAAATTGTAGATGTGCTATGCCATTCCTTATGAATCTTGGATGCAAGGCAATACTATGAAAACTAAAGTTTTAAATTACCAAATTTAAATTTGATTTACTGATTAGGCCTTTATTTTTAAATAATTAAAGATATAGTTATGTCTGCAGAGTCATATAAATTTTGGGTCTAGGGTTTATGTATAGTAAGATTAAGATCAGTAGTAAACTTTCATTAGAAAGATTAAGGGACACCTGGGTGGCTCAGTGGTTGATCGTCTGCCTTCAGTTCAGGGCATGATCCCCCATCTGGGGATCATGTCCCACATTGGGCTCCCTGCATGGAGCCTGCTTCTCTCTTTGCCTGTGTCTCTGCCTCTCTCTCTCTCTCTCTCTCTCTCTCATGAATAAGTAAATAAATCTTTAAAAAACCAAAAGTTTAAACATTTTATTTTACAATAGAGATATGCTGTAAATCCTTAACAAATTTATTTTTAAGTAATCTTTGGAGATAAATTTACTTTTTGGGATGCCTGGGTGGCTCAGTGGTTAAGTGCCTGCCTTCCACCCAGGGCGTGATCCTGGAGACCTGGGATCGAGTCCCACATCAAGCTTCCTGCATGGAGCCTGCTTCTTCCTCTGCCTGTGTCTCTGCCTCTCTCTCTCTCTCTCTCTCTCTCTGTGTGTGTGTGTGTCTCATGAATAAATAAATAAATTTTAAAATTTACTTTTTGTTTATCTAATAGGCCCATAAATGTGAAGTAATCTATTTCCTTTTCCTAAATTCAAGTTTTCAACTTTCTCAACTAACACAACCTCACTCTACCAATGAATGCATAAAGATGTGTTATATACATACAATGGAATATTGCTCAGCTATCAAAAGGCATGAAATCTTGGGGTTCCTGGTGGCTCAGTTGGTTAAGTGGCCAACTCTTGATTTTGGTTCAGGTCATGACTTCACAGATGTGGGATCCACATCAAGCTCCATACTTAGTAGGGAGTCTACTGAAGGATTCTCTCTCTCTCTCTTTTTCCCTCTGTCCTTGACCCTTCCCACTCTTTCTCTTTTTCAAATAAATAAATCAATCTTTAAAAAAAAGAATGGAATCTAGCCATTTGCAATGATGTGGATGGAACTAGAATATATTATGCTACATTTCACTTAGTAAGTCAGTCAGAGAAAAACAAATATATGATCTCACTCAAAAGAGGAATTTAAGAAAGAAAACAGATGAACATATGGGAAGAGAGGGGAAAGAGAGAGAGGGAAATAAATCGTAAGAGACTCAACGACAGAGAACAAACTGAGGGTTGATGGAGGAAGATGGGTGGGGGGATGGGATAGATGGTTGAAGGAGGACACTTTCTGTGATGAGTACTGGGTAATGTATGTAAGCAATGAATCACTGAATTCTACTCCAGAAACCAATATTGCACTGTATGTTAACCAAATAAAATTTAAATAAATAAAATAAAATAAAACAACCTCACTCCCAAGTTTGGCATCTAAGTTCTTTTATTTCTTCACCTAAGAAACATTGTCTTTGCTTTTGTATCTGATTCATACCTTCTGCGGTCTTACAAATTGGATGCCTCAGCTTTTTTTTTTTTTTGCAAGTCAGGTACTTCTAACTCAGAGTTAGGCACGTCTGTATGGCTCACACAAGTGACACCTAAGCCAGCAAAACACAACAGGCTCAAATTATATCATAACTCAGCCTGAGGGGGAACAATCTGTTTCATTTGAAACACAGAATGAATTGGAATGAGACGCAGATTGAGGTAGACTTTGAAAAGATGACAAGGAAGAATGAAGGAAAAAATTATTACTGTTTTTAAGAACTTACTCTTTTTCTTATAGAATATAAAAATGTTAATTAAATGTTCTCTTCACCTACCATCTTTTTGGTAAAAACTCTTTAAAAATTGTAACAATATTATGAAAGATTTAGAAAAGAAAAAAAACCACCCATAACTCTTCAATCACAACACAGTGACTTTTATCATTTTGGAGTATTGCTTTCCGGCTTTTATTTCATATTCATATATGTTTTAATAGTTCACAGATGATTTTGTATCATGTTCTCGACTTATCATTATCTTAAACACTTGTTCCTGTTGTCTTCATGATCATCATTTTTACTGGCAACTTTATCATATTAGGGTAACTTGTGTTTCTAGGGCTCCCCCCACATCTCTGCAAAAATCTTCCCCAGAGTGTGTTTGGAAGTTGCTGCAAGGAGGGGTGCCTGCCTTGTGCTCCTGCCCAGTCAGTTGCTACCTGTGTCATTTAATTGCTCTTCTCTATTGCTGGTGACGGCCATGCTTTCAAGCAAGCTGAGTCTGGATAAATTGAGGCTGCCTCTGCTATCGTTTGCCCTGAACACTGTTGACTTCCCAGATAGACTTCTGTTTCAGTTTATCCTTTCAAGTTCACCTGCTTTGATTTCACCTCCTGCTGTTCCAACCTACAGGGTTCCTATTTGCAGAGGGTAGAAATTGGACTAGGGGCCGACAAAAGTGTTTGGGGTTCCCAGCAGTAGGCATGTTTTTCCTGAACTTCCTCTAAACTACACTCATTTTTTAGTGATAAGAAAGTTTGTGTCTAAATATTGGGCTTGGTATGAATTTTTTAAAAAATATTTACTCTGGGGGTGCCTGGATGGCTCAGTCAGTTAAGCATCTGCCTTTGGCTCAGGTCATGATCCCCGGGTCCCGGGATGGAGCTCAGCTTAGGGCTCCCTGCTCATCAGGGAGCCTGCTTCTCCCTTTCCTTCTGCCCCTGCTTGTGTTCTCTCTTTTCCTCACTCTCTCTCCCTCTCCCAAAAATATAAATAAAATCATTTAAAAAAAAAATCTTTTTTAAAAAATATTTATTCTAAGTAACATAATAAGTGGCTCTGACACTTTTTTTTTTTTTTGAGGGGGAGGAGGGGCAAAAGGAGAGGGAGAAAGAGAATCTTAAGCTAGCTCCACACTCAGCATGGAGCCAGACACGGTGCTCAGTCTCACGACCTTGAGATCATGACCCTGCCATTTTTTAACAGTATATCTCTTAGCAAGTTAACCTGTTTGACCTCAATTTTCTCATCTATACATTGAGATAATACTTTCTACTTTGCAGAGTGGTTGTAAGGACAGAGGCATGCTTGTACAGCTCTCACTACCAGATTGATACTGATATTGATGGCTAATGCTATTAAATATTGTTCATGTACTAGAAGCAGACTTATTTCAAAAGGCCTACGCCATCTTCAAAGTGGCAGATAGGAACTACAGACTGAGAGTCAAAATTTCAACTCTGTTTTGATGAGCAACTTTTAAAAAGTTCTTGGACTCAAAGTAATTCATATTCCAAAAAAGATACTTCATTAAGTTAAATGAGAAAAATACATGACTTTCATACACTTGAAGATGAAAAGGCTTTAAATTAGCATTTTCTCTCTTTTTTTTAAGTTTTATTTATTTATTCATGAAAGACACAGAGAGAGAGAGAGAGGCAGAGACACAGGCAGAGGGAGATGCAGGCTCCATGCAGGGAGCAGGATAAGGGACTCGATTCTGGGACCCCAGGATCATGCCCTGGGCGGAAGGCAAACGTTCAACTGCTGAGCCATCCAGGCATCCCAATTTTTTTTTTCTTTTTAAAACAAAGGGTCCATTTTAGCATATTGCCATAAGATATTTACTACAGAACTCACTAAACTCTAGTAACAGTTATTTGCTATAGACTGAATGTTTTCATCCCCCCAAATTCATATGTTACATCCTAAACCCCAATATGATGGTATTAGGAGGTGAGACTTTTGGTAACTGACTAGGTCATCAGAGTGAAGCCTTCACAAATGGGTTTAATATTACCATAAAAGAGACCCCAGAGAACTCTCTCATCCTTTCTGCCTTGTGAAGATAGAGCAAGAAGATGGCTATGAACCAAAACATGGGTTCTCACTAGACACGGAATCTGTCACAGAGTCTAGAGAATAGAGATCGGGGTGCCTGGGTGGCTCATTCAGTTAAGTATCTGCCTTCGGTTCAGGTCATGATCTCGGGGTCCTGGGATGAAGCCCCACATCGGGTTCCCTGCACAGCTGGGGAGCCTGCTTCTCCCTCTCCCTCTGCTGCTCCCCCTGCTTGTGCTCTCACTCATCCTGTCAAATAAATAAACCCTTAAAAAATAAAAAATAAAAATAAAGGATAGAGAATAGAGACACACCCAGGTGAAGGCTAGTACTATTTATTTAAGGTACTTAAGTCTGCTAGTAGATTTGAAATCAGGACATCTATCATTAAAGAAGAAAAACAGGCAGGAACAAGATGGGGTAGGTGGCAGATGGATTTTCCTAGCAGCTGGCGATCAGTGCAGGTCTAGACAGGTAGGAAGTCAAGGCTGGGAAAGTCTGGTAGTAACACATTTGGAACAAAAGCTTTCATTTTTACAAAGGTTTGTTGGTGGTTGGTTTGTTTTGGTTTGGTTTGGTTCCAAAGAACTTTCTTGTGTGACTGTGGGATGTCCCACTGAAGAAACATAATGGCAACATTGTATAATGGCCTCAGACAAGAGATCTAGGCTCAAATAGCAGTTTTAACACTTAGTAGGTGTGTGACTTTGGGCAAATAATTCATTTCTGGAGTGTCCACACTTACTGTAAAATGAAGTGGCTATATCATATCCATGGTTCTTCTTCTTCTTCTTCTTCTTCTTTTTTTAAGATTTTATTTATTCAGGAGAGACACACACACACACAGAGAGAGAGAGAGAGAGAGAGAGAGAGAGAGATGCAGAGACACAGGCAGAGGGAGAAGCAGGCTCCACACAATGAGCCCGAAGTGAGACTCGATCCTGATCCCCATCCCGGGTCTCCAGGATCAGGCCCTGGGCTGGAGGTGGCACTAAACCGCTGAGCCACCGGGGCTGCCCCAGATCCATGGTTCTTAACCATTTGGGGGGGAGAATCATTCTCCCCTCTTTGATCTGATAGAAAAGGAAAATAATTGTCTACAAAATGCACGTAAGTATCCCCTCATATTACATATTTTATTGCATTGGAAATTGATTCCCTTCGCACAGGAAAAACAAAAATTTTCGCATCTCTCACTCTTGTTTATTCACATAAATTAAGTAATTGAAATAAATTCAGTATGCAAATACAAAACATCAAAATTTAAATTCTTCCCCAAAGCAAATTTAAATAAGGCTGCCATCATTTGACAGGAGAAGAAATTATAGAGTAATCTTCACATAACAATGCGTTGGTCATTTATGATACTCTATCTTTTTTTTTTTTTAATTAACTTTTATTGGTGTTCAATTTACCAACATACAGAAAAACACCCAGTGCTCATCCCGTCAAGTGTCCACCTCAGTGCCCGTCACCCATTCCCCTCCAACACCCGCCCTCCTCCCCTTCCACCACCCCTAGTTCGTTTCCCCGAGTTAGGAGTCTTTATGTTCTGTCTCCCTTCCTGATATTTCCCAACATTTCTTTTCCCTTCCTTTATATTCCCTTTCACTATTATTCATATTCCCCAAATGAATGAGAACATACACTGTTTGTCCTTCTCCGATTGACTTATTTCACTCAACATAATACCCTCCAGTTCCATCCACGTTGAAGCAAATGGTGGGTATTTGTCGTTTCTAATTGCTGAGTAATATTCCATTGTATACATAAACCACATCTTCTTTATCCATTCATCTTTCGATGGACACCGAGGCTCCTTCCACAGTTTGGCTATTGTGGCCATTGCTGATAGAAACATCGGGGTGCAGGTGTCCCGACGTTTCATTGCATCTGAATCTTTGGGGTAAATCCCCAACAGTGCAATTGCTGGGTCGTAGGGCAGGTCTATTTTTAACTCTTTGAGGAACCTCCACACAGTTTTCCAGAGTGGCTGCACCAGTTCACATTCCCACCAACAGTGTAAGAGGGTTCCCTTTTCTCCGCATCCTCTCCAACATTTGTTGTTTCCTGCCTTGTTAATGTTCCCTATTCTCACTGGTGTGAGCTGGTATCTCATTGTGGTTTTGATTTGTATTTCCCTGATGGCAAGTGATGCAGAGCATTTTCTCATGTGCTTGTTGGCCATGTCCATGTCTTCCTCTGTGAGATTTCTGTTCATGTCTTTTGCCCATTTCATGATTGGATTGTTTGTTTCTTTGGTGTTGAGTTTAATAAGTTCTTTATAGATTTTGGAAACTAGCCCTTTATCTGATATGTCATTTGCAAATATCTTCTCCCATTCTGTAGGTTGTCTTTTAGTTTTGTTGACTGTATCCTTTGCTGTGCAAAAGCTTCTTATCTTGATGAAGTCCCAATAGTTCATTTTTGCTTTTGTTTCTTTTGCCTTTGTGGATGTATCTTGCAAGAAGTTACTGTGGCCAAGTTCAAAAAGGGTGTTGCCTGTGTTCTCCTCTAGGATTTTGATGGAATCTTGTCTCACATTTAGATCTCTCATCCATTTTGAGTTTATCTTTGTGTATGGTGAAAGAGAGTGGTCCAGTTTCATTCTTCTGCATGTGGATGTCCAATTTTCCCAGCACCATTTATTGAAGAGATGGTCTTTCTTCCAGTGGATAGTCTTTCCTCCTTTATTGAATATTAGATGACCGTACATTTCAGGGTCCACTTCTGGGTTCTCTATTCTGTTCCATTGATCTATGTGCCTGTTTTTGTGCCAGTACCACACTGTCTTGATGACCACAGCTTTGTAGTACAACCTGAAATCTGGCATTGTGATGCCCCCAGCTATGGTTTTCTTTTTTAAAATTCCCCTGGCTATTCGGGGTCTTTTCTGATTCCACACAAATCTTAAAATAATTTGTTCTAACTCTCTGAAGAAAGTCCATGGTATTTTGATAGGGATTGCATTAAACGTATAAATTGCCCTGGGTAACATTGACATTTTTACAATATTAATTCTGCCAATCCATGAGCATGGAATATTTTTCCATCTCTTTGTGTCTTCCTCAATTTCTTTCAGAAGTGTTCTATAGTTTTTAGGGTATAGATCTTTTACCTCTTTGGTTAGGTTTATTCCTAGGTATCTTATGCTTTGGGTGCAATTGTAAATGGGATTGACTCCTTAATTTCTCTTTCTTCAGTCTCATTGTTAGTGTATAGAAATGCCATTGATTTCTGGGCATTGATTTTGTATCCTGCCACGCTACCAAATTGCTGTATGAGTTCTAGCCATCTTGGGGTGGAGGCTTTTGGGTTTTCTATGTAGAGTATCATGTCATATGATACTCTATCAATGTTTACTCCTAATTTTGATAGCCACAAGTGAACAGGATTAACAAAGTAGGTTACAACCTATGGTAAGACATATTGGATTTTTCTAGAACTCTTCAAGCTGATAGTTGTATCATTTCCTGTGTCCTCCGGTCAATGAATTTATACATTTTTGCAAGGTCTGCATCATCAATGATATATATGTCAGTAAAGACATGGTTAAAATCCACATTTCAGGGCAGCCCGGGTGCCTCAGGGGTTTAGCGCCGCCTTCAGCCCAAGGTGTGATCCAGGAGACCTGAGATCAAGTCCTGCATCGGGCTCCCTGTATGGAGCCTGCTTCTCCCTCTGCCTGTGTCTCTGCCTCTCTGTGTGTGTCTCTCATGAATAAATAAATAAAATCTTTATTTTTGAATCCACATTTCAATTTTAAAATCAAATGAGCATAACTAATTTTTGGAGAAATTTTGTAGTGTATCTGCACATTCTGCCTTGTGAGAAATTGACTAGTTTCATCACTTTTGAATAGAGCCCGGAGACTCTCCTCCAGTATGGGAAAGGCTCCTATTTCTCTGTTTCCAATCCCTTGTCTCACAATAGTAACTTGACCCAAAGGGCATTTTCAGTTCTTGTGTGTGTGTGTGTGTGTGTGTGTGTGTGTTTTGGTTTCAAAATGTCATCCTCAGAATCTCCTCCAAAAAAAAAAAAAAAAGCCTTACCTTACTCATGTGATCAAATATATCAAGCCACAAACAACTTCTTTCCGACGGGTTAATTTTAGGAGTGAATTCCAATGAATAACTTCACATTCTGCTTCCATTTCTTGATAAAAATTTCTTTAAATCCCCAAGAGTCAAAAGGTCTAGAGAAATTGACGACTTCAGCCGCAATAGGCAAAACTTCTTCAGGACTATTGGCAAGGGCTTTGATGCCTACACACGGTGATGTAAAAAACAATGACTCATGTTGGTGTGTTAAGCTTCTTTCTTCATCAAAGCAGAAAAACCAGATGTGTTGCCAAACACTGCGTGTGCACCATAATTCTGAAATTTTGTTTGCAACTGCAGTTTTTACTTGCAATTACTCTTTACCATTCCAGGTAATTCAGGGTTTTTGAGCTTCCCAAAAAGGGGTCATAAAATTATTTAAACTTTTTTCAGCACATATTTGACTCATGTTGGTGTGTTAAGCTTCTTTCTTCATCAAAGCAGAAAAACCAGATGTGTTGCCAAACACTGCATGTGCACCATAATTCTGAAATTTTGTTTGCAACTGCAGTAATTCAGGGTTTTTGAGCTTCCCAAAAAGGGGTCATAAAATTATTTAAACTTTTTTCAGCACATATTTGACAGATAAACAACAGAAAATGACTGGCACTTCTTTTCTGAAGAAGAAAATGATGTAATCGCAAATTCCTCCACATTCTGATCCAAAGTAACAGACAAAATGTTAGTAAATCCAGAGCAGAGTGTTTAATTTTGCAAAGACACTGGTTCCTTATTATTCCTTTACTCCAAGCTATAATTTAACTTGACCATTTAAAAGCACAAGGCTTGTCTGTGGCTTCCTTTGCCTAGCAATGCAATTAGAAGCCTTTAGATAGGGGCAGCCTGGGTGGCTCAGGGGTTTAGTGCTGCCTTCAGCCCAGGGCCTGATCCTGGAGTCTCAGGATTGAGTCCTGCATCAGGCTTCCTGCATGGGGCCTGCTTCTCTCTCTGCCTGTGTCTCTACTTCTCTGTCTCTCATGAATAAATAAATCTTAAAAAAAAAAAAAAAAAAAAGCCTTTAGACAGGAATGTTGGGAAAAATGTATGCTTTTAGCAAATTCCAGCCTTTCCAAATTGAGTCTTCTTAAAACAAAACAAATAACAGAAGCACCTCACCGTCTCATGTATTTTCAGGGTAGAGAGATGCAAAGGTGTTTCTTCAGCCTTTTACCTGCTAGTTGCCAGGCGCTGGAATCATGGCCCACAGTAAGCAAACTGGCTTTCACATCCCATAACAGAGAATGTGTATAAAAGCCAAGGATGCCACGTTTGGAAGTACTTTTTTTCCCTTCAATTCCAGCTAGATGTCATATAAGCAGATGTGCAAATGTAACAATGTCAGGAATAATTTTAATTTTTAGTGATTATATTAGGAGACTTTAAGAGTTATTGTTTATTTCCTTCTAATTTTCAAATTTTCCATAAAGTTATTATATTAGTTTTAGAATATGAATTACATATTAAAACAAAACAGAATACTGGGGAAAAAATGAAACATGCAGAAGTCAAGAAGATTATATGCCACTTCGATATGAGAGCAGATACTTTCAGAATATAGTAATGTAGCTATAACTAATTGGGCTAGCTGTTTTGCATTTATTATCTCATTTTATTTTCATACTAACCCTTTGAGACAAGTACTATTATTGTCCTCATTTTATAGATGAGGAATTTGAAACTCAGAAATGATAAGCAACTGATCCAGTCGCACACAGCTAGTGGCTGAGTTATCATTCAAACCCAGGTCTCCTTACCTCCCAGGCTGTGCTCTTAATCACTACACAGATGTTAAGGAAATGAAAACATAGGTGAGGAAATAAGTATAAGGAGAGTAAACAGAATTCCTAGCTGAAGGGTAAATATGGGATATCCATGGAAGGAGGGATTTATTTAAAGGGAAATGAATAGAAGTATCTTTGGAGAAGGTACCATTTTCCAAACAAATCCAGTGCTCTTTGCTGTAAATCTGTATTTCCAGAGTCTTATGATCTGTGACTTAGGCTCTATAGTGGGTATTTATGAGGAATGCAGTCCCAATTCACAATCCAGGTCCTTAACACTTTCTATTAGAAGCTAATTGATCTCTTTCTTGTCAAACAAGCTCTTGGCAGTTTGAGTGGCATAAAACAATTGTCCTGAGACCCAATCACACCATCATCATTCCTTCTTTTATTTACTTCTGTATCCTCTCATCCCAGCACAGTGTCTGGCAGTTAACGGGCACCCAGGCAATGTTAGTTGACTAATAAAACAATGAATGAGGTTTTGAAAGATTCTCCATGTCCAGTTGGCGGACTCTGACACCCAGCAACTCGTTGAAAGCCTGCTGCAAGATAACTATTTAGACATATGAATTGGTGACTCCCCCAACCCCTATCCCATTAATATAGTTGACAATGGGCAAAACCATCTTGGAATTCCCATTTGGCAAACCTTTGTTTGGACAGCACGTACCTGACTTGTGCACAGACTCTGGCCCCTTGGTCTTTTTGCGACCATCTTAGGCCGTTATTTTTTTATCTTTAGAGAGCATATTTTTTTCCCTGCCGTTCTTGGCCATACTAAAATTTGTTCACTCAATTCCTGACCATTTTAATAATATGACGGAATCAATTTGTGCTTTTCCCATTATTCCTTCCAAAATGAAGGAGAAAAGAGTGTTTTTTTTTTGTCTCAGTTGCAAACAACTCTACTCCCCCACCCCCACTCCAAGCTCCCAACAATATTGTCAAGTAAGCTTAGTAACAGATAAGCAATTTCACTGACAGATAAGCGAAATATACTCTGAGATAAATGTGTGGGTATCCTATGTTCCTCTTGAGTTATTCTGCAGGAATCCGGCTTTTGCTGGTTTCCAATCATGTATTGGCTCAGCAAGGTGACTCTGCAGTTTTTTGTTTTTTGTTTTCTTTTTTTTTTTTTTCCTGGGGAAACACCTGTTCTTTCTGCAAAAAAAAAAAAAAAAAGCTATTGCTCTCACTAAATGAATCTTAATGCCCTGGGAGGATTTCCTTCTGTGGCTTTGTTTGTTGCTGAAACAAGTTCTCCTACTGAGCTTTCTCACCTCAGTAGCTTTAGTGAAGGGAAACAAATTTTGCTGGCAATTTTTTTTCAGTTCTTGATATATTAATAGCCCTGTTTTCTTACTAGTGCCCATGTAAACTCTTGTCACAAGTGACAAAAAGGTAGTCTTGAATACTGCCCTAAGAGATAGCCTTTGCTTTGGGAATAAATACCAATAATTCCTTTCATTCGATAAATATTTCATAAAAATGCAAAAGCAATCTTGGCTGACAGAGAATGCAGTATTTAAGTGTAAAGTTCTCCTCATGAGCTCAGCTTGAGTCTTTGAAAGCTAGAAACCCATGATCCAATTCCCTGTTGGGAACCGATCTTATATTAAAACATGGCAAATATTATCTGAGAGAATTTTACTGCAGTGCAGCTGGGAATTCGCACTTTGAAATTCATTGCAGTGTGCTGGGCCATGTTTTGAACTTGAAACTTTGCAGATTCTTTATCCAAACTCATATTCTGATAAAATTTTGAAATAAAATCTCTTACATCCTAAATTTAATCATGTATTCAAACTGCATAAAAAAAATTACTTGTAATTTAGGTCCTTCTGACTCACCTATACCAAATAATCAAAGGGTTAGTGGACTCGGCATATTTCAGTATGACCATCAAATATAAAAATGTGTGAGATAGGTCATCAAGCTCTGTATTTTACGTTTTAATTCAATTAAAATAATTTTATGTATATATACGTATGTACATGTAAGCATACACATATATTTTTCTCCTATTCTTTCCCAAAATTATTTTAAGAGACTTACAATACCCCATATGATATTAAAATATAGCTCAGTGGAAAAGTCAGACTGCCTGGATTCAATAAAGTCTCCAGTACTCACAATCTGTTTGACATTATTCAAAACCTAGGTTTTTCATCTGTAAAACTCAGGATTATTATAAAGGTTAAATGAGATAATTCGTGTGACGCACTTGGCACGGCACCTGGCAAACTATATTATTTTCATTATAAGGAGAAAAGTCAGAATCTGAGAAAAATACAAATATTAGAATCACATAGATAAACATTGCTTTAATTGTCCAAATTAAATAATTGAATTGGTTTTTAATTTTTTATCTCTCATAACAGTAAGATGAAACATAGTCCATTATATAAATCTTGATTTTAGAAGGTAAGAGGAAAATTAGTCCAGAAGTAAAATTTTGCTGGCCGTGAATTCCAAAAGGAATTTACAGAAGGTACATTAAATAAATAATACATTGAGTAATGTTTTCAATAATATTTTATAGCAAATACCCTCAAGGATTTAATATGGCTGGTATAGCAACCTTTGGTAAAAACCCAAAGTATTCTTTTTTTTTTTTTAAGATTTTATTTATTTATTCATGAGAGACACAGAAAGAGAGAGAGAGAGAGAGAGAGAGAGAGGCAGAGACACAGGCAGAGGAAGAAGCAGGCTCCATGCAGGGAGCCTGATGTGGGACTCGATCCTGGGACTCCAGGATCACACCCTAGGCCGAAGGCAGGCACTAAACCGCTGAGCCATCCAGGGATTCCCCAAAACTCAAAGTATTCTATTAAAATGTAGGTTGGTAAAAAAAATTACATAATGGACTTAGTAAATTGACCCAAATTTGTAGTCTTATGGAATTCAAAAAATAGTTACTGAGCATCTAACTTGTGCATGGTACTCTCCTAGGCACTGTAAAGGAACACATAGAAGAATTAGACTCAATCCTTGCCCTCGAGAATTTACTAATACATTAGGTATGGGAATGAGAATAAGAAAATGATAACAAGACTTGTCCAGGGAGACAAGTGTAAATCCCAAAGGTAGATACAAAAAGCTCTGTGAGGTTCAAAGGAAGGAAAGGTCTATTCTTTAAGCACCTAAAACTCACCCCCACCTCCTGGCTTTTGCACATGCTCTTCCCTGAACCTGGAATGCTCTTGCCCCTATACAATATGGACAATTTCTCCTCTTCCTTGAGAGCTTAACTTCTGTTTTTACCTCTTTATAGAGGCCTTACTTGGCTGCCCATCATAGAGGAGACTTCTCTCTCCATAATTGATCCCGGCTCCTTGCTGTTGTTTTTCTTCATAGTACTTATTACAATTTATGATTATTTATTTGTTAATTTTAACTTTTATCAGTCTCCCTATGTAGAATATAAGCTCTAGAGAAGTCAAGACTATGTTTGTCTGTCTTGTCTTCCATTTATTTTACTTTTTAAAAAGATTTTATTTATTTATTCATGAGAGACACAGAGAGACAGGCAGAGACACAGGCAGAGGGAGAAGCAGGCTCCCCATGGGAGACTTGTTCCCGGGACCCTGGGATCCCGCCCTGAGCCAAGGCAGATAATCAACCACTGAGCCACCCAGGTGTCCCGGTCTTGTCTTCCACTTAATCCTTCATGCTGAGAATAGTGCCGAAAACAGGGGCACCTGGGTGGCTCAGTTAATTAACCATCTCCTTCAGCCCAGATCATGATGCCAGAGTCCTGGGATCGTGCCCCTGGTCAGACTCTCTGCTCAGCTGGGGGTCTGCTTGTGCATGTGCGCTTTCTCTCTCTCTCTCTCTCTTAAATAAATCAATAAACAAAATCTTTGAAAAAAAAAAAAACCCAGCACCTAAAACACAGCTGGCATGCAATATAGATTTGTTGAATGAACCAATGAACTAACAAAAGATCCCATTTCTTTGGCAAGATCAGGACAGATTTCATGAAAGGAAGTAAGGTACCCTGTAGGACTGGATAGGTTATAAGTAAGGGTAGAGAAATGAGACATGTTCAAACAGAAGGAAAAGCATAAGCAAATATTTGGAGCCCAGGAAATGCAAAGCAATTTCTGAGAGCAACAAACACTGTGTGTTTTTGAACTCAAGATGCACTTCGTCCTCTTACTTCCTCCTTCTATTTTAACATACCCAAGTTGGGATAATTGGCATGTGCCTTATAATTACTATCTGAATATACTACAGTTGTATCTTTTGTTCTCTAAAACGTTATTTAATTGATGGTGTGCCTTATAACCATCAGTTGCATTTTAGAAATGGGAAAAGAAAGTAATTCAGTCTTACTGGAACATAGAGTATGTGTAGGGGAGCTGAGAAGGTTCTGCTGTAGAAGTTATGCTGCATATAACAAGGCCAGAGTGATACATTTTTAGCATACTTAATTTATCAGGAATGGAAGGAGTTCCTACCGAAGTTATAAAACCATATTTTTCCCCAAATAGTTATAAATCGTTCTATAAAGATATATATTTTTTGACCGTTCGCATTTTTTAATTTCAGCTCAAGACAAAAACTTCTCTGTACAAAGTCCAGGAGAAGATAAATTCTCCCTCACAGGACTATGAGCTGTTTGAGGGCAGAGACTGTATCTCTAGCAATGCCCCCAATACGTGGTATGGAATAGAGGCTCTATTAATATTTCTGAAATATTAAATTAGTATGCAATTGTTGAAGGAATGACAAGTGGCATTTTACCATTCTTTATAAGAAAAAAAATTATTGTGGATAATAAAAGACAAAGACAATGGTGAGTAAGAATTTTTGAAGCCAAATGGAGTTAACCTAGAAAAAAACTTTGGAGGAGGGAAGTGTTTAGCTACTATTTGGAAGCAGGGGAAGAGATACAGGCTGGCAGAGGGGAAGCCTAAGTAGTCTCCTCAGGAAGCAGGATGTGTAAGTCCTGTTAAGTTTTATGCAGAAAATGGTGAAATATGTGTGAAAGCCATCGAGAGGACAGAACCTGGGTGGGTCAGCGGTTGAGGGTCTGTCTTCAGCTCAGGCCGTGACCCCAGGGTTCCAGGAACAAGTCCCGCATCAGGCTCCCTGCATGGAGCCTGCTTCTCCCTCTACCTGTGTCTCTGCCTCTCTCTCTCTCTCTCTGTGTCTCTCATGAATAAATAAATAAAATCTTTTTTTTTAAGGGGGGTTTGAAAGCCCACTGGTTAAGAAAAAAAAAAAAAGAAAAGAAACCCATCGAGAGGAGAACAAGGTGAAGGAAATGCACTAAGTGAGGGCAGAGAGAGGAGGAGGAGGTGAGCCAGGGACCTGGAGAGGGCATCAGTCTGCCTTGACTTGCTTTTACTTACAAGTCAGTTACGAGCCAGAAAATATGCATGGATGTATACATGTGGATAGTGAAGTCACCCAGAATATGTCAGGATCCTTCTAGCACTTGTTACCAGGAGTCTCCAAGACACTACACACAGGGGACATTTCAATTCTCTTCACACCTGACCTTTCAGCAGCATCGGATTCTGTTGACCTCTCTCCTTAAAAAAAAAAAAAAAAAAAAAAAAAGTGCTAACAGCAAAGGCCTGGAATATTTATATTTTTTAAATCAGACACTTAACCACCCCAAGCCCCTCTTATTTTGTTGTCTCAAGTGCAATTTCTGGTGTTTCACTTTGCACACCCACTAGCTACTAACAATCTGGTTTCCTTTTTTCTTGAAATTTCTCCTACACTTCAGCATTTGGTTTGCTTGCTATCTACAGGCTGACCACCATATGTTTTTTTGTTTGTTTTAAAGATTTTACTTATTTATTTATTTGATAAAAAGAGAGAATACAAACAGGGGGAGCAGCAGGCAGAGGGAGAGGAAGCAGCAGGTTCCTGGCAGGAAGCCCAATGCGGGGTTCGATTCCATGACCCCAGGATCACGACCTGAGCTGAAACAGACACGTAACCAACTAAGCCACTCAGGGTCCCCTGATCCCCACATGGTAACTGATAAAGTGAAACCCTCTCTCAGAAGAAGAATTAAATTTAGGAAGTTAGGACTGACAAGGGGATGGAGCAAAGCATTTGTGATAGCTTATTCTCTTCTGGCTAGGAAAATCTGTAGGCATGTTTTCAATTGTGTGTGGCAAAGAATTATTCTGTGCAATAAGTTTGCATGGCATGAAAGAGTAAATGGGATTTCAAAGAAATTAAGTAAATGTTTCAGAAATTTGCCAAAAATATTAAAATTTAAAAATATGCTAAAGTACACATAACACAGAAAAGAAAGACATATAATACAAAATTTACCATCCCAACTGCCTTGAAGTGTGCAGCTCAGTGGCATTAAGTACATTCATATTGTCATGCAACCATCACTGTGCTCCATCCCCCACACTCTTTTTATCTCGCAAAAGGGAAATTCTATCGCCATTAAACAATAATCCCAACCGCCTTAGACCTTGGTAACCCCCATTCTACTTTCTTCCTCTATGAATCTGACTCTAGGTACTTCACATAAGTGGAGTTATGCAGGATTTCTCCTTTTGTGACTGGCTTATTTCACTTAGTGTGATGTCCTAAAGTTCACCTATGCTGTAGCATGAGTCAGAATTTCCTTCCTTTTTAAGGCTGAATAATATTCCATTGTATGTGGATCTGCCACATTTTGTTTACAACCTCTCTAGTTTTTGAGGCCCTCTCTTTCCTTAGCTTCCCCAATTGTTTTCCCTGGTTTTCCTCTGACCTCTCTGACTTCTGTTTCTCTGTTTCATTCCAAGCTCGCTCTCTACCACATAGCCATTTAATGTTGAAAGTTCCCTTATACTTGGTCCCAAGTCCCTTCTCTCCTCTTACCCAAGACCAAGGCTTTCCTTCCTGTTTATTTGTCATTACTTCCATGTGTACAGCTTCTTGGGTTGGGGGGAAGGGTGTGTGGGGAGCAGTGAGGGAAGAGGGGGGACATCTGCCTCGTCAATCAGATCAGTAGACTCAACACTGATGAACAAAGGCCAACAGATGTCTCAGCCAAATCGCTCTCACAGCTGGATTGGGAGTTTAAGTATGATTTGAAAGGCATGAGGCCAAATAATGCTTGAGGAAGTTGACCTGTGCCCCGCTTTCACAGAAAAGAATAGAGTAAGAATAAGCTGTTGGTGGCAGTTTAGCCACAAGGGGACTGGGATCCAGGCAAAAATATGTTTTTGAGAAAAAGTGGGCACAAACTAGTGGTTGAAATGTGGAATAAAAGAAGTGATAAACAGTGAAGTTAATGTTTCCTCTAAGGCTCTTGCCTTCTTTTTGATCATGCTTGAGGCCCAAAGAGTGCTTCCTCCAAAGATTAAACAAAAAGACCCAATTAGACCACTGAGATGTTTTCTCACTAATTCCTTGAATCCCCCCCCCTTTTTTTTCATCCTCTTGGGATGATTTATTTTATTTAATAAATAAATTTAAAAGTTTAGAAAAGGATGCAGATAGGCTGACTATGTAGCATCCCCAATTGTCTATGTTTCCTCTACTGTTTGTCTTTAATAGTGATTTTTTTTTGGTTAACAACCTCACCTATAGTCTATTGCCCCCACTCTTCAAAAACAACCATGTTATATCCCTTTATAATTATCATTAACAGGCTTCCTGCACTTAAAAAAAAAGCCAAAAAAGGAACATGTGGGTTTTTTTAGATCAAACCTGAAAAATACCAATGATCAGTGTTATAAGTCAAGTTATATAAGAATAAACAACAAATCTCGAACATCAATAATGGCTGTAATAGGATATTAGGCAATGAAATGGATTAAGCATAATCCTTGTCTGATAAACATAATATAATAAATATGGACTAACCAATGAATGTAGTTAGATTGTTTGTTTTCCATTTTACTCCTTCTTCTGGTGACAGCACTCCAAGTTTGCTTTGGGTCACTGTTGGAAACAGCAACCAAAGTCCTTTTTCAGTTAAACCAAGAGGGGGGCCTGACCCAAGCTAGGCCAATCAGATGCTTGCTCTGAGGAATTTGAATTATTTTATTTTATTTTGTTTTAAAGATTTTATTTATTTACTCATGAGAGACAGAGAGAGCGAGGCAGAGACAGGGGCAGAGGGAGAAGCAGGCTCCCTGTGGGGACCCTGATGCAGGACTCGATCCCCGATCCCCGGGCCCGGATCACGCCCTGAACCAAAGGCAGACACTCAAAAAAACAAACAAAAACAAAAACAAAGGCAGACACTCAACTGCTGAGCCACCCAAGCATCCCAGGAATTTTAATTTTGAGTAGTGGAATGAAAAATTGAAAAAGATCACTTTCTGCTTGCTATCTGAATCCCTAAGCCTGCCCCAGTCCTTGGCTTTTCTGGGCCAGCTTATCAAGCTGGACTTTCCATTCTATGAGCTAATGCATTGAATGGAAATTTCCTTTTTGGCCTACCTTAGCTAGTTTCCTTTACTTCCAATCAGCATTTTATCTTGAATGCTCTGCAAGTGCCAGGCACTATCGTGAAGGCATTGTGTGGATGTCATTTGATCTTCACAACAACCCTCCAATTATTATTCTCCTTTGACAGAAGCTGAGCCTCAGAAAAATTAAAGCAACTTGTCAAAGTTTTCACAGCTAGCAAGAAATGAAACTGAGATTTAGACTCAGGTCACATGACTCCTGGTATTTAGAATCTCATCTCTCGGGAAGAATTCTTTAGGAAAACTCATTAAGTGGGTCTTTTGGTAATGAAGTGGTGGGCAGGGGACCCCAGAGGCTAGATGAGTGAAGGTGAGACAAACCCTTTTTTATCCAGTAAAGTACTAGAATTTGGGGAGGTTTTCTTTGACCTCTAGAGAGAGTAGATTTGAGGAGCCTGGGACTCAAAGAAGGCTGCAGATGGTGGGAGAATGAATCCTTGTAGTAGCAGCAGCAGGCTGGAGTCTTAGAAGAGAGAAGCCAAAGCATCCATTAAAATAGGTTTCAGTGGGGCAGCCCGGGTGGCTCAGCAGTTTGGCGCCACCTTCGGCCCAGGGTGTGATCCTGGGGACCTGGGGTCGAGTCCCACGTTGGGTTCCCTGCATGGAGCCTGCTTCTCTCTCTGCCTCTCTCCCTCTCTATCTCTCTCTGTGTCTCTCATGAATAAATAGATAAAATCTTTTTTAAAAAAGATAAAATAAAATAGTTTTCATTGTAAGAGAAAAATGAACTCAAAGTGGGTCTAAATAATAACACTATAATTCCAGGAAGCACAGACGTAGAAATGTTTAAGATTAAATATTTTGAAAAAAAAAAAAGATTAAATATTTCGGTGGGCCAACAATAAACACCGGGTTTTATTCTATCTTTCCTTTCTGTATCCTGTGTTGTGTTGCCTTTGCCCTCAGGGTAACTTTCTCTCAGTTCTAAGACAACCACAGCAGTTCCTCCTGTCACCTTTGCACAAGACAACGGTCAGAGGAGAGACTACCTCTTTCTGTGTATCTCTTTTGTTTCATTTTGTTTTCTTTAGACTGCATTTATTTATTCATGAGAGACACAGAGAGAATGGCAGAGACACAGGCAGAGGGAGAAGCAGGCTCTCTGCAGGGTGCCGATGCGGAACTCAATCCCCAGGACTCCAAGATCACCCCCTGAGCCAAGTGGCTCAACCACTAAGCCACTCAGGCGTCCCTATGTATCTCTCTTGGCAAGAGGAAACTTTTCCTAGAAGCAGCCCAGAAGATTTCTTTGCATGTCTTACTGGCCAAAATGCATCCTGTGCCCACGCCCACACCAGTGACTGCCAACCGTAATTGGTGAGAAGAACCAGGATGCAGATTTCAGGGATGGGACTTGAAGAAGTTGGGTTCCTGAACAAAATCAAAGTCCTAGAAGAAGTAGAGAAAAGAAATGGAGTTAAACATGGATAGGTGACCACACACTCTACTAATACAGTAAGAGATTCTCTCAGGACCATGAACTTTAGGAACAGTAAAGATTATGACAAGCCCTGGAGCCAAAAAGAAAGACTTGGACTTGAATGATGGCTCCCTCACTTACCAGCTGTATGATAGTGGGTGTAAGGATGCTCTGAATACTACATAAGATAAGGTATGTAAAATGCTTGGCACAGGACCTGACCCATGTTAATTGCTCAGTAATTGGTCATTATTTTGATGATCATATACAACTTTTCATCATTTTCTATTCTAAGCGAGGCTACTCTCCATTATTCTCAAATGTTTAGTAAAAGTCCATTACATGGGATCCCTGGGTGGCGCAGCGGTTTGGCACCTGCCTTTGGCCCAGGGCGTGATCCTGGAGACCCGGGATCGAATCCCACATCGGGCTCCCGGTGCATGGAGCCTGCTTCTCTCTCTGCCTCTCTCTCTCTCTCTCTCTGTGACTATCATAAATAAAAATTAAAAAAATAAAAATAAAAGTCCATTACATGAAACAGCTTTCTGTTAGTGAAGCATTTAGAAATGAAAAAGAAGAGGTGCCTGGGTGGCTCAGTTGGTTAAGTGTTCGCTGTAGGCTCGAGTCATGGTCCCAGGGTCCTAGGATGGAGCCCCCACCTTGGGCTCTGTGCTCAGGGGGGAGTCTGCTTCTCCCTCTGCCCCTATTCATGCATGTGTGCTCTCCCTCAAATAAATGAATGAATGAATAAATAAATAAATAAATAAATCTTAAAAAAAAAAAAAGGAACGAAGGAAAAGAGCTGGCTCCTCTTCTTGGGGAAAAGGAACATTAAGAGAGGCCACAAATGCAGGAGGCAGGGTGGTGAGAGAGGATCAAGAATTGAGCTAGGAGTAAAGGTTTGGAGCAAGATGTGAGACTCAGCAATTCCAAGGGTTCTCAGGAGAGCAGAGCAATATCCAATAGGAGCTTGACTTGTTCTGTTTAATACTAAAAGAGAAGGTCGAGTGTTGGAAACATTTGGGTTACATGCACATTTAAAAAGAAGACTTCACAGTGCAAGGAAAACATGCACGAAGGGTGACACACATACTGAGTGCTCTAGGAACTCAGAAGAAAGAGAAGCCACTGTGGATTACAGTGGTCAGGAAAGGCTGTACAGGGCATGCGAAACTGGGACTTAGCTTTGAAGTTAAGGGAAGACAAGAGAGTATTCTAGATGGAGAGAATGATAAAAGAGCAAAATCATGGAATCAAGAACCTGCAAAAGATACAAAAATACCAACTGGGGTTTTTGCAATGGTCAAAGCATAAAATGATAATGCTGTGAGCCAGGAAGCTGGCTACTGATGAGCTAAATAAAGCTACTGAGAAAATAAAGTTCTGTTTTTGCAATAGAAAAAGAAAAAACCAAATGCTTGTGCAATTATAAAGGTAGATCTAGTTAAAAATTATTTTAAAAAATAATTATAACAAACAGAAACTTAAATTCAAAATATCATAGTTGCTCAAATTTGTTAATTTACTGAAGTCAACAACACTAATGACCATTTTTTAAAAAGTTTTATTTCCTTAAGTAATCTCTACACCCAACAAGGGGCTTGAACTCACAGCCCTGAGATCAAGAGTTGCACGCTCCTCCAACTGAGCTAGCCAGGCACCCCACTAGGGATCATTTTAAAGAGTGTTTTCGTATCACCATAAAGTCATAAGATCACACAAACAATAGATGGCCATCAAGAAAAAAATATTAAGGTAGACATAACTTAGGAGAATAATGGCTATTTACTGCACACTTAAAGTGATTCACTTATATAATCAGTAGATATTGTCATATCATCCGATCACCAGTCAATATTGTTTATTGTTTCATCTAAAAGACATGATACAGGGTAAAGGCTAAGGGTAAAAAAAAAATCTGTCTTGAATAGTTACTGAAAATTATTGCACGTAAGCTGTTGCTCTAAGAACTGCGAGATACAGAAGGTTGTGACTTGGAACTGTTCTCAAGAGATCATCGTCTACCTTGATGAGTCCCTGAGTGGCAAGATGATGAAGGACTCTAGAAGCCCGACTTTTCAGGGAGGTGCCATGGAAGGTTTCAAAGTGTGGAGTAACAGAACTGATAGGCAATCTGGCTACTGTGTCCAGAATGGGTTGGAGGGCAGAGACCCAAGATAGGAGACTAGTCAGCACACATGTAAGATTGCACGTATGAGGCAACAAGGATCTGGGCTAAGGTGCGCTACAGAGAAAAGTCAAGGGAGCTGTGGCTTTCCCAGATGGCTAGCCCTGCACTGACTCTAGAAGCAGCCCCTTCTCCCTCTCTCAACCCCCGCTCCCCCAGCCCCGGCACCCTGCGGGAGGCCTCCAAGAGAGCCCAGGACACAGTCCCAGCCCTGAACGTGTTCCCAACCTGTTTCCCACACTGCAGGCTGACATGCTCTTGGCCCCCTCCTCGCACTTTCCACCGACCCTGTGGACTCCACCCCCAGCACTATTTCCCTGGTTACTGATTTGGTTCCTCCCAGTTAGAGGATGTCTTTTCCAGCTACAAGAAACAAACAAACAAAAAACCCCTAATAAATAGTGACCTAAGTGTATTTGGTGCTTACTTAACAAGATGCTTGTCTCCAGGCTGGTTTGGTAACTCAACAATGTTATCAAAGAGGGCAGATTGCACCCTGCCTCCGGCGTGAGTCAGCAGGGCTCCGCAATCCCGAAGGCGGCCCCTGCCCGCGCACAGAGGCCTTCACGCTGGAGGCAAAAGGGTTTTCTCCTCCCTTTGCCTTCTGCTATCAGGAAATGAAATCTCTCCGCCAAGCCCTCCACCGACTTCTGCTGGCCCCGCACGGGTCAGGTCGGGCTCTGGTGCCCGCTCCCGGGTGTTGGCAGCCGCTGGCCAAGGAGAAGGGCCCACCCGCCCCGAGCCTCGGGCTTGCTGGCGGGCAGGGAGGGCGACGCCCCGGAGCCGGGAGTCCAGGCCCCGCCACCCCGAGCCCGGCCTCCCCAGCTCTTTAGACGGGAAGCTGTTGACCTGATTTGACCTTTGCCCTGGAGCTGCCCTGGAGCAAGCAAAATGTTGCCGGTAGCGTCTGGAAGGAAGAACCCCCCCGGCCCTCACCTAGCCCTGCAGGGCAAAGCTGAAGGACGCCCGTGAGATCCTTGGAACCTCGGCTACTATTTTTCTCTTCCACCTGAAGGGTTGGTAATCTAGTGCTCTTGTTTTTAAGCCCGGGAGTCTGCAGATTGTTGGATTTTGAAGAGGAGGCGGATATAAACATCAAGGATTAGAGGACAGGAGAGGCCGAAGGAAGAGCAGAGACTGCCAATGCGTCTGCCGACGGCAGAGCTTTTTTGTAAGCCTCTCACTTATCATCTCTTTCCTGTGGTTTATTTCACATTAAAATTTCACTCAGTGTTTTGGCATGAATAAACCTTGGCAATGTCTCTTTGGAAAAATAATTATCATATTTTTTTTCTTGTTAAAGCCAACTAGATTTAAAAAAAAATGACTACAGCTCTGGGGTATCCATCAGTACCATCGACAGGGCATTTAGTAAGTGGGTATCATTAGGGTTCTCTAATGCAGCGAATTTCAGTTCACTGACCTCTCTTTGCATCTACCTTTTTATTGTTCTTTATCCTTACAGTTTTAATTACCATAAACAGAAGCGGGATATCCATTTCCTCAGTTTTTATATGAGTTTTTACTTTATTTCACCTTCGATGCTGATCCTTACAAACATGCCCATTAGCCTTCATGCCCCGGAATTTTTTTGTTTGAGAAGAAGACGGCTCGTGACTAATAGGGTCCAACTCTCTCTAACTTAGTGAGCTTCTTCCTCTTCCTTAAAATAGGTTGTTTTTACATCACCCCAAGCTGTATTTATTCTAGGGCTTTCCATCTATGCCAAAAAAAAATTTATAAGGAAATTTGAGCTTGGTTGTGAAGAACCCTAAGGAAGAAAAGCTTTTAATTTTTAATTACAGGGTGACTTCATCTTTCATTCTGCCCCTCTCTCATACCCCTTACTTAGACGGACACACACACACACACACACACACACACACACCTTCCCTGTTCTCTGGTCACCCTAGATCAGCCATCATTCACAGGAAGACCTCAGACCCCATACCTTAGCTCATTCTGTTCCCTTTGTTATAGAAGGGCCATACCTCTGCTTGCTTGTTCCACCCTGTCCTTCAAGGCCTTACTCAAAAATCATCTCAGTGTGTGACCTTTCCAAACCTTACTTCCCTCCTCTTCGCTGCGTTCCCACAGCAGTCTGAAAACACCTTTACTCTCGTGCTTACACTGTCTCCATCCTTGCCTGTCCCAGCCCTGTCTACTCTTAGCTGGAGTCAGGCTTCATCCTTAGCAGTTTTTCTTAGAACTGGGGCGCTGCGCTCCATTCCCCTCCAAATAAGCCCTGGTACTGCTTAGACATGCCAGCGGCACCTTGTGCCTGTGGGTACCAACATCACCCATCATCAGCGAAGTGTTTCCCACTTCCCTGGGTGTTATCATTGGAACAGCTGGATCTTCTTCAGTCTAATTTGCTCCCTTTCCCCCACCGTCTTCCTTTATTGCTAGACTGAATGGGCTGAGTGTGGGGACCAGACTTTGCAACGTGGAGATGATATAAATTGCAGTATCTCAAGTAGTGAGATGAGAGTTGTGTTAAAGTCCTCAATTTAATTTGGTTTGAGTCTGGTGCACAGGGGTTTAAAAATAGAGGCGCCAAAGATTGTTCCCTTGGTGAAGGCTTCTTCACAAACAAATAGCTCACAGAAAAGGAAAAACAAATGGCTCTTGAATGTCTAAAATTATATTTAACCTCCCTTATAGTAAGAGAAGTACAATTTAAATGTATGTTGAGATAGCGTTTTTCACTAACCAAACTGACAAAAAGTGAAAACTTCAACACACTGTATTGTCAAAGATACCTAATAACAGATGCTCTTTTTTTTTTAAAGATTTTATTGTTCATGAGAGACACAGAGACTGAGGCAGAGACACAGGCAGAGGGAGAAGCAGACTCCATGCAGGAAGCCTGGGTCTCCAAGGATCAGGCCCTGGGCTGAAGGTGGCATTAAACCGCTGAGCCACCCAGGCTGCCCATAACAGATGCTCTTATGCAAATATAATTTGACCTGCAAATATCATTTCTAGAAATTCAGCTAATAGCTACACAGGTATGCATGCAAAATAGCTTACATATAATGGTATTTATTTCTGTATTCTTTGTAAGAGGATCAGAGTGAAACAACTTAGAGTTTCATCTCTACTAGAATGAGTAAGTAAATCGTGGCACATCTACATATTAGGAAGCCATGCAGGCAAAATTGTGTGGAAGTTTTTAATTTACTGATTGGAACAATTTCCCAGATCTATTACTGGAAAGGAAACAGAGTGCAGAAGGCATGAAGTACCATGCACATGTATGGGGGAGGGAGGTTTTCACTGTATCTTTACTTTTTTGAACCATGTGAATGCATTGTCTACGAAAGAAGAATGTATATAGAAAGAGCATTTGTAACTAGAGAGCACTAGGTCTTTCCCCTAACACTAAGCACAGGGTTTGGCGTTTGACAGATGTTCAGGTTCCGAAAATAGAGCAGGAGGTAGGAGTTTACATGGCCATGATTTAGGGAGGGGGGCAATCCTAGGGAAGTAAGAGTGAAGAGAAGGGCATGAGTCAGAGAAGGAAGGAGAGCGAATACAAGGAGGTGTCACTGAGCTGGCCGCTCACAACAGAACACTGCTGATTGGTGCCCAGAGAGGCTACAGGAAACCAGACAGGCCATGGATGGATGAAGGACAATTTATCTGTTGGGTTTCTCCCGCCTTCTATCTCTCACTGATTAAAGTCTACTCCACTGGGGGCATTAACTCCATGTGCCCTTCTGTGATTTTCAGCCAGCCTGGGCAAGTCTGGTAGAAGGCAGCACCTCCAAGGGTCCAAGCCACGTGCAAATACAGTGATCCCTCCTTGTCATGTGACATCATACAACGGGGACTCCAGATTTGATTGCAGTGATGATGGAAGCACCTCAAGGGGCTGAGGTTTGGGAGCGGAGACCGGATACTGTCGAGTGCGGTATCTAAACAGGTTTAATACACTGGGTACTCAAGTTTTTCTTTTTTCCTTAAATAAACTTTATTTTTAGAGCAATTTTAGGTTCACAGAGCAAAATTGATCAGAAAGTACAGAGATTTCCCATATATTCCTTGCCCCTCCCCACACATAGCCTCCTCCACTATCAATATCCTACACTGGAAGGGCACATTTGTTACAATCGATGAAACTGTATCACTATTACCCAAACTCAGAAGAGGTTTTATTTTAAAAAAAATTTTTTTTTAAAGATTCTATTTATTTGAGAGAAAGCAAGAGAGAGCATGAGCAGGGGCAAGGGGCAGAAAGAGAGGGAGAAGCAGACTCCCCGCTGAGCAGGGAGCCTGATGCAGGACTCAATCCCAGGACCCTGGGATATGACCTGAGCTGAAGGCAAATACTTGGTTGACTGAGCCACCCAGGTGCTCCTCAGAGGAGTTTTTTATTTGCTTTTGTTTGCTTAATAGATTGGTTGATTGGCTGATGAAAGTAGTCAAGGTATTTCCTATTAAATCACAAATCTGAGCGTCTGTAAGAACCTAACTACTTAAATTCCCCAAACGCATGATTATCTTATTGTATGCTAGATTATTCCTCTCCACTTAAGTTTTTATTAAAATAGTTCATTTATTCATGAGAGGCACACAGAGAGAGGCAGAGACACAGGCAGAGGGAGAAGCAGGCTCCATGTAGGGAACCCATTGCGGGACTCAATCCCAGGACCCCTGGAATCACGACCTGAGCCAAAGGCAGATGTTCAATCACTGAGCAACCAGGCGTCCCTCCACTTAAGTTCATACATGATTGTGTCTGTTTCTGTTTAATATCGTGCACTTTCAAAAAATTAATCTAAAAGATGTATTGCTGAATTAAAGGCCTTTTCTGGGTGGGGTTCAGGCATATAACAAAGTAAACCAGGGGCACCTGAGTAGCTCAGTTGGTTACGGTCTGCCTTCAGCTCAGGTCATGATCTTGGGATCCTGGAATGGAGCCCCACATCAGGCTCCCTGCTCAACAGGGAGCCAGCTTCTCCCCTTCCCCTGCCCCTCCCACTGCCTGTGCTCTCTCACTGTCTCTCTCCTGTGCTCTCTCTCTCTCTCTCTCAAAAAAAGTAAACTATATAACCTTCCAGAATTATTACAAAAGCATACAGACCCAAACAGGAATGCAAGAATTAAGAAGTCACACAATAAAACTGCACAAAATGTGCTCAGGGAAATTATCTATGGCTAAGGGAGAAGTAGATATGAGAAATACTATAAGGCTAGTGCAATTTCTTTGTACCTGGAATAATCAGGGAAGGTTTGACGGAGAAACAGCAACTTGAACATGAATTATGGTTAACTCATGGAGGGAAGAATAGCAATAGGGAGATCATTTTGGATGACCTAGCCTGAGCCAAAGCTCTGGAGCTTGGGACACCACATGCACACAGTTTTGTTTTGCTTTGCTTTTTTTTTTTTTTTTTTTTAAATGATAGTAGTAAGATAGTTTGAGACAAGTTCTGGAAAGGTAGGTAGGGACCTTGAGCCTTATTTAAGGCTTTCAAACCATTTGCAAATAAACTAGAATTCCATTCAGTAATTAAGGGAAAGTCATTGGCATTTTTGAGTAGGGCAGTCATGTGTCCTATAGGGAAAGTCTCTAATGAAATGTTCCAACATACCCTTACCCTGGCCTAAATCTGAAGACATTCTCCCCATCTTCTCAAGGAGCCCATATCCCTGGAAACAGATCTTGGGTCTTTCTGGAGGAAAGCAGTTGGTGGATCAACAGGGGGCTGTTTGTGAAGGAAATAGTTTAACTATTGGCTCTCTCTCTCTCTCACACACACACACACACACACACACACACACACACACACAGGATGAAGCATTTTAAAGGTCTGGGCAGTTAAGAAGCGGTTTTTAAAGTCTGAATGGAGATGAAGTTGGTGTAGAACCCTGAATCACTAGCCCCTGATGGGAAGGTGGCAGCGTTTATCAGCAGCATCTAGGAGCCCAGGGCCAGCGCCTATGACATCACGTCCTCTCCTGTCTGCTATCAGTTGGATGCAACAGGAAATTGACGAAGGTGCTAGGCAGTTTCCTTTCTGCTCTGACCCGACCAGCTTCCTCTGCAGCTTGCTCCCGGCTTATTGTAAAGGAAAATCATGAAATACCAGTCCGTTTCCTCCAGTTGGATCAAGCCTAGGACAAGGAAGGAAAAACACATTTCTAAGATTAGTCAGTTTCCCTTTGCAGTTGTGAGGTGGTTCCGGGCCTCCAGCTGGCCCTTCTCATCGACGTGTATGGCTCGCAGCTCAGCTTTACATCATAGGCAGGACAAGGACTTGTGGCAAAGTGAGCAAACGCATGTTATGTAATTCTTGGAGGAAATCACGGGTTCATTCATGGGAAAGCTGCCCCATGACGAACAGCTTATCTGATTAGCTTTCTTCTCTGACTTCTGTCAAACTCATTGGTTCCAGGAGGTCAAACAAAATGCAGGTACTTCTAACGGGTGTACCTGGCCGAGTTCTTTTGCTCTTTTCTCAGTCTCAGACTGAGACTCAGAAGGAGCTGTTTCAATGGAGAATCTTTATGTAAAATTGACAAACGAATGGAGTCAGTTTAGTGAAAGAGCCAGGCTGGACTACTCCAAAGAGCA
This sequence comes from Vulpes vulpes, assembly GCF_048418805.1. Taxonomy (NCBI): domain Eukaryota; kingdom Metazoa; phylum Chordata; class Mammalia; order Carnivora; family Canidae; genus Vulpes; species Vulpes vulpes. The sequence continues at coordinate 73,829,072 of NC_132789.1, forward strand.
GGAAGTTATGTCTGGTGTCCCAGTAGGAAATGTGAATTCTGTTGGGTATGAGAGGGAGATGCTATTGCCTGTTGGAAAATGTAACTAAGAGACTGGCATCCAAGGAATGCAACTGGCTTACTTTGTAGAAGTAATTCAACTTGAAGATGGGAATTACCACTTAAAATACCCTTTCAGGGGACTCCTGGGGGGACTCAGGTCATGATCCCAGGGTCCTGGGATGGAGCCCTGCATTAGGCTCCCTGCTCCATGTGGGGAGTCTGCTTCCCCCTCTCCCTCTGCCTGCTGCTCCCCCTCCTCATGCTCTTTTTCTCTCTCTCTCTCAAATAAATAAATAAAATCTTTTAAAAAAATCCTTTCAGCAAACTTAACAATGTGCAGGAACAATGCATCGGTGTTCATACTGAATGGGACTATAGTAATTTAGCAGGTGGACGGTTCTTCATCACATTCCATTTCCTGTTATTTTAATTTACCTGTTTTTAATTTCCCTTTGAAAACTTTCCTCATTTCTGTATTCATAGCTATTATTAAAATAATATTCCCACCAATTTCTCTTTTATAGCTTTGTATGATCTCTAATATTTATACTGTAAAAATTCCTCTAGCTAAGTCATCAACTGTGCTGAAATGGGTAATGTGACAAGAATATGACTATCTGCAGCTTTGAAATATGAACAGTTGATAAACAGACTGGAAGCATAAATAAGGTAAGAATTTGAGGTTTAACTTTCATAGCATTTGGAGCAGCCGCCGTAATAGGCATCTGGGAAGGAACAGATTTGCGGGGGCCGTGGCATCCTCCTCCTCTTTTTCCTGGGGACTAATTATCTATTACTTTACAGACTTGCCAAAATACTGTGGAGCTCTTAAAAACAACTTGGTTGATCAACGAGCAGTAGCATTATTAAACTAAAAAAACAAAAGAACTTGCACAAATATGGGGCTTACTAATCTTTCCAGGGGATCTGTAGGCTTTTCCCTAACACAAGAATATGTGTTACATACCAAAGGTATGTACCTTTTCCTTTGGAAGATAAATCATATCTGTGCAGAGGCATAAATACCCAGAAGTTTTTACTTAATTATCCTGAATCAGTAAAAAGATTTCCACTGTCATCCTTCACAAACACCATCATGTCCCATTTTTAACAATGGGTCCTGGGTGAACTTGCCTCACTAACATTTGGAACAAAAATAGGGCAGGTTATTAGTTTAATGTGGTCAAAATTTCAGCCAGTCTTATATCCACTGCATTGAAAATGGTTTACATTTTCTGAGTAACCTGTGAATATTTTATGATATATACTTCGATAGACCTACCATACTTGTGCAAATGTTTTAGATCTGTTTTGCTCCCATCCCTCCACCTTTTTCATCTTCCTCAGGTGTTCACATCAAGGGTGCTCATTAATAAACATCCTGCATACTACAAACTCTGTGGCAAGAGCCTGCTTCCCAGTGAACTCAGCCATCGACAGTGACTCTGTTAAAAGCAGCATTGACCAGCTAGAGTGTGAGTCAAAGGACAGGGTGAAAGGGATGGAGGATCCTATCATATGAGGAGTGGCTGAAGGGGGAGCAAGAAGTAGGGAAGAAAAGCTTGTGTAACATGCTGACTGATTGCATAGACTCAAACCCTCATTTGAACACCTACTAAATGTGAGAGCACTGCAAATGTCTTAACCTCTCTCTGCCTCAATTTTCCAGGGTGCCAATGATGATAATAGCCCCTTGGGTTGTTGAGAAAGTTAAGTAAAACAAATTGAAGACTGCCTGGCATACAGTATTACAGGCAAGTGTTTGCTGTTATTATTACTACTCTACTCATCAGGTATGTGAAGGATTATTCTGAACAAGAGGGTCTGACCTGTTTGAATGGCTCTAGAGGGAGTTACTAGGACCAGAGGGTAAGAACTATAGCAAGCTTGACTTTGGCTCAAAGATTAGATCTGACAGGGAAGTGTTTGGCTCCTTGTCACCGGAGCTTGGGACTCCTTGATAGGGATGTTAAGGGTTGAGGGTGGAATGGGCTGCAAATGGATGAGTTCTCTGACTCTGACAGTAGCCTCTCCTCCCATTATGAAAGGAAGGACCTTCTCCCTCCTCCTTAGATCAGCTGTGGGCTTGAAGGAAGAAAGAAGCAGAAATCAGAGCTCCAGCTCACAGTGATTTGAATACCTTTTCTCCCAAACAGAGGCAGAGTGCCCTTGGCATGCACCCAGCCTTCTTCTTACATCCTCTGCCTTTTCCCTTCCTCTCATCCCCAACGAGATAAAGGCATTTGGTGGGTATGTAGGCTTGGGCTGGTTAAAATTATGAATTGGACCAAATATTTCTTTCCTCATTGTTTTCTGCTTTTTGGCATTTTCTCCTCAAATTTTGACAGAGAAATAATCTTGGAGTTAAAAGGCTTATGATAGTGATAGCTAAAGTCTTAGCATAGTGAAAATCTACTTCTGTGGCTATGAACAAATGGAGGAATCTCTCTGAGCTAAGCTCCTACTTTCATAAATGGTGTATTTCTGTGGATGTGGTAATGCAGGAGTTGTGGTAGGTAATATTCAAGATTTCTTCAATTTACAACATTCCATTTCAGGTTAAGACACCAAATCTACAGGGTATACAGCACCTTTATGGTTTCATTTAACTGCTAAGGTCCCTCTGTCACAGCTTTTTTTTTTTTTTTTTTTTTTACAGAGAACTTGATCCTTAATAGACTTTTAGATTATCTGTTAAAATGTATGTGGAAGGTATTTCATTCCTTTGGGAATCTACTTTTAGTAGTTTGTTATTAAGTTGTAGTTTAACTGTTAAATCAATCCATGAATTTGTCTATTAGAATATCTTCCTCAGAGGAGACAAACTTTGCCTACATTCTAGAGTACATTACTTAACCCCAAAAGTGACATAAATGGTAACAACATCGCAGTATATGGAGAATTGGGGGGACAATGGCCTTCAATGGCCTGTGCATATTGTAATCACCATTCTAACTGTGCAGTGTAATCAGCTATTTAGTTTACCTGTTCATGCGATTAACCCATGACAGTACATACCATCAGTGGTGGTAAATGGATTAGCACAATATTTGAGAATATAGACTTTGGATTAGAAAGCTTTTTAAACAGAACCCAGGTTCAATCTCTTTCTGCCTATGTGACACTAGCCATTGCTAAGTCTCAGTTTTTGAATTTATAAAATAGGGTTGTTGTGAAAATATTTTATTTTTATTTTTTTTAAGATTTTATTTATTTATTCATAGACACAGAGAGAGAGAGAGGCAGAGACTCAGGGAGAGGGAGAAGCAGGCTCCATGCAGAGAGCCCGATGTGGGACTCGATCCCGGGTCTCCAGGATCACACCTCAGGCTGCAGGCAGCGCCAAACTGCTGCGCCACCAGGGCTGCCCCTGAAAAATATTTTTTTTTTCTGAAAAATATTTTAAATCAGCAAGTATACATCACGTGTCTGGCGCATATTGAGTACTCAACAAATGGTGTTTTTTATTCTCATCATTATTAGAAACTTGAAAATGGCTAACTGGTTGATTTTCTTCTTGATCTCAAGATCAGATTGTCTCCACATAAAAAAAGAACGCAGCCAGCTATTGTTTCACTCACATTAATTTACAAGGCAAATATTCTTAACCCTAACTCAGTACAAACTCAGGAAAAAAGTTGGTGAATATGAATAAATTTTGGTTAATCCACAGTGGCCAATTAGCCAAGGCCACTTCAGCTTTAGTTCTATTAAAATTTGGCAAGATAGTTTTCTTGGCTTGCTTTTCACAAAGTCACATCCCTGAAACAGCTTGTTTTACCTCTTATCTTTCAGGAGTGACTCAAATACTGAAGATCAGGGCTTTATTTCAGCAGCAATGATTTGCAAGGGAAGGGTGAACAGAGCAGCCTTGAAAGCTCTTGACAAGATAAACTCAGTGGTTTTTAATTGGTTTGGCTTTGACCATCCTGGCTGATAAGATAATCAATAATTAGCTGGTTAATCCATGCAAAATCAGAAAAATCCCTACTCTGAGGATACCACTATTTTGAAGTTATTATGAATAATTTTTGTGTTTTGTTTTTTTTATGTAAGTATAAACTATGTTATCATGCATTTTTAACTTTAATAGTATTATTTTGTACTCCTTATTCTGCAATATTATGCTTCTGAGATTTATCCACATGGATAGATTTCTCTTGTTTTTTTATTACTATACTAAAGTCAGTTTAGTGGATACACTGTTTCAATTGTTTAGGACTAAGTTTAGCTAAAGATGATCATCAACAACAACAACAACAAAAACACAAAACAGAGTCTTAAACAAGATAAAAAAATCTTCCTTCTTGTGTGTAAGTCCAAAGCTAGTTTTCCAGAAATGGTATTGAGTGCCACAAGTTCAGGACCCAGGCTCCCTCCATCTTGTTACTCCTCTACACAGGTCCCCTTGGACTTCAAAAGAACGGCTCCAGCGTTAGTGGACGTTATTTGCATTCTTACAGTAGAAGGAAGAAAAGGAGGATGTTTCATTCTCTAATTTTGCTTACATCCCATTATCTAAAACTAATTCACATGATCACAACTTTAAGAGAGAGTGGGAAAGGGAATCTTTATTCCTAGTGACCACATGTCAAAAATTTGGTTGTTCAGTTACCAATAAGAAGGGGAAGGTGAATTTTGGAGACCAAGTAAAAGTCTCTACCACAATGGACATTTGGGTGATTTCCAAGTTTTTGCTGTTACAATGCTGTAACAAATACTCATATATAGGTCTTCTCTTGCTCAAGTGAGAGAGCTTTTCTAGGGGAATATGTTGTTTGTAATTTATTTTCAACTTTACCTATTACTCTCCAGGATGGTTCTGCCATTTTCCCCCCATGTGTAAGAAAGTTCCTCTTTTTCCACATATTCCTCACATTTGGTGTCAGATTTCTGTTTTGAAAATGGTTTTACAATCCGATGGGATTGTGAGGTGGCGACCTTGGCAAATGTGGTTTTGATAGAGTTGTGGAAAGAGAAACCAGAGTATCTGGGTTGAGAGAGAGTAAAATCAAGCTAGTGGGTGTAAACTCCTCTTTTACTAAGCTCAGCTGAGGAAGGAAATAAGTAAAGCCTTAAATAGACTTGGTGGAGCATTTGTGTTACAACAATTGTAGAGTCCAGAGCTTTTGAAAACAATGCAGTAGAGAATGTACCAGAGAAAGAGGGCATAGCCACTGGAGCAAATTTCCATGGGGTTTAAAATTTCAGAGGTGGGACATTTCCAAGTGATGACTGAAGTGGGCAAGGTGTGAGAGTTGATAGCTGCTCTTTGATATCCCAGTGCCCAAGATGCTTTGAAGCTTCAAGGGAGCCAAATAAATTATTCATTCAACAAATATTTTTAAGCACCTCCTAGGTGTCAGGCATTGTTCTAGAAACTGGAGTTGCATGTTGAGTAAAACAGATAGATTCTTCTCTAAAAAGAGCCGACAGACAACAAAATATGTAAGCATGAGATAACTTGTTATCACAAGCAAAAAGAGCTTTAAAGAAAATTCAGCAGGAAAAGATACTATTTTAGCTAGGATTAACAGGAGTGTAGGTGGGATGTTCTCCCGAGAGGTGGAACTGGAGGCATCAGTGTCAAGAGGCAAATGGCTGGGTAGGTGATTGTGGGTGGAAAGAGATGGGGGATTTTGCTGACTCCAAAGAAATGCATCTGCTGAGGGAATTATGGATCACCTGGTTGTCCTGAAAGCTGGAGATAGTGTTAGCAGATTTTCTAGCTCTGGTGCTCTCTTAGCGGAGACAGTCAAGGAGAAAAGATAGAGCTATTAATGGACAAGGATTATTGCTTTTTATCTTGAACTTATGGCTTATGAACAATAGACATTTTATTTATGTTTATTTTTATTTTTTTAACAATAGACATTTTTAGAATTTAGTTCTCAAAATGCTTCCAAATAGATTAGAGTATTGGTAGCTATTTCTTCCCCATAACAAATAATACAATAAAATAGCTTATTTTGACTTGTTTTTCCTTTTTCCTTCTACAACATTTCCTTTTAGTCCTGAATAAGAAGACAATTTTATTTCTTTTAGAACAAAATATTCATCTCTTGATAAATTAAGAAATATCGTGTAATTCTTCCCCTTTCTCTTTACCTAAAGCCCCCTACCCCCAACTTTTAACCTTTCCGATGTTGCGATTTCTAGAACATATCTGTAACCCCAAAAGCCAATTGCTATCAGGAAAAACAAGAAAAAGAAAAGGCTTTCACTTTTCAAAGTTCATTAAGCCTTAGAGTAGAAGAATATTTATTTAATCCAGTGGAGGGGTGATGTGGATTCTGCTGGGAACTGGCACAAAAGCCTGTTGCTCCTCGCAAGTGAGTCAGTTGAGATGAAAATGTTAATATATTTGAACAGATATGAGTCAATGCTATTTTGGAGGTGAAAAGAAGCGTGGTTTACTGTACTAGCATGTGTATCACAGAAAAACCTGAAAAATAGTGTAGGGAACCATGACAGATACGGCAATCAAACCTTTCAAACCAAGATAGTAATTTTTACAAAAGCATGGGTCCAGAAAGAACATCGAGATCAAACCTACACAAAACAATCATTTCTGGACATACAATAACATGATTTTAATGATTTTCTCTTTTTGTTCCCAAAGCAACCAAATAAAGAAGCAGCGAGACAAAATGAAAAAAAAAAAAAAAAGATTCTTAGGACATCCGGGTGGTAATTCTGGCCTTATCACTAATTATACTAATTAGCTGGGAGATGATGGGTAAATCACTTGATCTCTGTGCAATTAGTTTTCTTATTTGCAAAATAATGGGATCAGCCTCGGTTGCCACTGTCTCTTTCTGATTTAAAATGACACGATTTAGGTCTACATGCTGTAAAGGGAGGCCCTGTCACAACCCTGGAGTGGCCCACAATGTACCTGCCGTGGAGTTTCCCCGGGGCTGCGTGGAAATTTCCATGGCACAGTTCCTGCTTTTATGCCAGCTCCTCATCCAGCCTTTTAGACAAAGCAGTGGGAAGTGGTTTGCGAATGTTTGTGCACGTTAGCAACGGTAGGCTCACAGAAGGTTTAGACTGACTGTAAAACAATGATCACTTAGACCAGAACCTTCTTCAGTATTACAGACTCCTCGAATTTGGTAAAAATACTGTGATAAGGTCAGCTTCGGGTTCAAGATATTACCTGACCTCATGAGGTAACCCCTTCGTCCTCTCACAGCCCCGTAGGAATGACAACTGTATAGAGGTGCTAAACCCCAGGCAGCTCCAGAAAGCCAGGGAAAGGGCTGTCGTCTGAGATGAGGGGTTTAGGTGGTGGCTTAGGATGTAAGCTCTGGACTCAAGTGCTGGGTTATTGGTAAGTTGCTTCCTCTCTGTGTCTTTCAGCCCTTGGGTAAATTACTTTCCCTCTCCGTGCCTCAGTTTCCATAACTGAAAAATGGAGATGAAAGTACCTATCTCATAGTGTCCTATGAGGATTAATACAGGTAAAGTGCTTTGAACAGCACTTGACATAATAAGTTCTCCCATCCCGCCTATAATTATTGTTATTTTAGGGCAGCCCGGACGGCTCAGCGATTTAGCTCCACCTTCAGTCCCGGGCGTGATCCTGGAGACTCAGGATCGAGTCCCAGGTCAGGCTCCCCGCATGGAGCCTGCTTCTCCCTTTGCTTGTATCTCCGCCTCTCTCTCTCTGTGTGGGTCTCTCATGAATAAATAAATAAATAAATAAATAAATAAATAAATAAATAAATACAATCTTTAAAAAATTATTGTTATTATAGATGATATTATAGGTTTAATATTGGATACTAAAGCAGATGGGGTTAGTCATGGGTGATAATAACATCCACCAGAGATTAAAAAAACACACCCTATAATCCTATTTAGGCAAAAGCAACTCTGATGACCCCTGAAAAAGAAACCTAAGATGCTAAGTAATAGGGCAGAGGAGGGCAGCCGGGAGGGTAATTAATTACAGTGCTGTGGAGTAACTGTATCGGTCTTTTATTCTTCGAGTGACTGCTATAGCATTTGCCCCCTGGATGAGGCTGTGAATGCTGCTCTCTAAATCTACTGGCATATTTGGCACCAGACACTCCCAGGTGGGTGCTGGGGCTAGAGAGAGAAATAGGACAATATCCCAGCTAGCTTCCATCTGTCATCAGAAGGATGAAAGTATAATTTGTTGTCTAAACTGGGACACTTTTGAGTAAAAGCAAGCACTATTTATAATTGTGCCAGGATAAGAAATATAACCTGTGGTCGTCCCAGGCAAAACAGGACATTATTTTCCTTGGTCATAAGGTATGGAGAGCAGTTGCATCCAGAAAGCAAGATTGCTATTTCCCATAAAGGAAAGACTACTTGTCCACACTCTCTCTTCCCTACTCAAGAATTGCATAGATTGCCAAGAAAACAAGGATTTCATGAGCTCAAACACTCCAGCTATCTAAATGGGTCAATCTAAACCGTGAAATCATTACGTGGGAGAAACCAAGAATTCCCAAACCCTTGAGGAAAACCAACAGCATGAAAGAATGACACCACAATGTAGAAAAGAAAGAATTTCCTGTGAGGAAACAGAATTAATTCAGGGAACAGAGAGATCCACGCGAATTTCTTATATCCATAAGAAAGAGCAGGCTGCTATTTTTAAAAGAAGCAATTTAAGTTCTGGGAAATTAAAAAAGAATGGCATCTCCCTTCGGGTTGCCAGAATGAGCAAATAAAAATAAAAAACACTCAGTTAAATTTCAATTATTTCTAATTGGCTATGCATATGTGCATTAAGAAAATATTGCTTGGGGCATACTTTTGCTAAAAATTACTTATTTATCCAAAATAAATTCTAGATATCTAAATTTTGTGCCACTTTTTAAAGTTATATTTCCTTTGTCTCTCCTTTTTTTTTTTTTTTAAGATTTTATTCCTTTATTCATGAGAGAGAATGAGAGAGAGAGAGAGAGAGAGAGAGAGAGGCAGAGACACAGGCAGAGGAAGAAGCAGGCTCCATGCAAGGAACCCAACGTGGGACTTGATCCCAGGTTTCCAGGATCACGCCATGGGCTGAAGGCAGGCGCCAAACCACTAAGCCACCTAGGGATCTCTCCTCCTTTGTCTCTCCTTAATATTCTTTGTTATGCAGAATTTGCTTATGGAATTTCTTTCATTTTTAGCCTATGTTCCATTTACATGGCATAGTTTCCACAGTAGTCAACTTATTTCATTCTTTTGTCCACTGAACATTTATTAGTGAAAAAGTATGCTAAAAATTAACAATATAAGTTGGTAGACTGAACATACACTGGCGTAAAGTCAACAAGTTGGAGAAGTGGCATCCAAATTTGACTTGTTGAAGCACATAATCCCATCTTTCAGGTATAACTTGCTTTTTTATTCTTCAGGATTATGCTGTGATCTCTTGATCAATAACTTTTAAGAACGCTGTCCACTGACAAGGAGGAATATTGTCAATTTTTCTTCCCTCTTCTATGACACTACCAATATGATTCCACTTGCTGCCCTGTTGGAAGAGTATTTAGTAACATACATATGAAACGGTAGAGTTCTTCAAGGGATGAAATTGTCATGGCAAGTGCCATAATAATCGTCCATTTCAAGTTGCATGCCCATTTCTTTTCTTGTCTGTTAGTAATGTTATTCCTTTTATGGATAACCTTTATCCTGAAAAGGGTACATGTTTCCTAAGTTTTTTTCTAAAAAATTCATTCAATAAATTCTTGTAAGCAATAGGAGTGCTGCAGCTAGGTCATTTGAGCTGAAAGATTATGCTGATAACATGGTGTGGAAGGCCATTACCACTGCTCCTCTGATTGTTTTATCTTCTGCATCTGAATTTCTCTTAATAACAAGTTGTTATTTTATCACTTTGTTTGGTACTAGTTCAGTGAATGCTGTATCTCGTGTTACATACTATTGGTTCACATCTGACTTTCCATCGTTTTTGATACTAAATAAACAACTGCATACTGAGAGCTTCAAAATGACGTTTTCCTTATTTAATGAAAATCCACCCTTCAGAAAATTCATCACAAAATGTACACTTGGGGATTGGCATTTTGGGTTCACATACACACCAATAAACAAAAATAGGTAATGGCAAGCACTGCCAGCAACAAAGAGACTGAATTCGATAATCTCACAGGAGCATCAGCGTGTCTGTCACTCCCAAGTCCAACTCGCATAAACAGCGGTTGAGGGGATCCCTGGGTGGCTCAGTGGTTTAGCACCTGCCTTTGGCCCAGGGCGCGATCCTGGAGTCCTGGGATCGAGTACCGCATCGGGCTCCTGGCATGGAGCCTGCTTCTCCCTCTGCCTGTGTCTCTGCCTCTCTCTCTGTGTCTATCATGAATAAATAAAAATAAAATCTAAGGAAAAAAAAGCGGTTGAACCATTGAAAAGGCTGTGAATTCATGGACTAATGATACATTGGACTCTCTAGCTAATGCAGAAGAAGTAAAACTCTGGTTTGCTTGCAAACAAAGCCAAATCTGATCTTCTGGGAGGTTTTAGGGAGTCTGGCATTCAGGCTTTGGTGGGTTCTTAGAAGTGGAGTATTTGGGGGCTGCCTGGTTTTCAGGTTCATTCCTTCAGCCTCCCGAGTAAGGCTGACTTTGAGGCATTTGCTGATGGCCTGTGGTCTAGGAGCGCAGAGCTGTCAGAGATGGGCTGACTTTAAGGACTTTGGGTTGGCTGGTTTCTGGAAGCCGGGAGCTGTCTTGATTTGCCAACTTTCAGAAACTGTGAGGTTATTGTTAGCTGATAGAGCATGTGCATTAACATGGAAGGATGCTTGTTCATAGTTTGGGTCTTTGACCAAAGAACAGTCTTTTCCTTTCTCATATATGGAAAAATAAGTACTTTTAATGCTCAATCCCCCTTTTGGTCTTCCTTCACGAAAGATCGTGGGACTGTCTAAATCTTCTTGTGGAGGTAGGTGGTCCTTTAAGTGACTTAAGCGCCAATTACTGTTTTGGAAAAAAATAGCTAACTGCTGTTGTTTGTAATTTATTGGGGGGAAAACGCGAATAAACAACATGTAGGGTGTCTTGAGAAGACTAATGTAGTACATAGGACAAAATCATTAAATAGATGACATGTGCTGTAAATACAGGACACCTGGCAAGCCTCTCCTATGGCACAAAACTCCTACAACACAGCCTACAGCTCATTAGCTCAAAAGATGGGCTGAATAACAGAATGGATGTGGAGGAAAGGTTGAATAATAAACATGTATCATTGATTATAGATAGGTCTTAAACCATAAATGATTCATATTTTTCAAAAATGCTGAAAACAGTCACTTAACAAAGAAACGTAATGATATTTTAGTACCTAGCTAGAGCAAGTATGCTGGAATACCAGAATTACCAAAAAATGGTAATCATTCTTGTCCAGGCCAAGTACCTTTCAGTTTCTAACATCTCCCTTTCTCTGCCACTTCAAATTCTCATCAAGGGATCCTCTTTACCTTTAAAATGTATCCAGAATCCAACCACAACATCCATCCAACTTCCATCCAACAACCTCCCTTAATTTCCCTTTAAATGCTAAGGTCTCTTGCTACTGTAAGAGCCTCCAACTGGCATCCCTGCTTCTGCTCTTGCCCATCTACAGTCTATTATTTCCTCCTCACTAGCCAAAGTAATCAATTAACACGTAATCTGATCATGTCTCCAACCTCCAGTAGCTTCCTATTCCAAGATCCTTATCAAGGTTTATAAGCCCCTGCAGGAGCTTAGCCTCGGGCTACCACTTCAACCCTCAGCCCTCTTTTCTTCCATCTTCTCACACCCAGTCAATTCCAGCCAAGCTGGTATTCCCGTCATTCCAGGAAAATGCTAAAAGTTTATCTATCTATCATTCATTCATGAGAAACACAGAGAGAAAGAGAGAGAGGCAGAGACACAGGCAGAGGGAGAAGCAGGCTCCATGCAGGAAGCCTGATGTGGGACTTGATCCCAGGACTTCAGGGTCACACCATGGGCCGAAGGCAGATGCTCAACCACTGAGCCACCCAGGCATCCCTAAAAGTTCCTTTAATATCTCAGGGTCTTTTCTCTTGCTCTACCTTCTTGCTGAAATGCTCATCCCCCAGACATCCAGCTTGTTTATTTTTACCTCTTTCAGACAGGGCTTCCCTGGCCACCTGTCTAAATAGCATAACGCCCACCTGTCTTTAGTGCTGGCTTTTTGTATATCCCATCTAGAATGTAAACGCCATTGGTGATAGGCACTTTCTCCTCTGCTGTGTCTTGAGTTCCAGTTGCAGGACTCAGCACATACTATGCACCCCAATAAATAATTGTGGAATGAATGAGCTAGTCTAAGCTAAAGGGAGTTTTATCATAAGGAAATGAGTATATCTTACAGAGCCTAAAGAAAAAGATTAGAGGGCTTCAGACTCAAACTGTATCCAAAAACCATCTCCCAGTCTGTATCTGTGTTTCTCTGTATATCTACTTTACTCACCTCTTTCCAGTTCAGTTTCTTTTACTCATAGCTGGTAGCAGTACCCATGCCATCTGTGCTTTGCATGGTACAGCTTCAATCACTGGTGAGTCTCACAATCCCAAGCAATGATTTTCAGGAAGAAATTGTTGGCCCAGACCTACTACTTGGACCAATCCACTGGCAAAAATGGGGGTTACATTTTAACATGGCTGCTGCTCAGAATGCAAAAAGTGTCCGTGAAACAAACAAAATTTATATCGATAAGTAAAATCTACTAAAAAAAGATAATAAGGTGGAACAGTATTATCTCAATAATGTAGCATCACAAAATCTATGAAATAAAACTGTTAGAAACTATTAGAGGGACACCTGGGTGGCTCAACAGTTGAGCGTCTGACTTTGGCTCAGGGTGTGATCCCGGGGTTCTGGGATCGAGTCCAGAATCGGACTCCCCGCAAGGAGGCTGCTTCTTCCTCTGCCTATGTCTCTGCCTCTCTCTCTGTGTCTCTCATGGATAAATAAATAAAATCTTAAAAAAAAAAACTATTAGAAAAGGAGAATTTGAAGAAACTAGAATCATGGTGGAAAACTTTTTTTTTTTTTAAGATTTTATTTATTTATTCATGAGAGAGACACACACACACAGAGGCAGAGACACAGGCAGAGGGAGAAGCAGACTCCATGCAGGGAGCCCAATGCGGGACTAGATCCCCAGTCTTCAGGATCAGGCCCTGGACTGAAGGCAGCACCAAACCGCTGAGCCACCAGGGCTGCCCACACGGTGGAAAACTTTAAAACACATCTGTCTGAGAAACTGACTGATAAAGTAGACCAAAAATAAGTAAGCACTTGGAAGATTAGGACAGAACAATCCACCAACTTGAGTATATAGTATGCCCAAGCAGTCAGGCAACTACCATAAACATGCAGATGGGATAAACTTCAACAAATGTGTTCACTATGCTTTTCAGCTTCCAGATAACTTTTTGGATGAAACACCACTAAATTTAAAGCAATGTATACAAATTTTAATCTGCCTGAGAAAAATAAAATACCTGATCTTCCCTATAGTGTTTTCACAATTTTTAGACTTTTGGAATAAAAGCTGATTTTTTGAAACAACCAATTCAGATAGACAAGCCTTAGCCTATCCAAAACGATAAACAGAGAGAAGATTCAGAGAAGCAGTATTAAAAATCTGAAGGGGACATAGTTGCAGAGGTGGAAGAAACTTTGAAAAATTAAAGGAGAATATTAAGTACAAATTGAGAAAGAAAGTTTTGGAAAAATAAATGAAATACATACTTCAGAAGTAAAAATGTTTTAAAAATTCAAGAAGAGGTAAGGAAACTTGCATGGTTTAGTAATTGTAGAAAAAGTGGAAAGTGAGCAAAGATCTTTCTCCACCAAAAGACATTCTCCTTAGTTGACTTTACAAGTGAGTTTTTCAAATATTCAGGGAAAAAAAGATATCTTATTGAACTTTATAGAACATTGGAAAATGAAATTTCTGAATTTTGTTCTACAGGATAGAATATTCCTGATGAGACTAGTCAAATGCTGTATGCACACACACACACACACACACCCCTATTAACCAATCTCTAACATGAAAGTATGGACAAAGATATTCCATAAATAGTTGGACAAATTAAAGGTATATAAAATGACCAAGAAAGGGTAACATAAAATGAAAATGTGTTTATTTTATTTTTAAAAATATTTTATTTATTTATGAGACACACAGAGAAAGAGAGAGGCAGAGACATAGGCAGAGAGAGAAGCAGGCTCCCTGCGGGGACCCTGACGTGGGACTCGATCCTAGGACTCCAGGATCACGTCCTGGGCCGAGAGCAGGCGCTCAACCGCTGAGCCATCCAGGCATCCCTGAAAATGTCTTTTAATATTTAGGAAATATGTTATATATTATACTATATTAAAGAAATAAAACAGGGCAGCCCGAGTGGCTCAGCAGTTTAGCGCCACCTTCAGCCCAGGGCGTGATCCTGGAGACCTGGGATTGAGTCCCATGTCCGGCTCCCTGCATGGAGCCTGCTTCTCCCTCTGTCTGTGTCTCTGCCTCTCTCTCTGCCTCTGTGTTTCTCATGAATAAATAAATAAAATCTTAAAAAAGAAATAAAACAATAAATTAAACAGAGAGGAAACGCATTTGGATAAAATGTAAGATCCATCCTGATTTAACAACAGCAACAATAAAAAAATCCTTTTTTTGAAGATTTTATTTATTTATTTGACAGAGAGAGAGAGAGAGAGAGAGAGAGAGCAAGAGCTCACAAGCAGGAGGAGGGCCAGAGGGGAGGGAGAAGCAGGCTCCCTGCTGAGCAGGGAGACCAATGCAAGTCTCCATCCCAGGACCCCGGGATCATGAGCCAAGCTGAAGGCAAATGCTTAACTAACTGAGCCACCCAGGTGCCCCACATACCTTTTTAAAAGCTGGTAATAGAAGGAGGTTTCTATAACCTGATAAAAGGCTTTTATCAAATCACTATGAAGCGTCGTATTTATTTATTTATTTATTTTTAATTTTTATTTATGATAGTCACAGAGAGAGAGAGAGAGAGACAGAGGCAGAGACACAGGCAGAGGGAGAAGCAGGCTCCATGCACCGGGAGCCCGATGTGGGAATCGATTCCGGGTCTCCAGGATCACGCCCTGGGCCAAAGGCAGGCGCCAAACCGCTGTGCCACCCAGGGATCCCTGAAGCGTTGTATTTAATGGTTAACTACTAATGAAATTTTATTTAAAATGAAAAGTTGGCAAAAAATCTACCGCTACTATTTTTCAACATTATTTTCAAGATCCTAGCAGATGTGCAAAAAAAAAAAAAGTATCTGGAGAAGGAGGAGGTAAAACTGTTTGCTAGAAATAATGCAAGAAATGAAACCAGTGAGCCAATGACACAAAGAAGATTCTGTAAGATAATAAAAGACAATCCTATAAAAGCAAACATTCTGTATATGTACAAGCAATAGTCAAACAGAAAATGTCATGGAAAAGGATTGCAGCTGCACTACAACAAGAATATAAAGTATATAGAAGTAAACTTAGTAAGAAATGTTTAGGATCTGCATAAAGAAAACAACAAAGCTTTATTGAAGGTTGCAAAAGTAGACCAGAAATGCAAAGATGGGATTTCTCCCAGATATGAAAACTCAATATTGAGATGTCAATCCTCTTTAACTTAATCTGTAAATAAAATGCACTCCCAATTAAAATCCTAATTGAATTCTTTAAAAATGCTGTTTATAATCCATCTTCTGTATATTAGTTAAGGTAATAGATAAACTCCTAAATTTTATTGGCTTATTACAACAAATGATTTATATCTTACTCTTAGTCAAGTGTAAGAGTTTGTGGTTAGGCTGACTTCCATAAGATCATTCTGGAAATCAGGCATCTTCCATTCTGTAGTTCTGTCCTCCTGTGGGGGTCCTTGGATTCCTTGGATAGGGACAATGACCATGAAAAAGGCATCCTGCTTCCGCATCACTTTGAACTGAAGATGACATACAATGTGTTTGCTTATATCCCATTGGTGAAAATTAGTCACGTGGGCCTACCTATATGTAAAGGGCCAGAGCTGAGAAATGTTCTCCCCAAGTAGGTGGCTGCTTTCTAGAAACAATACTAACTTATGAAAGATAAACATTAGTTTTTGGTGGGCAGCTGGACATCTCTGCCATAATGTGCAACAGTATAGTGCAGGAATAAGTTTTAAAAAGAATATAAAGTTAACAGATACTGAAACTTACTACAATTTTGTAGTAACAACTAAAGTAATAGGGTACTGTCTGAGAAAGACAAATGTTTCGATGAAAAAAATAGTAGAAACTGAGCTATGTATATATGGAAATTAAGTATTTAATAGGAATATCATTTCAAAGAAGTCGGGAATAGAAAATGGCAATGGAACAATTGGCTATCTAACACAAATAAAGTTGATCTCTACCTTATATCACACAAAAAAATCTGGGTTATTAAAAGCCCAAATATGATGGGGCATCTGGGTGGTGCAGTCAGCTGAATGTGGGACTCCTGGTTTTGGCTCAGGTGGTGATTTCAGGAGTGTGACAGTGAGCCCCGAGCCTGGCTTGTGGTCAGTGTAAAGTCTGCTTGGGATCCTTTCTCCTTCTCTCTCTGTTCTCCCTCTCATGCCTTCTGTCTTTAAAATAAACAAATACATCTTAAAAAAAGAAAAAAAAGAAATAAACCCAAACATGAAATACATACAAAAATATCTGGGTTATTAAAAGCTCAAACATGAAACACACACCCATACCCCATATGGGGAAAAGATCGTCTTTATATGTAATGGTATGAATATAAGTTGGCATATTTTAGAAGGGAAATTCAGAAGAATCTCAAATACACTTTAAAATATTTACCTCTTCTGATCCATCCACTTCTTCTCTAGGCATTTATTCTTCAGGAGTATTCAAGTATAGGCACAAAGATATTAGCATTCTTACAGCATTCTTTTTGAGTACATTGGGGCAATCTGTCCATATAACAACAAAAAATGTATTACATGACTTATAATAAATCCATACCATGGTAGTGTTTGGGCCTTGGGAGAAAAAATGAAGTGGAGGAAAGAGGTCCACAATATAATCTTGAGTAAGATCATAAACTGCATGATAATAACTGACATTGGTTGGGTTCTTAGAATGTGCCAGGCTCTGTTCTAGGTGATTATGAGTATTCATTTTTTTATAATAATGCTATGACATATGTACTAATATTATTTAAATTTTATTTTATTTATGTTATTTATAAAGATTTTATTTACTTATTCATGAGAGACACAGAGAAAGAGAGAGAGGCAGAGACATAGGCAGAGGGAGAAGCAGGCCCCACACAGGGAGCCTGATGTGGGACCCCATCCTGGGACTCTAGGATCACGCCCTGGGCCAAAGGCAGGTGCTAAACCACTGAGCCATCCAGGGATCCCCTATTATTTCCATTTTAAAGATTAGAAAATTTTGGCATTGAGATGTGTAGTAATTTACAAAAGGTTGGGGCAGACCTGGGATTTGCATTGAGGTGGTATTGCTTAAAGACCATGCTCTCAAGAGGCATGCTGACCTGGCTCTGTGCATAATATGATATACCATTTTTGTTTCTAAAAAAGGCTTTTGTGTGTATTTGTATGTGCTTATTTGTATGTGCTTCAAGTGTGAAAAGATACCCTGTAATGTAATAGTGGTTACCCCACCTAGTGGTGGTAGTTATGGAAAGTCTTTCACTTTGTATCTATAGTTGAATCTTTTTTTTAAAAAACATGTATTCCTTGTAATATAATAAGATCTTAGAATGAAAGTTTAAACTTGTTGACATAGGTTCAAGTGTTCCAAGCTATACTACAATAATTAAGATTTAATACCCAGTGAAGTATCTTTTTTAGAAAAAAGATTTTATTTACTTACTCATGAGAGACACACAGAGAGAGGCAGAGACATAGGCAGAGAGAGAAGCAGGCTCCCTGCAGGGAGCCAGATGCAGACTTGATCCCAGGACCTTGGGATCATGACCTGAGCTGAAGACAGACGCTCAATCACTGAGCCAACCAGGTGTCCCCCACCTGTGAAGCATCTTAATTAAAATTTTTGGGGAGCCTTGGTGGCCCAGTCAACTGAGCATCTTACTCTTGATTTTGGCTCAGGTCATGATCTCAGGGTCATGGGATCCAGCCTCAGCATCAGGCTCTGTGTTCAACAGGGAGTCTGCTTGGAAGTCTCTCCCTCTCCCTGTGCTCCTCCCTGTGCTGGCACTCTCTCTCTTTCAAATAAATAAATAAATAAATAAATAAATAAATAAATAAATAAATAAATCTTTTAAAAAACCCACAACTTATTGAATGAATGGATGACCAACCATTTTATATCCAACTGGTGCCTACTTTGTTATTATGCTCTCACTCAATATATACTTGTTAAGCTTATGTATATACATACACCCAATAAA
Organism: Vulpes vulpes; assembly: GCF_048418805.1. Lineage (NCBI taxonomy): Eukaryota > Metazoa > Chordata > Mammalia > Carnivora > Canidae > Vulpes > Vulpes vulpes. The sequence goes on from NC_132789.1 coordinate 73,847,554, forward strand.
TTGAAATGTTCTTACATATTTCTTGCCATAGTTTCCCTCTTTTTTCATCATAGTCTTAAACTTTGGCCTAAATTTTGTTTGTATTATTGACTTAAAAATTCAGTCTCTTGTAATACATCTCCTCAATAGTAGTCATCAATGCATATTAGGAATAAATATTTTCAGTAGCATGTTATGATTGTCATTCCTAATGAAGTGAGGCTAATAACATAAAACTAATCTATAAATCATCTTTGGGTTCCACGTTGTAAAATAATATTATTGAATTTTAGAGCTCATGAGCTTTCCTTTGCTTTGGGAAATCAGTTTTAATTTGAACTGATTGGAATCTAACAGTACTCTCCCCGCCCCCCTTTAGAGAATATTGTATTTGAAAGACAATGATTTTGCTTCCAATTAGAAGAACATCTTTTGCATTTGAGAGAAAAGTGTAGAGCCTCTGGAACATACTGTGACAACAGTGCACTTAGCAACTGAAAGAGCGTGGGCTGTGAATGTGTGGAGCCTAGTGACATTAAGAAATCCATTTGCAAAGAGGTAGTTTGAAATTTGCAGACTCCTTTTCAAGGTGTTGTGAAGAGGTGTTGAAGCTTCCAAATGATTAGAAAATGACATGCATTTCACTGCTTGTATAATATTCTGTAGCTCAAATTTCCCTGCTCTATCTGTTCATTTATTCATTCAATCATTTGTTCATTCAACAAGTATTTGTAGAGTATCAGGCACTGTTCTAAGCACTTGGATATAATAATCAACACACCAAAACAAAAACAAAGGCAGAAAACAAAAGAAAAAAACCCAAACCCCAAATCCAACCCCAGCCTCACTATCAAATTCTATTAACTCTTCACTGATTATGGCTTCGCTTTTCAGTTCGTTCAACCACAGCTTTGATTCAGGCCCATGGTGATTGATCACTATGGTTTAATGGAATCATAATTAAGGAGTTAGAGATTTAAAAAAAAAAGGAGTTAGAGATTGATATATAATTCATTAACTTGTAAATATTTTTTAACTCTGGAGGTAGGTCCAGAGGATCAAAGGGGCTGAAAATGTTGGGAAAACATCCTTAACAACGCCCATAGGTGTTGTTTATTCCTGAACTATAGACATATGAAAATAAGAATTCTGAGTAAGATGTTGAGGGATTCACTGATGAGCTCTGGGAAAAAGAATGTGTTGTTTCAGTGGGCTGATGATGTCATTTGGGGAACAGCGTTTGATGAACTGTGCTAGTGGTGCGTGTGTCTCTGACAGGCTAATTGAGAGTTGAGGTGAATATATGTGTTTATACAGGTAAGTACTCTGAGACAGAAAACAAAACTTGTACTTGTTTTGATCTGTGTTTCCCGCTGAACTATCACCCTGGGGAGTTGATATGTCACCTATTTCTCACCTGCAGTCGTCTCTTTATCTGTTTTTCTTCTACTTTATATGTGCCTGTATTCTGTACTTTATAATGCCATTTGCTGTAGCTTATTGCTTCACAAGTTGAGTTTTTTCTCTCACCATGGATATGTCACAGTATACTAGAGGTGATCAAAGTCACCAGGTAAATAGGGAGTGACGTCTACATCGGCCTTGGCATATTATGGCCTGCAGACCAAATCTGGCTGACTGCCTTTTTTAGTAAATAAAGTTTTATTGGAACACAGCCACACTTTTATTTACTATTGTCGGTGGCTTCTTTGGGGCTACAGTGGGAGAATTGAGTAGTGGCAACAGAGATCTAGGGCCTGAAAAGTCTTAAATATTTATTATCTGGACCTAACAGAAAAGGTTTGCGAGCTATGTTCTAAGAAATTAAATTACTTGAAGATATTTGAGGAAAAGATGTTTTGAAGTTTGAGGCTTTTAAAAGTTTTGCCATACTTAAGTGTGAGCAAAATCAGCCGAATCTCACTCCTTTTGTCTATGAGTTGGTGTATGTGTATGTGTGTGTGTGTATAAAACCCAGAGAGTTAAAACAATTTTCATATGTGGTGAGAACTGGAAAAAAATGAACTTTTGTTGACAGGGAACTTGGTGATTTTAACTTTGTACTCACGATACTGTTAAAAGTATTTGTTATTGAGATGAAAATTGAAAATGTACTTCAGCGGATAAACAGAAATCTGATATTTCTCTGGTAATTTTGCAGAGTTCTGCAAACAAGTCTTTTGAAAAAATGAGCTTGTCATCTTACTGATTGCTTTTTGTATTATCCAAACAACCAATGGCTTACATTGTAGGCACTTCACTAGTTTTAAGTCATTTAATTCTTACAACAAACATATGAGGGAATTGCTATTCCTTTCATCTCCATTTTACAGATGAAGAAATTGATGTACAGAGAGGCTAAATGCATTTTCCAGAGTCACACAACTAACAAGTGGTTGAGCCAGGCAGTCTGATTCTGGAACCCATGTCCCTAATCACTCTCCTATACTCCCTATAACCATTCACATAGTGACCTTGACAGTGAACTTGGTGACAACACTATGGCAACTACAATGGGAGAATCAATAACAATCATCATTTGTCCATCTAAACAGCATCATATATGCATATATGTTTACTTATTATATGAGCTCAATAATTAAACCTTGGCATTTAAAAAAAAGATTTTGTGTATTTATTCATGAGATACACAGAGAGAGGCAGAGACATAGGTAGAGACATCCCCAAAGGGAGCCTAATGTGGGACTCGATTGCAGGACCTCAGGATCACGACTTGAGCCAAAGGCAGATACTCAACCACTGAGCCAGCCAAGTGTTCCAAATACCCTAGTATTTTTTGTTTAAAAAATAAGACACCCTAGTAATAACTGCTTGAAACTACTCTTTCAGCAACACTTAAAAATAATCAAGCAAATTTTGGAGGAAAAAACAACTCATTTGACTAATGAAAGGAGAGAAGTCTTGGTAAAGAGTACTATGCTGATAAAAATTGAATAGAAAAAAATTGCATCTTCCTTCAAGTTTATTTTATAAAGTGCAATGAAAATCAAAGCTCACATAATAGAAGAAAATTTGTGAAGCCCCTGTATAGCAAAACTGAAAAGTATTCTTTTCTGATGATGCCATCAAATAAGCAGGAGTCGTAGTGAGTAACTAGCTGGGGGAAAAGGGTGAAGGAGAATGTTCTGAGGAGCCCTGAAGCTGACAATAGCTAGGTAGGCTGAGTCTTGAGTAAAGCTGGATCTAGGAAGGAGTGTGTGAGTGCATGTGCGTGTTGTGTATTGGGGAGGAGTGCTAGTGCTTATAGGAATATGAGTAGGATGTCATGAGCAATGGGCTAGTTAATGGTTTTCACAGTTTCTTGTCTATTCCCTAAAAGATTTTCCAAAACTTCTATATTCATGAGTATTTTAAAATATGTATTGTGAATATTGTATTGGCAATATGTCTTACAATGAGTAAGGATGTGGTTATGGTACCTTGTTTAAATTAAACAGTTGTTTCATCAAAGCCACATGGTGAGATTCTAGATATCTTTCTTTTGTCAGAAAGATAAGAACAATGGTGAAAGGGGAGGAGGGGAGAGAACTTTGACTGCAGATGCCTTTGAAGGCACATAAATATGTGGAAAATATGAAAGCTCCACTTCAGGAAATAGAGTCACTTAAAACCAGGGGTCTGGATCATCAGGAAAGACTATATATATGGAGTGACAAATTTAAAGTCAATGGAAGAGACTCATGGAACAGTATTAAGCTGTTTGAGCATGATTTGATTTATGTTTTAAAAGATCTTTCTGGCCACTTTGTAGAATCAGTTGGAGAAAGGCCATACTGGAGACAGAAAGGCTAGTTAGGAGGTTTTGATAGAAACCTCACCAAAAGAAGATGAAAGCCTAAGCTAGGGCTGGAACTGTGGCGATGAAGAGGAAAAAACAGCCTAGAGTAGTGTCCTCCAATAGAAGTTTAGTGTAAGCTGCAAACAAGAGCCACATATGTAATTTTCAAGTGTCTAGAAGCCACATGAAAAAGATTTGAATTAATCTTAATTAATTTTAATATATTTTATTTAATCCAATATTTTATTTTTTATTTTTTTAAGATTTGATTTATTCATGAGAGAGAGAGAGAAGCAGAGACACAGGCAGAGGGAGAAGCAGGCTCCACACAGGGAGCCCTACGTGGGGCTCGATTCCTGGTCTCTAGGATCAGGACCCTGGGCTGAAGGCAGCTCTAAACCGCTGGGCCATCCGGGCTGCCCTAATCCAATATTTTAAAAGATCGTCATTTCAAAATGCCAGCAATATAAAAATGACATATTTGTATTCTTTTCCATTATGGTGTCTTTGTTTTTTTTTTAAAGATTTATTTTTTATTTGAGAGAGAGAGCACATATGAGTGCACGTGGCAGGGAGGGGCAGAAGCAGAGGGGACAGAGATTCCATGTAGAACCCAACTCTGAGCTTGAATTCAGGACTCTGAGATCACAACCTGAGCTGGATGCTTAACTGACTGCGACCCAGCCACTCAGCCACCCCTCTTTATGAAGTCTTTGAGATCTGCTGTGTACTTTACATTTATAGCATATCTCAATTCAGACCAGCTACATTTCAAATCCTTATTAGCTACATGTAGCTAATGGCTGCCATATTGGACAGTGCAGATGTAGAAATTGGGAGTGGAAGAAATTAGGACTGGAAGTAGGATCAGAGGACTCAAAGATATCATTGTTTCTTGTTTGGATAACTATAATGGTAGCAACCAGTTGAAGAACAACTGGGACAATTTCAACCAACTCCATCAAGTCAACTTAAATGACCATACAATCTAAATGAAAATTGTAGTTTGCTTGGAAGGTGCAGCTTCAAAACTAGTCACCTAACTCTTTTTTGTAAACGAATTGCCACACCAACCTTCTTCTAGTATGAATATCCTGGAGCCTCTACTAATGCTATCTATTATATAATGAAAGAAAGCAGCAGAGGTGTAGATTGGAAGAAAGATGTGTGTTTAGTTCGGATTATGTTAAAATTGAGGTACTCTGGTAGATTGAATTATTGTTCAAAATATTTACTGTTCCTCTCTGTAGAAGGATTATGCTTGTTGGCACCACTGAGAACAGCCTTGACCATTTGAGTTGTTTTAGAAAATGAAATGTAAGGGGAGGTGAGACTTGCAGTGTCCCAGATATGACTTGCTCCTTTAGCCTTAGTCCCAGAGTGGAGATAGTGCATGGAGCAGAGCTCCAGCTGATCCACATTATTCACACATGTGAATGAGGAATGAAACTTTGTTCTTCTATACTATGGAGACGTATGATTGCTTTTTACCTTAGCATAAGTTAGTCTAAAGAGACTGATGTAGTGTTTTGTACCAGCATTTGGGTGTTGTAAGAAAAACTTAAAATGTGTAGCATTCACTTCAGAGCCATAGACTGGGCAGCAAGGAAACTGTTATTGGAGCCCAGAAAGATGGCGACTCATGTCATTTAATGATGAGATAGTTAATAAAACTGTTATTTGCTGTAACTTGGTAGCATGAAATATACTGAATAAACTTGGGGTTTTAGGCAAAGGGTTTGGAAACAAAAAGCATATGTTGGTTGCTACTGATTGTATTTGCCAACATATTATAGGAAAGATATGAACTCAGAAAAGAATTGGCTGGTTTTCAAGCAGGAGGAATGAAACAGTCCCAAAACTCTACGACTTTGCAGGGTTGAATTTTTATCTCAATCTGGTAAGAGATACAACTAAAGAAATTAAATATGCAGCCTCCTGACAAGAACAAAATTAAAAGTATAGTCATCATACTTTTTGTATTTCTTGCCATGCATTACGGTAAGAAGGTTTGGAAATCATTAGTCTACGGTTTTATGACCAATCCCAAAAGTCAGATAAAATTTCAGCTTTTCTTTGAACAGTATATTATATGATAGAGCTGATATCAAGAAAGACCTCCTCATGGTGCTCTTCCAATCTCTGCTCTTCGTAAGCTTTTCCTTGGGGGAGCCAGTTTTTGGGGTCACTATGTATCTTTGCATATTTCCTTTTACTTCCTGCTTTGTAGTAAGCTTGGAATCATAATGTTCGGATTTGTGTGTAATGAAGAAAGTTGGTGGTAGGGGAATGGTAAGGAGAGATAAGAGTGGTAGGACATGGAGTTAAGGAAAATATGCCTATTTTAATGGTCCATGTGGACCCTAAGTCTTAAAAATGCCCGAATGTATCAAAAACTTCTGCTTCTTTTTTGATTTAGTAAATGAAGCAAATAGTACATAGTCCAAGAATGTGCTTCTAGATAATTCCCCTCAAGTGATACAGTTATGGAAATTCTGTGTAATTCGTGCATATGGAATTTCTATTTTTAATTTGTAGTTTTATTATTGTGTATATGTATCTTTATGCTTTAGTTAAAAAGTATTAGTTTTTTACAATGAAAATAATACATATTCACTGTGGAAAGGTTGGAATGTACAGAAAAGTACACAGAACAAAGATTCTTGCAATTCTATCTTTCTAGGATAACAAACTATTAATAGTTTTACTTTCACATTTTTTAAACAGATTTACTTATTTATTTGAGAGAGCAAGCGAGCACGGGGAGGAGCATAGGGAGAGGGAGAAAGAGAATCAAGCAGACTGCTTTATACTTATTGTAAATGATTATCTATGCTGATTTCAAGACATGAAATTTCTTCTTTTTTAAATTTTTATTTATTTATGATAGTCACAGAGAGAGAGAGAGAGAGAGAGAGGCAGAGACATACACAGAGGGAAAAGCAGGCTCCATGCACCGGGAGCCCGACGTGGGATTCAATCCTGGGTCTCCAGGATCGCGCCCTGGGCCAAAGGCAGGCGCTAAACCGCTGCGCCACCCAGGGATCCCCAGACATGAGATTTCTAAGACATATGGCTTATTATAGCTTTGGCTACTCCTACAAAGACTGGTCCTTAAACAAAATGGGAGTTTATTTTTTATCTCACATAATAATCTGGGTGTGGGTGGTCCAGGACTAGTATTGTAGCTTCACAGGGTTGGGCATCCAGGCTCTTTCCATGTTGCTGCTCTGCTTTCCTTAGAGTATTGCTAACATTGGCATTCAAGAGAATTTGTATTTTGGGCATACTGTATGCACTGCCTTGGATTTCTTTGTCTTCACTCAATTACTGGGCCCTCAACCATTTGCTTCATTCCAGCAGCTGCTGTGGCGACTGACTCCATGCCGGCCTGCTTGGTTCCACCACCTGAAGCTACCATATGGAGTTTCTGGCTCCTTCCATCACTTTTGAAGTAGGATGAAACACTATATCACAAGGTACAAAATTCAGCATCTCCAGTAGCTGCCTATGGTGCCAGGGATCCAACCTGGGAGCATGGAAATGAGTCTTGACCAATGGGGTACAGAGGATGGGAAGAAAACAGCAGGGACCTTTTCTCTCCACCTCTCCTTCTTATAGAGTATTACAAGATATGAAACATTAAAAAGTTATATAGCCTGTTGGGAGCTATCCCACATGGCTGAGCAAATGGCTATGTGTTTCATGATTCATTGGCCAGCATTGTATTTCCTTTCCATCTGTCCTCATCTTAGTCTTTTTGGGCTGCTATAACAAAAATACCATAATTTGGATATATTACACAGCAGAACTTTATTTTTTTGGTTCTAGAGCTTAGAAGTCTGATCAAACCACTGGCAGTTTCAATGTCTGGTGAGAGTCCATTTCTTGCTTCATAGATGGTAGGCTTCTTGCTGTGTCCTCGCATAGTAGATGGGTAGAGAGGTCTCTGGGGTCTCTTTTATACAAGCACTAATGCCATTCACAAGGGCTTCATTCTCAGGACCTCATCAATTGCCAAAGTCCCCACCTCCAAATACCATCACATTAGATTTTGGGATTTGACATATGAACTTTTTCAGTGGTAGGGTGGCCACAAACATTTGGTCTACAGCATTCTACTTCTACCCCCCCCCCAATTCATGTCCTTATTATATGCAAAATACATTCATTTCTTTCCAATAGTCCCCTCAAATCTTAACCTGTTCTGCACCAACTTTAAAGCCTACGTGTAAAGTCTCATCTAAATATCATCTACATCAGATATGAGTGAAACTTGAGGTAAGATTTCTCCTGAGGCAAATTCCTGTCTTGCTGTGAACCTGTGAAACCAAACATGTAATGTGCTTCCAAAATACAATGGTGGGGAAGGCACAGGATAGACATTTTCTTTCCAAAAGGGAGAAATAGGCAAGAAGATAGGAGTGACAGGTTCTAAGTAAGTCCAGAAGCCTAATGAGGCCAATAACATTAAGCCTTAAAGCTGAAGAATAATCCTTTTTTGCTTGATGCTCTGTCTTTCAAGCCCACTGAGGTAGCAGTGTTGCCCCCATAGCTCAGTGGTGTAGCCCTACAGGGGCTCTCTCAAGGTGGTTCTCCGACCTAGGCTGGAGTCTTCAGGAGTGGGGTCCTGAAACTTATGTAGAAGCATCTATATGCCCAGGGCCTGTGCATTCTGTGCACTGGCAGAGATCACCAGTGTTTGCTGCTTGCTCTTCTGGAGGGGAGGCCACTGAAGCCTGATGGAGCTGCCCTTGGGGCTGTCAAGGATCTTGTGATGTGATGGGTGCTGGGTACCACTCTGTCCCCCAGCCCTTGCAACCTGGGTCTGTGATAGTAGTAGTGCCAGCCCAGCTGGTTTCTGAATTGCCTTTGAGGTCATTCTTTTTTTTTTTTTTTTTTAATATTTTATTTATTTATTCATGAGACACACACACACACACACACACACACACACACACACACACAGAGGCAGAGACACAGGCAGAGGGAGAAGCAGGCTCCATGCAGGGAGCCCGATGTGGGACTTGATCTTGGGCCTCCAGGATCAGGCCCTGGGCTGAAGGCAGCACTAAACCGCTGAGCCACCAGGGCTGCCTGAGGTCATTCTTTTCATGTCTCAATCACTAGCTCATGGCCATTGTTGAGATGGCTGATTTGTACTAATCTTATCAAATGGTCACTTGGCCACACTCTTAGTGTTCTCTTCCAAATAGCATTCTCAATTTTTACAATATGAATAGGCTGAGAATTTTCCAAATCTTTAAATTCTGTTTCTTTTTTGCTTGACAATTCCATCCTGAAGTCATTTCTCTCCTCTCACATTTTATTATAAGCAGTCAGGAGGAGCCAAGCTGCACCTTCAACACTTTGCTTAGAAATAGCTTCAGTTAAATATCCAATTTCATCATTCACAAGTTTTATCTTCCACAAAACAGCAGAATGTGAACGCAATTCATCCAAGTTCTTTGCCACTTTATAACAAGATGGCCGTTCCTCCATTGTCCAATAACATGTTCCTTATTTGCATCTCAGGCCTCATCAAAATGGCCTCTACATTCAGTATTTCTATCAAAAGTCTGTTCAGGATTACTTAGGTATTCTCTAAGAAGACCGAGGCTTTCTCTGTAGCTCTCCTCTTTCTTCCTAGGTGCTCAGTAGAATTTCTCTTAGGCGCCCGTTCACAGCAACATAGACTTTACTAGCATGCACCTTGAAAGTCTTCCAGCCTTTACCCATCTCTCAGATCCAAAGTCACTTTGACAGTTTAGGGTATTCATACTCCAGTGACATGTCTTAGTACCAATATTTGTATTAGGATTCTCCAGAGAAACAGGACCAATAAGATATATATATATATATATATATATATATATATATATATATATATTTGCATAAGGTATTAATACACATGATTATGGAGGCTGAGGTGTTCCATGCTCTGCCATTTGCAAATGAGAGAACCAGGAAAGCCAGAGGTATAGTTCAATTGAAGTCCAAAGGCCTGAGAACTAGAGTTGTCAGTGGTTTAAATTCCAGCCCAAGACCAAAAAGCTCAAGAACCAGGAAAGCTGATGTCTAAGTCAGAAGAAAATGGATGTGCCAGCTCCGACAGAGAGAGCAAATTCACCTTTTCTTTGTGTTCTTGTTTTATTTGGATCTTCAGTGACTGATGGTTACCCACCCACATTGGTGAGATGATCTTCTTTACTCAGTCTATCAAATATTTTCCAGGAACACCCTCACAGACACACCAGAAATAATATTTTGCTGGCTATCTGGGCAGATATTGGCCTAGTCAAGTGGACACATAAAATTAATCATTGCAGTCCCTGTCTGGCTTCCCATTTCCCTCATTCTTGCCTCAGGGAATTGCACTACCAAATAAAGCAGTAACACTTAAGCTTTTGCCTCAAACTCTTGTTTTCCAGAAAACCTAGGTTAACACAGAGGAGTGAGCTATAAAAAGTGTACCCTCAGGATGGGATTTTAGAGCTGAATTGCCCACTGTCTGAAAGCAATAGGGAGCCAATTGCAGTGGTAGGTGGTGTGGTGATAATCCCCGGCATGCAGTGATTTCACCCATAGTTTAATTGTGATGAGATGCAGATACAACAAGGTTTGGGGAGATCAAATAGCTATTGTGTTTAGTCAGTATGGGGGCAATATTAATTAAAGAATTTGTGATGTGGCTTCTTTTGTAGGCATTGACAGTCTTGCAAAAAATTTTTGTACACACACCACACACACAGACTTTCTTTCTAGTTTTAGGGCAATTATTTGACAACTTAAGTCATGCTCTGAAAGTCAGAGTTGCTTTGTTACAGCTCGGGGCAACTGTAGGTAGACTTTGCTCAAAATCAGGCCAAGGATCTGATCATATAGCAAAGATTCCAAGAAAAGAATGGGGCCAGAGACTTGAAATGAAGATGTTTAGGTAGACAAGGCTAAGAATTTTGAGCTCCTAGATTACTCTGAGCCTTCCAGGCTGGTAGAAATAGCCTCTAACCATTTGTCACAGCAAAACAGTCTCTGCTTGCCTGGGGGAACATACAATAATCTAATCTGAAGCAGGTGCCTTTCAAGATGATTCTTGTTTTCTTCAAGATATGCCCCAACACCCTCCATTACCTACCTGGCTAAAAACCAAAGTCAGGTTTCAGCACAGCCTGAACAGGAAAATACAAGCTCTGGGAAGAAACAGCCCACATGCCAGAGGAATTGCAGGATCTGGCTAATAGGTGTTAGCTGAAACTGGGCGAATGTGTATAGGAGTGTATCTTGAGTACGTTAGACCAGGAGGACAGAACACAAAGCTAAATAGAGTAGAATTCATTAATATGGGGGTACTTAGCCGTGATTCAGGATTCCTAATAATTTAACAGTATGGCTTTTTGAAGTGTGAACCTGATAATGTTCTTTAGCAAATGAAGTAGATGGCAAAACCTCCTTGGTATAATACTGAAGAAAGGACCAGAAGGCTTAGAAAGGTGGGAATCTTAGAATACACTTATTATGTACGTCCTGAGAACCCACCGGTTGGCTATGTTCCCTGGGATGGTCAGGGAATGTTCACTTCCCTGAGAATGTAGAGAATGCAGTGATAACGGGAGCACCAGGATCTTTGGAGAAGCTTGATACAGTTTCTGTCTTCTGTAGGCCAGAGTTGACAGTAGAGCATCCTGCTAAGGAGTTTAGCTTCATAATATTAGTCGAAACGTTGCAATTCCAGAATGGCAAAAGTCAGGTAGTAGCAGCTAACAGAGGCTGCTGATGTAATTACTATAATGGACAGGCAGACAAGAGTGACAACCAAGGTACCTTTACCTATAGGGGTGTCTGGTGTTGGCTAACTGACCATGGTTTTATAAGGCAAGATGGATGAGGAGGCAACGAAAATGTCGCTCAATGTGTGTAACCAGAAAATTCAAGACAGACTAGGCAAAAATATGATATTAGTTGCTGTGATGGAAATTATGGGCCCTCACTACCCTCGAAGAGGAGATTTAATATTTAGCAGAGCCCTAATCCTGGATCCCTAACCTGTGGCACTAGAGTTGTTACGGGTGGAAGGGCCAGGCAGGAGTATCTGAAAACTGTTCACACCAAAGTGTTAAGTTGGAAGCAATAGTGCACCCCAGAGGAATTGCAGATACTTGTTCAAGCATAAAAGACTTGGAAGCTTCAGGGATATTACCACCTATGTACCACCCATGTACCACATGGGAAGATTTTGGGTTTTAGAAATAGATATCCCCATCTATCCTGGGTAATGTTGCTGTTCTCTTTGCTCTATGTCCTGACTACACACTGACTTCCTTTGGGAGCCTGTGATAAGTAAACCTGTTTAATTCACCCAAGTATCTTTATCTGAAACTGCTGTTGATATTTATCGATGTAGTGCTCACACAGTAGGCTATATATTACAAATATATTTTTCCAGTGTGTGGCTTTTCTACTTTAGGCTGTGCTATCTTTCACCCTTCCAAAAATTTATAATATATTCAAGTTCATTAGTATTTTCCTTTCTTTTACTTCCTTTTACTTTTACTTTTGTACTTTTTAGGAAGGTCTTTACTTCAAGACCATAAATACATTACATGTTAGAATAATGGATACAGGAGTGCCTGGGTGGCTCAGTTGGTTAAGCATCTGCATTCAGCTTAGGTCATGATCCTGGGGTGCTGGAATCGAGCCCCGCATCTGGCTCCCTGCTCAGCCGGGAATTTGCTTCTCCCTCTGCCCTTACCCCTGCTCGTGCTATCTTTCGCTATTTCTCTCTCTCAAATAAATAAATAAATAAAATCCTAAGGGGGAAAAAAAGAATAATAAATGCATGTTAGAATTTCTTCTACTATTTTTACAACTATTTTGTATATATTACATACATATTATATTCATAATTATATCAATTACTGTTACTCTGTGACTCTTCTTTTACTATATTGATTGAAATTTAGTTTCCTATGGATTCTCCTTCAATGTCTGTGGTTTTAGTTTGGCTCCTTCTGTCTCATGATTGACAGTATATAATCATTGTGATGATTTGTGTACCTGAGATCAGATGTAACCTTCTTGACTCCAATCCATCTTTTATTCTGCTATCATTGTTTCCCTTCTAAAACACGAAAAATACAGGCTGGATTGTATTGTTTTCTGTTTAGGAACTTCTGGTAGTTCCAAGTGAGTAATTATCTCAGCAAACATTTATATAGCTTTTACTATATGCCAGGCGCTGTTTTATAGGTTTTACACATATTAATTCCTTTAATTCTAAACCAAACAAAACTGAGTTAAGTAGTAGTATTATTTTGCTCCATCTTACAGATGAGGAAACCACAACACAGTGAAGTTAAGCAACGTGGAAGGAGTGAGAATTCAAACCATGTTTGCTGGCTCCAGAATTTGGGTTTTTAATCTTTACTGTTTTTAATTACACTATTTTTCTAACCACGGATTCCCACTGAATACATAACTAAATCAAAATTTCTTAGCACATCTTCCAACTACGCACTATATTTGATCATGCTTCTCTTTCTGCCTCACCTTTTGCCCCTGGATCCACTATAGTCTTTGGTTCACCACACTAGACAGATGATTTATGGAACTCACCATGTATGTTTATAACTTTGTTCCTAACTCAGGCTTTTCTCTCAATCAGTGATATCCTTTTAAATGTTGTCTTATTTTTTTTTTCCATTCACTCATTCCAACAAAGATTTATGAAGCCATACTACTCTGTACCAGGTTCCAGGCTCTGGTGCTGGGTTATCACAGTAAATAGGCAAATCCCTGTTGCAAGGGGCTTTCTATTAATGAGGAGCAGGGACAGCCTAGCGTTAAAATATAACCTTCTCCAGAATCGTCTGTTCTTTCTCCAGTTCCAAACTTCATCTTTGGACTCCTACAGTGTTTAAAAAATCTTTATTACGACACATTTCACAGCATACCTTTTTTTTTTTTTATTGTGGTTAGTTGTGTGTCATCTGCTTCTTATGAGAAATGTGTGGGTTCACCTATGCATTGTACGACACGCTAAAGAAATTGTTGTGTTTGACTAATGAAAGGATGGCGAAGTTTTTTAAAAAGTTTAAATATTAGGTGTTGAGGTAGGAAAAGGAGATCTTTGGAGGCTTTTTTTTTTTTTTTTTAAAGATCATATATAGGTACATGTTTGGGACAGCCCAAATGATTAACAACTAAATTAGGAATAGAAAGAGTACTAACCTCATTTATTCCTTCTCTAACAGTAACTTTAGATGAGAAAGACTTTTGAATGAGCACAAAGGATCCTTGCAGCCTGCAGAGACACTAATTATAAGGAAACAGCAATTTACATTATTTATAAGGAAGCTATTTACATTATTTAGCCCTTCCAGACACAATAGTTGCAGGGTTCCATTCTTTCACTACAGTGGAAAGAATAAAGTGAAGTGACAAGGGAGTAGAAAAGATATTCTAATAGCTGCATCTCATTACAAGAAAGATAATACCTTGAAAAATGTAAAAAAAGTGCTTCAAATATAAACTGAACAAAATGGAAACTTCCATCTTAGCATGATGATGATTCAGAGTACAGCAGCCATTTAAATATTCAGACAAGCTTTTAAAAACTACTGCAAGTGAAGCATTGTCAACTGTGTATTTGCAAGGAAGAAAATGACTAAGATGCAATGCTATGACTAAGATACATAATTCAAGTATCTGAATTTAATAAGTCACTTTTTCTTATACTAGTGATTTTGAAATGTAAGTGCCTGCACACTTAGTAAGATTGTGAGAATAGACAGATCGAGGGGGGAAAGAACCCCCACTTCATGTGTTTTATTTTTCTTTTCCTTCCTCCTCTATGACCACTTTAATTTTATCCTGCAGTTTCACATTCATCGATATAATAGGTAGAACTCAGTGGCAAATTACATCAGCTTTTGATCTGAAATAGACCAGTCCGTTATGTGAGAAAAAGGAGAAGATGAGAACAGAAAGAATTTATCAAGCTCATTTTTTCAAAAAGAAGATCTATTAATACTTTTTGTAAATGCCCCAAGAATGAATTACTTCTTTAGGCCTAAAATCTTAAAGGTCTTAACATTTTTACTGCTCACTTAGAGACAAGATAAAATCTTAAATAATGATTTCTATATCCTTGAGAATTGAACTCCTACAGTGAAGTGTCTTGACAAGAAAGATTCTTGGGTCACAATTACCTGTTCTGAAGAACAAAATCATCATCATTTTCCTTCAAAGAATATTAGAGTACAGTACACATGACATATTAGGCCAGCCTCGTAAATTAGCACAGGCCCACAGAGCCTGCAAGAAATTAGGTCAGACCTGAAAGAAATCAGGCTGTGGTCCAATAAGCTTCTTAATCTTAAGTGGAAAATTGGGCTCACAGGGTGTTAGGGTCACTATCTTTATTTATTCTTATGTGTGACAGAACCAGTAACACTTTTCAGTGTTAAAAATCTATTTTTCTAAGACATCAAACATTTGTTTCTTCTCTTAATTTTTGGCATTGCCTAATTTATAAAGCAAGCAGGTTCTCTATGAGTTAAAACTTATACCTTGAGTAAGTAAATGAACTTATTGTTGCCCATAATATGCAGGGAAAGAAGAACTTCCCTCATCCTCACATATTTTCCTTAGGGCATACAGTTTTCCAATCAGAAGACCTAAAATCGGTTTAAAACGCTAAAGTATTTTGAGAGTTAACACTTGAAGCTCTATTAATTAATGCAAGTATGCATTAATATCCGGCAGTTAATTTCAAGTGAAATGCTTATTTAGAATACAGTGATAAATAGAGTACTGGGAAACATAAATGAAGAACTATAATGTAACCTTATTAGGCACAGACATTATTTCCACAGTTACAGACCTCAAGGTACAAAAAGAGGGAAGAGAATGGATCATTTGCATGCACTTGATTCTTTTTTTAAAAAAATATTTTATTTGTTTACTCATGAGAGACACACATAGAGAGGCAGAGACACAGGCAGAGGGAGAAGCAGGCTCCTCCATGGGGAACCTGACTTGGGACTCGATTCCAGGACCCCGGGATCACGACCTGAGCTGAGGACAGATGCTCAACCACTGAGCCACCCAGGCGTCCCACGAACTTGAGTCTTAAATTGTCAGATATTTCCCTAATTTCGATTTTATTGATAAGGTTAGGTTTTTTTGGGGGGGTGGCCAGTGAAGCTTATTCATTTTGAGCCCAGGCTTTGGAGTCCGGAGGCTGGGATCTGGTCCCGGACACTACGGTTTACTCTGACTTTGATGCGTGAACTTTGGTGTCTTAAATTGGGAAATGGAGCTACTCCTAATACCCTACGTGGTAAAGCTGTTATCACGATTAAATGAGATCAATGACAAACGCTTAGAACAACGCCTGGCACATGTTAATAATCGTTATCATCATTCAGTGGTCGAAATGGAAAACGAGTATAGTCTGAATTTGCTATTGTAAGTTTTTGGCTCTACTATCCGCGGGCTCTCTGCGCACAATCTTCTCTCTTCTCTCCTACCGCGGGGCCAGTGAGCAAAAGGGCAAAAGAAAAAAAAAAAAAAAAAAAAAAGAAAAAAAGCCCCCAGGAGCGTCGTTCCTTTCTGGACCGGGCTCTCTCTTCCTTCGCCCTCCAGGGGTCGCTGTGTTTTCCCGAAAGCGCGCGGGAGGCCTGGTTGCCGCGAGACCGTCGCCAGGCAACCGCGTGTACACACACTTCGGCCGGCCTGGGTCCCGCCAACATGGCGGCGCTCGGCGCCTCCTCGACCTCTCCCTTCAACCACTCTCCCACTTCCCTGTCCCCGCCGGGACCGCCGCCGGGACCGCCGCCGACCCCGCCGCCGACCCCGCCGCCGACCTCGAACGCCCTCTCCAAGTCGCCCGCGGAGTCCAAGGAGAGCTCCCCGAGCCCAGTGCCTCGCTCCGCCTGCCTCGAGAGCTCTCTGCCCCTCGCCGTGTTTTATGGGCCCCTGGACGCTAAAAACCCGCTGCTGGCCTCCTGCGAGAGGGAAATCCGGGAATTACTAGGCTTTATGAGGAGAAAGAAGGCGTTGGCGACGACGGAGGAGCAGAAGCACGAGTTCCACCGGCACTGGTAAGCGGAGGCAGGGCGCGGGCGCCGGGCGCCGGCCGGAGAAGGGCGGCTCGTGGGGAGATGCCCTGGAGGCTGCGCCCGCCTAGCCCGCAGCTAGGTCAGCGCGGCGGCCCTGGAGACGACCACGACGATTCGGAAGTGGAGGCTCGTTGCGAGGACAGTCCTTAATCCCTGGCCAGGGTTATACCTTGGCTTCCTGCCCGGGTCAAAATCAAAACCAACCCAGAAGCGTTCTCCTAACTCACCGTTCCCCCGGAGTGCCCCGCAGTCCCGCCCACTTGCCAAGAAAATGTGTGACGCACTCAGGGCCTCACTTTCCATGTGGTGGGTACAGTTTTGTGTGTGAAGCAAAAGGCATGGCTTTGCGGTAGCTTCGGTTTTTGAAAAAGTTCTTGATGCCGCGAAGTATGTGATTCTGTGAACGTGCACGTGAATTCCGTTTTGTATTGCTGTTAGGATCACAATGATTTTTTTTTTTACTGATTTTTGTAACTCATTTTGCACGTGTTTGCCTTTTTGGGGGCTTTCTATCCCCATGTTATCACCGAGCGTCAAATGACTTATTTTTAAAGGATCTTTCTTGATTATGTTACCATCTTTCTTTCCCAGTCAAAATACCTTGCAAACCGAACAGTTACCAATGTAGACAAATGTCAAAGAATACCAGTTGAAGTAATTTCCACTTTTATTTTTTAATTGTTTTAAGATTTTATTTATTTATGCGTGAGAGACACACAGAGAGAGAGAGAGGCAGAGACACAGGCAGAGGGAGAAGCAGGCTCCATGCACGAAGCCTAACAAGGGACTCGATCCCGGGACTGGCTGAAGGCAGGCGCTCAACCGCTGAGCCACCCAGGGATCCCCCCCTTTTATTTTTTATTCATACATTTAATTAATATGAAGACATAGTTTTAACTTATATTTGTTATTCATTAATAAATTCAACTATTTATTGAACATCTACTATGTAGCAGGTACCATTCTAGGAACTAGGAAAACATCAAATTCAAAAAAGGTAGGACAATTTGTACCCTCACGGAGCATATATTTTTGTTACTACAGACAGCTACTAAGCAAATAAGAGAAATCATTTTATGGGGAAAGAAGTGCTAGGGAGAAGATTAGAGCAGAGTGTGGGGATGGAAGGTAAGTTATGACACTGAAATTTAGAATGGGGGTGGCTGGGAGCATGGTCAGGGTAAATTGAGAAAAGTGGCCTTTGAGAAAGATGAAAAAAGAGATAGAACAGCAAGTGATGAAGATTTCTTTAGGAAGAGTTAGGCACAAGGGAGAATGAAGTGTGAGGTTCCTGGCATGGGATTGAGACTATGGGAAGAACAGGTTTCTGGTAGGAGAGAGGCAGATAAAGAGTTTAGGTTTTTTTTTTTTTTTTTTTGAAAAAAATTTTTTAAGTAATTTCTATACTCAATACGGGGCTGGAACCCACAGCCACAAGATCAAGAGTCACATGCTCCACTGACTGAGCCAGCCAGGCATCCCAAGAGTTTAATTTCAGATATATTAAGATTGAAATGTAATTCAACATCCCAGCAGAACTATTATGTAGATAGTTGGTCATTTGAGTCTGGAGGTCAAAGGAGAGAGACATTTGAGATTTGTCAGCATATTAATGATATTTAAATCATGACACTTGATGGGATAGCTAAGGGAGTTAGTGTAGATGGAGAAAAGGAGAGTCCGAAGACCGAACCATGGGACGCTCCAACACTGACCCGCAGAGAAGATAAGAAAGTGGCAGAGACTAAGAAGGAGTGGCCAAGGAGGTGGGAGGAAAACCAGTAAGTGTGTGGTGTGCTGGAAGTCAGGGAGACAAACTGTTTGAAAGTAGGAAGGAATAGTTGATTAACGGTGGCAAATCCTGGGACACCTGGGCGGCTCAGTGGTTGAGCATCTGCCTTTGGCTCAGGGCGTGATCCCAGGGTCCTGGGATCTAGTCCCACATTGGGCTCCCTGCGTGGAGCCTGCTTCTCCCTCGACCTCTGTCTCTGCCTCTCTCTGTGTGTCTCTCATAAATAAATAAAATCTTTGGAAAAATAACAAAACAAAAAAACGATGGCAAATCCTGCTGATGGGCCAAGTAAGATGAGAACCACAACTTGACCAAGGAAAGTGCATGCATTACATACCTAGCTATATATATTTCTATTTAAAACACTTCTGCTCTTGGGGATCCCTGGGTGGCGCAGCGGTTCGGCGCCTGCCTTTGGCCCAGGGCGCGATCCTGGAGACCCGGGATCGAATCCCACGTCAGGCTCCCGGTGCATGGAGCCTGCTTCTCCCTCTGCCTGTGTCTCTGCCTCTCTCTCTCTCTCTCTGCGACTATCATAAATAAATAATAAAAATAAAAAAATTAAAAAAAAATAAAAATAAAACACTTCTGCTCTTGTGCCTTAGCACATTTTCTTCCCATTTCCAGAACGAGCATTATAGTTCAAACCACCATATATTGTGCTTTCCCCACAGCCTCTGGAGTCTCAAATCTATCCTTCACTTTAGCAGTCGGGGTAACCTTTATAAATCAACCACCCACTCTCCTATCTCAAGACTTTCTATTGCTTCCCATTGCTTTTAGAATAAATTTACAACTTATGTCTTCTAGGGTCTGAGCATCTGGCTCTGCCTGCTTCTTCCTCTCAACCCATCCCTCACTTCTCTCTCAGGACTTTCCAGGGAGGCAGATACTGTATTTTTCATCCCAGGGCCTTTATATTTGCTGTCGCCTTTGTCTGAAATGTTTTATCCTCAGCTTTTCAAATATCTGGCTCCTTCTTTTCTATCAGGGCTTAGCTCAGTTCTTACCTCTGTTGAGTGGCCTTTCCTACTTAGTGCAGGTTCAACCACCCATTTATGTTTTTTATTTGTTTTCTCGTGCATTATCCATTTCCCCCATTAGAATATAACCTCCCTGCTGACTTTGGATAATGTGTCTGTTTTTCATTTTTCTATCTAGCAACTAGCCTGGTGATTGGGGTATAGCAAACTTTCAATGAATATTTGATATTGAAAGAATTCAAAGATTATTATCCTTGTATTTTCAATAATTATTATTATATATGGGAAAGTAGACCTGGGCCAGTTGTTAAGTACAGTATCTGTCCCATCTTTAAAGAGACTGTAAGAGAATCACAAACATTAATGATTGACATGGTCCTTAGCAATCTAACAACCTCTTACACAATTTAGGTATTTATTTATTTGCACAACTTTTATTGAATGCCTGCTATGTACCCAGCAATGCATTAGCCATAGGTTATATAATGATGAACAAAATAGATAGGGAATCTGTGCTCATGGAGTTTACAGTCAAGAGAGCAAGAACGACAGAGAGAGGTTAGGTTTCAATGAGTCATTAAGTCAGCATACAAACAAGTGCTATGAAAGAAGAAGCTACTGAGCACTTAACATGTGCCAGGCATTGTACTAGGTGTGGGGGATACAGCAGTGCACCAAACAAGGATCCTTGTCTTCATGGTGCTTATATTCTAGAGGAGGAAGTAGGCAATAAACGGTAAAGAAGTTCATTTTATGGTAACCTAGAAAGTAATAAATGCTGGGACGAAAGCTAAAGAGAGGAAGGGTTATGGAGTAGGAGATAGGAGATTGCAATTTCCAATAATGTCAGAATAGGTGAAACTTAAGCAGAGGCTTAAAGAGAATGCAGCAGGGACCTACTTTCAGACAAACAATGAAGGGGGTGACATTAAGCTGAGATTAGAAGGCTACCAGGCAAGGAGAGAGGATAAACAGAGGGAACAAGTATATAAGAAGATCTTGGCAGGAAAGAGCCAGAGACTTGGGAGGAATGAACAGAGGCCCAGTAAGCATGGCTTAGTGAGTATGAGTGCAGTGGTATGAGGTGAGATAAGAGGCATAGGTGAGGCTGTGGAAGGTTTTAGAGGCCTTTTATGGAGTTTGCCTTTATTCCAAATGCAGTGGGAAACCATTGGGTAGTTTTGGGCAAGGGATTAACCTCATTTAATATTTTATATATGTTTATCTAATCTTTTCCAAATGGAGCAAGAATGACAATTTGGAGGCCAATTAAGAATACAGGAGGTAGGATTTGCTTTTATAACATATTTGATAAATGATTATTTTTTAGAATAAAAAATTTTTTATGACTATAGGAACTTACATAAGCATAAAAATTCACAGTATCTAAAATACAGAGTTTGATCATACGGGCAATGTTATTATATTCAGAGTATGATAGATCTTTTTAAAGATATGCTTTTGTTATAACCACATGAGATTAACATATTCTGTTTATATAGTCTTGATTTTCTATTTTAGAGATTTCTAACTATCTAGCAGCTACTATAATAAATCAGCAATCCGAAAGATATTAATGTTTTCTTAAATGATGCACATTATATAGTGTATATTATATTTTCCTTGTTTTTTTTTTTTTTTTTTTTAAATTTATGATAGTCACAGAGAGAGAGAGAGAGGCAGAGACATAGGCAGAGGGAGAAGCAGGCTCCATGCACCGGGAGCCCGACGTGGGATTCGATCCCGGGTCTCCAAGATCGCGCCCTGGGCCAAAGGCAGGCGCCAAACCGCTGCGCCACCCAGGGATCCCTATATTTTCCTTGTTTAATCATTATGTAAGCCATTCCCAGTGAACAGTCTTAACTTGAACTTAAAGTTCATTTAAAAAAAATTATCGTATTATATAACCTTGATTGATTTAACAAAGTGGGTATTTTTCTTTTATGAGTAATAAACATAGTCATCATTATCTCATCTTTAAGGTTGGAAAGCATTAAGTCTTTCATCTACATAATTTAAGAATTCTAGCTGAGTTTTGGGATCCATTATATTTATTCTAATACTGTGACATTTCACGAAGCAGCAAATGAAAGTGAAAGGTTAAAAAAAAAAACAAATCAAAAAATCTCTTTTAAAACTTCTATGGCTGTATTTGGTACATGTATATATTTTCACATATATACATGTATATACATATATTTCCAAAATATATTTTTTAAAGATTTTATTTATTTATTCATGAGAGACACACACAGAGAGAGAGAGAGAGAGAGAGAGAGGCAGAGATACAGGCAGAGGGAGAAGCAGGCTCCATGCAGGGACTCAATCCCAGGTCTCCAGGATCACACCCTGGACTGAAGGCAGTGCTAAACTGCTGAGCTACCCAGGCTGCCCGCCAAAATATTATTTATCAGTTGAAGAAGGCAAGAATATCCTGTCCCCTACCTCTCCCTTGTAACTCAATCACTATCACTTAATTATTTGAATGAATTAATTGACATGTTTCTGTTGAGGTTGTTCTGATAAGATCTAAACATATATATCATAAGTACTTGAGCCATCTTCAGTCCCTAAGTTTACATTCCAACTTGTATTAGTCAGTTTGGGCTATTAATTACTAATTAGTAATTACAAATTAGTTTGGGCTACCATAACAGAACACCATAGTTTGGGTGGCTTAAGCAACAGACATTTATTTTCTCACAGTTCTGGAGACTAGAAGTCCCAGGTTAAGGTCTTGCAAGGTCAGTTTCTGGTGTCAGTGCTCTTCCTGGCTTGCAGAAGACCACTTTGTCTTCATATAACCTTGCCTCTGAGCAAGTACAAAGAAGGAGAGAAAGCAAATTCTCTAGTGTTCTTAGATGGGTGTTAATGCTATCAGACCAGGACCCCACCCTTATGACCTTATTTAACCTGAATTATTGAACCTTAATTACTTCCTCAGAGCACCTTTTTCCAAATACAGCCTCACCATGGGCGAGGACTTCAACATAAGAATTTCAAGGGGACACATATTCATTTAGTACACAGCGCTGTCCTCATCTAGAAATTTATGAGATAGGATTCAAAAACTGTTAAGGAAAATTTGGATTTTTCCTAGAGGCATTTGTAATTTCTGAGAGAGTGGGAAGGATTAATGTTAACTAAATGAATGAACAAAATAAGCAGTAATCTGCTCCCCTTTGAAACTAATTGGAAACCATTTTGAGAATACTATATGTTTTATTTTGGTTTACATGGTGAAAAGAAATAGAACCCTAATGGACTGACTCGATAGTGAAATCCTTGAACTCTTACTAAGAACAAGGAATTTTTTTCCTAGTTATTATTTCCTAGTTATTGTTTTCCAAAAATAAATGAATTTATTTATTCATTTTTTTCTTTCAACAAATAATTGTTGAGGACATATATATACTAGATATTCACCACTCTTGAGGCTGGGCAATGAATAACATAGTCAAAGTCCTTGCCCTCAGATAGTTTACATTCCAGAGGACAGGCAAGTATAGTGATAATACTAGTTAAGATCGTGGATATAATGAGCTTCAGTTTTATCAACTATATACCTGGGATATTGATATTACCTATCTCAAGGTTGTTGTGGAATGAAATGAAAACAGAAACGCATGTGGCAAAAGACCCAGAACAGCCAATCCAGTTCTCCAAATTTGGAGGAGAACAAACTTGTAAGACTGATACAGCTTGACTTCAATCAAGACTTCCTCTAAAGCTACAGTAATCAAGACAGTGTGGTGTCAGTGAAATAATGAAAATATACATCATTGAGACAGAACAGAGAGCCAAGAAATAGACATATATACATGTAATCAATTGATTCTTTGACAGAAGAGCAAAGGCAATACGATAGAGCAAAGATAGTCTTCTTAAAAATGGTGCTGGGAAAACTGGACATCCACATGCAAAAATTGAATCTTAGCACATACTTTATACCTTTCACAAAAATTAACTCAAAATTGATCACAAACCTAAATGTAAAATTCTATGGAACTCCTGAAAGATAACCAAAGAAATCTAGATGACTTTGGGTTTGACAATGACTTTGTTGATAGAACACCAAAGCCACAGTCCATGAGGAAAGAGTTGATAAGCAAGACTTCATTAAAATTAAAAATCTTTGGTTTGTGAAACACACCATCAATAAAATGAAAAGACAAGCCACAGACTGGGAGAAAGTATTTCTCCAGGACATCTGATAAAGGACTGTTATCCAAAATATATGAAGAACTCTTAAAAACTCAATTAATAAAAAAACAAACAACTTGACTTAAAAAATGGATCAAAGACTTTAACAGATATTTCATCAAAGAAGATAATACAAGTGGCAAATAAACATATGAAAAGATGCTCCCCAAAATATGTATTATCAGGAAGATGAAAATTAAAACAATGAGATACCACTACACACCTATTAGAATGGCCAAAATCCAGAACACTGACATCACCCAATGCTGGGGAGGATGTGGAGCAACAGGGACTCTTCATTCATTGCTAGTGGGAATGCAAAGTGGTACAGCCACTTTGGAAGATAGTTTGGTGGTTTCTTACAAAACTAAGCGTACTCTTACCATACAATCCAGCAAAGTGGTACAGCCACTTTGGAAGATAGTTTGGTGGTTTCTTACAAAACTAAGCATACTCTTACCATACAATCCAGCAATCAGGCTTTTTGGTATTTACCCGAAGGAATTGAAAACTTATGTCCATACAAAAATCTGCCCATGGATGTGTATAGCAGCTTTATTCCAATTGCCACAACTTGAAAGCAAAAAAGGTACCCTTCAGTAAGTGAATGGATGAATAAAATGTGGTATATCTAGACAATGGAATATTATTTAGCATTAAAATGAAATGAGCTATCAAGCCATAAAAAATATGAGGGAATATTAAATGTGTATTACTAAGTGAAAGAAGCTAGTTTGAAAAGGCTACATGTTGTATGATTCCAACCAAATGGCATTTTGAAACAGGCAAAACTGTAGGGATAGTAAAAAGCTCAGTGGTTGCCTGGGGTTCTGGGAGGGAGAGAGTGATACATACATAGGCAGAGCACAGAAGATTTTTAGGGCAGTGAAACTATTCTGTGTGATAGTATAATGATGGATACACATATTATACATTTTTCCAGACCCAGAGGATGTATAACTGCTAATACTAAACCGTAAAATAAACTGTAGATGTTGGGTGATAATGATGTGTCAATGTAGATTCATGAGTTGTAACAAATATACCACTATGGTGGAGGGTGTTGGTAACTGGGGGGAGGTGGTGGGTTGGAAGGCTGTGTGGGACATGCAGTATATGGGGACACTGCATAACTTTTGCTCAATTTTTCTATGAACCTGAAACTTCTTTAGAAAGCAAAATCTGTTTAAAAAAATGCATATAAAGAGCTTGGATCAGGGACGCCTGGGTGGCTTAGTCTGTTAAGCATCTGCCTTTGGCTTAGGTCATGATCCCAGAGTCCTGGGATCAAGCCCTGCCTCAGGCTTCCTGCTCAGCGGGGAGTCTGCTTCTCCCTCTGCCCCTTCTGCTTGTGCTCTCTCCCCACTCTCTCTTTCAAATGAATAAATATATATATTTTTGAAGAGCTTCAATCAGTGCATAGAATGAAGGAAGCAATAATTTTAACTATTTAGTAATAATTAGACATTAACAGTAAGGCACATTGGAAAGACAGTACAAAATAACTTTTTAAGGATTGTTAGTAATTAATTGAGGTTTCCTGCTGACTTTGAAAATAAGATTTTATTTTATGATTTTTACAGTGCCACCTCTTTGTTTAATATCTGGACCAAATATGCCCCCCGGCTGCCAGCTGCCTATTACAATGAAAAGCTTCTGAAGGTTGGAGATAGCCTTTGTGAAATGAAAGTAAGTGCCTCTGGAGTAAAAAGGGCCTAAATGAAACTTACTTGGGTAATTATTATTATTTAGTTTGATACGATTCCTGTTTTACATTATTTGATTTTTTTTCTTGGAAAAATATGAATGAATGCTACAAATTTTAATGAGGCACAGTAACCAAAAAAGTGTTTGTTTTTTAATTTTGTAGTTGAGATTCTCCAGAGGTGAGAGATTCCTGAACAGAAAGATAGCTGGCTGGGGTTGGGCAGGCACACAGCCCCTAGTTAACCGAGGGTGTGGTAGGTGTCCGACAGGAAATGCTGAGTCATCATGTTCCTACTTTATACAAAGGAGCCCAGACACCACTTCCTGTTATTTTTCACATGGCTGACCTTGCCCAGTGACAACTTTCATGGTTCCTTGCCTTGCTGCTATGTTGTCTGGTTCCCAGTGCCCTGTTTTAATGACTTTCAGCTCCTTAATGTTTTGCTATATGTAATTATAGCAGTTATTCCTTGCATGCCCTCTTTCTTGCTTAGCACTGAGTTCCAAACTGAGCTTGTGCCCAATTTCTGGTTCCTATCAATGCCCGGGTCTTGAATTGCTGTGGACTTGGTTCGGTAAGACCACACCATAGCTGGGTTTTTAGTTAATGATAATGTACATTTTCCCCTTAGGCTCTGGTATAGGCCCCAAACTTTCCAAGGATGATTGACACATCTAGAATCCTTGGACCGAAAGTTTTTTTTTTTTTTATCCAAAGTGTTCTTAGAGTATTTTCAATGTTTTCTTGAGCTTCAGTTTTTTCAGCTTTATTCTCCTCCATTTCTATTTTCTGGACTTGAATTTTTACATTTTTATTTATTTATTTTTTGGTGAAAGGGAAATTTAGCAAATGGAGGATGAGATGTGGAGGAAATTTTATAATGAAAACAATCTATTGTCTGCTGCCAAAATTAGAGCATCAGCTTAGTTTCATGTAATTGGACTGTGGTTCTTAGGAAGTTAAAAATAAAGGAAAACTGTAGACTAAAAAGTTTCTCAAAAGGATAACTATAGAAAGCAAACAAACTGATGGACAAAATCCAACCTGTGAGCTATATTCATGTAAAGTGTATCACTGTTTTAACAAACATTAGAAGAGTGTTCCCTCTGCTTTTATGCTTCTCCTAAATGTAAGAAGCTGGTGATATACACCACAGTTTGGTGTTGTTTATGGAGTATTTAGGTGAGTGGAGTGGATATTGGTGGAGGGAGGATGGAAGAACATGTTAGAAGTTGGTGATATTTAAGGATTCAGAATATTTCAGATAGAAAGGCCCAGATAGGATATTGTAAAATTTACTTAAAGGAGTAAGCAAAACATTTTTATCTACTTTTCAATGATGAGAATAGTGGGCTGATAAAGGTATTTAGAATCCTGAAAATGAACTTGAGTTGTGACTTTGGTTCTAGAATCTCTTTATTTTTATTTAATTCCAGTAAAGATCATTTTGTTGGAATAGTCTTGTTTTGAACCTAGATTTGAATTCATTATATGAACTAAGTTAGAAAGGAAAAGATTCAGAATTAGTGAAGAGTAACAAGTCAATTGAAATAGAAACAAAAGTTTGTGTATCCCTCCTATCGGGCTAGGTAACTCTGCTGGTAGTAGACACCTAGAATAGTTGCTTTTCCTGGAGACAGTTGTAGGGGAGGAAGCTGATGAAGGTGTGCAGTTGACTCATATCCACAACCCTGCTCATCAACCCTGCCCTGAAACTCCAGGTCAACTGTGCCCTGTGCGCTGTAGAAACAAGCCTTAATTTTGTTATGGAAACAGAAGCATGAATTGGGGGGTTACTGGGTGGCTCAGTAGTTGAGCGTCTGCCTTCGGCATAGGGCATGATCCTGGGGTCCTGGGATAGAGTCCTGCATTGGGCTCCCTGCAGGGAGCCTGCTTCTCCCTTGGCCTATGTCTCTGCCTCTCTCTCTATGTCCTTCATGAATAGATAAATAAAATCTTAAAAAAAAAAAAAAAGAAGCATGAATTAGGACTAACAAGAATCCTAACTTTAACAGTAGCTCAGACTTTTAAAAATTTGTCCTGATGCAGCTTCAGAGACTGTTGACAGAAGAGAGTGAGCATGTTTCCTTGCCTCTCCTCTCCCTTCCTTCCTTCCTTTCTCCCTCTCTCCCTCCTTCCTCCTTTTCTCCCCCCTTTGCTCATCTCCCCACCCCCCCTCACCTCCTTTCTTTTCTCTTTTGGAACTTAGGGTGTGTCAGAGAGGCAAAGCCAGTTATGCAACTCATCTGCCTCTCTGAGTAGGTGGATTACCATGACACAGTGATGTTGAATTTTTTGGATTTTGAGTATATATAGATAGATATTACTGCACACACCCTGGTGAATATTCTCATTATTATATCATCATTATTCACACCCTGGTAAATATTCTCCTCCTTGAGATTGTGATGGCCTTATTTCACAATAGGCTTGTTGGAAGGGGATTAATGCAATTGTGCACATGAAATACCCAGTGCATGTCTTCACATAATATGTGTTTAGAAATGCTAGTGATAACGGTAGTAATAAGGTAGTGGTGGTAGTAAGAGTGTTATAGTAATAATCAGCATTGATACTATTAAGAATAATATGAATATTACCAAATTTTAATAATGATAAGCAAAATGATACTTTGAAACTTTCATCAAGTTCTCTTTTTATTTCCTCCAGGAATATAAACTGGCCCTTTTACAATGCTATGGAAGATATCTTCAGCAGTTCAGTATCAGCTTTGATGAGAATAAAGCAGATGTGAATCAGTTCAAAACTGCTTTTTTTCCAAAAGGCTTTGGAGACCAAGCTGCTGCACATACAGTAAGATGAAAGCAGTAGCTATTTTAGCTACCATTTATGATTAGCCATGTGATGCATTCTTTAGTTGACAGCTTCTAAATGTCTTTCATTTGCTCAGCATGGCATTTGCTTGTGTGCTATAAGTTACTTAATAAATGTTCTTAGTTATGGATAAGAAAGTGTACTTATTAAACTTTGTAAAGATTTTGGAGATTATGTCACAATAATCACTCATTCTTCCAGCAGATGATTATTATCATTATAATGACTAATATTTGTAGAGTGCTTTTAGTTTACAAAGTGCTTTGGAAAACATATTTGATCCTCGGTAACTTTATGAATTAGATATTATTATTATCCTCATTTTACAAAAGAGAAAAAGAAAGCTAAGGGCACAGTTAGTTAACTAGTGGCTCAGGAGATCAAACATAGATCTTTTAATACAAAAAAATGTCATGCTTTTTTCCTAATATAACCAGTATTATTGTTATGTTGATTGCTACCATTGATTCACAGGTTGAGTGGTTGCCAGGTGCTCGGTACTCTTCTGTATGCATTATATGAATTGTCTCCTTGTAGCTTCATTACAGTCCCAGAAGGTGGGTACTGCAATGCCTCTTTTACAGATGTGGATTTCTGGACTAAGAAATCCAGCCCACTTAAAGCAATGGGCAGAGTTGGTGTTTGAGCCCTAATCAGTCTGATTCCAAAGCTATGTTATTCCGAACTTGGTGATTATTCAAGATTTCAGAAACAATATACGGTTTAATAGTGGTTTAAATCTCAAGGCATGTTTGGAGCACTTTGAGCAATTCAATTTGGCTGTACCATAAGTACATGAATAAGAATACTAGGCAATGTAAATTGGCACCCCGCTGGGAGGAGTACTGGATGAAAAGCTTAGGAGTTTAGACTTTTTAAGTCTCCTTCTCTACCACCTGGATGAAAAGCTTAGGAGTTTAGACTTTTTAAGTCTCCTTCTCTACCACCCCGGTCCAGGGTCCCGTCTTTTTCTCTTGTACTATTACGTGATTCTGCTTCCACCCAGCCTCTTGGTTTAATACCAGTGTACTGGTGAGCTCCTTCTAGAAAGCTCATATCCTAGATATCTGTGTGGTTCATCTCTTACTTCCTTCAGGTCTCTTGCACTTCATGATTTATTTTTCTTTATATTACTTATTATCACCAGATACACTTTTATTTGTTTATGTTTTTATTGCCTGCCTCCGCTTCTAGAATTTGAGCTTCACGAGGACAGGGACTGCTCTAATCTTTGACCTCTAGTGCCTAGAACAGTGCCGGGTATGTAATACATACTCAATAGAGCTTTACAAAATGAATGAATAAATAAAGTGATATAGTCAGAATTATTAATCTAGAAACACTACTAATAGATTAGAAGGACAAAGACTAGAGGCAGATGGGAAAGCAATGAAGCCAATGGAAGAGTGTGCCAGGAGGACCGTCATGAAGGGCATGAGAAATCTGTGAAGACTTTTTTTTTTTTTTACATGCTAAGTTTGAGGTTCTGGCACACTGTTTCTCTCTCTCTCTTTTTTTTTTTTTTTTTACACTGTTTCTCAATAAATGTCTATAAAAATAAGTGAGTAAGAGAATGAATGCATTGAAAATGTAGTCCAGTAAGAGCTGGACAATAAACTTAGAGGTCTTGAGAAATTTTGTTAGAGAAATAGATTTTGGAGTTAAATACATAAAAATCATAGATGAAGCAATAATAATGTAATATTTACTGTCAAGATATTTTTGTGCAAAGATACTTACTCATGTTCTTTAATGATCCCCCTTGTATGTACTGTAGGGAGGCATTATGGCGGGGCTGGTAAGAATTTGGTCTCTAGAGCCAGCCTGCCTGGGTTCAAAGATCTGCTGTGCACTTCCTAATGATGGGACCCTGGAGAAGTTATGTAATTTCTTTGTGTTTTAGTTCCCTCATCTGTAAAACAGAAATAACAATAAGAACTCAAAGGATTGTATTAGGTTTGGCAAGATAATAAAAGATTTAGAATAGGGCCTGACACTCAAAAAATATGAGGTTTCACTATTGGCTTCTAAGAGAGAGAACATTTTGAAGATAACTATTCCAACATGTACATGCAGTCAATAAATCTCTTTTTTTTCTGTGATACTAGTTATATAATGGCTAGAAATAGTATATATGTATCCTAGTGGGAAATCTCATGTGGTAGAGGAAGGCCCATTTGTATTATTGTGTGTGCACTCCCACACGTTTAGCAGTAGTGATGATTCTCTAGCCAAAATCTCTCTTCTGAGATTTATGTCATGAGCATCTCAAACTCCACATATACTAAACTTAACTCATTCCTCTTCCTCCATAATTGGCATGAGCCACTCCCCCAAGAAAACACTGTATACTGTTTTCTCTCTCTTACCTCCCACATCTAAATCCTCTTGAATCTTGGGCACCTGAGTGGCTCAGTTTGTTAAGCATCCACCTTTTGCTAAGGTCATGATCCCAGGGTCCTGGGATCAGAGCCTTGCATTGGGCTCCCTGATGAGCGAGGAGTCAGCTTCTCTTTTTGCCCCTCCCCCCACTCATGTTGTTTTTCTCTCTCTCTCATTCACTTTCTCTCTCTCTCAAAAAAATAAAATATTAAAAAAATATATAAATCCTATTGAGTCAGATAAAACTTAAATCTCGAGATAAAACTTAAATCTTTCCTTTTTTGGGGGGTGTCTGGGTGATGTAGTCAGTTGGACGTCTGACTCTTTGTTCTGGCTGCAGTCATGGTCTCCAGTCCTGGGATCAAACCCTATGTCAGGCTCTGCACTTGGGGTTCTGCTTGGGATTCTCTCTCCCTCTCTTTCTGCCCCTCCCCCACCCCACTGTGAGCATGCGTGCTCTCAAATCAATCAATCAATCAATCTCTTTCTCTTCATCCCTGATTCCAGCACCCATGTCAGGACTGTGTTATCTCTGGACTACCTCAGAGGCCTTTGATTTTTCCTAGCCTCTCTGCTTGTAGCTTTGTGCCCCATCCTCTGCTTTTTATCTTGCACAATTTGTCAGGATTAACTTCTAAACTTCTAAACTATAAATCAAATCATTTTATTCCACTGCCTTTTGGCTAAAGTCCATATTCCTTGGAATGATGTGGAATACACTCCATGTTCTGACCAGGGACTACCTTAATAGCTTAATTGCTCTTTTTTTTTTTTTTTTTAAAGATTTTATTTTTAAGTAATCTCTACACCAATGTGGGGCTCAAACTCAATGGCCCTGAGATCAAGAGTGGCATGCTTCACCATCTGAGCCAGCCAGGTGCCCCAAAGTTTATTTATTTTTTTGTAGTGATTTCTACACCCAACATGGGGCTCAAACTCATAAACTCCAAGATCAAGAATTGAATGCTCTTCTAACTGAGCCAGCCAGGCATGCCTAATCTCTTTATTTTAAGCTTTTTAACCCAACCTTATAAAAGACTTTCAATTCAGTGACCACAGCAACCACTTTAAGCATTCCTAACATTGCATGTGCCTAGAATGCTTTTCCTTCTGCCAAGAGCAGGAACCATGTCTTGGACTTTGAGTCCCTATTGCTTTAAGAGGCAAATAGAGGTACGCAACAAACAATTGCTGAATAAATTGTGTAATGGTAACAGTTGCATCCAAATTAATAAGTTAAAATGCTGTGAAGAATCACAAAATGTGATTCAATTCTATGTTCTTGGAAATAGAATTTTGTACCTTTTTTGACTTTTGAAGTTTTTATGACTAAGGACAAGTAAGCTTGACTAAATGGATGCTTTGAAGAAACTTGTTTTGCCACATTTCTTTCCATATGTCTTAGTCCTTGAGGGCTGTTATAACAAAAATTCATAGACTGGATGGTCTAAATAACATTTATTATTTATTTTATTTTATTTTTTTTTAAATAACATTTATTTCTCTTAGTTCTGGAGGCTGGCAACCACTACCTTAAGGTGCTAGAAGATTTGGTGTCTGGTGAGGGCCCACTTCCTGGTTCATGGATGTCTGTCTTCTCTCTGCGTCCTCATAAGGCAGAAGGCAGTAGGGATGTCCTTCGGGTTTCTTTTATAAGGGTACTAATCCTGTTCATGAAAGCTCCACCTTTGTGACAGCCTCTCCCGAAAGACCCCGTTATCCAAATACCATCACGCTAGGTGTTAGGTTTCAGTGTAGAAAATGTGTGTGTGTGTGTGGAGGGGGAGGAATTCAAACATTCAGTCTATAGTATTATATAATTTATTTAAATAGAATCATTTCTGTTTTACTGTTTCACATTTTAAGAAATACTTTTCTAAGTCGCATAAACCTTATTTATATTCTTATTTATATTTTCCCTGTGTTTCAGTTTCATGCTTTAAGTGGCAAAAATATTTGCAACTATGAGCTGGTCTGTGACAATGATGTGAACCTGCAGAATAAAGATTCTGTGACCCAGTGTCTGCATATTTTGTCCTCTTTAAGACTCATCATGCAGGTGGCTTTGTCCCAGGAGCATCTTTGCTGGATTATCTTCAATGGTATATGTCAATGTCTTCTATTTTTTATCATGACTTTCAGAAAGTTATTTAAATGCCAAATTTGATCGTAATTTGATTGGTTAACTTGGTTAAATGGGCGATGGATATCAAGGAGGGCCCTTGTTTTGAGCACTGGGTGTTATATATAAGTGATGAATCACTAAATTCTACTCCTGAAACTAATATTATACTATATGTTAACTAGAATTTAAATAAAAATAAAAATGACAAAAAAATTATGTATCCAAATTCTAAAAAATTTCTTATAAAATATTAAAATGGTGATGATTATGGGGATTTTGTTTTTGTCTTTTTATATTTTTGTTGCATTTTAGTTTATCCTTATGAGCAGGGACTTAAAAAGCATGTCTTTGAATTTTCTGCTCAAGGGAGGGTCAGAGGCTGTGGGGATAGTCAGTTTCAGGTGTACAGAAGTGGGGGCCATGGTTAATAGTAAATATAAATGGAGAAGGATCAAAGGATCACTGCAGGTTAGATTAGTTCTAAGCATCATCCATTTATTGGTCTTTTGCTCAAATACCTAGTCCTGTGACTATTGCTTTCTACATATCAACCTTCTCCTACTTGCTTTTGAGTGAGGAGCTCTGAGAATGTATGTGTATGTGTGTGTATAGTGGATTTATATACATATCTACGTTGTATAGATACACATATATACATTATATTTGTCTTGGTAAAGAGTCTTATCTATCAAAATATAGCATCTGCTTTTCTCTTTAAGGAGTTACCATTTAAATTCAATTTAAATTATTTTTAAAGTTACCGTCAGTCACCTGCTTTATTGATCTCTGGATAATTTCTTAAAAGAAAAATGCCCAGTGTAAGACCAGGGCAAAATCACTTAAAAGAAAATGTATTGGATTTTTCCTCATCCATGGCAACTGAAAGTATGTTTCCTAGCCTTTTCCTTCTTCTTCCTCCCCAAATAATTTTTTTTTTTGACATTTTGATTGAAACTGGACCTTACATTTGCTGCCAGAGATGAGTCCGATTTTGGAAGAAATTTTCAGTCCAGTGACTGTTAAGCTTTTGTGCCTGATGGTCTTCAAGAAGATCTGTGATTCCCTGAATAGCTATTACCTTCCTTCCCCCTGAGTTGTTTACATATCTTGGCAGGGACTGAGCAGGACCAGAGGTTCTGTGCTCAAGATAGAGTGCTGGGCCTGAGGGTTGGGTCCTACTCGAGAGGTGGAAATGATGCAACGTAATTCCTTGTCTGCAGTGTTTTTAAGATCACATGCAAATAATCCTAATATTCTAAAAATAAAACAAAACAACAATTTCTGTGTCTTCTAGATACCTTTATTTGGTGTGTGCTTTTTTATATACATATGGTATCATGCTCTGGATTTTGTTCTGTTTCCTAAATATTTTTTCACTCAATAACATAGTTTTGGAGCCAAACCAGGTTCCTATATGTAAATCTAGTTCATTAAATTCTGCCTGTTGAATTGCATTCCAGATATCCCTACAGCCTTCAAGGTGGGCACCTGGTTTGCCCTACCTCTATAGTTGCACAAATAATTCTGCAGTGAATATCCTTACACACGTCCTTTTACAAACCTGTGTTAGAGTTTTCCGGGATTTATGTCCAGGATTAGGATTGCTGGGTTGTGGGAGATACATATACTTAGTTTTGCTAATTAGTGTCCCTGTTTTAATGAACTCACCTCAAAGTTATTAAGTGCCAGACATTGTTCTAAGTGCTAGGGACACAGGAGTGGACAATAGACAAAAACTCTGTTCTCATGCTTACATAATGCTTCAGGGAGATGATAAACAAATCAAAATTAAATGGTGTGCCAGGTAGTGATGAGTACTATGGAGAAAAACAAAGCTAAAAAGGGGATAGGGAGAGCAGAGGTTGGGTTGGGGCTGGGCTGCTGTTTTATTTTTTTTTTATTTTTTATTTTTTTTTAATTTTTATTTATTATGATAGTCACACAGAGAGAGAGAGAGAGAGGCAGAGACACAGGCAGAGGGAGAAGCAGGCTCCATGCACCGGGAGCCCGACGTGGGATTCGATCCCGGGTCTCCAGGATCGCGCCCTGGGCCAAAGGCAGGCGCCAAACCGCTGCGCCACCCAGGGATCCCTGGGCTGCTGTTTTAAACAATGGTCAGGGAAGGCATCACTGAGATGACATTTGAGTAAACACCTGACTGAGACGTCTGGATATTTGGAGGGATGGGCATTCCAACTGGGGGATTAACAAGTGCAAAAACCTTGTAGTTTTAAAAGTTTGGAGTTAAAGTAATGAAAAATAAATTGGGCTGCAGTCAATTTATCAAAATACATTTACCTTTTCTATTAGACATTAATACTGATTCTCTTTACTTTTAATTGACTATTACACATACACACTCTTGGTTTCTTAAGATAGTTAACTGATTTTGGTTCTTTTGCAAACTCAAAC
The DNA here is from genome assembly GCF_048418805.1 of Vulpes vulpes. Lineage (NCBI taxonomy): Eukaryota > Metazoa > Chordata > Mammalia > Carnivora > Canidae > Vulpes > Vulpes vulpes. Next base: position 73,882,893 of record NC_132789.1, read on the forward strand.
TGGGTGTGTGACTATTGCATAATATCTTACTTCACAACCAACCCAATCCTGACTCATTTCAACCCTCACATAGCCGGATTATTTTGGTGGTGGCCATCTTGGATAAAAAGGAGTCACACACAAGGCAATAAACTCCGTATTAGGGATATGGTTAAAAATAAAACAAATTTTCAGGGACATCCTGAGATTGTAAAGATTTAGTCTGTGTTCCATTTTATGTCATTTACTCTCTATCAGGCTTCTGCTGTGGAAATTTGAACCATCAAAGGAGGATTCAGGTATAGTTAGGACATACTAGGTCTGGAAAGGTTAAATCTTATTTTAAAAATACAGAGGGCCCTTGTCATTCTTGAGGGCAGTCTTCTGAGGTCTTCTGAAATTCCCCAGTTCCCATTACTGACATGTTTATACAGACTTCTGGCTAACACCTGAATCACGTGTTCTGCAGGGAGGCATGAGTTTGCTGTGGGTGTCCTTACTTGGTGACTTTTAAAATAAAGAAACACAGACAATTTCATTTTTAAAGATTAAGAGCAGAGGTCAACGAAGCCTAGTTGAGGTAAGAACACTGGGTTTGAGCTGTCACTAGCCAAGTGGTTTCTTCCTCAGTAAATCTTATGTGAAATAACTAATGCCATGTCGTGGGGGCAGTCACACTAAGAAGGCTGAGTCCTTGAATGTTAAGGACCTATGGCATTCTCTATAAAGTTTATGTTACTGTAAGTGTTTAAAAGTTTATTTGATATTTTTTTGTCACTTACGTAATTAATGTTTATTATGCCATGCTTACAAGTGTATTTTAATCAAATGATGTGTATTTTGGAGCAGATGCTGTTTTCTCAGAAGCTTTTAAAGTTTAAGTGTGAACACGGATTTGTAATTGTTGAATTTGGATGGTTATGAATTTTAGATCACATATTTTATAGAAAATATTTAGACTACTTGTCATTATAATTACATGCTTTTTAAGGCATGTTACCATCTTTGGGGTATGTTTATAGTATGATAGTGTCCTTTATATATAGAGAGAGTTGTCTGGTGATGTTGTTCCCCACCCCTACATCCATCTCTGCCAGTTTTTTAGCCTAATGTTTTTTTTTTTTAATTTATTTTTATTTTTATTTTTTTAGCCTTACGTTTTCATTTAATTAATGGCCTGACCCAAAAAAAAAAAAAAATCATACTTGAATGGTCTTTTGTTTTTGTTTTTGTTTTTGTTTTTTTTGAATGGTCTTTAATAAGAACTGGAAATGCTGTTTTTCACTAGAGTGCTTATAGGACATACTTTAATAAAGAAGTAAAAATTATGAGACTGCAAATAAATAAAATGCCTGTTATACATTTTGATTTTTAAATTATCATGAATTTCCTTGTTTAGTATTGTGCCATTTTGATAAATATGTATTCTAATATTATTGGAGATAAATCTTTAGTTTTTCAATCATAAAGAAACCATAGGCACTAATAGCATTTTGTATGAATTAATAAAAGCACAGGGTACATAAATTATGCTACTAAAATATTCTTTTGTTCAATATATTTCAAAACTTAAACTGCCTTTCACATGGGGATAGAAGATTTCCTATGTCAACTTACTTAAAATATGGTCAAATTAGTTTTTTTATTTTATTTATTTATTTATTTGTATTTATTTATTTAAAGATTTTATTTATTTATTCATGAGAGACACACAGAGAGAGAGGCAGAGACACAGGCAGAGGGAGAAGCAGGCTCCATGCAGGGAGCCCGACGTGGGACTCGATCCCGGGACTCCAGGATCACACCCTCGGCCGAAGGCAGCGCTAAACCACTGAGCCACCCAGGGATCCCTCAAATTAGTTTTTTAAATTATTTGGCTGCAAGTTACAAAAAAATTGTAATGATTATAACTAACTCTCTAATAACCATTACCAGACTTTTTCATAAGATAATAGCACTTGTTTTAGGAACTACAGACTTAAACTATAGAAATTAGAATATAAAATTTCCCATTATTTAACTGTAAAACATGTTAACAATCTTTTTCTTCATCTAGGTACCATTTACATTTACACCATTTGCAGGAAACTGATGGTCATAGGTCAGTCTTCCAAGGTATGAAATTTACTGACAAAATATCTTGCCCCATATTTCCTGTTCTTCTCAAGAGTTTTTTTTTCCTCAAGACTTTTGTTAGCACATTTGAGTGCTCAACAAAATTAGTGAATCATATAGCAAAATTTAATAAATATTTGTCATATAGTTTTCCTGTTCTTTTGTTTTAACATGATCATCTGTGAAAATAAAAATCTAAAAAAAGACAATAAAGTATTAATAAAAAAAGAAACAAATTCCTAAAATTATAGGTAATCTCCAGTGTCCCTCAGTCTCCCAGATTAGTCATTACTTGTCAACTTGATACTAAACATCCCTCTGGTAACTATATCTTTAGGTAGGGTGACCATCCATCCTGGCTTGCCAGGACAGTTCTGGTTTATGTCCGTTGTCCTAGAGTAATTATTAATAGTACTCCTTTTTGCTCTTTAAAGTATTCTGGTTTGGGTGATAAAATATGGTTATTCTATTTATATATGCTATGAAGTTTGGACTTCATTTTCTTCGAACAGCTTGGACCTTTTTAATGGCCCATATGCTTGTTGGGTGAATATCTACCTAAACACTGTCCCAGTTATGAGCTGAGGGTAAAGGGCCTTTGTTTTATAATAAGATCTGTACTTACTGGTACTTACTGCTCAGTTTTAGCTTGATGAAGTGGCTGACAGTTCTATTGACTTCCCTTCAATGTGGGTAGCACTTCTGTCTGTAGGAGACATATTTATTCCCTGTGTCAATGTCCAGTCATTGGAATATAGGCCAAGAACAGAGAATACACTCCCACTGAGACCACGCTTGAATTGTTTCTGGTGTCTGAAACATTATTGCTTTATATTTCTTTAATGCATGCAAAACCTTATGCTGAATATTCTAACAGTGCAGATACTTTTTTTTTTTATTTCTTCAAGATACAGCCAAGTATCCTAAAATTTGACAATGCTTAAGAAATAGAAATGGAAAAAAAAAAAAAGGAAATAGAAATGGAAACAAAGGTACTTGCATGCTCAATGCGTAACATTAATTATGTGTTCTCTCTCTGTTTTGTTACTCAAATTTAAAGGCTCTATTACTGACAGTGACTTGAGCAAGCTCTGTGCCAGTGTTTTGAATGTAAATTAAAATGAGGGGAGACTGTCTCATGAATAATGTAAATCTGGCCTACACACTATTCCAACAATTCTACATTCAGTTCCAGATGATTTCCTAAAGAGAATTTGCATACTCCTATTGCACTTGCTGTAGCAACAAATACTGCTGCACAGAGTCATCATAGTTTGGTCTGTTACAGCATTTGTCTGCCAAAGTATTGAAGGGCAGAGATATCTGTGTCAAAATGTAACTGTTAGTGTTTGTACTTGTTAATGCTGAGAGAATTTTAGTTTAATGTGATAGTTATTTTAAAATAATTTCTTACTTAGATCCTATGTAAGACTTGTCCTCTCCCTTCTATTGAATTTGAGCTTTTGTCTGACAAAATAAAGACTGAGGAGGATAGTTCTATAGTCCCAGTCTTATGGGATAGGAATGTAGGGAGTGAGAGATGCAAGAATTTTTGGGGTGGTGGGTGCAGTTGGCATTTAAAGATTGGAATGAGATTCTTTCAGTTTGTTCACTATAATAAGTTTCAAGGAAATTGATAATTTTCACTCAGAAATTCCCTCAGTCAGTGAGTTGATTCCTGAGCTGAAGCTGTAAATGAACTTGATGGGTCCATTTAATGAGGACAAGCCCTTGGAGGTCCAGCCACATCTGAGTACTTCTGGGTATGAGGGATCCTGATTTTCTCTCTTTTTAAAAAATATTTTATTTATTTATTCATGAGAAACAGAGAGAGGCAGAGACACAGGCAGAAGGAGAAGCAGGCTCCCAGTGGGGAGCACCATACGGGACTCTCTCCCAGGACCTCAGGATCACGACTTGAACCAAAGACAGACACTCAACCACTGAGCCACATAGGCGCCCAGAGGGATCATAATTCTGTAGCAGTTTTAGAGTTTGAATCTGTTGTAGTTTACAACAGAAAGAGAAACAGACATGGGATCCTCGGGCTTTTTGTGGTATCATCCTAGAGCAATCTAAACTATTCCTGTCGGCTCTAGACATGATGGCTACCCCATTGTTGATATTATTGATTCCTTACTATGAATTGGCTATTGTGTAACAGGCTTTGCATATATAATGTTCAATACCATCTTATGATGTGGGCACCACCATCATCTTCATAATTTATTGAATGAATGCCTACCATTTATCAGGTATGCTGTTAATAAGCACTTTCTTCACATATTATCTCATATAAGCCTCATGCCACCACTTTGAGAAAGGTGCTACTATTATCTTCATCATAAAGATGAGGAAGCTGAAGCTCAATGTCTCACAGAGAAGTGTAGCTGAGGCCAGTGCCACAGTATACTGCCTCTCAACACCATTAGAGTAATGCATGTATGTTGACTATGTTTAATCCTATCATGACCCATCCTATTTTGGTTCACCCACTCAAATGGAGGACCCATGTAAGTGGATTAATAGTTTTTGACATGAAGTGTGTATTCCTGAAGATATTCTGAAGACCCGAACTGACCAGGGATTTTTCTCTAGAGGAAACGCTTACCTTTGTGCTCAGACAGGTCACCAGTATAACCTTACGGAATGGAGGGAGGACAGATTTATGAAGCCTCTTTCCCTAAAGACATCTAACAACATGGCTTTCACTTATGGTATTTATTTATTTATTTATTTATTTATTTATTTATTTATTTATTTATGATTTAATTCTTAAGTTTTTTTTATTTTAAAGATTTTATTTATTCATGAGAGACACAGAGAGAGGCAGAGAAACAGGCAGAGGGAGAAGCAGGCTCCCCGGACCCTGGGATCACGACTGGCACCAAAGGCAGACGCTCAACCACGGAGCCACCAGGTGTCCCTCCTTTAAGGTTTAATCTGTAGTTAAGGGCAGCCTCGGTGGCGCAGCAGTTTGGCGCCGCCTGCAGCCCGGGGTGTGATCCTGGGGACCCAGGATCGAGTCCCACATCGGGCTTCCTGCTTGGAGCCTGCTTCTCCCTCTGCCTGTATCTCTGCCTCTCTCTCGCGCTCTCTGAATGAATAAATAAATGAATCTTTAAAAAATAAAAATAAAAAATAAATTATAAAAAAAATCTGTAGTTAAGGTTAATCTGAAGTATTTAAAACTCATATGGTACTCAGCAAACAGAATATCTACTCATTCTAAAAAAGTTGATTTTTGTTTCCTTTTGCTACAGAACTGAAATAGTTTAGTAAAATTTTGTAGCATGAAAATTATTATTATTGTCAAATTATTCCATGTACCATTTTTATTATTATTATTGTCAAATTATTCCACGTACCATTATGTAGACTTCAAATCCCACTTTGAAATGTTTCTCAGTGTTTGCATCCAGTGCTACACGCTGATATAAATGATGCTGCAGTGCCATCCTGTGGCTGAGCTGATTAATCGTGTGTATTTTTCCTATGCAACACCTGAGCCATGCCCTTGCAGGGTTCTTATAACTTGGTTTTTCACATTTTTTTCCCCCTATGAAGAGAACAGTTTGCTGAAAGCACATCAACTTTTTTTATTAATAGAAATTGTTCTTCCTAGCTTTTAGGGGCAAGAAAAAAGTCTGCAAATTAAGATTTGTTTTGTTTTTTGTTTTGTTTTAGAAATGGCTTTTCATTTTTAAACCTGACACTTTTCCAGAACCCCAAGTAGGATGATGGGTTTTCAGAACTCCCCCTTTGTCAAGGCTGCCCCACATAGTGGATATATCGCAGCTGTATTTGGGAGTCCAAAGACCTGAATTCTATCCCCAGCTCTGTTGCTTATAAGCAGTTCAACCTCTTAGATGGTCCCTTCTGGCACTAAGATATGTTGTTGGGGTCTTTTATTCTAAGTCTGAGTATGAACCCAAATATAATGGGAGCAGTTGGTGACTGAAGCTATTTTTATTTTGAAATGTGAAATTTCTAATATTAGGGATCCCAAGGGGTTTTGAAAAGATATGTGAATTTAAAGGGAGAAAATTTATACATGGTTCGATCCCATATCCCCACAAACCACAACAGTCCATATGCAAAAATCCATAATAGAATTTTAGTGCAGCAAATGTGAGAAAACTCGTTTGGGTGACTATTAATTCCACCTCAGTTCACAATGTGGCAAGGTTGGCAAACAACGACAATAACAAAAACAACAAGAAAGCAGCCCCGGGCCCACTTAGTAGAGATGTAGTGTTCATTTTACGGTGGAGAAGTCATGCACTCTAAAGGTCTTTGGCAACCTGGAGCAAAGCCACAGGAGACTAGCCATGACGGAGAAGGGAAGTGCAGGACTAGGAGATACAAAAGCGCCCAGGGATATTTGCCCTGGAGAGAGAGATTTGGGGGAGAAAACAGAATACAGAGGTATTTTCTAATTCGTGGAAGGCTGTAACCTGGGAGTGGACTTGGGGCAGTTTTATGCTGTTCCAGAAGGCATGACCAGAACCAATGCACTGGAAGTATATCGAGGTGAATTTCATTTCAGATATAGGAAACACTTTTCATGTTTTAGAATCGCCTTCTGACACCATGTGGCATGTTCCTTGACACTAGATGTGAGAACTCTTGGACAGGGAAGGTATAGGACATCTGGTTGTGGTGCTGGTGATACTGGTGGGGATGAAATTAGATTGACTTTCAGCCCTCTGATTCTATGGCTACTTGACACAGTTCCACATTAGTACCATTAACTGGAGCTTTTTAATGAAGATCAGACAGTCAATGGATTTCAGTCATTTCAAGACTTGACTATTTCAGACATATTTTTCCTTAATTCCTCAATTATTGAAGGCCGAATTTGTTGCCAGAAGAAGGACTTTATTCTGTTGTCCAAATTTATTATCGTTATTTTCTTGAGAATCTCAAATACTTGTTAGCTCTCCTATGTTGTTGGTTCTGCCGACTTTAAGGTTTCTACTGAATTCAATTAATAGCACTTGGGGATATCTGCTATGAACCTGGTACTCTTCTAGGTGCTGGTGATGGAGTAACAAGGGGTTATTCTTATTTTCAAAGAGACTGCAGTCTCACTTTGGAACTGCACACATGAGCATATTAATGGAATTGGATGGAATGTAAGTATATAGAGATATACATGTTTATGTATGTAAATTACCTCCTACACTGCTGTTGACACTTGACAGATATTAATAAAAACGAGCCGAGTTCATGGCACTTTAGGAGCTAAGAAGGAAGACATTCTAAAATAGCTAACTTGAAAATTTTGAGTTCTTTAAATTATTCCTTTACTTTTTAAATGCTTATTTTTTTCTTGCCTCACTGTTTATGGTATTTTGGGTTTAAGCAGTCAGCAACCATGCTCACAACTTATAATTTGATTATATTGGATAGAAATCAGCATGGTTAGCTTAACATGAAAATACATTCGAGTGTGCTCCTTCTTCCTCAGGCCTTAGAATACCTCCTGTGGGCCAGTATGTGTATGGAGTTCTCGGTGCCACTCCTGTCTGTCAGGTACCTGACGTGGAGAGCTACTCTTTACACTGCCGTCTGCCAGTGCTACTATGACTCCCAAGCTGGCATTCATGGAGAGGTAGGCCACTTTTCAATCTCAGGATTCCAGTATTTAAAAATATGAGCTACTCAGCATTTTGTTCTTCAGATGCCCAGCAACACAAACACAGACAGAATCCAAAGAATTGCATTGGAGCAAAGATAAAAGTCCTGGCCAGGGTTTAGTTGCAGAAATGTGCTTGGCTTCTCCCTTGTGTTGAACCCTGGGCTCTGCCTTCTGCTCTCTCCTTTATTCTCTGTTCACATTCACCTTCTCTGTCCCCTTTCTGAATAAGATTTTGGCTATCCTACCTTCCTCATTGGATTCTTGTATACAAGTCACTTTCCTTCCCTATTTAGTTTTATATTTTATATTTATATAACCCTACAGTCCATTTGTTTTGCTTTTCTCTGCTTCCAGCTACCATTTGTTTAATACACTCTATTTCTTGTTTTTCTTTCTTTTCCTGTATATCTTTTAGAACGAATACTTGGAATGTAACTTAATCTGTTAGGAGTACCTATTGGGCTATATGGTACCTCTGTGTAGATGAAAAAAGACATCCTTTCTACAGCACATGGTACCTGGCTTGTCAGTAGATGAGGGCTTGGTGAGTATTAGAAGTAGGTGCCCCTTCCTATAGGCCAGCACATCCCTGCACCAGTGTGCGTGGTCTGTTGAGTGCAGTGGGGGGCTGGATTTTGGCCCTTATTCAACCTCTTGGCTGTAGCCTTATGCAGTACAGAGCCTTCACAGCTGTACAAATCTTCTTTTCATATACTGTTCACAGCCATCTGGCTAGTTAATGGCTTTTTTACATTTAGTGTTTTCTGCCCAAATTAATTCTGAAGGATTGGATGGTAGTAGCTCATCCTATATAGCCTAATATAGCCCTTGTGGGTACATTTTCTAGCCCAAGATACATTCTAAAAACTACTCACCATGCATGTACAGTTAGATGGCATATTTCTGTAGCTATTAAAATGGTATACACAGTTTTGACTATTTGATTCCTGTTGGAATTCTTCCTTATTGGGATATTTAACCCTTCATGTATGTTGTTATGTCTAGAAGCATCTTCATGAAAAATGATAAATTATAGATGAAATATTTCAAAGAAATGGTAAAAGGAGGGACGCCTGGGTGGCTCAGCAGTTTGGCGCCTGCCTTCGGGGGCAGGGTGTGATCTTGGAGTCCTGGGACCAAGTCCCACATCAGGCTCCCTGCATGGAGCCTGCTTCTCCCTCTGCCTGTGTCTCTGCCTCTCTCTCTCTCTCTCTCTGTCTCTCTCTCTCTCTCTCTGTCTCTCATGAATAAATAAATAAAATCTAAAAAAAAAAAAAGAAATGGTAAAATGAATTATATAAATTGAACTATAGAGAATCATAATAATGTGATCTGATTAAATAAGCAGTACTGCCTTCTCCTTTGTTTTGTCCTCAGATATTAGTAAATACTTCCTATATACTGGGTACTAGAGATATAAAAATAAATAAGAACTTTTAAGGACTTCACAATTTAGTGGACAGCTGACTAAATAATATAGCCTGTTTTAGTTAGAAGGTCAGGATTTTGAGGAGGGGGTTGTGTGTGTGTGTGTGTGTGTGTGTGTGAGTGAGCGTGCGCACGCTCCTGCTCATAATGCCAGAGATATGATAATTTATATGAAGCTACAGATTTTGGCTTTTCATACTTTTTAAAAATTTTCTTGATTCATAAAATTAGCATATCTGACAGTTTATTAACTTTAGACCTTCAGAATTCTGGGATGCTTGTAGGAAATGATTGATGGGATAGTTATAGTGTTATACGGAGTTAGCATCAATCTAGAGTTTAACTCACCAATTAAATCAAATTCTGGGAGAATAAAACATACTGTCTTGATATATTTTTAATCACTATAACTCTCACTTATGAATTAAATTTATTTTAATCGCATATAGGCATTTGCTCGTCGTGCTTTAGCTAAAATTGATGAGTTAAGGCAACTGGAATTAATGAGTTCCTCAAAATCACAGGAAGAATCCAGAAGATATTATAGAGAGGCCACAATAAAGGTATAAAAATTTCATGAAATAAAAGAAATTTACTGCACTATATAGTTGATTAAGTACTTAATATTAGTGCTTGAGAAGTGCATCCCATTGTTACCTCATATATAATTCTTTTATTTTTTTGAGACAGATGGCAGTAATGATCTTCAAAAGAGGAGTATTTGAGTCTAGAAGAAAAAACAAAAGTTTCTTTAGACCGAAGATAAGAGTTAACTTGAGGGAAGCTCAAACTGTAAGTCTAAAAACGTCTTCTCTTGTTCAGACTCTCTTTGCAGTATGTTTGTATCACACCTCTATCTTTGAAGCCAAATCCTGACCCCTGTTCTCTGCACCAATGACAAATAGAGGAATGCCTTCCCACTTTGGACATAGCCTCACTTCATCCCTTACTTAAAGCTTTTGTACCTTCCCACGGTCCGAGTTTTGTGACTTTTAAGGACAGGATGCAGAAGAGGAGCCTGGGAAAGATTGAAATGCAAACTTTGAGTGGTGTCACAGAGGCCTTTGTCTTTGACTGCTTGGTGTTAGCTCAGCTGAGGTAACCTCAACCTCTAACTTTGAGGTTAGAGAGAAGGTGGAGAGCACCTTTTTTCCTCAGCTTGAGACTTCACCCTTGGGAGTGTTTAGGAACTAGGCTACACCATATCAAAAACAACCCCCCTATCTTAGTGGCTTAAAACAACCATTTATTTCCCACTGGCATCATAGTTATTAGAGTTAGTTAACAGGGGGCTCTGCTCATGAATGCTGCTCAGGGCCAGGTTGAGGAGAAGCCCTCATTTAGAAAACTGCTGGTCGTTCTGCTGTAGGGGATTTAAGAAAGCTCTAGAGAATCTTGAGCAGGCAATAATGCCCAGCATGAAAGGGACAGCAGTCTCTTCTCACATGTCAAAACTTGAAGTAATCAACGTCTTCGATACATTATTATTTTTTAAATTTCCTGTGGGCAAAATTCAAGGTGTAGGATTTGAATCAAAGGATGTAAGTGCTTCTATTCTCTTGATATATATTCCCAAATTAATTAATTAATTTGGGAGAATGGGAGAGAAAGAGTGAGTGAGCATGGAAGGCACAGAAGGAACAGAAGAGGGAATCTAGAGCGGACTCCACATTGAGCACAGAGCCCAACCCAGGGTTTGATCCCAAGACCCAGAGTTCATGACCTGAGCCTAAATCAAGAGTCAGATGGTTAACTGACTGAGACATCTCAGGTGCCCCTCTTGATTTTTTTTTTTTTTTGATAATTTAGCTTTTATAAAATGACTTGTCATTTTAACTATTTCTTTGATCCAACTTTCCTTTATATTTGTATTTACTCTTTTTATTTCCTTTTTCTGTGAATTTTATTATCCATAGTTTTTGACCATTTATCTGCTAGAGATTTTAGTTTTTAAAATATATTTGAATGAGCTCACTATTTTTATAGACATTAATATTTTGCTTGTCATGCTTGGCAACCCATTTGTTTTTTTATTGCCTTTAATCTTTTTTATAGATCTTTTAAATATTTATATTTTAAAATATTTTACTTGGTATTCATCTACAGCTCTGATAAATATTCTGTTTCACTTTTTTGCTAGTTTTTATGACATTTCTAAAAACAATTATAATTTTTGGTTTTTATAATTTCATTTTGAATATTTCTAGTTATTAGAAAGTTTATTATGCTTATAAGTATAATTTTTAAAAGCTCTGTTTTAACCTACGGTAAAAATCTTAGAAGAAACCCTTACCTCTGTTTATAAAGAGAGGCTAGGGCATGAAGTTCAAGTTTTATTGAGATTTTTAACATATCAGTTATCCTATGAATTGAAAAGGCATAGAAACTAATGAGTAGAGAAGTTGGTGTTTGGGGAAAAATAATCCAAAGCAGCTTTAACCCTGTTTATGCTTTTCTGTCGTTATGTTATATTATAACCCTGTTTATGTTTTTCTGTCTTTCTGACTTTGCTCCAAGAAAAGGAGAGAAGCAGGGGAATCATGGGGAATAGGATGGGCATCTTCTAACTCCACATGGATTCTAGAAAAGCTGACCAGAGCTACCTCTCTTGGTACCTCTTCCTGGTAATCTAAATACAGAGAACAGATCAATTGTTAGAATAATAGTGTTGAGGCAAGTCATAGGCAGGAGGGGAAGTCATTCTGAGATGATACAAAGCAGAGTGGCTGGGAATTCATACAGAGCTGCAACAGTCATTAGCTTATTAGTATATATCTGGTCAACTCTTCTTTAGTTGACTATAAGACCAGTTATTTATACTGTAAAATATTGTTTCAAATTTGGGTTTGAGGGCCGTCTGCATTAGACTTTCCTGTGGTGCTTATGCAAAGTCCCCCCCCCCCGCCCCCCCCCCCCCCCCCCCCGCCCCCGAACTTCAAGATTTGGTCTGTGAATCTAAAAAGCACTCTTGAGAGATTCCTAGGCAACCAAAGTTTGAGTCTCAGTTCCTGAAGGCTGTAATTAAGGTAACACAAAGCATATGGAGATTGATGTTGCCCAAATAAAAAGACAGTAATAAACAGCCTTTTAATGCTGCCTTGGAAACATAAACATAAAGAAATAGCAAAGTCTTTGATGTAAGGGCGGTATGACATAAACTTTAATGGAGTCTGGAGAGATACCTCAAAAATGAAAACCATAAAAGTAGCCATCTCATTGACAGGCCAACCACTCTCTCTTTTAGCATTGATGAAACATGCCTTGCTTACTTTTGCTTATAATATTAAATACTGTAGAACTTTTTAAAGAAGTGGACTGTGTTTTTTAAAATTTTGTTTTGTTTTGTTTTTATTCCAGTTGCCGTGGCCACGTACTGTCACAGAACGGTTGTTGGATGAGATGTTTGATAGTACTTCATCCCGGTTTCTGGCTGTCTTAGAAGCTCTTTCTGATTCAAATAGGCGTACACTACAGACTGGACCTATTGCTACAGAGGAAGTAGAAGTTCGTGATGTTGTCTCAGAACTGTTTATGGCGGGAAAAGAACTTTTAATAAGTAAATAATTTGTTAAAATAATATTTTATGGTAGAACATGAGAAACAAAAATTTTAGTGTGGTACTCCAACATATAAGAAACTGATATCCAATTTTTATTGATCTTAAATTCAGCAATCTTGTTAAACTCAACTGATAATTTGAATAATTTATTAGATTTTCTTGTGGATTTTTTTAGGTATATAATCATCTTGGCTGTGAACAATGACTTCTATTTCTTTTTTTCCAATCCTTAATATTTTAATATCTTTTTTCTTGCATTTCTTGGCTTATTACACTGGATAAGATCTTGAATAAAACATGAAATGGAAGTTGTGATATCAGATATCCTTGTCTCATGATGTTACATGGAAAGCTTTCAACATTTTACTGTTAATTTTGATGTTTGCTGAAGGATTTTTTAGATACTTTTTTTTTCCAGATTAAGGAAGTTTCTTTTACTCTTGGTTTGCTGACTTTTGTTTATTTGTTTTTAATCTTGAATAGTTGTTGAATTTCATCAAAAGCCTTTTCTGGATTTATCGAGTTGATTAAATAGATCTCTATTTTATTTCTATTAATATGGTAAATTACATTGATTGCCTATCTAATTTTTAACCACCCTAAGTTTTTGGAAGAGATCTAATGTGGAGGTAAGGGTTATCCATTTGATACATTATTTGATTTTATTTGCTAATGTTAAATATTCTGCTTCTCTGTTCATGAGAGGTTTTCCTTTCCTTTTTAGGTTTTGCTTTCAAGGTCATATTGACCTCATCTAAAAAGTTGAGAAGTATACCCTCTTTCTCTCTTATTTGAAAGATTTCATGTCAGATTGGTGTTATTTCTTCCTACACGTTCAATTAAATTTACTGGTGATAGCATTTTGACCTGGAATTTTCATTATGGAAAGGTTTTTAACTATGGATTAAAATTTTCCCATAGATAGAAAATGATTTAGGCTTTCTTTTCATTAAAAAAAAAAAAACCCTACTATCAGTTGGTAAATAGGACTTTGCTTGAAAAAATTCTATTTTTGATACAATATTTTCAAATTTTCATAAAATTGTTTATAATATCTCATTATGATCTTAATGTTTATAAGATTGGTAGGTGTCTGGGCTCCTCATTTTCATTCCTGATAGTGGTCAGGTTGCCTTTTTCTCCCATTTCATCAGGAGTCTGCCAGTTTCATTAGTCATTTCCATGAGCAATATTTGTGTTTATCCTCTCTGTTGTGTATTTGTTTTCTATATTATTCGTTTCTGTTCTTTATTATTTCCCTTATTCTACTCTCTTAGGTTTACTTTGATGATTTTTAAAAATTTATTGACTTGGAAGCTTAGATCGTGGATTTTTCAGGATTTATCTTTATGTAACATGTATATTAAGACATTTCTCTCTAAATTCAACTGTAGCTATGTACCTAAAGCTTTGGTTTATCATAGCTTCATTAATATTTAGTTAAGAACATTTTCAAATTCCCATTGTGATTTTTTTCTTTGATAAATGGGTCACAAATCAAAAAACAGAGAGATAATGGTAATTGTCTTTTTGTTATTGATCTCTAGCTTATATTTTGGCCAGAAAGCATATTCTATTTGCTATTCTTTGAAGCTGTTAAAATTGTTGAAATGTGGTTTTTGGCCTAACTTGTCAATTTTGGTAAATAGTCTGTATATACTTGAAAAGACTATATATTCTTTCATTTTGGGTACATTACCGTGTGTGTGTGTTGATTAGGTGAAGTTTGTAAATCATATGTAGTTAAATCTTCTCTATTCCTACTGATATTTTTGGTCAGCTTGTTTTGTAAATTACTGAAAGAGAAGTGGTGAACATCATCTGCTATGCATTTCTGTTGTGGAATTGATACAGCATAGGGTATGTGTGTATTTTGCTATAACAGATACTGTCTTCCAAAATTATTTTTTTTAACCAATTTAGTTTATAAGTGGTATCTCATTTTATGAGAGTTCTAATTGCTTCAAATTTGGACACTTAGATTTATTTGTCTTTTTCATTGGTCTGTTCTGGTGTGAATTCAGTAAATTCAGTAGTATTATGGATTTAATATGCATTTTTTCTGATGACTAATGAAGTTGGGCACCTTTTCATACACTTCTTCATCATTTGGATATCCTATTTTGCAAAGTGCCTGTTTAGATTTGTTGGAGGAGATCATCAAGAGGATATGACCAGCAGTTAGTTCTTGAGCTGGACCCAGGCATTTGGAGGCTCTTTACACTCCCCATCTCTCACCCCACCCTGTCCTTGGTATGTATGTCCTACCTACTATTGTACTACTAGTGGTTTCAAGGCTGTAGCTTTGTGAGACTAAGTATTATTGAGACGATGTGTATGGTATATGTGACTGAACCCAGTTGAGTCTTGTATAGAAATGCTATAGAAACTATGGACAAGGGGCAGCCCGAGTGGCTCAGTGGTTTAGTACTGCCCTTCAGCCCAGGGTGTGATCCTGGAGACCTGGAATCGAGTCCCATGTCAGGCTCTCTGCATGGAGCCTGCTTCTCCCTCTGCCTGTGTCTCTGCCTCTCTCTCTCTCTCTGTGTCTCTCATGAATAAATAAATAAAATATTAGAAAAAAAAAAGAAACTATGGACAAGCCTTGTATATACGTTCCTTTGTTTATTAAAACTACCACCTACCAATCTGAATGGTCTGCCTCTTTTTTTTTCGGTCTCTTTGCCCTCCATGTATGGGAGCCAGTTTGTGAACCAAGATTTTTTGCCCATTTTTCTTTTCTTCCTTTTCTTTCTTTTCTTCCTTTTTTCTTTTTCTTTCTTTCTTTCTTTCTTTCTTTCTTTCTTTCTTTCTTTCTTTCTTTCTTTCTTTCTTTTTCTTTCTTTCTTTCTTTCTTTCTTTCTTTCTTTCTTTCTTTCTTCCTTTCTTTTCTTTCTTCCTTTCTTCCTTTCTTTTCTTTCTTCCTTCCTTCCTTCCTTCCTTCCTTCCTTCCTTCCTTCCTTCCTTTCTTTTCTTTCTTCTTTCTTCTTTTTCTTTTTTAAAAATTTTATTTATTTATTCATGTTAGACACAGAGAGAGAGGCAGAGACACAGGCAGTGGGAGAAGCAGGCTCCATGCGGGGAGCCCGATGTGAGATTTGATCCCTGGACCCAGGTTCATGCTCTGAGCCGAAGACAGATGCTCAACCACTGAGACACCCAGGTGTCCTTTAGCCCATTTTTAGGTTGAGCTATTTGCTTTTTTCTTATTGGTTTGTCAGAATTCTTTATAGATTCTGGATGCAAGTTCTTTGTTGAAGATATGTATTGCAAATATTTTTTCCCACTTGGTGGCTTGCTTTTTCACTCTCCTAATTAAACTGTCAAGGAAGAGGAATTCTTAATTTTAAAGTAGTCCAGTTTATCAATATATCCCTTATAGTTAACCATTTTTGTGTCATGTTTAAGAAATCTCCATACTGTAATATCATAAAGATATATTCCAATGTTTTCTCTTAGAAGCTTTGTTATTTTGCCTTTCACATTAGGTCTAATTGTTTTTGTTGGTACAAGGCAGAGATCAAGATTTATTTATCTCCATATAATATCTACTTGACACAGCACCATTTATTGAAGAGACCTTCCTTGCCCCATTGACTATAATGTTCTTTTGCCATAAACTAGGTGACTCTGTGTGTTTTTTCACTCAGTATAATTACCTTGAGATGTAGCCCAGTTGTGCGTAATAATAGTTCACGTCTTCGTATTGCTGAGTCCATGGTATAGGTGTATCACAGTTTGATCTGTTGAAGGACACTTGAGTTCTTTCCAGTTTTTGGCTCTTAGGATAAAGCTGTTATGAACGTTGAGTGTGAACATGCTTTTTCATTTCTCTGGGATAAATGCTCAAGAGAATAATTGCTGGGTAAGGGTCTATGTTGTTTTGTAGAAAGTTGCCATACTGTTTTTCAGGTTGACTGTACCATTTTACATTCCCATCTACAATATTTTGTAACATTGTGTAACAGTTTTGTAATGTTTGACAGTATTTGGTGTTCTCACTATTTTTTTTTTTTTTTTTAGCCATTCTGAGAGGTACATAGTGATATTTCATTGTGGCTTTTCCCTAATGGGTAATGATGCTGAACATCTTTTCAAGTATTTATTTGCCATCTTTATATTCTTCTTCTCTTCAATGTCTTTTGCCCATTTTCTAATTGGATTGCTTATCTTTTCTATTGGATTTTGAGGATTCTTTGTATATTCTAGATACAAGTCCTAGTCATTGTTTTTTTAAGACAATGAATATACTATTAAGCCTTTTTCTTCATCTTTCCCATTTTTCACTAATTCTTTGTAAATTCATTTCTTTTTGCTTAAATACAAACTGTAAGAACTTTGAAATAGTTTAGCTGGATATAATCCTTTGCGTAGAAGTTGGTTTCTTTTAGAATTTTAAAGACATTTCTCCATAGTCTTGCATATGGTGTTGAGAAGTCTCTCAGTAGTTTAAACCTTGTTATTTTACAGATTTAGCTTTTACAATGTCCTCTTCTGTGATGTTCTTATATTTTATTATGCTAGGTCTAGGGGTGAGCTTGGTAATACAGGAGGTACTTTGAGATCTTACATCTTTCTTTCATTTTTTATGTTACTTCTTTGTTCCTTCTCCTTATGTTTACTTTTTAAAAATTCTCAGGGCACCTGGGTGGCTCAGTGAGTTAGGCATATGTGACTCTTAGTTTTTGCTCACATCATGATCTCATGGGTCATGAGATTGAGTCCTGAGGCAGGCTCTGCGCTCAGCAGGGAGTCTGCTTGAAGATTCTGCCCCTGCTCTCCACTCACTCACTCTCTCTATCAAGTAAATAAATAAGTATTATTAAAAATTCTCTGAGGGCCCTAATAGGAAGATCTATATCCCACTTTCCATGTCTTATTTTAATCTCTTTATTCCTTTCTATTGCCTTCTGGGAAAGTTCCTCAATCCGACTTTCCAGGTCACTAATTTGTTCTTTGGTTCTTGCTATTCTATTCCATTCCTCTATTGAATTCTTCATTTCAACAATAATTTATACCTAGTTTCCGTTTAATTCTTTTTCATAGCAGTTTATTCTCACTTCATGTTTCTAAAATCTTATTTCCTTGAGAGAATACTTTTTAAGGTTAAGTGTTCACTTTTCCATTTTTGTGCTTCCTTTGGTAAAAGGTATTTTCATTTGTGGTCTTTGTTTCAAGGTGTTTGTGTTTTTTTATTTTTTTCGCAAGTTTGCCTTTTGTTGCTTTGGTGCACTTTGGTAACTTGTCCATAATATCTACCTGGAAGGAGAGGTGAAAGCCTAGACCATAGCATGCATACATTCAGGTGAGTTTAGGGTGTGTGTGTACACGGATCCACACGTGCATGCCTATCTGAGGGCAAGGAGTCTCTCTGCCACAGTTTGGGCCCATCTCTTCTTCATGAAGAAAATGCTCTCAGATGACATTTTGTTCACCCAAACTTGAAAATTTGCCTTCACCTGTACTCATCCTTTCCATTGTCTTTCATTAAAATGAGAAGGAAGAGATGTTCCTTCTAAGTTTCTTTGCTTAATCTTTCCAAACAGTCCCTTTCAGCTTCCTCCCTGTTTTTCTTCCTCTTGTTATAGTTAGTACTTGTCCATTTTCACTGTTCTAAATTCTTTCCTTTCTACTTAAACAGTCTTCAGCTCTCTGTCCTTAGTTCTCTATGGAGAATGTCATGGACATCTCCCTTTTTGTTCAATCCAAGGGTCACTCTCAGTGTTTTTCTTTCTTTACACTCTAGTATTTGTTACTGTTGAATACTTTTTTTTTTTTTTAAATTAATTTTTATTGGTGTTCAATTTACCAACATACAGAAAAACACCCAGTGCTCATCCCGTCAAGTGTCCACCTCAGTGCCCGTCACCCATTCCCCTCCAACACCCGCCCTCCTCCCCCCTTCCACCACCCCTAGTTCGTTTCCCCGAGTTAGGAGTCTTTATGTTCTGTCTCCCTTCCTGATATTTCCCAATACTTTTTTCTAAACACTCTTCTTTCCAGCCTTTTCTCCCTGTGTCCTTCTCTTGCATATTGGGGCTCCTAATTCTCCTGTCCTAGGTAGCTGTACATTGCCCATGACTGCTTTTATTGTTTACTATGGATTTATAATGATGACTCTAAAACTGTATCCTTATTATAGATCTATTTCCTGAGCTTTGTAATATCTAGCTGCCTATTTGACTAGTTAACTCTTGCTAATTCTCTGTGTTTGAGATTCCATGTTCCTTCCTCTGGCTGGCCATCCTTGACCACTCTCTTACCCCAAATTCATGTTCAGTGCCCTTCTTATTTGTCCTCACGGCACCCCGTACTTCCCTACTAACCCTTCTTGCTTCCCTATTAAGGTATAAGCTCTGTGAAGACCGGGATTATATTTGCTTCTTTTCCATGTTTCCCTAGGGCCTAGCATTATCTGATAGTTAATATTTAGTAAATATTTCTTTGTATGAATGACATTCAGACCTCTCTCTTTCCTTTTCTAGTGTCAAATACTGGTGCAGATGGAATGCTTGATTTTCCACAGACATCTCTTTTGCAACTTACCATAAAAGGAAAAAATCTTATTTCTATAGATGCTGCTGTAAAATTTGTAAAATTCGCTTTTACTTATGAGGAATGGAGTTTATTTGAATCATCAGCTGGGCAGCTGATTGATTTTCTCCGGGTAATATATACAAAACTATAATTTGTTTTTATTTTGTTAAGATGGCTTTGAATTATTAATTAACTTGTGGGATATACTTCTCTTAGAGGCAGGCTGATCCAGAGTCAAAGAAAGCAGAAAAGGATTTAACTCTTCTGATTGCAATAGAACCTCTAATCAATGTAAAGAGAAACAAAGGTTTGGTCTTTCCAATGGAAAACTACCAAGAAGGACAGTCAGCTCAAATTTATGTTAAAAAAATTGCTTTTCATGGTGAGTATTTATTTGCCTTTTTGAAAACTTAAAATTTCATCTGATAAAATACACTCTCTCTAGATGAAGTGAGAAAGAATGTTCAAGGCAGAGGAAACAGGAAGTGCAAAGACCCCGAGGTGAAAGTGTGGTTGGTTATTGAAGGAATGGCAAGGAGGCATGTATGACTGGAGTGCACTGGTGGTGTGGTGGAATTTGAGAATGTGATAGGAAATGTGGTCAGAGAAATAGCTGGGTGCCAGATCCTGTAGGCTTCTAGGCCTTGTAAGGAGCTGGATTTTATTCTGCATGATGACTTTGAATAGATGAATAAGGCTCTACTTAGCTACTGTCTTGTTGGTAAGTGAGACACCAGAAGGATAGTAAATCAAAAGCCATCAATTCACATTAGCAAGGGAAGATTTGGTGGTGCCCTCTTTTCAGTGGGGGCAGTTTTTCATTCCAGCATTGTAAGTCTTAAAAGTTATTGTGTACATAACTGAAAATCTGCAACCTCTATTTTTAGACTGACGAGATGATTTAATCCCATGTGTTTTATGTTTTATAATGTTCTTAAGGCATTTTATGGTTGTTCAAGTGCAGTAAATAATTTGTACCAAATAATGATATATATTTTTTCTAGTGGTTTCTGAATAGATATTTTTGTTATTTTTATTTCAAATGCCATATTTTACATATATTTTAATATTATGAGCCTTTTTGATTCTATTTTGGATGTAGTTGGCATACAGATTGCAGATTAATGATAATAGTCTATCTTAATTGCATGAGAGCCCACTTAGATTAGTTTTTGTATAGAAATATCTTAGTAACATATTTACCCAGATACTATTTATGTCATTTTGTAGAATTTCTGTGTTTCTGTGTCTCTTCATTTTTTTTCTTTTTTTCTTCTTTTTTCTTTTTATCTTCTTTTCTTTTTTTCCTTTTTTTCTCTTTTTTTCTGTGTCTTTTCTATTTGAAATTTTGTAATTGATTTTTTTTGTTTCATTTTTTTCTCTATTTTATGAATTAGATTCTAGTATGAAGACTTATGGGTATTCAGAAGACATTTTCCATTTGGCAGCAACCTTGTACTCTTGTGTCTGTGCCTCTCCTCAGGTGAAATTGCTTTTTTGAATATTTTGTAATAGTGTTGAAGGAGGCTATTATACCTAATGTAAAGCCAGATTTAAAATATCACAGGAATTACAACCTGCCAGAATTTTATATTGTTTAATCATTAAATAAGAGATTGAGTCATAACGTGGCTTGTGATTTCAAGTCTGATATTGTTAATAAGTCTGATATTGATAGTAACTCCTTTTGTTCCTTTTTGGGAAATTCCTAGGCTTTATATTTCTTTCTTTTTTTTAAAATTTTTATTTATTTATGATAGTCACACAGAGAGAGAGAGAGAGAGAGAGGCAGAGACACAGGCAGAGGGAGAAGCAGGCTCCATGCACCAGGAGCCTGACGTGGGATTCGATCCCGGGTCTCCAGGATCGCGCCCTGGGCCAAAGGCAGGCGCCAAACTGCTGCGCCACCCAGGGATCCCGTAGGCTTTATATTTCTGATAATGAAGGAAATAAGGCAGTCGTTTCAATTAGAGTTAACATTCTTCTTCTTCTTCTTCTTCTTCTTCTTCTTCTTCTTCTTCTTCTTCTTCTTCTTCTTTTTAAAGATTTTTATTTATTTGAGAGAGAGACACACACACACACAGTACAAATGGGGGGAAGGGGCAAAGGGAGAAGGAGAAGCAGACTCCCTGCTGAACAGGGAGCCCAATGTGGGGTTCCATCCCCATAACCTGAGCAGATGCATAACCAGCTGAGCCACCCAGATGCCCCTAGAGTTAACATTCTTAATGAAATACTGCTTTTCATTCCATGAATATAGAAATTGGTTATTATTTGGAGTCACTTTGCACAAAATGGCCAGTGGACATGATGATTTGTGGTTATGAATGTTTAAATAAAACTAGCACAGCACTGGTGTTAACACTGAATTGCAGGGATCCTCAGGGCTTTGCTGAAGTTCCTCAGGAGCTCAGTTTGTGTAGTAACACCCTAACCTCCTTTTATTAGTTAATGTTGAGATAGAATTACATTTGAAAATTTGGTTTTACTATTCTAAAAAGAGTTTGGAAACTGCAATGATAGAGCATTGTGTTAACATTTGTTAGGGAAGTGAAACCACAGTAAGGGACTTGAGAAGTTCCACTGTTATGATGTTTTCTATTTCTTCTGGGTTTATTTAATACTTGGGACACATATTTAATTTTTGAAAGAAAGGTATTTGATAGCAAATATAATGATTATATTTAGGAGCTAACCCCCAAAATTATTTTTTATTGTTTTCAAGTTTTTATTTGAATTCTAATTATTTTACATATAGTGTAATACTGGTCTCAGGAGTAGAATTTAGTGATTCATCACTTACATATAATATCCGGTGTTCATTGCAACAAGTGCCCTCCTTCATGCCCATCACCCAGTTAGTCCATCCCCCACCCTCCTCTCCTCTAGCAGCCCTCAGTTTGTTCTCCATAGTTGAGCAACTCTTATGGTTTGCCTCCCTCTGTTCTTTATTTTTCTTCTTTCCCCTGTGTTCATCTGTTTTGTTTCTTAAGTTCTACATATGAGTGAAGTCATATGGTATTTGTCTTTCTCTGACTGACTTATTTCACTTAGCATAATATACCCTATTCCATCCATGTCATTGTGAATGGCAAGATTTCATTTTTTTTTGTGGCTAAGTAATATTCCATCTTCTTTATTCATCTGTTGATGGGCACTTGGGCTCTCTCCAGTTTTGCTGTTGTTGATAATACTGCTATTTATAAACATCAGGGTGCATATGCCCCTTAGAATCAGTATTTTTGTATCCTTTGGGTAAATACCTAGTAGTGCAATTGCTGGGTCATAGGGTAGTTCTATTTGTAACTTTTTGAGGAACCTTCATACTGTTTACCACAGTGGCTGCACCAGCTTGCATTCCCACTAACAGTGTAAGAGGGTTCCCCTTTTTCCACATCCTCTCCAATATCTGTTGTTTCAGTGTTGCTAATTTTGGCCATGTTCACAGCAGTGAGGTAGTATCTCATCGTGGTTTTGATTTTATGTACCTGATGATGGACGGTGTTGAGCATCTTTTCATGTGTTTGTTAGTCATTTGTATGTCTTCTTTGGAAAAATGTCTATTCATGTCTTCTGCCCACTTCTTAACTGGATTATTTGTTTTTGGGGGTTAAACCAAAAAATTCTAATCAAGGCTGAAAAGGGCAAGGATTTTTTTTTTTTTTTTTTTTTTTTTACAATTAAGTATTTTAATGATGAACTTAGGACAGATTTTCCAAACATCATATTTTCATTGGAGTATAGT
This sequence comes from Vulpes vulpes, assembly GCF_048418805.1. Lineage (NCBI taxonomy): Eukaryota > Metazoa > Chordata > Mammalia > Carnivora > Canidae > Vulpes > Vulpes vulpes. The sequence goes on from NC_132789.1 coordinate 73,905,900, forward strand.
TCTAAAAGCTAGTAATGATCATGAGTTATTAGCTAAATAGGAATCAGATGTAGTTATGTTCCAAATATGCCAAGAGGCTCCAATCTGTCATCCTTAGACTTGTTTTTTTCAAGGCCTAATAGACAAGGTTTTCTCTTGAGGACCTCTGTACTTGAGTTCAGTTGCTACATCCAGTCATAAAGGACCAACTGGGAAAACTTAGGACAAGATGATTAAACCTTCTTCAGAGGAAAGGATAGGGTGTGATGGGTTGCTCATGTCCCTTTTATGTCCAACCTGATATGGAGAGCTCTTCTGCTATTCCTGAAACTGGACCCATTTCTGTCCTGTGCCATTCTCTTGGCCATCTTTGATGTTGATCATTAGCCATCAATACCTATGAGCTTTGATTTTGTTTATTTTTATAATTTACTTTATTGTCTAAATTTTTAAAAGATTAGGTTGGAAGCATTAAAATATCCTTTTTAAAAGATTGATTGATTTATTTGAGAGACAGGGAGAGAGAGAATGCACACACATGGTTAGGGGAGGGGCAGAGAGACAAGGAGAGAGAATCCCAAGTAGACTCCATGTTAAGCTCAAAGCCAGATGTGGCTGATCTCATAACCCTGAGATCATGACCTGAGCCGAAACCAAGAGTTGTAGGCTTAACCAAGTGCACCACCCAAGCACCCTGACATATCTTGTCTGTAATATTATCCAGTACATGGTGTTTATATTCTAAAACAGAAATAGGTAGAAATTTAGTACTTTTAATCTTACTTTTTGATTGTTCTTATAAAGATTTTATTCATTTTATTTATTTGAGAGAGAGAGAAAGAGAGTGAGAGTACAAATAGGGGGAGGAGCAGAGGGAGAGGGACAAGTAGACTTCAGAGGGAGAACAGAGCCCGACTTGGGGCTCAATCTCATGACCCTGAGATCACGACCTGAGCCAAAATCAAGAATTGGATGCTTAACCAACTAAGCCACCCAAGTGTGCCCCTTGAATCTTACCTATTTTTTTAAACTTTATATTGGAAGTATAATATATATAATGATAAACATTTTACTAGTATAAGGCTCAGTTTTCATAAATGAAACACATCCGGTTCAAGAAACAGAACATGACCAGCACCCAATAGCTCCCCCTATGCTCCCTTCCCGTCACTGACCTTACCAAGGGTACTCAATATCTTAACTCCTCTGGTTAGTTTCACCTGTTTTTTTTTTTTTTTTTTTGTATTGTATGTAACTGGATACAAAAAATATAGACAGTCCCTGTCTTAGGATGATTTAACCTAAGATTTTTCAGTTTTACAACAGTGCACAAGCAATACGCATTCAGTAGAAACCATACTTTAAGTTGTGAACTTTGATCTTTTTTCTGGCTGGAAATATGCAATACAATTTTCTCATGATGCTGGGCAGGAGCAGCTGTAGCTCCCAATCAGCCACACGATGATGAGGGTAAATGACAGACGCACAACTATTCTGGTTTTCATTTTCAGCACAGTATTCAATAAATTACATGAGATAGTTAACACTATATTATGAAGTAGGCTTTGTGTTAGGGAACTTTGTCCTACTGTAGGCTAATGTAAGTATTCTGAGCAGGTTTAAAGTAGGTAAGGTTAAACTATGATGTTAAGTAGATTAGGTGTGTTAAATGCATTTTTGATTTATGGTATTTTAAATGTATAAATCAAGGAAGATCTATGCCTACTTTTAGTATCTCGCTTCTTTCAATTGATACTATGTTTGCAAGAGTCACCCTTATTGTTGCACGTGGTTGTATATCATTCATTTTTATTGCATAGTATTACACTGTATGAAAAGATCATAACTTATTTATACCTTCTTCTACACTTATTTATAATTTCTTCTTCTAGTAACATTGCTCCTATGACCAGATGTAAAAATCTAACTTCAATTGCTTTGTCTGAATCTCTGAGGCCAAACAGTGCACTCTGGAAGAAGAGGCTACCCTTTCCCACACTTTTAATTTCTTTAGTGTCAGAAAGCCATTCTGGTCCACTTTAATAGCCCAGATCTGCACTGTTAATCCAGTATAGCTCCTAGCCAGAGTTGTTTTTTTCTAAGCCCAATTTGGGGCTTGAACTCACAACCCTGAGATCAAGACCTGAGCTGAGACCAAGAGTCAGACACCCAACCGAGTGAGCCACCCAGGTGTGCTAGGGCAAGGAAGTTTTACTACTGGATTTTAAAAAAATTATATATTCTTAGTTCATTCAATTCAATAAACATTTATTGCTCTCTGTTATGTTCCCATACAAGGTACTACGTATGTAAATTAAGTCTTAGGGCTGTCCCAAAGGAGTTCAAGGTTTGGTGTATTTTAATCATAAACTCATTATCTTTCTAGTTCAGGTATAATGAGTTATATTTTTCTTTTGAAAAGAACCAACCAAATAACTGATTTGAGAGGAGATATGTTCATTATACTCATGGTATCTATTGATATCCAGTGTGATGTTCTGTTGGTTTCTTCATGTCTCTTTCCTCCTTGTTCATATCTTTTCACAGCTTCCTACTCTCTCTTCCTTTACTAGTTCCTCCTCCTCCCCATTCTTTATTATTTTAACACACAAAATTTAAAAAGAAAGTAGTACATAAAACTTTAAAATTTGGGTAGAGCTAATTGGCTTACCTAAATATGTTTGGAACATTTCTTTTTAGAGAGGCAGAAGTGGCCTAGAGCATTCATTAAGAGTGTGAACTCTGAACTGGACTGCTTGGGTTTGAATCTTGGCTCTGCTACTTTCTATTCATTTCATCTTGGGAAAAATCACTTGATCTTTTTTTTAAAATTTTAAATATTTATTTATATATTTATTCGAGAGAGAGAGAGAGACAGACAGACAGACAAAGACATAGGCAGAGGGAGAAGCAGGCTCCCTATGGGGAGCTTGATGCAGGACTTGATCCCAGGACTCCAGGATCATGACCTGAACCAAAGGGAGACACTCAACTGCTGAGTCACCCAGGTGCCCCCCAAATCACTTACTCTTTTGCTTCAGTTTGGTCATCTGGAAAGTGAGAATGATAGTAATAGTATTCACTTCATAGGGTTGTCATGAAGATTAAATGAATAGGAGTTTTGGATAGACACAAACATTCAGTCTATTGCAGTAGGTATGTAAAGCTCTTAGAGTGTTCCCTGGCACACAGTAAATGCTATATAGCTGTATCTATATGTGTATCTTATTATTCTTACCAATTTCCTTTGCCATTTTCGTTTTCAGAATGTTCAACCTGATAAAGAAATCGTTGTGGACACGATAATGTTCCTATGGCAGAAATGCAAATTAGGAATTCAGAGGGTCAATCTGTCCAGAAATGACTATGCAAAATTCACCCAGAAAATCAGTACTAATAAAGTATTCCTTTTTGTTTCCTTTCACTTGTTTTTTAAATTATTGCTAATTTAAGTTGTGATGCATATTTCCAATCTAAATTTTCCATATTTATTCACCTGCTTAACTACCATTCTTTAAATGTGGGGCTAAAAAATAAACAAATAAATGTGGGACTGACTGAGCCTTTCTTTTAAGCATATTTTCTGCACTTCTGCAATTTGGTTTTGTGGAGTAGGAAGGTATTTCAGATTTTTAAGGGGAGTAGGAAGGTATTTCAGATTCTTCGTATTTTGAAGGTTACATGAACTTGGGTGAGTTAAGAAGGTTAGTAATAGAAAATATAAATAGAAAAGGGTTTTTTTTCCTGCACTAATATATTAAGACTATTTCAGAGAGCTCTTACATGGAAAGGAGAAAGTTGAGCAGATGAATACTAAAACCCAGAAACTTAGGAAGAAACATTTTAACAGTAACATACTGGATGTGTTGTAAATAGGGTACATGGGCTTGGTTTTACCATGTACTCTGAAAAAGTAATGAAATGAAAAAGTAATGCTGTTTCCTCATTTTAGTTCCCAAAGTCTGATGGCTAATTTTATGTGCTAAGCTTTGGGGATATAGGCATGAAAGATAGCTTCCAAGACACCTAGCATGTGGCCTGAAACACCTGCTTCTCCTTCACTATTTTGGAGGACTTTGATACTGATCCTAACAACTGCTTTGTGAAGGCAGAATGAGAACTTTGAGGATACTGATAATCTTTACTGATACTTTAAAAAAATTTATAATTTTAAAAAATGATAAATTTTCCATTATGGCTATTGATATGCAGATTATAAGCTTAGGTGAACCTTCTTTATGAGTTTATATAAATAAACTGATTAGGATTGATTGGGATCCTAATCAAATAAATTGATTAGGATCATTGATCTTTATAATTAAGATGTACTAATAAGGGAGTATATACCTAACATTCCCGTATGTTTAGAAGATGATGACTTCATGGAAGTCCTAAGTTAAAAAAAAATATGACTTTACAATGTAATGTACTTTTAATTGATTTTGCTGTATGTTTTCTCTTTTTAGTGGGTTTATCTTCTGTGGCAGATAAATGAAGTAATTCACTGCTATAAAATGGAAGACATTGACATTGTGGTGGTGGCAGAGGTTACGCTGAGATTAAGTGAAATATTGGAGTTATTAGGAAACCCACAAAAAAAATTTAAAAAATCTCTAGGTAATGAAATGAGTGAAAAAATATGAAGTTATCAATATACATAAACACATATGAATGTATAAGTATGAATTGGCATAAGGAATAACTAGTGTTAATGGAAACCAGGCATTTCAGTACTGTGCTTCCTTGATGGTTTATAACCAAAGATAGAAATAATATAGATTTAACTGGGGGGATGTTAAAAAGAGGTTATATGCTCTATGGTTCCGTGGCATATAAGTGACTTTTGCCTTCCCCTTATTCATGTATTCTCCTTCTCCATTCCTTGTTACCACTTTCACCTCTCTTCTGCTTTCCCATTCTTCCTTTTTTATTGTTCTCTCCTCCCTTTTATCTCCTTTCCTCCTCTGCCACTTCCCAGCAGAACATGCTGCATGAAGGAGGGGATTATGTTTTGCTTGCCATTGTATTTTTGGTAGCCACCACACTGCCCCACACAGACCGGGAACTTGAATAATGTCTGTTGAATGAATCTGTGTTCTACGTTTTATCTCCTTTTTAATTCTCTCCTCTCTTGGGATTCCCTCCTTTTAAAATTTGTTGTCTTCATTTATTTTGTTTCTCCTTTTCTTTTTCTCCTTTCCTGTTACCTTCCTCGTTTTTGTTCTCATTTCCCACCCACTCCATCCTCTCCCTGCTCCAGCCCCTTTCTGCCAGCATTCTTCTTCCAGAAGTTTCCTTCTCTCACAGGGCAGCCTTATGCTCTGACCACCTTCAGTGGGTCGTTAACCCCAGAACTGTCTGTTTTATAAGGTACATCATATGTAGGGAGTGAGGTCAGAGTGTGGTTAGTAGGTGTTTACTTCCCTACTTCACCCCTCTTATAGAGCGTGTATGACATTTGAGGGACTCTGTAGTAAAGTCATTATTGCTATAACTGTTTTCCCGGAGATGTGCTGATCTGGGTCTGCTGTCCGGGGTTGCTGAGTGTGGCTTTAACAGGTCAAATTTTAGAGCCTCGGTTCTCAAATTTTGATTGGCATCAGTATCACTTGGGAACTTGTTAAAAATACAAAGGCCCAGATTCTATCCTACTTCATCTAGCCTGAGACTTTCTAGTCTTTATTACTTTATATGGTGATTTTTTTTTAAAGATTTTATTTATTTATTTATGAGAGACAGAGAGAGAGAGAGACAGGCAGAGGGAGAAGCAGGCTCCATGCAGGGAACCTGATGCGGGACTCAGTCCCAGGACTCCAGGATCATGCCCTAGGCGGAAGGCAGACACTAAACCGCTGGCCCACCCAGGGATCCCCAATATCTGGTGATCTCAGTGTACATCAAAGTTTGAGAACTACTGGTTAAAGATGTCTGACTATCTAATACATTCAATGGTCTGTAGTCCTATTTTTTTAAATGTCCTCTCCTTAAACGCTTTTCCCTTTTTTAAAACTTTTATTATGCAGAATTTCAAATATAGAAATAAGTTACCATGTACCTATTATCCAGAACATTTTGCTAATCTTATTCAATTTCTTTTTGTAACACAGTTTTTCCCTCTGAAGTGTTTTAAAGCAGACATCATGTCATTTCACCAGCAAATACCCCAATGTGTGTGTGTGTTGGTTTGTCTATGTAACAGATAAAGATTTTGTTTTGTTTTGCAAAATTATAATGCCATTATTATTATACTTTACAAAATTAGAGGAAAATTCCTGTGTCCCTGATTGTATTAAAAATATCTTAGATTAGGGACACCTGGGTGGCTCAGTGGTTGAGCATCTGCCTTTGGCTTAAGGTAAGATCCCGGACTCCTGGGATCGAGTCCCACATTGGGTTTCCTGCATGGATCCTGCTTCTTCCTCTGCCTATGTCTCTGGCCCCACCCCCGCCTTCCCCCCTCTCTCTCTCTGTGTCTCTCATGAGTAAATAAATAAAATTAAAAAAAATATCTTAGGTTGGTTTGTTCCAATCAGGATCCAAACAAGCCCATATATTTTACTTTCTTACATTTTTCTTGAGTCTCTCTTTCTAGTCTATAACAGTTCCTTTCCTCCTCCTCTTTTCAAGCCATTTATTTTTTGAAGACACTGGTTCATCACCTTTTAGGGTTCCTCACATTCTGCATCTGGCTGTTTGTGTCTTTGTGGTGTTAACTTGTTTCTCTACCTGGCAGTTAGATCTAGAGGCTTGCTTAGATTCAAGTGATATCTTATCAAAAAGATTTTTTGCCAATATCTTATACATTTGGCAAGAATACTTCATAGGCGGTGCTGCTCAGTCCCTGCTGTGTTGAATCAGAAGGCATATAATGCCTAATTATCCCACAGGCTGTGTTATAAAGACTTACCAGTGAGTTTAGCTATTGTTAGCCTGACCTTTCTCCTAGGTTGTTTTCCCTAGATATAGATTCTGAGACAAGTTGTTGAGTGAAGTAGTTTATTTAGGATATTATCCAGAGAAGCAGGGTTGTGGTGTGGTGGAGTGAGACAGAAAAGGAAAGGAAGGCAATACAAGATATAGTAAGTTAAGGAGAAGGCCACTGTTGTAGGTAGGGCTTATGACCATGAGAGACCTGGAGAACCTGCCCCAGAGAGCTGGGAGATTGAGATATTTATACAACTTATATCTGTCATTCGTTGAAGGCTACCAGAGGAGTGAGTGAGAAGCCAAAATGGGCTTCTAACTTCCGTTGTTCCTTCTGCACTTATTATATTGAATTCTTAAGTGAAGAACTTATTTCATCAACTATTACTCTGATTATTTTTGATTGTGTGGTAGACGTTATATTTGCTGAATATTTTATAGAGATAATTTGAAGCATTAGATAAGGTTAATGTTCTTCCAGAGAAGATTTATGCTTCCTTTTACTAGATGCATGAAGATACTACAACTCCAGGATCCCATTAGTCCAGTTTGAGAGATTAAGATAATTTAAAGCTGAGATGCTCTCTTGTTGACTTATTTTCCATTTACCCTGACTCCAAGGATACAGCCCCTTCTGGCTTCTCACCCTGGTGGCCTTGGATACTAACCCTGTTGCTTTAGTTCTCAGGGCTGTCAGAAGCATCACTCAGCTTCTCAGCTTTCTTCTCCAGAATTGACGAGAGAGTCCTCAGTTGGGAAGGTAGCTCTAATGCTCTTCTATATTATTCCCTGGGCACTCTTCCCAAGATCAAGATGATACTCTTTTCTCAAGATCCTGGCTCTATATTTATATTTTCATGATCTTCTTTGCTTACAGGTGAAGAAAAAATTTTTTTCCAGCTTTTCTAGTGGGCTCTAGTTAGGAGAATTTTTCCAGGTTACCTGTTGTTGAAAGCAAAAGGCCCAATGATTACTTTTTTTTTTAAAGTCTATTTCTTATTCAATTTTATTTTTTATTTTTTTACTTATTTCTTTTGTGAGACTATTGTTTTGTTGTATTTTACACTAATTATAAATGAACTAAATGCAATTTACTGATTGTTTGCTAAAATGTTTCATTTTTAAAATAGTAATCAATATTGGAACATGATCCATTTATAAATAGAAAAAGCTACATTTATGTAGTGAGGAGTTGTCACCATTTAGGTATATAAATTCTTAGAACTTTCCAACATTGTTATTATCATCATCTTATTAGCACATAAAGCACAAAGTACAAGTTGTTCTTGTGTATTAATCATGCCAATCTGATTCAAAATGTTTATTGGACTGTTTATTAAGTAATGCATTATTTAGTTTAAATTATTTATTTATTTGAGAGAGAGAGAGAGAATGAGAGAGAGAAAGCAAGAATGGGCAGAGGGAGTGGGAAAAGAAGACTCCCCACTGAGCAGGGAGCCCAACGTGGAGCTCAATCCCAGGACCCTGAGATCATGACCTGAGCTGAAACGACACTTAACCAAATGAGGCACCCAGGTGCCCCTTTAGTTTAAATTATTAAATATATTTTCAAATAGGAAACTAGCATTACCATATATTTATAATTTATATTCCTTTAACTCAAACCAGCCTTCTCTGATATTTGTCCAAATTCATAAGGCTTTTACATTGTTTTATGAATGCTTTTCAATAGACATTACAGACTAGAAAGACCAGTCTCTTTACCATAATATTACCTTGTTAATAATATTTTTAATTGTTTTACTGTAAGATCTTAAATTAACTTCTATAAAACCAAAATTAACTTATATAAAGACATAAAATTAACATATAAAAACAAAATTTAATTATATGGAAGAAATAGCTTAGTGTTTTGTCAACTTCTAAGTGTTGAATCATTTATAAAATCATGAGTCATTAAAAGGGCAACCAATTTAGCATAACATTTTTTAGGATTGTGATTAACTGCATGTTTACATTTTTTCCTTCCTCTGGTCCTTCCTTCTTTGCCTGTTTCTTCTTTCCTACCCTCTCCTCCTCTTCCTGCTTACCCTTTTTTCCTCCTTTCTTCTTCTCTTCCCTCCTTTTTTCTCTTCTGTTCCTTCCATTTCTTCCTTCTTTCTTTTCCTTTTTTCCGCCCACAGAGATATCTTTCAGGAAAGGAACTAGTGAATTCCTTGGAGTTTTGAAAGGGAGCGTGGACGTTCTTCCCATATTAAAGGTATTGCAGAAATATTTTAGAAAATACAGTTAAAAACATGAATTTAGATTTTCAAATGATATTAAGTTTATAAATGTGTAATGGTTAATTATAGAAATAATTTTGAATATTTAATATTTGAGAATTTATAGTTTCTATCTACATTGAAAACTAGGGGGCATTTTCTACCTTTTGCTTTCACTGTAGAAAAAATCCCAATCAGCTTTAAAAATAACCTAGTAAATTATCTTAAAAGAATTACTGTTGGAGTTTTGAATGTGTTATGGTTCATAGTCTCATAAAGCAGAGATGTCCTGCTCAGCATATTCCTCTGACAGATTCAATAAGTTATTACCTGTTGAAAATACACTTAGAATAGTCCCTGGCACATGGCAAGTTCTTAGTAATTGTTACCTTAAGAGAATTTTTTTTAAAGAATTTATTTATTCAGGAGAGATACAGAGAGAAGCAGAGATTAGACAGAGGGAAAAGCAGGCTCCCCACAGGGAGCCTGATGTGGGACTTGACCCGGGACCGGAATCATGCCCTGAGCAAAGGCAAGACGCTCAACCACCCAAGTGTCCCGGCCGTTCCTCTTCTTGATTATGTTTTTCATAAAATATTTGAATTATTTCTGTCCATCGAGGATTGTGTTGTTCTGTAGATCTGAATGGGAGTCTCGGGAACCACGTCATATATGTTATAAACATTCTTTTATTTACAGACAAGAACTAGAATAGCATTTTGCCAAGTCTGTCCTATGTGTTGCTAATACTATGCCTCAGAAAAGGATGCCAGAGTCAGGTAACTTTGGGTGACTCTGGATTAAGCGCAATACGTTCTTTACTGTAAGTCTTCTAAGAGGCATTCATTTGCTTATGAGCATTGTGGTTTTCCAAGAAGAGATGGAATACTATATATTCCATTATTTGAAAATAAAATCCATTTTACCCCTTATGGAATAACTACTTAAGACATTAGTGCTTGTGGACTACTGTTGAAAAATACGTTTCTATAGAGGAAGCCAGTGATCTGTATTTTTGTTTGCCTGATTAATTAAAAAACTATAATTTTAAATTACAAAAGTTGTATTAACATTAGAGGATATTTAGAGATATAAAAAGGGGAGAAAATATGTAATTTCACTATATGGATTGAAATATTTTTTATATTCTCTTCTAGTCTTTTTAATATTTTTTAGCATAGCAACATTTTGATGTTTTTTCCTATCATCACTTTGCTTGGCACTTTTCCTGTTGCAAAATGTTAATACTCATAATTGCTGTATTTTCTCTGAAAAATCAATTTGAAACATAAGACATAAAATTATAAAGAATGTTATAAGGTAGGCCCAATTCCTGTTGTGAAACAATACCTTGTTAGTACAGTTGAAACTCTTCCACTAACCCCTTTGATCATATCACCTTTCCTCCTGCATAGCAGCAACTGGTATTCTAAATATAATGATGATAAATTTCAGGCATACTTTTATTACATATGTGTGTATTCCAGGAAGTAAGGAGTATTGCTTTTAAATATTTATATAAATATGTGTGTGTGTGAGATAGTGTGTGTATTCTTCTGCAGCTTGCTTTTTATCCCAGTATTGTGTTTGTGAGATTTACTCCAGTTGATTTGTATAGTCATCTTGATGATTTTTGCTGCTGTATCCAAATTGCTCATGGTTGCATGCAGTAAGTAGATTTGATCTTAGGTGTGTTGCTGTCAACATTCATGCATTTAGTCACTATGGTACATTGCTTTTTGATTAAAAAAAAAGTGTCTTCGGGATACTGGTATAAAAGATATTTTTTAATGCATAAAATATAACTGGGTACCAATCAAATATCATGAATATAGTGGAGGACTGGTGGATCATTCTGAATTTACTTTCCTTTAATTATAGGTTTTAAGGGATGCAATTTTGAGTTCTTTATGTAATATTGTGTCTTAAGAGAGCTAGAGTTGAGAAATCTTAAATTGGGAACAGTAAATTTAAATTCACAAGAAATTGAGGAGGCTTATTTATAATAGCTGCCAGTACTTTTTCCAGGGATCTTATAGTGCTTGCTAAATATACAGCTTCCTATTTTCCACTTTAGGCATATTGGATTATAATTTACAATTTTGGAGTCTTAAAAGTTTATAATTCCAGGTATTTTCCTCTTAAAATCCCCCAGGTAGATTCTTAAGGAAACTAGAATTTCAGAATCACTGGCTGAGTGGGCCAGTACTTATTCTCTGAGGCTTCATAGGGCAGGAATAAAAACAGTAGTAGAAGTTACAAAGTGCTGGATTTTGGCTTCAGGTGGAAAATTTCTGGCAGTTAGAGCCACTAAATAAAATGTGTTTCATAGAAGGTGGCAGTTTTCCCAAATGAAGAAGCTGAAGACCCTTTATGAACTATTGCTACTCTTATTTAAATTAGAAAAATGTACCCTTTCCTTGATATGATTTATTACTATCTTCTGGAAAATTGTCAAAATGAACATACAAGTTTATGATGACAACAGCATGAATGGCACCCCCTAAAATTGTGCAATAGGCAACCTGCCCAGCTGTACTGTGGCATATGGTAGACGTAATACAAGTGGTTCATTGGTATGACCTAAGGGCACAATGCTTGGTGTTGGAAGACCCAGAGTGGAATCTAATATTGACTATGTGATCTTGAACAGATTATTTCATCTGTTTGAAAATAAATGTCCTCATCTGTAAAATAACAGTAGAACCTATTCTACCGATATTATTTAAGTTATATCATTTAAATGAGGTATTAGTAATGTTACAGAAACCGGTACCTGGCATGTGGTAGCTACTCAGTTTTTCTCTTATGTTTTATGTAGAGCACTGAATCTTAACTTAGGGTCTCAGATCCATCTGGAGTGAAGTGGAGAGAAGGAGTGAGAATTTATTGTAAGGAGAATCCAAAATCTGTATGCTCACCTATCAGAAATTGTAGGCAGGATGAATTATGTACCTTGCATATATACATACAGCTCTTTAAAAAATGAGGTGTTTATTGTGATTACATTCAAAATTTATTTAAAGGTTTACTAAATGCATAGCATCTATTTCTTTCAATAAACGTATTATAAAATTAAAATAATTAATAGGTATCTGCTTCATAGGATAATGGCATTTAAAACATTTATTATGTTTAGCTCAGTATCTAGAAGATAGTTTAATTAGATGTTAGTTATGATAATGACAAAGATAACAAAGGTGATAGTGATGGTGGTGATGTTGATGATAGAATATAGGTATATGTGGGGGGAATGTTTGAAATTTTTTGGTGTTAAAAGGGCATCTTTAGAGACTTCTGTTTCTGGCAAAACAGCAAATCAGGTAAGGTGAAAACCCTCTTGCTACAAAGCACCTAGAAATTTTGGACAGAATTGAACAAATATCCTCAAACACATTGTGAAGCTCACAAGAAAGTAAGATAAATTCTAGGGGCCAAAATAAAAGGGGAACTGGAAACTAGAATGGTCATTTTATGAGTAGATGCTGCAGTTGGTTGATAGGCTCGGTTACCAAAAAGCTCAGGTTAACAGCCATCTAGTGACAAGATATGAGGCTTGGGCACATGAAAGATGGGGGTTTGGAACTGAGACTCACACATTAAAATTATAACTTCCAAAAGACCACATTCTAGAGAAGGGAGACCTGAAAAAAAACCCATTTGCCTATTTGTATGGGGAGGTTTGTCAACATGGGTAGTGAGAGGTGGGTGGGTGGGAAGAAAGTCTTTCTTCCTAACGATTTATAACCTTGGGCCAGCCTTCACATAGGTCTGTTATTTGACTTTATATTAATTGAGTTGCATGAGACCTTTCCTATGTCTGTGATTCTTGAATGGAGATATACATCTATATACTTTGGAATGGATGTGTGTAATCAAATCGTATATATTCCAGGAACACAAGGATGATTTAACATTAGAAAATCTAATGCGATACACCACATTAGCAGATGAAAGGAAGAAATATGACTGCCTCACTAGATAAAAAGATGCAACAACAGCATTTGACAAAAATCAACACCTATCTTAAAAAAAAAAAAAAACCCAAAACACAACTTGTAAGTCAGGAATAGAGGAGAATTTCTATATCCTATAAAGGGTATCATTCAGAGACCTGTAATGAATGTTACACTTATAGTAAAAGATTACAAGCAGTCCTTTTATACTGAACTAACAACATAGAGTATCTATTCTGTTTAATATGTCCTAGACGTCTTAGACAGTCAGCTGCGAAAGAAAAGAGAAAAAAAGGCATAAGGACTGCAAAGCAAATACCAACCTTGACTTGATCCCTAGACTAGTACAATGCATTGTATACATTTTTAGTAATAGGAATCTAAATACTTATCTGAAGAGTGGATAAATAGATTGTGACATATTCCTCAGCATAGCACCATTTCATTGTGGCTGTGAGGATGAGTGAATTAGTGTGGGCTTGAACTAGAGTCAGCTTTGCATCACTGCCATTCCCCTTCTTTAGCCACCTTTGTGTCACAGGGGAAAAGCTGGAACTGCATTTCCTAGCATCTCATTTCCATGTGGTTCTACCTTAGTCTTCCGATGAAGCACATTTGCATGAATTTATAATGAAGGGAAGACAGAGTTCTTATTTGGCAGTGGCAGATGGAAGAAGTTAATTGACCAGCCCTGCTGAGCAAGCTCTTGCAATTCGCTTGATCTGGTGTAGCAGTCACTTCTGGTGGTTGTCAGCCACCTCCTTGATTCTTAGATTCACAGAGGCTTCTGCATGCAGCAGACTTGTCACTGGCAGCTTTCTTGGCCTTTGCTCCCCCTGGCTTTCCAACAGTGACAGACACCTCTAATTCTGTGTATCAAATCCCTTTCTGCTTAAGAGTATCTAGAGTTGTTCTGTGTTGTTAACCAAACTCTGACACATTGAGTTGCATATACCAGCATGAAAAAGTTTCAACAACATATGTTTGAATGTATAAAGTGGATTGCAAAATTTTCTGACAGAATTAAAAGATATGCAGGCAGTACTGCATATTGTTAATGGATACACACATTGTAAAAGTTGAAAAACACACAAAAGAATGGTAAATACCAAAGCACAGTAGCTTTTTTTAGGAGCAGAGAAAAGGATTGTCATTGTGGACAGTCTATAGAGGATTTCAGTTATCTCCATGTTTGTGCTTGCTTTATTTCCTAAAAATTTTCTCGAGAAATATGGGAAATTTGGAAGTTTGAACAAAGCTGATGCCTTTTATATTATTTTATATTTGTTTCTCTGTGAGAATAATTAGAATGAAAAGGTATTTCGTGAAATACAATGAAAATCATGATATATGCAATGAAAATCATGATATATGCCATTGGATTTGATGGCTTCCACATCTAAATTTCCAGCTCTGAGATTTAAAAAACAAACTTTCAAAATGAAATGTGTGAAAATGACAAATTTTGTGAGTTATATTTTAAAAATTTACCTATACATTTGGTACACTCAGAATTTTGAAAACCATAAAAGGAAGATATATACATGTTTATAAAAAGTTTAACTTACAATCGGAAAAATGATGAAATGTATTTATTATTTCACTTTTATCAATAGTACTCCACATTTAATCAAAGACATACATTTAGTAAAAAATATAACATTGTTGATATTGGATAGACTCTTTAAATTTGTTACTTGGTTTGAATTATTATAAAAGAAGTTTGGAATTGTATATGATTTTCTCTTAAGTGTTATATTTCTGTTTTGTTTATAAAATTACTTTAGAAGAAACCTGTGGAACAGTTATTTTTGGCCTATGAACTTCTTGACAAAGCAATTGATGGAATAAATTTGAATTGCATGTTAAGTACTTTGCCAGATGGATCATCAGTGATTGACCATTGCTATACCAAGGTAAATGGGAAACTCTTACATGAGATTTAAGTGTTACTTAGCTAGGAAGAGGGCTGGCTTCACACATAGGTGTGTAAAGCATGATTTGTGGTGACCTTGCTCTCATAGACCGGAAATCTCTTCCTCTCTTGCCAGAAGAAATCAAGAAGAGTGAGGAGTCTCTCACTCCTCAACAATAACAAATAAATTTGTTATTAAAGAGGCCACTGTATTGAAAAGCATGTTTATTAGCATGTGAATCAGATTGCAAAGAGTTGAGAGTGAGCAGAATTTAGTGGCTTAGTGTAAAATGATAACTTGAGTGATAATTAGGATAGAGCTATTTTTAGTATGTTTTGATAACTGTATTTTGTTTTTATTTTTACTTCAATTCTACCAAAGTACACCCAGGATATAGATGGAGACATTTGCAAACCAGTCACACCAAATACTTTCATGATGGATTTGCATCTTGAACTAATTCAAGCCCAGCACCATATAGCTGTTGTGCTTCTTGACCAATTGCAAGGTAGTAGTCCTCAAAACATATAATTTGTTCTGCATCAATTTTAAGATGAGTTCAAGAATAGAATCAATTTAATTTGTAAATTATGTTCTTGTTGACTATTTTCCAGATAAATTTCATTCTTTTCTTTTCCCTGATTACTATCAATAGATACCTTTCATTATTGCTTTATAACTCACATAGCAAATCCCTTGGTACACATCCAAAAAATTAAATTGATTTTGTTTGAGGTGTAGTAAATTATCAATATTTTGTTAATTCAATCTATATATAATTATTGAGTGCCTACTAAGATCTCAGAATCATATTGTGTTTGGTATAAATAAGATACAGCCTCTAATTTTGAGCTTCTAGATAACTAAGCCAATTATAACAGTTGAGCTTAATAAATGTTAACAAGTAGACTCAGAGTATTTGGGCACACAGAAGAGGAGTATCTTTAATGAACAAGAGTCAGGGATGGCTTCCTGGGAGAAGTGATAGTTGACTAGAAGGCTAGTAAATATCTTTATGAAGAAGATCGAAAAGGAAACAGTTATTTGGATGCAGAAAATAGCCTTTAGCAAGCTGGAAAGCAAATGATTGGATGGTGCAATTTAGGAACTGCTGGAATTCTCTTATGGCCAAAATGAAGAGCACACTTGAGAGGATGACACAGATAAGCCTAGTGATATAGATCACAGTTAAATTTTGAATGGCTAAGAGATTTATATTTATCCTGGAAGCAACTGAAGAACTTAGACATCTTTAATAGTAATGTCAGAGCACACATGATTTGGATCTAAATTATTTTGGCCTCATTATTAAACAGGTCAAAACATTTTTTAAAAAGATGTCAATAGTAATACTAGTGTACATACAGATAATACATTTACTTGAGTTTCAAAATAAAATTTAACATTATTATGTATAAAAACTGAAGTTAAATTTTGATAAAGCCAAGTTATGTTTGGCATGATTATATAGCCAGTATTTATTTAACAACTACTTCATTATAAATTACTCATTACAGAATAGAACTAAGTGTTCCATTCTAATATGACCTCTGATTTCTGTCTAAAGCATTCTAATTTGAAGGGATACATGCTCCCCAATGTTTATAACAGAAGCATTATCAACAGTAGCCAAATTATGGAAAGAGCCCAAATGTCCATCAAATGATGAGTGAATAAAGAATATATATATATATATATATATATATATATATATATATATATATACTTACACACACAATGGAATATTACTCAGCCATAAAAAGAATGAAATCTTGCCATTTGCAATGATTTGGATGGAATTAGAGTGTATTATGCTAAATGAAATAAATCAGAGAAAGACAAACACCATATGATTTCATTCACATGTGGAATTCAAGGAACAAAACAAACAATCATAGGGGAAAAAAGAGGGAGGCAAACCAAGAAACTGATGACTCTAATTTGTAAATTAGACTTTTGTTTGTATCCTTTGACTGACATATCTTCATCCCCTTCCACTTCCTCTCTAGCCCCTGATCACCACCCCCCTACTCTTTGTTTCTGTGACTTCAGCTATCTTAGATTCCACATTTAAGTGATGTCATACAGTATTTGTCTTATTTCACTTAGCATCATGCTCAATGAGTCTCTAAAGTCTTTAGAGAACTCTTTAGAGAACAAACTGATGATTAGAGAACAAACTGATGATTTAGAGAACAAACTGATGCATATATTTAGAGAACAAACTGATGATTATCAGGGGGAGGTGGATAGGAATAGGTTAAATAGATGATGGGAATTAAGGAGTGCACTTGGGATGAGTACCCGGTGTTGTATGTAAGTGTTGAATCACTAAATTGTACACCTGAATCTAATAGTACATTGTATGTTAGCCATCTGGAATTCAAATAAAAACCTAAGAAAAATAAAGCATTTAGATGTCACATCATATATACAACTAAATAGGTTTAATCAAATGGTAGTTAATTTTTGAGTGCAAACTTCCCCCCCCCCGAGGTTATTGAGATATAATTGACAAATAACATTGTGTAAGTTTAAGGTGTACAGATGTGTTGATTTGTTACACTAATATATTGCAAAATGATTACCAGCAGGGCATTAGTTAACACTTCTATCATATCACATAATTGCCAATTCTGTTTTGTGGTAAGAACATTTAAGATTTACTTATTTAGCCACTTTCAAGTATTATGATCTATAATCACCATACTGTACATGAGATCTCTAGAACTTATTCATCTTATAACTGAAAGTTTGTATCCTTTGACTGACATATCTTCATCCCCTTCCACTTCCTCTCTAGCCCCTGATCACCACCCCCCTACTCTTTGTTTCTGTGACTTCAGCTTTCTTAGATTCCACATTTAAGTGATGTCATACAGTATTTGTCTTATTTCACTTAGCATCATGTCCTCAAGATCCATCCATGTTATTGCAAATTGCAGGATTTCCTTCTTTCTGAATAATAATGGCTGAATAATATTCATGAAATAATATTCCACGATATCTATCTATCTATCTATCTATCTATCTATCTATCTATCTATCTCACATCTTCTTTATCCAATCATCAGTTGACAGACATTTGAGTTGTTTCCATATCTTGGCTATTGTGAATAATATTGCAGTGAACATGGGAGTGCAGGTATCTCTTTGAGACCTTATTTTTATTTCCTTTGGAGATACACCCAGAAGGGGATTGCTGGATTGTATAGTAGTTCTATTTTTGATTTTTTAAAAGAAATTAAATGGTTTCAGTCCTTATTAATTTTTAATCTGTTTCATGTTAATTTTTATGAGTAGTATAAAACAGAGGTTCAATTTCGTTCTTCTGCATATGGATATCCTTTTTTTGTAACATCATTTATTAAAGAGACTGTCTTTTCCCCATTAAGTATTCTTCATTGTCTAATATTAATTAGAAATATATGCATGAATTTGTTTCTGGGCTCTTGATTCTGTTCTGTTAGTCTATGTGTCTATTTTTATTCCAGTACCATACTGTTTTAATTACTATAGCTTTGTAGTATAGTGTAAAATCAGGAAGTTTGATGTCTCTACTTTGGCTCTTCTCTCTCAGGTACTTTTTTTTTGTCCATGAATGGATGCTGAATTTTTGTTACAGATTGTGTGTGGGGGGAAGGGATGTCTTATGCTGCCATTATGCTGACATCACCTCTCTGTCCTGTTCTTCTTTTATCTAGAATAATAACTCACTTTTTTCTTTTATGACACATTTTTGATGTTGTGTCTCTAGAACATTCTACAATCTGAATTTTCCTAGTAGTTTCTTCATGATTACATAGGTGATGTTGTTAGATACCGTTGTATCACATTAGGCTGCACATATTGTTTATTTGTCCTATCATTGATGAGGCAGACAGTTTTTATTTTGTTAAGGTGGTGTCTACCAGATTTCTCCACTGTAAGGGCATCTTTCCCTCTGCATAATGAAAAAATAATTGGTATTGTTAGGTGATGCTTTGAGATGGAATAAATGTCCTATTCTCCAACAGATTTTCACCCAATGGTTTTAACTTCTGTTGGTGATCCTTGCAGAATTAATTGTTACAGTGGTTGTGCACAGTGATTTTCTAATTGAACTATTCCTTCTAAATATACTTGCTGCCCTTCCTTGTAAAGAAGAGCTGTCCCTACTTTGGCTCTTCTAATTTGTGGTGTTATACTATGGACTGAGTTTTGTTTTTATTAAATCATTTATAATCAGTTACTATCATTGTTCTTCTGATGTTCAAAGTCACACATTTTGCCATGGGAGGTCTCAAACTGGATTGTGTGTTTTTTGATATGTCCCCATTATTCTTTGAGCAGGTTTTTGTTTTGTTTGCTGTATAACTAAATGTTCTAGACTTACCACACACACACACACACACACACATACACACACACACATACACACTGCAAGTTCTTTCTGATATTACCAATTCAAAGTCCAACACTTTGAAAATCCAAAGTTCCACATTTCATTTTTGTATTTACTCTCTCTCATGTTGAGCACTCTGGTTCCCAACAGTATCGATGTAATAACTTATTTGCTTTATCCTACCATATTAACAAAGTATTTTCAGAATTATTCAAACAATAGCAACATTAACAATGAAACTACTAAGTAAGTTTAGGATTTCTTTGCGGTTCACATTATATCTTTAGAATATGCCACACATTAGAGAACTGTGTTCAAATTCACTTGAATTAATTTTATTTTTTGTATGGTTATGTTCCCAGTTGATATATACTTAGAACTTGTTTGTATTTGCATTCTGTTTATATAGAATTTCCTTTATTTCCCATTCTTTTATTCTTTTATAGTTTTTATCTGTTTATACCTTATTTTTAATATTTATACTATTTCAAAGACTGTTTCTCAGAAGACCTCCGGGATTTAGAGGGAAGCAACTAAAAATGAAAACATCTCTGTGTCATCATATATAGTTTTTCAATAGGGCTTCTTAGAATAATAAGAATATTATTGAATATTTTTTTATTTTAAATTATTTGAATTAGAAATGTATTTCCAAATGTGAATGGCATTTATGTGTCAGATTTTCCTTAAGAAAACTATAATTCTCACTTAATGACTGTATTATCTTCTGTAATGCAGTGGGGTCTCTTTACTTACAGAATTACTATGCTAGTTCATTCTCTAATTGTCATCCATAAGTATTTGAAGACCAAGTGATCCTCTGAGTTTTTGTCAGAGACCATTTAACAATACTGATTGTAGACATGAGCTCAGATTTAAATGGAATTAGTTATTATTCCTTTGCTGTATCTCTGGGTCTTCTTGATGTTTTTGTCTGCTTGTTGAACTATCACCCTAATACAGATTTTCATTTTTTCCTCCTTTCTTCACTCTTGCATGCTGCTGCCAGACTAACGTTGCCTAAATACCACTTGTTATTCTTTTTTTCTCCTTTATTTTTGAGAGAAGTGGAGGAGGGGTAGAGGGAGAGGGAGTGAATCCTGAGCATGCTCCATGCACAGTGCAGAGCCTGACATGGGGCTCCACTCATGAGATCATGACTTGAGGTGAACTCAAGAGTCAGGTGCTCAACCAGCTGAGCCACCCAGGTGTCCCTTTTGTCATTCTTATTCAAAACTTTACAATGGTTGCATGTTGATGGCAGTGGCATTAGATATGACTTATCTATGTTGGGCATCCTTATCTCTCACGATTATAATCATGAGAGCTATCGGTTAATTAGCAATTATAATACCCCAGGTACTGAGAGAATGATGCATTACTTTCTGCTTTGTGTTGCTGTCGCCATGTAGATAAATTCCCTTATCTTTCACCATTAAAGAAGACTTATATCCTTTAATGGTGTCTAGTGGCATCTTTTTATAAGTCAATGGCGTTAGCACAAATAATTCAACCTCAATAAAAGGGGTTTGTTGTAAGGTTACTCTAAGTACCTTCACATACCTCCAAGGACAGAAAAAATATTGCCAAGTCTCTTGGGGACTATACCCAGAAAATCAAGAATTAGTGTAACATTGTCCATCTTCCTGGGCCAGCATACTTTTACTCTCTTCTCCATCATCCTCTCTTTCCTGGGCCATTATGGTGGTTGTCCCAGCTATATACCAGGATCTCTCACTGCCCATAGTCAGCTGGCAATAATTTATGTGTTAGTTGAAATTCTTGAAAGAGGAGAGTGGAGGTCTTCAGGGGATGCTCTGAGTTCTTGTGGGGCCCATAAATGAAGCAGTTCTTAAAAGTTTATGAAAAGGGAAAGTGAACAAAAGCAGATTGGATCCTTTTGTAAGCTTTCAAGATGATTTTATTTAAGATGAGATAGAAAATCAAATGTTTTTATAATTTAAATATTTTTGATGTACTTAGGCATACTGTGGCAAATAAAAGATAATTTGTCAATAAAATTGCGTTATAGTAGATTTCTTTGAATTTTTATCTATTAATGAAAAAAAAGATGGCATATGAGAAGAAGCAGTAATTTTACAAATAGTTACCCTTTAATGTTTAGAAAATACTTCCTTTCTTGAATGTGAATCTAATTGTAATGGCAATCTCCTCCTTCAGTTTTGCAGACTCCAACTGATAGCAAACCTATGTCTACCAAAGGTCCAGAAAAGCTAAAACAACCTACAAGCAATGACTGTTTTACCGGTAATTAAAATTGGGATAAACTGTTTTTCCAAAAACTTTTTTTTTTCCAAAAACTTTTAAAGATAGTTTTTAATGTTTCCCTTTTGGTAAAATGTTTGTTTTCTATTTCAGAATTGAGTGTAATGAGTAAAATAAAGAAGAATAAGTTATCCAAAGCAATTTACTTGATGCAGAAAGCTCTTCTAATATTTGAGAAAGATGCAACCTCTACATTTTCACACAACTTTTTGGTGGTAACAACATGCCGTTCTTTTTTTTTTTGTTCTGATATACAACCTTTGTTAAATGAATGATTTAGTTCACTTTGCTAAAAGTAATGTGTTGTTCTTAACATTAGATTATGAACTTTCAGGTTCCCTATATTCAGTTCTCTCTTGGGGAAGTAGAACAGTTCTGAACAGGGAAACCAATCTATATTGCCAGTCCTGAACTCTCCTGAAATGAGAGATACTTTCTCTGTGTTCTCTCTCTGTAGAGGCAACTAACATTGGAAGCCAAATAAAATCAGAAGGATTAAAAATGAGAGAAACTACAGAGTTTAAGTGACACTATGCTAGCATAATGGATTCCTTACTAAGGAATTAAATTACTACAAGTCCATTGGCTCAGATGTCTTCTTTCAGTTGGATATTGCTAATTTATATCTTACTCTGGCCTAGAAATTGTTCTGTCTTCTTGCCAATTCATTGTGTGTTGATTTTAGGGTTTAAATTCTTGAAGGCAGTCACATTTCAAGCTAGAGGATTTTAAAAATGTCCCTGTGTATTACCCACAAAAATATGATGTATTTGCTGTGTAAATGGCACATGGTGAAGTAGAGAATAATGCTGCAAATAGTTTAGTTGATAAGAGAAAGAAAAAAGTGGATCAAAGCGAGAGGATACAGAGATTAAGAAGAATTTAAGAGAAAAAGTTTAGCATATTTATATAATGAGTATGAAGAGCCAGAAGAAAAGAGAGAAATTGAAAATATGAGAGGGGTTAATAATAGAGCAGAGTCCTATTAGAAGAGGGAAGGAGATGAGTTTGAAAACACAGATGAAGTGATTCGTCTTCAGTGGAGGGTAGGCTGCAGGGCAGACTCCTCATCCTCTGCTACAAAAGGGAAGGAGGAACAGACAGATGTGGATTTGATTAAGTCTACTGGTGTGGAGGCAGGAGTTGAGTTGATGTCAATCATCTGATAAAGTAGGAGGCAAGACTATGTGGCAGCAATGGGGAATGAGAGTGGATAGTCAGACTGAGATAGGAGAAGACGATTAGAAAGTGGTGAGGAATGGACAAGGAGCGGATGAAGGAGTTGACTCCCAAGGTAAAGTACTGGTTAGCAGAGAGTTCTAGCTGAAGTTGGAGACCATGAGTTTACATTGGGCCCCATCTGCACAGTTGTATGGCACTACCCTGGGGTACTATTTTTAGTAGCTGTGACAGCAGAGATTTGTACAGGGCTGGCCTTTTACACATGAAAGTAGGGGTTAAAAAAGTTCATGATAAAAATGGGTGCAGATTAAGTAGGGAGGGAAGTGATGCCTTCAAGGTGTTTGTTTGTTTATTTATTTAAATTATTTTGTATATTTTTTATTGGAGTTCAGTTTGCCAACATATAGTGTAACACCCAGTGTTCATCCCATCCAGTGCCCCCCTCAGTGCCCGTCACCCAGTCACCCCATCCCCCTGCCCACCTCCCCTTCCACTAACCCTTGTTCCTTTCCCAGAGATAGAAGTTTCTCATGTTCTGTTACCCTCTCTGATAGTTCCCACTCATTTTCTCTCCTTTCCCCTATAATCCCTTTCACTATTTTTTATATTCCCTGTTTGAGTGAAACCATATAATGATTGTCCTTCCCCCATTGACTTACTTCACTCAGCATAAAACCCTCCAGTTCTATCCACGTTGAAGCAAATGGTGGGTATTTGTCGTTTCTAATGGCTGAGTAATATTCCATTGTATACATAGACCACATCTTCTTTATCCATTCATCTTTCGATACACCGAAGCTCCTTCCACAGTTTGGCTATTGTGGACATTGCTGCTATAAACATCGGGGTGCAGGTGTCCTGGCATTTCACTGCACGTGTATCTTTGGGGTAAATTCCCAGCAGTACAATTGCTGGGTTGTAGGGTAGCTCTATTTTTAACTCTTTGAGGAACCTCCACACAGTTTTCCAGAGTGGCTGCACCAGTTCACATTCCCACCAACAGTGCAAGAGCGTTCCCCTTTCTTCGCATCCTCTCCAACATTTGTTATTTCCTGTCTTGTTAATTTTCACCATTCTCACTGGTGTGAGGTGGTATCTCATTGTGGTTTTGATTTGTATTTCCCTGATGGCCAGTGATGCGGAGCATTTCCTCCTGTGCTTGTTGGCTATGTGTATGTCTTCTTTGGTGAAATTTCTGTTCATGTCTTCTGCCCATTTCGTGATTGGATTGTTTGTTTCTTTGCTGTTGAGTTTAATAAGTTCTTTATAGATCTTAGATACTAGCCCTTTACCTGATATGTCATTTGTAAATAGCTTCTCCCATTCTGTACATTGTCTTTTAGTTTTGTTGACTGTTTCTTTTGCTGTGCAGAAGCTTTTTATCTTGATTTCAAGTCCCAATAGTTCATTTTTGCTTTTGTTTCCCTGGCCTTCATAGATGTATCAAGAAGTTGCTGTGGCTAAGTTCAAAAAGGGTATTGCCTGTGTTCTCCTCTAGGGTTTTGATGGATTCTTGTCTCACATTTAGATCTTTTATCCAGTTTGAGTTTATCTTTGTGTATGGTGTAAGAGAGTGGTCTAGTTTCATTCTTATTCATTGGCTGTCCAATTTTCCCAGCACCATTAATTGAAGAGACTGTCCTTTTTCCAGTGGATAGTCTTTCCTGCTTTGTCAAATATTAGTTGACCATAGACTTGAGGGCCCATTTCTGGCTTCTCTTTTCTGTTCCATTGATCTATGTGTCTGTTTTTGTGCCAGTACCACACTGTCTTGATGATCACAGTTTTGTAGTACAACTTGAAATCCAGCATTGTGATGCCCCAGCTCTGGTTTTCTTCTTCAATATTCCCATGGCTATTCGGGTCTTTTCTGATTCCATACAAATCTTAAGATGATTTGTTCCAACTCTCTGAAGAAAGTCCATGGTATTTTGATAGGGATTGCATTAATTGTGTAAATTGCCCTGGGTAGCATTGAAATTTTCACAATATTAATTTTTCCAATCCATGAGCATGAAATATTTATCCATCTCTATGTGTGTTCCTCAATTTCTTTCAGAAGTGTTCTGTAGTTTTTAGGGTATAGATCCTTTACCTCTTTGGTTAGGTTTATTCCTAGGTATTTTATGCTTTTGGGTGCAATTGTAAATGGGATTGACTCCTTAATTTCTCTTTCTTCAGTCTTATTGTTAGTGTATAGAAATGCCACTGATTTCTGGACATTGATTTTGTATTTTGCCACATTGCCGAATTGCTATATCGGTTCTAGCAGTCTTGAGGTGGAGGCTTTGGGGTTTTCTACATACAGTATCATGTCATCTGCGAAGAGGGAGAGTTTGACTTCTTCTTTGCCAATTTGGATGCCTTTTATTTCTTTTTGTTGTCTGATTGCTGAGGCTAGGACTTCCAGTACTATGTTGAATAGCAGTAGTGAGAGTGGGCATCCCTGTCACGTTCCTGATCTTAGGGGAAAGGCTCTCAGTGTTTCCCCATTGAGAATGATATTTGCTGTGGGCTTTTCGTAGATAGCTTTGAAGATGCTGAGGAATGTTCTGTCTGTCTCTACACTCTGAAGAGTTTTGATCAGGAATGGATGCTGTATTTTGTCAAATGCTTTCTCTGTATTGTTGAGAGGATCATATGGTTCTTGTTTTTTCTCTTGTTGATATCATCTATCATGTTGGTTGTTTTACGAGCATTGAACCAACCTTGCATCCCAGGGATAAATCCCACTTGGTCATGGTGAATAGTCTTCTTCAGGTATTGTTAGATCCTATTGGCTAGTACCTTGTTTAGAATTTTTGCATCTTTGTTCATCAGGGAGATTGGTCTATAATTCTCCTTTTTGGTGGGGTCTTTGTTTGGTTTTGGAATTAAGGTGATGCTGGCCTCATAAAATGAGTTTGGAAGTATTCCATCCCTTTCTGTCTTTTGGAACAGCTTTAGTAGAATAGGTATTGTTTCTTCTTTAAAGGTTTGATAGAATTCCCCTGGGAAGCCATCTGGCCCTGGGCTTTTGTGTCTTGGGAGGTTTTTGATGACTGCTTCAATTTCCTCCCTGGTTATTGGCCTGTTCAGGTTTTCTATTTCTTCCTGTTCCAGTTGTGGTAACTTGTGGTTTTCCAGAAATGGGTCTATTTCTTCTAGATTGCCTAATTTATTGGCATATAGCTGCTTATAATACATTTTTAAAATCGTTTGTATTTCCTTGGTATTGGTTGTGATCTCTCCTCTTTCATTCATCATTTTATTAATTTGAGTCTTTTTTTTCTTTTTAATAAGGCTGGCTAATGGTTTATCTATTTTTTTAATTCTTTCAAAGAACCAACTCCTGTTTTTTTGATCTGTTCTACAGTTCTTCTGGTCTCTGTTCCATTGAGTTCTGCTTGAATCTTCATTAACTCTCTTTTTTTGCTTGGTGTAGTTTTGTTTTATTTAGTGTTTTTCTCCAGTTCCTTTAGGTGTGAGGTTAGCTTGTGTATTTGAGTTTTTTCCAATTTTTTTGAGGGATGCTTGTATTGCGATGTATTTCCCTCTTTGGACTGCTTTTGGTGTATCCCAAAGATTTTGAATGCTTGTATCTTCATTTTCATTAGTTCCATGAATACTTTTGATTCTTCTCTAATCTCCTGGTTAACCCAGTCATCTTTTAGCAGGATGCTCTTTACCCTCCACGTGTTTGAGTTTCTTCCAAATTTCTTCTTGTGATTGAATTCTAGTTTCAAAGCATTGTGGTCCAAAAATATGCAGGCGACAATCCCAATCTTTTGGTATCAGTTGAGACCTGATTTGTGACCCAGTATGTGGTCTGTTCTGGAGAAGTTCCATGTGCACTTGAGACGAATGTGTATTCAGTTGCATTCAGAGAGAAAGTTCTATATATATCTGTGAAATCCATCTGAACCAGTGTATCATTTAAAGCTCTTGTTTCTTTGGTGATGTTGTGCTTAGAATATCTGTCATTTGCAGAAAGTGCCGTGTTGAAGTCTCCTACTATGACTGTATAATAATATGTATGTCTTTGTTATTAATTGATTGATATACTTGGCAGCTCCCACACTAGGGGCATAAATATTCATGATTGTTAGGTCTTGTTGGATACACCCTTTAAGTATGATATAGTGTCCCTCTTCATGTCTTACTACAGTTTTTGGGATAAACTTTAATTTATCTTATATGAGGATTGCTACCCCAGCTTTCTTTTGAGGACCATTTGAATGGTAAATGATTCTCCAACGGTTCATTTTCAGGCTGGAGGTGTCCTTAGGTCTAAAATGAGACTCTTGTAGACAGCAAATAGATAGGTCTTGCTTTTTTATCCAGTCTGAAACCCTATGTCTTTTGATGGGATCATTTAGCCTATTTATGTTCAGAGTTACTATTGAAAGATAAGAATTTTTGTCATCGTAATACGTATTCAGCCCTTGTTTTTGTGGACTACTTCTTTGGGCTTCCTCTTTCTTTCCAGGGTCCCCCTTAATATTTCTTGCAGAGCTGGTTTGGTGGTCACATATTCTTTCAGTTACTACCTATCTTGGAAGCTCTTTATCTCTCCTTCTACTCTGAATGAGAGCCTTGCTGGATAAAGTATTCTTGGCTGCATGTTCTTCTCATTTAGGACCCCGAATATATCCTGCCAGCCCTTTCTGGCCTGCCAGGTCTCTGTGGAGACGTCTGCTGTTAATCTAATATTTCTCTCCATATAAGTTAGGGATCTCTTGTCTCTTGCTGCTTTAAGGATTTTCTCTTTATCTTTGGAATTTGCAAGTTTCACTATTAAATGTAGAGGTATTGAATGGTTTTTATTGATTTTGGTGGGGGGAACCTCTCTATCTCCTAGATCTGAATGCCTATTTTCCTCCCCAAATTAGGGAAGTTCTCAGCTATGATTTGTTCAAATATGCTTTCTGTCTCTCTGCCCCTCTTGGTGCTCCCTGGAACCCCAATTATATGTAGATTTTTCCTTCTGAGGCTATCATTTATTTCCCTTAACCTTTCTTCATGGTCTTTTAATTGTTTTTCTCTCTTTTTTTTTTTCTCAGCTTCCTTCCTTGCCATCAGCTTGTCTTCTGTGTTGCACACCCTTTCTTCTACCTCATTAACCCTCGTCGTTAGGACCTCCAGTTTGGATTGCATATCATTTAATTTATTTTTAATTTTGGCCTGATTAGATCTAAATTCTGCAGTCATGAAGTCTCTTGATTCCTTTATGCTTTTTTCCAGAGCCACCAGTAGCTTTATAATTGTGCTTCTGAATTGGCTTTCTGAAATCGAATTGTAATCCAAATCCTGTACCTCTGTGGCAGAGAGTACTGTTTCTGATTCTTTCTTTTGTGATGAGTTCTTCCTTCTAGTCATTTTGCTCTGTGCAGAGTGGCTGTATGAGTGGGCTGAATCAAGAATATCAACGACGACCTAAGTAAATTTCACTCTAGATGATTCTGACAAGGTCAGAGACCAGAAATTGAAAACAAAAATCAGAACAAAATAAAACAAAAGGACCACTAAAGTGAAAAACAAATTTTAAAAGCAAAGCAGTAAAAAATAAAAGGCCAAGAATCCCAAAGAAGAAGAGAAAAAAAAAAGAAAAGAGAATAAAAGATAAAAAAGCAAAAGTAAAGAGAAGAAAAAAAGGGAGGGAAGAAAAAAAGGGGGGTATTGGGAGATGGTGGTGATGAAGTTGTAGTGGAGGGAGAATGTAGTCTACCTGAGGGGTCCTAGAGGGTGATCCTGTTGGTTCTGAGTATATTGAGTTCTGTATATTAGAAGATACTCAGTCCCAAATTTATATAAACCAGAAATGCTTGTAGAAAGCCCCAACATTGACCACCAAAACATAAATGAGATAAAAGAGGGGGGTAGAATGGGAATGAGGAATCTCACAGAATGAACCAGCACAGTATACCACTTGGTTCTGGGTGCATGCTGGTCATGTTTTAGAATATATTACCTTATGCCATTGTAGAACAAAATAAGGAAGAGAAAACAAACAACACAGAACAAGAAAACATATCTTGTATATCTCCCAAAATTAAGTTGAGTATGTTGAAGGGAATCTAGAAGTGGAAAATATCCAGGTCCTGTAATTGTAGAAATATGAAAGTCAAAAAGGGAGAATCTTAAAAATGAAGAGGTGGTAAAATATGTAGTTAAGGTGGGGAAAGAGAAAAAAAAATTGGAAATTTGTAGTCTGATATAAAAGTGAGTTGTATTGGAAAAAGGAAGAAAAAAAATAGGAGGGGTATCCTCTAGTTCTATATACTGTAAAGCCGTCGACTTCCCCTGGAGCTTTCCAGCATTGCTTGGTCAAGAACTTGCTCTTCCCCTGTCCTTCCAGCTGGTCTTCTGGGGGAGGGGCCTGCTGTGCTGACTCTCAGGTGTGTGCACCTGGGGGAGCTGCCCCGCCCCCTGCCGGTGCTGGGCTCAGGGGGAGATGTTGACCCTGTGAGGCCTCTGTTCCCTGGCGGCCCCACCTCTCCCAGGCACAGGGTGACACCAGGAGGAACACCACCACTGGGGGCGGCCAGCCTTCCAGCCCTGGAGTCAGCTCCTGCAATAACTACCGCAGCTCCCAGTCCGTACTGGCCTAGGTGCTCCCAGGGCGGTGGGGGCGCTGACCTGCATAGCTCGGGGGCCGGGCGGCAGGAGCGTCCCCGCTGTCCGGTGCCCTCCCGGCCTCCGCCTGTCCCGGGGGAGCGCAGGATCCTGGGCTGTGTCCACTCGGTGCCCTGGGATCCGGGGCTGCGCAGCCCCCTCCACGCGGAGCCGCCGCCTGACTGACCGGCTCCTCCCGAGGCCCCGCTGGGTGCGAGCTCCAGCCCTTTACCGATATAGGCCGCGGTGTGCGGCGCACTCTCCCCCGGCGCACTTCTGTTAGGGACTCCGGGAGCCTGGAGGCCCCACTGCCCCTCCTGCCATCCTGCTAAGCGCCTTTCCCTCCGGGAAGAATCCAGTGCGGATTTCTAAAGTTCCCGCTTCTCTGGGGCTGGGCTTTCCTGTCCTGGACGCTCTCACTGCCCCCCATAGCCCGGCTCCTCGCAGGCCCCTCCCCCACTTGATTCTTTTTCATTTTATTTTTTTCCGCTTTCCTACATTGTTAGAAGCGAAATCCCTTCTCTCCGTAGTGTTCCGGCTGTTCTCTCTTTAAATCTCAGGTTGAATTAGTAGGTTTTCAGGATGATTTGAAAGTTATCCAGGTGAGTTGGTGGGGCGGGGTGAGGTGAGGGCCCTACTCCTCCGCCAGCCTGCCCCGCCTTTCCGCCTTCAAGGTATTTAAAGACTTTGTGAGTATGGAGATGTCAAGAGACTGGACATCTCTGTGTGATCAGGGGCCAATCATAGTGTGAGAGATCTGGGATAATAGGTGTTTGAGGTCAGAAAGTAGGATATTGGAATTTAAGATTTCTGATATGTAGCACTTTCTGATTATCTGTCCATGACTTCGTTCCTCCAACAAATGTTTTGAGTACTTAGGATCCCTTCAGCAAATACCTATTGCACATTGACTATGTGCTTGGTATTTTGCTGGGTAGAGGGGATAAAAACAAGCAAACAAAAATCCGTTATTGACTCAGCAAATATTGATGGATTGCCTTCTCTTGATATTGATCCCTCCTTAAAAATAAATCCAGTTTGTGGAAATATCGACAAATAAGTAGGTAATTATGAGTCACTGTCATAGATACTTTAACTGCAAAAATGCCGGGAGAATTCAGCAGAAGAGTATCTAACCCAGCAGTGGATAATGTGTAAGGAGACGTTCAGAAAGGGAATCATCAAGTTGAATACTAATAAACAGGCAGGAGTGGCAAGAGAAAGAGGAAGACAAATAGTGAAAAGGACTTTATAGGAAGAGAAAACAACATGTCTTCTGAACCTAGAAGGTTCGTAGACTTCTTGTGGTCCTATAGATCACTTGGTGTCGTAGAGGCACAGATGCAATGGCAAAGGGGAGAGATGAGGCTCTTGGGAGAAGAGGGTAAGCAGTGAGACCAGAGAGGAAGTCTGAGGATTTTGGGTGGACAGATGCTGTTAATGTTCAAGGTTGGGAAGTCTGTCCTGGCAGAATTAGGAAAGAGCCTTTTTATTATGGAATTTCCAGCATTTGAATGAAGGAGTTTGATGATGGTGTTGGACAGTCTTAGCTGACAAGACCAAGCGGTGCCTGACCTTTGTTGGAAGATTTTGTGGTGTGTTCAGATCCATCCAACAGATGCTCAACAGATGCTTCTGTGGCCACTTGCTACTGTCTAGTGCTTGGAGGATGCTAACACTTCAGTCCTATTTCTATGTCAAATAAAACATATTTCTTTTAGAACTATTTCTCTCAGGAGTAATCTTGTGGCCTCTGGGAGCCTGGAGAGAATAAAACCCCTGGGATTTTCCTTTTTGTTTTATTATGACTCAGTCTGGTCCTTATACTGTTGTAACTGTTGTAATATGCTCGTTCCCTGTTAGGCTTTTGTCTTCCTACCTCTGACTCTGGGGAACGCACTGGAGATGTAAGAAGCCTCAAGTTTTTACCTTTTTCTCCTTGAGTATCTTTTCCTTCTATTTCTTTTTTTTTTTTAAGATTTTATTTATTTATTCATGAGAGACACACACACACACACACAGAGGCAGAGACACAGGCAGAAGGAGAAGCAGGCTCCATGCAGGGAGCCCGATGTGGGATTTGATCCTGGGACTCTAGAATCACGCCCTGGGCTGAAGGCAGGTGCCCAACCACTGAGCCACCCAGGGATCCCCCTTTTCCTTCTATTTCTTAAGTAAAACTATTTTAACTTAAGAGAAATTATAAATATAATGTCCTCTTAGGATAGACTCATGAGATGCATTTAGAGGCTCTATTTTTTATAACGGGTCCTCCACAAGGATTTTCATCCACTAGGAACATGTTGAATATTTATTTAGAAGTCCTGAAATCTTCTATAGCCACCTCTGCTCCTCCGTGGTAGTTTTTTAACCAAGTGTTAAGGTGTAATGATCAGTCTTTAGGGCACTCTCGTAAACAATGATGTTATGGCTCAAATAATTGCCAAACTTTGTTTCCTTAAAGAAGACAAATAAATTTCTTTCCCTTGGCAATCATTTTCTACTGGGGTATATTACAGAATGTTTTACATTATCATGATCTTGTAATAAAACTATCCCCAAATCAGTAACCGATGCATCACCTGATGCCATAAAAAGGTTTAAAAAAAGCCTGGGTCTTTTCAGAACTCTTAAATAATTCATACCTTGTTTTAGTTTTTCAAAAGTTTCCTGACCTTGTCGAGCTGTATAATCTCATCAGGTGTCCATTTTATTCCTAATCAGTTAAAAGTGGACCAAGTTGTTGCCAGGACTGAGGTTACAAAACTTTGATAATAGCTTGTTAGCTTTCTAAATGAAATGTAGTCTTTTTTTTTTAATGGGGATCCCCCCCCCCCCCATTTTCCTGTCTTGGTTATTGGACTTTTGGAAGTCCATGTTGGCTTTTTACACAATATACCACAGATTCACTTTCGTGTATTGCCCTTGGAACTAGTCTCAGCTGTCCCTGATCTGCTTCGGATCAAATAGAGCACTGGTTGTGTGGTTTATGGTCATCATTCTCAGTCCACTTCAGAGCTGGCCAGCCAGACTTTGTCTCTCTGCAGATGGGGTTTCTTATTGGGAAGAGGCAGGAATATTCCTCAATCCAAGGTAAGTGTTATAAGGCCAGGGTTATAGACTGTTTTTTTTCTTTCCAGCACTGTTTCCTCTTCCAAATACCACCTTTTGAGGTGTTCCTTCTTCCCTTTTAGATGTAGTCAGGTGGGACTTTTCAGGGGCTTTCTTTGCTAGCTAGTCAAAGGACTAGTGATAGGACTGAGGCCAACGGGGGACTCCTTCCTTGGAATTGAATCTTGAGTAGAAGGACAAAAAGACTAAAGCTAGTTGACATTCATTCTTTCCAGTGCCTGTGTCCTGATCAGACTATTATGGTTGTGTTCTGTAGCCCTCCAACCTCTTTGGGCCTGCTGTGGTCCTGGCCTGGTTTTCATGTTGCTCCTGTCACAAAAAACCCCAGCTGATGCATTTCTCCTAATTCTATTTCTTGGAACCCAAACAAATTGGTAGTTGAGATGACTTTAGCAGTTCCAAAATATGGTTATATTGCTTCAACTCTAAGCAAAAGAGCATTATGAATTAGCAGATTATTTTTTGTAATCGACACAATTTAATTTTATGGCCCTGCTTTGGAACCAGAACTAATGAAGAAGTCCAGACACTTGAAGTTCTAATCACTCCTGGCTTTACTGTTTCCCAAATTTACACCTTCATGTCTCCTAAAAACCACTCATTAACTGGGTTAGCAGTAATTGGATTACTAAGTATAATTATTTTTTCTATATTATAGCATTTTAGTCAAATCAATTGTTTCCTTTTGGGGGAAGAATATATGTGAATCAAATTTTTTCAGAGCTCTTATCAGCATTTTTTAATTGTTCCATGCTGAAGTCTTCATCATAAAGAGTGAAACCCTTTCTGATTCTGATGCTCTTCCGTGATTGAGGTCATGTTTTGACCTTTTAAAGTACTGACAAGATTTTAGCTAATTTCCATTCTTAGGAGACCATCCAGCTTGCCTTTCCATGCTTCTTTTAAATTTAGCTTTGTATTAATAAGACAAAACACATAGTGGTTAGGAAGATACAGTTTTGGATTAGAGTTTTGGTTTTGCCACTGAATAGCTGTGTGACCAAGGTCAAGTTACTTATGCTCTCTTAAGTTTTAATTTCTTCATATGTAAAACAGAGGTTCCTGGGAAAATACAAGGAAATGATGCATATAAAATGCTTAGCATTTGGCACAGAATAAGCAGCCAATAAATATAAGCCATTATTATTACTACTACTACTACTATATCGTCCACTCTAAGCATTCTGGAACATTCTGTTTTTTCCTATCAGAACTACTTTTCATCTCCTGAAATGTACATAATAGTGCTGAGAATCCAGAATGTACCTCGGGAGGTCTACTAGGCAAGTAGTAAATATGGCACTTTATCATTATAGTCATATAACAGTTTTTTATGGATAGTTGCTAATCATGACTTTGAAAATTGCATTATTTCTTTCCCTAAGTGTTTTGCTGCACTATGGATATTAAGCTCTTGGCAAATGTATTGAATGTCAATCTGTACTCGTAACACTGAGTAACTTCTAAAAAGAGGTTGATTTGTTTCTGTAATGGAAACTGGAGGCAGAGAGGTTTACATTCAGACAACAGTACTTTGGACTTCAGTATTAATGTTTTCTGGCAATAAAACAATATGTTTTGGTGGACACATTAGGCAACATGTTGGACATGTTATAGGTGACAGTGATATCCATATTGATAACACTTTTTCCTTTTTTTAAAGGTTTTATTTATTTGTTTATTTATTTATCAAACAGAACATTTTAAACATACTGTCTTAAAATGCATTATATATCATCTTCATCTGGCATAATTTCATGTCTTTCATTCAAAACACATTAATTGAACCTAAAGAGATAAAGTACTGTCCTTACCACCAAGACACTCATTGTTTAGAAGGTGGGGACAGCCACACGCACGGATCATTTTGTGTAATACCTGCTAAAATAAAGAATGGAAAATGAGGAGAATAAGTACTTCAGTGTGTGGGACTTCTCTGGGGAGGATTCAGAGATGATGCTTGAGTGAGTCTTGAAGCATAGAAAAGGATGTAAAACCCTCCAGGAAGAGGAAGTTGCATTGAAAAAGCTCTAAGGCATGACAAGCATAGCTTCTCAGGGAATGAATGACTTTTTAATTTTTTTTTTAATGGTTTGGAGGTTAGGTTGGATAGGAGGTAGCTATGGGAGAACAAAAGAGTAGAGAGGGAGATAAGGCTAGAAAGCAAAATCGTGATCAGAATATACAGGAGGAATTTGCACTGTAACAAGTGTGGGAGGAGTCATCAAAGGGCTTGGGAGTTGAGGAGACTAGAGACTAGTGACTGAGAGAAAAGGGTAGGAGGCTGATAAAATTATCTCAATCAGTGGTTCCCAGTCCCTACTGTACTTCAAAATTACCCTCGACATTCCCTAATAATACAGATGCTTTAGCCCCACCATGGAGATTTTTATTAAGTAGGTTCATAGTGGGGATGGATTATTTTAATATTTAAACAAGCTCCATCGATGATACTGATCAACAGCCAGGTTTGAGAAATATCTGTGTGATAGCCCATGGCAGAAAGCAGGAAGTTTAAAAAAAAATCTCATTTGGGTTTATGGATATGCAGAGAGAAGCTGCTAGAGTCAAGTCAGAAAATGCTAGTGTCTGACTGGTTCACTGGAGCATGAACTGCTGAGGCAAATTTTTGGAATAAGTGAAGAAAGCCCAGGGCAGTTGGCTAGTCCGTGAGAGGGGGTCAGAGGCAGTCTGTTAATATCAGGGCCAGCAAACCCATGCTGCTGGTGCATTTTATAGGCTGCATGCATAATCCAGAGGAGGGAAACTTTCAAAGCGTAGGTCCTTCCCTGTTGTGTAATTTTTCCTTAGGCTGATTTCACCTGTTCCTATGCAGCCTAAAATATCTTGGTCTCCACAGTCTGTGTCATAAATGAAAGCATATTAACATTTAATGTTCAAAATATTATAGCTTTCATCTTCCTTCTGTTCAAGTAGGAATTTCTTAAATTTTCAATAGTTATCTGGGGAATCTACTTACCTTTTCTGCTAAGGCTTCTTCCTCATTTCAATTCTGTCTTCTTATCAAGCTCCTACCTGTTGTTGCCTTTTAAGGGAACCTGCTCTATGGGCACATCTGTCCTCTCAGGGAGCCAGAGCTGGTCTGTCATCTACGGTAGAGGGTGGAAAGGTGAATGAGCCTTGGCCTAGCCCTGTGCTTGTGTCCTCTGGCCTAAACTGGCATGGCTGATGCCATGACTCATAGTGTTTTGTGACACAGTGCCTTCCACATCTTTCTTTCCACCCATTTTCTCCATTTTTCCTCAGTTTGCTTGAATGAGTGAAAAATGGAGATGGTAAAGGATAACAGATGCCATCCTCTGCTCCTTGACTCAGTCATTCATTCAATGATTCAAGTTATACTGAGTACTGTGTATCTGTAAATTAGCTTTTGAGTCTAAACAGCTGGGGTCTTTGGCATGTGGGCCTTAGAAATATGGTTATCATATAATACATTTCTTCTCACATGAAGGACTGATTGTTCTATGCACATGGCTAAGATTTTTGAACTATAAATACCAAAAGAAAATTTCAAGGTCTCCTGTCACAGAACAAGCAGAATTTAAAAATTCGTTTATTATTATAGATAAATTTTAATCACAACTAATGATTTTAGACCTTAATGCCAACCATTTCATATAAAAAATAAAAATGAGTTAATTCTGATCTCAATTTAGGTCAATCTTTATTTTAGAAAAAAAAAAGTATGATACTACAGTTTTATAATCTACACTCCCACAGGGAACTGGTTTACTCACTCAGCTTTAAATATCACTTTGATGCAAATGACTCATGGATCCCATCTCCAGTCTTACCCTTTTTTTGAGCTTGCGTCCAGATCTCCAGATGGAAGCATTGAACTTAGCGTGTCTTCTGCAGAGGAAACAGCACAGGTTTTTGTAAGAGAGTGAAATATATTTGAAATTTGGTAGACATTTGTCTTCTCGTTTTCAGGATTTCTTAAATTTATTAAATTGACTAGAACTTCCAGAATAAAAAGGAATAGTGGCATTGTGTCTCCTTCTGGATTTTATTGATAATTCTTTATTTATTTAGTTTTTTAAAAAAGATTTTATTTACTTATTCATGACAGACACAGAGACAGAGGCAGAGACACAGGCAGAGGGAGAAGCAGGCTCCCTTTGGGGAGCCCGATATGGCACTCAAGCTGAAGGCAAATGCTCAACCACTGAGCCACCCAGGTGCCCCTGATAGTTCTTTTAGTGATTCACTATTAGCCAGAATTTTCACTATTGGCTAAAATTAATATTTTTTCTCAGCTAAAGAAAGAGCTTTCCTAGCTTATTGAGGTTGGCCACTTCCTCCCCCCACTTTACTGAGGCATAATTGGCAAATAAATCTGTAATATATTTAGAATGTACAGCATGATATATATACATATATATGTGTGTAAAATAGTCTCCTCTGATCCGTGGTTTAGCCTTCTGCAGTTTCAGTTACCCTCAGTCAACCACAGTCGGGAAGCAGATGATTATCCTTCTGAAGCATCATCAGAAGGTCAGTAGTAGCCTCATGCTACGTCACTGTGTCTACATCATTTACCTCACTTCATCTCATCATGTAGACTTTTTATTTTCTCACATTATTACAGGAGGAGGGTGAGTGCAATACAATAAGATATTTTGAGACGGAGAGAACACATTT
Organism: Vulpes vulpes; assembly: GCF_048418805.1. Lineage (NCBI taxonomy): Eukaryota > Metazoa > Chordata > Mammalia > Carnivora > Canidae > Vulpes > Vulpes vulpes. The sequence continues at coordinate 73,943,143 of NC_132789.1, forward strand.
ATGTAACTTTTATTGCAATATATTGTTAAAATTGTTCTATTTTTAGTTATTGTTAAGCCCTTACTGTGTCTAATTTAGAAATTAATTTTATCATATGTATGTATAAAAAACATAGTATATATAGGGTTTGATACTGTCAGTGGCTTGAGGCATCTTGCAATGTATCCCTGTGGATAAGTGGGGATTACTGTACATTTTGAAATGATTACCACAGGCGGCTTAATTAACACATTTATCATATCATATATAGTTACCTTTAAAAAATGTTTATTTAAATTCACTTTAACTAACATATACTGTATTATTAGTTTTAGAAGTAGAATTTAGTGATTCATCAATTGCATGTAACACCCAGTGGTGGGATGCCACCCATCAATTGCATGTAACACCCAGGGTGGCTCAGTGGTTCAGTGTCTGCCTTCAGCTCAGGGCGTGATCCTGGGATCCTGGGATCTTGTCCCGCATTGGGATCCCTGCATGGGGCCTGCTTCTCCCTCTGCCTGTGTCTCTGCCTCTCTCTCTCTCTGTGTCTCATGAATAAATAAAGTCTTAAAAATAAACAACACTCAGTGCTCATCGCATCTGAGCTCATCGCATTAATGCCCTTCACCTAATTACCCCATCTTCCTACCACCACCCCTCCAACAGCCCTGTTTGTTCCCTATAGTTAAGAGTCTCTTTTGGTTTGTCTCCGCCTTTGATTTCATCTTACTTTATTTTTCCTTCCCTTCCCATATGTTCATCTGTTTTATTTATTCCACGTATGAGTACAATCATATGATATTTGCCTTTCTCTGACTGACTTATTTTGCTAAGCATAGCACCTTCCAGTTCTACCCACATGGTTGCAAATGGCAAGATTTCATTCTTTTTAATGGCAGAGTAAGTTACCTTTTTTTTTTTTTTTGAGTGAGAACACTTAAGATCTGTTTCTTTGAAAATTTCAAGTACACTGTTACTAAGTGTAGTCACCATGCTGTACATTAGATCTTCTGAACTTTATAACTGGAAGTTTGTGTTCCTTGACCCAGATCTCCCCATTCCCCTCCCTGACTCCTTGCCCTTGGCAACCACCATTCTACTTTCTGTTTTTAGGTTACACACATACATAATACCATCCATATAGTATTTCTCTTCCTCCATCTGGCTCATTTAACTTAGCATTAATGCCCTCAAGGTCATACATATTGTCTCAAATGGCAGGGTTTCCTTTTCTAAGGCCGAATGATATTCTATTGTATATGTGTGACACATTTTCTTTATCTGTTCATCTATCAGTAGACTGATTGTTTTCATATCTTGGCTGTTGTGAGTAATGCTGCAATGAACATAAGAGTGGAGATATCTCTTTGAGATAATGATTTCATTTCCTTTGGATAAATACCCAGAAGTGGGATTGCTGGATCATATGATGCTTCTATTTTTAATTTTTTGAGCAGCCCCCATTCTGTTTATCATATTGGTTGTATCAGTTCACATCCTTACCAATATTTTAGAAGTATTGTATTTTCTCCATATCTTCACCAACATTTGTTATCATTTGTCTTCTTGATAATAGACATCCTAACAAGTATGAGGTGCTATCTCATGGTGATTTGGTTTGCATTTCCCTGATGATTGGTGATGTTGTGCATCTTTTCATGTACCTGTTGGTCATTTGAATGTCCTTTTTTTTTAGAAAAATGTCTACTCAGGTTTTTTGCCCATTTTAAAATCATTTGATTGATTGATTACTATTGAGTTGAGTTACTTTTATTTTGCATAGCAAACCCTTATTGAATGTTTAGTTTACAAATGTTTTCTACAATTCCATAGGTTGCCTTTTCATTTTGTTAACTGTTTCCAATGCAGTGAAGAAGCATTTTAGCTTATTTATTTTTATTTTTGTTGACTATATTTCTGCTGTAGGATCTGAAAAATTGTTTCCAAAACCAATATCAAAGAGCTTTTCCTTTATGTCTTATTTCCCTAGGAATTTTATGGTTTCAGGTCTTATATTTAAGTTTCTAATGCATTTTGAGTTGATTTTTGTGTATATTAAGACAAGGGTCTAATTTCATTCTTCTGGAAATGGATATCCACTTTTCCCAACACCATTTTTAGAAGAGACTATCCTCATTGTATATTCTTGGCAACTTTGTCAAAAATTAGTTGACCATATTTCTGGGCTCTCTATTTTATTCTATTTCTTTCCTTCCCCCCCACCCCCACCTCCCTCCTTCCCATCCTTTCTTTGTCCCTGACTTTCTTTTAATACCATATCTTTTTTATTACTAAAGTGGTATCTCCAGTGTTGCTCTTCTTGCTCAAGCCTGTTTTAACTATTAGAATCTTTTGTCATTCTATATGAATTTTAGGATTGCTTTTTCTATTTATGTGAAAAATGCTATTGGAATTTTGATAGATGTTGCATTAAATTTATAGATCATTTTGGGTTGTATGGGGATTTCAACAATATTAATTCTTCCTATCTATGACCATGGGGTATTTTTCCATTTATTTGTGTCTTTTTAAATCTCTTCCATAAATATTTTATAGTTTTCAGTGCTCAGGCTTTTTTTGTCCCTTCTTGGTTAATTTTTTCCTATTTTCTTGTTTTTGATACTATTATAAATGGGATTGTTTTCTTAATTTTTCGGATATTTGTTATTAGTGTATAGAAATACAACTGATTTTTGTATGTTGATTTTGGATCCTGCAAATTTACTGAATTTGTTTTTGGTCCTAACAGTGTTTTGGTGGAGTCTACAGTTTTCTATATATACAGTTGTGTCATCTGTAAACAGAGATAATTTGCATCTTTCTTTTTGATTTAGATACCTTTTAATGATTGCTTTGGCTAGGATATCTGGTACCATGTTGAAGAGGAGTGATAAGAGTGGGCACTTGTCTTGTTCGATCTTTGTGGGAATGCTTTCAACCTTTTACCATTGAGTATAATGTTAGCAGTAGATATGTCGTATAAGACTTTTATTATTTTGAGATATGTTCCTTCTATATCCAGTTTGTGGAGAGTTTTTTTAAAATCATAAAGGGATGTTGAATTTTATCAACTTTCTTTTCCTGAATCTATTGAAATGATCATATTATTTTTATATATTTTGTGAATGTGGTATATCAGATTTATTAATTTGTATTACATTTATGTTGAGCCATCCTTGCCTCTAAGGAATAATCCTGCTTCATCATGGTGTATGATCCTTTTAATGTACTATTGAATTTGGTTTGCTCTGAGGATTTTTGTATCTATATTCATCAGGTATGTAGAGCTGTAGTTTTCTTTTTGCATAGTGTCCTTGACTAGTTTTGGTATCAGAGTCCTGCTGGCCTCTTAAAATCAATTTGGAAGTCCCTCTTCTCTAATTTTTTGGAAGAGTTTGAGAATGATTGGCATTAATTCTTTAAATTTTTGTTAGAATCCACCAGTTAAATCATCTGATTCTGTTCTTTTCTTTTTTGGGTGGTTTTTGACTACTGACTCATCTTCTTACTTGTTATTGGGCTGCTCATATTTTCTATTTCTCCATGATTCAATTTGGTAAGCTGTGTGTTTCTAGTTACCAGTTTCTTATAAGGTTATCCGGTTTGTTGGTGTAAAATGTTCATAGTAGCCACTTATGATTCTTTGTACTTAGGTGATATCAGTTGTAGTGTCTCCTCTTTCATTTCTGATCTAATTTATCTGAGTCTTTTCTCTTTCTCTTAGTCTAGCTAGAAGTTTGTCAGTTTTATCTTTCAAGAACCTGGCTCTTATTTTAGTCTATCTTTTCTATTATCTTTCTGGTCTCTACTTCATTTATTTCTCTTCTGATTTGTGTTATTTCCTTCCTTATACTAAATTTGGGCTCATTTTTTTTTTTACTCTTTTTCAGGTTTCCTTGAAGTGTTTATTTCAGACCTATTTTTTTAAAAAAAAGATTTATTTATTTTTATTTGAGAGGGAGAGAGTGAGAGAGCAGGGGGAAGGACAGAGGGAGAGGGACACAGTGTCTTAAGCAGACTCCATGCTGAGCATGGAGCTTGCTGTGGGGCTCAATCTTACAATCTGAGCAGAAACCAAGAGTTGGACACTTAACTGACTGTGCCCCCCCTGGCACCCCAGATCTTTCTTTTTTCTTAATATAAGCATTTGTACTATAAGCATCCTTCTTAGAACTGCTTTTGGCTGCATCCCATAGGGTTTAGTATGTTGTGTTTCCATTTTAATTTATCTTAAGATTTATTTCATTTCCTTATTGACCTCTTCTTTTTTAAAAAAATTAGCAGTGAATGTTAAAGAAGTTAAAATATTTTTTTGGCCGTTGAGCCTGTAATCATATTTTTTTTCTCATTTGATTTATAGATAAATTAAATTGTGATCATAGACTTCCTGATATTAAATTATCCATATATTTCTGGGAGATAGAGAATATAATTACAGTATGTTATTTCTTTAATATATTGCTAGATTCCATGTATTAGTATTTTATTACGAATGTTTGCATTTATATTCAAAGAAGATTGCTTTATGTTTTAAGTGCAGTCATTTTTCAAGTTTTCTTACCAAAGTTATAATTTTGTAAAATTATTTGAGCAGCCATCTTTCTCTGTAGTTAGAAAATTTTTAAATGGCGTAGGAATTATCAGTTCCTTAAGTTTTGAAATTTGTAAAAAATGAGATCAGTTGAGGCTGACATTGCTGTGGGGAGAACTTTTTGGATATCTTTCTCAGTATATTCTATGACTGTCCTGCATTCAAGTTTTCTACTTCTTGAATTAGCTTGCTGATTTTGTGTTTTCATCTGTAAATGATCAATGATGTTGTGCATCTTTTTTGTACTTATTAGCTATTTTTTCATCCCTAAATGATCAATGATGTTATGCATCTTTTTTATACTTATTGGCTATTTATGTATCTTCTTTGGAGAAATGTCTGCTCAAATCCTTTGTCCATTTTTAATGGGGTTATTTGTCTTTATTATTGACTTGTAACAGTTCTTTATAAATTTTGAATACAAGTCCCTTATCATATACATGATTTGCAGATATTTTCTCTCATTCTGTTGGTTGTCTGTTTACTTTCTTGATGATATCATTTGAAATGTTTAATTTTGATGAAGTTTAGTTTATCTACTTTTGTGTGTGTGTGTGTGTGTGTGTGTGTGTGTGTGTGTGTGTTTCCTTCTGGTGTCATATCTAAGAAATCATTGCCTAACCCAAAGTTATGAAGATTTACTCATGTTTCCTTTTAAGAATTTTATAATTTTACCACTTACATTTGGGTCTGTAATTCATGTTGAGTTAATATTTGTATATAGTGTGATGTAGGGGTACAATTTTATTACTTTTGCATTTGGACATCTAATTGTCCTAGTACCATTTGTTGGAAAGGCAATTTCTTCTCTATTACCATTTAATTTTAATCTTTACATGGATTTTTGCTTTGGAGCTCAGTTAAAGAATCTTTTGCCTTTTAATTTAAAAGACAAGTTTAACCCATTTACATGCATTATTATTGATGACATATTTAGACTTTCTTTGGAAATATTCAGATCTTCAGACTTTTATGTTTTTGTTTTATTTGTTATCCTTCCATATTGTTACTTTTTGAAATGGGGATTACTTTTCTTTCAGGTTTACAGAATAAGTGTTTTTATTTCTTCTTCCTGATAGCAGGAAACTGTTGATAATATTCATTTCATAAATCACATATGCCAGTAGTTTTATTATTATTTTTTAAAGATTTTATTTATTTATTCACGAGAGACACACACACAGAGAGGCAGAGACACAGGCAGAGGGAGAAGCAGGCTCCATGTAAGGAGTCTGACATGGGACTCGATCCCAGGACTCTAGGATCACGCCCTGGACTGAAGGCAGGCGCTAAACTGCTGAGCCACCCAGGGATCCCCCACCAGTAGTCTTATTACTTGAGAGTCACATTTCAAGTTGCATTAAGTAAGGGTAGGTGTACAGTTCATTGGTATAAATGTAGATGATTGTGCTATGAGTTTTCTAAGGACAGTGAAATATGATAAGTATTCAGAGGGTCTGATATGAAAATGAAATGTCTGATATTAATATAATGATGATAAACATATTAGACATATGACTCCATTGCTTTATTTAATTTATGGCTAATTTTTACTTAGTCTTATTTAGTAGCTACTTTTTACTTCTGTAAAATCATTCAGTGCTTGAAATATGTATAACACAGGCTCAAAAAGCTACATATAGCAAGATAATGTTGCTTAACATTACCAGAATTCTACAAATATACAGTTCAGATCTTGAAATGTATTTTTCTATGTTCACACTTTATTGCAGGAAGCATATTCTTTAATTGAGAAGACTGAAGCAGAACAAAATACCCTATATTCATATCAAAAATATGTGGAAAGTTCAAAAAGAAAGAAAAGCAGAATCCCTCCCCCACCTATCCTGCTATCCCGAACTCATTGTTCTGTGACATTGAAACCTGCTCCATTTATTTCAGATGTTAAGGTATGTTGCCCTAATTATGATCTTTATTTCAGGTATAGCAACACAAGTACTTTTATGACTATCATGATTGATACTTTCCTTGCTCTTAGGACTTGAATAGTCTTATTTATAAGCATCGAACACTAGGATTAGTATTGTATTATCTTAACTATACTTAGCTTCTTCAAGACCTTTCCTCTTTGTGCTATTTTCTTTTATGTTCTATTTAGCCTTGTTATACCCAAATATATAGTAAGAATAAACAGTGGAGAAGCATTTCTCTCTTACATATCTTAGTCACCATGGGGTAGCCCTATGCTGACATCCTAGTGTGTTCAAGATGAAGTGCTCAGCTGAACTGGAAACAGGCATTTGAAGAGGATAGAAGTTACTCTCAGAGCCAATGATGGAGATGAGGAAATTTGGGGATAGCAGATTTGGGGGTTCTTCCTAGAGTTCTCTGAGTAAATGAGGATTCTCTTTATGCAAACAAATGACAATTCCAGCCATATTGTAAGTCATAAATCTTTATGTATTATTGAAGAATGAACTCTTGCTCTCATCCCCAGTGCCTTGGAACTTGGCCTAAGTGTGACTCTAACTTGAAATTTAGTGTCCTCACAAGCGTTCCATTTGATTTATATTTTAAATGTTAAATTTTCCTCTGGATGATCAACAACATGCTCTTTGATGTAGTATAAAAAAGTTTTGTGTTTGTCTTTAGGATATTCTGCTTGAACTTATATCAACTTGGTATTGTGGAAAGGGCACAGGCTTTAAAGTCAGACACCACTTATTAGCAGTATGACCTTAGGAAATCTAAATATACTTTGAGAGGTGGTAGTGGTGTTTTTATTTGTAAAATACATTTGCTGTGAAAATTAAATGAAATAATATATGACAGTCCTGTCATATTAGTTGACATCCCTCCATATCTTATATAAAACATGTGTAGTAAAGTTTGCTTAAAACAATTAATGATGGTATAGAATGTGATTATATTATTTGATGACTTTTTCATAAATTTTGTCCATTGAGCATTATTGAGTATCTCTTATCTGTCCAGCTCTGTGTGAGATAATTGAGATATAAAAATAATCACAAAGTTTGATTCCATTCTTTGAGGAGCTGCAGACTAAATGAGATATGGACATTAGTGAGAAGCAATACCACCTTTATAATGTTTTATAATTGGGTAAATAGAAGTAATATTCATCTTACAGCTAACAGTGTTGTCATCAATGCATTATTGCAATTGCTAGCATTTTTAAAGTTCAACTTTAGATTTTTTTTGGATCTGTTTAAGAATGAGTATTTGCTGATTTTGGAAATTCAGTATATAGCTAAGACTGGATGCCTTACCAAGAGTTTTTCTTTGTTTTTATTCAAATGTTCTGGTTTATTTAATCAAAATATATATTTTTTTGTATTTCAAATTAGTGACTAGATTATATTACTTCATAATGCTTAGAAATAGGAAGATACAAGTATTTCATATCGGACCTGTAGTTGTAGGACCTGCCACTTAGCACATTATGTGAAGTTTTATATATATTATACATTAGTAGAGTTGTGTGCTCCACGAATTTATTACATACTCACCAACACTAGATGGTGCTGTGGGCTTAAATAAGATTTCTGGTTAGAGGGTTCAGCCATCTTTTTTATTAAAATCTCTTATTAAAGCATTTGTTTTATTAAAATCTATTTTAATAGTTGAAAATGCTGATGTTATTAATAAACTTTTACTTCTAAAGTTAGTGCTCATTTGTTCATGGTGTCTTTACTCTTGTATAGATTCTAATTACACATTGCTCCTTATAGTTACACAAACTAAGATGTCTTCATTTGTAGAGCAAAATAGGAATATATATCCTGCTTCTAAAAATGCTTTTAGAGAGAATTTTACCCTTCAAATTCTGATTTATATAGAGAGCTTAACCTAGAGAAAATAATAATTTAAGTCATATAACACAATCTTTCTGCCTCCAGCCCCCTCCCCCTTTTTGTAAAATGGTACTCTTTTTGCATGAAAAGTTAGTTTTTAAATTTCTTCTGAAATTCATTTGATTTTTTTCCCCCCTCTTGGCTTCCAGCTTCCAAGTTCTTTCAATGCTGTGTCTCTGTCCTTGGAGTTCTACCTTTGTCAAGCGTCCCTTAATTACCTGAGCAGTTTTCTGTATAGACATAAAAGTTTGGACACCTGTACCAGAAACTCTAATTCATTGAGGCCAGGCAGGCTTGGGTATATGTAATTTAGAAAAATGGTTGGTTCTGTGAAAACAGTAACAGTATTTCTCTGCACAGTCAGGGTTGAGAACTAGTCGTGCAGACAAGACACCATTAGGATTTTTCTGTTGACCTAGAGGAAGAAATAGCTAAGCTAAGCTACAGAGATAGTTGTTTTTTTTGTTTTGTTTTGTTTTTTTTTAGATAGTTGCTTCTTAGAGACAATTACATTTTCCCTTCTTCCCAGTTTTCCTTATCATTTAGGTGTTGAGATGTTGGGAAGAGGAGCCTCTGGGGAAAAGGGAATGACACATGATGACAACCCATCCAATCCCAACCTCAGGACAATATGGCTCCTTCATAATGCTATTCCGTTAGGTATCAACTTACTCCCTTTTCCCTCCTTTCACTGAGGACTCTCCATTATTTTGACATCTTGGGCAGAAGAATCAATTCTAATCATTTAATTAAGTTTAAGTTTGTGTTTTGTAGAATTAGCATTTTGTTTTTGGTGTCTTTCTGTATTTAAGAATTATCAAATATCATGCTATTATCTGATCTTGGGCAAGTTATCGAGCATTTCTGTTTCTCCATTTCCTGTAAAGCAAAGTGACCACAGTAATCCCATTTCAGAGGGATGTTGCAAATATTAGAACGTTTATGTAAATTTCCTAATATTACTTTGTACATAGAAACTGCTTATTTAATGGTAGTTAAAATAATCAATAATGAATAATAGTTTTTGTAGTCCCAGATAAAATGAGCCCTATATTTGTCTTTATTTTTTCAAGATTAAGCCTAAGTATATTTGTAAACTTAGGTTCCATGTTTTAAAACTCAAATAGTTATATATTTTTTATTTGGAAAAGTATTCCTCTTGCCACATCTTTTTTGTTTTTTTTTTAAGATTTATTTAAATTCCAGTTACTCAATATACAGTGTAATATTAGTTTCAGGTGTATAATTTATTGTTTCAACACTTCCATACAATAGCTGGTGCTCATCACAACTAAGTGTCACATCTTGATAAAAGCAATTGAATGCTTTGTTAGACAGACTATGGATGATGGGTTCATCTCTCTCCTTGGCAGGTTTCCTGGTACTGTATTTTGGGTTGCAAAGCAGAAGGGAGCTATGGAAAAGTAAGGCTAAACAATAATCATCTCCCAAACTCAGGAGAAGCGGTATGTCAAATTAAAAAAAAACCTCTAAAGGTCAGGAAATCTTGTCAAAAGTCTTATTAATGACAACTGAATGTTTTTTTTTTTTATCCCCTTCTACTATCATTATTTCAGTGAATTTCTCTAATTTCAATTTAAGTCCTAACTCAAATCCAACAGTAAATACAATGGTTTTATTTATTTATTTTATATAGAAGGGTTATTTAATTATATTTTTAAAGTCATATTACTTCAGTTTCCCATATATAAACTTGAAATATGTTTTTGTTAACAGATACCAGCTGATGGTAAAAGCATTTTTGAAGTGAAAGGTTTAGAAACTAATGAAAAATATGTCTTTGCAATTGCTGCTTATTCTTCTAATGGGAAGCTTATTGGTGATGCTGTTGGGGAGACAACTAAACCAATTCTGGTTTATCCACCTCTTTCTGCTGTTACTGCTCGGATGTTCTTGACTCAGGTAGAAGAAATTTCTGCTAATTTTTTCCTCTATGTTTTTTTTCTCTTAAGCTGTTACTAAGTAATTTCTAATGGGAAAAAAATCACAGTGGATATTCTAAAGCTCTTGTAATACATATTTCCATTACTGCAGTTTAGTCTCATAAAAATTGGAATCATTCCTTCTCTTTTTAGTGAGATTGATTTTTACAGTAGCATTTTTTTCTTGGATTACAAATGTATCCAGGAAAAAAATGCTATTGTAAAATTTAATTTTAAATTTAATTTAATTTTAAATTTAATTTTAGAAATTTAGAAAATACTGAAATGTACAAAGAAGAAAATAAATGTTATCTATTATCCTATCATCCAGAGTAGCAGTTCTTAACTTGGCACAGTTTTGGTCCCCAGGGGACATTTGTCAATGTCTGGAGACATTTTTAGTTGTCATAACCTAGAAGGGTGCTTCTGGCATCTAGTGGGTAGACCCCAGGAATGTTGAAAAGCACTCTCCAATGCAAAGGACAGTTCTCCCTAACAAAGAATGACAAAGTCCGCCCCAAATGTCAGTAGTGCCAAGATGGAGAAACCCTGATCCAGAGCTATCTTTCCATTTGTTGTGTGTGTGTGTGTGTGTGTGTGTATACAATTTTATATACACGCACATTTTTATATATACACGTGTTTGAATTTATGTGTAATATATAATCTAATCACAGCATATAATTTTATATCCTGATATTTTCATTTAATATATAATTGACATTTTTTTCATTCCATTAAGTATTCCTTCACAGCATAATTTTTAACACCTGCGTCTTCTAAAGGTATTGCCTCTTTTAACGATACTGCATCTTACAGATAGATCATAGTTTACTTAGTAATCTTAACTGGTGGGCATTTTGATTTTTTTCAAAAGTCTTTTGCTATTATAAACAAAGCTGTGATGCATATCTTGGTATATGAATCTCTATCTGCATCCATGATTACTTTTTTGGGTTAGATTTACAGAAGTGAAATTTCCAGACACACAGGCCTGAGTTCAAGTTCCAGTTCCTCACGTTAGCTACATGATTTTAAGCAAGCAACTTTAATGTATGAAGTGGGAATAATAATAGTGGTTACCTCCCAGAGGTATTATGAGTATTAAATGGGATTATGTTTAACCAGTGCACTTGTCACACAGTAGGCACTTAGTAAATATTATTTTTAGTTATGAATATACTCATGAATTAACATTTTTGCTGAAATGATTGCCTGCCTTATAAAACAGATCACCAGTGAATAGGACACAAGGAAGAATGACTCATTGACCTAAGTCTCTAGAATCTAATTTTAAGCCTATCGTTGGCTCTAGAAATGATGACTATTTTAAATTTTATCACGTTTCTATTGTGCTATTATTTTTCTCTTAATAGTTGATTAGTATAATAAGCTAAGATCTTAATGGTATTTTATATTCTCATATTTTTCAAAGAAAATTAAATCGAGAGAATTGCTAGGATTTGTCTAGCATTGGTTTAGCATGTCATATTGGCTCATGGTTTTCTGATGTTTTTATTTCTTTGGAATCTAATATATTCCCTAATTTGCAGTGATGGAGTTATTTCAAAGTGAGGAACCGAATATTTTATCAAGGCCTAATTTTTCTCCAGGGAGGTTTGACTTTTGGGTTTCATTTGGCAGAACTTTCATTGAAAAGTTAATAAAACCAAGTCCAAGCTATTCTACTGGAATAATGAGAAGTGTCATAAAGTAATGACCAATGTTTCATTATTGACACTATATTTGCAGTACTGTGTTCATTTATGATAGTATATGAGCATTCTCTCTCATAATGTTAAGTGACTGAAGCAAAATTTTCTTAGTAAGCTTAGTAAAACTTAATTTACAGCTCAAGTTTAAGCCTTTAAGTTCTAGCAAAAAAATGTATCTTTCCTTTGGAATTGCAATCTATTTTTCACGAGACTGGCTAGTTTTTAGTTTCAGGATAATTTCTTAATAAGTTCTTAAAAAATATTATAGGGGTGCCTGGTGGCTCAGTCGTTTGAGCGTCCAGCTCTTGGTTTTGGCTCAGATCATAATCTTATGGTCCTGGGATTGAGCCTCTCATCAGGCTCCATGATCAGTCAGGAGTCTGCCCCTCTCATTCTCCCCCTTGCCTTGCTCCTTTCTCTCTCTCACAAATAAATAAATCTTTAAAGAAATCATATATATTTTATAGTAAGATATAGAGACATTTCACCAAATGCCTATGCTTAACTTGGCTTGGAATTTTAGGTTTACTTTCAACTCATTGTTATTCTGTAGATATTAAAATCAGTGGAGTCTTAACTAGGTTTCCCCTTAATGTAGAAAACTATTAATTTATCTGGAAAATTGAGGAACCCTGATGAATGATTATTTTCTACAGATACTTTCTAATTTCCTCCTTTTTATAGCTTCATTTGTTTTTATTTTTCCCCTTTAAGTCATGAATATCTAGGTAATATAAAACATAGAAAATTAGAAACCTATGAGCAGGATTTTAGGATTTTAGGCATATTACTTGGTCTCAATTTCCCTATCTCTAAAATGGATATAAGACCAATGTCGTGTACTGGGTTATTGAACTACTCAATCAAATAATGAGTGGGCATAATGGCTTGTTGAGAAAAAGAAATGGGGAATATCATTTATTTAAAAACTACTATGTAGTTTTAAATTTAAAATTTAAATTTAAATTTAAAATGTAGTTTTAAATTTAAAATTTAAATTTAAATTTAAAATGTAGTTTTAAATTTAAAAATTCATTATTATGTTTATTATAATAACTAGTGAGGTAGTGGTATTACTTTCATTTTATAGTTGAGGAAAGTGAGATAAATATAATCCTTCCCCTGTCATTTTATTTGAGAAAGGGTATCTCAGGAAGGTCATATAATTAAGTAACCCAAGGTTATTTGGGTAGTGGATGGTAAGCCTGACACCAGCACTTACCTTTCTACTGCTCCGTTCAGGTTCAAGGAAGTCATGTATTCAACCTCCAACAAGTTCTTCTAGAGTCCATGTTTCTGCTCTCTCTTCTCTGCCTAGGTTGTTGCTCAGTGGGTCTTGATGATCAGTTAGGCAGTAGAGTTGTCCGTCAGTAATAGTGGTGGCAGGAGAATGAAATTCATACTTTTTTTTCACTTTATATATAAATTAATTGAAACTCTGATAGAGTTGCCTTTTCTCTATGACCAAATTAAAAACAATAAGTCTACCAGGCAAAAGATAGTTATCCAGTTTTTAAAGCTTTTTAAAGAAGTCTCAACTCTTCTTTTTCCTCTCATCCTCCAACTGAATATTGCTATTCTCTCTACTCATCTGTTTATTGATGAATTATTTATTGTCTGTTTTGTCCTAGGTTCTGTGCTAGATGTCAGTTCTTCTTTCTTTGAACTATCTTTTTTATCAATCTCATTACCACAACGATAACCTATATTTAGGTAACTTGGATTTACTGTTTCCTTTAGGGCTCCGATTGCAAATTGAGGGAATCAGCCTGACTTGGGAGAATGCAGCCAGGCCCTGGGAAGACTGTGATCCCTGGCCGCTGTAGGTCTCCTACCTTTGGTTCTCTGTGTACATCTGCTTCTTTTCTTTTTTTTCTTCTCCTAAAGACTGACTTTATTCACTTTTCTATCTCTAATGGAAAAATGGCAGCCCCTGCATTTTTATCTCTCTCAATTGCAGCTATAACAGAGACTGCCTGGCTAGCTCGTAACCTGGATTCTAGATTCCTAGGAAAGAAATTCTGAGTAGTCCACCAAATAAAATGAGTCTGACTTCTTTTTTGATGTTTGACTACTGACTTGTTTTTAAATCTCACCCCTCTTTTTACCTTTGGTTCCATTCATAGGCAGGCTGATAGGAGATCTGTGAGCTCACCTTTGAAATTTAAATCTTCCAGGTGTCAGTAGCTTTTCTTATTCCTATCTCTTCCTTCCTTTAGCCACTAATCAAGGCCCAACCCATTTCTTCCCAGGCCTGCTAGTGCCTGCCCAACACTCCCTGGGAGCTCCTTGTGTGAATAATAAACTTTCTCTGAAATTCTCATGGTGCATGTAGTGCCTTTAGCCTTGACAGCAGAACTACATTTTGTGTGGGGATCCATCTTGCTTTGCAGAGGGGGCTATAAAACATTCAGCTTGGGTCAGGCACTTACCCTGGGGCAGTCAATTGTGCTATAGTAGAATTGCTGAGTTTCCTCTTCTGTGGGTAGAGGCAAATTACTACAAAAAGAAGGTTTTAAAATTTATTTAACATGTTATTATTGTGCGCTTGCTCTGTGCTACGCACTGCTCCAGGCTAGTGATTCTAAACCTTGAACGTGCGCCTTCAGTGCTGGTTAAACAGATTGTTGTGCCCTGCCACCAGAGTTTTTGATTTACTAGGTCTGGGGTAGGGCCCAGAATTTTACATTTCCAATAAGTTCCTAGGTGATGTTGATGCTCATTGATGGTCCAGGGATCATACTTTGAGAACCACTGTTCTAAGCAAAGTGAACAAAATATCATAAGAGTTAGGTAATAAACAACAAAGTAAATAAGTAAATTACCTAGCATGTTACAAGATAAATTCTATGGGAGGAAAAAGTAGAGTATGGCCAAAGGAATTAGAAGTGTGAAGTGAGCAAATGGAAGGTAGATCAGAGTATTAAATTGGGTGATCAAGGAAGGCTCATCTAGAAGGTGAGTTTTGAGCAGAGACTTAAAGGAGGTGCAGGAGGGGGTCTCTGAAGTAAGAACATTCTGCATAAGAAGCTAGGGCAAAAGCTCTATGGTTTTCAGAAGCGTACCTGGTTATGTTTGATAAACAGCAAGGAGGCCAGTGTGGCTGGAGCAGAGGGACCCATGGGGAGTAAAATAATTGGTTAGAGAGGGAAAGATAAGTAGGTGGATAGGGAGCAGATCATGACAAGACCTCTATGTCATTATAAGAATTTTGGCTTTTAGTTTGAGTGAAATGGGCAACTGTTGGGGAGGTTTTGTTTTTGTTTTTGAGAAGTGGTATGATGTAATGTGACTTCTATTTTCAGAGGCTTACCCTGGCTGCTATGTTAGGAATAGACCATAATAGAGATGGGACGGAAGCAGAGGGACATATCTACTTCTGTAATCCAATGAGAGATGGTAGTGCTTGGCCAGTGTGATAGTAGTTGGTGTGGTGAGAAGTGGTCAGATTTTGGATATGTTTTGAAGAGGAGTTAAGAGTTCCTAGTGGACATAATAAAATCAGAAAAATAAAAGATGACTCTAAGATATTTAGTTGACTAACTGGAAGGATAGGCTTGATATCAGCTGAGTTGGGGAATGTTATGGGTAGTGTAGATTTGGGGCCAAGGGAGATCAGAATTCATTTTGAGACATGTTGAGGTAAGATGTTTATTAGATATTCAGAGAGAACAATTGAGTAGTCAGTGAGATACATGAATCTGGAGTGTGGAAGAGAGGTCTAGAAAGGAGGAGTCGATAGTAGTCATGTGACCATTAAAGACAAGGTGCTGGATGATTTCACTGAGGAAATAAGTACAGATAGAAGAGAGGAAAGGTCCAGAGACTGAGCCCTGGGACATACAATATAAAGTGAGGACAAGAGTAGGAGCTTGCAAAGGCAACTGATAAGGAATTGAGGGAAAATAAAAGTCAAGTGTGGAGCTCTGGAAGCCACGAGAAGGTCATGTATCAAGGAAGAAGTCTCTACTGTACTTAATTATTTCATTAGTCTTCTAGTTCTTCTTTCTCATTTTAGCCTCACCCCCTCTAAAGTCTATTCAACTCACTACTACCAGGTCACCATCTTGTCATGGCATTGCTCTGTTAACCTACAAAAACTCATGAATTTACAAACCTTAGTTTTATCATGTCATCTTTCCTTATTTTACAATGTTCACTAATTGAAAATGCCATTATTTTTAGAAGGACTTATTTTAAGAAGAAAGAACATTCAATTATAATTTTACCCAACTCACATATCATTTGTTATTAATTTCCATGATACATATTAAATTATATGATGTTTTAGTGACCAGTAGGCTACCTCCTTCATTTGACCAATGCAGCCAGAGAAGTGACCTCATCTACCACTCTAAGTCTTGGCTCTACCTTTTTTACTGAATATCAGGTTCTATACAAGTTATTTAACTTCTTTAAAAAAAAAATTTTTTTTTAAAGATTTTATTTATTTACTCATAAGAGGCAGAGAGAGAGAGAGGCAGAGACACGGGCAGAGGGAGAAGCAGGGTCCCTGGGACTTGATCCCTGGAGCGAGGATCACTCGCCGAGCCAAAGGCAGACGCTCAACCGCTGAGCCACCCAGGCACGTCCCAAATTATTTAACTTCTTAATACCTCAGTTTCCTTATCTGAAAAATAGGAATGGTAATGGAGCTTACCTCATAAAGCTGTAATGGGGAGTCACTACAGTAATGCATGTAAAGTGCCTGGATATCTTTAAATACTTCCACCTGATTTTCAAGGCCTTCTCAGATCGTTCCTGTTTTACCTGTCCATCATACTTCCTGCTTTTCTTCAAATTCTGACCTGTCTTTCCAGTCTCTCCTAAATGCACTATGGTGATTTTCATTATTGGATCCTTTTCAGGATCTGTCTGAACTATGCCCATCTGAACCTTATTCCTACCTGAGGGTTCAACTCAAGCCCTGACTCCTTTTCGAAGCCTTCATTTCTCCTTTTCTCAGCCTCCACAATTATTATGTTATTCTTTATGGTTTTTCTGGTGATTTCATGTGTTTTATGTCTGTAACTTGATTAGAATTTAATGGAGTATAAGGTCATTTTAAGCTTTGAAGAACCTATCCTTACAGTGCTTAGCACAGAGTAGAAACTTCATAAAACCTTACTGGTTGGTTGATTATGAGTGTGGAGTTGGCAGATTTAAAAAGTTCTGGCCCTGTAAGTTATTCCCTTGAGTGGAATATATTCTAGCAACATGTCATTTACATACTTAATTTAATGAATTTATTTGTACTTTATATCTTACCTGCTTCCATTAAGGATTTAAAGCAGCACATAACTCATGATGAGATTTTATATTGTTGTACATATTTGAACAGAATGATTTTAAGAAATAGCTGTAAAGAAATGTGTTCTACCAAAAGAAATAGATAAGTTGAGGATTTTTCTTCTTGTAAGCTTCTGTTTTTACCAGTGCAATCAGTTATTTTGCCTAATGTTGAATGTGTTGAATTAAAAACATATCATGGCCTCTTGGAAGCATCTCGGTTTTATTTTTCACTCTTTTTAGCTGTGAACCCTTTGTTGCAAAAAGCTCTGAAAGTGTCAGTCTAAACCAGAAGAGAATGAAGTATATTTCATATTTTGGGTTTGGGAAATCTGATTGTTTCTCTTGGAACAGATTGTTCATTATAACAGTGTCTGTAATAAATGGAGTGCACTGCCGAGATAGATGGAAATGAAATTAATTTGGCTCAGATGTGATCTTTGTTTTGCTTATGAGAATTTGAAACATCCTTACAGGGTTTCAAATTTCCATGCAATTTAGAAATAAAAGAGATTTCAAAATGTGCCTGCCTCCCTTGCCAGTGGCTATCAATACCTTACTGTGGCTCTGTGGAACAAAACAACAAATGTGAATAACTGTGTATGAAACTAATGTGTGAGCAGACTGTCTCAAAATTCTTGTTTAAAAGATAAATTTCACAAATAAAAATATTGCATAAAATAATGTACTTTTTGTTGTAGGTTGCCTATCAGATTGGTAACTATGAGGTGTCTAAGAAAGTTTTCTCACCAGTTTGGGATTATTTTGTTGCTTCACTACATCATGATGAACAATCTGTTATTTGTTTAAGCAATATAATGACTATTACACAGAGAAGGTAATTAGAAATATTCTTTTAAAATATTAATGCTTATTGAGAATATGGATGTTGGGTGTGAAGCCTATAATTAATATTCAATTTCATGTTAAGATAGTCAATGTAAAACTATTTCTAATAAGTTTTAATAAGCATATACATTCCAAGTTCTTGAGTTCCTGTTAGAAATTTCTTTGCCAGAGTCAGAAAAAGCATAGGAGGCATATAGATGCATTCTGAATTTAAAGTAGTGAAGGCTATGGGACAAAGATACCAAATAATAACCAAGATAATGTTGGTTATTCTAGAAAACACAAATATGCTTTGGGGACTTTTGTAACAAGCAAGTTGGGGTTAAATTTATGGTCTGATGGGTAGGCTGTTAGGATAAGAAGGTTTTTCCTTTGCTTGAAGAGGCTCCCAGGATTAGACCATCAGCAACTGCAAGCGGGTTGGTAGGAGCCATGTAAAACCACAGGCCATCCTTTGCTTTATGGCCATTTTTCCTTAAAAAAAAAAAAAAATTAAGAACAGCTTCAGAAATGAGCATTAGTGATTTCAGGCTGTCTCAACAAGTTCAAAACAACAATCTCTTTCACCTGCTTGTTAATGCCTGAAATGTCTTTAACAAGAAGATAAACCCTTTATTCCTCAAAGATAATGACCTTAAATGCACATGCTGGTTGAGGCAAGACTTTGATACTGCTTATTCACATAAAGGTATAATTCCATTCAATTAAACAAATGTAGACTTAGCATTATCCATGTACAAAAATGCTAGGTGCTATGCAGGATGGATTTGAGAGGCACTTTAGAAAAGGAAGACACAGAGCTTGGAAGCTTTTATGTGACATGGGGACAAGAGAGTAGAAGTAGTGAAGTTGACTGGGATTGCTGTTGTTACCTGACTGGCAGACAGGCCTATAGTGTGTCCTAGGGGAATGAGAGAGTTGGGATAAGTTTTTGGAAGAGATAATGGATTTGATAGGAAATATTTTGAGTTTAGTTTTCCAGCAGGATGCCTTTGTGGATATAAGGTGCCCAGTAGGTGGTTGAATATTTAGTACTGACACTTAGGAGAGAGGTGAAGGCTGGAGATAGATTGAGAAAATGTCCATGAGGTCATCATTGAAGTTTTGACGGGTGCTATCTCCCAAGGAAGAACTGTTTAGCAGAAAAGATAGAAGCTGGAGTTGAACGGTGGCCATTGCTTACACTTAAGAGGCTGAAGCAAGGAGATGGAACCAAGGAAGGGTACTGAAAATATTTTGTGCTGGTCTCAGCCTATCAATAACCAATGCTGTATCTGAACCAGCCCTTGTGGTTCTTCTTATGATTGCAAGACGCCCTTCAGCAATAACCATCTGGAAATTTTGAAAAAAATAAAAGTTTGTTACTTACAGGATCTGGAAGTTACACAGCACACCTGGGGCCGCACAGCAAGGTCATAGGTAAAGAGAGAGAGACATCAGGGGCTTGGGGTTCTGTTTTTATTGAGGTCAAGGGTGCCTAGGATTTCATAGGCTCACTCTTTGTTGTCGAATTAAAAAAGTAAGAGTATATTTAAAGCAAGGGAACAGAAAAAAACAAATGGCCCCAGTTGTCATGTATTGAAATCAACCAAGATTTCTAAAACAAAGGAGCCTCAGTGGGAGAGGTGGCCTGGCTCTTTATCTAGTTGTGTGACTGTCAATGTCTTGATTAGAGAAAGCCATCTTTGAAGTGGATGCCTCTTTGAAGTAGATGCTTTGGCAATCAAAACTTAAGTCAGACCCTTCCATTACAATAAAAAAAAAAAAAAAGAAGAAGAAGAAGAAGAAGAAGACTCAACTATCATAACTTAATCTATAAAAAGGAATAGTCCAGCAAGTGAAAGTCTGGAAAAGTACATTGCCAAGGGAAGTGAGAGTATGAGAGTATCACCCAGGAAGGACTGGTCTGCAGTGTTAAATGCTAGTGCAAGGTCAGGCAGGGGCTTTGCTCAATAAGAAATGCTATAGAAAGGTTGGGTAGGATAAAAACTGAGATGAAGGCTTTTAAAATTGGCAATTAGGAGGCCATTGATGAGTTCAAGAGGGCTATTTTTTTGTGTGCAATGGGCCAGAAACCTTTTGCAGTTGGGTAAGAAGTGATTGAAAATGGAGAACTGGAATAAGCTAAGATCACTTGTGCGAAGTTTGGTGGTAGAGAGGAGGATGGAAGACCCCTGGAGGGTGGAGGGCAGGCTCAAGGAAAGCATGTTTGAGGGTGGAGAGGAAGGAGACAGTGGAGAGGGAGAAACTGAGGATACAAGCAAATTGCTGTGATAAGGACATCATGGTGGTAGAGCCAGGAGGATAGAGGAGCACGAAGGATGGAGAGCAGAAGGTTTAGAGCATTCGCTGTTGGGATTGTGAACAAAGAGACATGAGGAATAATGGAAGTGTTGCTGAAAAGGACTAATGACGAAGGTCATATCACATAATGTGAATTTGTCATAGAGCCCAATTCCTTGTGGCTAAGGCCTCATTGACTCATCTTTATTAACCCAAGGCCTAGAATAGTGTTTTCTATGTGGTAGGTATTTGGCAAACACTAGTTTGAATGGAAAAAAAAAATCAAATGAAGGTAATAAGTGAATAAGTGACTGACTATTGTAGCAGGGCTAAAAAAGCAGCCAGTGACATCTATGCAAGGGCAGGCAGGCTGATTTATGGCTTCAAATAGGGGTACAGGATCTGTAGCACTAGAGAGGTCACTATTGAAATGACTGGCCAGCGTGTGAGTCTTTAGGGAAGGAAATGGAGCCACGAAGAGGCAACAGCTTGGATGCATTGCCTACCTATGTGCAGGTACTGATCATCATGTGGGTGAAGAGAGAGTCAGTATGAGTTGCAGGAATGAGAGAACTAAATTTCTCCTAGCAAATATAATTCCCACGTTTAACACGGTGGTGAAGCAGCTTGTCCTCAAGTATAAATTACTGATGTCACATCCTTCCTTGTTTTTTAGAAATGGAGGGTGGACCTGAAGCTTAGAGAGAGTTTGCCACCAATAAAGCTGAGAGCAAGGAAGGGAATATTGGAAACAAAGAAGGAAGGTTGCAGATTTCACAGTTTTGCTAATGGTTGGCACTGTTGACTGCAATTTAGGAAAGATAATTAAAAATAATCCAAGAGTTATTAAGACTCTGCCTCCCTCCATCCTTCCCTCCCTGCCTCTTTCTTTCTTCTTTTTTTCTGTACCCATGGTGGCTCTTGCTATAGGTGACCCTTATTTCCACAAAGTTTATTAATTAAAATATTGGGCCTATTTTCCAAGTTTCTGAATATCTATAGTGATTTCATGATATTGATAGAAAAGAAGTATATAAACTTCTTTAGAACCAGAACATTTTACTGATAGTTATTTTTATGTATTTGTGACACAATATGTCAGAAGCTTCATTTTCTTAGTTGTTAAACATAATCTTTAATTTTAATTTAAGCAGCAGTGTGAGAGAAGATGTTTCACAAAGTTTTGCTGCTATTTTGAGATCACTGTGTAGATATTAAGAACAGATCAATCTAAAAAGGTGCATTTACCTGCTAAATCATTTTATATGTATACCTGTAACATCATTTACTTTCTTTTGCAGATTATATTCAGATATTTTGGCAGAGACTTCTTCAATCCTCTTATACCTTTTTCTTAGAAATATTTTTGTAACAAGTGACATTAAAATTAAAGAAGAAAATCTTTTCTGTGATAATATTAAAGGCAATGAGATTTTCCCCTCTCAACAAGTAAGTAATCTAAAAATGACCAAAAATGTGCCAATTTCCCTTTATTTGTTTCTTGATGTTTCAAGTTCATGTTTTTTTGGGATTGCATATCCTGATTTGTGAATGGACTGAGAGGTCATTTTACGATCATGCAGGTTTATTTGATATTCCTTATAGGTTTCATAGGACCAAGTTCATATATTTTTTTTTCTTCTTTTCCATTTATTTTTTGTGTCTCTACAAAAGTAGTATAAATTTCAAATATTCAAAAAGTTATAATGTACAAAGTGAAATGCATCATAATCCTGTTATTACTAAAAATAACTCTGATTTTGTTTTCTTTGTTTTGTTTTTATCTCTGATATTTAAAAATATGCATAGGCAAGTTATTATTTTATAAAAATGACATCACAGTCTCTTTGCTATTCCACAATTTTCTTATTTAACATTTCTTATAATTTTTTTAAAAAAATTTGAGTGAGAGAGCAAGAGAGAGAGAAAACAAGTGGGGCAGAGAGGCAGAGGGATACGGAGAGGCAGACTCCTCACTGAGCAGGGAGCCCAATGTGGGATTCAATCCCAGGTCTCTGGAATCATGACCTGAGCTGAAGGTAGACACTCAACTGACTGAGCCACCCAAGTGCCCCTATAATTTATCTTGAAGATATTTTCATGCAGATACATATCAATTTATCAAAAATTTTTTTTACAGTTCTCAGTTTATTAATTCTCTCATGAAATATCTGCACAATCAGCACAAAGTCACTGCAGAATCTTAACTCCTTCTGTTGTCCATTCTTCAGCTCACTTTGTTGCCAGCACCAGCATTGGTTTTTTGCAGTCCCGCTGATCTTCTTCATTCTGTTCTTGCATTCCTTTCCCTGTTTTCTTGAGGTCTTTTTCTTCTCATACAGGCCATGTCTTGCAAGTCTATGTTTGAGTTCATTATTCTTTGCATAATCCAGGGAATCATAAATCATGCCAAAGCTAATTGTCTTGCCACCACCCAAATTGGTTCTGAATCTAAATATAAAGATGACATCAGGTGTGATCTTGCCTGTTTTGGCTAGTTTCTCCTGTGTTTCTCTCTTAGGTACTGTTGCCTTTCTGGGGTGAAGAACGTCAACGAGTATTTGTTTTCATACTAAAGTGTTTTTCATTTTAATACTGCATTCCTGAATAGAGGCAGGAATGTAACCTATCTCCTACTGCTGGATTCTCAGGGTGGCTATAAACATTGCTGTATGTACATCTACAACCTTCATCTTAACATCTCGCTTTTAAAAACAATCCTTTGCTTTATTTTTTCATTCTAGATTGAACATCACTCTTCTTTCTCCCTCTTCCTTTTTCCTTCTTTAGAAGGAAATCTTAGGCACATCAAGGTTTTTTCAATGTATTTGTTTTTTACAGTTGCTTTTTCCTACCCATGCATTTATTAATTAATCAACCAATAAATTGTTACATGAGACTTTGCCAGTGTCTTTGGATACAAAAATGAAAAAACAAACAAACAAGCCATGGCCCTTTTGTCCAGGCTAAGTTCACAGTCTTACAGAGCCCAAGCACTTACAAACAACATCCTGTTCATACCTTGTTGCCTTTATAAAGAAAATCTTTAAGTAGTTCAATGAATTTCAGAATGCTGGGTTACCATTCTACTAAAAATTTACTCCTGGAAATTTCTGGTTGCCACTGATAAATTTCTTTGTATGTAATTTTGTATGTATATATAGAAAAACAGGGGCACCTGAATGGCTCAATAGGTTGTGTCTGACTCTTGGTTTTGGCTCAGGTCATGATCTTGGGGTCGAGGGAAGGAGCTTCACATCGGGCTTCATTTTCAGAGGGGAGTTGGCTTCCCTCGCTCTCCTCCCACTTGTGTGTTTGCTCTCTCTCTCTCTCCCTCATATAAATAAAAACTAAAAAAAAAAAAAAGAGAGAGAGAGAGAAGAAATATAGTGAAATCTTCCTTCGGGAAAGGGCAGGAAAAGTAGGATAGGATCTCTACTTTTTTAAAGTAGCATTTAATCATAATTTCTATTTTGCTACCATTTTTATTTAAGTAGCAGAAGTATAATAGAAGATTAATTTGGTCTACTGAAAATTTACCATTTTTTTTCACAAATCCTGAAAGAAAATGGGACTTTGTTAGTCAATGGGGGCAAAATTACAGAGACAAATATTTTAATTATGACTTGTTACAATTTATGTTTTGAAAAAGCTTGATTTTTTTCTAACATTAAAATATAGCCAAGTTTTATTTTTTTAATTTTTAAAAATTTTTAAAAAAGATTTTATTTATTTATTCATGCGAGACACACACACACAGAGAGAGGCAGAGACACAGGCAGAGGGAGAAGCAGGCTCCATGCAGGAAGCCTGAGTGGGACTCAATCCCAGGTCTCCAGGATCACACCCCGGGCTGAAGGCGGCGCTAAATTGCTGAGCTACCTGGGCTGACCAAATATAGCCAAGTTTTAATTTTACCTAAAAATTAAAAAAGATTGGTCCCTTTTTCATTACTAGTGGTATTTGTATTATTTTATAAAATGTTCTGAACTTTAAGTCTAAGGTTGTCTTATCTATACATAACATTGTTGTGGAGTTAGAATTGTTCTTGAATTTAGATTTCTTCATATCAACATTTTAACATACTAACATGTTGTTAAGCCACAAGGATTACATTTCCTACCCTTTCTTCTCCTTAGAGACACATTGGTGAAGCACTTGATGTTCACTTTGAGTAACAGTATCTGTTTTTTTTTTTTTTTACAGATTGCTAGATTAATTGAATGTGAGAGAATATTAGTGGCATTGGAACTTAGCAACTACCTAAATGATTCCAATTATGCCCTTCAAGCTGTGACTCAATGTTATGGCCTCCTTGTTCCTATAATCTACCACAATATTGTTTTGGTACCTGTCATACAGGTAAGCGTATTTATCCCCCCAAATAAGGATATTTTTACAAAGGAAATTCAACAATGCATCTTAGAAAAAAAAAACAATGTATCTTTTGTAATGTACAAATAGGTCAAAGACAGGTGTAAAATTTCATGAGTTAACTGAAAAACATTTTAATAATTTAAATTATGTCTGGACAAACATAAATAAGGACTAAAATGTATTTCTCTGAAAACATTCAGCCCCATTGCTATCCATGTTTAAACATTGGCAATCTGCTTTTCTAGTTTTTTTTTTTTAAGTCATTTCAATTTTTATGCTTGTGTAATGTTAGAAACAGCATTACTTATTCAAAAACATATTGTTAAAGCCATCATCTGGGAAAATAATTGGTGGATGACCCAAGAAAAAATATTTGGTTTCTTGGTGATTGAGGAGTTGGAATTTATGGAAAAAGAGTAGGTGAGAGCTGGCTGAAGAGATTATATTAGTTGTCTCTTCTTCCTAACAAATCATTGTAAACTTAGTGGCTTAAAACAACACATACTTACTATCTCATGGTTTCTGTGGGACAGGAGACTGGATATGGGTTGGCTGAGTCTTCTGCGGAGGGTCTTACAGGCTGAAATCGAGGTGGTAGACAGAGCTGTGATCCTACCTGAGGTTGCAGAGCCTCTTCCAAACTCACTGGTTGTTGAGAACTCATTTCCTTGTGCTCATGTGATAGGAGGTCCTTAGCTCCTAAAGGCTCACCACCAGTCCCCTGCCACATGGTCTTCTCCGTAACATGGCAATCTGCTTCCTCAAGACCAGCAGGAAAGTCTCCTCTAGTATGCACAAGGAGGAGTCTCATATAACAAGATAGTCATGAGCGTGATATTCTT